>NC_045614.1:94685984-97185984 GCF_009829155.1 Mustela erminea
TAAATAATATTACCCACAGATCTCTAAGTTTCCTCTGGAATGGCCAGCAAGAAGCATCACTGTTGCTCCCTTCTTTTCCGATTCTTTCCATTCTTTACTGGTTGAAATGTCAAAGGCAGCTGGCACAATGGGCACTGCACATCTCTGTTGAAAAATTGATAGTTACCCAGCTTAATGGATGTTAAAATGGCCTAAAGATGAGTCAAACTAAGAGAGATTGAGATAAATGGAATGAAGTTGGATAAAAACTGTCTGAATCATCAGGACTTAAAAAATAGAATCTAATCACATCTTTGCAAAATGTATTATTAGGTTTCTGATAAGTTTAAAGTCAAATTATTTCCACATACAAACCCTTTTCATACAATTAAATCAGATATTACACCATCAGATAAGTTCAATGTGAGTGATAGTTCCCAATGATTGTATTTTAGAGTCATGGCACCCCAGAGTTTCTCAGTGTGTTCACTGTGTACCAAAGAATGTTCTGCTAGGAATACAGAAAAGAACTTAACTAGAAGAAGACAGACAAGAAGTAAAAATTAAGGTTCCTGTAACTTTTAGCTGCCTGGAAGTCTAGGCCACTTTCCAGTGGAGGTTAGTGAGAGGTTGCCAGGTGATGAGATGGACACTGCAAGGGAATGGAAGCCATGGGTTTCCTTATTATTACATGCTCACTGAGTGACTTATCTTGGTTGCAGTGCAAAGAACTTGACAAATTTAGTTGTCTCATCACTTCTCCCAGCATTCCCTTGAATAAGAAAATTTAAAAATTAAAAAAAATATATATGGCATGACTCCTCCTCAATCTTTACAAAATAACTCAATATCTTGAGGTGCTCTGGATATTATATTTTTTTACGTCTAGCAATTTTTTAAATGTTAATATATGTGGCAAATTTACCATCTAATTTACTTATAGATGTACTTGTACTGGGTTGTATCTGTATTTTCTTGCCAATTATTCACTGTTAGAGAGTTCACTACCCAGGCAGCAGGATGTCCAGGGCTGGCACTTCCTCTTTTTTCTCTGGCTGTACGTTTTGGGCCCTCACCTGTCCAGCATGACTGAGTATGAGCACACAGGCTGAGATGATGAAATGCACATCAGGGACTCTGTTCTCTGTTAGGTAGCCATGTTGGCTAAAACTATTTGGCTTATTTATGAATTTCCATTGTCCAAGCTGGCTTCTGCCACTTTTCCTGAGGACTAATCCCAGATGCCTTTCTCTCTCTCTCTCTCTCTCTTTTTAATAGGCCTAAAATGTCTAATCTTGACCCTAATTTTGGAGGTGCTGTAGCTGCATGAATTACTGGGATCCTGTCGCCAGCTCTCCTCTCTCTGGCTGGCCTGGCCGGCTATGAGCCAAACTGGAGTAAGGCCTAGGGCACAAAAAGATCCTGTCCTGGTTTCCCTGATCCTGGCAGCACCAGGCCTGGCAGGTTCTTACTGGGAAAGTGAATAACTAATGAGGGGGAGATATGGGAGAGACATGTCAGGAAGTTCTGTTTTTTCTTCCACTATAGTTTTTGCTTTGAACACCAGCCTTGAGAGGCATCCAGACCCTCTGAGGTAAAAACTCACAACATTTTGCAAGTCCTGGTGTTGGGGGTAGGGGTGGAGGGAGGCAGAGAATTAATATTTTGGATCAGTTAGCTCCTTGCTTGTCCAGGTGTCTTTGGAAACCACCTCTTGTCAAAGGAAAGGAACAAATAAAAAAGAAGAAAGTAGCGGGTGGGGGAGGGAGAAACAGAAACAGAGAAAGGCCTTTGCTGAGCCCATGCCTTTGTGCACCGCATTCAAACTGATTTGTACCCTTTGTAGTCTTAATTATTTGTGAGAGCGGGATAACAGGAGTACCCAGCTCACCCATTATTTCCTGCATAAAAAAAGGCGCACAGAAGCCGCTGATCATTTTTGAATTAGCAAACATGATACTAAAAAAAAAAAAAGCATAAAAAAATTCATTAATACCATCAGGGATTAGGAGGCTGATTAAAGTGTAGCTGTTAGCGTATGCAAATGAGCGATAGGCATTTATCGGGGCCTGTGCAAGCTGTCTTGGAGCTGTAAAGCCCATGTATGTTTTTCAGCTGATTAAAATAGTTTTAAGTTCTGGAGAATTTTTTTTTCTTTTTTTTTTTTTTTGTAGGGAATTTTAAAAAGAGACCATCATCTCTACTTTCCCTTTTGGCAAAATTTCTCTAAAGTATACTCCAACCATTCCACTTGACTGCACTCTCTTCTGCAGCCTCTTCTCCTTTGAGTGATGAGGATGCTGCATTCCAGTTACAACAAGCTGAGCTCTTTTCCATGTTTCTTTCTCTAAGAATTTTCCAGAACTCCTGTTGCAAGACAAATGGGTTTCTTAGCAATGGCCCATGGCATTACTAGGACTCCAGGTTCTCCCCCAAGATGACCATCTTTCTTCCCCAGGCTTTCCCCAAATGAAAACATATTTCACCCAGGCACTCCCATACATGAGAGGAGTCTGCACGTACTCACTCCAGAGTCTGGGTTCTGTGAGGCAAAGAAGGAAGGGTGGAGTGGATAAGAAGATGAGGGCTGGCCGGTCAGAGTAGATCTATACTAACACAGACACAGATGAGAGCTGGGTGGTCCTGGCTGCCCTTGGCCTTGAAGCAAAAGCCTTGTGATGATAAGGAAGGAGAGAGGGACTTCTCCATTTTGGGTCCAAATCCAAATCCCATTTTTAAGACTTTCTATTAACATCGAAGAGAATTATTTTCACTTCCAGGACTACAGAGGACCACCCACTGACTAGTAGCCAACGGATAATAGTCATAATCATTATTGTTGCTTATTAAACAATGACTATGTTCTAGGCACTGTTATAACTTTTTTTCATGTTTAATCCCATTTGATCCTCTCTATTCTTATCCTCTATAAAGAATAAAATAAATCCAGAATATGACCCCTTCTTAGTATCTATACTGCTAACCTACTGGTTCAAGACAATACCTTCTCTAAATCTGGGTCCTGCAATATTTTCCCTAACTGTTCCTTGCTTCTAATCTTGCTTCCCCCATCTGTCCAGTCTATTCCAAGAATAGCAGGTGGAAAGATGCTTTTATTATACAGTCACATCATGTCATCCCTCCACTCAAAACTCTCAGCAGTTCTTTTTTCCACATGGAATAAAGGCCAAAGTCTTTTCACTGGCCCACATGGCTGCATAGTCTGCCCTCCTACTTCTCTCACCTTATTTTTACTCTGTCTCCCTTACTACACACCATCTACAATCCAGCTGGGTTCCTTAAGCACTCCAGACACATTCCTATCTTGCTTGACTTTTTATTTCTTTCTTAGCACCTATTTCTGCTAATGCAGTTTATACTTACATGTTTATTCTCTATTGAACCCAGTTAGACTATAAACTCTTGGAGGGAACATGGTTTATCTATTTTATTCACCAGTATATCCCACATATCTAGACTAGGCATTTATTATGAGTTCAGTACTTACTTGTTGATTTAAGAAACTCCAAAGTAATTTGTAACAGTTCTCATAAATAATTAAATGTGTGGTGAAAGCCCCAAGACACCAGAAACCATGTCTGTCTTGATTATCACACTATCTCTAGCTCTTAGCCTATGGTAGATAATAAATAAATATTCAGTGAATAAATAAATAATTAGGACTAAACTTGGCAAATATTATTTCTCTGCAAAATACCCATTTTTCAGTTCTGGTCACACATTTAAAAATAAACAAGCTCAGCCAGCTGTACGTAAAGAATGATTCTTTTTAGATCCAAATATTTATTTAAAAATTTTTCTTTAGTCTGCCAGTGGCAAGTTTTCCCTAGAGAGTGTTTACATTCTCTATTTTGAGCTGAACCAGAGCCATCTGAGCTCCCTTTGGGGTGAGTGGTCTCTAAAACCCAAGGTTCTGTGAGAAGGAAACCTAGCATTAGTCCCAGTTCCATAAGCCCTTGTAGGGCCCTGAGCCCAAGCCGAGGTTCTGAGAGGGGTGGCCTCTCGATCTGGCCACCTCCCAAGCCCATTTTCCAGTCCTCTGAGGACCTTCAATGTGATGTCAAAGGAGAGGACTTCCCTGGCTCAGGGAGCCCTGGCCCAATCTGGCCGGTAGATGAGAATAAACTAGAGTCTGTTGAAACATCAAGCAAAGGAGCTGATTTATTGAACATTAACTCTGTTGCCTAATAGTGGTTGTGGGAGTGAGGAATGGCAGAGAGGATGGAAGAAACAGAAAGATTTTAAGACAGCCTTTGGCCTTCAGGGTTTAAAATGTAGTTAGTGAATTCAAGCAGCTTCACAGGATACCTGAGCCAATGTGGGATCTGGTCCAAGGAGGGCGAGGGGGAGTCAGTAAAGGTTTAGGAAGTGGCCTTTGAAGACAAGGATAGATTAAAGCCTTCTGTATTGAGGAACCATTGTACAGAGCAGGAAAGGGGAGAGAATGTCTGTAAGTAAAATGATTTGTGTGTTGGAGAGGAGACTGAAGATCAAATTAGAAAGATAAATGAATGTCATTTTGTGGAAGATTTGAATGTCATGATAAATGTTTCAGTCTTTGCTCTATGGGTAATAGGGAGCTCCTGAAGTAGGGTCAGGACAAAAATGAGGAAAGGGAGCATCTGCCTCAGATGCAAAATTGAAGAAGGTGGCAAAACAGTAATTAAGATAAATAATACCATAATGGAAAGTTCTAAAAACTCAAATTGACAAACTAGAGCCATACTTTTTGTAAATAAAGTTTTCCCTGAAGAGTTTGAGTTGGGAATGACATGTTGAAAGGTTCCCATTTTGGAACATTTAGGGTGGTGGAGAGCTCATCTGGGAAGGCTGGTTTGAGACCAGGTCCTGCCTCTGCCTCAGTGGTAGGAAAAATAGCAGGTACAGCAAGTTGGTGTAGGAGATGCCCCTCATCTTGCTCCCAGTCCATCTTGCTGGTTTTTTCCCTCCTATCTTTCTGCCTTCTGCATCCTGCTCTCTGCTTTTCCCAGAGATGCTGAGACTATCAAAATTGAGTGGGAGAGGGATGCCTGGGTATCCCAGTCAGTTAAGCGTCTGTCTTCAGCTCAGGTCATGATCCCAAGGTCCAGGAATTGAGTCCACCATCAAGCTCCTTGCGCAGCTGGAAGTCTGCTTCTCCCTCTGCCTGCTGCTCCCTCTGCTTGTACTCTCTGTCTCTCAAATAAATAAAATATTTAAAAAAGAAAAAAAAGAATTGAGTGGGAGAGACAGGTATGTAAACCAATACCCAAGTCAGAACAAAATAAGGGCTGTGAGAGGCACAGCAAATAGTGTGGAGGGGTTGGCTGACTCCATTTGTTGGCACCTAAACTAGGCTTTGAAGCATGATCTGATCTGGTTCCAGTTCTAGCTCTGTCATTTACCAGTTGTATTATCTTGGGTAGGTCATTTGACTTTTTTGAGCCTTATTTTCCATATCTATAAAATAGGGATAATAATATTTTCCTCACAAGGCTGTTATGAGGTTTACTTAAGAAATTTTAGTATGGTGGAGTACCTGGGTAGCTCAGAGGGTTAAGCCTCTGCCTTTGGCTCAGGTTATGGTCTCAGGGTCCTGGAATCGAGCCCCGCATTGAGCTCTCTGCTCAGCAGGGGGAGCTTGCTTCTACCTCTCTCTCTGCCTGCGTCTCTGCCTCCTCCTTGTGATCTCTGTCTCTGTGTCAAATAAATAAAATATTTTTTAAAAAAGAAATTTTAGTATGGTGATATCGAGGACTGTTATTGTTAATGATATTTCACAGTTCAGTCATAGCATAGTTCATTTGTCAAGTAAAATATAGTCTTGTGGGTGAAGATAGCACTAGAAACTCTAGTTTTCCTGAATGAAGCACAGCCATTGTCAAGTAGAAGAAAGATTAGAGTAAAAGTCAGAGTGATATCTAATGTTAGATTTCTCACTGATTAATTAATCATTAGATCAACTATTACATGATTATTGAATACCTCTTTTTTGTAAACTAGGCATTGTGGCTGACTCAGAGAAATACAAGACATAGGTTCTGTTCCCAGTGAGCCTAGAATCTGGTAGATAAGACTTGATATATTGGACGTCCATTATTTCTCAGCTGATATCCACTTTTCCCCCCTCTAATAACAGTATCTGGATTTTTCTGTGGGAAACCACCATGTCCCCTCTCTGTCCAACACAGTGTGTATGGTGTTAGAACTGATACCAGTCTAAATCCTGGGTTGACTTTTGGCTCAGCCCCAGCCAATTAATTTATTGCCCTACCCCAGGCACTATGACTGGTTCAGAGATGGGCACATGACCCAGTCAGAGCCAAGGAGACTCAATGAGACTTTTGCTGGCCCAGCTCTTTTTCCCACTTGACCTGAACCCAAGAGGAGATAAGGTTGAAGTTGTACAGCTTGCCACTACAGGGGAAAGCTATTCTAAAAATGGGACCCAATTGCAGAGCCAAGAAACGGTTAAGAGAGAAAAATATCCTAGTGTTTATTTGAGCCACAGAAGCACACCATATTTGAACTCAGATTTTTTTCAGTTATTGGGTCAACAAATTCCCTTCTTGTTTAAGCCAGTTTGGGCTCAGTGTTTTGTTCCTTGTGAAACCAAAATCATTCTAACTAATGCAGTTAATATTATTTTATGAAAAGGCTTATCACCAAAAACAACTCCCTTTTTCCTCTTCCAGTAAAATACTGATAAAGAACAAACAGAAATCTGTCATATTGGCTGATGAGTAGTGTGGACACAACAACCATTGTGAGCAAAGGAGGGGTCCCTACTCCAGGAATTGGTGGCTATAGAAGGTAGCTTCTCTCACACTATCTTCCTCTGAAGATG
This sequence comes from Mustela erminea, assembly GCF_009829155.1. Classification (NCBI taxonomy): domain Eukaryota; kingdom Metazoa; phylum Chordata; class Mammalia; order Carnivora; family Mustelidae; genus Mustela; species Mustela erminea. Next base: position 94,692,811 of record NC_045614.1, read on the forward strand.
CCATTGATCCTTGTAATTGGCATGAAGGGCTGCCATACAGCTTTGGGAGCCAGGTGGTTGGTCATATAAGGCTTATGCCAGTTCTCAAGTGCCGTTCTTTACCAATGGGAGGGACATTGATCCAGACTGTCTAGAGTGATGGATCACTAATTTAATGTTGGCTTAAAATGGAGTCTTATGAGATGGTGAAACTTTGCAACAAGTTTTGCCTAGTCTCCACCACTCCCTGATTTTTCTTCTCTATATATGTCTTATTCCCAACTCCTATCAGCATACGTTGTTTTACATAAGTCTTATGCATAGCTCCCAAGTGTTCTTCAGCAGACTACACAGAAAGAACAAAAGACCTTGCAAAATATGTACTTCACCTCTTTGACTTGCTCGCAATGAGGGGACTTCTGGTTCTATTCAACACAAATACCTAAATTACTAATTCGTAGTAAAGACAAAATATACCCTAATGGGTATGACAAACTTAACATTTATAAGATATATATTTATAAGCCTTATGAAGTACTTTCTGTACCTCACCTTCATTTTAAGATTGCTTACACAGATTTGTGTATTAGTTTTATCCTCTTTTTCAAACCAAAGATAATGGCAGTGTTGTGTTTTATTAGTGTATTTTCCTTCCCTACTTGTATGCATAGATGTTATCTGTTGGTCATTATTTGGAGAACTAAATACCAGAAAAACACATTTCTCCATCACTATTTTCCTGGACCACATCTTGTTAGTACCACTGATTAGCTGTGTGTGTTGGAATGGCCAAATTGCTTGTTCATATTTTTATTTGTCTCCTTTTAGAGATTGTCTGCATTATACAAATTGCATCTTTTGAGTAAAAGTATAGTAGGTACAGGATGGAATTATTGGCTCAGGGAAACAAATTGATGGCAAATGCCTTTTCTGATAGTAGGGGACATGTGACCAATCAACATGTTGGTTACAACTGAACCTACCTAGCATCTTTAGAGAGTATACTCTGAAAATTTAAAGAATTTTTGTTTATGTTAAACCTATTGTCTTTTTGTCAATACTCATCTATAGCAGATGAATTTGAGCTTGTTTTGGTCTTAAAATATCAAGAGAAACTATAGTGAATGCTTTGTCAAGATATTTGGTATTAGTTCTCTTCCTTGTGACAATAATTCCATTCCTACTCGTTACTATACAGCTATTAAAAAGACATGTTATTTATATGATGCAGACAATATCTAAAATGAGACAAATAAGAGTTTGAACAAGAGATTTGTCTGTTCTGACCCAGCACAACTAGTGAGGCCTGCTTTGCCTGAGGTGAAGGCTGCGGTGCCCACATTTGCTGGTCATGACAAATCAAAATGAGAGAACCTGTCCTTTGTGTCCTGAAATTCAGTGGCATAGATTAAGACCTAGCCATAAACCAGCACTGGTTTCTGCTCCTGATGACACCATTATCATTTTTAAACTTATCATTTATTCATTAAAGCAGCCCCAGAGCTTATGGGGTTGTTGACAGAACATAAATACAAACATAAAAATAAATCACAATCAAAGTCCTTTAGAGCTGCCTGGGACTTCAAGGTCAACCGGTCCAATCCCCTGTTGAAGAGATGTAGTCATCAGATTCTTTACTTCTATTCCCAAAGTCTTCATTTCTGAAGTCTCTTCTCAGATGAAAGACCTCCATGAAGAGCTAACTAGCTTTTATTCTTTTATCTGGGCCAAGAGATATGTCTTAATTTTGCCTTAAGTTAAGTAATATTAGTTAAGTAAAATTAAGTTGCCTGAAGTTTGTCACATCTCAGCTAAGAACTCTCTATTTTAGGCTGTGGGCATGCCTCCCTATGGACCTTACATCCCCTGGTCCTTTTAGGCCCAGGTTGAATATGATGACTTCTCCCCAGCTCCCTTTCTACATTGAGTTTGCTAGCTCTTTGGTCATTGATGTTACCTAGCTGGGCACCTTTTCCAAAACATCCATGCTTACTTTTAATTGATATATAGTGCTGGGTAAAATGATAGCATATAACTATGTTGAATAATAAGATAAAAATCCTTTCATACATATACACCCTAACACACATACACATAAGCACACTCCTTCAAGTTATATGACCTTGCACACATAACAACTTCTCTGGTCTTCAATTATTTTCTATAAAATGATGGGTTGGACTAGATAGTATCTATGAACTGTTCATGGATCTGTTCTGATAGGTGAAGACTAAACACTTATGCTCTCAAAGTGAATATAGAAAGTAATTGTACTCAGATACTCCCTGACAAGTTGAATCATTTGAGTAGGATGGAAGAAAAAAGGTTATAAACCTCTTCCCTAGAAGCAATTTGCCTATGTAGAACCTACACCTGATTTCTACTCTTAGAAAGCATTACTTATAGGCGTTGGATGCACTTAATTGATAAAATAAAAGCTCTTGATGAGTTGGATAGCATGTTAATGAATGGTCTACTTTAAGGACTTTAGAACTGGAAGCTTGTTTTTAGTTTCTGCTGCCAATGTTATCTTTGATACAATTCATTTCTCTTTGCCTATTTTTCTACCTGTAAACAGGGATCCCATGCTTCTTTACAGTAAGTTTGTAAACCAAATGACATACTGCATTTGAATTCCAACACGTGTATAGTTCAGAAAACTCTGGGGTGCCTAAGTAGCTCAGTGTCTGACTCTTGGTTTTGCTCAGGTCATGATTTGAGGGTTGTGAGATTGAACCCTGTGTCAGTCTCTTTGCTCAGCACAGAGTCTGCTTGAGATTCTTTCCCTTCCCCGCTTCCCCTCCCACTGCTCATTCTCTCTCCCTCTCTCTCAAATAATTAATAAAATCTTTTTTAAAAAAGAAAGCTTTGTAGGTCACAGTTTTTTACATGCATGTAAGTGTTCTTAACTAGATTACATCTTCCTGAGAGTAGGAGTTAAGGCTAGCATTCCCCTCTGACCTTTACCTTAACATAAGTAGGATTCAGTAAGGCTTGGTGAGTGGTTAACAGTAGGCCAGAAACCCTTTACAACAACAACCTTAAAAGAAAGGAGAAAGAAAGAAAGAGAGAAAGACAAAGAAAGAAAAAAGAAAGAAAGAAAGAAAGAAAGAAAGAAAGAAAGAAAGAAAGAAAATATAGAAAAAAGAAAAGAAACAAGATTTCTAATAAGAAACCTAAATCTTGTCTCATTTTCAACTTTTTTTTCCTTTTTACTATCAACAATAATCATGGTGAACAAACTTAACATTTTACAATGTCTAAAGGGAGAGAAAAGGGGGAAATGAGATGGACAAGCTGCAGAGCACCTTGCATGAAATATAAATGTCTGAGTGGTAGTTGTTCTTCCAGCAAATTCTAAGATGTGGTTTTCTAGCTGTTTATATTTTGTGACTATAAAACGGGATAAAGTTTCAGGTGAAAAATGAATAATGAAGTTATGGAAGATGCTTACAACATTATTTTCATTGTTAAAAAACAAACAAACAAAAAATCAGCCTAAGCTAAAATGTCTTGCTGATGTCCCTAAAATATTCCATCTTTGGACAGAACCATTAACTATTTTTAAAAAGCCAATAATCAATAAGTCTTAATTTGTTGCACTGACATTTATGCAGGTTTCATCTAGATGAAATTAATTAGAAAGAAAATGGTTTCTCAGCGATTGGTGAGAGGAAGGGAGTCTGTGGCAAGATAAGTTTGACCCTGTGTCGTAGAAACATTTTAATGAGGTTAAGCCTCAGCGTATTTGGATCTGGCTGCTCGTTGGGTGTGCACTGACATTTCTAATGGGCTACTAGAAGCTTCTGAAATGGGCCAATGACTTTGAAGGCATTTTGTGGGTCACTGAAGTTCTAGGTAGATAAATTATAATAAGACTGAATAAAAATGTATATAGTTTGTGAAATGAATATCTGGGAGAAAAAATTGTGAAGAACAATCTCACCAAGAACACAGCACTCCTCTCTCCACATTTCTCAGCTGATGCTTTAGTTTCTGTACACCATTAATTGAAGTGAAGTCAGATCCTAATTTGTTGCACCAAAGGACACCGTTGCTGTATGAGGGATCCTCTGTCCAGCCTTACCTGTGCCATTCACTGGGGAAAACCAGGTTCTGAGAAGAGCCGGGAAGAGATATTCATCCCAGAGCCCTCAGGGGATAGCACTTGCTTTAATTGCTTTAGGAGCCCTTCGTATCAATGAGACTAATGGAATTAGACAAGGAAAATACTAACAAGACTTGATCAAATACATTGGATTTCCCCCTTTGCGTATAATTAGGTTAAGAGGTGTGATTTAGAGCAAACCCAAGGTTCTGGCTCATCATTAAACTAAGTCTCCAGGGTACACCATAAGTGCCTGGACACTGAGGTTTTTAGTTTTGGTGTTACATGTCACTTGGAAGACATGCTATAAGCAGCCTGTCAGGTCAGTTCTGCTCAGGCCCAGGGCCTGCAGAGGGGTGGTAGAGTCTGAACTTGGGGGGATATCTGATCTCAACCTGACTGCTCTCTTTTAAATGGTCTTTTCCAATGTGGGGCTCTTTTCTCCTCTTTATTTGACCCTGCATTCCCTCTTAGGGAAACTCAGAAGGACACATTAGTCAGGCAAGGACTCTCCAGCAGTTGTAAGATGATAGCAGTCAAGTGAACACGGAGACAAGGAAACTAAAAAAAAAAAAACCAGTCATGGATAAAATATGTTTATGAAAGTATCTGAGGTTTATGTGAAGCTTAGAAGAGGTTGTGGCATCAACAGGGTGTCCACTGCCTTTGGGCTGCCTTTGTTTAGAATAATAACAATAATGAGCACAAACAACTATTTTGCAACCACTGTAAACCAAGAACTGCGCTAAGTGTTTTACATGCACTACTTCTTTAACACTCATAGCAACCCCACAAGACACTTTACAGAAAAGGAACTAAGACACAGAGAATTTAAGGAGCTTACTGAAGGTCACACAGTTGGCCAGTAGTTGAAGCCAGTCTGACTGCATTTTGCTCACCAGTTACATCTGTTGTGAATCATCCAATTTGGCCTCACTGCTAGAGAACATCTTTCTGTGGTAGAGTATTAAAAGGATGGATAATGGCTACCTAGAGGGGATAGTAGATAAGACTGAGTAAGAAAATTATGAAGAAAGAGTCCATAAAATGAAGGGAATAACATTAATGGCGGTGACACATGACACTGTGGAGAAAAGAGAATTACTGCATTATTAGAGCTACACAAGTGTGAGAGCTGTTTGTTCTTCACATAGAGGGTGAATCTGTGTTCCTCTAAATAAGAGCCCTCCAGAGGAACATGGCATGGGGTAACAGGAATCCCAATAATCCCCCAGGAAAGTGGAATGTCTTGCAGGTGGGAGAAGGGAAACTGTGACATGTGTAACCAAATATAGTTCAATCAGAGGTGGGCTGCCATATGGGATCATAAACTTAAAACATGGCAAAATAGACTGCAAGACTGAAAACACACATCTCCTCCAGTTCTGCTGCTTTGCATACCTTCATTCAAAAGTATTAAGTTAGCCTCCACTGTGATTCATGAACAAGGGATACAAAAGTAAATGAGATAGCAACTTTGCCTTCAAGAAACTCAAGGTTGAAAAGATGTAAAAGCAAAAAATTGCAGCAGAAGGAAACTTGTGATGGATGTTAAAACAGAGGTATAGAAATGTCAGAGTTTAGACCTTAAAGAGGTAGAGGTCAACCCTATGTGGGGTAGTGTTTAAAGTTTCAGAACATGTCATATTTATAAATGAAGAGAAGCACTACATAGAAGTAAGGAAGAGGGGAGGTTTGGGGAAGAGAAAAGGAGAAATGGAGTCTTCTAAATGATTTTCAGTTTTGGGTAGGAAGTCAAAAGTCTTGTGAGTAGAGGAAAATTTTTCTTCTTCCCTGTTAGTTTGTTAAAGGAAAAGAAGGAAAAGAGGGCATGGTCAGTGAAGAAGAGATTATGGATGATATTGAAGAGAAGGATTTGTCTTCCCAGCCTACCTATGAACTGATGGAAAATGACCAAGGACACATTCCAAGGCTGTGTTTGATTAAAGACCCACAAGCTTGCTATAGAGCCTTACAGCCAGAGTAGGAGAGAGAAACATAAGCTTTGGAAGTTGGACATTTGGAAGGATGGTATGTATGATTTGTGAAGAAAAAGCATCATGGTTCACCTGAAGGAATATATGATGGGGAATTGGATGTGGGATTTTAACTCAGGTTTTGCAATGAATTAGTTATGTGACCTTGGATAACTGACTTCCCCTCTCTGGATCTCGGTTTTACTTCACTCTCTGTAAATGAAGAGGTTGGACTGGATGGCCATTAAGTATCTTTGCTGTAACACATTCTAATTTTCTTTTATTCTAATTCTCTGGGAAATGGGTCAGGAATAACATAGCTTCCTAGGGTGTGGGCAAGAGGTCATAGACAATTAAAAAAAAAAAAAAACAGCATAGCATGTAGTCCCCACACTATGCCAAATACATTGTTCAATTAATTTACAAATGAATTCATGAACTGCCTCAACTGGTAATGAGACTCTTGCTCTTGAAAATATTTGAAAAGAGGCTGGACTACTCCTGAAGAAAAGAGTTGAGGAGGATATGTGATATTGAGAAGAAGTCTTCTCCTTTGTCTCTGGTGGCTTTCCTGGAGAGTTTTCCTCCCATATTTCAAGTTAAAACGTAATATGAACATTAGTTTTAGAATTTTTAAAAAGTTCTTCCATGTCTCTCCCTCTCGCTCTCCCTCTTTCATTGAGTTATCTCTTTCACCGGTTTCTTAGTTGCAAACTTCTTAGGATTTCACATATCTTAAACCAGTGATACCAAGAGTGCCCCTCCCCCATGCTTTCTTGGATCCGGTTGGGTTTGAGTCATCCCAGGGAAAACCAGACAACAGACTGAGCCTAAGGAAGAGCTGTTTGTTCTAGAAAACTACTTCATGACACCCAACTGTCTTCTCTCAGCCAAGAGACATGAAGAGTCCCAAAAAGCATTGAAGTGGTATGATGAAGTCACTTACACCCTCTTTCTTAAAAGGTTGCTTCTACCACATTTCTTATATCAACAAATTCTGCACTCTGAGTTGCCTTTAGTTTCAAAGGGTCATTTTGGAGTTTGTGCCTCTACAAAGTACATGGAAAGAATAGCTTCCATCCGCCTATGTAGGGCTGTTGCATTATTCCGCAGACTTTTTTTTTTTTTTTTTCCCCTGGGCTTGCCTGGGTAATGTTCTTCCCTTACAAATTTCATCTCACTGCACTGTGCATTGAAACGACGCAGTTATGGAGCGCACAGGGAAAAAAATTATAATGCCATTAAAAGTTATCATAAATTTCAGATCAGCATCACTTCTAATCCGATACACAATTTTACTGCCTCTATAAAGTAGGTGATTTGCAGTGGTCTGAGGCGTCTCCTGGAGCGTTTTACTTCTTTTTAAATTAAACACACCAACTTTGTGCTGAATTCAGAGTGTGGACATAAAAAAGGGGGTAAAAAGGAGAGGGAAGGGACATCAGATGGGAATTGCAATTGAATCTTTATATATGCCATCTTGGCACTGTGGTACTAAATATAGTGCCAGGTAAATAGATGTGCTGAAATATTCAGAATAAAAAACAAATGTTCCAATAGCAGAAGCAGTGAGCCCCGAGAATGTTTCCACAGTGGGTGTGCTTAAAATAATAAAATACTGTTGTTTAAAACTACTCAATCCTAGAAAACCCTATGTTGTAAAAAAATATATAGTGCTGGTCTATGTGTGAGGGGCTATGTATGTTGAACATATATATGTATATAAAAACTCCTAGGAAATTAAGTAGAATATAAGGGGCTTGATTTTACTGGTTAGAAAGTTACACTGATTATTTCTTTGAGGTACATTAAGTATTTCTAGAAGCTTAGGACATCAGACATTGTCACTCACTAAATGGCTATGGAGTGTTTTCAAATGTGATGTCTTTAGCAAAGACTGATCCATTAGCCCATCCATGTAGAGGTGTGTATACTTGTGTACAGAGAGAGAGGTGGTGCACACCCAAGTGCTAGTACAAAAAGGAAGTGCGTTCATGAGGTTTCTGGTTGAAAGGATTTGATTGAACTGTGACATTGTTTCTCCCCCACACCCAATGGCAGTTTGTCATTCTTAACTGCTGAAAAAAATGTTTTCTAAGTGTCTACTTTTTGCAATACTCTGAGTTAAATACCAAAGATACAAAGAAGAAAAACTTCATAGGTCCCACCCTCAAGAAGCTCACAGTCTAGGAGGGGGACTTTATGGGAAGTAAACTTGGTTATAGCTGAGTGTTTCAACGCTACGATAGATGTAAATGCTTACTGGGAGTGCCCAAAGAGGGGAAGACGTGTCTGTTATGATAAAATGGAATATGGCATCTTTTATCGCTTTCAAATTGGGTCTAAGTTTTCCAGTCCAAATATTTTTTAGCAATGTTAATTGGTTAGTTAACAAATAATATACTAAACAAATGTATGTTCAACTCAGCTACTGTATATTATTTATTTCCATTTCCCAAGCTTAGCACAGTGACTGGAACAGTCAGAAATGAACTAAGCATACTTTGAATTAAAAGAAGCTGGTGATAAAAGATGAATAATAATACCCTGCATATAACACACTTTACATTTGAAGGGTATTCTTACTCAGGTTATGCCATTTAGTCCTCTACAATGAGGTAGGTATTATTGCTACTTTATAAATGAAGAAACAGAGATTCTGTGAGGAGCAGTGATTTCCCCTAGAGTTCTCCAGGATGAACTAAATCCAGATCATCTCATTGCAAGTTCTGCTCTGATTCTGTACCAACTGGATTGTGATGCACACTCACAGATGTTGGCATGGATAAGTCATGTGTTAGGTCCCTGGTAGGGCTGTGAAAAGATGTTGTGTTTAATGTCTGATTCCCAGTAGAACCAGAGGACCTGGACATAGTTGCCTATAAACTGTGGTGACTAATAATTGCTGTTGTTATGGCCTGTGGATTCACTGTAACAGATCAGATAGACAGTTAAGTTTTGACCACAATGCAATGACTCAAGTCAGTTAACAGTCCATAACATTTATTGGACATGTAATATCTATCAGCATATTATAATCTCTTTCAGTCCTCACTAAAATCCTATAAGATAGGTACTATGATCATCATCCCTATTTACAGATGGAGAAACCAAGGCAGAAAGAGATTAAGAAATTTGTTTACATAGAAGAACATACTAGAGCCAGGATTCTAATCCAGACAGTCTAACTACAGAGTTTGTTGCCTGGAAATAACAGGACATCATTGTTCATCTAGCTTGTGTTGATTGGGCTGGGCGTCCTCACTATTACTGGAGATAGTCTGCTATGCTAAGAGATAGTTGATGGAGGTAAAACCTGACCTATCATAAGGAGTAGTCACTATTATGTGGAAATGAATGAATGAATGAAATTGTTTCTAGATCTATCAGCAGAGAATAATGTATTGCTGCTCTCAAGAAGGATAATCATACACATTTCATAATATTTTATATTTTGAAAACAAGCTATATATGTACAGCAGTGTTCACAAAGTTGGAGCTCTTGATATAAAATACAATCTATTGTGAACTCTAAATATCTATTAACTACCTAATTAATACACTTAGTAAATTAATTATCAAACATTTTTAAAGTGCCTACTAATGTACTAGATACTCTGATTGGTGTTTATCATAGGACTGTTCTTTAATTAAATCAATTATCTTACCTGAAACATACAGATGTTTAGCATTTAAGTGAAAGTAAGTAATAAGAAATTGGTTGCTCGGGGCGCCTGGGTGGCTCAGTGGGTTAAGCCGCTGCCTTCGGCTTGGGTCATGATCTCAGGGTCCTGGGATCGAGTCCTGCATCGGGCTCTCTGCTCAGCAGGGAGCCTGCTTCCTTCTCTCTCTCTCTCTCTCTCTGCCTGCCTCTCAGTGTACTTGTAATTTCTCTCTGTCAAATAAATAAATAAAATCTTAAAAAAAAAAAAAAAGAAATTGGTTGCTCTTCACTCCCATGAATATTGGGTGTATTTAGATTTTACCTGTAGCTAAAATTCTGTTTAAACACAAGCTGGAACTGGTTGAATTTGGGACAGATGTGAAGTCTTTCACCTTGTGTAATTTGGGGGTACATCTTGAAGGGGATGAAGGTTTGACAGTAAAGTTTAGCTGGCTTCAGGGGAAGAAGAGCTGTTTCAGCAATGGGACTGTCCTGTGTCTGGCATCTCCTCAGAGTCCTTGACAGATGCACATTACCATCTATCTGAGGGAGATGGGATTCATGACACCCTGAAGTCAAGAGCTTAAATAAAAGTACAATTGGCAATGATGAAATTAGGGCCAGGGAAAGAATATATCATAAATTAATCATTAAGTAGTGAATTTATTAATTAAACAATAATTCACTTCACTTTGTAATGGTTACTTTAAAATAGTTTTGGATAGTTTTCAGATACTTGGTGAGATGACCCAACTAGGCTTAGGGAATAGGAGTAGAATTTTTTAAAATGTCACTTTAGCATTCAATTCAAATTAATGAAACCATTCAGTCAGCAACAGATGCTTCCTACTAGAGACCAGAAATTTTACTATGTAGGAAAATCTCTATAACAGACTGGATCAGTTAGGAAGGTTATTTAGTTGCAAGTAACAGACAGTCTGACTTATAATGATTTTTTAAAAATAGGACTTAAAAATACATTTACATTTAATATAAACAGATGTTTAAGATGTCCAGAGATGGGGAGCTGATAGATTTGGTTCAACATTTCAGTGAAAAAAAGACCTGGTGCTTATGTTTCAGTTTAGTTTTCCCAGGGTTATAATATGGCTTCACCGAGTCAGAAGCTAAGTTCCTTTCAAAGATGGGAAAAGGGGGCGCCTGGGTGGCTCAGTGGGTTAAGCCGCTGCCTTCGGCTCAGGTCATGATTTCAGAGTCCTGGGATCGAGTCCCGCATCGGGCTCTCTGCTCACTGGGGAGCCTGCTTCCTCCTCTCTCTCTCTCTGCCTGCCTCTCTGCCTACTCATGATCTCTCTCTGTCAAATAAATAAATAAATAATAAAATCTAAAAAAAAAAAAAGAAAAAAAGATGGGAAAAGAAGGCGGTAGCCAACCACACTGTGTACTTTTATATAAAAGAGCAAAAATTTTCTGAGAAATCCCAGCAGACTTCAGCTTTATCTCATTGTCCAGAGTTGTGTCTCTTGGCTACTCTTAGCTGCAAGAATGCTGGGAAATGAGCATTCACATGTTCCGGCCTTTTGGAAATAGATGTTGAGTCATTTAACCTCTAGTGAGGCCTCAGAGATGCATACACACATCTTATTCCCAAAGAAGTTAATCTATATAATCAACACGTTGTCTCTAAAATATATTTCTTTTTTTAAAGATTTTGTTTATTTATTTGATAGACAGAGATTAAAATTAGTCAAAGAGACAAGCAGAGAGAGAGGAGGAAGCAGGTTCCCTGCTGAGCAGAGAGCCTGATGTGGGGCTCGATCCCAGGACCCTGAGACCATGACCTGAGCCAAAGGCAGAGGCTTTAACCCACTGAGCCACCCAGGCGCCCCATCTCTAAAATATATTATGCAAAGTTTCAAACATATCCAAAAATAGAGACAATGATAGAATAAATCTTCATGAACCCATCACTCATCTTCAATTAATATTAACTTATGGCCAGTACTGTTTCATATGTATCCCTACCATAAAAAATATCTCTGGTTATTTTAAAGTAAGTCCTAGACATTATATCATTTTATCCCTAAGTATTTCCAGTATATGTCTCCAATAGATAAGGACTATTTTAAAAGAAAACAACCATATTACCATTATCATCCCAAAATTAAGTTAACAAAACTATTTAATATTATATATTATATTTATTATGTATTTGTCACAGCAGGTGTGACAAATTGACCAGGAACGTGAGGGTAAGAGGATGAAGAAAAGAACTTGAGAAGCAGAGAGATGGGGGCAGGAGGAGTACTGAGGAGGATGTCCAACAGTGCTAAGTTTATTCAAAGCATTAAGGCCATATATATAGTGAAAATAGGAGAAGCAATGCATCTGTGTCTAGTTAAACAACCACGAGTTCCCATAATAAGTTTCGCATTTAACTACAAGCAGACCTCGTGACGCCAAATGGCTGATGCCAGTACAATTGTTCTGTATTGATACAGCAAACCTGAAAGTAATTTATGGGCTGTACTAGGGCAGCAAGGACCAGCAACGAACTTATGACCCCAACTGAACTGTTCTCATTTGTTTAGCAAGCGTGTGGGAAGTCATGTAGGTGTGCGCACAACACATAGCACAGACCCTTTCTCAGTGGTACTCAACTTTTCCCATCCTAAACTTTTGTTAGGTTATTCAGACTTTAAAGGAGGCACAAGTCAGGGCCTGGTTTGGTCCTCGTCTCAAGCCTTATTGTGGCCTCCCACATGTATTATATATAAAATTATATATTTGATAATATATAATTAGTATTCACATTTTCCCAACCATCTCATTTTTCACAACTTGTTTGAATCAATATATGTTTCCTTTTCTCTATTATTATTTTCATGACTTTAGAAAATTTTAAATTTGTATATTTAATAGTAGTGATCTTTTTCTCATTATAGACAAATGCTTATGCATTCAGGTATTTTGAAGTACTTACAAAAGTCAAGATTTATTATGGCAGCCTAAGGTTTGAGTACTTGTGCACAAAGAGTCATACTCTATAGGGTCTACTAGATTTTGAGTATTGCTTCCTAAAGTCTAGTTTGAGAGTTAGAGATTGGAAAGTAGGCATATTCCCTTGGAGCAACTTTGTACATTAAGATATCTTAGACTATAAACTGTACATAAACTTCCAAGTTCAGAGATAACTTGAAGTATGTGTTGAAGGTGGTAGCACAGATGTAATGCTCTTCCTAAATCCTACTCAGGCTGGTCAGTTTGTTTTTTCAAAATCAAGAGTTAGGGAAGGCCTTTCTAAATGACTTGAAGTTTCGAAGTCATAAATGAAGAAACTGATAAATTTGAGTACATAAAAATAAAATATTTGTATATGAATAGAAGAAAGAAAACCTCAAAACAGACAAATTTAAAGACAAATGGCAAATTAGGGGAGAAATGTGCCACTCATATCCCAGACAAAGGGCAGTCATCGGGCAAGAGATGTCAGTACTTGAACAGGGGTTGTGCAGTGGGGACAGAAAGAAGTGAATTGACTTGGGGTATATTGTGGAAGTGATGCCAACAAGAGTTGCTATTGGTTTGGAATTAAGACGTGAGGGAGAGAACAAATAAGAAATGAGTTAGGAAAATCCTTGGAAAATGAGCAATTCTCTGAATAAGAGAAACAAAGATGTAAGAATTAGTAGGTTAACTGTTCCCCTATGAATGCCAGGTACATAAAACTTTACTGAGTATACTGAAATAGCCGTAGGTGATGTCCTTGCCATCCCAGGTCATGGAGGAATAATTTTAATCAATAGGTGAAGTCAGATATTTGTTGTGTAGGAAACAATTGAGCGCTGTAGTGTTCTGACTCTGCCCTTTATTACCTATGTGATTCTAGGCTAACTTGCCAACTCAGCCTCTCTGAGCCTCTATTTCCTCATGGGTAGAATCAGCCTAGCAATACCCTAATCATGAATTTGTCTCAGAGTATAGGTATAGACTTCTGTTATGGTCCTAACTATGTAACATTTATCTGGTGATTTGTTTCAACTAACAATTTTGTAAAAACCAAACCAAACCAAACCAAAAACCTCACTATTTTTTTTTAACTTTTTTTTTTTTTTTTTTTATAAACATGTATTTTTATCCCCAGGGGTACAGGTCTGTGAATCGCCAGGTTTACACACTTCACAGCACTCACCAAAGCACATACCCTCCCCAATGTCCATAACCCCAACCCCCCTTCTCCTAACCCCCCTCCCCCCAGCAACCCTCAGTTTGTTTTGTAAGATTAAGAGTCACTTATACTTTGTCTCCCTCCCAATCCCATCTTGTTTCATTGATTCTTCTCTTACCCACTTAAGCCCCCATGTTGCATCACCACTTCCTCATATCAGGGAGATCATATGATAGTTGTCTTTCTCCGCTTGACTTATTTCGCTAAGCATGATACGCTCTAGTTCCATCCATGTTGTTGCAAATGGCAAGATTTCATTTCTTTTGATGGCTGCATAGTATTTCATTGTGTATATATACCACATTCCGGACTTCAAGCTCTCTTACAAAGCTGTCATCATCAAGACAGCATGGTACTGGCACAAAAACAGACACATAGATCAATGGAACAGAATAGAGAGCCCAGAAATAGACCCTCAACTCTATCTTTGACAAAGCAGGAAAGAATGTCCAATGGAAAAAAGACAGCCTCTTCAATAAATGGTGTTGGGAAAATTGGACAGCCACATGCAGAAAAATGAAATTGGACCATTTCCTTACACCACACACGAAAATAGACTCAAAATGGATGAAGGACCTCAATGTGCGAAAGGAATCCATCAAAATCCTTGAGGAGAACACAGGCAGCAACCTCTTCGACCTCAGCCGCAGCAACATCTTCCTAGGAACATCGCCAAAGGCAAGGGAAGCAAGGGCAAAAATGAACTATTGGGATTTCATCAAGATCAAAACCTCACTATTTATAGAATTAAGATGGCCTGCCTAAAAATTACTAAGAATTTATTTTCTTTACCTTTCAAGAAAGCAGGACTCCTTTGAGTCATTTATCAGGGATCTTGCATGATGATACAACTTCCATCTTGAATGCCAGTTTTGATCTTGCATGATGATATACTTACTCCCATCTTTAATGTTAATTTTGTTGTGTTTCGTTAACTGGGAAAGACTAAGGAACCACCCTCAGTGGGAAATATCAGATCTCTGTCTATTTACAAATAGATTTATTAAAGTTTCACCTATATACAGTATTTAAAGTTTACTGTACATATTTAAAGTTTATAATTTGATAAGTTAGACATATGCATACACTCATGAAACCATCACCACAACTAAAATAATGGATCTATTCATCGCCCCCATAAGTTTCTTTCTGCCTCCTTGTAATTCTTCCATTTCACTTCTCTCCATATCTTCACCCCCATCTCAACAACAGTAAACTGTTGATCTTCTTTCCCCTATATATTAGTTATATTATCTAGAATGTTATGTAAATGTAATCATATAGTATTTACTCTTTTATTGCCTTGCTTCTTTCTCTTAGTATGATTATTTTGAGATCCAGTCATGTTGTTGCATGTATTACTAGTCCATTCCATTTTATTACTGAGTAGTATTTCATTGTATGGATATATCAGAAAGTATTTATCTGTTCATCTGCCAGTGGACACTTAGGTTGTTTCTAGTTTTTAGTTATTAACAATAAAGCTACTATGAACACTTACATACAAATGTTTGAATGGAATATGTTCTTTATTTCTTTGTGTAGATCCATATTTTCATTTGGTATTACTTTTCCCCAGTGTGAAGTATCTTTCCTAACTTTTTCTTTCCTGTATTTTAGGTCTGTTGGTGATCAGTTCTTTCAAGTTTTTCTTAAAACATCAATTTCTCTCCCCTTTTCCCTTTCGAATCCACTTTTTTGTTTGTTTGTTTTTGTAAGATATTTTTGTTGGGTAGAGAATTCTAGATTAATTTTTTTCTTCAGTACTTTTACAGATTGATCTGTCTTCTTGCTTGTATTGCTTCTGATAAGAAATCTGTCTTCCTAATCCATGGGTTTCTTCTGTTCCTGTTCTATAGAGGGCCAATCTTCTTGTATCCAATTAAAAGCTTAGTGATTTTGTTAATTTTTGCTATTCTAACTGGTGTAAGGTGGTACCTCATTGTGATTTTGATTTGTATTTCCCTGATGGCTAGTGTAACAGAAGGGGAGTGGGGGGGGATGGTGGTAACCAGATGATGAGTATTAAGGGCACGTGTTGTGATGAGCACTGGGTGTTACAGGCAACTAATGAATCATTGAACACTACATCAAAAACTTATGATGTACTATATGCTGACTAACTGAACATAGTTTAAAAAAAAGGGAAAAAAGGAAGCTTAGTGGTCAAGCTTAGTGATCATTTTTTCTGTCATCTCCATTCTGCTATTGATTCTACCTATTGTGTTCTAAATTTTACTTATATTATTTTTAAATCCTAAAATTTCCATTTTTTTCTTTCTAAGGTCTTATGTTTCTTGCTGGTACTTTTTATTTTTCCATTTGTTTTTGTCCACATTATTTTTTTGAGCGTTTAAAAAATTAGTCACCTTAAAGGCTTTGTCAGATAATTCTAACATCTGTGTCATTTTGGTGGTGATATCTTTGTCTTTTCTTATGTGAGCTGATACTTTCCTTGTTTATCACCTGCTGAGTAGTTTTGCATTGTATCCTGGGTATTTTGATTACTGTGAGACTTAGTCTTGTTAAAGACTGTGAAGAATGTTGATATTTTTGTTTTAGAAGGAAATTGACCTGGTTGGATTCAGTCTGCTGTTTTCAATCTGTTTTTTTGCAAACCGTGTTTCAAATTCCTGTTAAATTTTCAGAGCTTTAGCAGCACTCTTTGGATTTGGCCCATGTGTATGACACTAATGGCCAATCTGAAAGCTGAATGATGGTTTATTTGTTTTCAAATTATTGGTATGGTATTTAGGATTAGACCCAAGCATGATCAGGGCTGAGATGAGGAGTTTGTAAATAATTTTATGGGCTTGCATTCCCAAGCTCCTCCTTCTTTGTCACCTTCCAAATACATTTTGTTTTCTGGAGCTCCTCTTTTCAGTCTTCTATCCAGAAATCTAGGGACATAAGTTACTCTGTCTGCTTCCTCTGCTACTACTCCTATGTCCAAAATTGAGTAGCAAGGACAGGACAGAGAACGAGCACCAGTGAGAGTGTGAGAGGAAGCAAGCAGATCCATTGGTAGAAAAAACTTAAGCTCATCTCAGAATTTTGGCTCCTTAGGATTTCTCTTGCTGCTTCTACTGTGGGATTATTTGGAGGCTGGTGTGCTCAAGAATGGAGCAAAGAAAAAACAAAACAAAACAAAACTGGGATTTTTATACTCCCTCTGAGCATCAGGAGTTCCTTTTCCTTCTCATCGAGCCAGAATTCCTAAAGCTACTCCTGTACCAAGGTGCCAACTTTTGAGTTTGGGGTTGCATTGAGATAAAGCTGGGGAATACTGATGGGAAAAAAAGGGTAATCTTACCACTGCATCACTGATACTTTGAATTCTCTCCTGCTTGCTACTATTTAATTTTCAGTCTTCAGACAGCTTTATCATGTGTTCTGTCCAGGTTTTAAAGCTGCATTCATTGGAAGAGCAAGATAGTGTGTGCCTACTTCGCCTGATCCTGAACTAGAAACTTCAGCCCTATTTTTATATGATCTGGTCCTATAATTTCTAAAAGGCTTTTAATTCTAATATTGTTTATCCCCTTTCTGGCTTCAAAGTAGTAGTTATTTTCTCCTCTTTGTTGTTTTCTGTTTCCTCTACATTGTAAGAGAGCTTCCTAAGTTTTTCTCCTACATGAAAGTTTTCATATTTTCAAAGTAGTTCTACTTTTTATTGTGTCAAAGAAGATTTTAGTGTGTTAATTAATTTTTGGTCTCTTTTCAATAATTTCTCACCCCACCTATCTCCCTTTTGATCTCTTCTGGATTCACTTGTACCTCATGGGTTTCTGTTCCTGTTTTGTAGAGGGCCAATCTTCTTGTATCCAATTAAAAATGCAGAAGAATTTTCTAGGAATGTATCCTAGGTCCTACAGGAAATCATTTTTATAGTCTTCTCTTACTTTGGATCTGCAGGATTATTTTATTTTATTTATTTATTTTTTTAGTTTCTTCCTTTAATAAGGGAAGAGCATTTCAAATCTAATGTTGTGGACAATACATAAATTCCAAAAAGCCGGGGCGCCTGGGTGGCTCAGTGGCTTAAAGCCTCTGCCTTTGGCTCAGATCATGATCTCAGGTCCTGGGATTGAGCCCCACATCGAGCCCTGCATCGGGCTCTCTGCTCAGCAGGGAGCCTGCTTCCTCCTCTCTCTCTCTCTATCTGCCTGCCTCTCCGCCTACTTGTGATCTCTATCTGTCAAATAAATAAATAAAATCTTTAAAAAAAATTCCAAAAAGCCTTTGTATTCACTCTTTAGTCAAATTCTCTTCTTAAATCTGTACTAGAGGAGAAGTTGATGTATTTATCTTCCGTAAAGTTCCTACTGCCCAGTGGATTGTATCCAGGACTTGTCAGATTTAGCAAATAAAAATATAGCACACCCAGTTAAATTTGAACTTTAAAAAATAGGACATACTTCTATTAAAAATTATTCATTTTTTATCTGAAATTCAAATTAAGCTGAATGACCTGTATATTATTTGGCAACCATAATCCAGAGTGATTGGGCCAGAATGAAATAGAATCATCTCCTATTCATTCTATTTACCTCCACAACAAAAGAGAGAGAGTTATGAAGAACAATGAGAGTTTATGAGAAGCCACAATCTTTAGGTTGTTCCTTTCTGCTGCTTCTCTATAAGAGAGAAAAATCTCAATTATATCACTTCTGAGCAGCCACAGGTGGTCTAATTTATGCTAACAAAGAAATAAGTGTTAGGCTTCATTCACATTGACGGTGCTTACATTTTTATGACCTTGATATCATTCTTAAAAGATCCTATTTAAAATTGTATATTAGGCACAGATCAGAGCCCATGTTTTGGAAGAATTGTTAGAAGTCATGGTCTCCGGTATCTAGACTAGACACCATACCTAGAGGGAACAGTGTAAAGATGAAGAAATAAGTGGTTGTTTGGTAAATACAAGTATGCTTTTGAAAGTTCATATTATGCCACTTAGCTTTTATGAAAGACCTTCATTAGTGCCTGTTTTCACCAACCTGAGAGAAATCCAAAGATTTTTGTGTTTATGGAAAAAAAGATAAAAAAACAAAAATAGTATTCAGTATTTGTTTTGCAGTGAACCATTACAGAGGCAGCACATACTCTGTGTACCTAGAGTGGCACCCCTAAACTCTTTTCCCAGAAACTATGCTCAGCATCTCAGCACCAAGCTACCATAGCTTTGAGTTGTGTCTGTTCACCTGTGTGCTTTATTTCCATCTATTTTGTGCATGTGTTAGCAAGATGTGTCCTAAGGTATCAGAAGAGCCTAAGAGAGGTTATTTTTTGGGTCTGGGAAAATTAATGGTAATCCCTTCTTCACTTTATACTGTTTCAATTTGTGAATTTCGGATAGGGGGGTAAATCTGTTATAGAGATAGCAAGGAGATAGATAGAAGTTTTGGATAGTTTGTTTCTTCAATAAACTTTCCAAGCAGTTTGGGGGGGGTGGGTAGTTTGGACAAGCTTAGCACAAATGAAACAATTAACAAACTAAGATGCAAATTATTATATGCTCCTGAGCTGTAAGTACAGGGAAGGAAAGCTACATAAAGAACAGTTGTACTTGGGAGTCAGGACACAGGGTGTGGCTGGCTTATTTAGGTTTGGGAAAGTCTGAGTTGAACTTTAAAGAATGGAAGATATGACATGCTTGAGCTGGTATTTAAGGCTTTTTCAGCACTTCTGACAAACAAAGGGTTAATATCCTTAATCTATAAGGAACGCCCACCAATCAATAAGAAAGAGATAAGCCCAGCAATTGAAAAATGGGCACAGAACATGAATAAATGACAAAAGAAGAAATACAAGAGGATAATAAATGTATGAAAAACGTCTAACCTCATCAGTATTCAGTGATAAGCAAATAAACACAAGATACAATTTTTTGCCTACTCAATTGGGAAATACTTTTAAAGTGGTTTAGAGGGGAATACCCAGTATTGGTGAGAATGCAGAAATGGACATCCTTACACGCCGCTTTTGGGAGGGAAAAATTGATTCTATATTTCTGAAGATATATTTAGAAATACATATCAAGAACTTTAAAATGGCTTCAAGCTTTTGATAAGGTAAGGAATTTCGATAAATTCCTTCATATCTCCAGGAATTTGTCATTAGGAAATAGTTATAGAGGCACACAAGGATCTGTATATAATATGAGGGATAATCATCATAAATGATATTATAATTGATAAAATCATTTGCTAATCTGTATACAAGGATATCTGTTGAGGTATATTTTACAATACAACAACAACAAAAAGGGAAGTACCTACATGTTCTATAGAGCAGAGATGGAATGGGGCATATAGTGGATGAATGCTAGAGAACCATTAGAAGTTATACTGTCAGAGAAATTTAATCACACAGGAAAATGCTAAAGGTTCATTGTAAAGATAGAAATGTGGGTAAAAACATTAAATGCAGTATACCTATTATAAATCTAGTTCTGTGAATGAAATAGATAATTGTATAGAAACATACCTGAAGGAAATGTACTGGAAGGAAATACACTATAGGATGTTAACCTTGAATGATTTAAATTTTCATATATATCTGTATATATATATATATATATATAAATAAATATATATAAATACTTATTAATATATATTATATTAATTTTCCATTCTTTTTTCAAAGAAAAGCATTACAAATCAGAAAGAAAAGCATACATGCTATTTGAAAAAGGTATATATACTTTTAAACATTATTTCAGTGAGAAAAAACAAGTAAAATAATTACTTGTGTTGGTAAAATAACTGTTTAAATTAATATTCGATTTTTCAACTGCTTGCTAAGGTATTGTGTATCCATGGTTCAAAAGGATTTCTTTTCTTCGAAATTTTGAGGCTGCTGATTAGAATCAGCCAAAAAATTGCTTAGTACAGCACATAAATTCTGTGCATTCATACTCAACCTCCAAGTTCAGGTAGAACCCCATCGTTGTGAAGGTACTATTCAAGTTATTTTCTCTTCTGAGCTGTCCTTGGCTTAGTCTACTCCATGTGGCTCTGAACACTTTGTGTCAAGGACCTTGAGCGATTCATCCTCGAATTCAGTGGCCTCCATCTGGGGCTGACAGATAGCAGGTGCCCCAGCAATGCCGGTTGGATGATGAGTGAATGAAGAAGTGAATATGGAGAAGTGGCTCTCATTAGGTAGTGTCTCAGCAAGTAGAAATGTAATATCCTTAAAGGAAAGGTGGTGACCACACTGAGTTAATAGTGTTCTTAAAGCAGGACATTGGAATCATCCAGATTTGAGGTTAAATACGGGCTTTATTCCTTCGATGCTGTGTGGTGTTGGTCATGTCACTTAACTCATCTGAGCTTAAGTTTCTTGATCTGCAAGATGTAAAACAAACACTGTCTCTCTTCCTTCCTGAAGATGAAAAAACCCAAAGAGTACATACAGGGCCTTCATACAGTACCCGGCACATAATTCCTATTCAATTAATGGAAGCCGATAGTGATAATCATCATAAATGATATTATAATTGATAAAATAATTTGCTAAGTAAAATCCTCAATCAACTGGCTTTATGGGTTTCCTCCTTAAAGTGATTTGTTTCCTTTTTCTCCCCACTTGTATTGATTTAGGTATGTATCCAACTCAAGGGGACATCAAAGAGAACAACCTCTCAGGACCCCTTCCTCTACTTCGTTCCTTCAGGAAATTCCTTATTTCTAAGTTGTTGAGCCTAAGATCTGACTTAAGTGATTGATCCGAAATGTTGACCTCACACTGCTTTACACTGGCTTTCCTTTCAAAGTAGCTCAAAGTCATGAATGAAGCCCACCCTTTGCCCCCTGCTCCTTCCTCTTTGTTTTCAACACCAGAAACTGCTGGGCTGTCTCATCCCCCATTTGTCTTTGTGTTTGGCACGTTTGGGGAAACTGGCAGATCCTCACTCCCCTGGCTGGGAGGTGAAGACTTCCCCCAGCTATTTTTAAGGTTGAGAATTGGAGAAATTGACCCTTATTTTGGTCTCCTGTGGACTTAGTCTCAGAGAAATGGAGTTCTGTGGGTGTGAGACTGGGTGTGTGTTGGCGGGGGGAAACACTGCAGTCTTTCTCTGAGATACTTCTTTTCTTTGTTTGAATTTCAAGGTTACTAAAGTCAGGATTCAAGGATAACTATGAAAGATCAGCTGGTAAATGTGTTCACAAGTGAAAGAAAAAGAAAGCCAAATGAATGTTAAAACCTTTTTTGAAGCAGAACAGAAACAGAGCTTTTGATCCTTTATCACGGAACAACAAAACATTCGCATGATCTCCACGTGTCTGAGCTTTCCCGTGTCCCTCTGTGTGCACATGTATGTCCATATGCCCACACACAGGCACACATGGGCAAATTCACACACACTTTTCTCTAAACCCTGTATCAACCCCCCACCCACCCCACGCACACATGGATTTCATTCTTTTTGTTTCTTTCTTTTCTTTTTTCTTCTTCTCTCTATTTTTTGATATTTCAAAGCTGGCAGTTCAGGAAATGGCTGGAACTGCCACATCTCTGTTCTTGCTAAAGAAATCAATGCTAATCCTATTACTGGCAGTTATCACCTATCCCAGAACTCACAGCTAAAAGAAAAAAAAAAATACACTGAGATGTCAAAGTAAGAAAAAAAAAGGCCTGAAGAGGAGGGGGGCGCCCTTCATTCACTTTCAAATAGTGATTGTTTTCTCTGTCTTCTTTTTGATCATCTTTTTTTCTCATGTTAGCAGAGAAACCAAACTACAAAACACCTGTCCTCACACAACATTACGGGTCTGATTTAAAACCACATGAGTCCGAGTATGGGGTCTAATTTAGACTTATCTTTCTCCAGTGTGCCTTGACAAAGCCCTGATAAAGAATATTTATTATGGCTCCCAGTTTTGTTAATAACAATAATAATGACACATAGCATTTAGTGGTCACTGCAGACACTGTGCTAGGTGCTCTGTGCAAATCTTCTTAGGAAATACAATAAGCCTCTGATGCAGGTGCGATAAGCATCCCATTTTAGAGATTTAGAGATTAAAGCCTGAGTTTTCCTGATTTGAGCTGAGCGACCTAGAGAGGAAGAGGCAGAAGCTTGTTTTGCATCTGATTGGCTGTCCTGTAGTATGCCAGCTCTCCCCACTGTCTTCCTCTACTTCTAGCCTTCGTCATCAAGGCAGCCCGTGAAGAGACAGGGAAACATTTAGAATTGGGAATTTGCCGATTCTGAGCTTTCGGGAAGTTTTTCAGAAAGTCAAACAAATATGATACGGTTGGATTGCTCTCTCCTTACAATGATAACCATTCTTACATACGTGTCTCTCATTTCCCCCTCTGATCGAGTTACATATAATCAGATATACACAGCTATCAGTGCTTGGGAATCTTTACAAAAGAACAGAAGGGAACTAATTCAACTGGATTAATTGGCACCAGCATCCTTAAATTGACAACCTACACATGCTACTAGTCTGAGGATTACACTTTGAGAAGCAAACCTTAGTGTGCAGTATGCATATCATCTGGGAGCTTGTTAAAAATGTAGAATTCTGGGGTGCCTGGGTGGCTCAGATGGTTGGGCCTCTGCCTTCAGCTCAGGTCAGGATCTCCAGGCACTGGGATAGAGCCCCACATCAGGCTCCTGGCTGGCTCCTTTCCCTCTGCCTTTCCCCCTGCTTGTGTGCATCTCTTCTCAAATGAATAAATAAAATCTTTTAAAAAATGGTGGAATTCCAGACTCCACCCCAGAGTTACTAAATCAAAACCTGCATTTTCACAAACCCCTAGGTGATTACTTTCCCATTGGCACAAGACATTTAACAACCCAGAAAACAAGTTATTTACCATCTGCAATGCTAACCTAATTACTAATTAGGTGATTACTAATTATCACGTTGGAGAAGCACTGGTCTACAATACCTCTGTCCTTCTGAAGAAAACCTCCCCAATGTTCTGACCCTATCCTTTCGTCTGTGAGTCCTGCACCTAGCACAATGCTTGGCCCACAATGGGAGCTCACAAATGTCCAGTGAATGAATGACCAAATGAACCACCTGTTTAGCCAATTGATAGGGAAGGACGACTCATGTGAGCTATTCACATTCAAACAACTGTGACAGAGTTGGTCCAAGAGTGACTAAAGGCATGCATACTTCATTCCATCACCAGGCATACTTGCAGGCTCTACTGGTTCTTAACCAGTGTCCCTGAGATATTCGCTGCTTCAACAGTCCATTAGTCAATCCATTGTTGTGTACTGAGTTGCAAGGAACTGAACCAGAGCATGTGACCATAAGAGAAAGCAGGAATACCTCATGACAATAGGAAAAATGGCATTTACTTCTCTAGCATTGCAGATGGTAAATAACTTGTTTTCTGGGTTGTTAAATGTCTTGTGCCAATGGGAAGGATTGTTCTGGGCTGAATTTCTGTTCCCCATGGGCTATTTTCCCTTAAGATAAGAATGAATAATCATAAAATAGTCATAATTTTGTGTGAATAATTATAATAAAATATTCATAGTATTCATTCATAATTATGATAGAAATTTCTAGGAAATTTATTGAAGGTTTTATATGAATTATCCAATTCAATCCTAAAGCACCCTATTGCTGTTTTGCATATGTAGATACTGAAGCCTAGGGAAGGAGTAAATGGCAGAATCAGAATCTGAACACAACTTTTTCTTTTTGTTCCTAACCACTGCTTAATCCTGATGTAGTCAGTTAGTAATATATTTCATATTATCCTTTGTTTCTCCTATACCAGGAATAAAATATTAACGTATAATAGGGACAAATATGATCACTGTTTCAGTTCTTGCGATCTCTCCTGTTGCTTTTTTTTTTTCTGAGAAGAATTTTCTTCTTTATTGTACAACATCCAGGTAAAAAAATAAAGCAGGAAAAACTTTTAAATGAAAGAAACCAGAGAAGCTAGAGAAAATGTATAATAAGCTGAAAGAAATGGTAATTAGAGAGGGAGAGAGAAGAGAAAGAGAAGTGGGGGGAGCAGAGAGACTGGGCACATGATAGTAGTCAGCATGTTTGAGGGTTGGGTGTTGAAGGGAAGCAGAAATATTTGAGGACAGGCTGTGTTCTACATGGTGGACACTGAAAGGGGCAGTCCTGGAGAGAGAAGTTTCAAGATTTTCTACTTTAAATATATTGTACATTTTCCTTTGACACCTAGTTTTTTGAGATACCTAATAAAATTTCAAATAGTTTATATAGTACAAATAATGAACCACATGGGACTATGGGATTTATTTGTTATATTCCTAGTTATTTATTATGAATTTATGATCCCTGATTTAAGCTGCCTAATATTTAATAGCATATACTATAGGTGAGCCTCTGTGGGCTCTGCTGGTTTTTCCTCTTTTGCATTTTGTGCTCTACAATTGCTTTAAAGCTAATATTTTAAATCGAATTTATTTTATATTATAAAATGGTCTCAAGAGTTTAAGTGCTGGAAAACAAAACAAAACAAAATGCCCTGTGGGACTTTGAACTTCAGCTTCTTCTGCCCAGCTGTACTGATTTTAGTTGTCCAGAACCTCACTGGTAGAATGGGAGTCAGGGGCAGGGGAAAATGAGCCGGAGCCCACGAGGCCAATCATTATCACATTTCCTCACACAATCTGGAATTGCTGCCTTGCTCAGTTCTCTTAATTTTAAAAACCAAATAAGAAAGAATTTATCATACCAGTATTAAATGCATATGATTGCCTCCATGGGGAAGATCTAATTCTCAGGACAGAGAGGTAGGAAATGCTGTTAAGTGTGACAAGCCCAAAGGCCATGCTATCACTGTGATGCATTTGATTTAATCCTGGATGTTGGGGGACTTAGGAAGATCAGCCTCAGCTCATGGCCCAAGTTCTCCAAACAGCTTATGAAATGCTAATACAGTTAGCAACCTTGGATGATCTCATCTCAGTCAAGAAGGCAGAGAAGACCCAGGCTGCTATATCTTCATCATGCCAATGGTAGTACCAGCTGGAATTTACATAGTTTCAAAATTGCTAACCTGGATCATGTATTCAACCACCACACCAAAAAAAACACCCCATTTCTTGAAAGTAGATACTACTGGGCTCCTCCTCCTCATCTCTTACTTTCACTATCAAGACAACGTCCAAGCCAACTTCCTGTCTCTGGTCTGGTACTGCCCCATCTTTCCACCTCAGACATACTAATAAGCTAATTTCAAAGTGAAACAATAACAAAAAATCCTACATGTTATTCCTTTGCTGAACCTTCTATGACAAACTATTGACTCCAGGATAAAAGCCAGAATTCTTTGGCATTAATGGGCCTCTATACCCCAACTTCAACTTCTCTTCAACAACAAACTGTTGCTGTACTTTCCTGTAGGTAAGGACTAGTCTTATAAATGCTAAAGGGGGTGACCTTTTGTCAGGCAGGCTTTAGATGGAGAACTCTGACGGACTGAGTAGAAGATAAGTTGGTGGGGGCAAAGTAGCGGCAGGGAGAGTAGTTAGGAGAAACTAGTAAAATACCATAGTTGAGAGAGACCCAGGACTCCCTTTTCTATAGTTGGATAACATACAGAAAACTGTGGCTTCTGAAATCTGGGAGATTTGTATACTTTTCTTGGTTAGACACCATGGGCACTAAGGCAGGCATGCCTTCAGCCTAGTTTTGCAAAGCTAAGTCTGAATCAGCTTTGTACAAGGGTTAGCCCCCTGTCAACACTGTAACAACCCCTGCAATATGGTAGAAGGTGGAGTACAATTACAAGGAATGACAGGAGAAATTGGTTCCCTAGTGTGACCTTCATCATTATACTTGAAAGAGCCCTCCTATCTTTTCCTTGGCATATTATGATACTTCACCCACAGACTTTACTAAACAACCCTGATTCCAGGGGCAAAATTTGTTTCCTCTACCTTATCAATAGGCCAGGTGAATGACAAAATTACATAATCTCCTGCATCAATCATGGAAATGAAGAGACAAAGTATTTTAGGGCAAAAGATATTTGAAGTTATAACCAGGTGGCTCTGTTTAATAGATAATGAAATTGATAAGGACTGAGGTCATTTGGGAAATCAGGAGGAAAGAAATAGTAACCATAACTACTTGACCCATACTTGGACTGCTTAGCATCCTTAATTCCAGTCAGTTTCTAGTTTGATCACCTGGATCGATGCCATTGCCCATTATGTGAAATTCAGAAGAAGAAGGTGTTAGAAGAGGAGAGGTTGTTGGTTTCTAAACCAGTTGAACGGAAGTGCCTCTAGGCCAGTGGTTCTACCACGTTGTCTTCAAACCAGGAGAATCAGCATCACCTGGGAATGTAGTAAAAATTCAAATTCTCAGACCCACCCCAAATCTACTTGATGATAACTCTGGGGTGGGGCCTAGCAATCAAGGTTTTAACACGCCCTCCAGGTAATTCTGGTAAATGCTACAAATTGAGAACTGCTGTTCTAGGACAACCACACAGAACTGAATGTCAGGTAGTGGGTGAGTGAGTGTGGATGGGAGAGGACAGGAATGGATGTTGCAGTTGACAACAGTCTGGACCCTCACTGAGGAGGAGAGTGCAGAATGAAAAGGGAGGGCTGAACAGTGGAAGAGGAGCTACTATTTCCAGCTCTATAGGATTCGATACTGCTTTTTATTTGTATTCTACAGAAGGCATATATGATTTTTAAAGCAGAATGTCCCTTTAATGAAAATGTTCAAGGCAGCAAAGGAAAAAGAATGTATCAAGGTGAAATCCTGAGGCAGAGGCAGAGTCAATACAAAAAATCATTTTTTTTGGATGGGTTCAACTAAAGCATGTTGAGGCAGAAACCTACATTATTTAAACTTTACAACAATCCTGTGAAACACTTCTCCGTGATGAAATAGAGGCCTTGAGAGGGTAGACTTGCCCTTTATCTAGGATCACATACAGGTAAAGCCAGGATTTCCCCAAGCCTTTGCTCCTTATATAAAGCAAAGCTGTCAATTAGGCCTTGTTCAGCTCTTGGACCCTGAGGTACCTAGATTGGCTCAGTTAGCCCCCTAAGCGACCACACCTGTCTGTATTTGAACTTCCATGAAGTTCCCTCCCACACTGACGATGGGTTTGGTCATGTGACTTGCTTTGGCCCACAGGACATTAGCAAATGTGAGGCAAGCAGCAGCTTGAAAGGCACTAATGGTGCCCCTTGCTCCTCTCGCTGATTTTGGAGCTCACCCACATGTGAAGAACTAAGCCTAGTAGACTGGGGGCACAGGCCCAGTACCATCCACAGTTCTTACGAGAGAGGGCATCTTAGACAAGACAGGCTGAGTCTGTTGCTTGATGATAGTATTCACCTGAGTGATTCCAGAGAAAACCAGCATAACTGCCCCACAGAGCCAATAATGTGACCCACAGAAATGTGAGTAAAAAAGTAATTCTTGCATTCGGCCACTAGTTTTGGGGGTATTTAAGTATATAGAACAATAGGTTTCTGATTCAAGCCCATTTCTGTGAGGTGGGTGGAGGGGCAAAGTATACCCCAAGAAGACTTAACGGAGTTTTGTTTCTTAGATACTCTTCCAGTAGGAGACCATTTTCCCTGTGATCTTTAAAATGGCCAATCCCGGGGCACCTGGGTGGCTCAGGGGGTTAAGCCTCTGCCTTTGGCTCAGGTCATGATCTCAGAGTCCTGGGATCGAGCCCCGAGTTGGGCTCTCTGCTTCCTCCTCTCTCTCTCTCTCTCTGCCTGCCTCTCTGCCTACTTGTGATCTCTCTCTCTCTGTGTCAAATAAATAAATAAAATCTTAAAAAAAAACCAAAATAAAACAAAAGGCCAATCCCACATTCTCAAGAGCTCTTCAGAATTCTTCAGGATTCTTGCTTAGCCTCCTAAGCATTTCTAAATTCAGGTGAACATGGGGAACTCAGTCATGACATTTCTGTGTCCACTTTTCCTTCCAAAGAAAAGACCCAATCAGTTACACTACATTCAGTAGATTCCAGTGACAACCACTTTATTAAAATAGGGAGAGTGATCTGGAGGGAGAGAAACCATAAGAGACTCTTAATCTCACAAACAAACTGAGGGTTGCTGGGGGGTGGGAATAGCGGTAGGGTAGTTGGGTTATGGACATTGGGGAGGGTATGTGCTATGGTGAGTGCTGTCAAATGTGTAAGACCTGTACCTGATTCACAGACCTGTACCCCTGGGGCAAATGACACGTTATATGTTAATAAAAACAATTAAAATAGGGATGGTAAAAATAGATACCTGAGCAGAGTTGAAATTCTGATAAATCTTTTCAATACAAAATACCTAAACTTATTTAAATATAAACAGCCTTTCATTATTTACTTATTTTTAAAGATTTATTAGAGAGAGAGTGTGAGTGAGCATGTGTGCATTCAGGGAGGGAGGAGAGGGAGAGGGAGAACTTCAAGCAGATTCCCACCCCCGCCCTCCCTCGCTCTCCCCACCACGCTGAGCCAGGGATCCCATCACAGTCTTGACTCAGGGCTCACCCATGACTGATCATGGCCTGAGCCAAAATCAAAAGTTGAATGCTTAACCGACTAAGCCACCCAGATGCCCCAAAAGACAGCCTTTCAAATGTACACTTAAAATAAGTAAAAGAAATTAGGTAAAATAAGGGAAGGAAAAATAAGGGAAGGATAAACAAGGTAAAAGAAAATTGCGTAGATCAAAAATCAGGAAGAAAATAGAAACCAGAGGAGTAGCTAGGCTCTATGGAAACAACTCTTTGGTTTTATGAAGGGTGAGGAGTAACAGCTGAGAAGCTTGCAAGAGTGGGGCCCTCAGAATGCCATCTCTGTGGTCCAAGGGAAGGCTAGAAAAGAGAAACCTTCCGCATCAGGGGAGACAACCAGGAAACTTGTTAATTTTGAAGTAGGCTTTAGGTGGGAAAAAGTCTCCCCATAAGCATTCATAACTACCAGCAAACAACTGTTGTTTTAAGGAACTAAGTTTTGAGATGCTTGGGATTCAACTTTATTAAACTTCCTCCATGGTCCAGGAAATCCCAAGCTGAGAAATTAGCTTAAAGTGATTCTGGATTGGTATAGCATTCAAAATTATAATGTGAAAGCATCATGCAAATATATAAACAGTTTTATTATCCCAAGAGACTGGAGTCTATAAATTAAAAAAATTTTTTTAAATCAGTGATGCAGCTTGCTGTGTGATTCTGATCAAGGATCTACCCATCTCTGGGCCTTTCCTTCTTTATTAAGTAAAAAAGGGGTCATTTTTAGTCCTAGTTTTACATGGTTCTATAGTTCTATGAAATTATTAGTTCATGAATATATGCTACAGTACTGCAAGGTCTAGGGAATAGAAAATTAAGATCTTATCTTGGTCACTGTTTCTGATTAGCAAAACCATTAGTGCTGGCTCATTTTCATTAGCCTGAGGCTCCACCAACCTGAAATAGTTGGTAAGAAAGGGCTCTTTTTTTTTTTTCTTCTCTGATGTCTCTCAGTGTCTAGGCTATACAGATTTGCTTGTTATAGTGTCCCTGCTAATGGCCCTGCAGAAGGCCCCCCTATGCTTTGGGCACCAGGAGCATCTGAGCTGACTTGGAAAAGTGCATCCCTATGTATTTTTCACCAAGTGACCTCCATTCAGGTCGTCAGGCTACCTTCTCCAGGTGAGGATGTTAGAAGGACAGAGATCATGTCAGAGGAAGGGCTTTTGCTTCAGGTTTAATTTGCTTTATTTTGGAATAATTATATAATATGATGTTTGCTGGACTCAAATATAATTGAAAATAATTCATGGACATTATATCGATATAGTCAGGTATTTCCATGTTTCTTATAATAAGAATATGTAGTTTAGAAATGAATATGAATAGGACTTTAAGAACGAAGTATTTTCTCTTGTCCTAAGAAAAGTAACGTGCCTAGAGTCATACATCAGGAAAGCTGCAATTAAATAGTTTAATAGACATAATTTTGAGTAAAATAAATATCTCCTTCCTACTCTAATTTTATAAAGCTACCAGAAAGACTTTTAAAAAAATATACCCCTGGATTAACGTTTTTACTCTCCAAAGACTTCCTATTGTACTTAAAAGCAAACTCTTTAATAACCTACAAGGCTTTTCATAATCTTGCTCCTCTTATCTTCCCAACATTATTTCAAGCCATTTCCCAGTCCCTAACCCTGCCCTGGCCTGCTGGCCTTTTCTCAGGTCCTTTAATACAGAAACCCTTCTCCACCTCAGGTTAGTTCTGCATGTACTATTTCTGGATGTAACTGTATGGTCTCCTGAATGAAGAAGCTGGCCAGGTACCATGGAGTCCTCTCTAGACTTTAACCTGTAGATAGCATTGTGGGCAGCATCTAGCATCTCTGATTTTTGGTAGAAATCCCTGCTTCTGTTCTGAATGGGGCACTATCCTTGTCTCTATAGCAGAAGTGCTTCAGGAACCAAGATAAACACATAATGTTGCTCTGGCCTCAATAATTGGCAGCAGGGTTGAGCATATGATCTGGATCTAAACTAATGCGTGCATCCCATTTCACTGGCCACAGCAGTTGGTTATGGGCATATGAACCAATCAGAGTCTTACTCTCCATATAATAATATAGGGCAGAGACAGGTGTTCTCATTCCACTGAAAGAGATAGATAGAACTGTTCTGGCTACTTTGAGCCAGTGGGGAATATCTGGTCTGAGATCTGTGCCAAATGAGAGCTAACCTGGGAGAGAGAAACTAAGTCCTAAAAATATCCTTTGATCCCCTGTCTAGCCACACACTAACTTTTAGTTAATGAACCAATAAATTCCTGTTTTGTTAGGCTTTTCAGTTGGTTTGGAGACTCTGCCTCTTGGAACCTAGACATTTCTGAGTGGTAGAGGAAGCTACATCTTTCTGCATCACCACTCCCCAGTTCCTGCTGCCTTCAACCCACTTCATCCCTGGTGCCCTTGGTTTCTTGATTGCTAGAAGTGGCCTGGGTAGCTTTGAATTCATTTGCTGCAGAGGAGTTTCTGTATCTGTGCGTAGAGAAGTAACATGTCATGAAACTCCAACAACTCCAGGTCAGGGGCTCTTTCCATTCCAGACCCTACTGTATGATGACACAAAAAAAGTGGAGACTAGAGGCAAAAGATAAGCTAGAGCCCAAGAAACCAGCAAGATGACTATTATAGAAATGGGGGAAAGTTGGAAACCATTATTGAAGATGGACTACAGTCCAGAAATATGATTCCATTTAATCTCCCTGATCACTTTGCTTTAATCCACACTTTGCAAATGAGGCTCTGAGGGGTAACTACTTTACCTCAAAGATACTTTATTTAATACAGATATGTCAGTCTTACACTCCTGGCTTTCTCACAAGGCCACCATTTATAAGTGAGGTAGACGGGAAGTAGATTAGGCTGATGGTGGTCTCAAGAAAGTTAATGGTAGGTAAAAGATATCAGAGCAGTTTCAAAGAAATGAAAGCATTTCCCCAAACTTTGAACTCAATCTCTGTACATTTTAGCCTTCCATGTTCATACAACATGGTTTGAGTGCAACATCCCAGGCCTCGGAGAAGGAAATGTCTGTATTTCCATCTTTGCCACCCCTTGGAGAAGTGACACTGGGGAAATTATCTGAGT
Source organism: Mustela erminea (assembly GCF_009829155.1). NCBI lineage: Eukaryota > Metazoa > Chordata > Mammalia > Carnivora > Mustelidae > Mustela > Mustela erminea. The sequence continues at coordinate 94,725,340 of NC_045614.1, forward strand.
CTGTTTCCCCATATGTTGGTTGTCTGCTTCTTAGTATTACAAGTGTGGAGATAGTACTTAAAACTCAAATACTGAGGACATCACAAGTAGCTATTTACTATATCTATTTTAATATTATATAATGCAGAAAATTATTAATGCTTAAATAGGATTTCCTTTGAGTATATTTCAAATGTTTCTCTATATTACTCTGATCTGCCTGAGATCATCAGGCCTGTCTTCGTGGAGCTACTTATCTTTGAGGAATCAGAGAAAAGTCCCTTCAAAATGTTGACATAGGAAAGGTCAGAGATAGCATGTGAAGAATTTCAAAGATAATCCTGTCCTTCCCTTTCCTCCGCCAGACTCTGTTTTCAGCTGTTTGAGAGTAATTTATATCTCTGGTTCAGTTAAAGTATGTGACATCATTTAGACACTGCAAATATAATACCAATTTTACTGCAACCTAATTGTAGAGTGACAAGAGATAAATCTAGAAGATACATATAGTATGAAATGGCCAAGTGTGCTTCACTTATAAGAACCACACATAGAGGCACGTTATGCTGGAAGTGAGGAATAGCTGAAGTTGTAATTCACGCAGATGCATATATAAATAATCCTGAGTACTCCTAGGACATCTGCAACTTAATCAGTGGCCCATTAACATATTGTAGGATAAATGTGGATCTGTAATTATTGTATGCTGCTAAAACCACCTTTATTTTCATTTAAAATCCTGGTTAAATGATCTGTGGTATATCTTTGAAGACTTTGTCAACCTTTTGAATTGAGGATATAAATAGGAAATTATGTTTCAGGTAAATAAATAAAAGTGCAATATTCTAAGCTGTTAATGGAGCTTGAAAAAAGCCTACAAAGTAATCCCAGCTTAAAAATCAAGAGACCATGATTAAATTAAAATTAAAGAAGGAAAGGCTCACAGTGAAACAAAAATCCTATACATTAGTTTTATTTTAAAATAGCTCTAAATTCCAAACCTGAGTCACAGAACATCATGATTGTCAACCAACATTTATTGAGCACTATAGTAGGTATGTTGAACTTTGAATAATTGAATTGCACATTTTAAAAATAATCTGTCTTTTATGACAGAAATCAGGCAGTTCCTGGCATAATTTGACAGGAACGTTCTGCCTTTTCCCTGTCAGCATGGTGTGAGGCAATGCAATTAAAATCTAACTGTGATTTGTTTTGACTGGTAGGATTTTTCTCTTTTCTTTCTAATGTAGAATACATATTTATTCACATGGTGACTTTTATTAAAGCAATATAATATGTATTTTAAATAATTTAATGTTATTAGTGCCAATGGAGATACCCTTTGAGGATTGAACCCTTGTGCTTTTTGAGTGCAATGACGCCTAATATTCTACCTGCTATTACCTTTTGCTCTCTGAAGTAACTTTAATTTTTCCTGTCCCAAACTGTCCAGACTACCATTGCCCCTTCCTGGCAGCATCCTGGCCTTGGGCTTCCTACCTTTTGCTGTCCCATCTCTAAGGCCAGCTCAGTATCTTTATTCTGTGGTTCACTGCTGACAGTTTAGCCCCAGACAATGTCTTTCCTTTATATTGATACTATTTTCTGTGGTCATGAACCATACTGCTGCATCCCAGCCACTATATGTCAATATATGTTTCCTTCTTTGCGTTTATTTTCCAATTGTTACACAGTAGTATTAAGACTCTCCTCTCTCCTTTTATCTTTCTTTCTTTTCATGGTTGGTTCAAAAATCACCCCAAAGGGAAACTTCTATGCAAGAAAAGGAAAAACAAGTAGGTGCAAAATAAAAATGTACAAAAATGGGAATATTTAAACTTTCGTAAATAATACACATTACCTTTAGAATCTTCCAAGTCTGTATATCTTCCTTTTATAAAATTTCACTTCCTCTAGGTCAGAATTCTCTTACAGTTTTCACTTGTATATTTCTAATTGTGAGTTAAAATAAACTTTCTTTTCTTTCTTTTTTTTTTTTTTTTTGTATTGTAAAGTCCTATGACTCTTTTCTGGGGACTGACTGTCCTTATCCGTTCCCTGTTCTATGTTAATAAGTCCTCTTCTCACTGATTTCTAGGAGTGCATGTGTTAAGAATTTATCCCTATTACAAATATTTGGTAAAATATTTTTTCCCATTTGTCCTTTGTCTTTTGGCTTTATGATTTTCAATGCAGAATTTTTTTTTATTTTGTGCAGTAATTTTTTTTATATTTGAAAGCTTTTATTAGTCAAAGAAAAATGAATATTCCAGTAGAAAAATGGACAGATGGCATAAGGAAATTTCTTAAGCAAATAGAAAAATTTAAACATGCAAGAGTGTTCAACTTTGTACAGTAAGTTTTTTCTCTCTCCCTTTCTTTTTGGCTTCTGGATTTTGAATTTTAGAATGTCATCCTTAATCCAAGATAACAAATTCTCCTGTATTTTCTTCTAGTACCTTTATGATTTAATTTTTTTTACATTTAAATCTTTGATACACTTGGAATTTATAATAATTTATAAGGTGGGGTGGGGTATAAATAAAACTTATCTTTTCCCAGTTAGGCAAATATCATTTATTGAATAATGCATTTTTGTTCCACTGAAATGCCACCTTTATTGGTAATAAATTTCTGTGTATATTTGGGTCTCTTTTTGGAGTCTCTCTTTAGTTCCATAGGTTAGTCTGCTTATGCATGCACGATATGGTTTTAATCCTTCAGGCTTTCTTATATGGTTTTATAAGGTTAACACACCTTCCACTGCTCTTTCTGTTCAGAATTTTCCTGGCTAATCTTAATTCTTTTCCATATGGATTTTAGAATCAACTGGCCTAGTTAAAAAAATTGGTATATTTATTGAGATGAGATTAAATTTGTAAATGACATTAGAATTAATATCTTTACCATGTTGAACATTCCTGTCAAAAAACATGACTTTAAAGTTGTTCAAGTCCTTTTTCGTATCCTTTGTTTTCAAGTTCTCTTCATATAGGTCTTGCATTTTTCCATTTAAGCTTATTGCTAGATATTTACATTTTTGTTGCTATTAGTATTTTCTTTCATTATATTTTGTGATTGTGTTCCATAAAGGTTATAGAGGGCCGTATATTATTTCTGTCTTAAAGAATTTTCTTGTTCGCAGTAATATTTTATTTACTTATTTACTTATGTTAGTCACTGTAAAATATATCATTAATTTTCAATGCAGTGTTCCAAATGCAGTAATGTTTTACTCTAAAACAAGATTCTTTGCTTCTTTCCCCCCAAAAAACCATTTAATCTAAAAATATGTTTAACTTCTTTCCAAATTTTATAATTCCCTCCTATATAACAGTATTGACCTCCAATACAATGTTAATTGAACAGTTGTACCTCAAGTATAATATTAAATAATGATGTTAATAGAGGACATCTGTGACTCTGTTTCTGAACATAAAGAGAATAATTTTAGTGTTGTGGTTCTTAGTCTTGAATGCATATTAGAATCACTAGGAAGTTTTAAAAGTCCCAACATCCAGGGCTCACCCTAAAGTGATTAATCAAAATCTTCAGCTGGCAGGACCTAGGTATCAGTATTGTCTAAAGCTTTCCAAGTGATTATTTGTGCAGAAAGATGGCAAATTAATGCTTTAGTGTTTTTTCGTTTTAAGCATGGTACTTGCTTATAATCTGAAATAGATAAATTCTACCATGTTATCTATACATTTTAATTTTCAGATTTTTATTTTAAACTGTTTAAATTTTATTGAATATGAATTTTCTGTATAGAACTATTAGTATAATGAGTTATAAATCCATTAATATTAATATAACACATCAATATAATGAAGTTTATTATATTAATATTTCAATTGTACTAATTAATATATACTATAAAATAAAATGTTTATTAATATAATTATATAAATACAATTAATATAATGAATTTTAATTAGTGGATTTCCTGTATTAACTATCCTTGCATTTCTTAAGTAAAACTCATGAGGTATCCAGTTATCATTCTTTTAGTGTTCTATTAAGATTTCCCTGAAGATTTCATGCCATTGATATTCATAAGTAAGACTGATACACTATTGAATTTGTGTTTGTGAAATCATTGATAGGTTTGACATTTTTATATTCACATTATAAAATAATTTTGGAAATTTTCTCTGGTTTAAAATAACCTAAACTGGTATTGGAATGGATTTCTTTTTTAAAGTTTGGCTGAGATTCCCTGGAAGTTTATGGATCTGGTGCTTTCCTGTATGTGTGTTGTGGTAAGGATTAAGTAGGTAGTGCTCTGTCAGCTTTTTCTTTTTCTTTTATAGAGATCAGTTACTTTAGATTTTCTCTCATTGGGTACATTTTGGTGAATTATATTTTCCTAAAAAATTAGCCACTTTATCCAGCCAGATTTTCAAATCACTTTCAAAATGTTGAGTATTCTTTAAGATTCTTCTACTAATTTCCTTTGTTTTGTTATTCTTTCCATTTTATATCTTATTTTTTGGAACTATAATTTTTACTCCATTAGGTCATATATCTAATTTTATTTTGTTTTGACTAATTTTTTTTTTTTTGAGAGAGAGAGAGTGTGTGAATGAGTGCGTGGTGGTCGTGGGTGGTGGGGGGGTGAGAGGGGCAGAAGGGGAGAGAGAATTTTTTTTTTTTTTAAGATTTTATTTATTTGTTTGAGAGAGAGACAGTGAGAGACAACATGAGCAAGGAGAAGGTCAGAGGGAGATGCAGACTCCCCATGGAGCTGGGAGCCTGATGCAGGACTCTATCCTGGGACTCCAGGATCATGACCTGAGCTGAAGGGAGTAGCTTAACCAACTGAGCCACCCAGGTGCCTGGGGAGAGAGAATCTTAAGCAGGTTCCACATTCAGTGTGGGCTGACGCAAGGCTCAATCCCACGACCTGAGATCTTGATCTAAGCCTAAATCAAGAGTCAGACGATTAACTGACTGAGCCATCCAGGAGCCCCACAATGTATATTTAATTTTAAAAAGCATTTTTCTTTTAAAAATCAGCAAAAGGTTTATTAGTATTTCTTTTTATTGATTCCAAACTCATTAATCTTCTTTTTTTTTTTTTAAAGATTTTATTTATTTATTTGACAGAGAGAAATCACAAGTAGTCGGAGAGGCAGGCAGAGAGAGAGAGAGGGAAGCAGGCTCCCTGCTGAGCAGAGAGCCCAATGCGGGACTCGATCCCAGGACCCCGAGATCATGACCTGAGCCGAAGGCAGTGGCTTAACCCACTGAACCACCCAGGCACCCCTAATCTTCTATCTTTAATGGCTTCTTTTTTCCTTTGGTTTATTTTGTTATTCTTTTTTTCTCATAATTTGAGTCAGATTCTTAAACCATTTATTTTTCATCCTTCTTATTAAAATATACAAGGCTGTCAGTTCTCTTTGGAGCTCTGTTTGCTCTGATTACTGTAGGTTTGGAAATAAAATGTTTTCATTATCATTGTTTTTTAAAAATTCTCCCATTTTTATTTGTTATTTCTTTTTCAACTAGAGAGTTGATTGACAGAGTTTAAACATTTTCAGATAGAAATGACTTTTTTCCAATTTAGATAAAATTTCAGTTTATTGAATAATGTCAGAGGATGTTTTCTATACATTTTTTACTTGGAAATTTTTGAGGTTTTCTTTGTGGCTGAAAATATATTTTCATATATGAAGATATTCCAGGGATACTTGAAAATAAATAAGGTATAGTTGACTTTCAAGGTCCAGAGTTTGATACAGATTACTTATATCTACCTTATTAATTATGTTAATTAGGTCTTGGGGTGTTTTCCTTATTGGGTTATTTTTTTATCTTAGTATGTCATAAATTGAGAAACTTGAATTAAACTCTTCTACTAATATATTTCTGAATATTTATGGTTATTACTACCTTGATTTTTTTTTATTTTTCTTTTTTTTTAATTTTTGAATTTTTAAAATTTATTATTTTTTTTCTAGTATCACAGAGTTTATTTTATTTTATTTTATTTATTTTATTTTATTTATTTTTTTAAATTTATTTATTTTCAGAAAAACAGTATTCATTATTTTTTCACCACACCCAGTGCTCCATGCAGTCCGTGCCCTCTATAATACCCACCACCTGGTACCCCAACCTCCCACGCCCCCCGCCACTTCAAACCCTTCAGATTGTTTTTCAGAGTCCATAGACTCTCATGATTCACCTCCCCTTCCAATTTACTCCAACTCCCTTATTTTTTTAATTTATTTTTTATTTTCAGCATAACAGTATTCATTATTTTTGTACCACACCCAGTGCTCCATGCAATCCGTGCCCTCTATAATACCCACCACCTAGTACCCCAACCTCTCACCCCCCACCCCTTCAAAACCCTCAGATTGTTTTTCAGAGTCCATAGTCTCTCATGGTTCACCTCCCCTTCCAATTTCCCCCAACTCCCTTCTCCTTTCTCCCCATGTCCTCCATGCTATTTGTTAAAGCAGAGAGAGTCAATTATACCTTGATATTAAATATATTTGATCTTCATTGTGAATTGAACCCATTGTGAACATGCCCTTTTGCTACGTTTAATGCTTTGAAGCCTGACTTCTACTTTGTCTGATGATGAGATCAAGTCCTGTGTTCTTTGTTGGCATTTGCCTAGTATACCTACACTGTTCCTTTGTTTTCAACCTTCTTGAATCACTTGTTTCCAGAGTGCTTCCGGACAGAGCCTAGGGTTAGCTTTTGTTTTGTGATCTGATCCAAAGCTATTTTTTTTTTTTAAATAAGTGAATGAAGCTCATTTACATTAATTGGTGTGATAGATGTTTTTGGTGTTACTTCTTCATATTATTTTGTTACATTGTTTATATAGACCAAATTGCTCGTTAATCTATTTTCTTTGCTGTGTGTATGTGATTAGTCCTTTTAATATATAGAAAAACTGTGGTTTTATCCCGATGATTATCTTTATAACCTTATGTAGTATCCTCATTTTCATAATTCAGTGCTTCCCAACCAAGTTCACATCATGCTACACTTAGAAGATGGTGATGTGTGCCACCCTCAGATTAATGGATGAGACTATTCTGTGGTGGGGTGAGGGATCTTGCTCTGTGTCCAGCTCTCCAGCTGAGCAAGGGGTTCGCTATCTCGGCACACCTGAGCATTTTCAGTGCACCTGTTGATAAGCTTTGCTGTTTCTTGATATCAGAAGGATAAAATTAGCTCCTTCCCTCTTTCTTTCCCTCTTTTTTTTCCCCCTAGTCTTCTTCTTATTTACATTGATACTGCTATATGCGCTTGCATTCTATTATTGATTTGTCAGCTCTAAACAATATCCTTTGACTCTGTCATTACAGATTCAGCAATCAAGATATTTACCTTCTAGCCACTGTTTCCTCCCCACTTCTTTTGTTACCTGTATCTTCTGTACTTTACTGGGACATAGATTTCTTGTGACCTTAATTCCTGTATTTGCTATAGTTTTTGCTTCGGTTTTGTTATTTGTGGGATGGATTTGTTTTTCTTAGCTTTTGTTCCTATCATTTTTATATCTAAATTTAAAAAAACTCACGATTGCCGCATAATACAGTTTCTTATTCCTTCTTTCTATATCCCTTAGGGCCTTTCCACTTCAGTGAGTTTCTGTACTCATTTTATTTTTTTTAACAAACAAAGGCTATACTATTACTCTTCCATATAAGTCTTTTCCCCTAGGGAGTGTATTTTATTTATTTATTTATTTATTTATTTATTTGTCAGAGAGCGAGCAAGAGCGAGCACAGGCAGACAGAGTGGAAGGCAGAGTCAGAGGGAGAAGCAGGCTCCCTGCGGAGCAAGGAGCCCGATGTGGGACTCGATCCCAGGACGCTGGGATCATGACCTGAGCCGAAGGCAGCTGCTTAACCAACTGAGCCACCCAGGCGTCCCTAGGGAGTGTATTTTTGCTGACATTTTCTGAGATCTGCTGTGGCTGCACCTTCTTGCCACTCTTAGTGCTTCACTTGGTTTTCATGAGACTTTCTTTTGGGCAACCTTAGACATATTTTGCAGTCTGCTGATAACATCTATCTCTTTTACACATGCAAATGGAGTTTTAAGGCTTGTCGTTGTTTTCTTTTTGTTTTGGGTGAGTTCCAGCAGAGAAGGAAGAAATGCTGACCTAAATAGCCATATGCATACTAGATGTTAAATATTTCTTTCAATTTCAAGAAAATTGCTTTAATGTACTACTTCAGTTTCCTCATACAGACACAACTCTTTCATTCCATTCATAAGCGGTGTGTGTGTGTGTGTGTGTTAACCGGGTTGCAAAAGAGAGTTGAAAGAATGGTGTGAGGTTGAATTGAATTGGTAAATGCTCACTGGTCAATCAGGCTTTGGCCAGATGGTAGTTTTTCAAACTTAACATGAAGATATAGTAATGATCAGTAAACAGAAAATGTAACAATAGTAAAAAAGCCCCCAGAACATCATAAGTAAGTGATCTATTTGTAAGGCTTCCAGCCACGATTGAAGCATTTCCAATAATTAAAAAGTGTGGCTTCCCCATTCAGTATAACATTTATCTTTCTCCTTTCCCTCCTTTATACTGGCTACTTTTTCATTTTGGTCTTTTGCTATTGTGATAACTTTGTCAGGCTTTTCCCACAACTCTAAATTTTCTTTGCTGTATAATATCTGGACAGAGGAAGGAGTTATTTTCCCAAAGACCACTCCTTTTTCATCTTTCTTCACAATACTTTTCTTACCTGATTATTTCTCCTGTTTCAATTTAATATTTTCCCTTCAGTATTTATCTATCCTTAATCTCTGCTTATATGTTCTATCTTGGCTTCTTTCTCCATTTTTTTTTTTTTTTGCTCATTCTTCTTTCCTCAAAATCTCACCTTGTTCTTTCCAACCACACCACGTGTCATCCAGATTTTCTGTTCAAGTTTCTCTCCCATGAACTATATTCACTAGGAATCATCTTAGTCTGCTTGGGCTGCTTCAGCAAAACACCACAAACTGGGTGGCTTAAGTGACAGAAATTTGTTACAGTTTTGGAGTCTGGGGAAGCCCAAGATCAAAGTGCTGGCTAATTTGGTTCCTAGTAAAGACTCTCTTCCAGGCCTGCAGATGGACATCTTCTTACTGTGTTCTCACATGGCAAAGGGAAAGAGCTGTAGTGTACCTAGCTCTTCTTAGAAGGGCACCAATCCTATTGGATAAGGGCCCTATCATTATAACCTCATTTAGTCTTTATCACCCCCTCACAGGACCTGTCTTTAAGTGAAGTCACATTGAGGGTTAGGGCTTCAACATATGAATAGGGGGGTAGCCGTTACACAATCTGGTCCAAAGCAGGACAGTATGTGTTCATTTATAAACTCTTACTTGGCAAGAAAGTGCTATTTTCTTATATATCATTATACAACTTTCCTCATCGTTACATAATATTATGCTTTCTATGGAGGCAATATAAATTATTTCTTTTTTAATTGTTGTAGAAAACACATAAAATATATAATCTTAACTATTTCTAAGTGTATGATTCAGTAGTGTTGAGTATATACAAATTATTTTTTATAAGCCAAAGACCTGTTATTTTCTTGATCAGCATTTAAAGTTTTATGTTGATAATATTTTTGAGCATTTACTTCTTGCTAGACATAGTATTGAGTGGTTTACATGGATTATTTTATTTAATTCTCATAATAATTCTATAAGTTAGAAACTATTATTTCATCCTGTTTAACAAGTAAAGACCCAAGTCTCAGCTAAATAACTAGTCTAAGGTTGCACAGCTAGTAAATAGCAAAGCTGGGATTCAGTGTGTTTAAATTGAATCCAAATTTACTGTGGAACTAATCTCCTTAACCACTCTTCTGCACCACATTTTTATTCTGTTTTTAAAAATAAAATATGCTAATATGGATAAGGTATTTACTATATGTTCCAGTGTTTATGTAAAATGGATCTGTTACAGATGCCTGATTTGTGCTTCCAGTGATAGAGAAATCATCAAAGCAATTAATGTAAAACTGACATGAAAAGACATTTACTTAACTCCTGCAGAATTTGTTTTCCTAAGGTAAATGGGCATAGAATGAGATTTCTCAACTTTGGCATTATTAACATTTTGTGCTGGATAACTGGGGGGAGAGGAGCTGTCCTGTGCATTATAGGATGTTTACTGAGCTCTACTGCCAAGATGACAAGAGCACTTCTCTCCTAAATCCTAACCAAAAATACCTTCAGGGACACCTGGGTGGCTCAGTTGTTAAGGGTCTGCCTTCGGCTCAGGTCATGATCTTAGGGTCCTGGAATTGAGCCCCACATCGGGCTCCTTGCCTAGTAGGAGTCTACTTCTTCCTCTCTCTGCTCATGCTGTTTCTCTCAAATAAATAAAATCTTAAAACAAGAACAAAACAAAACAATACCTTCAGATATCGCCAGTTGTCCCCCACAGGACAAAATCTCCCACAGTTGAGAAACACTAGCCTAGAATGCAAAAATATTCTATTACAGTTGACTCTTTAACAACATTAAGGTTTGGAGCACTGATCTCCCATGTAGTCAAAACTCCATGTATAAATTTTAATCACTAATAGTCTACTGTTGACCAGAAGCCTTACCAATAACATAAATTGTTGATTAACACATATTTTGTATATGAATTATATACTGTATTCTTAAAATAAGCTAGAGAATAGAAAATGTTAAGAAAATAAAAGAAAATACATAGTGTATTTACTGAATTTACTGTATTTACATATTTTACCGTAATTACTGAAAAAAAAATCCACATATGAGTAGATCCACAAGTTCAAACCCATGTTGTTCAAGAGTCAACTGTATTTAGACCCTAAACCAGTCATCTGGATGTTTTATGTATTTAAAAAAATCTAGGTTGAATGCATACAATGTGCAGGTACCATTTTCTAAGGTCTTTACAGGTATTAACTCATTTAATCCCCCCAAATTAAAAGATAGATACCTATTAAATATACAAATTATAATCCCTCAATTCTGTAAGGTAGATACCATTTAATAGATACATTATGTTGGAAAAAATACAAACCCTGCTAGTCTGATGGGAAAGCCCCCATTCCTATCCACAATGCCTAACTTCCTCCTTGGCTGTGCTAGTGACTTCCAATTGCTAATTTTTTTTTTTTTTATTATTATGTTATGTTAGTCACCATACAATACTTCATTAGTTTTTGATGTAGTGTTCCATGATTCATTGTTTGTCTATAACACCCAGAGCTCCATGCAATCCATGCCCTCCTTAATACCCATCACTGGGCTGATCCATCCCCCCACCCCCTCCCTTCTGAAACCCTCAGTTTGTTTCCCAGAGTCCATAGGCTCTCGTAGTTCATCTCCACCCCTCCCCTCAACAACCCCCCTTCATTTTTCCCTTCCTTCTCCCAATGTTTTCCATGCTATTCTTTATGTTCCACATGTAAGTGAAACCATATGAAAATTGTTTTTCTCTGCTTGACTTATTTCACTTAGCATAATCCCCTCCAGTTCCATCTATGTTGATGCAAATGGTGGGTATTCATCCTTTCTGATGGCTGAGTCATATTCCATTGCCTGATTTCAAAGTATATTACAAAGTTGTGATCACCATGAGAGCATGGTACTGACACAAAAACAGATACATAAATCAATGGAACAGAATAGAGAACCCAGATGTGGACCCTTAACTCTATGGTCAACTAATCTTCGACAAAGCAGGAAAAATATCCAATGGAAAAAAGATAGTCACTTCAGTAAATGGTGCTGGGAAAATTGGGCAATTATATACAGAAGAATGGAACTGGACCATTCTCTTACACCATACACAAAGATAAACTCTATATGAATGAAAGACCTCAATGTGAGGCAGGAATCCATCAGAATCCTAGAGGAGAACATAGGTAGTAACCTCTTCAACATTGGCCACAGCAATTTCTTTTAAGACACATCTCCAAAGGCAAGGGAAACAAAAGCAAAAAGTCCAAAACTTTTTGGACTTCACCAATTGCTGTTCTTGATAAAGTTTTCAATAATATGTAACTAATGGAGAAATGTAATAAAATATGCAAAATAATTTTTTCCCTCAGAGGAAGAGAATGTGTAATAAACTTAATAGAAAAAGATATAATGCAGTGATTGATTACTTTGGCTGTCTTGGCCTCCTAATGTGCATTTTTGGCCATTGCCTAAGAGCTGCTCATGATTCTGGATCATTCATCCTCCCAGAACAATGTTGAGAAGTAAGTAGTGTTCAAGTTTCTGTTGGTAGAATACTTACGTATGTCAGTTCCCAGCTGGAACTTCAAGCTAATTTTCCCCCAGATGCAATTTTGTAGTTTGAGCAACAGGGAAATTGTCAATCAAAATGTCTGTCTTTCATCACCTATTGGATTATGAAACCAAGTGGTATAGACACTTCTTCATTTGATAGGAAGTGACCAGGAAGTGAAGTCTGGTAGACTTCAGGTATCAGGTTATCTACATTAAACTTAAAAAATTGCTTTTTATTAAAATGTTTAAACAACTACAAATGTAGAGAGAATAGAAAAATGAATCTGATTTACTCACCACTCATTTTTTTGGAAGATTTTATTTATTTGACAGAGAGTATGAGCACAAGCAGAAGGAGAAGCAGGCAGAGGGGGAGAGAGAAGCAGGCTCCCACTGAGCAAGGAGCCCTATGTGGGGCTCTATTCCAGGACCCTGGGATCATGAGCCGGAAGCAGATGCTTAACTGACTGAGACACCTCGGGTGCCCCTCACCATTCATTACTAATGCATATGTCATCTATACTTCTCCCAACCAGATTTTTTTGAAACAAATCCTGTCATAGTATTTTATTTGTGCTGTTTTATTATGTCTCTCTAAATAGTTAAAAGGGATTTTGAACATAGCTACACAAAACGATGATGTCACCTAAACATTTAAAAATAATTTGATATCAGATACCAGACAATGATCATATTTCTCCAGTTGTCATATAATTATTTTTACAGTGTTTAATGTGAATCTAAGTAAGGTTAATTAACTGCTATTGTTTGATTTGTTTTTAAATTTTCTTTCTTATGATGACTTTATTTTTTGAGGTAAAATTTGCCTTTTAAGTCTCTTTCAATCTATAGATTTTCCATATTTTTTTCTAGATTTCTTTTTTATAAATATGTTGCTTATTTTATAATATAATGGGTTTATTATTTTAATACACTAATAAATATTTTTAAAAGTTTCTCAGTTTTTATTTCCAACATGGTAAGTATCAATAGATATAATCCATGTGAACAAAAGCTCTTTGCGGTTCCCAACAATCCTACCCCCTTCCCTCCCTCCCTCCCTTCCTCCCTCCCTCCTTTCCTTTCTCCCTTCCTTCATTCCTTCCTTCCTTCCTTCTACCACTTCAGTCCTAAACTTACTACCTAGGGTTTTGATTAACCTACTAATACACACATGTATGTCACATTATACAGAAGATGCACATTAAAGAGGGCACATGATGTGATGAGCACTGGGTGTTACACGCAACTAATGAATCATTGAACACTACATCAAAAACTAATGATGTACTATATGTTGGCTAATTGAATTTAAGTAAATAAAAAATAAAAATATATATATAAAAAACTAATTGCAAACAATGTAACAGATGATTCCTAGGGTTCCATCTAAACCTAAGATTCCACCCTTCTATGCATGAAAGATCCTAACAAATGTACCATTTTTTCAGCACTTCTCATTCTGAAGTCTCCTCTTTCTGGAAACCCCTTGGAATCCCCTAAGCCATGTTAGCCCTTCCCTTGCCCATGCTCTCTCACAAGTACATACCTCTTTTGTGGCAACTTATTTCAGGCCAGGGAAGATATACTGAGAAGTCCAACCTTTGTAAATTGGGATCTGCTTTGGTTTACCCACATTGATTTGCCTTATTTTCCAAACTTCTGTGATTTGAGTAGTACCATCACATTTTTTTTTTTCGCCCTATATGCCTAACACTTTTACTGCTATTTTTCTTTAAGTTGGCATACTTTTGTTTTGAACTTAAGTACCTTCTTCAGCTTTATCACACAGAGTACTATCCATGAACTCATGGTTTGAAGGTGCTAGTTATGCATTTTTTTCACATATTAAAACAAAAGCATATCATAAGAAGGGTGTTGACAAATGTTTAAAAATACAAAGTAATCATCTTTTTTACTGCCAAAAATCAGCTCTCAAACCTACAGTGGCCTGCACATAGCATTGTGGGAACCCTTGGTATGTACCTGTGCGGTTCCTTACCCACCTTCCCCCTTAGGGAGGGCAGGAGACTGGCTTTCATCTCTGTATCACCCTATTAGTAAGACTGGTGCCTTGTGCATAATATGCTTTCAATAAATGTTTGATGAATGAATGTCTCTTCTACTATCACCAGAGTGAAATACTATTAGCAAATAGAAATCTTTCTTATTTTCTCTTTGATTCCCAACCTCAGATAATTTCAGCACTTAAACATGGAATCAAAGCATAGAGAGGTACCTGAAAATGTAGAAGTGAGGTGATGTCTGTTTTTCTATCTCAAAAAACTCTTTCTTTTTTATGATAAAATAAGGGTGCATTTCTTTTCTGTTGGGGAAAAAAAACAAAAACAAAAACAAAAACAAAAAACCAGGATAAATGACCCACAGAGTTTCCCATCCTCAGATCTCTGATTTTCCTGTAAGTTAGTATTTAGATCTAAAGACTTGTTCAGAATCAGGTTACTTTAAAAAAATGGCTATTTAGTTTTGACAAGACTACTTTATAGGTGGTGGTATTTTTTTTCATCAGAAGGGACATAATTTCTGGTTAGTGGCTTAGATGACCCTATATTAGAGCCATCAATTCATGAGGGGTTACAAAATTGTGGTAGTTTAATTCTTTCATTTCTTCTTTGTCCTTTATCTGGAATGTCTGTAAAAAGAAACTTTCCTCTATCAACAGTTTTGTTACCCTGAAGTGCAGGTTATGCAGAAAATTTCATTAAATGTTTGCTTTTTCCTTTTTTTAGTTTTCAAAATAATCAGTTGGCTGCTTAACCTCCTCCAAAGGAGTTTGAGCTGTATGGGTTTATTTTATTTTATTTTATTATGAATAAAAATAACATGTGAGTAAATATTGATACATTTAACCTATTGGGTTATCTGCATGCTCAGATCATCCCAATTTTGGCTAGTGGGAATCTTTTCAGTTTGGCTCCTGAGATTCTTTAGTATAATCCTGATAAACTCAGGTAGTTTCCTTATTGTCTGGTATCTTGTACACTTTCTGCCCCAGACTGGGAATAGACCATTCTTGAAGGAGACTTGGTTCCTTTTAGTGGAAAAGGATTTTTAGGAACCATAATCTGAGTGCTAGTGGTGTTCATTTCTACTCATCGTTATTTTGAGGCCTTCACAATCCTAGAATTAGAATATATGTTACTTTTAAAGATGGATTAAACCCTAGGTTCACATGCAACTTTCCTATTCAAATTCCGAACTTTCAAGAGTTTTTACTTCATCTGACATCTGTGTTTCCTTTAAATGACACCGAAAGCCTTAGTTTTTAGCAATACTTGAATAATCACTCATTTTACTTATTTCCCAATACTGTACAATTGTCTCAATTAATAATATTGACATTGTTACTAGCAATGTTTACTACAAACTGAATATTTTTTTCTCATTCTCGTTGTTGTTAGATTATATCCCTTTAGAGATATATTGTTAAATTACTATATTGCAAAGTTATTTGGAATAACTCTTGAGTTGTTATGCTGAGAAGTTTTGATGCTTGGAGAATGGTTTATTTCTTTAATTTTGTCTTATAATTTAATTTTGTCTTATATATATGTAAAATATTTACTGGGTTCTAAGATTAAATCTACAAAACAAGTTACATTCAGAGGAGTCTAGGGTCTATCCTTGTCCTCTAGGCAGTATTCTTCCCTTTTCTATAGGTAACCATTCTTTAAAAAATTTGATTTTTTAATATCAGGAAATATGTTTTTATATCCTTCTTCTTAAACAGAAGGCATTGTAAATACTTTTCCTCATCTTGCTTTTTTTTTTTTTTTTACTTAATAATGTTTCTTGGAGATTTTTTTCATAATAGTGCATTAAGATAGTAACCATTCCCTTTTCTGATTGTATAGTATTCCATTGCATGGAATAGTTTATTCAGTCAATTTCTCTTAATAGGTTATTTCTGGCCTTTTACCCTTCTAAATAATGCTATAGTTAAGAACTTTATACATGCATCTTCTATTATTTTTGTCAGGTTGGTGTTGAACATGTATCTTTTGTTTGGTCAGTGCATCTTTATTTAGGCATATTCTTTATAATATATATATGTGTATATAATATATAATATAATTCTTTATAATATATATATGTGTATATATATTATAAAGAATATGTATATGCATATATATACACACACACACATATATATATATATATTTTAAACAAGGATCTAGGGATGGTAAAATCACTCTTATTTGTTTGAAAATATATTTTTGCCTTTAATAATATAGTGTTGCTGGGCAAATAATTTTAAGTTAATAGTTATTTTCTTTCAGCACATTGAAGATAGCAGTCCATTGGCCTCCATTGTTGCTAGGGAGCCGTTCGCTGTTAAAACATGGAACTTTTTATTTGTAGGTAGTTGGCCTTTTCTTCTTGATTGCTTTAAGATATTCTTTTAGTTTCAGATTATCTACAGTTTCAGTAAAGAGTGCTTGGAATGGCTATATTTTAATTTACCTTGTTTGGTTTTCATTTGGGTACCTTAATCTGTAACAGTCTAATCAATTCTGCAAAAAATTCTTAGCCATTTTCTTTTCTATTATTACTGTTCTTCAACTCCAGCTCCTTTACCCCACCACCTTTCTCTTCTCATACTCTTACTAATTGCACTTTCTCATTCTACTTTCCATGTCTCTTAATTTCTCTTTCATATACATTATTATTTCTTATAGTCTCTCAGTTTAGCAGTTTTGGTAATTTACTTCTGTATTCTTGTCCACATTTTTAAAGAGTTGATGCATGTTTTTATTAAGTTGGTTTACAGTGCAAAGTAATTGTATGTGGAATAGGTGCTCACTGGGATTTGTGCTTGCTCTGAAGTGACCACTAAAGTGTAAAAACTGAGGGAAAGGAGACCTCAAATACGTTACATTCCAGAGAGTCCCCTAGCAAATGGGGCTTATCAAGGGTAGTCTCACTGGCTCTGCTATCTCCAGAAATACCCAGGGGCTTAACTATGTAATTAGAACATGAAGGAGAAGAGGAAATCATGGGAACTAGGATAAGCCATCATTTTAGTGGAGAGGGATCTCCTACCACTAAAAACCAAGCGACGGGGGAAGCACCAAATATCTCATTAACATCTCATTCCCCAGTTGGGTAGCAGACATGCTGGTGTGTTTCTGTGGCTACATGAGCAAGAGGTGAAGAGAACCTGAGAAAGATGGGAGGGTGGAGTACATGGGGACTCCAGGGAAGAATCAGGAGCCCTCTCTGCTATTTGGTGGGTCAAATTCATTTGGGTCAAGTAGACACTGGGAAAAGTGGTCTTGATTAGATATTTTGCCAGTTGCCACCTGAGAGGAAAGGCCACTGGGTGAGGAGATTCTAGTGACAAGAGACTGTGGGATAGACCTCCCAGGACAGAAGCTCGGTGTGGAAATATGAAATATGATGAGTCACAACCAGCTGCTCTCTTACAGAGGGTGGGGGGGCCTCAGAGAGTGTTCTGGAGGACTTAACAACTGTTCTTGCTTTGCGTTTCTGTTTCTCTCCAGAATCTTTTGTTTCTTTCTTTGATCAATAATTTTACTATTACTACATTAGAGTACACCCCTTTTCTTGTCTTTTTCTTTTTTTTACATGAGGGAATACATTTATTGCTGTTTTCTGTCTTTACTATTTTTTACTCATTTTGTTTGGCCTGTTAAGCACAACACTGACCTTTTAACCTCATTAGGCTGTATTTTGACATAGAGCTCCCTGGTGTTTGATGTGTTACCTCATATTAAAACGAGCCTGCTGTAGTCCATCTAGCATTTGTTGCCAGCTTCCTCCTCTATATCCAGGTGCCCTGTCACTACCACCTTTCTGCATCGAGTGAGCCCTCCTTTGCAGTTGAAGTCGCTGTCCTCATGCTCCTCATGTCCAGCCCTCACATGTGCTTTGCGCTCCAGTAAAGGGGCCATTTGTGCGACCAGGTAGGAAGAGATCGATTTTTCCAGAGTGATTTATACCTTCTGATAATTGAGCTATCATCAGTGACACCGCTGAGCACGCAAAAGAAAGTGGCAACTCTAGTCACAGGGAGAGTTAAGTCCTTGGAAGCATCTGAAAATAGTGACAGCAACATCTGGATATCAAAATAAAATTCTAGCATCATCAGGGGCCCCTGGGCAGTATAAGGAAATAGTCTATATTCAAGGAAAATTCTGCTAATGAGAACTGAGTTTTGAATGAGGTCATAAGCAAAGCCAGAGATGTAACCTTTATATTACCCCCATATTTTTGTGCTTCTTTCCATAAACAGGTTTTTTTTGTTTGTTTTATCATTAACATTTATATAAACAGATTTTTTTTTTTTTGGCTTGGCAAATGGTAACTGGTTTTTGTTTTTTTTTTTAAATTTTCATTTATTTATTTATTTATTTTTAAAATTTTTTGTTTTTTTATAAACATGTATTTTTATCCCCAGGGGTACAGGTCTGTGAATCGCCAGGTTTACACACTTCACAGCACTCACCAAAGCACATACCCTCCCCAATGTCCATAACCCCACCCCCCTTCTCCCCAACCCCCTCCCCCCAGCAACCCTCAGTTTGTTTTGTGAGATTAAAAGTCACTTATGGTTTGTCTCCCTCCCAATCCCATCTTGTTTCATTGATTCTTCTCCTACCCACTTAAGCCCCCATGTTGCATTTTTAAGTAAGATGTGTTCTCCTCTCCTGTGGTCTTATTACATTCCAAAGTACGGATACACATCTCAACTATCACAATACCATGCTGTGTGACAAGTGCTAGGAATGTCATACTTGATCAACAGAGAGGCTTGGGTTAGAATGTTGATATTGTTTACTTATTGCATGACCTTGAGCAAGTCATTCACCCTTTTTGAGCTTGTTTCCTCCTAATACCTATTTTGCAGTGTTGTTCTGAGGGTTAAACATGAAACTGATGTAGAGTCATTTGGCACCTGGCCTATAACTCACAAGGTTGTCTTCTCTGTAGACCATGAGAGTAAAACCCACATTGGAATGAGCTTGGACTTATATTTCTCTTCTCTTTGATTTGTTGTTTGATTTTACTGATTGGAAAGCAAGTCATACAGATTAAATTGGTTGACAAGAAGGTGATTACTGAACTTAGAAATATTAAGAATAGAAAATTAAATAGAAGTTGCAAGAAAGAAAGCTGTATTCTGTGAAAATAGTGAATCATGGAGATGGATGGACCCTTTTATAATATAACAGGGTTTCTAGGTCATTGGCTTTCTATTTATTGTCTGAAGCACAAGCTGACCCCATTTGATGACAATGTTAAGAACTGATGATTTCTTTATCCCCAAAACAATTGTAGACAGAGAAGGAAAGGTATAAAGCTCTAGAGTTTTTAAGGTTGGGGACCATCTGCTCAGGGATCATCTTCATATATATGAAGTTAAATAGTAGGTACATGAAACTTTGAATTTCCTCCCCATTTTTCTGCCAAAACCCACCAGCTCAAAACCTTGAGAACTTTGCTGTATTGCCCTTGCTTCTTGTAGTCAGAGCCTGTATATGGTTTGGAATGGGAATGCTGGAATTGAGAGCATGTCTTTAAGTAGGACATCCCCTGGACCTGATCCTGGTATATGGTCAGTGCCCTGTAAATTGTGTCTGTTATTATTTTTACTCCCAATTCAGCTTTTGTACTTGAGTCACATTGATCCTTAATCTTCCTTTGAATGTTTCTGTGTAGAGGAGTCTTTAAGTGATTAGTTTTGGATTCTTAGCTTTTATATTCTGCATTTTGAATTCTGTCCATGTAGCCAACCGACTCATGCTAATTGCAGTGCTCTCAATATAGAAGACATTTCTCAGATACAGGGTCTATTCCGGAGCATTCGAGGAAGACTGACAGGTCATTCCAGGATGGGCTTCATTCTCATTCCATTTTCCAAATTCAGTTTTTCTTAAACTGTTCCAGAACCTGGGAATTTAAAGACCCTCATTTTAGTATCAGGGCTTTATGCAACAGCCCTTCCAGCCCTCCTTTACATATTCCCATTCTGGCCAGGAAATCATATAGAAGTAGTCAGGGGACCCTGATGCCTTATTTTGAAAAGGCCCATATTAATGCTTCTCTTCTCTTCTCAGCTTTTGATCAGAGCTTTGTCACCCTATAGGTAAAGACATGGTTAGGATTTTTTCCAGCCTTTTTGTTGTTTCATTTTGGTATTCTCCTTGGATTCAGAAGTCCTACCACCCCCTGCCCCTCTCTGTCACACTTTCTCTTACCGGATACCCTCCTTTTCTGGCCACCCATATCTCAAGTCATCTGTCTTTTGGGATGAGATGTCATTACAAACCTCACAATTTTAAAGATGAAGATAATAGCGTTACTATTTTAAGTAAGATTTACTGAATTTTCACCATGTATTAGACGCTGTTGTAGCCACTTTATTTTTATGAACGCACTTAATACTCACAACTGCTCCATGAAATAGATGCAGTTTTTATCTCCATTTTATAGATGGGAAAACTGCTACAAGAGAGGATCAGTACCTTGTGTAACTGCAGCAAGTAGACAACAGTTTGGTCACAGCTCTACTTGGACATTCAGGTGCTGACTGTGAGCAATTGTCTCTGTAAGCACTTCTAGGGTCTGGACACAGACATCCAGGATCCTGGCTCAGACAGTCCCAAATAAGGCACTCTTGTCATCAGCAAGAGCACAACCTAAAAACATTTCCTACAAAATTTATAAAATACTGGAATAATGTCATTCCTGCAAATCTCCTTTAAAAGCATGTCTGCCAGACAACCTTTATGACAATACCTTTGTACTCAGGAAAAAAAAATTATGAAATAATAAAAAAATACTAAAATAAGTTCACTTCCCTCCTCTTCACAGGGTGCTGAGAAGGTATTTTTAGAGCTTGCTTTCCAAACAAAGGAAGTTGAGTTGAAGAAGTCACTTTCATTTGGAAATCAGGTGAAAGTCAACAACATTAGCTTGTGAAATGAAAAAACAACACATTCCCAGGAGATTATCTCTACATGCGAACTAATTTCTAAGATTTTAAAAAAAAAAATTAGACCTAATTCAGTCCAACAACAGGCAATTTTGAAAAGATTCTATTTAGGAACTACCCACTAAGTAGGAGTTAGCAGCTTACAATCATTTTTTGGTTTATTCTAAAAATCACTTGCATAGGCACAGGCTATTTGGGGCGGGGTGGGATGGAACCCTGATTTGAAACATGTCGCTGCCAACTAAACAATAAAATGAAGAGAACAATAAACAAAGGAAACCTTTCCAAAGGCTCTCTTCATTTACATTCTGAGATTACTGGCCTCATCTCTCTGCTGAAATAGCCTTGCGTTACTGGCCGTCCAAAAGCATAATCAGGTACTAGCGGGAGCTTTTGCTCCAGCAAACTGCACCAAGAATATTTGAATGCTGCCAAGACTATAGGTGCCTGTTTCAAGTTGTCACAGTATATGGTATACCGTGTCATAAATAAGGGAGGTATATTTATAAATCTGACATTAAAAATGTGTTCCTAAAATATCTCGTGTGTTCCCCAGCCATGTCAGCATAGAAATAATGTTTAGTATTTGTTTATTTTACTGGACCACCCCATGAACCTGGGGGAAACATGTTAGAAAAAAAATTATAGCTACGCCAACTATTCTGGGAGATACACGAGCCCTCCATGTTTATCAGGTTGAGGGCACTGTATTTTGATGTCAATAAGCAATTTTTCCAGCCCGGTCTCCTGCCCGACCCTTTTAATCCATCAATATATTATTAGAGATAAAGTTGGTGGATGCCTGCTGCAGTTAGAAGATAAATGACATCTCTGAAGTCAGGCATTAAAGACTAGATTAAGGCCTTGTGACACCGTTTTCAGTGCTCATCTGTGCACTTCTGTTCAACCTATCACACTGAGTGACAAGAAAGAAAAATAATGAACTGGGCCAGGGGAAGAAGAAGGAAAAAAAAAAGGCAGAAAAAGAGAGAGATTTTTTTCCCCCTAACACACAAACTACATCAGTTCATACTCGGGATTAGACTGCATTTAAAGAAAGGAAAAAAGAAAAGAAAATGGGGAATTGGGAAGGACAGGAAAGGGGCTGTTCTATAAAGATGAAAATAGGCAAAAGGAACATTAAAGCCACGAATTCCATTTCTGCCTGGCCCGTGTGGCTTTTGGTACCCCCACCTGCCTCCCAGCCTCTCCCATGCAGACGTCTCCTGGTTGGCATCCAGTTGCTCTAGGAATCTGCCCTTCTCCGAGTTAGGAGTGCTGACATAAATCTTGCTAAGAGGCAGCGCTTGGTTCTAAATCTTAGTGAATCATGTTCTTCTATTCCCGCCAAAGGATTTCCTTCACACTGCTACCATTGGTCTGGTTGGAGGTATTAAAGAGTTTTGTAACTGTACTCTGATAGTGATTTGAATGTGGCTCCTGACGTGACAAATACACATGTTGAAGTTTTTCTGATTGTGTGGAATATAGTAGAAACAAATTAATGCGAGGTGGAAGCAAAAGGAAGGGGAGATGTAGGCCGGGGGAGAGGGCCCAGGTTTGTGGACAGGGGACCTAGAGTCGACTTTAAAACTGATTTGCCTTCTTACTCTTTCTCAATCACTTGTGCAGGAAAAAACCACCCCCTCCCCATATGTCACGCCATGTTTGTGAGGACAGAAGGGGCACCTTCCTTATAGAACACTTTTGTTCCCAGCATTTCAATAATCCTCCTCAGACTGAGACATTTTGTGCATCGTGGTGTTCCTGGGACCCTCCACAGTGGAACACATAGAAGGCCCTCCACTGATACTTGGTAACTGACTGAGAATTCACAAACACCTATCTCTGACACCAAGCTCCTGCTAAATGTCTTGTGTAAATTCTTCTGCCATCATAAATATCCCTTGCCTCCAATTAAATACTTGGCTTTCTGGCCCTTAGTAAGCTTCTCCTGCTGTTAATCTCATCACCTAGGGTCAATACATTCTGTTTCCAGGTCCTGGACTTTGCTTCTTTCTTGCATATCCCTTGTTCCTTACCCCTTTCTGCAGTCCCAGTTCAGGGCTTCTTTGTCCCAGACTTTCTCTCCCCACAGTCTCGGTCCTTCACATCCATTGTACCAGCTGTTGCCAGATTAAAAGTCCCCAAACCCTTCCTTAACTATGACCTTTCTTACTCAAAACTTCAAATTCCTTATTATAGCATTAAGACCCTCCAGAATCTGATCTAACTGCTTTTCCAGTCTTTTTTTTTTCTCTTCTTCCTCTAAAACTCTTCAGCAAAGTAGTTGACACGCTTCAGACATGGTTATTATTTACTCATCTCTATCTACTTACTATTGTTCTCCCTTGTATTAAAATTTTCTTCCTGAAACCTTGTCCAAAATCTGTACATTCCTCCCTCACTTTCTTCCTTTTCCATTTGACTATCCTTGTCTTCCCTCAGTTGGACATGGTTTTTTGCCTTCTCTGAGACACCATGCTTTAGAACACTCGTGGCTATAAGTGACATAACTATGGTACTCATGGAAAAGGCAGGGGTTCTGTGGGTCTCAAGGAATCCAGCCAGAAGATTGGCATATCCAATCCAAGTTTGGCAATCCGAGATTGGCAGAACTGGTATGGCATTCTAGTTTAGTGTCCCTATTAAAAAATGCTTAGTATGTCCCAGAGAAAGAGGAAGCATAGCATTGACTTAGTCTTCATTACCATCATTAGTCTTCATTACCATCGAACATTAGATGAAGAGGGTCACGAAGATGGAGATGAGGATTGTGGCAATGAACTAAATGAGAATTACAGGCTCAGGGGATGCAAAATGGGAGAGCATCCAAGATGTTGTCTCTGGGTCTCAGTGACAGTGGCTAAGTTAAATTGGCATTTCCTGTGGTAGAACATTCACATTAGGCTATTTTAAGATATTTTCTTCATTATAGGGAAGACATTTTAAATTCCAAAGGTATAAAAGTATGAGAACTATGGGGGGAAACATCTAGTTATAGGAGGTGAAACACACAAAGTAATGAAGGCAAATTCTAAGGAGATGAATTTCATTAGATTTAAGAAACCAATTTAAAATATCCTATAGAGAAGTTATTAAAAAAAAACCCTGTGTATTTCTTAAGAAAGTGTGGGAGAAATTTTTAAAAATTTCATCTCTATTAAAAATTAGTGTGTGCTCTGCTTTAGTTGCTGTAGGAAGTTAAAAAATATATCTCAAAGGGCAACTTTATTTTGAAAACAAGGCAAACTAAAAAACAAAACCAAACAGTATAAGATTAGAGTGTGATGAACTCCCAAAAACTCAAGTCCATTAGAAATTCAGAATGTGACCTTTTTTGGAATAATGGTCTTTGCAGATGTAATGATGGTAAAGTTTGAGATAAGATTATACTAGACAACAGTGGGTCCTAATTCCAAGGACTGGATTCCTTAGAAGGGAGGAGAGGGAGACAGAGAGGAGAGGAGTAAGGCCATGTGACTATCCACAGGCAGGGACTGGAGTTATGCTGCCACAAGCCAAGGATGACAGGAACCACAGAAGCTGGAAGAGGTGAGGAAGTATTCCCTTCTCAAGCCTTCAGAGAGAGCATGCCTTCATCATACATAAAGATAAACTCAAATGGATTAAGGACTTAAATGTGAGACCTGTAACCATTAAAATCCTAGAAGAGAGCACAGGCAGCGCAAAGGAAATAATCAACAAGGGAACCTACTGAATGACAGAAGATATTTGCAAATGATGTATCTGAGAAAGGGTAAGTATCCAAAATATATGAAGAGTCATACAATTCAACATCCAAAACACAAACAATCCAGTGAAAAAATAGGCAGAAGTCATGACTACACATTTCTCTGAAGAAAACATGGAGATGGCCAACAGACACATGAGAAGATGCTCAACATCACTCATCATCAGGAAAATACAAATCAGAAGGACAATGTGGAATCACTTCAGACCTATCAAAATGTGTAAAATCATAAACATAAGGAACAACAAGTGTTGGAGAGGATGTAGACAAAAAGGAACCCTGATGCACTGTTGGTGGGAATGGAAGTTGGTGCAGCCACTGTGAGAAACCGTATGGGGATTCCTCAAAAAATTAAAAAAAGAACTACCCTATGATCTGGTAATTGCACTAGTGGGTATTTACACTCAAAAAACTAAAAGCAGTAATTCAAAGAGATATGTGCACCCATATGTTTATAACAGCATTTTAAAATAATAACCAAATTATGTTGGTATGTACGTATGTATTTATTTATTTATTGCACACAGGATGAGGTATGAGGGAAGGCGCAGAAGGAGAGGGAGAGAGAGAGAATATTAAGCATGTTCCACAAGCAGCATGGAGCCTGACCTGGGGCTTGATCTTACAACCCTGAGATCACGACCTGAGCTGAAATCACGAGTTAGGTGCTTAACTGACTGAGCCACCAGGGCGTCCCTATAGTAGCCAAATTATGGAACCAGCCAAGTGTCCATTGATAGATGAATGAATAAAGAAGTGATATTTACATGCGATGGAATATTATTCAGCCATAAAAAGGAATGAAATCCTGCCATTTGCGACGACATGGATAGAACTAGAGGGTATTATGCTTAGTGAAATAAATTAGAGTAAGACAAATTCCATATGATTTTATTCATGTAGACTTTAAGAAACAAATGAACAAAGGAAAAAAGAGCAAGAGCATTTTGCCAGTGTTTGGACTTAACGCCTCCAGAATTGTGAGAAGATAAACTTTTGTT
The DNA here is from genome assembly GCF_009829155.1 of Mustela erminea. Lineage (NCBI taxonomy): Eukaryota > Metazoa > Chordata > Mammalia > Carnivora > Mustelidae > Mustela > Mustela erminea. Next base: position 94,751,315 of record NC_045614.1, read on the forward strand.
TGAAGCTACCCAGTTTGTAGTGATTTGTCAAGGGAGCCCTAGGAAATAAATACAATGATTAACCAGAGTGTCAGGGAAGAAAAGCATCTGGAGAAGGCAGAGTTTCCTGGAGGATGTCAGGCTGTAAAACAAAAAGGTTTAGGGAAGTGAGGAAGAGTGGGAGGGCTTTCCTGGCAGGAGGAACCCTGGGAGCAAAGGTATTAAGTACTGTACTTGCTCTGATTTATACCTGATGGGGAGCTCTTGGATTTCTTGTCTCTTGGTACAGATATATCAGAAATAGTTTCACATTAACTCTTATAATAAGGGGAAGATTATTGGTTCCCATGTAGACCAAAGAAAATTGAAAGAGAAGAAACAATGACAAAGATCATGAAATTTGAGGTGGAGGCTTTTCCAGTAAGGAAACAAAATGAGGAATGTTGTTGAAGCACACATTGGTGTACATGTGTGAAAAATATTTCCTGATTACATATATTAGGATATGTATAAACAAACTAGGTAATGAAAAAACCCAAGGGAGCAGTGAGAGAGAAAACAGTTTATACTTTATGTGCACAATCTCCAGATAGGGAAAGAAGAGGGAGGAAGCAGGGAAGAGAAATTCAATTAAAATAGAGCTACTGTTCCCTCCTCCACCCACCAGGTGGTGTCATCAGCTTATGACAGCTTGGTTGCCACTTAGCAGGTCAAACAAAGCGAGGAGAGTTGAAGTGCAAATGTGCCTTCAGAAATTTGTGAGGCTTGGGATATTTGCAGGCTATGCACTTATGATTTAGGTAGGGGTCTGTAAAATACAGATGCTTCCTAAACTATCTAGACTCCAATTTGACAAGAGTTCAAAGTGGTCATGGATCTTCCAATTGACTAATGAATGAAAAATAAGGAAAAGCAGGAGGTTTATTACATTTGTAAGTTAACATGTGTATTGTTCTACAATATTATAAAGTCACAAGAATTTTAGAATTGGAAAATCCTGTTTACTTAGGTCTAATTTTTTAATATAGGCTTAGCTGCTCAGGTAGATAAACCCTGAAACCCAGAAACTATGCGTTATTCATTTTTTAACTTTCTGCAGGCACAGAATATAGGTGCTTAATCAGTGTTTGTGGAATGAATGAATTCTATACAATTCTGTAAATGAAACTGGCAGTCTGGTCAAATATGCTGTTCCTAATAGTGATACGGTATGCCTAAAATAATTTTTATGAAGAAATGGAATATAGGAAAATTTCTCAGTAGGAGAAATTCTTGAACTCCTGTGATAAGCTTCTAGGATTTAGGCTTTATCATGCCCCACACACCATGGGGATTTCAACTGGCTTCTGGGAGTCCTCATTCTTGGTGGGAGCTCATTGTCTTTGCCTGGCCTAAAGCAGTGGATTCTCGATTTGCAGGTACACCTCTGAAATGGGGGCCCATCTTGCTCTTTACATACTTAACAAGGGCCTCAATATTTCTAAGAAGAGGGAGAAGGAAAGAGGAGTCTCAGATGAGGCTTTTGGTGACTCCTGAGCTGCAAGTACAGCCCTGTCCTATCCCAGGATTAGTTCCAATGACCACCATGCTCTGATGTTTTGAACGAAGAACAACTTACTGAAGTATTTTAGGTGGTCAGGGTGGGTCTTGGTGTGGTCCATCATGGAAGAAAAAGAAGTGAAAACTAAAATTTTGTGCTAGGTATGATCACATCAAACAAACCCGTGTTCTGTAAATCACCTTCCAAAGTCCAAAACTGTATGAGCCATGGCCACTGTGCTCCTCCCCCTCTGCCTCCCCCCCATAATGTTCTGATATGTGTGCCACTGTCCCAGCCATGCATGCATATTTTGGGTCAGTCTGTCTAAATCAAATAAAACATTAACTTATCCTATGGGTGGAATCCTGGAGGAACACCCCCCCCCCTTAAAGTATCTAGGTCTCTCATTTGAAAGATGGGAGCTGTAACCTAATGGTACCCAACCCCATCCATTATGCCTTTCAAAAGTCTTCCTGCAAGATATTCAACTATTTCGTCTCATGTACTCATATCCTGGTTGCCCCACAATTATGTTATTCTAGAAGAAGTGAGTTCTCAGTCCTGTAAACCTTCATGAGCTTGTTGATTATGGCCCTTGTCCTAGATAACCCAGATCATCAGTAGCTATGTAGCAGAGAGGCTGAATTAGGGCAGGGATATGCTCAGTAGGGCAGGAATAGATCCTTCACTATGAGTCATTTCCTTGGACAGACATAACTTTAGAAACTGGGACCAAGATTCTAGGATAGAGGTAGCCTTTGCAAGTCAGTGAAGGGCTGGAGAGACCTCTGTGGAGAAGGAAGGGGAGCAAATCTCACCAGTCCTTCCACAAAAACCTTCTAGAGGCAGAATTTGTGTCCCGATTCTTCTGCTCTGCTAGTTCCCAGCTGCATGAGAAACTGGAAACCCTTCTTGTCTATAAAATGGGCATAGTATAAACTGCTTTGCAAGTTATTGTAAGGATTAGAGAAATTAATGCATTTTAATGCATTGGAACATTACAGGTTATTAACAAATATTATTAGTTTATATATTTAATTTAAATACTAATTTAAATATTAATTACTTTCCTTTTATCCCTTCTCCTTTTCCAGTTTTATCAATAAATTTACTGAGTTCCCACTAGAACAGTAATCTCTGGAATTTGGGTGTATAGAGTAATTGCGTTTTCTGTTAGATCAGAATGAAGGAGTTCAGATGCTTTGCTTTGGGGAGCTCACACTTTGCAAAATCAGAAGCAGGGTTCAGTCTCTGCAGGAAAGACAAAGCCAGAAGAAGCTATTCTATGTCTGTGCCTTGAGGAGGCCATAAGTCCCTTCCCACTGCCTAAGGCACAGCCTCCCTTTTCCCTCTCTGCGGGAATCTCCTGGGGGCCCCTGAAACCAGTGACTCCATTGTTGTATATCTCAGTTTTTTCATCTGCCTGAGGAGAGCTCAGTGATGTTGACCTTGTGAGCAGGAATATTAAGTAATTTTCATAAAGACTTATGAAAAGACAGGTATTTCTAAAAACCACACTGTTTGTTTTCCTAGCTCTTTACAGTGCAGATATGCCTGTGTGGATATGCCCTCCACATGGCTTCTGATCACCTGGGAGCTTTATCTTTCTTGTCTGGCCACAGTGAGCTATAGCAAACACACCCTCAATTCCCAGGCTGACACAGAGTCTCCTTCTCCTTCTAGCGCCTTCATCATCACTGTCTCCTTTTGAAGATTCTTTTTTCAGCTCACTCTTTTTCAAAAGATTACTTTGTCACAATTATTCAGGAAAGGGTTTTGCGCCTGTAGGAAATATTAATAGACTATTATGAGGTCCTACAACTAATTTTTCCACACATATCATCTGTCTTTGCATGGTTATTAAACTTCAACAATATTTCATGCAATGCTTCCCTGCTAAATTAATTTGGTTCCTTCTTTTCTGGCTTCTTCTTTTCTGTCCACAAGCTTTAAAATTAAATTGAATCTTCATAATTATAGCTTTTTGTTGTTCTCCTTCATATCTTTTTCTTTTTTTCAATTTCTCTATCAAAGGAGCAATAAAGACATAAAGAAGCAAAATTATAACTCTAAAAGACCCAAATGGTCTGGAGTTTGATGGGCTTGAGGTTGGGTGTCTTTTAAGTAGGAGGAGAGAGGGTGAAGAAATTCAGACCTGCCTGGAATGTAGATAAATAGGCTCTGATTTATCCTAGGGCATTGAAAACAAATGAGAATTGTTCTCTCAATCATGAAACTTTCATAGTTGCTATGGTGTTCTTATTTGTGTCAAGTGATACTCTCATTTTTTTTAAAAGTAAATATTCAGTCTCTTTCCACACATTCACACAGAGGCACACACAAATTTTTATTTGTGGATAAATTTTCCCAAAGTCCTATACAGCTATTAAACTTCTCTTAAAATTCTTTTTTTAAGGCACCAAGGAATCTTCACTTTTATGTTACATATCTCAAGACTGGTGGATGAAAATCTGAAACCACCACAGAGCTTGGAGTTGACCCTGCCAGGGCACTAACCAAGGGGCTAATGGGAACTGGAACCAGGAATAAGGCTCGGATAGGAAGCCCTGAGAGTCAGGGGTAAGAGTCAGTTAAAGTCTATCTGGGAAAGTGGAGGCTCAAACAAAACGGGAATATGGGGGAAAGGACTCGTCAACTCTTCCGTCTTCTGCCCCTTGGTTCACTGTTCTATGAGTTTCTCCATAAGACAGAATAAGGTACCAACCTGATGCATGAGATAGGTAGGTATAGCTGATTGGGCCCTGTTCCTGGTAGGTGGGATTACCATGTTTCCAAGGCCCGTGCCCATCCTTAGCCTTTCTTCAGGTGGAAGAGGGCCCCATCAGGCAAGCCAGCCATCCTTGTGAGCCTGCCTTTTGAATCCAAACTTTTGTTTGGGTCGGGGATCCAAGACCCATCATGATGCTTGCTGCCTCCTTATCTCCTCATTTCTCCAGCCAAAAAGTTTTTCGCTTGAGATTCAGAAAGGAAACTTGCATTTAGCAGTATTGGTGCAGGTTTAGTAATAAGTAGGTACCATTATTCCTGTTCTGTCCCTGTGGCAAGGGTGGAAAGGCAGAGCAGAATTTCAGTGGTCCTAGGACTTTGGCCAGAATGTCAGGATACAGCTAATATCTTAATTCTAATCCACAAAAGAGGGACTAAGTATAAATATGGAATCAGGCAATATTCAGAGTTTACGGAGGTATGATCAGTGGAAGGCCAGATATAGGACAGGGATTAGTGTCTTGGAGTATTGCTTTGAACATCAGTAGCTATTTACATTTCACAGTAATGGGCTGTGGGTTTTATGGTATCTGATGTGTCAGGTTGGGTTAAGGTCCAGAAATACTTCTCCGTAAATCCAAACAGGATTTACCAAGCCAGTATTTGTGTGATCAGATCTCAGACAAAGGCGTAATATACTGAAGAAAATAAATTAAAACAAGAATTAAAAAAAAAATAACAACTTCTAGTTTTCCAACATACTTGCAAAGCAAGAATTACTCTCCTGATCACAGAGGAAGGAGAATCTAGAGATGGTCTAGTCCATTCTTCTCACCTGAGGAAGAACTATAAGCCCCGAGGAACTGGCTGGAACTAAGACCCCAAGTCTCCCCAAACCTAAGTCATACTCTACATCACTTACTCTAGTACCCCCTTCTCGAGCTCCTTAGTATGCATTTAAACAATAACACTGTACTTCTTAAACCTCTATGATTTGGAATTTTTTCTCATTCAGCTTTGGCAATTCTGGATTAGTAAAATACTAATTAATGAAGACTACAATATCACACTCTAAGGGGTGTGATCAAAGAGGTGAGAGACTAGAGTTTTTAAGAAGTTAATTTAAATAACAATGGCAATATTTAGGGTTACTTTTATAATGCTTTACTTTTGGGAAAAAAAAGAAAACCTTCTAATTATTTAGTTAGTTTTTTTTGCCATGCCTGTAAATTAGAAATAGATATAATATTTCCCCCATTTTAGTAAATGGGGGAAAAATTGGTAAGTAGACCAATTCTTAAAGCAGTTCTGTTATCTCCAGGATGGTGGCCTATTCTGCTATGAGACAGATCACCAATAAGGCTATCTCTACAACTCATTAACACAATGAAGGCCATGATGTGATAGCAAAGCAGTGTATTCAGGTAATTGATCCTCAGGGCAGAAGAAGGAGTGGCTGACACTGGCGCCTATCTTCACAATCCAGGCTGTTAAGACCAAACTACAGGCAGGGGTATCTGATGAAGAAGTAAAAGGTTCAGTACAGAGATGTGGCCATCAGTTACCATCAAATTTGTTAATATTTTCCGAACTCAAATCAGATGTATTTAAAAGCTCAATTAATTTGGGGGCACCGGGATGGCTCAGTGTGTTAAAGCCTCTGCCTTTGGCTCAGGTCATGATCCCAGGGTCCTAGGATCGAGCCCTGCATCAGGCTCTCTGCTCAGCCGGGAGCCTTCTTCCTCTTCTCTCTCTGCCTGCCTCTCTGCCTACTCGTGATCTCTTTCTTTCAAATAAATAAATAAAATCTTTTAAAAAATAAAATAAAAGCTCAATTAATTTGTTTGAATGGGCATGAATCAGGTACTTCCTCTGGAATGATCAGGGACTCACCCAGGAAGAGGACCCAGGCTCTACTCCCATTTAGCTCCCCTTTTCCCTACACCCACACCGGGTCTTAAGCAAGGCAGGCTGTGAGTAGTGGAAGTGGGATTAAGTAATAAATTCTAGCCATCATTTACTGAATAATTGCTATGTATCAGACATTTGTCTAAGTTTCTGGACTAGACCATTTTGCTTGATAGTGAAGGAAGATAACACACATTCATTAGTTCATTTGTTTGTTCGTTCACAAACATTCCCAGACTGGCCATTTTCTTCCAAGCACTGTACCAAGCACTGAACACATAAGAATAAATAGGGCAAAGTTGACATTCAATAGAAAAATGTGTTGTGAATTGTAAAATGCACTACAAGGTTAAACGTTTGGTAGTTTCTAATTCTGATGGGAGGCTCTGGGAAGGAAGGATCTTTATTGAAGAATGGTGGCAGCATTCACTCCCGTTTTCACAGACGTGGTGAGCATGGGTGGAACAGGGTGGCTGAGCGCGCTGTTGTAAGAAGCACCTGTGTGAGATTCTTGGTTGTCTTCCTCACCCATTCAGACTCTCCTTGCTTCTTTCCCTCTCTTCCCTTTGCTAGCCACTCTCCTCTCTGCCACCAGCTTAAACTGCCTAACTTTCAACTTCAGTCATACTAATAATAGCTAATACTTAAAAGTCCTTATTCTGCATACCATTCTAAGCTCTTTACAGATTATAAACTAATCTGCACAACCCTAAGAGGTAGGTACCGTTATTATCCCCATATTACAAATGCAACAACTGAGACCCTGGGATGTGACTTGTCTCAGGTCACAGAGTAAAGGGAAAGGGAAGGGAAATCAGCCAGCCTGGCTCCAAAGTCTTCATTCCCAGGGGCCAGGCCAGGGTCTGCTGCCTCTTCTGTCTTCCAGTTCAGAAACATACCCCAGTTCACTACTCATTACCAAGTAAATCCAAACCTTAACTTGTAACCTGAATGCAACTCTAGTCCTGCCTCCCACTGCTCACAGGGATCACTCACCCCCTCTCCATCAGGCAAACAATTATTTAGCATCCTTTAACATTCTTTAACACCCTTGGCTTTTCACTTCTTTGCCTTTGCTTTTTTTCCGTCCACCTGGAATGTCATGTCCTTTACAACTCCAAATCCAACCTATGTTCAGTAGCTAGCTGAAATGGCCTGATCTCTGTAAAGACTTTCCTGATTTCTGAGTTGAAAAGGTGCTCTCTCTCCCCTGAACTCTCATAACACTTTAATTCACATGTATTTTTACACCCTTTTATTACAGATACTTGTAGTACATTGTAATATAACTAAGGTGCACGTGCTTTATTTCCACTTGATTTGTAAGCTTTATGAGGCTCTCTGTGACCCCTTGTTTCCCACCCATTGAAACTCCCTTAACTGGTCCCCACTTAAATCCCCCCTAACAATTTCTTTTGGCCAGTGTCCCTGACACAATGAATACTCATGGCTATTTAGTCAGATGTCTGGCTAACTTAGGACTGTGCAGTTTAACCTCTGTAGTCTGGGTGTCCCTATCATTAAAGGACCTTGTCTCTTCCAAGAGTGTCACGGTATGGGAAATAAATCATGGTTCCCTGCTAAAGGCCACTCTTTGGGCAGTGTGGCATTGTGGTAAAGAGCTTGGATTCTCTTGTGAGACTCCCTGGGTTAGAAATTGAGATCTGTCACTTATTACTGGCTGTATAACCCGAGCCAAGTATGCCTCAGAACCTTCTGTAAAGTGGGTGTGACAACAGTCTCTTACTCTAGGTTATTAGGAGGATCCAATGAATTAATTAGGAAGATTTGTTTAGCATGCAATAATACCGCTTACCAACAGGAGGCCCACGTATTTGGGCATCCACTAGTCAAGCTGTACCTTACCAAGTGTTAATTGTCTTTGTTCATAAATCTGTGTGTGACAGTTGTACTTAATATTGTCACCATGAAATTGAATTAAATGTTACATAAACTGATGATAAGTGTAAAAAGAAGAATTGTTGCTTCTTTGAACATTAAATTGAATGCTTTGGACTCAATAAGTGTAAGTCAATGAAAAATAGCTGTTGGATTAGATGTGGGAAAAACATTATAAAAGACTAGAGAAAAATCATAAACATCTAGAAAGTTTCTGTACTGAGATTGCTTCAAAAATGACTAAGTTCTTGCTGTACTTTATGGAAACTGGAAATCAGGGGTGATGCATTTCTATGGGTATGGTTTGTACAAAAAAGGGAAGGTAGAACACATAAGTGTATGTACATTAAAAGCATGTGGCCCAACATCAAATTAATGGTGTATAAATGTACATTTGTATATTTTAGTCATAACATATAAGATATGCTTATGCAACTTTTTTTTTTTTTTTTTTTTTTTTAATTTAAAGCTTCACAGCTTTAGTGGACTTTTTCAGTAACCACTATTCCCTGTCTGGAGAGTGGTAGATAAGAAAACATCTCTGAACACTTCTTGAATTAGTGAGTGAACAAATGCATGGGCTTAGAGGTGGCTGTAGCAAATGCTCTTGACTCTGGTGATACTCCCTTGGCTCTCACCTCTACATGCCAAGCCTGCTTACTAGGAATATGTCATATTTTCCATCTGAGAGCATTTGTTTCTGTCTGTGGAAATCACTTTGCTCACACACAGGGCAAGTCTGGAGTGAGTGTGGGAGAGTGAATGCCCCAGAAATCACCCCTTTTAATAACAGATGGGGGTTTGGTAAATAAATGACTCAGTTTCTTTATCCCACCACTGAGCTTTCTCTGAGATATATTCCTCGTGGTCTCCCAGAGGTCACCAGTTACCCATGGTGGTGACATCCAATGCAGTCACCACTAACTACTCTTCCTTCTTTGCCTCACTTTCTTACTCCCTTATTGATGTTTCCCAGGATCATCTCCAAATATGCTACTTGCTCTTTAATTTTTGTCTTGGAGTCTTCAGGGAGAACCCAAGCTAAGATGTAAGCCCAAGCCTTAGGGCCCACAACAAGGCCTTTCACAGAAAAGATCTACAAATCTTATCAAACCAAAGAGTACAGGTTTACTCAGGACAAGTTTTGATTGAGGCTGAAACAAAATATTCCAGATTTTAAGTCAACAAAATGGTACTGTTTTAGTTTCTAGACCAGTTACCAGTTACTAGAATAAGATTTTTGGTTGCTTGTTTTTAAATTCCAGTTGTTTTCCTATGTACATGCAGCCTTTGAGAAGTTGAAACCATAAGAATTAACTTTTGCATGCAGACCCAAGAAAGTCAGTAAGCTCTGCTTTATTTCTTTCTCTCCTTTGTGTTCTGTTCAAACAAGAGGGCTGTTGTCTAGGGAATTCTGCATGGGCCTGCTCTGCCTCAAGTTGGTTGAGAGGCAAGACAGTCCCCGCAATGGCTTCCCAGGCTTTCAATGCTGGGGCATGGGTTTGTGGACCAGAGAACTCTCTCTGAGGCTCATGAGCCATTTCTAGTGAAAGAGCTCAAACCCTGAGTGGTTCTGGTGTTCATAAAAATGTCTGAAAACCTTTCACTAATTCCCCTGTTCACCCTCACCCTACCCGGAGCACATGGCTTAAACTGTGTATTCCAGGATGAATGTAAGGCCCCAGGTGCCATGCCAGGCCTAATGAGGTCTGTAGATTCATGTGAGCAGCAGCAGCTGCCTGGGAAGTTATCCAAAGCTACATCAAACCTCAACAACTGTCCTGGGATAGCTGTGCTGGCTGGGATTCCCCCTTGCAGCCAGCAGAAGCCCATACACACCTGTGGTTAATCCCCCAGAGCAGTAGTTCTGACCGATGAAGAGCAGGCAATATCCCGGTTGGGCATGGAAAGGTGAACAAACATTGTCCATTACTCTGCCAATCGCCAGTCCCCTTATTCTGTTATTTTTTTTTTCCTTGGGTAAATTTGGTTTCCTGAAATTAATTATTCAACAGGAGGTGACAGCCGGTGTATAGCAGCACTGTTGGAACAGAGAATAAAGAGGCACATTGGACACAGCAGCTGCACCTCCCAGACCCTGAAATTTAAGATCTTTATAAATGATCTGTTAAAACTATAGTGACGATAAGCTTATGAATCATGATCTATATTAATCAGGGCTGCTGATATGGAAAGATTAATTGAAACGTGCAGTTCTACACAAATGATAAAGTGGTAACAATTTAATATCAGACAAGAAGAGTGAAGAAATTACACTCCAAGCTTCATGCATCATTACTATGGATATTAATATTTTACCCAGCGCAACAGCATCGGGAATCATAATGAAAATCCATAAGTGGTGCACAGACATGATTAAATACAACAGTCTTTAGGAGCTGTTTGGTGGCGGCAGTTGGGCCATATTTCACTCTGTGGCTGGTGATTCCAGTGATAGAGTCTAGACGAGGGTGATTAAAAATTGTTCCTCCTAAAGGCTGTTAACCTTTTACTACTAAAATGAATTTCTTTGATTTTTAAATTATGTCATTCTCTTTGCTCTTTTCAAAACCAAACTTGATCCCAAATTTTGACAGGATGCTGGGTACTTGTGTAATGACAGTCCCTTGCCATAGGTGTGGCATTAGCCAGGTCATGGAGAATAGAAGTTGATTGCCTACCTTGACGAGGGCTGGCTGGAGTGAGTGATGAACATTCAGGGATCCTTGGGTAGTTCCCAAAGATCAGAAGTTGATAAGAATAAGGCTATCTTCCTCATCCAACCTTAGCAGAGTGGAGATGGAAATGACTTATTCTGAGATCCTGGTCTCACTAGGTTTAGTTAATTCACTTATTTAGTCTCCCCTCTAACCAACAACCACACAAGCATATGCCTATACCTGAGAAGTGCAAAAACCTGCCCTAAAGAACACATATTCCAAGCTGAGGTGAAAACCCGAATCAACGTGATGGCTTCCAGAATGGAAGGAGAGTCAGAAGAGTTTCTTTGCCACGCTGTCTCTACTACCCTGTGAAATCTTCACTCACTTAAAAGTCAACCTGAACCCTTTTATCTTTAGGTAAAACAGAGGTGGCAGGGTACATTTGCAGTGGTGATATTCATAACCACTTCAGACAGTAATAAGAAATGTAGCCTGTTCCCCTGAGGATATTACAACTGTTTCTTCTGTATTCTGGTTTCTTAGGTCTCTAGAGAAGTGATTCTCAAATTTTAGTGCATACAAGTATCAAGTATGTGTGTGTGGGGGGGTGTTAAAAAATGCATTTTCTAAGAGAGGATTCCTATGGAGATTCCTGGAATTCTTTTACTGAATAGCTCTCTTCTTTCTGAAACTCTGCCCTGTTGCTTCCAATCTCCTCAGCCTCCCTAAACTCCTATTTATTTCCTCAACTCAATGAGACCATGCACTCAGCTTGGGATTGCTTTACTTCCTTGTGGTCTGGAATGTGTTTTCAGGCAAAGAGCTAGGATGATCATAGTCACTTTATTTTCTTTCTTACATGGAGCACGGGTCTGTGCTGCTTGTTCCCCAGTGTCTGAAAACAGTCATTTCATATATTTTTTCCAGTGGCTTGGTGTGGAAGGGTAAATCTGATCACAGTTATTCCCTTATAACTCAAAGTGAAAGTTGCTACCATTGCTTTTTATCTTAAATGGTGTCCAGATTTCCAACCCTGCTAACTTTTCTATCTCATGGTCTACCAGTCTGCTCTTTATTTTTGAAGCTCCAGACAAAACCCATTTTTTCTCTGCATTAAATACACTGAGCATCTTTCATCTTTATACTTATTCTTCCTTCTGCCTAGAATACTCTTCTTATTCAGATTGCAGCTTGAATGTCATCTCTGAAGTTCTACCCTGACCACTTGGCTAAATTCAACATTCAATATCCCAGTTTATTATGCCACACTGTTTTATTTTCTTATTGACTTCATCACTGCCTGATATGATCTTATATATTTGTTTACATATTTGTTATCTCCCACAAAAATCAAAGTTCTATGAGACAGAAAACATATCTGCCTTACCTACTATGAAATTTTAGAGGCTAGTACAGTGTGATAGATGCTTAAAAAATAGGTATATGAAAAAGAAAAATTCAGGATGACTATTATGATGGGGTTTTCTGGGGAACCAATTACAAGGACAGAAATTTTGCTTTGGTAGGAGATAAATTAACCTTAAAAGTTTTGAACTCTGGGTTAGTCAGATATTTGGGACTTCCATAGTCTTATAATGAGATGGTTAAGAGCATGAATTTTGAGGTTTGGAAGACTTGGCTGTTTGGTCATTGGCTTTATTATTTAGAAACAGTGGGTGTGACCTCAACTTTCTTCCATAAAAAATAATCCATCAGGGTTGTTGTGAGACAATGTCTATAAAACATGTGGTATGGTGCCTGGCTTGAAATTAGAATTACACAGAGCTTAAAGTAACTGTTTTGTAGGCTCAATGAGACAAAAAAAAAAAAAAAAAAAAATTGGGATTTTTTTTTCCCCACCAAGAACTAAAGAACTAAAGAACTAAAACCCATACCATAACTGAGTCACAGATTTAAGATGTCCTGCAAACCCCGAACCAGAAAAAGAGAAATCCATACATAAGCATATAATAAAAACATTAAAAACTAAAAACAAATAAAAATACACAAGTTATCAGATGGAAAAAATACCGTTGTCAAACCAAAATTAGACTGACAGCTTGTCACTTAATAGAAACAACTGAAATCAGAAGATCTTGAAATGGTATCAAGGTATGAAAGAGAAGAAGTGCTAACCTATAATTCTATCTAGCAAAAGTATCTTTCAAGAGTGAAAAGAAGACATTTTTACACAAATAAAAATGGAGAAGGTGTCACCAGGAGATGTGGCGGTTAAGGTGCTCTTCAAGCAGAAAGAAGATGATCCTGGATGGAAGCACAGAGATAAATGAATGAAGTGCCATGAAAATAATGCAGGTAAAAAAAAGAAAAAAGAAAAAGAAAAAAAAAATGATGTAGGTGAATACAAATAAACACTGACTGAAAAAAAGAATGTGTTTTTAGGTTTAAAGATATATAGAACATTAAAATGCATGACAACAGGGCTGCCTGTGTGGGTCAGTCTGTTAAGTGTTTGAACTGATCTCAGCTCAGGCCTTGATCTCAGGATTGTGAGTTCAAGCACCATGTTGGGCTCCACACGGGGCATGGAGCCAACTTTAAAAAAATGCATGACAATAACGATATAAAATTCAGGGAGGGCATATAAATGTAGCTAAAGATAGTTCTAATGACCTTGTTGGTATTGCCTATGTAGAGTATACCAAATAATACCAAATAATATTAGATATGTATAACTTAAGGATGCATGTGTTAATTTTTAGTGTTATCATTACAATATAGGGATGCATGATTTCCAAGATAATAGTGGAAAAGAAATCATAAAAACACTCAATCTATTTTTTAAAGGCAGAAAAGGAGAAATAGAGTGGAAAAAGGAAAAAGAACCGGTATGGTCAATCCAACCCAAACATATCAGTAATTATACTAAAGTCAAATAGACTAAATCTTGCATGAAAAGATTTTCAGACTGAATGAAAACTAAAACTCATTTATAAATGTTTTACATTTATAAAAGATACGTGTAAAACATAAGGATAAAAAATAAAGATAAAAGAAAACCTTAATTAAAAGAAAGCTGATATAGTTGGATTAATAACAGACAAAACAGACTTTAGGAAATTACTATTGGAGATAAAGAGGATCACTTTATAATAATAAAGTGTTTAACTCATAATCAATATATAACCATTCTAAATTTATAGACTCTTAATGTGTGGATTCAAATATGCAAAAATTTACAGAACTATAACAATTGGATAAGTCCACGATCACAATAGATGGTTATGACCTATCTTCAAATGACTGATCTTAAAAAACAGATCAAAAAGTCAGTGAAGTTATAAGAAATATGAATATGTATGGGCATTCTACCTACCATCTATGTATGGAATAGATATTCTTTTAAATTTCCCAGGGAACATTTATAAAAATTGACTACATGCTGGGCCACAAAGCAAGCTGCAACAAATTTCAAAGGATTGAAATCATACAAAATTTGTTTTCTTATGACAATGGAATTAAAATTAATAACAAAAATATAACTAGAAAATCCATGATTGATCTACAAATGTCTACTTTCACTACTTGGGAGTTAAGTATATTTCCAAATAATCTGTAAGTCAATTGATTTTCACCAAGAGTGCTGAGACAATTCAATAAGGGAAGAGTCAACAAATGTTGCTTGGACAACTGGATAGCCACATGCAAAAGAATAAATTGGACCACTGTCTCACACCACATACAAAAATTAACCAGAAGTAGATCAAAGTCTTAAATGTAAAATCTACAACTATAAAACTCTTAAGAGAAATCATAGGTATAAATACCTGTGGCCTTGGATTAGGCCATGCTTTCTTAGATATGACACCAAAATCACAAGCAACCAAATAAAAATAGATAGGACTTCATGAAAACTAAAAACTTGTTTCAAAAGACACTATCAAGCAAATGAAAAAATAACCCACAAAATAGGAAAAAATACTTGCAAATCATATATCTGATAAGACTCTAGTATCTAGATTCTATAAAGAAGTATTACAATATGACAATTAAAAAGCAAATAATCAAATTAAAAATAGGAAAAGTAACTGAATAGACAATTCTTTAAACAAGGTATACACAATAAATACATGAAAAATGCTCAGCATAGTTAGCCATCATGGAATGGCTAATTCTACTTCACACTCACTAGGATGGCTATAAGAAAAAAGATAACAAGTGTTAGAGAAATTGGAACCTTCATGCACTGCTGATGAGAATGTAAAATGGTGCAGTTGCTTTGGAAAACAGTTTGGCAATCCCTCAGTCAAATACAGAATTACCATATGATCTGGCAAATTCTACTCTCAAGTATATATCCAAAAGAAATAAAAAACATATGTCTACACAAAACATGTGTGTGAATATTTATTGCAGAATTATTAATATCCAAAAGGTAGAACAACCCAAATATTCATAACTCATGTATGGATGAAGTATTGTTCAGCAATAAAAAGAAATGAAATACTGATGAACATTGAAAACATCATGCTGAGTGAAAGAAGCCAGTCACAGAGGACCACATTTGTGTCATTCCATTTATATGTAATTCTAGAATAGGCAACTCTATAGATACAGAAAGTAGATTAGTAGTTTCCTAGGGCTAGGTGAGATTGGCAGATGGTGTGGTGATGACGAAGATAGGGGGTGTGTTGGGGATAAAATATACAAAAACTTATTTTGGCAATGAATGTACAATTCTATGAATATATTGAAAGCCACTGAACTGTATACTTCGGGTAAGTTGTATGGTATATGAATTGTCTATTTTATATATATCTGTATCTATATCTATATAGTGGTAGTTTTTAATTTTTGAGGAACTGGACTATTTGATCTAAGTTATCAAATTTTTATAACTTGTTTATAGTATTCCATTATTATCCTTTGATGCTTGCAGAGTCTGTAGTGATATCCCCTATTTCACTGGTGATGTTAATAATTTATGTCATTTCTGTTTTTTCCCTTTGGCAGTCTGGCTAAAGTTTATAAATTTTATTATTCTCAAAGAACTAGGCTTTTACTTCATTTATTTTCTTTTGCTTTTCTGCTCTCAGTTTCATTGATTTCTACTTATATATTATTTCTTTTTTTCTCATTTTGGCTTAATTTGCTCCCCCCCTTTTAAGTTTCTTTAGGTGGGAAATTAGATTATTGATTTGAGACTTGTCCTGTTTTCTAATGTGTGCATTTAGTGCTGTAAGTTTTCCTCTCAGTATCGCTCTGTGTATCATAACTATTGATATGTCTTATTTCATTTCCATTCAGTTCTGTGTAGTTTTAGATTTCTCTTGAATGTCTTCTCTCATCCATGGATTATTTAGGAGTATGCTATTTAGTTTCCAACTATTTGGAGAGTTTACTATTATCTTTCTGTTTTTTTACTTCAGATTTAATTCCATGTGGCAGAGAACACCCTCTGTGTGTTTCCAATTTTAAATCTGTTGATGTTGAGATGTATTGTGGCCCAGGATATGGTATATCTTGGTTTATGTTTTATAGGAACTTGAAAAGAATATATATTCTGCTGTTATTGGATGGAGTGTTCCATAAATATCAATTAGGTCCTGTTGGTTGATAATGCTATTGAATTCTATTTTATTCTTGCTCATTTTCTGTGTAGATGTTCTGTCAGTTGCTGAGAGAGGGTTTTGAAGTCTCCAGATAGAATTATGGATTTATCTATCTCCTTTATGTCAAGTTTTGGTTCATTATTTTGGCTATATTTGGTGCATACAGATTTAGGATTGCTGGTTTCTTGCTGAATGATTTTTTAAATAATTATACTATGTCCTTTTCTATCTCTGGCAATTTTACTTGCCCTGAAGTTTTTTTAAAATTAATTAATTTATTTTCAGCATAACAGTATTCATTATTTTTTCACCATACCCAGTGCTCCATGCAATCCATGCCCTCTATAATACCCACCACCTGGTACCCCAATGTCCCACCCCCCCACCACTTCAACTCCCTCAGATTGTTTTTCAGAGTCCATAGTCTCTCATGATTCACCTCCCCTTCCAATTTACCCCAACTCCCTTCTCCTCTCTAACTCCCCATGTCCTCCATGTTATTTGTTATGCTCCACAAATAAGTGAAACCATATGATAATTGACTCTCTCTGCTTGACTTATTTCACTCAGCATAATCTCTTCCAGTCCCATCCATGTTGCTACAAAAGTTGGGTATTTGTCCTTTCTAATGGAGGCATAATACTCCATAGTGTATATGGACCATGTTTTCCTTATCCATTCATCCGTTGAAGGGCATCTTGGTTCTTTCCATAGTTTGGCGACCGTGGCCATTGCTGCTATAAACATTGGGGTACAGATGGCCCTTCTTTTCATGACATCTCTATCTTTGGGGTAAATACCCAGGAGTGCAATGGCAGGGTCATAGGGAAGTTCTATTTTTAATTTCTTGAGGAATCTCCACACTGTTCTCCAAAGAGGCTGCACCAACTTGCATTCCCACCAACAGTGGAAGAGGGTTCCCCTTTCTCCACATCCCCTCCAACACATGTTGTTTCCTGTCTTGTTAATTTTGGCCATTCTAACTGGTGTAAGGTGATATCTCAATGTGGTTTTAATTTGAATCTCCCTGAGGGCTAGTGATGATGAATATTTTTTCATGTGTCTGATAGCCATTTGTATGTCTTGATTGGAGAAGTGTCTGTTCATATCTTCTGCCCATTTTTTGATATGATTGCCTGTTTTGTGTGTGTTGAGTTTGAGGAGTTCATTATAGATCCTGGATATCAACCTTTTGTCTGTACTGTCATTTGCAAATATCTTCTCCCATTCCGTGGGTTGCCTCTTTGTTTTTTTGACTGTTTCCTTTGCTGTGCAGAAGCTTTTGATTTTGATGAAGTCCCAAAAGTTTATTTTCGCTTTTGTTTCCTTCGCCTTTGGAGACATATCTTGAAAGAAGTTGCTGTGGCTGATATCGAAGAGGTTACTGCCCATGTTCTCCTCTAGGATTCTGATGGATTCCTGTCTCATGCTGAAGTTTATTTTTATCTTATATTAATTTATCCACTCTTCTTTTCCTTGGATTATTGTTTTCATGGTATATCTTTCTATCCTTTTACTTTCAACCTGCCTGTATTATGATATTTGAAGTTAGTTTATTACAGACAGTGTATTGCTGGATTATGCTTTTAAACCCACTCTGACAATTTCTTAATTGATGTATTTAAACCATTTAAATTTAATGTAATTATTGATAAGTTAAGGTTTAAGTCTGCTGTTTTACTTTTTTGCTTTTGTATTTGTTTTTTTTTTAATTTTTTATTTTTTATAAACATATGTTTTTATCCCCAGGGGTACAGGTCTGTGAATCACCAGGTTTACACACTTCACAGCACTCACCAAAGCACATACCCTCCCCAATGTCCATAATCCCACCCCCTTCTCTCCAAACCCCTCCCCCCAGCAACCCTCAGTTTGTTTTGTGAGATTAAGAGTCACTTATGGTTTGTCTCCCTCCCAATCCCATCTTGTTTCATTTATTCATCTCCTACCCACTTAAGCCCCCAAGTTTTTATTTTCCCTCCATTCCATGGGCTAGTTCAACATTTTAAAAAAAAATCCACTTTGATTTATTGATCATATTCTTGAATATATATGTGTATAGCTTTATTTGCTTTTTTTTTCTGGGTAATAGATTATATTTCTCTATCTATCTATTTATATCTTCATAGTCTACTGGTGGGATCATTTCACCAATTCAAGTGAAATATAACAGTGTGACCCCACTTTACATCCCATTATCCTTCCCTATTATTAAGTAATCATCTAAAATATTTCCTGTATGTACATTTAGAACTACATCAGTCAGTTAAAATTTTTGATTCAACCCTCAAACATGATTTAAAAGGTTCAAGAGCCAAAGGAAACCCTATTGCATTTATTCATATTTTTGTGTATTGTATTCTTCTTTTCCTTCTGATCTTCTAAGATTGCTTCTTTTATTATTTTCTTTCTGTTTAGAGAACTTTATTTAACCACTCTTTTAGGATAGTCTTTTACTTTTTCTTCCTCTGAGAATGTCTTGATTTTTCTTCATTCTTATAGGTATTTTCACTGGGTAAGATTTTGGGTTGGCAGCTACTTTCTTTCAAAACTTGCGAAGTATTATGCTACTTACTTCTGACTTATATGATTTCTGATGAGCAATAGCCATCCTAAGTGTTAGCTCACTTTGGGTAATGTGTCTTTGGGCTGCTTTCAAGCCTATGTTTCAGAAATTTAACTGTGATATGTCTTGGTGTCGATGTTTTGGGATTTATTATGTCTGGAGTTCATTTACCTTCTTGAATCTGTAGGTTTTATATCCCTCACCAAATTTGGGAAGGTTTCAGTCATTATTTCTTCAAGTATTTTATTTAACTCTCCCCACTTTCCCCTCTCCTTCTAGAATTCTGATGACACAAATGTGAAAACTTACTCCAGTCCCAAAGGTCCCTGAGGCTGTGTTCTAAGAGACATTTAAGAGAACCCTACATCCATAAAACTAAACCAAGCCACTATGCAAAATGATCAGTTGTAAGCAGGTACAGTTAGTTCTAGGAATGTAACCCTGAGTTTTCCTTATAAAATTTCAATAAACATCATTTTATTAAGAAACTGAAGAAAAAAAGCCATATGATCTTTCCAGTAGATATCAGATTCTTCTTAAAAATTCATGTACACATATTTCTTACTAAAGAAACATGAAAATAAATCAGCACTAATGATCACCAAAATGGCAATAGTAGTAAATAGAATTTTAAAAAATTGATACCATATAGCTAATAGAAATCTATTGCAAAAACATTCAATGGTAATGACTTAGAAGCATTTTCTTTTAAGGTAAGAACAAGAGAAGACAGGATTATTTCTGCTACCTTCCAACATGATTCTAGAGGTACTAGATAATGCAATAAGACACATAAACTGGGCATAATTATGGGAAAAGGAGAGATAAAACTGCCATTACTTTGAAATAGAATGATTGTGTATAAAAAAATCCAAGAAAACATAAAAATCATTAGAGCTATTCAGATAGTTTAGATAGATGTCCAAATACAAAATCAACATATAAAACCCAGCAACTTTGGGGTGTGTGACTGGCTTCCTCAGTGGAACATGCAATTCTTGATCTCAGGGTCATGGCTTCAGGCCCCATGTTGGACCTGGAGCCTACTTAAAATTAAACAAACAAACAAACAAACAAACAGCCACTTTATTATAGGTTAACAACAGCCACATAGAAAATGCAGTGCAAAAACTGACACTCAGAAACAAAATATTTAGGAACAGACCTAATGAGAAATGTGTACGATCCTTACAAAAGAGGATACAACTTTCTCAAAAAGCCTGAAGAAAATATTAAATAGAGACATACCTTATTTGAAAGGAAAGACTTAAAATTATAAGGATGGCAATTCTCCAAAAATTTGATTTGTAGATGCAAATAAATGTCAATCAAAATCTCAAATTATATTTTATGAAACTTGAAAAGATGATTCTAAAGATTACCTAGTAGAGGAAATGGACATGAAGGAACCAAGAAAAGAATTTTAATAAGAACAATGAAAGAGGTTTTGTCTACTGGATATTAACACATTTTATAATGTTATAAGAAATTTAAGCACTTTGGTGTTGGTACTAAAATAGACAAGTTAATAAAAGAATACAACAACAAACCAAGGAACATTGTAATTAGAAGCCTTTTCTACCCTTTCCAAGAGCTTCAGATTGAACTTGATCTCCCTTTTCAGTAACAAAAAGAGAGAGGGAGAAGTTTTAAAAAATATTTTTTATTGTGTTATGTTAGTCACCATAAAATACATCATTATTTTTTGATACAGTGTTCCAAGATTTATTGTTTATATACATCACCTGTACTCCATGCAATACATGTCCTCCTTAATACCCACCACCAGAATCACCCATCCCCCCACCCCCCTACCCTCTAGAACCCTCAGTTTGTTTCTCAGAGTCCACAGTCTCTGTGGATTACCCCTCTAGTCCACAGTCTCTCATGTCTACCACCACCCTCCCCTCTAGAACCCTCAGTTTGTTTCTCAGAGTCCACAGTCTCTCACAGTCTCTGCCTCTGATTTCCCCCAATTCACGCTTCCTTTCCTTCTCCTAATGTCCTTCTTGTTATTCCTTATGTTCCATAAGTAAGTGAAACCATATGATAATTGACTTTCTCCGCTTGACTTATTTCACTCAGCATAATTTCCTCCAGTCGTGTCCATATTGATGCGAAAGTTGGGTATTCATCTTTTCTGATAGCTGAGTAATTAATATTCAATTGTATATATGGACCACATTTTCTTTATCCATTCTTCTATTGAAAGGCATCTCAGCTTTTTCTACAGTTTGGTTATTTTGGACATTGTTTCTAGGAACATTGGGGTGCATGTGCCCCTTCTTATCACTACATCTGTAACTTTGGGGTAAATACCCAGTAGTGCAATTACAGGGTCACAGGGTAGCTCTATTTTTAATTTTTTGAGGAATCTCCACACTGTTTTCCAAAGTGGCTGCATCAACTTGCACTCCAATCAACAGTGTAAGAGGGCTCACCTTTCTCCACATCCTCTCCAACATTTGTTGTTTCCTGCCTTGTTAATCTTTGCCATTCTAACTGGTATAAGGTAGTATCTCAATGTGGTTTTGATTTGAATTTCCCTGAGGGCTAATGATGATAAATTTTTTTTCATGTGTCTGCTAGCCATTTGTATGTCTTCTTTGGAGAAGTGTCTGATCATGTTTTCTGCCCATTCTTTGACTTGTTTATCTGTTTTTTGGGGTGTTGAGTTTGAGAAGTTCTTTATAAATCTTGGATATCACCCCTGTTTGTAGTGTCATTTGTGAATATCTTCTCCCATTCCGTGGATTGCCTCTTTGTTTTGTCGACTGTTTCTTTGCTGTGCAGAAGATTTTTATCTGGAGGAAATTGCAAAAGTGCATTTTTGCTTTTTTTTTGTTTGTTTGTTTGTTTTGCCTTTGGAGACATGTCTTGAAAGTTGGTGTGGTCAATATCAAAGCGGTTACTGCCTATGTTCTCCTCCAGGATTCTGATGGATTCCTGTCTCACATTGAGGTCTTTCATCCATATAGAGTTTATCTTTGTGTATGGTGTAAGAAAATGGTTGAGTTTCATTCTTCTATACATAGCTGTCCAATTTTCCCAGCACCATTTATAGAAGAGACAGTCTTTTTTTCCACTAGATATTTTTTCCTGCTTGACCATAGAGTCGAGGGTCCATATCTGAGCGCACTACTCATTCCATTAGTCTATATGTCTGTTTTTGTGCCAGTACCATGCTGTTTTGGTAATCACAGCTTTGTAATAAAGCTTGAAATCAGGCAACGTGATACCTCCGTTTTGGTTTTGTTTTTCAACATTTCCTTGGCGATTCAGGATCTTTTCTGGTTCCATACAAATTTTAGGATTGTTTGTTCTAGCACATTGAAAAATGCCACTGGTATTTTGATTGGGCAGCAGAGACAATTTAACATTTATTCTCCTGATCTATGAGCATGCAATGTTTTTCCACCTTTTTGTGTCATCCTCAATTTCTTCCATGAGTGTTCTGTAGTTCCTTGAGTATAGATCCTTTACCTGTTTGGTTGGGTTGATTCCAAGGTGTCTTGTGGTTTCTGGTTATGTATTTATCGATTATCTAATTTTCCTTTCTATAGTTTCATTGTTAGTGTATAAGAAAGCAACCGAGTTCTGTGCCTTGATTTTGTATCTTGCTACATTACCGAATTGCTGTACGAGTTCTAGTAATTTGGAGGTAGAATCTTTTGGGTTTTCTACATAAAGTATCATGTCATCTGTGAAGAGAGAGAGTTTGACTTATTTGCCAATTTGAATACCTTTTATTTCTTTTTGTTGTCTGATTGCTGTTGCTAGGACTTCTAGTACTATATTGAACAACAGTGGTGAGAGTGGGCATCCTGGTCATGTTCTTGATCTCAGTGGGAAAGGCTCTCAGTTTTTTCCCACTGAGAATGATCTTCACTGTGGGTTTTTCATAGATGGATTTTATAAAGTTGAGGAATGTTCTATCTATCCCTATACTTTGAAGAGTTTTAATCAGAAAAGGATGTTGTATTTTGTCAGATGATTTTTTTCTGTATCATTTGAGAGGACCATGCCATTCTTGTCTCTTCTCTTATTGATTTGTTCTATCACATTGATTGATTTGCAAATGTTGAACCACCCTTGCATCCCAGGGATAAATCCCACCTGGTCATGAAGGATAATCTTTTTAATGTTGGATCCTATTAGCTAGGATCTTGTTGAGAACCTTGGCATCCATATTCATTAGGGATATTGGTCTGAAATTCTCCTTTTTGATGGGGTCTTTATCAAGTTTGGAGATGAATCTTTTATTTTAGATTAGTTTGGCCAATGGTTTACTGATCTTGCTGGCTTCTTAGAAAAAATCTGGATGTTTTCCTTCTATTTCTTTTCTTTTCTTTTTTTTTTGGAAACAGCTTCAGGAGAATAGGTATTATTTTTTCTTTGAATGTTTGGTAGAATTCCCCAGGGAATCCATCAGGTTCTGGACTCTTGTTTTTTGGGAGTTTTTTTTTCTTTTAAAGATTTTTATTTATTTAACACACAGAGAAAGATCACAAGTAGGCAGAGAGGCAGGCAGAGAGAGAGGGGGAAGCAGGCACCCTGCTGAGCAGAGAGCCCAATGCGGGGTTCGATCCCAGGACCATAAGACCATGACCTGAGCTAAAGGCAGAGGCTTAACCCTCTGAGCCACCCAGGTGCTCCTTTTGGAAGGTTTTTGATCACTGCTTTAATCTTGTTACTGGGTATTGGTCTATTCAGGTTGTCAATTTCTTCCTCTTTCAGTCTTGGACATTTATAGGTTTCCAGGAATGCATCCATTTCTTCTAGGTTGCTTAACTTATTGGCATATGGCTGTTGATAATAATTTCTGATAATTAATTTCTGATAATAATTTTCTATTTTCTTGATGTTAGTCATGATCTTACCCCTTTCATTCATGATTTTATTGATTTGGGTACTCTTTTATTTTAGATTAGTTTGGCCAATGGTTTACTGATCTTATTAATTCTTTCAAAGAACCAGCTTCTAGTTTCATTGATGTGTTCTACTGTATCTCTAGTTTCTAACTCATTGATCTCTGCTCTAACCTTAATTACTTCCCTTCTTGTGCATGGGGTTGGCTTAATTTGTTGTTGATTCTCCAGTTCTTCAAGGTGTAAAGAGAGTTTGTATATTCAGGATTTTTCAATTTTTTTGAGAGAGGCTTGGATGGTAATGTATTTCCCCTTAGCACTGCCTTTGCTGTATCCCATAGGTTGTGGACTGATGTGTCTTCATTCTTATTGAATTGTTTCAGCTTTTCTTTGATTTTCTGGTTGATCCAAACATTCTTGAGGAGGATGGTCATTAGCTTCCAAGTGTTTTAATTCCTTCCAAACTTTTTCTTGTGATTGAGTTCCAGTTTCAAAACATTGTGGTCCAAGAATATGCAGGGAATAATCTCAATGTTTTGGTATCAGTTGAGCCCTGATTTGTGACCCAGCATATGGTCTATTCTGGAGAAAGTTCCAAGTGGGCTCGAGAAGAGTAAGTATTCTGCTGTTTTATGGTGGAATGTTCTGTATATATCTATGAGGTCCATCTGGTCCAAAGTGTCATTCAAAGCTCTTGTTTCTTTGTTGATTTTTGTGTTTAGATGATCTGTCTGCTGCTGAGAGTGGCCTGTTAAGATCCCCTACAATTAACATATTCTTATCAATATGACTTTGTTTTGATTAACAGTTGTTTTATGTAGTTGGCTGCTCCCATGTTGGGGGCATAAATATTTACAATTTTTAGATCTTCTTGGTGGATAGACCCTTTGAGAATGATGTAGTGTCCTTCTGTATCTCTGACTACAGTGTTTAGCTTAAAATCTAATTTATCTGGTATGAGAATTGCTACCCCAGCTTTCATTTGAGACCTGTTGGCATGAATGATGTTCATCCCTTCACTTTCAGTCTGGGTTTCTTTAGGTTCAAAATGTATCTCTTGTAGACAGCATATGGGTGGGTCTTTTTATCCAGTCTGCAACCCTGTGCCATATTATGGGAGCATGTAAACCATTCATGTTGAGAGTAATTATTGAAAGATAAGTTTATATTGTCATCAGGTTGCCTGTGAAGTCCTTGTTTCTATAGATTGTCTCTGTAAATTTTTGTTCTATATCATTCTTGGGGCCTTTCTTCTTTTATAGAACCCCCTTAATAATTCTTGTAGTGCCAGCTTGGTGGTCACATAATCTTTTAGACTTTGCTGGTCTTGGAAGCTCTTTATCTCTCCATCCATTCTGAATATCAGCCTTGCCACATAAAGTATTCTTGGTTGCATGCTCTTCTCATTTAGTGCCCTGAATATGTCTTAACAGCCCTTTCTGGCTTGCTGGGTTTCTGTGGACAGGTCTGAAATTATTCTCATGGTCCTCTCTCTGTACATAAGGAATCTCTTCCCCCTCAGTACCCTTAAGACATCTTCTCTGAATTTACAATTTGTGAATTTCACAATCATGTGCCTGGGGGTCTTTCTATCCTTGATGATCTTAGAGGATAGCCTCTGTTTCTAGGACAAGGACACTTGTTCCATTCCCCAGATTAGAGAACTTTTCATCCAGGATTTTTTCAACTGTATCTTCTAGTCCTCTCTGAGAGGGAGATAATTCAAGCAAGATATAATTGCTACAATCTTGGCCAGTGCACATAGGCTAGGGGTAGAATGAGTTCTGTTGTCTTTTTTGAAGAAATGCTATAAAGAGAATAAATGTGGCAACATATAAATTTGAAAATCCTGATCCACATTAGAGGGAAAACAAGGAAAATATAGTATCCCAGACTTTAAAAAAAAACCCAAGTCCATCTACTTTTAAATTATTTTTTTGTTTACCACTCTAACCCAAATATGTTGAATCCAAGGCAAAAATAACTCAGCTACATGGAAATTTGTTCTTCATTAGTGTTTTTAAATTTTTTAGTGGCCTTATTAACATGAAGAAGGGTGGCTCTAATCAGGGTACCTAAGAGTGGACATTTTCCCTAGTATCTTCTTTTGGTTTAGTTTTTTGTGTTCAGAAGTATATGACATCACGTGGTCTTCTCCATCTTTATCTTATTCCTGTTAGTAAACTATATCTTGAAACTAGGACAACCACACAAACAGTTTGAAAGCAACTCAGTAAAAAAAAAAAAAAAAAAAAAAAGTTTTTCCTTCTTGAAAGGTTTCTCATCCAGATGCAATAATACACATATACTATATACCACAGTAATTTTTATTCTAATACAATAATACTCATTCAATTTATCATATCTATTCTTCATAAAAGAAATTAGCATATGACAAATAATACATCACTTACAAAGTAGTGGAGAAAATACACTGTTTAAGAAATGGTGTTGGGATAATTGATCATATTTCTAAAATTAGATTATTCCCTCCTACAATAATCAAAATTGATCCTGAATGGACTAAATAAATTTAAGGTTTCAAAAATATAGGAAAACATTTTTACAGTCTTTGAATTATATAGCACAAGTTTCCATTGTAGATGATAGAGACTATGGAAGGTATTTTAAGTAGAGAAGTATTTAATGTAGAGAATTAGTTCATTCCAAAATCAATAAAAGGCAGGATAGGTGGGGTTTAAGGTGTTTCTCCTGGGACAAGACCAAGAATTGGTCTTCCAAGGAAACTTTTACATCCATCACACTCAGGAAAATGGGAAATAAACTCCAGGCATTCACCATCTCAACTGTGTCCTATAATGAAGGAAACTGGCTGTAATGTATCTGTGGGCAGGTGGACAACTGTGCCTATTAACTAATACCCATAAATGTAGTGACTAGACATCCCAGTTTCCAAATCTTCTATAAGGACATCTAGCTGGCAGAACCTAAATCGATCCTGGGGTTCAAGTAGCAGAAGAGTTTAAGAAATGTAGCTTTTACCTTCTCAGTCTACAATAAAGGAAGGCACACTAGAAAGAGGATAAAATGCTTAATACATAGATGGGAAAGAAAAGAAACATAAAGGAAAAGTAAATCTAAAGGGGTTCTGGTCCAAGGTGGTGATAAAGGAAGACCCTGAACTCACCTCCCACATGGAAAACAACAAATTACACCTATTAATAGAATAATTCCTCCTGAAGAAGAACTGAGTGCTGACTGAACAGCATCTGAACAACCAAGATAAAAAGGCAGGAGGACAGTAAGAGAGATGGAGACATGGTAATAAAGGGAAACTCACCTCCAATGCTGGGAAAATGTACTGGGGAAGGATAGTACTGAAGGACTGGGAACAAATTCCTCTGTCCTTAGGCACAGAAAAAAAAAAAAAGCTGCAATTTAAAGGAGTAATCAGCATATATAAAAGATAACACTAGAACTCTGTGAGAATGTTCTCCATGTCAAAGAGATTGGAGAGCAACATGGTTTATGTTATATTAAAAACCCAGACCTGAGCAGGATCTGGACACTCTAAGGGAGGGTCAGGTTGTCATAGCAAGCTGTGACCTCAGCAAGTCCAACACCTACAAATCCCGGGTTGCAATGGGGCAAGAAAAATAAGCTGGGGTTTAAAACATTCTCTCCCCACCACTTTAAGAGCCCAGACTGAAGTAGGGTCTAGCTAACAATGAGCACATAATCTCAGTGAGGCCAGAGTCCTCAAGCCCATACCAGACCCTGTGGTGCTAGACAACAGAAAATAAGTCATATTTTTTAAAAGTAAAAATTCATTTATTTTTATATTAAAAATGTCTTATTTTTATTTTTGGTTCTTTTCAGTTTTTTTCTTTTAATTTTGTTATTTTTTTTCTTTCTTTAAGAAGCTACAGTTTAAAAGAGTAACAGCATATATAGCCATAGCTTCAGCTAGCCAGCAAGTCACCAAAGCTCACACAGTCTACAAAGGGGTCACCAAACACAAGATCACTCTTTTGAGTTTAAGAGATGTGGCTGTTTTGACTGATTCATGGAAACAAACACAGAAAGCCAAGCAAAATGGGTAGGCAGAGGAATATGCTCCAAAAGAAAGAACAAGGAAAAACCTCAGAAAAAGAACTAAAAGGACTAAAAATTAAAGAGAGAGAGAGAGAGAGAGAGAGATAATATACCTGGTAAAGAATTTAAAATAAATGGTCTGGAGAAGAGTAGAAGAACTCGGGAAAATCTTTAATAAACAGATAAAAAATACTAAAAAGAACCAATCAGAGGTGAATAGAATAATTGAAATAAAAACACACTTGAGGGAATGAAAAAATTTAGGATGCAGAAAGACATATCAATGACCTGAAAGGTGGGGTAATGGAAAGCACAGAAGCTAAATAGCAAAAAGAAAAAGAATAAGAAAAGGATAGATAAAGAACTCTCTTGGACAACATCAAGCAAAGAAACATTTGCAACATAGGGGTCTTTGAAGAAATAATAACTGAAAACTTTCCTAAGCTAGGGAAAGAAATA
Source organism: Mustela erminea (assembly GCF_009829155.1). Taxonomy (NCBI): domain Eukaryota; kingdom Metazoa; phylum Chordata; class Mammalia; order Carnivora; family Mustelidae; genus Mustela; species Mustela erminea. The sequence goes on from NC_045614.1 coordinate 94,779,553, forward strand.
GACATCCAAGACGAATACAGAGTTCCAAATAAAATGAACTCAAGGAGGTCCATACCATGACACACAATAATTAAAATTTCAAAGAGTAATAATAAAGAGAGAATCTTAAAAACAGCAAGAGAGAGACAAAAAGTTAGCTACAAGGAAACACATAAAATGCTATTGTCTGATATTTCAGCAAAAAGTCTGCACGCCAGAAGGAAGTGGCATGATTCATTCAAGGTGTCAAAGGAAAAAAACATACAACCAAGAAAACTCTACCCAGCAAGTTTGCCATTCAGATTTAGAAAGAGAAAGAGTTTCCCAGACAAAAGATAAAGGAGTTTACCATCACAGAACTAACAATGTTTAATGGGCTTCTTGAAGTGGAAAAGAAATAGCCAAAACTATTTGGAAGAAAATTATGAATAATTATGAATAAAAAGACATAAAATATCACAATATATACATAAAATGTGGAAAAGGGAGTAAAAAGGAAGAAAGGGGAAATTTTTTTCTTTTATGTGTTTTTTTAATTTATCATTTGCTTAATTTACTATTTTTTTTTTTAAGTAGGTTCCATGCCCAGTGTAGAGCCCTGTGTAGGGCTTGAACTCACAACCCTGAGATCAAGATCTGAGCCAAGATCAAGAGTTGGATGCTAAACCAACTGAGCCACCCAGGTGTCCCAATGGTTTTGTTTTTTAGAATGCTTGAACTTAAATTAATGACTTCAAATTAATGTAGACTGCTACTTAGGATGTAAGTTATGAACCTCATGGTAACCACAAGCCCCAAACCTATGATACATAAAAAATAGAAAGAAAGCCAATATAACGCTATAGAAACTCATCAATCACAAAGGCAGCAACAGAAGAAAGGAACAAAAAACTACAAAAACAACCAGAAAACAACCAAAAAATGGCAATAAATACATAGCTATCAATAATTACTTCAAATATAAATGGCCTAAATGCTCTAATAAAAAGATATGGGGTGGCAGAATGGGTAAAAAGACAAGACCCATCTATATGCTGCCTACAAGAGACTCATCCCTAAAGAAACATACAGAATGAGAGTGGAGGGATGGAAAAACATTTACTATGCAATCAGAAGTGGAAAAAAAAAATCTGGGGTAGAAATACTTACATCAGACAAACTAGACTTTAAAACAGACTATAACAAGAGACAAGAAAAGGTATTGCATACCCTTCAACAAGAATACATTACATTAGTAAATATCTATGAACTCCAAACTGGAGCACCTAAATACATAAAGCAAATATTAATGGACATAAAAAGAAAAATAGACAGTAATACAGTAATACTAGGGGACTTTAACCACCCCTTTACATCAGTGGATAAATCATCCAGAAAATCAATAAGGAAACAACATCTTTGAATGACATATTGGGCTAGATGGATATAATAGATGCATACAAATAATGCCATCCCAAAACAATAGAATACATATTCTTTTCAAGTGAGCATGAAACATTCTCCAGAACAGATCACATACTAGGGCATAAAACAAGCCTCAATAAATTTAGAAAATTGAAACCATATCTTGCATCTTTTCTGATCATGACAATATGTAACTAGAAATAAATCACAAGAAAAACCCTGGAAAAGAACATAAACATGAGGAGACTAAACAATATGATACTAAACAACGAATAATTCAATAAAGCAATCAAAGAAGAAACAGAAAAATACCTGAAGAACATGAAATGAGAGCACAACAGTCCCAAATCTCTAAGACACAGTGAAAGCAGTTCTAAGAGAGAAGCATATAGCAATACAGGCCTACCTCAAGAAACAAGAAGCTTAGGGGCGCCTGGGTGGTTTAGTCAGTTAAGTGTTTGTGTTTGGCTCAGGTCATGACTCCAGGATTCTAGGATCAAGCCCCACATCAGGCTTTCTCTTATTTTGTCCCTCTCCCCTTCTCATACACACACACACACTCTCTCTCTCTCAAATAAATAAATAAAATCTTAAAAAAAAATCCACAAAGCCCAAACAATGTAAAATTACATCTAAAGGAACTAGAAAAAGAAGAGCAAAGTCCAAGAGGAGTAGAAGAAAGGAAACAATAAAGATCAGAGCAGAAATAAGTGATAAAAAGACTAAACAGCAATAGAAAAAGTAAATGAAACCAAGAGGTGGTTCTTTGAAAGGATAAACAAAATTGACAAACCCTTACTCAGACTCACCAAGAAAAAAAGAGAAATGACTCAAATAAATAAAATCAGAAATGTGGAAGAAGTAATTGACACCACAGATATATAAAAGTTACCAAGAGAATACTACAAAAAATTATATGCCAACAAACTGGACAACTTAGAAAAAGTAAGTTCCTATAAACATACAGTCTTCCAAACTGAACCAGCTGAAATAGAAAATATAAAAAGACTGTTAAGTAATGAAATTGAATTGGTAATCCAAAAACTACCAAAAAATAAAAGCCCAGGACTAGATGGAATCACAGGTGAATTATACCAGACACTTAAAGAGTTAATTCCTCAAAGTATTCCAAAATATAAGAGGAAAAGGAAAGCTTCCAAATACATTCTAGGATATCAGCATTTACCTGATACCAAAACAAGATAAAGACACCACAAAGGAAAGTACACACCAATCTGTAATGAACATAGATGCAAAAATCCCCAACCCAATAATAGCAAACTGCATACAAGAATACATTAAAAAGATCATTCACTACAGTTAGTTGGGATTTATTCTGTGGTTGCAAGGATGGTTCGATATTCTTAATCAACTGATGTCATCTATCACATCAACAAAATGAAGGATAAAAATCACATGATCATCTCAATAGATGGAGAAAAAGCATTTGACAAGTTTCAACATCCATTCATGATAAAAACTCTCAACAAAGGGGTTAAAGGGAACATATCTACATAACAAAGGCAATATATGAAAACCCCACAGCTAATATCATATTCAATGGGAAAAAGCTGAGAGTTTTGCCCCTAAGGTCAGGAACAAGACAAGGATGTCTACTCTCAACACTTTTATTCAACATAATACTGGAAGTCCCAGCTGCAGCAATCAGGAAAAAGAAATAAGAGGTAGCTATACGGGTAAAGAAGAAGTTAAACTGTCACTATTTGTAGATGGTTTGGTACTAGGCATAGAAAATTCTAAAGACCCCACCAAACAACTATTAGAAGTAATAAGTGGATTTAGTAATGTGGCAGGATACAAAGTTAATACCCAGAAATTGGTAGTGTTTCTGTACATTAATAACTAAGTAGCTGAAAGAGAAATTTTAAAAACAACATTTATAATTATACCAAAAAGAATAAAATACCTAGGAGTAAACTTAACCAAGGAGATGAAAGACTATATTCTGAAAACTGTAAAAGAGTGATGAAAGAAATTGAAGATAATATAAACAAATAGAAATATATTCCAAGCTCATGGATTGGGAGAATTAATATTGTCAAAATGTTCATATTACTCAAAGAAATCCCTATCAAAATACCAATAACATTTTTCACAAAACTAGAACAAATAATCCTAAAATTTGTATGGAACCAGAAAAGACTCTGAATGGCCAAAGGAGTCCTGAGAAGGAAGAACAAAGCTAGAGGTATCACAATCCCAGATTTCAAGATTTGTAGTAATCAAAACAGTAGGTAACTGACACAAAAATAAACACATAGATCAATGGAACCAAAGAGAGAATCCAGAAATAAACCCACACTATGAGACCAAACCATAAAAATTCTAGAAGACAACACAAGCAGTAATTTCTCTGACACTGGCTGTAGCACTATTTTTCTACAGATGTCTCCTAAAACAAGGGAGACAAAAGCGAAGTTTAACTACTGGGAATATATCAAAATAAAAAGCTTTTGCACAGTGAAGGAAACCAACAAAAGACAATGTACTGAATGGGAAAAGATATTTGCAAATCATATATCTAATAAGGGATTAATATCCAAAGTGTATAAGGAAATTATACAACTCAACACCAAACCAAACAACAAAAACTCAACACTCAAACATTCTGATTAAAAACTGGACAGAGGACCTGAATAGACATTTTTTAAAGACATACAGATAGCCAACAGACACATGAAAAGATGCTCAACCTCACTAATGAACAGGGAAATGCAAATCAAAACCACAATGAGATACCACTTTACACCAGTTAGAATGGCTAAAATTAAAATGACAAGAAATAAATGCTGGCAACAGTGTGTAGGAAAAGGAAACTTTATGCACTGCTGATAGAAATGTAAATTGGCACAGGCACTGTGGGAAACAGTATGGAGGTTCCTCAAAAAATTAAAAATAGAAATACCGTATCATCTAATAATTCCACTACTGAATACTTACATAAAGAAAACAAAAACACTAATTAGAAAAGATATATACACCCCAGTATGTATTGTGGTATTATTTATAAAAGCCAAGATGTGGAATCAACCTAAGTGTTCATCAATAGACCGATGTATAAGGAAATTGTGGTACACACACACACACACACACACACAACTGAATATTACACAGCCTTAAAAAAATGAGATTGTGCCATTCGACACAACATAGATGGACCTAGAGTTCATTTGCTAAGTGAAATAAGCCAGACCGAGAAAGACAAATACCATATGATTTCACTCAAAAGTGGAATATGAAAAAAATTAATGAACAAAAGGCAGAATCAGACCTATAAATACAGTAAACAAACTGATTGTTGCCAGAGGGGAAGGTGGGAAGTGGGGCAAAATGGGTAAAGGGAAGGGAGATAGATACAGGCGTCTAGTTATAGAATGAATAAGTCATGGGAATAAAAGGGACAGCATAAGGAATGTATTCAATGACATTATAACAGTGATGTAAGGGGACAGATGGTAGCTACACTTGTAGTGAATATAACAATGTATAAATTTGTCAAATCACTAAGTTTTACATCTGAAACTGATGTAATATTGTGTGTCAACTGTACTAAGAAAAATTTTTAAAAAAGGTAAAGCTGAATGTTTTTATTGTTCACCCAGAAACCATTGTGCCATCTTCTTTGTTGGCTATGGCAGATATTGATAATTATCCTTTATCCATTCTTCCCATTCCCCTTTTGTATAGTCTCAGCATCATGTGCTCAGTTAAAAGACTAATCTTCAACCTGCCCTGAAATGAGAGATAAACAATTTGATGTTGATATTATTAGGGGGGGCATTTAGAAAGATCTGTGAAAAGGGACTGACTCAGTTGGAAGTGGCAACTTCCAACTTTTTCCTTCTCCCTTTTCTTCTGGAGTATAACATGGACATGAGGACTAAAACTCAGGCAGCCATTCTAAACCATGGGGCAACTTTGGGGGTAGAAGTCAGCAGTAAGTATAGTAGAGTAGGAACCCAGAAAGATACTGAATCTCTAATGAACAGAGTCCTACACAAGTGCTGGAGTGCCTGCCTCTGGCTATCCTTGATATGAGAGAGAATGAAACTTCTTTTTTTAAAAACATGCTTTATTTAATGAGCTGATCCTAATAGTGACACATAGAAAGGCTACATCACGCCTTGATGAGGAAAAAAACTTGTCATCTGAATGTTGTACCTGGATGTGATGGCTTTAAGGGAGGCTTATCTATAGACCAATGCAACATGCTGAGGATGGAGAAGAGGAAAAAGATGCAAGCTTTTACTTATATTGTTGAGCCACTGAAATAGCCAACCCTGGCACTGCCCTACCTATGGACTTCTTATTTGAAATGATACATCTTGGTTATTTTGAGACCATTTTTTAGTTTGGTTTTCTGTTTCTCACAACCAGAGATACTCTAAATGATATAAAACTCACATATAACAGATGTGGCTACATTGAAATGCACCCTTAAATATGATACGGCAATCCTAAAAGTCATAATAGTTGCTATTAATTAAGCACTTTGAATGTGCCAGATGGTATGTTCTGTACTTTCCGTATATTATCTTATTTAATGTTCATGGTAATTCAATGATCTGGGTATTACTGTAACCCCTATTTTAAGATGATAAACTAAGTCTTAAAAAGCTTAACTGATTTTCCCAAGTTATATAGCTTATATAGTTACAAAGCTTATATAGCTTATAAGGTTTGAACTAGTTTATAGCTTCTCAGCGTCTACAATAGGCTGATTCCAGAGCAAAAAAAACCACTATTCTGTGACTTTCCCACTATGAAGGTATCATAAACAATAACAAAAATAAGTGACATACTAAGAGCATTTGCAGCCTATGTAACAAATGCAAGATTAATGTCAATAACATACAAAGAACAACTACCAATCATAGGAAAAAGCAAATTACCTGATAGAAAAATGGGTAAAGTATTTCACAGAACAATAAGTACAAATGTCCAATTAGGGAAAAAAACCTCAACATTATTAGTAATTCAGTAAATGCAAATCAAGTAAATATAATTTAAATGGGGGGTATAATAATAGATGGAGGAGTAGGAAGAAACTAAACTCACTTCCCCCCAGATAAAACTAGATAACACTTGTGTCAGTGCAAATAACCTAGAAAGTGACCCAAGGACTGGCTGAACAAATTCCACAACTGAAAGTAGAGAAGAGGCCACATGAAAGAGTATAGGTAGGGTGAGGACAGAACCTAAACCTTGAAAGTTTGATCACCAGAGAGAGTGAGCCACAGGCACAGAAAGGGGTTAGAGAGAGACTAGCACACCAAGGGATAAGAAATCCCCACAGTATTTGGCTTGAAAAATGGATGGGCCAAATTGTGTGAGTGCCTATGACCAGTAGGACTTAAATCCTGGAAATTTAAAAATCAACAGGCTCAGCTCTGGGAGAGTCTGGAAGGCAATAGGAAGCTGAGACCTTGCTTTTAAAGAGACATCCCAGCAAACAGCCCAAGGAGTTACAGCTTGGAAGCAGCAGTTTGAGAGTTGTCTGGGGCTTATGGGAGCAAGAATTAGTTACTAATCTCAGAGTTCACTGAGGGACTTCTCCAGGAAAAAAGGAGCTGGCAGGTGCCATTCCCACCCCAACCCCAATCATAATCACACAGCCACCTGTGGGAAGCAGCACAGTGATGGCACTCAGTACCTAATTTGCTTATACTGCATCTTACCCTTTCCAGCCAGACCTGCCTTAGTCCCAGTGCTATAGTTTCCCACCCCCAGAAGACCTGTGCAAACCTTGTAATACTGCATCTCCCAAACTTTTGCAGAGGACAACTACAACCCCCAACCACACATGCTTTGCAGAGTGGCCCTGGTCAGACCAGTTTCCATAGTGGCTATGCATCCCCTGTCAAGGAGGACAGGTGACAATAGCTTGTGGCACTACAACTCTGCACACTGTGTACAGTTTTTAGGGTACCCTGGCTGGTGAGGTCTCTGTGGTTGCTGTGTCTCCTGTGGAGGAGGACCAACATCACCTAGTGAAAAGTCTATGTCCCACCCACTACTTTCAAAAGCAAGAGACATAGCTGACTTTCCTAACACAGAGAGAAGACAGACACAGAGTTAAGCAAAATGAGGAGACAGAGGAATAGGTCACAAATGAAAGAACAGGACAAAATCGCAGCAAGAGAGATAAGCAAAATGGGTATAATTAACATGCTTATAGAGAATTAAAATAATGGTCAGAAAGATACTAACTGGACTTGAGAAAAGAGTGGAGGACATCAGTGAGACCTTTAACAAAGAAATTTAAAAAAAACAAAAAAAACCAGAGATGTAGTACACAATAAATGAAATTAAATACACTATAAGAATATATTATGCCTCCATCAGAAAGGATGAATACCCAACTTTTGTAGCAACATGGACGGGACTGGAAGAGATTATGCTGAGTGAAATAAGTCAAGCAGAGAGAGTCAATTATCATATGGTTTCACTAATTTGTGGAGCATAACAAATATCATGAAGGACAAGGGGTGTTAGGAGAAGGGAGTTGGGGTAAATTGGAAGGGGAGGTGAATCATGAGAGACTATGGACTCTGAAAAACAATCTAAGGGGTTTGAAGTGGGGGAGGGTGGGAGGTTTGGGTACCAGGTGGTGGGTATTATAGAGGGCACGGATTGCATGGAGCACTGGGTGTGGTGAAAAAATAATGAATACTGTTTTTCTGAAAATAAATAAATCAATTTAATTAAAAAAACCTGATATGTAATGAAAAAATTCTCAAAAACACCAAATAAAAAAACAAAATTCAAAAAATAAATTATAATTCATCATTTTCACACACAAAAAAGAAAGAATAAATAGCTGGCTAGAGGAAGCAGAGGAATGAATTTAGTGACCTGAAGGACAGAGTAATGGAAAGTAATCAAGCTAAACAGATGAGAGAAAAAAAATATGCAAAATAAGAATCAACAGGAAACTCAGTGATCCCAGAAGGAAAAGAGAAAGAAAAAAGGGGAAAGAAAATCTATTTGAAAAAATAATAGCTGAAAACTCCCCTAATCTGGGGAAGGAAATAGATAACCAGATAACCCTCCCAAACAAATCAAAACAAGGAGGTTCATACCAAGACACATAGTAATCAAAATGGCAAAAAGAGATAAATTTTTTTAAACAGCAAAAGAAAAGAAAACAGTTACATATGAGTAATCCCAAAAGGTTATGAGAGGATTTTCCAGCAGCAACTTTTTAAGCCAGAAGGAAGTAGCATGATATTTTCAAAGTGATGAAAGGGAAAAATCAGCCAAGAATACTCTATCCAGCAAGGCTATCATTCAGAATAGAAAGAGAGATAAAGAGTTTCTCAGACAAACAAAATAAAGGGAGTTCATGACGACTACACCAGGCCTACAAGAAATATTAAAGGGGACTCTTTGAGTGGAAAGGAAAGACCATAATTGAGAATATGAAAAGCTGGAATCACAAAAGCAGTAAGAAGTATTTCTGTAAAAATCAATCAATCAATCAATCAATCAAATCAAAGGATTCGGACACCTAGGTGGCTCAGTTGGTTAAGCGTCTGCCTTTGGCTCAGGTCATGATCCCAGGTCCTGGTATCAAGTCCCACATTGAGCTCCCTGCTCAGTGGGACTGTGCTTCTCCCTCTGCCTCTCCTCCTGGCTTGTGCTCTCTCTCTGTCACTCACCCACTCTCTCTCTTTCTAAAGTGAATAAATAAAATCTTTAAAAATGTTTTAAAAAAAGTCAAAGGATTCACAAAATAAAAGAACATAAAATATGATACCATATGCCTGAAACGTGGGGGGAAATGGAAGAACAAATGGGCTCAAACCTAAGTGACCAACTTAATATAGACTGCCATGTGCAGAAGATGTTATCTACAAACCGAATGGTAACCACAAATCAAAAACCAGTAATAGACATGCAAAGAATAAAAGTAAGGAATCGAAGTGTGTCACTAAAGAAAACCAGCAAACCATGGAAGAGCAAAAGAACCACAGATAAACTACAAAAAACCCCACAAAATGAGTAACAAAATAGCAATAAATACATACCTGTCAATAATTACTTTGAATGTAAATGAACTAAACACTCCAATCAAAAGACATAAAGTGACAGAGTAGATTAAAAAAAAAAAAAATAAGACCCATCTATATGCCGCCTACAAAAGATTCATTTGAGACCTATAGACACTTGCAGATTGAAAGCAGGGGTTGGAAAAACAACTATCACGCAAACAGATGTCAAAAGAAAGCCAGAGTAGCAATACTTACATTGGACAAAACAGACCTTAAAACAAAGACTGTAACAAGAGACAAAGAAGAATACTATATAATAATAATGGGAACAATCCAACAGGAAGATATAACATTGTAAATATTTATGTACCCAACATAGGAGAACCCAAATACATAAAAAAGTTAATGACAAACAAAAGAACTAATTAAGAGTAATACAGTAATAGTAGGGGTCTTTAACATCCCTCTTATATTGATGGAGAGAGAGATCATCCCAACAGGAAACTGACAAAGAAACAGTGGTTTTGAATAACACATTAGATTAGATGGATCTAACAGAGCAATCAGAAAACAAAAAGAAATGAAAGGCATGCCAATTGATGCAGAAATAAAACTTTCTTTCTTGGCAGATGACATGATACTATATATAGAAAACTCTAAAGACTCTACCAAAAAACTACTAGAATTGATAAATGAATTTGGTAATGTCACAGGACACAAAATCAACATCCAGAAATCCATTGCACTTGTATACATGACTAATGAAGTAGCAGAAAGAAAAATTGAAAAAAGAATCCCATATATAATTACATTTAAAATAATAAAATACCTGGCAAAGATTGACATGGCAAGAAACCACAGATGTTGGAGGGGCTGTGGGATTTTTGGTTCCACAAAAAGTTAAAAGTAGGGCTACCCTATGATCCAGGAATTGCACAACTGGGTATTTACCCCAAAGATATAGATGTAATGAAAAGAAGGGCCACATGCACCCCAATGTTCATAGCAGCAATGTCCACAATAGCCAAACTATGCAAAGAGCCAAGATGCCCTTCAATAGAGGAATGGATAAAGAAGATGTATGGACTATTACTCAGCTATCAGAAAAGATGAATACCCAACTTTTGCATCAAAATGAATGGGACTGGAGGAGATAATGCTAAGTGAAATAAGTCAAGCAGATAAAGTCAATTATCATATAATTTCACTTATTTGTGGAACTTAAGGAATAGCATGGAGGACATTGGGAGAAGGAAGGGAAAAATGAAGGGGGCAGTCAGAGGAGGAGATGAACCATGAGAGACTATGGACCCTGGGAAACAAAGTAAGGGTTTTAGAGGGGTGGGCAAATGGGTTAGCCTGGTCCTGGTGATGGGTATTAAGGAGGGCACGTATTGCATGGATCACTGGGTCTTATAAGCAAACAATGAATCATGGAACACTACATCAAAAACTAATGATGTACTGTATGGTGACTAAAATAACATAATAATAAAAAAACTAGAAATAAACCTAAACAAAGAGGTGAAAGGCCCATTCTCTGAAAACTATAAAACATTGATGAAAGAAATTGAAGATGATACAAAGAAATGGAAAAACATTCCATGCTCATAAATTGGAAGAACAAATATACTCAAAGCAATCTGTAGACTTAAGGCAATCCCTTTCAAAATACCAATAGCAATTTTTACCGAGCTAGAACAAACCATCCTGAAATTTATATGGAACCACAAAAGACCCCAAATAGCCAAAGCAATCTTGAAAAAGAAAAGCAAAGATGGAAGCTACATAATTTCAGACTCAAGTTATATTACAAAGCTGTGGCAATCAAAACAGTATGGCACAAGTACAAAAATAGACACATGGATCAACAGAACACAGTAGAAAACCCAGAAAAAAACCCCTCATGATTACATGGTCAATTTTCGACAGAGGAGGCAAGATCATGCAATGGGAAACACAGTTTCTTCAACAAACGGTGTTGGAAAAACTGGACAGCAACATGCAAAAGACTGAAACTGGACTACTTTCTTCCACCATACACAAAAATAAATTCAAAATAAATTAAAGACCTAAATGTGAGATCTATAACCATTAAAGCCCTAGAAAAGCAGTCAATAATGTCTCTGACATTAGCTGTAGCAACATTTTTCTAGATATGTCTCTTGAGGCATGAGAAATAAAAGCAACAATAAACAACTGGGACATCAAAATAAAAAGCTTATGCATGGTGAAGGAAATAATCAACAAACTAAAAGGCAACCTACCAAATGGAAGAAGATATTTACAAATAACACATATGAGGAAGGATTAATATGCAAAATATATGAAGAACATATAATTCAACATTCAAAAAAATCCAATTAAAAATGGGCAGAAGACATGAATAGGCATCTCTCTAAATACATCCAGATGGGCAACAGACACATGAAAAGATGCCCATCAGTCATCATCAGGAAAATGAAAATCAGGAGTACAATGAGATATCACCTGATGCCTGTCAGAATATGCTAAAATAAAAAACACAAGAAAGAACAAGTGTTGGTGAAGATGTGTAGAAAAGGAACCCTTTTGTATTGTTGGCGGGAATGTAAATGGGAGCAGTTGCTGTGGAAAACAATGTGGGGCTTCTTCAAAAATGTTAGAAATAGAACTACCTTATGATCCAGTAATCACACCTCAGGGTATTTACCCAAATACAAAAACACTGATTCAAAGGGATACATGCACCCATATGTTTATAGCAGGAATATTTATAATAGCCATCTATCCACTGATAGATGAATGGATAAAGAAGAGGTAAAAAAAATATATATATAGTGGATTATTATTCAGCCAAAATAAAGAATGAAATCTTGCCATTTGCAACATTATGGGTTGAGTTAGAGAGTATAATGATAAGTGAAATAAATCAGAGAAAGACAAATACACATGATTTTGCTCACATGTGGAATTTAAGAAACAAAACAAATAAGCAATGGAAAAAAGAGAGAAATGAAGAAACAGGATGTTAACTATAGAGAACACACTGGTGGTTACTAGAGGGTAAGTGGGTAGGAGGATGGGCACAATAGGTGATGGGGATTAGGGAGTGCACTTGTGGTGATGATTACCAGGTGTTGAATGGAAGTGCTGACTTACTATATTGTACAGTTGAAACTAATGTAACACTTATGTTAACTATACTAGAATTAAAAAATTTAACCAACAACAAAAACTACTTCAAGAAACACTACAGGGAGTTATCAGGCTGAATGAGAATGATTCTATATGGAGACACATGACACTAGGAGTGAAGGTCAATAGAAAACAAAATGTATGTAAAAATAAATGAATATTGAGTGTAAAAAATAAAGTAATAATGGCAGCTTTTTAGTCATCAGATTATCAACTTAAAAATTTTAAATATCCAATATGTATGTGGGTATAGACAAATAGCCACTGTGATTTATTATTGGTGAGAATACAAGCTAGGAAAGACTTTTTTAATGAAAATCTGAAATATAGATGAAAAGTTAAAATTTATAGTATTTATACTTTGTCCCAACTCTTATGCTCCTTGGAATCTCTCCTATAGAAACAAACCCATTCCAGCAGCACAGATTAAGCATTACTTAAAACAGGCAAATTAAGAACAATATCAATTACCTATAATTGGGAATGGTCAAAGAAGTGATGGCTCAGCCATAGTGTAGTAGTCAGAATTCTCCAGAGAGAAAGCCGATATAAATCTCTCTACATATAAATTTACACATAGATTTATTATAAGGAATTGGTTCATGTGATGAAAGAGGCTGGCAAGTCTCCAGATCTGTAATCAGCAAGCTAGAGACCTAGTAGAGCTGATGGTGAAGTTCCAGTCTGGAAGCGGGCAGTCTTGAAACTCAGAAAAGGCAGAAAACCAAAGCAAACCAAACCAAATCAAAGAAAAACAATGTCGCACCTTGAAGGCAGTCAGGTAGAGGAAATTATCTCTCACTCTCCCATTTTGTTCTATTCAGTCCTCCAAATGACTGGATAGGGCCCATCTACATTGGGGAGGGCAATCTGCTTTACTCAGGCTACTGATTCCAATGTTAATCTTACCCAGAAATACCCTCACAGACATACTCAGACTAATTGACCAACTATCTGGACACCTCATGGCCCAATGTGACCATATAAAATTAACTATCACACATAGTTTGAAATATTATATGGTCTTTAAAAAGAATGAAGTAGAGCTGTGTATTTTAACTTGAAGAGATCTGTAAGCTATATTGTTAAATGAAAAAAAACCCAGTAATATAGTATTTTTCCTGTATGTGTATGCATGTTTATTTTACATATTTGATATGTGTACATATTTAAATAAAAGAAAAACTAATTACTTCCAATTAAGGATGAAAAAAGCTCCCTAATTAGCTCTCTGATAAGTAACTTACAAGCCAAGTGAACGTGATGATAGAGGAGGCAGAGTATCACTAATAGGGCAACACAGCAGCATACCAGATTTCAGGCAACAATGCTCACAAGGTAAGCTCAAGGACAGGTCATAGCTAAGGAGCTCCCTCAGCAAGTCAGCTGCTGTGGAGGAAGGACATCTGTATTGCTTCCTGCTCCAGGATATTCATAAACTGTGGGCTAAGAAGGAGGGGTGGGCCTAGCCTAAAAGGTCATTGTAAACCTTTACAACTAAATAACAAATGAACCATGAGAGACTATGGACTCTGAAAAACAATCTGAGGGTTTTGAAGGGACGGCGGTTGGGAGGTTGGGGTACCAGGTGGTGGGTATTATAGAGGGCACGGATTGCATGGAGCACGGGGTGTGGTGCAAAAATAATGAATACTGTTATGCTGGAAATAAAAATAAATAAATAAATAAATAAATAAATAAATAAATAAATAAATAACAAATGGAAGAATGCACAGCAAGGCACAGTATCTTGGGCTGCTCCAAACACACCAGCAAAACGGTCTTTCTGACCAAATAACTTCTGAGTTGTACTAAATTCTCTGCTGTATTAGGAATGTACATGCTGGGTGTTTGCTCATCATTTTTCATTTTCATTTTTCTTTGGCAACTACCTACATTCAAAAGATTAGGCATGAAACTGTTCTCTGATAAGAGTTGAGGTTACCAAAGAAACTCCTCTCTGTACCAAAATATAACTTTAAAATCACATTGAACAGAACCTAGCTGAGCTTTTAAGTAGAGATATAAAATATCCTTATATTCCACAAATGTAGAGCTTCTGGTGGTACTGATTGCTGCTCAAGTCCTCCTTCCTGGCTCCAAAACATTGGCTCTTTCTTTATCTTGCAGATGACTTTCAAGCCACTGCTATTCTTTCTTCTCTAACAGATCAAAATTTTTAACAAGTGGAAATAATTTTTATTTATTTATTTATTTATTAAAAGATTTTATTTATTTATTTGACAGAGAGAGAGAGATATCACAAGTGGGCAGAGGCAGGCAGAGAGAGGCAGGGAAGCAGGCTCCCCACTGAGCAGAGCCTGATATGGGGCTCGATCCCAGGACCCTGAGATCATGACCTGAGCCAAAGGCAGTGGCTTAACCCACTGAGCCACCCAGGTGCCCCAACAAGTGGAAATAATTTAACAAATAGAAATTTCAGTAAACACCTCCAATGTTCTAGGAATTGTGTTTTATATACCTTATTGCAAGTATGCTACCCAATATTCCAGCAACATAAGGAAACCCCATTTTATAGATGAGAAGACTGAGGAATTTTCTCAAGATTACATATCTAGACTGTGTTGGAGCCTAGACTCAAACTAGATCTCCTGTTCTTCACTTAGTTCATATATCATGGATCTCTTTCTTCTCTCTTTTTTTTTCCTCTCTCTCTCTTTTTTTTCTATTTTTTAACCCCTTGACCTCTTCCCTTTTATCAGTTACTCATTTTGTATCCATTCAATGCTTATTTGCCAAAGATCTCTTACATGCCAAGCACTAAGGATAAAGTGGGGAGTACCACAGATTAGAATTACCAGGATAGTCAAAGGACAAGTTTCCCCTCTTTCCTCACAACCAATCACAGTCCCAAAACTATTTGGATGGGCTAACACAAGACAGCAAAACCAACATGTTCCAATAAATACTAGTGCGCAAGAGTCCTGCAGTCAAGTTTGAGGAAAACTCTCTCTATGAGTCTCTTGGAGATTCCCATTATAACACTACTTGGAAAGGACTCAGGAGACCTGAAAATCATGGCTTGGAACTATGTCCTGTGTTAGAGCTGGAGCCTGGTCCTGTGTGAGTAAAGCAGCTCTGGACCTTGGCCCAGATATAGTGCTCCTTCTACTGGCTGTTATATTATATAAGTTGTAGATAAAAGAAAAATTGTGCCAATTATTTAGCCATTTCAGATTACTGGTTTTGTATGCCAAATTTAAAGAAGGTGCTATTCAGATCAAGATTTAAAGAAATAGGTGTAAAAATGTTTTTCATTGTCAACTGAAAGTATCATTATTTATTCATGTAGATTTTCTTGTTCTGCTTTAAAAAGTATCTCTTTCTTCCTCTCATGTACATATTAGGTATCAAAAACTTGTCCAAAGTCGTCTTAGGTTGACAACTTTCTTCCCTGTCAGCATTAATGTGCTGACAATAATTAGAGTCCATGTGCTGGCCTCTAATTGCTGTTATAAAGGAGCTTTATCTTTAGCCTTCTTAAACTAATCTGAGGGATTTATATTTCCTGTACCTGCTTTGCACATGAGGGAACTACTTTCTCTGCAAGAAGCTTTTCTATGCTCCAAGTGGTCCCTCTCAATCAGAAAAAGAGATTTTAAAAAATTGGGGATATTTATGCATGTATGCCTAGCAGCAGTAAGAACTTTTATTCTTCTCAATCAGGAGATGACTTTTACTTTACCTATACATCTGTTCCCAAGCTGGAAACTTTCTTTAATTACTTAAGTCTATATACAACAAACTCTATATGAGATATTCAACAGTTTTATTAGAAGGCAAGAGATGCAGAAAGAACTATTCAAGAGCGTTCCTTGCAGAATGCAGACCTCTTCTAGCTATTCATTGTGCATTCCTGGGACGAATGAAGAAGAAAAGAGAAGGCATGTGCATAAGGCCTTGCCTTAATTTTGGAAACCAGCCTAGTTTCCCTGTTTCCTCATTTTAGCCTTAGATCCATGATCTGGAGTTTTTCTAGAACTGGGTTTCAGTTTGGATTTGTTTCTAAACACTCATATTTATTCCCAGTGCCACCTAGCATGGAGCTAAGCCTGTGGCAGGTCCTTACTGACTGACTAAATGGTAAAGATTGATTTTTGCCTGACTCTAGACATCAGGAGAGTAAAAGTGTACTGGCAAGTTAGCAGGAAAATGATGACAAGAATCCTGAAAGATCCAGGTGAGGAAAAACTGAAGCCAAACCACTGAGAGAAGACTCTGAAGACTTCATTCACATTTTCCTCTCCAGTTTTATTTAACCAAGAGTAAGCTATTAAATTCTGCATGGTTTACCTAATATTTCTGTAAATCAACTCAGTGGAGGCAGTTTGGAATAGTAATTAAGAGTAAGAGCACTGAAATCAGGCAGATTGGTATCCCAGCTCTGGCTTCGTGAAGTCCTGGTTTTATACCTTGGGCAAATAAACTCTAAGTCAGTTTCTTTATTTGTAAATTGGCTATAATAATTATACCTAGCTCAGAGCATTGTTGCAAGAACTAAAGGAATGCTTAGTAGAATTTCCAGTCAGAGTAATATAAACCACAGAAACAAATACATATCCTACACTACTAGATGTGCGCAATCAAATTCATACAACCAGGAAATTCCCTAAGAAAAGAAACTGCCAACCAGCCCCAGAAGAGTACATGTGGACCTGAGGAAATCTGGGGTTTCTTTTTAGAATGGTCTCTTACTCCAGTGATAACTCACTGAAAGAATGCTAATATCTGGCATTTACACTCTCTAAGCACATGATATTTTATCTTCACAATGACCTGGCTCCTGAATTAACAGTTTAATCCTGTCCATTTAGTTTCACTGTAACGAGAATTATATTGCATTTTAAAATACCTTTTCTAAATTGGTAACCCAAATAAAGTATTGTGGGTAATCCTCTATAAAACTAAATGCATTCATTAAATGGAACAACCCATCCCATGATCAGGTAAAGACTTATATAGGCCAACCATCTTGAAATCTTGCTATGACAAGGAAAAGGTAACTCATTGTTATTGACAAACCGAGTAATTTTCAAAACCAATGACTCATACTTTCTATTAACTAGAAAATAGTTCCACTTGATTGGATTTGACAGACATTTATAGACCACTCACCATGAACCATCCCAGTTCTCAAGTATCTCACAATGTCATGGGCGAAACAGGCAGGTCATTTAGAATTTCCATACAGCGTTGTGCTATAAAGGAGATAATTAAATATTAGAAATGTCTTGATTTTTATAATTTTTATAAAAAAGATAATCTGGCAAGTCCTCAATTTTTAAAATGCTTTTGAAGAAAACCTTATTTATGTTTAACTTCTTTATAGTTTGTGATTATTTCAAGGTCACTAGATTAGATAAATGATGGGCAGGTAACCCACAACTGAGATACCATATGTGTTCAGCACTGTGACTCCCATAAACTCCCCTGCAGGAAAGTCCTGGGAGGACTTTGGAGATGAAATTCTGGCATCTGTCTCCCAGAATCAAGTTGGTATTGGGGCGCCTGAGCAAGCCAGTGTTGTGTGAAGAAGGAATTGCCATGGCACTACACCCAGGCTGTGCTGGGGATGACCAGTACTCCCTGCCTTCTACCTCCTCTGTGAGAGTACCCACCACATCAATGTGTTGCTGCTTATCTCTGCTCTGCCTCCCCTGCCAGACTGTGGCATTCCAGAGGCCGTGACCTTGTCTTGTTTATCTACAGATCCCCAGCGCCTGGTATAGAACCTGGTGGATGGTGAACATTAAAGAAATGTTTGTTGAAAGAAGAATGAATAAATGTTAGGCAAAGTATATAATCCAGGGACTGTAATCAACTCCAAGCTAATTCCTAGTCAATTCCTAGCAGTGGCTTATGGCCATATTAAACCTTGCATTAGGATGATTTATGATGCCTCGTTTAACACAACGACAATAACATATTCAATGAAGTAATGAATGAATAGTGTTTTAGGCATGGTCAATTGTCAAACTAGGAACTAATTTAATTCAGAGTTTCTGTTTTAATCATTAATACCATCACATGGAAATATTTGAGGAGCTCAGTTTCCTGCCATACAATCTAAACACTTAACATTCAAACAGCTTTTATTTATTAAAGGCTTTTAATTGAGAAACAGCCTCTTTTTCAGTGAAACATTTAGCTTTAGTAATTGTGGTTTATGAATTTACTCCTTGTTTTTAATTGCTCTAGACATTTGTACAACATCTGGTTTTATAGCCATTTAAATAAAGAGGCTTTGCCATAATAAAATGTGTATATTTGTTTTGAGTGGGTAACATCATTTTTTATGGGAGTCTATCTTGTACAATGCAATTAAAACCTTCTATAGGGACTGGCTTTAAAAATGTATAGAAAGTTATAATCCCAGAAGACATTCACTGCAGAAAGATGTGAGTAGATAGAAGTATATGAATTGAAAGAAATAAAAATTATTTTCTCCTTGGAACCCTGATGGTATTTCTATTATATCATTTGCAAACTGTCAGGTTAAAAAAAAGGTAATTTATGGAGTGGAATCCCCAAACTACATCTTTCACTTTCCTCATTTCACCTTCTCTCTTACCCTTAACCTGGTCCATTCTCATCTGTATACCACATGAGGATACTATAGTCACAGACATACTTGAGGATTAGCTTATTAGAAAAGTGGGAAATTATATTATTTGCCATTTCTGGTAACTTAGATGAGGATGGACTGGTAAACTTAAAAAATAATTGTGAGTGGTATATTTTAGATGATTTTTAGGTATTGAAATATATGTAAGTATGTACATATATACATACACAATTGTTTACTTCCACGGACACAATGAAAATCATTACCAGAAATCCTCCATTTTACCACCATTTTGGGAGCTTACCAACTCCTCGTGGTATTTGTAATTCCTTCTACAGCTTCCTATGATCTGACCTAAGATGTCAGCTGTAAACTCACATGGTCAGATTCCCATGAAACACAACATTCTTCTTTCAATTCCCATAAAACACACAGCTTGGTCAGTAAGACTTAATATTTAGCTATTTGAATAAAATTCCTAGAACTGACCAAAGTGCTGGTGTTTCACTTGAGAGAAGTGGTGAGTTAGAAAAGAGAGCGCTGAGACTCAGAGAGTAACCCTCCAAACCGAAGAATACATTTTTGAGATGTTGCCTGGTTTCTATTTGCATTCCCCTTATCCCTCCTTAAAATACTAGGAAGCATTCTGGGAATTATTTGTAAAACAGTTTCAAAGTATCCTGAGGGTTCTGATGAGTGAGCTCAAGAATCTTTTCCCCAGAACAACCTCCACGCATATGAGAAAAGGTGGTGATTGGTACTATTAAATGAGAAAAGAGGAGAACAAGTTTGGCCACACTGTGCTTTCTTGTTTGTTTGTTTGTTTGTTTGTTTAATGGTTTCCTTAATCCCCTAAAACCCAAAAAGTGTTTTAATTGTAGCCGCTCCAAAGCTCCATTTATTGTTTCCGTTAGCTTGTGCTGCCTTCAGCCTTGTTCTTGAAATTTATGCTATTGTCAGAATCCTAGATTAAAAATCTATGAGTGTGGCTAGATACACTTAACTCTCTTTCTCTCTAGGTGTTCAACAGCCTTATCAAGGGTCCATCTCTTTATTTGGCGATCTGTGTCTATGTAGATGTGTGGAAGTCACACACACACACACACACACACACAGCAGGCACTGACTTGGGTGCCACTTTGCATCATCACCTCTATTAGGATTATCAGAGTATTGGAATTGTGGGTAAAAGAAGATCTATTTCTTTCCCAAAGGGTGAGAAAAATGGGAGGGTGTCAGGGAGAGGGAAAAGAGAGAAAATAAAGTGTGTGTGTGTTTTGGGGAAGGGGAGGGAGGAAAAGAGAGGGGGAATATGAGTGAGTGTGGAGGGAGGAGGGGAAATGAAAGGATATTATATATTTTTTTGTATCTGTCATTTCCCTGCTATCTCCCATATGACTTCTTAATCCATCAGAATGCTGGGAAGATAATGTTTTGGGCGAAATAACATGAGAGAGAGGATAGACTCCCAAGGACCAATATCTTTATTGCTCGGAGGATAAACGGATTATGTCAGCCATTTTCTGTTGCTGACAGCTTTTCTTATTAACCGATTTTATTTTTTAATCTTCCAGGGAAGAAATATGGTTTTATGTCACAATAAAACGCCGGTCACATCTAATTCTGCCCTCAAACAAACAGATTTCTGAAAGCCTTGCAGAGAAATTTGAAATAACTTTAAAGAGGGGGTTTTTGGATAAAGTCTTTATCCAGGGGCTTGTTCAACTGCAGTGTAAAAGGTTTAGAGAGAGAGAAGAGGAGAGGGAGAGAGGAATAGAGGGAGGGAGAAGGGAAGAGGGAGAGAGGAAAAGAAGGAGAGAGGAAGACCTACACAGCTGTTTTGCTTGGTGATCTCTCTTCAGACACTCTTGAGCACAGTCAGGAAAATGCAGTCTGGATGAAAGGGGCTTGGGAAGGTGAACAGAGGGACAGCAGGTCTCCTTGGGGCTCTGGGTGTGGGAAGCTGCTGATGCACACCCCTCTGAAACAGACACTTGTTTCCCAGTTTTCCTGGAGCCATTAGTAGCTGATGGTATGTCTTTCAAGAATCACAAACGAATCAATGTGAGTTTTGTTAGGCGTTTGGAGCTCAGAGGCAATTCTAGTCTTTTTTCCATGATTCCTTTGCCAGGAGATTTCAACCTGTTTGAGGATTTAGGTCTTGTGTTCCCCTCCAAGAAAATCTTCTGTCAAACACCCTAGACAGCTCTGGCCTTTGCTTACTTTTGTAGGCCCACAGCAAGCACATAACCATCACTAATATAAAAAACCGCTCGTTTCTTCTCTTCTGTGTGGCACAAAGCAATTTAGCCAGACAGGCCCCCTGCCCACCAGGGGCTTAGCTCAGAAAACATCCTTAATTTGTGCCTCTAGCTTTGTTCAGAGCCCCGCTCACTGCAGACCTGGTACCTTGATTGATAATGATGGCCAAGTCTTACATCGTGCCCTGCTGGCAACTTTTGGTGATTTAGAGCACTTTAAGAATCTGTTAAAAATAAATCGCTTGGATTTTCTAAGGTGTTGTTTTGTATAAGACAAACTCGCTTTTCAAAAAAGCATTCTAAAAGTTTGGGAACTTAAAATTTGTCCTGAGGCAAGTCCGCCAAGCTAAGCACCTCCAGCCAGCTGTGAGAGAAGGGGAGATTCTGAGAAATGGATTGAGCCAAACTTCTCTATACCTAGGGGCAAAGAGTGGATTTTCCTGCCTCATTTCTTTACCTGAAGAGACAGAGAACTGGTAGAAATGGAGAGAGAAAGGTCACTTGGGGTCTTTGCACTCTGTAGTGCAAGGACTGTGCCAGGACTGAAGCAGAGACATGAGTGGTCTCCAGGCATGAGTTGCTTTGATCTGAAACAAGCCCCACCTGCCAGAAAGTGCTGTTGATTCTAAGCTGTGATTTTCAAAAATCTTTGCAAATGCAGTGGTCTTAAGTGAACAGTTTTATTGTCTTTGACACGTATTATATCTGTGGGACCAGCACTCCAGTCAACACTTAGCAAATCTCTATCAGCCCTGATCAAAATGAAAGGCGCCCCGTCTCTGGGCACCACACCATCTGTGGAGACGTTTGTGGTGGGCAAGCAGGCAGCCCTTGGTGAAGAGATGCTGGTACACTGGTAGTGAGCACATTACTGGCATGGTCATTGTAATGCTCCTGGTTTTCAGTTTTCCAAGCACTTTCACATATGTTATTTTAGCATATCCTTCCAGACAATGAAGAGAATGATGTCATCAATGACAGCGACAATAATCACAAATACCAATAAATGTTCATTGGTGTCAAGCACACATGTCACTGCATTTAATCCTTTCAGCAACACTTTAAAGTATTCTATTTATGTATTTTTATGTTGGTACTATTTTATAGCTGAAGAAGGTGAAGCAAAGAGAACTTGTCCCACTATCAGACAAGTCAGTATTAGAGCTCAAGAATCTGACTCCAGAAACTATGCTTTTAATGCAATATATGAGATGTGAAAAGAGCAGATGACATATTAACAAGGGTCCCACAGCCAGTTCACTGGTGGATCTGGATCTCACACTAGGCTTTGTAAGCCGGCCTCAACCTATCCCTCCATCCTCGCTCTCTGCCCCACCCTACATACTTCCCACGCTAGCCTCTCCGCACAGAGCTAACTGCTGGTCTCTGAGTTTACTGTTACCTTTCAGGCTTCTTTACCTTTGAACATGGTCTTTCATCATCTCCTATCACATGCATTCTTCAAGGCTCCACTCCATTACCACTCAGTGAATTCCCTGCAACCTCTGTGTGGGGTTTTCTCCCTTCTAGGTATCCCTTTACTACCCCAGTCCATCCACTGGCCATGCCCTTGTATTTCCTAGTAGGCCATGAGCCCCTCACCAGAAGAGACTGTGTTTTTGCTTCTATTTTTGGTGCCTTGTACTCTGCTTAACAAAGTGTCTAATTAAGTGGTTTTCATTAAATTATTTTAATTAAAATGTATCTTCACTTTTAAAAGGGAAAAGTGGCTTGTGTCTATCTCCAGCTTCTGATTTATGTCTCATCACTTGAAATTCATGGCTGTGAGATACATGCACCAGATGGGGGTGGTGTGCCTACTTTAGGATTTCCTATTCTGAGAGATAAGTGGTATCTTTTCAAATATTTTTAGATTTTTTGAAAAACTTGCTAAATTCCAGATGAAAAGTTACAAAAAATATCCCAATAATGAAAAGAATATGCTCACATCTGCCTGGCATCATTAAGGACCCAAACTTCTGCCAATGAGCCTTACCCAGACTTTGTAATGTGTGGTTAGAAACCTTTCTAAACACTCAACATGTGTTGGAGAGGATGTGGAGAAAGGGGAACCCTCTTACACTGTTGGTGGGAATGCAGGTTGGTGCAGCCATTTTGGAAAACAGTGTGGAGATTCCTCAAAAAATTAAAAATAGAGCTTCCTTATGACCCTGCCATTGTACTACTGGGTATTTACACCAAGGATACAGATGTAGTGAAAAGAAGGGCCATCTGTACCCCAATGTTTATAGCAGCAATGGCCAACTGTCGCCAAACTGTGGAAAGAACCAAGATGCCCTTCAACGGACAAATGGATAAGGAAGATGTGGTCCATATACACTATGGAGTATTATGCCTCCATCAGAAAGAATGAATACCAAACTTTTGTAGCAACATGGACGGGACTGGAAGAGATTATGCTGAGTGAAATAAGTCAAGCAGAGAGACTCAATTATCATATGGTTTCACTTATTTGTGGAGCATAACAAATAGCATGGAGGACAAGGGGAGATGGAGAGAAGGGAGGGAAATTGGAAGGGGAGGTGAACCATGAGAGACTATGGACTCTGAAAAACAATCTGGGGGTTTTGAAGGGGCGGGGGGGGGTAGGAGGTTGGGGGAACCAGGTGGTGGGTATTAGAGAGGGCACAGATTGCATGGAGCACTGGGTGTGGTGCAAAAACAATGACTACTGTTATGCTGAAAAGAAATTAAAAAGAAAGAAAGAAAGAAAGAAAGAAAGAAAGAAAGAAACCTTTCTAAAATGCTCCATGCTATTATCCTGCTTTTTTTCACTTTCATGTGAACAACTCTGTGGCACTTTTATAGCGTGCTTTAACTCAGGATTTCATAACTGATATTCTACATACACTGTTCTAAAGGACCTTAATGGGAGAGAGTGAGAAAGAGAGAGGGAGGGAGATGGCGGGGGGAGGGGGGAGATAGGAATGCAACCAAAGTCAAACAAGCATGAAAATGCTATTTAAATAGGTTTCTTAAAAGCAGTACTTTACAAGGCCTCCAATATGCATTGTTTCCCATATTTATTCATTTGTTAAAGCAGAGAGCCCATTTTGGGGAGGCTCCAATGGACATCTCTTATAACACTGTGCCT
This sequence comes from Mustela erminea, assembly GCF_009829155.1. Classification (NCBI taxonomy): domain Eukaryota; kingdom Metazoa; phylum Chordata; class Mammalia; order Carnivora; family Mustelidae; genus Mustela; species Mustela erminea. The sequence goes on from NC_045614.1 coordinate 94,804,090, forward strand.
GTTCTTAGTTTGGTCAGCATTCTTCAACTCTTAAGCATAAACATCCTGGACTCATTTTCTACCTCAAAGCACATTCTTAATTGTTGCTTTCATATATAGAACACCACTGACCACAGCTTACATTGGGTTATGCAGTCTCCAGGGACTGGAGAATTTCAGACTTGATTACAATGGCCTATATAAGCTGTGTGACTCTCCTCAACACCAAGTGACTGGCAGTGCTGGAGGCTGGGTCCTCATGCTGACCCCTGAAGGGAATCTGCTGTAGAGTCCACTGTCAGAATGACTTGGCTGTTGACAGTGTCTGTGAAGCCATGGTGTGGGGTCATGCAGAAGCCAAAAGTCCTGGTCTACAGTAGCCAGGTAAGTTTGGTGTGAGTCTTTGATACATTTGCCACTGGGAGAATTATGTGGGCTTTTTCCAAAGACTGAGATGCCAACAGTTATCATTAGGTTTTCTTGCTGGTGCACCTCCAACTCAACAGTCCATCAAATGCATTGTTGATTTAAAGCTTTAGTTTTCTCTTTTTTCAAAATGGGAAACATCAGGATAACTACTACTTCACAGGGCCATTGAGATGACCGAGATATGTCTTGAAAGCACCATGTGGAAGGCTGGCATATAAAACATCTCTCTCTATGTTTATTAAAAGCCACAAAGTTTGTGCACTGCATTATTTAAGTCACACTGCCTTTTGCCACTTTGCCGTTACTGGCAGATAGTAAGCATTTAGTAAATATTTTTTTGAATGAAGGAGTACTAGTTTACATGTCCTCCATCTTCATGGGCCAGTTTGTCTCTATACTTATGATGACGGGATTTCTGTTTCTTATTAATCTCCTGGGATCTTAATGCACCACTGTATTATTTTCCTAGATTATCATTAACTAAGTATCATAAACTGGATGGCTTAAAACAATAGAAATTTATTCTCACATACTTTTGGAGACTAAAAATCCAAAATCAAGGTGTAAGCAGGGCCGTGCTCCCTCTGAAACCTGTAGGGGAGAATCATTCCTTGCCTCTTCCTAGTTTCTGGTGACGGCTCTTGATCCTTAGCTCTGTTTGGCTGACAGCTGTCTCTCTCTAGTCTCTGCTTCTGTTGTCACATGACTGGTGTCCTCTTCTTTTAAAAACTGCAGTCATATTGGATTAAAGCCCACCGTAATGACCTCATCTTAACTTGATTACATCTGCAAAGTCCTTATTTCCAAATAAGACTACATTCACAGGTGCTGGGTGTTAGTACTTGAACATAGCTTTTTTGGTGGATGCAAATCAACCTGTAACAACCACAATCTCTAGACTTTTCAAGTAAAATGACAGATGTCCCTAAGGTTTAAGCCACTGTTATTTAGGTCTTCTGTTTTGAGCAGCAAATGTATCTGAAGCAATATAACCTGGGAAAGACTGGAGTCACAAGAGCACTCTTGGGACTAGGTCCAAACTATGCAGGAATTAGAATTAACCAGGCCTGAGACATATGCCCCACTGTCACTGGGACAGGAGGCAGGGGGGTGTTGGAGGCAAAGTACTGAGATTGACATCACCAGAACCACATCTGAGGAAAGGAAAGGAAGGACAGTTCTCCAAAGGGAAGGTGGCAAGAGAGTAGAACTACCTGAAGAAAGGGGAAAGGACGCTTAGCAGATCAAAACAATACATACCTACTCTGCAAATCGCCTAACTCTGGTACTGCCTCTCAATGAATATTATTCATCCCCCCAAATTTTATGTTTATGCACATCTCTGTACTAACATGTAGAAATGTTCATAATAATGTTAGTAAAAAAGTGTATACTAGATTGTTTTCCAAATTTTTTTACTGAAGATGCTACTTGAATAAGGAAAATTTTAGAACATGAGATAAAAGTAGATGAGTTAATCTTGTGCTAGCTATTGCAAGAATTTGTATTTGGCGTAACACTGATGATTTATTTAGAACAAAGAATTGATAGCAGAGTTTATGCAAAGCTAAACTTGCAAGTGAGACAGCTGGTATGCGAAAAGGAACTTAATGAAGAAGTGTCAAGAGCAAGAGTTTTGACTGGCATAAAAGGCTGAAAGATAAAATGGGACTTCTTGGAAGCTTGTGGATTAAAAAGAGGCCCCAGGTCCCTCCTCCTGGCTATTGTAACAGAAAAACAGTAGCATTGTCTGATAAAAGAAAAATCAATACCCTCTCAGTGTGAAAAATGAACAAATGCAAGTAAATCCTAGTGGCCCTGATTCACTTAAGCAATTCTGTAACACCACCTGAAGAAGTTACTGGAGAGGAAATGCCAGCTCCTGAAGGAGGTTCGACTGAGCTGGAAAATTTAAAAAAGTAATAACAATAATAATTGCCCAAAATGGAACAAGTTATACAACCAGAGAACCACAGGAAATGTGGAAACACTGTAAAGAATAAAAAAAAGTTCACAGGAGGCTAAGAGCAAAATCAGGTACAGAAGCCTAGAAACTCAAGGATATCTAAATACCCTCAGAAAAGAGGTAGAAAAGCATATAAATGGAGGAAATTCATGAATAAAAGGGGCATGAGAGGAAACAGGAAAGACCAATCATGAAACAACAGATTCATTACATTAAAGAAGTGCCATCATGCAAATCACAAAGGTCCAGAGAGTTCCATTTAAGAATAGTCTTCTCTTGCACAGCAAAGGAAACAGTCAAAAAAACAGAGAGGCAACCCACGGAATGGGAGAAGATATTTGCAAATGACAGTACAGACAAAAGATTGTTATCTAGGATCTATAATGAACTCCTCAAACTCAACACACACAAAACAGACAATCATATCAAAAAAATGGGCAGAAGATATGAATAGACACTTCTCCAATGAAGACATACAAATGGCTATCAGACACATGAAAAAATGTTCATCATCACTAGCCATCAGGGAGATTCAAATTAAACCACATTGAGATATCACCTTACACCAGTTAGAATGGCCAAAATTAACAAGACAGGAAACAACATGTGTTGGAGGGGATGTGGAGAAAGGGGAACCCTCTTATACTGTTGGTGGGAATGCAAGTTGGTGCAGCCTCTTTGGAGCACAGTGTGGAGATTCCTCAAGAAATTGAAAATAGAACTTCCCTATGACCCTGCCATTGCACTCCTGAGTATTTACCCCAAAGATAGAGATGTCGTGAAAAGAAGGGCCATTTGTACCCCAATGTTTATAACAGCGAAGGCCACGGTCGCCAAACTGTGGAAAGAACCAAGATGCCCTTCAACGGACGAATGGATAAGGAAGATGTGGTCCATATACACTATGGAGTATATACTATATATACTATATATATATACTATATATATATAAAATATATATATATACACTATGGAGTATATAATGAATGAATACTGTTATGCTGAAAATAAATTTAAAAAAAAAGAAAAAAAAGTAATAAATTTAGCAAATAAGAAAAAAAAAAAGAATAATCTTCAAAGAAAGATCCCTCTTTCTTTGAAAGAAAGACAAATTACCAAGAAAGAAAATAAAAGAAATGGCAAGACAACTTGTTTGTTTATTCTGAGAACATTTAAAAGTGTTGGAATGAGCCTGATTTTATTACTTCAGTCCTCAGATTCTGAAGAAGAAAAGTACTTTGAAATAGTATGTGTGTTTTTGCATGCTCATGCGGGTATAGGCACCTGGTTTGAAAAATCTGTGTAGAGCAAAATGTAGAGTTATTAAACTGTAGTCGTCTTCCTACTTACCCATTTCATGTCTCATTTTGAGGGTTGAAGAATAGTACTTCACATGGAAGACCCCAGTGACAATGGATTTTTGCCCCTTTGCCCAAATTTAGAAAGAAAAGTGGTTTGTGTAACTGCGCTAGGTGTGGCGGGCAGAGGAGGTGTTGAGGAGGTGGTACTGGAAGACTTCCTGCTTATATTAATTTCCTAACAATTCACAGACTGGGTAGCTTAAACAACAGAAATTTATTCCCTCACACTTCTGGAGGCCAGATATCTGAAATCAAGGTGCCAGCAGGGCCGTGTTCTTTCCAAATGCTCTAGGGACCAGTCCTTCCTTTCCTCCTCCTTTGCAGCAATTGGACTGGAGTCCACCAAATCCAGTATGATTTCATCTTAAATTGATTAAGTCTGAAAATACCCTATTTCCAAATACTGTTACATTCATAAGTTCTGAGAAGACATGAATTTGGGGGTGGAGAATTACTTAATCCAGTCCACTGCTGTTGAGATATTTTTTTTTAATTAATTTATTTATTTTCAGAAAAACAGTATTCATTATTTTTTCACCACACCCAGTGCTCCATGCAATCCGTGCCCTCTATAATACCCACCACCTGGTACCCCAACCTCCCACACCCCCGCCACTTCAAACCCCTCAGATTGTTTTTCAGAGTCCATAGTCTCTCATGGTTCACCTCCCCTTCCAATTTACCCCAACTCCCTTCTCCTCTCTAATACCCCTTGTCCTCCATGATATTTGTTATACTCCACAAATAAGTGAAACCATATGATAATTGAGTCTCTCTGCTTGACTTATTTCACTCAGCATAATCTCTTCCAGTCCCGTCCATGTTGCTACAAAAGTTGGGTATTCATCCTTTCTGATGGAGGCATAATACTCTATAGTGTATATGGACCACATCTTCCTTATCCATTCGTCCGTTGAAGGGCATCTTGGTTCTTTCCATAATTTGGCGACCGTGGCCATTGCTGCTATAAACGTTGAGACATTTTAGAAGAATCTGAATTCTATGGACAAGGGAGCAGCACCAGTGATACTCCATGCTCCCTGGTGGAGGAAGCCATGAGCAACAGACAAGGTGAGTAGCAAGGACATGCCCTTAGGACGAGCTAGGATGGTCAAATGGGTCTCAGCATTTGCCCCCAGACCAGAGGACTAAAGGTGGGGCAAATAAGAATTTACAATTACTCTATGTTCCATTTCTTGCTGCCCACCCAATAGCCTCTAAATGGACAACTTCTCTCAACCTCTGAATCTTAAAATTGCTTCTTTTCTCCAGGCTTTTTTGCATCCAAAAGGAAATATAATGTTAAAAACAAAAACCTATATACATGTGTATGTGTTTTGTGCATGTGTGTGCATACATATTCAAAACTACAATGCAGTGTTGTGGTTAAGAGGGCAAGTGTCAGAGAGATCTGAATTGGAACTATGATTTTGGCATTTGCTTATTATGTGACCCTGGGAAAATTACTTAACCTCTCTGGGCCCTTAGTATGCTGGCTTTTAAAATGGGAGTAAAGACAGGCACTCCCTCAAAGGGTTTTTTGAGGATTTATAAAAAATTACATAGTCACCTTGGGGCGCCTGGGTGGCTCAGTGGGTTAACCCTCTGCCTTTGGCTCTGGTCATGATCTCAGGGTCCTAGGATTGAGCCCCGCATGGGGCTCTCTGCTCAGCAGGGAGCCTGCTTCTCTCCTCTCTCTCTGCCTGCCTCTCTGCCTACTTATGATCTCAATCTCTCTCTGTCAAATAAATAAAATAAAATATTAAAAATAAATAAATAAATAAATAAAATATTTTTTAAAAATTTACATAGTCACCTTAAAAGATTTTGAAGGGGAAGTTGATAAAACTTGACCTAAATTTTGTATTAAAAGGAAGAAAAATTAGGAAGTTTTTTTTTTTTAACATGACAAAGAGTATTATTTAAAATAAGGCACTGAGGCTGGGAAAGCCTCAATCTGACAAATAACATGCCTATGTCAATTAAAGAAAAAAAAAAAGTATGTACATTATGAATGAGGAACATGACAACAGATACACATACTTTTGAAACAATAAACTGGATACTTTTCTGGTCCAATTTAAATGATTACAATTTATCTAATTAGAGGTAGAAAACCTAATAAATCAATAAGTATGAAAGGAGAGGCATAATTTTTATTATTTGCAGGTGATGATGGTCTCTTTGGAAAACCCCAAAGAATCAAATAAACTGTTAGAACCATTACACATTTTTTTTAAAAAAGTGTCTTTTTTAACTTAATTCTCTGTATGGCTCTTATTTATACAACATACAGAAACATCAGCAGCTTTCCTATAATTCAACAGTGACTAGGTGAAGGTAGAATTTAAAACAGCCCTTAGATAGAGTAGTAGTAGAGAAGATATTGATAAGAAATTATATTCAGGTATTTTAATGGAAATATGTTACAATTTATTGTTAAATTGCATGGGGGAAATGGGGCAAAATATAATTTTAGTAAGTGACAAGTTACACAGTGCCACATGGACTGGATAGTACCAAGGACTCATTTCTGAAAACAGTCAATTCTCCCCAAATTAATCTAGGTATAACTTTAATAAGAAAAAAATTATTCTATTATTCACATGAGAACTCTAGTTCACATAACTAAATCAGAGACATTGACCTCTCTTTCTTGCTAATGCTTCATTGAAATAACAGGGAAATTACACCAATCCTACAAAGACTCTTACGAGACAGCAAGAGGACATTAGAAAATTAAGAAATTACTGTAAAACATAAAAAAAAAACCCCAAACTGATGACAATACTCAACAGAGTGGAGAAATCTATAACCAAAGGCAAGAGAAAAAGATTTTTAAAATAGTATTTCCAGAAAAAGTCCCAGATCAGAGATAGTGGGGCCAAGAGCAAAAAGCAGAATATTTAATTATAGGCTTATGAATGACTGCTCTTTGTTCCCAGAGTGTCTGGTTGTAGCATCTCTCACTCAACTAAATCCGTGAGTTAAGTCCTTTAAACAATATGGGAGATTTTCCACTGTAGATGTCAGGAGTGGTTATTGAGGCTGGAGAAGGAAGAAAGAACAGGCATCTGCAGCACACAAGGTGCTACAGAACCCATGTGTCTTGAGGCAAAGTTAGAGCAAGAAAGGAGGGAATAACCCTGAGGGGTTGAGTGAACATGTGCAGTACCTACTCTCAGTCTGGTCCATCAGTAGCATACCCTACTGCTGTGTGGAAGAGTTAGTAAGAGGGAAAGAAAGAGGATAGGAGTCACCACAAAGGAAATAATATTTATTTGAATATGTTAAAAAAAAAACTGTGAAGGGCAAAATACAACATACAGGAGATTAACTGCAGGGGAAACAATTTTTCAAACATATGGCACAGGCAAAGGGTTAACACTGTTCATTACATCAAGATCCTACACACTGATGAGAGAAAAAAAAGCAATCCTCCTGGTTTCCTCTGCCTGCAATGTGCTTCCTCTGGCCATATATCATATAGTAAACTCTCCTTCTCTCAGATTGCAGCCCAAATGCCAACTTCCTTGACCAATCCATCTAATGCATCCATTCCACTTCTGTTGCACCACCACTATTTTAATTTTCTGCATACCTCTTACCATTAGCTGGTATCTTTATATATTTTTTCTTTCATGTTTTCTGTTAGAATGTAAGTTTGATGAGGGTGGGAACAGTGTTTTGTTTACCACTGTTTCTCCTAGACCTAGAATTCTTTACCTTGCCAAAATGTTTCTAAAATGATGGTATGATGACTTTTTCAGATATACAAAAGTCCAAAGAATTTTTCAACAGCAGACATGCATTATAAAAACTGTTGAAGTTTTTCAGGCAGAAAGAAAATGTTGTCAGATGAAAATCTGAATCTACACAAAGGAGTGGAGAAATGGCAACTATATGGATAATACATTGTTTCCTTATTATTTAAAGCTCTTTAGAAATAACTAATTATTTAGGGGAGGTGGGTGGGAGGATTGGGTAGTTGGGTTATGGACATAAATGAAAGCATGTGATGTGATGAGCACTGGGTGTTATACGCAGCTATAAATTACTGAAAACTACATCTGAGATTAACAATGTTGCCTAATTGAATTTAAATTAAAAAAGAACCTGATAATTTAAACAGCAAAAGAATAAAGTATGGGGAAATATAACATTTGTAAAAGTAAAATATATGAAAAAATAGGACAGAGATTGAGAGGGGAAAAGGGAACTATTCTTTCATTAGGTTCTTACACTAAATGTGAAGTGGTATAACATCCTGTGAAGGCAGACTGAAATATTAAAGATGCATAATAAAAATCCAAGTCATTTTTGACTTGGACAATTTTGACTCCCTCTTTCCCTGGGGAGCATTTGACAATGTCTGTTGATATGTTTGGTAGTAATGAATGAGGGAGTGCTACTGGCATCTACTGGGTCAAGGTTAAGGATGCTGTTAAACATTCTATAATGCATGGGACAGCACCCCACAAGGAATTTTCTGGTTCAGTAGGTCAATAATGCCAAGATTGAGAAACACAATTAACTCAAATTAAATATTATTTATTGGATTTCAGTTTTTAGAATCTATCAAAGACAAAATTCAAACTACTATTTTATTATTTTTACAATTGTGAAGTAATGATAAAACAAAAAAAAAAAAAGGGAAGGAAGGGGGAATAGAGGTTGAGTCTATTGCAAGAGCATTAATTTCATCACCCAACCTTAAGGGTATTAAGAGATACTCTCTAACATACAGATGGCCAACAGACACATGAAAAGATGCTCAACATCATTCATCACCAGGGAAATGTAAATCAAAACCCCAATGAGATATCACCTTATCATCTGTACCTGTTAGAATGGCTAAAATCAAGAAGACAAGAAATAGATATTGGTGAGGTGTAAAAGAAAAGAAACACTTATGCCCTGTTGGTGGAAATGTAAACTGGTACAGCTACTGTGAAAAATAATATGGAATTTACTCTAAAAAAAAATAGAAATACTATATGAGCCAGTAATTCCACCATTGGGTGTTTACTCAAAGAAAACTAAAACAATAATTTGAAAAGATATATGCACCCCGATGTTTATTGCAGCACTATTTACATTACCCAAGATATGGAAGCAATCTAAGTGTCCATCAATAGATAAATGGAAAAAGGAGGTGTGAAATATATATATATGAATGAACAACATATATATACTAGAATACTACTCAACCACAATAAAGAATGAGATCATGCCATTTGCAACAACATGGATGGACCTGGAGAGTATAATGCTGAGTGAAATAAATTGGACAGAGAAAGACAAATGCCATAAGAGTTCACTTATAATGTGGAATCAAAAAACAAAATAAACAAAAAGCAGAAACAGACCCATAAATACAGAAAACAAACTGATGATTGCTGGGGTAGAGGAGTGAATGGCTCAAATGGGTAAAGGGGAGTGGGAGGTACTAGCTTCCAGTTGTGGAAAGAATAAGTTACAGGGATAAAAGGTACAGTAGAGAGGATATAGTCAGTGGTATTGTAAGAACGTTGTATGATGACAGATGGTAGCTACACTTATCATGAGCATAATATAAGGTATAGAGTTGTAAAATCACTATGCTATACACTTGAAATTAATGTAACCTTGTTTGTGAACTATGCTTCAATTTAAAAAACCAACTAAGTCGTGGGGCACCTGGGTGGCTCAGTGGGTTAAGCCTCTGCCTTCAGCTAGGGTCATGATCTTAGGTCCTGGGATCAAGCCCCCCATGGGGCTCTCTGCTTAGCAGGGAGTCTGCTACCCCGCCCCTGCCTGCTACTCTGCCTACTTGTGATCTCTGTCTGTCAAATAAATAAATAAAATCTTAAAAACAAAAAACAACTATGGGGTGCTTGGGTGGCTCAGTTACGTAAGCAACTGCCTTTGGCTCAGGTCATGATCCCAGAGTCCTGGGATTGAGTCACACATCAGGCTCCCAACTCCATGGGGAGTCTGCTTCTCCCTCTGACCTTCTCCCCTCTCAGGTTTTTTCTCGTTCTCTCTCTCAAATAAAGAAAATCTTTAAAGAATAAAATAAATGAAAAACCAACTACAGTTAAATAAATGGAATACACAGTGAAATTAAGGGATTCCCAAAAAAGGAAATGAAAAAAGAGAGAAATACTGTCTAAAATTGATAAAGTAAGAAATATAATTTAATGTATATCTTTTTAAAGTTATGCAAGTACAGGTAGTTCTCACTTTGCATGGTAGTTTGAGGCCAAAGAAATGACTATGCAAACTGAAATCACACACAGTGTCCTTAACTGGGTGCCTGGGTGGCTCAGTTGGTTAAGCTTCTGCCTTTGGGTCAGATCCTGGGATCGAGTGTCACATTGGTTTCCCTGTTCAGTGGGGAGCCTGCTTCTCCCTCTTTTCCTCTTTTCACGTTCTCTCTTGTTATCTCTGTCGGTACTTCTGTCTCTCTCAAATAAATAAAATCTTTAAAAAAACCCCAAGCAAATGGGAAAAACCACATTTGTTTCATGACCTCTCAAAGTTGTATCAGAACCTTAATTAGCAAAACCTTAAAAACTCTTATTGTTGTTTATAAATGTATTGGGAAATAAAAAATAGTAAAACTAATATTATTTAGACACTACAATTTAAAACATTAGAAGCACTGAGAAGTGTTTTCTTTTTTTTTTTTTAATTGTTGAGAAGTTTGAGTAGTTATTGCCTTCTACTTTCAGTTTGAAATGAGAAACTTTCCTATGTCTTGGCAAAATGTCATACTTCTTTTTAAGTTGAATCAGCTTCCAACATTTTATCCTTTTTATTTCTGATGTCATGAAATATCTCCAAGAGTTCTTTAAATGTGAAGATTTTGCTGTGATCTTCTGGGACATCTTTTCATCACAAACACCTCTTTATATCTGTAAGTTTGCCTTCATAAAGCTCTTTGGGCAGCACATCTAGACTTTCTTGAATGGAAGCAGTGTCAACATTCCCATAGTCACCTATTTCTTCTATAACTGCTTATATTAGATTTGAATTTCATTTAGAGTGTTAAGCAGTTTTCATTCCTTTGGTTCAATTTTGTTTTTGTTGGTCAAATCCCTCTTTGGATTTTCTTTTTCTTTCTTTCGTTCTTTTTTTTTTTTTTTTTTTTAAGACCTAAGGACACCTACAGATTGAAAGTGAGGGGATGGAGAAGCATTTTATCACACAAATGGTCTCAAAAGAAAGCTGGAGTAGGAATGCTTATATTCGACAAAGTAGACTTTAAAACAAAGACTGTAACAGATAAAGAAGGGAATTAAATCATAATAAAAGGAACAATCCAATAAGAGAATATAACAATTGTAAATTGTAAAAATTTATGCACCCAACATAGGAGTAACAAAATAAATAAAACAATTGATAAAAAAAAATAAAGGAACTAACTGAAAATAACACAATAATAATAGGGGACTTGAACACTACACTTAAAACAATGAACAGATCATCTAAGCCAAACATAAACAAAGAAACAGTGGCTTTGGATGATGCATGGGACCATATAGGCTTAACAGATATATTCAGAACATTTCATCCTAAAACAGCAGAATACACATTTTTTTCAAGTGCACATAGAACATGCTCCACTTACTAGGTCACAATTCAATTCTCAACAAATACAAATAATCTTGAAATCATACTATGCACCTTTTCTGACCTCAACACCATGAAACTAGAAGGCAAACACAAGAATAAACTTGGAAAGACCACAAATAAATGGAGATTAAGCAACATGCACTAAACAATGAATGGGTCAACCAGGAAATCAAAGAAGAAATGAAGTACATAGAAACAAACGAAAATGAAAACACAATGGTCTAAAACCTTTGGAATGCAGCAAAAGCAGTCCTGAGAGGAAGTATATAGCAATACAGGTCTACCTTAAAAGAAGCAGGAAAAATCTCAAATAAACAACCTAACCTTACACTTAAAGGAGCTAGGCAAAGAACAACAAACAAAACCTAAATGCAGCAGAAGGAAGGAAATAATAAAGATTAGAATAGAAAAAAAATGATATATAAACCAAAAAAACTAATACAACAGATCAATGAAACTAGAAACTGGTTCCACATCTTTTTTATCCATTCATCTATGGATGGACACTTGGGCTGCTTCCATAATTTGACCTTTTTTTTTTTTTTTTTTTTTTTTTTTAGTAAGCCCAACACTCAGTGTTGAGCTCAATGTGGGGCGTGTACTCAACGATCCTGAGATCAAGACCAGAGCTGAGATCAAGGGTCGGACGCTTAACCAACTGTACCACCCAGGTGCCTCCATAATTTGGCTCTTAACCATGGAGAACAATCTGAGGGTTATCAGAGGGGAGGTGGGTGGGAGGATGGGTTAAATAAGTGACGGGGATTGGGGAGGGCACTTGTTGTGATGAGCACTGAGTGTTATATGGAAGTGTTGAATCACTATATTGTGCATATGAAACTAATATTACACTGTATGTTAACTAACTGGAATTAAAAAAAAAGTTTAAAAAGAGAAAATAAAGCAAATCTTGGGTTATAACAACAACAAAAAAATTAACTGAAATCCAGTTTAAAATTCCTTTCTGTCCTTTCTAGTCAATCCTCAACCCCTGCTTTGCAGACTCAACCATCATTCTGAATTCTATTTCTTCCGTCCTTTAAGTGCATATAAATAGAATCAAACAATGTGTATTTTTTTGTGTGTCTGACTTCTTTCACTTAACATGTTGTTTTGGGAGATTCACCCACATTGTTGCAAATATCAGTATATCCTTTTATTTAATTGCTGAGCAGCATTGATACAAGATTAAAAATTAAAACATGTTCATAGTGACACATTTCTGAGGTATAAAAGTAAAAAGAAATTTTCTGAATTCTGCCCTTTATGCTCTTCACAAAAAACCATTATTAATAGCTGCTTTTTTAGATATTTTCCATGGATACATAGACTACTTTCATCTTTCCAACAACCCTGGATACATGACTAATGCTTATTTTCTATATTCTTTTTAGAAATAGAATACATTTTTAAAAATATTTTATTTTTAAGTAATCTCCACACCCACCGTGCGGTCTGAACCTACAGTCCCAAGATTAAGAGTCACACACTCTACTGACTGAGCCAGCCAGGTGCCCCCAGAATAAAGTCTTGATTAACTGGCATGATAATAGAGAACTCACTGACATTTCCAAACACCATACTCTACTACTCTCCTTTCTTTCCAATCTTAGTTGTTGGCAACCTATCCTTCTAACTTTATTAGGCCAGACATCTTGTGATCATCTTTGGCTCCTCCTTTTAGACACTCCTCAGTACCCTTTGTCAACCCTACCTTTAAAATCTTCAGACTCTGATCACTTTTCACCTTTTCTACTCCTATTGAGCTACCCAAACCATCATTACATTTTACCTGAATCACTGCAACCACTCCCAAAGGTTTTCCTTATTATTCCTCCTCCCCTCTCCTATATAGTCAATTCTCTAAAAAGCAACCAAATCATGTGAATACCTAAGTTAGATCATGCCACATCTATGCACAAAACACTCCAAGGACTTCCCATCTTCGAGTACAAGACAAAGTCCTCCAAGTGTCATACAAGACCCTACATGATCTGTCTCTTCCCTTACCTCTCTGATTCTATCTTCTATTATTCTTCTCCTCACATACTCCCTATTAGATACACTAGTTTCTCTATCTCTCAAAGACTCTAGACAAGCTCCCACTTAAAGACCCTCCCCTGGATACCAAAAAAAACTTAACTCCCTAACCTCCTTGAGATTTTATTTTGTTCGAATGTCACCTTTTTGGTGTGGGCCATTTTTGACCATCTCAATGAAAATTGCAGCACCCTCCTCAGAATGCTCCACTGTCCTCCCTTGCTTTATTTTTCTCCATAACACTCAGTGCTACCTAATTTTATTTTACTTATTTTTTTATTGTGTCTCCCTCTGCTGATATGTAAGCTCACTGAGTAGAGAGTTTTGTCTGTCTCATTCACTGTTATATATCCAATATTTAGAATAGTGTTTGGCACATAATACCTTCTCAATAAAAATTTTTTTGAAAAAATATATGGTGGTTGATAATTATAAAAGAGCCAGGGACTTGTACAACAATTTTTCTTTAAAGCTACCCTTGGGGGAGGAGTCAAGATGGCGGAGAAGTAGCAGGCTGAGACTACTTCAGCTAGCCGGAGATCAGCTAGATAGCTTATCTAAAGATTGCAAACACCTGAAAATCCATCGGCAGATCGAAGAGAAGAAGAACAGCAATTCTGGAAACAGAAAAACAACCACTTTCTGAAAGGTAGGACCGGCGGAGAAGTGAATCCAAAGCGACGGGAAGATATACCCCGGGGGGAGGGGCCGGCTCCCGGCAAGCGGCGGAGCAACGGCGCACAAAATCAGGACTTTTAAAAGTCTGTTCCGCTGAGGGACATTGCTCCAGAGGCTAAACCGGGGCGAAGCCCACGCGGGATCAGCGTGGCCTCAGGTCCCGCAGGGTCACAGAAGGATCGGGGGTGTCTGAGTGTCGCAGAGCTTGGCGGGTATTGGAACGGGAAAGCCGGCTACAGAGACAGAGCCGACAGTAAGCTCACAGCTCGGTGTTATCTTGAACTGGTCGTAGGCTCGGTGAGCTCGGAGCGCGGCCGGAGGTCAGGCAGACGGGAGTAACTGGGCGCTGTTCTCTGAGGGCGCACTGAGGAGTGGGGCCCTCGGCTCTCGGCTCCTCCAGGCTGGAGACCAGGAGGCCACCATTTGTATTCCCGTCCTCCGGAACTCTACAGAAAGCGCTCAGGGAACAAAAGCTACTGAAACAGGAAACACAAGCTCCTGAAAGCAAACCCGAGCGGATTACTCACCCCGGCCCCTGATAAGGGCGGTGCAATTCCGCCTGGGGAAAAGACACTTGAGAATCACTACAACAGGCCCCTCCCCCAGAAGATCAACAAGAAATCCAGCCAAGACCAAGTTCACCTACCAAGGAGTGCGGTTTCAATACCAAGGAGAGCAGCAGAATTCCAGAGGAGGAGAAAGCAAAGCACGGAACTCATGGCTTTTTCCCTGTGATTTTTTTTGGTCTTGCAGTTAATTTAATTTTTTTCTTTTTCATTTTTTGTTTTTTTTTCTCGCCTTCTGGTTAAATTTTTTTCTTAACTTTTACCTTTTTCTTTTTTAACGTTTTTTTTTTTAAAGATTTTATTTATTTATTTATTTGACAGAGAGAGATCACAAGTAGGCAGAGAGGCAGAGAGAGAGAGGAGAGGAGGAAGCAGGCTCCCCGCTGAGCAGAGAGCCCGAGCGGGACTCAATCCCAGGACCCTGAGATCATGACCTGAGCCGAAGACAGCGGCTTAACCCACTGAGCCACCCAGGCGCCCTTTTTTAACGTTTTTTAACTAGTTTATCTAATATATATATATTTTTTCTTTTTTATATTTTTCTTATTTATTTTCTTTTTTTTAATTCTTTTCTTTTCTTTTGTTCTCTTTTTTTTTTTTCCCTTTTTGAACCTCTTTTTATCCTCTTTCTCCCCCCTCATGATTTGGGATCTCTTCTAATTTGGTTAAAGCATATTTTCCTGGGATTGTTGCCACCCTTTTAGTATTTTACTTGCTCCTTCATATACTCTTACCTGGACAAAATGACAAGACGGAAAAATTCAACACAAAAAAAAGAACAAGAGGCAGTACCGAAGGCTAGGGACCTAATCAATACAGACATTGGTAATATGTCAGATCTAGAGTTCAGAATGACAATTCTCAAGGTTCTAGCCGGGCTCGAAAAAGGCATGGAAGATATTAGAGAAACCCTCTCGAGAGATATAAAAGCGCTTTCTGGAGTAATAAAAGAACTAAAATCTAACCAAGTTGAAATCAAAAAAGCTATTAATGAGGTGCAATCAAAAATGGAGGCTCTCACTGCTAGGATAAATGAGGCAGAAGAAAGAATTAGTGATATAGAAGACCAAATGACAGAGAATAAAGAAGCTGAGCAAAATAGGAACAAACAGCTACTGGACCACGAGGGGAGAATTCGAGAGATAAGTGACACCATAAGATGAAACAACATTAGAATAATTGGGATTCCAGAAGAAGAAGAAAGAGAGAGGGGAGCAGAAGGTATCCTGGAGAGAATTATTGGGGAGAATTTCCCCAATATGGCAAAGGGAACGAGCATCAAAATTCAGGAGGTTCAGAGAATGCCCCTCAAAATCAATAAGAATAGGCCCATACCCCATCACCTAATAGTAAAATTTACAAGTCTCAGTGACAAAGAGAAAATCCTGAAAGCAGCCCGGGAAAAGAAGTCTGTAACATACAATGGTAAAAATATTAGATTGGCAGCTGACTTATCCACAGAGACGTGGCAGGCCAGAAAGAGCTGGCATGATATTTTCAGAGCACTAAACGAGAAAAACATGCAGCCAAGAATACTATATCCAGCTAGGCTATCATTGAAAATAGAAGGAGAGATTAAAAGCTTCCAGGACAAACAAACTGAAAGAATTTGCAAACACCAAACCAGCTCTACAGGAAATATTGAAAGGGGTCCTCTAAGCAAAGAGAGAGCCTACAAGTGGTAGATCAGAAAGGAACAGAGACCATATACAGTAACAGTCACCTTACAGGCAATACAATGGCACTAAATTCATATCTCTCAATAGTTACCCTGAATGTTAATGGGCTAAATGCCCCTGTCAAAAGACACAGGGTATCAGAATGGATAAAAAAACAAAACCCATCTATATGTTGCCTCCAAGAAACTCATTTTAAGCCCGAAGACACCTCCAGATTTAAAGTGAGGGGGTGGAAAAGAATTTACCATGCTAATGGACATCAGAAGAAAGCAGGAGTGGCAATCCTTATATCAGATCAATTAGATTTTAAGCCAAAGACTATAATAAGAGATGAGGAAGGACACTATATCATACTCAAAGGGTCTGTCCAACAAGAAGATTTAACAATTTTAAATATCTATGCCCCCAACGTGGGAGCAGCCAACTACATAAACCAATTAATAACAAAATCAAAGAAACACATCAACAATAATACAATAATAGTAGGGGACTTTAACACTCCCCTCACTGAAATGGACAGATCATCCAAGCAAAAGATCAGCAAGGAAATAAAGGCCTTAAACGACACACTGGACCAGATGGACATCACAGATATATTCAGAATATTTCATCCCAAAGCAACAGAATACACATTCTTCTCTAGTGCACATGGAACATTCTCCAGAATAGATCACATCCTCGGTCCTAAATCAGGACTCAACCGGTATCAAAAGATTGGGATCATTCCCTGCATATTTTCAGACCACAATGCTCTAAAGCTAGAACTCAACCACAAAAGGAAGTTTGGAAAGAACCCTAATACATGGAGACTAAACAGCATCCTTCTAAAGAATGAATGGGTCAACCGGGAAATTAAAGAAGAATTGAAAAAAATCATGGAAACAAATGATAATGAAAATACAACGGTTCAAAATCTGTGGGACACAACAAAGGCAGTCCTTAGAGGAAAATATATAGCGGCACAAGCCTTTCTCAAGAAACAAGAAAGGTCTCATGTACACAACCTAACCCTCCAACTAAAGGAGCTAGAGAAAGAACAAGAAAGAAACCCTAAGCCCAGCAGGAGAAGAGAAATCATAAAGATCAGAGCAGAAATCAATGAAATAGAAACCAAAAAAACAATAGAACAAATCAACGAAACTAGGAGCTGGTTCTTTGAAAGAATTAATAAAATTGATAAACCCCTGGCCCGACTTACCAAAAAGAAAAGAGAAAGGACCCAAATAAATAAAATCATGAATGAAAGAGGAGAGATCACAACTAACTCCAAAGAAATACAAACTATTATAAGAACATACTATGAGCAACTCTACGCCAATAAATTTGACAATCTGCAAGAAATGGATGCATTCCTAGAAACATATAAACTACCACAACTGAACCAGGAAGAAATAGAAAGCCTGAACAGACCCATAACCAGTAAGGAGATTGAAACAGTCATTAAAAATCTCCAAACAAACAAAAGCCCAGGGCCAGACGGCTTCCCGGGGGAATTCTACCAAACATTTAAAGAAGAACTAATTACTATTCTCCTGAAACTGTTCCAAAAAATAGAAATGGAAGGAAAACTTCCAAACTCATTTTATGAGGCCAGCATCACCTTGATCCCAAAACCAGACAAGGATCCCATCAAAAAAGAGAGCTATAGACCAATATCCTTGATGAACACAGATGCGAAAATACTCAACAAAATACTAGCCAATAGGATTCAACAGTACATTAAAAGGATTATTCACCACGACCAAGTGGGATTTATTCCAGGGCTGCAAGGTTGGTTCAACATCCGCAAATCAGTCAATGTGATACAACACATCAATAAAAGAAGGATCAAGAACCATATGATACTCTCAATAGATGCTGAAAAAGCATTTGACAAAGTACAGCATCCCTTCCTGATCAAAACTCTTCAAAGTGTAGGGATAGAGGGCACATACCTCAATATCATCAAAGCCATCTATGAAAAACCCACCGCAAATATCATTCTCAATGGAGAAAAACTGAAAGCTTTTCCGCTAAGGTCAGGAACACGGCAGGGATGTCCATTATCACCACTGCTATTCAACATAGTACTAGAGGTCCTAGCCTCAGCAATCAGACAACAAAAGGAAATTAAAGGCATCCAAATCGGCAAAGAAGTCAAATTATCACTCTTTGCAGATGATATGATACTATATGTGGAAAACCCAAAAGACTCCACTCCAAAACTGCTAGAACTTATACAGGAATTCAGTAAAGTGTCAGGATATAAAATCAATGCACAGAAATCAGTTGCATTTCTCTACTCCAACAGCAAGACAGAAGAAAGAGAAATTAAGGAGTCCATCCCATTTACAATTGCACCCAAAACCATAAGATACCTAGGAATAAACCTAACCAAAGAGGCACAGAATCTATACTCAGAAAACTATAAAGTACTCATGAAAGAAATTGAGGAAGACACAGAGAAATGGAAAAATGTTCCATGCTCCTGGATTGGAAGAATAAATATTGTGAAAATGTCTATGCTACCTAAAGCAATCTACACATTTAATGCAATTCCTATCAAAGTACCATCCATCTTATTCAAAGAAATGGAACAAATAGTTCTAAAATTTATATGGAACCAGAAAAGACCTCGAATAGCCAAAGGGATATTGAAAAAGAAAGTCAACGTTGGTGGCATCACAATTCTGGACTTCAAGCTCTATTACAAAGCTGTCATCATCAAGACAGCATGGTACTGGCACAAAAACAGACACATAGATCAATGGAACAGAATAGAGAGCCCAGAAATAGACCCTCAACTCTACAGTCAACTAATCTTCGACAAAGCAGGAAAGAATGTCCAATGGAAAAAAAGACAGCCTCTTCAATAAATGGTGCTGGGAAAATTGGACAGCCACATGCAGAAAAATGAAATTGGACCATTTCCTTACACCACACACAAAAATAGACTCAAAATGGATGAAGGACCTCAATGTGTGAAAGGAATCCATCAAAATCCTTGAGGAGAACACAGGCAGCAACCTCTTCGACCTCAGCCACAGCAACATCTTCCTAGGAACAACGCCAAAGGCAAGGGAAGCAAGGGCAAAAATGAACTATTGGGATTTCATCAAGATCAAAAGCTTTTGCACAGCAAAGGAAACAGTTAACAAAACCAAAAGACAACTGACAGAATGGGAGAAGATATTTGCAAACGACATATCAGATAAAGGGCTAGTGTCCAGAATCTATAAAGAACTTAGCAAACTCAACACCCAAAGAACAAATAACCCAATCAAGAAATGGGCAGAGGACACGAACAGACATTTCTGCAAAGAAGACATCCAGATGGCCAACAGACACATGAAAAAGTGCTCCATATCACTCGGCATCAGGGAAATACAAATCAAAACCACAATGAGATATCACCTCACACCAGTCAGAATGGCTAAAATCAACAAGTCACGAAATGACAGATGCTGGCGAGGATGCAGAGAAAGGGGAACCCTCCTACACTGTTGGTGGGAATGCAAGCTTGTGCAGCCAGTCTGGCAAACAGCATGGAGGTTCCTCAAAATGTTGAAAATAGAACTGCCCTATGACCCAGCAATTGCACTATTGGGTATTTACCCTAAAGATACAAACGTAGTGATCCAAAGGGGCACGTGCACCCGAATGTTTATAGCAGCAATGTCCACAATAGCCAAACTATGGAAAGAACCTAGATGTCCATCAACAGCTGAATGGATCAAGAAGATGTGGTATATATACACAATGGAATACTATGCAGCCATCAAAAGAAATGAAATCTTGCCATTTGCGACAACATGGATGGAACTAGAGCGTATCATGCTTAGCGAAATAAGTCAAGCAGAGAAAGACAACTATCATATGATCTCCCTGATATGAGGAAGTGGTGATGCAACATGGGGGCTTAAGTGGGTAGGAGAAGAATCAATGAAACAAGATGGGATTGGGAGGGAGACAAACCATAAGTGACTCTTAATCTCACAAAACAAACTGAGGGTTGCTGGGGGGAGGGGGTTTGGGAGAAGGGGGTGGGATTATGGACATTGGGGAGGGTATGTGCTTTGGCGAGTGCTGTGAAGTGTGTAAACCTGGTGGTTCCCAGACCTGTACCCCTGGGGATAAAAATATATGTTTATAAAAAATAAAAAATTAAAAAAAAAAAAGCTACCCTTGAAATTTAGAAAGTTGCTGCTTCTAATTTCTTTCCAGAAGAACATATTATCCACTTGATTCTCAAGTACTAACACTTGCATCATTACATACTATTGGGTTTTGTTCTGTTTAACAAGCCTCAAGAAGAACAGAAACACTATCAAGAGTCATAAAATATCTTTGTTTGGGTAACTCTTCTTCTTTCACTTACTTGAACTCTCATTTATGCCTTTTATTTTGAAATAGTTTTTTTTTAATTTTTTCAATTTATTTATTTTCAGAAAAACAGTATTCATTATTTTTTCACCACACCCAGTGCTCCATGCAATCCGTGCCCTCTATAATACCCACCACCTGGTACCCCAATGTCCCACCCCCCCACCACTTCAACCCCCTCAGATTGTTTTTCAGAGTCCATAGTCTCTCATGATTCACCTCCCCTTCCAATTTACCCCAACTCCCTTCTCCTCTCTAACACCCCTTGTCCTCCATGATATTTGTTATCCTCCACAAATAAGTGAAACCATATGATAATTGAGTCTCTCTGCTTGACTTATTTCACTCAGCATAATCTCTTCCAGTCCCGTCCATGTTGCTACAAAAGTTGGGTATTCATCCTTTCCGATGGAGGCATAATACTCCATAGTGTATATGGACCACATCTTTCTTATCCATTCGTCCGTTGAAGAGCATCTTGGTTCTTTCCATAGTTTGGCGACCGTGGCCATTGCTGCTATAAACATTGGGGTACAGATGGCCCTTCTTTTCACGACATCTCTATCTTTGGGGTAAATACCCAGGAGTACAATTGCAGGGTCATAGGGAAGTTCTATCTTTAATTTCTTGAGGAATCTCCACACTGTTCTCCAAAGAGGCTGCACCAACTTGCATTCCCACCAACAGTGGAAGAGGGTTCCCCTTTCTCCACATCCTCTCCAACACATGTTGTTTCCTGTTTTGTTAATTTTGGCCATTCTAACTGGTGTAAGGTGATATCTCAATGTAGTTTTAATTTGAATGTCCCTGAGGGCTAATGATGATGAACATTTTTTCATGTGTCTTGATAGCCATTTGTATGTCTTGATTGGAGAAGTGTCTGTTCATATCTTCTTCCCATTTTTTGATATGTTTGCCTGTTTCGTGTGTGTTGAGTTTGAGGAGTTCATTATAGATCCTGGATATCAACCTTTTGTCTGTACTGTCATTTGCAAATATCTTCTCCCATTCCATGGGTTGTCTCTTTGTTTTTTTGACTGTTTCCTTTGCTGTGCAGAAGGTTTTGATTTTGATGAAGTCCCAAAAGTTCATTTCCGCTTTTGTTTCCTTTGCCTTTGGAGACATATCTTGAAAGAAGTTGCTGTGGCTGATATCAAAGAGATTACTGCCTATGTTCTCCTCTAGGATTCTGTTGGATTCCTGTCTCACATTGAGGTCTTTTATCCATAATCCTAAAATTTTTATGGAATCAGAAGAGACCCCGAATCGCTAAGGAAATGTTGAAAAACAAAAATAAAGCTGGGGGCATCATGTTACCTGATTTCAAGCTTTATTACAAAGCTGTGATCACCAAGACAGCATGGTGCTGGCATAATAACAGACACATAGACCAGTGGAACAGAGTAGAGAGCCCAGATATGGACCCTCAACGCTATGGTCAATTAATCTTCGACAAAACAGGAAAAAATATACAGTGGAAAAAAGACAGTCTCTTCAATAAATGGTGCTGGGAAAACTGGACAACTGTATGTAGAAGAATGAAACTCGACCATTCTCTTACACCGTACACAAAGATAAACTCAAAATGTTGAAATAGTTTAGATTTGCAAATTATGTCCTTAGGATTTGAGTCTTTATACATTTCTTTAAAAAAAAAGTTTTATTTATTTATTTTAGTTGGGAGGAGAAGCAAAGAGAATATTAAGCAGACTTCACACAACTTGAGGCTCAATCTCATCACCCTGAGAACATGCCTTGAGCTAAGACTAAGTCAGACATTTAATGGACAACACCCAGGCTTCCCTCTCTTTATGCTTCTCTGTCTGCAATTCTACTAGTTACCATAAATGAACAATCAAATTACTTGAGATAGTTTTTCTCAAGCCAGAATGCATATCAGAGTCACTTGTGGGATCTCCTAAATCTGTTGAACCTGAATTTCTCAAGGTAAAGCTTAAAAATCTCCAGATTTGACAAGTTCTCCCAGGAATTCTGAGGCAGCCAGCCTAGCACCTAGACATAGACTGGCTCTGAGGAGACCCCAGGTTGTGTAGCAATTGTCTGCTAGAACTGCTGTGGTTTGAGAAAACTGAAGGTAGTTAGGGATGCCCTCAAGTTCCACTCAAATCTTATTCTCTAGATAAATATAAACAATGTTTAAGACATTAAAATCTGTTTAAGAAACACCATACCCACATTTCTAAAGAAGCACTTCTTGAAGGAAAGAAATGGAATGAATGATTGAATGGAATGGAATGAATGAAAGAAATGGAATGAATAATTACCTAGTTTGAACCACAGCAGTCACAGTCCTAGAGATTTATAGATCCTGCTTCCATAAAGGATATTTCTCAAGTTTAACATTCAGTGCATACAGATGTGGCAGAGTGGGCATGGGGGACACCAGAAATAGAAGCTGTATCTATTTACTCCATGCTAGGCTTCACAGGATTACCCAAGTCCAGAAGCAGACACAGGGCTGTTCAGTTTTGCACAGATTTCCTGCACGAAGCTTCTTCAGTTCTCTTCTCTCACCACCCTCTAGACCAGCCAGGGAACAGAGACATCTCAGCCCATTATCCAGGCCCAACTGTCTTCTCCCCTAGGATTTTCTGCACTAAAACTCTCTTCCTTCTCCTGTCTCTGCCAACGAAATGCAGATCTTATTCATGGGCAGCTAAAGAACATGAAATTATACCTTTGGTGAGAAAAGAAATAATTCTGAAAGAAATAAAAATTTCCTACCATTTCTCAGATTTTATCACAGATTCAGTTCTGTGCAAGTATATATTTGCCTACAAAAACAACTTGTAGTTTTATATACTCTACAAGCCCTGTGTGCTTAGTAGTAATTTTCCTATTGGGAATCTCTCTCTCCCTCTTTCTTTCTAAGTGTTATCTTTACATTCTTCCTAAGTTATAAAAGATAAATCCCTCATTTGTTGCCCATATTAGGCAGGATAAGAAGACATCATTCTAAGGTATAATACCTTTAAAAATTTTTATTTTTTAAATTTTATTTTTAAAATATTATTTATTTTATTAAAATAATATTTATTATTATATAATTATTAATATATTATACTATATAATATATTAATATATAATTATTATATATAATATATAATCTATATATTATTTATTTAGATATTATTTTTATTTATATTATTTTTTAATTTTAATTTTTATTTTCATTCTAAGGTATAATACCTTTAAAAAATAAAATTTCTACACACAAACAAAAAAGACCACTCCATTCCATCCCATTTAATCATATTAGGAGGTATAATTATGCTCCATTTACAGAAAAGAAAACTGAGGATGGAAAGAGGTTGGGAAACATGCTCAAGTTCCACAGCACACAAGAATTCTGACCCAGGAAGAAGAGATTCCAGAAATCTACCCGCAATTCTATTGGTCAGCTGATCTTTGACAAACCAGGAAAAAGTATCCAATGAAACAAAAGCCAGTCTCTTCAATAAATGGTGGTGGGAAAATTGGACATCTATATACAAAAGAATGAGGCTGGATCATTCTCTTATACCATACACAAAGAGCAACTCTAAATGGATGAAAGACCTCAACATGAAGCAGGAATCCATCAAAATCCTAGAGAAGAACACAGGAATTAACCTCTTCAACACTGGCCACAACAATTTCTTTTAAGACACATCTCCAAAGACAATGGAAACAAAGCAAAAATGACTTTTGGGACTTCATCAAGATAAAAAGCTTATGCACAGCAAAGGAAACAGACAACAAAACAAAGAGGCAACCCACAGAATGGGAGGAGATATTTGCAAATGACATTACAGATAAAGGGCTGATATCCAAGATTTATAAAGAACTTACCAAGCTCAGTACCCAAAAAACCCAAATAATCAAGTCAAAAAGTGGGCAGAAGACATGAACAGACACTTCTCCAAAGAAGACATATAAATGTCTAACAGACACATGAAAAAACGTTCAACATCACTAGCCATCAGGGAAATTCAAATCAAAATCACAAAATTAAATCAATACCACCTTACCCCAGTTAGAATGGCAAATACTAACAAGGCAGGAAATAAATGTTGGTGAGGATGTGGAGAAAGAGGAATCCTCTTACAATGTTGGTGGGAATACAAGCTAGTATATCCACTTTGAAAAACAGTAACTTTTAACTTTTACTTTAGTAAAAGTTAACTTTAAATTAACTTTAACTTTTTGAGATTCCTCAAAAATTTAAAAATAGAGCTACCATATGACCCAGAAATTGCAGTACTGGGTATTTATCCCAAAGATACAGATTTAGTGAAAAGAAGGGGTACCCCAATGTTCATAGTAGCAATGTCCACAATAGCCAAACTGTGGAAGCTGAAATGTTCTTCAGTAGATGAGTGCATAAAGAAAATGTAGTCCATATATACAATGGAATATTACTTGGCCATCAGAAAGGATGAATACCTACCATTTCCCTTGACATGGATAGAACTGGAGGGGATTATGTTAAGTGAAATAAGTCAAGCAGAAGAAGTCAATTATCTTATGGTTTCACTCATATGTGGAACATAAGGAATAGCATGGCTGACCGTAGGGAAAGAGAGGGAAAACTGAACAGGAAGAAATCAGAGAGGGAGACAAACCATGAAAGATTCTTGGCTCCAGGAAACAAACTGAGCATTATAGAAGGGAGGGGGATAGAGGGGTAGAGTAACTGGGTGATGAGTAATAAGGAGGGCATGTGTTGTGATGAGCACTTGGTGTTACAAACAACTAATGAATTGTTGAACACTACATCAAAAACTAATGGTGTACTATATGTGGGCTAACTGAACATAATAATAAAAAAAAATGGGCACCTGGGTGAATCAGTTGTTAAGCCTCTGCCTTTGGCTCAGATCATGATCCCACAGTCCTGGGATTGAGCCCCACAATTCTCCCCCTGCTTTGTTCCTGGTCTTGCTGTCTCTCTTTCTGTCAAAGAAATAAATAAAATCTCTGAAAAAAAAAAAAGAAATTCCATAATTCCATAATCAAATATGGCATAGCATTTCCTTCCCTCTCCAAAAAGAGGCAGAAACATGCTGAGGTTAAAAGTGAGTAATAGGGTCTTTCCCTTAATTTATGTGGTAACTGCTCTCCATTTATGATTATTTCCTTGTCACTGACTGCTGACATTCAAACTTCAACCTGCCTGTCTCTGGTCTAAGGGCAGAAATCTGATTGAGGTGCTCCTGCTGTGTAGCAGGACTTGAGTTTTTGTGACTCTTTTCCTAAGCACAATTCCTCAGGGCCTTCTGTTCCCGTTGGATGACTGCCTCAATTGATCTGTTTACAATGTGGCACTTATGGATGGATTTTATGGAACCCATGAACTGGGTTTTTACTGCTCTGGGCCTTGTCTGTTTCTGTTTCTTCATCGGCTAGCTACCTTTCACTAGACATTGGAGTTCTCTGATGATTATAAGATGGAAGGAAAGACCACCATCCCATCCAGAAGCAAATTCATAAAAGTGGACTCTACTTGAACTTACTATAAGTCTATGAATATTCTGTTTACCTAAACAGATTCTTTTCTTTTAAACCACTTTTAGTTCTACTAAATAAGTGATTATGCTTTTAAATGTCTTAGTGTCATACTTCCTAGTGAATGGTATATTAAGATAGGCTACTTTATGCAGTAGTAACAAAAACAGTAAAAGATTAGTGGTTCCTAGGATTAAATATCATTTTCATGCTCATTCTACAGGCCCATTGTTGGCTGGGGGCTCTACAGCAAATTGCCTTATTTCAGGGCCTGGGCTGATGGAGTATCCACCATCTTGAATGTTGCTGTTAGTCAGTGGCTTTGGAATCAGACAAAGTCTATTTCATGATTTATCTGTTGTTTGAATCCACTGCTTTTTCTTGGGGTGGGGGATGGTGAATCATGCCATCCCTTAGCAATCCACAAAAGCCCAGAGTTGTATCCAGAGAATATTAGGTATTTTTTATTGGGTCCCCATGGAATCTAAGACTGGAATTCATGTTTGGCAGGGAGCAGCCAGTTGTTAACATAACTATTTTCTTTTTATCTTGGCCACACAACCAGACTCTACACAGTTAGATGTGGCCATGCAACTGAGGTCAAGTATAGAAATTAGAATGAAAGTGATATGCATATACCCAAGATGGACTGTTTTATCCTCCACTGCTGCTTTTCCTACAAACCTAATACAGATGAGCATTGGTGGCCTTGGAAGACATGTGTTGAGGACAGCAGAGTCATAAGATGGAAGGAGCCTTGGTCCTTAAATCATTCCTTGGAGGAAAGCCACCTGCCCATCAGAAATAGTCATTTTGGACTTCACTTATAAGTGTTCACACACACACACACACACACACACACACACACACACACACACTCTAACATGTTTGAACCATTCTTCTTTCTAGCCTGATTATTACAGCAGTCAGCATATCCTCAATGAATACAGAGATCTTTGACAAGGTCTTAGTGAGACGGTGAAGAGGCTCTCTGAGACAATTTGCATGCAGATTTTGGCAGAAGTTCTATAATTATGGAAAAGGATAGTAGGAGAGGAGGACTTGAAGAAGAGCAGAGGTTCTCTTCTGGATATCCAGACCGTGGCCTGACTCCACCCATTTGGAGAAAGCTTGATACTCTAGAATGAGTAAAAAGATTCTCCTTACTTGTGTATGAATAGGGTCTTAGGCCCTCTAAAGAACTGCAGTGCATCAGTGATGGTGAGCTAAGGGGAGTGAGTGTACAGACAGATAACAGCCATGTCGAACATGAGGCATTTGTGCTTTCAAAATTTGGTTTGCCACATGTTGGAAATCTCTAGTCCTAGGTAGTTCCTTTGAGCTTTAACACTGATTCCAGAAGATTCTGTTAAATTGGATGTCAGTTATGAAAAAGCATGACTATAACCCAAAAGCATGGTTTAACAGGCAATGTCCACAATATGAGAAAGTCAGATGTGAACTGGGAGGACTTGGGGCATGGCAAGCATATGTGGAAACCTGTTTCAGTCCTGGCCTTGCCTGCTTATTGTGTTACTTTAAGGAAGTCCTTTGTAACTCCATTCTCCAACTTCTTTTCATTCCTTGTTTCTTTCAAGACTCAGCCCTGATGTCACTTCCTCCTGGAAGCCTTCCCTGATTGCACCCAGGGTTAAATACTGTGGTAAGGCATGTGCACCTCCTCCATGCTCCCACAGAGGAGCACCACACCATAGCACAGCATTGTGACTGTGTCTCCCCAAATGGAGTTGATATTCTTGAGGGCAGGAACTATTGTCCTACTGGTGGGTCCTCAGCATGTGGCCCAAGGTCCAGCATACCAAAGTTTTGTTCAATACATTAGAAAATTGTTCTGCTGGAGGTTTGTATCCACATAAAGAAGAGATTAGGGCCATCTTTATCCAAAGACAGAATCTGAGCTGGAGCCTGAAGGAAGCAGGTGACAAGGGGACAAGAATTCCAAACAGAGAGAACCATGTGACAGGGCCTGGCACTAGATCTGGAATAGCCTTCACAGGGCAGTGGGATTCTCAGGCAGTGGAATCCAGTTGCCTTTTCATGTAGATGCTGGAAAGAGGCTGGTGGGAACAGGATCCTGCACTATTGTCCTCAGGAATGCCCTGTCATCTCCAAAGTTGTCTGGCTGCTGTCCTCAGACATGCTTACACTATCATCAGTAATGCCAATGTCCATGGGGAAGAAATAAATAAATAAAGTCATATTAATATCAGCTCCATTAGAAACACAGGAAATAAATTAATGTTTGCCAAATGGGAAAAGAAAAAATCAATAGGGAAAGAAATATTATTTTTAATCTTCTGAGAAGGTTTTTATAAACAACAGAAAGGGAAAAAAATAAAAACCATGAAAAAGAATCTGCCATCATCCTTTTAACCTTTATTTATTATCACTCATTCTACATCATCCTGAACTGCATGATAATTTAAAATTTCATTTTAATTTCAATGTATCATATAATTCAACCTAGCCTTTTACAGCATTTTTTTTTTTTTTACTGAAAACTTTTAAAATGTCTCAAAAGGAAATACAACCAGGGGAAGGGAGGGTAAGAAGTCCTGTAACCTTCTAGAGTAGTCATTTAATTTCTGAGATTAAAAGGTCTGTGCAAAAATATGATAACACTAAAAGCAACAAACATGACCAGTGTACATGTTCCTTAATGGCGTGCTGATGTGTATGGAGTGGCTGCGGCTGACTTCTCTCTGTGTTCTTCTAGGCTTTCATTTGAATTCAAATTATTTTAGACTCTGGGCCATTCTAGTTGTTTTAGGAGAATATTTCTTCACTTGTTTCTACTACATTTGATCTATTCTGATATGGTGGTGTCCCCTTTCTGGGACATGTCCTATAGTTCCTGCCTGAGAGATTTCTAGAGTTTCAGAAAACACCCCTATTAGTAGCTAACATTTATTGAACACATACTCTGTGCCAAACACTTAGTCAAGAGTTGCAAATACTTTTTGTTATTTATGCTTACCGCCTTATGAGACAGGTGATTTTATTGTCCCCATTTCACAGGTAAGGAAACTGAAGGTTGAGAGGTTAAGTAAACTGCCGGAGGTCACACAGCTGAGGAGTAGGAGAGATCTGAGCCTTTGCCCAGTGGATGTCAAAGGCTAAGTTTTAGAATCAGCAAAGGGAGCTGGCTAACAGGCATCAGGTAGGTATTGGGCTTCCTTCTTCACATTGCTTCCCCTAGGCTCCTACAGCAGACATACTCCTCTCCCATGGCTCTTTGGGAGGCCTGTTTTCCAAGAAAATAGTGAGAGGAACCAGTGTGTGACCCTGGCTATGGAGTTAGGCTGGACTTGTAAATCAGTCACGGACACTTGCACTTTGCCCTGGGTCCTCCTTCCTGGGCTCACTGTCCTGGCCTTGGCCCTGGTCTTATTATCCTGTTGTCTTTGGGCAAGTCTGAGTTTGCCCATAGTTACTGATGCCAGAGAGGTGTGCTGCCAGGCTCAGCAGGCCATCTGGCTATTTACTGCTTTCATTCATTAATTTATTCACTCAGACATTGTGCTAGGGGTAGGGATAGGTTAGGTTATGCTGAAATAAAAAAAATAAAGTACTTCCCAAAGCTCAGGGATTTAAAATAGGAAAAATTCATGTCTTTTCTGATATATATCCAGTGTGAGTGGTCAGGGGCTTTTGCTCAGATTCTATCTTGATGTGTGCTTCAGGATGGAATGTGATGAATCATATACTGGCTGTGCATGGTTCTCTTTGGAAATGATACATGTCACTTCTACTCACATCTCATTGGCTAAAGCCAATCACATGTCCAAATGCATCTGGAAGGACGTGAACTGGAATATTTCCGAACACCCTTGATGACAGCCATTACACTACTGCAGGCACTCTGATACTAGGGAAAGAAAGTGTTTATTCTAGTGGGGCAGAAAGTTAATGAATCTGTGAATAATTTTAAGTAGAACTGAGCACTATGAAAAACTGAAGCAGGAGAGTAGAAAAAGATGGAAGTGATATGTAAAGAAAGCTTTTTCAGAGAAGGTAGTTAAGAAAGACTTCTCTGAGAACATGACATTTGAGCTGAGAGTTTCAGCAAAGAAATGATCCTCAAAATCTAGGAAAAGAACATTTTAGGAAGAAGAAAACAGCAAGTGCAAAGGCTCTGAGGTTGGAACGAGCATAATACGTTTGAAGGACAGCTAGGAAGACCAGCTGGCTGGGGTGTAGTGAGACAGGGAAAGTGGTTGTGGACAAGGCATGGAGGGAGCCAGACCACAAGAGCCCTGTAAGGCCATGTTTAGGGTTTTGAATTTTAATTTAAGTGTGAGGAAAAGCTATCAGAGGTTCTTTAAACAAAGGAATGATGACTTTGATTTCCATTTTGACAAAGATCATTTGACCGCTCTAAGAAGAGATGGTAATTGGCAAAGGTAAATGGCAGGGAAACCACTCCAGAAACAACTGTCAGTCTCATGTCCTCTTCTCTTGCCCTGGGAGCCCAGAGACAAGCAGGGATAGATTGGACCTTTCTGCCCCTCAGAGCCTCTCTCCTAAGCCTCAATGGACTATCCACTCAGGTGAGGCCTGGCTTGGCTTGGGTTGGGGGGTGGTGTTCACCCAAGGGATGCATGTCGTCCTCCTACCATCCATCTCAGAATTTGTAAAGGAAAAATGGCACCCATAAGCCAGGTCCCTCCTGCTAATTCCAGAATATAGAAGCCCTGGCTGCAGGGAGTGATTCAAGTCCTGTGGAACCTGTTTAGAGCAGCTGAGAGCTATTCCCACATTTGACTGCCACAATTTTTTCTCCCTAGTCATGCCTGAAAAATAAATTCCTTGCTTTTTTAAAAAATTATTATTTTAAAAACCCCTGAACATTAATTTGCTTAATGCTGCCCTGTCACAGATGATGTCACCTGATGCTTTGGCACAAGAGATGGGCAGAAGGCACCTCATATATTTGTGTCAGGCTTCATTGGCAATGGCGTTTGTCTGGGGCTGCTTAAGTGACAGCCACAAAACACCTGATTATATACCTAGAATTACCTATTATGGCAGAAAAGCTCACACCTCTATCTGCCATTGGTGATTTGTATGTTTCAGATGAAATGGGCATGAAACAAATCTGGAAGGAGGTAGATATCCAAATGAGTCCTCTGACCAACATTTCACAATGAAAACCAGCCTCTTAGCTGAAAGTTTCTATGTGGCAAGTTTACTTGGGGACATTTGCTGTTTCTCTTCTTCTTCTGCCCCTATGTAAACCTTTGGGCTCAGGTAAACCCAGGGAGGGTGTCCTAGAGGAGGCACTGCAAATGAATTTCAGAAAGGATTTGTTTCTATTATTGCTGAATAAATTGGAGTTCAACTCTTAAGACCAGAAAAGAGAAATAGGGAAACTTAACATCTGCATAAACTCAAACATTTTCCTATTTTCCCAGATTTAAATCTGAATTAATATGAAAACAAAAACAATGCATTAAAATAATGCAAAATAAATAAGGCAGCATATTTATAACCCTACCACTTTCAGAAGCATACTGAATGCAGTGCTTATTTTATTCTTTAATTTGACTGTTTTGAATAGGTAACATTTTTACATGTTTTAAAAATCAGAACAATATATGTCTGTACCTGAAGCAATAATAATTTCAGGTTCCACTTTTTTTGTCTGTTTGTTTGTTTTGGAATAATTTTAGATTTATGGAAGAGTTGAAAAGATAGAACAGAGTCCCTTTAAACTGTTCATCCTGCTTTCCCTAATGTTAACATCATCTATAAATACAGTACTTTTGTCAAAAATAAGAAATTAACATTAGTACAATGCTATTGACTAAATACAGATTTTATTCAGATTTTATCAGTTTTTCCCACTAATGTCCTTTTGTTTCCTTCAAATCCAATCCAGAATATGACTTGGCATTTAGTTACTATATCTCTTTAGATTCCTCTGATTTGTGACTTTTCTCAGTATTTCCTTGCTTGCCATGACCTTGACAGTTTTAAAGAATACTGGCTAGGTTATTTTGTAGAATGTCCCTCAGTTGGGGTCTGCCTGATGTTTTTGTATAATGATGGGTTTGGCAGTAGACTGCCAGAGATGAAGTACCATTCTCATTGTATCACATTAGGTGCACATAACATAGCATCAATTAACATCATTCATTTGGTTAAGATAGTGTCTCTTGTCCTTCAGATTTCTTCTCTGTAAACTTATTTTTTTCCCCTTTTTATACTTTATCATTTGGACCTGTGTCATTGAGTTCAGCCCCAACTCTAGGAGAAGGGTCTCTATAAACATCACTCAAAATTCTTTTGTAATCCTCCCATTTATTTATTCACTCTTTTGTTTATGTAAATATGGAGTCATAGATTTTTATCTCATTCTTTAGGTTATAATCCAAAACTATTATAATTAATTTTCTTGCTCAAGGCAAAAAGCAAAGCTTGTTGTTTCAGCTGTGACCCCTGGGAGCTCTTTCTTGTTGGCTCCTTGGTTCTTTTGACATGACTCCATTGTTTACTCTTTTTTTCCCTCCAAGACTCAGTAGTTGGACAGAGCCAGGAAATACATGTATGTACACTAACCCATGCATGCACAAAAATCTCTCTCTCAAAATAAATTAGAGTTCATACTAGTATCTGTGCCTCTAACCCAGCTCCACAGGATCTAGTCTAGCCTTTCCTTCTTGATTATTTGTGGCTCCTGGCTCCTATCGTCTACAGTGTCTTTCCTTATTTGTTCAATCCTAGAATGCATGTAGTTTCATGATTGTTAACTTATACGCCTATCAGAAGTAAATTTATCAACTAGAGTGCAGTGTTTATATACAATTCTTATCTGTCTTTAGCCTTAGTGCCCAGTCCTGACACCATTTCAAAAGCTACTTATGTCAACTCTTTTTTACTCCACCCCCTTCAGTGAACTTGTGTCAGATCCTGATCACATGGTGAGATTCATCTGTCTCAGTCTACATTCTATCTTGGGATTCCCTCAACAACGTAGTTCATTGTTTGTTAATTACCACACAGTGAAGTTCATGCTTTAAGGTATACAGTTTTATGAATTCTACAAAATTCACCCACCACCAGCAATACTACAACAGTCAAAATGGCCCTGTGTGGCCCTTCATAGTCAGGTCTTCCCTCTCCTCTAATCTATAGCAAACACTGATTTGCTTTCTATCCTTCTAGTTTTACAGATACTTTAAAAAGTTGTCTACTTGATTTTAAAATTCAGCTAGCCCTGTTATGTGGGCTTAGATGTATCACAGACCACACACATCTTAATACTGCATGTGCAAGTAGCTACCCTGCCCACAATGGGAAGAAAGCTCAGGTGAGCTCAGGTGAGCTGCAGAGTTAACCTGCTGGAGCACACACCCAGCTCCTATGCTTACTGTCTGTGAGGCTGGAATCAGGTCATTAAACATTTCAGTGCCCTGGTTTCCTTTTTTCTGAAATGGGGATAATAGAAGAGGCTGGGAAGATGGCAGAGTAGGAGGACCCTAAGTTTACTCATCCCTCAGATACAACTAGACAACACTCACATCAGTGTTACTAATCCAGAAAATGACCTGCAGACTGATAGAACAAATCCCACAGCTAATGGTAGAGAAGAGGCCACATTGAGGGTAAGAAGGACAGAGACACAGTGGAGAGCTAGCCAGACTGCAGGCCATCCACAGAATGGCTGAGTTCCGAGATGGGAGAGAAACAGACCCTCACTCCAGAGAGTTTGTGCAGGGAAGATGAATCCCCATAACATTTGGCTTTGAAAACTAGAGGGGCCAAATTTCATAAGTTCTTACAATCAGTGTCCTACTGGAACTTTTTAAAGCTTGGAATTTTAAAAATCAGAGGGGTTAGCTCTCTGAGAGTCTGAAAGGTAAGAGGAAACTGAATGCCTACTCTTAAAGAGATAGCACAACAAACAGCCCATTGGAATTACAGCATAAAAGCAGGAGTTTGAAAAATTCCTGGAGCATATGAGAGGAAGAGTTATTTACTAATCTCAGAGCATGTGCTGGAGGTGAAGGGATCTTTGGGAGACTTCTCCGGGAACAAAGGAGCTCGCAGGGCACCATTTCCCAGCTCTAGCCCCCAGTCTAGACACACAGCCACCTGCAGGAATCAGCAGCACTCACTACCTAAGTTGCTAACACCAAGATCTGCCCCCTGGGCTTCAGGGATCTGTCCCCTCCAGTCACACTTGCCTTAGTCCCAATACTGAGGGTTTCTTTTCCCAGAAGACTGACACAACCTTGCTGATGTTGTGTCTTCAGACCCATAGGCTTTGTGAGGCCTCAGTTCTGGTGGTAGTAGAGGCAGGCTCCATGGAAGACCAACACATACCTTATTAAAATTGTGTGCTTCCACCTGGCCAACCTGGTCTCTGTCGTGTCAACATGTCCCTTTTGGCACGCTCTTGGCTAGAGCTTACTCAAACTGGGGCCATAACCCTGGTTCAAGCAGCCCCATTTGGGCCCAGAAACACTCCGAAGTAACTTCTGCCTTGGGATGCAGGGATAAAAACCACACATGCCTGTCAGATGGTAGCCCCAGCAGTGGATTTGGGGCAGACATCTGGTCTGATTTCAGGCTCTGTCCAAATACAAAAGCTTCTCACAGGGAAAGTACCCAGTAGTTTGGTGCTACTGCATCTCTGGCAAATGCCTTGTCTGACTAAACTCAACTCAAGGTAGCCCCAGACTGATCCACTAACACCACAGGGACCAAACATTGCCCACAACAGGCAAAGAGATCCACTGCACATGACTGGCCTGAAGAAAAGAAGTAGCCAAGACACAGTAGCACGGTGTACACAACATACATAGTAGACACCCCTTAAGCACCAGGTTCTGGTGAACAGGGGACACAGTACTGCAGGTATGCAGGACTTCTTCATAAAGCCACCACTTTCAAGAGCAGAAGAGGTGCTGACATTCCTAACACACATAAACGGCACAAAGAATTAGACAAAATGAGGAGACAGAGGACTATGTCACAAATGAGGTAACAGGACAAAATCCATGCAAGAGACCTAAGCAAAACAGATATAAGTAATATGAGTGATAGAAAATTTAAAGTAATGATCATAGAGATACTCACTGGACTTGAGGAAAAGAGTGGAGGACATGTATAGACCCTTAACATGTATAGACTCTTAACAAAGAGATAAAAAAAGAACAAATCAGAGATGTAGTACACATAAATGAAAATAAATACACTATATGGAATAAATAGCTGGCTAGAGGGAGCAGAGGAATAAATTAGTGACCTGAAGGACAGAATAATGGAAAGTAGTCAAGCTAAGCAGGTGTGAGAAAATAATTATACAAAATGAGGATAGACCTAGGGAACCCAGTGACATCATCAAGTGTAATAACTTTTGCATTAAGGGATGTCAGAAGAAGAAGAGAGAGTTAAAGGGGCAGAAAATTTATTTGAAGAAATAATAATTGAAAACTTACATAATCTGGGGAAGACAAAAGATATCCAGATCCAGGAGGCACAGAGAGCCCCCAATGAAATTAACCCAAAATCCCAATGAGCAAAACTCCAGAACCAAAAGTCTTCACAGGTGAATTCTACCAAACTTTAAAGAAGAGTTAATATATTCTTCTTAAACTAGTCAAAAAAATAGAAGAGTAAATTTAAAATTTATTTTCTGAGGCCAGCATTACTCTTATACCAAAACCAGATAAAGACACCACAAAAAAGAGAACTACAGGCTAATATTTCTGATGAATACAGATGTAAAAATCCTCAGCAAAATTTTAGCAAATTGAATCCAACAATATACTAAAAAAATCATTCACTACAAACAAGTGGAATTTATTCCTGGAATGCAAGGCTGGTTCAATAGTTATAAATCAATCAATGTGACACATCACATCAGCAAGAGAAAGAGTAAAAACCATATGATCATTTCAATAAATGCATAAAAAACACTTAACAAAGTACAATATCCATTCATGATAAAAAGAAAAAAAACCCTCAACAAAGCAGGTTTAGAGGGAGGATATCACAACATAACAAAAACCTTATATGAAAAACCCACACCTAAAACCTACTCAATGGAGAAAAACAGAGCTCTTTCTGTAAAGTCAGGAACAAGACAAAGATGTCCATACTCACAACTTTTATTTAACATAGTGCTAGAAATCCTAGCCACAGCAATCAGAAAACAAAAAGAAATAAAAGGTATATGAATTGATAAGGAAGAAATAACACTTTCACTCTTGGCAGATGACATGATACTATACATAGAAAACCCTAAAGTTTCCACCAAAAAACCACTAGAACTGAAAAATGAATTTGGTAAGGTCACAAGACACAAATTCAATATACAGAAATCCACAGCATTTGTGTACACTACTAATGAAATAATAGAAAGAGAAACTGGGAAAAGAATCCCATATACAGTTACATCATATATAATAAAATACCTAGGAATAAACCTAAGCAAAGAGGTAAAAGGCTCTGAAAACTATAAAATATTGATGAAAGAAATTAAAGATGACACAAAGAATTGGAAAAACATTCCATACTCATTGATTAGAAGAACAAATACTGTTAAAATATCTGTACTATCCAAAGCAATCTACAGATTGCAATCCCTTTCAAAATACCAATAGCATTTTTCACAGAGCTAGCACAAACCAACCTAAAATTTATATGGAACCACAAAAGTCCCCCAATAACCAAAGCAATCTTGAAAAAGAAAAGCAAAGATGGAGATAGCACAATTTCAGACTTCAAGGTATATTACAAAGCTGTAGCGGTCAAAACAGTATGGCACAGGCACAAAAATAGACACATAGATCAATGCAACACAATAGAAAACCCAGAAATAAAGTCATGATTACATGGTCAATTAATCTTTGACAGAGGAGGCAAGATTATGCAATGGGAAACAGTGTCTTCAACAAATTGTGTTGGTAAAACAGGATAAAAACATGAAGAAAAATGAAACTGGACTACTTTTTCCACCATACACAAAGATAAACTCAAAATGGATTAAACACCTAACTGTGAGACCTGAGGCCATAAAAATACCAAAAGAGAGCACAGGCAGTAATGTCTCTGACATCAGCTGTAGCAACATTTTTCTAGATACACCTCCTGAGAAAAGGGAAATAAAAACAACAAGAAAATATTGGAACTACATCAAAATAAAAATCTTCTGCACAGTGAAGGAAACAATCAACAAAACTAAAAGGCCATCTGTGGGATGGGAGAATATATTTGTAAATGATATATCTGACAAAGGGTTAGTATCCAAAATATATAAAGAACTTATACAACTCAACACTGAAAAACCAAACAATCCAATTTAAAAATGGGCAGAAGACATGAATAGACATTTCTCCAAAGAAGACATCTAGATGTCCAACAGACATATGAAAAGATGCTCAACATCACTCATCATCAGGAAATCAAAACTGCAAATGAAATGTCACCTCACACCTGTCAGAATGGTTAAAATCATCAACTCAAGAAATAACAAGTGTTGGTGAGGAAGTGGAGAAAAAAAGGAACCCATGTGCACTGCTGGTGGAAGTGTAAACTCGTCCAACTGCTGTGGAAAACAGTATGGGAATTCCTCAAAAAGTTAAAAATAGAACTACCCTATGATCCAGCAATTTCCCTACTGGGTGTTTACGCCCAAAATACAAAAACACTCATTCAAAGTGATACATGGACCCTTATGTTTATTGCATCATTATTTACAATAGTAAGATATGAGGGCAACCCAAGTGTCCATGCACAGATGAATGGCTAAGGAAGATGTAATATATACATATATATATTATATATATAATATATATATGGAATGTAGTATATATGTAGATATATATTGTATATGTATATGCAATATACAACATAGTATATATATTAGGAATTGATAA
Source organism: Mustela erminea (assembly GCF_009829155.1). Lineage (NCBI taxonomy): Eukaryota > Metazoa > Chordata > Mammalia > Carnivora > Mustelidae > Mustela > Mustela erminea. The sequence continues at coordinate 94,842,187 of NC_045614.1, forward strand.
GATGTTTTATACATATATTGTGCATATATTATATATTATACATTTATACAATTATATGTTTATATAATTATATATTATACATATGTATATATATATATATATATATATATCCACACACACACAATAGAATATTACTCAGTCATAAAAAAAGAATGAAATCTTGCCATTTGCAAAAATATGAATGGACCTAGAGAGTATAATGCTAAGTGAAATAAGCCAGTCAGAGTAAGACAAATGTCATCTGACTTCACTATCAGAGGGGGTGATAAACCATGGCAGATTGTGGACTCTGAGAAAGAAACTGAGGGTTTTGGAGAGGAGGAGGGTAGGGGGTTGGGTGAGCCTGGTGGTGGGTATTACGGAGGGCATGTATTGGATGGAGCACTGGGTGTGGTGCACAAACAATGAATTTTGGAACACACACACACAAAAATCAATTTAAATTTAAAAAAAGAATTTAAGAAACAAAACAAAGGGAAAAAAGAGACAAATCAAAAAACAGACTCTGAAATACAGAAAACAGATGGTTATCAGAGGAAAGGTGGATGGGGGTAGATGAAATTGGTGCAGGGGATTAAACATATACTTATCATGATGAGCACTGAGAAAAGTATGTGGCAATTCTATCATTGTATTATACATCTGAAACTAATAAAACACTGTATGTTAACTACACTGGAGTTAAAATTTTTTTAGAAGTAAAAAAAAATGGGGATGATAATAATAGTACCTGTTTCCTGAGACTGATATAAGACAGAGATGGGCTGATACATACAAAGAATGAGGCCTAGAACACAGTAAGCACTCGGAAGCTGTCAGTTGCTATCCTCCTCATTACTATTATTAAACTATAAACTAGGTGTCCTTATTAAAAATTAACAAGTTCTTTTTCATTAAGGGATATTTTACCTGCTAAATTATAAGCAGAAAATCAAGGGGTTGTGAATAGAAATTTTATTTTCTTTCTTGATAATTGCTCTTTCTTTTTTACCTAAAGTTTAATTCTCACTACACAGACAAAACACATATATCCTTATTCATTTAATAAACATTTACCCATGATTTGATAACACAATGCAGACCAGACCTCTCTTTCATTGATACCATATCACTAGCTTCTCTCATGGTACCTAGCACATGGTATAGATAACATGTAATGGGCAAGTGAATGCATAAGTCCCTACTATGTGCTCATGGTACTTGGCCATGCAAAGCTGAATGAGTCCCAGTCCTTAGGCTGAATGAGAGAGGCAGGCATGTAAGTTCTATAACCAATGCCTCACAGAGGCAGGCCTTGCTGGCTCCTGCTGGGTCACTTGGAGACAGGTCTCAAAGGAGGGTTAGAAATTCACTCTGGATAAGACTTCGCTCTAAGTGAAGACATACATGTAAGCTTCTGGAGGCTTGAGAGATCTTGGGATGTTCTAAGAATGGTGAGTAGTCTGATATGACTGAGCACAGAATGTTTGGTTATAGGCAAGCAGGATCTGAGACCAGCATGGAGGCTGGGGCCAGACATCAGTTGTTCTCGTGTTCCATGCTGAGGAGTTCAGACTCCTTGCTGAGGGCAGTGGAAACCACTAAAGGCTTTTGAGTAAGAAAGTAGAAGCATTAAAAAAAAAAAAAAGCGTATGTTTGGATCAGTGGATAGGTGATCATTGAGGATACAACAGTGAAAGTGGATGGAGGTGAGGTGAGGGCATTTCAAAAGCAGGGAGACCAACAGGAAGCTCCTGGGGATAGCTTGGAGAGACATGGCTGTGGTCTGAACGGGAATACTGGAAGGGGGTGAAGGGAGAGGTTTGAGAGACTTTTTAATGGTAGATTTGACAGGATTTTGAGATTAAATGTATAGAGAGGACTGAGAACAGAAAGTAGGAGAGAAAATGACAGCCTGTGTCCCTTTTAGCCACTATTTGGGTGAACTGCAGGATGGTGGAAACATTCCTGGATTCTACCTGTGCGGGGGGGGTGGTGGTGGTGGTGGTGGATAAATAATGAGTTCTGGTACACACAGATGTGCCCGTTATATGTACCTGTGCACACGTGTGCATACATACCATTACCCACTTGTAATTATTGACATTAAAACAGAAAATAAAAAGTCACAGACGGGGTTATAAGGGTGCCTTAACATAAAACAAGGATGCATCTTCCCCAAAAAGGTTTGGATTGAGATGAGGGCCAGGAAAGAAACCACATGCATAGTCACTGGATTGCGGGATGACCTAGACCTGCTTTGTCTTCAGTCACCTCTGACTGGCATGATCTGTTTCTTGCAATGGTGACCTTCACCAGATAAAGTAACATCCTATATCTACAAATATGACACCACTACCCACTGCCCACAAGAGAAACCTCTGAGTCTTCATCCTCCCTGGGATGATGACAGTTTCACAGCAGCAGCTGGTCATGACTACAGGTGCAGCCTGAGACCTTAAACAGGAGGAAACAGAATGGCCCCCATGAGAATGGAGGTCCCCTGACCTTTGCCTTGTTAATGATGCTCTAATCAACAGAGCAAACCAGTCACGCCCGGCAGAGGGTGCTTTAAACCCCAGTCCCTGCCTGCTTTCCTGGAACAACATGCCTTGTGACATTAAGTACTGAAATTAAATGTTAAATTCAGAGGAAGGGCCATATGGTATGAAAAGACAACGCAGCACACAGATGTTAAGAGAACGTGGACTTCTTCCTGGCTTATTTTTGAGGGGCATAGGCCTTTAACCAGGCTGGGGGCTCTTCTTGTCTGTCACTGCACGTGTGCATCATAGGGGCAGGAGGGACCCAGTCTGCACTCAGCACGGCTGTGGCTGTAATAGGACAGCTTTATGGCAAGTGAGGAGGCACATCTATTACAGAGTCTCTTGCTCCAAGCTGCAGATGAGAAAAATCCTCTAATCTCACTCAGTTTTAATCCTGGATTAAGGCAGATTTGTTAATAAAACACTAGTAAAATCAAGAATAGTTTGCAATTATCTTCAACTTCTATTACATGTATTTTATGGTTTTAGAAACACACACAGATGAAGTATATTTTAAATTCCCTGCACTTATGAATACAAGTTCCAGGAAATTAGGAGTTCCAATGACAAAGTGACAGCTGGAAAACACAAAGAGGGATGAAAAGAGAGAAGAGAATGGTTTGATGAAGAGAATATTCTTATTATTTATCTAACAGGCTAATCCAATCAAAATGACAGCCCCAAAGAGTGCTGGTGTGGAGAGCAACGGTGAGTTTGTGGAGATGTGTGTAGTGTGTGTCAAGCTCAGACACAGGAGTGCTAGACCAAGTTGTCTCTCCCACCTTCAGAAGAGCGGTATTAGCTATGCAGACTAGGATTTCCAGCAACTCAAGGGGAATAAACTATCCTGCCTCTTCTACTCTGCACCTAGGACACCTCCAGATACGACATCACATCCTTGGGGAATCTGCGAAACCCTGAAGGGGGCAGCCCCATTCGACCACAAGGAACCCAGGTCTCCAAACAGTCCACACTTCAGGAGAGACTCATGTGGCTGCCTCTTTTCTCACTTCTAGAATCGAGGCTCCTGGTGGTGCTAAGACAGTGCAGTCAGGTTACAAGATGGCCCTGCTCCTGTGAACCTTTGGGAGGGCATTTGGGTACCATCAGCCTGTGAGAATGGATCACTTTCTGTACATGCTTTCTGTTTGTGCTGGCCTTGTTTCAGAGTTTGTTGTGCATAGACCCTCTCTTCCCTTGGGAGCGATTCAGAAGTGGAGACGGTCCAGAGACATAACTGCCCCCACTGCCCACAGATGGGGTCCAGCTCACATGTATATTTTCTTTGTTCAGCACAGAGTTAGCTCATACAATGCTGGGATGGTGGAAAGTGTACCCTTCACATAACATACACATTCCTGGCTTGTGGCAAATATGAGAGATGTGGTAACTCAGCGCTGCATCCCACCTAGTGACAATCTTCAGCAGAGCAGGGGTAGCCATTCCCAATAGGTTAAGTGGGTGCACACAATGCTCACCACAGGCCACACGACTCCCTAGGTACCACTTTTCACAGGGGCTGACTATCCACGGCATTCATCGCTTATCTTGCTCGTGCTGCTGTTCATCTTACAGTCAAGGAGATATGGACTCTTTATTGCTTCTGTGTCTCTCTTGGGGAAATTGAGAGACCACAGAGCTGCATGCTTTTCCAGCATGCTCACTCATTTATGGTGCTTGCCTGGACCCTCTGGGCATTTGTTTTTGTAACCCTAATAAGTCCAGGCCCATATATCTGGCCAAAGCCATATTTACACAGAACAGCGTGCACTGTTACAGACCAGCATCTTGGATTTGACCAGAAGCCATGGATCTTTGGGAATGCCAACTTTCCAATTCATGAATGTCAATCTGCAGATCTTACTATGATGAAGAGAAAAATTTCCTAGAATTGAGGTACAGTTTTAGGAGGTTCAGAACACCCTGAAATTGTATGTGAAATCTTAGGTGAATAAGAGGATTTTTTTTTTTTCTTGAAGAGACTGTTAATAACTTCCATTAGATTCTCAAAATAATGTTCCAAAAGAATTAATGATTTAGTAAACTGTACATATTTGTACCCTATCTATAACATAAAAGTTATAATAAATTAGGACCAGGCATTAAAAATGAGAGTTGGTTCAGCTGATCTGGCTATTTGGGACTAAGGTCCCTTCCCCACGACCTTGTCATATGTCTCCCTGGATCATTCATTATTGAGGCTCTTGATCCCTAACAAGAATAAAAGGGTTTTGGTTGGAAAAAAAAAAAAGAAAAGAGGGGCGCCTGGGTGGCTCAGTGGGTTAAGCCGCTGCCTTCGGCTCAGGTCATGATCTCAGGGTCCTGGGATCGAGTCCCGCATCGGGCTCTCTGCTCAGCGGGGAGCCTGCTTCCCTCTCTCTCTCTACCAGCCTCTCCGTCTACTTGTGATTTCTCTCTGTCAAATAAATAAAATCTTTAAAAAAAAAAAAAAAAAGAGGGACGCCTGGGTGGCTCAGTTGTTTAAACAGCTGCCTTCGGCTCAGGTCATGATCCGAGCGTCCTGGGATCGAGTCCCACATCCGGCTCCTTGCTCCGCAGGGAGCCTGCTTCTCCCTCTGCCTCTGCCTGCCATTCTGTCTGCCTGTGCTTGCTCTCTCCTCTCTCTCCCTCTGATAAATAAATAAAATCTTTAAAAAAAAAAAAGAAAGAAAAGAGGTCATCTGATTCTTATTCCAGGACTCTCTGCTACTTTAGCTCTGCTCCCCACTTAGCTTATTAAAAAAAAAAAAAAAAAAAAAAGAAAAGAAAAAGAAAAAAAAAAGAAAAGAAAACTAGGCAAAATAGTTTAAAAGAAAATGTGCTGGGACATGAGTTTTAAATAAATTCTAAAACTTCTGGAATTCCAGGGAAGAAATTTAAATGCAGGAGCACCTGACTAGGGTTCAGTTGCAAAAACCTTCCTCCAATGGCTGGGAGAAGCATGGACCAAAGTGGAGCGAAGCAGAGAGAGGGAAGCAGTTAGCAGGTCATCTAGAATTTGAAGAAGCAGGACAGCAGAAGAGTGTGATGGTGAGAATGGAGGAGATGGATAGATTCTAGGGATTTGATGACTTATCTAATGTGCAAAGGAAGGAGTGTTGCTTTGGGCTCCTACATAGATGGACATGCCAATCTGAGCTCAAGCTCACAGGAGCCAGAACCGGTCTGAGGGAGACTGAATCTGATTTTTGAAAGTTGATTTTTGGTGCTTAAATTTGGGATGTCCCTAATCTCTTTCTAGATCTCAGTTTTATCATTTCTAAAATGTAGCATTTTTACCTGAAAAAAGATTTTTTGAAGCTTATTATATATAAAGATATACCTTATGAAGTTATATGTGTGATTATATTAAATGAGATTGTATACATGAAAAGGACCTTCTAAACTAAATATTAAAATTCTTTCTATAAATAATAATTATCTAATATATAAGTAAAGTCTGTCTTCCTTGCAAGGGATTAAAAACCTAAAGCAAACTGAGCTGAGTGTGAAGGGAACATATCAGCTTATTTACAAAGAAAATTTATTTTTTATTTTTATTTTTTAAGATTTTATTTATTTGACAGACAGAGATCACAAGAAGGCAGAGAAGCAGGCAGAGAGAGAGAGGAGGAAGCAGACTTCCTGCTGAGTAGAGAGCCCAATATGGGGCTTGATCCCAGGACCCCTGCCATCATGACCTGAGCCAAAGGCAGAGGTTTTAACCCACTGAGCCACCCAGGCACCCCCCAAATTTATTTTTTTTTAAAATATTTATTTTTGAAAGAGAGCAAGTGAGAGTGTGCTTGAGTGGGGGGAGGGGCAGAGTCTCAAGCAGACTCCCTGCTGAGTGCAGTGCTCCAGGTGTGGGGCTTGATCCCAAGAACCATGAGATCATGACCTGAGCACTGAAACCAAGAGTTGGATGCTTAACCTGCTGTGCAACCCAGGTACCCTGTAAATAAAAAGTTTAGAGAAAGGTCTAGTTTTAGGTACAGCTGGATCCAAGGATTCCAGATTCTGCTCCAGTTCTTGGCTGAGTCTTCTCTGCTTTGTGTAATGGTTCTATTCTCAAAGAAGCTTTCTTCTTGAGGGGGTCAAATTGGTAGCAGCAGTCCAGCCCCCTAGTCTTCCACACCAGAGAGGATTTTATCATTAGTGTAGGGCTGTGCATAGAGGAGATGCAGAGTATACTTCTGGTGAGCTGGATATCTGGGATCCATGGTTGAATACACAAGCATTCACAGAGCTCTTAAGATTCAATGCCTCTTTTAGAGGATTGACTGGGATGAAAATTCAAAAGTCCTGATAACTAGAAAGCCCCATTCAAGGGAAGGTAGTCAGGATTTAGCCGGTGGAGATACCCAGAAGAATTATAATTCTCTCCTGGATTATTAAATTGAGAGGTTCTAGGATTTCTGTGTGCATTGGACAAGAATCTGAGGTCCAGGATCTTCCAGGACCTCTGCAAAAGGAACTGCACATTCCTCCCCACCCCAACCCTGAGCCTCTGCTCCCAGAGCCTGGAGCCTGTCTGACTGAAAGTTTTCAGGGCCAGGGCCCTTAAGATAGGCAGGGGGGATTTGAGACATAAGTTGTGGTTAGCACTTTAGTTCTGGGCCAGTTGATCATAAATAGATTTTGATGGTGCACATAAAGTACGCCGACTGCCCACACACACCTACAAGTGGATTTGCACATGTGTGCAAGTGTATATAGACACACACCCGTGCACACGCACATACCTCAAAAAGCAATTTTCCCCCCAGAGCATCAAGAAAGTTCCCCTTTCCACTTAAATGCTTTTCCAAATAGTCTTATTTTATTTTATTTTTTTTATTTATTTCTCTGCCATATCCTTTTCAATCTGGAAAGTGACTTGGCCTCTTTTCCCCCATCTATTTTCTGCCTTCCCACTATTCAGTTTAGGCATGAAACACAGAACTAGATTGAAAGCATTCAATGGCTATTCAATCGGAGAAGAAAAGAGCCCCTTGGAGCTTTATTAGATATGAAGATCCACAATAAAAATCAATTTCTGCCTCTTTATGCAGTTTAAATGACAAAGCACCCACCCATTCTGCAGCCATTGTGCCGGGGAAATGTAATTCAGTCCCCGAGCTGGGCCCAGAGCACAGCAGACTCCCTGACCTGCACTGACAGATTCCAATATGATACAGACCTTCGGAGATAATGACAGCCACTTCATCTCACTGCAAGAAAAAAGTTATCTGATATCTTTGAGGGTTAAAAGGCTATGTGGGCAGCATTTTCAATAACCCACTAAATCAGCATCTTAAAAAATACCTAAGCTTTGTTCCTTTAAAAAAAATTTGCCCCTTACTCCTAACTCCATTTCTGAGCCCCAGATGACAGTGTCACAAGTGTCTCCTGCCAAACCCATTGAGCCTTCTTCAGCACAGAAAGGGAACCTCCTAGATAATTAGTCCAAAGGAAAACAAGGTGAGAGAAATGTCTTTATTCTTCTATGGAATACAGATCTTCAGGTGTCCAGGTCTTGACAAAATAAAATGAAACCAACTTCAGAACAAAATAAACAAAACAAAACAACAACAGCAACAAAAAACACCCTGGTCCCAGATCTGTTCTAAACAGTTTAAAATGCTACTATAAAAAGTTTTCTTAATAGGAGCTGACACAGCCCTTTAATAGAAAGATGACTGTGTTTGGAGAAAGTTTGTAACTGAGTTGTTGCCAAGGGAACCACTGGAAACACTACAGCTGGTCATTAGTTTCCAATGGTAGAAAATGATCCAGAGAGAAATGGAGAAAAGCTAAGGAATGAGAGGCATATTTCTCCTTTTGTTTAAGGTGAGTTGAGGATGGTTTGCTTGTAGGAAAACATGTAATGGGAAATCAGTCCTGATAGTTCCCATTTCTGAGCCTGGAGGGGGACACATGTAGTCTCTCACTCTCATCAGTGGGGTAGAAGGGTACAGAGATGGTGAGAGAGAAACTGCATCTGTTCTCTGGTCACTGGGAAGAACTCAGATGGAGAAGGCTGCAGGATGATTAAACAAAGACTGAGGGAAGGACTTCAGGCTCTCACCTGAGAAAAGAGCAGGATGTTACAAAACCACCTGGTTGCAATCTCTAAGTCCTGTGAGGGATTCGAATGAGCCAGACTGATGAGGCATTGCTGGGGGTGTGGTGGGGGTGAAGTGGGGGTGGGAGCTCTGGGTTCGAAGAGCCCTGTGTGACTCTAGGAAATCTTCTCACTGCTTGGGTCTCTAGTTGATAGGGTATGAAGTCTCTGCCAAAAGATCCTTAAAGTCCCTTTTATTGTCCTCAAAATCTATCATTTGATCCCCAAATACAGTTATTTGATATATATGATATATAATATTGTTATGTATGATGTACAACTGTATAGTTAATGCCCTTTGATTTTAGATTTTAAAAATGCTTTGCAAACAACCATTCTAATAAACATTCCTTAAAAAGTGGAAAATCTCAATTTAGCTCCATATCTGGGAAAACATGACACCATTGCACAGGCCTGTCATGGCCAATAGGTTTTGTCTTGTGTGCCAACTCTGACTGACAGGCAGCGGCTATCTGGAGCAGTGCTGTCTGATAGAAATATGGGAGACATAAAAATGAGCCACATTTGTAATTTTTAAAAATGTGCTAAAAAAACATGCCAATATAATGTACCCTCTTAACCATTTTAAGTGCACAGTACAGTAGTGTTAACATATACACTTTGTTATACAACAGTTCTCTAGAATGCCTTCACCATGAAAAATTGAAACTTATAGCCATTAAACAATAATTCCTTTTTCCCCTCTCCTCTGGCCTTGGCAGCCTCTTTTCTACTTTTTTCTTTTTTTTTAATATATATTTTATGGTAAAATTTTTTAAAATTTATTTTCAGCATAACAGTACTCATTACTTTTGCACCACACCCAGTGCTCCATGCAATCCGTGCCCTCTATAATACCTACCACCTGGTACCCTGACCTCCCACCCCCCCATGAGTGGAATCAGACAGTATTTGTCCTTTTGTGACTAGCATATTTCACTTAGTGTAAGGTTCCTGCATATTAGAGCATGTGACAGGATTTCCTTCTTTTTTAAGGCTGCATGTTATTCTATTTTAATGTTTATATCACATTTTCATTATCTATTCATCCACTGATAAACATGTGGGTTTCTTCCGCATCTTGGCTATTGTGAATATAATGCTGCAAATCAACATGAGTATGCAAATATTTTTCTAGATCCTACTTTCAATTCTTTTGGATACATACCCAGAAGTGGGATTTTTGGATCATACGGTAATTCTATTTTTAATTTTTTGAGGAAGCTCCATATGTTTTCCATAGTGGGTATACTATTATACAATACCACCAACAGTGCATGAGGGTTCTAATTTCTCTGTATCAGCTTTAATATTTGTTTGGGTTTTTTTTGTCTTCATTCATTTGTTGACAGTGGCCATCCTAACACGTGTGAAGTAATATCTTATTGTGGTTTTGATCTACATTTCCCTGAGTATTAGTGAAGTTGACCATGTTACATGCTTGTTGGCCATTTGCATATCTCCTTTAGAGAAAGTCTCTTCCAGTCCTTTGTCCATTTCTTAATTGGATTTTTTGTTTTGTGGTGTTGAGTTATAGAGTTCTTTTTAAAATATATTCTAGACATCAACCATTTTTCAGATATATAATATGCAAGTATTTTCTCCCATTTTGTAGGTTGCCTTTTCACTCTGTTTTTCCTTTGCTGCACGGAAATTTTTAAGTTTGACCTAGTTTCATTTGCCCATTTTTGCTTTTATTACCTGGGCTTTTTTCACCACGTCTAAGAAATCAGGAGAAAATTCAATGTCACAAAGCTCTCCTTCTCTGTTTTCGTCTAGGAGTTTTTCAGTTTCATGTCTTATGCTTGTCCTCACTCTGTTTTGAGTTAATTTTGGATATGGTATAAGATAAGAGTCCAACTTCATTCTTCCTTGTGTGGCTATCCAGTTTTTCCAGCACCATTTGTTGAAAAGATTAGCCTTTTCCACATTGTATAGACTTGACATCCTTCTCAAAGGTCATTTGACCATATGCTGAGGGTTTATTTCTCATGTGTAATTTTAAAATTTTCTAGAAGTCGTATTTTTAAAAAAAGAAACAGGATTAATCAATTACATATATGTGTGTATATGTATATATAGTTTAATTCAATAAATCTGAAATCTTTCAGATACAAAATAATTAATTAAATATTATATATATTTTTTAGCTAAGTTTTCAAAATGTGGTATTTGTTTTATATGTAAGCACATGTCAGTCCAGACTGGCCATATTCCAAGTGTTCGATGGTCACGTGTAGCTAGAGGCTACAAACTGAACAGCACATTCATGTCTAGAGACTTGTGTTGAGGATGGTGTTTCCTTGATCAGTTAGCAGCATCTGCAATGGATAAACTTTAGGAGTGTACACATAGCATGTTACCACTTATTTGTCAGGCTGGCTTGGGTCACAACCAGGACTGTGACTAGGCTCCCATTTTACCATAATTTTAAGTTTGGGTTTTTGTGTTGAGGTGACATAAGAAAGATCTCAGTTTTCATTGAAAAAATAATGAATTTAGGGATTTAGGGCATTGAAGCAGGTTCTCCTTAGCAGATCCAACTTCCTACCTTTGGAGAAAAGTTTTTCTGTGTTAGAAGAATCCCTCCTAAGAATTGAGGTCCACATTTCTTCTCTGTGGTTTGAGTTAGTTGCTACTTCGTTGTGACGACAGATAGTGAACACAAATCCAGCCTTCAGTTGTATAGTTAGAAGTTCAAGTGGAAGGAAAGCAGTGTTTTAGCACGTACCCTAATTCTTTTTTTTTTTTTAAAGGTTTTGTTTATTTTTTTTTACAGAAGGAGAGAGATCACAAGTAGGCAGAGATAGAGAGGAAAGGAGCAGGCTCCACAGTGAGCAGAGAGCATGATGCGGGGCTTGATCCCAGGACCCTGGGATCATGACCTGAGCCGAAGGCAGAGGCTTTAACCCACTGAGCCACCCAGGTGCCCAGCACGTACCCCAATTCTTGCTTACACCCCTAAATTGATCATTGTGGTATTCTGTTCTAAGCTAGAAAGAATTTAGAGGAATAATCAGATTTTCTTTTCAAAGAGATACATTTTTAATAATCAAAGCATATTCCCAGTTATCTAAACCTTTATCTGAGTGTGTGACCATACATTTTTTTCAGAGGCGTAGGGGATTAATTTGTGCCTTTTATTATAATCCAGTACAGCCAAAACTATTTTTCAAAATATGAGCAGTCATCATTACGTTCTTTGCTGACTCTTCTTAATCTCTTTGTCTTTGACACAAATCATGGTATAATCTTTGACATTTTAAAATTCATCTTCCCAAGTCTAGTTTACTAGAGATAAGAATAATGTTTGTTTTCAAGTTCAAGGAGGTCAAGAGAATAAGACTGGAAGGGCAGCCAAGATAATTTAGTAGGGTCAGCCTTTCTAGGATTTTATACTGTTTCTGGGTTATTTCTTTGAAGTTCAATTCATACTGGGAAGCACAGTTTAAAGGCTAGAGCTAGTGTCGTATTGATTCTTAATTTACAGAGTGGTTATTTCCTGGGGAAGTGAACTTCAGATTATTTGGGTAATGATGCAAAACAGTTTATTCCCTATAGAATATTTCTTGGGTCTCCTATCATTTTTTTTAAGATTTTATTTTTTTAAAAGATTTTATTTATTTGAGAGAAAGAGAGTACAAGTATGTGTGTGTAGAGGGGGAAGGGACAGAGGGAGAGGGAGAAGCAGATTCCATTTCTGAGCAGGGAGCCTGATACAGGGCTCGATCCCAGGACCCTGGGATCACGCCCTGAGCTGAAGGCGGATGCTCAACTGACTAAGGCCCCCAGGCACCCCTTGGGTCTCCTTTCTTAAAAGATCATGACTCTTGCTTCATTGTGTGACCTTGATCATATTAGACTCAATATAATGCGACTGATGTAGGATATGAAAAATATTAATAAAAATGTTAGTAATCACTTGGAGCTTATTGAAGTAAAATAAAAATTCCAGAATGAGATACTTTGTCATTAAAAATTCTCTCTTAATTTGGAAGCTTAGGTTCTTGGACTGGACCCATTCCAATTTTGATATTTAGTAAAATATTTAACTGTGCTATGTGTTCACAGAAAACTTTCCAAAGAGTAACAAAACGTAGTTAAGAGCTCCATCATTAAATCAGGTTTTTTTAGACAAAATATTAAAGAAATGTTGATCGAATTGCTCATATGGTTCAGAGCTGGCCTCCCCCTTACAGTGCAAGTGGTACAGTAAAGCCAGCTGACTTCATGGAGCAATTAGATCAGGGAGTAATACTTTGCCACACCTCAGGTGATCACAACTGGCACTGGAAAGGTCTCTCAGCCTTCTTTAACTTACCTTACAAGTTGTGAGGTTAGAGATAAGACTTGCCTGGCAAAGTGCTGGAGCTAGAAACCCTATATATTGATTCTGTGATAGAAATTTAATTTTGGTTGGATTGTCATTTTTCCAGCCTTAAGAACTGAATCATGGTTGGTCAAGCCAATAATTAGCTTTGAAGTGAACCACTTCTGGATAAAGAAGCATAAAGAAGAATATTTCCTTCTTTCAAGAAGGATTTCCCTTGCCTAAAAGAAAGGAAAGGCCACAAAGAAAATACCCCTGCCCTGCACCAGCCTGTTTCCTATCTGCAGGATGACAATGAACCAGTAGTTATCAAAGCATGATCCCCAAGCAACAACATTAGCACCACTTGGCGACTTGTTAGAAATACAAATTCTCAAAAGTTAACTACTGGGACTTCATCAAGTTAAAAAGCCTTTGTAAAGGAAACAGTCCACAAAACTAAAAGACAACCTATGGAATGGGATAAGATATAATGACATATCAGATAAAGGGCTAGTATCCAAAATTTATAAAGAACTTATCAAACTCAACACCCAAAAAAACAAAAGTTCCAGTCAAGAAATAGGCAGAAGACATGAAAAGATATTTCTGCAGAGAACACATCTATGTGGCCAAAAGACATATGAAAAAGTGCTCAACATCACTCAGAATTAAGGAAATACAAATCAAAACCACAATGAGATACCACCTCACACAAGTTAGAATGGCTAAAATTGATAACTCAGGAAACAACATATGTTGGTGGAAAAAGGAGCACCCTCTTACACTGTTGATAGGAATGCAAATTGAATCAACTACTCTGGAAAACAGTATGGAGGTTCCTCAAAATGTTAAAAATAAAACTACCCTATAACCCAGTAATTACACTACTAAGTATTTATCCAAAGAATACAAACATAATTCAAATCATACAAACATGAAGGGGCATATGCACCCCAATGTTTACAGCAGCAATGTCCATAATAGCCAAACTATGGAAAGAGCCCATATGTCCATTGACAGATGAATGGATAAAGAAGATGTGGTGTGTATATACAATGGAATATTACTCAGCCATAAAAAAGAATGAGGTGCCATTTTTTTTTAAAGATTTTATTTATTTATTTGACAGACAGAGATCTCAAGTAGGCAAGGAAGACAGGTGGCAGAGAGAGAGGAGGAAGCAGGCTCCCTGATGAGCAGGGAGCCCGATGCGGGGCTCGATCCCAGGACCCTGGAATCATGACCTGAGCCGAAGGCAGAGGCCCAACCCACTGAGCCACCCAGGCGCCCCGAAGTCTTGCCATTTGTAATGACATGGATGGAACTAGAGGCTATTATACTAAGTGAAATAAGTCAGTCAGAGAAAGACAAATATCATATAATTTCACTTATATGTGGAATTTAAGAAACAAAATAAATGAACAAAGGGGAAGGGGTGGAAAAATAAAATAATATGAAAACAAAGAGGGAGATGAACCACAAGAGACTCTAAAGAAGGAGGCAAACTGAAGGTTGTTGGAGGGGAGGTGGTTAGGGGAATGGGGTAACTGGATGATGGGTTTTAAAGAGGGTACTTGATGTAATGAGCACTGGGTGTTCTTTGCAATGATGAATCCCTGAATTCTACCTCTGAAACTAATAATACGCTATATGTTAATTAAATTGAATTTAAACAAAAACTAAAAAGATTAACATAGCAGGCCTGATGACTGCTTTTCTTAGATGGTCCTGTTTGCAAGGTGTCTGAAAACTGGATTTCAGGAGGGTTCCCACCACTTCCTGCTCAGAATGGTTCTTTATGCCTAAACTTTTAAAAATAATGTCATTAATACTGAATACCTGCTTTCTACAATTTTGGTACATACTGAAGCCTCCTTGGTCTATGACATCAATAATAATGGCAGCACTCAGTGGTATAGAGGGTGAATCCTTCTGTTTCTGAATTAACCAACCCAGGAATTACCTACCTTTTGACTTCTTGAATGAGATAATAATATATTAATACCCTATTATATAAAAAAAAATCCAAATGAATAATACATTATTACTATAACTCAAGGGTTGGCAACTATGACCCATAGGTCAAATCTGGTCCATTCCTCATTCTTGTATGGCTTGTGGGATAAGAATGGTTTTTACATGTTTAAATGATTGAGAAAAATTAAAAAGAATAATACTTTGTAACGTGAAATATATATAAAATTCATATTTCAGTGTCCATGAATAAAATTTTATTGGAACGCATCCATTTATGTGTTTTCTCTGGCTGCTTTCATGCTACAATGCATACATAGTTGAGTAGTTGTGATAAAGACCATATGCCTCATAAGCTTAAAATACTATCTAGTCCTTTACATAAAATGTTTGCTGATCCTTATTATAATTGATTGATCCTCTTCACTTTTTTAGGGCCCGGAAAAAAAAAAAAAACTACACCTTTTCAGATCTTCCTGTTACACATGTACTATTTGGCTTTTATGAGCAGGTTTGCTGTCTCCCTTCCTCAGACCTTTCTCCCTTTTCCAGAACTATCCAACAACCTCGAGGAGTAAGTCCTACTTCTAATCTTCAGCAGAAAAGAAGTTGGTAGTCTGTTCATTGCTTCTGTCCCGGGTGGGTCCTTGTCTGCCACTGCCTTGATTCTCTTCCTAGTTCAGATGCCACATAGTCCAAGATGGTGCCCACTCCATGTCACATGCACATGGTAAACTTTTTATTTTCAGAACAAAGTTGTCATGCCAGGATGGCTGGATCTCCAGAGGCTGCCAGAACCACCTCTTTACACTAAACCTGTAGGATCATGTATGGCCTGGGTCATTAGTCCTGATGCCCCTCCCTATCAGTTAGTTACAATATAGACATATAATACTATATTAGTTTCAGGTGACTTGACAATTATAAATATTATGAAATGCCCACCATGATAAAGTTATCATCTGTCATCAAAGTTATTATGATATTATTGACTATATTCCTTATGCTGTACCTTTCATCCCTGTGTCTTATTTATTTCATAATTAGAAATTTATTCCTCTTGATCTCCTTCATCTATTTTGCCAATCCCTTCTGCCTCCCCTCCCCCCCCCACAAACACCAGTTTGTTCTCTATATTCACAAGTCTGTTTCTATTTTTGTTGTTTGTTCATTTGTTTCTTAGATTCTCTATATAGGTGAAATCTGATAGTATTTGTCTTTAACTGTTTGAGTTATTTCACTTAGCATAATACGCTCTAGGTCCATCCATGTTGTCACAAATGACAAGATTTCATTAGTTTTTATTTGGTGTTTGTTCTTTTATGTCCATAGACTTTGACCAGAATCACTGTCATCCATTCCCATAGTCTCTCTTAACTGTGCACCTTACTTCCAAGAAAACCCCTGAGTTCCTTATACAGGTTTACATGGTTCTTCTTCAGAGCTGTAGATATCAAGAAGTGGGATAGATTTCGCTAAACCATGTGGTGGGAGAAAGAACTCCTTTACATTTCTTCTCCCTACAAAGTAAGGGTGAAGGCCTCCCAAGTGACTCTTATCAGAACAAAGAAAATCTATTTTAAAGTAACTCGTTCCTCTCCAAAACATGGAATTAGCTGATAAAACTGTTTCTTGCAGCACAATAAAACTGATGGCAAAGGGCGCCTGGGTGGCTCAGTGGGTTAAGCCTCTGCCTTCAGCTCAGGTCATGATCTCAGGGTCCTGGGATTGAGCCCCACATCGGGCTATCTGCTCAGCGGGGAGCCTACTCCCCCTCCCCCTGTCTCCCTCTCTGCCTACTTGTGATATCTGTCAAATAAATAAAAATAAAATCTTTTAAAAAAGAGAGAAACATGTTACTACAAAAAAACAATACTGGAATAACAAGTCAGTGTTTTAGCCCAGGTTCCCTAGAAAACAAAGTATGAGGTCAGAATTAAGAGCTGAGCCTTTATTTGGGAGGTAAAATCCCAAATGTACTTGATGGGGCACGTGGGTGGTTCAGTGGATTAAAGCCTCTGCCTTCAGCTCAGGTCATAATCCTGGGGTCCTGGGATCAAGCCCCACATCCTACTCTCTGCTTGGCAGTGAGTCTGATTCCCTCCCACACCACCCCCCCCACCCCCGCCTGCCTCTCTGCCTACTTGTGATCTCTCTCTCTGTCAAATAAATAAATAAAATATTAAAAACAACAACAAAAAACCTGACATCAAATTCTTTGACACTCCTCTGAACATGAGGGGATGCATCTGCACTCCTCTTGAATCTGGGTTCACTTATGTCTGCTTTGACCCACAGAGTATGGTAGAAGTGATACAGTGCCAAGCCTGAACCCAACTTCTAAGAGGACTAACAGGTTTTGCTTCCTTACTTTGTGCCCTGAGCCACCATGGAAGGAGCTCCACTACACCAAGGCCACCACATTGTGAGGAAGCCCAAGCTAGCCACGGGGAGATATAGATGCTGATCCACAGCCAGTCTGCAATTGCTTCAGCCCCTGACCTTTTAGACTTGTAGCAGAAGGCCTGGAAATCATTAAGCAGAGAGAGGCTACCCTATTACACTTTGTCCAAATTTCCTCCCCACAGACTCATGAGATGTAACAATAAGAAACCATTTCTTTATTAATATAGAACCATAAGCTACAATATTTCTATTAGTTTGTTACAGAGCAACAGAGGATGATAGAACTTTACTATAATGCTGAATTTTGCTGTTATCAGAGTTTAACCCTTATCAGAGGGAGGCTAAAATCTGCCTTAAAAAGGAATTTCCTTCCATTAATGTCTGTAGTTTAGTTAATGGTGTGATACCAATCCCAACATGAAATATTAATTTCAATGTGAATGTCCTACTTTTGATAATTGTGTGATTTTTGTATCAATTATTAACATTAGGCTGGAAGAAGGGTATAATTGAATTCTCTGAACTATTTTTTGCAACTTCTCTGTAAGTTTAAAATGATTTCAGAATTAAAAAATAAACAAGTCTTTTTTTCTATGCCTTTTTCTCTTTTGTCTCAGAGGCTGCATAGGTGGACTGCAATCTTTTTCATGAAAAATTGCCAGAGGCAGCTGTATGTGGCCCTATTTAAATCCCTGAAGTCTTGGAAATGCCATCAAATAGGAAGTGGATCTTTAAATTTCTACCTGGGTGATGTCCATCTCAGAACCCTGTGCTCAGAGCTTGAAGAGAATTTCTGAGACTTCTCTGCATGGCTCTCAGTGGCCCTGCCTAAAGAGGTACTAAAGAGATATGAGAAAAAAACTAATGCAATTGGAGGTCAGTTAAGTTGTAAAAGGGATGAGAACCAGCACATCCACTCCCATCAGTCATGCCATCACAACTGCTGAATGTCTGTGACATGTGTAACTCTTCCTACTCTGCTCAGAGCCTCACTTTGTTGACATCATCCCTCTTCTTGAGAAAAGCACTAACTCAAAGACTCATCCTTTTCTGATACTCCTGCTTAAGAACTTCCAAGCCCATCCCATAAGCAATAAAAATTATGTACCCAATTTTCATTGTGAGACCCCATTTCAGAATTGCCTTGAGGTATTATTCCCCATTGCTACAGTAACTCAGTAAGACTTCATTATTCTGTTACCGGATTTCTTTCTTTGAGGAGGGGCTTTTCCATGAAGAAAAGTGAGGGAGATTGAAAGTGAAACTTCTCTGTATAGGGAGATTTTGAGGGGAGGGTTCCCAAGAAAGATTTTTCTCATAAAAAAATAGATTAAAAGTGTGAATCAGGAAAAAGGGCAAGGGCCATGTACTCATTTTACTTTTCATTTAAATGCGTCAGGTGCTGAGGATTCAGAGGATAATAAGATGTTTCTTTTTGTGATGCAGGGACAGATATATAAACACTCTGGAACAAACAGTGATGGCCACAGGGACAGAAGAAAGCCCAGAGGCATTCGGAGCACAGGTGTTGGGAAGCCTCACTTCACTGAACACCATATTAGTACCCACTTTCTCGCCCTCAGTCTGCTGCAGCCACACCAGCTTCTCTGTTCTTCTTCCAATATGCCAAGCTCTGGCTCTGCTTCAGAGTCTTTGTACTAGTTGTCCTGTCTGGAACATTCTACTCCCAGGTATTCATGCAATTTATTCCCTCACTTTAGGTCTCTGGTCAAATGTCACTGTAACTAAAATTTCAACTTTCTAATGCCCTATCCCCTTTCTCTTCAGACTTTAATTTTTTCTAGGCACATATTTTACTTGCATTGTTTATTGATACTTTCTCCTAGTACAATATAAACTCAATAAGGGCATAAAATTTGTCTGCTTTGTTCATTGTTGTATCCCTGGAGCCTAGAGCAGGACCTGGTTCTACTAGGTGGTCAATTAATGTTTGTTGAATAAATGAAGGAATGAAAGACAGAGACAGGAAGCCCTTTCTAATCTCCTTGTCTCTTCCTATCACTTTACTCAGTTTTTCATTATAACACTTGTCACAATTTTTTACGGTTTTAACCTGTTTTTTGTTTGTTTGTTTGCTGTCTTTGCTCTCCACGAGTACAATAATTTTGTTTTATTCATTGCTATATAATCTTTGTGCCCAGAATAATGCCTGGGACTTGGTTAATGGGCAATCAAGTTTTTTGAAGAATGAATTCATAAGTAAATATGTGAATAAGTGAGCAAATGAAAAGAGAGCTTTTGATGACTGTTTCCACCCACCCTGGCTACATCTCCAATTCCAGAGTTATAAAGCTCAAAGATCAAGATTCACTGAACTTTGCCTATCTTGGGTACTTAAGAAAAAGCCAAGCTAGAAAGAGCCAACAGGAGAAAGAACCTGGTACGCAAGACAGCTTAGCTGACCGAGAGGCTCCCTTGTGGCCTTGCTAGACCCTGAAACTGGCCCTGAACACAGATAGAAAGGGAGTGGAAACTCTCCCGTTCTTTCTGCATGGAAAGCTGCTTCGCCCACAGACAATACATAGACTGGGATTTCTTCTTCTAAATAAACATAACTTCCTATTTCTCTGTCCCCCTAGTATCTGTGCTCTCACCCCTGTCCCCATAGTAGATGTGAGAGTGTGCAAAAGAGAAGAGAAGAAATGCCATTGTTCATTCACAGCACCCTGGCCTGATCAGAATATTAGAACTACCTGGACTGGAAGGAATTTGCATAACTCCCTCACTAGATCCTCATTCCCTCATCCTCCCTTTAATTCTAGCTTTTAGAAGCTTTGCAGGGGTTTTTAATTACAATCAAAAAAAGGGCATGTACAGTAGTTAAGTGAAATAAAATAACAATACTTAAAATTACAATTGAGCCCCAAACGATGGACAGTTTATTCTCTGCCTTAAAATAAAATAGCTTTCATCTTCCCCCTTACAACAGCCTCCTCCGCCTAGATAATGCATTTCGTTAGATTTATTTGCTCAGCCCCGAAAACTTGACACTAAGGGGATTATTTAGTTTTAGATTTGCTGTAGTCCATAGTAATAGCCAACAGGGAACGGAATGAAGCAGCAATATTAGCAGGACGATGGGAGGGGAGGGGGCCAGGGAGGGGGTTGTGCAGTCTGCCGCTAAGCAAAACTGCTTGCATAAACACCATTAAGAAGATTTAGACATTGCTTTCCTTATCATCAGCACTCCTGGAAGAAATAAAAAAAAAAAAAAAAAAAAAAAAAAGAAAAAAGGGAAAAGGGACAGGCCTTGACTTGCTGTGTATGCGTTTCCATTAAAGGTTCAATAGGAAATAAAACCAGCTGAGAGTCCAAATGCAATGACGCTACAGACCCATCCACGCTGCCTCATCATGGTCCAAAAGAGACATTTGTTCCACATGTTACAGGAAGGAGCAGCTGGATAGAGAACAAAACACCCGTCGCCCCATCTGTGGTGAGCATAGGAGACAAGAAGGCTGCTGCCTGGGTGGTGCAGCGCTCTCGTATATCACACCCCCACCTCCTTCCCACACCCTCCATGCTACGCAAACCCCACATCCCAGGATCAAATATTCCTGACTCTCCATGCTCCACCCCAACTGCTCATTTGCAAGCTACCAAGGAGGACTGGAACGGGTGGGAAATAGAAGAAACTGTACTGACAGAAAGACATGCTGGCCATGTGTGGCTGCAGGATTGAGAGGGGTGTGTGTGTGACAGAGAGAGGCAGAGGGGAGGACAAAAGAGGGAGGACAGGGAAGGACAGATGAGGGGAGGGGAAGAAGAGAGAGAAAAAAAGAGAGGAGAGGAGAGAGATAGAGAATAAGAGACAGAGAAAGAGACACAGAGATGAGATGAGATAAGTCCAAATGTGTAGAGAGGGGGAGAGGAGGAAACTGTGCTCAGATCTCCAGAGGGAAAGTGGGAAGACATTTCAGCAGTTGGAAGTAGTTTTAAAGTAGAGCCAGAATCAAACAGGCTATTTCCAGAAAAGTGTCTGCCAGTCTGTCTGTCTGAAAAGTTCTGTATGCGCCTAGGACAATGGAAAATTTACAACTAGACACTGCATGGCTCACAGAGAACCAAGAACAGATAATAAGTTATTATCAGGGGGACCTGGCTGGCTCAGTTGGAAGAGTGTGTGTGACTCTTGATCTCAGAGTGGTGAGTTCAAGCCTCACACTGTATGTAGAGATTACTTAAGTAAATAAATAATTAAGCTTAAAAAAAGAGAAAGGAATGACATTGGAAAAAAGAGCAGATAACTGCTGTGGGAGTCCAAAAATTACATTTGACATTTTAAACACTGTTCCATTTTCTAGATTCATCCTTAGCAATGCATCCCTAAATAGTCTCTCTCTCTCTCTCTCTCACACACACACACACACACACACATGACTAGTGAAGTATTTCCAATGCTTACAGGGTTTGTAATACAGATTTTAAAAAAACCTAACTGTTACTAAATGTCTTTAGCTAGGCACAAATCAACACAAAGAAACGTATTTTAATAATTGAAGTTGTCTATATGGAACAAACAATCCTAAAATTTATATGGAACTAGAAAAGACCCCAATTTGCGAATGAAATGTTGGAAAAGAAAAACAAAGCTGGGAGCATCACATTGCCTGATTTCAAGCTATATTACAAAGTTGTGATTACCAAGAAAGCATGGTGCTGACCCCAAAACAGACACAGACAAATGGAACAGAATAGAGAGCCCAGATATGGACTCTCAACTCTATGGTCAACTAATTTCCAACAAAGCAGGAAAAAAATATCAAATGGAAGAAAGGTAGTCTCTTCAATAAATGGTGCTGAGAAAATTGGAGAGCCCAGATATGGACCCTCAACTCTATGGTCAAATAATCTTCGACAAAGCAGAAAAAAATACCCAGTGGAAAAAAAAGACTGTCTCTTCTATAAATGGTGCTGGGAAAATTGAACAGCTATATACAGAAGAATGAAACTGGACCATTCTCTCACACCACACACAAAGATAAACTCTGTATGGATGAAAGACCTCAATGTGAGACAGGAATCCATCAAAATCCTAGAGGAGAACATAGACAGTAACTTCTTTGATATCAGCCACAGCAACTTCTTTCAAGACACATCTCCAAAGGCAAGGGAAACAAAAGCGAAAATGAACTTTTGGGACTTCCCCAAGATAAAAACCTTCTGCACAGCAAAGGAAACAGTCAACAAAACAAAGAGGCAACCCACAGAATGGGAGAAGATATTTGCAAATAACACTACAAACAAAGAACTTCTCAAACTCAACACCCAAAAACAGATAATCAAGTCAAAAAATGGACAGAAGACATGAGCAGACACTTCCCCAAAGAAGACATACAAATGGCTAACAGACACATGAAAAAAAATGTTCATCATCATTAGCCATCAGGGAAATTAAAATCAAAAGCACATTGAGATACCACCTTATACCAGCTAGAATGGCAAAAATCAACAAAGCAAGAAACAACAAATGCTGGACAAGTTCTGGAGAAAGGGGAACCCTCTTACACTGTTGGTGAGAATGCAAATTGGTAAGCCACTTTGGAAAACACTGTGGAGGTCCTCAAAAATTTAAAAATAGAGCTAACCTATGACTCAGCAATTGCACTACTGGGTGTTTACCCTAAATATACAGATGTAATGAAAAGAGGAGCCATATGCACCCCAATGTTCATAGCAGCAATGTCCACAATAGCCAAAATGTGGAAAGAGCCAAGATGCTCTTCAACAGATGAATGGATAAAGAAGATGTGGTCCATATACACAATGGAATATTACTTGGCCATCAGAAAGCATGAATACCCAGCTTTTGCATCAACATGGATGAGACTGGAAGAGATTATGTTAAGTGAAATAAGCCAAACAGAGAAAGCCAATTATCATATGGTTTCACTTATTTGTGGAACATAAGGAATAGCATGGAGGACATTAAGAGAAGGGAAAAATGAAGGGGGAGAAATCAGAGTGGAAGATGAACCATAAGAGACTATGGACTCTGGGAAACAAACTGAGGGTTTTAGAAAGGTGGGGTTGAGTGGATGGGTAGCCTGGTGATGGGTATTAAGGAGGGTAAAGATTGCATGGAGCACTGGGTGTTACATGCAAACAATGAATCATGAAAGACTACATCAAAAACTAATGGTGTACTGTATGATGACTAACATAACACAATTTTAAAAAATGATAAAAAAGGAATAAAGTTGTCCATAAAATATTTGCATCTCTGGGGTTCCACACATTTTTTTCGTTCCTTCTACTCACTCACTGGCTCTCCCATTGTGTGGGTTCATTTATCCACGAACCAGATATTTTAGCAGCTACTGACGGAAGTTCCCAAAAACCTTCCTGTTGTTTAGAGGCTAGAAATAGAATGGATCCTATGTTCCATGGCAAATTGAGGGCAAGTGGTCACACTCTTCCCACACTAACCCTGAAACAGCAGGTACCAAACACCTGCTGTTATCAAAAACTAATGGTGTACTGTATGGTGACTAACATAACATGATTTAAAAAAAAAGAAAATTAAAAAACATATGGGATTGGGAGGGAGACAAACCATAAGTGACTCTTAATCTCACAAAACAAACTGAGGGTTGCTGGGGGGAGGGGTTTTGGGAGAAGGGGGTGGGATTATGGACATTGGGGAGGGTATGAGCTTTGGTGAGTGCTGTGAAGTGTGTAAACCTGGTGATTCACAGACCTGTACCCCTGGGGATAAAAACATATGTTTATAAAAAATAAAAAATTAAAAATAAATAAATAAATAAATAAAGTTGTCAATAAATGGATAAATCAGAGGAAAGGAAGGATTCCATGGGTCTTAATCCATTTGCCAATGGAACAATAATAATAAAATAAACATAATTTCAATTTATTGAGTTACTGTTATTTCCCAGGTTCTGTAATGAACAACATCATATGCTATCTCATTTCCTTATAGATGCAGAAGCTGATGTGTGGAGGAGTGAAATAAGTAGGCCCAGTCACTCAATTAGAAAGTGATAGTCTTGCCTGTTCCCTAAACCTGTGCCCCTCACAAGGACTATACCACCCCAGTATGATGAGGAATTGATATCTTCAGGATTGTTCTTTTTTTTTTTTAAGATTTTATTTATTTGACACAGAGAAAGAGATCACAAGTAGACAGAGAGGCAGGCAGAGGGGGAGGAGGAAGCAGGCTCCCTGAGGAGCAGAGAGCCCAATGCAGAGCTTGATCCCAGGACCCTGAGATCATGACCTGAGCCAAAGGCAGAGGCTTAACCCACTAAGATACTCAGGCGCCACAGGATTGTTCATCCTTAGAGCCAAATAGATCATCCATTCTTTTTGATCAGTCTTTCTTAGGTTCATTAACCTCTACACAGATAAGAGGGTTGGAGTAGAAAATCTTGGATCTTAGACTCTCGTAACTATGAGCTAAGGGAGTGGGAGAGATAACTGCCTGGACAGGATTGCAGTTGTGATATAAGTCCACAGGTGCACAGGACAGGGACCAAAGCTGACCTGCTTAAGGCTCACCTTCATGGCCATCTATTCAACAGAAACCAGGAAAATCCACCTCATTCATTTGGGCAAGCTGAATGGGCATATTCATGCATAGGCTCCCAGCCTTGGGGCACATCTACCAGGTATCCAAGGTCTGACATATGAAACATGTAGTGAGTCACCTATGGTTCTCCATGGTCTTCAACTTCTTTGCACCCCAAAACCCCTTGATCCCCAAGGACACTTGGCTCTACAAGCTGAGCTCACAGAGGGCTGGGCCTATTTCTGATTCAGCTCTATCTCTAGCACCAGTACTTCTGGCACAGATGAGAACTCAGGAAACACTGTTGAGTAACACTGTCCATTTCACTGCATCCACAGGCCACTGGAAATCATCCTTTGTTTGTTCACTACCACCAAGCAGGACTAACTTAACCACTGCAGACAGGCAACTAGCTCTGCTATTTTAAAATGTTTTCTAGTAAGAGAATTCTCTACCATCCTTAATAACACATTACAGCATTTAATAAACCCCAGGTCAGAAAGTTCTTCCCATTAGCCAACTTCTCTTTCTTGTGGAACCTACGTCCACTGTCTGTCCTCTGTAGAGATGGAGAATAATTAATGATACACCATTCCTTATGTAATAATTCTTTATCTGCTTGAAAGTTATTTACTGATCTTATAAAAATTGTCTTTCTGTTGCCCTAGTCCCAGGATGCTAGTATAATGTAATGATAGAGAAGTAAGGATGACACAAACCCTAACCTCAGTTCTTTCCTGCCATGATTTTAATCGAATGTCAAATGAAAAGATGGGCAAGTAATGAGGGCCGAGGTCAATACCACTCTGAGATGTCCCACTGTGCAGGGTTGTTTCTGTGCAGCTGTAGCTCATGCTGACATTCTGCAAAGCCTGCCCGCCTCCTGCCCCTGGGCCTCAGAGCACATGCACCATGGGCAGGCCCTTGCCTTTTGGAGATCTGGGATCCTTGACTTCAACACAGGTATGTTGAATGCATATGTCCATAGCCAGATTTTTGCATTCCTATGCAAAAATGTTTTAGACATTGTTTCAAAAGCTTTATATATATATTATATATATAAACTATTTTCTGACCCCCATTACTGTATACAAAGCAGGTTTTATTATTATTCTCATTTTACAGGAAAGAAAATGAAAGATAAAACTGGTTAGTTAACTTGTCCCCAGTCCTGCAGCTTATAATTGGTAGAACTAGTATCTGAACCTTGACAGTCTGATTCTAGAGTCTATGCTTGTGACCCAACAATGTGATGCCACCAACACTGAGCACACAGGACATGGCACACAGCAGATGCTAATGTATGTCTGGTGAAGTTCAGTGGAATGGGTGATATATTTCCTAGGGATCTGTTTATCCAAGGGAATCTTTCCCAGCAAGCTTCAGCTTTCCTTTCTAAACATTCTTCTCCCTGCCAGATACTCAAAAGCAAAACTCCCAGAATTCAAGAGTAGCAGTGATGCATGAAGCATCAAATCTTCAATGTCAAAGGATCTCTTATTGTAATCTAGAGGAATGAGTTTGATTTAAGAAAGAACATAGAACAGTTTTCAAGGAGAGTAAACCCAGTATATTTTAGGTATAATTCACCTGATAAGCAATAAATTTACAAGCACTAAATCAAGCATCCAATATGAACGGATCTGGGATCTAGAAAAACACAAAAGCCATGGCTACTGACCTCAAACATTTTACAAAATAATTACAGTGACAAAATGAATGCAGTAGAATCTTAGAAGAGGAAAGGAACATAGGGTCTTCTGTCTTTCCTTGCAGGCACTCAAGGCCCTGCATGATTGCAGCACTGCTGGCCTCTCCCTGTCATCAGTTGCTTCAACCCCAGTGGCCCTCCTCCTGTTCCTTGAATATAATGAGTAAATTCCACCCGAGACCCCTTATATTAGCTGCTTCTTCTGTCTGGAAGGCTCCGTCCTAATTGTAAAATGTTCTCCTTTCACGTCACTCAGGTTTCATCTCCAGTATGTCTACCTCAGAGAAGCCTTTCCTAGACTTTGGGGCTGAAGTAGACTTTCTATACACACAAACACACACACGTACACACACAAACACATATCAGTTTTAGGGTATCTCCTGTTAAAATTACTTGATCTTCCTTGTTTGTATGTTTATATTTTTTTACTTAATTCCAGTATGACATACAGTGTTTTATTAGTGACAGGTGTACAATATGGTGATTCAAGAATTCTATACATTATTCAGGGCTCATCATGATAACTGTACTCTTAATCCCTATCACCTGTTTCAACCATCCTTCCTCCCACCTTGCTTACGTGTTTATGATCTGCCTCTTCCACTGAGTTTATACTCCTGAACATAAGTTGACTGTGTTCCCAGCACCTAAATTAGAGTTTGGCACTATTATTGAGTAATTTAATTGCTTTTTAGTCAGCCTTTTTTGGAGAGCACAATTTACATACAAAGAATTCACCTATGTTAACTGTATAGTTCAATGAGTTTTGACAAATGTGTAAGTCATGTAACCATTACCATAATCATGATGTGGAATATTTCCATCATCTCAAACTTCCCTCATGCCCTTCTACAGTTAACCCTACTCCTCACACTGGCCCCCAGAAATCATGGATCATACCTTCTGTGTGTGTGTGTGTGTGTGTACGTGTGCATATGAGTAAAATCTCTCTATATAATTTAAAAATATTTTAGTGATCTTCTTCATTCAATTTTATTGGGTAAATGCTCCCTAGCTAGCTTTTTGTTTTAACAGATTTACTGAGATATAATTGACAAATAAAATATGCATACTTACAATGTATGTGTATATCCACAAAACTACCACCCTAAGCAAGACAGTGAACACATCACTCCCAAAAGATTCCTCATGCTCTTTTGTAATCACTCCCTCTCATCCTCCTCACCATTTCCTATGCCCAAGCAACTGCAATATAGTTTGCTTTTGTAATACAGTTTGCATTTTCTACAGTTTTAAATTTTATAGAAATGGAACCATAAAGTATATGCTCTTTCTGCCTAGCCTCTTTTACTCAGCATAATTATTTTGAGATTCATCCACATTTTAAGTATTCAATAGTTTGCTCCTTTTTCTTGCTGGGTAATATTCCATTACATTGACATACCACAACCGATTTATTCATTTACCTTTTGAGGGACATTTGGGTTGTTTCCAGTCTTTGGCTACTGCCATGAAAATTTATATACCTGTCTTTGAATAAATATATGGTTTCATTCTGAGTAAAAGAAGCCAGACAAAAAAAGACAACCACATTGTATGATTGCATTTTATAAAATTCTAGAGAAAGCAAAAAGTTCATTAATGGTTGCCCAAGGATAGAGGTGGAAAGGACAGGGAGGGGGAGATTATAAAGAGGCATAAAGAAACTTTATGTTCATCATCTTGATTGTGGTAATGATATCATAGGTATATATGTATGTCA
Organism: Mustela erminea; assembly: GCF_009829155.1. Lineage (NCBI taxonomy): Eukaryota > Metazoa > Chordata > Mammalia > Carnivora > Mustelidae > Mustela > Mustela erminea. Next base: position 94,870,472 of record NC_045614.1, read on the forward strand.
AAACTTATTATATTTTTAACTTTAGTTATGAGCAGTTTGTTGAATAGCAATTATACTTCAGTATAAAGCAGTTTATTGAATAGCAATTATACTCAGTATAGTATTATACTTCTGTATATTATAAATATACTTCAGTATAAAGTGTATACTTCGGTTTTAAAATATTGGCCACTTAGAATTAATTAAAAAAAACTGTGGCACTGGAATAAAAATTAAAACTTAATAAATAAAAAAATTTTAAAGCACAAAACTATGGTACATCCAAACAATGGAATTCTACTCAGCAGTAACAAGGAACGAGCTACTGATAGATACAACAATATGCATGAATCACAATAGCATTATGTTGAATGAAAGAAGCAAAGTAGAAACAACTACAAACTAATGTGATTTCATTTACATGAAATATTAGAAAAGGCAAAAGTATAATGGAAGACATCTACTTCTAACCAAGAGGGAGAAAGAGGTTACAGATTTACCCTCTTGCCTAAAATAATTTCAAAAACCCCAAAACCAAAAAACACAACAGATAAAGTATATGAGATGACACTTTCATAGCTGATACACAAAACTTTTTGCACAGTGTATTTAAATCTTTATCAAAACAAATCTAGTTCCTTAAAGAAAGGCAGTGGTTTTCTAGCCACTCAGAAAACAAAAGTCAAAGTCTTTCCAAAGTCTTGCCAGGCCATACAAAACCTGTTGCTCCTCCTGGGTCCCCCTTATGGGCATGTTAATGTACTCACTTCATACCAGCAGTCTTGTCTTTGATGGTTTTTGTTGTTGTTGTTGTTGTTTGTTTGTTTGTTTAGCTGTTTTTCTTTTATTTTTTTTTAACTTTTTATTTTTATAAACATATATTTTTATCCCCAGGGGTACAGGTCTGTGATTCGTCAGGTTTACATACTTCACAGCACTCACCATAGCACATACCCTCCCCAATGTCCATAACCCCACCTCCCTCTCCCAACCCCCCTCCCCCCAGCAACCCTCAGTTTGTTTTGTGAGATGAAGAGTCACTTATGGTTTGTCTCCCTCCCAATCCCATCTTGTTTCATTTATTCTTCTCCTACCCTCTAACCCCCCATGTTGCATATCATATGATTTCCCTGTCTTTGGTGTTTTTCCTCAAATACTCCAAACCACCAGTCACTCTGCATTTCTGCATTCTGGGGCTGGGATGCCAGGACTGCTGACAGGTGCAGGTCCAATGCCCTCACATCCTTCAGGCCTCTGCTCAAACCTCACCTTCCAGGGAGGTCCTCACTTATATTCTCCTTGAAACTACAACACCCTCATCCTGACCTCTTCCGATTCACCTCCCTTATGTAGCTATTATTCATAGCCTAACTATGATCTCTGGCATGCTCTATATTTACCTGCTTGTTTTTAAGTTAGTCTCTGTGTCCCTCTCCTTAAATGTAAGCTTCATGAAGACAGAGCCCATTTTCTTCCCTGTTTTCCTTACTGCTCCTTTCTCAGCACCCAGAGAAGTGCCTGGCCATATAACGAGCACTCAATAAAGATGGACTGAATAGAGGACTGATATATAAGCCAGAATAAATGACCACATGAACAATACTTACATCAGGGTATTATTGAGAGAATAAAATAAGATGAACTTGCGGTGTGCCCAGCAGGAAAGCAAACGGTAAACTGTATCATTAGTCTGCTTCTTGTCCTACATGTGGGAAACCATGGTAGTGGTGATGACAGTAACAGTAATAATGGCTAATACGTATTAAAGACTCTGTGTTAGGTACTAATTTAAGAGTTTTCTCTGCATTACCTCATTTAATTCTCACAACAATTTTTTTAAATTAATTTTTTATTTTTTATAAACATATATTTTTATCCCCAGGGGTACAGGTCTGTGAATCACCAGGTTTACACACTTCACAGCACTTACCAAAGCACATACCCTCCCCAATGTCCATAATCCCACCCCCTTCTCCCAAACCCCCTCCCCCCAGCAACCCTCAGTTTGTTTTGTGAGATTAAGAGTCACTTATGGTTTGTCTCCCTCCCAATCCCATCTTGTTTCATTGATTCTTCTCCTACCCACTTAAGCCCCCATGTTGCATCACCACTTCCTCATATCAGGGAGACCATATGATAGTTGTCTTTCTCTGCTTGACTTATTTCGCTAAGCATGATACGCTCTAGTTCCATCCATGTTGTCGCAAATGGCAAGATTTCATTTCTTTTGATGGCTGCATAGTATCCCATTGTGTATATATACCACATCTTCTTGATCCATTCATCTGTTGATGGACATCTAGGTTCTTTCCATAGTTTGGCTATTGTGGACATTGCTGCTATAAACATTCGGGTGCATGTGCCCCTTTGGATCACTACGTCTGTATCCTTAGGGTAAATACCCAATAGTGCAATTGCTGGGTCATAGGGCAGTTCTATTTTCAACATTTTGAGGAACCTCCATGCTGTTTTCCAGAGTGGCTGCACCAGCTTGCATTCCCACCAACAGTGTAGGAGGGTTCCCCTTTCTCCGCATCCTTGCCAGCATCTGTCATTTCCTGACTTGATGATTTTAGCCATTCTGACTGGTGTGAGGTGATATCTCATTGTGGTTTTGATTTGTATTTCCCTGATGCCGAGTGATATGGAGCACTTTTTCATGTGTCTGTTGGCCATCTGGATGTCTTCTTTGCAGAAATGTCTGTTCATGTCCTCTGCCCATTTCTTGATTGGATTATTTGTTCTTTGGGTGTTGAGTTTGCTAAGTTCTTTATAGATTCTGGACACTAGTCCTTTATCTGATATGTCGTTTGCAAATATCTTCTCCCATTCTGTCAGTTGTCTTTTGATTTTGTTAACTGTTTCCTTTGCTGTGCAAAAGCTTTTGATCTTGATGAAATCCCAATAGTTCATTTTTGCCCTTGCTTCCCTTGCCTTTGGCGTTGTTCCTAGGAAGATGTTGCTGCGGCAGAGGTCAAAGAGGTTGCTGCCTGTGTTCTCCTCAAGGAGTCAAGATGGTTTCACAACAATTTTTTTAAAGGTTTTATTTATTTATTTGACAGATGAAGATCACAAGCAGGCAGAGAGAGATCACAAGTAGGTAGAGAGGCAGGCAGAGAGAGAGGCGGAAGCAGGTTCCCTGCTGAGCAGAGCCCAATGCGGGGCTCAATCCCAGGACCCTGAGACCATGACCTGAGCCAAAGGCAGAGGCTTTAACCCACTGAGCCACTCAGGCACCCCAATTCTCACAACAATTTAATGAGGTAGGATTATCACTGATTTTATGGATGAGAAAACTGAGGTAGAGAGTGTTAAGTAAATTTCCCAGAATCATAAGGCACAGCTGTGACTCGAACTCAGGCAATCTGATTCCAGAGCCTATGCTTATGACCATGGTGCAACACCATCTCCTGAAATCCTAAAACTGAAGATTTTCCTTCCATCTAAAGCTTTCTTTGGCTTTTCTATTAGAAAATATTGCAATTTAAAGAAGCTAATATTGTCAAAGTTGACTTTCGATACAAACTCTGATTTTGTTTTCCATTAATAACAGAAGGCTGAGACAGTTTCCATCATTGGTAGCATGGCTCAAAGAATTGTTCTGACAGTATGTGGGTCAGATTGATCTCTGTAATGCCTGATCATGGGGACTGGGAAAGGCCCACGGGTGCTGAGTGGCATTCTTCTCCCTCTAAATAAGCCCCCAAGGTCCAAGTGAAAAATCAAAGACAGGACTCTGAAAAACAATCTGAGGGTTTTGAAGGGGCAGGGGGTGGGAGGTCGGGGTACCAGGTGGTGGGTATTATAGAGGGCACGGATTGCATGGAGCACTGGGTGTGATGCAAAAATAATGAATACTGTTATATTGAAAATAAAAAATAAATTAAAAAAAATCAAAGACATAACAACATCTTTGCTACCACTATAAGGATTTCTAGAATTGTGAAGATTCACATTCCTCAATAAGCTTCCCAGATCTGCATGCTGCTTTTTACCAATAATGCCAAGGACTGACTTTTTTAATAGCCAAGAATGCTTAGATCCATAAATGCATTGACAAGAAGCATCTTCAGTTTCAGCTGAAATATGTTTCACCCAAGGTCAGGATTAATTTATACTCTTGAACTGGCCTCAAGTTAAGAGATCCAGACAGCTTTATTGGCCTGATTTTCATTCCTTTATAAAGTCAACCACACAAAACCTCTCCAGTGGACTTATCCTAGACTTTAAGGGGGAAGCCGGCATTTGAATTACAGCATTTGTGCAGAAGATAAAATGGGATTTATGGGCATCATATTTAAGTTTACTGAGTATTTGAAACACAAGAGCCTACATTTAACAAAGTTAAATGTGAATAGAAAATAGAAATCAGGATGAAAATATATTTTGAATAGTAGAGGATAAGGAACCTGGGACTGACTTTATCTGACTGAAACGTCTTCCATTTATGATCTAGACTGGCCAATCTATCCCAGAGGCAGTCATGCACATGATAAACTATTTCCTGATGATAGTTTCCTTCAGCTAAGACTTCACACTTGGGACACAAGACAATTCCACTCACCTCCCCCTGCCATAGACTCATTTTCAAGAATTCTGAATTCAGAGTATTTTTTTACTTTGATGTAGTCACATTTTCTAGATTTATCCTAGCAAGACCATAGCAAAAGACATGCTGTTAAACTTGGCTAAGAAGCAGCGAAACTCAGAAGAATGGTTTTAAAGCTTCTAAAAGCTTCTCTGCTTACCATGTGACACACACTTAGGTTCAGTTCCAAAAAAAGCTTTGTCTGAGAAAATACTGAGTCTTAGGGATGTAGATGTCATCCTGTCACTGTGGGCTTGAGTCAAAGGTGGGATAGAACAGAACTGTGGGAATGTGTGGGACTTCTTGAGAACCTGTGAACAAGTAGCAAAGGGATAAAGAAACTCTACAATGGAAACAGCTATGAGGCCACATCCTCTGGTAACCTAGGCTGTGGACCCCAGATCTACCTTAGGAAAGTACACATGTGGAAATTTCTGCGGCAGTTCCATTGTGCAGTGTAATAGGTTTGTGTTTCCTTAGCCATGTGAAGTTAGCTGTGGCCAAGAGATTTGCTTTTCTGAGTGAGATGTGAGCAGAAATGATAAGAATCATTGTGTGCTTCTGTTTTTCATCTGGAGTGATAAACAACAGTCTTCAAGATGTGTCTTCCATAAGGCTGGGCCCCTGCTGATCTACAATGGATAGGTAAATGAGAAAAAATTCTTTGTCGCTTTAAATTACAGATTTGGGGGTGGGGGGAGAAATATTTGTCACCAATGCTGACTGATACATCAGCAGAGTCAAATATTGAAGTATTAAGCAGAAGATATAATTGGAATTAAAATAGGCCTTGGAAACATGATACCCAGGACCTCGTTTCCTATTAGGAAAGGCATTTCTGACTCTTCTTTATGAAGGCAGTTGAAAATAACACAGGGAAACACACACACACACACACACACACACACACCTCTTCCAAATTAGGTGAAACTCATAAACAGACACAACTTTGAACCAAAGCCATAAAAAGTGGCACCAAACACCTTAAAAATTGGGACCTAGATAGAGGAAAATAAAAACACGCCGTTGCAGATCTCAGGCAGTACTTGGTGCCCTTTAAAAGAGGTGGCCCATCCCACAGAACCAAAACTTCTCCTTTCCTTGGAAAAACAAGTTCAAGTGTGCAGGCAGTCTGCATCTCTAGACTGTGTCTGATGCATAGCTTGTGGGCAGGAATGACTGAACAAGGAAGCACAGATACCATGTACTTGCAGGAAGCATGCAGAAAGGGTGGCAGGTGATGTTGACATTGTGGTAGCTGATCTTGTCCAGTTGAAAAGAAAGTTTAAGTCAACAATTCTCCAACTGTGTTCCCAGACCAGAATCATCATTATCACATGGGAACCTGTTGGAAAAACAAGCCCTTGGGCCCTGGGCTGGGCCTACTGAACCAGAAGAGGGAAGCCCTTATAATCTGTGCTTTCTGATGCAACTTGAATTTGAGAACCACCGTTCACAAGGTTTTTCATATTCAGAATTTCATTGAACCAGACAGACCTGTCCCAAGACAACAGAATGACATCTACACTGGCCCTGCCCCAGCTTACTCTTCTGACCCTTCTTCACATTCTTCTTCAGTAAATATCAGGTCCCAGTTTCAAAATCTCTCCATACAAAAGCACAGAAAAAAATAAAGGAAAAATGACCAATAAAACATAAAAATATACTTCTCATCAAAAAAATACCAGAAGCATATCAAATCAGATACAGCTAGTTTCTCATGAAAGTAATACAAACAGAAAAACAAAGCAACAACAAAAGAATTATGGCCTCTCTAAAATAAGAACTCACAAAAATATCTAGAGAGGTATGGCATGCTAATCTCTAAGGGAACTACCTATTTACTTTCTTGGCATGGCTTGGAAAGACTGCTTCTCTGAGAATTTCCATACACTGCATGGTGATGTATACACATTGTGCTGAGCAATAATAGAACAGAACAATTGAGAGAGATGCAAGGCAGATAGACTTCAGACAACACACTTACACCCCACCTATCCCTACAGCCAAGGTCGTGAGTGTCAGTGTCGAGTGTCAGTTATATGACCTGGAAGTTCCCTGCCTGGTAGGTGGGAATGGAAGAATACAGAAAATAATTAAAGGTATTGATGGGTTAGCCCACTATTATTAACTGGGTAAATAATGGTGTCGCAAAATATGAGCTAGCATAAGACAATGCAAGTCAGTAATCAATCAAGAATTCTGGCCATTCCTCAGAGGATCAACAGCATGAGAGCTGGCTTGAAGTCCATGTCAATAAATGGGCAGCAATGGATTTTAGTTTGTCAGCAGAAAAGACCATAAGGAACACTAGCTAGGAATATTTCAGCAACAGGATGCACTGAGGATCAAAAGATAGCAGGAGAGTAAAAGGCACTCTCCCTACCCTCTCCTTCATCACACAGCCACAGGACCCCATCCTGTCCCTCGCCACACAGCCAGAGGACCTAGATCAACTCTGGGAAGAAGGAAAGGCGAAGAAAGCAGAAGAATTTCCCAAGTGATTGACCTTAGCACTAGAATCTTATGATTAATTATCTGAAAAAGAATTATGTCTAATTGACAAAACTTTTGTTTGCCTCATATCATTGGGAATAGAAGAATGAAGGCACAATGAAATCAGCCATGGGCAATAAATAAAGCTGGGTTCTTTGCACGCAAACACTAAAGCAAGTAAATATAAACATCATCACACAAATGACACTAAACAACTACAACAACAACAAAGATAAACAGAGGGCTTGTCAAAAGCAGAAAATAGAATATTAGACAAAAGAAAGAAGACCAATTATACCTACTACATCAGTAAACATAAGCAGGACAAAGCCATCTAATAGGAAAAATACTCTAAGAGAGCAAACCAAAAGTCTCTTGGATAAAAAGAAACATCAAAAGAAAATCATAAATTCCCTGCTTAACTTAAACAGAATTTAAACTTTCTGCTGATAAAAAATAATACACCCCAGAATTTTTTTTAATATTTAAAACACTATTTGAAGATACTGGGAAATAACAAAAAGTAGGCAGAAACTAAAGGATATATGACACCTGAAAGAAAGAAACCAAACTGGTTGAGATCTACATTTATTTAGTACCTCCTCCTCCCAGTGGCGCTCCCTGGTTCACACAGTAAAAGGATCAGAGAGGGCACAAAGGAAGAAAGCAGGAGTTTTACGGAGCTGAGGAATCAGTTTTTATAGTCTAGAATGATTGAAAGTTGAGGGGAGAACCCAGAAAAGTGGGAGCCACAGAAGAATGAACTCCAAAACCTTCAAACAAATTTTCCCAAATTTTTGCATGACTCCTGAAATGCACATGCACCTGGCAAGCCAGCAAGCAGCCCAGCAAAGAGTGACAGCTGGATGATGGAAAGAATGGAGCAGAGATTTGGGCAGCCACCCACATTCCTATCAGGTTAAGTATCTTGGGATTGCCACCGAAACTCTAGAAAGTTCATACCTTAAAGATAACTCATTCTAAAACCATGAGTATGAAATAATAAAAAATACATATATTGATCTGTCCCTGTTCTCCTAAGTCCCTTGGAATTTCCTGGGTAATAGGAATGGCTTTTGTTCTCGGTGGGCTCCTGAATAGCTTCAGGAGGGACACTGGTCACCATCATTAGAAGCTTAAAACTTTCAGCTCTACGTCCTTTGTCTGAGAAGGCTGGAAGTTGAGTTAATGATTAATTATGCATATGTGATGAAGCCTCTGTAAAAATACCCAAATTACCAGGTTCAGGAGCTTTCAAGTTGCTGAACACAGGAAAATTCTGGGAGGCAGCACAATGGTAAGGACATGATCACCAAGAGAGAGGGATGAGGACATGAAAAGTGTACTACAGCTCTTAAACTACCCTCATTGCAAAAAGCAAGGTACATCACTCCTACTTACATTTCATCATGCAAAGCAAATCAGATTTCTATACTGAATTTAGATGGCTATGGAGAGAGGCAATTCTACTATGAGCCCACGAGGAGCGCATTTTAAAGCATTTAAACATTTTAACACTATAGGCTGAATTCAACTCCAGAAGTTATCAAAAGAGTAAAAACAGTAACAAAAATTAAGCAAAGCAGACTGATATTATCAACTAATAACAAAACAGAAAGGATAACAGAAATAAGTACACATGTCTATTGAAGACTCCAAGTCTCCCCCAAATCAAATTCCTCTTTCTTTTGCAATAGCATTTAGTTGGGTACATAATAGCCCTGCAAAGACCACAAGTTCCAGTCTTACCCATAACTCTATGGGTCATGTGATTAAACTCTCACAGGTAGATGTGAGTAGAAATGATGGGCATCCCTTCTATGTTACTAATTTTAAAGCAAATGTCTTGTTTGGGGTTTCCTCCCTTTTCTATTCCCCATTATGGAACACAGACTTGGCAGTGTCCATCCCACTTTGGTCAAACAGATGAAGAAAATGTCCTTGGGTGGGAAGGTACAGTTTCCTGCAAGGGAGGAAACTCACTTCTTGAATGACTTTGTGAACAGAACCCTCACCATTCCAGGGCAGCTGAACTTCTATGTGACAGAGAATTTAACTTCATTGTGCATTAAGCCACTGTATTTTGGGCCCTTTTCATTATGTCAGCTTACCTTTTACCCAAATTAAAACTATCTAAAAGCCAGTCTTTTAGGAGTGTGTGCCTGGCTCAGTAGGTACAGCATACGACTCTTGATCTTGGGGTGTGAGTTTGAGCCCCATGTTGGGGGTAGGGATTACTTAAAAATACAACAATCTTTAAAAAAAATAAATAAATAAAGCCAATCTTTTAAAAAGGGTATGAAATACATGAAGCTAGGTAATGAAATCAGTTAAACTGGATCCAGTTCAAAATGAGGGGAACTAGCCTCAAACAATGAAGGAATTCAATGACACATAGCAGATACTTTCCTTTATGCTATGCAAATAAATAAGATACCTGAATGAAATGATGGCTTTTCTATGAAAACATCCATTTCCAAAATCTGCCTCAAAAAAATGTAGAACTGAGATGTTTTCAGAAGTAAATGCCATCAAATAATCAAGACAAATAAAATTCCAATAGTATACACACTATCCCCAGCCACAAGAAGAGAAATAACTCTTCCAAATTCTCCCTGTAAAATGAAAATAATTTTGACAAGAGAGCTCAACCAAGACAACACAAAATTAGAAAACTACATGTCAATTAACCCATACTATCACTGTATAAACCATAAATGAAATATCATTTGCCTTCTCCCAAATATAATTCAGCAGCATAGTAAAAGTAGAATATACTGCAATATAAGAATATCTTGGTACTAGGAAAAAATTTAATAGACTTATTTACATTAATAGACAGAGGGAGAAAATTTGAGATGATCAAAGGATTTTTCAAACAAAACATACATTCCTGATTTGAAGTGTTTTACTATAATAAAGTTAATAGAAATTTTCTTGTTATAATGGTATATATACAACTGTACCACTCATTTTATATATACAATGTTATAGTTAATTTTACCTGAAGTATCTACATTAGAGTAATAAACAAGAAAAGGATGCCCCATCAACACATTTATTTATCATTGCTCAGGGAATTTGAACTAGTCTAATTTAGCAAAAGAAGGAATAAATAGTATGATAATATATAATTTCTAAATCTTATTTAGAAAATAGGAGGCAAAATAATTATTTTTAGCATATGATACACTTTTCACCCTGGAAAATCCAAGAGGATCCACTGAAAATTATTTTAAGGAAAGCAGAGAATTCAATAAGATGACTAGTTTTAATATTAAGGTCAAAAATAGATCTGCATGGAGCACTGGGTGTGGTACATAAACAATGAATCTTGGAACAATGAAAAAAAAATAAAATTATTTAAAAAAATAACTTATCAGTGGACAAACAAGCTCTAACGGTTGATGGGAAAATGTTATTTAAAATAATACCAAGCAATATGAACTACTACAAAAAACTCTGAAAATATGCCATACTTATGTGAAGAAAACTTTTAAGTTTTGCTGAAAAACACAGAAGACTAGACTAAATGAGAGAAAATCGACTGTTGTCGACTTAGAAGGACTCAGTATGATAAAAATGTTAATTCTTCCTAAATTAATCTGTAATTTCAATAACAACAATAAAAAAGCAAAAGAATTTTTGCCTTCAGATAAGAGTATCCTAAATTTCAAATGAAAAATAAATATGTGAGGATAGCCAAAACAAATCTGTGAAAGAATTAAGAGGGAGCACCAAACCAAATAGTAAAACATATAATAGACTTACAATAATTTAAACAATCTGGTACTGGCACATAAATAAAGCAGCCATTGGAAAAGAGAGTTTGGAAATGGACCAAAGCCCATATGGGGATTTAATTTACAGAATGTGGCATTACCATTCAGTGGGAAAATGATAGATTAGTTAGCAAATGATGTTGTAGCAACTGGCTAGCCATTTGGAACAAAATAAACCTTGATCAGTACCTTATTTATTACATCAAAAATTATTTACTTGCATCAAAAGTATAAACATAAAATGAAATCATAAGGATAATAATAAACAACAGGAGGAAATTTTTTTGTGCAATCTCACTGATAATTATGAAAATGTGCATTGAACTGAAACCAAATAGCATGTTCTGTGTATTAGATCAAAAATTTAAAGTATGCAGATAGTTAAAAATAGATATTCTCACACCCGTTGGTGAGATTACAAATTAATTCAAAATTTTTAGAGGGAAGTTCAGCATTTTAACCTAGCAAGTCTGTAAGAACTTAACTTCCAGAGGTACTTGCACATTATCAAGTATAAGAATGTTTTTTGCAGCATTGCTAGTAAAAACAAAATAACAAAAATGAAACAACTTAAATGTCCCTTATTATATGACTGGCATATGAGTTATGGCAAGTCTCTATAATAGAATGTTACTCAGCCATAAAAACCAAAGTGTGTACTAATAAGCAATGGTATTTAAATTTTATTGAGAGAAATGAAAGAGATACATAGGGCATGCTATAGTTATGATTTAAGTATGTAAATTTAAACATATATCATTATATACCTTTATACATACTATATATGTGTAGTAAATTGTTATCACTGTGTCTTAATTTGCATCTACTTGATTACTCATAAAGTTGAGCATTATTTCTAGTCTTTGGGTTTCTTCCCCTCTCTTGATTACCTATTTATACTATTCACCCTTTCTGTTGTTTTTTTCTTTTCCATATTGATTTTTTTTTAATTTTTAATTTTTTATAAACATATATTTTTATCCCCAGGGGTACAAGATTCTATTCACCCATCTGACAGAGAGAGAGAGACAGAGAGAGAGGGAGCAAGCAGGGGGACTGGCAGACAGAGGGACCCTGATGCAGGGCTTGATTCCAGGACCCTGGGATCCTGACCAGAGCTGAAGGCAGACATTTAACTGACTGAGCCACCAAGGTACTAATTTTTATATCAATGGTAGTATCTTCTCCTAGTTGGTGACTTGTATCGTAAAATTTTATGGTTTCTTTCACCATACAGAGTTTATTTTGATAACATATTCAAATTCATTAAAAAAATTTCTTTGTGGTTTATGTTTTGCTGTCCTAAGATATCTTTCTTTTCCAAATACCATGAAGATATTCTTCCACTTTTCTTCTGAAAGTTTTGCCATTTCACTTTTTTATCCTATGCCTTTAATCCACCTGGAATTTGTGTGTAGTGTGAGCTACAGATCTAACTTTATCTTTTTCTAATTCCTTAGCCCCATTTATATGGCTTGTCATGTCAAATTTGTCATGTCTTATATCTCTATGTATGAGAAAATCTCACTGTGGCCTCCATATGGTTTAATTATTAATAGCATGGTCTCCTGAAGCAGACTGAGTCTGGATCTTCATCACTTAATATCTTTATGGCCTTGGGCAAACTATTTAATCTCTCAACCTTCTTTACCTCATCAGCAAAGTGAAGATAATGTATTAGGTTCTCCAGAGAAACAAAAGCAATAGGATGCATCTTTATTATATAAAAATTGGCTCATACAGTTATAAAGCCCAAGAAGTCCCATGATCTGCCATATACAAGTTAAAGAACTGGAAGTGAGTGGTATAATTCAATCTGAGCCGAACGGTCTGGGAACCATGGGAACAGAATAGTGTAAGGCCTAAAAATCATCCAAAGGTCAAAGAATCAGGAGTTGTGATGTCCAAGGACAAAAGAAGTTGGATGTCCCAGCTTAAGACTAGAGGGCAAATTCACCTTTCCTCTGCCTTTTTGTTCTTCTTGGGCTCTCAACAGGTTGGAAGACCTCCTCTCACCTGGTGAGAGGCCTTTACTCAGCCTGAGCCTATTTATGTTGACTCAGATGCCAATCTCTTCTGGAACACTCTCACAGATACATTCAGAAATAATGTTTTAACCAGCTACCTGAGCATCCCTTAGCTCAGGTTGACAGAAAATTACCATCACAGATAATAATAGTTCTTACTTCATAGGGATGTTTTAAGGATTCAGTGGATATTTGTAAATTGCTTAGAACTGCACATGACTCATGGTAAGTGCTATCATATAGTGCTCTCTCTGAAAGTTTATTAAATAAAAACACATGCTTTAAGATAGGGAGATGCAAAATCCTGCTAGATTCTTGACTGTAGATTAATTTGGGACAGGTACTATCTTTAAAATAGCAAATCTTTCCATTTGTTAATATGGTAAAAGCTTTCATTTACTAAGGTCTTCTTTTATATGCTTCAATAAATGTTTTTAACTATCTCCCTATGGATCTTATATGTAGTGATTAGGACTATCTCTGGGTACTCCAAACTTTTTGATCCTGGTATAAATGGACACTGTGGAACAATATCACTGCTCTTGAATTCACCAAACTTGCTGGCCTCTTTCTTGGTTCTAACAGTTTCCAGGTACTCTCAGATTTTCTGCATGGACAACCATTTCTCCTGTCAGTAATAGATTTTCTTTCTTTCTAGTCCTTATGTCTTTTCTTTCTTTATTTGTCTTATTATCTTGTTCAAAACCTCCAGAAGAATATTGTAAAAAAGGGCATCTTTGCCTTGCTCTCTACAGGAATGCTTGTAACATTTTGTCACTAAATATAATGCTTGCTTTAGATTTTTTGGTACCTGTATCTAAGTTTCTCAAAGGCTGCTATAATCAATGACCACAAACTACATGGCTTAAAACAACAAAAATTTATTCTCCCACAGTTCTGAGGGTCATAAATATGTAATCATTATCACTGGGCTGAAATCAAGGTGTCAGCAGGGACATAATCCCTCCAAAGGACCTAAGGGAGAATTTCTCCCTTGGCTTATGGCACATGACTCCAATCTCTGCCTCCATCTTCACCTTAACTTCTCGTGAGTGTGTGATCTCCCTCTAGCCCTCTCTTTATTATAAAGTTCCTTGGGATGGCATTTAAGACCAACATCAATAACCCAGGATAATCTCCCACCGTAAGATCCTTAACTTAATCACATCTGCAAAGCCCCCTTTTCCAAATAAGGTAGCATTTACAGGTGCCTGGAATTAGAACCTGATATCTTCTAGGGGCCATTTTTCAGTCTACCCTAGCATATATGCTTTAGTAGATTCAGAAGGCATCCTTCTACTCCTAGTTTACAAAAAATGTTATTACTTTCACAGACCTGTACCCCTGGAGATAAAAATATATGTTTATAAAAAATAAAAAATTAAAAAAATATATGCCAAAAAAAGGAAAAAAAAATAAATAAAAAATTAAAAAAGAGCTGTAAAAAAATGTTATTACTTTTTAAAATTTCATAAATTACTATTGAACGTCATTGAGTGCTTTCTCTACATCGATTGAGATGATCATATAATTTTTCCTTTAATCTGTTAAAATAATAAATTAAATGAATACATTTTCTATTATTATACCATTCTTTATTTCTTTCCTGCTTGTGACATTTTATGATTTTTATGTACAATACTAGATTTCATCTGCCAACAGTATATATACAGTTATATTTAGGTTTGGGGTGTGTATGTTTCTTCTGACAGATTTCGTTTTTTAATGATTTCTAGTTCTTCCCAAGTCAGTTTTGTTGTCATATTTTTCTAGAATTACTCATTTTCTTTAGGTTTTCAAACCTATTGGTATGAAGTTCATAATTTTAAAAGTCGTAAGGGAACACTATGAAGTTCAAGTAGCTGTGGTTCTGTATCCATAGTTATTTCATACATAGTATATTGCTTCTCTATCTTTCCTCTCCCAATTTATCAATATTATTGTAGAATTTTTATAGGCTTTTTAAATAATCTTCTTGCAGTTTTATTAATGGTTCCTGTTACTTTTGTTTTTTAACTTTTGCCATTATTTTTGTTACTGCCTTCTTTCTAGTTTGTGGTTTTATGAAACTTCATTTTCTAATTCATTTAGCTATATGTTTACCTAATTTTTGTAAAGTTCTACTTGGCCTTCTGCTTTTATTTTGAATTTTCATCAAATAAAAATGTACATTGTTAAAAGAGTCAACTTTTTTCAGGAGTCATTGTAAGAAAAATAGCAGGCATATGGACATTTTCTTCCCTTTCAATTTTTTTATGTGTTTTTTTTTAAACCTCTACTACTTTAAATGACATATTTATATATGGCTACTTTTGATTTTTTTCATTGTAGACATTACCTGTAATTTCCCTCTATTAAAATTGAGGATTTTCTATTTTAAAATACATATCTTTTCCTGCTTTCCACATGCAAGCCTCCATTTATAGTTCTATTTTATTTTTTTTTTATTTTTTTTTTTTAATTTTTTATTTTTTATAAACATATATTTTTATCCCCAGGGGTACAGGTCTGTGAATCACCAGGTTTACACACTTCACAGCACTCACCAAAGCACAAACCCTCCCCAATGTCCATAATCCCACCCCCTTCTCCCAAACCCCCTCCCCCCAGCAACCCTCAGTTTGTTTTGTGAGATTAAGAGTCACTTATGGTTTGTCTCCCTCCCAATCCCATCTTGTTTCATTTATTCTTCTCCTACCCACTTAAGCCCCCATGTTGCATCACCACTTCCTCATATCAGGGAGATCATATGATAGTTGTCTTTCTCTGCTTGACTTATTTCACTAAGCATGATACGCTCTAGTTCCATCCATGTTGTCGCAAATGGCAAGATTTCATTTCTTTTGATGGCTGCATAGTATTCCATTGTGTATATATACCACATCTTCTTGATCCATTCATCTGTTGATGGACATCTAGGTTCTTTCCATAGTTTGGCTATTGTGGACATTGCTGCTATAAACATTCGGGTGCACGTGCCCCTTTGGATCACTACGTTTGTATCTTTAGGGTATAGTTCTATTTTAATTCATAGTTGTCATTTATAGTTCTCATTTAATTAATGATTTTATTATTCAGTGTTGGATTATGATTACCCAAATTTTCTTATTAAATGAACCAAGAATTTATTTTGTTTATATCAAGATAAATTTTTCTTGCAAAACTTTTTTTAACCTGGATTTTATGGGTGTTTGAGGTTTTCATTTGCATGTCCATTACTCATCACTAATTCATATTCACAAGCAATTATCTAAATGTACCCTTTATCCATTCAGACACATCATATATTAGTCTCTTCTTAAGTAAATATTTCCCAGGGACTCCCAACTTCTTCTGAGCTGAACAAGTTGACCTTATTGCTCACTTGTCCTCCTAGGAACATTCCTTACCATTACCCAAAAGACTCTGTTGCTACAATCCTGTATGACTTCTGTTCTCTGATTTTATGATTCTCATTTTAGTGGAGCAAATCTTCCATTAATTTTCTAGGTAAATATTTTGAGACCTTGAATATCTAAAAATATTTTCACCCTAACCTCATATTCAATTTATAATTTGAAAGGGTAAATAATATACAGGTTACAAATAATTTTCCTTCAGAACTTTGAAGGATTTTTCCTTTATGTTCAGTTCCTATTAGGGCTTATATATTTCTGATTCATTCTGACTCCTAAGAAGTAACCGTTTGGGTTCCAACAGATAATTTGGAGGTTCAGTGACAGCTTCCTTATTGATTTCTTACTACATTTTGGTAAGAGCATGTTCTCTATATAATATTTATTATTTGAAATGTATTACAATTTACTTTGTAGCCTCAATTTTTGTAATTTTATGCATGCATGAAGATTATTTTCCAACTATTGTATATAAAACTCTATATATCAATTAAATCAGGCTTTTATTGTATTATTAAATCTTCGATATCTTTACTATCTTTTTGTCTAGTTGACCTATTTATTACTGAGAGAGCTATAATGGCAGAGATTTTCAATCTCTTTTAATTCTGTTAAATTGCTTTGTATATTTAAGGCTATGCTAGTTGAATGAAGGTTCAGGATTATTTTATCTTTAGAGTGAATTGTTCCTTTTATCATTTTTCTGTTGACCCTTTATCTCTCCCTTCCCAAAGTCTATTTCACTGAAATTTATAAAATTATATCATTTTCATTTGTCCAGAATCTGGCATGGAATATCTACTAGTTCTACCTCAATATTGGCAATATTTCTGTCATTATATTTTAGGGTGTCTTTTGAAATTGCATATATGGACTTAAAAATTATCTAAACTGAGAATCTCTCCTTTAACTAGTATATGTAGTCTATATAAATTTATTGTGATTCCTTGAAATATATGACTATTTTACAACTTTATTTTGTCCTTTATATTTATTTTATTTCCTTTTTTTTCTACTTCCCTATAGTGAGTTCTTTAAATTCCTTTTCTCTTCTACTGTTTTGAAAGTTTGCCTTCTATTCCTGTTCTTTTACTGTGTATGTGAATTAACAAAGGCAAAAACTAAGCAATACAAATCTAAAAATGCACTAATTTCAATTTTTCCCTCCTTACTAACACTGTTTAGTATTTTAGTTTGGTCTTTTTTGCCAAGTCCCCAAGTGAGTCTCAATAGTCATTATCATTTTATTTAGTCAATGCTGTTTAGATTTGCCAAAATATTTACCATTTCCTCCAAACACCATTGTTTCTTGCATCACAAACATTCTTCATTCCTTCTGGGTTTAAGTTTCTTCTTGTTCAAAAAGATAAATTCTTGTTCCTGAAATATATCCTCTACCCATTCTTTCAGAGGGATCTTGGGAGTGACAGTCTCTCTCCATCTTTGTCTTTCTAAAGTAGTTCTTCAATTTGCCCTCACTGTTGAATAATAACTTATCTGGGCATACTATTATTGCTTCAAAATTATTGTTTTTCTTTCTTAAAGCTCTCATTTTTGTGGACTATCATGATGGTCTGATGGTTATACTTCTTTAGATATTTTGTCTTTTTCTTTGGTGGCTCTTACATTTTCTCTCTATGTACACTGTTCTGTAATTTCACTATAATATACTATAATATACCTGGGGTGGCAGATTTCTTTTTATTTATCCTGATTGGGAATCACAGTATTTCTTCAATCAGAGGATATATGTCCTTCATAAATCCTGGAAAAATTTCATTCTTGTCTTCCCATTATGTTAAAATATTGCTTCATCCTATTCCCACTGTCATATTATTCTTCAACAGCAATGAACTTATCATATCCAAGTATCTTTTAAAAATTTTTTCCTCCCTCCCTTTTTTAAAATTTTTAAGTAGACTCTATGCCCTGTGTGGAGCCCAACACAGGACTTGAACTGAGAGCAAAACCTGAGCTGAGATCAGGAGTCAGATACTTAACCAACTAAGTCCCCCAGGTGCCTCTTTTTAAATTTATTTTTTGATTCAGGTATAATTAATATACAGTGTTATATTAGTTTCAGGTGTACAATATAATGATTCAACAATTCTATGCATTACTCAGTACTCATCACAATAAGTGTACTCTTTTTTTAAAAAAATATTTTATTTATTTATTTGACAGACAGAGATCACAAGTAGGCAGAGAGGCAGGCAGAGAGAGAGAGAAGGAAGCAGGCTCCCTGCTGAGCAGAAAGCCCGATGCAGAACTTGATCCCGGGAGCCTGGGATCATGACCTGAGCCGAAGGCAGAGGTTTTTAACCCACAGAGCTACCCAGGTGCCCCAATAAGTGTACTTTTAATCCCCTTCACCTATTTTACCCATTCTCTCAGCCACCTCCCGCTCTGGTAATCATCAGTTTTTTCTCTATATTTAAGAGTCTGGGGTTTTTTTAATCCTTTTTTTCTCTGTTCATTTGTTTTGTTTCTTAAATCCCACATACAGGTGAAATAATATAGAATTTGTCATTTCTGACTTATTTCACTTAGCATTATACCCTCTAGATCCACCCATGTTGTTGCAAATGGCAAGATATCATTCTTTTTATGACTGAATAATAGTCCAGTGGGATGTGTGTGTGTGTGTGTGTGTGTGTACACCCCACATCTTCTTTATACATTCATTTATGGATATAAAATCGAGTTGTTTCCATACCTTGGCTATTATAAATAATCCTGCAATAAACATAGGGGTGCATATGTCTTTTAGAATAAAAAGCTTTTGCACAGCAAAGGGAACCATCAAAAAAACCAAAAAGACAACCTATTGAATGAGAGAAGATATTTGCAGATGATATATCTGATAAAAGGTTAATATGCAAAATATATAAAGAACTTATACAATTCAACACACACACACACAAATCCAATTAAAAATGAGCTGAAGACATGAAGAGACATTTTTTAAAGACATACAGATGGCCAACAGATATCTGAAGACATGCTCAACATCACCAATCATCAGGGAAATGCAAATCAAAACCATAATGAGGTATCAACTCAACCCTGTCAAAATGACCAAAGTCAAAAACACAAGAAACAAGTGTTCGCAAGATTGTAGCGGAAAAATAATCCTCTTGCATTGTTGGTGGGAAAGCTGGTGTAACCACTGTGGAATGCAGTACAGAGGTTCCCCCCAAATTTAAAACATAAGCATCTTTTTTTTTTTTTAAAAAACATAAGCATCTTAATCCATTCCTTGTTTCCTATCTCTTTTTTGTCTCTTAATATGAAATTCTGAATAATTTCCCAGGTCTACCTTCTAGTGATAGAAAGATTAGAATTATGGAATTTTCTCTTCTGTTCTAATTTATGTTCAACATTCCATGACATTTCTAAAAGTTATATTTGGTCCTCTTTCAAATTTATCTGACTTTTTTCATAGAAACTTGTTACATCTCTAGAAAGTCATTTTATTTTTTAAAATAAATTTACCTATTTTGAGAGAAACAGAGAATGAGAGGAGGGACAGAGGGAGAGAGGAAATCACAAACAGACTCCACACTGAGTGAGGAACCCAACTTGGACCTCAATCCCACAACCCCGAGATCATGACCTGAGCCAAAATCTAGAGTCATATGCTTAACTGACTGAGCCACTCAGGGCCCTCTAGAAAGTCATTATTTTATCTCTCTAATCATTTAAACATACATTTTTTTCCAGATTTTTCTCTTATTTCAGATTCTTGTTCTAATCATTTCATGCATTGTCTCTGTTGATACTTACTCATGGTGCCTTGCTCATGTGCTTAAGGGTTTTAAATTGTAAGTGCACTTATTATTGGATTATAATCAGTTAGTTATTGTCACAGTAATGGTTCATAGTAAACCATTTTAGGATTCAGTGCAAAAGAGATACAATAATTGTTGGGTCCATTATCAAAGGAACGAGACTGAGAAAAGTTATGCAAAGCCTTATTCTATGCCAAGCATTAGAAGTTAGACTGACCGGCCAGGGAAATGAGGCTGAGACAAAGGGAAAGTTATGTAAAGCTTTATTCTATGCCAAGCATTAGAAGTCAGACTGACTGGCCAGGGCCGCCTCCGAAGAGAGCGACGCCCCTTGGTCTTACAGGCTAGTTTTTATTGAGCACAATCGCAGACATCTGCATATGTGGCTTTGGCTGACTGGATGTCTCCTACCTGTGTGTTTTAGTAACAGTTACCAATGGCCTTGTTTTAGGTATGTGTTTTAGTAATAGTTACCTGGAATTGGCCTTGTTTTAGGTGTGTGTTTTAGTAACAGTTACCTTGTTTTAGGTGTTGTGTTTTAGTAACAGTTACCTGGAACTGAGAGCAGTAACTTTTCTAGACAACAAAATGTCTACCTAGGCAACATGGAGTCACTATGGCTAAGTAGGCCCAGGCAGGCCCAGGAGTTAACATGTTTTAACATGGAATCGACCCCAACAATAATGATTATTATTGAACACTTATTTTTGCTCACACCTGTGGGTTATTTGAGGTTTGGCTAAGTTGTGCTGGGCTTTTGCTAGGTTTGACTCTAACATACAGGTTAGTTCTTGATATACTTCAGATTCTAGCTGCAGATTAGACTCAGGTCCATCTGAGTCTGTTTATTTTGAGGACAAAATGATAGCAAAATATAAGAGTGCAACTATAGCTGCGTCAAGTACATTTTAAAACTTAGCTTGTTTCATGTCCATCAATAAAACATTGGCCAAAGCAAACCACATGGTTAAACCCAACATCAATGAGGTAAGAAATTCATTCCACTTCTAATGGGAGGAACTGCAGAGTCACATTGCTCAGGTAGGAGGGGAATGTAGGAAGGGTTGAAGAACTGAAAACAATAAAGCAATCTATAACATTAGGCCCTCTTTTGGGGTGAGAAATCTATGTGGCTTATATTGTGGAAAATTTCCTCCAGAGTAGTTTTGCATTTATTCTTTTCAAGAGTCCCAGAGGACCAATTTCCATGATATTTTCTCCTTTATAAGAAAATGCTGACAGTATAAATTCAAATCCCATGGCCATCTGAAGTTGGGCCCTGGATTTGGAATTTACATGTCCTTGACTTCCTGCATGAGCTGAAATAGGAAGAGAATATATTTATCATCTTTCTTTGCCAGTGGATAGATTATTTTCCTAATTTCCTTAGGACACTGCCTTTCATGGATCCTGTATATATGAAGGTTCTTAAGTCTAACTCTCTATCTGACACAGCACCAGAGTCTCATTTCATGTTCCCTTTTTGGGCCAAACTCAAGTGTCAAGGTTCATAAAATGGGCATCTTCCTCCCTGAACCCAAAGCAAACCCAACATAAACTCACCTGCAAATTCCTATCGTTTCAAGTTTCTTCAGGGTTTCTTGCACCTAGGTATTTCTCTTTTTTTACTGCAACCTCATCTGCACAATGAAGTAAATACTGTATCTACCATTTCTTGATGTTTGTCATGGGAAGGTTTTCATTGAATTCAAATTGCCACTGATTATAAGACACACTGTTATTTTTCATGCCACCAAGGGGACAGAGTGGTAATAATAAGACTGTCAATTAAACTATAACACAGAGTTATCTTATCACTTAGAAATTTTTTTATTTCTTTTTAGATATATAATTTTATTGTAACTCATGTGCATATATAAAAAAGGAAACATAAGTAATATAAAATTAGTCAAGGTAGTTTTAAAACTTTTTCACACTCAGAGTTTGATGTTTCTAAATTACTTTTTGACTAAGAATCGTTGTGTTTTTCCCCATGACATTACTTTCTTTTATTAAGAGAGCTGGTGATGAGTATTCTTCAAAGAGCTGGAGCAAATAATCCAGAAATTTGTATGGAATCAGAAGAGACCCCAAATCACTAAGGAAATGTTGAAAAACAAAAATATAACTGGGGGCATTATGTTACCTGATTTCAAGCTTTATTACAAAGCTGTGGTCACCAAGACAGCATGGTACTGGCATAAAAACAGACACATAGACCAGTGGAACAGAGTAGAGAGCCCAAATATGGACCCTCAACTCTATGGTCAATTAATCTTTGACAAAACAGGAAAAAATATACAGTGGAAAAAAGACAGCCTCTTCAATAAATGGTGCTGGGAAAACTGGACAGCTATATGTAGAAGAATGAAATTCGACCATTCTCTTACACTGTACACAAAGATAAACTCAAAATGAATAAAAGACCTCAGTGTGAGACAGGAATCCAACAGAATCCTAGAGGAGAACATAGGCAGTAATCTCTTCGATATCAGCTACAGCAACTTCTTTCAAGATATGTCTCCAAAGGCAAAGGAAACAAAAGCAAAAATAAACCTTTGGGACTTCACCAAAATCAAAAACTTCTGCACAGCAAAGGAAGCAGTCAAAAAAACAAAGAGGCAACGGAATGGGAGAAGATATTTGCAAATGACAGTACAGACAAAAGGTTGATATCCAGGATCTATAATGAACTCCTCAAACTCAACACACACAAAACAGGCAATCATATCAAAAAATGGGCAGAAGATATGAACAGACACTTCTCCAATCAAGACATACAAATGGCTATCAGACACATGAAAAAATGTTCATCATCACTAGCCATCAGGGAGATTCAAATTAAAACCACATTACACCAGTTAGAATGGCCAAAATTAACAAGCCAGGAAACAACATGTGGTGGAGGGGATGTGGAGAAAGGGGAACCCTCTTCCACTGTTGGTGGGAATGCAAGTTGGTGCAGCCTCTTTGGAGAACAGTGTGGAGATTCCTCAAGAAATTAAAAATAGAACTTCCCTATGACCCTGCCATTGCACTCCTGGGTATTTACCCCAAAGATAGAGATGTCGTGAAAAGAAGGGCCATCTGTACCCCAATGTTTATAGCAGCAATGGCCACGGTGGCCAAACTATGGAAAGAACCAAGATGCCCTTCAGCGGACGAATGGATAAGGAAAATGTGGTCCATATACACTATGGAGTATTATGCCTCCATCAGAAAGGATGAATACCCAACTTTTGTAGCAACATGGATGGGACTGGAAGAGATTATGCTGAGTGAAATAAATCAAGCAGAGAGAGTCAATTATCATATGGTTTCACTATTTGTGGAGCATAACAAATAGCAGGGAGGACATGGGGAGTTAGAGAGGAGAAGGGAGTTGGGGGTAAATTGGAAGGGGAGGTGAATCATGAGAGACTATGGACTCTGAAAAACAATCTGAGGGGTTTGAAGTGGCAGGGGTGTGGGAGGTTGGGGTACCAGGTGGTGGGTATTATAGAGGGGATGGATTGCATGGAGCACTGGGTGTGGTGAAAAAATAATGAATACTGTTATGCTGAAAATAAATAAATTTAATTTTTAAAAAAGAGAGCTGGTGATAGAACAGTTTTAAAAAGCACTTCATTATTATTTGTGTTTTGTATTCAAAGTTGCTGCTGTCCATTGTGCAAGGTTTATGCTGTTATCTTCTTGATCTTAACATATTATGTTAAAGGAAGGTTTACTGATGACAACAGGACTCATTTTCCTTCCCCTAATGGTTCTGAAATCATTTGCTGATTAAAATGTTAAGGGGATACAGTTATCTAGTCCTATCATTAGGAACATCCACCAAGTTTGTATCTGCACAGGCAATGAGAACACCATCATTTTCAGATGTCAATGTGAAAATGTAAAAAATATGCCTCTTAGAATCAATAAAATATGGAAGTCAGTATTTTTGCTATAACTGGAAGTCAATGTGATTTTTTAATAAAATCAAAATAATTTTTTAAAAAAGGGCCACTCAAGAAAACATGTGCATGTATACAAACAACAAATGTGAAGTTATATACCAAGATAGTAAGACTTGACATTTGTTTGGTAGTTACTCTTGCCAGACACCATGCTAAGGATTTTACATACATTATTTCACTCAGTCCTTACACAGTCCTACCTAACACACAATCCTCTTGAAAACTTTATTTGATCCTTAAACAATCAACATTTGAACCCACTACCACTTGAGTATGCAATGAAAACATACCACGCACCTATCCTTAACTAATCTAAGCACCACAATCTCTCACTCAGCTGAGTAGGGGTCCAAATAGGTGGATAGAAACAGATTCAACTTGCCAGTTTCAATATCTCACTCTCTTTCCTAGTAAAGGCTCTTGCACTTTGATGGGACTCAACAAATATCAATGGTTGAATGAATGCCAGTGAGATACAATAACAGTCCAAATAGCTATAGTCTGTTGAGTGTGTAGTATATACAAGGTACTGTGCTAGGTGTTTTAAATAAACATGTTCTACCTTAATTCTTAGCAAACAACTTGCAAGGTAGGCATTTTAAAGAAGAGCAACCTGAGCCACAAAGGGGCTAAGTGACATGTCCAAATTCATGCAATCAGTGAGAGAACTATATTTGTATCACAATAAAAAACACTTTGTCCACCACCTTCCAATAGCCTCAAACAGCCTATACAATCATACGCCCTGGAGGTACATTTAAGATTACCTAGGATTTCTGCATTTTCTAGGTTAGAATATAAGTCAGAGTCTGAGTTCTCAGGAATCTCTGAGAATGTTCCAGGGACAAATGAGGATGACTCTTGCTGAGTCACCATGACAGTGTTCATGCACCTTTTGGGTATTCAAATAGTCTGGCAGAATTTCCATTTCTCTTTTTAAGCCACTGACTCAATCTGCCTACCATAACCTAACCTGTAATTGAATTAGCTCTTAATAAAATGACATACACTTTGAATCTATCTTCATTGCAGCTTCAGAAATTATCCCTTGCCAATTTTTCTGGGTCAAATAACACTTTGTGTCAGGTGATTAGTGAGGAATTCTGATGTCATTCATTTTACTCTCTACATATCTCCCAGAAAAGGGAGAATTGGGATATAAATGACTGTGCTACAGAAACATATATTAGCTTAGGTTTATAAAGTTGTACTAACAAATCTTTAAGGCCCAATTCAAATCATTCCACCTCCAAGAAAGCTCAGATTCCCTTGTTTCTCTCATTTCAAACTCTCATAGCAACTTGCTTATAGTTCAGTACTTAACATAGTCTACTTTCTTTTCTTTTCATAGTCTACTTCCTATTAAAATTATTTATGTACCCCCTCACCTATCATGAGTCCCTTGTGTCCTTCTTATTTACTTTTTCTTGGGTCCCTTATAGCACCATTTTTTTGTATATGGAATTTGCTCAACAAGTATTTGTTGTAGTGGTCCAAATGTTCAATATTGAATACTAACTCTTATTCCAGTTTTGATTTTTTTTTATCATGATCTGATTAGTATGGTTAACTTTTTGAAATAATAGCCTAAGAAAATTCCATTCTTGAAAATTCCATTCTATGATAATGAGTTAATCACTCAGTTTCATTTTTTTAAATACAGACACAATGAAAACAAATTCCAGAGCCTGGCATCTTTCCAAGTACACCAATAATTGCTTTGCCTTTTTCAGTTGCATTGAACTCAATCAATCAACTTAAACCTTCACAAAACTCAGTGGCAAAAAGTGAGTATAGTTTGGTGAATTTATGGAAATAATTGGCCTATAAATGCTCCAATTTTCCCATGATGAATTTTATCTTATTTACTGTGATTTCTGGAAATTCCTTATCTTTGCAGTGTGCTCTGTAGTAGGTACTCAATATTTACTGAATTGGTTGAATTACTCTTGGTTCCTAGAATCATTTATCAGAATCCAAACTAGTTTGTCTTAGAAAACTCTATGATAATGAGTTAATCACTCAGCAAGCGGCCAGAGAAGGCTTTTAATTTGTGATCAAGCTCATGCTGAATGTAGGTTTTGAGAAGTCTTCTTTTTTTTCTGAGAAGTCTACTTTAAAACTGCAAATCAAACCATATTGGCATGTTTTTGTTTTGTTATGACTTAATTCCATATTTTCCACATAGTGCGGAAATTTAGAAATAAGGAAGATGTGGTCCATATACACTATGGAGTATTATGCCTCCATCAGAAAGGATGAATACCCAACTTTTGTAGCAACATGGACCGGACTGGAAGAGATTATGCTGAGTGAAATAAGTCAAGCAGAGAGAGTCAATTATCATATGGTTTCACTTATTTGTGGAGCATGACAGATAGCATGGAGGACAAGGGGAGATGGAGAGGAGAATGGAGTTGAGGGAAATTGGAAGGGGAGGTGAACTGCAAGAGACTAGGGACTCTGAAAAACAATCTGAGGGCTTTGAAGTGGCGGGGCAGGGGAGGTTGGGGGAACCAGGTGGTGGGTATTAGAGAGGGTATGGATTGCATGGAGCACTGGGTGTGGTGCAAAAACAATCAATACTGTTATGCTGAAAAGAAATTAAAAAAGAAGAAATTCCTTCTAAATCTATATGACATTCAAACATTTTAAAAATTTAAAAAAATAATAATTGAGCAACCGAAAATATTCTTGGTATGTATTTGGTATCTAAATAATTACTGGAAGAACTATTCAAAAAACCTCAACCAACATATTTGGAAATGATTATAGCCCAGTGCCTTAGGTAGATTTGACTGTGACCTACTAAAGTGTCCTCTAGATGACTCCACTGAAAAATAAGCAACAATGTATACCTGAAGAATACAGTTACCGCTGATTCAATTTTTTTCATTAATATTCTCTGCGAGGCTCTTACCTGGCTCCTGACTTCACATACTTGAAGAGTTGTCATGGGCAATATTAGACTTGTCTGTGCAGACCTAGGGCCAAAACAAGAACCAGATTAGTGGAAGTTACAAAGATACAGTTTTTGGTTTAATATTTTACAAAATATTTAATTATTATAAATTATATAATCACCAAAAATTTATTTACACTCACTGACTTTTTTTTTAAAGTAAATATAGAACTTTGAGTATGAAGGTGGAAAACTTTTAAAAAATCATTCATAGTCCTATCAACTGGAAAGAATCACTGCTATCTTTGTGACTATCATATATATACTATTTTAAGAAAACAATTTTCTCTCTTTCTCTCTTCAGTATAGGAAGTTGGGGTACCCCAACTTTGAAGGTGTGCAAACAGCAGCTGACCTCTCTGTCAAGGCTGTATGTGGACAGTTGGACACATGGGCCCTTTTAGAACTATGACTTGGGGGCCCATACCATGACTGTGAGGGTCCTCTGATTCATATGCATTCATATTTCTTTCACATTCATCGGTTTTATTACTACTTTCATATGGATAGTCTCTCTTTTATAGATTTTTTAAAGCTTTATTTAGGTAAAATTGACAAAACTGTATGATATTTAAAGCATACATGGGGATTATTTGATGTTCATTTACATTGTGGAAAGATTCCACCCATCTAGTTAATTAACACATTCAACACCTCTTGGATTTACTTTGTGTGTGTGTGAGAGATCCATATTTATTTTTATTTGCTCTTTCAATAAATGCTAATAATTCACATTGCTAACATTAAAAGTGGCCAGGGCACCTGGATGACTTAGTTGGTTAAGTGTTGGTCTATTGATTTTAGCTCAGGTCATGATCTCAGGGTCACAAGATAGAGCTCCACTATGGCCTTTGTGCTCAGGACAGAGTCTGCTTGAGATTCTCTCTCTCCCTCTCCCTCTGTTCCTCCCTCAAATAAATAAATAAATAAGTAAATAATAAATGGTCCTCATCTTGGAAATCTAGGATGTAGAAAACTAGAAAATCTTTAAGACCACTTCCTTCATGCAGTTTTAAGGAAAGAACTGGATGTTTTTCTTCTTTGTGCAGTACTCATCAGCATCAGAGCTTTCCCATGTTGAGCCCTGAAATGAACCAGCCTTTCCTATTGCTGTAACCCACACAAAAGCCCTTTGACTAGGTATTACTTTATTTTTCAATGCGGGCACTATAGATGAAGAATCAAGATTTAGGGAAATGAGGTACATTATTTGCCTCATTTCACAGAGGGAAAACAGAAACAAAAGCACCCTGTCCCTCCCATAATTGTTTAGACTCCACCTGTCACTCTGAAAGAAAAAAGACTGCGGTGGTTTTGGATTGTATACGTGAATGCTCAGATCCCCCTGTCAGGTGTCCTGAGAGTCTGCAGTGGCAGGGCCAGACCGCAAGCAGCTGGCCCAAGCTCACTGGGTCCTGGTCCTGATTTTCAGTACCCAGGACAGCGGCTGGATTTTCGAGGAGCAGGGCTGGACACACATTCCCAATACTCTCTCTCCCAGGCTCTTCTGTCTATCTTCCCTGAAACATCCCATTATAGAGACACCTCAAGTGGTCTCCAGTCCTTCCCAAAGGTGAATATAGTCTTCCCCTCAGAGTCACAGAGCTTTCAGGCTGGGCACTCACGTGCCTGGCAATTCTGAGCTGCAAGCCGGCCACATTTTCCGGCTCACATCACGGCAGAAAGCAGACAGACCTGGGAATGGTTATCGGCCAAGAGCTGCAGGCGAACAGCTAATCCAGTCCTGGAAGGGGGCACTGGTAGTTAAGCCCTTTAATGGCCTCAGTCCTATGATAATTAGTCCTGGCCTGGAGCTAGCGAATAGCGAGCCCTTCTAACCTGAAACGGAGCCTCATCCACTGCTCAACGCTAATCCCTTGCACAATGAAAGCCGAACTAATTCACTGGGTAAACACCCTCTCCAGTTACTTACAAGCTGTCTTATTTCAGTCCCAAACCAAATAGAGAGGCGGCCAGTGACTGGAGAGAAAATAAAATATTAAGAACTCATTTTGCCTGAAACTCCCCCTGGGATGCTTGCCTATCACAGTATTTTGTTATGGCAATCCGCGCTGACTAATATAGATGGAAATAATTTCATTTTAGAAAAATTCTTCTGTACTTATAAACCTGATTTTTCATTTACTTATAAACCTGCTTCACAAACATTCAAGAGCAGTCTCCTGGATGCCAGGTGCTGTTCTAGGCATTAGGCATGAGTGGAAGAAAAGCTGGATATGCTTCCATTCTCAATTCTATGGGCAGGACAGTGGATGCCTGGTCTGCACGGAACTAAAAGCTGTGATATGCACATTTATGGGTCAGACAGCAGTTTTCCTGGGGACACAGAGCTGCCTGAATTAACCAGCTAACTATATTTAGGAAACATACAGTATTAGCACAGCCCCATTTCAAGTCCAGTAGAAAGAGATTAAGAAAAACAGAGAAAACTCTTCCTGGACATGAATGCTACTAATTGCATTTTCTCAGTTCCAAGCACCTGCCTTTCAGAAACAGGAACAGCTACAACCTAAACTTTCAGTAGAAGATGACACTATTATAGAAAAGAAGATTTTTTTGTCCAGGAAGCCAAGATGAAAGCTCCCCATCTCAGTTTCTAGAGCAGAACATAAGAATTGTTCTCCTTTGAAAAGTGAGAAGATTCGGAGTATCTATATTCCTGTGCTTGAATCAAGCAGAGAGTTCTTAAATCCTGACTATATTTACCATGTTTTAATCTGAAAAATTCATAGAAGAGTTGCATTGGAATCTCAGATTTTCATGTTTCATGACTTTAGCAAATGGGAAAGCAGTGTTTTGTTAACCACCATAAGCACACAAGAGCCATTATCTTTCAAAAACTAAGCAATTTGCACGAAAAAAATCAACTCTTTCCAAAAATGTTTTCCATGGTGGCTTCTGCAGATTTGGGGGATTAAACTGCAATTGTCAAGCTCCTTCTGAACTTGCTCTTGATCCGATTTGGGGTTTCTTGAGAGTATAAACAATATGCATCATCTCCTGGACACAGATGTGGTCTCCAGTGGAAGGTCATGCATCATTCAATGCTTACCAAGCTCCACTGGTGCCAGGCACTTTCCTGCATCCTAGATGTAGACTGCCTAGAGGCAGATGAGACAGACCTCTACCCCCCAATTATTTACAAGCTAACATTCGAGATGAGCAGGCAAACAAACATGGGTGGGTGTCACTGGCATAGCATTAATGGGGAATTGATACATACTCATGACAGAATACAGAGAATCATGAAACAGACATAGGTTTTCAGGCTGACCGTGGTTTGGATTCTAGCTACTTTCTAGCTTTGTGAACTGGTGCAAAGCATTTAACCTCTCTGAGCTCCAGTCCCCTCATCTGTCACATGGAAGAGCAATGTCCAAATGTACAGGGTAGTTATAAAGATTAAATGTTAAATTCTAACCAGTTCTCTAGCACACTGCCTATAACTTTCTGCTGGTCCAATAAATGTTTGTTCTGTCTCTTTCAAATAACTGTCAGTATTATTTGTATAAATCACTTATTTCATCTGAGCTACATATGATTACCTTCAAGTGTTCAGAAATCCAAGTGGGCTATGGTAAGAGCAATTGAAGTATTTCTTATAGTACTCCTAAGAACTTGGTTTTATGCTCAATATTTGCTTGATTTTTCAGAAAGCTGTGCTTCAGGATGTGGGCCTACCATGAATCCAGCAGACATGGAAGATGCCTTTCTCCAAGCCAGGGAGGGGCTAAATCAGGAGACAGCAGGTCTCCCTTGTAAAGAGAGGGTGGATCCTGGTGTCAAGAAGTCAGGAGGTCAACACTAGTCTTTATCACTCAGGCTTCTGACCCTGGCTGGAAATCTGATGAGTACATAAGACCCTGGGTCCATGGGATAGGGGTGAAAGAATGGAAGAAAATAGGAATCCCCCCAAGAAAGGGTTAGAGACTGCAGTACCACTTAATGACAGTAGACATTCAGGTGCAAGAGGACCAGGAAGGAAGTACAGCTGCCACCAAAGTTGTGTCAGGTCCATTAACAGTAGGGACCAAAAAGAGAAGTCAGGCTGGGCCCAGTCAGCTCTCAACACGTTAGCAGTGATTCCCTTTGAGAGCCTATGGCTTTCACCATTGTACTGTCAGCTGTGTCATACCTACCTGATGCTAGAATGTCCACTGCCACCTGCATTCATTCTGGGACTGCTGACTTTTGTTTCCGGTTTACTTAATCTGCCTTTTTTCTGAGACTTCCTTCACTTCCCAATTTTAGTTTCTGACTTGGGTTGCCTGCTTCAAAACTACTCAGCTTAAACTCCCACCTCAGTCCAGCAGGCTGGGGTCTTGTGCCCTGGGGGCCTGGACTGGGCTGGGGTTACCTGATTCTTACTGTGGGCATGGAGCCAATGATAATCTGAGACAATGTGTCTGGGGTGGAATTGAAGGGAAAACAAATCACATAATCCACTATGGGAAGGAGTGCAGCTAGAGGGGAGATGGGAAGCAGAGAGCATTTTTACGACTGCCCTCAACCCTGAGAAGAGGAAGAGCTAGGGACCAAGCTTGGACACATCCATAAGCCCATGATCTCTGATCTCTGAAATTGCACATTTGAACATGAGAACACCTTGAACATTCGTCAAGGAAGTAGCATATCAGGATACAAGAAGCTGTCTTTCTGTTCACATGTTTCTACCTTCACGTCACACCGCTCACGCTGTGTGGAGACCACTTTCATCAGAAAGAAACTGAGATTCACCAGTCAGGAAATAACAGGTGTTGGCAAGGATGCAGAGAAAGGAGAACCCTCATACACTACTGGTGGGAATGCAAGCTGGTGCAGCCACTTGGGAGAACAGTATGGAGATTCCTCAAAAAGTTAAAAATAGAACTAACCCTATGACCCAGAAATCACACTACTGGGTGTTTACCCTAAAGATAGATATGTAGTGATCTAAATGGGCACCTGTACCCCAGTGTTCATAGCAGCAATGTCCACAATAGCCAAACTATGGAAAGATCCTAGATGTCCATGGACAGATGAATGAATAAAGAAGATGTGGTATATATATATACAATGGAATATAAGGCAGCCATCAAAAAACCTCCAAATCTTGCCATTTGCAATGGCGTGGATGGAACTAGAGGGTAATATGCTATGTAAAATAAGTCAATTAGAGAAAGACAATTATCACATGATCTCTCTGATATGTGAAATTTGAAAGGCAGGGCAGGGGTTCACTGGGGGAAGGGAGGGAAAAATGAAACAAAATGCGACCAGGGAGGGAGACAAACCATAAGAGACTCTTAATCTCAGGAAACAAACTGAGGGCTGCTGGGGGGATGGGGGGTGGGAAAGGATAGGGTGGCTGGGTGATGGACACTGGGGAGGGTATGTGCTATGGTGAGTGCTATGAATTGTGTAAGACTGATGATTCACAGACCTGTACCCCTGAAACAAATAATACATTTTATGTTAATAAATAAATAAATATTTTTAAAAAGTAAAAGTAAAAAAAGCAATTGAGGCTCTAGTCAATAATATTGTAATAACATCCTATGGTAACAGATGGTGACTACTTATTGTGGTGAGCACTGAGTAATGTATGGAATTGTTGAATCAATATGTTGTACACCTGAAACTAATATAATATGGTATATTAATTATACTTCAATAAAAAATAAATAATTATAGATAAGGAAAAACAAAACAAAAACAGATTCACAGATACAGAGAGCAAATTGCTGGTTGCCACAGGGGAGGAGTATGGGGGATGGATGAAACAGGTGAAGGGTGCTAAAAGATAGAATATTCCAGATTTGAAATATATGTCATGGGGCTATAACATACAGTGCAAGGAATATAGTCAATAATATTGTAATACTTTTCTATGGTGACAGATGGCAACCAAATGTATAGTGGTGACCATTTTCTAATGTATATAAACTATCAAATCACTATATTGTACACCTGAAACTAACACAGTATTATGTTAATTATTCTTCAGCAAAAAAATAAATAAAAGCTGAAAAAATGAAGGCAATTGAAGGAGGTTCTAGAGGTTTTCCCATTGCTGATATTCTACATCCTCAACTGTAAATTAGACTATATCATTCCTAAGTCACAGGGGAAGAATAATTGTGGAGTCTATACTGCTGAATCCTTATTGAGTGTTTTCAGGGTAGAAAGAGAACACTGGAGTCACACTAGTTAGATTTTAGCAATTACCAGGGAAACCTAAAAACTATGGTCACCAGTGAAAACAGGACGGTCCCCCCTACCTGTGGAATGTGTACACCTCATTATCTGAAAGCACAGATAATTTAGCAAGTTAAGATGACAATCCTAAATCTTGACCACATTGGTCAGTTTTCTCATGTTTCCCCAGATTATGTGGGACCCTAAGAGAGACAGGACAGAGTTAAGGGGAGGGTCTGAAGGTCCCTGACCACACTCCCTCTGTTACCTCCCCACAGTTTGGTCCCTAACTTCTGCTAATTCCCATCTTTAGATACGTGACTCATAACCTCATGGAGACTCAGCTTTCTCCTCTGTGAGGGAGATGGAACTAACGTGACTGACCTGTGTTTTAGGGTTATGCCAAGGATCAAGTAATATAATGGACAGAAAGGAGCCTGGTGAAGTACCACCCACATGCAAGGTATTATATTTAAGTAAGTGCTTAATAACTAATTTTACGTGAAGATAACAATGTTACTTGATACTTAAGTTTTCTCAGCACTTTCCAGATTTCTGTGTTTGACAAGTTAATCCTCAATTCCATGTTATCTACTTTGTCAGTCAATAGAGGATCTTGGTCTCTTCAGGAAATTTAGTGAATAATGAAACAGACATAAAGGCACAATTTGTGTATTTCAGGTTCAAAGACTTGTCTAAAGTATTAACTTCCTATAGAGAGCTTAAATCAGGTGTAATCATACAAGATCTCAGATGTGGTGGAGACTTTTTTTTCAGTTTATAATATAGGGATGATAGGCCTAGGGAAAAATAACTTCTATTATTATTGATAGAAATGCAAAGTTATTATGCACAATGCTGGTTTTCTGAGCATTTTTCATGTACATGTTTTTGTCTAGCTATTTATCAGTTTTTTAGTCCATTAGTTGGTTCTTACCTAATATTCTGAGAATGTGTCCATCAAATCAGAATCTGAGGAGCTCAAAGCCAACAGTCCCTGTCCTGATGAGGATGGTCCAGAACACTACAAAATAAATACTGAAGGATCTATGGGCAGCAAGGGCCTATAATTGATATGACTTTATAGGTACTTGGGGGTGACAGGTTATTTATAGATGGTTGGAAGTGACTACAACCCAAAATGTCCTATACCAGTAGCCACTGTCCTATCTCAGAGGACCATCAAACCCTCACCAGCAGAATCTGATTCTCCTTCAGAAGTGAGTCATCAGGCTAGAATGAGCCAGGTCCTAGAGACCTCTTAGACATATCATGATAGGGCAGACAGAAAGAGTCCGTTAGTAACATAAAAGCATTTGACATCAGGGAATTCTAAACTGTGCCATTGAGAAGGCACGACCTTTAGATTCTGGAGACAGACATTAAGAACGGACACAGACATTCACGTTATGATGCCAGATAGCCCCCACCACAGGGACTGAATAGGACTGGACTGGGGCAGGGGGTAGGCACTGAGAAAAAAGCTCAGGCAAAGACCAGGCCCCATGGAACAAGATTACGGCCCTAGTGTACAAGGTGAGGGTTCAGACACAGAAAACAAGGTTAGAGCTACAATCCTGGAACCTGGATTTCAGGACAGAACATAAATAGTAGCAAGTCCCATGAGACTATGAAGTCTAGGAAACTGCTAGAGCTAGACAGGTACAGGGAAAAGACAGGCCTGAGCCATAGGTGGAAATAGTTGAAGGACATCTGGGAGGATAATTTGGCTAAGGGTAGGATTTTGAGCACCACTTGTTTCTGGAGAAATGGCCACACAGCATGAGCCTAGGCAGGTATAGCAGGGGCAGGCCCTACTGTGGCTGATGGTCAGTGCTCGAATAACAACATGGGGTAAAGTTGGGCATGTTAAGTCGGACTTGTCACAGAGAGGGCAAAGTAGGGTCCCCATGACCTGCCTTGGTGTCAAGAGGACTGAGGTTTTAATTCTGTCATGGAGCTCTAGCCTCACTCAAGGAGGACCTTTCTCCAGGGATCTTAGCCCTAGGGTAGCCAAAGATGCTCTAGATCTGCTGGAAGAGATGATCCTCACCCAGATAGGAGCCTTTCATTTTCAGATTACATGGGTTTATCTCTCAGGGCTAGGATCTCTGTCTCATGGCCAGTGTCATTGTTACCTAATATACACGCTCGCCTTCTAACTAACTAACGAACTGATTTCACTGGGATCAGTGCTGTGCCTGGCTTAAAAATCAAACCAAACCAGGGACGCCTGGGTGGCTCAGTTGGTTAAGCAGCTGCCTTCGGCTTAGGTCATGATCCCGGCGTCCTGGGATCGAGTCCCGCATCGGGCTCCTTGCTCGGCAGGGAGCCTGCTTCTCCCTCTGCCTCTGCCTGCCATTCTGTCTGCCTGTGCTCGCTCTCTCCCCCTCTCTCTCTCTCTGATAAATAAATAAAATCTTAAAAAAAAAAAATCAAACCAAACCAAACAGATTTCCAAGCCCCTTAATGAATATGCATAGCCTTATGATGTTCTGGTAAGTGAAGTATATAAGCTGAAGTTAATGGGGGAAGAAACTCTGAGCACTGGTAATTGCCAGGTAGAGTGCTTCTGGCAAGAGCCTTAAAAGGGGACTGACTTACTAGGCATATACCTTTCTACATGTGCCTCTTTACCCATTAACCTTTTTCTTTCCTCTTCTCCTTTTCACATTACTCCTTCTCCTTCCTTCCTCTTGCTTCCTACCTATAACTCTGATGTGCTTGCCAGAACTACCGTGATAATTCTGTAACCAGGAGGCAACCCTGAGGATAGAGAAACCGTTGCAGAGCACCAGCAAGGTTGATGCCAACCTTCAGGCTTCATATGACAGACTCACTCCTTTTCCATGTTACTGTAGTTGGGCATCAGTATTTTGCTGCCAACCCTGACACTCTTTAGTGCATATCTCTTCTAGCTGGACCACTAGGGATGGGAAGTTCACATGGAGGGAGGAAGAGGCTCTCACAATTTAGGAGATCTGTTGCCTTTAGCTGCCATAAGTGGGTAATGGGATTTCAGTGATGACTTCCTTGACTTAGTTGTCTTCTCTAGCTGAGAGACCGGAAGGAGGTGGACTTTTGGGAGAACACAGTGTCTGGAGGACACTTTGGCAAGGTCTTTTTCTCCAAGACTCCAAAGTCTGTGTCATGTCGTTGGTCTCTTAATATTATTTATGTGTTGAGGGGAAAAAAAAATACCGGCTGCTTTCTTTATTTTTTTTTATTTTTTATTTATTTATTTATTTATTTATCTATTTATTTATTTATTTTATTTCCAGCATAACAGTATTCATTATTTTTGCACCACACCCCGTGCTCCATGCAATCCGTGCCCTCTATAATACCCACCACCTGGTACCCCAACCTCCCACCCCCCGTCCCTTCAAAACCCTCAGATTGTTTTTCAGAGTCCATAGTCTCTCATGGTTCACCTCCCCTTCCAATTTCCCCCAACTCCCTTCTCCACTCTAAGTCCCCATGTCCTCCATGCTATTTGCTTTCTTTAAATTAAGAACTCTTGGTCTGGAGAGTGTGAGCTTTTGAGAGCTTGCTATTCTTGATCATGTCCCTAAATCTGGATCTTCTTGACTTTTGGAAATTTAGTTCTCTGGCCCCCAATCTACTCCTGCCAGTTCTCCAGCAGGAAAAGTCGTGCTTTTTTAGGATTGAGGGATGATGGGGAAGAGAGTAAGAGATGTTAAAAGTTAAAAGCTTTTCTCAAATTTCCCACAAGAGCTAGGTGATATGATTGCAGATACTTGAAGAACATATTCCTTTCCTGCTTTACTCCTGAATTAACATAATTAATCACATATAACATATATTCACTATAAATAATGTTTTTCTGTTCAGGCTATGATGCATCACCTATGGACAGCACAGCAAACCCCTTTCAGTGCTCCCACTTTCTTCCCCATCTTCCCCACCTCAATCTCCCAAGCCCTGCGTCTGTTGAAGGCCCATTAAAGAAATCATTTCCCACCCTGCCCCCACTAGCACTGCACACCTGGTAATAAATAATATGATCATTGCCTAACAGGCACTCGGAAGAGCCCTGTGATAAATAAAGAGACTTCTCATCTCTCCACAGGCTCTGCAGCGAGGGCTGGCAGAGGAGAGCTCGCTATTAAAGAACTCGCATAGCCACAGGCAAATTCTCTCATGCATCTCCTTGTGGAGACCTTTTCTTAAAAACTGAGATTGCTCTGATGGTTCAAGGTGCTATTGAGTTCTAACTCCAGTCACAGCATCTGAGACGATGCTTGTGTCTGATAAGGTTGCTGGAGAATAATGTGAAGGAGAGAGAGGCCTGGTAATGGGTTGCTGTAAGGAGGGGACGAGGCATCTTTGCCCAGAGCCTGAAGACAGAAGCGCTGCTCTTGCGGGAAGGCCTCCCCTGCCCCACCCCCAGATTCTTTTCCATTTTTATTGCATTAAAAAAACACTCTCTAAACATGTACTTCAGAAATCATTTTTTTTCCCTAGCTCCAAGCTAGTAATACTACTCACCAACTGATTTTGTATCATGAGAGGTTTTGAAAATAATTCTGTTTTTCCTCATTCAGGTTTTTTTTTTTTTTCCTGTTTTGTATTGAGAAAACCAAAGAGGGAACAATTGCATTTTGTGCCTTCCTTTTCTCCAGTTGCGTGTTGTTTCACATAATTTTCTACCTTATCTTATTCTTTGGCCTTCAAAACCTTTTACAAAAACAAACCAACAACCAAAAAAAAACCCACAGCCATTATTTCATGGTATTTTATTTTCCTCTTTTCATTTTCCTGTCTCAAGTCTGTGGTCTTTGGGACCTCTCTTTTTCAATTTGGATTCAATGAAAGTGAATTTCCAGGGTTAACTAAATTTAGAAGTTCAGGCCATTTCAGAAACCACAATATAAAAGACAAAAGATGTGAATTCAGTCCAAAGACAGGTTATCTTAAAGCAACCTGGAGACGACAGGGAGCAGAGATATTGGAAGGATTTTATTAGTTTGCCTCGCTCAGTGTGGCCAGAAGCCTAGATACCCTGCCTACTTAAGGCAAAACCAGTACAGGTGCAGTGGAATGGTTTGGGGGCTGTTACAACACACTTGTAATTCCCCCATCTTTTCTTTTTCACTTTCGGACTCCAGGAGATATAGCATAGGTAAGGCCTAAGAGTTCTGTGAGTCAAAGACCTAATTTCTTCCAAGTATGAGTGCATGCATGTGGTGGGGGGTGGTGAGGTGGGGAGCAGCATCAGTAGATGCAGGTTGTTTTTCACTCATGCCCTTCTCTTACCCACTGTTTGAGGCCATTTCTAAGGGTGAATAAGTTAACAAGAATACTTGCTCAGACTCAGAAGACAGGAGAGCTGGTTGTTTACCTCAAAGAACATAAGCTTGGGTAAAAATTAGCACAGGCAGATCAATAATGGATTAATAATACAACAGTGTTATAGTCAAGTTCTGGGCTACAAAGTACATATACCAAATGCTGGTAGAACCCAAGTGGTGAAGCCTTGGATAGTCAGGGCCATCATTAAGGCCAAAGTGGGATTTATGTGGACCTTGAAAGGATTAAAAGATCTCTTTTTTACTATGGGCTTCTAGAGAGAAGCCATTTAACAGCAGTCCTCCATTATGGACTGTCTCCATGACTGTGTACTGCCTGGAGCCTGTTGCATAGGAAGGTGAACATACATGTTTCTCTGATTCTAGCTTCCAGGTCCCATTTTGAAACTATGAACACTTGCTTAGAAGAGAGGGCACTGGATCTGGCATTCCTTCAGTACTGATGGTTTCTGACCCACTCTCCATTATCAGGAATAACATCAGACCTGCTCTAGACATCTAAGGCTCCAACACGGGTGATGAAGCACAGGAAATTAGATGAGACCTAGAAGCCGGTTCCAGTTCTCCCTGTCTAGAAATCACCAGCATTAACTTAGGGTGACTCTTTTCCTATTCTTAAACTTCCACTTCCTCATCTATTCTAAAGATCCAGTAAGATGGATCCTAGGGTCATTTTGGGCTGTAGCCCTCAGCATGCTGATGTACATGTCCTGGAGGCCAGCCATGCTTATTGGTCTTGCAAGAGTTTATGGTGTTGACACCTGGCAATTGCAAACACACCATTCTTAGTTGTACAAAGATCCAGCAGGATTTTCAAACCCTCACTTCTGGTGTGGCCAGTAGGTAATAGCCAAGCAGGCATCTAGGATTAGTGATTTCTATTCACAGGAAAGAACAAAAGGAGAGTTTTGGGCATGATCACAGTGACAGCTGTCCTGTCATGTATAGCTTCATTTGAAGGCAAAATATGGGCATAGATTATGAGATTAGAATCCCTATGGTTTAAATTCAGAAGTCTAGGGCAACATGTAAGAAATCCCAGGTGATTTAGGAAAAGAACAATCTCTAGTTTTAAGTAATTTCAGAAAAATCAACCTGTCAATTGGTAGACCTGAGGCATGGATGAGCTATATAATTTGTGGGGACCTGTTCCAAACGAAGATGTGGAATCCCTCGTTCAAAAATTAAGACTATCAGGGCATCTGGGTGGCTCAGTCAGTTAAACATCTGCCTTCATCTAAGGGAATCGAGCCCAACCTCAAGCTCCCTGTTTGGCAGGGAGCCTGCTTCTCCCTCTCCCTCTACAACTCCCCCTGCTTGTGCTCTCTGTCAAATAAGTAAATAAAAATCTTAAAAAAGAAATTAAGACTATTAGTTGGCAACAGCAGAGCATTAAAGACCAGCAGGGGTCCCTCACAAGTGTGGGGCCCTGTGCTATTGCATAAGACACACCCTCGTGAAGTCGGCTCTGCTGGGCACATGGAGGAGGTGAGGATGATGATTATTGGTCTTGCAGAATGAGGAAAGTCCCAAAAGGTCATTTAGCTTACTTGGTGCAATGAGCTCCATGCAGTATCCAACTGACTGAGCTTCACACACATGGTGAGTATAAGACTGAAATTTTTTAGGTGATTCTAATTTAAAGCATTCTCTAGTATTATTGCCCACTGCCTAGGTTTTATTGTCTTCTTCTTGTTTTGCTGCTCAGAAAGCATAGACATCAAGCATATAAAATATGTTCACTAATTTTTGGTCCTTTAGTTCAATAAAAAACTATGTATTAGATTGTTATTCTTTGTTATACAAGAAGATGCAAGGGCTGCTGAGGACATTGCCCTGGCCTTCAAGGAATGATGATGCTTCTCCATTCATCAGAGAAGGCCCAGATGTACCTCTCCATAGTGATACTTTGTCATGCATCAAAAGATGCAACTTTGTGTACTTGGCCACAACAAAATGGACTTCTTTAACAATAGTTTGTGAAGGGGACCTGTGACCTTTTTAGGCTTAGTACTCTGGGGTTTGGTAATTTAACAGAGACCCAAAGATGCTTAAAGTGTTATAGTTGAAATTTTTGCTGAGAAAAAAATTTGAATCAAGTCTGTAGACTGGAGTGGAGGAGGCAGGCAATTATATTGGCCACTTGCCTTTCTTTACTATACAGGTAATCATACCTGTATGATGCAGTAGTATTTACAAGGTGGGACATTAACAAGGGACTAAAAATTTACTCTTCTAAATTGTTAAGGGATGAATATGAGTGAAACTTGGGAGTTATTCAGACTAGTAATCTCATAACTAGTTTAACACAAAAATTTTTTGATGAATTTCTTTTTCTCTATCTATTTTAATACCCCATCAGACCCATTGGATTATAGTTTTCACTATTTTTGACCTTCCTAAGTAGTCTGAAGTCTTTCAACATAAGCCCTAAATTTGTGTCCTTTCCTACATTGGTGGCAGGGACTCAGTTTTCATACGCACCAGAGGAGATATTCTAGTTAGCATGTTTAAATTAAAATACTTTATTTGTATAGTTTGCATTTGGGTGGAAGGATTTGTAAAGAATATTTTACTTGTAAGTCCGTTAAACATTTGGGATCTCAGGTAGTTAATAGTAACCTTAAAAGATTTATGAATTGCTGTTGATCAAAGCACTTATTTTTTTCTTTACAACTCAATTACCCAACATATAGTGTATCATTAGTTTCAGAGTTGAGTTCAATAATTTATCAGCTGCATATAACACCCAGTGCTTATCAGTCATTTCACATGCCCTCCTTAATATCCAACCCAGTTACCTCATCCCGCCATCTACCTCCCCTCCAGCAACTCTCAATTTATTCCCTATAGTTAAGAGTCTCTCGTGTGGGCGCCTGGGTGGCTCAGTCGGTTAAGCACCTGCCTTTGGCTCAGGTCATGATCCCAGGGTCCTGGGAATGAGTCTGGCATAGGGCTCCTTGCTCAGCAGGGAGCCTGCTTCTCCCTCTGCCGCTTCCCTCACTCATGCTTGCATGCTCTCTCTTTCTCTCCTTTTCGTAAAAACAAATAAATAAAACCTTTAAAAAAAATTCTCTCAAAACAATCTGAGGGTTTTGAAGGGGCAGGGGGTGGGAGGTTGTGGTACCAGGTGGTGGGTATTATAGAGGGCACGGATTGCATGGAGCACTGGGTGTGGTGCAAAAATAATGAATACTGTTATGCTGAAAATAAATAAAAAATTAAAAATTAAAAAAAAGTCTCTCATGGTTTGTTTCCCTCTCTAATTTCTTTATATTGTTTCAAAGCACTTATTTTTAAAGATCCATGTGTCTTTAGTGCTAGGAAACCCAAGAAATTCAATAATGATCATCTCAGAAAGCCCCAAGAGTCTTTAGATCAAGCGTTTAGTATGAAAGCCATTGTAGGACTAGACAGTGGTGACACCTGTTATTAAGGAAAGAATAAGCACCTGTTTTTTCCCCAGAGAGACATTTCTATGTTCCCCCGAAAGATTTTCAATTTCAGTATCATCTTCTCTCCACACAGCCCCTAAGGGAAGAAAGTTTTTCTGAGTTCCACATCTTCCATCTGAAGAACAATATCTCTTTTCAAAAGCATGTGCTAAAAGCCCTCACTGATTCAAGAGTTAAATGTCTGGTCCAAAATATCATTGCTAAGATAATGTTGATGGTTAGGGAGCTTACCATTTCTGTTTTCTCCTAGGAGTTTTATAGTTTCAAGCCTTCTACATTCAAGTTTTTAATCTATTTTGTGTTGATTTTTGTGTTGGTGTAAGACAAAGGTCCAGTTTCATTCTTTTGTATGTAACTGTCAAGTTTTCCCAATACCATTTATTGAAGAGACTCTCCTTCCCTCATTGCATATTCTTGATTCTTTTGTCATAAATTAATTGCCCATTTATGTATGAGTTTATTTCTGGACTCCCTATTCTGTTCCATTGATCTGTATGTCTATCTTTATGCTAATACCATACTGCTTTTATTACTGTCTTCATAGTACAGTTTGAAATAAGGAAGTGTGATACTTCTGGTGTTCTTTCTCAAAATGTTTAGGCTATTTGGAGTCTTTTGTAATTCTATACGTATTTTAGAATTATTTGTTCTTGTTCTGTGGAAAATGTCCACTGGAATTTTGATAGGGATGCATTGAACCTATACATTGCTTTGCATCGTGTGAACATTTTAATAATTTAATTATTCTAATCTATGAGCACAGAAAATCTTTCCATTTATTTGTGTCTTCTTTAATTATTTTTATCTGTGTCTTACAGTTTTCAGTGTATAGGTCTTTCACCTCCATGGTTAAATTTATTTCTTGGCTTTTTATTCGTTTTGATGAGATTTGAAATGGGATTTTTTCCTGAGTTTTCTTTTTGATAGTTCATTACTAATGTATAAAATCAGAATAGCTTTTTGTATAGCAATTCTATATCCTGAAGCTTTACTGAATTCATTTATTCTAATGGGTTTTTTTAGTGGAAACTTCAAGATTTTCCATATATAGTATCATGTCATTTGCAAATGTGACAGTTTTACTTCTTCTTTTCCAATTTGTATACCTTTCATTTGTTTTTCTTGCCTAACTGCTATGGCTAGGAGTCCAATACTATGTAGGATAAAAGTTGTGGAGAGTAGGCATCCTTGCCTTGTTCCTGATTTTAGAGGAAAAGCTTTCAGCTTTTCATGGTTGCATATAAGCTATGTTGGGGGTTTTCACCAATTGCCTTTATTGTGCTGAATTATGTCCTCTATCCCCACTTTGTTGAGAGGTTTTTTTTTTTTTTATCATAAACAGATGTTGAAATTTGTCTAATGCTTTTTCTGCACCTATTAGGATGATCATGTAATTTTTATTTTTCATTCTGCCAATGTGGATTATCACACTAATTGACTCACAGGTGCTAAGCCAACTTGTGTCCCTGGAATAAATCCCACTTGTTCATGATATGTGATCCTTTTAATGTATGGTTGAATTTAGTAAGCTAACAGTTTGTTGAGATTTTTTGCATCTGTGTTCATCAGAGATATTGACCTGTAATTTTCTTCTTAAAAAGCTTCTGCACAGGGGTGCCTGGGTGGCTCAGTGTGTTAAGCCTCTGCCTTGGGCTCAGGTCATGGTCTCAGGGTTCTGGGATCGAGCCCCACATCAGAGTCTCTGCTCAGTGGAGAGCCTGCTTCCCACTCTCTATCTGCCTGCCTTCCTATCTCCTTGTGATCTCTCTCTCTCTCTGTGTCAAATAAATAAACAAATAAATAAAATCTTAAAAAAAAAAAAGCTTCTGCACAGTGAAGGAAACTATCAACAAAATGAAAAGTCAATCTACTGAATGGTAGAAGGTATTTTCAAGTCATATACCCTATAAGGGTTTAGTATCCAAAATATATAAAGAACTCACATAACCAAATAACACAATAATCCAATTAAAAAACAAGTAGTGGGTTGTGCTTTAAATAAATGCTTTAAATAAATTTTAGATTTTTTTCCCAAAGAAAACATAGATGATTATCAGACACATGAAGAGATGATTGACATCACTAATCATCAGGGAAATGCAAATCAAAACCACAATGAGATAGTACCTCACACTAGTCAGAATGGCTAAGTATCAAAAAGATAAGAAATAACAAGTATTGGTGAGGATGTGGACAAAATGGAACCCTTGTACACTGTTGGTGGGAATGTACATTGATGTAGCCACTATCAAAAACAGTATGGAGTTTCCACAAAAAATTAAAAGCAGAACTACCATATGATCCAGCAATTCCACTACTAAGTATCCATCCAAAGAACATGAAAACACTATGTTTGAAAAGATATGTGCACCCCTATGTTCATTGCAGCATTATTTACAATAGCCAAGGTATGGAAACAACCTAAGTATTCATTGATGGATGAATGGATAAAGGTGTTATATATATATACATACATACACATATATGTAATGGATTATCACTCAGTCATAAAAAGGACATCTTCCATTTGTGACAACGTGGATGGACCTTGAAGATATTATACTAAGTGAAATAAATCAGATAGAGAAAGACAAATACTACATGATTTCATTTATATGTGGAATTAAAACAAACAAACAAACTTCTAAAACAAACAGAAAAACAAAATCCAGACTCATTGATACAGAGAACAAATTGGTGGTTGCCAGGGGAGGGGGAGTTTGGAGGAGAGAGACAAAATAGTTGAGTGGGACTAAAAAGTAAAAACTTCCAGTTACAAAATACATAAGTCATGGGGTTATAATGTACAGCATATGGAATACAATCAATAAAATTGTATTAAATTTGTAAGGGGATGATGGTAAATAGATGTATTGTGGTGACCATTTTATAATGCATACAAATGA
Organism: Mustela erminea; assembly: GCF_009829155.1. Taxonomy (NCBI): domain Eukaryota; kingdom Metazoa; phylum Chordata; class Mammalia; order Carnivora; family Mustelidae; genus Mustela; species Mustela erminea. The sequence continues at coordinate 94,915,343 of NC_045614.1, forward strand.
CAAATTACTAAGGTATACACTTGAAACTTATATAATATTGTATGTTGGTTGTACCTTAATAAAAATTTAAAAAGAGTTTAGTGTTAGGGAAGTCTCTATGTCTTTAAAAAAAAAGGAAGCAAGAAAGAATAATTCTCAGTTTTCTAGAGTTCTAAAACTTATTTTTTAAATTAAAAATTTTTAAGCTAAGGATTTACAAATCAGCTATTAACTTTTAAGAGTTTCATTATAGTTTTAAAAATCATAATTACTTGAGGTAGGGGAGAGGGGGTGTCTACTTTATTCCTAATGGAAACTATATAGATGAAGTGTCTATATAAAAAATGGGAGCTGTGATTATATTAATACTGTCTAACTGATATTCAATAACTCACCCTTCTATTTCCTATTGTCCATATTTAAATACTTCAAAAAGAATTCTAATCAAGTGGAAATTAATAGGGGAGGAAAGACTGGGGCTGGCAGGAGAAGGTTCTAATCCCACTATCGCTTAATATTTCAAAGTCTCTTTTATTTTCTTAATAAAAGGGCAAGAGAAAGAGAGGGAGAGAGAGAAAAGGGAATTAATCCCTTGCTCTGAACTGTCCTCTCATCTTAATGCTTTAAATAAATTCTAAGAGAATATTACACATGAGAAGGCTATTTCTGGCCAATGGCCAGGCTTTAGTTTTGCTTCTCAACTTTTTTCCATCTTTCCTTCTCCCTTCCCTTTATTCTACCTGTCTTCTCTCCCCTCTTTTCTCCATTCCCAAGATCTTTAAAACCCAGTGATGGGAGCTATATTTAAAGTCCAAGTTCCTCTGACATAATCTGGCTACATATCTCCCACTGCCTTACTTTCTTCCCCACTCCATCACCTGGGGACAATGCACCCTTCAGAAACACATCATGTGCATTCCTGCCTCTGTGTTTCTGCACTTGTTAGTCCCCTCATTTCCTCCACGCCTACTTTTTCCTTTTGGGCTCGGACCAATTTATTATTCAAGCCCCACCTTCTCTATGGAAGTATCTATATGTAGCTACTTAAAAACTATGATAATCATGAAACATTATAACTATGAATATTTATTGAACAATTCCAGTGTGATAAGCAATTTACTTTAATCCTCTTGGTTATCCCTAGGAGACTATACAAACCTTGTAGGTGAAGTCTGGGATTAGAAAAAAGTTATCTCAATTCTCAAAGGTTGGGGGCCTCTTGAGTGGGAAAGCCAGAGGCAGAGCTCTAACATTTGCTTCCTCTCTTGTTCCTGACTGCAAATGCACTTAGAGTCAAAACCCACATGGTTTAATAATTTAAAGTTAATTATTTCTTGACAACATCAACTTTCTTAAGCAAAATGATAAGTTTTGTGATGAGAACAACCATTCATTTGTATGTCCCTAGGATCTCATCTGGGATAGGTGCACAGTAGATTCTCAGTGCCTACTTCACGATAAAGGTCTGGATTTTTCCCTATGAATTTTATTGTTTTCACTGTATACACTCAACCGCCATATAAACTCAATTTACATCTTCTAGGGATAAACATTATCTTGTTCTTCCTCAAAATTGAACTAAATGAGTCAATGATGACACATTTGCTATTTAATATATATTATCAATCAATTGATCAATTAATTCATTAATCCATTTAACAAACAGCTACTGAACACTTTTATGTGCCAGACACTATTTTAGGCACTGGGAAATAGAGCAGTAAAGAAAATATACCAAAAAAAAAAAAATGCGCCCTTATTACATTGCCCATACTCTAAATTGGGCGACACAGAGAAAGTAAATAGGTAAAATATATGTTAGATGACAATGAGCTATAACAGAAAATAAAGCAGGAGAGGAGACAGGGAGTTGGTAGAAGAGGTGATGGTGCTATAATGTTGAATATAATGATGCGGGAAAACTCACTGAGCATCGACTGGGAGGAGGTGAAGGAAGGAATGTGGATATTTGGGTCAATAGGCAGGCAGAAGGAAAAGCAAGTATAAAGGTGGGAATGTGCCTGAAATGTTCAAGAATCAGTGTAGCATATTTACCTCTAATAACAGAAGGGAAATTATTTCTTCTAAGTATGCTTGTGTGTGTGTGTGTGTGTGTGTGTGTGTGTACACTGGTAGAAGTTTAATATAAACCTACATAGGCAGGCAAATCCCCAAAGTCCATACATGTATTTTGAGCAGAAAAATAGGAAAGGAGTAGAAATGTATTACTACAGGGGCACCTGTAGGTGCCTGTAGGGCACCTGAGGTGGCTCAGTGGGTTAAAGCCTCTGCTCAGGTCAGGATCTCAGGGTCCTGGGATCAAGCTCTCTGCTCAGCGAGGAGCCTGCTCCACCACAACCCCCACCTCTGCCTCTCTGCCTCCCTCTCTGCCTACTTGTGATATATGTCAAATAAATTAAAATCTTTTTAAAAAAATGTGTTACTACAAAAAAAAAAAAAAAAAAAGTACTGGAATAACTAGTCAGTGTTTTAGCCCAGGCTTCCTAGAAAACGAAGTATGACGCCAGAATTAAGAGCTGAGACTTTTTTTGGGAGGTAAAATCCCAGGACAAAGAGAACATAAAGAGAACATAAAGAGAATTGAGGCAAGGAGAAAGAGAAGCAGGATGAGTTTATGCATGATTTTTCTGGTCTCTGCCTCATTAGGGGCCTGGAAGAAACAAGCAAATGACCTTGCAAGGGCACCTGCAGAGCAGAAGCTGTGGCTAGCCCAGTACCCAGGAAGGAGAGATGAGAGAAAATTTTATTGGTGGGACCCTTGCCATCACATGCTTCCCATTGGTCAAATTCATCCTATAGGTAGATAACCGGCCAACCCTCGACCTGGGACTTCTAGGTTTTGAAACCTGGCTCCCTTGTCCAGTTCCCATGCCTGCAATGTGACAACTCAGTTAAGTTTAGATGTAGAAAGAGACAAGAGACTAGACCTGCACTTGGTTAGCCTGGTTGCACAGCAGCTGCCAAGGGGGAGGGCCCAGCATCCCCAGACAAACTGGTTGGCTCCAGGCATTGGGAAATGTGGGTTCTAGGTGGGGTTGGTAGGCAGGATGCAGAGCAGTGACTAAGGGTCTGCAGGTGGCAGTGCTGAGGGAATAGAGGAGGCATATGGGATGAATCTAAAATAATCAGTAATGATCAAGAGCACACGCTTACACAACCCTCAAATCAAATGAGACAGAAGCCCTATTTCCCCTAAGTTTCTGATAAATGATATAGATTAGTGATGCGTGTATATATGTAAGCATGTGTATATGTATATGTATATACATATGCATACATATATTCTGTGACAAGGGGAAGAGTGAAAGATGCATTGGGAAAAGAACAACCTAAGCTGTAACTAAGAAATATAATAGAACATGATGCTGACTTGTTACTCTCAGGAACACAACTGCTAAATGAAGTTACCCTAACCCAGGTCAGTTTCAGCTACAAGCGTGTCCTACAAAGTTAAAGCCAGTGGAAGAGTTTGATAGCCTAGGTCAGAGAACAAAAAAAAATCAAGCCAATTTAACTGTTTTTAATATGACAATCTCCTACTTTTTAAAATGGGAAAAATGATCAAGTTGATGGATTTTAATCACGGCTGGAAAAAAATCACTGTGTGAATATTATAGGTATCTAAAATACTAGATAAATCTACTCTGCTATATATATATTTTTTTCAATTTTCAAATCATTTAGTTATTGGAGAGACATAGTCATAGAAGAAACTCCAAAAATTTAATTTAGCAAAATGTGATATTTTTTATAAAGCAAAACAAATCTAAAAGGAACAGAAACATATAAATATCTAACCAGATACATTACTAAGGCAGAACTGTGCACAACACATTTTTGATGTTTATCATGAGAAACCTCTTTATAAAGATTGAATTTAGAATTGCCTACATTGTCTCCAGGTTTTTATTTGTTTGTTTGGGTTTTTTTGGAGGGTTTTTTTGGGGGAGGGGGATTTGATGTTTTCTAGTTTGTTTGTTTTGTTCGCCATTCTTCCTGCCTCTGGATGTGATACCTACACATCAGCTACATTGCCTTGGCTTTGCTCTAATCTGTCTTCCCTCTGAAAAATAGTTTTGTAAAAATTCAGTCAATGAAATTGGTCTGTTGAACTTCAACTTGGCAGCATAGGAAGAGCACGCGTTTTGTAAGCCAACTATCTCACTCAAGAGGTTGCTTACAGAATTGGCAGCTAAACAGGGCCTGGAGAGCGTAAGGGCAACCCTTCATTTTACATCTGGTAAACCAGAGTCTAAAGAGCAAAAGAGACTCACTAAATACCTCAAAACAGAAAGAAATGCCTCCTGACCTCCATGAGTATGCATTTAAAAAATCTACTTCCATGTCCACACACAGGTAGGAAGCATGAATAAAGAAGAAATTTAAGATTCAGTTGAAACTCGTATCTTTTATATTACTTATGTATTACTGCATGACAAATTACTTTAAAGCTTAGTAGCTTAAAACAAAAAACATTTTCACTCACAATTTCTGTTGGTCAGGAAATCAAGAGCAGTTAAAGTGTGTGTTCCTGGCTCAGGTCTCTCATCTTGCAGTCAAGATATTGGCTGAAGCTGCACTTTTGAAAGCTTAACTGGAACTAAAAGATTTGCTTCCAATATGACTCACTCACATGACTGTTGGCAGGATGCCTTGGTTTCTTGTACATAGGCCCTTACATTGGGCTGTCATGACTCATAGCATGGAAATTGGCTTCTGCCAGAACAAGTGATCCAAGAGGTAGAAGCCATGGTGGTTCCACTGGCTATGCTTACTGGAAGTCACATGCCATCCCTTGTGTATGTTATTCAAGTCAGTCCTACCAAATGTGGGAGGGTCCTAGGCGGGAGTGTGAATGTCAAGAGGTGGGTATTCTTTAAGGGGTCATCCTGAAGACTCCCACAATTCTTTTGAATTAAAACCAGGCATTCTTTAACTTTATATGGAGACATACTCTAGTACTTCATAACTATCATTATCAAGAAATTCTACCTAACTTCTCTCTAACCAGTTAGGCAGCCTTGTAGTTTTTCAAACTGCTTTTCAATTTACCACCATACTTGATTCCTACAACAGTTATTGAATGTAAAAATAAGATTAAAGATTTTGCTTGATAAACAAAAAAGCACAGACACACAAGAATTAAGTAATTTGCTTAAGGCAACTCAGTGGCAGAGATGAGGGTTCAAATCCTCTTGGCTGAGGCTCATGCCATTTGACTATATTGCCTTCTCTCTTCTCTCGTGGTCGTCTTTCTTCCTCTTGATCATTACCCATCATTCTGAAATTACTTCAACTCATGGCTCAAATTCATCCTCTCTATCTCCTAGTCTCCTAGATGACTTCGTTGTCTCAGTAAATGAATCCAGTCATTATGCTGGACTCTCAATTTCTTGACCTTCACATCTCCAATGACCTTCTCCCCTCCACCTTAATTATCCACATTGATGATCACTCCACTATGTCATACTGCTGTACCTCCAACCAGAATAAGCACATTGGAATAGATGACCCCTGACATTGCTGTTTTTTATGACCGAAGGCTCCGTGTTTAACATCTCTGCTATTTACTCTGACAGGCCTCCTCATGATCCCAAGTAGTTTTCAATTATGGCTGTGGAAGACCAAAAAACCCCAAATTTATTTGAAGTTACTTTGGTTGTGGCATTTGTGTGCTTTACCCATTCAAATCAACATTTTTATGATTATGCTTGCATTTGAATTATTGTATTGACAAAAAATAAGTAAATATTCCTTTCTACATTATGTTATCATCAGCACTCCCATTTTAGAGGTGAAACAACTAAGAGTCATAGAGAATGAAAGGCTTACATAAACTAACTTGATAAGAGAAAATAGTTTCAGATAAAAATCATGCTTTCTGAGTACCTGATTCCAAAGCTAGGATTCAGGCTGAGGATGCAGGTCTTTATCACCTAGAGAACAGAATGCTGTAATTTTCTTTCTTGTGAATTTCTTTGAAAATCATCTCAATCCAACAATGCTTGCAGAACTTTTCTTTGACACATTCTCTAGGGAACTGAGCAAGTCTTTCTCACTGATGGCACTGGTCCTACTCAAGTCAGTTAATTCATTCTGTAACAAGTTGATAACTAGTTTAAACCTTTCTTTCCCCCTCCAATGGGGAGAAAATATTCTGTCTTCTGGTTTCTCCTTCTGAATGACAATTTATCTAAAAACTAAAGAGTAAACTGAAAAAATATGCTGTTTAAAATATTTCCTAAGTCTTTTGTCCCAGAAGTGGGATGTTTGGGCTTTGCCTTTTTTTCTGTTGAAGACAGAGAAATTGGACAATGCCTTAAGTCTAATTTGGGGCTTAGAGAACAGTTTCCCTTCTCATAGCATTTGCCTGGACCCCAATGCCAAGATTAAAACTAAGACAAAATTTGCTTTTCACTGTTTCTAGGTGCGTTTCTAGGTGTGTCTTTTCCTTGACTTGGGGGCTGTTCTGGGTCCTTCTCCCACCATCTCCTGTGAGCCTTCTTTACATTCAGCAACCAAAGTCTGCCTTCTCAGCTGGATTTCAAATTTGGGGATAAATTCCTTTGGATTGGTGAATACATTTTGCTTTGCTTTTATTTCTCACAGTGAAACTGCTTTATATTTCTAATTAAATAAATAATATATCTTAGTTAGGAAAAGATGGAGCAATATATAAAAGTATGAAGAAGTAGGTGAAAAAAAATCACATGAAATCCCAGCTTCTGAGGTATCCATTATTAATGAAATTTTGTTGACCTTCTGTTAATGCATATATACATTTACATATAAATATGTAATTTTAATAAATTGAGTATCCTACATACTATTTTTTATCATGGCCACATTTTATGTAACCTTTTACTTTTGCATTATCTCCACCTCCCAAGCTCTTTTTCTCTACCCCCCACACAACCAGCAGAATAACTGCATACATATTTTTCAGAACTTTCTGTATGCATATGTAATTATATTCAGACACAAACAGAGTTTCTTAGATCATTTTTAAACAGAGTTCTTGCTTTGTTGCACTTTCCTATCCAGTGTTTATCTACTAATATAGTTTTTATTTATATAAGTAAATGTAAATATTTAAGCATAATCTATTTATATTTTGCCAAAATTTAAAATTTTCTTTATATAATAAAATATTTATTTTTAAATATAATTTCTGAGTTTATTTTCTTGGTTAAAATGGTAGCCCAAACCAAGGTTATTCATGTAATCTCCTATATTTTAAGATTTTTTAATTTTATTTTTTACATTTCTCTTTTATCCATTTGATGGTTTTATACTGTATAAAAAGTCTACCTCTATTTTTGTTCAAAATGGATTTCCTGTTGTGCTAGCACTATTTATTAAAAAGTCCACTCTTTTTACATTACATTAGAATGTCACTGTTTTTATGCATTATATTCTCTCACATATCAAGATCTGTGTCTGGGCTCTTAATTATCTCTCAATGATTTGTTTGCTTAAAAAAATATATTTTACCAATATGGGACAACTCTCATAATAATATTGGCCATTTTCAGATATTTACCCTTCTGTAAAAATGTTAAGACGATCCCCATGCAACCCCTCTTTAAAGACAAAAACAAAGAGTTAAATCAGTATTTTGGTAGCTATTAAGTCTTCTCATCTAAGAACATTGTACGTCTCTCAGTTTAATCAGATTTTGACTTTTATTAAGATTTGATATTTCTGGGGCACCTGGGTGGCTCAGTGGGTTAAAACTTCTGCCTTCAGCTCAAGTCATGATCCCAGAGTCCTGGGATCAAGCCCCACATCGGGCTCTCTGCTCAGTGGGAAGCCTGCTTCCCCCCACCCCTCTCTGCCTGCCTTTCTGCCTACTTGTGATCTCTGTCTGTCAAATAAATAAATAAATCTTAAAAAAATATATTTTATATTTCTCCAAACATAGATCTCATACCTCACACATTGGTTATTTCTAGAAACTTGACACTTTAGTCACTCTGTGAATGGAATAGTTTCTCATTTTTTCTAGTTGGTTTTAACTAGAATATAGAAAAATCAATTAACTCTGTTTATCCTGCATTAGTCTCTTCTACCAACTCTAATAATAGTTTTTACTAACATCTTTTTTTATATGTGCAATAATATTAGCAAAAAAGTAGATTTATTTTTCTAATATATAATTTTTGAATTTACTAGAACTTTTAAAACAGCATTCATTTTAATGGGAAAAGGTTTAGTGTTACATTGTAAGAATGATGTTGGTGTTAATTTTTGTTAAATAATTTTTATCTTTTTTTTAAGATTTTATTTATTTATTTGACAGACAGAGGCCACAAGTAGGTAGAGAGGCAGGCAGAGAGAGAGATGGGGAAGCAGGCTCCCTGCTGAGCAGAGAGCCTGATACGGGGCTCAATCCCAGGACCCTGAGATCATGACCTGAGCCGAAGGCAGATGCTTAACCCACTGAACCACCCAGGTACCCCAATAATTTTTATCTTTAAGGAGTTCCTTATATTTCTAGTTTCAGCCATAATCTTTATTAGATACAGATAATTTTTACTGCCTGATTTTTGAAAATTTATTAAAATTTTGAAACTTTAAAAAATTATCATACTATTTTTCTCCTTTTATTTATTACTCAATTAAATTCATAGATATCAGATACAAAACTACCTTTGCATTCCTAGAATAAGTCTTATTTGGTTAATACACTATTCTTTTCATATATTGCTGGACTCCAATAGGTAATATTTTATGTAATATTTTTAAAGTTGTCTTGAGATAAATAAAATGGTTTTTAGTATGTTTATTTTTTTCCTTCTATCATTTTATAAAGTTTTTTGCCGAGGTTATACTCATCTTACAAAACAAAGTTTAAGTGTCCCCTCTCTAAATGGTCCAGAATAATTTTCATAATATTAAATTTATCTAATTATTAAAATTTACTAGATAGAGCTCATATTTGAAACTATCTGGCAGATTTCTTATCACACTTATGATCCCTTCTTTTGTAATTGGTTTAAGCTTCCTACTTTTTTGATCAGAATTGGTAGTTTAGGTTTTGCTATTAATTTTTATTTTCATGTGAAAATAAAAATGAATGAATATAAAAATGCAATGTATCAAAATTTACAGAATAAAGCTAGAGTAGTACTCAAAGGGAAATTTACCTCATTAAGACCTTTTATTGGGAAAGAATAAAAGTCTAAAAATTACTAAACTAAGCTTCTACCTTAAGAAACTAGAGAAAGAAGACCAAATAACAACTCAGAGCAAACAGAAGGGTGGAAATAATAAGGAGCAAAAATCAGTGAATTTGAAAACAGAAGAACAGGAGAAAATCAATGAAACCAAAAGCTGCTTTTATCAAATATCAATGAAATTGATAAACCTTGAGCCAATCTGACCAAGAGAAAAGATGGTAAAAATTATTGATTTCAAGAATGAAAGAGGGAACATTACTGTAGACATCAAAGGAATTAAAAAAATAAAAAGCAAAACCCCACAACACTAAGGGAATATTATAAAAAATCCTATGCTCATACATGTGACACCTAAGGTGAAATTGACTAATTCTTGAAAGACACAAGTTATCAAAGCTTAATAAGAAAATAGATAAATGAAAAAGTCCTATGTTAATTAAAGAAATTAAAGTGGTAGTTAAGAGCCTTCCAACGAACCATTAAGAAAAAATTCCAGGCCCAAATAGTGTCACTAGTTAACTCAATGAAATGGTTGAGAATGAAAATAACATTATTTCTACATGATGTCATACAGAAAATAGAAGAGAAGGAAACACTTCCTAACCTGTTTTATGAGTTCAACATTACCTTAATTCTAAAACAAGACAAAGACATTGCAAGAAAGGAAAACTGGAGACCATGGCCTCTCATGAACATAGTTGCAAAAACCATTAACAAAATATTAAAAAATCAAATATTGCAATTCATAAAAGAGATAACACATAACAACCAAGTGGGGCTTATCTCTGGAATGCAAATCTGGTTTACTACATTAACAAACTAAAGAAAAAATAGTGATTATCTCAATAGATGCAGGAAAAGCACTGAATGAAATTAAAAATCCATTCATGATTAAGACTATAAACTTGGGTAAAAAGAAAACTTACATAACTTGATAAAGGACACTTACAGGATACTTACATAAACCCTATACTAAAATCATATTTAATCCTGAAAAATGGAATGTTTTCAACCCCAGATCAGGAACAAGGCAAAAATGTCCTTTCTCACCACTCATATTCAACAATTTCAGCCAGTAAGTCAAGAAAGGAAAAAAAGAAAGCATACAGACTGGAAAGAAAGAAAACCGTCTACAGTCACAGATCCCAAGATTTCTTATGTAGAAAATATCAAAGAATCTACCCCCCCAAAACAAAACAAAACAATACAAAACAAAAAAACACCTTCTTAAAACTACAATTGATTTTTTTTCAGGATAGGTCAATAAACAAAACAATTATATTTCTATATATTAACAGTGAATAATAGGAATTTAAAATAAAAAATTACTATTCATGATAGCACCAAAAAGTAAAAAAATACTTATGTATAAATTTAACAAATTCAAGATCTTTATGCTGAAAACTAGGAAACAGTCATGAAAGAAGACCTACATAAATAGAAAGATAAACCATGTTTATGCAAAAGATGTGATTCTTAAAATATCCATTTCTTCCCTTTGGCTTATAGTTCCAATGTAATTCCAATAAAACTCCATAGGCTTTTACATAGATATTTCAAAGATGATTTAAAAATGTAAGTACAGAAACAATGGAATTGATTAGTTCAAATAATTTTGAAAAGAAACAAGTTAAAGAACTCACACCATATAACTTTAACACTTAACTGTAGAACTATAGTAATCCAATACTGCGGTGTTAGCAAAAGAACAGATACAGAGATCAATGGAATTGAAGAAAGAGCCCCCAAATTAGTCCTATATAAATACAGTCAACTGGTTTTTGAGAAATTACAAAGTCACTTTAATGGAGAACGAATATTAGTCTCAATAAATGGTGACAAACAATTGGATATCCATACACAAAACAAACTTTGATCTAAATCTTATACACCTTATATGAAAATAAATGCAAAATAGATCTAGGCCTATGTGTAAATAGTAATAGTAAAGCTTTATGATTTCTAGGAGATCATAACCTAAATCCACATGATCTAGGTTTAGCAGAAAGTTTTTATTTTTATCTTTTTTTTTTTTTTAAGACAGGGCATACTTTATTCAAACCCATCAGAGAAATGGACAGTTTGGGTCTATAAGAAAGTATTGTGTTTTAAAGCACAGGTCAGTAATTGCATATAAGAGTATACACTGCTTCATGCAAATTAACAGACCAGAGTACAACTTATCAATGTTTAAAACACAACAAGCTTCCCTATAAAAGCAGTACCTTTGTGACATTAAAAATTGTTTTTTATTTTTTATTAACATATAATGTATTATTAGCCCCAGGGGTACAGGTCTGTGAATCGCCAGGTTTACACACTTCACAGCACTCAACATAGCACATACCCTCCCCAATGTCCATAACCCAACCACACTCTCCCTATCCCCCTAACCCCAGAAACCCTCAGTTTGTTTTGTGAGATTAAGCTTCTCTTATGGTTTATCTCCCTCCGGATCCCATCTTGTTTCAATTTTCCTTCCCTACCCCCCCCAAATCCCCCATGTTGCCTCTCAAATTCTTCATACCAGGAGATCATATGATAATTGTTTTTCTATGGTTGACTTATTTCGCTCAGCATAATACCCTCTAGTTCCATCCACATCATTGCAAATGGCAAGATTTTTTTTTTTTATTTCCAGCATAACAGTATTCATTATTTTTGCACCACACCCCGTGCTCCATGCAATCCGTGCCCTCTATAATACCCACCACCTGGTACCCCAACCTCCCACCCCCCGTCCCTTCAAAACCCTCAGATTGTTTTTCAGAGTCCATAGTCTCTCATGGTTCACCTCCCCTTCCAATTTCCCCCAACTCCCTTCTCCACTCTAAGTCCCCATGTCCTCCATGCTATTTGTTATGCTCCACAAATAAGTGAAACCATATGATAATTGACTCTCTCTGCTTGACTTATTTCACTCAGCATAATCTCTTCCAGTCCCGTCCATGTTGCTACAAAAGTTGGGTATTCATCCTTTCTGATGGAGGCATAATACTCTATCCCCAGGGGTACAGGTCTGTGAATCACCAGGTTTACACATTTCACAGCACTCACCAAAGCACATACCCTCCCCAATGTCCATAATCCCACCCCCTTCTCCCAAACACCCTCCCCCCAGCAACCCTCAGTTTGTTTTGTGAGATTAAAAGTCACTTATGGTTTGTCTCCCTCCCAATCCCATCTTGTTTCATTTATTCTTCTCCTACCCACTTAAGCCCCCATGTTGCATCACCACTTCCTCATATCAGGGAGATCATATGATAGTTGTCTTTCTCTGCTTGACTTATTTCACTAAGCATGATACGCTCTAGTTCCATCCATGTTGTCGCAAATGGCAAGATTTCATTTCTTTTGATGGCTGCATAGTATTCCATTGTGTATATATACCACATCTTCTTGATCCATTCATCTGTTGATGGACATCTAGGTTCTTTCCATAGTTTGGCTATTGTGGACATTGCTGCTATAAACATTCGGGTGCATGTGCCCCTTTGGATCACTACGTTTGTATCCTTAGGGTAAATACCCAATAGTGCAATTGCTGGGTCATAGGGCAGTTCTATTTTCAACATTTTGAGGAACCTCCATGCTGTTTTCCAGAGTGGCTGCACCAGCTTGCATTCCCACCAACAGTGTAGGAGGGTTCCCCTTTCTCTGCATCCTCGCCAGCATCTGTCATTTCCTGACTTGTTGATTTTAGCCATTCTGACTGGTGTGAGGTGATATCTCATTGTGGTTTTGATTTGTATTTCCCTGATGCCGCGTGATATGGAGCACTTTTTCATGTGTCTGTTGGCCATCTGGATGTCTTCTTTGCAGAAATGTCTGTTCATGTCCTCTGCCCATTTCTTGATTGGGTTATTTGTTCTTTGGGTGTTGAGTTTGCTAAGTTCTTTATAGATTCTGGACACTAGTCCTTTATCTGATATGTCGTTTGCAAATATCTTCTCCCATTCTGTCAGTTGTCTTTTGATTTTGTTAACTGTTTCCTTTGCTGTGCAAAAGCTTTTGATCTTGATGAAATCCCAATAGTTCATTTTTGCCCTTGCTTCCCTTGCCTTTTGCGTTGTTCCTAGGAAGATATTGCTGCGGCAGAGGTCAAAGAGGTTGCTGCCTGTGTTCTCCTCAAGGATTTTGATGGATTCCTTTTGCACATTGAGGTCCTTCATCCATTTTGAGTCTATTTTTGTGTGTAGTGTAAGGAAATGGTCCAATTTCATTTTTCTGCATGTGGGTGTCCAATTTTCCCAGCACCATTTATTGAAGAGGCTGTCTTTTTTCCATTGGACATTCTTTCCTGCTTTGTCGAAGATTAGTTGACCATAGAGTTGAGGGTCTATTTCTGGGCTCTCTATTCTGTTCCATTGATCTATGTGTCTGTTTTTGTGCCAGTACCATGCTGTCTTGATGATGACAGCTTTGTAATAGAGCTTGAAGTCCGGAATTGTGATGCCACCAACGTTGGCTTTCTTTTTCAATATCCCTTTGGCTATTCGAGGTCTTTTCTGCTTCCATATAAATTTTAGCATTATTTGTTCCATTTCTTTGAAAAAGACGGATGGTACTTTGATAGGAATTGCATTAAATGTGTAGATTGCTTTAGGTAGCATAGACATTTTCACAATATTTATTCTTCCAATCCAGGAGCATGGAACATTTTTCCATTTCTTTGTGTCTTCCTCAATTTCTTTCATGAGTACTTTATAGTTTTCTGAGTATAGATTCTGTGTCTCTTTGGTTAGGTTTATTCCTAGGTATCTTATGGTTTTGGGTGCAATTGTAAATGGGATTGACTCCTTAATTTCTCTTTCTTCTGTCTTGCTGTTGGTGTAGAGAAATGCAACTGATTTCTGTGCATTGATTTTATATCCTGACACTTTACTGTATTCCTGTATAAGTTCTAGCAGTTTTGGAGTGGAGTCTTTTGGGTTTTCCACATATAGTATCATATCATCTGCGAAGAGTGATAATTTGACTTCTTCTTTGCCGATTTGGATGCCTTTAATTTCCTTTTGTTGTCTGATTGCTGAGGCCAGGACCTCTAGTACTATGTTGAATAGCAGTGGTGATAATGGACATCCCTGCCGTGTTCCTGACCTTAGCGGAAAAGCTTTCAGTTTTTCTCCATTGAGAATGATATTTGCGGTGGGTTTTTCATAGATGGCTTTGATGATATTGAGGTATGTGCCCTCTAACCCTACACTTTGAAGAGTTTTGATCAGGAAGGGATGCTGTACTTTGTCAAATGCTTTTTCAGCATCTATTGAGAGTATCATATGGTTCTTGTTCTTTCTTTTATTGATGTGTTGTATCACATTGACTGATTTGCGGATGTTGAACCAACCTTGCAGCCCTGGAATAAATCCCACTTGGTCGTGGTGAATAATCTTTTTAATGTACTGTTGAATCCTATTGGCTAGTATTTTGTTGAGTATTTTCGCATCTGTGTTCATCAAGGATATCGGTCTATACTTCTCTTTTTTGGTGGGATCCTTGTCTGGTTTTAGGATCAAGGTGATGCTGGCCTCATAAAATGAGTTTGGAAGTTTTCCTTCCATTTCTATTTTTTGGAACAGTTTCAGGAGAATAGGAATTAGTTCTTCTTTAAATGTTTGGTAGAATTCCCCCGGGAAGCCGTCTGGCCCTGGGCTTTTGTTTGTTTGGAGATTTTTAATGACTGTTTCAATCTCCTTACTGGTTATGGGTCTGTTCAGGCTTTCTATTTCTTCCTGGTTCAGTTGTGGTAGTTTATATGTTTCTAGGAATGCATCCATTTCTTCCAGATTGTCAAATTTATTGGCGTAGAGTTGCTCATAGTATGTTCTTATAATAGTTTGTATTTCTTTGGTGTTAGTTGTGATCTCTCCTCTTTCATTCATGATTTTATTTATTTGGGTCCTTTCTCTTTTCTTTTTGATAAGTCGGGCCAGGGGTTTATCAATTTTATTAATTCTTTCAAAGAACCAGCTCCTAGTTTCGTTGATTTGTTCTATTGTTTTTTTGGTTTCTATTTCATTGATTTCTGCTCTGATCTTTATGATTTCTCTTCTCCTGCTGGGCTTAGGGTTTCTTTCTTGTTCTTTCTCCAGCTCCTTTAGGTGTAGGGTTAGGTTGTGTACCTGAGATCTTTCTTGTTTCTTGAGAAAGGCTTGTACCGCTATATATTTTCCTCTCAGGACTGCCTTTGTTGTGTCCCACAGATTTTGAACCGTTGTATTTTCATTATCATTTGTTTCCATGATTTTTTTCAATTCTTCTTTAATTTCCCGGTTGACCCATTCATTCTTTAGAAGGATGCTGTTTAGTCTCCATGTATTTGGGTTCTTTCCAAACTTCCTTTTGTGGTTGAGTTCTAGCTTTAGAGCATTGTGGTCTGAAAATATGCAGGGAATGGTCCCAATCTTTTGATACCGGTTGAGTCCTGATTTAGGACCGAGGATGTGATCTATTCTGGAGAATGTTCCATGTGCACTAGAGAAGAATGTGTATTCTGTTGCTTTGGGATGAAATATTCTGAATATATCTGTGATGTCCATCTGGTCCAGTGTGTCGTTTAAGGCCTTTATTTCCTTGCTGATCTTTTGCTTGGATGATCTGTCCTTTTCAGTGAGGGGAGTGTTAAAGTCCCCTACTATTATTGTATTATTGTTGATGTGTTTCTTTGATTTTGTTATTAATTGGTTTATATAGTTGGCTGCTCCCACGTTGGGGGCATAGATATTTAAAATTGTTAAATCTTCTTGTTGGACAGACCCTTTGAGTATGATATAGTGTCCTTCCTCATCTCTTATTATAGTCTTTGGCTTAAGATCTAATTGATCTGATATAAGGATTGTCACTCCTGCTTTCTTCTGATGTCCATTAGCATGGTAAATTCTTTTCCACCCCCTCACTTTAAATCTGGAGGTGTCTTCGGGCTTAAAATGAGTTTCTTGGAGGCAACATATAGATGGGTTTTGTTTTTTTATCCATTCTGATAGCCTGTGTCTTTTGACAGGGGCATTTAGCCCATTAACATTCAGGGTAACTATTGAGAGATATGAATTTAGTGCCATTGAATTGCCTGTAAGGTGACTGTTACTGTATATGGTCTCTGTTCCTTTCTGATCTACCACTTGTAGGCTCTCTCTTTGCTTAGAGGACCCCTTTCAAGATTTCCTGTAGAGCTGGTTTGGTATTTGCAAATTCTTTCAGTTTTTGTTTGTCCTGGAAGCTTTTAATCTCTCCTTCTATTTTCAATGATAGCCTAGCTGGATATAGTATTCTTGGCTGCATGTTTTTCTCGTTTAGTGCTCTGAAAATATCATGCCAGCTCTTTCTGGCCTGCCAGGTCTCTGTGGATAAGTCAGCTGCCAATCTAATATTTTTACCATTGTATGTTACAGACTTCTTTTCCCGGGCTGCTTTCAGGATTTTCTCTTTGTCACTGAGACTTGTAAATTTTACTATTAGGTGACGGGGTGTGGGCCTATTCCTATTGATTTGGAGGGGCGTTCTCTGAACCTCCTGAATTTTGATGCTCATTCCCTTTGCCATATTGGGGAAATTCTCCCCAATTATTCTCTCCAGTATACCTTCTGCTCCCCTCTCTCTTTCTTCTTCTTCTGGAATCCCAGTTATTCTAATGTTGTTTCGTCTTATGGTGTCACTTATCTCTCGAATTCTCCCCTCGTGGTCCAGTAGCTGTTTGTCCCTCTTTTGCTCAGCTTCTTTATTCTCTGTCATTTGGTCTTCTATATCACTAATTCTTTCTTCTGCCTCATTTATCCTAGCAGTGAGAGCCTCCATTTTTGATTGCACTTCATTAATAGCTTTTTTGATTTCAACTTGGTTAGATTTTAGTTCTTTTATTTCTCCAGAAAGGGCTTTTATATCTCTCGAGAGGGTTTCTCTAATATCTTCCATGCCTTTTTCGAGCCCGGCTAGAACCTTGAGAATTGTCATTCTGAACTCTAGATCTGACATATTACCAATGTCTGTATTGATTAGGTCCCTAGCCTTCGGTACTGCCTCTTGTTCTTTTTTTTGTGTTGAATTTTTCCGTCTTGTCATTTTGTCCAGATAAGAGTATATGAAGGGGCAAGTAAAATACTAAAAGGGTGGCAACAACCCCAGGAAAAAATGCTTTAACCAAATTAGAAGAGATCCAAAATCGTGAGGGGAGAGAAAGGGGATAAAAAGAGGTTCAAAAAGGAAGAAAGAAAAAAAAAGAAAAAAAAAAAAAAAGGAAAACACCTAAGAAAAATGTAAAAAAGAAAATATATATATATTAGATAAACTAGTAAAAAATCGTTAAAAAAGAAAAATGTAACAGTTAAAAAAAAAAAATTTTACCCGAAGGCGAGAGAAAAAAAAAAAAAATGAAAAAGAAAAAAATTAAATTAACTGCAAGACTAAAAAAAAATCACAGGGAAAAAGCCATCAGTTCCATGCTTGGCTTTCTCCTCCTCTGGAATTCTGCTGCTCTCCTTGGTATTGAAATCGCACTGCTTGGTAGGTGAACTTGGTCTCGGCTGGATTTCTTGTTGATCTTCTGGGGGAGGGGCCTGTTGTAGTGATTCTCAAGTGTCTTTGCCCCAGGCGGAATTACACCGCCCTTACCCGGGGCCGGGGTGAGTAATCCTCTCGGGTTTGCTTTCAGGAGCTTTTGTTCCCTGAGCGCTTTCCGTAGAGTTCCGGAGGACGGGAATACAAATGGCGGCCTCCTGGTCTCCAGCCCGGAGGAGCCGAGAGCCCAGGGCCCCACTCCTCAGTGCGCCCTCAGAGAACAGCGCCCAGTTACTCCCATCTGCCTGACCTCCGGCCGCGCTCCGAGCTCTCCGAGCCTGCGACCAGTTCAAGGTAACATCGAGCTGTGAGCTTACTGTCGGCTCTGTCTCTGTAGCCGGCTTTCCCGTTCCAATACCTGCAAGGTCTGCGACACTCAGACACCCCTGATCCTTCTGTGACCCTGCGGGACCTGAGGCCACGCTGAACCCGCGTGGGCTTCGCCCCGGTTTAGCCTCTGGAGCAATGTCCCTCAGCAGAACAGACTTTTAAAAGTCCTGATTTTGTGCACCGTTGCTCCGCCGCTTGCCAGGAGCCGGCCCCTCCCCCCGGGGTCTATCTTCCCGTCGCTTTGGATTCACTTCTCCGCCGGTCCTACCTTTCAGAAAGTGGTTGTTTTTCTGTTTCCAGAATTGCTGTTCTTCTTCTCTTCGATCTGCCGATAGATTTTCAGGTGTTTGCAATCTTTAGATAAGCTATCTAGCTGATCTCCGGCTAGCTGAAGCAGTCTCAGCCTGCTACTTCTCCGCCATCTTGACTCCTCCGCAAATGGCAAGATTTTATTTCTTTTGACGGCTGCATACTCATGAAAGAAATTGAGGAAGATGCAAAGAAATGGAAAAATGTTCTATGCCTATGGATTGGAAGAACAAATATTGTGAAAATGTCTATGCTACCTAAAGCAATCTACACATTTAATGCAATCCATATCAAAATACCATCAATTTTTTCAAATAAATGGAACAAATAATCCTAAAATTTATATGGAACCAGAAAAGACCTCGAATAGCCAGAGGAATGTTGAAAAAGAAATCCAAAGTTGGTGGCATCACAATTCCAGACTTCAAGCTCTATTACAAGGCTGTCATCATCAAGACGTTTTTAACTTTAGTATTCCACTCTTTCTTCACCCTCCCCTTCAACAGAAACCACACCAACTTCCTAATAATCCTTCTCAAGGGCAGCCATGCCCTCATGGACCTCAGAAAACTCTGCTTCCTCCATTGCCTCACCCATATACCAATGAACAAAGGCATACTTGACATATATCAGGTCAAACTTGTGGTCCAGGTGAGCCCAGGCCTCAGCAATGGCTGTGGTGTTGCTTAGCATACACACAGCTTGCTGTACTTTGGCCAGGTCTCCACCAGGTACCAAAGTGTGAGTGTGCATGTATACAGTAAAATTAAAACTTATGTTCATACAAGAACCTGCATATAAACGTTTATTGAAGTTTTATTTGGGAAGTCTGGATGGCTCAGTTGGTTAAGCATCTGCCTGTGGCTCAGGTCATGATCCCAGGGTCCTAGGAGAGAACCTCACACTAGGCTCTCAGCTCAGTGGGGAGCCTGCTTCTCCCTCTGCCTGTAGCTCCCCCTGCTTGTGCATGCTCTCTCTCTCTAATAAATAAATAATAAAATCTTTTTAAAAAGTTTTATTTATAATCACTAAAAACTGGAAACCTAGGGGTCCTTAAACAAGTGAATCTAGCTCACTAACGAGCTAGGTAGCTATCTAAATGTCCGGGTGTATGTGCGCATATGTATAGGTCAATTAGTACATACCTATATATTTTCTAGCTCCGTTTAGAAGTAGAGATGCACCGGTAGCAACGAGTATACCTAGTGCCCAGATCTTG
Organism: Mustela erminea; assembly: GCF_009829155.1. NCBI lineage: Eukaryota > Metazoa > Chordata > Mammalia > Carnivora > Mustelidae > Mustela > Mustela erminea. The sequence goes on from NC_045614.1 coordinate 94,934,933, forward strand.
AATTTAAGTGACATTCTCCAATAAAAGCAACAAGACTCCTTGGAAAAGTCCAAGGAGTAAGCAGGGAAAATATAAGATGAATATTTCATTATGCCAGAAATTAAGGAAGTGCTAAAATTAAAAAAAAAAAATGGACTCACGTAAAAAGGACACAGCAAACCAACTGGTAGAGCTCCCAATGGCTGAAGATGGAACCATTTCAGCAAAATGATAGCATTAGATTTATAACTCAAGAAAATAAATATCCAGGGGTCCATACTGATAAAAATAAATTATTAAATAAATAAATAGAGGAAGAAAGGGTAACTTTTCTTTACAGAAGAATTCTAGTCACTATATGTAAAAAGAATGAGATAAATAGGAAATCACCACAAGAACACCATAGTAATAATTGCTACAGGTAATATCCTCCAGTGAATGCTAAAATTAGAAGGTGAAGTATGATTTAAGGTAAAACAAGATTTTTACATAGCCTCAAAGTATCTCCCTTCCCAACTACTTATGAGTTTTATTTTTTAAAGACTTTATTTATTTGACACAGAGAGGGGGGTGCAAGTGGAGGGAGCAGCAGGCAGAAGGAGAGGGAGAAGTAGGGAGTCAATTGCAGAACTTGATCCCAGGACCCTGAGATCATGACCTGAGCCGAAGGCAGACAATTAACAGATTGAGCCACCCAGGCACTCTATTTATGAGTTTTAAAGGGAAAAACAGTAACATTATATTTAAGAAACCTGTCAGACCCCACCTTAACTAAGTGATCAAGTTTAACATAATATCACCAATATTAAGATAAATTACATTATTTAGCCACTGATATAATCCACTGAAAAGAGAATATAAGGGTAGCCTTATATAGGTAGCCTTCCTAAAATCCATTACTTCAGCCTAATCATGAAGAAACATCAGACAAACCAATAGCCAAACCCAATAAGGAGACATTCTACAAAATAGGGAGACATTCTACCTGCTACCCCTCAAAAGTGTCAAAGTTAAAAAAAAAAAGAGAAATGACTGAAAACTGTCACAGATTGGAGGGGACAAAGGAAATTCAACAGCTAAATACAATATGCTATCTTGGATTAGATGCTCAAACATCAAGAAAAAGGGACATTAGCGGAAAAACAAGGGGGAGCTAAATAAGGTCTATAATTGAGTTAATAGTATTGTGTCAATATTAATTTCTTGTTTTTGACAGTTGTACCACGATCATGTAGAGAAAGCTAGATGGAAGATAGACAAGAACTCTCTGTACTATGTTTATAACTCCTCTGTAAGTCTAAATTTTTCCAAACTAAAGTATTAAAAATGAATTGAAAATTGTACATCTATATTTATCTAGCTGATACATTGTTCAGTATATATCGATTTCTAAAACTTCATGGTTTTCAAAAATTCTACCTTTATCACTATAGAGCATCTTTGTTTATCCTTTCACCCTTTTCATCCTAATTACCCTTATATTCCAACTTATCAGGTTTTAATTTTCATTTGTCTTCAGTTGTTTTTACCTCCCTTTCCTCCCAAGTATTCTTTACTACTTTAAATGTAATAAAGTAAATTTTAAATTTTTATTTATTTTTTAAATTTCTTTTCAGTGTTCCAGGATTTGTTATTTATGCACCACATCCAGTGTTCCATGCAAAATTATAAAACTATTATAACTATTATATACTATTAAATATATATATACTATAACTATTATGTACTATTATAACTATTATATACTAACTATAACTATTATATACTATTAATAACTATTAAAACTATTATAAAACAAAACAAAACAAAAAACATATAAAGCAAAAAACATAATTCCCAATCTATTATCTATCTCCTTCCAGGAAAATTTTTCTTATTCATAGTTGGGGTAAAAACTGATGTACTTAATTTTATTCCTTCCAAGTTTAGATATACTCTTCATATATTTGTTGTTTTCTCTTTTTCACTTTTCATTATTAGCTTTAATTTGGTCAGATTACCATTTATTCTTTTCTATTAATTTATAAATTCAATCAGACACTTGTTGCATTATGTCAATACTCGTGATCAAATATATTCCTCTATACTGTTCTGTAGATAATCAGCTCTTTCTATTAACAATGTGCTCATTTCTACCATTGTCCTCCTCAATATGAAGATCCTCAAAATAAGGTTTTTTTTTTAAAGATTTTATTTATTTACTTATTTGACAGAGAGAGAGAGAGAGATCACAAGTAGGCAGAGAGGCAGGCAGAGAGAGAAGCGGAAGCAGGCTCCCTGCTGAGCAGAGAGCCCGATGCAGGGCTCGATCCCAGAACCCTGAGATCATGACCTGAGCTGAAGGCAGAGGCTTAACCCACTGAGCCACCCAGGCCCCCCCTCAAAATAAGTTTTATTTCATTATCTCCTCCTTCCATAATGGAAGGTCAAATCAGAGTACTTTTATTCTCACACTTCAAATCTAAGGTTTTGCTGAGATAATTTAATACTTTTAGTTCCAGAATTTGATTATATATTCTCCAATAGTATGTCTCTTTCATTTGGAAATCTTTATTTGATAGTTATATTAGAAACATTACCTATCAATCTGTTATTCTCCATCGAAATTATTATACCCATGGCATGGTTCACTGCTAACCATTCCTCACCACTTTCTTTGTCTTCTGTTATTATAAGTCTCTGCTCTGTTCATTTGGCTGGAATTCCTCAAATATTTTCTTCAGATTGATATCCAGGCAGTGTATACTTAGAATTCTTGAATTTGTGCAAATATTTTCCTTTTACCATGACAGGTAAATTACGTCATGGCTGGGGATATAGAATCCCTGGATTGCAGTCATTTTTTTCTGATGATCTACAGATATTATAGTACTGTTTCTGTCTTCTCCAATTCTCTCTGATTCTTTTTCCATCATAAGAAATTTGCTCTGTTTCTAAGATTTTTCTCATTATCCTTGACGTTCACAGCTTTTCCCAGAATGTGCCTGAGTATATCTATCCTTCTTCATCAATTCTGCCTGAAACTTGGATTTCTAGATTCAGGCTGTCTTCAGCTCAGGGATTTTCCCCTTATTATTTACTTAATTATTGCTTCTCCATGTATTCTTTTTTTCTCCTTCTGGAGCTCAATGTTTTCATGTTAGGACTTCTGGTTCTGTACTCTGAGTTCTTATCTTTTCCCTTTCTGCATGTTTTGTCTTTGTGAGATATTCCTTCCATTTAATCTTCTAGAAGGTTATCTAAAGTGATCATACTCTCAACTCAGTTCACCTTACTACTTTTAATTAATATCTTACTCCTAGAAATTCATTTTACTGCTGTAATTAAACTTCTCTAATTGCTGTATATTTGGGGGGCAGGCATCATGTGACTCACCCAGCAGTACTATTTAACTAGGACTTCCTGTTTTCGATTTTTGGATTATTTTGGATCCCTCTGTTTATTGAGTCTCTCTAAATGTTTTGTGAGCTTTCTTTGTCTACTCTTTGGAACTCAGATCCAGCTGGAGACCTTAAGTCATAGCAATCTCAAGACTGATGGACTAGGGAAATATCACGAACCAAGTGGTCAGTCTATGGCTGAAGTACCAAAATGGGACATTTCTTCTCTCTGATTAACTCAGCTCAAAGGCTAGAGCTCCTCAACTTCAGGAAGACCTCAGCCATCTTTGCCAGAGAGTTGGGTAGGTCCTTCCATAAATACTCACAAAAGTGGGTGTTGTCCTCCCTTGAGAGAATATACAAATTTCTAAGGCTTAGAGTTCTTTTCTGATTTTCAACTCATGACTCCCTCATCACCAGTTCTCAGGCTCTTGTTAGGCCTATGAAAGAAAAATTCCTACTCATGCACTGCAGTTAGCCTGGTAGATAGAACCTGAACCTGGTTCACATCCACAAATCTCCATCTATCTGCTGGCCCTGAGAGTCTGATTCCCAAAGGAGGATACTCGTGGACAAATTGTGGAGTTAGTAAGAAGGACCAACCGAAACTATCTATTGACATCACCTTTAAGAATTACCTCTCAGTTTCATGCACAATCCACAAACATGCCAGGCCATTCCTCTATCCTCAGCCTGTCCCAGTGGAACATCATATTTCCAGACAAAGAGACCTTAACTTCTCAGAACTCACCTATTCTAGAGAGGTGAATTGGACAAAAAAGGTTATCTTTCTAGATATCATTACTCATTATTATTAATCACTGCCCTAATGGTGATGGCAAATAGATTTAATCTTGTTTTTCAACTCCAATTCATTCATTGCCAACAAGTGAGCACAAAGAAAGTCCCAGGTTCTATCCTAAGTACTAGAGATACATCAGTGAATCCTGAGTCCTTTGGAAACTCCTCTCAGCTTTTGACACAGAGTCTGAGCTGTGAAATAGGGTGCTACAGGGGCTCCTGGGTGGCTCAGTGGGTTAAGCCTCTGCCTTTGGCTCAGATCATGATCTTAGCATCCTGCGATTGAGCCCCACATTGGGCTCTTTGCTCAGCGGGGAGCCTGCTTCCCCACTGCCTGCTTCTCTACCTACTCATGATTGATATCTCTCTCTCTCTGTTAATAAATAAATAAAATCTTTTTTTTTTAAGAAAGAAATAGGGTGCTACAATCAATTAAGGCATCTGGCATGAACAGAGGACTTCAACATGGTAACATATATGTCAAGTATTTGCTATCCCTGCCTTAGAATCATGCTCATTTTACTTCTGGGTTGGAGTAGAATATATCATTCTATTTTACTTTGAGACTTTCTTTTTTGTGACTTGTTGAAATTTTTCTGACTCAGGAATATTTAACAAATTCTGTACTATATTTGGATCTACAAACCTTCTAGTCTCCTTAATATTGGTTGCTATGTATCTCATCTTTTCGTTTCTTCAACTACAGAAGTACTTTCTAGCCCCCCTTCCTTAAGCACAACTTGGCAGAAGCTATAAAGAACAATATATTACAGCTCTTTGGCAATACCAATAACCATAAATGTCATTTTAATGTTAAAAAGGAGTAATTTCCTGTTTCTAAAGGAGGAAACCACTCCTCTCCCACTAAGTATTTTGAATCATTATGTTGTTGAACTGGACAGTGAGAGTCTTATACCCTAGGCACTTCACTTATCTCACAATAGTCCAAGCCCACTGTAATTGCCATTCCTTTGTAAGTAATTGTTGTTTTCTCTCTGGCTATATTAAAGATTCTCTCTTCTTCTTAGGAATTCTGTAGTTTCACCATAATGTGTCTAAACACAAATTTTTAAAATTTATGCTTAATAGCATAATTTTGTCTCTCATCAATGCAGGAAAGTTCTCATCTATTATCTCTTTAAATATTGCTACTTCTTCATTAGCTCAGTTCTCTCCTTCTAGGACTCTGATTTAATGCATTTAGTTCACCTTTTTTCCTCTCTGCCCTGCATTCTGGATAATTTTTCAGAACCAACTTCCAATTCATCAATTCTTTATCCAACTGTTTCTCATTGACTTTGTAAGTCATTATTTTTTTTTACCTCAATTTTTATATTTCTATTTCTGGAGGTTCTATTTGGTTTTCTTTGAAACTGGCTCTTTCTTGGTCTTTTCTTTGAGAGTCACAACTTAAATTTCTTCTTTCATTTCTTTAAATATTTAGGCAAGCTTATTTTATATATTTTGTGTCCAATAATTGGGAAATCTGTCTTTGTGGTCTTGATTTTGTTATTTTTAGACTGAATGAGCAAACTTTAGCTCATGTTGCACTGTTTTGTCTTAAGAGTTTTATTTTTGATTGTTTGTATTTATTGAATTTTATATGGAGAATTACTTGAGGTTTAGGTTTAAGGTGAGTTCTTCAACAGGGTATCTTAAAGCAATACAAAACAGAGTGCACTTTCAATTAAACACTTACTTTGGATTTTTGGCTCACACATGTAATGTAAATTTTGGTCCATGAAAGGGCCAGTGTATGGTTACAAATTCCCAAGGAAGACATCATCTACAACTAAGGAAAGTCTCCTTTCCATCTTCTTTGGTAGGGTAATTTAGCCCTAGTCCACAATTTATTTTTTCCCTGAGTGCCATTCTTTGGGAGACAGATTTAGGCAGAGAGCTGTGATCTGACTTCCTACCTTGTGCTGATCTTAAATTTTGTCTGCTTCCAAATCAGCCCTTGAAAACTGAAGCTCTAATTTATCTGGAATAAGCTGATATCCCAGGGCAACCATTGGCTCATTGCCTAATTACCTTTCTAGATTACTGCCTTACTATTTTTAGCCTTAAATATTTTCCTTCCACTTTGCCAACTTAGCTACAGATTAAAGCTATTTGTATTTAAACATTTTATCCAGGGTTTTCAGATATTTTGTACAGGAGGAGCCTCTGAATATTTTAGTTCACTATATGCTAGAAACAGGTGTGTCCATCATGTTTATATTTACCTTCACATCTGTCTACCACTAATCCACTTACTCAGTTTTAGGATAGCCAGTCCCTTGGATGACAGCCCTTTAAAGAAATCCTCCTCCTTTCTGCTCATGTCCACACCCTTCTTTTCACTGCCCACCACTGAAATTTATTAATAAAATGAATCTAAATAGAATATAGAGATATACATGCTTCTAAAATATCTTATGCTGTGGATGGAAAAAGTTAATACATCTTTATAATCTTTTCTCCTTTACAGCTCTTCTTCTAGGCTGATAGTGGTAAAGATCATCTCTCAGGTAAACCAAAATAGTTGAAAATGGAATCCGAACACTTAAAAAAACCATCATTATCACTTCAGCACACAACATATATCTTATTCAGTAGATAACTGCTAAGTACCTACCAGGCATTTCAGATACTACACTAAGTTCCAAGAGCACAGCAAATGAGGCTCACCCAATCTGAAATGACATTGAACATGTGCAGTGTGAAATGCTAACATACGTGCAAACAAAGTCAGTCCACGCAGGGTCCTGTCCTGATGCACTTCCACCAAGTTTAGCTCCTGAGGGCTCATCACTCTATGTTTCTCCTGTCCTTTCCCTAATAAGCAACCTTGATAGTGAAAACTCTGGGAGGAATCTTCACTCTCCCCATAGCTGAAAGATTAAATAAAGTACACAAAATAGCTAACAAAACTCAGCAAATCCCCCAGTTTTGCCCTTTTGAAGAGAAATCACTTTCTCCTAAAGAAAAGGAGTTTTAAGTTATATTCATTAAAAGTGGCTGGCTGGCAGTTTGTATTTTTCAGAAAGTTCATCAGTTTAATATAATGTGCTGTTCAATTTAAAAGAAGTGGTCCCTTATTAGAGATATGATTTATTCTTAGATAAATCACTGAGTTATGGCTCACTGGGGTATATATTTAATACTGTCAAAAAAAATGAAAGGACACCCCAAACTATCTGCAGTGCCACAGCTACTCATTCTAAAAAGGATCTGAAGCAGCTGAGCCCCCTGGGTGTTAAATGTAATCTTTGCCCGGGATAAAAGCATGGAGAATTGCTGATCTTCATAAAAAGATCTGTCTCTACCCACTGCCTTCCTCCTCTCTCTTCTGCCACAGTTCAGTTCATTGTCAGAAAGCTCCAAACTGAAAATTAAGGGGGAAAATTGGTTATGTTCATGTCATTTAAAAAAATCTGCAGCCAGACAGGACTCCTTTTTAATGCTTGCCAGAGGGAAGTTCATCACTAAAACAAATATAGCTTCTTGATGGTAATGGATAAATTTGACTAGAGAAATAATGGAAAACCTATAGAAAAACAGGAAATATGTTTCTCCAATCTTACTGTTATCATCAATTGAATGAAATGTAGTATTGGCTGCCAAAAGTAACTACATAAAAAACTCATGTAGCACCAATTTCCAATTCTGAGTCAGAACTTATGCCTTTATTTTCACTCTGAAATCTCATCTACTTTTATCTGTATGGATTCTACTGATGACATCTAGATCTACAGCTTCTATCCTGACCTCTCCCCTTCACAGAACACCCTCATTTTAGGCCTCTTAATATTTCCCACTTTGATACTCAACTCCACATCAAATTCAGTGGGACCAAAACAAAGCCTTACCTTTTTCTTTCATTTTATTTCAAACTGTGTTTCCTTCCAACTTTACCATTTTACTCAAGGAACTCATCTGGTCTCCCAGTTGAAAAAATTTGAAAACAACTTTCACTTCAATCTTTTCACTCAGCTTCTGTGACCAGTTTGTCACGAAATCACCACATTCCCTATCTGAAACACTCCTTGGATGTACCCTTACTCTTTGTTCCTGCTGTGGAACAGAGCAGGCAGCCTAGTTAAGCTTACACCACCTGAGACTTCCATTAAAAGACTTCTTTGTGATGTTCTCTAGATCCACTCAGTCCTTCTTTCTGCATTTCAGTTCATTTGATTTTAACTCTAAGAACCACCCTAAAGAGTGTCTGCCTTCTTGCTTCCACATTATAACTGATTTTCTCCAATATTACACCCATTTGTACTCCTGTGTTTTTGTCCATTTTGCTTTCCTTTCTGGGAATATCTACCTTCCCCTCTCCCAACATTTGCCTACTCAAATCCAGGTCATTCTTCAAATCCACATATGTAAATTTAGTTAAAAATAAGTATTAAGTATTTTAAAATACAGCAATTAATTGACAATGATCTGGTTACTCTTCTTCCCCAACCCTGCTCCAGACCCAAACCAGTATATCTAAGTATTATAAAAGCATCATCCTTCCCTCAGAGACTAGGCAGAGTCATATTAATTTTAACTGAGTTCTATCTTCCCTTTAAAAATGATCCAATTGGGGACACTTGGGTGGCTCAGTGGGTTAAAGCCTCTGCCTTTGGCTCAGGTCATGATCCCAGGGTCCTGGGATTGAGGCCCGCATTGGGCTCTCTGCTCAGCAGGAAGCCTGCTTCCTCCTCTCTCTCTGCCTGCCTCTCTGCCTACTTGTGATCTCTGTTTGTCAAATAAATAAATAAACGAATTCTTTAAAATTAAAAAAAAAATGATCCAATTGTGTCTATTACAGACTTTCTCTGTTATTATACTGGTGTGAGACATAATATAATGATCCTATTTTACAATGTATAATGATCACAGGTTTTCATAGACCTTAGCATACTAGGTAAGACAAAGACTGGCTTCCATCTTCTAGGCTCTGGAAGAAAATCACGGACTCTATAATCTGCAGAATAAGGGGTGTTTCCACTTTGAGTGTTCTTTGGTCTGCCCATTTTCTCTCTCATGAATTTGGAGCATTGTCTTCTGGTTTCATGGAGCCTTGACATGAAACCTGCTTTGTGACATGATCAAAGATATATTCTGAGTCACCAAGAGACAAAATAACTTATTTTCCTAAAAGATATCTCCTTACTTCTAACTTAAATCCCTCTGAAGAACATCTGGCATGAACATCGCTACCACAGATATGAAGTAAGTTCTCCTTTGGAGAACCCTCATGGGTTCCTGGACCTGTGCCAAAAGTCTTAAAAGTGCAGTCCTAGAATTTCAACAGTATTCTCTGTTGAGAAACCAACACAAGTCCAAGTCCAAAAGAGGCTAATATTTTATGTCATCTACTGAGAATCATGGAGAATATAGTCTTAAAAAATATAATAGCTTTCCATACTTGTTACAGTGTTTTGTACAAACTGGAAAAAAATAAAGACATGCTCTATTTATTTGAACTGAGCAGGTTGTAATTTCATTTCAGACAAAAATGCTAATAAATACATTTGGAATAATTAGCTTCATAAAAAATTTAAGTTTATAAGTATGATAATTTCATGAAAACCACAAGTTTTAGGCATACAAACCTTATAATGTATAACCATTCATAAATTAGCAATCTGATTTCAGTGTTATAAAATAGTATAGTAATAGTTGTTAATTATCTTGTTTCCAATTGAAACAAATAATTTTCAGTCTTTTGGCTTTTGGCTATAGAAGTTCTGGAAAATATTTCTCTCCAAAGAAAATGTATCTTGGGTTGGAGACTTTAGCTCTTCACTGTGCAGGACAATCAGCTCTGGAGACACAAGGGTTGCTGGAGTACATATCATGCATAGGCATCGTTAATCAAAGTCAGAATCAAGGTTTGAGCAAGCTAATTTTGCTCTGCCCAAACCCTCCCAATATGACACAAAAACCATGCTCTTCAACAGTATCTTTAACAAGAAATTAACTCTACAAATATACTGTGCTTTCAATAATTTTGATGAAAATTCCCAGAATATGGTTACACAGTATGTGGTAGTTCCTTGGAAAAATCACCTTTAATTACATCTCTGCTGGGGGAGGGCTTGGTTGGGGAAGGGACTTTATCCTCTCTTCTCTCTTGTCCCCTAACATCTCAGGTTGTCCATCTGCTTCTTCCAGGATTTCTATATTCCCATCTCATTAACTCTCACACCTTTATCTTGTGGAACCATGTAACCCTACCCCAGCTCCTCTGACTCTGAACTTGCTTCCTCCACCGCTGAGGGCATTTAATTTACAAAGCCTCCTCTATTACCTGGAAACACCCGACCCAATGAGGCAGAGAGATTAGAAACAATTTTAAGTATTGTTTTCCTCCTTATAAGCCTCCCTTTATCATATCTGTCATATGCTACAAGTGGACAAGGGGTCAGTTTAAATGGTTTCAGCTTCACATGGGTAACCAGACTTGTGCAGGTGGCATCATGACTGCCTTTTCTGACTGGATCACCTTCTGGGCAAGGAGCAGCAAACAGTGGGTGGAAAAAAGACTGTATTTGGGTAAAGCAGAGAAGTAGATGGCAGACTAAGAGAAAAAGGACTGCATTCAATCTTTTAAAATACTTAAAAGTGGCAGATAAAAGGAAAAGGCACTGATCCCATGATGGTTCTGTTAAGAAATGTAGAAAAGCCATGACATTACAGGTGAGAAGCAAGGTGACATGACTTGGAGAGTGACATCACTGAGATCAGCAGGAGCCTGGGCTGGCTGGCAGCCCCTAGAGAGTCAGGAAAGGAAGCCCTGCAGCACACCCCCATACTGTGCCTAGGTGCCTGGTGTGGGGAGTTCTGGACCAAGGTAACCCTGAGTAGCCTTTCTTTAGGTCACTCTATTTTTATTTTATTTTTTTTAAAGTAGGCTCCATGCCCAGAGTGGAGCCCGATGTGAGACTCATGATCCTGAGATCAAGACCTGAACTGAGATCAACAATCAGACACTTAACCAACTGAGCCAGCCAGGTACCCCTCAAGTCACTGTTTTACCACAGCTTTCTCACATTTGTCTTAGAAATAGATTTTAGATGAGAAGTTAAAAGATAAAAAAGATCAGGGAAATAAAACAGGTGGGGATTTTATATCTGGCCATCTGTACTGCTGAGGTAGTAGCTCTTAGTTAGCTTTTAGACTTTAACCCAGTTAAAGTCTTCTTAATTAATGTTCAATTGGTATAAGACCCTATATTGACACTGAATGGGAAACAAAGATAAATAATTCATTTTTAGAAATTTTTTCATACCAGGTACAATATTCCTACCTGTTTTGTCTGATTTCTGATCTATTATCTTTATTTTAACCACAACACTTCACTTATGGGGATTTTTTTTTAATCTAATACTTTCTTTAAAAAAGATTTCAGGTAAGCAATCAATTAAAACTAAATAAAAATATAACAAACATATATAAAGAGAATCAAGACATGGTCCTTGTCTTAGGGAACTTGCCCTGGATTGAGAGATACAGGTATATTTAAGGCAGACTGACAAGGCAAATAAAAGTTCCATGGAACACTGAGGGCAGGCTTCATCTAAGGAGGAGCATTTAAGAAAGGAATGGAAATTGATAACAAGGAGCAGAAGAAGAGCATATCAGGCAGAGGAAACAAAATGTATAAAGCTCCTGAGCTGGACAAGAGTTTGGCTAGTTTGAGGAACTGAGAGCAGACAGGTACTGCTGAGCCCAGAGACCAGAAGAGGGTGGGTGGCAGGAGGGGAAGTTGCCAAGGCAACTTCTGAGGAGAACTGCTATGAGAACGACAGGATAGGTGTGGTGATCACTCACCTATAGAGGGACAATAGACCACATTCTTTACCTAAACAGCAACACCCTCATATCCTTCGTGTGCCCTGTACCACGTTCTTCCATGATTGGAGAAAAGATTTTTGTGGGATCAGTTACTGGTTAACTGGCTAATGGTCACACACCTTGATCACTTGGTGGCTACTGGTCAAATGCTTTGCTAGCTGATTAGTTTGGCCCTGATGGCAATCAGTGCCAAAGTCAATTTCCTTATAAGCTCATCCATTCCCTCATTTATGTATTCATTCAAAACATATTAAGCAGAGTCATTATCATATTCCTCATCACAGCATTTGCATTTAAAACTTGTTTCTTTGTGGTTGTGTTTATACATTCAACTATATAGCCAACTTATATAGTCAACTATATAACAACATGGTATTATTCATAGTTGCTTGAATCTAAGAACGTTCCCATTAAAAGCTAAGCAGAGAGGGAAGGGGGCACCTGCCTGGCTCAGTCAGAAGAGCATGAAACTCTTAATCTTGGAGTTGTGAGTTCAAACCCCATGTTTGGGTATAGAGATTACTTAAAAGTAAAATCTTTAGAAAAACAAAGACTAAGCAGCAGATGCTTGGTTAAGGAATAAAATATTCATTTATAAAACAGTTTCAGTAGGAGAATCTGGGGATCCTCATCATGATCTAATTGGTAACAACTTTCCAGGAACCTATAAAATAGGCAAATTTGTTTATTTTAGAAAAGTGACAACATCAAAAGGTATTTCATATCCTGGATTATTAAATAGAAAAGTTGTATTAAAAAGATAGTGCTGAGGAATAAGAGGAAGAAAAGAGAAAAATGTAGGAAATCCCCTAGAAGGAATAGGGTATTGAGACACAAATCCATTTTCAGGGAAATTAGAGAACTGAAATCTCCAATCATGATATAGGGGGAAATAATGCTAAAGCTGTGAAAGTCAAATGCAGATGTAGAAAAACTCCAAGAGAGCATTCTGATGGTTGCAGGCCTCAGGCAAAACTGTCATTCCAAAGCAGACCGAACACCCATCTGTCACAAGCCCTTGATGAGAGCACTGAAAACAGTGTGCAGAGTAGTAGCAGTAGTAGTAGCAGTGCTTTCCTGAGTAAGGTATAGCTCCAAGGGAAAGATTACACTGTACTTGAATTTCAAATCAAATAAAGGAACATCCACTTAAGAGGTGTTTTTCTATACTTTCATAATTCCCCAAAAGGTAAAATAATATGACAGACAACAGGAAAAGCTTCAATTGTGAAAAAATTCCTTTTTTTATTAATTTTTAAATTTTTTTATAAACACATAATGTATTTTTATCCTCAGGGGTACAGGTCTGTGAATCGCCAGGTTTACACATTTCACAGCACTGATTGTGAGAAAATTCTTATTCTAGTTCAAAGATTTCCAAAATAAATGATATAAATGTAATAGTATAAAAATTGATGCAGGTAACTGTAATCCAGAAACTTTCTCCATATGAAATAAAAACAACAAAAGACAAACTGTAAATGTTTTCTTGGAAACAACTGTAGCTTTTTGATTGATTAAAAACAACTGCAGCCAGAATTCCACCACCGTCTAGAATGTAGAAAGTTAGCTCATGTGTTACTCCCACCCTACCAGCTCAAAAAAGAAAGGTAAACCACACAATCATAGCTTTTCTTTAACCCAATAGAGAGCTGAGATCTTGGGGCAAAAAATAGCCAGAAATCCAAATGAAAATCACCCTATCCAACCAGGAACATTGCCTCAGCTATGGCGGAGCATGGGAGAGAGGGACCCCAGGAACCAGCCAATGGGCAAAAAGAATGGAGGTAAAGGCCAAGAAGTGTGTGGTAGCATACAAGCACAGGATCCCTAGGAGCTACAAATAGAAGTGGAGCTCGCACTTACTTCACAGACCTACAGTGGGTCTCACAAGAAAGCATGAGGATGCAGGCAGAAGAAAGGCAAGACCTTCCCTCAGTGGCACAAGCCTGGAAGAGGGGAGTGACTGCCACTGCAAGAAGTGTATGGAACCCTATATGAACCTTCTCAGCCTCCTCCAGGTGAAACCCCATTGTACTGGGGAAAGGATAAAAGAAACCTCTTTACTCATGGAGAAGGAGCAGTATTCTGGCCATTGGGGTGCCTGGGTGGCTCAGTCTGTCTTTGGCTCAGGTCATGATCTCAGGGTCCTGAGATCCAGCCCCATGTCAGGCTCCCTGCTCATGGGAGCATCTGACTCTTGGTTTCAGCTCAGGTCATAATCTCAGGGTCTTGAGACTGAGCCGCACATAAGGCTCTGTACTCAGTGCAGAATCTGCTTCAGATTCTCTCTCTTCCTCTGCCCCTCCCCCTGCTTATTCTCTCTCTATCTCTTTCTCAAATAAATACATAAATCTTTAATAGAAGAAACACTGGTCACCATTGGAGCATGCAAAGAAATCACCTAATATTTTTAAAACCAATCAATAAAAGGAAAGAATCAAGCACCTTAGCTGTCCTTCCTTCATGAACTCTACCTTAGGGAACCCTAGTAGTTGTTGAGGGGAAGCTTCTCTTTAGCTGGATGTATTGTAGCTAATAAGGTAAGAAGTAAAAACAGAGGGGCACCTGGGTGGCTCAGTAGTTAAGTGTCTGCCTTTGGCTCAGGTCATGATTTTAGGGTCCTGGGATGGAGCCCTGCATCAGCCTCCCTCACCAGTGGGAAGCCTGCTTCTCCCTCTCCTACTCCCTCTGCTTGTATTCCCTCTCTCTATCTCTGTCTCTCTGTCAAATAAACAAATAAAATCTTAAAAAAAAAAAAAAGGAAGTAAAAACAGAATATCACCCTTTGGAATGCCTTACGAATTATTGGATCTAGAAAATAATCATCAGTGGGTGATAACACCCCCAAAATGGAGAAAAACAGACAATATGTACCTCCTGTTAGAGTACCCAACACAAAATATGAAGTAGTCCTTAAAAAATCCATATTATTGTTTAATATCATTATTATTATTACTATCATCATCATCATAATAAATCTTTCAGGCAGGATAATGCTGTTATGGTATATTTATAAAAAAGGGAGCCTATAATTTAATTTGGACACTTTTACAGATAGAATGATGAAAAGAATTAGGTAGGGTCTAGATGAAATGACATTGCCCATGAGTTATAATCACCGAAGCTAGGTGATGGGTATGTAGGGCTTAATAAAATGATTCTATTTTTGTATGTATTTGAATTTTAAAAAATTCAACTATGCACTGTAAAAAAATTTTAAACCAAAAAAAATTTTAAACCATATGAGCAGTGATAGCTGCTGAGAAACAATTTAATAAAAATCCTTACCCATTATTTATTATTTAAAACAAACCTTGATAGGGGCGCCTGGGTGGCTCAGTGGGTTAAAGCCTCTGCCTTCAGCTCAGGTCATGATACCAGGGTCTTGGGATCAAGCCCCGCATCGGGCTCTCTGCTTGGCAGGGGGCCTGCTTCTCTTCCTCTCTCTCTGCCTGCCTCTCTGCCTACTTGTGATCTCTCTGTCGAAAAAATAAATAAAATATTTTAAAAATAAATAAATAAATAAAACAAACCTTGATATAATAGCAGTAGATGAATTCTTCATGAATATTATTAGAAATATGCAGTTATATATTTACATATATAGTCAACCTAAAAGCAAACCTTGTTATTAATGAAGAAACACTTAAGCACATCTTCTTGTTAAAGGAATAAGGCAAGAATGACCTTTATCACCACTATTATTTAATATTGTTCTGGAAGTATTAGCCAGTATAATTAGGTAAGTGAAAAAAATTTAAATATAAAAAATAAGAAAGAATCTGTAGTAAAACTATCACAAATGATAAGAAAATTGAGTGAGATATTTTGGCAGATAGTTAGCATCCAGAAATCAAAAACTACACCCATTTAGAAAATCCTGAGTTTAAGGTGCCCTATTATATAAATATATTTAAAAAGGAAAAACTACATAGGAATAAAAATACCTAGGAATAAAAGAGGAAAATGTGCAGATCAAAACAATAAGATTAAGTGCTACTGAGGAACACCAATAGACCTAAACAGACTTTGGTTAGAAAGATTTCAAAAATTATAAAGCACTTCTTCCAAAGTTAATCTTGAATACAACAAAATGCATTCAATAGAAAATAAAGATGCCAATAAAATTTTTTTCTGGGGGTAGATAAACTGCCTCTAAAGTTCATATGAGTAAATACAGATGCCCCCCAAAATCTGAAGAAATATTACTATCACAACCAGAATTCAAATATATTATAAGAACATACTATGAGCAACTCTACGCCAATAAATTTGACAATCTGGAAGAAATGGATGCATTCCTAGAAACATATAAACTACCACAACTGAACCAGGAAGAAATAGAAAGCCTGAACAGACCCATAACCAGTAAGGAGATTGAAACAGTCATTAAAAATCTCCAAACAAACAAAAGCCCAGGGCCAGACGGCTTCCCGGGGGAATTCTACCAAACATTTAAAGAAGAACTAATTCCTATTCTCCTGAAACTGTTCCAAAAAATAGAAATGGAAGGAAAACTTCCAAACTCATTTTATGAGGCCAGCATCACCTTGATCCCCAAACCAGACAAGGATCCCATCAAAAAAGAGAGCTATAGACCAATATCCTTGATGAACACAGATGCGAAAATACTCAACAAAATACTAGCCAATAGGATTCAACAGTACATTAAAAGGATTATTCACCACGACCAAGTGGGATTTATTCCAGGGCTGCAAGGTTGGTTCAACATCCGCAAATCAGTCAATGTGATACAACACATCAATAAAAGAAAGAACAAGAACCATATGATACTCTCAATATATCATAATAATTAAAACATACTGCTGCCTCTAGAAAGACTCATATATACATAGAAATATAGTATTTGATAAACACAGCATTTCCAACTAGTGAGAGAAAAATGGATTATTCAGTAAATGGTGTTACAACATTAGGAAAGCCCTATGAGAAATTTAGATTTCTACTTTACATTTCACCAAAATTAATTCCGGATAAATGAAAATCTTACACATATGAATGAAATCATAAAAATACAGAATGAAAATATGAAACTTGTTAACCTAAACTTACCCACTACATTGGGGAAGGCCTTTTAAAATATGAAAAAAAGTCTAGAATCCATAAAATAAAAGACTGATAAATCCAACCTTATAAAAATTAAAAATTTCTCCAAGAGGAAAAAAAAAAACCAACAAAATCAAAAGACAAATGAATAATTGAGAAATATCTGCAATCAACTGGCTGGAAAAAAAAATTCCCTTAATACATTAAGGAATCCCACAGTTTAATAAAAAAGAGAATAGCAATGCAATTTGAAAAAATGGGCAAATGATATAAACAGTTCATAGAGGAGGTACAAAAAGCTCTTAAATGTATAAAAAGGAACACAGCCTCACCTGTAAAAAGGGAATTTCAAAATAAAGTTGGTAGAGGTTTAAAAATTTAATAGCCCAATATAGTAATGAATCTCTGGTGGGAGTATAGTTATGTTTCTTGTGAAAGCAAAAACTGATTCACCCATACAAGGGATGATTTAATAGTATTGATTAATAATACAAATGAAGTGACTGAGCAATTCGAATTCAGGAGATTTATTTTCCAAATATTCTCCAAATATGCATTAACAAAATATGACATGTACTAGGTAATCATTGCAATGTTCTGTAAATAGCAAAAGACTAGTGATAATCAAGACATTCATCAATAAGGATCTAGCTAAATAAAGCATATCACATACAATGGAATACTATGTAGCTACTAAAAAAAAAGGCAGCTCTACATACATGTATATATGCTTGTATAGGCATCTGTAAACTGTAATGACACATAATAAACTAGTAATAATAGTCATCTCTAAGATAGGAAGTTGGCTGTCTAAGGGTTAGGATTAAAAAATAGATTTAATCTTCATAGAATATCCTCTTAAAGCTGTAGAATTTTTAATCATATGCCTTTGGTACCTATTCTAAAATATTAAGTACAATAATTTTAACAATACACTGTGAGTTAGGAAAAAAATACAACGTGATGTATCCCCCACCAAGGCATGCACACACATATATTTAAGGATAGCTTTAGAAATCAATGCTCATAATTATGACAGAATATCCTAGAACATTTAAAGGTGACTGCTTAATCATCTAAGAAAGATGGTTATTAGTGGAAAGTTCATTAAATATATTTGTAAATAAATACTACAAAAAGTAGAGTACTACTACAAAAAGTCTAAGTGTACTACAAAAAGCCAAAGTGTAAGCTTGATGAGTTTTTACAAAGTGAATATGCCGAGTCACTAGCACCCAGATCAAAGAAGAGAATATTACCAGCACCCTAAAAACCCCCTTACAATCACTAGCCACCACCATGATGTCTAACATTACAAAGTAATTTTGACTGTTTTTGAATTACACATAAATAAAATCATACAGTGTGGAGGTTTTTTTTTTAAATTTGGTTTTTTTTTCTTGTTATCTAGTTTCTTTTGCTTAACATTATATTTATGGGATTCATCCACATAGTTGCATATTATACTGTTATTCTCATGTAATGGTCCATTGTGTGACTGTACCATTCATCCATGTTGATGTGCATTCATGCACATGTCTCTAACTTCTGACTGTAATAAAGAGTACAGCTCTGAACATTCTTGTACATCTCTGGGTGAACATATATGCACATTTCTGTTGGGTTTATACCTAGAAGTGAAAGTCGCTGGGTCCTAGGATAGGTGAGCATTTTTAGTAGATATTACTAAGCAGTTTTCCAAAATGGCTGTGTCATATCTCACTCTCATTGTGTGTGATCAATTTCATATTTTAGCCATTCAGGTGGGCAACTAAAGTTATTACATTGCAGTTTTAATTTACTTCACTTTGTACCTGTTCAGTGATGTGCTTGTTCAGGGTTTTTGCCCATTTTCTATCAGGTTGTCTGAGTTTTTATTATTTGTTTGTTTTATAGTCTACATATGAGCCATTTCTCGATTATGTGTAATGCAAATAATTCTCCAATTCTGGGGCTTTTCCCCCAGATATCTGCTTGGCTCTCTCTTTTTTCACATCTCTGTTCAGATGTCACACTGTCAGTGAAGCCCACCCTGGTCATCCCATATAGTAAATTTTTTTGTGAAACTACCTGATACTCCTCACCTCTATTTCCCTGCTTTGATTTCTCCTTAGTATGTACAACCATATGACATGCTACGTACTTACTTGTTTCTTACTAATTTCTCTTCTCCTCCCACCCTACCCCCAATGGCATGAACTTATTTTATTTTATTTATTTAATATGTTCCAGACATTCAATACATTTTTTGTTGTTGTTGGAGGAATGGGTATAAACTAGATGAACTGCTTAGTGCTTTATACATATTCTCTATCTCTCCTTTATCCCTGAGTCTATGAAACATGTTATTTCCAAATTCAAACACACATTGATGTATGTTGTGTGAACAAATTTTATCATCAAAAAGTGATGTCAAGTTTAATATTTAAGAACTGAAAATTAAAGATCACCTTTGACTCCAAGGGTCCAAAAAAATCCCATTGATTCTTTGTCTCTTTGTTTTAACCATGAATCATCTGCAATGATGATTATTCTAGCACTGTACATTTATACATTATGTTACCAAATAAATTAAAAAGAAACTCAACATACTAGTTCAAGCACTCCATTATTATAAAAATACAAAGAACTCCTCAAACTCAATACACACAAAACAGACAATCATATAAAAAAATGGGCAGAAGATATGAACAGACACTTCTCCAATCAAGACATACAAATGGCTATCAGACACATGAAGAAATGTTCATCATCACTAGCCATCAGGGAGATTCAAATTAAAACCACATTGAGATACCACTTTACTCCAGTTAGAATGGCCAAAATTAGCAAGACAGGAAACAACATGTGTTGGAGGGGATGTGGAGAAAGGGGAACCCTCTTCCACTGTTGGTGGGAATGCAAGTTGGTGCAGCCACTTTGGATAACAGTGTGGAGATTCCTTAAGAAATTAAAAATAGAACTTCCCTATGACCTGCCATTGCACTACTGGGTATTTACCCCAAAGATACAGATGTTGTGAAAAGAAGGGCCATCTGTAACCCCAATGTTTATAGCAGCAATGGCCATGGTCTCCAAACTGTGGAAAGAAC
This sequence comes from Mustela erminea, assembly GCF_009829155.1. Taxonomy (NCBI): domain Eukaryota; kingdom Metazoa; phylum Chordata; class Mammalia; order Carnivora; family Mustelidae; genus Mustela; species Mustela erminea. The sequence continues at coordinate 94,955,091 of NC_045614.1, forward strand.
CAAGATGCCCTTCAAAGGACGAATGGATAAGAAAGATGTGGTTCATATACACTATGGAGTATTATGCCTCCATCACAAAGGATGAATACCTAACTTTTGTAACAACATGGATGGGACTGGAAGAGATTATGCTGAGTGAAATAAGTCAAGCAGAGAGAGTCAATTATCGTATGGTTTCACTTATTTGTGGAGCATAACAAATAGCATGAAGGACAAGGGGAGATGGGGAGGAGAAGGAAGTTGAGGGAAATTGGAAGGCGAGGTGAACCATGAGAGACTATGGACTCTGAAAAACAATCTGAGGGTTTTGAAGGGGCGGGGGGTGGGAGGTTGGGGGAACCAGGTGGTGGGTATTAGAGAGGGCACTGATTGCATGGAGCACTGGGTGTGGTGCAAAAACAATGAATACTGTTACGCTGAAAAGAAATAAAAAATAAAAAAAATACAATGACCTAATTATGTCAACTTCCAGAGAACCAAAACAAAGAATTAATTTCTTGACTAAATTCATCATTATTTTCAAAGAAGTTATGTGAGTAGTACTAAAAGGCATTACTATAAAAAGTCAGTGAGTATTTAAATGAAGAAAAGAAAGAAAAATATAACTTAATATATTTCAGACATGATATTTAGGCTCAAATGTATCTTCCAATATGTGCCGCTATTAAATATTATAATACCAATCCAAAAATTGTGTCACTTATACAAGATATAATGTTTTTACCTGAACATTCCATTTTGCATGTCTTATATTTCAATATCTTTCACAAATATTTCTTTACAGCTACTAATTTTATTTAACCAAGTATTAATAAATAGATACATATGGGGGAAAAAAGTCAGTGAGTATGAGCTTTAAGAACTTTCCTTATGTCCGGGCTCTCTGCTTGGAGGGGAGACTGCTTCCCTTCCTCTCTCTCTGCTTCCCTCTCTGCTTGCTTGTGATCTCTCTCTGTCAAATAAATACATAAAAATCTTAAAAAAAAAAAAAAAAGAACTTTCCTTATGTCTATGAGTGAACAGGGAGAATGGAGCTTCAATTATCCCCACTGAACAAACATGCCACTTTAGATAATTCTATGTTGCCTAACAAGCATTCACTAGACATCTCCCCTCTGTGCATGGCCCAAGTTTCATTTCCCGAACTCTCAGAATAGATGACTTAGTGGGAGAGAACGTGTGTGCCTAAACTGGCATATGAGATTAGGTAAGAAACAAAATGCATTATCCTCCTTCCATCACAGTCTTAATGTCTGTCTCCAGTCTGACTTGGGCTTTTGGCTTCAGGCTGAATGAAATCTCTGACTTGAAAAGGATTAAGAACAAACAGCCCTGTCCTGCTTCTCTCCTAATATGCTTTGGGACAATAGGGGTACAGAAAAGAGTGTCTCATTTGTGAAGATGGCTTAATTTAAATAGCAGTTCATGAAGACTGACTTGAGCCAACATCAGGACTTCTTTGGTTTTCTCCCATCCTGTATCTAGGGCCGTCCCTCATCACAGTCTTCAAGACATGATATGTGCTCCCCATCCAGGTGAATTTACACAAAATTGATTAACACTTCACTTGCATGTTATTGAACTTGATGTATGAGTTTTAAATCATATAGCTCATGGCACTTAGTCAACAAAACACTAAAATGTCTCTTTTTTATAATGATTTGGATGATGTGGCTGAAGTTTCCTAAAAATTATTGAGACTATAAACCAATTTGTTAAATTTAGTGAAAAAGTTTCCATATTAAGTAAGATGACTCTTTTTCTATGCAAAACCTTCTTGTGAAAGGTTAAAAGACTTTTTCATCATTCTTTCAATGTCTAAGATAAATGGTCTTGGGTTGTCAGCCAGATGATATTTAACTCAGCACTCTACCAAAATTAAAAACAGCCTATGAGAAGAGGAAGAAAGAGATGCAGGAAAGGGGGCTGAACAAAATAAATGGACATTCATGTTTGTATGTGTATGTTTAGACTCCCAGCCAGAATGTAAATGATCACAAAATGATTGTGGGTTTTTTGCACCCTTTTCATGCTGTCTGACTCAGTGTCCAATGTGATGGCATTAAACAATGAACTACTGGAGAGACACAACCTGGAACAGGAATACTGACCTTCAGAAAAATTGTGAAGAAGCAATGGTGTATCTTTGGTGCTTGCCAACAGTTCTTTCCTCCATTCTATCCTTTCCAGTACTCCTCCATCCTTGTAAACACTTTAATTTTTCAAGGGTCCAGGATCTCTCTTTCAGTGAAAAATAAAATGCCCATGGAACACCTACTATATCTAGGTACAGCGCAAGACACTAGATACAATGCAAGATACTTCCATAAGAACAAGGAAGATTGATCTTGCTTGAAAATGTACACTACATAGGATGTATCATATATAGGATATAGATGTATGTTTAAAAAGCTACCAAAATACACAGAAGTTGTTGATATGATTCTGACAAGTTCAACTACATTAAAAATTTTTAAAGCCATCTACAAAGAGTAGTGATTAAGCCCATGTTTAGGACCAGATTATAGAAGATACTGAATAGCAACTGAAGGAATAGAGTACACTGAGAGCAAAGGGAAGACATTAAAGGTTTTGGCAACAATGCATGAAAACCAAGCTTTCAAGAGAACAATTTAGGGAAAAACAGATTAAAAATGCTACTTTGGAAGTCACTATTGTCAAAACTGGTATGAGAATAAATAGAAATTCTGAATAGATCTATTTCTATTAAGAAATTAGCTTTATAATAAAGAACATTCATATAGACTTCTGCTTCTGAATGTTTTAGATTTATACAGGATATGTTCTCTTGCAGTGAAAAGCTAAACAAAAAAATATTTCAGACTTTGCACAACAGGTAGTATAAGACTTTGATTTCTGAAAGAAAAGACATATTAAGATCCTTCTGATCATGCTGGAGACATTTTCTGGATTGTGAGGCAGGGATGGATAACAGAGAAGAGCCAAGTGATCACTATGAGGTAAGAAGACAAAGACTGGAGCTGAGAAAGCTGAGGCTGTTGGAATGCGTAAAGCAGAATACTGGAAAGGAAGGTAATACAGAAAGAAAGAACTCTAGAAATCACCATAGTGGGTCCCCTTGAATGTTGTTTAATACTAACCTGTCATATACAGAATGAAATTCTACAAAGTTGAACAAAAAACTACAGGGAGTTGTAAGCTGAACAACATCCAGAGCTCATTCAGAGCTGATATTTGTTCAAGTTCTGTCCAGCTAAACTGAAGAGACTTTGTTGAACACTCAAGCCATTAAGACTCCAGAAATATCATACCTTATTAGAAGGGCTAAAGTTTAGTCCCAGAGCTAAGTCTATTCTATAAGTACCGCAAAATGCTTCAATAGGCCTCAAAAAGATCGAACTGAATCACAAGTAAATCAATTGCCTGCTTAAACATAAGTCAACCCTCTTTAAAGAAAGACAACAAAATCCAGCCCAAGAAAATAAAATTACTAATGTCCAGCATCTCATAAATACCAGATGTATGAAGAAGCAGGAAAACATCAACCAAAAGTGGAAGAAAAAAATCAATAAGCAACCCCTGAAATAACAGGGAAAAATACTTTATTACAGTTATTATAAAGCTAAATATTATAAATATGATCAAGGATTTAAAGGGGAAAAACATAATGAGGGGAGAAATGGAAGATGTTAAAAAGTGTCAAATGAAACTTCTGAAGCTGAAAAACAGTATCTGAAATGTAAAATGAAACATAAAAATTAATAGATTAGGTAATATAGATGAAAAGATCAGTGAACTTGAAGACACAGATATAGAAACTATCCAAATTGAAGTGGGGAGAAATAAGACTTAAAATAAGTGAATTGAAACTCTGTCATCTGTGGAACAACTTAAGAAGTTGAACATATATGTAACTGGAATTCCAGTAAAGGGAGGAGCCAGATATATCATGCAAATACTGATAATAAGCACACTGGAGTGACTATATTAATATTAGACAACGTTCAAGACAAAGAATGTTACTAGGAATAAAAAGGATCTCATTGTAATGTCAATTCCTCAAGAGACCATAACAGTCCTAACTGAGTATATATCTACTAACAAAGTTTCTGAGTAGAAGAAACAAACGCACTGAAATGGACATAGAGAAATCCACAATTATAGTTGAAGTTTTCAACAATTCTCTTTCAATTTTTAATAGAATAGAAAGTCTCTAAGGATAATGAAAAGTTGAATAGCACTATCGACAAATTGATCTAATTGACATTTATAGAATATTCCATGCACCAACATCAGAATACACATTCTTTTAAAGAACACATGGACAAAAGATCCCAAATAGCCAAAGCAATTCTGAAAAGGAAAAACAAAACCAGAAGCATCACAATTCCAGGTTTCAAGCAATACTACAAATCTGTAGTCAACAAAACAGCATGGTACTGACACAAAAACAGACACATAGATCAATGGAACAGAATAGAGAGCCCAGAAATGAACCCACAACTATATGGTCAACTGATCTTTGACAAAGCAGGAAAGAATATCCAACATAAATAAAACAGACTCTTTAACAAAGAGTGTTGGGAAAACTGGAGAGCAACATGCAAAAGAATGAAATTGGACCACTTTCTTATATCATACACCAAAACAAATTCAAAATGGATGAAAGACCTAAATGTGAGACAGGAGACTATCAAAATCCTAGAGAATACAGGCAGAAACCTCTTTGACCATGACTTCAGCAACATCTCAGTAGACACATCACCACAGGCAAGAGAAACAAAGGCAAAAATGAACCATTGGTACTTCATCAAGACAAAATCTTCTGCACAGGGAAGGAAACAGTCAAAAAACTAAAAGACAGCCTATGGGATGGGAGAAGATATTTGCCAACAACATATCTGATAAAAGGTTAGTACCCAAAAATCTATATATAGAACTTACCAAACTCAACAACCCCAAACCAAATAACCCAGTTAAGAAATGGGTAGAAGACAAAGAAAGCCTGAAACCCAGACTCCATAAGGGAGGAAAGGTGAGAAATCCTGCTCCCCCAAAAATTCCATCGCCAAATAATAAATATTTTACCCTCTTCTTAACAGCTATCAATAAAAGATAAAGATCCAAACCCTAGGGTGCATAGGTCTCCCTTGAGCTTATTCCCTCACATCTCAAGAGTAAACTCTAACAAACTCCTCACTTGTGCTCCTCAACCACTGTCTTGTCCATCCTTGAATTCTTTCTTGTGACAAGATGAAGAACCTTCAGCAACTTCTTTGGGTTGGACTGGGTCAAGGCCCCAGCACCCAGTGTGTCCTTAGTCTACCTGACAACATTATGGCCTAGAATTTCTACTTAGATTTGTACTTAAAGGAAATAAACTTATATGTCTACAAAAACACTTGTACAAATATGTTCAAAATAGCTTTATTCATGAGAGTAAGAAGTTGGAAACAATTCAGAAAACTATCAAGAGATAATAAAAAATAAATTGTGGTACATTTATTCAATGTAATATTTTTTAGCAATTAAAAGGAGTAAACCAGGGACGCCTGGGTGGCTGAGTTTGTTGAGTGGCTGCCTTCGCCTCAGGTCGTGATCCCAGGGTCCTGGGATCAAGTCTCACATCCAGCTCCTGGCTCAGCAGGGAGCTTACTTCTCCCTTCTACTCCACCTGCTGCTCTCCCTGCTTGTACTCTCCCTTTCTGTTAAATGAATAAATAAAACCTTTAAAAATTTTCTTTAAAAAAAAAGGAGTAAACCGTCGATACACACAGTATATCTCATCCACACTATGCTAAATGAAAGATGTCAGACACAGAAAAAAGTACATACTGAATGATTCCATTTACATAAAATTCTAGAACCATTAAAGCTAATTTAGGGTGAAAAATATCACATGGGGCCCCTGGATGGTGCAGTCATTTGAGCCTATAATTCTTGGTTTGGGCTCAGGTTATGACGTCGGGGTCCTGAGAGAGAGAGAGCCCTGCGTTGGGGTCTGTGCTCAGCATAGAGTCAGCTTGGGATTCTCTCTCCCTCTTTTTCTGCCCCTTCCACTTGTTCTCTTCCTCTCTCTCTCTCAAAATAAACAAATCTTTAAAAAAATTTTTTTTAATTATCACAAACGTGGTTGTCTCTTTGGGGCTGAGATTGGGAAGAGTAGAGGGAATTTTACGGGAGGTGATAAATGTTCTATATGCTGGTAGGCCTAGGTTATATGGGTCACAATTAAATAAATTATAAACTTAAAATTTATACATTAAATTGCCTATAAATTCTACCCCACGTGCTCGCTTCGGCAGCACATATACTAAAATTCTACCCCAACTTCCTACTGCCCCCCCACAAAAAACCCCACTGGAAACAAATATTAAACTCTAATTAGGAGACTTGTTATTCCCAAAACTATGTATTGCCAATTCTGAAACTACCTTCTCTGTGTTCTAGGCTTAAGCATATTAGTAAATTTACTGAGATTAATAGAATATAGAAAGAAGGAAGATTAGAACATACCCTGTGGTACTAGATTGGAATTAAAGATACCATTGAAGTTTTATTTTTTTTAAGATTTTATTCATTTAATCTTGGAACACTGAAAACTAAAATAAAATTTAATTTAAAAAATAATAAAAAATAAGATTTTATTCATTTATTTGTCAGAGAGAGGGAGAGCGTAAGCAGGGAGAACAGCAGGCAGAGGGAGAAGCAGGCTCCCCACTGAGCAAGGAACCGATGTGGGACTTGATTCCAGAGCCCTAGGACCATGACCTGAGCTGAAGGCAGATGCTTAACTGGCTGAGCCACACAGATGTCCCATCACTGAAGTTTTTAAAAATAAATATAGATACATAAATAAATATATATGGACACACATGGATTTTCTGGCCCTCACCTCGGAAGAGACCTAAAAGTGCCCTCCTTAATACCCATCACCCATTTAGCCCATCTCTCACCCACGTCCCACCATTGACCCTCAGTTTGTTCTCTATAGTACAGAGTCTCTTATGGGACATTTTTGAACAAAAGGACATTAGAGCAACTGATTAAATTTGAATATGAACAATGGATTATATAATAGTGCTGTATCAGTGTTAGATTTCCTGATTCTACTAACTATACTGTAGTTATACAAAATAATTTTCTTATTCCAACTAAATACACACACAAGTATTTAGATGTAAAAGGGGGGGGAATGAACCATACCAATGGTGAGTTACCATTATTTTGTTATTATAATTGGTAAGACACCCAATGTGATTTCAGAACAAGGTTAAACCACGCTATTGCCTTTAAAGAGTAGTGACATTTCAAAAGCCACAGGTTGATAAATGTGCAGCATCAAATTTAGTATTAACTTGTACAAATTCTTGAGAAAATAACATGTTAAAGATAAGCCCAAATTTACATTCTAATTTCTCTAAACATTGATCCTGGCCTAAGTCAAAATCATCTAAACTATGAGAAATAGTCTTGAAATCAGCCAACAGTGAGAGGTTAGTTGAACTACAGAGGAAAGAAAAGCTTTGCAATACTGAGCTCCCCCCCCCATATCAGGTCCCATTTAAAATCAGGAGACAGAAAAAAGAAATGAATTAAAATATGTCCCTTTAATAGCTTCTGTGCACGCTCCACAACCACCATCTATCTCTACCCCCATCCTCCTGCTCGACATACAGATTTCTTTTTCCCCACAGACACCATTTCCATTTGGGAATGAACCATAGCCATTTTTCATACATGTTTTTGTTTTTAATCTAAGCATCGATTTAGTATTATTGTATGCTTTTATAGCCCACACACCCTGGCAAGAGTTAACAGGAATTCCAGATATTATCAAATATATTTAAACATGATGCTTGAGTGGTCTTTGCAGCTGGTAGGTTATACATAAAATATGTTCAGCCAGTGATAGTGTCCTTATCTAAAGACAGAAGCTAGCAAAATTTCATCCTGTGTGCTCTGTCAGATTGTTCCCTTGGACAGATGGCAGAAGACTCCCGATGACAAGTGTGAGATGCTATCTGAGTGTCATGGCAGTGGTTTTTCTCATTGCCCTGGACAGAGCTCCCTGGCTACTCTCTTCATTTGAAGCGTGCAAATGAGTAGATGTGGATAGTAGAATGTGTGTGATCAATAAACTCACATAATTAGAATCTTGCTGAAAGGAGTATTCTTTATGAAAAGAACCTCCATTAAGCCGCTTGGTCTCCCTTACTAGACAAGGGCTCATATTGTCTCACCCTTTTGTATATTTTTCCCAAGTGACAAGAGTAAAGTGACAACAAAAATGACAAATTTTTAAGTGCTGCCCACCTTGTCCAGAATCAGGTTTTTAGTTCCTTGACTCAGTGCCAGCTGGGAGCTCACTGGGGAAATTCAAATCCAACACCTTCCTCAGTATACTGTCTGCTTTTATCTTATCTCATCTCTCTGCTGCTAAAGGGCACTGCTACTCACTGCACATGAACCCATACACCCACAATGCACAAGTTCCTCCCTTAACCCCTATGCTCCATTTGCACAGGACCCTCTTTAAACCAAAGGTTAAGGTTGTACACCCCCTTCAAATCATCTCTAGGTAAGCCCTCCCATTCACCCCCTGAAAAAAATAGTAAACATATTCCCTCAAGGCACTTTCACACTTAACATACTTTTATAATTACACACACACAGAGAGTGGTAAAATACATGGAACATAAAATTTCCCATCTTAATCATTTTTAAGTGTGCTGTTCAATAACATTAAGTACTTTTACACTCCTGTACAACAAATATCCCAGATTCATTCCAAATGAATGCAAACTGCAAAACTTGCAAAACTGAAAATTTACACCCATTAAAAAACAGGGATGCCTGGGTGGTTCAGTTGGTTAAGCGGCTGCCTTCGGCTCAGGTCATGATCCCAGCATCCTGGGCTCGAGTCCCCCATTGGGCTCCTTGCTTGGCAGGGAGCCTGCTTCTCCCTCTGCCTCTGCCTGCCTCTCTGTCCACCTGTGCTCACTCGCTCTCTCTCCCTCTTTCCCTGACAAATAAATAAATAAAATCTTAAAAAAAAAAAAAGTCCCCAGGCCCTAGCGCCAACTTCTGACAGCCACTATTCTACATTCTCTCTGTAAATTTGACTACTCTAGGTACCTCATACAAATAGAATCATACATTATTTGTTTTTTTATTTTTTAAAAGATTTCACTTATTTATTTGAGGGAGGGTGATAGCATGAGACAGAGAGAGCACGAGTATGAGCAGGGGGAAGGGCAGAGGGAGAGGGAAGAGCAGACTCCCCACTGAACAGGGAGCCTGACATGGGGCTCCATCCCAGGAACCCTGGGGATCATGACCTGAGCTGAAGGTACTACTTAACTGACTCAGCCACCCAGGCACCCCCATTATTTGTCTTTTAGTGACTGGCCTTTTTACCTAGTATCATGCCTTTAAGGTTCATCTATGTTGTAGCATGTGTCAAAATTACCTTCTTTTTAAGTATGAATAATATTCCTATGTATATGTACCAAATTATGTTTATCTATTCATCTTTTGATGAACACTTGGTTGCTTCCACATTTTTAGCTATTATGAAGAATGCTAAAAACACAAATATACAAACATATCTTTGAGACTTTGCCCATAATTCTTTTGGGTAGAATTCCAAAAGTGGAATTTCTGGACTATGTAGGAATTCTATTTTTAATTTTTTGAGGAACCACTCTACTGTTTTCCATAGTTGATGCCCTACTTTACATTCCCACTATCAGTGTCTAAGGTTTTCAGTTTCTCAATATCCTCTCCAACACTTGTTATTTCCTACGTTTGGTTTGGTTTTGTTGACAGTAGCTATATTAGATTCCTAGGATTGCTAGAAGAAAATACCATAGACTTGGTAGTTTAAACCATAGAAATTTATTTTGTCACAATTCTAGAAGCTGGAAGTCCAAAATCAAAGTATCATTAGGTTTGGTTTTGTTGGTTTACAGATGACTGCCTTCTCACTGTGTCCTTGCATGGCTTTTTCTCTGTGCGTACACATCTCTAGTGTCTCTTCCTTTTCTTCTAAGGACACCAGTTCTATTGTTTTAGGACCCCGCCTTTATGACTCACTTAATCTTAGTTATCTAATTAACAACCCTATCTCCAAATACAATCATATTCTAAGGTGCTGTAGGTTAGGTTTTGAACATATGAACTTGTGGGAGGTGGTGAGACATAATTCACTCCATAGAAGGGGTCATATGAGTGCAAAATGGTATCAAATTGTGGTTTTGATTTGCATTTCTCTAATGATTAGTAATGTTGAACATCTTTTTATGTGTTTATTAGACATTTGTACATCTTCTTGAGATAAGTGTCTATTCAAGTCCTTTGCCTATATTTTAATCAGGTTTTGTTATTGTTGTTAAACTATAGGAATTCTTTATATATTCTATCAAATACATGATTTCCAAATATTTTCTCCTATTCCATGGTTGCCTTTTCACTTTGTTGATAGTGTGCTTATATATTTTTTAAAAATCTTTAAGTTTACAAATATTTTTGAGAGTAGAATCCAGAAGCTACTCTTTACCTAATATTTGATATTTAGACATTCAGTAATTTGTCTTAAATTCATGTCATTTAATAACACCATAACTACTTGACAAAAGTATCTAAAACCATGAAGGGCTTATACACCTATATTTCTTATAGCTTCCCTTTTTGTGTGACTATCTTCCTGATGCATTCAAATATTTCTACTTACTATCAACATGGAAGCACATGTTTCTCCAAATATATCTATGGTCTTGGAGGTATCAATATTTCCTTTGATGGTCTCTTGACTTCTTTCTAGGCCTAAGAGAAGGAATGTTAGCCTAAAAAAATTATTTACTCCAACAAAAAGAAAAAAATAGGGCATTACTCATGAAATTATTCCAGTCAACAATGTACTTGCCTACGTATGATATTGATAGGCTATACCAAAAGGAAAATAATATAGAGTTCAACCTTAAGAATGGTAGTGTAGGGACCACCAAAAATCCACTCCTCCATAAAAGCAGTAAGAACACTGACAAAAACTGTCAAAATAAACTTTTCCAGAACAAAAGGCTTATAACAATCTGAGAGTATTAACTTTTTTAAAAAAAAATATATATATATATATATATATATATATATATATATATATATATATATAAAGCTATCTGCATTCATAGGGCCATGTGCAAGCACAGAAAAAATCTGAGGTCCTAAACTCTCACCTCTGACTTACATTGAGGTTCTGCACAAATTCTAGCTCCATTGGTTAATGGGAAGCTTGCCCCAACACATACACAGAACCAGTTAGCAGTGACTAAGAGACTTATTGATTCAAGGTATTTAAGGAAATCTTTGGCCATTCATTAGCTGACAACAGAGCAAACTGATGGCCATAAATAACAAAGAACACAGACTTTCAGAATTAGTCCAAGAAAGTCACTAAATAAACAACATTAACAAAATTGATAGCAGCAACAACAAATCCTGGACAGGAGGAGAGTCTGATTTTCAGAGCTGACACACATTATTTAAAATGTCCAGTTTTCCACAAAAGGTACACAAGACATGCAAAGAAACTGAAAACTATGGCCTATATGCTGGGGGGAAGGGAAGAGATTGACAGAGAAAGTCTCTAAGGAAGACTAAAAGTTGCATTTACCAGACAAAGATTTTATCTTTTTTATTTTTTTTAAGATATTTTTTGCTTATTTGACAGAGAGATTAACTGTGCACAATTAAGCAGAGCAGCAGGCAGAGGGAGAAGGAAAAGCAGGCTTTCTGCTGGGCAGGGAGCCTGATGTGGGGCTTGATCCCAGGACCCTAGGATCCCAGGATCCCATGACCTGAGCTGAAGGCAGCTGCTTAACAGACTGAGCCACTCAGGTACTCCAGACACAGATTTTAAATTAACTTTCATAAATATGTTCAAAACCCTAATAGGAATCCATGCTTATACAATTAAAGAAAGTTTAGGAATGATGTTTCACCAAACAGAGAATACAAATAAAGATAAAAGAATTATTTGTTTTAAGAGAAAGAAAGTGAAGGAAAAGGAAGTAAAGAAAAATAACCAATTAGAAGTTCTGGAGTTGAGAAGCACAAGTGAAACTTAAAAATTGACTAGAGGGGCTCAAATTAGTTTGAGCAAACAGAAGAAAGAATAAGTAAACTTGAAGACAGGTCAAATTAGAATAGCCAGTCTGGAGAACAGAAAGAAAAAAGAATGAAACAAAATGAACAGAGGCTCAGAGACCTAAGGGTTACTGTTAAGTATACCAACGTACACACAATGGGAGTCCCAGAAGGAGAGAAGAGCATAAAAAGTTATTTGAAGAAATTGTTGCCTAAAACTTCTCAAATTTTAGGGAAAATATTTATTTGCCCATCCAAAATGTCAATATATTCCAAGTGGGATGAACTCAGATATACACACATGTGGATACATCAGAGTAAAACTGTCAAATCTAATGACATAGAGAATCTTGAAAGTGTGAAGAAAGTAACTGTTCACACATAAGAGATTCTTAACAAGATTAACAGCTGATTCTCATCAGAAACACAGAGACAAAAAGGGAGTGGCATGGTATATTTAAAGTACTCAAAGAAAACAACTGTCAATAAAATTCTACATCCAGCAAAACTATTCTTAAAAATTTGGGAGAAGACATCAGATAAACAAAAATAGAGAACAATTTATTAGATTATGTTAGATAAACAAAAATAGAGAAAATATATCACTAGCAGAAACTGACAAATTCTAAAATTCAAAAAGAAATGTTAGAGACCCAGAATAGCTAAAACAATCTTGAAAAAGTAGAACAAAGTTGGAGGACAAAACAAAACAAAACAAAATTAAAAAACCAAAGTCACCTACTACTACAAAGTCACCTACTAGAATGGTTAAAATCCAAAACACTGACAGTATTAAAAGCTGTTGAGGACATGGTGCAACATGATCTCTCAAGCGAATGCAAAATGGAACAGACACTTTGGAAGACAGTTTGGTGGCTTTCTATAAAGGTAAACATACTCTTGTCATACAATCTAAAATCACAATCCTTGGTATTCACCAAAAACATCAAAAAGTTATGTATACACAAAACCCTGCAACCTTATAATTACCTTATTTGTAAGTACCAAAATTTGGAAGCAACCAAGATGTCCTTTAATGGGTGAATGGATCAATAAACTGCGGTACATACAAAGAATATTATTTGGGAATAAAAAGAAATGAGCTATCAAGCTACGAAAAGACAAGGAGGAAATTTAAATGCATATTGCTGAAAGAAGCCATTCTGAAAAGGGTATATACTATATGATTAAACTATATGACATTCTGGAAAAGGCAATACTATAGAGACAGTAAAAGATTGATGGTTGCCAGGAGGAGGAGGATAGGGAGGGATGAATAGGCAAGGTACAGGGAACTTTTAGGGCAGTGAAAATATTATAATACCATAATGGTGGATACATGTCATAATGCACTTGTTCAAACCCACAGAATGTACAACACCAAGAGTGAACCATAATGTAAACTATGGACTTTGGATGATAATGATATGTCAACATAAATTCATCACTTGCAACAAATGTATGACTCTGGTGAGGAATATTAATAATGGAGGAGACTATGCGTGTATGGGCGTGGGGAGTATATGGGAAACATCTCTTCCCTTAGTTTTGTTGTGAACCTAAAACTGCTCTAAAAAAATAAAGTCTTAATATAAAAAATAGAACAAATTAAAAAGAAAACAAATAAAATAACATTAAACTTGAGGTGCAAAAATGCCAAACGAACATACATAGCTACAATCAAGACAAATAAAAAATAATAATCAAGAAAATGTGGTATTACTACCATATACTCAGAAATACAGATTAATGAAATTAAATTGAGAGTCCAAAAAGAAACACTTACATTTACAGTAAATTGATTTTGAATAAGATTGCTAAGATAATTCAATGGGGAAAAAATAGTCTTTTCAATAAATATTACCAGGACAATTGAATCTCTAATGTAAAAGAATAAAGTTTGTCCCCTACCTCACATCATATGCAAAACCTAATTCAAAATGGGCCAAAGGCCTAAATATAAGAGCTAAAACTACAAAACAATTAGAACATAGAAATAAACTTCCTTGACCTTGGATTTACCAATGGTTTCTTAGATGGAACAACCAAAGCAGAAGCAACCAAAGAAAAATATAGATAAATTGGACCTCATTAAAATTAAAAATGTCTGTGCTTCAAAGAACATCATTAAGAAAATGAAAAGGCACCCTACAGAATAGGGAAAAAAATTTGCAAACCATTTATCAGGTAAAATATTTGTATCCAGAATATACAAATAATTCTCACAATTCAACAATAAAATGACAATCTAATTTTTAAAATAGGCAAACAATTTAGATAATGACTATACTGCTAATGAAATAAGTGAGTCAGAAAAAGACAAATGCCATATGATTTTACTCATATGTGGAATTTAAGAAGCAAAGGAAAAAGACAAAGCAACAGACTCAACTATAGGAAACAAACTGTTGGTTCTAAGGGGAAATATGTTGCAGGGATAGATGAAGGGGATTAAGAATGATGAGCACTGAGTAATGTGCAGAATCACTGAATTGTACACCTAAAACTAATATAACATTATATGTTAATTATAAGGAGCTAATTTTTTCATTATGTTCAGTTAGCTAAAATTTTAAAAATAGGCAATGGATTTGAAAAAGTTTCTCCATAGAAGACATACTGATGGTCAATAAGCATATACAGAAATGTTTAGCATTTTCAATCAATAAGGAAATGGAACAAAATCATAAGAGAGCACTGCACACTTACTAGAGTGGTATAACAAAAAATATGTATCCTAACAATTGTTATAATTAAGTATAATTAAAAGATATCTAGAGCTTAAGCGTATAAAGGACTTTTGTTTTTAAGATAAGCTCTAGACCTCTTTTGTACACAGTTTCCTTCCAGGCTCATTGCCAGCTTATGTTCACAATAAGAAATAGGCGAGCTTTTGTGGTACCTGCTCCTTTACTGGCCATTTATAGGCTTGAAAACATCTTTGTGACACTGTCATTAGTTAGATTCGTGGTTTTGTTGATCTTTCCTCAGGCTCTGTGGGAAATATTAGTTATGGGCTGGTCTGCCTGTATGGATCCTAATTATACACTCTTGCACTGAATCAGTATACAATATTCCCATGAGGCTCTGAGAAGGTCAAGACAGTTGCCTGATAAAAGTAGATCATTTCCAATGGACTAAAAGAGGTTTTGTACCCTGTACCTCATCACCACCATCACCACCTTATTTTTAACTTTTATCTTTATGTCTTGAGACCACAGTTGCCTCAGCTACATGCAAACTTCCCTTACCTATCCTCCACCAAACATTCTACTGTAGGAAGGAGACAAATTGCAAAAGCATATGTGCAGATGATACTATTTTATTACCATAAACAGAAATGTCCCTCTAGATTGTTGCCATTGCTTTCTAACTACTACCAGGGAAAATATAAGATCAATTATTCCAAAATTTAAGTCATAAGTATTTTTCATCTTTTATCTGGTCTAAAACTAAAATGCATAAGAAAAAAAATGTATCAGGGATTGGCTCCAAGCCTCAGGGTTTAATCCAACATTTTGTGAATGATCTTATTAACTATGAGAGCAAATATTTTGTTACTAGCTTATCTTGGATAGTTGACCTGAAAGTACATTGTTTAGTTAGAGGTGCTTTACTGTCTGAGGTCTACATTCATCAACATGCACCAACAGACTTTCATAAGCCAAACCAGAGCGGCTGTGTCACTTTCCCACCCCAGTATTGGCTCTGATCCCAAATATTTCTGTGTAAAGCCTTGTTTCCACTCATGGGTATTTCAAGTGGAGGAAAATTGGTTTTCTTTTTAACTGAAGTTCCAGTAGCATTTCCTCCATAGTCATGACTGAACATCAATCTTGTTGAGTTGACCTTTAAAGCATGGAATCCTGCATTAAACTGGCCACACAGAATATCTGCAGACCAGTTATTCGTCAGAGAACCCACTACTGATCCGGAATCCCCTGCTGCTCACTACTTACTAGAAGCTCACTGGAATCATGCATAGAACTATTCTCACCTAATGATTGCCATTTTTGCAGTAATTCTACGCTGGAAACAACACGGGGCAGTTAAGTGAATCATGTTACATTTACTCTAAGAATATTATTGAGGATGTTATCTGGACCAAGAAGAGAATGTTTGAATCTCTGAAGAAATTTTTGTGTCTTTCTTAAGCAACTGGTTTAATTTTACCACAAAGACACTCTGAACAATGGAATTGATCCTATTTCTTTCTTCATATTGGCCATAAGGAAACTGTGAGGCAAGTTTATGGCATACTCTAGTACCCAACACTTAAAATGCGTGAGTTCATTCTTACTACATCTATTGTTTTACCTTTATATTTCCTTGCCCCTATTTTCCCACTAATATTTATTTCTCATCTTGGTTTGTATTTTTATAAGCTGCTTCAAATACATCTTGCAAAAAGGATGGATATAAATAAATACGTTTCTGTAATAATGCTGTGTGAACGATAGTTCTACAAAGCAGTAGGATAAAATCTTATCAGAAAAGGGGACTTCTGTAGAATCTCTGTGGGTAGAAATTCCATTCTCACATAATTAAAAAGTCATAATAGGGGTATGTTACAGCCCACCTGACTAGGAAACTGAGATAGAAATGTTAATTGAGATTGCAGAAGCTGCGAAATTAGGCCAGGTAGTAATAATGGAAGACTTTAATTACTCAATCATAGATTGGAAAAATGCCTCACTGGGACAGAGGTTGGAAGTGAGATTTTTTTAGATAAGAAAAATTACTGCTTCCCAGCAAAGGAAGAGAAGGAGCCTATGCAGTAGAGAAATATACCAGAAATATTCTGACAATGAATGGAACCTGGTCTGAAAGGTGATACAAAATCACCAACAGTGACCACCACACAATTTAATCCCACAGTTTTGTAGGCAAATTTAAATCCACTACATGTCTACTTATTATTTGAAAGTATTCTACTAAAAAAAAAATGAATGAATTTTAAAACTCAATAACATACAAGAAAGAAACGAAGAGAATATGCTCAAAGTGACTTTTCAGCAATCCAAGAAAACATCCAAGAGGTTATAATAACCCTCCACGGCTAGTTGACAGATTCCAAAACGTAACTGCTGGGTGCAGGGGAAGGGAGATTTTTTTCATAAAGCGTGAAAAGAACCAAGGAAAGTAAACATATAAACCCACAAAATATGGCCGGTTAGGAATAACTTCAAAATTAGATAAATTTTTTAAAAAAGGTTATACAGGGCGCCTGGGTGGCTCAGTGGGTTAAGCCGCTGCCTTCGGCTCAGGTCATGATCTCAGGGTCCTGGGATCAAGTCCCACATCGGGCTCTCTGCTCAGCAGGGAGCCTGCTTCCTTCTCTCACTCTCCATCTGCCTGCCTCTCTGCCTTCTTGTGATCTCTGTCTGTCGGATGAATAAAATCTTTGAAAAAAAAAAAAAAGGTTATACATCTTATAGAGGTTTCCAAAAGGACTGGGAAGAGATTCTTTAAATCTATCAAAGGAGGGGCACCTGGGTGTCTCAGTCATTAAGTATCTGCCTTCAGCTCAGGTCATGATCAGGGGTCCTGGGATCCAACCCACATCTGGCTTCCTGCTCAGCAGGAAGCCTGCTTCTTCCATTTCCTCTCCCTCTCCTCACCCCACACCTGGTGTGTTCCCTCTCTCACTGTCTCTCTGTCAAATAAATAAATAAAATCTTTTAAAAAAATCTATCAAAAGAAAGAAGACAGTTTGAGAAACAATGGAATCTCTTTAAAATAATGACACCAAAATTGAACAAAAGGAGGAAGAGAGCAAAAGGATGGATAAAATCTGTCTCGATTTTCAGAGAGATCCCCTCTTCTAAAATAGCCCTTGAAACCCATATAAAATTGAAGACTGCTGCAGATAGTGATCATGAAGCAGACTAATAAGCTAAAGTACCAAAACAAACATAGATCACTTGGAGGTAAAATGTTCAGAAAAGAAACGATGCAACTTCTACCTACAATGTATACCTGTAGCGTTACTGTAGATGGCCTCCATCCTAGACATATTAAGACCAGCTTCTCTTATGACAGGCAAGGAACTATGATTAAACAGAGACTTGCTGGATACAATTTTTTAAAGAAAACTTACCAAAAAGAAAGAGAATATGACATATGAAGGGACATATTAATATACTGCTATTTTTGGCATCAGATATGTATGTTAGCAATAGATATATTTAAAATGTTTAACTCAATTATCATACAGTTTTGCTTATTTGTGGAGCGTAAGAAATAACACAAAAGACATGGGGAGTTGGAGAGAAGGGAGTTGGGAGAAATTGGAGGGGGAGACGAACCATGAGAGACTATGGACTCTGAAAAACAATCTGAGGGTTTTGGAGGGGTGGGGGTTGGGAGGTTGGGTGAACTTGGTGGTGGGTATAATGGAGGGCACGTATTGCATGGAGCATTGGGTGTGGTACATAAACAATGAATTCTGGAACACTGAAAAGAAATTTAAAAAGTAAATAAATAAAAAGAAAGAAAGAAAAAAAGAAAAGAAAATGGTTAACTAAAAATATATTTTTAATTGAACTAAGACTGAGGGAAATGGGTTACAGGGAGACTATTTTAGACAAAAGAGGTAGACTCTGAGAAACAAACTGAGGGTTTTGGAGGGGAGGGGGTTGAGGGGTTGGGTGAGCCTGGTGGTGGGTACTATGGAGGGCAAATATTGCATAGAGCACTGGGTGTGGTGCATAAACAATGAATCTTGGAACATTGAAAAGAAATAAAATAAAACAAAATTTTTAAAAAGAGGTATGAAAACACAGTATCTCAAGGGTAGGTTCCTAGCCTAGTAGTTTAAATTTTTCTAAGTGATTTGAGAAATGAAGCAGAGAGCAAAATCTCTAATAACTCAGATTATTAAAGAGACACACTAATAAAGATCCTATAAGTATTTTAAATAGCGTATGTGAATAGAGGAAAAATGGTAGATGAACAAAACCTGTACACATAAATAAGCCAAATTTTCCTAATAAAGGAAGAGCTCCAACTTAAGAAATCTTCCAAACAAAATAACAACCTTCCTAACTTTGTACCCGATTTATTTCTTCAAATTCACCTGCCCACTGTTGGGCCACTTTTCCTAGGAGGGTGTCTTGGGACTGCTGGAATTGAAGGGATAACCATGTTTAGGGCAGTGTGCTTCAAGAGAAGCAACACAATGAGTAGCTGTGCAGAGTTTGGCATATTCACATTCAGTAACCCACCGCCTCCTGAAATCCAGCATGTGGGCAGTTGCTCACTCCCTTTACAGATTAGGAAGCTGAGGATAGTGAACACAATGTGAGCTCTCTGGCTCACCTCCAGGTCCATGTCCTTGCCAGACACCCTTCTCCCAAATGTTAGGATCAAGAGGCACTTTTGAAACTTGAAAAAAAGGAATTTGGAACAAATAAAAAGGAATGCAGATCACACAGCAGGTTATAACCTAGAAAATTCACTCCCCAAGAAGTAGAGCTGGGGGAAATGGGAATAAAG
The DNA here is from genome assembly GCF_009829155.1 of Mustela erminea. Classification (NCBI taxonomy): domain Eukaryota; kingdom Metazoa; phylum Chordata; class Mammalia; order Carnivora; family Mustelidae; genus Mustela; species Mustela erminea. Next base: position 94,974,714 of record NC_045614.1, read on the forward strand.
GCAAAGGTGTTTGGCAAATGGAGAGGAAGGGACAGAGCCAGTTGGCCTCTGGGAGGCCCATCTTGTCATACTGGAAATGTTACGTGACGTTGCTCTTGCTAAATCAGCCCCAAACTGAAGTTGGTTTTCTGGCCCTGAATGCCTCATTTCTTTCAGAAGCCTATTCCAGCCCTTGAGGTCTAGACTGCTCCGCTATGACTGGATCCAGTCCCCCTGGTCTTCTCTCCTGTGACAGATCTGCTCTAGCTCTTCTAATTCTAGAGAATCCCCAACCTTCCCTCCAGACACCATGCAGCACTGGCCTGCAGAACACTGGCCAGCTGCCACACTTAATCTATTCTGCATGTCTTCTTGGCTGCCACCCAGGTCCCCACCCTGGGCACCGTGTCTGGCCTTTGTGCTGCCTTGTTCTCTTGTAGGCAGAGAAGCAGCAGCTGTGGAAGGATCTCATTTCAACAGACTGTAGGAAATGTGGGATTTACAACCTTTCACTAACCTGGAGTAGCAGCTGCAAATCAATCCAGAGTCTGTAATCTCCCTGATTGTATCTCTTTGGGAGAAGTTTTAAAAGTGAAGTGGTTTGCAGGTGGTCTCTTTGAGGCACATACCTGGAACAAATTGTAGAGCACTGGCATGAGGAAGCCGGACCTCATGCTGAAGTACGCATGGCATTCACCTTTATTCTGGGTCTGCCTTTTCCTCCCATCTGTGAAGAAACTACTAAATACATTCGTTCTGAAATGGTTTTGTTTAGTTTCCTATACAAGAAACAATGGTTGTTCAATAGGAGTTTTTACAAAATAATAAAGGAAATAAATTATCATTTTATACTGCCAAATTTTGAGGAGGTAGCTGAGGGGGTTTGGGCATAAAACATATATGATACACTAAAATAATCACATGTAGCTGTATGTGCAGCCAAAAGAAGAGCTGAAAGTAAAGGCTTTTCCTCCTGAGTTGAATAAGTATTTATTAAATGATAATAAATAATAGATACTGGTTTAGTGAGACATGTATCTAATTGCATACATAAGAGGAACCTAATTTTAAGAGTATTGTGATGGGACCAAACTATTGGGATCTGATCCAATCTCTGCTAGGACAGTGCAGTAAAGTGTGTGAGAACATGAACTCTGAAGACAGGCAGCCTAGGTTCAAGTCCCAGTCTGACATTTACTAGCTCTGTGACCATGGAAAAGATATTAATGTCTCTGGCCTTGGTTTTCTAATCTATATGAAGGGCATACTTACAGAGCTGAAAAAATAATTTTGAAAGCATGTAGAATAAATGCAGAAACTTACTTGCTCTTGAGGCAACTAGACCCTTTGGTCTGCCTTACATTCAGCTGCAATTTTTCTCCTTATAAAAGTCCACATACATGAATCATGGAGCACTACATAAAAAACTAATGATGTACTCTATGGTGACTAACATAACATAATTTTTTAAAGTCCACATATTGGCCTAGCTTGGCAATATAAAATATTCCCCTTCCATGTGACAATCCTTTAAATTTTAAAAGACACATGGAATTTCTTTCTTAAAACACTTCTCCTATGTCAATTATACTTCAATAATATGTACATACATACATACAAATACTTCTCCATGCTGGCCACATGCGTTTCTTCAAATTTATCACATATGATAAAGTCAATGTGTTCGCTAACTCATAGCAGCCAAATCTAAATTCTTTCATAGTTTCTTCCTTGCTGCCTTCTACTATAGTGCTAGAACACCAAATATTTACTTTCCCAGCCCCCTCGCCTCTAGAAATAGAAAGGTGGTCAGGTTCTAGCCAGAGAAACATCAAGAAAATTTACTTTGACACTTGATCTTTTGATAAGAGAGATACACTGACCTATGTTGTCCACTTTCTCCCTTCTTCCTGACTAGCTTGGGTGGGAACCTAAAGCCAGGATGATCCTCTCACAACCATGAGGATGCTAAAGATGGAGAAGCAGACATAGGAAAAAGCTTCGGCCTTGATGGCAGGGTGGAGCTGCTGAAGATGTGCTGGTAATCGTCCCTCTCTCAACTTCTTGGCACACGAGAAAAATAACCTCCTTTTTGTTTAAGCCAACATTAGTACAAGAAAACCTAATTAGTACATCTTATAATTTAGTTTGGCAAAGTTTTTATCCTCCTGCTTATTCTCCTTTGGATGTAGGTTACTTTTTTTTCTTTTCTTTTTTCTTTTTTGGGGAAAGGAGGTAGAAGGGGGCAGTGGAAGAGAGAAAGAGGGACAGAATCCCAAGCAGGCTCCATGCCCTGTGCAGATCCCAGTGCAGGTCTCAATCTTCCAACCCTGAGATCATGACCTGAACAGAAATCAAGAGTTGGACACTCAACCAACTGAGTCACTCGGGTGCCCCAAAGATGTAGGTTACTTTGGTATCATAATTTTTAAGGGATAATTCTAATCTTCTATTCATCTGCCATTTTTGATAATTTCCTAAATCTCAGGGTTGGATCTAAGATCCCATATTTAAATTTTGTAAAGTTCTTGGACATAAATTTACCCATAACTGGAAATATAAAAAATATGTTGCCTTGAGGAAAATAATAAGATCTTTAATCTTGCATAAAAACATACTAGCGATGGATTAGTGATCTAAATTTTTTTAATTAGACAAGCACAGGAAAAAATACAGAAGGATATTGAGAAGACTTTTATATATATGAAGAAAATTCCAGGGACACCTGCGTGGCTCAGTTGGTTAAGCGGCTGCCTTTGGCTCAGGTCATGATCCCAGTGTCCTGGAATCGGGTCCCACATCAAGCTCCTTGCTCAGCAGGGAACCTGCTTCTCTCTCTCTCTCTCTCTGCCTGCCACTCTGTCTGCCTATGCTCTCTCTCTGATAAATAAATAAATAAAGTCTTTAAAAAAATAAAGAAAATTCCAGAAGCCCAAAGGAAAAATAAAAAGATTTGACCACACAAAAATTAAGTTTCCCTATGTAAAAGGGTAAAATATGAGTAGCAGAGGTGAAAACAATATATGAAATGCAGAGAGAAGACCAAGGATTGCTATTGATAACACATTTTAAAATTCCTACAAGTCAACAAGAAAACAATTTATTAAAAATGATCATCTAACTCACATACATGTCCAGTGAAAATACAGGCTATAGGTTTGAATAGGCACTTGACCTAAGAAGACACACAGTGGCTAATAAGCACATGAAAAGATGTTTGGGATCATTAGTCTTTAGGAAAGATTCAAACCAGAATGAGATACTTCATAATCTATTAAAATGTCTAAAATTAAAAAGACTGATCATATCAAGTGCTGGCAATGATGTGGAGCTAGTGGAATTCTCAGTTACTGCTGGTGGAATGTAAAATGACACAACCATTTTGGGGTTTTGAGTTGTTTTTTTTTTTTTTAAGATTTTGTGTATTTGTTTGAGAGAGAGAGAGAGAAAGAGAATGAATGAGAAGGAGAGGGAAAGAGACTCTGAAGAGGCTCTGTCTTGAGCCCAGCCTGATGAGGGCTCAATCCCACAACTGTGAGATCATGACCTGAGCCAAAACTAAGATCTGATGCTTAACTAACTGAGCTACCCAGGCACCTAATACAACCACTTTAGATAAGAGTTTGGCAGTGCCTTAAAATGTTAAACATGTACTGACTACATGACCCATCATTTTACCTCTAGGTAATTTACTTGAGAGAATGAAAGCACAGGTCCACACAAAGACTTATACATGAACATTCATTATAGCTTTACTTGTAATGTCACCAAACTGGAAAATATCCAATGTCCTTCAAAAGGTGAATGGACAGATGAATCATGAAAGAATATGGACTCTGAAAAACAATCTGAGGGTTTTGAAGGGGCAGGGGGTGGGAAATTGAGTGAGCCCGGTGGTGGGTATTATGGAGGGCACATATTGAATGGAGCAGTGGGTATGGTGCATAAACAATGAATTCTGGTACACTGAAAAGAAATTCAAAAAATAAAAAATTTTTAAAAAGTGAGTGGACAAATTGTGGTATATCCATACAATGCAATACTACTTAGCATTAGAAAGGATTTAATTATTGATATATGTAACAACAAGGATAATCTCAAAATGGTGTGAAAAAGCCAGACTGCCCTCCACTGCAAAAAAAAAAAAAATAGGTAGCATATTTTTATACTTATGTAAAATTCTAGAAAATGCAAACTAATCTACAGTAATAGGAAGCAGAGCACATTTTGCCTGTGCTTGGAGTTGGAGGAAGGGAAGGGAATGAGAAGAGATTACAAAACAATGCAAAGAAACCATGGAGAGTGATGAACATGTTCGTTATCTTAAGTGTGGTGATGGTTTCCTAGGTGTATGCACATATGTCAAAATTCATCAGATTGTACACCTTAAGTATAGCAGGTTACTATATGTCAATTATACCTCAATAAAGCTGAAAAAAGTAAAAACAAAAAAAGAGAAGAAAAGAAAGATGACCACTAATTGTAATACATGATCCTAAATGGAATCCCACACCAGAAAACAAAATTGGTATAAAGGGACTTATTAGAACTAGTAAAAACTATAAATTTAGTAAGACAGGAAACAACATGTGTTGGAGAGGATGTGGAGAAAGGGGAACCCTGCAAGTTGGTGCAGCCACTTTGGAGAACAGTGTGGAGATTCCTCAAGAAATTAAAAATAGGGCTTCCCTATGACCCTGCCATTGCACTACTGGGTATTTACCCCCAAAGATACAGATGTAGTGAAAAGAAGGGCCATCTGTACCCCAATGTTTATAGCAGCAATGGCCATGGTCGCCAAACTGTGGAAAGAACCCAGATGCCCTTCAAAGGACGAATGGATAAGGAAGATGTGGTCCATATACACTATGGAGTATTTTGCCTCCATCAGAAAGGATGAATACCCAACTTTTGTTGCAACATGGACGGGAATGGAGGAGATTATGCTGCGTGAAATAAGTCAAGCAGAGAGAGTCAATTATCATATGGTTTCACTTATTTGTGGAGCATAACAGATAGCATTGAGGACAAGGGGAGATGGAGAGGAGAAGGGAGTTGAGGGAAATTGGAAGGGGAGATGAACCATGAGAGACTATGGACTCTGAAAAACAATCTGAGGGTTCTGAAGGGGCAGAGGGTGGGACGTTGGGGGAACCAGGTGGTGGGTATTATAGAGGTCACGGATTGCATGGAACACTGGGTGTGGTGCAAAAACAATGAATACTGTTACACTGAAAAGAAATTAAAATTTTTTTAAAAAAACTATAAACTTATTTATAGTAGTATGATTTAGATAATAGTACTGTGTCAATGTCAAATTTTCTTAACTTGGCAATTGTACAGCTATGTGAGAAAACATACATGTCCTTAGAAAAGGCACACTGGAGAATTTAGGAAGGAAAGGGTGTGATGATTAAAACTTATTTTCAGATAGTTCAGAAAAATAATAGCATAACAACAGTATGTGTGCATGATACATATGGAAAGAGAGACTTCAGCAAAGTGTTGAGGTTTGATTGACCTGTGGGAGCTCTTTATACTATTCTCATACTTTTTCCATATGTTTGAAATTATTTCAAAATAAAAAGGTGACAAATAATATGTTAGCACAAATATTATGAAAAGGCTATTGTAACACTTGTTTTTATGAGCAGAAGTTGGTATGACCTAAATGGGCATCTTTAAGGGAAGTCTTAAATAAATTATGTACATCCATATTAAGAAATACCTTGCAACTTTTGAAAAGCATACCGTGTATCTCATTCTTTCCTGACATGAAAAGCTCTTCAAGACAGGTCAGCGAAAAAAGCAAGCTATATAATAACATGGTAAGTATGGTCCACATATATGAAAAAGCTAAGAAAAAAAATATTCTAAATGACTATGTATAGCAAATTTCTACAAAATTATATGAAAGGATATACATAGAAATCTTAATTATAGTTTTTTCTAAGAAAAGGATGTTATATTGAGGATGGAGGTAAGGGATTTGGCAAAACATAACTTTTATATTTTATTACAGTTTGATTGTAGTATTTATTATTGTATTATATTATATAGTATTGTTATATATATATATACATATATGTAAATTGAAAAATAGATTTTTCCTTCTCTTTGTCATATATGGAAATTGCACTAGCAACCCTAAGTGATGCATGTTGCTCAAATTCTGTTAGGGACTAAAGATTAAGGTTCATTTTGAGCTTTGTTCTCTGATACTTTTTGATAGGGTTCTGCTCCTATTTCTAATTCATCCCTATATTGGATCCTTTTACTACTGTTGTGCCTATCTCCCAGGATATAAGTCCATCAAAAGTTCTAGGAAAAGCCTCAGGAACCCTTTTTGCTCCTTGTTCCAATTTTCCTTATTGCATCTGTGAATAATGTTTGGAAGCATCTCAGTTTAGACCCTACAGGTTCCATCTCAGTCCATAAGACTATGCTCCTGAGAGAAAGAAATGTCACTGTCAAATTAAAATGAAAATATGTCTTTTGCAGGAAATATGTGGAAGCAACTACACACATTTTATAGTTCAAGACTGCATTTTTAACCTCACAAGGGTGCACAAAAGTGTGTTTCTTTTATTCATCATCTCTTCATGTTTTCTGAGATAAATTCACGTCATAACAATGCTGATTAATCACAGATAAGAAGCATTCAAATGTGTCTCCCTTATTCTTCTGGGAACCCTGGGAATGAGGCAGAGGCATTCAAGACAGGGGAGGGAACTGGGAACTGTAGGATGTCTTCTCTTTTTGTAGGCAGACAGCAGAGCTGCCTACTAATTCTACTTCAAAAACTGCTGGTTTCCAAATTTCCCAACTGCCCTATGCAAATGGATCTATTTCCCTCTCCATTGCCTATTTCACTCTCTATATTTTGGAAAATGCGTAATAATATCAGTCTTCACCTTACATAGTGTGTAGCAGTCAAATTGCAGTAAATCCTATAAATAACTCAAGAATATTAGGAAGATCTACAACATTCAGCTGCTACATGTAAGAGAAGCGGGAGAAAGAAAGAAGACAAAGGAAATTAAAATGACTTTCTCTTTTTGACCTAGCAAAGTTAGGTTAGAATAGGACCAGTTTCAAGAACTAGAGAAATCATGTAATCAAGTGCTCTAAGGGATACACAATTCTACCTCTTTCTCCCTCCTCCCCACCTCTCTTCCTCTCCCACTTCCTCTCCCTCCCTCCTTCCTCCCTGCCTTCCCCTACCTCAGAAAGTAATCTCATCCTTTCGTCACATATTATTGAAATCCCAGTTCTTTAAAAAACTCTCATTTTTGCCTGGACTGAGAGCATGTCATTTGGAAGTGATGTGCAAGGCAAGAGATAACCAGGTAGAACTCAGCGATTCGCCACAGAAAATGGTTCCATGTTTGGCCGTAATGCTATCAGAGTCTGTCCCTCAATAGCTCTTTACTGCTCCGAGCTCAGAATCTGCTGATTCAAGACTTTGGCGGCATGGGGAGGTGTGAGGGTGGGAGAGAAAGGGAAGCCTAGCAGTGCAGGAAGAGTTAGGAAGAAATATTAATAGTCCTTCCAGAACACATAAGAAGTCAGAGGATTTTTTTAATAGAAATAGTGCCCACACCCCTTCTCTTCCTCCCTCCTTCTACCTCATTCCGTGTCTTCATTTCATGCTATGGTTGTGTTGATTGGGAGGGAAGAATCTTCTCAGCGAGCTGCTTAGTACCAAGCAGATGCACTTCAGTTGAAAATGGCTAGCGGTTAGGGGTTAGCCAAATACAGGCAGCAGACATGATAAAGGTAAGTACGGATGTTTGGGTGGTGTGGTAATGGGAATTCAAAAAATGAAAGACTTCAAATCACCCAAAAGCACACTGGTACATACATATATTTCCATTTGTATAGGTTCCAGAGAGAATCAACACACACCCCAAATGGGCTGACAGAATAGAAACATCAGGGAATAAGTTATGTTTCCATTTCTTTGATAACTTTTCCTTCAGTTTCAGTACTTCCGTGCACATTGAGAGGGAGATAGCAAAGTTTCATTGTCTTTAATCAAAAAAGATTTTTAAATGGTTGTATTACCATATATTGATGATTCTCTTGTTTTAATGTACCTCTTAAACTTTCCTTTTATTTATTTATATTTATAAAATAAATAAGTTGTCATTTTTTCAACTATGCTTTGTTCTAGTAACTTTCCTTTGTGTTTGAATCATGGACTTTTAGAGTCCTGGACACATGTAGGTCCTCATTTATTAATAATGCTCTTGGAAGTAGAGAGCCAGGTACTAAATTTACAAATTATATTTACATTTTATATGTTATAAATTGTCCCACCTCACACTGGGAAGCGAGATCCCTCGGATACTTTTCTGTCATGATGTCTCCAGTCAGAAGGCATTATTTAAAGAAACTGATAAGGACTTCTGTGGATCAGACTCAATATAAAGGCATAAAACATTAATGTTTACATTTTTATTCATTACTGTGGAAATTAGTGGATCTTAGCTATTTAGTTATACAAATAATTTACCTAATATGTTAGAGGAGTGAGAAAGAAAAGGGGAGAGAATCCAGTCTGTTGTTTCCCCACATCTAATAGATCAGCCTGATCTTAATGCTAAGTGGCTTTTCCGTCTTTCTTATCTTTATTTCCTATCCAGCCAGGCCAACACTTAGATGATTTGAGTACTTTCTTTTCTCTTAGAGCCTCACACCTAATGCCAAATTTCATCTATGATGAAGCTCCCTTAATACTTGCATACATACTCCATGTCTGATGATAAATTATATGGATATAGGAACCAGAATCATGCCTGTGAGTGAGAAAAACTTAAAACAACTTTATTTATCATCTTTATACTTAACTCCCGAAAATACTCATGTCTTTTGAGGTATAATCTCCATTATCTATTACTGCCAGGAAGAAATGATCATTGAAAATAAGGTGCTTAAATATATATATTTACATGTGAATGGCATAGAATTTGTATTTCTAATTTGGGTTACTATTCCAGGTAATTTTCACAAAATATGGATGATCTTATGGAAACCAACAAATTTAAAAAGAATGCTAGAAATAAAAGCCTAGCATATGAGGATGACTTTTCTCTATACAATTACTAAGAAATTTTCAAAATTATTGAGTCCTAATAATTTTAGCATCAAATCATTTATTTCAACTATTTTAATGAAATAAAAAGATCTATAATATCATATATACCTCCTTGCTTTTCTAAAGTAGAGAGTAGTGTAAATGTAACAACTTCTAGAACACTCAGGACCACTATTAGTATCATTAATTATTGCAGTATTTATTTCTTAAAAAAATAAAGAAAAGATGGGTACATTAAAAATTTCTCGTGTATTAAGGTCAGAACAAAGATAATAGTTTGGAGGTAAACTCATAGAACAAGTCATAAAAATCACATTTTGAAGACATAATGAAGGTAGGAACTAGAAATCTTAAGCCAGATTAAGTTTTATTGCGTTCAAGCCAAGATTATCTGAGAACAATGGACAACTCTTTCTCTACATCATTTATAATAATAACCACCTATTCCTGTGCTAAGGCCACATTTTTCATAAGTGGCTGAGAAATTATATAATCAGCCCCATATGATAGGAACTCCTAAATGACTTGGACCCTCTACCAAGAGTCTTCAATGATGTCAAAATCTTGAACTCATCAAAAGACTTTCACCACCACTGTAAACTTTACCATCATAATGGGTGACATTTCTTCCAGATACTTATATTATTTCATTCAATCCTCACAACATTAACAGGAGATCAGTAGCAGTGTTTTTCAGATAAGGGAACTGGCTTTTCGAAGGGTTTTGTAACATTCACCAGGTCATATGACTGGGAAATTATGGAAGTGGGAAAGTCCTTGTTCGTTACCATTCAGCTACACTACTCCTAGTCCTGTGGACCTATAGAGAGGGTTTTGCCCCCATGAGGGCTAATATTCTCTGAGACAAAACCTGACATCAGCACTCATGTCCATTTTCACATTCAACTCCAAGACCCTTCCCAAATACCTAATATCATACTTTCATATCCACCTTCTGCTCAGATCAGCCCTTCTGCATCTCTTTGCACCTGAGCACCCCATCAAAATGGGCACCTTTCTTTCCGCTGCTCCATCCCTCAGTTACTTAATTATCACCATTTATTACCACAGCCTTCTCACCTTTCTTATTTCCCCATTCCATCAAACCTCTCTCCATCTCCTTCCTTCTATGGCCTTCTCAGACCTCCACTCAGTTGACTTAACATCAGCTCATCTAGCTTCACAAACTTTATAAGCCAATTTCTAGCAACACTTAGCCCTCATTCTTGGGTCAATTATTTTAACATGGCTGCCAGCCACTTCAGATTCACAGATTCATTTCCCATGTGAAACCATGGTTCTCTTTTCCTGCCCTACATGATGCTGTTGGCTACAAAGTCCCCTTAGATCCTCATAAGAGTAAAATGAAGTCAAATAACACTAGCCACTTTCCTCTAATACGTGACACTTGGTAAAAATTTTATTAATCTATTTCCCCCTGTTTCTTAAAATTAAAATTCTAAGCCCTTTTGCTTTCCTGAGCCCACATTTCAGGACTCTACTATAAGAGCATAAAGGACCCCAAATCCACCTTTGAGGATATCCAAAATATCCACCAATTTACCCATTCTTTCATCCTTCAAAATTCATGGTTGTCTACATTCATTCTCTTTTCTTTTCCTTGATCTCTAGAAGAAAGAGAACATCTCTTTACTATCATTTGAACTGTGAAATCTGTGCTCCACAGCCCAAATATTCCCTCCCTCTCAGGAAACTTCTTCCCAAATTACCTTCACTCATTATTTCCAGTCCCTCTTTGCAGACTCCTTTCCTTCAAAGACAAGCATGTCTCTTCCATGTTGAACTCTGCTTTATCTGGCTTTGCTCACTTCTAAAGCCCTCCCTCCTTCTTTCACTGGCACAGGTTTTGGGATGAATGATTCTCTACAATTTGATTTCTATTCCCACTAACCTCCAGAAATGGAATATTTCTCTTCTAATGACTCTAACAAGAGTCCTTTCTCAAATTCAGTGGCCTTTCCTCTGTCATCATTTTCTTTGATCTTTCTGAAATAGAATATTGTTTTCTACCTCATTTTCTTCACACCCTCTCCTCTAGCTTCCCACTATGTTGCATTATTTAGTTTGTTCTCCATTTCTTTAGATGGTTCTTTATTTCCTTTGCTGCCCTTCTTCCTCTTCATGCTCATACTCACCAATCTTCCTGTACACCTGTCTTTAGTGACTACAGTCTTTTCTTTTGGTAATTAACTCCTACTGTTTCAGCTCTATGGATAAAACAAATCCTCCCCCTGCCTTGGCAATGCACCTGACACTACTCCAATATCTTCCACTATCTGTAGGACATCTCCTTAGATGTTCTCTACCAACCTAAATCTATACACCAAAGTACTGTTTCTCACGATAGTACACACATATCATATAGTCACCATTACTCATTGCCACTTCCTGTTGCCATCAAGTATCATTGCCTCTACCTTTAAAAACTGTCTCTCACATCAGCCCCTCCTTCCTATTTCCAGCATGTTACTATTTTGTAACACTGTCTTGACTGTATTCCCTTGCCTCTGTCCTCTCTGATTTATGCTATATTCCTGCCCAGATCAATCTTTCCTTTATAAAGCAATTTATTTTTATGGCCGAATGAATTCATTTTATTTTAGAAATTTAAAAAATAAGGATATAATAACCAGTAAATACATTTTATAAGCTTATCATCAGATATAACCTCTATTAATATTTTGATGTATTACTCTTCCAATGTTTTTAATACAGACCTTTTAATTTTTACAAAATGGCATAAGACACTGAGTTTAAAACTTAAACATGTATTATGAATATTTTCAATGCCAACAAGGACCTTTCTTCATCATCACATAATTTTAATGGCAAAAAAAAAGCATTTCCTCATATGAATGGGAAATATTTATTTAATTATTCCCCTTCTGGGGAACATTGAATTTGCTTTCAAGAGCTTAAATCTTATAAACAATAGTGTGGTAAGCATCCTTAAAGTTAAATCTTTGTGCACATTTACACTTTTACTTAAGTACAATTGCTGAGTCAAAAGGTATCAGTATTTTTAATAGCTTTTGATATAAACATCAAAATTACCCTTCAGAAAGGTCACAACAATTTGGAATTCCACTAGCACTTTATGAAAAATGCCTGCTTTCTTATACCTTATGCACACTGGGAAATATTTTTGAAAATCTGTGCCAACCTGGTTAGTGAAACAGTAAATTGAAGTTGAATCTCTTTTCATATGTTTGTTAGCAATTTGCAGTCAAACCTACTGAAAAAAAAAAAAAAGGAGAGGGTCTCTGTGTGCTTATTGCATTTCCCATGCGAAGAGAAAAAGAGAATAGAAAGCTTGGAAGCTAAGTTAGAGCCACAGTCTTCATGGCAGAGAGTATCAGGACTCTCTAATCCCCCTCATCTCTAACTCAGAGAATATTTAAATTCCTTCCATTAGCTTTCTCTCCCTCTCTCTTTCTCTCTCTCCCTGTCTTTCTCTCCTTGCTAACCCAACAAAATAATAATATCTAATGTTTTGAGGTGAAATGTGGAAAGACAGCATGTGTGAACTATTTCTTCATTCCTTCTATTAGCTTCAAAGCACCCTTTAAAACGTGCCATTTCAATAAGAGTTATACAGCTGTCAGCTCACCATCTCCTTGAGCTTTTGCAGAAGAGTGAGCTCTCCAGCAGTATGCTCATTATAGAACTCCACTCCAACCAAACAACTTGGATACACTATGAAGTTCACTGAGTGGGGGCTGGTTAGTATGGAAATGTCTTTGCCTTTGATCCTGACAATACATGTTTGTTGGAAATCTGGGATCTGTCAGAAAGGGAGGTAGAATTAAATGAAGGTGAGGTGAGATGTAAAGATAGACCTTAGAGAAGACAGAGAAGAACGATCAGTGTGAAGACATGAGGGAGGACTGAAAACACTGGAAAGAAAGAATCATCATCATTATCACCCAAACCATCACCTACACTATCTATAATCAACTTTGGATGGGGTTTCTTATAAATTCAAAAGCTTAAATTTTAATTACTCCCTCAGTGTTTGTTTAGATGACAGTTTTTAATTCTTTCTTCTAGGGGTTGCCAGAAATGATCTGGGATTTGAAATCTGACAGTACATTGCCAGAGCCGTGGAAGGAGAATTGAAATAATTTTTGTTTCTCTGAAATCTGGAATACTGACAGACTTCTTTTATTTGTAATTCTACTTAAACTAAAAGGGAAATTAGATACCTAAATTCTCTAAAAATGTCTAGGTATGCTTCTGTTTGTTAATCCTGAGCTATTCAATTCTAGAACCTCGAGCCCAGAAGAAAAGTCATGGCACTCTGTCTTCTCATTCTATAGGAAAGGTGAGGTAAGTCCCAAGACATAAGGATGTCTTCAGGGTCCCCCTGCAACCATGTGAAAGAATAAGGACTAGAATCCCAATTCCTAAATCTGTGTCCAGTGCTCTTCAGAACACAACCAGTTTCCTGGCATAACATTCCAGAGAAGCTTCTTTCCTTTATGGGTATGAGGCTGGAAAGAAGAGCATAAATAAACTTCATTGAGTCAGGGGAAGATTCTCTCGTAAGAGGCTTTGGCTTTGTGCATTCTCCCCTTCACCAGATTCTCCCCAAGCTCATTCATTCATTGTTCCCTTCAGAGGACTTGACCTGAATCTGTTTGGTTTGTAAATTCAGAATCTGGAGTTGGAGTGACTTTTTCCATTAAAGAATATTATCTGATTATCTTCATAACTTTGCTTATAATGCCTAAATTTTCTCTAGCAATTTTTAACTCATGTGATTAATCTTCAATGATAATATGACAGTTTAACTGACATAGTTCTAAAGAAACTATAATTAATTTTAATGTACAGCTCATTTTTTTCCTAATTTCACACTTACATTTATCTAATTATATATGTTATATTAAAGACATTAATATTTCATTTGAGCAAAACATATATTTTAGGTCTCACATGGCTAGAAGAAAGTAGGGGATTTTGACAACATAAAATTACATTTTCTTTAAAATTTCTAAACATAAAATTTATGTAAACCCTCATCTTCAGGAACATTAATTACATTCAATGCCCCCCCCAAAAAACCCAGAAACTCAAAACCTAACAAAAATTCAATTCAATCCTGAGACTAAGAACTGGGTCTGTGGTTTCAGCTCCATTTTCTCTCCTCCCTGTCACACACTTCTGCATATTTACTCTGATTATACAGCAGCTGCCCTAAAAATGATCACATATTAAAATCCACGTAATTGAGGGTGTGAGATGAGGGGTGCGGGCTCAGCAACAAGAAGAGCAAGAGAGATGTGGGACAGAAGCTCTGAAGAGAAGAACCAATAAATATTATCAAGAACTAAGGTCCAAGAGTAAGTTATCACAGAAGGCTGATGTCATCATTAAAATGTCATCCTGAGATTCCAGGAAGCATGAGAACCCCTAGAGGGAAAGTCACCTTCCTATTTTTTTTTTTTTTTTTTTTTTTTTTTTGGCAATCCTTCTTGTTCCCACTGCAGGAGGAGCCCTCATAGTCCCTGCCACTCTGGCCTTTGCAACCTTTTCTTCTGTACATATTTGGAATTATGGTTTCATTTTCAAAATAATCTTGGGGCCCTGCATCTTTCTGGAAATCACCCACAGTTTCTTTTTTGTTTTGCTTTATGTTCAGTTAGCCACTGTATAGTACATCATCAGTCTTTGATGTAGTGTTCAATGATTCATTAGTTGCATATAGCACCCAGTGCTCATCACAACACATGCCCTCCTTAATACCCATTACCCTGTTACTCCCCTCCTTTCATCTCCCTCCCCTCTGAAACACTCAGTTTGTTTCCTGGGGTTTATAGTCTAAGATGTGGCACATACGTACTATGGGATATTACTCAGCCATAGGAAAGGATGAATACCCACCATTTGCATTGACATGGATAGAACTGGAGGGGATTATGCTAAGTGAAGTAAGTTAAGCAGAGAAAGTCAATTGTCATATGGTTTCACTCATGTGTGGAACATAAGCTATAGAATGAGGACCATAGCAGAAGGACGGGAAAACTGAAGGAGGAGAAATCAGAGAGGGAGATGAACCATGAGAGACTATCGCCCACAGTTTTTAATGTAATCTTACTTTTTCCAGAATGGTTATTAGAAGATACTTTACTAACATGTTATTTCAATAAAAAATGTGTTCTCAAACAAGAATTACCAAACATTTCATGAAATCCAACACCATGAGAGGAAGTAACCTCAATAAATAGAGGAAACATTACCTAAGAAAGCATAGTTAATAGCACTTAGTAGAGCAAGACAGTAGATTAACTTCAATTAATTTCCTCAAAAATAGGTGAAAAAATATAGTGCTTGTATATGTCTATATGTATATATTTGTGTATTCTTGTGAAATAATCAATTAGAGGTCACAGGCATTAAAAATGAGATTGTGGAAGAAATTCAAAAGATGGTCTACAGAGAAAAATGTACTTGGCCAAGAATGATTAATGAGCTGGAAGCTTAAGTGCAGGGTTCTTACCAGAATGCAACAGAAATGAATAAAGATGTAAGAGTATGAAAACAAAATGAAGAGACAAGACTAAAAGATCCAAAAATTTCATCATCTGACTAAAAAGAATTTAGGAAAAGAAAATAAAGAGAATGTAGGGGACTAAGTACATGAATGTGTAGATAAAATTTCCAAAAATTAACAAAAATAAAAAGGCCCTATCTGACTGAAATGGCTTAGTAAATGTCAAGTAGAATTTACCATCCACAGACTCCTCCAGCAGGAAGGATGTCCTCTAATAGTTCCGGAGTTGGAACAGATTTCATATATTAATGTCTCCATTTTACCAATAAGAAAGCCGAGACTCAAGGAGGTCAAAACAATTTTATGATAATCATATAGTTATCAAAGATAAGAGTCAGAGTTAAATCCAAGTATCCTGGCTATGACCCAGTAATTTTTTTCTCACCTTTCTGCAATAGGAATTCATAGATAATTAGGTCTGGTCAGGTTTCAAGTTGTTCCATAACAGCAAGACCCTACTGTTATAAGACTGTAAACATATTTAAAAAAAGAAAAAGAAAAAAGAAAAAAACTCCACATGGGTTTGAATTTAAAAAAAAAAAAGTTGTGATTCAGTGGACATTTAGTCAAGAGAACATTCACTGTTGACTTCAATGACATCAACATCTCCATTTTCCTACATACTTGGGAGTGTATAAATACAGTACTGGCACTAAGCAGTTATTCATTGAGTGATATGGCTTAATTTACCCGTGCTACTCCCCCAAGCCTTGATAACAGTCTTAGAGAAACTTGACTAGTTTTATTGTGGTTGTTGCTATTATTTCTGGTTTGTTCTTACTATTTACATAAAAGGTTTATTTACTATTTGAATTACTACAGGCAGTTTACTTAAAATAGCTAGCCTCAGTTTTCTCATCTACAATTTGAGTATATCAATACCTTTGCAGTGCTTTGCAGGACTCCTGCATGAATTTAATGATTGAATGTAAGGCACTAAAGCACAAGAAGGGAGTGCTTGCCCCAGGATGTGAATCAGCCAAACACCCACTCCGTCTTCATTCTCCGCCCTCATGCACAAAACAACTCCTTTCCTCAAGAAAGGGATTTCTCTCTTCCCTTTCCCTATTTTTTTTTTCTGCCTCCTTCCTTTTTACTTTTTTGCTGTTGAAATGTGAGATTTTTATAGACATAAATGAAAATAATTTATTTAGCGATATTTAAGATTCCCTAACTCTTTCTATTAACTCAGAGTTTTCAAAATACCTAGATGGCCTTTTAAGATAGAAAGAAGCAAATGTGGGACATAAGCTAAGAATCACATGTACAGACATAAGAAATAAATTAAGACAGTAGGTCTGTTTTGAGTTCCAAATTCTAACTCTATTAGTAACTGTATATTTTGAGTTCCAGACAAATGTGAAAGTATTTAGTAACTGTAATATGTTCTGCCACTCTCATATTATAAATGGTCTCAAGATTATTCAGAATAAAGTCTCTACTCCCAACACAGATATGAGACTGCTATTTAATATTCATACAAAAAATTCTTATGGGTGTGACACCCTGGACTGAAGCAACCACACAGGGCAGTCACAGGAAAGTATCTGCCTGAGGGAGTGCTTCTCTCGGGTGGCACAAATTTACATTGTATTAATGAACACTTTTTGCTTTAGAGCCAACAGGAAATCCCAGCTTGGAATTTTGTTATAGAAGAGACTGTCTGCTGGGTGTTTCTTCTGTGCCTGCATGAATGTGGCATATTTTAAGGAAAACCTTTCTAAAAATTCCACCTACACACTGTACAAGGATTTACTACTCTTAAAGCAAGCTCCCTTGGGCATCTAGAAAGGTAGTTCATGTACAAAAATCACTTTACTTGTCCTATTCTCTTTATTTACAGGAATCACCTGAAACAGAATCACTTACATCTTGCAGAGTGCATGTAAACCTGGGATACAAGTTTCCCCGAACTGGGGAATTTAGAACATAAGAGGAGAAAACAACAGGTTTTTTTTTTCCCAGTGCGGGATGCGTATTGTCACTATGTTTAGGAATATAGAACTTACCTCTGTTCTTCCTTTCTGCTCTGAACTAGCTGGTCCTTTACTGCCCCCATTAAAATGCAGGAGACATGAGAAAAAGAGTCTACCTTTGGCTGCCCAAGACATGATTATTTACATTTTGACACCATTTTCTTACCTTAAAAAGTGACTTTAAGGTGTTTTCCCCTCTCTCCCTTCTTGAAAATCACTTCCAAATACCAAGGAGAAAAAATAAATAAGCAAACAAATCTCATGTTCATTGACTGAGATAGAACATATAAAGAGTGGGAAAGCAGATGGGTAAGTAAAATAAATTACTGAGAGGAACAGGCAACTAGTGAGAAGGAAGCCAATTCAACCACACAACCTCAGAAAGACTCAATTAAGCAACATGTACTCCAGAAAACAGGGTGGAAAGAAACTGACAACAGGGATTGTTTAGTCCATATAAGAAGCAATTAGACTCTCAGGGTTCGTATCATTTCATAGCACAGTCAAGTAATTATTTCCCTACCCCCAGGGTACTGGAAGTATATTCTCTGGAAAAATTACACAAGAGAACTCTAGACTTGAATCAATTAGAACAGAAGAGGTAGAAAGTGAGATGCCAAACTAAAAATGGGAAGGGAGGATTACTTGAAAATCACTGAAGAGAGGAACCCATCCTGACATTTTTCCCACCCAAATTCCAGCATGCTATCACCACATACACAGAATTTTCAATAAACATTTTAGAAACTCACTCTTAAATATAAGAGGACAGCAACATTTTACCATGAAAACATGGACTAAAAACAAAGCAACAAAGGGAAATTTGAAGGGAACAGAGGCAATGCTAGGAAGAGAAGAAATATCATTAATGAAGGATCATAATTAATGTTCTTCAAAAAAAAAATACTATATCCATGAGATAAAGGTAACATATTTTAGAAAATAGAAAAGAACTCTTAGAAATTACATATATATGATTAGCCAAAATTAAAAAGTTAACAAAATGGTCAAAAGTAGAACAAAAAAGAGGGGAAAATGGATGTGAAAAGAAAATAAAATTAGAAAATCGCTCCTGGAAGTCCAACATAAAATGAGGAAGAGTTCCAAGAGGAGAAAGCAGATAATATTTTGAAAAGGAGGGGCACCTGGGTGTCTCAGCCATTATGTGTCTGCCTTCAGCTTAGGTCATTATCCCAGGGTCCTGGGATCCAGCCCTACATCAGGCTCCCTGCACAGGACGAGGCCTGCTTCTCCCTCTCCCACTCCCTCTGCTTGTGTTCCCTCTCTCGCTTTCTCTCTCTGTCAGATAAATAAATAAAATCTTAAAAAAAAATAAAGATTTTGAAGAGGAAATTGTTTTTCAAAAATACCAGAAAGCATCTAAGAAGTGAAGGACATGAGTTTTTAGATTGAATGAACCTGCTCAGTATTTTCCAGTGAATAAAATAAAACCCTGCCAAGGCACATTATCATAAAATTTAAGAGTATAGAGAAGACCCAAAGGATTTTCAAAAAAGCAGTTTGCCTACAAAGAATTACGCAAAAGAAGCCATGAACCTTTTCAAAAGCGACTGAATGAATATGGTTTTCAACGTAGAATTCTATGTATCAATCAAAAGTGAAGATAGAATAAATCAATTGACACACAGGCAAGGTATCAAATTTTTATCTTTCATGAACCTTTTCTCTAGTGGATGTATTCTTACAAAATGAAGAAAAGATATGAAAAGAAATGAAATCCTAGAAACATGGTATCTACTATAGGATCATGAATCTCCATGATAATAGCACAGAAATTGCCAGGCTATAGGACAGGACTAGAGACTCTAGAACTCAATCCAGGGTAATCTGGAAAGCAGAGGGTTTCAGGTGGGGTGTCTCAGAGCAAAGAGATGAACTGAGAACTTTACCATGTGACAAGTTATATTGAGAGGTGGTTGACTGAGAGTTAGAGGGTGTTGAAAAACAGCCATGAGTCAAAGAAAATTAAGCAAATGAAAAAAGAAGACAACAGTTAATTCTAAGAAAAACCAGGAGTTATGCAAGAAAGGAAACATTTACACTCCATACTATAATACATTGTAACATTACAATTTACGATTTATTATAATACCCTGCACTGCAAAGCAAGGAAAAGTATTTTCACAATTATAACAACACCGCATAGGTATTTAACTAAAAATTGTGATGGATATATAGAGAGAAGAAAAAGAGAGGGCAACGGGATAGATGAGAATGCTAAAATCTTCATTGCCTGTAATATAAACTCAATGTGTAAATGTGATTAAACAAGGAACACCTGTAGATACATGGACTAAATACCATAAAAAGAACCTAGAAATTTTTTAAAGGCTCCTTTTTTTTCAGGATGGAGAAGGAAGCATGAAGAAAAGAGTAGATGACTGCTATTTTTGGTTAAAAGACTTTAGCACTAGCCACTTACTGCTTCCCTGTGGGTGGGTCCTTTCTGTGTCCCTGCAGTGTGGGGCAGGAGACCACCCAGGGAGAAGCTGATGTAAACCCAAAGGCCTACCTCCTCCAAGACACCCTTCTCACCAAGAAACTACTGGACCTTGTTTAGCAGTCATGCAACTACAAGCAGCTTCAGGAAGGAGCCAGTGAGGCCACCAAAACCCTCCACAGAGGCATCTCTGAGTTCATTGCGATGGTTGCAGACACTGAGCGCCTGGAGATCATCCCGCACCTTGAACTGTTGTGCGAGGATAAAAGTGTGTCCTGCGTGTTTGTGAACCCCTGCTCCTAGCAGGCCCTAGGGCTGTGGGATTTCCAGGCCTGCCATTGCCTGTTCTGTCACCATCAAAGTAGGCTCACAACTGAAGCAGCAGACCCAGTCCATTCAGTACTCACTGAAAGGTTCTTAGCCCAACCCGGTGGCCTCTACTCCACTCATCACTGAGTCCACCCCCCCAGGGTTGTGTCTGTGTTAGCATGCAGAGTCTCCAGCTGCCTTCTCTTGTTATAGTCTAGTATTAAATCTGGTTTTTGCATCTTTGTATTGCTTTTGTTTTATTTTGCCGGTTGTTATCTATATGTTACTCCCCACCCCACCCCAATCTCCCATTCTACTCTCAATCTCTCTCATCTTATCCTCTCTTTTGAAAAATGACCTAATGCTGCGAACAGGCAGAATTTGAGTGGTGATACCATTCAAAGGCAGGGGAGAGCCAGGATAGAGCTCTGGTTCCAGGTTTCAGGTGCTTATTTCCTATTGAGGCAGAAGGCAGAATTAAACACCATGCACCTTTCATCCCTTGTGCCTTGGTTTACAAAGTCATTCTGTACATGTTTGCTCTCCAAGAGATTATGCATCATTTGGGGAGAAAACATGCACCCTGTGAGGTTGTAAGGTGTATGTTCAAGTGCCATCTGCTAATATAATCCTGCTATTTGCTTGGGTAAGGTGATGTAATTGCCCTTCTCCCTCAACTCCCAACCATGCCCCTGAGGGTGGCAGAGAAGCAGCACATCAAAGAAATGCACCTCAGAATTCCTGGGTGAGTGAGACAGGGGGCAGTTAAATTAGGTCTTGAAGGAGTCCAGAGTGGCCAGAAAATAGAGGGTCAACTGATGCTGGAATGAAGAAGTCTGGCAGGTTATGGAGATCTGACTGAAGCTAAGGCAGAGATGTTGGAATCCAAGGGAGCATCCTCTCTGGTGAATGGAGATGGCTTCAGTGGACACTTGGTACCAGCCCTAAGAGCCCTGACTCTTATTTCCTGCCACAATGTGGGTCAGATTTATGTATTCTTTATCACATCAGAGACAGTGCTAGTGTGTCATTCTTGTGCGCACCCTAATAAATATATTCATATTCCAAAAAAGACTTACCAACATTTCACTGTTTAATTTAAAATACTGATAAACATAAAAGGTAAGTTTTGAGTGATAAGGTCTTTCTAAATTCTTTTTTATTATGGCTTTTTCATATTACAAGATATATGCAGGCTCATTGAAGAAGACTTGGAAGATACATAATAATTTGGAGAAGAAAACTAAAAACTACCCATTCTTTATTCACAGAGAATCTTGAATCTATATTGCTAACCATTCTTTATTCCTCTGTGGATTATTTTACACAACAGAAACTATTGTCTGAATATGATTGATATCTTTTTAGCCTGATATTTTATAATCAGAAGTTTTCATACATTTAAGTATTTTTCAGAAACATTTTTATTAGCTGCATAATAGTCCTTCTGGTGATAGAACATAATTTAACTATTGCCATATTTTCAAACATTTTTTTAGATGTCCCAGTTATAAACAAAGCTATTTTAAATATATTTGTTTATTGATCTTTCCCAGTGCTTTATTACCTTTTCCTAGGAAGAATTCCTGGAAATAAATTGGTAGGCTAAATGGTAAAAAACATTCTTGATGATTTTGGCACTTGTTGCTAAATTGCTTTCCAAAAAGATTCTTCCAATTCATATTCCCACCAGCAATATATAAGACTAACTCATTTCAATGACACTGTGCTGACATTGGATTTTTCTCATTATAAAAAATAATTTAAAACTAAACCTCAAGTAAAATGGAGCAGTTTTCCCCCAAGATCTTGGACTTTTTCAAATTTTTCAAAATTGGTGATAGGAAGATAAGCCTGCTAAGCAAAGTCTCATAGAAAAGAAAAGATGCAGGCCCTTTCCCCCACTGCTCATACCCTCTCTGTTATCTGTGTATAGAACAGAGAACTGGTGAGATAATTTAGAGGAAGGAAACAGAAACAAGAACTGAAACACATTATTTCAGTATTCTCCTCGATATATGAAAAATTTGTGCTGATGAAGGTGTTAGCTAACACTATGGTAGTCATCATTTTGCAATATGTAAGTATATCAAATCAATGCACTGTATACATTAACTTTATGCAATGTTATATGTCAATCTTAATAAAGCTGCAGGGGGAGAAATGTGGGGGTTGTAAGGGTGTTTTTAATTATAAAAATTAAGAAATAAATACATTTATAAAAAACAAGATTCTCTGTGGTAATTTGCCTAGAACTTTCCACTTAGGTCAATGGTGACCTTACCAAGATTATAGGGACATCTCCTTTTGTGGAAGTAGGGGCCAATAAAATAATTAACAGTGGCTAACATTTACTGAAAATTTTTTTAGTAATTTAGTAAAATTTAGCAAATTTTTTTTAACATTTACTGAATTTTCCTAGACATGAGACATTTTAGTACAACGTCTCATTTAACCCACACAGTAACTCTATAAGCTAACAATTATTCCCACATTAGAAGACATTGATGATCTGAGGAGCTAACTTGCCCAAGACCCCAGAGTCTTGGCACACAATGGCACTGCCAGTCCAGGGTTCCCACCTTTGCAAACAACCATAAGCCAAAAGTGACCTGAAAAGACTTCGTGCTTCTGAGCTACATGCTGAAAAGTTTCAAACACAACCGTAGTCTAACTGGTTTGAAAATGGGTCTACAAGTTAGAGGCATTCTATCTTTCTTTTTGGTTTTTTCTTTACCATCACCAGGACATTTTATTTTTTATTGAGTATATTTGACGTAACAGTGTAAATTTAAGGTGTATGACACATTAATTTGATATACTTACATGTTGTAACATGATTGTCATTATAGTGATATTTATTTAGCACCTCCATCACAGTATATAATTATCCAATGATCTGTTCTGTGGTTGGAATAATTAGGTTCTAATCTCTTAGGAAATTTGATTATAGTACAGTATTGTCTGTATTCATTATACTGTGCATTAGATCTCTATGGCTTGTTTACCACTTTTTGCAAGTTTGTACCCTTAAACAACATCTATCTTATCTCCCCCCCCCACCCCCTGGTAACCACCATCTTACTCTACATTCTTATAAGTTTGACTTTTTTTATATTCCATATGTAATTGATACCATATAGTACATGTCTTTGTCAGACTTATCTCACTTAGCATAATGTTCACAAGATCCATCCGTGTTGTCACAAATGGCAGGAAGCCCTCCTTTCTCCTGGCTAAATAATATTTTATATATATATGTATATTATATATAATATAGATATGATATTTAATATTTTTATCCATTTGTCCATTGGATTAAAAATTCATACTTTTATCCATTTATCCATTGATGGAGAATTCAGGTTGTTTCCATATCTTGGCTATTGTGAATGATACTGCAATAAACGTAGAGACGCATATCTCTTTGAAATACTGTTCTCATTTTCTTTGGATACATATCCGGTTGTGGAATTTCTGGATCATAAAGTAGATATATTTTGAATATTTTTTAAGATTTATTTATTTCAGAGAGAGAGCATGCATGAGCAGGAGAGAGGCAGAAGGAGCAGAGAATCCCAAGCAGATTCGGCTAAGTGTGGAGCCCCATGCAAGGCTCTATCCTACAACACATGAAATCACAACCTGAGCCAAAACCAAGACTGGACACTTAACTGACTACACCGCCCAGGTGTTCCATGTATTTTGAATTTTTTGAGGAACTTCCATATTGTTTTCCTTAATGGTTGGGCCAATTTACAATCCTACCAGCAACGTAAAAGTTGCTCACTACCTCACCAGTCCCCATTGTCTCCTGTCTTCTTGATAGACTGTCCTTTTTTAAAAAAAGAAAAACAAAACAAAACAAAAAACTTCCCAGGGTAATAAGAGATACATGGTAAGGAAAGGGAGAGCAGGAGCATTCTGGTTGGGGAGAGAAGAACTAGGGAAATCAAGTGATGGCGAATAAGGATCTATTCCACACTGTTTACAAAGACAGACTCTGGACTGAGAGGTGAAATTGCAGGCAAGAAAATTTCAGCTCAATGTTTTTTAACTGGTTTCTAATTACATTTTAAACTTTAAAGTATTATGCAATTTAAAGTTATTATTAACAAGAACTCCTCAACAATGAGGCAGGCTCTCTCCTGAGATAATAAAGAAAAATCAATTTCTTTTTTAAAAAGATTTATTTATTTATTTATTTATTTATTTATTTGACAGAGAGAGAGAGAGAGAGAGAGATCACAAGTAGGCAGAGAGGCAGGCAGAGGGGGAGGGGGAAGCAGGCTCCCTGCTGAACAGAAAACCCTATGCGGGGCTTGATCCCTGAACCCTGAGGCCATGACCTGAGCCGAAGGCAGAGGCTTAACCTACTGAGCCACCCAGATACTCCAAAAATTAATTTCTGATAATTCTTTTGAGAAAGATTTACCTTCACATATTTGGGCTGCACATGCCAGTCTTAGAGGGTAACAAACATCATTTTATTCCAGTCACCTCCTAGCTCTGCTGTTAGTTGCCAAACCACTACAACCAATAACTGCTCCCAACAGTTGTCACTAACCAAATGGGCAAAGCCCTGGTAGATGGACTCCAGGAGAAACTGTGTTCCAACTATGCTCTCCCATATACCCCCAATACATCTTAGGATTTATACTTTTCTTTCCATATTACCAATTACTCTACACATGCAGGAAGCTACAACAAACCTTCTTTGACCCTCTACCAACATCTGTCAAATCTTATTGTACTATATTTTTGTTTATTTGAGAGAGAAAGAGAGAGAGCATGTGTGCATGAGAGGGGAGAAGGGGGAGAAGGAGAGAGAGAACCTTAAGCAGATTCCATGCCCAGCATGGACCAACACAAGGCTCAATCTCACAATTCTGAGATCATGCCCTGAGTTGAAATCAAGAGTTGGAGACTTAACTGACTGAGCTACTCAGGCATCCCTTAGTGTGCTAATATTTTAAAAGAACACAAATTACAGATACAGTTAAAGACTTCTGTGAACCTCTCTTTGTTCTCCTCTCTTCCCAGGGTTAAACATCATCCCGAATTTGGTACTCACTATCCCCTTGCATGTGTAACTATTTATATACTTTTCACTTTATATTTAGACATTAATGTATCTGTATTAGTTTCTGAGTGCTGCTATAGCAAAATACAAGTATTCCCTGCTTTTTACACCCTTTGCTTTTACAGCAAAAACAGCGTTCACTGTCTATTTTGCAATGAGCCATTTAAGAGGTAATGTGAACCTGAAGCAGCCAGAGTGACACCACCAAGCTCCTTTGCTGGGACCTACACTCAGTACCTCATCATCAACCCACCACAGCTTTGAACTGTGTCTGTGAGCATCTGTGCTTCATCTCCACTTATTTTGTATAACTGTTAGCAAGATGTGTCCTAACTATAAGAAAAGACTGAGGGAGGTTATTTTGGGGGTCCACAAATGCTCAAAATGTTTTCCATTTAAATTAACAGTAGTCTTTGCTTTATGCCCTTTTGGCTTCTGAAAAGTTTCATGGGAATACTCTAATAGCTAAGGAAACCCGCATCATAAACTTATGGCTTAAAATAATGGAATATTTTTTTCTCACATTTCTGGAGGCTTAAAGTCCAAATCAAGGTGTTGGTAGGGCCACACTTCCTCCAGCCCCTTTACAAAGGATCTTTCCTTGACTCTTCCAGCCTCTGGTAGTCCCAGGTGTTCCTTGACTTGTGGCAGCTCAAGTTCAGTCTCTGCCTTCTTGGCATTCTTTCTGGTGTCTCTGTCTTTTCCTATAAAGACACCAGTCTTATTGGATTAAATATTATCCTAACTTAACCAATTACATCTGCCACAATCCTATTTCCAAATAAGGTCATATGCTGAGTACTAGAGGTTAAGACTTCAACAGATTATTTTGGGAGACACAATTCAACCCATAACAATGTCTGTAAACAATACCTGGAAATGATTGGTTGTTTTAAAACTTACATAAATGATATCATTCTGCAACTGGCTTTTGTTCGTTTACTTATAATTCTGAGATTAATCTGTCTTTATACTTGCAACTGTGGTTTGTTCGTTTTAACATAAGTATGACATCATATTCCCTTGTATGAACATAACACAATTACTTATCCATTCTCCTTTTATGGGCACTTTTGTTGCTTCTGTTATGTAATGATCACAAAAATTACTGCAATAAACTTCTTTACACACATTGCTTGTGTACCTTTATACCTGTTTGTCTCAGGTATAAATATAGGAAAGTGGGGACTAGGTTTGTAGGATTTGGGCATCTTCAATCTTTAGAAGGTATTGCTAAACTGCTGTCCAAAACTAGTAATAACAAATTAAACACCCACCAGCTCTATCCGGGAATTCACACTCAATATCCTTGCTAATATTTTGAACGATCATATTTTTTTAAATTTTTGTCTATATAGCTGGTGTGAAATTATTTATTGCTTTAATAATTTCATTTTCTTGATTCCTAACTGGTTGAATAATGAGGCATATCTAGTAGCCATTAAGTTTTCTCTTTCTGTGAATTGCTCATTTATATACTTAAGCTTTTTTGTTTTCTCTTGTTAATTTACTGGGACTTTTAATATATTTTGGGTCCTAACTGATTATAAATTTTGCAACCCTCCTTCAGAGTTTAACTTCTCTTTTTTCCTCATATTGACACCTTTTGAAAATTTTAATATAGTCAAATTAATGAATCTTTCTCTTTATGATTTGTGTATTTGACATGTGATTTATAAGTGTGATATTTTCCTATATTTACTTTTCAAATAATTTTCAAATAATTCAAATATGTGAAGTGATAAATTTTTTTTACCCAGATTTACCAATTGTCAACATTTTATCAAATGTGCTTTTTTATTATCTCCCTCTCTCTATATACAGTTACTCTTCTGTATGTTAATATAATCAAATGTGTTGTATATTACATATTACCACAGGTAGAAAAGAATAAATTACAAATGATAATTATATAAGTATAATTCATATTATATAATTATATTACTCACTATATATTACTTTAATTAGTACGCTTTAACGTACATTTTCTAAATAATTTGAAAGAAATATCCCATTTCTTTAACACTTCACTGTATACTTCCTGAGAACAAAGACATTCACTTACGTCACCACAGTATAATTATCAGGAATTTTAACTCTGATATAAAACTATAATATATAGATCATATTCAAATTTTGTCAGTTTTTCTAATATTGTAATTTTTTGAAATTTTTTTCTGGTATATGATCCAATTATATTACATTTAATTTTATGTCTATTTAGTTTCCTTTCATTTAAACACTTCATCACGCTTTATATCTTTTCTAACATTGACTTTTTTTTTTTTTTTTTAAGGCATACAAGCCATCTGTTTTGCAGAATGTCTCTTAGCCATCTGTTGTTTTCTCATGATTAGATTCAGGTTATGGAAGGGCACCTGGATGGCTCAGTCGGACAAGAGGCCCACTCCTGATTTCAGCTCAGGTCATAATCTTAGGGTCTCGGGATCAAGCCCTGCTTCAGGCTCTGCACTCAACATGGAGTCTGCTTGAGGTTTTTTCCCCCTCTATCTCTGCCCCTCCCCCCAGGCACATGGTCTCTCTCTCAAATAAATAAATAAATCTATCTATAGATTCAGGTTATGGCAGAAATGATACATAATTCTCATAATTCTCTTTCTTTTTTTTTGCTTTTCTCATTTAAATTTAAAACCGTCTATTTTTATATATGGTGTGAGGTAGAGATGTATTATCTTTCCACATGGATAACTATTATTATTAATCAAATAGTGAGTTATTTCCCCGAATATTTATAATGATAATAAGATTTCTGCCATATGTCAATTTTTCATATGTACACAGTACCATTTCTGGGATTTCTGTCCCATTCCATGGATTTATTTGCTCATCCATATGTCAATATTGTCTTATTTAATTATTTTAGTTTCACAATAGGGTAAGATAACCTAGTCTGTTATTTTTTCACTTCAAAATTATCTTGGCAACTTTAACCTTTTGTAAAATTTCTCACACACACACACACACACACACACACACACACACAACTGATAAAGTATTTACTTGACTGCTTTGAATTAACAGGTTATTTTCCGTGCAATTGCCATCCTTAGAACTAAAATCTTTCCATTAACGGACTGAACATGGTTTCTCTTTTTGTTTAGACCCTTTTGGGCAAATTTGATAAGGCTACACATAGAGACCCTATACATTTTTTCTTGCATAAATTCTGAATTATTTTCTAGGTTATGTTTTATTGTATCTTTAGATGTTATATTTTCTAAAATCCATTTTGTATTTCTTTAACTAACAGATAAGAACCACAATTTGTGTATATTGATCTTATATCCAAAAACTTTACTAAATCTTCAAATCAAAAAGTTTTCAAGTTTATAGACTTTGAATGTAGATAATTACCCTGCCTGCAAACAAAGACTTCCATTACACTGTGGAATAAAAACATCTTTGTATGTTTAAAGGAAATTTGCCTAACTTTTCACTATAAAGAATGTTTTTATGCTTTGAATTTCTTTGGGATTCTTTCTTTGATGTTTTAAGACTTTACTTGTTTTTTATTCTAAGTGGTCTCAAAATCCCTATTAATGAACAAATACTCTTCATTATGTTCCTTAACCCCACATCTGTTTCTCTTCTGTTCCATTTCTCACTTCTCTTTACAGTAAATTCTGCAAAAAGTTGTCTGTATCATTATTTCCATTAATTCTTTGCATAGGCTTTCTTGAACTCATTTCAATCAGGCTTTTATCTTAGTACTCCACTGAAATTGCTCCTGTCAACACCACCAGTAATCTCTACCTGGCCAAATAACGTTTAGGTCTCAATCTCTCAGCAGCATTTGACACTTCTGCCACTCGGCTTCAGAGATACCACATCTCCTGTGTTTCCTCTCTTCTCACCCTCCCCTCCTTATTCTCCATTGCTAGATCCTTCCCCTTTCACTCAAAATTGTGGAATGCTGTAATCTCAGTCTTCCTCACTATTTATTCCACATTGTTTGTAGGTAATTTCAGGCTGTCTCCTGACTTTAACAACCAGCTCTATGCCAGTGACTCCCTAGTATATATCTCCAGCCCAACTGCTCCCCTAAACTCCCAACTTATATATCCACCGGCCTACTTGACATCTTTGCTAGAATGTCTAATAATAAACTCATATTTCAGAAAACAAGCCCTTGACTTCTTAACAACCCCTCCAAGCAACACTCTCAATCTTAGGAAATAATATTCCCTGATTGGAGTTATCCTTGATAACAACTCTTTTGTTCACAATCCACACACAACCTGTCAGGAGATCCTGTTGATTATACTTCAAAACATATTTGTATAAAACCACATACTAACATATAGATGTGAGCCAGGAGCCAATAAAAGGGAGGTAAGGCACCTCTAGAGAGTATGGGGCTGCTGGTATAAAAAGAGAGAAAAGAAGCTCTGGGTAAGTAGATAACTGTCTTATAGCTAGAGGATCTGGTAGAAATCATGTATTTTTCTGATGTGTTCTCAAAACTGTGTGCCAAAATTCCTTGTGCATGCAGACAGACAAATACCATACAAGCAGAGGTGTTTGCTAAAAGGATTATAGATATCAGAGTGCAGATTTCCTGCCAAGATAGTCTACTAAGCTTATGTAAAAGAACCCCCACCACAAGTACAGACAGACACATAGATAAAAAAACTTTTGTTAAAAATAACTTTACAATACATAGCCACGTTTGAAAGAAAGAAAGAAGTGGAAATTTCTACAAATAATTAATAAGACAAAAATCGGAGTCCATGTTCATTTTGGGGTCTGGAATTTGGGCTTGTCTGGGGAAGAGAGTTTACACACAAGGCTTCAGTAAAGAGCTTTCCTGTTCTTGAACAGAGACCTTCTTCCCACGAACCCAGGATTCTGCCCTAAGCAAGCTGCCCCTAAGAAGAATGGCCCACGATAAGTCTCATTCATCACCTAATTTTTTACTCATAACCAAAATCCTGCAGACCAATGAGGAAAACAGTAGCATGTCTGAAAAACGATCAAGATAACAAACCAAACTGGTCCAAGGGAAGGAGAAACAACTTAGAGAACAGTGAAGTCTTTTAAAAATCCCAGTGAATTTCTTAGAGAGATTTGAGAAGATGCTGCAGCTACTAAAAAAGTTTAGGCTGCTATGATGAAGCAGCAACTAAGAAACAAGAAAGAAATCTTGGGAATTAAAAACATGATTGTGAAAATTACAAGTGCTACAGAAGTGCTGAAAGAAAAAGAAATCTGCAAAGTAAAACCAAAGAAAAATGGAAAGCATGAGGGAAAAGTCAACAGAAACTATTTTTATAATGTGTATTGTATAATACCTGACATACATGAAAGAATATATGTAACAGCTGTAAGTTATGACAATCACATGAACACCAGTGAGTCCAGCTCCCACAGAGCATCATCAATCTGTTTATTCCAGCTCTATGCCCACTGCCTGCATCCCAACCAGAGGTAAATGTTATGACCTTGCTTTTGAAATTTTACTTTTTTTTGTACATATGAGTGTATCCTTAAACAATAGCTTGTTTGTTTGTTTTTAATTTTTAATTTTTTATAAACATATATTTTTATCCCCAGGGGTACAGGTCTGTGAATTGCCAGGTTTACACACTTCACAGCACTCACCAAAGCACATACCCTCCCCAATGTCCATAACCCCACCCCCCTTCTCCCAACCCTCCTCCCCCCAGCAACCCTCAGTTTGTCTTGTGAGATTAAGAGTCAGTTATGGTTTGTCTCCCTCCCAATCCCATCTTGTTTCATTTATTCTTCTCCTACCCCCTTAAGCTCCCATGTTGCATCACCACTTCCTCATATCAGGGAGATCATATGATTGCTGTCTTTCTCCGCTTGACTTATTTCGCTAAGCATGATACGCTCTAGTTCCATCCATGATAGTTTGTTTTTAATAACTTGTTTTTAAACCCAATAAACCCAGATTTGTGGGGAGGGGTAGAGAGATATAAGGCTGTCCTTTCAAGAAGAGGACAGGACAGAGTGAGACGGAGGCAGACGAGTGGTGCATCGGCAAGCCAAGGGACACCAAGGATTGTGGGCAGCCAAAAAAAGCTAAAAGAGAGGCAAAGGATCTCTTCCTCAGAGCCTATGGGAGGAACCAACCCTGTTGACACCTTGATTTCAGACTTCTGTTTTCCAGAGCTGTGAAACAATAGATTTCTGTCATTTTAAGCCACCAAGTGATTAACTTACTACAGCAGCTCTAAGAATCTAGTACATTCATATTGCAAATCAATGGAGAGTGGAGACATAAACATGACAAAAAGGATGTTGAGATATCTACACATATATACATGTATAGATAAAGAATATGGAGGGGTGCCTGGGTGGCTCAGTGGCTTAAATGTCTGCCTTCAGCTCAGGTCATGATCTCAGGGTCCTGGGATTGAGCCCCGTGTCAGGCTCCTTGCTTGGCAGGGAGCCTGCTTCTGCCTCTCGGCCTACTCGTGATCTCTCTCTGCCAAATAAATAAATAAAATCTTAAAAAAAAAATAGCATGGAGGACATGGGGACTTAGAGTGGAGAAGGGAGTTGGGGGAAATTGGAAGGGGAGGTGAACCATGAGAGACTATGGACTCTGAAAAACAATCTGAGGGTTTTGAAGGGACGGGGGGTGGGAGGTTGGGGTACCAGGTGGTGGGTATTATAGAGGGCACGGATTGCATGGAGCACGGGGTGTGGTGCAAAAATAATGAATACTGTTATGCTGGAAATAAAAATAAATTAAAAAAAAAAAAAAAAAAAAAAAAAAAAAAAAAATATGAAGAAAATGGAATTAGATCTCCAAATTACTTCTCTTCTTGAAAGAACAGCAGTATTGGATTTAGGGTCTAGGATGATTTCCTCTCTATATCCTTAATTGCATTTGCAAAGACACTATTTCCAAATCAGGTCATATGCTAAGGTTTTAGGTAGACATGAATTTTGAAGGCTATACTTAGTCAACCTACTACAATGCATCAATATCAAGATTCCATATAATTGTCTCGTTCTGGGCCCTTTTTTCTTTTCCATTAACCTGCTTTTCTATCCTTGAACCAATACCACACTGTCTTAACTGCGGATACTCTGCTCAATTATTGATATGCAAAAAACAAGTCCTACTTCTTCCTCCTTTTAGAACGTTTTAGCTACTCTTGGGGCTTTGCTTATCCATAAAAATTTAGGCATCAGATTGTCTTATTCCTTCAAAAGTGCTGCTGATATTTTCATTGAAATTATACTGCATCTATGGAAAATTGGGGAGAAACTGACATCTTTATTGGATCCTCTAATTCATAAATATAATGTGTCTTTCCCTTTGTTTCAGCTTCCTTTAATATTTTTTAATAATGTATTATATTTCCCCCATATCTTTTTCCAGTGAGCTTTTCAATGTAGGATAATTTTAGATTCAGAGAGAAATAGCAAAAGTAATACCGAAGATCTAGGTTTACCACTCACATGGCTTCCCCTAATGTTAACATTTTATATCTTTTGTTAGGTTTATTCATAAGTAACTTGTATATTATGTTGCCGTTGTAAATGGTGAAACATAATCCACATGGTTCATCAAATAAGTAATAGGAGTCTCCAAAAATGAAAACAGAGGAGGAATTGTCAAAGAGCAAAATTTCTAAACAACAAAGAGGCAACAACCTTTAAATTGAAAGAGCCCACTCAGTTCTAAGCAAGATGAATGAAAAGTAGACTTTCACCTGGGCCCTCCCTTGTGAAATTTCAGAACACCAAGGAAAAGAGATCTTAAAAGCTGTGTAAGATTGTCTACTTTAAAATGTGTTATCCTGGAAAGCAGCTACAACATAGAACTCGGAGTCTCTGGGTTCAGTTTTTCCTTCTAAAAACACAATCTCTTTTTATGCCCTCAGTAGTTCTAAAGTGTTCTCATGCATGTCTTGGATATTCCCTGCTAAGTCTATTCCTAGGTGGCTTACACTGTTACTGTTATTTACATTACAAATTAGAAAATTTTTTCTTATATTTTCTGGTTACCACTGGTGTAGGAAAGCTATTGATTTTTGTTTTCATTTATCCATATATGGTCACTTACTAAATTCTTATTATTTCAATATATCTTAAATCCGTATATCTGTAGTGTTTTCCTATTACATAATTACATGATCTGCAAACAATGCCAATTTTGTCTTTCTTAGTTCTCTTGTTGCTTTTTCTTTTCTTACTAGTCTGGCTGGGACATTCCAAAAAAAAATTTAATAATAGCAATGATAGGGAGTACCCTTGTCACTACTTTTTACCTATAGTATTGTACTCTTAAAAAAGTGCCTTTGGTTTCAGAGTCTCTATCATCTTATAGAAGAAACAGATTAATCTTAACATATCTTTGGCATTAATTGAAATGGTCTGTTGAACCTTTTGATTTAATGAATTTAATCAAAATATACCAACAATTGAATCATCTTTACATTTCTGGTATAAATCCTACTTAGTGAAGGTGTGGGATGAACTCAATTTTATTCTCCCCAAATTCCTAAATTGAAGCCCTAACTTCCATGGTGATGATATGGGGAGATGGGGCCTCTGGAAACCACACAGGATGAGATTCTGAGGGTCAGGCCCTCATAATGGGATTAGTGCCCTTATACGAAGAAACACCACAGAATTTTCTCCCTTACTCTCCTTGCCATGTGAGAACATAGCAAGGTCATCTATAACATAGGAAGAGAGTTCTCACCAGAAACAAATCGTGGTGGCATCTTGATCTTTAACTTTAAGCCTCCAAAACTGTGAGAAAAATTTTTTTTGTTTTTTAAGCTACCCAGTCTCTGGTATTTTGTTAAGGCAGCCCTGGCTAATAACTCCTTCTGCCTGACTGCTTTGAGCTGGGACATCAATCTTTTTCCACCATTAGACTCTAACTGAAATATTGCTACTTGGGTCTCAAACCTGCCAGTTTTTGGAATGGAACTTAACATTATTAGCTGTCCTGGTTTTGGCCCTCAGATTCAGACTGGATCTACACCATTAGTTGCCCTGGGACTTCCCCTTGCTGATCACAGTTCTCAGGACCTGTCAACCTCCATGACTGTGTGAGCCAATCCCTTATGATAAATGTGTGTTTGTGTTCTACTGGTTCTATTTCTGTGAAGAACCCTGACTAATATAAGGTGTACTGCCTTTTTAAAACACTCCTGAATTTATTTGCCAGTAGTTTATTTATGCTCGGTTAACTGTTATTTTTCTTTAGTTTTTGTATATATGTATATCACTTATACTATTAAGATTTGAAACTGGGTTTGTGTCAACCTTGTAAAATTATCTGGAAATTTCACCCTTTTTTCTATGCTTGGGCAGTTTAAATAGCAAAGACAGTAGTATATGTTTCTTGCAAGTGTGTTGAAATTTTCTCTAAAAATCATCTGGGCTTAGGGGTACCTGGGTGGTTCAGTTAGCTAAGCTTCAAACTCTTAGTTTCAGCTCAGGTCATGATCTCAAGGGTCATGAGATACAGCCCCATGTCAGGCTCCTTGCTCAGAAGGGAGTCTGCTTGAAGATTCTCTCCCTCTGCCTCTAACCCCTCCCATCCCCTTTCTTTTCCTTCCTCCCTCCCTCTCTCTAAAATCAATCAATCAATCAATCAATCTTTTCTAAAAAAAAATCATCTGGGTGGCACAGTTAGGTAAGCATCCGACCCTTAGTTTTGGCTCAGGTCATGATCTCAGGGTTATGAGATCAAGCCCTGTGTCAGGTTCTGTGCTCAGCAGGAAGTCTGGCTCAGATTCTCTCTCCCTCTGCCCCTCCCTCCTGTTCTATCCTGTTCCTGTCCGTCTCTCTCTAAGATAAATAAATAAACATTTTAAAATATCATCTGGGCCTAGCATGCTTATTTTCAATAATTCTGTGACAGTTTTTAAAATTATTATTTCTTCCAGTTATTTTTCCACTTAGATTTTCATCTTTTTTGCATCAATTTTGGTCATTTTTTAATTTCCCCATAAAATCATCCATTTTATCCAGAAGGCTTATTAGGACCATGTTGTACCTCGTGTTTTCCTTAAAAATTGTTTAATCTCATCTTTTTACATGGTGATATTCCTTAATATTATGTATTTATATAAACTTTCTTTTCTCTCTACCACCCTTATCACAGGTTTGTATATCTGAAAATTTGTATAATGGGTTGAGTTTATATAAACCAGTATTTAATAAATTTTTGTTTTTTTAATTTGGGGGGGCAGTTTGAAGTACAATTGATATACAATGTTATATTAGTTTCAGATGTACAACGTAGTGATTTGACAATTCTACACATTATTCAACATTCACCATAAGTGTAGTTACCATCTGTCACCATACAAGGTCATAACAATATTATTTACTATATTCCCTATGCTGTGCTTTCCACCTTTTTGAGTTTGTACCTCTTAAACCCTTGCACCCATTTTGCCCATCACCCCACACACTATCTCTCTGGCAATCACCAGTTTGCTCTATGTATTTAAGAGTCTATTTGTTTTTTATTTATTCTTTTATTTTGTTTTTTAGATTCCACGTATAAGTGAAATCATATATTTATTTTTCTGTCTTACTTATTTCATTTAGCATAATACCCTTTAGGTCCACCCATGTTGTTGCAAATGTCAAGATATCATCCTTTTTTATGGTTGAGTAATATTCCATTGTATACATATACATCACATCTTCTTTATTCATTCATCTAGGGATGGACAGTTGGGTTGCTTTCACATCTTGGCTATTGCAAATAATGCTGCAGTAAACATAGTATTGTATTTATCTTTTCTTTTTCATTTGGGTAAATACCCAACAGTGGAATTACTAGATCATATGGTATTTCTATTTTTAATTTTTTAGGAACCTCCATACTGTTTTCCATAGTGGTTGCCCCAATTTATCTTCCCACCAACAGCATGCAACAGTTCCCTTTTCTCCACAACCTTACCAGCACTTGTTATTATTTGTCTTTTTAATACTAACCATTCTGACATGTGTGAAGTGATATCTCACCATGGTTTTGATTTGCACTTCCCTGATGATCTGTGTTGTTGAGTATCTTTTTGTGTTAGCCATCTGGATGTCTTCCTTGGAAAAAATGTCTATTCAGGTCCTCTACCCATTTTTTAATTGGATTGTTTGTAGGTTTTTTGGTGTTGCATTGCATAAGTTCTTTATATATTTTGGACATTAACCCCTTATCATATCTGTCATTTGCAAATATCTTCTCCTATTCAGTTAAATTGCCTTTTTGTTTAATTGGTGGTTTCTCTTTCTGTGCAAAAACTTTATCTTGGTATATTCCCAATAGTTTATTTTTGTTTTTGTTTTTCTTGCCTGAGGTGACATTTCCATAAATACGTTGCCAAGACCAACATCTGAGAGATTACTGCTTATGTTTTCTTTTGGAAGTTTTATGGCTTCAGGTCTCACATTTATATCTTTAATCCATGTTGAGTTTATTTTTCTGTGTTATGTCAGAAAGTGGCTCAAATTCATTTATTTCCATGTAGTTGTCCTGTTTTCCCAACACCATATTCTATTTTTTCTTTTTTCCTATTCTTAAAGGTTTCTTTTTAAATTTCTCACTGATTTTGCCCTCATTTTCCTTCTCCTTACTTTTTCTAGTTAAGCTTTCAGCCCTTTTTCTAATTTCTATAATTGAAAACTGGTATTGTTTTCAAACTTTGTCACTTTCTAAAGCATTTCTAGCTCTACCTAGTTCTGTGGATTTCCCATAAATTCAGATTTGGCCATATATAAAACTTGTAATGTTCTCTCAGTTGTTAATTACTCAACACACTGCACAGAACTAACTTTAGAAAAGTTAGAAAATGCTTGAAAATTCTAAGGGGAGAAAATTAAAATATTATGGATACCTGTTTAGAAAAGGAATGGGGGTAATGATTAGGAGGTGGGCATGGAGAAAGGGA
Organism: Mustela erminea; assembly: GCF_009829155.1. Classification (NCBI taxonomy): domain Eukaryota; kingdom Metazoa; phylum Chordata; class Mammalia; order Carnivora; family Mustelidae; genus Mustela; species Mustela erminea. The sequence continues at coordinate 95,012,117 of NC_045614.1, forward strand.
GAAAATATATACAAATCACTACCTCAATTTATGTGAAATGAGTACAATTTCTGGCCATAGTTGAGACCTTGATTTTGAAGCACTTCTTAGTCCATGGAAACACTGCTTTTCAGGCTATGTAAGTGTCTGGTTGGAGAATCTTAATGAACTGGTCTAAGAATCTTCCTGTTTCCTGCTGCCTCCTTAATTTGAAGGGTAGAGAAAACCCTTGGGATGCAAACTCTTTCTCAAAAGATTTTAGACACCGCTCAAACATTTTCTGGTATTTAGTATTTCAGATGAAAAGCCCAATTATTTTATTTTTCTTTTTAAAAAAAAAAGATTTTTACTTATTTGATAGAGAGAGAATGAGAGAGAGCGCATGTGCACAAGCAGGCAGAGCAACATGCAAAGGGAGAGGAAGAAGCAGGCTCCCTGCTGAGCAGAGAGCCCCACGATGACGTGGGGTTCCTGTGATCATGACCTGAGCCAAAGGCAGCCGCTTAACCGACCAAGCCACCCAGGTGTCCCTTTGTTTTCCTTTTTATGTATAATCTTCTGACCATATATTTGAGGGTGAGTTTTCATTCTTGAAATTTAAAATTTTGCCAGAACTTTCAAATTTCAATTATAAAGCAGACTTCAAATTGTTCCTTTTTTTTATAAACATAATGCTCTCTCTAATCTCATTATAATTTAAGAGTTTCTTATATTTGCTCCTATGTCTCGGTCCTAATCAATATCAAAGTGTACTGCTGCCCTTGTTGCCTTTCTCTGTGATTGTAAGTCTTTTCATAAATTTAGGAACATTCTGTTTGCCCATTCTCTGGGGGAAGGAAAGTCTACGTTTGTTCCATATTGTGAGTTCAAATGGGCTCTGTCACAGCTCCAGAATAACTTGTTTCTATTATTTTAGTCTCAGACATTGCGAACATTTTTATTTTCTGGACTTTCAGTATAACACTTGAAGGGATAGTTGGTCATAAAAAGTATGGTAGAGAGCTGTTTCTCCAGGGGTTTCTTTGCCTGGTGATATGGAGTGGTCATCCAAAGACTCATAAAAGTTACTCTCCAGTGGCATGATTGACGTTCTCAAGACTCCACTGGTCTGTGCAGAAATCAACTGGCACTACTTACTATGCCACCCATACGGCTAGGGATGTATCCCATGGTCAGTAGCTTAGAAAATAACTTCATTCATTTATGAAATATTTTATAAGCACCCACTATGTAGAAGTTACTGGGCTAGACGAGATAGAGCAGAGATAAAAAGAGACATGGTATCAGCCCTTTCAGTAGAGGAGACAGACACAAACAAGCAATTATTTAAAAAATATATATATATATATATATGTATACACACACACACACACTTAATTCTGGAGCTTATAGGCGACTTCTTGGATGAGGACATAAATTTGGGAGTCATTAAATTATAAGTAATCAAGTTTATGAGCATGGATGCTATTAGCTAAGTGGAGAGTACCAAATGAAATATAAAGGCACTAGGACCAAGACTTAGGAATGTTAACTTCTAGAAGTATGATAGAGAAAGGCAAATTGGAAACTAAGAAGAACCAATCAGAGAAGTAAGAGAAAACTTTTAAAATATATTTCAACTAAATAGAATGCCTGAGTTAGACATTGTCATTTGCTTTCTCAATACCTATTCCCTAATTATTCCTTGCTAACAAAGCTCATCTTAGTTTGGGATAACCAAGTTCCCAGTTCCAAGCAAGATACTCACTTTCTTAATCTCCCTTGTTTATGGCAGGAGCCATGTACCACAGTTCAGGTGAATAAAAGTGAAGTTTCCTACAACTTTTTTGACAAGTTTTTGTATTCTGACTTTTAAAAAAGAGGGAAAGGGGCTTCAGATCTGTTGATGCTGTTCTTTGTCCTTTTCTGCCTTGAAGATAGACTAGCTATCTGATCTTCAGCAACAATCTTGCTATTATGCGGTAGGTAATATGCATAGAAATAAAAGTCAACTTGTTAAAAGTAGGAAGGCTTGGATATATTCCCAGTGGCATCATTTAGTAGCATAACAAATGCTAGCAGGCATTTACCTCCAAATTTATTGTTAGATGAGAAGATTAACATTATTTTTGTTCTAGTCACTATAACTAACTTTTCTATACTTGCAATTGAACACATTTCTAATTAGCAAATTTTCCATCTTAAACATAAAATAGTTTCTCCACTATAAATACAATTGTATGTACTTTGGAAAAGTAGAAAAAATAGTCTATGTAATTCTGAAATACTGTTTCTATGTATTGCCAGTTCATTATAAAGAATGAAAGAACAGTACAGAACAAAACAAAAAACAATCCTCTTGTTTTCATCTGATTTTACTTGATAATGAAATAGAAAACTATTTTTTTTTTTAGTTTTGCTGCCAAATCTTGGAGCTTAGTCTCTTTTAACTAAAAGTGTATTGCTAATACAGGATGGACCAAAGGAAGAGTTTTCTTTGTTTTCTGACAAGCGGAGGAAATGAAGAAGAAAGAACATCAAGTCCTACTTAACTTAAAGATGGCAGAAATTACATGTGCCTGACTAGAGGCATGACTTTTGGTAAAAACACAGTAGCAAATCTATGATTTTCAGCTAGACACACCAGACCAAGGACATTTAAAGTCAAACTTTTTTATCTCTGATTCTCCCCCAAAACTACTCTCTGCTCTGTCCCCAAGACTTGCCCTAAAAATGAATTGTTGCAATTACTACTATCTCAGACTAAGGATCTCATTTGACCCTTCTATTAATTCAGAACCTTTCGTTAAGTTCTTAGCACTTCTCAGGCCCTATACTGACACTGAAGATACAATGTCAAAAAGATATGCGTAATAATATAAAAATCAGTGCTAGAGGAAAAAAAATCAATGAAAATAAACCTGAAAATTAAATAGAACATAAATCCTGCTCCTAAGGTCCCTAAGTGGGCAAATAATAATAATTATTATTATTATAGATTAATGTGACAAATGATAGGACAGAAGTCTATGAGCCCTACAGAAGTGGTTCTAAAATTTTGCCTCCCATTTGAATCACCTAGAGGGTTTTAAAAAGTTCCAATGCCCAAGCCACACTAATGAGACTCTCTAAGACTGACATCCAGTCATTGGCTTTTTTTCTTTTAACTCTTTAGATATTCTAATATGTACCCAAGTTTGAGAACCAGTGCACTAGTGTCAATCCCATCAAAATCAGGAACAAGATTAAGAGATGTTCTAGAAATGTTATTTTAAATTAATACAAGAATTGTGTCCAATGCAATAAGACATGAATATTTGAAAGTATGTAGAACTGATATCACTGTCAAATATGAAAACAAGGAGAAGTGATAAACTCTTAAAATTAGTACAAAGGTTTGCCTAAGTAGTCAGATATGAGAATTAGAGAAACTGGAACTCATATACTGTTAGGAATGTAAATGCTATAGCTGGCTTTGCAAAAAGAGTCTGGCAGTTCCTTAAATGGTTGAACACAGAGTTTCCATATGATCCAACAATTCCATTTACATACATAAATGAAAACATATCCACACAATAATTTATACATGAATTATTCATAGCAACATTGTTCATAATAACCAAAAGACAGGATAAATTGTGATATATCTATAAATAGAATATTATTTAGTAATAAAAAGGAATGAAGTACACTACTGATGCATGTTACAGTATGGATGAACTTTGAAAACATTATGCTAAGTAAAAGAAGTCAGTGAAAAAAGGCCTTGTATTGTTTGATTATATTTATATTAAATGTCCACACAAGGCAATCTGTAGAGACAGAGAGTAGATTGGTGATTGCCTAGGATGAGGACAATGTGGAGACTAGAGGGTAATGGCTAAGAAATATGGAGTTTCTTTTGGGTAATGATTCCCTTCTAAAATTCATTGTGGTGATGATTATAAAACTCTATGAATACACTAAAAGCCATTGAACACTTTAAGTGAGTGAATTATATATTAACTGTATCTCAATAAAGCTGTTAAAAAAGAATAAATATCTCAAATGAAACTTCTTTCTGGTATAATGTAATAAATAATAAGGACTAATTAAAACTATATTTTACTTATAGTTCTTTCAACAAAGAACTTAAAAATTTATCTAGAATCTCAAAATGTAAACAAACATGGTGCTGCTTGAAGCAGAGGTGAGGATACCAGAGTCCAGCCTGCTTGTTCCTGCCTTGTCCCTTCCTCCCAGAGACTCCTAAGTATGATTTAAAATCCACCGCTTTTAAAAATATAACAGGAATCTTTTTTATAGTAATGACAAAAAAATAAAATAATTCCCATGTAAGAACCATATGATAAAACTGAATAATTTTACTGATGGATATAAAGGATGGCCTGAATAACAATCCTCTTACATTTTGACACCATTTGTTTAAAAGAAACTGGATTTTGGATAACAAATTTTCTTCAATTCAAAGCTTTTGGTGTTTTTTTTAGCCCGAACTATGAAATTTTAAAAGAGAAAGGGATATACTACCTTCACCAACACAACTTCAGGAGCAATTTTGAGTAACTTGAAGTATATAAGGAATACTTGCTATTCCTCATCTAGGTTTAGCCCCTGGAAAGTTAGATCTGATATTTTTCTAAGTATCTTACCATAGTCAGTGTGGAATCTTTAAATACCAAAACCGAATTTAAGAATCTTACTTTTCTTTTCTTTTTTATCCCAATAAAAAGGGAATAGACTTAAGAAAAACAAATCTAGTTCAAATCCATCTTTGCCACCTCATCACTTAGTTTTTTCAGCTATTAAATGTGGACCAAAATACCCACCCCATAGAGTTATTATACGGATTAGAAGCTATACATGTAAAACACCTAGCACAGGATTTAGCACTTTGTAGGAGTCAATAAAAATGTGAGATTATTTTTTGCTATTCTTAGTTATAATGTGGTTATAAAAATGAACCTATTAACTGAAAAAATAATTACAGCAACCTTAAACTCACTGACTAGGAAAGTTCTGCAGTGTTGAATCAATGGAAAATATGGACTGAAAGGATGTTTCTCCATAAGATGTACTTCTCTATGACACATTTCATTGTCTCTACACTAGTTTATTTGAGATGCTTCAGAGGTTGGGGTGGGAGTTCAGAGGAAAGGATTTCAAGAGCAAATAAGTCTGAGAAATATTTTGTACAACTAGATCCACTTTGAACATTTCAAGAACTGGGGTAGGTCATCAACTATTTCTTAGGACATGGGACATTCAGTGTTAAACTGAGAAAGTCCTCAGCAAACCCAGACAGTTGGCCACCCTAAATGGTGATATATGTTGTATACTTACATATAAAGCTTATAATCAAGCTGATAAACTGTTAAATAAAGTATGTTCCATCCTTCCACCCTGACAAAGATACCCTCAAAATGGCATGGAAGACCAGGCTGACATTCAGAAATTCTGGAGTACTGAGTGTTTACACTAGACCATGTCTGGTGAAGAGAGGCAGTCCCTAATCTCTGGTCCCCATTCTCTATACCCATTCTATACTCATTCTCATTTTACCAGACCAAGAAGCCTATAGACACCCCAACCTGTGCATCCATATCCCATCCACATCCTTCTCCCCTCCAAACAGCTACTCTTTGCCTCAGGGACAGTGATGTGAATATTGCTCTCTGGAGGAAGGATCTGTGGAAGCTGCCATTCATTCAGGTTCAAGAAGCAGACTTGGGACAACTGAGTGGTACATTCCAGGTACATGTGGGTAGGCAGATATCCTTGATTCTTGGGACTTCTTACCCCTCTAAGAGGGGCCCAGTAAAATAGCCATCTTCAGACAATGTGCAAACTGCAATTTTTCCTCTGGGAGATATATAATTTACATTAGCACATTAAATGTTTTTAGAAGTAAATATACAACACTGATTTTCATTTTTGTTGGTTTTTTTTTTTTTTTTAGCCTGAGTTCCACATAGCCCAAAACCTGGATATGGGCACCAGGGAACAGGCAGAGAAAGCTCCAGGAAAATCTGTCTATGTCTGGCTCAAAGAAAAAAATAAGGAATCCCTAAAATTGAGAGAGAACAAGAGAAACTCCATTTCTTCCCTTCTTTTCCATGTTCTTTAGTGTAACCACCACCAACCTATCTCATAGTGGAAGCAACAGTGGCATCCAGGGGAATACTGAGTACCAAAAATTCTGAGGGTAACCTTCCTCTCTAACTGGACAATTCCTTAAAGAGTTGGAAAACTCCCAATACTTTTTTTTTCTCTCCCTATCATCCTACCACTTGGCCTGAGATGTGGCACCATCATTGAAAGTGGACACCTGAGCAAGATAGTAAAGCTACAACTTTTTGGCCAAAGGATCAAAAAAGGGAAAGGCTTGGAGAGCCAGAAAGTACCAGGGAAATCATAAAAAGCTCAGAAAATTGGCTTCTTAAAGTCATTTATAAAATCCTAGGTTTACTCATGAGTGATGAATACATTGATCTGACCCTAAATAGCATACCTAGACTTTGACAACTGAATTACAGGATATATTACCAACCCAGATACCAGACTGGCCACTGGGTAGCACATACACACAAAACAGATAGGAGGCTTTGTCATTTAAACTGACATTGGAACCATACTCATAGAAGGTAGATCTGAAGCTGCAGCCTCAACTTAACAGGGTCAATTGCCTATTAACACAAAAATATCAACATTCTCCATATGACTTAAACAGGATGCAAAATCTCAAAACACAATATTAAAATGTCCAGGATATAAAGAAGAACCAGGAAAATCTTAATGTATGTGGAAAAGGAAAATCAAAACACCAACACTGAGATGACATAGAAGCTGGAAATTATCTGACTATGATGATTTTAAAAATTCAGTAAGACTTCCACTTCTGGGAAGATGAAGTAAATATACTTTTTCCAGCTCCCCTCACTAAGAACAGCCAAACACACAGGACATTATATAAAATCACTATAACTAGACTCTGAAAAGTAGAAAGAAGAAAAAAAATAGGTTTTTGGAACCCGAGTTGGTAAGTTTCTTAGGCTTTCTTTTTCTTCATGCATCCCACTGGGTATTAGAGAGGCCAACAACCTACAAATGCCAACAAGCACCAACAAAAACCAACAACAAAAGTCTGTTCTCTCTAGCCAAAGGACCTGTAGCACCTACAAAAAACCTATACCTAACTTCATACTTAAAGATGAATGACTGAATGCTTTTCTCCCAAATCAGGAACAAGGCAAAGATGTCTGTTTTCACCACAGCTATTCAACATTGAATACCTACATAGTGCAATAAAGCAAGAACAGGAAAAGAACTAAAACTCCCTACCTGCAGATGACATAAATGTCTACCTAGAAAGTCACCAGAACAAACAAACAAACCAAAAAATCTTACATATGTAACTGTGAGTTTATAAATGTTACAGGATATAAAAATCAATTGAATTTCCATATGCCAACAATGAACATGTGGAAACCAAAATTTAAAATATAATATCATTTATAATCACTCAAAATAAAAGGGAATCCTTAAGCACAAACCTAACAAAATATCCATGTGGCTCATATATTAATGAAAGATTTAAATAAATGGAGAGACAAACCCTGTTCACAGATTTTTCCAATCTGCGATTCAACATGGTAAGGATGTCCATTCTCCCCCAAATGATACACAGTTTCAATGCAATTCCCACTAAAATACCAGCCAGGTTTTTCATAGGTATAGACAAGATTATTCTAAAATGCATATGAAAAAGCAAAGGAACTAGAAAAGCTAAAATAGTTCTGAAAAATAAACAGGGGAGAACCACTCTATCCAATTTCAAGACTTATTACAGAGTTACAGTAATCAAGATCGGTACCGGCAGGAGAGACACATAGATCAATGAAATCTGCTAAGTCTATTTGCTCTAACTAAGCTGGAGAAGGTCTCTAGGGGAATCAAAGACCAAAATAAGTGATACCTTATTTTTCCCAAAATCCTTGGCAAATTCTGTACCCTCTGGCCCAAGTTTCTTAACATTCCATGTGCACCACAATTTCCAGGCTTTAAGCAGAAATCTCCTGCCACCGACCTCTGTGTCCCTTAATTAGAAAATGTTTATGAACAACTTGCTTATTCGTGGTGGTAACAGAGTTGTGTCCATCAACCAGACCCACAGAGAGACCAGACCAAGAGCATCAGATCTCAGTGAGGGTCTCTGGCTTAGCCTACTCCTCCTGAGCTTCCCTTGTAACTGGCATGAGACAATGGTGATCCCCCAGGTCTGGTGGGTCCAGGCAGTAAGTGAATCTAAACAATGCACACTGACGAAGAAAGTTGCTCAGGAAATAATGACGGAAACATGTGAGATAGCAGTGTGTGTGTGTGTGTGTGTCTGTGAGTGGTTATCTATTTGTATGTTTTCCAATCTCAAGACACCACCTGCATTCCTAGGCTTGTGGTTCCTTCTTCCATCTTCAAAGCGAACATCATAGCATCTTGTATCTATCTGAGTCTGACACTGACTGTGCTGTCTCTTTCACTTGTAAGGACTCTTGTGATTATATAGGGTCTATCCAAACAATCAAAGACAATCTCCCCATCTCAAGGTCCATTGGTTAGCAACTTTTTTTTTTTTTTAAGATTTATTTATTTGAGAGAGAGAGAGAAAAAAAAATGTATGTGAGTGCAGGAGAGGCAGAGGGAGAGAGAACCTTTCAACAGACTCCCTGCCCAGTGGGGAGTCCTATGCAGGGTTCTATCCCAGGACCCCGAAATCATGACCTGATCCTAAATCAAGAGTTGACTGACCAACCAACTGAGCCACCCAGATGCCCCAACTTTAATTACACTTGCAAGCTAATTCTCTCTTGCCAATCACGAGTTCTGGGGAGTAGGATATGAACATATTTGAGGGGCTATTATTCTGGCTGCCATACTACTAATGAGATTATTTCAACAAATTTGCTTTACAGTTACATAATACTATTTTCACGACCTCCCAAAAACCTGTGCATTTCTCCAGGTGTCCTGGGAGCTTGCATTTCTTGTGGTTATCTCAACTACATTCCTCACAACTCAAAGGCAGTGGCTCTTAAAGTATAGTATCCAAACCAGCAAAAGCACCACATAGGAACTTGTTATCAGTGTAAAATCTCAGTCCCACCCCACACCTACAGATTCAGAAACTGGGTTTGGGACCCAGCGATCTGTTTTAACAAGCTCTCCAGGTGATTCTACTGTACGCACATGTTTTTGAGAACTACTGGGCTAGAGACTATTAATTCTAAAGTCTTCTTACACTGTATCTAAAATATATGGCCTTCAAACCAGAATTATTCTTAACATCCACTGCTGGAACAAGTTCTGATATTAGGAAACTCTATTCTATTATCCAGGAAGAAACAGAACAAAACAAAGTATACATACCATACACACAAAAAAGTCACCAAAATATTAACAGTTTTTTGTTTTTGTTGTTGTTTTTGTGAGCATTGGAATAATTGAGAGTTTTCCTCACTGGACTTTTCTGTTTCCTAATATTTTATAATAAATATAATTATGTTAAAGTGGATAAGAAATAGATCGCAAAATGGAAGGAACAATTTGTAGTACGAGCAGGAAACACTACCAAAATCCTCTGCAGCCATTTCAAAAGTCAGGCCAATCAATCAATAATAACAATTTGACAGATTCTTTCTCTTTTAGTGCCTGCCGTCTCAGTTGTTTATTTGATCACTGTGTTGTAGTCACGGTCTTAATAGGTCAGTACACAGCAGAACAAGTCATTATAGAAGAGTAGAAACATCTAGAGATCCTCAGAGGAAGAAGTCCGACCTCCCGGATGCACCCAGTCTTAGATGAGGCCGCCAAGTCACCCACATCATCACCTTTTCTCAGGACTCTGATAAGCTCTGGACCAACAAACGCCCCAGGGTCCCGTTCACAGTCTAGCAACACGCTGCACCCCCACCTGATTTTTTTTTTTTTCCAAAGCAGACAATGTGGTATTGTGATTAGATATAAACTGAAAGTGTATTTTCTGCCCTTCAGTAATTACACTGCCTTATGGTAGCATTATTCAGTGTGAAGCCTTATTATGCTGCAGAATGAAATTCTGTATAATTTTCTTCTCCTCCAATGCACAAATGGAAATCATATTTTGGTCTGAGTTGGGAAGAAAGGCTCAGTTATCACTTGTGAGCGTGGTGTTATTTTCCCCAGAATTAAAAAATCCATCTGGGTGTCCGACCTCGCTCACCCCGCTGCCTCTCCATTCAGCCTTTTGTATGCAGATGAACCTTATCAATTTCCACCGCCTCAAAAGCCCGCACCCAGCTTGGTGCCTCCCCCTGGTCCGCTCGGCTTTAATGGAAATGCATGAGGCTTTTTTTTTTCTTTGATGTCTATGCAATATACGCATGTGGATAAAAACCTGTGCTTTTATTTAGGGGGAGGGGGAGGGGGGTTCAAATCAAAGTTAAAGTCTCTACCCTATCGCGCCTCGCTGGCGATTAGTGGAGGAGAGAAAGGAACAGCAAATCCAACACAGAAGCTGTGAAACTGGGGTTATTCAGATTATTGACTAACAAATAAAGGGGCATGGGATGTCACATTTGTATTCTAAGGGTTTTCATCCCGCCACGGGCCTCATCAACAACTTAGTGGAGTGCTACTAAATCCCCTGTGTTAACACGTGGGGCTCTGGGGCTCCATGTGATTAATGCATTAATTGCAGCTCCCTCAGGCCTGGCGCTGGTTGTGTCAGTAATTCACTTAAGGCCAGTTGGCCTTGAGTTATTCCACAGGCTAGTGTAAACAACTCACGAATAAGACCACTCAGCCGTTTACTCGGATCCGATTGCTGGTTCGCAGGCTATTAGCAACTTCCAATGAATGATCCATCCGCCAGTGACAAAGCCTAGCCCGGGAATTGTCTGAAACAGCCAGGACTGCAGGAGATCAGAACAGCCTGCCTTTCCGCAGAGGCGGAGACTCCTGTGCCTCTCGGAAATGCAGCTTTGCCGAGGCCAGGTCCACACGGTACAAAGCAAACGGTTGTTTCAAAAACGAGTGCCAGATGGGACGGGGAGGGAGACAAATCATAAGAGACTCTTAATCTCACAAACAAACTGAGGGTTGCTTAGGAAGAGGGGGCTGGGTAATGGACACTGGAGAGGGTACGGGCTATGGTGAGTGCTGTGAAATATGTAAGCCTGATGATTCACAGACCTGTACCCCTGGTGCAAATAATACATTATATGTTAATAGAAATAATTTTTTAAAATGCCTGGAGAATTTAGGCATCAACCCTCCCTATTCACCCAGAAAAAATCATTCAGGAAGAAGGACAAACAGGCAAACAAAAACGGATTTTCTTTGGCTTTCAGTATCCCACCCACTCATTACATTTCTAAGGGACTGTGATTCTATTGACAGGACTTTTGTATTGTGACTTAAAGATGCAATTCTTGTAGTGGAAGAGTGAAAGCGCCTTCCCTTTTTTTTTTTTTTTTTTTTTGATTTAAGATTTTATGTATTTATTTGGGAAAGAGAGAGAGTATGAGAGGAGAGAGCTCAGAAGGAGAAGCAGACTCCCGGCCTTCCTTAAACAGTGAGAACTGGGCTGGGTGAACTTGAGCAAGCAGCTTAGCTCCTGGACTCTAAAATGGAAATATTATTCCTTCTCTTTGCCTAATGAGATTGTTGTAAGGATTTTAAAGTAAGGATTTTTAAAAACCTTATAAGTTTTCAGAACTTAGTAAGAATGTAATGTAAGTACTAATCAAGTGAAAAACTAAAGCTCTTATTGATTAATATGTTAAAATAATATATCTGGTTTGTAGCAAAATTTCCCTAAAAGTAGTCATATATATGAGAATTTATAGAGATGAACTTCAAGCTTATAGATTTGTCAAAACAAGGATTAATTCACTTTTTTAGATCTTAATACTCAGGTTTAAGGAAGGAAGCAGAAACTTCAGGGTTAAATGACAGACTCCGGGCTGGTCTCATTCGATTTCTGTCTGAAGAGGAAAAACTGTTTCAACAACCAACAGGGAAGTCCATTTTATCTCTGTTGTCTCTACTTTGAGAAAAGGTTTCCTCACAGGGACCAGACATCTGTTTCCATGTAGTCATCACTCATTCTTCCTAACTGCTTCTTGAGATCCCCCAGAAAGCAAATCTCTTTGTCCAAGTCAGGGGGACACTTGACCCCACAAACAAGAGAATCTTGAGTCCTGTAGAGGGTTCTGCATATTAGACTTTAGGTCAGTGATCAGTCAAAACCATTGTATTTCCCTCTGTTTTTTTCTTCTTAAAATTTAAAACTAAACACGTTTAAGGGCAAAAAGAAAAAAAGTTCAAACAAAATACAAAGTAAAAAGTGACAAGCAAATATTCCCATCTACCCCTACTTCACCCAATATCCCATTTCCGCTGGGCAAATATAACTTCCATTAAGAGTTTCTTTAGTAGCCTTCTGGCAATTGGAATGCAATTTACAAATTTACAAGGAAACACGAAGTTGGAAAATATGCACACTTTTCTGCATTTTTTTGAAAGGATCTTAGACATCTGAACATAATCATACATGTAATATAACAAAGTATTTACCGGAAAAGTATTTGTAATAGAGTTTTGTGTCTAAATTCATACATGAGTTCGGCCAATAGTTTTCTTCCACTGTTTCATAGGTTGTGTTGATAGGTTTGCTAGTTTCAAAAAACGATTTAGTAGCTTCTCTCAAAACTCTTTCTTCTTCCTTATGTTTTGTAACAGTTTAAATGACATGAAAATTATCTATTCCTTGAAAGTTTGTAAAGTTCATCAGTAAGATTGTCTGGACCCATTACACTTTTTATAGGTAGTTGTTTTTATTCTTTTTTAAAATTTTATTTACTCATTTGAGAGAGAGAGGGAGAGACAGAGAGAGTACAAGCAGGGGGAGAGTCAGAGGGCAAGGGAGAATCAGACTCCCCACTGAGGGAGAGCCTGAAGTAGGGCTTGATACCAGGACCTGGAGATTGTGACCTGAGCCAAAGGCAGATTCTTAATTATCTGAGCCACCCAGGCGCCCCTGTTTTTATTCTTCTTCTAATGTCTTCTCTGATTAATGTTCTATTTTCTAAGCAAATTTTCTAAATTTAATTTCCAAGTCTTTACTTGATTATTAGGATGCAAAATCCTCTATTACTCTGGAATGATTTTAATTATGTTTATTTTAATATCTTATTCTTTTTTGCTTCTAATTAGCCCAATTTCCTTCCATCAGCACATATACTCCTTGACTTTACTGGCTCATTTTCATAGTTTTGCCTTTCCCAAATGTTTAATGAATCTGATTGTGTGCTCATGTCTTTATTTGTAATTCCCTTTAGCCTATAAGTAGAAGCCTTCCTCCAAAGTTATAGCAGAGGCATGGAACACATGCTGGGCAGCATAAGCCAAGATCTCGATTCCTGAATATTGGGGGCTCTGTACGAGCTCCAACTTCCTGAGACACCATCCTTCTTTTCTGAGCAAAAGCCCAACCTCCCCATCTATGGCTTATTGCCTGCCTTGACAGAGAGAGGGGTGGGGACTTGAAGACATTTCTCCTGCCAGGTGAGGCTCTCACTCTGACAGCAGCCCCTCCTGTTCTGAAGATCTGGCCCCTGGTGGTTATACCTGGCAGCAGCCATATCCTCCTTTGCAGAAATGGTCTTCTGCAGACATTTCCTGCTACTGTCTGATTTCATCTGCTTTCATGTCTCTGGGAGTCCCCAGAGTTTGGGATACATCAGTGACACCTCTTATCTTCCTCTCTGGTTGTGGGCTTTTCCTTTCAAGAACTACACCATTTGTCCATCATTATTACAGATTTGGGGGGAAAGATATGTGCCTGTGGTGTGTGCTCTGCCCTCTTGATCTCATCTCTGGTGATTAATCTTAAATTGCATACTGACTGTTGGCCCTGAAATGGGCACCTCCACTTGAAACCATTGTCCTTGAAACAATGGTAAATGATGAATCTGGAGATTGAAGCTGGAGGAAGTGTGGGGAGAATAAAATCTTATGGTTGGTGAACATGCATTCTTAGGGAAAGTACTTGTATTTACCAGAATATTAGTGTAAAAAAAAAAAAATCAGACACCAGGTGAAAGGTATTCATTTGCATTCCCTGGTGACTGCTCTAGGTGGAGCCTGGGAGGGCTGGCCTTCCTGGGCTGTTCTAGGAAAGGGCTACACCTATTTGAATAAGAGATAGGGGAGGGAAGACCCATCCATTTACAGGTCAACAGCAGCCTCACTATCTGATGCCTTGTGGAACTAATTCCTAATTGGGGCAGTGTTTGTCAACACTGACAGGACCCTAATACACTGTAATCGCTCCAGCCACAGCTCCGATAGAGATCTTAATCTTCACACTGTCCCCTTCACATGGCAGCAGGCCCAGGGCCTCCCTTGCCCTCTCCATTCTTGGCTCTGTCTGTCTCAATCTTCTCCTTCCACTTCACCCCCTTTTTATACCATGTTTGTACTGTGTTGCCACCTCCCTTTGTCTCTCTTTCCATCCTGCAGTCTTTGTAGGATCCTGGATCTCCATTCTCCACCCTTCTCTCTTGTGCCTTTGTCTCTCTCATAAACACCCATCAAATCTAAATCCTCAAGAGTTCCCAGAAAGCCTGGGCCACATTTAATTTTACTATGGGGGTAGTTTGTAATTCAATGTCCACAATCTCTGAAATCATTCAGAAGGTCAAGTTATACCTTGGCAGATTTTCACAAATAGAAACAGAGGGTTAAGATAAATGTTTGTGGCAAATGGAAAGAGAGTGGCTTTTTGTTTCTTGGTGCCTCTGTTTTGCTAATTTGGCAAAATAACTGTCTCAGCTTAGCTAGTGTCCTGACTGTAGTGTCTGCAGCACTGTCTGAACCTAGAAGCGACATATTCACCACAAAGCGAGACACACAATGGGCACTGCTGAATCAGGATGAATCCCTTCTGTTCTATACCTGTGCTGGTGCCCACAAGGGTAATGACCCACTTCCAAGATGGTCTGGAGAGACCTGGGTAAAAAGCAGTGGCCAAGTGGGCACTCCAGTCAAAGGCCCTGCAAGCAGATTCCAGCCGGTGGCAAAGGACTCATTGCATTTTCTTCAATTTTCAATTTTGCCTCCAAAATAGCCTGTTGATACTTGAGTCACACTGTTGGGCCTGAGTCCAGAGGCTCATCACTTCCTCTGGATCATTGCTAGAAACTTTCATCTCTCTCTGTCCTTCAAAGTCCTTCTTGGAAATGTTTCTTCAGGAGATTCATTATTCTCAGCCTGAGGGTCTCAGTTCAAATAGTCTACCTCTTCAGAGTGCGAAGGCCTGACCAGTCAAGCCAGAGGACTGGTAGCTCTCTACACACCAGTGACTCCCTATCCTTAACCTGTTTGTTTTCTCCACAGCAAAAATTTAAAACTGTACTCATCTCCTTTGTTTCTTTCCTTCCAGAAAGATAAGCTTCATGAAGGCAAGGACTGTCTCCCTCTTTCCCCCGGATACCCTCATTACATTGCCTGGCACATAGTATAGGCCTTCAATAAATATTTGATAGATAAAAGATTGGATGAATGGAGGAATGAATGAAATGATGGAACACAGAATGAGGGGCTCATCCTCTAACTTCTCTCCTTCCTGACAATAGCGATCACAATTCCATTGCTTTCATTTTCTGTCCTCTCAAAGATTCTCAGTGGCCAATCAAATCCAAATTTCTGAATTTCTCCTTTGAGGCATCCTAAAATTTTGTCTAGCCAGTCTTGTTGATATATTTCTCAAAATTTCCCCCAACAAACCCTCAATTCAGGCTCATGCTCTCTCCTACCTGCCTTGCATATCCTCTCCTGGGATGTTCGTATGCTGAAAGCAAGCCATGTTTCATACTCTTCTGCACCCCTAAACTCACAGCAGACTTCCCAAAACATCTGTGGTCTGGTTATTGGCACCACTGCTTGCCTGGTTCTTTAGAGTTGTCTCTCCACCTGTATTATCACAGTCTTCAGACAAGAATGTCCTTTGCCCATGTATGGAAACTACATGTGTCATGGAATTGAACTTACAACCAATTCAACCCTGTGCCCAGTTCCCCCTAAAATCTCCCTCTGCATGAGAAACCTGGACTTAGGAGGTTTCTTGGAGTCCAGCGATAGGAGAGAATTTCTTACACAGGGATTCCTGTGTAAGACATCAGGGATGTCTTTCTTCTTTCAGAAGAAAGGAAAATGTGCAGGGATATGGGGCCTGAGGGAGTGAGGGAGGGCTGATAATCACTGAAAAAGGAGTAAAAAGACATAAAGGAAATTCTAAAAGGGGAGAAGACATAAGCAAATCACAAAGTCTGGGTCTAGTGACAGGACGTGGTGACCCAAGGAGACAAGAATCTGAGGGCTGAGTCAATAGGCTGTGGAGAGAGAGTCAGCAGGAGGGCCTGGGACCTGGCTTCCGGCAGGCAAGTGTGTGGGGCCACCTGGAAAGGTGCAGAGGCCAACCTGGACTGGGCCATGTTCCTCCCCTTTGCTGTCTTCTCTGGCTTTGTCCTCCCCTCTGTCGTTCTCTAGCCTTTCCTCCTCCCCCAGCCCCTTTCCTTTTCTCCTTCCACCCCCTCCTCCTCCTACCCTTTGTGTCACCCCACAAGGCCCCCTTTCCTTGCACACACAGAAACCTTCCTCCCTCTCTTGTGCACTCTCTCAGACACTACCTCTCCTCAGGGATGTGAAACTCTGTCCCCAAACGTGATGGGAAACGGGGTTGAAGGCACGCCATCAAACCACCGCAGACTCCCACCTCCTCTGAATGGACAGAGTGGATGCTCTGCTTCTGAGGTATCCCCACCAGGCCCCCCAACAAAGTAAGTCCTGAAAGTCCAGCCTCCCTCAAGTGTCGGCTCTCACACACTTTTTGTTCTTCCTTTTCCCAGTGGCTTAGAAGTCTTTCTGCATTGGTCCCTGCCACGGACACACTTACCTGTGATTTATTGATGATAATCGTAGGAAAGCCATTTGTAATCAAACGTTAAACAAAGACATCCTCTCGCTGAGAGGGAGTGATAACGCACCATTTAGTAATTCTTGTGCGCTTGGTAATTTGGAGAATGAATGATAATTTCTGAGCCTTGAAAAGCTACGTTGACAATGCCTGGTGTTATTCACCTAGTGAATAAAGACACCTTCCTCTCCATGTCTTGTGATAAATTTCTTTTATTAGGGCCACTTACGTGGGACTTTATCTTAATGGTCTCTCATATGGGGCAGTTGTGCTTGAGCCGTCAGGTTGTTTTTCATCACGCCTTAAACACAGGGCTTGGAGAAAATAAATGGAAACCGTGGTTCCAGGCAGCTCAGCTGCTGCAGAAATTAGGCGCTGAAGCTAAGGGGTTTGCCCAATCACAACTGGCAGGAAATGCACAGAGAGAGTGGATCCCTACACTCCCTTGAGGATGGTTAGACTCCCCCATGTACCCACCATCTCACTCCTGCTTGCCCTTCTCTCTTCCCTTTGTCCCCTTCTAAGAGACTCCTGCCTTCCCTTCTTGGTCCCCACTCCCACTCTATACCAGCATGTCCTTATAACAGCCACAATAATGCCCCATTGGTTACAGGTTCTACAGCTCACCGCATTCGGAAACCCCAGGGGGGCAGAGCCTCGGGACTGCCCTGGTAGAGGTCAGCTGCCTCTTAGTACTGTTCCTCTGAGCACCAGCCCTGACAGAGGCGGCAGGCTGCCGCAGTGTGCTATTCATAGACTCAGGGCCTCTCCACAGGCATCCTGGCCACCTCTACAGATGTCAACAAATAATCATGAATGCTGTCCTCAGGTAATTTCCCCTTTCCCACAGTCCCCCTCTCCTTAACCCCTTTTCTCACCCAGTTCCCATCTCCAGCTGTGTCACATCCCTCAGAAAGGGCTGTCCACCATCTCTGCCTTTTAGTTTCTTCACCAGGTGGGGGGAGGGGATGGGAGAGAGGGATGGATGGGGCTACCTTCGTGAGGCAGTGGTACACCTAAAAACCATATACTAAGAGAGTAACTGTCTCCTTCTCAGCCCTGGATTGAATTACAAAGGACTCCTTTCATTGCCTTAGCCTGGGACATTTGTGGCTCCAGGAAATGGGGAGGATAGTATTAACGAGAGCTGGCATTTAATTCATGTTTACTATCTGTTAGAAACTGCACAAAGAACTTTGCCATTTAACCTTCACAACATCCTTAGATATAGGCACTATTATTTTTTTCAGCTTTATTGAAATATAATTGACATATAACCTTGTGTAGGTTAAAATATACAGTGTGATGATTTGATACATGTATATATTGTGAAGTGATTCAGGAACTAATATTATTATCTGTTTTTCACTGGTGGAGGAAAGAAACCAAAACAGCCTAAGTTAGCTGGCCAGAGCCACTGAACTAGAAAGTCCTGGAGATGGAATTGGAACCCAGACCTTCCAGCCTCAAATCCCTCAATCTTTTCCTCTCTGCTGTCCTGACAGTGACAGTCCCATACAACCACACTCCTGAGTGCTCCTAAAGGGCTAGCAGGTGCCCTCTTCCCCCAGAGATGGGTAAAGAGAGATGTCATGTCTGAGTCCATCTTATTGATTCCATACACCAGGCAACTGGTGGCCCTGGGAGAATGCCTCCCCTGGGCCCCATGCCACCATGCCCTTGGGAGAGCTGGGTGGATTTCCTGGCACCCTCAGTAGGGAGCTGATACTTCTCTCTCAGAAGATGGACCAACCTTCGCTTAGACACAGCTATCATCTGTTCCTCAACAACACCCTTCTCTTCATCAGGGAAGTAATGGCCATATTCCCTGGGCTCAAATACTACTTCCCCTGGACCACAAAAGAAAGCTTGCCCTCCACTCAGCTCAAAAACTTACTGCTGCCCCCACCTCAAAGAGTGGCCAGTCCTATCACTGCCCTCTACTCTCTACCCATCTACTCTATGTCTGGCTATGGGCTTTTTTGGTTCCATTTGGATCCTGCCTATAAATTCAGTATTGGGTTTCAAAGGCCATGTCCCACAGGAGGGTAGTTTTCTTCCCACTCTTTCCTGTATGGAGAGATTACTGTGATGTACCACCTCACCTTGAGGGATACCCACCATCCCATCCAATCTCTGTCTCTTTTATAAACTAGCACAGATCCTAACCAGCCACCCCCAAAGAGTGGGTCTATTTTCAATGTCAAGAACCTATGAAACCTATAGCCATCTCTAGTCTGTCACTCCTGGTACAGAACCTTTTAGCACAATATCTTTTCTCTCTTGCTGAGTTGTGTTCAACTACCAGAATACCGAGCCATTCTTCAGCTTACTGATACATTTTTATCTCTTCTGCCTCCTTATCTGCCCCAAATCAGACATCAGTGGGCATCCAGGGCTCCTCTCAAACACCAAAAATCGGGACCTCATCAGAGGTGGCAGTCTTATTGTTACTATGACCATAAACATGAACTTCATGTATCCCCATGATCTTTACAGCTCAGGGTACAGCATTTCCAGTATTTTTATATAATGTTCTATTAAATCTGTTGATTTGTAAATTCCTTTGTGAGTAATAAGGTATTCCCTTAAGTGAAGTAGGAATGACCATGATCCACCACATTCAGAGATCCCTGGTCAGGATTCCTATTGAAACAACCAGAAAGTCAGACAAGGACCCCAGACTAAGAACAAGCAGCATGAAATGGAAAAGCAAATTGAAAAATATGGTTGTCACGCCCATTGTTAACCTCTGAATGGATAGTGTCTCAGAACCAAGACCTAGTTAAGACTTTGAGACCAGTAAATCCTTTTAGTTGGTCAAAATAGCTCAGAAAGGAGGATAAACGTGTGGTTTTTCTCCTAAACCTTATGATAGATTCAAGATACCCACATGTGAGAGGAAGGTGATGGGAGAGAAAACATGTTTTTAAAAAACTGTTGATATACATGTTGGCATACAATGCTGATTAGAATCAAATATGTAAGAAGCTGGCCAAGTTCTATAGAGAGCTGCTGAGCTAAAATGTGCCTGAGCCAAAATATCAATATCAAGGATTGCTAAAGACCTAAATCAACTCTTAGGCTTTCAATATTCTATGGCAAGGAGATGGGTTGAGAAAGCTGCTAAAACACTAAAAAGGATATATTCTCCAGTGCCCATTTCAAATGTGGTCAAGAACAGGGGAAAAGAAAGAATCTCTGAGAACAATGGATGGGGAGCTCCTCCCTGATCACAGAACCAAGAATATTCTTCACCTCCAGGAGTCTGGTCCCAGGTAGCAGCCATCAACAGGATTTTAGGATTGCAGTAGACCTGTACTATAGGCTGTGTCTCCCAGTTTTCCCCTACTGAATAGTAGTTTGTATTTTGGTTATCCTATTTGTGTTCTGCCTAATTGAATGTAGGAGGGGACTTACTGTCTTTTTTTTCTTTTCCTAGCTCACTGGTCTCTGAATGCAGAGGTATATTTTAAAGGAATCGATAGAGTGTAATCATTTGTTTTTACCTTAATGTTAGAAGCATACTTCATGAACAGCTCAGTGATCATTACACTGAATGGATAGAGAAGGAAATAAAATTCTAGGCCACTACTAAGCCCCTCAACATTCAATATACATGTAGTAACAATATTAATAATATTTATTGCTTAATATTTCCAAGTCATTCTATGGTCAAAGCCGAGAAGACTGACTTGTGATTTCAGAACAAAATGTAAATGTTAGCAACCATGCCAATGAAAAAGAGAGCTTATAGAAGGCGGTAGAATTGGGAAGAAAGTATGAAAGAAGGTCTAGGGCTGCCATTATCCTTATCCTATAAAGTTGGTGCAGAAAGATACTGTTGAATGATGATAGGACAAGGTATGACAGTTTAGTATATTATTTGAAGTTATAATACAAAAACAGATAATAGGAATAAAATTATAAAATATTAGAGAGAGTGAAGGGGGAAATTATGTTTGTAATCCAAATCTTTCATTCATAGAGAAAACCCCAGTTAGCTATCTAATATATATTAACCAAGAAACTAAAGTATAAATACATTGTTTAGGGTAAAGAATTAAAAGAAGAAATTGTTTTTAAAATTAAATCTGGCAAGGGTGCCTGGGAGGCTCAGTTGGTTAAGCATCTGCCTTTGCCTCAGGTCATGATCCCAGAGTCCTAGGATGGAGCCCCACGTCCGGCTTTCTGTCAGCAGGGAGCCTGCTTCTCCCTCTCCCTCTGCCTGCTGCTCCCCTGCTTCTGCTATCCCTGCTTCTGTTCTCTCTCTGTGTCAAATAAATAAATAAAATCTTTAAAAATTAATTAATTGATTAATTAAATCTGCCAATTAGTACTAGAAATAAGGACAGGTGAAAAATGATCATCATTTTTCATCCTTAAGATTTCTATCCTATTTTACTTTTTTTTTAAAAGATTTTATTTATTCATTTGATAGAGAGAGAGGGAACACAAGCAGGGGGAGTGGGAGAGAGAGAAGCAGGCCTCCCACTGAGCAGGGAGCCCAATGCAAGACTCTATCCCAGGACCCTGGGATCATGACCCGAGCCGAAGGCAGATGCTTAATGACTGAGCCACCCAGGTGCCCCCTTTTCTATCTTATTTTAATTATTACCATGTGGATATATGTTTTTAATGAAAACCAAATAGAGGCCTTGAACTTTATTGTGGGCAACCTTTTAAAAACATCCATACTGAAGTGAAACAAACATATAATAAAGTATACAAATCTTAGTGCATAGCACAAGAGCAAGATATAGAAACTTCCAGTGCCCCCCAAACCTAGAAAGTTCCCTTTGGTCTCTCCCACATACCCCAAACAGCCACTATTCTGGCTTCCATCAATCTATGTCAATGTCACTTGCTTTTGAAAATCATATCACTGAAGTCATACAGTATGTACTCTTGGCTTTTCTTTTTTTGCTCAATATTATGTCTAAGATGAATTCATGTGTGTGTTAGTTGTTACCAAGCAGTATGGATATAACAAAATTTATTTTTATGTTTTGTTGATGGACATTAGTTTGTTTCTAGTTCAAAGCTACTATGGATAAAGTTGTTAAATCTGCTATGATGATTTGCATGCTTATCTTCTGATGGATATCTGCACACATTGGCTATATACCTAAAAGCAAATTTACTGAGTTATAAGATAGTCGTAGTTAAATACTGCTAAAATGTTTTCAATATGATTGTATCAATCCCATCAGCAATATATGAGTGTTCCAGTCACTCAACATCCCCACCAACACTTACTACTGGTCAATCATTTTCATTTTAGCCATTCAGAGGTATATGGTGATATCTTGTCACAGTTTCAATTGGCATTTCTATGATGACTAATGAGGTCATCAGAGAACATCTTTTTATATGTTACTGGACACTTGGATATCTATTTTTATAGAGTCCCTGTTCAGGTTTTTGCCCATTTAAAAAAAAATTGGTTTGTCTCTCTTTCAGTTGTTCTTTATATATATTGAATATATGGCAAATATCTCAAATACCTCCCCCTAATTTTTCTACTTTGTGGCTTATCTTTTCAGTCACACTGTAACATCTTTTGGTGAACAGAAGTTCTTAATTTTATTGAAGCTTATCTCTCTATTTTTCTTACTGCTTATTGTGTCCTACTTTGGAATTTGGAATCTTTACTCCAAGGTCATGAAGATAATTTCACAAATTGTCTTCTGGAAGCCTTATTGTCTTACCTTTCATATTTAGGTATATAATACATTTTAACTCTTTTTTCCTCCTCCTTTTTCTCTTTACTGAATACATACAGCCTTCATTTTGGGGTAGGGTGGGGACCCCAAGAAAAATGGGAGACAGACTCTAAGGGTAGGATGTTTTTTTCTATTTACTTGCCTACAGCTACCACATGGGCAACCCAGGCTCAGAGAGTCTAATGGTCTTACCTAAAAGCTAAGTTAACAGTTAGTGCCATGAAGCAGAGGGAGAATCAGAGAGAGTTTCTGGGGGACCCTGTGTAAGCCAAGGGCCCAGAAACATGAGTCAGAGCAATCCAATGCCACAGAGGAAGCTGCCTATTAGCAATTGTGCCAGAATGGTGTCCTTAACAGACTCTTCAGTGTGGTCTTGGTTGCCAGTTTTTCAAGTATAGTTTACCAGTCCTCCTGTAGATTTTGTGATCTAATCAATGTCCTTCAAATAGATTCCCTTTTCTGCTCAAGTTATCTTGGGTTTTATTTGCAAACAAAATTTCAATTTGGCAAAATCAACAAATTTAAAATACTCCATAAGATGGCATGTCAAGAAAACTACATGCACACTACAAGCTAAAGAGGTATACATATCCTCACTAACTGGGATCAAAACCTTTCTCAAACATTTCCCTAAGGTTCTCAGTGGCTGGAAACAGTTAATGGGAAGCCTGTTCAAGGGTTGGTGGATGTGGAGATGATTAGGGCATTACTGGCAAATGGCCTTGGAAGCACCAGTTTACTCTGTATATGAGACAGAGGCTAATTTGGAACACAAAACTCTAACTCTTTACCCCATCCCCCAAACCTTGCTAGGGATTGCTGCACACATTTTGCTCTATTCTTGTTGAAGAAGAAATTGGCAAAATAAAATTCCTAAAATGATAAACTACGTTTAAAAATTAACAGAAAATTCCAAATGGTGTGGAAATTATGTCTTAATTGGAAGACCATTTTTAAACTTCTCTTTATGAGGGAAGACTTTGGGGCATTGATATCAAGCAGGAGGAAGTAAAGAGACTTGTGAAGGGAAGAAAACGCCTGGAGTCCTGCCTTTGCCTTTTTTTTTTTTTTTTTTTCTTTTGCTAAGAGATTCTCTGAAGCCTAGGATATGATGTGGTCAAAACTCTATTCTTTGTACATGCCCAAATTCTTTACCCCTCTCCTTTCCCTAGATTATTACCCTAATATATTAACTTCACAATGTTAGTTATTTTCCTGGCATCTATTCTGGAAAAACTTTTGACCCTTCTCCAGATCCAACCATACCCCTTTATTTTTTTTTTTTTTGAATGTTTCTCATTTGAGTTTATTAACAAACGTTCCCAGTGCTATTAGCCAATTCCTCATTATTTTAAGTACCCACTGACTCTGCAAAATCTTTTAAGATATACTGGATCTAGTGACATCATGAAAATCTTTTTCTCCTCCAAATCTATTTGATAAGTTTTCATCTGGTTAAAAGGTCAGCATTTTGAGAAGTAGGAATTTGAGAGGGGATGTGTGCATATCAGCCACAGTTCTTACAGAAAGATACTCTTTTCTGGGCCCAGCAGGTGTGCACCACACAAACGGCCACTGGCGTTCACAAGGGATTTGCTTTTCTTCTTCCTTTTGACTTATAATATTTCATACATCCTGAATTTTAGGGTTTAGGCTACCATACTCCTTTAATCCCCACACATACCCTTCATGTTATTAATTCTCTCTCCTCTCTGTCCTTGGCTTTCCTGTGGCATCTTGGGTTAACCCCTGTCACAGCCCTGATCACATTATTACATCTTCAGCTTACTATATATCCCATCTGTTGGACTGTGAATTTCTTGAGTGGGGATCATATGTCTTTCAGTTCTCCATCTCCAGGGCCTGACCCAGAATAAAAGGTCAATATTTGTTGAATAAAAGACCAAATGAACAAGCAGGTAAATGGAGTGATTCAACCAACTATCTATGCTCAAATAGTCCTAACTAAGGTGATCAAATAATGTATTGTCATAAAGGGGACCCCACTGAAAGTGAAAGGACAGTGGGACGATATGCATTATCCAGGATTGGTCTAAGCTATTAAGGACAGATGGTCACCCCAGCTTTACTCCATCTCATCCAGCCTGTTTCTCCCTCCTCTGCCACAGCACCCTGGGAGTGAACCACTAATATTACACTAGATTGTTTTTGAAAAATGAAGATTGTGTTCTTATCTTTGATACTGAACACTCTGGGTAGTAAGGTGGGGCTGACACTTGGGTTAGAGGTCAGGATTAGAGATTGGAGAGCCAGGCTCATTCATCTAGCATTCATGAAGCCACAGGAAAGAATGAGATCCAGAAGACAGGGTGTCAGTTGAGATGACACAGACTCAAATTTAGAGACTTGGACATAGGACACACTTGGAGGGAAGGAAAAGGGGTTGAGTGGAGGCCTTCCTACATTGTCTCATAAATGTTATCTCATTTAATCCTCACCTTGTGAAGCCCTGTGACATAAGGAGTAATATTATTCCTATTTTATAAATGAGCAAATTGAGGCACAAAGCAGAAGTGACTTCTTCCTAGTCCAAAAGTCAGAAAGTGGCAGAACAAGGATCCAAAGTAATTTGGGCAGACACTAAAGCCCATGACCCTAACCAGGATAGGAATTCAAGGAAAAGAGAAGGAGGGTTAGAAAGAAGGGGGTGTTCAACACCATCAAATGTTCTGAGGAGTCAAGGACAATAGAGAAGTAGAAGACATAATTCGTTGGACAATGGGGTGGTTAGTCATAGCATTTCAGTAGTCATAACACAGGAGATTAATAGAATGAACTGATAGGGATCAAATGGAGATATAAATCAATAAAGACCATTATAGGGTTGTAACTTCATAAAATACTATATATATCCAGTAACATATATTTATACATTACAACTATATGTGTGTATATATGTATATCTATACCTATATATATAAAATACTTCAGCTAAATTATCTAGCTTGATGATAAGATTTTGTTGAACAATTCTTAATTTTTTTCACCATATATCAGCAAACTACAAATTATAATAAAAAGTAGCAAACTGTGAGCAATATGAGGGCCAGAGCTAAGTAACTTTTTCACCGCTATATTCTGAATTTAGTACTATACTGAGATGTCCAATATATGATGAATTAATACATGAAGCATGAAGAAAGTGAGAAATGAAGGAGTGAGCCCAAGTCATGGCAACAAGAATGACTCACATTCACTTCTTGCTTGTTCTTTACAAATAGTATACCTCTACCATTGATCCCTACCTACCAAGGGATGGAGAACCCTTTCTGTATTTTAGCTTAGGGCCTTACAATTTCACTAGTGCCAATGAATACAGTATTTCATCTTTTATACTTCCTTCTCAAATCTTTTTCTTACCTACCATTTTTTTTCCTAAGTTAACTTTAATTCCTTCCATAGTCCTCCTTTCCAGGCCACTGCAAATGGAAAGAGTCATCTTTCTGCCTATCTACACTTCTGTGAGGAAACATTTTCAAGACTAAATTATAATAGGGAATCAAGGGTCGCCAGAAGATGCAGTAATGAACAGTGGTGAGGGACCCACTTTTTGAGACAGAGAACACTTACTCTTCTAGGTTAGGGACTTAGCAACAGAGAAGTCACAGAAGAGATCGTTATTCCATGAACCTGGCAGTAGGTCCCAAACAAGTCCACAGAAATGGAAGATCTTAAATATAGTCCTAGCAACAATGAGTGAGAGGAAATTGACAGAAACTAACTCTTACTAAGATAATACATGCCCAGAATCAATAAAAGGGCAGCAGGAATTAAATAACTAAGCTGATAAAGGACAAATCACCAGCAAGTCTGGGTTTTGAAAAAAAATCTCTAGGAAATATAACCTACTGAAAGATACTCAATGGATCTGGTTTTCTTAGAAATTCACTGTATTTGGTACAAGACTATATTCCACATCCACTACACTTATCAGCCAGGCCTCAACCAACAAGATAACTTTTTACATACTACTTATCAATTTCTTATTCATACGATGTTTTTAAAAAAGCACAATAAATATTTTTAAGAACCTAATGTCAGTGCCCATTCCTCTAGCCCAAAAAGGATGACTTCAATAAGTGAAGGCATGACAGACTCTTAGATATACCTGCAAAGTTTCTGTGCCCAGTTCCTCTTCCAAGAAAATCAGCCTCTACCCCAATCAGAGGTCCACAAGAATTTGCAGATTTAATCTTCCCAGGAACAGATTTTTCCCACCTCCTTGCCACCTTTTCCTACCCAGTGGAACAGAAGGGAGAATCACAGGAGAGGTAATTTTTCTTAAAAATGCAGGCCTTTGGAGACGGATGTGCCTTTATATTATAAAGTATATTATATATTATAAATATATATATATTACATATATATATAATGTGCCTTTAGATTATAAAAGCAAAATAGTGTTCTTTTTACACCATACAAATTCTTATTGGCCAAGACTTAACTGGGGAAGGAATTCTATCATTTAGAGATACAGTATAATGGGGCCACATTTCAGCTCTAATAACCGAACCATTGGGTTTGTATACAAAACTTGGAAATGAGACAAAAGTGTAATTATATCTGTTTTTTATATGAAAGTGTTTTTTATATGACATCTAACAGGCCCACTGGAGAACTATTTAATTTGCTTTTTAATTTTTTTAAATATATTAATACCCAGAATATCTCTGGTTATGTGTTAATTTATAAATTGTTCTCAAGAAATGCAAATCGTTTCTGTATTATAGGGAAGATAATTCCAAAGAGTATAGTTTTATTGACTTATAAGACATTAACCAGTTTTGTCTCTAATTTAGCAAACTTATTTCAATATGCCTTTCCCAACTGATAAGAGAAATATCTGTTCTCTAAATGCTCTTTGAACTACGTTTACTTCCTGTTAGTTCCCTCATTAACAAGTCACATTTTGATACATATCTACTTTACATTTATATGAGATACTTTAAGTATTTTTTATATATATTTTGACCTTAGCTGTGTGACTTTAGATATGTTAAATCTATACGTCTTAGTTTCCATATCTGTAAAATTAGAATACTATTAGTATCTACCTGAGAAGGAATTGTAAGAATTAAAGTAGTTAATATCGGGAAACAAAAGGGAAATTAAATTATTGGAACTACATAAAATAAAAAATTTTGCATAACAAAAGGAACCATGAACAAAACAAAAAAACAACCTACTTAATGAGAGAAGGTCTTTGTAAATGATCTACTTGATCAGGGGTTATATCCAAAATATATAAAGAACTTATACAACTCAACAGCAATAAAGCCCAAAACATTCCAAATAAAAAATGAGCAGAGGACCCAAATAGACATTTTTCTAAAGAAGACATACAGATGGCCAACACACACATGAAGAGATGCTCAATATCACTCAACATTAGGAAAATGCAAATCAAAACCTCAATGAGATATCACCTTACACTAGTCAGAATGGCTAGTATCAAAAAGACAAAAAAAATAGCAGTATTGATAAGGATGTGGAGAAAAGGGAACTTATGTACAATGTTGGTGGGAATGTAAATTGGTACAACCACTGTGGAAACAGTATGGAGTTTCCTCAAAAAATTAAAAATAGAAATATAATATGATCCAATAATTCCACTATTGGGTATTTACCCAAAGGAAATGGAAACACTATTTTTTAAGAATATTTTATTTATTTAGTTGTCAGAGAGAGAGAGCATAAGCGGGGGAGTGGCAGGGAGAGGGAGAAGCAGGCTCTCTGCTGAGCAAGGAGGCAAACAGAAGACTTAAGCCCAAAATCCTGAGATCATGAACTGAGCCAAAGGCAGATGCTCTACCAACTGAGCCACCCAGGCATCCCAAAAACATTAATTTGAGAAGATAAATGCACCCCTATATTTATTGCAGTGTTATTTATAATAATCAAGATATGGAAGCAACTCAAGTGTCCATCCATAGGTGAATGGGTAAAGAAGATATGGTACAGATGCACACACACAATACAATATCACTCATAAAAATATTACCTATAAAAATGGATAAGTTCTTGTCATTTAAACAACATGGATGCATCTAGAAGGTATAATGTTAAGTGAAATAAATCAGTCAGAGAAAGACAAATACTATATAATTTCACTCATATGGGGAATTTAAAAAGCAAAACAAATGAACAAAGGAAAAAAGAGACAAAGATAGAATCTTAAATACAGAAAACTGGTGGTTGCCAGAGGGGTGGTAGGTAAGTGGGTGAGTGAAATAGGTGAAGGGGATTAAGAGTCCATTTATGGTGAGTGGACAGCACTGAGTAATGTATAGAATTGTTGAATAAGAATATTGTACACCTGAAACTAATATAACTCTGTTAATTATACTTTAATTAAAAAGAAAGAAAAAGAAAAAAGTTAACATTTATAAAGTACTTTGAACCATGTTTGGAAGAAAATATACAGGTGTTTGTTAAATAAATTTAAATAAAACTACCAAGACTGGAACAAGAAGAAACTGACAACCTGAATAGACCAATAACCAGTAACAAGATCAAAGCAGTGATTAAAACCTCCCCAAAAATAGAAGTCCAGGACCTGATGGATTCCCTGGGGAATTCTACCAAATATTCAAAAAGGAAATAATACCTATTCTCCTGAAGCTGTTTCAAAAACTAGAAACAGAAGGAAAACCTCCATACTCATTCTGTGAGGCCAGCATGACCTTGATGCCAAAACCAGGCAAAGACCCCATCAAAAAGGAGAATTTCAGGCCAATATCCCTGATGAATACGATGCCAAAATTCTCAACAAGATACTAGCTAATAGGATCCAACAGTACATTAAAAAGATTATCCACCTTGACCAGATGGGATTTATCCCTGGGATGCAAGGGTGGTTCAACATTTGCAAATCAATCAGTGTGATAGAACAAATCAATAAGAGAAAAGACAAGAACCACGTGGTCCTCTCAATTGACGCAAAAAAAGCATTTGACAAAATACAGCATCCTTTCCTGATTAAAACACTTCAGAGTATAGGGATAGAGGGAACATTCCTCAATCTCATAAAATCCATCTATGAAAAACCCCACAGTGAATATCATTCTCAATGGGAGAAAGCTGAGAGCATTTTCCTTAAGCTCAGGAACACAACAAGGATGCCCACTTTAACCATTATTGTTCAACATAGTACTATAAGTCCTAGCAACAGCAATCAGACAACAAAAAGAAATAAAAGGTATTCAAATTGGCAAAGAAGAAGTCAAACTCTCTGTCTTCACAGATATGATACTTTCTGTGAAAATCCCAAAAGAATACACCCCCTAATTACCAGAACTCATACAGCAATTCAGTAATGTGACAGGATACACAATCAATGCACAGAAATCACTGTCTTATACACTAACAAGGTAACTCTAGAAAGAGAAATTAGAGAATCGATTTCATTTACAATAGCACCAAAAACCATAAGATACCTTGGAATAAATCTAACAAAAGAGGTAAATGATCTATAGTCCAGGAACTACAGAACACTCATGAAAATAATTGAAGAAGACATGAAAAGATGGAAAAACATTCCATGCTCATGGATCAAAGGAATAAACAATGATAAAATGTCTATGTTGTCCAGAGCAATGTAAACATTCAACACCATCCCAATCAAATTACCAATGGCATTTGTCAAAGTGCTGGAACAAACAATCCTAAAATTTGTATGGAACCAGAAAAGACCCCAGTCACCAAGGAAAGGTTGGAAAGAAAAAAAAAAAAAAAAAGCTGGGGGCATCATGTTGCCTGATTTCAAGCTATATTACAAAGCTGTGATCATTAAGACAGCATAGTACTGGCTCAAAAATAGACACATAGACCAATGGGACAGAACAGAGAGCCCAGATATGGGCCCTCAACTCTATGGTCAAATAATCTTTTGCTAAGCAGGAAAAAATATCCAGTGGAAAAAAAAGACAATCTCTTCAATAAACGGTGCTGGGAAAACTAAATAGCTATATACGGAAGAATGGAACCCAACCATTCCCTTACACCATACACAAAGATAAACTCTATATGAATGAAAGACCTCAATGTGAGACAGGAATCCATCAAAATCCTAGAGAAGAACATAGACAGTAACCTCTTTGATATCAGTCACAGCAACTTCTTTCAAGACACATCTCCAAAGGCAAGGGAAACAAAAGCAAAAATGAACTTTTGGGACTTCATCAAGATAAAAAGCTTCTGCACAGCGAAGGAAACAGTCAACAAAACAAAGTGGCAACCCATGGAATAGGAGAAGATATTTGCAAATGACACTATAGACAAAGGGCTGATATCTAAGATCTATAAAGAAGTTCTCAAATTCAACACCTAAAAAATAAATAATCAAGTCAAAAAATAGTCAGAAGACACAAATCAACACTTCTCAAAACATGCAAATGGCTAACAGAAACATGAAAAAATATTCATCAACATTAGCCATCAGAGAAACTAAAATCAAAACCACATTGAGACACCACCTTAAACCAGTCAGAAGGCAAGAAACAAGTGTTCGAGAGGTTGTGGAGAAAGGGGAACCCTCTTACATTGTTGGTGGGAATGAAAGTCGGTACAGCCACTTCAGAAAACAGTGGGGAGGTTCCTCAAAAAATTAAAAATAGAGCTACCCTACGACCTAGCAATTGCACTACTGGGGATTTATCCCAAAGATACAAATGTAATGAAAAGAAGGATTATATGCACCCCAATGTTCATAACAACAATGTCCACGATAGCAAAACTGTGCAAAGAGCTGAGATGCCCTTCAACAGGTGAATAGAGATGTGGTCTGATCGGCCACAGCAACTTCTTTCAAGATATGTCTCCAAAGGCAAAGGAAACAAAAGTGAAAATGAACTTTTGGAACTTCATCAAGATCAAAAGCTTCTGCACAACCAAGGAAACAGTCAACAAAACAAAGAGGCAACCCACGGAATGGGAGAAGATACTCACAAATGACAATACAGACAAAGGGCTGATAAACCAAGATCTATAAAGAATTCCTCAAACTCAACACACACAAAACAGATAATCAAATTAAAAAATGGGCAGGAGACATGAACAGACACTTCTCCAAAGAAGATATACAAATGGCTATCAGACACATGAAAAAGTGTTCATCATCACTAGCCATCAGGGAGATTCAAATCAAAACCACATTGAGATACCACCTTACACCAGTTAGAATGGCCAAAATTAACAAGACAGTAAACAACATGTGTTGGAGAGGATGTGGAGAAAGGGGAACCTTCTTTTTTTTTTTTTTTTTTTTTTTATAAACATATGTTTTTATCCCCAGGGGTACAGGTCTGTGAATCACCAGGTTTACACACTTCACAGCACTCACCAAAGCACATACCCTCCCCAATGTCCATAATCCCACCCCCTTCTCCTAAACCCCCTCCCCCCAGCAACCCTCAGTTTGTTTTGTGAGATTAAGAGTCACTTATGGTTTGTCTCCCTCCCAATCCCATCTTGTTGAAATCTTGCCATTTGCGACAACATGGATGGAACTAGAGCGTATCATGCTTAGCAAAATAAGTCAAGCAGAGAAAGACAACTATCATATGATCTCCCTGATATGAGGAAGTGGTGATGCAACATGGGGGCTTAAGTGGGTAGGAGAAGAATAAATGAAAGGGGAACCTTCTTACACTGTTGGTGGGAATGCAAGTTGGTGCAGTCACTTTGGAAAACTGTATGGAGATTCCTTAAGAAATTAAAAATAGAACTTCCCTATGACCCTGCAATTGCACTATTGTGTATTTACCCCAAAGATACAGGTGTAGTGAAAAGATGGGCCATCTGTACCCTAATGTTCATAGGAGCAATGGCCACAGTTGCCAAACTGTGGAAAGAACAAAGATGCCCTTCAACGGACGAATGGATAAAGAAGATGTGGTCCATATATACTATGGAGTACTATGCCTCCCTCAGAAAGAATGAATACCCAACTTTTGTATCAGCGTGGATGGGACTGGAAGAGATTATGTTAAGTGAAATAAGCCAAGCAGAGAGAGTCAATTATCATATGGTTTCGCTTATTTGTGGAGCATAAGTAATAACATGGAGGACATGGGGAGATGGAAAGGAGAAGTGAGTTGGGGGAAACTGGAGAGGGAGATGAACCATGAGAGACTGTAGACTCTGAGAAACAAACAGAGGATTTTGGAGGGGAGGGTCATAGGTATTATAGAGGGCACATATTGCATGGAGCACTGGGTGTGGTAAATAAACAATGAATTCCGGAACACTGAAAATTAATTAATTAATTAATTAATTAATTTTTTAAAAAAGAAGATGTGGTCTGTATATACAATGCAATATTACTCAGCCATCGGAAAGGATGAATATTCAGCTTGTGCATCAGCATGGATGGGACTGGAGGAGAATATGCTAAGTGAAATAAGTCAAGCAGAGAAAGTCAATTAACATATGGTTTCACTTATTTGTGGAACATAAGGAATAGCATGGGGAATAGCATGACCCAGATTTCAATGGGGAAGGAGTGGTATATGTTTAAGGTGACTACCCAACTTTCTTAGTCTATCATGGGCCTGTCAGAGCAAGGATCTGTTATAGGCTTGTGATAAGGCAGGAAACATTTAATTTTTCAATATAAATTATACTACACTGTCATTTTGCAGATGAGGACAAAGACAAAGAACTGCCTGAACTACCCAAGAGCACTCACATAGATTATGGTGGAGTTGAGGTGAGAGCTTTGGTCCAAGGAGGCAAAGCTACTTCCACACTGAACTTCAAGTCCTGCCCAAATGGTAGATTATAATTACAAAAGATATTAGAAGGAAGAAGGTAGGGAAAGGAAGGAAGATGGAAAGTAAAAGAGGTAAACTCTAACTTTCCTACTTCACTGTTTTGCCAAAGGGTGGTTTCATAGATAGGACCAGATAGGATTCACAGAGTGCCCAACAAATAGTTGAGAACTTGGGCCTATTTCATTTTTTAATGAAGATGATGTACTCTTTAGCCTCTTGCAATATCCTTAGCTCTTGCTTCAATGATACAGCCCTAGGTGTTCAACAAACTCCTTTTTCCAGAACATAGCTCTCTTATAGTGTAGTCTTTTCAAGATTACTCTTGCATGTCATTTCCTAAGGTTTCCTTGAAGACCACAAGGAAGCTCACTAACCCTTTGCCACCACTGAGTGAAATAAAAACCACTCCCTCAACTGCACTCTCTTTCTCTCTCTCTCTCTCCCTCCCTCCCCCCGACGAGTCTTCCCTTTCATTTCTCTGCATAGCGGTTGAAATTTAGTGATATATGAGGTTCTCCTAAGAACCCCCTCAAACCACACTCTCCCGACAGCACAGGGAGACAAGTGAAGGTTACTCCTCCTCTTCAGACCCTAATCATTCTATGTCGTTCTTTTGAGTTGCTCCTCACTTGGCTGAGGAGGAGAAATGCACTCCTGACCCTCCAAATTCCAAGATTCTTCCTTGGTGCACCCTCCAAGCTTCTATTACAGAGGCTGCTGGAAGAGATGGTTACTAGATCAGTTTGGCCACCTCCTGGCATTTCCTTTCCAGATCTCTTAAAATAGATCAGCCATATGTCAAGTACACATATGTGTGTGTTGTGTGTATGTGTAGTCTACTTATGGGTCACACACACATTCAGACATATATTTCAGACATTTTCCCCAGCTTTGTCAAGCAAAAAGTTTACTCTGCCTCTCTCACTTTCAGTCGCTACCATACCCTGCAAAATGAGTATCTTTTACAGGTAAGGAAATATATTTAGACACTTGCTCAAGACCATTCAGCTTGCAACTAGTGGAGCTGCGATTTGAACCTGTGGTGCCTGACTTTAGAGCCTATACCCTTTGCACTACAGTTCAAAATGTTCTGGCTCACTAAGTCAATCAAAAAGCCTTTTTTTGTCATTTTCAAGATAAAATATTGGACACTTTTCCAATGAGTTGCACAGGACTGCTTTGAGTCCTGTTGCCAGAGAGATATAGTATCCACAGTCAAACTGTCAAATTGCTGGAACAAAAACAAACAAACAAAATATTATCTGCCAAGGAGTACAGCAACAGATTAAGGGCAGTCATTTCTGTTTTTTTCACAGCATCTGTATGAGCAAGATATTGAGAATATTAACCTTCATTCTATAAACCTCCATCCAGAAAGTTGCCTCATGTTCATCCCAGCTCTTGGGCTCTCTGACCAAAAACATGTCTGGTTACAGTCGGTGGGATCTTGAGACCTCTAGAAACTACAGGAGGCACTCCCAGGACACAAGGAGGTTAGGATCCCCATGTTTCCATTACAGCAGCCAGGGGGCCCACAAAAAATTCATACATCTTCCCCCCTAAACTCCAGGAGTCTGACTACTCCCACTGCGGTCCTTTTTCCTCACCCAGCCAGTCAGAGTCCCACCTTAATCCTTCCAAAACAAATCCAATGTCTTTCACCCCAAACTGTTCTTCTGCCATCACACCCTTTCTAAATGAATGGCATACCAGAACTGGCTACATAACTTGTGAGTCTGGTACAAAATGCAAATATAAGATGCCTTATTCAAAAACCATTAAGAATTTTAAGACAGCAATAGCACAGCATTAAACCAAGCTCCAGGCCCTGTAGGACTTTAATTAAGTTCTTCAACTGCCCTGTTAGCGGCATTTATTGCCTTCTCATCTATTGCTCCCCCCCACTTCACTGTGAAGAGAATGTGCCTTAATTTTGTGTCCTGAGGCTAGCTCCATGGACTTTCAATAAGGATTGAAAGAATGAATAACAGAACAAGAAGAGTGCCACAGGTCTTCCAGAACCTTGACACTTCAAGGTCATTCTGCCTTTGGAGAACAGAAGGAGGAGAGCAGTCCACCTGGATGTTTGCTGGGACAGGACCCTGTTAGGGGGACATGAAGCAATGCCCATGAAGCCAGGCCTGGGAATTACCATCCACCAGTCACTCCAACCAGAAATTAAGACTTTTCAACTCTTCTGACTGCCCTCTCCATGCTCTTTACTCTCACATGCATAATAAACTACTATATTCTGTCAATTCTAGTTCCTTAAAAGTACTCAAATCTGGCTCCTTTCTCTCCTCACTGCCAATACCTCTCTTCAGGCCTGAATCTTTTTCTACTTGGTGTATTAGTTAGGGTAAGGGGCTGAGCTGCTGTAATAGAGATTCAACAATGCAGCGATCAGAGTTTGAAACCAGATTTGTCTCACTCCAAAGCACAGGTTCTTAACCTATAAGGGTATTTTCTAAGAAGTTGAAAAGTTCTTAGAAGAAAGAATGGAAGAGTATATTATTCAGGACTCTTTTGGATGTAAGTGATAGAGTCTAAAACTAAAAAAGGAGGGGAGGAATGGATTGGTCCCCATAATTGGAGAGTGCAAAAGATAGTTATTTTCAGGAACCAGCTAGATCCAGGGCTTTGAACAATGTTATCAGGGACCCAACTTTGACTCTGCTTTTCTTTGCTTATTGGTCTCATTCCTTTCTATTGCAAATAGCTTTCTTTAGGCAGCAATAGAAGACAAACTACAAGAGCAGCTCTGGCTCACATGACCCAAAACCTGGTCCTTGTCTTTGCTGTCTTAGATACTTAATTTGACCAGAGTCAGGATTTGAACCTCAGGAAAGCCATTATGTCAGTCTGGAGGCACAGGTGTTGTAGCAAGCTATAGACCATGTCTACTTCTCTGACTGAGCAGTGGTCACTAGTGCCCTCCGGTAAGTGTGAGCATACTTCTCCCTTAGACTCAGTCTGACTCCCCGTCCCTGGCAGACTTCCAGGCAGGCTACTGTGCTCTTTGCCTTCTCTCAAGGTAGCTCAAGTTTCCAGTGTCGGTGACCCTTGACACTCCTGACGCTCCTGTTTATTCATTTCATTTCAACTCTATGGAAGAATACTGTATAAGGCACATTCTCTGCTCTTAAGTTGCTCACAGTGTAGTGGAGGCAAATGAATGAGAAAACAATAAACTTCACTACAGAGCTGTTGAAGGTCTTACTAAAGTTACATAGAAGGAACAGTTGGGAATGCCCAACATGATGGGGTCCTGGGCTGTTGTAACACTGACAATGCTGAGTTGTTAGCATGTATTCTACTGTCTGTTCCCTTATAAGAATGGAAGTTTTTAAAAGGAAAGGACATATCCTACTTCCCTCCTTATCCCTAACATGTAATACTCAGTATGGACATAGTAAATGTTTGATCCAAATAAATGAGGATAAGAATTTAAGATGGAGGGATTTCCTAAATGCCCACTAAAATCAAGGCTCTGTGATGGAGGTGAGAGAAACACAAGGATGATTAGCTTCTTGTTCTTACAGGTCCAGAGGAGTGGGTTCTTAAAAAGTTAGCTGAGACTTCTTAAGAAGTGGACTATTGTATCTAAAGACCAAAAGTTCTCTCCTATTAACTCCTAAAAGAATGGAGCTTGAGCCAGTAAACTCATTACCCTTCTCTGCCCTGCAATTGAACAGACAAATAACTCTTTAGTTAGTCTTTATGCTCTGATCAGAGTAATACAAGAGGGTGGATTGAGTCTGTTCCCCAGTTGTAACATTTGTGAAATTCAACCACAAGCCCACTTATTAATGGTAATTAGTGGTCTATAAATAAAGCACAATCCTTTAGATACAGAAACCAAGCCATGAGCTTGTTTGAAATGTAAACAAGATATTCATGAATTTGTTAATTGCAATTCCCTGTTTGGCCTTTGGCCAACCTTCATTCCCTGGAAGTGGCCACTGATTGAAATGTTACATGTCCTCTGATGATGAGTCCTGGGGGGTCAGAATCTAGCATTTGTGGGTATATAGTCCAAAAGCCTAGTACCTTCTTATCCAAATATTTATTGAGTTCCTGCAGTGTTTGGGTCAATGGGTTATCCAAATGAGAATACAGCAAAACTCCAGGAAGGTGAGAACCTAAATTTTGCTGTTAGATGTGGATGCAAATATTAGGGGTGCCCAGTGGAACCAAAAAAATACCCCAGGGATCTCTAAAGGTAGAGGGGTAGAGGGGAAAAAAGACTTTTATTTATTTATTTATTTAATTTATTTGAGGGAAAGAGACAGCAAAGTGAGAGAGAGCATGAGCCGGTGGGGGTGGCGGGAATGAGGCAAAGGGAGAGGGAGAAGCAGGATCCCCAAGGAGCAGAGAGCTGACAACACAACACACTCTAGGGCTTGGTCCCAGGACCCTGGGATCACGACCTGAGCCAAAGGCAAAAGCTTAACCAACTAAGCCACCCAGCCTAGTGGATTCATTTGACCCAGTGATGTCTCCATGTTGACTGCTAAACTTTAATTCTTGCTAAAATATTATAATACTTTTTATTTTCCTTATTTCTTGACTGATTTTTCTTGGGATTCAAGGTTCAGAGAGACACATACATCTTCTAAGAAATGCTAGGAAAGAATATCAGCATGGAAATGCTAGGTAGTTCTGAGTAGCTCACTGTATCCCTTGGGATGTATGTTGTCTAATTCTCCAAAGTCTATAACAGCCTTGCTTTTTTCTCCCCTAAATTTAGAGGAATGTTAGATATCATTTATCATTTTCTCTTCAGCTATATGTCTGCCTGGCCCCAAACATATTTCAGACTTGCCTCTGGGTTTAGGGGGATGAAAGCCAGGGACATCTGAAAAGACATAGGTAAGAGCAATAGCTGCTTTGAATCTAGATCATGGGGAAATATTGCTGAAACATCACTGGATAGCAAGCTAAGATGTTTCCCATTTACTCAGTGGGAAGCTATCAAAGGTTTTAAAGGAGCATGACATCACCAAAGCCACATATTAGGAAGATGAATCTGTTAACAGCAGAAAAGTCCCAGAGGCCATGGGCTAAAGGCAGGAGACTCATGATGAGATCCCCTGAAGGAGGGAATGAGAGCTTGAAACAAAGTGTAGGCAGTAGATGCAGAACGAAAGGGCCAGACACCAGGTACATGGTGAGGGAGGGTGAACAACACTTGGCTGCTCATTGGAAGGGAGTGCTAAGAGAGTAGGCTCTGACATTTTAAATCTACCGGGTCTGAGCCATCCTGCTTGTCCAGGAATGAGGAGATCAGGGAGAGGAGTAGGAAAGACCACATCTGAAGAAAGGTCCCCCTGCCCAGGATCCTACTAAAATACATTAACAGAGGGATGAGCAAGGTGCCCTCACTTTTTCCATATCTCTGCCCCTTTATCAAATTCTCAACTTTCAATGGACACCAGCTTCACATCTGCAAGCCAGAGGAAAAGAGATAAACTTAGTTTAAAAAAAAAAAAAAGATTCTCACAGGGCATTTGGATGACTTAGTCAGTCGTGTCTGCCTTTGGCTCAGATGATCTCAGGAATTAAGCCCTGGGTTGGCAGGGAGTCCACTTCTCTCTCTCTCTCTCTCTCTGATCTCTCTTACTCTTTCTCAAATAAATAAATAAAATTTTTTTCAAGTTAAAAAAAAAAGATTCTTACAACTGTTTAAAATTGTGTTTTCTTGTTTTTTCCCTTAATATAGCCTCTGTTCCAGCCAGGGGAAAAGACAGGATTCTCTTTGCACTGAAAGGAGTTGCCTGGTCTAGATTTTTCTATAAAACTTCATCCAGTGTGCTGCCTTCCAGTCCCCATTACCCAGGCCCACAGCACACTGCTTCCCAGCTGGGCTGCCTCCATCAGTTAGGCACTCTCTGAGCATTCCCTCGTTCTCCCCAGCCCTGAGTAATTCAGACCTTCCCAGGGCCCGAGGTGCAGCTGCCCATTACCTAGGAGAGTTAATAAGAAATTCACCTTCCCTCCCTGGCACAGATGAATTCCAGTCAGTTCATTCTCACAGGAAATAAATTTTAAAATGGAAATTAAACAAAACAATTGCTAGGAAAGGTAATAACGTGTTGCCCCTGAATTCTGCCTCTGAGAGGAATATATTACCATTCCCAAGATCATGGCAGGCTCAGAGAAACAACCCTCCACTCCCAGACACAGGGCTTTTGTAGTGGTGGGACAGGCAGGCCCTGTACCCCTTGTGTCCATTCTCTGGTGCCCCTTCAGGCTATTAAATGGGTCTCAAAACCACATATCTACTCTTCAAAATTCATGGGCCACATGTAGGTAAGGGCCTCTGCACTCACTTCAGAATTCTTGGTGGCCTGGAGTCACAATGTCTTTGTCCCCAGGACTGTTTCCACACCAACCAAGACACTGTGCACTCTAATACAGTGATTAAGAGACAGGCTTGTGGTGGATACAGGCTCTTCCATTCCCTACCTATGTGACCTTGGGCAAATTACTT
Source organism: Mustela erminea (assembly GCF_009829155.1). NCBI lineage: Eukaryota > Metazoa > Chordata > Mammalia > Carnivora > Mustelidae > Mustela > Mustela erminea. The sequence continues at coordinate 95,052,101 of NC_045614.1, forward strand.
AAACGCTCCAAGCTTTGGTTCCTTATCTGTTAAACAGGATAAAAAAAAAAAAACACCTCTGCCTCAGAGGATTACTGTGAAAGCAAATAAATAAATGCTTGCAAAGCCCAGTGCCTCACAGATCATAAGTGCTCAATAAATGTCAGTTTTTATTATTTTCCTATTTTTAAAAATCATCAGGGGTGAGTAGATATTCTTCAACTTAAAGCAGTTCCCGTATGATTTATTGTTTAAAGTGAATGTTCTGTTGAAACAGTTAATGTACTTCCTTATAAGACATTTTAGCTTTAAGTGAAACTTACAGTTAGAAATCTGAGTCAGGAATTTAATTAAAAAATTCAAAAATATTTTTTGTTGAATAGATCCCATTGACCAGAAAAATCACAAAATTCTGAATTAAAACATTTCTACAGGTGGCTCCAAGCTACATACACACAAATGTGTAAGCAAGAGGCTTCTTTTTGCTGGAGGAGAAAACCAGGGGTAGTCCTTACAAAAAGAGACAATGACGGTTATAAAATAGCTAGATGGAAACACTAAGAAGGCATCTAACTCCTACCCTTTTATTCATATAAGTTATCTAAAAAATACTGAAATAGTACAAGAATCTTCAAAAGGATGTGGTTGTTAGACTTTCTTTATGTCCCAAAGTGCCATAAGTGGTTTTATTCTGGGAGAGAGTTTCATTTCAGCATGAATCAAGGTTGTGATCCACTTAAACTTGAGAAAAAGAATCAGAGTTAGTTTGAGAAGAAAGATTTAAATAAAATCCAGATAAAACCATGAAGTTGGACATTAGCTTATTGCTACCTTGTGGGGGAATACTACACAGCCAGTAAAAATGATGATGATGGCTCTGTTGGTGGCACTGTACATACAAATTATCTGGAGGGCAATTCAACAATATATATTTAAGTTCCTTATAAATGTTCATATATTTTGATAAAACATTTAATTAGTTAAGTTTAAGAAAATAATCTTTTTTTTTTTATTAAATGTTTTTTTTTTTTAAAGATTTTATTTATTTATTTGACAGAGAGAGATCACAAGTAGGCAGAGAGAGAGAGAGAGAGGAGGAAGCAGGCTCCCTGCTGAGCAGAGAGCCCGATGCGGGACTCGATCCCAGGACCCTGAGATCATGACCTGAGCCGAAGGCAGCGGCTTAACCCACTGAGCCACCCAGGCGCCCAAGAAAATAATCTTGACAGTATATGAAGAAGAGGTACAATGATACCAAGATGTTTACCACTGTGTTGTTCACAGTAGTTAAAATTTGTCTCTTGATTAGGTAATGAATATTAAAACATTTTAGGAACTGTTTAGCTCTGTGTAGATGTGTTTTATTGCTATTATTTGCTGAATTTTCTCCAGTTACGCCCTATTTTTGAGTTCAGTCTTGCTCAGTTCTACCAACTGCCAAGCAAGGAAGAATTTTAACGCAATGGTTAAGAGCTTAAATTCTGGGGTCAGGTGGTCATGGGTTTGAATCTTGCCTTTGCTATTTATGCTAAATTATCTGGTGCCTATTCCTTAACATCTCCATTTATTCACCTGCAAAATGGGGATGATAATAGTACCTACCTAATAAGGCTACAAAGAAGATTAAATGAATTAATCCAATATCAGCTACACAGATTAGGGTCTAATATTTAGTATGCTTTCAGTAAACATTAACTTTCCTCAATGCAGCTTATTTCTGGCACCATTACACCAAACACATCTGAACTCTAAATCCATGAGCTCTCAATCAATACTTAGCCAAATCACTTGTGAAATCATCAGGAACATAAGCAGATGTACCTGTCCCTCTTAACTACAACACTGGTGATTCTTCAGTGCTTAAATTAATGCTTTAGAATTGGTGACACTTTAAAGGGAATCAAATGTGACAACCCTCCCCCACCCCCAACCAGTACCTCCTTCATAGAGTTCAACCTTCAGAACAACCTCAGGCATTTCTCAGACCCAAAGGACTTCAGCCTGGACCCTGCAAAGCATGGACGCCAAGGGACAGCATGCTTAGCCTCTCCCTTCTAGGAACAATCAATCCTTTAGAACAGGGTCCCCAAAGCAGTAGCCCTGGCCAGCCTTCCTCCTGCCTATTTAGCCCATGCTGTTTTAAATTTTTCTAAATTCATTGTCAACAATTAGTTGGAAGTTTCCATGTGAAATTTCAGGTTTTTCTTGAAATATCAGAAGAGTTGACTACATTGCCCATATTCCCAAAAGGCTGCAATCCTTGGAAGTTGGGTAACAGCTGCCCCCTCCAGGCAGGGCATGGGATCTTCAGTGTGCCACAGCCCCGTCCCACCAGAAATACTTAACCTGTATTTCCTGCCTACCCTGTGGGCACTTGGTTCTCTGACCTGCTCCACTGCTTCATACCATGCATGAATGCGCATGTGTCTGTGTGTGTGTATGTGTGCATGCCCATGCCTATGCTACAGGAGGGTGTGAGCTGGAGGATATCTGGTGAGAATCTCTTCGGACTCAGGAATGTTTTTAAAAGATGGAGGCAGGCTCTAGCAGCACTGATGGAAGTGTTCTTAGGTAAGCAGGGTGTTTGGGGCTGCAGGGTTTCTGAACACTATTTAGAGGTTATGCCTGTGTGGGCCAGGCTGTAGGCAGCCCCTCGGGGCTGGCTAGAAGTTCCAGAATTCCTGCACTGTCCCCTGTCAGCAAAGTGCTGAGACAACAAACTTAACCTCTCTGTCCAGCATGAGCCTATCAGCCATGGTTATTAAATCCCACAAAAGGGAGAAGAGGAGAAGTGAATAGGGCTGAAAGAAAAAGCGCTTTCCCCATTTGGATAGCTGTGCAGAACAGGAGCTGCTGGAGAAAGGCAGGGAGTGTAATTGCTGGCCTGAAAGAAAAAGAAAAACTATAAAAGGAAAGAAAGAAAGAGGGGGGGAAATTGATAATGAACAATTTATCCTCAGAGCTAACAGTTAATTAATTCTGAAAATATCTGTCAGGCTAATAGAAGTGTGTGGGGGGGTGGGGGCTATGCCACATACACAATTAATAAAATAATAATAACAAAAAAGGAAAGAAAAAAGATTTTTTAAAGGTGTTACTATCTTCTTACAGGCTGGGCCCTTGGCTTCCCAATGTCATTTTCAACACAATTTTTTTCCCTTCCGTCTCTTTTCAGAAATTGTTCTCATGAATGATTTATATATGTCTAGTTATCTGGAGTGATTTCTATGGACCCCGGCGCATTGCTGCATAATTGTTAATTTTAACGCCATAATAGCTTCAGATGGAGGAAGAGATTAGGCATTTATTGCACAATTAAATGAAACATACTTGAGAATCACAAAGGGTTCCGTAATTATTTCAGACCATTAATAAAATGGGCATTAAATTATATGGGACACAAAAGGGAAAGGAAATAGATTTTCATTACAGCAATAGAAGCTGAGAGTAGTAATAGATCCTTGTTGAATTATCTTTCTCTCTCTCTCTCTGAAATTAATTGTTGCCCAGCTTATTTCAAAGCAAAATAAAAGAGGGAAAAAAAGTGTTTTAAAGAACCTCTGATGAAAAGGCTTTGTTTGATGGGGACAATAGCCAGTGATACACTCCAAAAAACAAGGTAATCTTTGATTCTGGCTCCTTGCCTTTGGTTCCAAAGACTTTAAAGGCAGTTTTTCAGCAGCATGGGGTTTCCCCACCCCTACCCAACTCCCAACATGTGAGGATCCAGGTGGGAGAGGGAAGAGTGGGGAGGTCAAGGAAGGCTGAGTATCTGGCTTCTCTCGCCAACCACTCCTGACAGGAGAACTCAGACCACTGCACATAATCCCACATGGCTTGACAACATTAAGACCATCCAGCTTCAACTACTTGAAAAGGAATAAAAATGGAAGGAAAATACACTTTATTCATTGTATAATTCATTCAACATGCACTGATCTTTAAAATGACACTGTGAGGTAGGAACTATTATTATCATCCCCATTTTACAGATGAGGAAACCAAGACTTGGAATAATTGAGGAAACTGCCCAAGGCCCCACACTCACAAGGGGGCTGTTGTGATTTTAAGACAAAGAAAACAGTGTCCCTGCCCTAAAAATACTCCTAATCTATTGATGGAAGATAGAGAAGCACGCAGAAAGTCTGATACCACATCATTTACTCCTGGACAAGTAAACTGCACCCAGGCACCAGAACATATCTACCACTGCAGCTGCAAAAAATGCAGTGAGATGAAAAACTTCCTCATTTTTTCCCCTTACTGATGTCATACCATCTAAACAGATTTCAGGCAAATGCTTTCATCTAAATGTGGTCTACCTTTGTCCTTTAGGGGTCCTGTGATCAGGATATCTGCCCGATTCCCTGAGGCAATAATAACAAAATGACAAGAGGAGGCCAGGGTCCCTAGAATGGCCAGATCCTCTTGACCCTCCCTTTAATCCATGTAGGCTGCCTCAGCTAAGGAGTAATGAACATGAGGAAACCAGCGTGGCCACAGCTTTATACTAGAGGCAGTAGGGTGAGTCATAAAGCTAAATAAATGCTAAACTTAAAAACAACAGCAGGTCTCAAACAACGAAGAAGCTCCTGCCTTGGACAATGTACCATTACTTCAAGCTTTAGGGTGTCACTACGGTATCCAGTCACCTATGAGGTTAGCTCTACCTGAAATCAGATGGAGCTCAACCTTAGAGTCCAGGATCACAGACTGAATGTCTTTGGGCAATGTGTTGCCCAGCTTTGCAGAACCTGCCCAAGCTAAACACACACACTAGCGTTTTATTCCTAAAGCTTCAACTTTTATGCCCCAGACCAGAATCTTGTAACACTCAGCAGGAACCTCAGTTTTTAGAACTCAGATCTAAGAGCCCCCATGATTCCACTGGGGACCAGATATCAGAATAGAGTACACTGTTTCTTTGGGAGAAACTCACCCAGAAGTAACAAGAACAACCCAGAAAGGGAGGCCCTTTGTGCAGATGCCCTGGAAAACTACCCAGATGTCAACATCCTGCAGAAGGTCAAGTTAGGAAGGATACACACCAGTTTAAATGACTTAGAACCATATAAGCATAAGACCCATAGCCTAAAGATTTCTCTTATTGGCAAGATAAGCCACTTATAAGGTAATGCTTCACCTGCTGACTTTTCCATAATTTGTGTATTAACAAGACCTCTACTTTTTCTATTAAGAGGAATAATCTTCAAGCCAGTGGTAAGAGAAACTGAATTCTAACAGAGATGTAGAGATAGTATGAGAAAACTTTCAAATCCAAATAAACTATATAGAAAAGACTTAAGAAAACAGAGGAGCAAATGCCAAACAATTTTACCAATTGATAATTTTTATGGAATCATGGAAAATGGAAATGTGTCAAGAAATTAGAGATAGCTATATATGGTCTCAATTTTGACTAAGAAGGCAGATTCTGGAAACTGTAAATCAGTGATTTTTCCTTGGCTTTTTCCACACTCAAAAGTTATAAATTTGTTTTTTAGCTTGAAAAGAAACTAATAAAGAAATTGTTTATTAAATGAAAAAGTCTAAAGCAAGAGACTTCCCTTCTAATATCCTGGCAGACTAGACATTCCAAAATGCCTTCCCCTTATGATAATACTAGATCCTGAATGTTTTATAATAAGCATATATTTAAACATGTAACTGAGCTCAAAATAAGGAGAAATTCTATCTAAATTCAAAAGAGGAGCACCTGGGTGGCTCAGTTGGTTAAGCATCTGCCTTTGGCTCGGGTCACAAACCTAGGGTCCTGGGATTGAGCCCTGAATTCGACTCTCCCTCTGCCTGCTGCTCCCCACTGATTGCACTCTCTCTCTCACTATATCTCTCTGTCAAACAAATAAATTAAATATTTAAATAAAATAAAGTCAAAATAAAACACCACAAGCTGAAATTTCATGAAAAAACAACACATAAGTGATAACCAAAAGGAAAATTTTGTGAAGCTGTAAGAGAAAATGCCAATTCAGAAACCAGTGCCTTGGAAATTAACTACTATGCAGGGAAATGGGAAAATAAATCTTTGTCTCAAGAAAATGCAGGAAATATGCCTAAGTATCACAGATCATGCCAAAACCCTTGAAAAAAGTGACATCATTGGTGAAATAAGGGGTAAAATTATCCAGCTGCCAAGCGAAGGAACCCTGGAAGAACTGTTTGCTCTGATGGGTCTATGTAGAAAAGAACAATGGCAGCAATAATAACAATAATCACAGTAATTATATTATTCTTTCCAGAAAATTTCTGTCCTAGGTCCTCACACTCAGATCTGGAGTTCAAGTGGTATAATATTTATATGTCAGCAACCCATTCAGTCTAGAAATTAAAATAGTTCAAAATTGGGGCACCTGGGTGGCTCAATCGGTAAGCGTCTGACTCTTGATTTATCTCAGGTCATGATCTCAAGGTCATGAGATCAAGTCCTGTGTTGGCTACATGCTCAGTACAGTGTCTGCTTGATTTTCTGTCCCTCCTTCTGCCCCTCCTCCCCACTCACGTGACCTCTCTCTAATAAATAAATCTTTTAAAAAGTAGCTCAAAATTTATAACATTCTGTGGCACCTGGTAAAATAAAAGGAAACATTCTCTAATTCCTCAGGATTCATATAGATTAAGTTGGACAAAACATGAACTGACACTTTAAAATGAAAAGAAGAAGAAGAAGGAGGAGGAGGAGGAGGAGGAGAAATGAGTCACCATGAGGGAGAGCCAGCAAAAATAACAAACCATAAATTCAGACATCCCTCCCCACAAGTAAGTCAGTTATTGAAATTTTGGATACAGCTTATAAAGTAACTCTGTATGAAATGTTTTCTAAACATTTCTAAAAAGGAGTTAGACATTTTAAATTATCAAAGAACATGAAACTATAAAAAGGGACTTAATAAAGGAATGGACTAAAACACTAAAATTTAAATGTAATCAATTTTAAAACTCACTGGATGGATTATAAAGCAATTATACATGGCTGAAAATAAAATGTTTGGGAAGATGGATCTTTAAAAAAAATTACCCTGGTTACAGCACAGAGAAACAAAGGAAGTAGAACATATAAAAAAAGAGGTTAAGAGATATGGAAGGGAAAATATGTTTAACCAGATTTTCAGAATGAGAAAACAGAATGGTAAAGAGGGAAAAATCAAAGACATGAATTTTCTAGACCAGCTATAAAACATGAATCTATACATACAGGAAGCCCAACATATACCAGGGCATATAAGTAAAAAGTTCATGTTTAGATACATTATGGTGAACTTATAAAATACCAAAGATAAATAGCAGATATTAAAAGCATCAACAGAAAGAAATAACCTTCAAAAGAATGGCTGTTATATAAATAGCACACTCTTAAACATCAACAATTAACCCAGAAAACAAGTGAAACGATACTTTCAATGTATTCAGAGAAAACATTTATCAATCTAGAAATGAATACCCAGAAAAACTACTTCAAAAATAAGGACCAAATGGGGGGTATAGCTCAGTGGTAGAGCATCTGACTGCAAAAATAAGGACCAAAGAAAGACATTTTCAAATAAAAACATCTTGAAAAAACACTTTCAAACCCATGTTTTAGATTGGATTTCTTATTTGTATGACTTACTATATGTTGGGTTTTCTGTATTTGTAGATTCATGTCTAATTTTCATTCACTTGAAGGTGATCTTCCATTTCTCTATGGTTTGTTTTAAAATTTTCTCTTTACCTTTGATGTTTTTTAATTTCACTAGGAAGTGAAGAAGGAAAAAATACCTGACATGTAGGAAGAGATTTTGAGTAAATAAATTAATTAATATGTAAATAAACTAGAAAATACTGATTCTATGAAATGATGATAGTGATAATGATGTTTAATTTGTGAGATGGAGAAAAAAGCATGAAACATAGTTAAATGTTCAACATTAGTAACCTACACGTCAGGAATGGGTGATCAGAATTACTGTTCTAAGTACTAGGAGGAGAGAATAAAATGGAAATGGAATATTTAGCTTTCGAGCCTTTGAAGATAAAAAGAATGTGTGAGGTATACTTTCACTGAGCAAAAAGAAGACAAGCAAGGAAGGAAAGAAGGAAATAAGAAAGGAAAGACAAATGGAAAAAAAGTAATACAGCAGAAATTGTCAAGGATTATGAAGAGTCTGAGATTTTACTCCACTTATAAGCTGATAAGTTAGCCTGCCAGTTTCATGGAGTCTGGTAGAAGACATGTGACTTCTGGATCAAAAACAAGAGATGATTTGCTACTCGCAGCAGTAACAATAGCCAGTTTATCAACAATTTTGTGCCTGTTCTCCAAACCAAAATTCCCATAGCATGACAGGAAGATGACCAAGTGATACTTGCACATGAAACAGGTTGTTTGTATCACAGACAGAACACTGAGCCTAGGAAACCTGAATCTTTGGTGATGGATACTAATCATTCTAGCTTTTTGCTCTGGAGAGGAAAACCATTTCCATCTTCTAAAGTTGTAAGTAAAACTGCCATTTTTTCCAGAGGGAAACACTCTTAATCTTCTGGGCTATTCACTATACAAATGTCCTTGAAATGATAGTTTGGAACAAAAAGCACTCAACAAATCTCTGGAAAGATATGCAGAAACAGAAGTAAAATTGTCTCCCAGCAGTAATAAGTCCAAATATATTAGCAATCACAAAATATATTTATCAATTAAATACAGAGGTTATCACACTAAATAGAAAAAAAAATCTAACCAGTGTTATTTATTTACAAGAGAAGAAGCATTATACATGATTCACAGGGCTGAAAGTAAAATCATGGGAAAGAACATCAGAAGAAAATTCAAAACAAAAGTAAGCCAGAGTAGCTATAGTAATACCAAATGAAATAGATGTTAACACATAAAAAAATTTACTAGGGTCATATATCACTACATAATAATGAAAGATTTGATTCAACAGGAAAATATAACATACACCTAGAAAAACATACTCAAATTATATAAATCAAAAACTGATAGAACTATAAAAAGAAATTGATAAATATACTATCATAGATGCAGATTGTGTTACATCATCAATTAAAGATACGTCAAGCAGATTCAAACATACATGAGTGTATGAAAGATACAAATTATCCAATTACTAAAATTAATTTTGGAATTATTGAAAGAAAATGACATTGGTGCAGAGACTGCCAAATAAACAAAGAAAGTAAAAGAGAGAGCTCAAAAACAGGTCAATGCATACCTCGAAACTTTGTATATGATTAAGATGGTTATGATAATCACAGGGAAAGGGAGGACTATTCAGTAAATTCAATCCCTCTCTATATACACACAAAACTTAAAATGAATTAAAGATGAAAAATTTGAAAACTTTACATATTATTTTATTTAGAATCAATTAGCCAAGATATAGTACATACTTAGTTTCAGATGTAGAGCTCAGTAACTCATCAGTTGCACATCCAGTGCAATTATTATTATTATTATTAATATCCAGTGCTCATACCATCATGTGCCCTCCTAAATGTCCATCACCCATTTATCCCATCCCTAGACCCACCCTCCTCCAGCAGCCCTCAGTTTGTCTCCTATAATTAAGAGTCTCTCATGGTTTGTCTCCCTCTCTGATTTCTTCCCATTCAGTTTTCCCTCCCTTCCCCTATGATCCTCTGTGCCATTTCTTATATTCCACATATGAGTGAAACCGTATGATAACTATCTTTCTCTCACTGACTTATTTCACTCAGCATAATACCCTCCAGCTCCATCCACATCAATGTAAATGGCTAAGTATTCATCCTTTTTGATGGCTGGGTAATATTCGTGTGTGTGTGTGTGTGTGTGTGTGTGTGTGTGTGTGAGTATCAAGTCTTCTTTATCCATTCATCTGTTGATGGACATCTGGGCTCTTTCTACAGTTTGGCTATTGTGGACATTGCTGCTATAAACATTGTGGTGCAAGTACCCCTTTGGATCACTACATTTGTATCTTTGAGGTAAATACCCAGTAGGGCAATTGCTGGGTCATAGGTTAGCTCTATTTTTCACTTCTCAAGAAACCTCCATATTGTTTTTCCAAAGTGTCCGTACCAGCTTGCATTCCCACCAAATGTTTCCCTTTCTCCACATCCTCACCAACAAGGATCTCCACATCCTTGCTGTTTCCTGACTTATTAATTTTAGCCATTCTGACTTGTATGAGGTGGTATCTCTTTGTAGTTTTGAATTGTATTTCCCTGATGTTGAGCATTTTTTCATGTATCTATTGGTCATTTGGATGTCTTCTCTGAAGAAATATCTGTTCGTGCCTTCTGTCCATTTCTTGTCTGGATAATTTGTTCTTTAGGTGTTGAGTTTGGTAAGTTCCTTATGGATCTTGGATACTAGCCCTTTATCAGGTATGTCACTTGCAAATATCTGCTCCCATTCTATAGATTATCTTTTAGTTTTGTTGACTGTTTTTCTCTGCTGTGCAAAAGCTTTTTATCCTGATGGAAGTCCCAATAGTTCATTTTTGCTTTTCCTTCCCTTGCCTTTAGAGATGTATCTAGCAGGAAGCTGCTGCAGCTGAGGTCCAAGAATCTGCTGCCTGTGTTCTCCTCAGGGAGTTTGAGGATTCCTGTCTCATATTGAGGTCTTTCATCCATTTTAAGTCTATTTTTGTGTGGTGTAAGGAAATGGTCTAGTTTCATTCTTCTGCATGTGGCTGTCCAATTTTCCCAACACCATTTGTTCAAGAGACTGTCTTTTTCCCATTGGATATTCTTTTCTGCTTTGTTGAAGATTACTTGACCACAGAGTTGAGGGTCCATTTCTGGGCTCTCTGTTCTGTTCCATTGATCTATGTGTCTGTTTTGTGCCAGTACCATACTGTCTTGATGATGGAAGCTTTGTAATTGAGCTTGAAGTCTAAATTGCGATGCCTCCAGCTTTGGTTTTCTTTTTCAACATTCCTCTGGCTATTCAGGGTCTTTTCTTGTTCCATACAAATTTTAGGATTATTTGCTCCAACTCTGTGAAAAATGTCAGCAGTATTTTGTAGGGGTTGCACTGAATGTATAGATTGTTCTGAGCAGCACAGACATTTAACTATTTATTCTTCTAATCCATGAATATAGAATGTTTTTCCGTTTCTTTGTGTCTTCCTCAATTTCTTTCATAACCATTCTATTAGTTTTTAGACTACAGATCCTTCATCTCTTTGTATTAGGTTTGTTCCAAGGTACCTTATGGAAACAAATGGAAATGAAAACATAATTGTTCAAAACCTTCGGGATATAGCAATGGCCGTCCTAAGAGGTAAGTACACAGCAATACAGCCTTTCTTAAGAAACAAGAAAGATCTCAAATACACAACCTAACCCAACACCTAAAAGAGCTGGAGAAAGAAAAGCAAATAAAGCCTAAACCCACAGCAGAAGCCAAATAATAAATATCAGAGCAGAAATCAATGAGATAGAAACCAAAAAATAGTAGAACAACCTAATCAAACAGATTAGGAGCTGGTTCTTTGAAAGATTTAATACAATTGACAAATCCCTAACTAGACAAAAAGAAGAGAAAGGGCCCAAATTAATAAAATCATGAATAAAGAGGAGAGATCATGACCAACACAAAGGAAATACAAACAATTCTAAGAACATATTATGATCAACTATATGCCAACAAATTAGGCAATCTTGAAGAAATGGATGCATTCCTATAAATTATCAAAACTGAAACAGTAAGAAATAGAAAACCTGAAAGTACCCATAACCAGCAAGGAAATGGAAGCAGTAATCAAAAATCTCTCAATAACAAGAGTCCAGGGATGGATGGCTTCCCAGGGGGAATTCTACCATTTAAAGAAGAACTAATACTTATTCTTCTGAAGCTGTTTCAAAAAATAGAAATGGAAGGAAAACTTCCAAACTCATTTCATGGGGCCAGCATTACCTTGATCCCAAAATCAGCCAAAGACTCCACTAAAAAAGGAGAATTATAGACCAATATCCCTGGTGAACATGGATGCAAAAATTCTCACCAAAATACTAGCTAATAGAACCCAACAGTGCATTAAAAGATTATTCCCCCAACCAAGTGGGATTTATTCCTGGGCTGCAAGGGTTGTTCAACATCCACAAATCAATCAACATGATACATCACATTAACAAAAGAAAGGACAAGAACCATATGACCATCTCAACTGATGTAGAAAAAGCATTTGACAAAACACAGCAAACTTTTTTTGTTAAAACTTCCCATAGTGTAAGGATAGAAGGAACATACCTCAATATCATAAAAGCCATATACAAAAATCCCACAGCAAATATCATTCCCAGTGGGGAAAGACTGAGAACTTTTCCCCTAAGGTCAGGAACATGGCAGGGCTGCCCACTCTCACCACTGTTGTTCAACATAGTACTAGAAGTCCTAGCTACAGCAATCAGACAACAAAAGAAAAAAAAAAGACATTCAAACTGGCAATGAAGTCAAACTCTCACACTTCGTGGATGACATGATACTTTATGCGGAAAACCCAAAAGACTCTAACCCAGAATTGCTAGAACTCATATAGTAATTCAGCAATGTGGCAGGATATAAAATCAATGCACAGAAATCTGTTGCATTTCTTTTTTTAAAAATATTTGTATTTATTTATTTGAAAGAGAGAAAGCGAGTGTGCCTAAGAGGGGGAAAGTCAGAGGGAGAAGCAGACTCCCTGCGGAGCAGGGAGCCTGATGCCGGATTCGATCCTGGGACTCCAGGATCATGACCTGAGCCAAAGGCAGTTGCTTAACCAACTGAGCTACCCAGGCGCCCCTCAGTTGCATTTCTATACACTAACAATGAGACAGAAGAAAAAGAATATACAATTACACCAAAAACTTTAAAACTTTTAGAAAAAGTATAGGGAAAAGGTTTGACTTCCTTTTTAGTTGATGAAGGTCCCAGCCAAAGCCATGATTTTGTCACTAACCACCCGAATGTCTGCCTATTATCTATACTATTGTATGCCTATAAGAAGTCCGGAGAGTAGGGATGCCTGGATGGCTCAGTCGGTTAAGCATCTGCCTTCAGCTCAGGTCATGATCCCAGTGTCCTGAGACGGAGTCCCACATCCGGCTCCTTGTTCAGGGAAGAGCCTGCTTCTCCCTCTACCTGCCACGCCCCCTGCTTGTGCTCTCTCTCCCTCTGACAAATAAATAAATAAATAATCTTTAAAAAGGAAAAAAAAAAAAAAAAAACCTACCCAGCTGTCTTCCAAAGTGGCTTTGAGGAAATTCCCTTCTTTGTCTGACAAAACGACATGTCATTTTATTTTTATAACATTTTATTTATTTGAAGCAGGGAGAACGAGAGGGAGAAGCAGAATTCCCACCAAGCAGAGAGCCAAGCCTGACATGGGGCTTGATCCTAGAACCCTAAGATCAGAATCTGAGCTGAAGGCAGATGTTTAACAGATTGAGTGACCCACGCCCCCCAAGACATATCATTTAATATAAAAATTACCTCCTTGGGGAATTAATAAGTGTTAGCTTTTATTCATATGGTCTTCACAGAATTATCAAGGTCCTAAGTTGTTTAAACCAACTATAGTCTCAGTTCCTCCCTCCCTCCCTCCCTCCTTCCTTCCCTGACTCTCTCCCACCTCCCCTTTAAGGGGTGTGTGTGTGTGTGTGTATGTGTGTGTAATGGAGAGAGAGAGAGAGAGAGAGACAGAGAGAGAGAGAGAGAGAGAAAAATATATTTTCCTGCATCCAAGCCTCCTTTAGTGATCTGTAGTGTTTTCCTATCTGTTTATGGTCTCTTTTATTTCCTTTTTTAAAATCCCTTTCCTCTTTCTCCTACTCCCTTGAGAAAATTTGGAGATCAAATAATCTTTTAGAAATTGTTCTGTTATGTTCATCTCTGAGAACATCTAATCCAGATAAACATATCTAATATAAAATGGAATAAATCAGATTATAAGGTCTCTTAAAACCTAATGGGGCAACTTCTTTTCCTATTAACTTGGGAGGGAGGATGATATATTAAACAGTCATATAAATTTGAAAAGGAAACTCAAGAGTTTCCTAAAGAAAAAAGTTTAACTCTAATATTTTGGTTATTTTGGCTCTTCTGAGGAAGAATTTTCTGTTTCCCCTGTAGCTCTAATAAATAATGCACTTGATCTTAGCCAAAAGACCGAGAAGCGATTAATAAATAATAAAATGTTTATCTGTAAATTAAGTTAATGGCCTTGGTTACTAGTTTATAAGATAAGAGATATTTGGGGGCACCTGGGTGGCTCAGTGGGGTAAGCCTCTGCCTTTGGTTTGGGTCATGATCCGAGGGTCCCGGGATTGAGCCCCGCATCCTGCTCTCTGCTCCCCAGGGAGCCTGCTTCCCTCCTCCCCTCTCTCTGCCTGCCTCTCAGCCTACTTGTGATCTCTGTCTGTCAAATGAATAAATAAATAAATCTTAAAAAAAAAAAAAGATGAGATATTCGGACTTTTAAATGTAATTTTTAAAAAGTATTTTAAATTGGTTTATAAATTCAAATATATTTGAATTGTACTAGAAAAAGTAACAGTCTTATCAAAATGCTTTGGACAAATTAGACTAATTAGATAATATTCATTTAAACTTAACTCTGTCTTCTCCCTGTTTTTACCACTTCATAAAATATAATGTAAGCACAATATTCTAGATGTACAGGTAGAGTTTTTTTTTTAATGATTAAAATTTTTTAAATTTCCTAATTTGGTTTTGTGAGTATAAGTTATTACAAACTGAGATCGCAAAAAAGTTTAATTAAATAAGGTTGTAGTAATAGCCATCTTTTAGAAGTATTATGCTAGTAAAATTTTTTAATAATACAAATCATAAGAACTTAATGTGTAAACTTAAAACTAATTTTCATACCCTTAGTTAGCTTTAAGATCTTGAATTGATATTAATTTTTAAATTGATAAATAACATTTGAATACCTGGACAATATAATTTTCTTTTTCTTTTTTTTTTTTAAGAGAAGGGGGAGTGGGGAAGGGGAGAGAGAGATATATAATTTCACACCTATCAGAATAGCTAAAATCAAAAGCATAAGAAATAACAAGTGTTGGTGAGGATGTGGAGATAAAGCAACCATTGGTAGAAATGCATGCTGGTGCAGCCACTATGGAAAAAAGTATGGAGGTTCTTCAAAAATTAAAAATAGAAATACCATATGATCCATTAACTTTACCACTGAGTATTTACCCAAAGAAAATGAAAACATTAATTTGAAAAGATATATGCATCCTTATGGTTATTGCAGATTATTTATAATATCCAAGATATGGAAGCAACCCAAGTGTCCATCCCCACATAATGGATAAAGATGTGAGATTGACAGATATGTGGATAGATAGATAGATAGATAGATAGATAATGGAATATCACTCCACCTTAAAAAAGAATGCAATCTTGCCATTTGCAAAAACATGGGTGGGACTAAAGGGTATAATGCTAAGTAAAATAAGTGAGAGAAAGACAAATGCCATATTCCACTAATATATAGAACTGAAGAAACAAGTGAACAAAGAAGAAAAGAGACACACCAAAAAAAGACTTAAAGGACAAACTAGTGGTTGCCAGAGGAGAGGTAGGTGGGTGGGTGGATGGGTGAAACAGGTGAATGGGATTAAGAGTATTCTTATGGTGATAAGCCCTGAGTAATGTATAGAATTGTTGAATCATTATGCTGTATACCTGAAACTAACATAACACTATATGTTAATTATACTTGAATTTAAAAAAATCATTTAAAAAATAATTTTTGCTCTAAGTTACATCTTTTAAAATGTTTTATATAGCATATATAGCTTCATATTTGTAATCTATAACCTTTTATGATATATATATGTAACATATATAACTTTATATATTGGACATATATGTAACATATAACATATACATATTTCATGAAATATATATAACATTATATGTTTTATATAAAGTTATATATGTAACATATAAAGTTACATATATTATATATAACATATATAAAAGTTATATATTATATATGATATATTATATATATTATAATACATATATATTATATATAACATATATAAAAGTTATATATGTAACATATAAAGTTATATATGTTACATATATATCATATAAGGTTATAGATATTTTATAAGGTTATATCTATTATATAAGGTTATATATATTTCATATATAACATTATATATGTTATATATTTATATATTTTATGTATAAAAATACACATTCTTCATTTGTTACTTCCTATAGATTTAGTGCTATTTGCCTTTATCCTAAAGAACTTGCTGCAGCCTTTTTTATAGCACTGGTCTGCTAACAATAAATTCACCTAATTTTTGTTTGTATGAAAATGTCCTTATTTTGCCTTTATTTTTAAAGAATAGTTTCATTAGATATGAAATTCTTAGGTGATAGTTTTTCTTTCAGTACTTTGAATATGCTGTTCTAATATCTTCTGGCCTCCACTGTTTCTGATAAATCGGCCCTTTGTCATATAATTATTCCTTTTTATATAATGTATTATTTTCTCTAGCTGCCATGAAAAATTTATATTTGCAGTGTAAGTATGATGTGCCTAAAAGTAGTTTTCTTTGTATTTATCCTGGTTATGGCTTGTTAAGCTTTCTGTATCTGTAAATAAATACTTTCCATCAAATCTGGGAAGTTTTCAACCATTGTTTCATAAATATTTTTTCTCTCCCCTTTCCTTCTGGAGCTCCAATGACCATATTACAACACTTCATATTATCTCACAGGTCTCTGAAGTTCTGTTGACTTTTCTTCAATATTTTTTTTTCTCAATTTGGATTGAGTAATTTCTACTTAACCACTTAAAGTTCACAGAGTCTTTTGTTTTGGGTTTTGGTTTTTTGTGTTTAGTTGGTTGGTTGGTTGGTTGTAGGGTTTTCTTGTTTTTGTTTGTTTTGTCATCTCCAATTTTCCGTTGGGCCCATCCGGTGAATTTTTCATTTCAGTGGCTATACTTTCAGTTCCTGAATTTTCATATATATTTCATTTCTTAGATGAGAGCTCTCCATTTTCATTCACTAAAACTATTTTTTTAACTTTTTAAACATATTTTTCTAGATTCTTTGAACATATTTATAATAGCTGATATATGAACATACTTATAATATGTGCTAAATCCAGCATTTGATTTCTCTTAGAGAAAATTGCTGTTTATTGTTTTCCTCGGTATGGGTCACACTTTTCCTATTTCTTTGCATTTCCATAGTTTGGTTGAAAACTAGACACTGGGAGCTCCTGGGTAACTCAATCATTAAGCATCTGCCTTCAGCTCTGGGATCCAGCCCCACATCGGGCTCCCTGTTCTCTGGGAAGCCTGCTTCTCCCTCTCCCACTTCCCCTGCTTGTGTTTCCTCTCTCATCTGTCAAATAAATAAATAAAATTTAAAAAAAAAAAAAGAAAACTAGACACTGTAAATGATACATTATAACATCTCTAGTTTAGAAATTGTTGGGTATTTTTTCATTACTCAGTTAACATTCCTGTACTCAAACCACAAACTTTGTACCCCCTAGTGTATGACACAATTGATATGTCTCTGCTCAGTATTTATGGCTTCCTGCTAATGCTTTTTTAATCTGGCTCCCTTGGGACCCCATCTGAAGCTGGGCATTTTGGAATATCAGAGATAGATCAGCAAGGTCTTTCCCCTCAAACTCAGAGTTTATTAAGAAAAGTAGACAACATCATTATGATGTGACTAATGCTATAATAAAAGTATGCACAAGGCATACAAGTAGTGCAAAGCAGAAAGCAATTAACTTTGGGAGGAACCAGTAATCTAGGAAGACTTCATAGAAGAGGTGACTTCTAGGTCGGGTTTTGAAAGATAGTAATTTACAGGTGGAGGTAGAAAGAAGATATTTCAGATAGAGAGATATGTCAGGGTAGATGAGTACGAAACACCACAACATGTTCTAAGAATGAGAGACCATTTGTTGTAGCCCGAGCATAAGATATTAAGGAATATAAAGCTGGGAATATAAGCAGGGTATAAATCATAAACAGCCTTGTACACCAAGTTAAAGGGTAAATACTGATTCTAGAGATGATAATGAGTCATTGAACAGCTTTAAGTTACATTAAGTATGGATTAAGATAGTCCAGAAAGACAATGATGCCAAGGTTGAGGGTAGCAGAAGTAGAGTGGAAGTAATTGAATAATTGAACAGCACCGAAAGGTAAAACAGGTGGCAAAATAGACAGAGCTTGGGCTATAGGAGAGGTAGAAGTCAAGGATGACAGTAGAGACCATCGCTTAGATAACCAGGTAGAGGACAGTGTCATTTATTCAAGATAAGAAATACAAGAGGGGGGCGCCTGGGTGGCTCAGTGGGTTACGCCTCTGCCTTCAGCTCAGGTCATGATCTCAGGGTCCTGGGATCGAGCCCCACATCGGGCTCTCTGCTCAGCCGGAAGCCTGCTTCCACCTCTCTCCCTTTGCCTGCCTCTCTGCCTACTTGTGATCTCTCTCTCTCTCTCTCTCTCTCTCTCTGTCAAATAAATAAAATTAAAAAAAAAAAAAAGAAATACAAGAGAAACAAAGGTTTGAGTGGGAAGGAGGACAGTTAATGGGTTCAGCTTTTGATATGCTGAGGTCAAGATGAGGGGACAATCAGAAGTCTGGAGGGCAGTTGAATATACAAATAGCTACCAGCATGCTCTGGAATCTCAGTGTGTGAATAAGAACACCTGGAATGTTCAGATTGAGAAAAAAGGTGGTCTGAGAACAACACCTAGAGTACACTGACATTTAAGGCATGGGCCCAAAAGGTGACTGACTGGAGAGGAAAGAGGACTTGGTGGTAACAGATAAGATAGAGGTAATCATAGTACTACAGGGAGTAGTGATCTCCCACTATAAACACCAATCTACTGCAATCTTGAAAAGGGCTGGGTTCACCTACATCTTTTTCCATACCTATTATTGGCCCCTTTGACTCGTTCTTAATTCAGACTGTATGTCAGACCTCTGACCTTACTAATTAATTAGAAAATTCCTAATAGGTACATCATCCACAGAAGTGTTATACAGTCGTGCTAGAAACTTCTGTCCAGTTGTAAATCAACTGCATTTCTTTAAGCTTAGTGCAACTGTCCCCTGGCAACTTCACCCCATCCATCAAATGTCGCCCATGAGGCACTGGTGACTAAGATTCACAGAGTCTCAGGGTCAGTCTCATTAGCCAGAGGCTCCTTTAGTATAATTCTCTATGGACCTCTCTTAATAGACTTCACCAGAGGACTACCGCTCTGAGCCCAAGAAAAGGAAATAGTATATCATGGAGAGAATTAACCAATAGAATTCCCTGCATTTCTCAGGAACTGGAAAATGGAGGGTTGTCCCTTGCAGTTCTCAGGAGCCAGAAAATCGAGGGTTGTCCCCTGCATAAGAAACGCATTGATGTACATATATACACAAAAACAGCACAGGAAGCACATTTAAATAGGGAAGGTAAAAAGCAAACTGAGTGAGAATTTAAAAATTGAAAGAATTTTAAAAATTCTTTTTAAGGATTTAGAATTCATTTATACCAGTAACGACAAATTACATAAATTTCCAAACTGAAAAGAAATGTGTTTCCTAAAAGAAAAAAAAAATGAATTACTAAATAACAATGAAAAGATAAATGCTGAGCCATATTACCTTTCTTAAATTTTAGAAGATACACTCATAAGTTATAACAAAGGAGGAGGATTTAGGTATATATATGAATAATCCTGAACTGGAGATAATAAATTTTGAAGTAGGAACAGCAGAGGTATTAAGGAGAAGATGGAAGAAAGGCTGGAGATGGTGCAGGGAAAGAATCAGGAACCAGATGTAGAGCTCTGTTTGTTTTTTTTGTTTTTTTGTTTTTTTAATTTTTTATTTTTTATAAACATATGTTTTTATACCCATCTAGCATCAACTATATTCAAATAAAAAACAACAGAGAGCTCTGTTTGTTTTTTATTTGAATATAGTTGATGCTAGATGGGAGTTCTAAAGAAGCTTGTACTTTTTAAGAAAAAATGAGGCTATCTAAGGACAGAGAAAATTATCCCCCAAGATTTATTGAGGTATAATTGCCAAATTATATGTATAATTAAAATGTACAATGTGATGATTTGATATACATATTTACCAAAATCAGGTTTATTAACACATTTATCACCTCACATGGTTACCTTTTGGGGAGTTGGGTGAAGAGTCCTTAAGATCCATTCTCAGCAAATTTTGAGTATACAATACAATATTGTAAACTAAGTCATCATGCTATTCATCAAATTCTCAGAACCTATTCATCTGATAACTCAAAGGTTGTACTCATTAACCAATAGCTCCTCCTTTCTCCAATCCCTCAGCCCTTGGCAACCACCATTCTACTCTCTGAGTTTAACTTTTTTTTTCTTTAGATTCTACATATAAGTGATACCATGCAGTATTTGCCTTTCTCAGCCTTACTTCACTCAGCAATAATGCCCTCCAGTATCAACCATGTTGTTGCAAATGGCAGGATTTTCTTTTATTTTATGGCTGAATAGTACTCCACAGTAGTATAGCATGGTGACTACAGGTAGTAATACTGTATTGTATATTTTAAAATGACTAACAGCGTATATTTTGAAAGTCCTCATCACTACAGTTAATAGAGGGCAGGTGTGTGGGAGGATAGGTGAAATAAAGGATAAAGATTGAGGTGATAAAGATTTAGGTGGGCACTTGTGATGAGTATTGGATGATATACAGAACTGCTGAATCACTGTATTGCACACCTGAAACTATTATAACATTGTATGTTAACCATACTAGAATTAAAATAAAAAATTAATTTCAAAGTTCTCATCAAAAGAAAATAAAATTGTAACTGCGGTGATGGATGTTATCTAGATTTATTACGGTGATCATTTCACAATATATACAAATATCAAATCATTATGTTATACACCTTAAATAATACATGAGATATATATAGATCAATAAAAATATTCCATGGAATGTGTGGATATTTAGGGAAGTAGATAGATAGGGAGGGAAAGAGAGATCTAGATAGATATCACCTTTTCTTTATCCATTCATCCACTGACAGACACTTAAGCTGTTTCCATATATTGACTATTGTGAATAATGCCACAATAAGAATGCAGATATCTCTTCAAAGTCCTGAATTTGGTTACTTCAGATATATGCCAATAAGTGTTACTTTTAATTTTCTGAGGGGCTCCATACTGTTCTCCATAATGACCATACCAATTTAAATTCCCACGAACAGTGTACAAGGGTACCTTTTTCTCCATATCCTCACCAACATTTGTTATCCAATATTTTTGCAAAAAGCCACACTAACAGGTGTGACATGATATCTCATTGTGGTTTTGATTTTCAGTTCCCTGATTATTAGGGATGTTGAGCACCTTCTCATGTACCTGTTTTCCACTTGTAGGTCTTCTTTGAGAAAATGTCTATTCAGATCTTCTGCCTACTTTTAAATCAGGTTATTTCCTTTTTTTGTTAATGAGTTATACAAGTTTTTTTAATATATTTTGGATATTAATCCCTTATAGAATATATGGCCTTTAAATTTTTCCTCCTATTCTGTAGCTTTTCTTTTCATTGTGTTAATTTTTTTTCTTTGCTGTGCAGAAGTGTTTTAAATTCATGTAGTCCCATTTGTATGTTTTTGTTTGTATTGCCTTTACTTTTTTTTTTTTTTTTTTTTTTTTACTGGTCCATTAGTAGCTTTTTTTTTTTAATTAATTTTTTATTTTTTATAAACATATATTTTTATCCCCAGGGGTACAGGTCTGTGAATCACCAGGTTTACACACTTCACAGCACTCACCAAAGCACATAACCTCCCCAATGTCCATAATCCCACCCCCTTCTCCCAAACCCCCTCCCCCCAGCAACCCTCAATTTGTTTTGTGAGATTAAGAGTCACTTATGGTTTGTCTCCCTCCCAATCCCATCTTGTTTCATTTATTCTTCTCCTACCCACTTAAGCCCCCATGTTGCATCACCACTTCCTCATATCAGGGAGATCATATGATAGTTGTCTTTCTCTGCTTGACTTATTTCGCTGCTCCCATGGTTTATTATAAATGTTTTGACATATTAAAATCTCTTCCTTCATTAGCTATACACACAGAGACATGTATGCAGAAACACATTCTAAACTCTTTTAATAACTTACTTGAAAATCACTTTATTCACAAAGAGCTTTCCCACTATGATATTATTTTATCCCCACAAGAACCTACAATCAGAAAAGATTATGTATGTTTAGGGTGAGGTGGCCTACAGAAAAGATAACATTACCCCATTTCATAACTGAGAACATTAAGCCCCAGAAAGATAATGTTACCTGTCTATAGTCACAGAGCTAGAAATTGCAAGAGTCAAGGTTTAACCAAAGGTTTTCTAGTTCCAATCCCAAATCTCAGATTTATAACAAGTTATAAATCTGAAGTCATACCAGGCATCTCTTCTGACCATAATGCTATGAAACTAGAAGTCAACCACAAGAAAACATCTGGAAAGAGCACAAATACATGGAGGTGAAGTAACATGCAACTAAACAGTGAATGGGTCAACCAAGAAATCAAAGAGGAAATCAAAAAGTATATAGAAACAAATGAAAACACAACAGTCTCAAATGTCTGGGATACAGCAAAAGTGGTTCTAAGAGGGATTTTATAGCAATACAGGCGTACTTCAAGAAGCAAGAAAAGTCTCAAATAGGGAAGACGTGGTGGCTCAGTTGGTTGACTGTCCAACTCTTGGTTTCAGCTCAGGTCATGATCCGCTCAGCATAAAGTCCACTTGTCCTTCACCCTCTGCTCCTCCCCCTGCTCATGCTCTCTCTCACTCTCTCAAATAAATAAATCTCAAATAAAAACCTAATCTCAAATAAACAACCTAATGTTACCCCTAGTGGAGCTGGAAAAAGAAGAACAAACAAGACCCAAAACTGGCAGAAGGAAGGAAATAATAAAGATTAGAGCAGAAAAAAAATGATACAGAAAACAAAACAAACAAATAAAAACAATAGAACAGATCAATGAAACCAGGAGCAGCTGGTTCTTTGAAAAGATCAGCAAAACTGGTAAAACTCTAGCAAGACTCATAAAAAAAAAAAGACTCAAATAAACAAAATCACCAATGAAAAAGGAAGGAGAGATAACCAACACCAGAGAAATACAAACAACCATAAAAAAAAATTGTGAGAAACTATGTGCCAACAAATTAGACAGCCCAGAAGAAATGAATAAATTCCTAGAATCATATAACCTACCAAAATTGAAGCAGTAAAAAATATAAAATTTGAACAGACCAATTACCAGCAAGAAAATTGAATCAGTAATCAAAAACTCCCATTACACAGAACTCCAGGACCAGGGAGTTTGACAAGCAAATTCTACCGAACATTTAAAGAAAAGCTTATACCTAATCTTCTCAGATTATTCCAAAAACACAAGAAGGAAAACTTCCAAATTCTTCCTATGAGGCCAGTATCACCCTGATACCAAAACCAAATAAAGACACCACAAAGAAAAGAGAACTACATACAGGACAATAGCCCTGATAAACGTAGATGAAAAATCCTCAACAAAATATTAGCAAACCGAATCCAACAATATATAACAATCATTCACCAGGATGCCTGGGTGGCTCAGTTGGTTAAGTGTCTGCCTTGGATTTGGGTTGGGCCATGATCCCAAGGTCTTGGAATCAAGTCCTGTGTCAGGCTTCCTGCTCAATGGGGAGTCTACTTCTCCCTCTCCCTCTGCCCCTCCTTCTGCTTGTGAACTCTCTCTCTTTCTTTCCCTCTCTCTCTCAAATAAAATAAATAAAATCTTTTAAAAAAAATCATTCAATACCATTGAGTGTAATTTATTCCCAGGATGCAAGCCTGGCTTAATATTCACAAATCAATCAAATGTGATAAATCACATCAATAAGAGAAAGGATAAAAACCATATGACCATTTCAATAGAAACAAAGAAAAAAAACAACATCTACTCACAATAAAAACTGTCACAAAGTAGGTTTAGAGGGAACATACCTCAACATAACAAAGGCCATATATGAAAAATCCACAGCAAACATCATACTCAATGGGGAAAAACTGTCAGATCAGGAACAAGACAAGGATGTCTACCCTAATCACTTTTATTCAACATAGTATTTGAAGTTCTAGCCATGATAATCAGAAAACAAGAAGAAAGAAAAGGAATTCAAATCAATAAGAAGTAAAACTTCCACTATTTGCATATGACATGATACTATATACAGAAAGCCCAAAAGACTCCACCAAAAACTACTAGAACTGATAAATTAATCCAGTAAAGTAACAGGATATAAAATCAATGTGCAGAAATCTGTTGCATTTGTATATACTAATAATAAAGTAGAAAGAGAAATTAATAAAATAATTCCATTTACAATTACATCAAAAATAATAAAATACCTAGAAATAAACTTAACCAAGGAGGTGAAAGACCTGTACTCTGAAAACTTTAAGACACTGATGAAAGAAATGGAAGATAACAAACAGAAATGGAAAGATAAAAAAAAAAAAAAAGAAATGGAAAGATATTCCATGCTCATGGATTGGAAGAACAAATATTGTTTAAGTGTCTATACTACACAGCAATATCTGCAATAGCCAAACTATGGAAAGAACCTAGCAGTCCATCAACAGATGAATGGATAAAGAAGATGTGGTATATATCTACAATGGAAAACTATGCAGCCACCAAAAGAAGTGAAATCTTGCCATTTGCGACAATGTGGATGGAACTAGAGAGTATTATGCTTAGCAAAATTAGTCAATCAGAGAAAGACAACTATCATATGATCTCCCTGATATGAGGAAGTGGAGAGGCAATGTGGGGAGTTTAGGGGATAGGAAAAGAATAAATGAAACAAGATGGGATTGGGAGGGAGACAAACCATAAGAGACTCTTAAATCTCACAAAACAAACTGAAGGTTGCTGAGGGAAGCAGGGTAGGGAGAGGTTGGTAGGGTTATGGACATTGGAGAAGGTCTGTGCTATGAAGTGTGTAAGCCTGGCAATTCACAGACCTGTACCCCTGGAGCTAATAATACACATATGTTAATAAAAAATTAAAAATTATTTTTTAAAGTGTCTATACTACAATTTACATATTAATGCAATTGCTATCAAAATACCGATAGCATTTTTTACAGAATGAGATCAAATAATCATAAAATTTGCATAGAACTACAAAAGACCGTGAATAGCCAAAGCTATCTTTTAAAAGAAAAGCAAAGCTGGAGGTATCACAATTCCAGACTTCAAGTTATATTGCAGAGCTCTAGTAATCAAAACAGTATGGTACAGGCAGAAAAAGACATATAAAACAATAGAATGGATTAAAAAACCTGGAAATAAAACCACAATTATATGGTCAATTAATCTTCAACAAAGCAGGAAAGAATATCAAATGGGAAAAAGTCTGTTCAAAAATGATGTTGGGAAAACTAAATTTAGACAAAAAACTAAATTTTTGGACAGCAACATACAAAAGAATGAAACTGAACCACTTTCTTGCAACATACAGAAAATAAATTCAAAATGGATTAAATATCCAAATGTGAGACCTGAAACCATAAAAATCCTAGAAGAGAAAACTGGCAGCCAAGTCTCTGATAAGGTGGGGAGATGGAGCCCCATATCAGGTTTCATACTGGGTGTGGGCATGGAGCCTGGTTGTGATTCTCTCTCTCCCTCTGCCCCTCCCTGCTCGTGCTTGCCCTCTTTCTCTTAAAAAAAAAAAAAAATAGAACTATTCTATGATCCAGCAATTGCTCTACTAGGTATTTACCTAAAAAATACAAAAACACTAATTCAGTCATATTGATATGAATACATTAATAGTAGGAGATCTTAACACGCCTCTCTCAGAAATAGACAGATCATCGAAGTAGAAAATCAATAAAGAAACAAGAGCATTGAATGACACATTGGACCAGATGGACCTCATAGATATATACAGAACATTCCACCCTAAAACAACAGAATACTCATTCTTCTCAAGTGTACATGGAACCTTCTCAAGAATAGACCACATACTGGGTCACAAATCAGGACTCAACCGAAACCAAAAGACTGAGATTATTCCCTGCATATTCTCAGATCACAATGCTTTGAAACTGGAGCTCAATCACAAGGAAAAGTTCCGAAGGAACTCAAACACCTGGAAGCTAAAGACCATCTTACTTAAGAATGCTTGGATCAACCAGGAGATCAAAGAAGAACTGAAACAATTCGTGGAAACCAATGAGAATGAAGACACTTCAGTCCAAAACCTATGGGATACAGCAAAGGCAGTCCTAAGGGGGAAATACATAGCCATCCAAGCCTCCCTCAAAACAAGTGAAAAATCCAGAACACACCAGCTGTCTCTACACCTTAAAGAACTGGAGAATCAACAACAAATCTAAGCAACTCCACACATAAGAAGGGAAATCATCAAGATTAGAGCTGAGATCAATGAAGTAGAAACCAGAGATACAGTAGAACATATCAATGAAAGTAGAAGCTGGTTTTTTGAAAGAATCAGTAAGATCAATAAACCATTGGCCACACTAATCCAAAAGAAAAGAGAGAAATCCCAAATTCATAAAATTATGAATGAAAAGGGAGATATCACAACTAACACCAAGGAAGTAGAAACAATCATCAGAAGTTATTACCAACAGTTATATGCCAATAAGCTTAGCAACCTAGATGAAATGGATGCATTCCTGGAAAACTATAAACTCCCAAAATTGAACCAGGAAGAAATCGACAACCTGAATAGACCGATATCTGAATAGACCGAAGCAGTGATCAAAAACCTCCCAAAAAACAAGAGCCCAGGACCTGACAGATTCCCTGGGGAATTCTACCAAACTTTCAAAGAAGAAATAACACCTATACTTCTGAAGCTGTTTCAAAAAATTGAAGCAGAAGGAAAACTTCCAGACTCTTTCTATGAAGCCAGCACTACCCTGATCCCCAAACCAGGCAAAGACCCTACCAAAAAGGAGAATTTCAGAACAATATCACTGATGAATATGGATGCTAAGATTCTCAACAAGATCCTAGCAAACAGGATCCAACAGCACATTAAAAAGATTATCCATCATGACCAGGTGGGATTCATCCCTGGGCTACAAGGATAGTTCAACATTCGCAAATCAATCAATGTGATAGAACAAATTAATATGAGAAGAGAGAAGAACCACATGGGCCTCTCAATTGATGCAGAAAAAGCATTTGACAAAATCCAGCATCCGTTCCTGATTAAAACGCTTCAAAGTATAGGGATAGAGGGAACATTTCTGAACCTCATCAAATCTATCTATGAAAGACCCACAGCAAATATCATCCTCAATGGGAAAAAGCTTGCAGCCTTCTGGTTGAGATCAGGAACACAACAAGGATGCCCACTCTCACCACTCTTGTTCAACATAGTATTAGAAGTCCTAGCAACAGCAATCAGACAACAAAGAGAAATAAAAGGTATCCAAAGTGGCAATGAAGAAGTCAAACTCTCTCTCTTCGCAGATGACATGATTCTTTATATGGAAAACCCAAAAGACTCCACCCGCAAACTACTAGAACTCATACAGCAATTCGGCAATATGGCAGGATACAAAGTCAATGTGCAGAAATCAGTGGCTTTCTTATACACTAACAATGAAAATACAGAAAGGGAAATTAGAAAATTGATTCCATTTACTATAGCACCAAGAACCATAAGATACCTGGGAATAAACCTAACCAAAGACATAAAGGATCTGTACTCGAGGAACTATAGAACACTCATGAAAGAAATTGAAGAAGACACAAAAAGATGGAAGACCATTCCATGCTCTTGGATTGGAAGAATAAACATTGTTAAAATGTTTATACTGCCTAGAGCAATCTATACTTTTAATGCCATTCCAATCAAAATTCCACTGGTATTCTTCAAAGAGCTGGAACAAATAATCCAAAAATTTGTATGGAATCAGAAGAGACCCCGAATCGTTAAGGAAATGTTGAAAAACAAAAATAAAACTAAGGGCATCATGCTACCTGATTTCAAGCTTTACTACAAAGCTGTGATCACCAAAAACACTAATTCAAAAAGATATACATACCTCTATGCTTATAATAGCAATATTTACAATAACCAAATTATGGAAACAGCTCAAGTGTCTATTGATACATGAATGGATCAAAAAGATGTAGTATATGCATAATGGAATATTATTCAGCCATCAAAAAAATGAAATCTTGCCATTTGCAACAACATGAATAGAGCTAAAGGATAAGCAAAATGAGTTAGAGAAAGACAAATATCAAATGATTTCACTCACATATGGAATTTAAGAAACAAAACAAATAAGCAAAGGGGAAAAGAGAGAGAAATAAAAAAAAAAAAAACAGACTGTTAACAAGAGGGAAGAAATTGATGGTGACCAGAAGAGAGGGGTGGGTAAGTGGGTGGGTGCAACAGGTGATAAGGATTAAGGAGCGCAATTTTAATGATGAGCAGCAGATAATGTATGGAAGTGTTGAATCACTATATTGTAGACCTGAAACTAATATTACACTCTATGTTAACTGTATTGGAATGAAAATTTTTTTAAAGTGGCATTGAAAATTAGAAGGGAAATAGTTAATAGTGAACAAAAAACATTTTGGAATATAAAACTAAGATAATGTAACTCAGTGTAAAACAAATTCCAGATGCTCTAAAGAGTTCACAAAGAATAATAATGTACTGGAATTTTAAAAAATAAATCACAAATTCATACCATTCATTCATTCATTCACTTATTCACCAAAATTTATTAAGGACTATCATGAGTCACACTGTGCAAGTCCTAGAATACCAATATTAATAAGACATGTTTTTGCTTTCAAAGAGCTCACAGGATAGTGGATAAGACAGACAAGTAAACATGGCAGTTATGATCCCCAGTGACAGAGCTATACTAGCAAAGTGCAAGATGCTGTAAGAACACAGATGGGAAGCGTCAGGCTAAAGTCAGCAGAGGAAGCAGAATTAGAAGCAGCTTTCTGGAGGACATCTAAGCTGAGAGCAGAAGGAAGAGCAGATGTTGGCTGGGTGAAGAATATCCTGGAAAAGGGAATAGTACTGGCAGGGATTAGAGGCAACAGTGGGCAGGGAAAAATCACAGAACTTGTACTACAAAGTTAGGTTTTCTCATATACTCTGACCTAATTTCTTTCCTTCATTTCATTCGTCTCTCATTTCCTAGTGTGTTCAATTCACAGGGCAAGTTTCTTTTTTCCTGATTTGTCCCAAATGCAATTCCTCTGTCCCACTGCCTCCAAAGTGCCCAATTCATGATTCCTCTATTGCCTCTGCTGCCTTCACTCTTTATAACCCCTGAGTATTTTGTCTCCATATTCCTGAGCAGCCAGCTTTCCAAATCTCCTGCTATATGCCAGAGACTGAATGTTGATATGTTTCTTCTTCCCTATACCCTTGCTTTAGACACATAGTGCTTTTCTTACTTGAAACCTGATGCTAGTTATTTTTTCCCAGATGTTTTTAATGTGTAATAGTCTGTAAGAATTCTCAACTTGGCCAAATTATTCTATTTCATGCAGCCTCTACAAATCCTTTTTTATAACCTTATCTACTCATCCATCATTTTCTATTTTATGGGTATGGCTCTCCTTTGACACTTCTTTGTATACAATGTTCTTGAAAATGTTTTAGGTCTTCCGCCTTCATCCTTTCCTTTTCCTTTTCCCTGACACTTCCTTTTCAAAGACTAACACTCAGAACACTTTGTGTCTCTGCGTATGAATTATTTCAACAACAACAAAACCTCCATTCTGTACATACTGCCTTTTGGTTACTTGTTTGAGAATTCAAGGGGTTCACAACTCTTGAAATAAGTTTAAAATGACAAAATCTGGGTCAGAACAGAAAGGACAATAAAGTCACTTTTCCCCTCCACTTACAGCTCTCTTCAGAATGAATTAAAAATTCTGTGCTGAATCTTAAGAGTCAAAGAAGCTAGGAAGATGGCAAGAAGCACTCTTTTGAACACTGCAGAAGCTATGTTAACAGGAAAAAACTGAAATGTAGTTGGTTCATTTGGTCATTTTTAAGATAACAGCAGTATTAATTTCTAGAGACCTAATCTATAGCTTTATTTGTCTATCCATTCAACAGATATTTATTGATATCCTAGTATGAGTTATCAACTATTGAAGTACCTAGCCCATAAATTGGCATTCTATAACTATCCTATGAACTGTACTCAACTGCTTAAGCAAAGAGAATGCAAATACAATGAAGTCTCTTGAGCTTACAGTCTGGAGGATTAAGAAGAGGCTTAATATTTATTGGAGACTATATTAGGTACCAGAAAAATTAAACCTATCCTCCCATTTAATCCTTATAGTTTATAATTCAAAGATAAGAAAAGTGGAAAGCTAGTCACTTAGGAATGCATCAGGTGAAGTAGCAGTAAATCCAATCAACAAAGACCTAAATAAATAAGAATTTATTTTTCCTCAGATAACAAGAAGGTAGGTGAATTACCAGAGATTATATGATAAGCTAAAAATATCAGGATCTACATTTCTGTGTTTTCTTTAGTCTTTCTTTTCTTCTTGTTTCATGGTCAAAAATGCTTTGGGTGGGTACACATACCACATCCACATTAAAGACATGAATAATGGGAAAAGGAAAATAATGGTGCTAGGCATTTGTCTTTTTTTTAATAATATTTAAAAGGCAGATTTTTTAAAATTTAAATTTAAATTTTAAAAAGGCAGATTTAACATATTAAATGCTTCCCACACATTATCTCATCTAATTGTCTTCTCTTTGGAATACATCTTTTAGAAGTTCTTTTAGTGAGGATCCATAGTAGTAAAGTTTCTAAGCCTTTGTTGCCTCAAAAATGTACTTACATTATATGCACACTTGAATTACAGTTGGGCTGGGTATAAAAATAAGTTCAATATTACTTTCCATCAGGGTTTCAAAGATACTTCTCCACTGTTTTCTTGAATTCAGTGTTAAATAAAAACCTGGTATCATTCATACTATTATTCCATTGTAGTTAATATGCCTTTTGGAATTGCTACCTACTAAATTTTCTGCTTTTCCTTAATGTTTCTTTTTTAAAGATTTTATTTATTTATTTGACAGAGAGAAATCACAAGTAGGCAGAGAGGCAGGCAGGCAGAGAGAGAGGAGGAAGCCGGTTCCCCGAAGAGCAGAGGGCCCAACACAGGACTCCATCCCAGGACCCTGGGATCATGACCTGAGCTGAATACAGAGGCCCTAACCCACTGAGCCACCCAGGCACCCCATGTTCTTAAGTTTCATACAATGTGTCTAAGCATGGCACACCTTGGTTGGGCATCTGCCTTCGGCACAAGTCATGATCGTAGGGTCCTGGGATTGAGCCCCACACCAGGTTCCCTGCTAAGATTCTCCCTTTCCCTCTGCCCCTCCCCACTGCTTGTGGTCACATGGTCTCTAGCTCTCTCTCAAATAAATAAATAAAATATTTCTTAAGAAAACAATGTGTCTAAATATGGGTTTATTTTATTCATCTTGTTCAGCATTTGATGGGCTCTATAATCTGAAAACTTAAGACCATCTCAGGTGTTGGCAAATTTTCAATTATTTTTAAAAATATTGCCTTTCTTCAATTCTCTTCACTTTTTCTTCCTGGGACTTTTATTAGAATATTTGAATTTCCTTACCTATTTCCATTTTTTCTTTATTTTTTTCATACTTTTGTCAAATAACAAACATTCAGTTTAGTTAAAGCACAGCTGAAATTTATTTGACTAAGAGGAAGATCAAACACATACAAATTGATTGCCAGAGAACAAAAGTGAGATAAATTTTATAAAAGAAAAAATAAAAATATTTTGTGGGAAAGTGAAACTTATTTTTACATTCCTGGTAGAAGCTGGGCTAAACTGTGTACTCTGGAGCACACTGGCATAGTAGTCAGGTGTAGTAGAATGGATAGTCACAGTTGTGTGGATTTACACCTTTAGAATGCTTGTGGGGTGTTCATCTATGGGTAAGGGCTGCTGCTGTCTTTCTGTTGGTTTCCTCACTTCAGTTAAGCTAGGACTATATCATTTCCTTCATTATTGTTCCTTATTTCTGATCTCTTACTCTCTTTATATAACATTCTGGAAGAATTTCTCAGCTTACTGATTCACTCCTCAGCTAGTTCAATGTGCTATTCAAACCATAAATTGAGGGTTCTTTTTTTTTTTTCTGATGGCTATAAGTAGATAAATTAGATAGCCTCATGTGATGGGCCAGTTGGTGTTTTCTATCAGTTAAAACTCAGCCCAGACTGAGAATCAGGGGCTTTGGTTTCTCTTTATCTGAGCCTCCACAATGGAGTGCTTGGGCTTCTGTGTGGAGTAGTTTAGTTCCAAGAGCAAGTGTCCTGAGAGACCTAGGTGGAACCTGTATTCCCTTTTATGACTTAGCTTTGGAAGTCCCATAACTACTTCTGCCATAGCCAAAAACCTGCGAAAATTTAAGAAATAGAAACCTAGATTCCATCTCTCAGTGGAAGGTATGTCAAAGTAACATTATGAGAATAGAATGTGAAATGGAGACGTTATTATAGCCAATTAAGAAAATATAATCTGTCACATTGTCCCTCTTTTTTGAGGTGACTTCCCTGAGTTACTGGTCACTTTGTTGTGGGTCACTTACATAGCCTATCGCCTCTTGGTGGGGCACTTCAGACTCAGAGAATATGATACAAAAACCCAGAGACCACCTGGGCCCTCGGGAGTAGTATGATGGTCTCTGTTTATTGATCTGGTTCCTGTTCCACTTTTTCCATTAAGGATTCTCTGTTTATAGTACACAGACAGTCTTTTTTGTTGTCTTAAAGCTTTGGTATATATCTGTTATAACTTTGGTGATTCAGTGCATGAGTGGAAGATTTTAGCATTTTCTCAGCTCATCATATTGAACATAATTTCCTCAGGCTGGAACTTTTATTGTCCTCATTTTACAGTTAAGGAATCTGAGGCTCAGAAAGGTTAAGTGACTTCTCTATGCTTGAGAGATTGAAATCAGTTTGACTCCAAAGTTACCACATTCCCTCCCTGTCAAAAGTTTCTGTTCATGCCATAATATTACTATAGAGAAATGAGATAGATTTCATCAACCATGCATTTAATACCATTCTCTTATAATCAAACCTCATATATGAAGTATCTTAGTATCATGATTAGATAGGGCTAGTAAAGCTTGATAATAGCTTGAGTCCAGCAGCTTCTTATCCTAGGATTTCAAAACATGTGTCTCACCATTTTTGATAAAAAATTCTTTATCAGGAAAAAAATATGATTTGCTAACTTCTAACTAGCACTTAATAGGTAGCAGAATCATGGGTAATTTTCAGAACAATATTTTATAATAAACTTAAAATTTTGTGCTTAAAACAAGAGCAATTAACTTTGTAACCCTCTTCTTACCAAGAAAGAGCTGGCTTCTTTCCCTCGAGGCTGATAAACACAGATCTGCTCAGGATAGAGGACCAGAACCAACTCTGAGGGAGCTGGACCATCACAGCTGCCCTGGCAGCATCATAGCTATAGTATCATAGCTATATCACCATTACTTCTGCCTAACTAATGTACCTAAAACATGGTATTTTAATATTATATTTCAAATTTGCCTTGAGAATCTTAATTGTTCTCTTCTTCACTTTCGCATCCTCCAAGCCATTTCTATGCCTCTTTCTCTCCTGCTCTCATTATCTTGCAACCTAACATGAAACTCTTGACCACGTTCTCAACATGCTTCAGAGTAGTGGTTTCCACACATGGAACAGTGTAACTTCAAACAAAGCACAAGAAAAATGTAACACACAAAAATTTAAAGCCATGAGACTAACATGAGTTAGTAACTTTTTATTTAGTCAAGTATATTGAAACTTTTTTAAAAAATGGCTACTACCTACTATCATTTCCTAACCAAGGACATGTATGTTTTTAAGAATAAGGAAAACATAATCTCATCCTTTAAATTTTAGACAAGAAAAGAACACCATATAACCCTTCTTCTCTTAGTTCTTTCATTTACCTACAAGAGAAAAACTGGCTTGTGTTTAGGAACTATTGTTCTAGGTAACATGAATAATTGTTTCTTCTCTTGCTCCAGGGTGATGTCACCCACTGCTAGTTCTGGACATCAGCTGACATATCACTGCCATTTTCCCTCTTCATAGCCTACCCTCCTAGAGATTGACTTCCTGGTGAGTGGGTCTGCTGAGTATACCTACAGCAATTGCCTACAGGTCATCTTTGCTTACCATCACTTACCAGACAATGCTCTGTTTCCTGAAACATGTGGAAACCACATGTTAATTATAAGTAACTGCACAAAATTCTTCCTGCATGGAATTCATGCAGGATATATAACTTGATATATTTTTCATGACTCAGGCAGGCATTTTATGTAATCAAGAATCTCACTTAACCCAAAAGCTGGCTGGTATGGGTTTACACTATTCTACCTGTGCTTCTCATCCACATAGGTAGAGATTTCACCACTATCCACAGAACATCCAAAGTCTTTTCACATTTTAGATTGTAAGAATCTCTGGGGATCTGAGAGGTTTTCTTTAACCCCTAGTGGGGAGAAAACAATGGTCAAAAGAGAGGAGTCTCAGTCTTCTCAACTGAAACATTCATTCCTGCTGGATGTCAGATACTGTTCTGGGAAAACCACAAATAGTATTCCAATGTAAGATGTTCTTGGAGAAAGCACATTGGTCATACTCAGAGACACTGTTGACTTAAGTGTTACTCCCAAAGTAAACTGATCATGTTGTTGGCTATTATTCCCAAAAGAGAGATTCTAAACAGGGCAAAGTATCAGAAATATAGGAGGACAGGGAAGCCTGGGTGGCTCAGTCGGTTAAGCATCTGCCTTCAGCTCAAGTCATGATCCCAGGGTCCTGGGACTGAGCCCTGAATCCAGCTCTCTCTCTGCCTGCTTCTCCCCCCTGATTGTGCTCTCTCTCTTGCTATCTCTCTCTGTCAATAAATAAATTAAATATTTAAATAAAATAAAGTCAAAACACCACAAGCTGAAATTTCATGAAAAAAAAACACACACACACACAAGTGATAACCAAAAGGAAAATTTTGTGACGCTTTAAGAGAAAATGCCAATTCAAAATGGGGCTCCTTGCTTGGTAGAGAGCCTCTGCCTGCTGTTCCCTCTGCTTGTGCTCTCTCTGACAAATAAATGAATAAAACCTTTAAAAAAAGAAAAGAAATATAGGAGGACAGAGTTGGTTGATTTTAATTTCAGTTATGTGATAGTTTTACATTCTCAACAATAATCCAGTATTTGTAGTTGCAGGTGCTTCATTTTTAGAAAGGACCCTATTAATAGATTCCATTAGGCTAGACTATTGTTCCCCAAAAGACAGTCCACAAGATCAGACCTCTGAAGAAAGAAATCCTTGACAGAAAGAGGTGGGGGTGGGGGAGAAAGGGAAGGGGAAGGGGAAGCAAAAGGGAAGAGGAAGGAAAGGAAAAGGAAAAGAATTACCTGGCCAAATAAATTTGGGAAGATTCATATAGCATTCTTCTCTTAAAGATTCACAATGCCCACTGGCATATGAAATAAAGGCCATAGAAAATTGTCAGTAAAGGAACCTTATACCTACTTTTAACCTAGGAAACTTGGGGTTTCCTAAAAGAATTGGATTTCAGGAAACCTATTTCTCATAACATTGATTAACATCTGGTAGAGCCAGTCTCTGTACACTTTATTCAATTTTCACCCCACCTAGAGATGTTCTTGGTTTTATCACTCAGTCCAAACGGTGACAGCAGAGCAAAGTTTCCCCAAGCTGGATTGTAAGCTCTCAAAGTCTGAAGAGCCAGTAGTTTTTGCTTCTTAGATGTTACAATTTACTTGTCAACCATTTTGATAGCATGTGTTATGTAGCATAAGGTGGCATCTTGTACATTACATAACTGCTCTTGAGCTTTAATGGCAGGAGTGGGAACTATATACTATGATAGTTCATGCATCACTGACCATATTAGATCTCAGAGAAAATTCACTGAGTTGAGTGTAATTTACTTGAATTTTCCACCATGAACAGGTTACTCCACACCTTTGGAGCTAGTTCTCTACTAAGCAGCTACAAAATCTACCTCTTGTCCTTCCCATAAAAGCTCATTAAAATCAGCCAATTACTGAGTGACCATCAAGAACCAAGCTCTGCCCCAAGCAGTCCCTCCTCTGGGACTTCTCCCTTGCATTGGCAAAGGTAGCCTGGAAGTACCCTTGCTAATTCTTTCTTGATTTCTCACCCTGAATACCCTCTAAGACCTTGGAGGAAGAGAAAGGGGAAAAAAGTCAATAAAAACCAAAAGAGGAGGTGTGCAACAGGCTTGAGAAATACTATAACATAACCATTTCCAACTAGAGGGGATATAGATCCCTTCTAACATCCCAATATTTCACAGATTTCAGCATGACTGGGGATAAGCTTTGAGTACCTGATAACTGAGAAAACATGGGACAAAAAGTTAAACTAAATTAGTAACTATTTAAAACAGTTAAGATGCTTTCTGTGGCAAGACACAGAAATCAAGATTCAACCTGCATTCAACAAAAAGAATATATATATTCTTGTATATATGTACATATGTACAGGTATATATGTATATACATATATAATATCATACAACAACAGAAAGGCCAGAGAAAGCACTTCGGAGAGAGCTGATTCACCAGATCAGTATCTTTGTCATGGCCCCAGGGTCTTTCTATCATGCAAATCTGTCTCCTCATTGTGGGTTGTTTTTTTTTTTAAGATTTTATTTATTTATTTATTTGACAGAGATCACAAGTAGGCAGAGAGGCAGGCGGGGGTGGGGGAGCAGGCTCCCCGCGGGACAGAGAGCCCGATGCGGGGCTCAATCCCAGGACTTTGGGATCATGACCTGAGCTGAAGGCAGAGGCTTTAACCCACTGAGCCACCCAGGCGCCCCCTCACTGTGGGTTTTGTCCCCAGACTGGCAGCACAACAGCAGTGGCACTCCAGCTACCACATTCAGACACATATGTGAAAGCTATGAAAATCTACCTCTTCCTGTAGTTCTCCTTTGTAGAAGGGAAAAGGGTCCCCAGAAGCTTCTTAGAAACCTTCTCCTCAAGTTTCATAGCCTAACTATGTGCATAAGCCCATTCCTGGACCAATGATGATCATAGAGTAGGATTAGACTGAAACAGACCAGGCTCACTATTGGAGCTGGAAGTGAGGTCCACTTCCCCCGGCCTCTTGAGGGCAAGGAAAAGGGTAAATGGGTTCTGTTATGAAGAAGGGCAGAAAACATGTCAGGCACCAAACAATAGTGCTTGCATCTCCTTTTAAATGAATTTGTAGTTCACTAACATGCACTTGAAAAACAAGAATGAATAAATATGTGTGCTGGTTTTATATATTCATCTATAAGTGAATGATTTCGTGGACTCTGTTAAAATGCTTTCAGCTACAAGTACCATAATATTCAACTAGAAGTGGCTTAAATAATTGTTGTTTACTTTTCTCACATAACAGAAACATGTAAGGTAGATCATTTCTGACTTGGTTCAGTGGCTCACCAATGTAGACTCTACATCAGCTATTCAGTGATTCCCTGCACTTTCTCCTCAAGTCTACATACTTCATCCCTATGAGACAACCGGAAGCAATGAGAAGGGAAGAGAGGTTTGGAAGGGGAAGAAAAGAAAGAGAAAATCTCTCTTAGAAGAATTCTTAGTCTAGGCTTCTCTGAATTCAGAGCTTGAGACAAAGATTTGTATGCAGGTATTTTGTTAGGAAATTTGATTCCCTAATAAAGAATAGGAGTCTCGGATATGGGCAGTGAAACAGGAATGGAAGAAAGTCAATACAGGATGCATTATTGATGTGGCCACTTCTGTGAGAAACTGGTTCTCAAACATATTGGGACTTTATGAGAAGACTTATGAACTATATCTCATAACTGTTCATTCAGGAGACAAAAAGAAAAGGGTTTATCCCCCCTGACCTCCCAGTGGTCAAGGTCTGCTTCATAGGTATTAAGTTCTCCCACACCACCAGGTTATGCTTGCATGAGGGCAGAGAACATGGTCCCTATGGATTTCCAGGAGTGCAGCATCAAAGGAGCTCCAGAACAGGAAGTGAGAACTCTGATGCCTGGTCCCAGGTGAGGCCCTGTCAAACCCTACCTGCACAGACAGGCACTGGTTTGTACAGAGGTGTTTACCCCAGTAGAGGGGCTGAGGGGATTTTGAAGGGATACACCAGCAATGTCCAATGCAGTTTCTTTTTTCATTAGGGAAGAAAATATTTCCCTCAAATCCTCAACAGACACCACCTATGTAATATCTCATGGCCTCCTCATCCATGACTAGGTGTCATGCTTATCCATAAATGCAGAAGCTATGAATGTGTGTATTTTCTATTTTTAACTTCTAGGGTGAAAGATAGATTTTGCCAGGAAGATACAAGAGGGTGTGATATATATTCTTAATTAGTTTAAGGTGTTCTCATGAACTCCTTGTTAAAAATCTGTGCCCAAGGAAAAGAAAGAAGAGGGGAGAAAGCCTACCAAGATGATAAGAGCAGAGACCACTGGCTGCCCCAGCATCTTTTCATCTTCCACATTAACAATATTTGGGAAAGCACCTGTCTTCCCAAAACAAAGACTGCCAATCCAAGCTTCCTTGTCAGCCAGGTTGGTCATTTGACTCAAGTCTAGACAATGCAATGGAACAGATATAACATGTGTAACTTCAGGGTAAGAGTCAGGGGCTATTGGGAGCTATAGTGAGAAAGAGGAATAATGGAGAAATGATAGCACTTTGTTTTGTTTCTATTTGGTTCCAAATTGTTGGGTCTATTGCCAAATTTCATTTTTTATCCGAACATCAACCCACGGGGAAGGCATTAATATTCTGTTTTACAGTTTAGGAAACTGAAGCTCAAAGAGGCATTTGAAATTTACTTTAAAGACAAAGAGATCCATTCATCTGTTGATGGACATCTAGGTTCTTTCCATAGTTTGGGATTGGGAGGGAGACAAACCATAAGTGACTCTTAATCTCACAAAACAAACTGAGGGTTGCTGGGGGGAGGGGGTTTGGGAGAAGGGGGTGGGATTATGGACATTGGGGAGGGTATGTGCTTTGGTGAGTGCTGTGAAGTGTGTAAACCTGGTGATTCACAGACCTGTACCCCTGGGGATAAAAATATATGTTTATAAAAAATAAAAAATTAATTAAAAAAAAAAAAAAGACAAAGAGAGGTGTGCCTGGGTGGCTCAATTGGTTAAGTGCCTGCCTTCAGCTAAGGTTACGATCCCACATTGGACTCCCTGCCCAACAGGAAGCCTGCTTCTTCCTCTCCCATTCCCCCTGCTTGTGCTCTCTTGTTGTCAAATAAATAAATAAAATCTTAAAAAAAAAAAAAAAAGACAAAGAGAGTTAGTAAGAGTGGCAAGGCTATTTCCCTTAGTAACTTACCCTGTGTTTCAGCACACTTCCCTCACCCCTTGTCTCTCAGAGGTATCCTCGGGGTCTTTCCTTTCCCCTGGCCACTCCCATAGTTGTGAGAGCCACTAACTGGGGAAGCATCTATAAATACCAAGTACCTCAAAGCAAAAGACAGATGATCGGGGTGCTTATTTTCCCAAGGAGGTTTTTCTACTACTGGAAAGAAAGTTTGACTACACAGGAGAGTGGAGGAGGAAGAAGCATAGGGCAACTAAGATGTATGGGAAGGGAGGGAAAATTCAGTTCTACTGAAGGGAAGATTGGTAGAATTTTTGCACTTTAATGACCTGAACTGAGAATAAACTGAATCCTGCTTAGTGTCACCAACCTGAGGGCATTCCCAGGTCCTCCATGCCCCTACTGACCCACCATCTACATAAAACCCATGATCTAATGGTCTCAACCCCTTTAGGTGGCAGATGGCCAGGAGGGAAGTGTTCTCCCCTAAGCAACAGTGGACTGGGAAGAACCAGCTGAATAGTTCCCTATAAGCCAGGAGAGCAGTGGAAAAAATGAGAAAGAAACAACCAAGTTTGGACATGGAAACATGCTAAGAAAGACTTCACAGGTGGGGTGGGTCTTTAGGACAGCCCCATGGAAGACAGTATGTTCTGAGCCACAGATGAACAGAGAAACTTCTTAGCCATGCAGCTGCAACAGGACTGGCAAGAACAGCAGAACCACAGGACTCAGGATAGGACCTGAGAAATGACTATGTGTGTGGGATTCCAAACCCCAGTCTCATTGAGGCCAACACCATGGTTTCTAGCAGCTGCTGAGGGACAGCAGTAGTTGCTCTTCCAAGAACATTACAGAAAGAAACTCAGCCCAGCTCCATCCTATTCCCCCTAGATTGTTAAACTGAGGGGTTATTTATACAGCAAGCAGATGCCAACATAAAGAAACTGGTCAGTAAAAATAAACACAATTTTACTACATTAAAGTATGTGAAAATAGAGTATAGGTGAACAGAAAATCCATAAAAAGAAAGTTCAGATGTGCATACCAAAAGAGCTTCAGCTTCTACACATAAAAGCTTAGCCATGGTTGTATAAATTCAGCTAAGTCTAATTCTAGACAAAACCTGAAACAGTGAACAAGGGAGGCTTTGCCATACATATGGAGCTTTTGACTATATCAATAGAAAACCTGTCCCTGGTGGCCTAGTGGTTAGGATTTGGCACTCTTACCAACAGAAAACCTAACTAGAAAGGACTTAAACAATAAGGAAAAACAAATTCTCTCACATATCAAGAAGTTTCAAAATTGGGTTCCAAAGCTGATTATTCAGCAACTCTACAAATTCCCCAAGGAACCAGATTCCCTTTCTTTTCCCACTCCCATTCTTGTCTTACTAACATGTTCTCTTCACCCATTCCCTCCATGATTCTAAGGAGGCTACCCTAGTCCCAGCGGCAATTGTGGTGATATGCTGACAACAACATCCCCAAACAGAAAAACGGCATCATTTCCTCCTGTGCAACTCTTTTGAAAAGCAAGGAAAACATTTCCCAAAACCTCACACCAGAGCAGACTTCCACTCAGCCAGCCTGGGTCACATGCCCACCTTTAAACCCATCCCTGGCAAGCAGATGGAGAGTCTATTATTGGTTTAATCAAGCAGCCCCTAAGTGCTAGTTATTATGGACATTGGGGAGGGTATGTGCTATGGTGAGTGCTGTGAAGTATGTAAACCTGGCGATTCACAGACCTGTACCCCTGGGGATAAAAATATATGTTTATAAAAAATAAAAAATTTTTAAAAAATTGAAGGTCTGATTAACAAGGAAGAATAGGGGAAATGACTCTTGGTTGGCCAGTGAGCTTTGTCTCACAGATTTCATGTTACAAATCAGAAAATAATGATAGAAGGGAGGGTGTACCTGGGTGGCTCAGTCAGTTAAGCATTTGTCTTCGGCTTAGGTCATGATTCCATAGTTCTGGGATTGAGCTTGTGTTGGGCTTCCTGCTTGACAGAGAGCTTGCTTCTCCCTCTCCCTCTGCCCCTCCCCCTATCCATCCTCTCTCCCTCCCCCCCCCCACATAAATACATACAATCTTAAAAAAAAACAAAACGAAAAACAAACAAACAAACAAAAACAATGGAGGAGAGGGTTCTGTGCCACCTACCGGTACTGCAAAACAACTTCAAGATATCTGACCTAGTTACTTAGCTCAAAATCATCTTCATATATCTAATAAGTATGCCTTATGTTTCAACATCTTTAAAGAACTATTTCAGCAAGCCCGTATGATAGAGTAAGATCAGATAAACCTGTGTATCAATCCTGGCCCCATGATATGCATGTACATAAGTGACCCTCATTGTGCCATTCCAAGGTGGCTTCTTTCTCTCACAAGCTTGTGTCTATTGTGGAGATTAATAAACAAGGAATCTCAGTGTGTGATAAGTACTATGGAATACAAGGACTGAGATTACCTTTTAAATTATAATCCTAGGATTATAAATGGACTGCCCTGATTTATTTGAAGACTAATCATTGCTAAAATTATCCTACAGAATTTAGCTCTTGAACCTAGGTTGATAAGAGAATCAATCCACTCCCTAGCATAGTAAGTACAAACCTAAAAATATTTTTAGCAAAGAGCTGCTGCAAGATATATTTGGTTAAAACCATAATAATAAACCAAAATAAGTCCTCATCAGCAGAGTAGACATTTCTGCTTTCTGATAAAAGTATAAATTTAGGGGAATTTATTGAAGTGAATGTTACATTAGCAGAGACATTGCACATGCTTACCCAGAATAAAGACAGTAAATAAGCACAGAGTAAATTCCAGTGTCTTCCCATCTCCATCTATCCATATAACATTCTCATACTGCACTTCATGAAGTTCCACTGTTAGCCTCTCACTCCTTATCTCCAAAACCTACCATTTTTGTTGCCCATCTGATAAATTGCCAGCCCCTCATTCTAACATCCAGTGACACTGAGACCTGGTTTGCCTAAACTTTCACCTTTTTCTGGTTCACAGCGATTTCTCCACCCCATCCATACACCTGCCCCAATGCATACAGATTCCCCCGACCTCTTTCCCTCTTTCCCTCCCCTCAGCCTATGCAATCCTTCCCATCCTTTCCTGGAGGAAGATGATCAAGGTCCCTTTTCAAGGAGTCTTCTTAAGACACAGATCTCAAGAATCCACAGTCCCTCTTCTGCCTCACACCATGTTCACACAGAGGGGATTCGGATAGCAATAGGCAAGCTCTTGAGTCAGAAAACACATGAGTTCAAATCTTGGCTCCACCACTTATTAGCTCTATAACTATGGGCAAGTCCTCTCTGACTTTTTAGGCATCAGTTTCTTCATCTTCAAAATGAGGATAATAAAGGTTTCTCCACCTAGACTTACGGAGTATTAAATAAAATAATGTAGACATTCCTGCAAACATGAAGTATAAAGCCTGAGAGGGGAAGACAGGACACAAAAACTGGAGCTCCAACACAGGAGGGAAGTGAAGGGGACCCTAGGCAGCAGACAGAGAAGCACCTGTTCCAGACCGGAACAGTAAGACTTAAACAGATTTCTATTAATA
Source organism: Mustela erminea (assembly GCF_009829155.1). NCBI lineage: Eukaryota > Metazoa > Chordata > Mammalia > Carnivora > Mustelidae > Mustela > Mustela erminea. Next base: position 95,095,269 of record NC_045614.1, read on the forward strand.
TGACTCAGCCATCAGAAAAGATGAATACCCACCATTTGTATCAACATGGATGGGACTAGAGGAGATTATGCTGAGTGAAGTAAATCAAGCAGAGAGAGTCAATTATCATATGGCTTCACTTACTAGTGGAACCTAGGAATAGCATGGAGGTCATTAGGGGAAGGAAGGGAAAGATGAAGGGGGAGAACCAGAGGGGGAGATGAATCATGAGAGACTATGGACTTCAGGAAACAAACTGAGGGTTTTAGAAGGGAGGGAGTAGGGGATGGGTGAACCCGGGGATAGGTATTAAGGAGGGGGCACGGATTGCATGGAGCACTGGGTATTATACGCAAACAATGAGTCTTGGAACACTACACCAAAAACTAATGACGTATTATATGGTGACTAAAATAACATAATAAAAAATTAAAAATTTAAAAAAAAAATTCCTATTGAGGAATGCCGCGGTCATGCCATCTCTTCAACCTGGTGAAAACACTGGAAGGTACACTCCAACTAAGCCTTGGAGTAAATAAGAACGGGGAAGGTGTGAGAGACAGAAGCTAGGAAACTCAACCCAGAAGGAAAGGAGCTCCAGAAAGGACGTCTTCAAGAAAGAGATTAGAATGGTAGACTTCCTGACATGGCAGACCTAGTGCGAAATTGTATGAGGGGCGAGTTAGTAACAGCTAACTGGGGAGAGTTAGTAACAGCTACAAAGCTGTTACTTTGGAAGTGGGAGAAGAGGGCAATTGTGGCAAGTAGGAAATGGAAGTTGTCATAATACCCTACAATGTTCAACTGTGAATATCTCTATAGGTATAATAATGTAAATACTGTTAATTTAATAACAACAAAAACCAACCTGTAACGGAACTTCATCAGAAAGGTGGAGGAGAGAAAGCAGATGGCATGGGGGTGGGATCAGAAAGCTAATTCCTCGACTATCAGGCCAGTAAATAGCAGTTTGCACACTTTTTAGAAACATGGAGACCTAAAGAGATTCACAAAGAATGGAAAATGACTATCTTTGGGAAGAGTCACTTTGGGGTTTACAAAGAGCAGGAGTTTCCTGAGGCAAGAGACTTTAGTATTTTCTGCTTTTTTAAATTAAGTGAGCAGATTATTTCAGAATATATATAACAGATTATTTCAGTAAAACCAAAAGTTAAATAAAAACAACAACAAAAAGAAAAATGTCAAATTGATCAGCATACTCCAAGTCAATGTACTGGCTCCTCGGCAACTGAGTGTTGACTAATTTTCATATTTTATCAAACTGTATTTTTCAGGATCCAGACTAGCTGAAGAGCAAACAGAGAGTGAAGTGGTATCATTTCAGGGGTGCTGCTAGAGGCTCCCTGCTCAACGGTATTGATAAGACTGCCTATCATCTCCCCATCATAGGCCCACTGACCAGGGTCTCCTGCAGCCCTCTCCTTAAACCTAGCTCTTTGAGTCCCTTCTCAGCACCATAATGAGTGAGCCTGTTAGCTCATAGAAGCTGACAGAAGTTAACAAGACACAGTTTGGGGATGAAAATGGTGACAAGTAGGATGGTGTTAAGGAAACTGGAAAATGAGTAAGGGCCAACCCCAGCAAGACCAAACATGCACTGACAGACAGAAGAGGTAGAATTCAAGGCAAAATGGGTTTCTCTGCACAATTCTACCAGGAATAAGCTGTGATCATGTCTGGAAGAAACAACCAGTGTGGGTAACTTAGATTCACAGTGTTTTGCTGCCTTTAAAGCTCTTTCCTTTGTTACCCACTTGGAGCCTGTAGTGGTGATTAATCTCCAGAACTGCCTTCAGTGATCCTTCCTTCTAGTATTTGCTCCCTTGTGTAGTCTCCTCCCACACCATACCTGAAATCTGTCTTGGTCCCTGTCATATCATTTGCACAAGGGGAACCAAAATGCCATGTTGCAAGTAGTTCTTATGAAGAGGCCAGTGTGGTAAGGAACTGAGGCACCCTGCCAATAGCTCCATGAGTGAGCCTGGAAGCATATCCTTCAAGTCAGCCAAGCCTTCAGGTGACTGCAACCCCAGCAACACCTAGACTGTACTCCTTTAAGAGACCCTGAGTCAGAACCACCCAGCTAAGCAACTCCTGAATTCTTGACCTCAGAAAACATATGAAATAATAAAAATTTGTTATTTTAAGCCATTAAGTTTTAGGAGTAATTGTTACACAGCAATAGATATGCAATAGCAAGGCTGATAGCCAGCCAACCAACCAACCAAACAACCTGTGTTCAGGTTCCTAACCATCCAATGTATTATCATCCCTATTCTGCAACTGAGAAAAGAGAAGCCAAAAGAAGTCCAGTAATTTGCCTAAGGTCTCACAGTAATTGGAAGCTCTAGGTCTTGAACTGCATCAGCTTAACAAATCAACTTAACAAATACTTCAGTATTAAATAAAATACCAAGGGGTTGGTCTTCAGAACATGTAAAAATGATGCTTTAAAGAAACAACAAGTACTTGAAAAGAAACACACTTTATGTTGCACCTTTTGCTGAGTGCCCCAATATTTCCTGCTATTTAGGCTGTGAGCAGAGGTAGGTACAAAAAGAAGTGTTATTCTGATCCTTGATTGGGGCTTGTTGCCAGAGTTTGGTCTTATCCTCTGCAGTGCATAATTTGTGATAAAACTGGCAAGAGAATGTATGCTCCAATAACTTGGCCGATTGCATTAGGCAAAAGAGTCTTAAAGAGTATTATTTATGAAAAAGCTGACCAAGGATTCTTAAATCAGAAGAATGGGGGTGGGGGATCCCTAATGCATGTGAAACACCTGAACACAATAAAACCCAAGACAGAAGCATACAATGTTGACATTCTTTTGGCTTTTATTTTAGAATAAAATGTCTCTCCTAGTTGTATAAACACTGGAATTTTTTAATTTCAAGAAACATCACTTGCTCACATATAAATCCTCTATTTCTCAGTCTGAGATATTCAAGATGCCTATATGTAGATTCAGTGTCTCAAGAAAGGGCCAGCTCAGAGGCCTGTCATTCTCCACAGGGACAGAGGAAAGGACCACTTGGTGGGAAGTAGGAAGAGTAAGTCAGGGACCCATTAAGCTGCTAATATGTACTGAATATCAGTGGACAAATTTTCAGATTCATGAAGAGCTATGACCATCCTTTCTTTTTCCCCCTTAGCTTCCCAAAGGGAAAGGAGAGATAAGAGGAATCCAAAATACTCAGCAGAAGTAGCCTTATTTTTTAAGGCACAGTAAAGAGCTGACCCCAGGGCCAACTAAAGTTTTTCCATTTATAAAGTTTCTGGCCCATAATTTAAGGTAAGGTTCCTCCTTACCTTAAATTTCCTTTCATCTATTTAGAGAAATCTAAATAGATTAGAAGCAGAGTGTCTCCTAACCAGTATTTTGTATGTGTGGTTCTAGGATTGTTACCTAATTTTGGTGTGTCTCATTCCAGTGATTTCCCAGTACACTTAGAATAAAACTTAAACTCTTTGTGGAGCCTAGAAGGCCCTGGGTAATACAGAAGCTGCCAACCTCACCCAGCCTTTACCTTAAACTCTCCCAGGGTTATGGCCAGGTTTCAGCCACCCTGGTCCCTTACATTCTCAGGCATCCTTAGTTAGTCACCTCTCCAGACAGTGAGATTTCCTGCTGCTTCTACTTTTTCTCCCTTTTCTTTATCAGGCTGCCTTCTTGTGTTCAGCTTCCTGATCACCCAATGTAAATGAGACTTCCTTCCCTCAGCCTGTCCCATCACCCTGATTCCCTTTATGCCACTGAACACTAACAGAAAAATAACTTATTTATGAATTATAAAATAAGACAATCTGACCTTTATTGAGCAGTTTCTACATGCCAAGCACCGTTTTAAGGGTTTTCATTATAATAACTTATTTAGCTCTGATAATAATCCATTATACCCACTACAGGTGAAGAGACCAGGACACAAGTTAAGAACCTTGCCTGAAGTGATGCAGCTACTGGGTGGTGGAACCAGGAATCACCCCAGGATTTGTTTCTTGTTTTTTGTCTGTCTTCCATCGGGCTGGAAGCTCCATGGGAGAAGGACCTTTGCAGGTCTTGTTCACTGCTGTATCCCAGCATGGTGCCTAGCACATAGTAGGTGCTCAATAAATAGGCTATGAATGAATGAATAGAGAGATATCAAAGCCCTACTGCTGCTCCCACCCATTCCATTTTTTGGGATATGCGTGTAGATGTTGTGCAATCCTCCACTAGTTTTCACCAAGTCCGTGAATCACGTGAGCTCTGCTTCAAACAGATTCCTGCTAAGGTAAGGCAGTTTGAAGTATCAAAAATTCTCCTTACCTGGGCAGGCTCTTGGTGTTGAGACAGCTGTGTCCTTCAGCCCAATCAAGCAGGTTTTCCAGCTGGGCCTTGCAAACGTGAGGTAGCAGGCACTTCAGGCATGTGGGGCCCGGTTAAGTTAGCTTTCTCATTGTTTCTTGGTGAAAGCCATGCTCTCCTGTGCCATCTTGGCTTCGAGGGACACTTAAAGTTTTTTAAAAATTTCAAGACCAGTGAGGTGGGCTGATTTCTGGAGGGAAGATCCTACAGCAATTACCCCCAAAAAAAGTCCTAATAGGACCAGAGAGAGTCCTGCGTCCTTTACGGGATATATGTCTGAACACGGATAAAGAAAAAGCAGGGGTGCCTAATATTACAATATTTTTGGCAATAAGAAAAATTTTGTTTATAATTTGACCAAGGTGCATTTTTTCCCAAGCTCAATTTCTTATCCTCGATGTTGACTCCTAGGTTGTGGACGCTCATGGACGGGCTGGATTAACGCTCTTGTAAACACCTGAGTATGCCTCGCTCTCACACTCTCCGCAGCGAGCTAGGGAGGCGCGGAGGGTCCCTGAAACCGATACCTGGAACTTCCTCAGTTCCTCTTCCGGAATGCCGGCGGGGCTGCGGTAAGTCCGCAGGACTGGCATTCTGCGAGTGCCCGGCGCCTCAGCCAATGCGAACGCGGTTGGCTCTCCTGGCCTCTTCCGAAAACATACCGGGCGCGGGCCGAGTGGCAAGCTTCCCTCACGTCCTCCACCCCACAGCCGTGTTCTCCAAATCACCATTTGCGCGCATTCCTCTCGGCGCTCTGTCGTTCGGTCCCGGAGGCCTAGGAGCTGAGACCTTCAGCCCACTAGGGAGGAGGAGGTGGTGGCTGGAGGGAGGCAGAACGCTGAGGCCAGGCAGGTGGGTGCGGGCCTGGAAGCCCGGGAATCCCGCGTTTGGCTCTATCAGGCTACGCCTGGGATATTCCCCCAGCTGCCGCAAGGTTGGGAAAGGCCTGTTGTAAAAGTTTAAGCCGGAGCAGAAAAAACTATCTAGCGTCTTCTTTGCACTCGGAGTTGCGCGGACACTGGGCGCTCAAAGATAAAACATGCAGTTACTGCCTCCAAGGAGCTCGAAGTCTGATGGACTACACGGGCTACTACAGAGCTCCACGCGAGGCTGGGAAAGGGGCATGAGTTGGAGCGGACGTGAGAGTGAGAGCATAGGAAGGGGTCTTAGCCCAGCAGGGGAATCGAAGTGGTCTCCCCAGAGGAGGTGAAGCCTTGAAAGAGATCTGAAGTACCATTAGGAGTTGGCTGAAAGGAGAAAGGAGATGCTCCCTTTCAAGACCCAAAGCCGCCGAAAAGCAAGGCGCACCTAGGACCATGCGGAGTCCGGGGAGGATGGGGGTGGGGAGGGAGCTGGGCCAGAAGTAGATAGGTCGTGACCTCCGAGGTCCCTCCTTCACTTCTACACGAAGCAGGACACTTCGCTGGCAGCATTCCTATTCCTCAGGTGTCCAGACACAAGGCTTAGTCTGGCACGCGCGGTGCTTTGAGTTATTGCGCTGCGTAAAGGTGCGCATACATACTTAAGGGAGTACGTGGATTCTTCCCGCAAACGCGGAAGCGGAAAAGCCTCCTCCCTAGGAGGTTTCCAGCTTTGGGGAGTGGCCTGACCGCCTGAGGTACCAGCTTCAGGTGGCGAAGAAAACTGGGGCTCATTTAGGCGACCTTTGTCTTAAGACCTGTTCGGGCGGTGACCAAAGCTGCTGACTCCCCCCAGGGGCCACCTCTCCACGTCTGCCTAGTGATCTAGGCCTGGCGAGGAGGCAGAGCTTAGAGGGACAGCTCAGAAGAAGGTAGAGGCATGGGCTGGAGACAGCACCGGTAAAGACTCCGGGATCACGGGAACTCCTTCGAGGGGCCCAGAACTGAGTCTTGAATAAACCCGCAGCCAACCAGCACTGTGTAAGGGTTGTCAGCGGCTGCGCGGTTCGCCTAGAGACACCGGGATGCCAAGCCGGGAAGGCAAGGCCCTCAACCCTCAGTACCCTGCCCGCGCGAATTCGAGTCTCAAGGCCAAGATGCGCAAGGGGATACTGGCTCCCTCCAGGATCGGTGCAGTCATTTGGCGTCTGCGGCTCCGGAACCGTGGGAAGTACTTTGGGGCCCTGCCCACAAACTGCCACCCCACCATTGCTTGCCCTTTGTACTAAACCGCTCAGGAGTCTTGGATTACGAACTAGGAGGGAGTGTAAGATGTTTAGAGAGTAGCGCTGACTGGAGGTGGAGGAGGAAATTTGAGGAAGTGAAGAAGGGCGCATGCTTGCCGGGAGTTGCCTTGGGGCAACGGGAATGAGTTGGCTCAGAGGCTGCGAAGAGAGAAAGGGTCTAGGAATTTGTGCCAGATCCCCTTCTTGAGCAGTTTCTTAGAGGTTTGTTTGCATTAGCCCATTAACTTCGTGTGTGGATTTGGTGTCCCCTGAGGGTTCCGGAGTGAGAGTCAGCGGGTCTCCGCCAGATGCTATAGCTCTCTGCAGATACGAGCATTTCTGTCACTCTTTCCTCAGTCCTTGGAGATCGCCCAGTGGAACTCAAACTGCCTGGCTCTTAGACCTTCATCCCTGGCAGGCTCTGAGCGCAGCGCTTAGTCCACAGGCTAGTCCGATCTGAGTAGGGGTTGCCTGAGACTCTTGACACCCTTCCCGGACTGGGATGGAAAACACCTCTACTTCCTGGTATGCCAAGCTAAGTGAAACTTCTTGCAGAGAACAAGGTTAGAGGGCAGGGTGAAGGCCAGGGCTGGTGCTGAGAGTAATGTAGTCTACGGCCAGGGAAGCCAGGATACTGACCAGAGCCTAAGTGAAACAAGAGCAGACATTAAGGTCAGTCTTCCGGTGAGCTTTATCTACATGGCAGGTTTCAATGGCTCCGAGAATCAAGGGTTCGCCTTTGGCTTGCCGCTCGATCTAATCTTCAAACCTGCGGCAGCCTGGGGTGGAAAACAAAATAGTGGTTTTCAAATATCATACACTGGGCATCACCACTCCCCACTGGAGTTATTTGGCAAATCACTTAGCCTTTCTCAACCTCAGTTTACTAATCTGCAAAATGGGCATAGCACCCACCTCTCTGATGAGCCTTCTCAGGATGAGAAATGCCACGGATGGTAGGAAGGAGACACAAAGCCTTCCCCTCAAATTTGATACACTACATGCTAAAGAAAGCCCGTCTCCCTGCCTCCTTATTTTCTGCTTACCTCCCCCACCACCAACCCCTTCAAGCCCTCGGAGCTGTGCGTTTCTGGTCGGTCCTCCCAAGAGAGGCTGGTGCAAAAGCCAATAAGCCTGGAACACACGCAGGTCCTGCTGGGCCTGGGACAATGGTTTCCATTTAATAAATATTTCCCCCAAGGGCATTTCACATTGGGCAGGCAATTATTCAAAGGAAACAGGCACGCAGGTTGGCTCTGCGGGTTATTTCGTCCTTTTTACCCGAAGAATGCTCATCTGACGCAGGAAACGAGTCTCTAATTCTCGCTAGATGGAAGAGGTGCCCAGGGACAAATCGACCCTGGGTGTCCATACAGCCTGAGACTCCATTCTAGGGCATCTGCAGAAGGGGCAACGGGAAAGTCCCCGTACCCCATCGGGAGGAGGCCCGGCCTCCAGGCTATCCTTCCCGTACAAACAGATGTAGGGGGGAAGTTGGAGGTTTAAAAACCCTAAATATATAATATCGTAATTAGGAATCACGACGGAAATCCCATTCCCTGGCCGCTCCACAAAAGTGGAGAGCGGATCGCTGCGCTCTTCAAGGCTCACCAACCAGGGTTTGAAAACTGCACTGCCAGACACGAGGCCTTCCTGCAATGGCTTGGAACGCACCGCTGTGCTAGCCCAGGACCCAGCGATTCGCCCCGGCTCCACATCCTGGGGCAGAGGTGAAGGCGGAGCCGGAGGGGCATCCCGTGAGCACACCGCCAAAGGGCCCCAAGGGTATGTCTAGAAAAGTTTATTTCACTCTTTAACCTGAGTTTGATATATTCTTTTTCTTTTCAGAGGATCTTTGACAAAGAGGGTAGTGCTGTCCTTGCATTTAGCGGCGAGGCTGTCCTATTTATCAACACGCGCTCTCGGCTCACTCGCTTCGCTACCCCATCCCTAGGTCTTTGTATTCTAAGACCTAATTCTCCTTTGCACGACTGGGAAAGGAAGCAGCCACGAAGAGTTTTATTTGTTGACAGTGCCAGAAACAATGTGGAATCTAAGTCCCCAGTCCTGCGCTGGCCGCTCTGTTCTCTCCCTCTCTCCGTCTTTCCCTCACACCTCTCCCCGCCCCCACTAGTCGCGCTCTCTCTTTCCTCCCCGGGCGCGTTGGCAGGTGGGCCCCCTTGCCTTCTCTGCTGCTGATTGGCGCCCAGGTTGGGGAGTCACCGCCCCGCGCTTATGTCAGAGTGCGTGCTGTCCTGGCCCACCTCGCCTTTGAACTTCGCCGCTTTTGGCTCTTGTTCACCAGCCTCCCTGCATTCTCAGCCAGGTGCTGTGCTAGGCAAGGCAGCTCCGGGAAAACCACGGGAGGGGGGAGGGAACCACAGCGGTAGACATAGGAGAGAAGAGAACCAGAGAAGGCGAAGGTGGAGAGGGGGAGAAGGAGGAGCTTCCTGTCCTAGCCAGCAAATTACCTGGCCACTTAATCCCAAAGACTCCGGTACTTGGGCCCTCTGGTGCCGGCAGCCCCCGACTGGCTGCCCTCTCCTCCCCCGCCCCTCCTGTCCTCACTCGCCCCCCACCCCGGGGCCTGCGTGGGTGCCGGGACTGGCATGATCAGCTGAACTTTGCGGGGTTAGCGCTTCTCTCTGGCTTCCCCTCAGCGGTGCAGAGGCGAGGGGAGCGCAGAGCACCGGCTCAGGACGGACAAACAGACAGATAGACAACCGCGCCCAGGCTCGCCTGCAGAGCCCCTACACACCCCACCCCCACCCGCCTAGCCGCCTTCGGGACCATGTCCAAACCTTCAGACCACATCAAGCGACCCATGAACGCCTTCATGGTATGGTCCCGAGGCCAGCGGCGCAAGATGGCCCAGGAAAACCCCAAGATGCACAACTCAGAGATCAGCAAACGCCTAGGCGCCGAATGGAAGCTTCTGTCCGAGGCAGAAAAGAGACCGTACATCGATGAGGCAAAGAGGCTACGCGCCCAGCACATGAAGGAACACCCGGACTACAAGTACCGGCCACGGCGCAAGCCCAAGAACCTGCTTAAGAAGGACAGGTATGTCTTCCCCCTGCCCTACCTGGGCGACACGGACCCGCTCAAGGCGGCCGGCCTGCCCGTGGGGGCCTCCGACGGCCTCCTGAGCGCGCCCGAGAAAGCCCGGGCCTTCTTGCCGCCAGCCTCGGCGCCCTACTCCCTGCTGGACCCCGCGCAGTTTAGCTCAAGCGCCATCCAGAAGATGGGTGAAGTGCCCCACACCTTGGCCACCGGCGCACTGCCCTACGCGTCCACCCTGGGCTACCAGAACGGCGCCTTCGGCAGCCTCAGCTGCCCCAGCCAACACACGCACACGCACCCGTCCCCCACCAATCCGGGCTACGTGGTGCCCTGTAACTGTACTGCCTGGTCTGCCTCCACCCTGCAGCCCCCCGTCGCCTACATCCTCTTCCCGGGCATGACCAAGACTGGCATAGACCCTTATTCGTCAGCCCATGCCACGGCCATGTAACCCCAGGCCAGCCCACCAGACCTGGAGGGTGACCTGGAAGCGGGGTCTGCACCCTGTCCTCTGCGCCTCGCCGGGTCCTGCAGACGCCTTTGGGTCAGCCGTTCCGCTGCCCGCTACCCCACCCCAGACTCTGCCTCTCTTCCAGGGGGATGGTAGTGGCGTCCTCCCGGACCCAAGGCGCAGACAGGTGCCAGAAACTTGTGAACATATGACAGCTATATAGCTGCCCCTATCCTGACTGTCCCAAAACAAATCTCCGACTGTACCCCCTTTGGACAAAAAAAAAAAAAAAAAAAGTAGGCAGTTTTGCTTTATTTATGTCCCCTTCTCTCTCCTCTGATGGGCTTTGGACTCCAGAACTCCCAGATCCTGGTATTATATCTAGAATATGCATATATATTTTTTTCTTTTGCACCCTGAAGAGTTAGCTGTGTCTCTGTGTTTTGCCATCAGACACAACTAGGTGCCATTTGCTCTTTATGTATGGGGGGAAAGTCTTAAAAGTTTAAAACTACAGAAAGGGAAATATTTCTATTTAAAATCATGCTATGATAGTGTTTGCTTCTTTAAAGTTAAAACAAAGGGACCCACATGATTATTTTCTTTGTATAAAGCAGTGCTCCTAGATACCTAAGTTTACTTTTAGACAGAATGTCGGGTTATGAAGTCAGGAAGTAGAAAGTCGACAAAAATTAAAAGAATAAAAACATCCTAAATGGTCATAAATGTTTTGACGATGTCTTGGAAATGTACCTAGAAGGTTCACCTCCTTACTCTGTTCATTTGTTGAACAAAGACGTTTTGAATAAAGACAATCTGTCATTGCAAAAAGTAACCTTTCGTGTGCATAAAATCTGAAGTCAGGAAGCCCTGCCTGAGGGCCGGTGGAGTCGGGTCATCAGAGTTTTAGAGTGCGTAGAGTGACTCTAGCAGTGGCGACTGGCCTTGCGTGGGCTGAGCCTTGTGGCCTGTGGTCCAAGTGCAAAGGGGCCCAGAGTCGGATTTGTTGGGATCGATCGTGCTCTCTGGACCCGCTATTGGCCTTTAGAGGCTGGACAAAGGTATCTATCCCTCAGACGTCACTTCTATATCTTCTTTAACAAAGTGGTCAGACCACTTCAAGGAGCGAATGAGCTAAGAATAAAGCCGACCCAGACCTCTGAGACCTGGGTGCATTTTCTTTTCCTTTAAACTAAACTCCAAAGAATGGAGAAAAGTATATAGTGTACTGGGAACAATTGCGCACCACGCACGCAGTCCTGTGGTGGGTGTTTAAGTTCAACGCATGGGGGGATGACTGGTGTGGTAATTTTTAAAGATGCTTAAGAACGCTGCTGCTGGCTCTTAGGATTTGGGGCTCCATACTGGTTCCTAAGTTAAACAATCAAAGTTTAAGAAATATAGAAAAACGTGCCTTAGGTTCCTGCTCTGGACTATGGGAGACTTTTTACTTAGACCCTGCAGGAGCCCAGGAAAAAGGAAAGCAACACGGCTCAGGCACGGAGTTAAAAAAGAAAAAAAATCATAAAGATTCAATAACTTTTAGTCCTTGGTGTTTAACAAAAAAGCAAAAGAGCCTTTCCTTTCCCCACTGGGCAAATGTTCGCTTCAAGATTGCTCTGTTTGTCGTATGGGAGAAAGGACATTCTGATGCCTTCCAACCCAACTCTTTGGAACTTGCTCTCAAATGGAAGGGTGCTCCCTCACCCCATCTCTCACCAGTCTCACCCCCAAAGCCCTGCTCTTGCATGTTTTTCGGTAGGTCGGGTGCTTTTCCCACTGACTTTGATGTGGTGTGGGATGGGAGTGGGGGCCAGCCTAGGGATTTGTCTGCTTTCTGCTTCTGTTGAGGGATTTGGGGGCTTGCCTCTGCCTCTTCCAAAGGAGTCGGTGGCTGGAAGTGCAAGGGAAACGTTGTCAACAGACACCAAAGCCAAAAACCACCGATTAGCATATTGTCCTCAAAACAATTAGAAGTGTTTGAGGTGTTATTTGGAGCCTATTCATCCAAGCCCCTTTGTCAAAGGGGGATTTTCCTTATTAAAAAAAAAAAAAAAAAAAGTTAGCAGTTGTCCATCTGGCTGAGCTGAATAGCAAAGTGATCCGTGTTGTATATGCTTTTCTCATTAAGAGCTCTTTTGAGACCGATGTTAGAATTAAATGGTATAACACAATTAACATACACGGGCGCTGAATAGGAGGGGACGCCTATAAATAATAGATAGATAAATAAATGAGCGATCAGGCGAAGGTAAACAAAAGCGGCCTGGGGACGTGTAGGGGGAGGCCGGGCGGGTGCGCCACGCTTACTTAGCATCACAAAACCCTCTTACAAATCGAGACAATTAGGAAGTGACTTGCCTCTGGTGGCCGTCGGGTCTGGGGGCTCTAGGCGCTTAGGGAAGGCCCCTCCTTCCGCCCCCTCGGAAGCCCAGGAGGCCTGGGGCGAAGGCATCGAGGTTTCGCTGTCTGATATAACCCTAACTGACAGTCCTGTCAGCCGCTCTGATCTCCCTCATAGCTCAGTGTCCCTTAACATCTCCTAAGATGAAGCTTACAGGGGTCTGGGTGTCTCCCCGCAGAGCCCGGCGCACCAGCGCCCCAGGTGCATAGAGCGCCCCGGCCCGAGGAGAATTCCGGGACGCACGGCCCCACCAGGATGTTCGGGAAAGTGCCGGGTTAGATTAGGCTGGAGAGGGGTACCAGGTAGGTCCTCGGGCGGCGGCGGCGGAAGCTGGAAAACTGAAACCAGGGTTCCAGACTGCGCCCGGCCCTGGAGACTCCAAAGGGAGCTCCAGGAAACTGGGGTGCGCTGTAGCGGGGAGGCGCCCATGTGCCCGCGGCTTGGTGTGATTGAGACTCGTTAAAACCAGTAGAGAGCGCGGGGCCCGGAGCAGGTCCCGGGACCCAAAGCCGTAGACCTAGCTCTAGCCGTGTCTATCTGTTCCCCCTCGCTTCTTTCCTTCCCAGTCGGGCTGTGTCCCCCCTTTCTGTCCTCCTTAGGCCTGGCCCCAGCCTCGGCCCCCCAAGGCCTGCCTTTGCCTAGCCTTCCGCGGGCCGCAGAGGCTCGCCGAGGTGCGCGGCTGCGACTCGCCCTAACAAACAGCCGAAATCCACCTCGTCACGCCGCTGACAGGGGCCGATTACTGACTTTGAAGTCAGGGGCAGACAAAAAGAAATCCCCTGGGGGAGGTGTGGAGGGGGGCCGCAGTCCCTGTCAAACCTGTTTGCTCACAACTGTCTCTTTCTTTCAAGAAAATCATTAAAGCAAACCGGTAGGGAGAGGAGTGCCCCGCCCGCCCGGAGTCAAGGAGAGCCGCTTCTCCCGTGCGCGCTACTCGCAGCAAAGAGCAGTCAGGAGTCGCCGTAGACAGACTCTTGGTGCGGTCGGGAGAACGCGAACTCCCGTGGCGTGCGGGGCGGCCGGGACCCTGCCGGAGCCGACTCCGTAGACTCCTTCACTCTCTGAGCGCGTCCCGCAGCCTGGGAGTCCCGGGCTTCTGTCCGCAGCCTTGGCCTCCCAGGAGCAGGGGGCAAGGGTGCCAGAGAGGCCCCGGGCCGCTCGCCTGCGACTGCGACTGCTTCCAGGGAACAAAAAAATTGACCCCAAAACACGGCACGCTTACTCTCGCCTCTCCTCTACTGGCCATTTTCTAGGACCCTGGAGTCCTGACCGACACGGGCTCCAGATGGCAGTGGGTGGCGCTGGTGCGGCAGGGGCAGAGTTGTTCGGGTTTTAGTTAGGTTGTCTTTCTTAAACCTCGGCCGCCCTCTGGCTCAGGGGCACACTGGCCACATCATTTGGGAGATTCAAGATCGTTAGCCCCCTTCCGCTCCTGGCCTCTCGTGGATAACCTCTGCAGCCTTTCAGGCACTTCCCCAGCTTTGGGTCTGTCTCCAGAAATCTTTAATCCCCTTCCAGTTTCTGAGTTTTCCCATTTAAGTATTAATTTCCTTAGAACCACTAACTTGATAGGTGGGAGACACCAGCTATGTAAAGTAAAATAAATCTCTCTGAGGTGTGACTGACATCTGAAACCCCCTTAACATTTGCATTTTAAAACGGGATCTAGATAACCTCCTGGAGTTTCCCGTTAGGGTGATGTTTCAGTCAGGGTAGGGTCTGGGGGACTTTATTTGCGCCTCGCTACCTAGAGAAGCTCTCCCTCGTGGGGAGCCTCTCTGGAGAACTGAGGCTGCCGAGGTCCGGAAAACTCCGTGAGCCTGGCGCTAGGGCTGTCCTCGAGGACTCTCTTTCCGCTCCTCCCCAGCTCTGGTCTTGTCACCATTGTTCAAGAGGACAATGAATTTCAAGTCATTTGAATTTGAATATCATGTAACTCACAAGATTCGTGTTAAGAACTCTCATCTCTATTTGCTGAGTGGGTTGTGCGTGTGTATGAGTGTGAGAGAGGAAGGCAGAAGGGGCACGTTAGTTTTGGGTACAGGACACGCCAGGCCCTCAACCCCCCCCCTCCCCGCCCTGACCAAGGGGAACGCCCTCCTAGCCTCTTGGCCCTGCCCTGGCCTCCAGACGCTCGACCCAGCTTTGAGGGCACTCTTTGGGCTGTTACTCTCTTGGCGCTATGGGGTTGGGCCTCGTCCTGGAACCAGAAGGGTTGGCGCTTGGCAGCTGCAGAGTAATTAAGGAAATAATAAAGTTGTGGACGGGAGGGAATCGCTAGAAATTCTGGGGCAGGCGTAGACGAGGACGAGGAGATTCGCGGTCGCCTCGGCCTAACCTTTGCTCTGTGCGCTCCCGGGGCGGCGACTTGGTGGTGTTTGCCCTGGCACTGGGAAGAGAGCTGGAGGCAGAAAAGAGAGCCTCAACACCTCCTCCTCGCCTAGCCCCCGACCCTGCGTCCGGCTTAGCTGTCATCCGCGACCCCCTGCCAGTCCCTGGTTGGGGTGTCGGAGTTATGCTCTTGAGAAGCTGGAAGGGTCTCGGGCCCAGGAAGTTCTTGAGCGGCCTCCCTAGATTCTCGTCCTCTTCGCTCGAATTCCTGCTCTGGGCATCTTCTCTGACCCCCCAAAATGTCCCAGGAATTTGGTCCGAGTAGGGGAAGGGAACGGGTCCTCAGGGCGGACAGACAAAAAGGAGCCCGCGTTTCCTCTTTGCTACAAAATGTAGGAGTTGCGCTATTCTGGCGGCCAGTGGCCATTTCCAAACTTTTCCACTCTTGGGCCAGGGAGAAAGGTAATCAAACGCAATTCGTGCCTTCTGGACAGGGCTGGAAGGGACTTCAGGGAAGCTCTGCTAGCCCAGCCGGCAGGACCGCACTCCGCCGGGAGCAAGGAGGAGACCAAGCCCAGACCCGACGTTGGCGAGCGGGGAAGACCGGTCGTTCTAGAGAGCAGGTCCCCTTCTGCCTCCCCGCCGCCGCGTCGCCTGCTGCTCGCGGCTCGAGAGCTCAGTCTCTCCTGGGTGCCACAGGGCTCGGTGGCCCCTCAGAGCTCGGAGGCTCTTCGGGCCCTACAGCTGCGAGAGGCGGGAGGGGAGGTGGGTGTGCGGCGCGCGCTGGGCTCCGCGGGAGAGACGCGAGCGGCGCTTCAGCCTAGCTGACGGAGGGCGGAGAGCCGGGAGTCCCGAGAGCCGAAGAGCGGCTCCCGACTTCCTGTAGCGGGGCCAAGCCCCCGCGGGCTCTCGGGACGCCCCGCCCGGGGACCGCGGGAGGAGGGAGAGGGGAGGGAGGGAGCCGGCGGTCGAGGCGCTCGCCTCTGGTCCCCGTTCGCCCGGCACCCCCCGTGGCGCGGCGAGTCAATGGGATTTGCACACTCGAGGTGTAACAGCATTACTGCATTAATTACCATTTCCATTTCACGTCCAGATTGTTTACTTATCTGCGGGAAACATATGTCGGGAGAAGTTCACATTCCGGATTCTGCTCCGCTGCCCAAGGTGCAATTCCGGGGAGGCGGCGAGGGGGAGGGGAGGGCTTCAGATTTTTTATTACACCCTCTAGCCTTATCTGCCGCTGTAAATTATGAGGATCCTCCATTGAGCGGCATATGGAGATTATATACTTTTTTGAATATCGTTTCCCAAAGCCTGCAGATTTTCACTTTGAAATGAAACAATCCTCTGCCGACTCCCTCGGGGCCGGGTGCCTGCTGCGCTCCCCGGTGAGGCCTGGGGGACCCTTTCTGCAGGGCCGGGCACGCACCCACGGCCCCATTGCTGCGGCCATTGCCCAACGGAACACTACTTCCCAGGGTCTGAAATAATCTCTAGGGGATAACCCACCCATCGAAAGTGTTTGAGATCTAAGGAGGCGCCCCCGCTCTGTTTTCTGAACCTTATCCCCGGACTTCCGCGCGGTTTGCAGCCCTTTTTCATTTTGGATACCCGCATAGACGCGAGCCCACTTCTGCCCTCTTTCTACGCCTGGCAGCTCCAAACCCGTGGAGAGGGTTGAGGAGTCCACTCCTGCCCGCAGCAGCCTGTCTCGCCCTCATGCACCTCGAAGGTTCTCAAGCACATTGGGCTTGGGACAGCCAATTTTGACTTCTCTGTTTGGGGGGCAGTAGAGGTGGTAAGGAATGTGCCCCCGTTTGAGACCGCTTATTGTGAACCCCGAACGGAAATCTATGTGGAAGGCCACTGCCTCGCTGCTCCGGGATAAGTAGGACCAACCAGAGCAGCACGGACCGAATCCCATCTTTCTTATCTCTAGGAGACTCGTTTCAGGCTGAAATCTGAAACGAAGGGAAAGGAAGAGACAATCATTCTTCTTCTTCTCCTTCTTCTTCTTCTTCTTCTTCTTCTTCTTCTTCTTCTTCTTCTTCTTCTTCTTCTTCTTCTTCTTAAATTTAATATACCAAGCCACCCGTTCGAGTCATTTACATGCTTAATTTAGTGATAAAAGTCAATAAACAGAATCAGAGGATTCTCCTCTCTATTTCTTTTGACCACATCTTTCCACGTAATTGGGAATGCTGTATAATACATATGCCCCCGTTATTTTTTTTCTTTCAATGTTTTGTCTGCATTGCAATTATAATAGGTGTGCTTTTTGTGATGTAATTTGTTTGCCTTCTTAAGAACATAAGGTAAAATACGCCTCGTATGTGGTTATTTTTCATCTTGTTTGGGCTCGGCTTGAAGTATTGCACACACTCCGTATGTAGACACCCACTCTCAAAAACCAAATTCAGAGATTTCTGTGAAATGCCCATTCTTAGGATGCTAAATATCCCGTGGGAAACATATTGCAATGTTCTACCAGGAACAATTAAATGTACCAGAGCAATGCAATTAAGATTAAAAAAAAAAAAAAGTAAGATGGAAGAATGGGGAAATAAACAGATTCTTTTCCATTAAGTATTGTTTTGGGATTTCTAATTTTTTCAAGACCTCTAAGAAAATTGTGAGGTGTCACTTCTCTCTTCTGGGTCTATCTGTAATTGAATCTAGGTCACTATTCTAAAGCAAGAAAAGTCTGCTTCCCACTTTCCTACATCAGGCTGAAATTTGGGGGAGGGACAAGGGTCTTGCAATTTCATTTAAAATGTAATGGTGGATGAACTGATAAGCAAATAGGGAGAAAGGAGTCTGCTTAAAAGGAAAAAAAAAAAAAGGCATGGTTTTAATATGCTCCAGATGGGGGGAAAATGATTTACATGAGAGTTTATTTCCTCTTTGCTGATATGAAAGAATTACAGATACAAAACCCACTGATCTATAGAATAAAAAAAGAAAAGAAATGTTATTTTCCTGTAAAGGTGTCAGTTCATTTATATTCATTTAACCATCCATCCATCAATTCACTTTCTCACTCCTTGCACATCCTCTCTGGCTCTGTTAAACCTTTGCCTACCAATACACTTTGCTAGAATATGCAATAAGTTTTCTTTCTTTAAAATAATGTGAGATTGAGATGAAGTAGGTTAAGATAGAAAAGGGAAGCTTTTTGTTGTTTTTAAATATCTTTGTTAATTTAACTTACAATTTTGGGAGAGAATTTTAACCATATTCACCTTTCATTCTTTGCTGCAGTTTGAGCACATGTAGCATGACTGAAAAATTATATGCAGAGGATATGCAATTATTTTTCTATAAAATATGCATGCAATAGAAAGACATTTATCAATTGAAAACCTTTCTGTAACATAGAAATGTAGCAAAGGACAAATCTTTATGTATAGTCAGATGTTGGGTCAATAACGCATTGTTTCCCTAAAACAGTTGTTATGGGTTCAAACAAGTTCATATTTCCCTGAGGATTTTCTGCTTGGTCAAGGTAGGAACAGCAGCATCATATCTTTTGTGTTAAAAGCTGCCAGGTCTAAATAATTGTGTACTAAAATGTGCACATATCAAGAAAGAAATAAGAGGTACTGCCACTTGGGAGCTTCCAAGAGGAAGAGGAGATTACTTAAGAATAGGTTTTACTTCTCTTGAAATAAAAGGTAGTGACCAGCATGATAGATACTGTCCCCACATTCACCCAAGTAAAGGGGTGATGTAATGTCACCCCATTACAATATCACCCAAATAGATGAGAGGAGACCTACAAACATAAGAAAGGACAAGAACAACCATCAATATCTGATGATGGTTCTCACACGTAAGAGAAATAGTAAATGGATTCACACAGAATAAATCTTCCCCAGACTGAAGACTAATTATGTAATTCTTTGTTTTTCCTTTCTTTTTCCTTCTCTTCCCCTTCCTTGTCCCCTTCTTGTTTAGTTTTCCTTTTTAAAATGTGGACACTACTATTAGATTAGAAATTTCCTTTGTAGGTCTTCATAGATTATCAGCATCATTCTTCTTCATGTTGGTTTCTTCCTGGTTTCACCTCCTTCCACTTTGGTAATACATGTTCTTACCCATCTAATTTTTTATCAGGCAAACTGAATAAGAGGCAAAAGAGGTAACATTTTCTTCAGAAGTTGAAATGTTCTGGGTATATTTCTTACCTCCAACTCTCAACTCGTTTGGAGTGAGTGTTTATAATCTAAATTGGCTGGATGAGAAAACACCTTTAAGACACTTAAAAATTTCTCCTTACCATTGTCTTTTACCTCCTGGGTTCTCTGGAATGTTTGTGATACTTGTACCTAATAAGAAGGATCCATTTGCTTTGAGTTATCTTTGAGAACAACACTGAAGGCCTAAAGGTATGTCATCTGCAGAAAAGGTGAGATGAACTTTTCTCTTGTCCAAATATACTCGTGGTTTACAATGTGTCATTTATACATTTATGTAAATAGGTTATACACAAACAAGGTGTAAAAGTAAATGACTACCTAGTGGCTTGCTGTGGCAGCTCCAGCTGACTCCTGGGCTTCAGACCTGCCTTGCAGCGTAGGTTCGATGAAACTCAAAGTGTATCACACAACTGTAGCAGTGTTCGTGGCCAGCTTGTTAGGCAGGGAGGACTGGAATCAGACAGGAGGTCAGTCTGCTATCCAATTAACAACTTTAGTTCCTTTGCAGATGGTTGGCGTTGCTCCAACATTTCTTGAAAACATATTTTGTAATAAACAGGTGAAATGAATGATATTGGATGTGGGTTTTGATTTTTTATTTTAGGAAGAGAAATTCCAAGAGCAAATCTGAAGCCAAGCCTTGTGATTAGGTCTCTCTCTGCTATAGCTCCATCCTTCTGCAGGTGACCTCTTCTGGAATTCTCTTGGCATACCAAGACTGCCAGCCTCTTTGGGGACAACATTTTGCCAATGCATGTCAATTCTCAGAAGACATCCTATAAGGACATTTTATTCTTGTCTTCCCTTTTTGTTTGTTTTTTAATGGAGAGAGAAATTAGATTATCTCTACTACCCACCATTGTGTAATATGATGGACATTCAAATCATCAAACCCACTTGGAAAAGGAGCCCTCATTCCCTTTTGAGACAATCTGGAGGAAAACAGGTAAATTTGATTTGTGACAAACTGTTGCCAAAAAGAAAAGTACCGTTATGATTTCACTTCTCTTAGTTGGCCATGGCTCCAAAGTAGGATAAAGCTTAACAAGAAAAAAAACAAAAAATCTTTGGATTGAGATAAAAAAAAAAAAAAAAGCGTATGTACTGATTTCTGTCTTCCGGCCATCCTTTGAGTTTCAACTAAATGTCAAAACAGCATTCCTTTAGTTACTAAGGGGAAACAAGTTGAAAAAAAAACCTTGATTTGTGAATGCATTTGCCAGCTCATTAGGGTCCCAATCCCTTACTTTCCTCAATGCGCAGCTAGTCACCAGTACCCAGAGGAACCCAGAGACCTTATGCTAAGGTTCCACACCACTCTCAATGCAATGTGCTGGGAATAGAACAATGAAGGGAGTGGCATGCCTCTGCCAATTACTCATGAAAGTTCTAATAATTGTGTTTTAGTTCCCTATTAATCGTATCAAGTTCACTCATATACTCTTTCCCTTGATAAGGGAGGGCAGCAACAAAAGTTCTGACTGCCTTACTAGGAGAAATCCCCAATGCTGAAAGACACAAAACCTGGAGTGTGATCAGACCAGCCTGGAGGACGCCCAGAGCCCACTGGAGCTGTTGCCTGGCATGGAAGCAAAAGCCTGAGCACCAAGCCTCAGACCATTCATTTAATGAAATCCCTGGCTTAGATGCAGAAAAATAAGTCAGGAAACTCATATTTTACTCCAGAAAGCATCCACTGTGCCTGCACTGGTGGGTAAAACACTCTTCCATGCAAAGGGGTAAGATTTTGATCTCTTTGAAATCAGTAACTGAGAGAAAAGCCAACATTGTCAACTGTGTTTAGGTACCATCTCAGCTAGTGTAAGTGAGAATACTTTCTCTTTCAGTAAAATATGTTTTGGGACTATGTTTTAATTGATTGTATTTCCTCCTAGCACTCTGAAGATTTTTCTCCATCTTCCCTGGGGAGATGTACTCTGTTTTCAATAAGGGAAAGCTACAGTTGTTTACTAAATGGATATTATTTGAGAATCTGTGCAAAGAACCATGTAAGGTGCCATAGATACTCCATCTTGTTAAATTCTCTCCAAAGTACCAGAAGGTATGTACTGCTATTACCCTTATTTGACATAGGAAGAAAGTGAGTCTTGGAGACAAAAAAATGACTCACCCGAGGGCTCATGACCCTCATGATAGAACTGCTATACCAATTCTCGCTGTCTGCCCATGACTATCTATAAAATCAAGGGCTCAATGAAGGTGGGGGAAGGAGCAGAGGACCGAAGGAATTCACAGCTGGGGACAAGACCAAGGAAGAGGAGAAAATATAAAATTTGGGGTAAGGTGGAGAATTGCAACACTTTCCCTTTCTCAGGCAGATGAGCAGATTATGCAGAATCAAATTGAATCCAATTCTCCTGTTAAAGTGAATGGAGCTCTCTTATTAGGTGTGCCCACAATGCTTCAGTCTTCTTGACCCAAGTCTCACTGATGCCTCTGCATCTTGCAGATGGTGGCCAGGGACCAGGATATCAACAAATTAATCCTAAGTCATCACAGATTTGGAGGGGCACATTCACAGACACAGATTTCCTGCAGGGCCAATCAGGCCCCAGTCCCTTCCGGACTCATTTCAAGATGCTCACTTCCAAGGGACCTCCTACCCCAGGGAGGTTGGCAACTGAAGGCATGCTGTGTTGGGAAGGGAAAGAAGTATTTCCCTCAATCCTGTTTTTCATTTTCTTGCTCCTACTCAGGGTTAGTAAATCTGTTACCCTTATCATGCCCCTGAATCCTCAGCCAGATTCTTGAAATCAGCCCAGCTTCTGTGGCTTTGCCTTAAGATTCAAACACTAGTTTTTGCTAGCTCATCCTGTATTGAGTTCCTGCATATCAATCATAGTATATCAAGTGGTTTCGCACTTCCTTGCTAATAATAGTTTGCATGAGTTGCATCTTTCTGGGAAGATCAAAGCTTGCCATAAACCAGAAGTTATTAATCACAATATTTATGTTTAAGGAAATTTGGGGACATTCCAAAGTTCCTCTGTTGCTCAGTCCCTCCTTTGGGCACAAGTTTTACAGAACTGCTCAGAAATATGCTCATATTTTCCTTCCTTTTCTACTTTTAGAATCATCCCCTTGGTTGGAATAAAAATGAATCCTAAGAAGTCAAGTAAAAATGAATGTATGGAGCAGAGGAGAGAGTCCGTGGAGAACTGAAGGGTGGAAAATTGTGAGCAAAATTTGATAATTTTATAAACATTTCAAAAGGAGAGTTGACATGTTATTGGCCTTACTAAGACTGTTATTTGTGAACTACAGTTGATAACATGATCACTTGTGCAAATTACAGTTTTGTCCCAAAAGACCATAAACCGGGCGCCTGGGTGGCTCAGTGGGTTAAAGCCTCTGCCTTCGGCTCAGGTCATGATCCCAGGGTCCTGGGATCGAGCCACACATCAGGCTCTCTGCTCAACAGGGAGCCTGCTTCCTCCTTTCTCTCTGCCTGCCTCTCTGCCTCCTTGTGATCTCTGTCTGTCAAATAAATAAATAAAATCTTTAAAAAAAAAAAAAAGACCACAAACCAGTGGATGTATGTTGGATAGGTTTTTCAATAATGTTGATAGGAATCCCTTAAGGCTGGGAGGGCAGGGAAAAGGGAATGCCAAAGAGAGCACAAGGAGCCTGAGTGCTGGTCCTGGTCTCTGCCCTTTGAATAAAAGGCCAAGGTTGGCCTTCTTTCAAGTATGACCTTTGCAGTTTTGGTCATTTCCCTCTATAACATTAGTTTATGTGTTTAAGTTGACTCATTTTTTTTTTTCACTTTAGCCTCATCCTACACAATAATGTACTTGAGTTATGAGTATGTTGTCATCGTTCTTTTGGTAATATTAATTGAAATTAAAATTCTTGCCTTATAACAGTCGTAATATCTTGTCACACACTTTGAGCAACACGGATCTACTGTGCTCACTTCACCACAGAGGAAAAAGAACAAAGATTAGAGGCGTGAAGTGATTTGTGCAAAGTCACACAGCTTGACAACAGGAAAGGCTAGTCTGTAGTGCAAGTCTTTTAGGTGTTGGCCCAACACTGTTTCCTTCTATTTTTCTCATTTTTTTCAGAGGCAAAAAGAAAGCATTGGGCAATTAGCACGTTCTCTTGTGGGGGATGGGAGGTTGCTGCCTGGGTGGAGGGGCGGGGAGTATGAAGATCCACCATGTTCTTTCATAAAGCTGAAGTGTTTTCTTCGTAGTGCTAAGCCTTATCTCTTATTCAGAATATCTTCAGTCTACTACTTACACTGTAGAAAACCTAACGTGGGGAGCCTGGGTGGCTCAGTGGGTTAAAGCCTCTGCCTTTGGCTTAGGTCATGATCCCTCGGATCAAGCCCCCCCATCAAGTTCTCCGTCAAATTAAAAAAAAAAAAAAGTCGGGGGTACCTGGGTGGCTCAGTGGGTTAAGCTGCTGCCTTCGGCTCAGGTCATGATCTCAGGGTCATGGGATCGAGCCCCGCATCAGGCTCTTTGCTCAAGGGGGAGCCTGCTTCTCACTCTCTCTCTCTCTCTCTCTCTCTGCCAACTTGTGATCTTTCTCTGTCAAATAAATAAATACAAGCATTTCCCCGGGTAAGTGGGGGGAAAACAAGGGGCTCCATGGGAGGAGGGATCAGAACAGGCTCTGGGAGGTAGGGGCTGTGTGTCCTCTAGGAAGGTCAGAAGGGCAGGAGAGGGTAGAAGGGAGGGGAAGACCATGAGCGGTCCAGTCATGGCAGCAGTGTCATCTGGGATCCCAAGTCTGTGCACAGGCCAGCCTTCCTGATTTCCCTGGATATTTGTCTGAACTTGGAGCACCTTGTGACCCAAGAAGGCTGAGTTCTTAATCAGTGGTCTTGAAAGGTCTGTGATTGTTTCCAAAATCCGGAGGCCTTGTATTTGTCACTGCCAGCACAGATTGCAAAGTAGCTTTCAGCAAAAGGTAAAAGAAACCAAGAGCCAGTAAAGCAGTTTAGTTCCATAGGAGAAAAAAGCTCCCGAGGAATCAAATATTTTGTTGCAGACCCATGTTGGTTTTCTTTATTTGTTATTTGAGGGTCTGATGTCCTCTCACCTACTACTATTTTTCCATCTGCTCAGCCTTTCTCTTCCAGAACTATCATGTAGCTCAACACCTCACTCCCAGCTCACCCTGTCTTCCTTCAGCTTATGGCAATACTCGAAAACACCCATCTGTAGGCACCATCTCCATTTTACAAAAGAAACTAGAGCTTTGAGAAGTTAAGTGACTTGCTTACAATCACAAAGCCACTAAGAAGAGGACCTGAAGCTCATCCTTCCTAGATTGGGTTCTTGCTCCCACCCCACCAAGCCTCTCCCCTTGGCCCCCTGTGTGCCTTTCTTTCAGGTCAACACACACTTTCTCCAGAACCCTGAGTCCTTCATCACTGACCTCTGCAGCAGTTACTAATTCATTAGGACTCCTCTGCCATGGGTTTGTTTTGTCTTTTGTGTGTCTCTCAGTCTTCATTACCATTTTGGTTAATCCCTTGATGTTCCAGTCAGACCCTGGAGACCTGAATCTTAGCTCTGCTCCTTGCCAGCTGGGCTACCTCTCTGTGTCTTGGTTTCCTCGTCTGCAAAATGGATGTAGAAATAGTACTAATCTCACAGGATTGTTTTTGAGGATTAAAAGATGTTATGGCTATAAAATACTTAGAACTATAACACATAGTAAGTATTAGCTATAATTTGGGATTTATGATTTATTTTCTTTCACTTTTTAAAATCCCGTTCTCCATTTTTTTTTTTTTTATGGTGAGTGAGAATATAAGCTTAGGCTATGTTCTTAGGGTATGTTCTGTCCATTTTTTCAAAGCGGATTTTTCTTTTTCAAATGATACAAAGAGAATCCCCAGCCTCCCTCCCCTTCTCAGGAGGTCACAGTTTGCCCATCATTAGGTTATTTGTTTTCTTTATAGCATCATTGGGAGTAAAAACACAATTTAGGAATGTTTTAACTGACAAATCTTGTTTGTTTTATCCAGGTTATATTGAAAAGAAAAACCTCCTTCCTGTTTCAGAAACACTGGTCTTTTGCTAATCAGGCACTGGAGATGGCAAGGGGGATTTCAGTGGGTTTCTCAGCTCTGAGATCAGAAAGACCATTACCCAACACCTGCTGTTCTCAGATCCAGAGTCCAGTGCCTTCTGCCTTCACCACAGTCTTTTTGGGTAACTGCCTCCCTGCAGGTCCCACCCTTCTTTCTGTACTCAGTCTTCTTTCCCAGAGCCAGCCTCTGCCAGCCAACCCCCACCTCCTATCTGATCTCCATACTCTTCTCTTCCTTTTTGCCCAATGCAGTCTCCAGGCCTCTCTCGACCTCCTAAACCAGCTTCCTCCTACTTCTTTCCCTTTATACATGTATTCATTCAACCCACAGTCATGGAGGGCTAGTCACATTCAAGCACTTTTTGGCTCTATGAATTCAGAGGGGAATGAGGCCAACCCTTGGAGACTACTGTCTTCCCTTTCATTATGGGAATTAATATAATACCTATTCTGAAATTACCTATACTTTATTTAGCTCTGTCTAATTTTCTACTAGGAGATTCAAGTAGCAATCCCAACTCCTCACCAGGTGTGTTATTAGGATTAAATGAGATAACATGCCCGGTGTCCAGCCTGGTACCTGGTGCATATTAAATGGCCAGGAAATGTAATGATTGACATGAATTATTATTGAATTGTATTTACATGGCAGAAACTAAAGCAGAGAACTGTTTTGTTTTGTTTTGTTTTGTTTTGTTTTGTTTTCGCATAGGCTCATTCTCCAACAGGGGTCTTGAATATGGGGCTTGAACATGGGGCTTGAACCCTGAAATCAAGACCTGAGATCAGGTGTCAGACACACTATTGACCAAGACACTCAGGAGTCCCAGGAGCTTCTTTCTTAATTCAGACTTTTCATTCTCTTTTTTTTCCTTTTGCATGATATTTGAGAAGCGAGGACCTGTATATTTTTTAAATCAACTATCTAGTCATTGTTTATATAATGATTCACTTAAGAATCTCTAAGTTTCTGTATAGACTCAATGAGATGTCAGAATAATAAACAGAAGGAGAGGGGTTGGCCTACACCTTTGGGGTCAGCAAACAGACCAGCAAACCAGATGGAATGGGGAAAGAGTATATAAGAGCTTACTAACTTCTAAAGTGGTCTTTGAGTACCTGGAGTTTTAGAAGTTCAGAGCTGAGAGAAACCTTTGAGAACTTTGAGGTCAGCCTCACATTTTCATATAAAAAAGAAAAAATTAAGAACTAGGGAGGCCAAGGTGTCTTCGTCAAAACCACATAATGGGTCAATAGCAGAGCAAGGTCTTTTGGTACCTACCCTTAAGTGAGCTGAACTTCACATGTTACAAGTACAATGGACAAAAAAAGAAAAGTTCAATGTACTGTTTTTTGATATTGAATGATTTTTTGTGCTGTATCTATATGGCAGCCTCCAAAGGAATGGTCTACAGGCTTCTGTGATGCCCAAGCGGATGCAAACTCATAATAATGATAGCTCAACATAATAACTGCCTACAATTGACTGCCTGCCCTACATCGGGGGTTTTGTATTTGTCCTCTCATTTCATCTTCTCTCCCACTCACCAGGGAAGATGTTATTCTGCCCTGAGGAAACTGAGGCTAGGTTAATGCCCACAGCCCTATCAAATTCAGGTTGATACTGAGATATGTGTGTCTTCAGGGAACATGTGCTTTTCCCTGCATCATGCTGCTCAATTTGTGCTCAGAACTAACTTCTTGAGAGAGTGACAACAGAAAGGGACAGACTGTGGAAGAAAGGCCCAGAGAAGGAAGATAAAGAAGCTCTGGGGAACCAATAGGAGAAGCCTTCTGGAAGAAGTAAGTTTATAAAGAATGGAAGGAGAGTGTATAGAGGGAGAAGGGAAGTATGACAATAAAAATGAAAGTCATGTTTACAAATGGAGTTTCTCATATTCAGCTTTATGTCAAATAATTTTAAGTTTTGAAGACTTTATTTAAGACTATAAAATAAGGCAGGGCTCCTGTCTGGCAGTCATTGGGTGTCAGACTCTTGGTTTTTGCTAGGGTCGTAGTCTCAGGATTTTTGTCTTAGGGTCATAGGATCAATCCCAAAGTCAGTCTCTGCACTTTGGGTGGAGTCTGCTTGGGATTCTCTCTCCCACTCCCTCTGTCCCATCCCACTCTTGCTCTTTCTTTCTCTAAAATAAATAAATAAATATTTTAAAAAAGAATATAGAATAAAGGAAGGCTGACTTTTCCATTAAGCATAATTTCTTCCACTTGTATGACATTCTTGAAAAGTCAAAAGTGTGGTTGCTAAGGGTCAAAGGTGGAAGAAGGGGTGGGTAACAAGTGGGCAGAAACTGTTCTGTGTCCTGATTGCAGTAGCAATCACACCCCATTAACGTTGATAGAACTGTACATCAAAAAGGCAATTGTACTGTATGTATCTACTGAAAATAAAACAATATGCTATAAAATGAGGCACAGAAAGTTATAGAAGAGCACTTGGGTTGTGTTCACAAGGATATAAACCTATCAGGTTAAATTGGCCTCTGATCTGTCATCTCACCAGACACCCTGATGTCCAGCTACTTTCCTATGGTACCAGCTGAGGGCCAGGGGCCTCTTTCATCTAAGTCCAGGCTTCAACACTTCCATGGGCCCTGCTCTTCTGTCTGAGCCAGTAGGAAGTTGACTGGGTGGAGGTGAGAGGTCAGGTGATAATGTGTATCTCCTTAATAATGCATATTTTTTGTAAGAGGTCTCTATCATCACAGAGTATGAATGACATTTCTCCTAAACCTATTATCTTATGAAATTAAATATAGGTAAAGAGATTCTCTAAAACAGAATGTTACTCTAAAGTAGCATTAAACCCTCTTGCAACTAAAATAGCAACTACTATCATTTATTGAGTTTATTTATTACTCAAGTAATCAGGAATTTTATCTATATGCATTGTCTCTTTTTGTCCCTACAATCATCCTTCAAAGAAGGGAAGCCATTGCTTGCATGAGGAAACTAAAGCTCAGAGAAGTGGAACCACGCGCACAGGTCACAGGGCTAATCCCTGCAGAGCTAGGGTCTTAACACTCAGACTCCAAGACATGGTGTCCTTCCTCTGAGCTCCAGTGCCACTTCAGATGAGACAAGTCTGTCTGTCCTCCTGAGGAGCCAGTCCTACCCCACCTCTCCTCCCCCTCCCACTTCTCACTCCTCAACAGTGGCCACCCCATTTCCCACTCTACCCACTTGGTCTTCTCCCCTCCCCCAGATATGACCCCACCCTCACCTATCCCCTTAAGTGGTTTGTCTTTTCTTTGAATCCCCATCTGCCCCAGCCTTCCTATCCTGCCTCTCTGTGCTCTAGAAACCACCTCCAGTAGCTTCAGAGCTGGGAAGAAGCACAATGTCAAAAGATGAGCTCCAGGTACTCCACATGATCATTCATGCACTTATGCTTACAGACCTTGTTATAAATGGTGGTCTTTTTTTTTTTTTTAAGATTTACTTATTTATTTTGAGAGAGAGGCAGAGGGAGAGGAAGACAGAATAGGGCAGACTCCACACTGAGCTTAGAGCTCAACATGGGGCTCCATCTCACAACCCTGAGATCACTACTCTGAGATCACAACCTGAGCTGAAACCAAGAGTCAGATGCTTAACCAATGGTGCCACCCAGCTGCCCCAAATGGTGATCAGGCCTTACAGCCCACTGGCTTGGAATCAGACAATTATTCTCTCTCTTTATTCATAGACATGAGTGTTGGAGGAAACCTCAGCTCTTATCTTATCCAAGCTCTAAGGACTACAGAGATATTTTTGTGGGCTGACATGAGAATTTAGTCATATATAAGTCTGTGGTACCCCTGACATGTGTGCATCAGCAACTGGGAACTTGTTAGAAATGCAAATTCTCAGACCTCTTCCCAGTCTCACTGAATCAGAAACTCTGGGAGCAATCTCAGTTTTAACAAGACTTCTAGGTGATTCGGAAACATATGAAAGTTTGGAGTCTTCTGATATGAACCAGGACTGCTCAAATTTTAACATGCATAAATATCACATGAATCTGTTGCCAGATTTAGCAAACAAAAATATAGATATACTTATGGGACATACTTATATTCAAAAGCTTTTCATTATTTCTCTGTAATTCGAATTGCACTGGACATCCTGTGTTTTATCTGGCAATTCTACCTGATATCTTTGTGAAGTGCAGCTTCTGAGTCAGTACTACTGAAGTAAAGATTCTGCATTTCTAACAAACTCCCAGGTGCCAGAGCTGCCAAACTACACTCATAGCAAGGATCTAGAGCCACTTGTTAAATACAGATTTGTATTTAACTCAATGAATCAGAATATACAAGGGAAACATTGACTTGGAATATTATAACCAAGGGGTCATGTGTCCTGAGTCACAAACATCCCATTTACAGACTTTGGGGAGACATCCCATTAAACTCAGATCTTACACATACATGTAATTCTGTGTATGTGCACACACACACAGATTAATAAAGCCAAACCAAGAACAGGGTGGCTGTGCTGAAAGGTGGGAAGGTGATGGGAAGCTTGCCGAAGAGACCTTCCTGTAGGAGTAGGAGGCCCAGGAAATAGGAGGCTCCATGCTGCTCTGATGAAGTTGCAAAACTCCAAATCTGCTCATGCCTCAGACCCACCAAAGACAACATTTTTCTCAATATGGAAAATGCTAATAGGTGCTTTTGTGGAACCCCTCTTGTATAAAGAACCCTATAAATCATACTTCATTTCAGGTTATTCTCAAACAATGCTTTCAGTTGGAAATTCTTTCTCCCACTTCATAGATAAAGAACCCAAGGTTCAGAGAGGGCTAACTTGTCTAAGGTCACACAGCTATCATGTTCTGCAATCAGGATGCAAACATAGGTCTGCTCATGACCTATGAGCCTCTTCTCCCAAAGCCCCCTCCCCCGTCTCACTGAGTCATATCTCACTCTACTCTCATTCTTGTGGAAGGTATTAAAGCACAGTGGTGTTTCCAGGAGAGAGATGGCCACTGCCAGGTACAGTTGCCCCCTCAGACTCCTTTCTTCACAGCATCTGCTTTCAACACCAAGCTCAGCTGCTTGGTTCCATCAGACACTGCCCCAGAGCATCACCTACACGGACCCAGCTGGCTCTTGGACTCACCTGCTGGTTTGTTTCTCCCTGGGAGTATACCCGGGCATGGTGGGAGCTCCTGGAGAGGGCCTGACCACCCTCTTCATTAGGCCCATTAGCTTCCTCCTTTGGCTGAGGCAAGATTAGTCGTGTATTTATTCTTAATGAACTTTTTTCCCTTTGATCCTCCAGAACAGCCATTTCAATTTTGGTTTCTACCTGGGCATGATGAAATTCCAAGCATGTTCTTAACTCCATCCCAGGTTTCAAGGTGTATTAGTTTAAAGACTTACTCTCCATCCAAGGCAATGATACTGGTCTGAGCAGTGCCAGAGAGTTGGAGGTCCCAGACTCACTGTGGGTAAGATGTTAGAATTTCAACCTCTTAATCCTATTGATTCCTCTTTCTTTTGATCTTTTCAGCACTTGTCAGGAGAGGTGAGTTTGTGTAATTTGGAGGGGAGCTGATTGGGTCTGGTTTTATTATGACCTATCTGTGTCATTTAATTAATAAGAAAAGCAGCAGCCAGCTGCCGAAACCACTTAAGGACATCCTTGCAGCTTCTGCTGTTTCAAAGCCCAGGCAATTATTCGGGTTTTAGAAAAGTGACTGAATCAGATCATCAGCCTGGGATGGATTTTGTTTTGCCTTTAAGCAAGCTCCAGTCATCCTTTGTAGAGTCCACAAGTGAATAGAATAACTAAGAAACACGGGGTTCTTTTCAAGGACAGGAAAGGGGAAGAAAAGTAATATTTCCTGAGTGTTCAGGTTGTGCCAGGCACTTAACTCACTTAATCCTCTCAATAGCTGTGGGTTGTAGATCTTATTATCCCCATTTTACAGATTAGAGAGTCTAGCCTCAGAGCTTAGGAAACATGCCCCAAGTTCAAACAGCCAGCAAATGACAAGCCTGTCTGATTTCAAAGTCATTGTGTTTTCATGCTAGGGAGGTTGGAGAATTTCTTAATGCATCCCCAAAAAGTAAGAAAACTTGTTTGTTTTTAATTGTTTCTGTGTTTTTTTTAAGGAATAGGACTTGTATTATTTAAAAGTACTGGGTTCTCAGTTCTCCAGGTGTCAGTACTCACTAAAAACTCTGCTAGTAAGTGGTAAATATAAAGAGACCAGTGGAATGATATGGAGATCTGAGAATCATTCCAACAGAAGTCAGTGAGGGAGGTGACAGGCTGTTCAATAAATAGTATTAGCGTAACTGAATTTCCGTATAAAAATAAATATAAATTTAAATTCCTGCCTTACCTTGTACATACAAACAAACTCCAGATGGCTTATGTTTCTAAAGATCAAAATAAAACAAAATATTTTAAAGAATCTCTGAAACTATTAGAAAAAAATATAAAGGAATACTTTTGTGATCTTGGGGCAGGGAAGACACAAAAAAATAGAAGTAATAATGGGAAAGATTAATAAATGTGGCTACTAGAAATTTTAAACTTTTTGGAGAAAAAAAGGGCCTTGCTTACAAACATAAAGGATGAGACACTACCAGAGAGGATATTGTCAAGATACATATCAACCAAGATTAGTATTGAGAATGTTTTAAAAAACAAAACAAAAAATCTCCTGCAGATTAATACCCTAAGACACACAATGCAGTAAATAAGTGAGCAAAGATTATTAGAACAAGAAGTTCACAGAAGAGAAACGCACCCCACCCAGAAAAAAACAAGTGAAAAAGATGTTCAGCCTTGTGGGGAAATTACAACAAAAATAATAAAACTGGCAAAAATTGATTATTAAGTGTGAGTGAGAATATGCAGCAATAAAAATGGTCACATGCTACTGGCATTAGTGTATATTTGTAAGCCATTTTGGAACCCATTTTGGTAACATAAGTTAAAACTGGCAACGTGCATAACCACTCAGAAACCCATTTGTGGAGCTCTATCCCAAAGAAATTCTCGGTCAGTTGCAGGAGCAGCTCCACTGGGCATGTGTGGTCTTCAGGGCTCTGTCCTCAGGAGGCCCCCGTGCTTGGTTTAATGCTCTGTTTTCACCATCTTGATATGTTAATAGCTTCATTTTTGGAATTATGCTTTTAAGTGAAGTTGGATGGGACGACGGAGTATGTTGTGAGCAGAGGACATGGGTGCAGTGTGTATGCTCCCCTTT
This sequence comes from Mustela erminea, assembly GCF_009829155.1. Lineage (NCBI taxonomy): Eukaryota > Metazoa > Chordata > Mammalia > Carnivora > Mustelidae > Mustela > Mustela erminea. The sequence goes on from NC_045614.1 coordinate 95,127,511, forward strand.
CCCTCTTTCCCTGCTGTCCCATTCATTAACAGCATTGGGGTTACAGGGTGGTCACAGAATTCCCTCTGACACACAATGCATGGGAGTTCAGCAGGACTCAGAGCCAGCAATTGGTAAGCTTGTGACGTCTAGGACTGAGTAAGCCCGGTGCTAGGACTGAGTAAGCTCCAAAGGCCATGCTTTCTGTATGAACCAGAACTTGCTTCAAAGGCAGAAAGAAAGCATGAGCAACCAAGGAACTCTATCATATCCTTTCTTACTTATGTTACCTTCCTTTATCAACCAACCACTTACATTGAAAATGATGACATAGCAGGAAAGGAAAAGGGAACAACTCAGTTTCTTTTCCTTTCAGTCTTTCCTTACTCATCAATAAGCTGAAGGCAGAGAGTGTGGCTAGAAAGTGTATGATCTACAAGTGAAATAAAAGCATTTCAATTACTTTTGTACAGTGTTTTCATTGATATGGTAAGAATGGAATATTTATGCATATAGAAATCACAAAAGGCAAATTGTATAATTTCAGTGATTTCCCCATAAATGATAAATATGCTTCTATTTGCATTTTAAACATGGCATTGCACAATGTAATGATAAAAGGCAAAATTCATGACGATAACTTACCTTTTAATTTTTCTTAGATCTACATCAGGATGGCAAATTAAAAAAAACCCATAACAAGTCAAGGGTTGTCTGGGTGGCTCAGTCAGTTAAGCATCCAGCTCTTGATCTCAGCTCAGGTCTTGATCTCACGTTGTGAGTTCAAGCCTTATATTGGGCTACACACTGGGCATGGAACCTTCTTAAAAAACAAAAAACAAAAAACCTACCATGACAAGTTGAGAGAGAGAGAGAGAGAGAGAGATCATGGAAGAAAGGGAAAGGCTTTATATTTTAGTACATTTAACAGCACTTCTCCCCCAGTTTTGAATAGGGGGCAGGGGCCAGCCCTATAATTTCATTTTACACTGGGCCATGGATTATGTAGCCAGTCCTCTGTAGTTGCCCATGGAAGTATGAACAAGAATGCCCAATTAATGTAGTTGTAAAGATGAAAAAGATGGAAATAATTCAATATCCAGAAATGTCATTGATTAAACAATGGCATAGTCCCTAGGATGAAATAAATCTATTGCCCAAATCCATAGTTACATAATAGAGATAAAAAAAATAAGAATGGTAAAAAATTAAAGCTGGAGAGCATTATACAAGATATGAGAGCCTGCATCTACATAATTTTATAAAGCACCCACAAAATTCATTATTTATGTGTACAGTTAAGTATAGAAACATTGACCAGGCACATACCAAGTTCATGACGGTGATTTTATTTAGGGAGGGTGAGAGAATGGAGCCAAGAAGAGGAAATGGAAGACTTTATGTTTCTTTTAGATCTTATATTTATTTAAAAAATACAACTATTTATGAAGTGGAGCACAGCATACATGGATTTGGTATGTTGTGTTAGCAATCTCCATATTTGTTTAATTTTTTAAAAAATCCTCCCTTTTAAAATTTTAAGTAAGACAGACCAGTCATGTCTCCCACTATCCCTCCAGTCCAAAAGCAATTTCCAAAAAGAAAAAAAAAAAATTTGCTGAAAATGTGGAGTAGAATCCTGCATGTATATGTTTCTTTGAACAAGATGCTAAAGCATGATTCTATCTATTTGTTGATGTGGGAGAGGTGAGAAAGAGGCCTAGAGTAAATCTCTTCAGTGTTTGTGAATAGAGGTTACGCACAGACCATTAGCTAATCATCTGGCTGGCACAGGAAGACACTTACTACATCTAATTTCCAGAGTGATGCTGTCCTGTGTGTGTGTGTGTGTGTGTGTGTGTGTGTGTTTAATTCTCATTAATCAGCTTTTTTGAAGTTATGTGACTTTCATTTCCTAAAGTTGCAAATAATAAGTGAGGCCTTTGGAATCTTCTGTCATCTTCTGGAGGATGGTTACATTCTTGTCCTTGGACCAGGCCAGTACACAGTGGTGATCTACTAATGAATATAGCCCCTTGGTCATGGTTCCTACACAGAGGTGTAATAGCTTTTTAAACTCTGAAGGCTTGAGTTCCAATTGATTCACCATAGGTAAAACATAAGAGGTATAATGCAGCCCTTTTGTGTATAAAAGCATTACAATGAAAAGGAAGTTAATCCAGGGAAGTGATGCCTGCTTTTGTTTTTAATTCCCTCCCTTCCTAGATGCTGGCCTTGTCCCTGGGAACTTGGCTGCTATTTGAGGCCTGGCCCTCTGGGAGTAACATGGTACTGATAATGGCCCGTCAAGGTGACCCTCTCAAGCTCAGCCCAATATCCTTCTGTCTTCTGACCCCATCCCCCACCTCCATCAAGCCCTCATGAGCAAACCACATATAGGTAAGTAGCAGGGGGCCTCCACGCCATATTTTAATTGATATAGCACTTAATTCACAACCTGCACCTCTGCCACTTTTCCCCTTAAACCTCAAAACTTGACAAAGATTAAACATGACCAGCATTTAAAACACAATTCAAAATGTAACTAGCTCTTATGTTGAAAGTGAAAAGAAAAATAAAAGCCTCTATGTGAAAGTTAGATGGCATTTGAAATTATCTTAATATCTCACCAGCGACCCCTTTTCCATCCAGATTGGTCACAAAGACAGAATTTATCTTTCCCAGATAAGTACAATATTTTATTCTAACTTACACAGTTAATAATTCACAAAACAATTACAGCTTCTCTTACTGACATTGTAGACAACCACACTGACTTGAATTTTCTTCATACTAATTGTTTACCCAATGGAGGGGGAGTGGCAACAGTAGGATCACCAGTAAATAAAATTGTGCCTCAAGGTGAAAAACTGATATTGAAAGGAACTTGCTGAGTCAGGGGAAACTCTCCCTGTCTTACTGCTTTGACTCTGATGGCTATGTGGTTAGGAACCCAGAACTTTATCAGCTTATATTATACTGTATCTGCACAAAAATCAATATACAATTAACTGTCAATTATTTGGACTCCTGAAAGGAAGATATCTTTCTCTCTCTCTCTCTCTCTCTCACACACACACACACCTTCCAGAGAATTTATAACCCTATCCATAAACCATTAATATTTGTTTTTGGGAATATGTGATGTGATTTACATTTCAACCAAATTGCCTCCGTAATTGTGTATAATTTAGACTAATATGAAAGTTCATTTGCAGTCTGTGTACATAGCAAGGGAAGGAAGGGAAGTAGTCTGTTAGATGGTGGGAGGAGGGCAGTCAGTGATGGGGAAATCAAATTTTCACCCTGTATAATCCCCAAGGTTAATAATCTGCAAAGTGGATGTTGCTTCATAATCAGGGAAAAGTTGATGTTCCTTCGTTTGTTTATAGCATCTTTTGTTCTGCTAACTCAGATCAGTGCTAGGTGGGGATAGGAGTGGGGATGGAAGGCTTATGGGGGCAGTTGTGATTTCTTTGTTTCCATTTTGCAGATTGCACTCAGAAATACACAGGAGTTGTTGGAGACCCTGAGAGTCCATGAGACGATGTGACCAATAACTTGGAAGCCAAGTCCACTGTCACAGATGTCCTAACACCAAGCTCACTTTTGCAACAAAGCAAAAGTGTACTGACCAGACACATAGATCCTGATTACAAGACTCACTCTAGAGACATGGATATACCCTTTGCTTCCATCTGAACACACTGGGCACAGGGGACTGTTTGGAGAGAAGCCCCATTGCTCTAATTGGGAAAGTCCCAGCCTCCTTAGCAATGCGGATCATTGCTTTTCACTCTACTTCCTGAAATTAGGACTTCAAAATGTTATTAAACATTTGATGTTTATTTTTATTTGTAGTATTGCCTATTGTTTCATCTAATAGCTAGGTGTACCTTAATCTCTCTAACCACTATTCATATATATTGTTTGACATTTAGGTTTTCTAATTTTCTGCAATTACAAAAAATGCTGCAAAAAATATTTTGCTTATGGCACTTTTTTTCTTGTTGAGTGATCCTTTTAGAACAATTCTCATATCTATTCTTAGCAGCTTAAAGTATAGATACATTTTAAGGTCCCTTGCATTTTGTTTTTTGAAAAGGGTATTCCAACATATACTATCATAGTAATAGAGTGCTGTTGTCTTACATTTTGTTTAGTCTAATTTTGTATAATACATTTATTTTTTTCATGTTTCAAGCTTTTATTTAAATTCTAGTTAGTTAACATATAGCGTAATGTTGGTTTCAGGAGTAGAGGTTAGTGATTCATCACTTACATACAACACCCCATGCTCATCACAAGTGCCCTCCTTAATGCCCATCACCCATCTAGCCCATTCTCCACCCACCTCCCTCCATCAACCCTCAGTTTGTTCTCCATGGTGAAACATCTCTTACAGTTTGCCTCCCTCTCCCTTTTTTTTTTCCTTTCTCCTTTCCTTATGTTCATCTGTTTTGTTTCTTAGTAATACATTTATTTTTAAATTTGATCTTCTCAAAGTTCCAGCCCTAGACTTCAGGTCTATACTGTCACATTACTTGAACTGACTCTCCCATATTCCTACGTGAATTAGAGTCTTTATCAAAGGAGCATAGTGCTGGTTTTTCCTAGTAGTCCATCCCACTCAAGCAAAAGGGTCTAGAATTCTCCTTTTCTAAAATAAAAACAGAGTTCTTTTTGTGGAAAACAGAACAAGTATGGCCTGATTTAGTGTTACTGACAAATCCTTATGCTCTGGAGGTACACAGTAGGAGGAGGCTGGGGGGCAGGGGGTGTCTGAAGGCCTCAAGGTCAATCTTGGCCCCTATCAAATAAGCTTCCCAGTATAACACAGAAGCACGTGCACATACCCACATACACACCCCCTGAGCCTCCCTCCCTGTGGAGGCCAGGGATCTATTTAGACTAAAAAAAATGAAAAAGAAACCACGTTTTTTCCCCCCCATGATGTCCAGTGATACTACACTCATCCAAAGTAGTAATAGTATAGATAACTGATATTTTAAAATTGTTCTCCAATGAATTAAGTCTTTTGGGTCAGAAAAGATACACTGAACTATGTATGGGTTTGGTCTGCAACTTTCTTCCTAAAAGAAATTTCTGATTCCAGTTTGCTTTTCTGACAAATGATAAGAGGATAAGCCATAAGGGAACTTAATTCAAAATTAAAATGGCCTGTAAGTGTCACTTCTTTCTCAAAAAGTAACCAGCACCTAAGTATATAAAATTATAGTATTTTTATAAATACAGTTCATGAATTGCTAGCTCACCCAGATTTCCTTTCCCTAAGCTTTCTACACTCTCTATGCAACACTCTTCATTGTTTTGCTGGGTGTCCATTGACTTTTCACCCGTATCTAAAATGTTCCCCTACTTTAGGCTCTGCAGCCCCTGCCCAGGAGACTCCAACATGGTTGCATAGGTGCAATGGTGCCACCTTGTGGGTAGTTGGAATGCTGTGACTTCATCCCAAAGTAAAGTTGCATTTTCCCAACTGCAGGCACAAATGAGATGGTCTTCTTACTACTCTTCCATTTCTAGGCTGATGGGGCTCCAGATGACTGAAGATGTCAAAAGCGTTTGGCGTGGGCAATTTGTAGTGCCTCTTGGCCATGTTTTGAGATTTAAAAAAAGATTTTATTTATTTATCTGCCAGAGAGAGAGAGAGAGAGAGAGGTGAAAGTATAAGCAGGGGGAGCAGCAGGCAGAGGGAGAAGCAAGTTCTCTGCTGAGCAAGGAGCCCACTGTAGGACTTCATTCCAGGACCCTGGGATCATGACCTGAGTCAAAGGTGGAGGCTTAACCAACTGAGCCACCCAGGCATCCTGCCATGTCTAAACATCTTAAACAAACCTTGGGAAATTACTGCATGAGAGTTGTCGGAAATGTTTACAAAATCTGTATCAGACCTAATAGAACATTTTTTCCAATAATACAACAATGTTGCAATATTGCATCATAGGTGAACTGGCATGCTGTGTGACTGGATTTACCCTTATGAAAAATGACTCTATTGGACTTTGGTCTCCAGAAGAATAGGTTCTGTGATGTAATCTTTTGAATATGAGAACTATTTCCACTACAGAAACTCACCCGCATGCTTTTGAACTTTGTGGAATTAGGTGTTCCAGTTGAAATATGTATTAAACCTCTGGATAGAACACACAGAGTTTTAGTGATGCTTAAAAAATGCAAAATTATTTGGGAGAAATGTTTGAATCAGCACAGAAACTACATAGTTTAGCAAACAGTTAATTAAAAAATTAATTTTTTTGTGGTTAAACTCTGTTCTTTAAAAAGCTTACAATCTTTCTCTTCGATGGACATTTTTTTTATATGGTTCAGCTAAAGACTGGAATGCCTGTTAGTGTCCCTTGGGAAAAGAAAGCTATGTGCATGTAAGTCACTCCTAAAAAAGCTATTTGTTCAACTAAGATGTGCTGTACTTACAGTGCTATCACTGTTAGAAAATAATCTCAGATCCTGTCTTCTTGGTGTGTATTCTCCGCTAGTAAAATTCTATTTTGAAATGCAAATAAGCTCTTCTTACTACAAGCTTGTAAAAATAGCAAAACATCTCACAAGAAAAGATATAACTGTCACACAATTAGATATCTAAACAGGAATACTGTGGTGATGTTTGATTTTGGCTCCATTGCAACGGTGTATATTCAATGATGAGGTAGGACAGGACAAGATGGTAAGTCAGAGAAGAAAGTAGCTAATAACACCAGATTAGGATGGCCCTGAACCCAGAGCCTGGCAGACACAGAACGAACTTCCAGGGGGTCATCATGGGTCCTGAGAGAAATAAACACTGCTGAGGGAGCCCTCTTAACTCCCTGGTTAAATCAGATTAACTAGAACCAACAAACTGCCATTGCAAGCCAGAATGTCTTTTAGAAGAAATTTATGAAAGTGAGTTTATAAAGAGTTTATGTCTTAGGGTCAATACCAATTTCGTTCAATTATTTCAACTTTATTTCCCTACAATATTGTACTTCCTGTTGATGTTTCTATTGACCACCCTGTGGCACTGTAGGATCCTGAATCCTCAAAGAGAGATCCAATTATAGTCTATGATGACACTTACTAGACAATATAGTGGGTTCATGTGTTGCACAACGATGTTCACAAATACAGAAACAGCACAAGTTACCTGATCCACCTCAACTAATCAGAAATTTCAATTAAATAGAACACCAGTTCTGATTCTATTCCATTACGGTGATAATGAAGATGAAAAGGAGGAGCAGGAGTAGAAGAACAAGGAGAAGGAGGAGGAGGAGAAGGAGAAGAAGAAGAAAAGGAGAAAGAAGAAGAAAATTCTTCAAATAATAATTCTGGCTCCCTTCCAACTCATCCCTACTTTACACTGAGGAATCCCCCTGTGTTTGGTGGACCTGTACTTTGGGAGGACAAGTGAGCAACAAAGTCATGTGGTGATGCTACTAGCCTGAACTTATGATTGCCTCCCTCAATCTTCCAGTATGGGAATATATGTGCTTATATAAATGCTGTTCTTTACAAGAGCCCTTTAAATAATTTGTCAAAAACATCTTTGATAACAAGGTGCACTATTTTCAAGAAAATATCTTATAAAATTGGAGCCCAGAGCATGGATATGATCCACTGATAATGCTGTAACTACCACTTACTCATCACTTATGGAGTCACATTTGCATTGTCTCTCGTGTTTAAGGCACCCCTGCCATGGTGGCAGTTGTATCTCCCTTTTCCAGAAAGGGAACCCATTTCACAGAAAAAGTAACCAGAAAAAGGCAATGTGGCCGATAGTGCACAGACAGAGCTCAAGTCTTCCCGGATTCCCTTGCCAGGTTCTAACAGAAGAGCCATGATGCTGTTTGGATAGGAAAGTCTATTCTCTCTGTCTCTTCTTAGCTCAGTGGAAGGTCCCTCTGCCTCTTCTTAGCTAGACAGCAGGAAGAGTAGATGGATCTGTGTCAGATACCAACTGAACCCACATTTGTTGCCCCTCTTTCCAGCATTTTTATATTCCTCTTCTATTCTGGGTTCTTCAAATAGGTAAGGGCCATTCCTCTACTTAAAATAACACCCCTTAAAATAACCCCTGCCATTTTTACTGCCCCTCCTACCTACCAGTCTAAATCTCTCTTTTTTATTTCCAGCTAAACTTATCAGATGAGTGTCCTAATTGCTATTTCCATTTTTCTTTCATTCTCATGACGAAATGTATCTCTATTTCCTACCACTGTAGTAAAGTTGCTCTCCTCATATTTACCCATGACATCTGCTCCAATGCCAAAGGCCCTTTCCCATTCCTGATAATCTGAAATTCTCTGAAACATCTCACACAGTTGACCACATGCAACATTTGCCTCCTATCTGTAAAAATACCAGCAGCCAACACACATGGAACAGAGACTTTGTGCTAGGCTCCAGGTAACCACATGACATACATTATTTCATTTAATCCTCACAACACCCCTGTGAGGTTGATTCTGTTATGGGTCCCCATTTTACAGATGAGGAGACTGAGACTCAGGGGGTAAAGTAACCTGTCCAGTATTGCATAAACAAGTACCTGGCAAAGACAGATGTTATGCTAATTTCAACAACCTTTACCCAGTCTTACTACCTTACTGGCATGAAGCTAAGTTCTTTACAGGTATTATCTAATTATTTGGTGTCACATCTTCTCCTGTCTTACCTAACCGTGAGCCTACTATAATGCCTAGCTTATAGTCTTCTGCCTAAAATACGCTCTATCTCTCCTCTTTACTCCTTCAACTTCTAAATTCAATGGCTTTTAAAGATTCACTCACATCAAATACTTATTGATGTACAGAGCATGGTGCCAGACTTTGAGCATCAGAAGGGGAGCGAGGCATGCTGCCACCTCCCTCAAGTCAACCATATAGTGGGGAGACAGATGTGGTACAAGCACTTACCTGAGTCAATCAGCAGCCACAAGAACATGACCTCTGCCTGTCTGTGAGGTTTGGTGTAAAGTGGTATACCATCCCAGATACCCCTTCCTGGAAAAGTCTCTACTGCTTTTCAATGCCAAGCTCTCAAATAACCCCCAGCAACTTCCACAAGTGCTGTTTTAGTGGTGAAGTTTGAGCACTCTGGCAACCAGGTAAACAGTGGATATCAACCCAGGTCTCATTAAGGCAGGAGATAGCCCATGCCTCCCTACCCTGGGGCAGCCCTTGAGGTCAGGTCAGAACTCCCTACTCCCTCCTGATTATGCCTGGGCCCCTGTGCTTGATTGACAGTCAACGCAGAACAAATGCTCTCCTCCACTTTCTCCTAACTGTGTTTGGTTCCAGGCATCTCTGCAGCAGGAGTATGAGCTTCTCACTAGCTAATAGGAACATACCTTTGCTTTGGTTTCTTTCACAAGTACCCAGCTTTGGACTAAGTATATAAAAGGGATGCATCAGATATACCTGCTTGAGTAAATTTCTCCCTTCAGTACCTGGTGTGAAATAAATGGAATTTACTCCCTAAAACTCAAGTCTCTTGAGCCAGAAAGCAAGCACGCTAGCTTTCAAAGAAAAATGCAGTTGTGTCAAAAGAATATAGGCATCAGCTTGAAGGGCTTCCTACTGGTCAAAGTTGGGGAGATTTAAGCATTAAATACATGATAACTGTAAATAGAATATATTGAAAAATCCATAAGTCTACAGTGATACTCAAAAGAGAAAAGGGAAAAAAATGATTCGTCACCATTAGAGAAGGCTATTCCATCAACTGTTTACTTGTAAAATTTATAATTAATAGGAAAGAATTAGACATTATCCTGCCTTCCAAGTAGCAGCTATTTTCCAGGGTAACCAGAAGACATTTTTCCTTTATTGTAAAACCTCAGCTAGTAATAGGTGGACTTACAGAATTAAAAAATCTCCCTGATATGAGGAAGTGGTGATGCAACATGGGGGCTTAAGTGGGTAGGAGAAGAATAAATGAAACAAGATGGGATTGGGAGGGAGACAAACCATAAGTGACTCTTAATCTCACAAAACAAACTGAGGGTTGCTGGGGGGAGGGGGTTTGGGAGAAGGGGGTGGGATTATGGACATTGGGGAGGGTAAGTGCTTTGGTGAGTGCTGTGAAGTGTGTAAACCTGGTGATTCACAGACCTGTACCCCTGGGGATAAAAATATATGTTTATAAAAAATAAAAAATTTAAAAAAAAAATCACTACATCACAACTCCTAATAAGAGGAATGATTAAGACATGGATCACTGCTGGATGCTAAAATCATTAGGGGACAGTTGTCTGGTGCTAGCATATCACCCTGTAGATTACAAGGTAGAGGCTTTTCAGAATGGGGATTGGTGTTTTATCTGAGCCTCACCAGTAGTGGGACAACCAGAAAGGATGAACCTTTTGTGGTGAAAGCCACGTGAGGTACAACATCAGCTGTGATATATTCTTCCAGAACTATTTAGGCTGAATCTAACCAAGCCTTTAGCTTTAACTTTCAGTTTGCAAGAAATACAGTGATTAGGGGAACAAGTGAAACAATTTCACAGGGATCATACATCCACAAGGTGGTACACTCCAAAGGACCGCTGGCCTAGTGTCACAAGGTATTGTTAATTGAAACAAAAGGGAATATGGCTAAAGGAGACAGGCATAACAATGAAATATAGTGTGTGGTCCTTGTTGGGATCCTGGTTTGAGTAAGCCATTTTGGGGACAGTTGGAGAATTTTTCACATGGACTAGGTATTACATGATATCAAGGTATTCTTGTGAATTCTGTTAGCTGTTATAATGGAATTGTAGTAACATAGGAAAATGTGCCCAAATTCCGCCCTGAAATGACTATTGTTGGTATAGATTAACTTCATTTCAGACACTTCCTCATGAGTGAGAGAGAATGAATAGAGAAATATTCCTATAAAGATAAAATAATTCTATATATAATTTTAAGGGGAAAATTACATTGAAATTTAACTGAATTTCAAGAAGAAAGAGGAACCAAAATGAATCTGAAGAAATGCCTGAACTTTAGATGAGTGCTTCTTTACTACATGAAATTGCTAAAAATGTAGCACTAAGATTATGAACAAAGTTTGGGAAGCATTTTAAGAGACTGAGGCCATAATTTTTTTGGATAAACTAGGTGCATAAATTTTAAGCAACAGTGATCGACAACTTGGTCTAAAAGTTGAAGAAATTAGCCTTCTTATTTTCCCTCCTATCATCTCCTCCACCTTCCAAACCCATACTTACCTGTTGATCAGGTAAGGATTTTTTTTCACCTCCCCTTCCAATTTCCCTCAACTCCCTTCTCCTCTCCATCTCCTCTTGTCCTCAGTGCTATTTGTTATGCTCCACAAATAAATGAAACCATGTTTAACCACTGTTCACACGCTTGTCTAATTTTAATTTATATATATATTTAAAGATTTCATTTATTTATTGGACAGACAAAGATCACAAGTAGGCAGAGAGGCAGACAGAGAGAGAGAGAGAGGAGAAAGCAGGCTCCCCACAGAGCAGAGAGCCCCACACGGGGCTCAATCCCAGGACTCTGGAATCACAACCCAAGCCGAAGGCAGAGGCTTTAAACCACTGAGCCACCCAGGCACCCCTAATTTTAATTTATATTTAATAGATTCAATGCCCATCACATTTATCACAACTCCATTTTTTAGTTATTTTTTTATTCATCTCTTGATAGACTGGATCTTATCAAAACATTTTTTTTTAAAGATTTTATTTATTTATTTATTTTTATTTGACAGAGAGAGATTACAAGTAGGCAGAGAGGCAGGCAGAGAGAGAGAGGAGGAAGCAGGCTCCCTGCTGAGCAGAGAGCCCAATGCGGGACTCGATCCCAGGACCCTGAGATCATGACCTGAGCCAAAGGCAGCGGCCCAACCCACTGAGCCACCCAGGCGCCCTCAAAACATTTTTTATAATGTCCATCAATGTCTCAAAACTTAAAGCCAGAGGGATTAATACCCCAAAACTTCTCTATTCCTTCCCTCTGATCTTTTGCCTGGATTTTTATTGGCCAACCCTAACTATTAGCCAGAAGGTATGGGGGCCTGTTGATGTGATCTTGAGAAATCAGCACCTGTGGCAGGGTGGGAAGGAGGAGGAACAGATCTGGAGCAGGAAACAGAGACAGTCCATTACATGTGAGTAGTGGGAAACTGTTGCTGGTAGGACAAGCAAGATAAGGACTGAAAATGTCACCACCAGACATCAAGGTCCTCATGAACTTAGAGGAGCCCTTGGTGGAGAGTTTTGTGGAAGTCAGAATGGAGTGGGCTGCAGAGTGACTGGCAGGTGAGGAAATGAGGAGATTTCACTAAGTTGGGCTGAGAATGGGGAAGAGGAAAGAGAGTGACTGCTTGAGGGTGATGTATAAATGAGAGAGATGCTATGGATAATATTTCAAAGAGCTTATTGATGTACTCCCTGCCACTCCCACCTGCTCTGCTCTCAGTGAATTTCCCCTCATACCCTGAGGGACTTTCCCTGATTCCAGCCAACCCGTTAGACAGGAATCATATACTGCTTTGGGACAAGAGGTCACTATGGAACCAGATAGACAATGACAGCAAATTGTGGCTCTTCAGTTCAAAATGGACTTGTCTGGGTATAAGGTAGAAAGACTCTGACACATTCTTACAGAACCAGTTTATCCGACCCTTGCCGCTGAGCTGAAAGACCCCCAGAAATGCTTTACTCACACCTTGGACTGAGTCTGACAGACACCCCCCCCCACTTCCATTAAGAGGGGTAAGAGTAGAGAGGACTCATGCCTCATGCCAAGGTAAGACCCAGGGTGATGGCGAGCCTCTTAGAATAATTCCCGGGCCTTTCTGGTGCAGCAGCTGTACAGTGGAGGGATTTCTGTCATTTTTGACAGCCCACAGAACATCATCCCTACATTACATTCTTCATGACATTATGCTAACTGGACCCCAGAAGGTTCCTTGGTATCTTTGATTATTAATGTGGACCTCGGGACCATATGGAGAAGTAGGAACTATAGAAACTATATTCTCTGTGAATTTATTGTTCCTCTTCCCCCATTCCCTTAGCACTATCATATATGGAGATTATGGGTGGTGATTAATATTTTAGGTTACCAAAGGGAGTATGACGAATTGATGTCACTCCACAATAATATGATAATATAATGAGACATTGAGTGTTTCCTATGCCAGAGACACGAACTCTTCACCTGAAGGAAAGAGGAGAACGGATGCTGTGGGGCAAGGGGTTGAATAGTACTGGATATCTTCCATTTGTTCTTTCGCATCCACTATCTACCCTTTTCTGCTCTTGTGGGAGGCTGAATAATAACCCCCAAAGATATCCAGGTCATAATCTTGGGAACCTGTGAACGTTACCTTATATAGTGTTAAAGATTTTGAGATGGAGAGATTATCCTGGATTATCTCACTGTGCCTTAAATGCAATCAGAGTGTTCTTACAAGAGGGGGAAAGGAGAATCTGAGGCAGAAGAGAAGAAGGCCATGGGAAAGAAGCAGAGAGAAGCAAAGTCAGAGAGGGAAGATGTACATCACTGGCTTTGAAGATGCAGAAAGAGACCAAGAGCCTAAAAAAAATGCATGGAATGTCACTCTAGACTCTGGAAAAAGCAAGGGAACTGGTCATCCCCTGGAACCCTTGATTTGAGCCCTGTAAGGCTTGTTTTAGACTTCCAGACTCCAGAACTGCAAGAGGATACATTTCTGTAGTTAAGCACTACATTTGCGTTCATTTGTTGCAACAGAAATAGGAAAAAATATATACAATCCCATTCTCTGCCCTGCATAGACTCTAAAATGGCTCCTTTGCCCTCTCATTTCTGGTCAGTTTGGCCCAGTTGGCTACTCTTGTATAATAGGATCTAAGATTATTCAGGAATAACTAGAGACAAAGTATTCAGTCAGACTTATCCAGGGATGACGTTTTGTGTAGTAGGTTCAGGGATAATGGAGTTGGATTGTACAGGCTGTCAGGAGCCAACTGTGTACATCCCTCCCTAACCCTATGTTCAGTGGCATCATGGTGATGGCTTGAAATCATCCAGCCATGGGAAAACTTACATCATGGAAATCAGCAAATGCTACAAATCAGCCACTGACTCAAATTGCTTGTTAAATATTTGTAAGCATCCTACTGAACGAAAAAAGAAAGAGATTAAAGAGATTATGATATTGGGAAGAGGATTACTAAAATTACTCTGTTTAATTACTAAAAATTTTAAAACATGACATATAAAGGGCCTCAAGGATTAGATAAATATATTAATAAACACAAAATTCAAGTCACCTTTAGTGATCTGGAGAGGGAGATACAGTCAGGGAAGGGATATGCAGGGCTCCCAAGGTACTAATAATATTGTATTTATTAACTGTGGTGGGTACAGGGGTGTTCATTTTATTATTACTCTTTAAGCTTCTAGCTAGGTTTTATACACTTTTTTGCAGGTATAGTATACCTCCATTACATATTCCTAAAGTTGGTTTGTAATTTTTTTGAGACTAGTATACAGACTCAGTTGTTTTGTCAGAGAAAGATATCATGGAATGGTTAAGAACCTGAACTTTGGAGGCAGACTCAAAGTCCAAACCTGAATCTTCTGATACTAGTTCGGTGACATTGTGCAAAGTGTCTTTTATTTCACAAATTTTTTAAAACTTTTATTTTTTAAAATTTCTTTTCAGTATCCCAGAATTCACTGTTTATGCCCCACACCCAGTGCTCCATGCAATATATACCCTCCATAATACCCACCACAAATATTTTTTGAGTACCTACCATATTCCAGACATCATTTTGTGTACTGGGAATACAATGATTCAGAAGACAGGTGGGCCAGAATCACAATATCATTTTCTCTTGTTATAAATCTTCTACTTTAGTCTCTATGACCCTCAGTTCTTATCAAGGACTTGGAATTTGTGAATATTATGCAGGGGTTAGCAGAGTTATGGTACTTGGTAATTGCTCCATTAGTGGTGACTATTTTACAACTAACATGTAAGAGAAATAAAATGATCTTTCATTTATCAGGCAACACTTGGAAAGATGTTCCATGTAAATGAATTTTTCTAGACTTTAATTCCTTGTTGTCTTGAATTTTTTTAACTGAGGTATGACATGCTTACAGTAAGTGTACAAATCATAATTAATAACAATAATTTTATATAATTATACACCCATGTAACCACAATCTACATCAAAATACAACATATTTCCAGAAAAGTCTCACAGAAATTCCTAGAACTTTTTGACTTTAGACATTTTCATGACTAAATTTCTGAAAAATTTGACATGCTTTTTTTGGTTTTGGGAAGGGAGGAGTAGAAACATAACATAACTTTGTTGTTGGTTATTGCCAGGGGGTGCTAGAATTTGCTGTGTTCTTTCTTCTCTCCCTTTCCTTCTCTGTATCTCTTTTAGATATACAAATATAACATGAGGTTGGATAAGTTTGTGTCTGATTTTTGGTCTTTTCTAGTTAAAATCAGGCCTTTCTCTTAAATGTCCACACTTCCTTAATGTACATTATTTTTAAGTTTTTGTAGAGTCATATATAAATTACTCATAACTACATGTGAAATAAGAATCATATTGGCACTAAAGGCAAATAAAGCCCAGTGAAGGACGTTTTAGTGACAAGACCTTAGGACAGCTATGTCAGGCATTTAAAGAGATTTTGTTCATTTTTTGACAATTTTTTTTCTCTTCTATGAATTTCACATAATTTGGGCCTGAAGTAGAGTGATCTTAAATATGGATTTATTTCTCCAAGTAGCATCCTTTCAAAACTGATAGTAATTTGGTCCCTTCTTATAGATGAGGAAGGAGGCACAGTGCAGAGTGTAGCCCACATTAGGGCAGCTGTCTTAGTCCAGGGTCTTTTCTTCCCTGCCACTTGAATTTTCAGAAATATCTCTTTTCATTTCTCTAGGAACCAAGTAAATCTGAGAGTTGGTGATTATCTAAACAGCCAGGTAATCCTAGCAATTACTTCCTTAGGGTGGACTGTGGTCCCTTAGAGATACTCCAGATTCACCACTTGATCTTGACTCACTTCCTGCTCTTTGGGAGTCATGGATAATTCTAGACTTCAGATCACGTTAGGGGATGAATTACTGGAGTGGGATGGATGTATTCTGTATGCAACACAAATTCATGGATGGGTGCCAACTGTCCACATGTGTCCCCTGAGTCTTTTTGTAAAGACTTGGCCCAGAAAGTTCATCTTATTCTTAAACAGAAACTTAATGAATAAAAGACTATCGAGGCTAGACCTTCAGGAGTGTGTGGATCTCACATCCACCCATCCATCCGTTCATTGACAGCTTGCCGTGTGTTAGACCCTGTGCAAGGGGCTGCTTGTAACTCCCAAGAACCCCAGGCTCATCCTGGCCTGCCACCTCTGAATGAATGTACTTTCTTGGCTTCGTTTTATTTCTCTTTTCTTAGAGACCCATCATCTCCATGCAGTGTGGACCCAGTTTAATCTTGGTTTGGAAATAAGCTCATTTTTCTCCCCATTTATAGAGAGGAGTCTCCACAAGAGAGAGGCGGTGTTGCTCCGTGGGCTGTGGAGGAGAGATCATTGCACTGCCTGAGATGGCTTTTCTCCCCTCTGCAGACTCCGAGAGTCCCACTTGGACTCCAGAGTCCCATTGAGAGCATGACAGCAATGTTTATGTGCAATTCTAATGCTGGTTTGAGCAGCATAAGTGCTTTTTAATGCATAGCATTACAGTGAGTGGGCCCTATTCTCTCAGGCTCTGAATAGCTGTCTAGAGGGGCGTAATTCCCAGCTCTGCCTCCAAGCACAGTTATTTACAAGCTCAGTTACACGTTCACGTCAAGTGTGGTGAAAGCCAGGATGGAGATGGGCTGAGTTGAAAGCAATTTGGCAAGTCTTTATTCCCTGCATAATCACTCAGATCCCTCAGCCACCCTTGACCAGAGCTTCCTGTTCACATATGTCAAAGGGAGCCTGGGAATTTGGGGAGATCGACTGCAGAAGTAAAATTTCTTCCTTTTGCCCCTCTCCCTCGGAGGTTCTCCATCAACCTCTTTGTTACCCTCTAGAGCTACACTAATATTAAGATTCCCAGCCCAGATGTGTCCACTGCTCTCTATCTCCACAGCTTTACCCTGTACCAAATTCCTTAAGTGTCCAAATTAAACCTGCTTCCATTTTCCATCCCTTGCCCTAATCCAGCCATCACCCCACAACCACACCAGATTTTTTTTTTTTAGTATAAATCAGACCTTATCACTACACTGCTGAAAACTCTCCAATGCCTTTCCATCAAGTTCAGAATAAAATTTACCTCATATACCCCATTGCATGTTCTCTGTCTTGCTCACCACAATCCAGTCACACTGGCCTCCTGACTATTCCTAAAACACACCAAACTTAGTTCTATCTCAGGGCCTTTGCACATTCTGCTACATCTGCCTTTCCCACAGCTGCCTTTTCTTTGCTCAGGTCTGAGGTCAAACTTCACTTTTTTAAAAGAGGTTTTCCTTGAATATACAGTCTAAATAATCATTTGTATCTCCCCATTACTCATTAAACCATTGTCCTTTGTTTTCCTCAAAGCACTCAACATCATGGGAAATAATCCTATTTATTTGACCACTTATGTGTTTTTCTATGTACCCTACTAAAATTTAAAAAAAATCTGTGAGAGCAGGAATCTTGACTATCATGATCACCATGGCCTGGCACATAGTAGGTTTTCAATAAATGTTAATTGAGGGGCCTGGATGGCTCAGTTGGTTAAAGCCTCTACCTTCGGCTCAGGTCATGATCTTGGGGTCCTCAGATCGAGCCCCTCATCGGGGTCTCTGCTTGGCGGGGAGCCTGCTTCCCCACCCACCCTCCCGCCTGCCTGTCTACTTGTGATGTCTCTCTCTGTGTCAAATAAATAAAATCTTTAAAAAAACAAAAACAAAAAAAATGTTTATTGAAAGAATGCATTTTCTCAGCAAAGTGTTTAGTGATGGAAACTGTTTTGCTGTTGCCATCACTGTTATTGCCTCTAACTGCTGCCTTTTCTATATAGTCATTTTAGGACAAACAAAATTGGGCCACTGTGATTTTTTTTTCCATTTTTCCCTTAACAGTGTTATTTGTTTTTGTTTTTGTTTTTTTTAAGATTGTTTATTTATTTTAGGGAGAGAGAGAGAGGGCACACAAGTAGGGGGAAAGGGAAAGGGAAGGAAAATCTCCAGCAACTCGCCACTGAGCATGGAGCCTGCCACAGGGCTTGATCCCACAATCCATGAGATCATGACATGAGCTGAAATCAAGAGTGGAATGCTTAACCGATTGAGCCACCCAGGGGTCCCTATTTATTTATTTTTAATCAAAATTATACATGCCTACAGTTTAAAGTGTTAACTAGTTCTATAAGGTATGCTAATTAAAATTTTTTTTTTTAAATTGCAGGTCACCCTTCTGTCTCTTCCCCCTTTCCACAGGCAATGATTTTCTCTTATTTTATTTGACATCTTAGGATTTACGTCCATGTTTCAAAATATCTATTTTGTCAATTTATGACATTTTCTGTTTTAGGCATTATTGGATGACTTCCCTCTCACAAAGATGAGGATATATCAGGATGCCTGGGTGGCTCAGTTGGTTAAGTGGCTGTCTTCTGCTCAGGTCATACTCCCAGAGTCCTGGGATCAAGTCCTGCATAGGGCTCCCTGTTCAGTGAGGAGCCTGCTTCTCCGTCTGCCTGCCACTCCCCTGATTGTGCTGTCTTTCTGAGATAAATAATAAATAAAACTTTTTTTTTTTTTTTAAGATGAGGATTTATTGACCTTCCTATGAGAGATGGGGATTCAGGTTCCTTTCCTACTTTTTGGTCAATTACCTTCACGCTCCCTCCTCATCGCTGCTCTTCCCACTAGAGTTCGTCTTAGTTTGATTAGAGTAATATTTCATGTGGATATTACTATAACCACTTAAGCACTGTAACAACTAAGCCATATAGTAACATATGAATACTTTTCCTTTCCTGCACAACCTCTGTTCACCAAGCATGTGCTCAGATGTTCTTGCCCAGAATCTATTTGCATCCACAGGAACCTTTGCCAGAGAACTGGAGATTCTTCCTCCAACTTCTGAACTGTGACTCAGCTTGGAGAGTCCTTCGGAGAACAGAAACAGGAAACTCTTCTCAAGCCAATTTCCTATGCCTTAGTATGTTGACTCAGAAATCACTGAATCTGGTAAATTGGAAGTGTTCTTTTGGAAACACATCCGCTTGGCTGTCTCCTATGTCCATATCATGACACTGTCACGCAGCATTCCTCTCTGAGGGGCTCTTCTATGTGGCAGCCTGAGCTTCCTAATGGAACTGTGTTATAAAGTGTTTTATAAACTGAATTATGCCCCCCACCTCAAATTTATATCCTGAAGACTTAACCAGCCAATGTGATTTTATTTGGAGATAGGGCCTTTCAGGAGGTACCAAGGTAAAATGAGGCATAATGGTGGGCCCGAATCAAACAGGTGTCTTTATAAGAAGAGAAGGAGCCACCAGGGATGTCCAAGCACAGAGAAGAGACCACGTGAAAACATGAGAAGATGGCTACCTGCAAGCCAAGTGGAGAGGCCTCGGGAAATAGCAAACCTACCAGCACCTTGATCTTGGATGGCTAACCTCCAGGACTGTAAGAAAATAAATTTCTGTTGTTTAAGCAATGCAACATGTGTTATTTTGCTGTGGCAGCCTGAGCTGAGTGACACACTTTATGGTTTTTTAATGTTTTGGAGCTAAGGGGAGAGAGGGGCATCTATTCCTGCCCAACTTATCCAACGCTTGCAACTTCTCCAACAGCCCCAAGCCCTTTTGGGCCCATATTGGGTATACATGCTGAGTGGAATTTAGAATCCCTTTCTTACTGACCTACATGCTGCTCAATTGCTTTTTCTACAAAGGTGAAAGTATTTCACTCTCAAGATTCATCTGATTCCTAAGGATTTACATGCTGAGTTACTTGAAGTTGAAGGAAGCCAGAATTTGTGTGGACTTCATGCCTCCAACCAGGTTAGAATTTACAGCGTTATGAAGGCTTTTCATGGTCTTTGTAAAGTTTTAAAAACTGTTAAATTTTAACTTTAACAACTTGGGTTGTAGGTTGATAGAGACACCCTATATGTATTCCCATAATGAGCAATGAATTTTCTTCTGGAAATGGATAGAAGCTCATTTCTGCTGGCTGCAGGTTCATCTTCTTTTCTAAGGAAGCCATTTTTCATTTGTCATAGGATTCGAAATTTTAAAAAATTGTCTACAGTTGTATAGCATAGCTGTCTTAATCACAAATAAATTGGCTTCTGAATGCCATTTACATATTTTTCTCATACCTCAGCTCGAGTTCATTTTTATTATTTGCTTTATTTTTTATCAATGTAATACATGCACGGTTTTTAAAATTGCATTTTAAAACTAGAGAAAACAATGGTCCTTTATCCTAGTCCTCCCCATTTCTATTCTTGCTCCCTAGATGCCAGGATTTTTAACTTTTCAAAGCTGTTTCTTCTATTGGTTACTTCTATAGTTCCAGATAATGTGCTTCTACTACTATTTCTTGATTTATCCACTCTTGACATTATCTATTGATTATGGTGGTAAGATTAATAGCTATTTAACTCTCTTAGGCTGTCCCCTCCTCACCTGTCCACACCCTCCTAATATAGTTATTTCACTATTTTTGTTAAATCCATAATCGGTAGTTTACAGCATTATGACACAGTAAATACATCCTCTGCAAAGCAAAAGAATGTATCATGACTACCTTTTCTCTCTTTATATATAGTTTTTTGTTGTTGTTGTTGTTGTTGTTGTTATGTTTTGTCTGGTGTCTCTAGTTGCCTTCCTGATTTCCTGGTGCTTTTCTGGCATCAGCATAACCACATGATTTCCAAATGCTTCATCATGTTGGACATTGTATGGAGTCTCCTTTTTCTTGAAGACCCCTTACTCAGGATCTTCCCTCCAACCAGCACCAGCTATCATCTTGTCCTGCAGCCCAGCGCTCTCCTGAAAAGTTCCTGCTCCTCTCTGCAGAGTTGATTCTAGGGCTTCCCATATCAGGTTGGCTACTACCTTCTCTGGTTTCATGCCTGGTTCTACTCAAGCACATTCTAAGACAAGAGGCTGTTCATATCTTTGCATGTACAAGATGTGTCCATTTTCTCCCCCATTTGGATGGATTCTTTGGTTGCATGTACAATTCTTTTTTTTTTAAGATTTTATTTATTTATTTAACAGACAGAGATCACAAGTAGGCAGAGAAGCAGGCAGAGAGAGAGGAGGAAGCAGGCTCCCTGCTGAGCAGAGAGCCTGATGCGGGGCTTGATCCCAGGACCCTAAGATCATGACCTGAGCTGAAGGCAGAGGCTTTACCCCACTGAGCCACCCAGGTGCTTCTGCATGTACAATTCTAAATCAAAAATTATTTTTCCTCACCATTTTGAAGGCACCAGACCACTGTCGTCCAGTGTGTCATACCCACCGTTGAGAAGTTTGATGCCATTCTGATTCTTCTGATTCTGATTTTGTAGTTCTTTTTCTTTCTGCTCCAGAAGTTTTTAGAGTTGTATTTTATCCCAAAGGCTCTGAAATTTCGTGATAATATGCCTTAATGTTAGCTGTTTCTAAATTCATTATTTTAGATACTTAGTAGGATTTTAACTACAAGTCTCTTTTGGGGCACCTGGAAGGCTCAGTCAGTTAAGTGTCTGCACTCAGCTCAGGTCATGATCCCTGGGGTCTTGGGATCCAGCCCTGCCTCTGGCTTCCTGCTCAGTGGAGAGTCTGCTTTTCCCTCTCTTCCCCACTTGTGCTCTCTCTTGCTATCTATGTCTCTATCTTTCTCAAATAAATAAATAAAATATTTTTAAAAATAAAAAAATAAATGTCTCTACTTTCATGCTTTAGCTCTGGAACATTTTCTTGCATTAAAAAAAATAATAACTTTTTCCTCTCCATTCTCCCTGGGTTCCCTTTCAGAATAACACTCATGGATCCAATGTTGGGCCTCCTGGATTACATCCTCAATAGTTCTTAACTTTCAATCTCACCTATTTCTCCTCTCCTTTTCTGGAAATTTCCTCCATTTTATGTTCTAACATCTATTGAAATTTTAACTTTAGCAATGTTTTTCAATTCCAAGGCCTCATTCTTATTCTCTTAAAGTTCCTTTTAGGGACACCGAGATGGCTCAGCGGGTTAAAGCCTCTGCCTTTGGCTCAGGTCATGATCTCAGGGTCCTGGAAGCGAGCTCCTCATTGGGCTCTCTGCTCAGCAGGGAGCCTGCTTCCCCCTCTCTCTCTGCCTGCCTCTCTGCCTACTTGTGATTTCTCTATCAGATAAATAAGATCTTTTTTATAAAAGTATTTTTTTTTTTTCTGCTGGAAGCCTTCTTCAATGCCTGGTGACTCTTTGCCATCTGTTCATACTTATGTGGTGATAAAAGGATAATTGAAAGCTGAGGGTCACCAGGGCAGGGCTTGCTAACTGGTGGTCTGTGTTCCAGATTGAGCAAGCAGGGTCGCTGGGACACCCCTAAGTGTCACTCAGTAGGCCATCTAGAAAGAAACTTCTGATCTTCACAGTGCGATAGACACCTGATTACTGACATTCTGCAAGTAAGGTAGTGGGCAATGAGTGACTGGAATTCACTGGTATGTGCTCATCTTTGGTGTTAATTTCTTGTCTTTGGTCCCCTACCTCATCCCATACCATGACATCCTAGACCCCACTCTGGAATTCTGAGGACAAAGTGGCTCTGTTTGATGCATACTTCGCACTGTGTCTTCCCTATTTACCTTCTAGCATCTAAAAATGTATTGAAATCTTTATTCAGTGTTATCTTCTGCACAATCTTTTTGTCCCTATGGGCTGATGTATTATATTCCTTTAGGTGGGGTCTTAGGAGAAAGAGTACATAATTCTTCACCTTTAACAAAAGGCAGCTTGAGTTATTAAGGCTTTGAAAACACATAATAATTGTACAATTCTATTTCTATGAAATACCCAGAATAAGCAAACCCATAGAGATAGAAAGCAGAGTAGTGGTTACCATGGGCTAAGGGGAAGACAGAATGAGGAGTGACTGCTCAGTGAGTACAGGGCTACCTCTGGGGGTGAAGGAAAATTCTGTAACAAGACCGTGAGAATGGTTGCCCAACATTATGAAATATACTCGTTTAAATTGTGAAATTATGGAAATCTTTTGTTATGTAGACTTTATCACAATAAAAAAATAGAAAAAATATGTAGTGACCATGAAAAACTTACAGATTTTCACAGAGTGTATTCAGACCACGCTCCCGTAGAATCCTGGTGTTCTACTATTTGTGCCAATGTGGCAATTGAAACAATAGCAGCCTGCCCCGTTCATATTTGAAAACAGTCAATTCCTGAGTAGAATATTCTCAGTTTCAAGTTTTCTTCCCACACATTTTTCTTTAACTTCTGACACCTGATGCCTCTTATCCATCACGAAGCCCAATAAAAGGTTTTCTCTTATTTACTGTAAAACTAAATATAAAGAATTATTTCAAATTGAAAATATAAGTATCTCTTGCTGTTCTACAAAGAAACCAAGCCATCCCCAATTTACATAACAATAAAATAATATTATTTATTATATGTAATTAATAAATAATATTATTAATGTTATATATAATTAATAGCAACACTCAGTTGTTAGTCAAATAAATAAATTAAAAAGCAGCTTTCTGTGAAGAATTATTATAAAACTCTGAACTGGTTCATTAGTTGGATCAGGAATGCAGAGGCAACTGGGTGGCTCAGCCATTTAGTGTCTGCCTTCAACTCAGGTCATGATCCCAGGATCCTGGGATCGAGCCCCAAATTGAGCTCCCTGCTCGGCAGGAAGCCTGCTTCTCCCTCTCTGACTCCCCCTGCTTGTGTTCCCTCTCTCGCTGTGTCTCTCTATCAAAGAAATAAAATCTTAAAAAAAAGAAAGAAAGAAAGAAATACAGCTAACATCTTAGCTACTGAGGAGCTTTGGATGTTTGGAAGAAACAGCCCCTCAGATCTGAAGTGATAATTCACTGAACAAAGATGGCTAGATTTCCCTGACATTGTCACCCTAGCTATCCTGGAATGAGGATGCAATGGCCCTGACAGAGGCTGACACCCTTTCCTGGTGACCCCTCTGACCAGCCTGGGCTGTGCTTGCTTTAGGTCACCTTCATGCTGGCTTAAAAAATCTGCTAAGGTTGACCGAGCACTTCGTATGCTAAGAGCTTTTTAAGGGCTGTCTTTTTTAATCCTCATGACATTACTATATCCATTCTACAGATAAGAAAACTGAGGCTTGAACAATTTAAGTAACTTGCTCAAAGCTGTATAGGTTGCAAGTAGCAGAATCTCTGGTGGCTTGCTCTGAAGTCTGGCCTTGTAGCCATCTCCCCTTTTGCAAATTAGAATTTTCCATTTCATGCCCTCTGGTCACAGTACAGTTAAGAAATGCTAAAACAAAAACAAACAAACAAAAAACACAAAAATACCTCTAGAGGAGCAGCTGTCAGAAGACCTCAATTTTCTCTTAATGTCACCTTTATGTACGGTGCCAATAAAATAGAATTGTCAAGAGGGCAGGGAACCCAGATGCAGGTGAGCAGAATTCAGCAGGAGGCAGGACATCATGGCGGTAATGGTCTGGCAACATTTCTGGGGCAGTTTTTCCTAGTCCTACAAAGATGGGGCTGCTGCAGGGGTGACACGATCTGCCGCAATCTGCTTAGGCTGCTGATCCAAGTCAGCTGGCCTTAGATTCCCAGGATAGGACCTATGGAGCCAGTGAAAGACTAATTACTTCAAGGCATGTATGAAGGGTTGTGCCAGCCAAGGTGCAAGTGATGGACCTTTCACAAGTCTGGAGAGAGGTCCAGGCACTTTTTTTTTTTTTTAATTTTCAGCATAACAATATTCATTGTTTTTGCACCACATCCAGTGCTCCATGCAATCCGTGCCCTCTCTAATACCCACCACCTGGTTCCCCCAACCTCCCACCCCCCGCCGCTTCAAACCCCTCAGATTGTTCTTCAGAGTCCATAGTCTCTCATGGTCACTCTTCATGCTCTCTTCACCGGTATTGAAAGAAAACACTAGAATCTTCTACTGGATTATCTCCATAGGTTCAAAATGAATTACCAATTATCTACATTTAATTTTAATCTAAGAGTATAAGAAATAAATTTACCTTTTAATTTATGGGCTGACACTGGTACCCTTGCTGGTTCACTTGTCACAAGGTCTTTGTCACACAGAATTCTCCTGGTTCCCTGATGGAAGCGAGTGAATGCCTCATGGACCCTCACTTATTAGACATGTCAGCTGTGTTATGTGTCCACATGTTCCCAATTAAGTAGAAGCATGGACTGGATCATCATTGCTAACATTGTAAGCACCTGTGAACAATGAGAAATGACAGAGTCAATGGACACTGTACGTCCAGGACAAGCTCAACAGCAGCCATAATGCCTGGTCAAAACAGTGGCAAAGATCTGACAAGAAGTTGGCATTAAAAATAAATTTGAGTCTGGAGATTTCAGGTAAGCTGGAATACAGTATCTATCCTTAACAGGATGCACAACAGCCTTTCTCACTTGATTGTGGCCCACTTACGGCAGCCTTGCCCCTGATGGGTTATACACACACTCTCGTACACAGTCTCACTCACTTTCTCAACACACTCACACATGCATTCTCACACACACACACACACGCACACTCATACACTCTCATACTTTCTCAGCACACTCATATACACACTCACACACATGCTGTCACACACATACAGACACACTCTCAGACACATGTGCTCTCACACACACTTTCTCATCATACTCACACATTCTCACACTAACATACACACACTCACACAGTCTCTCTCTCTTTCTGTCTGTCTCTCTCTTTCACACACACACACACACACACACACACACACACACAGAGCCCAGGCTGTTGGTTCCTGTTCTTTAAATACACTTCTCCCTAAAATGGCACATATACACCTTTCTTCACTCCTGATATGCACTTTTAAGACTACTATACTTCCAAACTCCTTTAGTAAAAGAGCTAGAAAAAGATTTATCAAAACTTGCCAAAGATAGCACAAAAATGAAATATAGACTAATCATTCTATAAATGGTGATATACAAATCTGAAATAAAATATTAGCAAATAGAATATAGGAACTGTTTAAGTGAAAAATCCACCAGAAAGTAGAATTCACTCAAGAATTAAAGAAGGGTTAAATATTAAAAAATCTTTTCATATAATTCATTACACTAGTAGGTCAGATAAGGAAAACAAAGTGATCATCTCAATAAATGTAAGGAAAGCATTTGGTAAAATTCAATATAAATATAAAATGGAAACTCTAAGTATAAACAGAAATTTTAACTTGATTTATATGCAGGTATGTTTGCATGTGTGTATAAGTAAATCTATATGTACACATGTATGTTAATACATAGGTGCAAAATAACACATATTTGAAAAGCCAGAATTATGCCTGATGTCCAAGCACTGGAAGACTTCCCATTGGAATAAAAACAGTAGCATGATTTTAGGTCCTATGATTGCACACATGAAAAACCCAAGAGAATCAACTGAGAACTATTTAAAAAAGTAAGAGAATTTATTAAGATGAATTGCTGCAAAGTTAATATAAAAAGTAGTTTTCCTGTATTCAAATAATACCAGCTGGAAAATATGTCAAAAGGAAAAATATCCCATTTAATATTTCAACCAAAATCATCTTTCTACTGCCATCCTCCAAAAAGGAATAAATTTTGAAATAACTGTGAAAGACCAAAATGAGGAAAACTACTCACTACTATTTTCTGAAGAAAAGCTATAACAAATATTTTAATAGAAAGGAATGCCTTTCTAGTGAATGGGAAGATTAATGAATGAAGTTAAGTCTTCCTACGTGTATCTCTACATTCTGTGTTATCCCAGTCAAAAAAAACTGTATCATTTTTTATTGAACAAATCATATTTAAGTTCACCTATAAAATTAAAAAATTTAGAATCACCAGAAAATCTCTGAAAAGGAGGAGTAATGAAGGAGACTAACCCAGCTACATATTAAAATACATAATCAAGCTACAGTAATCAAAACTTACACAAGTTTAGATAGAAGATTTAAATGAAACAGAACAGAAAATTGAAAAAGAAAAGATCTAATGCATGTGGGAGTTTTTGTACATGATAAGAGTAGCATTTCAAATCAGCAAGAAAAAAAGATGGATTATTCAATAAACAGTGTTGGGACAACTAGCTAGCCATTTGGGGAAAAATAAAACCTGATCTCTATTTCATTCCTTACATTAACTTGAATTCCAGATGGAGCAAAGATTTAAACATTAAAAAGATAAAGCAATAAAAGCACTAGAAGGAAACTTTTTGTAGAAGTAAGACCTTTTTAAGCATGGCACAAACCCCATAAACCATAATGGAAAAGATTTGTAAGGTGGACTATCTACATTTTAAAGCCTTTAAATATAGCAATAGCTATTAAAATTAAAATCAAACATACACTTTGACTTAGTAATTACATTTCTAGGAATTTACCTAATATCTAAACTCCAAAAATAGGGGGACAAAAAAGAAAGAAAAAGAAAAAAAGGGAACCATGTATGTAAGGATGTTCGTTGCAAAATTATTTATAATAGCAAAAGAAGACCTGCAACAGCCTAAACATCTATCAATAAGAACTAGTCAAGTAAAATATAGTACAAACAAAGGATGAGCCACAGGTAGTTATTTAAAAGAACATGGTGAGTCTACAAGTGCTATAATGGAAAGCAAACCAACATGGTATTAACTGAAAGGGAGCAAGATATAAACCACAAAAAGGTCATTATACACACTGGTTTTAATGTAAACATTCATAGCACTTTGTAATGTATAAGAATTTTATATCCATTATCCAATAATTATACCTCTTTTCTCCCCCAGTACAGTCTCTGCCAGCTTTTTCCTCTCAGCAGGTAGAATATGCTCCCAGGTAGCATTCCGCAGCCTTTCGGATAGTGTGGCACAGGGAGATGATAGAGTGTGCATGGCATGCTGAGAGAAGTAGATGAGGTTGCTCATGTCAGAAGCAACCCTATGGTAGGGGAGCTCCAGGTCCCAAGTTGGAGTGAAGGGAAGCAGTAATCAGTATAGGTATACTATAGCCCATTCCCAGTATCCCAGGTTACTGTGTTGTAACATTTCCTCAAGAGTCCTGGCACTGAAGCCTTGGGCTGCAGATAGAAGGGACTGGCCTGGGAGGGAGGTGAAAGGGGAATCTTGTCCTGGCACATTCTGGGTCAGTGGGGAAGAGAGAGCAGCAGTCAAAGGAGGAGCTGAAGGGAGGGATCTGAGGGATTGTGCTCAGTCCAAGCAGGTTCAGGATCCTGGGAAGATATGCCAGCTGCATCCCTTTCCAGGCATTACACACAGAATGATGCTTGGGGGCTATTAGGTTTTGTCCTAAGATGAGCAACTTCTGCCAAAATGAAGTATGGAGAAAATGGTGCATGTGGAGCTAGACAGAGGTGGAATTCCAGCTGGGCTACTTTCCAGCTATGCGACCTTGGACAAGTGACATCACGTCTGAAGGCAAAGTAACCTCCTCTGGGAAGTTGGATTAGTAACTAACTTGCAGGATGGGGGAGAAGGAAACAAGTATGTGTTGGTTTGGGGTCAAACATGGTATCCTCTTTTATTTTTATAACAAGTCTGCCTTCAAGACACCACTTACAGAGAGGTATATCAAGTTTGCTAAGAAGTTTCCTTAAGCCCTTCAAATCTCCCCACATTTCCACTCAATCCCGGTGTATAAAACTTCTTCAATCCACAGAAAATTCTCATCTCTCTCTGCCTCCTCCTCCCTCTCCCTGACTCTTCCTCCCCTACTCCTCCCCCTAATTAAAGGGAGAAATTATAATGTGCAAATATCTGGGAGGAGAAGCATCACACTGAGTCCCATTCTCCCTCACACGGAAGCAGTCATGACACAACCTGACAAATGATGACTTTACATTGTTTTCTGAGTTTTGGTGGAGCAGGCAAAGAGTACCAGCTCCTATCTCAGGCTGAATCTAAAACCTGGAAGGCATTATCTGCCCTTAGGAGAGAAATTCAAAACAAGGTACCAGGTGTTAAAAATCTCAAGTTCCTGAAGAAAAGCTAAATCCCAGGGTCACGACACCAGCAAACTTTATTCCCACTCAAGCAGATCGGGAAACTGTCCAGGGCAGCTGTCCTATGTGTGGTGCTCTGATAATCCAGACTGCTTTCATCTGAGGCATGGCCATCTCAGTGCAGGACCTCCACACTGGCCAGGAAGGGAGAGAGCTCGGAAAGACATACAGGGCTCTTCATTGTCTCAGCCTGGAAGTGACCCAGGTCACTTCTCCTAACAGACCATTGACTAGAACCAGATATAAGTGGAATGTAACTGTTGTGGGTGAGGGGAGGCAGAAATGTCTGGAACTGCTGAAAGAAAAAGAGAACCAGATGCTGGTGGTTCTGATGACAGACTTGTTGGCTTTCTAATGCCAAAAGAGGCCAGCTCTGTTGAATCTCAGCAGGGCCCAGCAGTGTGGACAAGGCTAAGGTTTGGCCTGAGGGGCATGCATGGGGGCAACCTCCTTCAGCAAAACTTTTCTTAGTGACCACTCCCTCCCAGGCTCTGTGCTAGCCATACAGATGTGAAGGGACACAACCCTACCTTTGGGAAGGTCACACTCCAGAAGCAATTTTGAATCTCGGTGTCATACCTGCTCCTGTATCAGCAGCAAGGCTTGTTTCTAATCAGGTCCCCAGGTCCTGCAACTGCCAATTCCCAGAGTGGTCTCAGGAAGCTTACCTCATGCCAGGACACTGGGTTGTGTCTGCCATGACCAACACTGGCATCAATTGCTGACCACCAGCCTCAAAATCATGAGCCCATTCACTGCTGAAGCCTGAGTGCTGCTGTCACCAGCCTCGCTGCAGCAGCCAAGTTAGAACAAAATTTCATCCATTGACAAAGCTAGTGAGAACAGCTATTCAGCATCACACAGATCTCATAACTCAACTGGCTGAAACTTTCATCTGTGTTGGCTAGTGTTTGTCAGATTATGAACCCCAGACCAGCAGCACCAGCAGCACCTGCAAATAGGTGGAAACGCTAATCCTCAGGCCCCACCCCACCCCCACTGAATTTAGAAACTGTGCAGTAGGACCCAGCAATCTGTTTTAACAAGCTCTCAAGGTGATTTTGGTGCATGTGCAAGTTGGAGACTTTTTTTTTTCTTTAAAAGTAATGTCAAATTTAACCTGGCAAGTATACAAATTGGATTTGTGGAGCATGTTTGCCTGCCTGCTGCACAGTAAACAGAAATTTCTTCAGATGATCGATGGATAAGGTCAAGAATCCTTTTGAGAATCCCAGTACATTTGGGCAGAAATTTGGAATCTTTAATTCTCATTAAAGGCTCCATACATACCTCCCCAAACATCCATGGTAGAGCCTCCACTAAAGATTGTAGACACTCTGGTCCTCTTTCCTCTTGCCCCCAATTCCCCACCCCCACCATAAAATCCAACAGACTTTACTGCTTTGCATGTGGCTGGCATTCAGGCTTTCTCCTATCTGGGTAAGACAAATTTCTTGAAGATGGGAAGAAACATCAAATTAATATTAATATCAAATCAAGCCCCCTCAATAAGAATCACTCTGGTGTGACAGGTTCCATCTCCAGTCTATGCCATCTCCCAATTCAACATATTAATGCTGTGCTGACCTTCCTAACCCTATCTTGCACAATCAGCCAGGTACTATGAATAATAAAACAGACGCAGAACTGGCAAAGTAGCACCCCTTCCTTCATATAGAACTAGGGTTTGAGCCAAAATCCACTGCAGCATGTCCCTTCACAGCAAGTTTGGTACATTTCAGGTTTCCTACTGGGTCAAAAGCAGAGTCCACCAGATTTTCCAGGAAACCCAGTTACATTGTCTTGTCCTTCGCACACACAAAATGTGTTCAGACCAAACCTCTTAAAGGCAGCAAGAGTTCTCCTTGGATAATGAAGAGCATTACCTAATGCTTTTCCCATTGGTCAATAGACTGAATAGCTGTGACACACCCTGCAGGAACCTGACCTCACTCCTACTTTCTCTGCTACCCCAAAGAAGACTTAGGGATTCCTAAGAGAATACAGCTATGGAAGAGTAAGCTGTAGGGGTAATGAGAATTCCCCAATAAATCTTCCTGTGGGATGA
This sequence comes from Mustela erminea, assembly GCF_009829155.1. Taxonomy (NCBI): domain Eukaryota; kingdom Metazoa; phylum Chordata; class Mammalia; order Carnivora; family Mustelidae; genus Mustela; species Mustela erminea. The sequence continues at coordinate 95,158,821 of NC_045614.1, forward strand.
GGCAAGTTATCTAACTTGTCTGCATGTTAGTTTCCACATCTGTAAAATGGGGATAGTATTAGGAACTCAAATCAGATTGACATATATGTTGCTGCTTAATGAATAGCTGTTGAACGAGATAAAGAAATAAGAGGGGTGTCTGGATGGTTCAGTCAATTAAGTGTCTGACTCTTGATTTTGGCTCAGGTCATGATCTCAGGGTTGTAAGCTCAAGCCCTGGGTCAGGTTCTGTACTGGGTGTGAAGCCAGCTTAAGGTTCTCTCTCTCCCTCTCCTTCTGCCCCTCTCCTTCCCTGCCCCACTCACTTGCATTTTCTAGAAAGAAAGAGAGAGAGAGAGAGAGAAATAAGAAATAAAGGAGCTATAATAATGCCAGTTATAATCCAGGGTCATAGGGTTAGACTTGCACAGCCAGGGGCTAAGTCTTTTTTTTTTTTTTTAAGATTTTTATTTATTTATTTGACAGAGAGAAATCACAAGTAGATGGAGAGGCAGGCAGAGAGAGAGAGAGAGAGAGTGGGAATCAGGCTCCCTGCCGAGCAGAGAGCCCGATGTGGGACTCAATCCCAGGACCCCGAGATCATGACCTGAGCCGAAGGCAGCGGCTTAACCCACTGAGCCACCCAGGCGCCCAGGGGCTAAGTCTTAAAGGTCTGAGATCTCACATAGCCCTTCATTCCAGACCATACCTTGGCCAGGATGCCTGAGGGATATGGCTTCTCTTCCTGGTTCTGCCTTATTTTTTACAGAGCCCAATACCAGAGTCCCTCTTCTTCCCCAGGAAGCAGACAACTTTTTTGACTCTCCTTTCCCAGGTTGGCACAAGGTTTGGCCTCAGTCCACAGCTTCAACTGGCCTCCTGGGCTCTCTCATAAATGGTGGACCCTTACCTTCATTCCAGACCTCCTTCTCCCTCAAGACTTTCCTGTCTTTGGGAACACCTGGGTCTCCCTCACACAACCTTGCCATTGACTTGGAGGAGAGTTTTAGGATCTGCATCTCTTGAGAGCTCTTAGTAGACACAGTTGGTTCTGAGAAAGACATTGAAGATAATGTTCCATCTTTAGGAGTCTCTTAGAAATCACATGCAATGAAACATCATAATAACAACAACTAGATTATACTCTTCTTTAAGTTCTTCATGGATTAACTCTTTATTCCTCACACCAACTATGTGAAGCAGGGAGTACTATTACCATTGTACAGATGAAGAAACTGAGGCACTGAGATGTTACATAACTTGCTCAAGTTTAGACAAATTATAAGTCACAGGGCAGAGCTACCAACCCAGGAAGTTTGTGACTTTAACCACGACATTATGGCTGCCTCTAGTCTGTCACTGCACTTTCTCCATCCCTGCAAAATTTGAACTGTCACTGATAACAAGGAGGCCAATCAACATGTGCAAGATGTCAGTTCGGAGCAATGACTGGTGAATATAAAATGCAGCAGGAAAGCTGGAAATGGTCAAACTCTTGTCACTTTTCAGACTCTCTGACAATTGGTTCCTGGGAACATATTGTATGACGGAAAGACCAGAGACTTAGGTTTAGAGAGATCAGAATGTCTTAGCTCTGTTATGAGTTCTGTTTGTAAGTTCTAGGATAGGTTATTCAAGCACCCCAGCCTCAGCTTCCTCATCTTTAAAATGGGAATAATAACTAGTTGGCCCTCAGTCCAACAATTGGCCTTTAGTTCTATTCTTTACTGCCAAAGGAGGAAACCTACCTATGACATTATTTTCTGTCTCTGATGCCAGCTGCATGCAGGTTAGTCTCTGCCAATGGAAGACGCTGGGGGGAGATTCAAAACAACAGGAAAAGAGGGTCATTTTCCTGTAGCAACACTTACTATGGAGGCCCCCAGAGGGTAATTATGGGCCGTTGCAAGAATGGTAGTGATCACCATAACAGCAGGGTCGGCATGATGGTGGGATATGATGATTGTAAGACCATAGCTGGGATGTCTGTGTCTGACTTTTCTGAACACATTGCAGAAAGAGAATGACAAGCTTAGGGCTTTAATCTCTCAGCTCAAGTTCTGATCACCGAACGAGAGAGCTTCTCTGATGGCCCTAAAGGAATCTCTTGTCTTTTCAGCCACAGGATGGATATAGTCCCCAAATTCTGTCCTACAGGTTGGAGAATTACAATGTAATTTGAGTTCAAGGGCTAATCAGATTTTGTATGTGAGAGTGTGAGGATTTGGAAGGAGTGGGTGGGACCCTGAGAATTGGAAGGGGGCCAATCTGGACAGATTAATGCAGATGTGTGAAACTCCTGATCTCCCACGTACCCTTGTTGGGAACAGTCTTTTCTCCCCCACCTGAGAGGACTAGAAGACCCTCTTAATAACCTCACCCCAAGGCATTGCTTTAAAAGAGGTTGCAGTTCTCAAGATTCACTCTCTCCAACCTTCATGGCCACCAGACTTGTAACTAGTATCAGAGTCCAACAACTCTAAGGGTAAAAGTTTAATGTCTGGCCTTGAAGACTTACATGCCTAAATAATTGCAAGATTTTGTCCATTCATATTGGCAAACCCTAAGAAGTATACATGAAAATGGATTATAAGGCTGTTAGACCAAGGAAGATGAGCAAGACATTGGATTGGGCCAACTGAGGTGAGTACAAGAAATGGATAACCACTTGAACTTTCTATTTCTCCTCTTGGGAAGAGAGTAAAAGTATATTGGTTTATATAAGAGATAGTCCATTGTATTAAACGAAAGCATGAATTTGTTGATATTGTTGGTGAAAATTTTAAAAAGTATATGCAGATCCTCAGTAGCCAAAAGGGTGGATGTTTCAGTCTCACACTTGTTCTTCTGTACTCTTCTATATACTTCCAGGACCAGGAGCTTGAAAACTACATTTCCCAAACTCTATTGCCTGCTGACTTCTGAAAGTCCAGCAAAAGGAAGGGCTGGCCAGAGACTAGAAGGCAGGTGGAAGAGAGGAGTTGTTTCTCTGCTTCAGGATCTAGCAGTGACCACACTGGTGCTGGAGGCTCTTGCAGGTGAAACAGTGATGATGGATGCAACAACAGGTAATGACAGGTCCCTGCGATCGTGGCAGTGGTCACTGCAGCTGAGGCAGTGGCTGTATCAGCAGTGGAGGGTAGGACACCTGCACTTCGTGCTGAGCAACAGCCGTGTGGTTCTACCCAGCACATGAGTGCAACAGTAGAGCTCTGTAAGCCTCAGTATTGAGTACACACCAATGTGCTCTGGGTAGCGTAGCCTTCCCTTTTTGTTCCTCCAGATCTTACTTTTGTAACCTATTTTCCATATTAAGTTTCCACTAATTGAAAGACCTGGATGGATTTGTCTTCCTGACTGACAGAAAGAGAGAGAGATATGATCTCCTTCCTTATATGGTTGTTGAATTAAAGAAGATACATGTAAGGAATGCTCAGTACAGCATCTGACCTTAAAGAGGTCTTTAAAAAATAACTCTATAGCCTCATATTTAGTTATTCAACCAAAAGTTACTAAGCATCAACTTTGTGCTTTGAGATTTTGCTATTTTGATGTGGATTTTGATGTTTCTGGGACATCCAAGGTGGGCACAGAGAAAAGAGAAGAATGCCATGCTCAGGGAGTCTTTAAGACAAAGATGGGAAAAAAAAAAAAGACAAAGATGGGAAATGCCAGCTATTAACTATTGTGTCTTAGCTCCAAACCCATTCTTCTCCATGCTGCTCTATGATGCTGGTACTGGAACTCTGGAAATAAAACTTTCCTTTGCCCTAAACGAATGAGTCCTGTTAAGTCCTCAGGATAAGAGCTTCAAAGGGAGACTGGAAGGCAGGAAGAAGACAGAACTTGTTCCTTCCTGCTTGCTTGCTACTTGTTTCCATCAGGATGGCCCAGCAAAGGGTCTTCACTCCAGGGAGGGTCGGGTCCAGTTTCCAGCTTTTTCCAGCACTCTCAGGCATAGCCTCATTACATCCATATGCAAGTGTCAGAACTATCCAGGCAGTGCCTCTCCTCTTCGTTCTGAGGAGCTCCTCTGCTGTGCTCCTCCACAGTGCTCCTCTCAGTGTTCCTCCCAGTGTTCCTCCCAGTGTCTAGTTTCAATCAGTTACACCTCTATCACTGTGTTCTCCTAACTTTTGGGTGTGTGGCTTCTTACTACAGGGTTCCTTTTGGTCTTTTAAGTCTTCCAGTACCTTTAACCAGTTCCTTAATTTAAATTCCCTCTATTAAAATAACGAATGTGGTTCTCCTTTTCTGACTGGACCCTCCTTGACAGAGACAAGGGACGGTGCATGAGGAATGTCTAGATGGAAGGCTGAGGAGTAAATATTGACCCTGAACCACACAGTGCCATAAATCAGGGTTCTCCACAGCTGCAGAAGTCAGGCCTAAACGCTTTGTCTTTAACTGTGCACTGGTGTTTAAAAGAAAGACTCTGAGCTGATTATAGACACTAGAGAACTAACAAAGAAATGAAAGGCTAAAAACTTCATTTCATACTATAATCATGTTACTTTCAAGTAGTATTAATATATCTTTTGTATAATTTGCATTGTCATTATTATTCTTTTAATGATGATGAATGCATTATCATTAAAATACTGAATCAGATACTACATCAGATACTTCAGCTGTAAAGCAAACCACACCAAAAACTTGGGACTTAAATACAACTGAGGTCATTCATGATTCTGTGGACTGGCAATTTGTGCTGGGCTGGCTCAGTTACATGATTCTTCCAGTCTCAACTAGACTGATTTTTGTGTTGACAGTTGGCTGCCAGGCAAACTGAAAAGAGCTTAAGAACCCCTGAGGAAAAGAGACTCAAAACTCTTTTACATTAACTTTAGCATCTTGGAACAAGGGAGAACAGGGTCCATTGAAAGAGAAAAAGCACTAGAGCACAAAAGGGAAGGCAATGAGAGGAAAGGTATCCAGGAAAACGTTTCCAATCCTCCTCATGCCTCTCAGAACACTTTTCTCTCCACCCTTGATTCCTTGTTCCTGAGTTCTCCATAACTTCCAACGGTGGCTACTTGGGGACATAGAACTGTTCTTTTTTGACTCTCTGTCTGCACTGATTGATGATTTCCTCGCTCTACACTTCTCTCCTCATGTTTATAGTCATTCTTTTAAATCCCTTTCCCCTTTTTGTCTTTTTTTTTTTAAGCACCTCTTCTGATCCTAAGAGTACCTTCCCATCTTTCTCCTCCTCCCTTCCTCCCACAGGGTCCTCCTACAGGCCTCCTGCTCCCTCTACCATTGGTTTCAGAAAGATCCTGCATTGCTTTGAAAGGAAAGAATGGTACTTAACTGTGGTGCATTTGCACAAAGGGAAGGAAAGAAAGACTTGGCAAAAAAGAGCCAGTTTTAGCAACTTCTCATATTCCTGGAAATCCTTAGAAACTCCCTCACGAACTGAGGCTCAAGGAAAACTGCTTTTTGGTGTTGTAGCTCCTGTTTACTTTCTACCCACATCACAACTTGTTGTTAGCAGAGCAACAGTAAAGTTCTATGCAGCATTTTTCTGCAATGCTCAGTATTTTAATTACATAATTAGTTAAAGAACTCTTGAGGATTCTAATGATTCTCACATTTTCTGCAAAAGAATATTGTTTTACTTCCAAACTGACTTACAAAGCTTTTATTTTGGGAAACAGTTTATAAGTTGGGGACGTCCTTGTCTTGGGCTAGATTCCCAAGAAACAAGAGCCTGGGATAAGAGTTCATGCTGAAATGATTCATTAAGATGTGTCATCAAGAAAAAAACAGATAGGGACTAGGGAAAGGGAACCAACAAAAACAAAAGGGACACGCAAGGGTGGCATCCCTCACTCAAGAGCTGCTCCCAAAGGGACGAAAATCCTCAAGCACTTTAGACTCTCTGGGGCCTCTAAAGAAGTGGCTTTTAAGGTCCCTGAGGGAACCCCTCTGACAAGAGGCCCAGGTTCTAGCTGTTAGGGGTGAAAGTATCCGATGAACTAGCATGCAAGAAAACGGTAAAGGACTCATGGTGATATTAGTGGAGTACCAACCATTTAGACTACCTTCCTGCATTACCTACATTTATTAGTGTTTCATACATGTTTGCCCTTATTTGTTGAATGACAGAATAAATAAATGTGTGAATTTGGCTTCATAGAATCTTGGCAAAGAAATAAGGCCTTTTCTCTCTTGTCTCCAATGTGTTCTTAATTTTTAAAACTTCTCTTCTTTTTTCTTCTTTCCCCCGTACATTTTTATAAATAATAAAATACAGTTAACACTTAACTGGCTCCATATGGCCAATACTCATTTGATTTTACTTATGGATTGCTTGGTATGATTCAAGTATTTTATTAAATCCTCATAACAGACCACCTGAGGTTAGTAGCAATGTTATCCCCACTTTTAACTAAGAGCTGTATACAGATTAAATAACAAGCTAATAAGTGAATATAGATGGACTTGACTTTTCCCTCCCCTCCCCTCTACTTTTCACCCTCTCCTTTCTACATGCACACACACACACACACACACACACACACACAGTGATTTCATTTTATTTATTTTTATTTAAATTCAGTTAGCCAACATATAGTACAGAAAGGTTTTAATACCCATGTATTTTAATGGGAGTTATTGGCAGATCTCAAGTCCCAGTGAGTTTATCAGGGAGGGAGGGAGGCACCTGGGTGAAAATAACGCTGCGCAGTAGAACAGAAAATAAGATGTCACAGCAAACTAAACATCACTTTCAAACAAACAAAAGAGCCACAGGAGTATAGACTTGACCTGGTCATAAGTTGCCAGAACCTTTAGCAGGAGCCAGGTGTCGGTGCTCACCTAAACCCCAGAGAGGCCCAAAGCATGGGGCAGGGAATCTGGGCGTCCCCACTCTGGTCATTCCCCAGGCCTCTCTCTATGGTCCAGTCAACTCAGATATTTGTCCAGAAAGTGAAGATGTTTAGTTTGCCATGACATCTTATTTTCTGTTTCACTGCACAATGCTATTTTCACCGGGGCAACCAAGCTCTCTGATAAACTTTGAGAACATCTGAGCCAGCTTGACAGTGAAAAGACTCAGTGCACTCTGAGTTTTATATATTTATTTATTTCACTTTATTCCATGTTTAGTATGACTGAGTAACCAGTTCAATAAAAAAAAAAAAAGTGGGGTGGGGAATCAGTATGGATTGTATAATAAGCAGCCCTGGTTCTTGCAGACTGCATCCCAACAGTTCCAATATTCCTTTCAAAGTACAGATTCTTAACACAGATAGATTTAAGGGTGATGGGCATCTGATATCTCATCCCAATTCACAGTGTGGCTCTGAATAGGAAGAGCAAGAATGTACGTCTTCAGATAGTCAGAAGGCACATGCCTCCAAGGACCGCACTAACCAGGCAATGCAGGAGCGACAGAAAAAGAGCTCAATTGAGGGCTCAATCCTCACGGGTGCCAGGACAAAGACATCAAAAACCTGCAACCAGCCTTCTTTCTTAAGACCACAGGAGCTAGCGGTATTTCCAGGGGTATGCCAAGAGTTGGAGCAAGCCCACCTCACTCCTGGCTGTCTGTATTTTCACCCGCTGGGTGGTGGGCAGTCCCCATCAGTGTCTCCCACCTTCCATCTGGTTTTCAGAGGGCTTCTTTTTCACTTCCCATTTCACTTAGGAAAGATTGGATTTGAGTTTTATCTTATCGCTCAGTCTTGCAGTCTGGGGCCTGAGGAATGTAGAATGAAGGGGGGCTTAAGCGGTCATTGAACATGATTCCTATCCAATGCAGCCATCTTCCTTCTGGAATACATACAATGATGATGGTCTCACTACCTTATTTTGCAGCCTATAAAATTGTTGAACAGTATCTGCATGTGTAGTTTCTAGCTGTGTGATTTTATTTGAATTGTCTTTGCCTCAAATATGTCTTTTCACAGGTTTACCTATTTAACGTCTATTAATGACCAACTATTAATATTACCAACTCCAAAATGAAGTGAGCATTTTCTTCCAAGACTTTCAGCAATTCTGTTATAGGCTGAATTGTATTGTCCTGAAATTCATATGTTAAAGCCTTAACTCCTCTTGGCACTTCAGAATGTGACTGTATTTGGAGATAGAGCCTTTAGAGAGGTGACTGAGTTTAAATGAGGCTGTTAGGATGGTTCCTAATCCAATGTGACTGATGTTCTTATAAGAGGAGGAAAGAGCCACAAGAGTGCATACACACAGGGGAAAGACCATCAGAGGACAAAGTAGAAAGGTGACCATCTACAAGACAAGGAGGGAAGCTCCAGAAGAAACAAAACCTGCTCACACCTTGATCTTGGACTTCTCAGTCTCTAGATACCAGCCCCCTTTGTCTAAACGCATATGTGATTACACTGCAACATTACATTTTAATAAATGCCAATCCGAAGGTATGTGTAGGTGAGAGGGGGCACAGGAGTGAGTGGTTAACTCTTCAGGGGTAGGGACGGAGAGAACAGAGAAGCAATGTACTAAATAATCCAAGTACAGAAGAACAACCAGAAGTAGCCAGTGTGCAAGAGGGGGAAGAACTCTCAGGTGTTCCTGGATGGAAATAAACCCAGAAAAATCAGGGAGGGCCAGATCAGATGGGCTCCTATGAGCTCCACTCAGGGACTTGGATTTTATTCTGCAGTAAGAGAGAGTCACAGGAGGATATTCAGCAGGGGAGTGGTTTACTTGAATACCTGCTGTCACCTGTTCACCTGATCTTTTAATCGCTGCATGAACCCTCCACCCTCCAGCACAGGGAGCCAGGGCACACTCCCACACCATCCTCCATCCGTGTGCCCTCTGTCAAAAATTATCTCACAGTCACTGTGAACAATGTATACAATGCAGTGGTTTACAGAGATAAACATGGAAGAGGTTTGCCATCTCTCATGCCTCACTCTCTTTCAGAGGCCAGTTGCTGAGCATCCTTCCAGTCCCCTTCGTCTGTACCTGCACACAAATATGCGTCTATCTCTACAAGCTTTTTGAATGCCTAAATGAAATCATACCATGCAATCTGCTTTTTCACATGCAGTATTCTGAGACCTTTCCATACCAGTTCTTATAGACTTCCTCTTTTTGTCATCAGCATACCCTTCCATGCTAGAGCTGTACCATCACTAATTTAGCCACGCCTTACAGAGAGACATTTAAATTGTCACAAATATTTTTCTGTTAGAAACCATGAAAAAAATGAGTATTTTGTGCAATTTTTATCTCTGTTTTGCAGATGAAGAAACTGAAGCTTCATTTAAGTAAACCAAGGCACACAGACAAGACATCGCAAAACTGTTTGGGAATCTGACTATTCCTGAGTCCAGAATCTTCATCTTTACACCATAACTAGCTCCATATGTAAACATCTTGAACTGCAGGCTTGTGACTTTCATTCTGTGTAGAAAATATTTTGGCTACTAATTCTTCAGTTATTTTTCTGCCCTCCTCAGCCTTTTTATTTTTTTTTCTGGGACTCCAGTGACACATATACCAGGCTACATGGCTTTGACCCACTACTCAATATTCTTCTTTTTTTTCAAACTTTTCTCTTCCTGTGTTTCATTTCAGATACTTTCTATTATGTCTTCAAGTTTACTAATTTTTTTCCTGCATGTCTATCCTTTTTTTTGGTTTATGTAATGTTTATCACATATTTATAAATTTTTATAATATTCATAAATTTTTATAAATTTTAAATAATTTTTTATAAATTTTATAAAAATTTATAAAATTTTAAAATTTTAAATTTTAAAATTTTTAATTTAATTTTAAATTTTAAATTTAATTTTAAACTTAAATTTTAAATTTAATTTTAAACTTAAATTTTAAATTTAATTTTTTAATTTTAAATTTATAAAATTTAAAAGAATTTATAAAAATTTTTTACCTCTTTTTTTAATTCTTTTTTTTTTTGCATTGTCTATTTTGTTGTTAATATCATATAGTATATTTTGTATCCCAGACATTGCATTTTCATCTCTAGAATTTAACCTGGGTCTTTAAAAAAAACTTTCATACCTGTCCTCATCACATTTTCCACTACCTTCTTGAACACATGGAGCATATTAATAACAGTTGTCTGAATATCTATCTTTGTTTACTAATTCTATCATCTGTGTTATTTCTGGAGCTATTTCTAACCAATCAGTTTTTCTACTTATTATGGATTATAGTTTTCTATTTCTTTGCGTGTCTGATAAGGTTTTACGAGATATCAGATGTGATTTTTATGTTGTTAATTACAGGAATTTTTCTGTATTCCTTTATATAGGTCTTGTATTTATTCACAGACACTGTTCTGTGAATTGTTTCTTGGAAACAATTTGATTTTTTTTCAAGGTTTGCTTTTAAGCTTCCTTCAGTGAGCCCAACACACCCTCAATCTGGGAATAACTTGGCCCTTCTATGTAAGCAATAACCTTCGGAGAACCCTATTCAACATCCAATGTGTTTGGAACTTTTGCCACTCTGGCTGGTGGACGCTGAAACAATTCATGGCCCTGTGTGAGCTGTAGTGATTGTTCTCCCTGCTCTTTTCCAGTGGCTCTTTCCCTGGGCTTGAATGGTCTCTTCACTTGTATGCCCTGATCAGTATTCAGTTGAAGATGCAAGAAGAATCTCCTGCATTCTCTCGAGCTTTCTCTTTCCACAGAGTTCTCCTCTGTGGTATGCTGCCCTCAGATTTGTTGTAGATTTGGTCTCCCTGAACTCTGAATTGTTTCCTCAACTCGGGAAGACTATGGAACTGTGTTTCTCCTTCCTGTGCTAGAAACTCCAAACAGTAAACTGGAACATTCCTAGGGCTTACCTCAGTTGTTTCTCTTCTCTTAGGGATCACTGTCACAAAATATCAGATGAGTACTCCTCAAAACCACCAAAGCCATCAAAAAGAAGAAAAGTATCAGGAACTGTCACACTCCAGAGGAGCCTAAGGAGACATGATAACTAACTCTAACATTGTATCCTGGGTGGGATTCTGGGGCAGAAAAAGGATATTGGGTAAAAAGTAAGGAAATCTGAATAAAATATGAACTCTAATAATAAGGTTTCGGTATTGATCTATCAATTGCAACAAATGTATCATAGTCAGGTGAGATGTTAGCAAGAGAATAAATAGATGCAGGGTGTACAGAACCCTTCTGTATCATCTTCCTAACTTTTTTGTAAATCTAAAACTATTCAAAATTAAAAGCTTATTTTTAAAAAGCAGTAATGAAGCTAATTAAACACTGGCTTACTTTCTATTATCACTATGCACCCGCAATGGTACACAATGTCAGTGATAAAAATCTCCTCCTCACTGGAGAGCATCTCTCCTCAACCCTTCATTCACACCCTCTATCCAGTTACCCAAGCCTGATACAGCACTGGTTGCTGTGCAGATGACTTCAGGTACTTATTACCAGTCAAACTTAGGCCCCAATATTATTGATTCTCCAGAAGAGATGTACTCCTTAATCCTACACCCAGGTCACACCTGCCTGTGCTAACAACCAATCAGACTATTGAGGAACACTTAATTCCTCAATACACATTGCCCATTGTGATTCTGTATAAGAATCACTTGGGGCAGCGGTTCTCAGCTCTGACTACCCAGGAGCATCAACTAGAGAACTTTAAGAAAAGGACCCCCAGCCCAGACCAGCTATGCCAGTCTCTGGGAATGAGACCCAGAGGCCTCTGGGTCTCTGGGAGTGAGGCCCAGGCATCAGACTTTTTTTTTTTTTAAGATTTTATTTATTTATTTATTTGAGAGAGAGTGGGCCAGAGAGAGCATGAGCAGGAGGAGAGGCAGATGAGGAGGGAAAAATGGGCTCCCAACTGAGCAGGGAACCCAGTGCAGGGCTTCATCCCAGAACTCCGGGATCATGACCTGAGCCAAAGGCAGACGCTTAACCAACTGAGCCACCCAAGCATCCCCACATCAGACTTTTTTGAACTCCCTGGATGATTCCAGTACACAGCCAGGTTCAGAAACCTACACAGAGCTTTTCAAGGCCTCTCTGGGAGACCCCAATTCAGGCTGTCTGGGACAGGACCTGGGAATTGGGTTTTTTAACGAGCACTGCAGCAATTGTTTTTTCATTCAGCAAGTTTGGGAGCATTGCTTTACAGGACCAGATGTGGAAGCACTGTGTACCACAGCCTTTGAGTGACTCCATTTGTAGCTCTGTGCTCTCATTCATGAATAAAAGGTGCTTTTAAAAAAGAAAAGTCACAGACTTGACCTTTGAATTTGCTGTTATTAGAGAAGAATCTTCAAAGAAATGTGGTTACCTAGATATGTTTTATCTACCTGGTCATTATAGCAGCCAAAGCCACTCACCCACACACATCCACTCACTTCCAAACACACCCAGGAGAGAATGTACTGCCCTAGTGGAGAATCCCTTGGCTGATGCTTAGAGTCCAGCTCTAAAATCTCTATCAAGCAGATGCTAACTTAAAATTCGGGACAGAAAGCTCATTATTTCCATAAGCAAGCGACTAAATCTTTGGACAGCTCCGGACAATAGAAAATGGCAAGATGTAATTTTTCCTCCTTATCCACACACCGCCCCTCCATCCCTCGCACCCTCCCCACCCCCCACTGGCAGCTCTACCATCCTTGTTTTCTCTGAGATGGACAAAAGTGTTCACCACCATGGTAGTCTGCTCAGGCTGCCTTGGCAAAAACACCACAGACTGTGTGGCACAAACAGAAAGGCACTTGCTCACAGTTCTGGATACTGGAAGTTTAAGATCAAGGTGTTGGCAGGTTTCCTTTCTCCTAAGGCCTTTTCTCTCCTAGGCTTGCAGATGGCTGCCTCCTTGCTGTGTCTTCATAAGGCTTCTTCTCTGTTCATGCGGATCCCTGGTGTCTCCTCCTCTTCTTACATGGTCACAAGTCCTATGACACCAAGGCCATACTTGTGGGACCTAACCTCAAGTACATCTTTAATGTCCTATCTCCAAATCTAGTCACATGGGGGTTACAGCTTCAATGTATGAATTTGGGGGGATACTGTTCGGTTCATAACACATGTTCTTTTGTAAGTTTCCTCAGTGCTGGGCTGTACCTAGGAGCAGAAGACCTTGACTCACTCAGAGAAACTGACGGTCCTCCCCCTTGTCCCAGGCCTCAGAGCTCAGGAACACTCTGGGGCTGCCCTCTCCTTGCAGAGCTCTAATCTTTATTTGCTGCCTGTACGTCTTACTATGTTCACCCCAAATAGGCTTACAATGCACTCTGAGGATCCCATGGAGACTCTTCAGTTTAAAACAAACAGGATAAAAAGTTATTATGGGATCTTATTAATAGACAGGTCCTCAATTCCCAAGCTGAATCTTAGTAATCCAATTCTGGTGATCCAAATCTCTTTTATTTTCTTGCTTATTTACTTCAAATCTTCTTATTTTTTTTGGTCTTTTCAGAATTATGTTCCTGAAAAGGAGCATTTTGTGAATCAATAATTACTCTTGGAGAACTTTGATATAATTCCTCCAGAAATTAATTGAGTTGGTTTATGTGGTCCTTGGCAGTGAAAAGCTTAAACAGATACACATTTTTGTATTAGGTTTCAGGTTATTTTACTTATTTGACTAACTCTAGGAATACATATTTGAGAAATATTTGCCTACTTACGTAGGTAAACATAAGACAAACAAAGTAGCGAGTAGCAAGTCATCTAACAAGATGGGCAAATGATAATGTGAGCAAGAACAGTTTCTAGTGACACTTTGATTGGCAACAGTTCTGTTTCCATCCAACTGCCCCCTTGATCTAACACACGGCTCTGAGAAGAAGGCATTTCAGGGACACACAGGAGGGGCTGAAAGGGGGGAGAGTCATTCTCCCAGGATTTGCAGGATTTCAGCAGCAACAATAAGTAGGATAAGAAAATTCACAGAGGAATTGAGAATCCCCTGCAATTACTACCTCAGCCCTGAGACCAAGAATCCACTCGTCTCATTGGCATTGATCACGATGAGACAGACAACAGAAGATGCAGGTGCAAGGCAGCAGTTGAGGCGAAACTAGGAAAAAGGGTAGAACCAGAAACTCTGCCCCTGTCACTGAGAGAGAGAGAAAGGTGTGACGGAGTTGGGGGGGTCGCGGGCTGGGGGGGGGACAGAGGTGGGGAGGGGGAAGGTGGGTCGTCACACAGAAGAACCTAATAACGGCGGCATTAATGCTGGTATTTCAGTATACAACTGATGTGAGAGGGCCCATGCTCAGGCTGACTATCTAGTTCATTTCATGCTGTGCTCTCAGGCCTTCTTGAATTTTTAGTAAGAATTTCTACATCATAAGGGTCCTTCCAAAAGTTGCTGAAGAGAGGAATCTGATGGAAGGTGGGGTGAGGGGGCGGCACTTAACTATTGCATTGAAATCCGGAGTTCAGAACACAAATATTAGGTATGGAACCACCCACACTCTTTCTTTCCTTCTCCCTCTTCCTCTGTCCCCTCTCCTTCCCCAGATGTATGTCCCACTCAGGAAAATTCTTATGAGCACAGGCACTGAACTAGTCAGGGGGGCACCAAACATGTCTTCCCTGCGGACTTGGGCTCGCTGAGTTTACCATCTGCAGACTGCATCCCAGCCCAGGTGCTGTCACAGAGCAGGGGGCTCGGGCTCACAGGGGAGGTAATTACCCCAGCCAGAGAAGGAGAGGGGAGGGTTCTAAGGCTGCTTTATAGAGGAGAAATTATATGTTCAGCTCAAAGCCTGTTTGATTCAAAAGGTAAATCAGAGTTACCTGAGGTAACTCGAAGCAAAGCGCTCCTGGAAAGATACCTCCCACTTCTCAGATGTCAAATGATCCTATTTCAGATTTATCAAAGCAGCGGGGATTAGCAGAGCCATACACTCTTCAGTTCTGCTCCCGCCTCCTCTCTACTTCTTTGTTTGTCTAAATAGTTGTTTTAGTGAGTGAGAAGAAAGAATGGGAGGTAATTAGTGTTTCTTGTAATATTCCGTGTTTAGTTTTGTAATCCTTCTGTCAGGTTTATTTTCATGTTAAGCAAAGGAAGTCCCGCTGGAATATTATAATCTCTTCTTAGTGTTAGCAGAAAGCGGTGGTGTTTAAATTAATAAAGAATTTTTCAAGGAAACTAAAGCTTTCCTTGAGAGTGTCAGTTTAAAGAGCATGTCATTCTTCAGAGCTTGCCTTGCCCCACAGTGTTGAAGGCTGCAGATAAGAACCTTTCTAAGAAGCTGGGCAGGGGTTTTAGGTTTAAACTGCATCATTGGCAGACGTGCTCTGGCATTCTGCACCCACAGAGCCTGACACCCCTATCCCATTTTGCCCCTAACCTCTGCCTCCTGGGCCACTGTCGTAGCCTCCTGACTTGACCCCCACCTCCTGCGTTGCCTGTGGCTACCAGCCCTGCTGAGCGCATCACTGGCTCCAAAGCCCCCCAAACCCTCAACCCGGCCCCTATGACTAGGCTCTCACTCCTTTTCCTCTTTTTTCCCCAACCTCCAATCCTCCCTGCCACACGCTTGCTCCAGGTAAACTACTGTTCTTCCCTCCTCCGCTGTGCACTTTCCCATCCCTGTGCCTGCTCCATCTCCACAAGGCCAGATCTGGCCCATCCTTCAGCCAGGGACTGTCTCCTTTACCAAGTCTCCTCCACCCCTTTCAGCTAGAAGTGCTCTCTCCCTCCATTCCTGACCCAGAGACCCCATCTCTATCTGTCGATAGCACTGACCAATTTTCATCTTGTATTGTAGATTTCTAATTCCCTAAATAACACATCAATGTATTCTTCTTGTAAGAAACCTGAACACTTAACAAGCTTAAGACCTCTTCATCCCCACCGCATCCTCAATCCCTTCTCCACTTCCCAGAGGTCATCACTCCAAGGAGTTTGTTGTGTTTTTCTTCTAGGTTTAGATATACAAATATCTATCTATCTATCTATCTATCTATCTATGCCTTTTTAACACAGCCTTGTTTTCAAGCCTGCCCATGTTGACACATACAGATTTAGAGACTGGTTTTTCATTATTCTATGGAATTTCATTATAGTGCAACACTTCACATTTTACTTAACTTGTCCTCTATTCATAGACATCCTATTCCCCCTGCCTGGGGTATTTTTTCTTCCAGGTGATGTTTCCACTAGAATGTCTGTTCTGACCACTACCCTGAAATGAGATTCCCTGCCCTCCTCTGCCCCCAGCCTTCAGCTCACAGTACCAGGAAGACTGGCAACCAGACTCTTCCCCACTGTCATGTCGAGTAGTATCTCCTTCCTCAAAAGCACTGGCATCCAGTGGCCAAGGCCTAGAGGCCCAGCTTCCACACTCTACCCTTATCAATGCCTCTTCCTGACAAGGATAGCTTCTCTCTCTCTCTCTCTCTCTCTCTCTCCAAGAAACCAATGTGCTAACTGTGAATATAACATATTCAACACGTGGTGTGTACTTCTGTGTTTTCGCATGAGCTCTACAAGAGTGGTCATTCCTTGTTATGTTTCAGAAAACCATTGCAGAGCCTGACATATGATAGGTCCTTAACAAATATATGCTGAGTCAACATATCTTATTTTTCATGGGACACTGCAAGTTTCTTGAAGTCAAAGTTTGCATCTGATTCATTTGACACTCCCCCAAAAGTGTTACATGCAGATTTACCCACAGATTGTCAATAAACACTAAATATGTGACAAAGCAACAACTCAGTCTGGCCGTTTCAAACAAAAGGTCACTTCTTACAGAGAAATGAGTGGAAAGTGAATTGGAAAATTAGTAATTTTTTGTTAAAGCAAGCAAAAAAAAAAAAAAAATGCAACGGAGGTGACAGGAGCACGACCAGCTGCTGAACCTACCCAGCACGGCGAGGGATGTGACTGAGAGGCTATACATATTCTAGGCTCTGAATCAGCACAAAGTTCTGAACCTGGGCCTAGCACCTCTCAGTGTTGGGAGCCTCTCCTCCTGAATGGAACCAGGAGCTCAAGGCCAGCAGTGTGGTTTCTAAAGACACTTAAAAAGAGAGTGCCTGGAGTGCCTGGGTGTCCAACTCTTGTTTTCAGCTCGGGTCTTGATATCAGAGTGGTGAATTCAGCTCCAGGTGAACAAAGCCAGCATGGACACTATTTGAAAAAAAGAGAAAAGAAAAGATGCCTGGACTGAGGATCTGTTGGTCTGTCCTGTGTCAGTATATGGAGCCTCATGGTGGCTGTGAGCAGCTCTTTAAACCCTTCTCTGAACCCTGCCTTGGCCTTAGCCACTCCACTCTGCTCCACGGTCTCCAGGACTTTGCCCTGACTCTCTGAGAACCTCCCCTAAGTCTCAGGGAGGCAAGCACTAGCTCTCAGAAGAGCTTTCTGAAAAGGGTTTGTTAGGTCTTTGGGAGTTTTCTTCTACCAGGTTCCCATGTGCCTGGTCTCTGGGCTACCCAGTCCTGTACTTCTCCTTACTGAATCCAGAAGGTAGTCCCCTAATGAAAACCTTCAGTGACTCGCCAAGTGTTCCTGGGATAAAGTTCTTTTTTTTTTTTTTTTTCTGGGATAAAGTTCTAATTCAAGCTATCCCTGAGCTGGTTTCCTATCTCATCTTGCCATACTGCCTCTTGGTTATCTATACTTCAACAATCCTAGACTCATAAAGTTCCTTGGAAGAATCATGTTCTCTCTTATCTCTTTCGCACATGTTGTTCCTTTTGCCTGGAATACTCTTCCTCTACTCTTCACATCTCTTCTCAGGTCTCAGCCTCCCTTGACCAATCTTCCCTGGCAAGGTGAAATCATCTTGCTGCATGATTCTATACATCCCCTTCACCCAGGGGAGCCCAGTGAGTGCTAATGCAAGTTTAAGAGAACACCATAAGATCTCTAAGGGCAGTGACCACATCTGTCTATATCGCCTTGGTATCCCAGGTGCCTAGCACTATGCCTGACACAGAGTAAGTGCTCACTCAATAGTCACTGAAAAGTTAAATGGAAGAGTGACCTTTCCTGTCCCAGATCCTATAGTGCCTTCAGGGCCAAGTTCTTCTTGAATTCTTTTGTTGGATAAGAATCCCTGGGGGCTTCTGATTTAGAGTCTTTTCCTTGTGGGCTGCACTATGTTTTAAGAAAATGCCTATTCCCAGCTGCACAGTTTAGGTACATAAAATTTGCGTATTGCAATAAATACTTGGCCTCATGAATTTCTAGCCTGTTAAATAACAGAACTTAAAATGCTAGGTAAGCATGTAAAAGAAGATAGCATCGTAAATACCAGAAAATTACAGGTTGGTGATTTTTTTCCCCTTTGATCTTGTAACTTTTTCCCAGATGAAAGAGTGATTGCCTCAGAGAGTCTTGGGTAGAGTTTTTCCTTGCCTTGCTTGTTGCTAATCAGTTTGGGGAAAGGAGGTAAGCACCACTGTGGTAGACACCAACTAGAGTGGCAGCTTCTCTCTTCACAACAAGCCTCCCTTCTCTAGGAATGGCTGCAAACAAAAGGGTGGACATAATGATTACATTCATGCCATGTGAGGAAGATTGGTTAAAGGATTCACTGAGACCCAAGGAGGGCCAACTGGTGCCCCTTCTGGAATTTGAATCTTGAACAGTTTTACATATCCAGAGGCTGAAGAATCAGAGTTGAGTTAACATAATGGTAGCTCCTAGATACATGGTTCACAGATCCTACTGCTGACATCACCTGAAGCTCTTGCCCTGACTCTTGCATTCCATGAGATCCGAATTCATTCTTTCCTTGATCCTGTGAGCCACCACAGAGTCTTTTCAATACATTATCTTTCTGTACACATTAATACATCCATAAAGTCATCTACCAATTCCAGGCTATAGCTAGCATTTTATTGCTCAAACATCCTCTCTCTTTCTAAAGGAATCTGAGTCCCAGCCTGACCTAGAGATGGGTAGAGCGTAGCTAGATTGGTCAGTGGCCATCTGTCACACAAGATTTCCTAGCACCTGGGCAAGATGGGGAAGCCTTAGAGACTTCAGGTCTCCAGAGCTCAATGGGAAGTCTTGTTCTCCTAGAGAAAGAGCATTTGCCTTGCCTTTCTGACAACTGGTTGGTTCTAAAAGTAGAGCAAACAATGAATGTAATTGCTGTTTCGAGTTTGCTAATCAGCATAAGAGAAAAAAATTCACCAGTGGTTAGGATTCTTCAGTGCCCCATCTTGTCAATCACGTGAACCAAAGCAGTGCCCTAGACTTTAGGAAATTAAACATCTGAATGTTCTAAGGAAAGATAGCCATGACAGTAGAGTTATGCCTTGCAAGGAAATAAGACTCAAGAGGCCTTTAAAAATGACATTCTAACTATAAAATCACAAGTAAGTATAAAGAGAAAGAGAAAGAAAAGACAACAGTGTGGTTTCAGAGGGAACTCCCTGATAAGCTCAGATTTTAAATATGAAAGAACGTGGTCGCACCCTCAAGGACATCACAGGCTGGTGGAGAAGATAACACTTTTAACCTAATAATTCAAACCCAATGGAGAAAGTACTGAGAACCCTGAGGTGGGGACAAAGCCACTGCTACCGGGAGTGGGAGGTGACAACAGCCACTTCCAGCTAGGGGGAGAGTATCTTGTCCTGGTCACTATTTGTTTCATATAGACTAGATTGGGCTCCTCACCACATTCTTCTTTTATTACCTCGTGTTTGGGGACATGTACATAGTAAATGCTCAGTTAAATATCCTGTTGCCTGAGTAGCTGACCCACCATCACACTGGAGATTGCGAGCCTTAGTAGAGCCTCAAGTAACCACCATTTATTTAGCACCTGATAATGAAAGGCACCTGTGGTCATTACCTAATTCCATCCTTACACTACGTTTAGGGTAAGGTGTATTCTTCCCATTTTATAGATGAGAGAGAACTATCCTTTGGAAGAGATTCAAAGCCAAACACAGAAGTCTTCCCATTCCACTCTCTGCTTCTTGGGAGATACTGCAGAGTAGCAAGTCCAATACCTCGTTTTACCCACAGCCAGGAAAATGAAGTCTTCCAGATGACTGATTCAAGTGAGTCTTCAATACACAGAGGCAGAGGGGAGCCCCCAATGCTGGACTACAGCTGCCTCCTCTGATGAAAAGAGGCATTACTGAGATAGTAGTTTGGGGCACCAAGTGGCTCAGTCGGTTAAGCATCCATCCATTTTTTTATTTCGTCTCTGGTCATGATCTCAGAGTCATGGGACTGAGCCCTGAGTTTGGCTCCATGCTCAGAGCAGAGTCTGCTTGACACTCTTTTTGTGCTCCTCCCCTGTACTCATGCTCTCTCTCCTTCCCTTTCTCTCTCTCAAATAAATAAATAAAATCTTTTTTTTTTTTTTAAGAGAAATACTAGTTTGAAAGCTCAGTCTATAACTGATAAAACTGAGGCAAGCCTGCCTCCAGCCAGGCCTCTGGTTTACTGGGCTCTCAACCTCCCCACCGCAACAGACCGTTACCATGCCCTCATATGTTGTCTTTACCACTTTTGTCATTAGATCTCATCCATCATCTGGGACTGTTGTTGTTATGTTAGACTCCTTCTTTAAGATTTTATTTATTTATTTGTCTTAGAGAAGGAGAGAGAGAGAGCACAAGCGGGGAGAGTGGCGGGGAGAGGGAGAAGCAGGCTCTCCACTGAGCAAGGAGCCCAATGTGGTGATCCATCCCAGGACACTGTGATTATGACCTGAACCAAAGGCAGACACTTACCCAACCAAATCATCCAGGCACCCCCACATTAGACTTGTGAGTCCTTGAGATCAGCAACTCTAACAGAGTACATGCTCGATATATGTGTGTTGAATAGGAATCTTGCTATTTTGAAAAGATGCAAAGCACTTTTTTTTTTTTACCAGTACTTTGAAAAAGAATTCATTTTGTAAATCTTCTTCTGAATGCTATAGGAAACATTAGGACCTCACTATTTGCTCTAACCCCAGCTTGGAAGAAACTAGAATCTATTTCTTTCTTTGAATTTTACATCGGTCTTCTAACGTAGTGCATTACCTAAAAGCTTTCCTGTCAACTTGATATGAGATTCTTTCCATAAAGACAGAAAGCATAAAAACTCCGAATAAAAAGCTTGGAAAATCATCATATTGCTCCTGGAACTGATGAATGGTTATGCAAAATGTGGTATATCCAGACAATAGAACATTATTTGTCCACAAGAAGGAGTGAAGTACTGATCGATGCTATGACATGGGTGAACCTTGAAAACCTTATGCTGAGTAAAAAAAGTCTGACACAAAAGGCCACATATTCTATGATTCCTTTTATATTAAATGTCTAGAATTGGCAAATCTACAGAGACAGAAAGCAGATCAGTGGTTGCCTTGGGTTGGGGGTACAGGGTGGGTCATAGCTAAAGAGAACATGGTTGCTTTCAGGGATGGTGAAAATGTTCTAAAATTTATTGTAGTGATAGGTGCACAACTCTATGAATATATTAAAAACCATGGAATTGTATACTTGGAGTAAACTGTAATGTATGTGCATTATTTCTCAATAAAGCTGTTACCAAAAATCTAAATCTACAAAAAATAAAAATCGTAGACTTATTTTATTTCCTTTGTTAGCTTTACCCCTCAGACTGAGCTTTGATAGAAGAAGCTTGGCAAAAAGAAAAAAAAAAAAAAAAGGCCCTCCTTAATTCTTCAACCCTAACTTGGGGCAGGAAGTATTGCCTTTATTTTGTTCTGATTAGTAACACAAAGAATTTTCTGTCTTCACCTGGAGAGATGGGTAGCAAAGCAGACTGCATCATTTAGGAGGTGCTAGGATCCTTAATGAAAGACCAGATTACCAGTAACCACTAAGGAGGGATTGAAAGGGCCCCTGGTTAAACCCAAGATAGAACAGACGAGAGAGATGAAAAATTGGGAGATCAAATCTGCAATCCACAAGCCTTGAAAACACCCAAAGTTAATCTCACCGCTGTGGCATTCCTTGTTGCTTCTTTCTTTGTTAAAGGAGACTTTCTTTCATGTGGTGTTAACTTAAAACACGGCTAACAAAATAATTGCCACTTCTGTATTTAAATTTTTTTGTCCTAGACTACAAAAGACAGCTGAGTTTCCCCTCACATCATAAATCTTGGGCTTGTTATTGATGAATTCCTCCAGCTCTATGTGCGTATGTGTGAAAGAGAGACAGAGAGAGAGGAAAAGAGAGGGCACACACGCGCATGTGTTTTTAAACAGCTTACACATATTTCAGTAATTCTGCCAATTTGCTGGAGGCACTCTGTTAGGTGGTCCTAGAGATCAGGTGCCAAAGGTTTCCCGGATACTTGTTGGGCAGCAGCTTTCAAGGCAAGGAGGGGTGAGGTGGTGGGATTCAAGCAACTCGAATAATAAAGCTTTGAGGCTGGGAGGGCAGCTCGCAGAGGTGATGCATAATTCATCAAGCAAATTAATCAAGTCCCCCTTTCCTATGCCCATTGCAATTACTGGGAACACGCAGAGTCATCAGCTTCTCGTCCTCCCTCCGCCCCTTTCCTGGCCCTGGCTGCGCTCCAGGAAGCCGTGGGCTTGAGTCCTGGCCGCTGAGGCCCTGCGTCTGGGCAGAACGGGACCTGGAAACGTACGTCCCTCTGACTCTGCTGGGCCAGGTTTTCTCTGACTGTCACGGAACCAGGGGAAGCACACGCAGGGGTTTGGTGTGCAGTAGAGCAGAGAGTGGGGACAATTAGTTTTCTTCATGCTTGGCTGAGCCTTAGTGTAGGGACCGACGGGCTTAGAGGGTGAGGCAGATCGCAGATAATAGAAGCTTCATTTCCAACTGACCCTCCAAGCGTTCCGCCAGGCCCAGGAGGAAGGAACAATGCCGACCACCTCCAGAAACGACCGTGCTGAATGCGGAAGGCTCCAACGAAACAGGGAGGGAAAAACAAAAACAATAGACAGGGCCTCGCCTTGAAATGGTTTCTATAGTCCCTACCACAAGAGAGAAGAAAAAGAAAAAGGCTCCATTGAAGACAGAAAATAAAGTCTGGAAATGAAACAAATTTCTCACACAGGTAAAAAACTGACACACACACATACACATCTTCATACACATCGACCATTGTGTGGCCAAGTTCCTTCTGGCCCAGAGATGTGTCTGAGAAGAAGAAAACAAAATTGCCTCAACTAGAGCCCTCACTACATGGCCTTCGAGCTGTGGTATCGGTCACCAGAAAGGACCCATGGCATGAGTGACTTAAGATTAATGCCAGGCACCCAAGGAAGAAAACAAAAAAGTTTTCAACATAGAGGAGGAAATGAAACATGCCTATCTTTCGTGCTTTTCATCTTCTCTTTAGATTATCTGTTACTGTGTAATAAACTGCCCCAGACCTTCTAGCTGAAAACATTTTATTATGTACATTTCATAGATTTGGGGTCTGCGTTTCAGGCAGGGTGCAGTAGGATGATTCATGGGTCCATGTAGTATCAGTTGAGGGCACCTGATGGTAGTCCACTGACACCTAAGCTGCTCTGGAAATTCCAGGATGGTTTAACTTATTGATCTCATGCCTAGGAAGGGATGCCTGGAAGATTGAGCTTGGCTGGAACTGATGACCAGAGCACCCACCAGAGCCTCTCCAGTATGGCAGCTCAGAGCTCCCAGAGAGAATGTTCCCGGAGATAGAAAGTAGAAGTTGCACCTTCTTTCTCAAGGCTTGGGTCTAGAAGCTGGCATGGCATCACTTCCACTGTTTTCTGTTGACCAAAACAGTCACAGACCTTCCAGAGGAGGGGCCATAGACCTCACCACTCAATTTATGAATATGCAGTCATCTGTAATCTGCTACATGTTTCTTCATTGTGGAAAAGCAGAAAGAGAAAAAAGGTTATAAATGGCTCCCAGCATGGTAAGTGGCATTTGGGAACATTAAAAGAAGCAAAGGGAATCACTCTTATGTTTATTGCCCAACACCTCAGGTCAAAAGTTTCTGGAAGGGCAGAACTAGGTATAGCTCAGACAAGATACAGGATGTGCATGGCATAGGAGAGACCCTCAAACAAATTTCCCAAATCTTCAATTCGACTGTTTTACCTCCTTTTCTGAACTTGTTTTAGACTCATGGCCAGTTTGCCCTAATTTTACATTTAAATGATCATTGTTTTTCAAAGGCTACAGACTCTAAATTATTCATATCTTCAGTGAATAAATGAATGAACAAATCTAACGAGGCTTCTTGAGTGCAGAAATTCATCTCAAACTTTTTCTTTGTAATCATCAAGAGGTGTGGTGGATGAAGAGTACACACGTTGGCTTTATTGTTTTTGTGTTTCTTTTTCTTCAGGTAATTCTGAATCCTCCATCTGAAGTTATTGGAGGGAACAAGGTAGCTTGTGCTCTGTAGCCTTGTTTTGTCCATTCATTCCTTGTGGATGTTTTCCGTCCACTTCCCAGGATGGTGCTATGGTCTGATTGTTTTTGTCCACCCACAGTTCACATGTTGAAATACTAACCACCCTCCCCTCC
Source organism: Mustela erminea (assembly GCF_009829155.1). Taxonomy (NCBI): domain Eukaryota; kingdom Metazoa; phylum Chordata; class Mammalia; order Carnivora; family Mustelidae; genus Mustela; species Mustela erminea. The sequence continues at coordinate 95,183,228 of NC_045614.1, forward strand.
CCCCAACATAGGGAGGATACTAGGAGGTGGGTCTTTGGGAAGTTATTGGGTCGTAAGGATGAAGCCATTGTAAATGGGATTAGTAGCCTTATAAAAGAGATCCCAAGGGCACCTGGGTGGCTCAATGGGTTAAGCCTCTGCCTTCGGCTCAGGTCATGATCTTGGGGTCCTGGGATCAAGCCCCGAATTGGGCTCTCTGCTCAGCAGGGAACCTCCTTCCCCTTCTCTCTCTCTCTCTCTCTCTCTCTCTCTGCCTGCCTCTCTGCCTACCTGTGATCTCTCTGTCAAATAAATAAATAAATAAATCTTCAAAAAAATAAATAAATAAAAGAGATCCCAGAGACCCCCACCCCCCTTTCTTGCTCCTTTCACTACATGAAGACACAGCGAAAAGTTGTTTTGGTTTTTTTTTTTAAGACTTTATTTATTTATTTGGCAGAGATTACAAGTAGGTAGAGTGGAAGGCAGAGAGAGAGGAGGGAAGCAGGCTCCCCACTGAGCAGAGAGCCTAATTCGGGGCTTCATCCCAGGAACCTGATATCATGACCTGAGCTGAAGGCAGAGGCTTTAACCCACTGAGCCACCCAGATTCCCCAATTTTTATTGTTTTAAGTCACCCAGTCTATGGTATTTTGTTACAACAGCCCAAATAGACCAAGACAAATGGTTTTCTCTTCTTTCTCTGTTTTACACTTAAAGGAAAGAGTTCAATATCTGCTATTTATAAGTCTCAGCTTCATGGGAACCATGGGGGTTTCTAGGCCTCATTCATTTGTGGAAGGCTGGGCAGGGACTCTGACAACACAGCCACAAGGGGAGTGACTAGCAGTGGAACTGGGAAATTCACCCTTTTGTTAGTGCTTTGCATCTGTCAAATGCCAGTTCAGACTTCCATCAGCAAGCATATTTAAAAGGATATGTGTTAGGGAAATTTGTTATCCATGCAATTTCAATGAGAGCCAATTCTATTAACTCCTCCAAAGCCCACGCATTATGGCTGGGCTTTCAGGAGCGAGCCTTGAATAAACTTTTCAGTGATTTCACAACACTTCCATTATGGCTGTTGCATTATGAAGCAGATGAACATTTTCTTGAACAATTAGACGGGGTTGTATAGAATAAAGAGTGAGGTTTGCCTGAGATCACGGAAACCTATCTGCTTAGGTGATTCATTTTCTTCCAACAAGGCAGCCCATAATAAGCTTTTCTTCTGGAGCCTTGTCTTGCTTCCCATTTCAATTAGTGACAATGACTGGAGAATGAGGAGAATGTCTTCTTCATGTCCTTGTGCTGCAAACAAGGCTGGCCAATGAAGAACAATGAGGGAAGGAAGGGGAAGCAGGGTAGGGGCAGTGGCACAGCTGCAAGAGAAACCAGCCTGCTTCCCCAGAGAGATGCCAGCAGTGAAGGTGTGGGGTCTGGGGCAGAGCTAAGACGGGGAAGAAAGACTTTAGCTTGGGTGCAATTCAGCAGGAACCAGGTCAGGCAGGGTGGCAGATAGAGCACAGTACTAAGCATCACTCCATGACTGAGGCAGGTCTTATCCTCAGGTGTTACAACCCCTGAAATTTTGGTGCATATTGAACTGTCACTTTCTACAAATCATTCATATGTATATATGTTCTGCCACAGTTCTGCTGTGTTGCTGTTTTGCATACAGTTTCATTGTTTCCTGCTAGCAGGCATGTCAATTGGTCGACCCTTCTTTTTGAGGCAATGTGAAGATGAGAGAAGTCCAATATCACAAATTCATTCATTCATTTATTCATTTTCTCACTGAATGAGCACTTGCTAGGCATTTGCTGCATACACTGATTTCCAGGCATCCTAGCCACTGGGCTATGCACTAGAGAGGCAAGCTTTTTCCCTTTTTGTGTCTGGTTTCTCCTCCATCACATTTCTCTTGTCCCCTATCTCTATATACAGTTCATCTTTGGCAAACATTAGCAGCTTGGCTCTCCATTCCAGACCCTGTTTTAGGCGCCTGCAATACAACAGTGACCAGAACACAGCTCTGTGTGAGTTTCCTAGGGCCACTGTAACAGAGACTGGGTGGCTTAAAATGGAAATTTATTCTCTCACAGGTCTGGAGGCTGAGAAGCCTGAAATCAAGGCATCAGCAATGCCATGCTTTCCTCAAAGGCTGTGGGGAGGGAAGGCAAGGATCGGTCCTTGCCTCTTCCTAATTTCCGTGGCTTGCCAGCAATCTGTGCTGTTCCTTGATTTGTGAATGTATCCCCCCAGCATCTGCCTGTGTCATCACAGGGCATTCTCCCTGTGTCTCTTCAAATCATCATTTCTCTGTGTGTGTCTATGTGTCTCTTTTCTTCTTCTAAGGATACCAGTGGAATTGAATTAAGGGCTCACCCTACTCCAGTACAGCTTCATCTTAACTATTTACTTCTGCAATGACCCTATTTCCAAATAAGGTCACATTCTGAGGTCCCAGGAAGGACATGGAACTGAGGGTGAGGGGACAGAAGCTATTCTACCTGGTATACTGCTCTTCTGGAGCTCAGAGTATGAAGGGGAAGAAACACAAGTAAAAAGTAATCACAGCCTTGGGTGATTGGTGATATGAGAAATGTTTGCACAAAGCCCAAAGGGGACTCAAATAAGTAAGACATCAGCTCTGGAAGTTAATATGAAGGTAAAGAAGAAAGAAATAGAGATGGCCAGCAGCTTGATCCCAACCAGCTGCCTGTCACTCCTGTAGATCTTGAGGGAGCAACACAAGAGACACAATTGTTGGGTCTGTTTGTTTTTGTGGAAAGCCAAACCTGTGAGCTGGATCAGACTGCTGGCAACCTATCATGCTGCCTTTGTGCCTGGGCCCAAACCAGTCAGATGGCCTCCTCTAGTCCTTCCTCCCAGTACACCCCCAGAATAAGAACCCCTCACAACAAGAAGCAAAGCAGAGAACAGGCAATGGAAAGAGTTTCTCATCAAGTCCAGTCCACTGCAGAGCTTCACAGAGATGAAAACCAAAGCCAACATACCACACAGCAACTTGGGGTCTTAATCCCCAGCCCTCAGCATCATGTGCCCTTGGCCCCAGCTTTTCCCTGTGCTCCTCTTCCTCCTCTAGGGTATGAAGAGGATGGCAAGAGTGATAGGCTTTCCTTAAACATCAACAAGAGAAATCAAGAAAAGGAGCAGTTTGAGTTGAGTTCTTCTATAAAATGAGAAGAGGGCTGAAGGTCAAGCTAGGAGAATCTAATACACAAAGTCAGAGTTGTGGCATCACTGCTACCATGATCACCAGCATGCCAAGATGCATACATTCCCATAGTGTGATTTTTGGTTGGGAAAGACTTCTCAGGTGGAAAAGTGTTTTTGGATCTGACTCAAGCCACCCCACTGTCTTCAGTACCCTGTGCCACCTGGACAAAGCCCGGACTACTTGAAAAGTCCTTTGAGCAAGGATGTTTTATACCTGACTTGGGAACTGTTCTGATGTATCCAAAATGACAAAATGTTTTTAAAAAGCTAAGTCCTATATGAGAACCTGCACCTAAATAAGTCTTAGAATCATCCAGAGTGGTATGAGCATGACAAAATATTGTTTAGTGTTGGTGATCAGGATTGACCTAATCAGGCTGCGTACACAGTGTTCAATAAAGTTCAACAAAAATAAAGTACAAAATAAAAAAATAAACCCTTCAATAAAGGATTCAAAAAATCCAAGTGTGTCATGTTAGATGCTGAGGCAATGGCTGCACTCTCTTCAGGGCCAAAGGTGGATCTGTTCCTACTCTCTTCCATTCTGGGGATATGGTCTAAAATGTGTAAGGTACAAATACATCACACCAAGGACAAAAGGAAGCCTGGGCTTGTCGCAAAAGAGAGACTGATTACAAAATCTAACCTGGAAGTACATCTCTAATATACTACCATCCAAGAGAGAGTCTGACTTAATCTCACCTTGAGCCATATTAGAAAAGAGCCCTTCCTATACCTCACACATAGAAAGACAGAACAACTTGACACCCCTTAGAAAAAACTATAATACTTATTCCGCCCCTGCCCATGGGGTTAATTAAAAAGGCTGGGACATCTGAGTTAACACATTGTATGTCCTATACCAGCATCTTGGCCTCACAAGAGATGTCCACCTCTCAGGCACATCCACCCAGGACATCATGAATAACTGAGCTATTTTATGGATTTCTCAGAGTCCTCTGAAAAGTAGCACCTACTCCTCTAGAAACATAGTTCTCTTCACTCCCATAGGTATCTTCACCCTCTTTTGGTGATACTAATTTCTCCTGATACAGATGTTACATCCAAATCCCCTAGACCCAAATGTTACTGCCTATGGATTTAAATTCACAGAGGCAGCTTGCTGTCTAAAATGAGGTATTAGGTACTCCACCTCAATACAGACTTAATTGTCACTTACTCTACCTAACCAGTCGTCATCACCTCTTCCTACTCACAATCACTGCCTTCTTGACAGGGGAATGTTGGAGCCCCTTGGGTCCTTTTGGAGATCTGCTTGTTGTCTTGTGTCCTTTGTGTGACTGTCCAGGTACTAGCACTCAGTGGGATCTCCACCAAGTGGGGGATAGGATGAGTGCTAACACACCACTGAGACAGACTGACCCTAGTCTCCAAGATCATTCCATAACTTGACAGAGGTCCTGAGAGGTGCACTTTAAATGCAAGGTCTGCAAATGTGTTCAGCTCTCCAATCTGAAGGGAAGCCCATATCTGGTTTGCATGTCCTGGAATCACACAGGGTCTCAGGGAGTTTTTGTCTCACTGTGTTATGTTAAGATGCCTCAGGAGCACACCTATAATAGGTCCCTGGAGAATAGTCCTCAGTTGAGCAATCTGAAATGAGACTATACTTTCTGTACCTTTGTCTGCAGCAAAGTAGAAAACAGAGGCCAACAAGCCACCTGGCTCTGGCCTGAAAAGCAAGAATTAGGAGCGAGGCAAGCAGGATATAATTCCTACTTGGGACCTACATATTGCCTCCATTGGATTACCCATTTCTTTGGAATGAGATAGAATAATTATAGACAGTTTGATCTTCACTAATTAAAACACTTTCCATAATAACCAAGTTCCAAAGTCTCTCCTTTGACTGGAATGAATCTGCTTAGAGAAGAATTTTTTTCCTTATATTCTATGCAATAATAGATACTTCTTCATCTTCGATAGGATGTACTCAGGATTCATGACAGAAGTGGTTTGTCACCACAGATCTGAGGTTTTGAGTTTCAGGTTGAATATACAGTAAGCTGATGCATACTAGTTGTTGTCCTTCATTGGTTTGAGTTTTCGATCCCTCCTTGCTCTTCTTCCTCCCTCTCTGTCTCTTGCTCCTATCTTTGAGAGTAGGTTTCTGATGGGCCGGCTGGGAAACTGGGGCTCCAAAATGGTGGATCTTCCCACCAACCCTCTCCAAGATGGCGGACTTTCCCGCCACCTTCACTGTAGCCTCTACGTCACCGCCAGGAAACTGAAACTCTCCACCCAGGAACTTCCCAGTCGGGAACTGTCCATCACGGACTTCCCCTGCCCCATACCACCCAATCAACACATACCTTGCCACATATGGACTCGAGCCCATGCCTTGCCTTGGTCGGATACACTCTCCCTGCCCCATACCCTCCGATCACCGCATACCTTGCCTTATAGGGACGCAAGGCTATGCCCTACCTCAAACCGATAAAAGGACCTTGCCAACTCCCTCGCAGTGCGACTTCCCTGACTCACTGTCTCTCTCCCTCTCTTTCTGTGAGTCAAGGAACCTCGCCCGAGGGTGCCCACCTCCTCCCCGTGGGACTTTCCTGGCTCCCCTACCCCAGAGCCCTGAAACTTGGCCGGAGAGCGCCTTTAATAAATCTGGCCTTGCGCCTACCTCACCTGGTGTCATGTTTATCTTGCCTGCAAAACTTTACAGTCTGTATCACACATAGATTGAGTAGGGGTGTCCTAATTCCTCTGAATGTTCCCTGGCCCACCGGGATGGACCCACATTTATTTATAACTTCTTCTGCTTCCCCTATGCCTGAGGTCACCATGGCTCACTCAGCACCACAGGGGAGTCTTTCCAGGACAATAATGCCTACACCTCCACCCACACCCACCCCTCAGGATGCAAACTGGGAGGGAATGTGCTTAGCATTTAACTCCTTTTCTCAGGCAGGAGCAGCTGAAGGTCTTGTGTTGGGGAGGAATTGAGGGGGACAGGTAGAAAGGAAGCAACAGCCTGTGGTCATTTCAGAGTTACCCTCTTTCACAGATGTCCACTTCCACCATTTTTGCACAATACTGACTCACTGAAAAATACTGCTTTTTATTAAGCCTCTATATATTGCCCCCCAGTGTTTTATATGATTGAAAAACTGGGTTCCTACTTACCCAGTTATGGTGGAGCTTTTCTTTAACAATTTTGTAGCCTCTGGCTCTGCAATGCAGATAATACTGCTCCAGAAATTCATCACTGTCAGGAAATTTTGCAGCAGAACCCTTACGATTTTCCCCTCCATGGCTCTCAACCTCATGAAATCTTCCTACTAAAACTTCTTCTCATAAGCTTCCACCCCTGCCTGGAGTTGAGACCACAGATGTAGAGTTATTCATTTTTTGACTATCATGGAAGAATCTTTGGAAGTGGTAAAGCGTGTTGTCCAGCCCCATTCCCAGGCCAATTCCCAGGCTCTTGAGTTTCCGGAATGTCCCTCTCTGCAGGTAAGGCCCTGCTGATAAAGAATGTGGAATTCATTGTCCACTAGACCTCCCATAAGGCTGCCCTGCAGCATGCAATTTATTGCTGATAAGTGAGGAGCTGTTATCAGTCCACACTCAAAATGCTACTCCATACTTACTTCTTAAATATATTCTTGATAGCCCAGTTCAGCTCTAGGAACCACAGATGTGAATGGGGAAATGAATGGGGTAGCCAGCCTCAGTGCCAGAAAGAATGTAGGAGGTTTCTGCTCTCTGGGGTTCTCCTGGCACAGCCTTCTACCCTCACCCACCCACCAAACTTCCAAATCAGCTTATATGTGATAAGAAAGGCTTTTGGGGTCAGCCAAGTATGGGCAGGGATTGAATGGCCATTCCGTTCATGTTGATAAGCTGATCACTCCTCATCCAACAGCTCAGGGCCTGGGCTCAACCCTTCACTTTCAGTGCCCAAGGCTGCCTCATCCAACTGCCTTCTGGCAGAAACTCTCCCTCTGAGCTAGAAACCTCAAGTTAAATCAGTGAGGAGCTTGACAAATCACTCATTATGCCCATCAAACCCTCAAGCTCTCTTCAGTTCTCCAGGACAGACAAAGCTGAAGTCGTAGCCTACTGATACTAGACACAGCAGAACAAGCATCAAAGAACAAGTCATCAGCACCATAAGTGGTTCTCATGCTCCATGAAGTCCTTCCAACACAATATGCCCTTCAGAGACGCTGGTGCTTCACAGGAATTCCTAATCTCAACCACCATCTCCACGCTCACACCACTCCCCTATTCTATCTACACTCAGGTCTTTTCTGCCCTAGAACATGTTCCATCTTTCCTACGCAGCAGCCTTGCACTTCTGGTCCCCCTGCCAGGTCACCCCATTGCTGGTCTCTTGTCCTTCCAGTCTCAGAGCTTCTCAGAGAATCCTTTTGTGATTTCTCTTCCTACAATACCTTCTTGCTCCCACTTGCTTCCAATTTCTTCACCCTGATCATTTCCATCCATACACTTGCAAGTAGTTAATGTACTTAATGTATTTGATAAGCTGGCCTTGGTGTGAGCCTCCTGCCCCACCCCTCATCTGTGCTGTTCACCACAATCTTCAGACCCTCAAACAGTGCCTGTAACATATGTAGTAGTGCTTGGTAAATGATTATTTATTGATGTCAAAAGAAGAAATGAAGCTGTTGAGATTGTCTCTTTAAACTTGATGTACTGAAAACCTACCAGACTGTGTCCAGGCTAAGTGTCTCATCAGAAATTCTGCTTAGTATCATTCAGGGTCTTGGAATCTGAGGACACTGGTCTTTCTTTAGCTCTAGAAAGATGTTCTATTCTGATTTATTTGTGTGACCCACCACCACCCTGCATTCTTCTCTGTTAGCTCCTAGAACTCCTACTGGACAAATGTTGAACTTGTATGTCTATCCTTCATATTTCTTAATTTTCCTTCATATTTCCTGACTCGTCATCCTCATGCACTGCTCCAGTTTTCAAATTGCAAATTCTCCTTCAAGCTACGGACATTCTGCTATTCAGAACCGCCCCCCTTTTTTAGATTTACTTATTTATTTTAGAGAGAGACACAGAGACAAAGAAAGGGTGTGTGAGTTGCAGGGAGGGAAGAGGGAGAGGGAAGCAGAATCCCTGCAGAGCACTGAGCCAGGTGTAGAGCTTGACCCCACTACACCAAAATCATGACGTGAACCAAGTCAAGAGTTGGACATTCAACTGACTGAGCCACCCAGGCACACCTATTCAGCCCATTTATAGAGAATTTCATTTCAATAGTCATGTATCTCATTTCAGGAATTTCTAACTGGTTCTTTTACATAAAAATTGTTCTTGTTTTATTTTTCTTCATGGAACTTAATACCTACTGACATATTTGCATGTTTATATACTTATATATTATCTCTTATTCCTCCTACTAGGTTCTGAGTCCTGAAAGAGTAGGAAATATTTTGTTCATTGCTGTATTCTCAGCACATAATAGTGCTCGATGAATAAACTGAATGAATTAATTGTGGTATCTTTCAGTATCTATCTAAAGATAATAGTTACATATTTTTAAACATTTTTTTGGGCAGTCATTTATTTTTTTAATTTTTATTTCTTACATTAAAAAAACATATTTTATTGTTTCTACCACTACATGTTCCTTGGGTATTCTATTATCCACTGATTTGTAGTTTTGTGCATGTATGCTGTGCGTGTGCATGCGTGTGTGTGTGTGTGTGTGTGTGTGGGATTACATTTGTCGAAGTTTGCTCATTCTTGAAATCACCAGTTTGGTGACTCTTGTATTTCTATTTGCAGAATCTCTCTGTGGGTGCTATATTTTGCTTCTAGAGTTTGGGGGTTCTGGGAATGTTCTGTATGAACTGGCCATGAACTACTCTTCTTCCTGAGTGTGCCTGGCCCTTCAGGTGCTTCCCTGGCCCACGGACTGGAACTTTGCTCCTACTGAGGCACTGTATCTTTCTTCTATCTACTACACAACACAGGAAAGGTGGGAGGTTGAAGAACAGCCCAGGTATCCTGGCGGCAACCAGGCAGCTGTCCGAGGATTTCTGTCTGTACTTGTATCTATTTCCTCTGAGCCTCTTCGAGCCTCCCACCACCTCTAATCATTTCCAGAATGTTTTGGGCTATGATTCCCACATCAAGTTCCATCTGCTTTCTGATTTTCAACAACTTCTTTTAGTGTCTGGTCAATTAACATCACCCTTTCTTTCTTTTTTTCTTTTCTTTTTCAATATTTATTTATTTATTTATTTATTTGAGAGATAGAGAGCACACACAAGCAGGACACTAGCAGGCAAAGGGAGAAGGAGAAGGAGTCTCCCCACTGAGCAAGGAGCCCAGGATCCTGGGATCACGACCTGAACCAAAGGCAGATGCTTAACCCACTGAGCCACCCAGTCTCCTCCTTTCTTATTTTCTAAACTGTTATGAATATTCGAGATATTTTCTCCTGTCATTTCCAAGGCTTTAGGGTGAGAAAAGGAGGTGAAATGTGTTGAGTATGCTGGTCTCTTCTCTCTGTGTTAGGAATGCAACAATTGAAGCTCAGAGAGGTTAAGTAACTTTTCAGGTTACACAGGTAGGAAGTGTGGCGGCGCTAGTTCCTATCATGTGAAATGAATATCTGTGGGGATAATGATAGTAGCAGGGAAGGAGTAGAGTCCTTGTTTGACGTTTTCACTCCAGAGGCCTCCCTAAAGTCAAACTGTTGGGTCTATCTGGAGTTTCAGTCCAAGAAAAATTAGATATGGCGCTCACAGGTATTACAAGGAGGTTTAAGCCTATTTCTTTTGTAGAACCCTTAGTCTATTTCATAGACTAAAAATAGTCTATTTCATAGACTGAGACACATAGAACAGTGTCTCTAAAAAGAATCAGGTTTTGTTTTGTTTTTTTAAGATTTGTTTATTTATTTATTTATTTATCTTGTGTTATCTTAGTCACCATACAGTTTTTGATCTAAGGATCAGTTTTGCCCATGTCGCATGCTGCATTATGAAGTAGCATAGTCCACACTGTTTAATTCCAAAGATAACTGACTTTGGAATTAAACACACCCATCTCTTACCAGCTATCTGATTTGGGATTTTGTCAAATAAAGCCTTTGACTGCAGTTTTCACAGTTGCAAGCTATATGTGATAAGCTGTCCTTAATTAGTAGCTACTGTAAGCACTATCCGAATGGTCTCTCAATTTAAAAAAATACATATACCTTCAGTTTGAGCAAGATTTCTGACCATCTTGGATTTTATTTTGGAGCTTTGACACAAAAGATCTTTTTACTTTCTGCATTTTTCTGGTAAAACTCCTGCTTCGATTAACTTTGCACTTTGACCAATGTTGTTTCTACTACTCTCAAAACTTTTATCTCTTGCCCCTTGGAAGCTAAGAACTCTAACCATGTAAGACAGATGAGAACAGTAGGTTTCCAAAGTCAGCTAGTAAACATTAGTTAGTTGTTGCTGATTCTAAGAAAATAAGATTTAAAAAATCACTTTCCCCTAAAAACCCATCCTAATCAAGGCTTCTCGGCATTCCACACAGCAGTGCATTAGGAGGAATTGAATACATGGAAGCTACTGAAGAAAGGGAAGCTTTGGAAAATGTTTTCATGAGAAGAAATGGCAAAACTTATGGGGAATACTGAGAATGTAAGTCCTTGAACTGAGACTGATTGGAAAAAAAAAATTATGAAAAGATTGTCTGCCTGAATAATAGAGTAACTAGCGACCTTGAACACAGAAAGAGTATAGAATAGGAGTGAAACAATGAAATCTTTTTAGAACAGAGAATAACACTCATAAGAGGCAATTTTTAAATGAAAGACAGGATGTTCTATAATAGAAATATTGGGGGCCTGAACCACCTTGTAATTCATAGAAAGGGGAATACCAGTGGCCTTGCCTAGAAGCCCACGGCTAAGAGAAGAGAGAACAGCTTGAAATAAGATTATTAATTTCCTTGGAATGACGCCAGCATGACATCCTCTTGTAAAGCTTGGCCAGATTCTTACAAGATCAGTTGGAACAATGAATATGCTAATGAATATGCAAAAACAAAAACCAAGGCACATCTGGTTATACCAACAAGATGTTGAGTTGTTTGCTCTTTAAAACAAAAACACCTTGTTATCCTGCCTTCCATAGATTTTGTAATATTTTCCCTGATTAATAAAGACATTTTCAGGCAAAAACAATTAAGCATGTAATATTGTAAGGCTTTGGTGGTAAAAAATAAAATAAAATAAGATAAAATAAATACTAGGTGACACTGGGGGAAAAAAAGGATGATTGCAAATATTGTTTGGGAAACTATAGTAGACTTTCTTGTTTCTATCTACCCAGCATCTTTCCCCTCCTGTGAGATACTCTGTCCTTCTTCTCAGTACCTAACTTTCCCTTTAGGGGACAGTTTCTTCCCTTTTTCACAGGAGCTGGTGGGATGGCTAAGCAAAGACTCCATACAGAGCTTTCCCACCATCCTCTCTTTCTTGGGCTGGAGTTGATGGGAGCTTGTCTTTCTCCACTGGTCACAGCTTTAAAGGAGTAACTTAGAACTGCTAGTGGGAAATTTTAGTTTTTGTTGTCATTGTTGTTGAAAAATCTATTTTATCTATTATTATAAATTGTTTTCATTGAGAGAGTGGGTCAAGAAACCTCATCTGCCATATTGTCAAGAAAATAAGGAGTCCACTCTCATACTTTGAGGAAATGATAACAAATTAGTACAAGCACATCAAGAAGAGAAATCCAGTAAAATCTCTCAAAATTAGAAGTGCACCCACTGTTTGATCACCAACTCTACATTGGAAAATTTTTTACAGATATATTCATCCAAGTGCACAAATATTCATTTCAAAGATATACTTTAGCACTGTGTGAGCTAACAAGACTATGAAAAAAACCACTGCTAATAAAAGATTGATAAGAAAATCATTGTCCTTCCAGACATTGGAGTATTACGAAACCATTTAAAAATAAGGTCATTCTACACATTCTTACAGGTTTTGCTTACTGAGATACATCGTTGGGTGGGAGTAGAAAGCTGCAAAACATTGTAATTAGGAAATTGCAGATTTTGTAAAAACTAAGTAACTGGCCAACTGTGTGGAAAGAAGACTTGTTTTTCAATATTTACCCTCTTAGACCTTTGGAATTTTAAGCCATGCTCATGTGGCACATCTTTAAAAATACATTTATAAAAAGAAAACATAGAGTTTCTTTCTATTTCTGCAATACTGTTTTTTCTTAAAACAGGAATGGGCCTTGGATTTTTAAAACTGCTTTTCAAATGTCTTTGTAATCATATATTTCCCCTTTAATTCATTAATCAATACTGAATTAATTAATATCACAGATTATATTACTAGATTTTAAAATATTGTACTATTCTTATATTTTTCTGAATAAAGCTATTTGGCAATATTGAATCGTTATTTTAACACACTGCTAATATTTTATCTACTCCTTCTTTATGTATGATTTCTACACTTATATTCAAACATGAAATTAATTTATAGTTTAATGTTGCCAGTACATTCTTATATTTTAGAATTTAGGTTATCTCCAAAAGAAAAGATGGAAAACACTTCTAATTTTTCCCTGAAATATGAAAATTTAAGCAATATAGAAATTATCTGGATTTTGAAGTTTTAATCAAACCCAGCTAATAATAAATCTGGCATGAGTATATATAGAGGTACATCTTTTATTCCTTCTACCATTTGTGTTCTTTCAAAGTATTTTATGTTTTCTTGAGTGAATTTTATAATTCACTTTTTTTTGAAAAGCATTTACATTATCCAATATGATATTCTGTGTTTTATGTATTTTTGTTTATTTATAAAATGAACAAATGTTAAGTGTCTATACAATACCTGTATCATATGTCACTTACCCATGTAAGTGACATCCAGATCATGATAAAGAATGTTTCTATCATTCCAATAAGCCAATAGCTTTGCCAGTCAATGACCACCAATCTCCTGGTGTATAAACAAATTTTTGCATTTCTAACATCTTAGATAATCTGTAAAGATTTTGTCATCATTGTGAATGGTGGGAAAAGGCAAACATTCAGACAAGCTTCCCTTTGTGATCCCAGGCCTGGCATAGACTACAGGTCTGCAGCCCATGCCTCAGTCATGGCCACTAGTTGTGGAGATCCACCTATAAAAAAGCCCAGGCTTCCCCCAGCTGCCAACTGCTTCATGGTGGCCAGCTACCTCATGTTCAGGTTTTGGCACAATTCCTAAGGTCCTTCCCTATGCCCCCTTCTTGAAGTTTTTTTCTGGTTTCTGCTGGGGACATCTAAAATATCCCTGGATCTAGGGATTCCTTGGTGGCTCAGTGGGTTAAAGCCTCTGCCTTTGGCTCAGGTCATGATCTCAGGGTCCCGGGAGCAAGCCCCACATCAGGCTCTCTGGTCAGTGGGGAGCCTGCTTCTCCCCCTCTCTCTGCCTGCCTCTTTGCCTACTTGTGATCTCTGTCAAATAAATAAATAAAATCTTTTAAAAATAAAATAAAATATGCCTGGATCTATTAAATACCTAATCGCCAGTAGAGAATATCAAAGCTGATAGAGAGTAAAACGGTTTATTTGGTTGGTTTTGTCATTATTGCTGTAATGTTTAAAATAACTTGTAATCCTATTCCTTCTTTTTTTGGACCTATTTTCAAAGCTAAAATAACTGTAAGAAAAATCCTCCCTTTGACTTAGCAAGAGGAATACCAAGTGAGGCCAGAGATTAAATGCTTAATCTTAGCCAATCTAAGGGTGTGTGTGTGTGGATGTGTGTGTATTGGGGATGTAGGGAGAGAGAATAGTGCTGACAGTTTTCTTAGCAACCCCCTCCAAGCAATGTCCTGTCCCTCTCGCTCTAGGCTTTCAGTTTTCTTGGAACTCAACCAGGGAAATCCATCAACTTCCTTCCTTCCTTCCTTCTTTTTTTTTTTTTTTTAAGATTTTATTTATTTATTTGACAGAGAGACAGCAAGAGAAGGAACACAGGCAGAGGAGTAGGAGAGGGAGAAACAGGATTCCCACTGAGCAGGGAGCCCAGTGTGGGACTCAATCCCAGGACCCTGGGATCATGACCTGAACCAAAGGCAGATGCTTAATGATTGAGCCACCCAGATGTCCCAAATGCCTTCCTTCTTGCTGGTACGGATTAATGGCATATGTAAAGATGGATTGACTTTTCTATTAGTTTTATCCAATTTGTTTTCCATTTTTCAGAACTTCTTCAAAGTTTTAAATCTATGTATGGTACCCCACACAATTTCCCAAAGCTGTCACAGATGTTTTTGTTTGGTCGGGTTTTATTTTTTTGTTGTGTTTTTGCATTTTAATATACTTTTAGGATTTTGATAGGAAAGAGAAGTAACTATGTTGATTCAATTCACTGACTTGAACTTGGAAGTATGACATGAATTATTTAAAACACTAATATAATAGGGCCCCCAAAACCAAATGCTCCATTAGGAGCAATTAATTTGGTATATTCAGACCTTTCCAGAAAATGCTTGGCTCTTGGTTCTTTTGTACTGAGGGAAGAAGATCAAATTAAAACTGATCATCTGATAAAAGCAATGAACCAATTCTGAAAAATATATATACTCAAAGAAATTTATCAGTATTTCTCATACTTTTGGAATCTTTAAGAACTCTCCAAAAGAAGAAGGCCTGACTCAAACCTTCATTTTCATCCCTAAAACTCACCCAGACAAGCAATCTCCTATCTTGTATCAAGTTTCATGTTGTCCTTGATTTTCACACCACAAAAGATTAAAGATAATACCACTAATTATTATATTTTAAAAGAGCCCTTCCTGAGAATGATCTGCCCCTGGTATTGTCCTATATAAAGACTTTGAGAAATAGCTTTGATAATTTATAGTCATTAACAGGAGAATGCAGGAGATTAAAGGTAGCAAGGGTGAATAGCCTCTCATTTTTGTAAAACTTGTGCAACCTTTTATTCACCTACTAAAGCCATTATTATATAATAATAAAAAAGGAGGTGTGCTGCATATATGAACTCAGAGAGGGAATAAAGACACAAGGAGCTATTTTCTCTCAAGAGAACTGTAGTGTCATAGATTAAAGGTGGAAAGGCAGCCATCATTTAAAGCAGCTCACATCTCCAAAGGATATTTATTCACAAATTGATTAGAGTTGGAAATGAAAATTATTCAGTTGGTGGGAACATTACAGCAGCCTTTAAAGTGTGATGGGGAAGATGAAAAGGAGCCTCACTTACCCTTTCCTTAGCATGCAGGCAGAGATCAAAAAGACCAATGTCCCATTGATAGCCGTAATGAGCCTGCACTTCTATTTGGCTCTTCAGTTATTTCCAGTGACTTGGGAGGCATGTTCTTTCTGACAAAACTGACTATCCTGCTGCTAGCGGCAGCATCACATTTCATGAAGCTTTTTTGGATTACTTGATTGAGTTTTCCAAAAGTGTAATGGAAATTAGTGATACCTACTCAGCAGAAATGTCCCCCCAAGACTTGTTTCTTCTCCATTGCTATTTGTCCCCAAATCTTTACCATCATCTTTCACTTCTTTCTCTCTAACTCTCCTCAAATCTACCAGCAGATCCTGTTGGCTCTATCTTGAATCTGACCACTTCTCCCCTTCCACTTCTTTAATACAAGTCCAACTGACCCACTTTCACTGTGTTAGACCCTGGATCTCATTCAGGAACTGAGAACTCAGAACTGTGAAGCTGTCCAGAACAAAAGGAGATCAACTCATGCGTTGATAAGTTGAGAGTCAATGAGACTTTAACTTTTTGAATGTGATTAAGAGGTATAAATAAAGAAAGCAATAGAGCCCAGAAAGAAATGTCAAAAGACTTCTTTAAAAACCGAAAGCACTGGGGCACCTGGGTGGCATAGTGAGTTAAAGCCTCTGCCTTGAGCTCAGGTTATGATCCCGGGGTCGTGGGATGGAGCCCCACATCAGTCTCTCTGCTCAGGAGGGAACCTGCTTCCTCCTCTCTCTCTCTGCCTGCCTCTCTGCCTACTTGTGATGGCTGTCAAACAAATAAGTAAAATCTTTAAAAAATAATAATAATAAATTTTTAAAAACTGAAAGCCTTATTTCCCTAGAATCAAATTTGTTTCTTATTATATCTCATAAAGAAAGTGAAATATTCAATGATTTATTCAGATGTCAAGTTCACAGTTAAGTTACCATGGAGCAAACTGTTTACATGATGATGGCTCATTAAAATCATACTTTGAGTCATGAAAATCACCCTTTGGGAGAAAGACAGAATTTGTAGATTTATTCTCCATAGAAATTCCCACAATCAGGTCTGCATCTTCTGTGGGCTCCAAGATTTCTAACACATATACCTTTATGCACCATTAAGAGAAAAACATGCCCAAGATGGGTTATAGAGCTGAGACATGGAAAGTGCTATATGCCCTCAATAAAGGACTGAAAACAAATCTACTCACTTTTCTTAATCTTGGCTTTGGATTTTGAACTATAATTTTGATTGTGGATTTTGTAATTTGGATTATAATTATAATTTTATAATTTGGATTTTGAACTATATAATTTTGAAGGAATTTGAACAATAAACCAGTATTCAAGCAAATTTTCTGTCTAAATTTTAACTATCAGTATGTTTCCAAAAACTTCAGGTAATAAATTTAAAGTGATCTCAGGTTGGCAGTACCCCCAGGTAATGGGAAAATAATTTCTCGAAGAGCTCTACTTCCTTCTAAGCTAAAATGCCATCCCAGTTTCAGAGATGTTAAACTGTCCTAAAGATGTGTGTCTTAGACTAAATGAAATCTTTTGCCTCTTATTGACTTCTGGCCCAGCATACTTTTTGGTTCACTTCTACTTCATCTTATGTAACTGCACAAATTTAGTTATACAGTATCTCAAAAAAAAAAAGTTATTAAGTAGAAGGGATAAAGGAAAATAAGCATGTTCAGAAAACTTTATAATATAATACAAATATTAAAAATATGATATAATAAAGACCAAATTAAGCAAAAATTTTGTCAGCTCTTAACTTTCTCAAATTCTCTATCATCATTTGACACAAATGGAAATGAAGCTGAACTGCAAGACTCTTCAGAAAACTAGTTATGTGTATGAAAAGAGCAGAAAATGTAATTTGATTGGAAATACCACCTAACTCCCAGAGAGATGACAGAATACCAAACAAAGTTGTTTTGGCAGAACTATTCAGTCAGTGCTGGCTTCATACGGGCAAAATGAAAGTCAATGTCACATTCCTCTCATCCTTTATCATCTTAAAAATAAACCAAATCAAAGTAAATTTGAGTTTTCCCTGAGGATGGAGTATTATTTTTACCCAAAATGTGTATGTTCTATCCACTACAAAAATTACAGTGTCTGAAATACAACCACTTCCTTGGAATCTCAGCTCAAATTTCATCTCCTACAGGAACTCATCAGTTAACTTCCACACAACACCCTGATTACACCTTCATTTCTTCTCTCATCAGAACCTATCAGTTTAATTTTTGTCAAATTATTTCATGGTTGGTAGTAAGTCACTCCTTAAATGTGAATCGAGTTACTTCCTATGAAAATCTTCCCTTCTTCTAATCAGGTTCTTTTAAGGGGAGAATCCATTTCTAACACTTCCTCTGTCTTGTTCCCATTTAATATAGGACTCCAAAATCACGACGCCTTAAATAAATGTCCATAGTGCCACGTAGATCGTAAGTTTAAATTTGGGGCTCCACATTTAATTGACAAGCACTATCAAATTAACACATGAAAGAAGTTTCTTGAATTGGATAATGCTTATTTATAATGGATAGAGTGTTCCAAAATCTCTTGAGCAGGGTGAGGTATCAGTATTATATAATCATAAAATAAAATAAAGAAGTTTTAGAAAGAAATGGAAGGGAAAAGAGCCCAAAAGAAAAGTAAGTACAGGATTTGAAACGCTTCAAACTCTTAATCACAATTTCTTCATCACATTTCATATGTTTCATCAGATGAAACATATGAAAGGAAGTCAATCTCATTTCAGTTAAAGAAATACAAAGAAATGCAACCTTAAGCTAAACTTTTCACCAACAAGAGGGCCACACAGGAAAAGCAGTTTGGGAATACTCCTTTGTCAAGTCTATGGAAAACCAGGACCTCTCATTCTTTACTAGAGATTGTCCCAACAGACTAATCCTGAGGGGCGGGGAGGGGTAATAGAATCTTTCATAGTTCCTGCTTTTTGTGTCCTATCTAAAAATTCCTTGCCTGGCCAAAGATCACTAAATGTTTTTATCATATTTTCTTATAGAAGTGATATGGTTTTTAGTTTTTCCTTTAGTTCTAAATCTATTTTGAGTTAATTTTTTATATGGTGTAAGGTATGGGTTGAGGTTTTTGTTTCTGCATATGGATATCTAATTGTTCCAGCATTACTTGTTGGAAAACCTATCTTTTCTCCATTTAATTATCTTGACCACGTTTTAAAAATCATTGGCCAATATACCGTGAGTGGCTCATTTATTTTTATTGCTATGTGGTATTTCTAAGTATGCAAATACTTTCTTTCGGGTTATTTACAGATTGGAGCTATTTTGTGTACCTGTCTCCTACCACAAATTCCAGCTGAATCATACATGAAACATCTATATTTTCATCTATCTAACTATATAGAAAACTATATAGAAAATGTCCCACACTTTGTGATTTTTCCAATACCTCTTTAATCAAATCTGCAGCACTGTTTTCTGTGTCTCTAATAGTATCTATTAACAAAGGAGAGAAATATGTTTTGGCTTTTCACCATATTGTATTAATTTCTTTTCTTTTTTCACCATGGCAGGGATAATTAAGTATCTTCCCAATGTTTGGCTTTTTGTATTCACTCCTGAGTTAGAAATTTAAGGCACTTCTAACCTTTTTTTTTTTTTTAATTTACTTATTTACTCTTAGAGAGAGAACATGAGCTGGGGTAGGGAGCAGAGGAAGAGAGAGAATCCCAGGCAGATTCCTTACTGAGTATAGAGCCTAATGTGGGCTCGATCCCAGGACCCCGAGCTCATGATCTGAGCAGAAATCAAAAGTCAACCACTCAGCTGATTGAGCCACCCAAGCACCTCCTTCTAACCATTTTTATCATTAATTTCATTTAAACACTTGAGTGAATTGAATATTGCAAACTTTAAACATTGTTGAAAACCACTTTAGACATTCTTGAAAAAATTATAGAGTCTTACCCTCAATGCTCTAAATATCTGGATTTTACATCTTGCTAATTTTTAGTTCAGTTAATATCTCAAGGTCAATGTATAACATGCATAAAGGCTTTTTGTTAGTGGTAGTGGATGTAATTTGTATTTCTAATAGTCTTTAGAATTTGGAATTTGTAGTTGCTTCTCTTCCTTTCATACTTGATTAGATTTTTATTCTTTTTACCTCATATGGTGAATGATTAAGCACTCAGTCAAGGAGGCATCAGAGGGTCAGCTCAGCTGTTTTCTTGTTCACTTATGCTTCCATTGTTAGCAACATCTTCAACCAATATTTCTTATTAAATTAAAATCATATAATATGATCTTTACATTACATAACCCAGCACTCTTACAACTGCACTATGTTGAAGAAGCCTGAAAGTGAAGTTGTGAGTGAGAGAGCTTTCTCTCAATGGCTGCCTTCTTCCCTTGGATCAGGGGGATTGTTTACAAAGAATAAAGGTATCCCTAAGGCATATAGTGGGTCCTGGCATCATTAACGATAAAACTAGAAGCCAGAAAGCCACAGGAACTCAAACCCTGTCTCACCATGTCTCTCTCTCCCTAGTGTCTCCATTTCTTACTTTATAACCTTCTCTCATCTTTCTCTCTATTGGCTTGGTTTTTGCTTGCGCATGCTCATGGCCAAACATGATCTTCTCAAGGCTAGTGAATTTTATGTCCTCAGTTCATGGGGCCAGTTGAGACTATCCAGAATCATCATCCAAATTTGTAGGAGCCAAATTACAAAGCTGAACTTGGGTCGGAGGCCTGACCCTGATGCAGTCAACTCTGTAGAAGCCTATACTTATAGGTGAGGAGACAGAGTCTCAAAGAAGAGGATTTGGAAACAGGAAGACATTCTAGAAAGTGGCTTTCACAAATTGCCCTAGCTAATGTCTCCTGATGCAGCCATTTCACTGTAGGAATTATCTCTCTTCCTTTAGCAATATGAATCCTCCTCCCACAGATGGGACTGAAATGGGAACACCAACATTTGTGGTTTTTCTCTCCACTCCTATAGCTGACCACCAAATTGACACATCAATTTGTTCATCAAATTGGTGAATGTACTGGGCGCCTGGGTGGCTCAGTGGGTTAAGCCGCTGCCTTCGGCTCAGGTCATGATCTCAGGGTCCTGGGATCGAGTCCCGCATCGGGCTCTCTGCTCGGCAGGGAGCCTGCTTCCCTCTCTCTCTCTCTGCCTGCTTCTCTATCTACTTGTGATTTCTCTCTGTCAAATAAATAAATAAAATCTTTAAAAAAAAAAAAAAAAAAAAAAAAAAATTGGTGAATGTACTAAGTCTGATCTGAGTTAATACTGCTGGCCTCGGTGCTTTTCTCCCTTTGTGGTTACTTTACCTACCTTTGTTCTTGATCATCATGTATTGACCTTATAATTTAACTCTCAGAGCATAATATTATTAACTCCACTTTCAAGTTTGTTGAGAATCAACCACAGAACCAAGTCCAAGTCCAAGCCTTTCTTTTCCCAAATTAGTTTGTTGTGAATATAAATCCTCAAGAGAGGTCAGAGATACTGAAGCAAGCAAGTGTTGCAAAATGGCTAGGAAATAGGAAGACCGTTAACCTCCCCAAAATTCATGTCCTCTCTTGAAGGTGAAAAACTAAGCAAAAGGGACGCCTGGGTGGCTCAGTTGGTTAAGCAGCTGCCTTCGGCTCAGGTCATGATCCCAGCGTCCTGGGATCGAGTCCCACATCGGGCTCCTTGCTCCACAGGGAGCCTGCTTCTCCCTCTGACTCTGCCTTCCACTCTGTCTGCCTATGCTTGCTCTCGCTCGCTCTCTCTCTGACAAATAAATAAATAAAATCTTTAAAAAAAAAAACTAAGCAAAAAAAAAGAAGAATGGGAATAGAAAGTATACCTTGAATAATTATGACAACCCATACTCTATCTATGCTCAGTATTCAGGTGTGTGGTATATAAAAATAGATATGGAGATCACATTGGAGTTGGAGGTAGAATAGAATAGACAGAAAATATAAGCTCAGAAAGAATAGGAGCTGCTATGTAGGGTTTTCCTTTAAGTATGGCAACCCCTCCACTCAGGATAACTTGACAACAACAAAAGCTAGAGTCAGAGCATGGCAGAGGCACTTGACAACAACTCAGAAAGAGCAAAAAACCCACCAAAACTCTGGCTTCCATTTCCTATGTTGTATCAGAGCCAAGAGACTCATGATCTTGTTCAAATAAAAGAGAAAAAGGGATTTTCCCCTCCCCATCAGAGAATTGAATGGTAAATAAAAGTGTTTAATTCTACTTCAGCCTAAAACGGGGTTGGGGGGAGGTGTGGAAACTATTTTGTCTATAGACAAACAAGAAAGACGAGGAGAGACTTCAAGATTTTGGAGCATTAAAAGTGATGCAAAGCCCATTTAATGGACACCCCTAGAGCTTTTTTTTTTCCTCCCCAAGCACCGCAATTGATTGCCACGAGATTATGATGCCATTAAAATTCACTCTGCCCATAAACTAATGCTGCAGAAAATGCTGGCGTTTATAGCAGTTCCTACAAGGGACATATTTCAGTGTGAAAGTAAGTCCTAATGTAAGAACTTTATCTCAGTAAAGCAACATCTAGGAAGGGGGGAAGGAGGAGGAGGAAGAGAGGCCGTCTGGGAGTGCTAGGAGTTTTATTTCTCTCAATAATGGGTGTATGGATGCTAAATTTCAAAGACTTTTTAAAATAAATCTATTGGCCTTTGACAAAATCAATCCAAACCCCATAAACCAAGAAGTCATCCACTTGATATTAATGAGCCCACATTTGCATTTATTTGTCTCTTACACTAGACAAACCATTAATTTCGTGTTTATGCTTCCTTTGAAGTCTGAATGCTCATAGATAGATGGCCTCATCGAATCTCCTGCTGCTACATTAATATTTCGCTATAAATGATAAATTTTATCATTTTCCACAACACCCCTTTTTACTTTAAGAAAGCTGTGAAAATACAAGCAATAAGTCTTAAGGTCTGAAAGCACAGCTTTTTTTTTTAATACTCTTCAGCAGAAGAGTATTAAAGCAGAGATCATTAAAGTAGTGATATCTTTAACATCAGGATACCTTTGATGGCCTCTAGGACTTGGAAACCAAGATGATATATATCTCATCAACTAATCAACATTTCTTAGATAAAAGATGGTTCCATTGGCTAGAGCAGACACATAGATCCATTGTGGACAAACACCCAGTGCCTAAAGTTTTTTTCAGAATGTATCTGACAACATTTTAGTTTCAAATATGAGCTTAATACATTGGTTTTAAAAGGAAGGGTATTTTGAAAGGTTTACAGTAGAAATATTTACCATCAGCAGGACATAGGAATGACAAAGTCCCAGGTGAGGGTGTCAAGGGGTTCAGATTGAATAAACCAATGCTCAGTGATGTACAATGCATTTTGGCACACAGGATCACAACCAGTTCAGTTATTCTGTTTGAGGATGATGATAGTGATGAAGATCATGAAGATAATGATGGTGATGCTTACTGAACCCTTCCTACATGTCAGATACTGAGCGGTGAGCTCTCCTTTCAACAAACAAACTTAAGAGGTAGTTGTTACTTATTCCCAGCTTACAGATGAGGAAACAGAAGCCTGAAGGGGTAAGCAGTTCCTCAAAGGTATAAATGCCACATAGAACAACCTCTTTCCCTCTTTGCCACTGTGCTGTTACAGATCAGATCCACCAGGATCTCCCAGAAACGGTCCTCTAAATGATGAAAAACTTTCATTTAGACGGATACTGAGCCTTTCAATTCTGTTTCTATAATATAGGTAAGAAGGAGATCATAGCCACGAATTTCCAGGTAATTAACTTGGTGATACCCCCTATAGTCATAGCCTGAATCAGGGGCATGGAAGAATTGGAACATCTCAACCTTCAGACCAGGGGATTTTCTTGGAAATCTCTCCTTGCACATTATTCTCATCTTCTGTCCTTCAAGCAGACTGTTTGCCATTTCTGACAGGGCCCACAAATCCAGTCTCACCCACTTCACTCTCCCTGCCACCTCAACAAACTCGCCCTTTGCCTATACATAAAGTCTCTGCCACACTTCATGTTTTGCTTTGATGTTTCATTAAGATTAATATGTAGCTTTTATATATATATGCATTTACATCTAGTTTTTTAGATTAATATGCATTCACATCCAGTTTTTTAAATTAATATTATGCATTCCTTTTGCAAGGAGAATGGGCAAGAATTCTACCTTTGACCAGAATCCCCCTGTTCAAACTGATTTGATAGAAGAAACTATTTATATTAGTGGGAAAAATTATCATAATAAAAATGTTTATAAATCATTATGATACCAGATATTTGACTTGACTTTTTTTTTCACTTCTGAGTCAAACTTGTGATTAAGGACTGCAGTGAAATGTTTAACATGCAAACATAAACTGTGTTATTAAAATAATGTATTGACCAGGAATGAGAAAGGCAGCTCATTAGTAAAGTGGCTGAAAAATCCTCCTTTGTTTGGAAAAAGTAGTTCAGATACTGGTGGACTAGTCCACACAGGATGTAGGGCAAGGACTTAAAAGGTACACCCATCCTTCCTGGCCACAGGGAAGCTACAGGAGCAACTATGTAGCTAACCAGTGATTTGGGTGAAGAAAAACCATCCACCGTAGTAAGAAAACACAGGAAGACTCATTCAGGGGCTTTTGGTGTCTATCTGATCAGCATTAGCATCAGTTGAAGTGTACTGAGGTTCACTAGGCACCAAGTGCTGTTGTAAGTGCCCCACATTTGATCCTATAACTAACTACAGCCTTAAAAAGGCACTATCATTATCCCCATTTGACAGACAGGAAAAGAAAGACCTGTGATAATAACTAACTTGCCTAAGGTCTCACAGCTACTGACAGATGGAGCTGGGGTTCCAACCCATACAGTCTGACTCCAGAAATCCCCGAATGAGCCAACTTTCAGAAAAAAAAAATCAGCTCCAAAACATATCAGGGCACTTTGTAAGACGGCCTAACTGAATACAAAAAAAGACAAACAAACACAAAACAAAACAGACGATAAGTGAACACAAAATTTAAAATAAACAATTAAAAATTGAGATAATAAATTTAAATAAGCCTGAAGGCATTGGGATTTCACAAATACTGATGCTTACACAGATCTGAATTTGTCTCCATAGCAACAGAGTACAGGTGAGGACTTGGGGCTTAGGTTCTCAACTAGTAGAGAAGCCACGCTTCTGGCTAGGTCCTGCCCTGAGCCATTAACTATTCATTAGTGTTGACCCAGAAGCACAAGCCCTCATTGGTCAACAGTCTTCATGAGTTCCAAGCCTGACACAGCCACCTTGCCTGCATTTTCTCCTTCCTCACTAACAATATGAATCAAGAAATGCAGTAACTGAGAGCTTCTTTAATTTGTTACCTCCATCCACTTTCTTCTTTTTGTACCAACCATTTCAAGTTCTCCATTGGATTTCCTGATTCTGGAACCAAGGCTGATATTCACTTCAGTCCATTCACTTTGGAGAGAGAAATAAAGAAAAGAATGGGAAAACAAAGTTTAAATCTTTTTAAAGAAAGACATGGTAACACATAAGCTTCAGTGGATAGACGGGAGACAAAGTTATTTTTGTTCTGTAACAATTACCAGGAGAAGTGGGTGCCATCATGTTGGGCAAGGTTACAGTGCAGGGTCCATTGTGTGGGACATGAATGACTAGTGGTGCCTCTACCGCCAGAGCCTGTTCTGTGCTCAGAGTGGTGCCCATTGTGCCCATGTTGTTAGAAGGACTCAGACTCACCAATGGAAAACACTCGTTCCCAACTTCCCCCAACCTCTGCCATGCCATCCAAATCTACTGCTATGGATATAATGTGGACCTCTGGCCTTCGGGGTCCTCTTGCCCTGTACTTCTGAAACAAAAGCTATTATACTACACCATGAAAGCATGGACACAGAGAAATAAAGCTGCCTGGAAAACTAGTCTGAGAGGGGGACTGTGAGCTGCATTTAAAGTTTAAAACCCAAGGAAAACAAAACACTTCCTATTAAAAATGGGCTTTCGTGCCTTTGTATACACACATATATGTGTTTTTCAGAGTATTTCATCCCAATGTTCATGACAAAAGCAAGTGACCTGTCCTTGCTTTCAGAAATCAAGAGAGGTATAGCTGGAGAAGAGGGATAGAAAAAAGAGGAATTCTAAGCTTGCCAGATAAAGCCTGTTCTAATTAAGGGGCTCTAATACAGAGAGGCGAAGGAGGAAAAGTGTGCTTTTACTAAGAAATGGCAGGCAGGAAACATAATGTGTTTCATGCCTCTATACAAAGGAAGGATGCAACTAGAGCGTTTATTTACAGGACCCCTCCATTTAGGAGAGAAGTAGCAAGAAGCAGGTGGAGTTTTGCTTTCATTGAGGGAAATTCAGGGTGCACTGAGATGCTGAAGGCACTACCAAGAGGCTGATGTGTTTGGATTTGTCATCTAACTTTCTAAAAATCCCAAGGTGCTTTGAAATTTTACATGGCAGGGAAAGAAACACTCAGCATATTCCTTGGGGATAGAGTAACCTTGTGAAATCACACTCCACGAGGCTTGCCCTGGCTTCAGGCATCACACATCCTACACACACATCCGAGGAGATTTAATATAGCCTTTTCTTAAAGCTATCTAGGGCAAAACAACTCACATCTTCCCCATCATGTATCCCGGTCCCAAACTCCTCCATTGCTCTGCTCATGTTGTCCCATTGCTTCATATCCCTTCTCTCCTCTCTTAACCTAGTTAGCTTTTACTCAACTCTTCATAACTCAGGGGGTTTTGGTAGAATAGAGTTTATTTAATAGTTTGGTTTACATCATTTCACTACTTGGATGTATAGTGTGTGGGATCCATATATATTCTTTTTATTTGATAAATTTGACATGTTACAATTTGTAAATTTAAGGTGTACAACATGTTACTTTGATACATCTATATGTTGTAACATGATTGCCACTGAAACAATATTTATCACTTTACTTCATTATAGTACAGTACTATTGACATTTTTCATTATATTGCACATTAGATCTGATTTCCATAAGTTGATTTTGTAACCTGCCACTTTACTGAACTCACTGATTAATTCCAACAATTTTTTTAACTAACTTTTTGGGATGTCCCATATATGATTATATCATCAGCATATAACAACAATTCTACTTCTTCCCCCCTGACTTGGATACCTTTTATTTCTTTGTCTTACCCAATTGCTCTAGCTAGGACTTCCAATACTATATTGAATAAGAATGGTAAGAGTGAGGGATTGCCTGGGTGGCTCAGTTGGTTGAGTGGCAGACTTTTAGTTTTGGCCCAGATTATGATCCCAGGGTCCTGGGATCAAGCTCCATGGGGGATTCCATGGTCAGCACAGAGTCTTCTTCAGGATTCTTTCTCTCCCTCTGCCTTTCCCTCACTCATGCTCTCTCTTTCTCTCTCTCTCTCAAATAAATAAGTAAATCTTAAAAAAAAAAAAAAAAGAATGGTGACATTCTTTTGTCTTCCACCTGACATCAGCAATAACTTTTCAATGTTCTCCATTGATTTTAATGTTAACAATGGGCTTATTGTATATGGCCTTTATTATATTGAGATATGTTCTTACTATACCAATATGTTAAGGCCTTTTATCATGAATGAATGTTGAATTTTGTCAAATGCTGATTCTCCATCTATTGAAATGATCATGTGTTTTTTTTATCTTTCATTTTATTGAGTTATTTATTGATTTGCATGTGTCAAACCATCCTTGCATCCCAGGGATAAATCCCACTTGGTCATCCTGTGTAATCCTTTTAATGTGTTCTTGAATTCAGTTTGCTAATATTTTATTGAGAATTTTTGCATCTATATTCATCAGTGACATTGGTCTATAGTTTTCTTTGTTTGCAATATCCTTATCTGCTCTTAGTATCAAGGTAATACTGACTTTGTGGAGTGAGTTTGGAACTGTTCCCTTTTCTCAGTATTTTGGAAAAGTTTGAGAAGGGTTGATGTTAACTCTTCTTTAAGTTTTGGTAGAATCACCAATGAAACCATCTGGCCCTGGAGTTTTCTGTTTGAGGAGTATTTTTTATTATTGACTCAATTTCTTGACTCATCCTTGGTCTTTTCAGATTTTCTATTTATTCTAGATTCAGTCTTGGTGAGTTGTGCCTTTCTAGAAATGTATAAATTTCTTCTCAGTTATGTAAGTTTTTGTTCTTCATGGTTCTTTCACGTTGTTCATAGTGGTCTCTTATAATTCTCTCTTTTTCTCTATATCAATTATAATGTCTCATCTTTCTTTTCTAATTTTAATTACTCAAGTTTTCTCTCTTTTCCTTAGGCTAACAGTTTGTCTATTTTGTTTATCTTTTCAGTGAATTAGCTTTTAGTCTTGTTGAGCCTTTCTATTGTTTTTCTGGTCTCTGTTTCATTCATTACTGCTCTCATTTTTATTATTTTCTTCCTTCTGCTAACTGAGTATAACTTGTTCCTATTTTTCTAGTTTCTTGATATGTAAAGTTAGATTGTTTATTTGAGATCTTTTAAAGTTCTTTTTTAAAAGATTTTATTTATTAATTTATTTGAGAAAGAGAGTAAGAGAAAGAGAGAGCATGAGAGAGAGAGGATCAGAGGGAGAAGCAGTCTCCCTGCTGAGCAGGGAACCACCAGATCATGACCTGAGTCCGAGGCAGATGCTTAACCAACTGAGCCACCCAAGCGTCCTTATATTTCGTAATGTATGTGTTCCCTACTATAAACTCTCCTATCAGAGTTGTTTTTGCTGCATCCTACAAAATTTGATGTTGTATTTTCATTTGTTTCAAGATAATTTTTTTACTTCTCTTTTGACTTTTTCTTTGACCCATGATTGTTTAGAAGTGTGTTGTTAGTTTCCATGTATTTAAAGATTTACTCACTTTCCTCTTTATTGCTGATTTCTAATTTCATGCTATTGTGGTCAGAGAAAACAGCATGATTTCAGGCTTCTTAAATTTGCTGAGACTTGTTTTGTGGCCAATCACATGGTCTATCCTGGAGAATGCCTTATGGGTACTTGAGAAGAATGTGTATTCTGCTGCTGTTGAATGGAATGTTCTATATATTGCCTGTTAAGTCCATTTGCTTTAAAGTATAGTTCAGGAAGGAGGAGCAAGATGGCAGAGGAGTGGGAGACCTAAATATCATTTGATCCCAAGAGTTCAGCTAGATAGTTACACCATTCTGAACAGATACAAACTCAACAGGAGAGAAAAGAGAAGAAGAGAAGCAATTCTAGAAACAGAAAATCAATCACTTTGTGGAAGGTAGGATGTATGGAGAAGAGAATTCAAGGCAATATTCAGGAAGATAGACCATGGGGGAGAAGCCAACTCCCTACAAGTGAGAGAGCAATGGAGCACAAAATCGGAACTTTTAGAAGTCTGCTCCACTGAGGGACATCACTCCAGAGGCTAAGCAAGGGGTGGAGCCCTCATGGGAACAGTGTTGTCTCAGGACCCACAGGGTCACAGAAAGACCAGGGGTGTCTGAGTGTGGCAGAGCGGGTATTAGAGCAGGGAAGCCTGCAGCAGAGATGGAGCTGAGGAGGGGGCTCTCAGCTCAGGGTTACCTTAAACTGTGATCCATGGCACAGTCAGACCACTGCTCTTCAGGCAGAGACCCAACAAGCAGCAGATCCAGGGACACTCACCTTCCTCTTCCAGGAGGAGTAGTATGACAATATGCCATGGGAATAAGCTGGGTTTGAAGACTCCAAACTGGGCCGTGCACCAGAGATAGAAATGCTCTGTCACAGGCCTGGTGAACTTGGAGCAGGGCCAGAAACCAGAAAAACAGGAAGGATTGACTGCTTGTCTCTGAGGACACACTGAGGGGTGGGGCCCCGAGCTCTCAGCTCCTATGGGCCAGAGATTGGGAGGCTGCCATCTGCATTCCTGTATGGAAAGCGTTCAGTGAACAAAAGCTCCTGAGAGTGAAGCCGAGCAGATTACTTAGCCTAGTGCCTGGCAAGGGCAGTGCAATTCCACCTTGGGCAAAGACATTTGAGAATTACTGCAACAGGGCCCTCCCCCAGAAGATCAAGGAGAACATCCAGGCAAGACCAAGTTCACTATCACTGAGAGCTGTGGAACTCCAGAGCTAGGCGAAAGAAACACATAGAATTCATGGCTTTTTTCCCCATGATCCTCTAGTCTTTCAAGGTTAAATTTTTTTAATTTTACTTTTTTTATTCTATTTTTAAAAATTTTTTCTCTTTCCTATTTTAATGTTTTTAAACTATTTTATCAATACCTTTTTAAAAATCTTTTAAAATTTTCATTGTTATAGTCATATTTTATCCTTTCATTGTTTTTAACCTTTTTTTGTATACATATAGGTTTTTTTTTTTCCTTTAAAATTTTGGGATATAATTTCTTCTAATAGATCAAAATATACCCTAAACCTAGCACATGGATTGGTTCTAATCTCCAGCCTGATCATATTATATCCTCTTTATTTTTCTTTTCTTTTTTCAACCAACTTCTTATCATATTAATTCCTTTTTTAAAGTCTTTTTTTTAATTTTTCTTTACAGTCATATTCCATCCCTTCATCGTGTTTAACCTTATTTGTGTGTGTGTGTGTGTGTGTGTGTGTGTGTGTGTGTGTATTTTTTTTTCTTTCTTTCTTTAAAATTTTGGGATGTAGTTTCCTCTAACAGACCAAAACACAACCAAAATCAAGTGTGTTCTACTCAATAGTCTAATATATATATATATCCCCCCCCTTTCTTCTCCCCCTGGTTTCAGGTCCCTTCTGATTTGGTTAGAGTATATTTTTCTGGGGTTGGGTTGTTGCTACTCTTTTAGTATTTTCTTCTCTCATTCATCTATTCTTATCTGGATAAAATGGCAAGGCAGAAAAACTCACCACAAAAAAAAAGAACAAGAGGCAGTACCAATGGCTAGGGACATAATCAATATGGACATTAGTAATATGTCAGAACTAGAGTTCAGACTGATGATTATCAAGGTGTTAGCTGGGCTTAAAAAAGCATGGAAGATATGAAAGAATTCCTTTCTGGAGAAATGAAATCCCTTTCTGGAGAAATAAAAGAACTAAAACCTAACCAAGTTGAAATTTAAAAAGCTGTTACTGAGGTGCAATTAAAAATGGAGGCTCTTGGGGTGCCTGGGTGGCTCAGTGGGTTGAGCCTATGCCTTCAGCTCAGTTCATGATCCCAGGATCCTGGGACCAAGCCCTGTATTGGGGTCCCTGCTCAGCAGGGAGCCTACTCCCTCCTCCCCACCTGCCTCTCTGCCTCCTTATGACCTCTGTCTGTCAAATAAATAAATAAATTTTTTTAAAAATGGAGGCTCTTACTGCTACAATAAATAAGGCAGAAGAGAGAATTAGTGATATAGAAGACCAAATGATGGAGAGTAAAGAGGCTGAGCAAAAGAGAGACAAACAACTACTGTACTGTGAGGGGAGAATTCAAAACATAAGTGATACCATAAGATGAAACAATATTAGAATAATTGAGATCCCAGAAGAAGAAGAAGAAAGAGAGAGGGGGGCAGAAGGTATATTGGAGCAAATTATAGTAGAGAATTTCCCTAACATGGCAAAGGGAACAAGCATGAAAATTCAGGAGGCACACAGAACCCACCTCAAAATCAATAAAAATAGGTCCACATCCCATCATCTAAGAGTAAAACTTACAAGTCTCAGTGACAAAGAGAAAATCCTGAAAGCACCTCAGGACAAGAAGTCCGTAACACACAATGGTAGAAATATTAGATTGGTAGCAGACTTATCCACAGAAACTTGGCAGGCCAGAAAGAACTGGCATGATATATTCAGAGCACTAAATGAGAAAAACATGCAGCCAAGAATACTATGTCCAGCTAGGCTATCATTGAAAATAGAAGGAGAGATAAAAAGCTCCAGGACAAACAAAAATCAAAAGAATTTGCAAACACCAAACTAGCCCTACAGGAAATATTGAAAGGGGTCCTCTAAGCAAAGAGAGAGCCTAAAAGTAGTAGATCAGAAAGGAACAGAGACAATATACAGTAACAGTCACCTTAAAGGCAATACAATGGCACTAAATTCAGATCTTTTGATAGTTACCCTGAATGTAAATGGGCTAAATGCCCCAATCAAAAGACACAGGGTATCAGAATGAATAAAAAACAAGACCCAGTGATAAGTTATCTATACAAAATTCATTTTAGGCCCAAAGACACCTCCAGATTAAAACTGAGGGGGTTTTACCATGCTAACAGACATCATAAGAAAGTTGGGGTAGCAATCACTATATCAGATAAATTAGATTTTAAGCCAAAGACTACAATAAGAGATGAGGAAGGACACTTATCATACTCAAAGGGTCTGTCCAACAAGAAGATCTAACAATTTTAAATATCTATGCCCCTAACATGGGAGCAGCCAATTATGTAAACCAATTAATAACAAAATCGAAGAGCGGCACCTGGGTGGCTCAGTGGGTTAAGCCTCTGTCTTCGGCTCAGGTCATGATCTCAGGGTCCTGGGATCGAGCCCCTCATTGGGCTCTCTGCTCAGTGGGGAGCCTGCTTCTCCCTCTCTCTGCCAGCCTCTCTACTTATGATCTCTGCCTGTCAAATAAATAAATAAAATTTTTTTTTAAAAGAGAGAAATAACAAAATTGAAGAAACACATCAACAATAATACAATAAGAGTAGGGGACTTTAAACCCCCACCTCACTAAAATGGACAGATCATCTAAGCAAAAGATCAACAAGGAAATGAAGACTTTTTTTTTAATTAATTTTTTTTATTTTTCTTATAAACATATATTTTCATCCCCAAGGGTACAGGTCTGTGAATCACCAGGTTTACACACTTCACAGCACTCACCAAAGCACATACCCTCCCCAATGTCCATAATCCCACCCCCTTCTTCCAAACCCCCTCCCCCCAGCAACCCTCAGTTTGTTTTGTGAGATTAAGAGTCACTTATGGTTTGTCTCCCTCCCAATCCCATCTTGTTTCATTTATTCTTCTCCTACCCACTTAAGCCCCCATGTTGCATCACCACTTCCTCATATCAGGGAGATCATATGATAGTTGTCTTTCTCTGCTTGACTTATTTCGCTAAGCATGATACGCTCTAGTTCCATCCATGTTGTCGCAAATGGCAAGATTTCATTTCTTTTGATGGCTGCATAGTATTCCATTGTGTATATATACCACATCTTCTTGATCCATTCATCTGTTGATGGACATCTAGGTTCTTTCCATAGTTTGGCTATTGTGGACATTGCTGCTATAAACATTCGGGTGCATGTGCCCCTTTGGATCACTACGTTTGTATCCTTAGGGTAAATACCCAATAGTGCAATTGCTGGGTCATAGGGCAGTTCTATTTTCAACATTTTAAGGAACCTCCATGCTGTTTTCCAGAGTGGCTGCACCAGCTTGCATTCCCACCAACAGTGTAGGAGGGTTCCCCTTTCTCCGCATCCTCGCCAGCATCTGTCATTTCCTGACTTGATGATTTTAGCCATTCTGACTGGTGTGAGGTGATATCTCATTGTGGTTTTGATTTGTATTTCCCTGATGCTGAGTGATATGGAGCACTTTTTCATGTGTCTGTTGGCCATCTGGATGTCTTCTTTGAAGGAAATGAAGACTTTAAATGACACACTAGATCAGACGGACATCACAGATATATTTAGAAGACTCCATCCAAAAACAACAGAATACACATTCTTCTCTAGTGCACATGGAACATTTTCCAAAACAGATCACACCCTAGGTCACAAATCAGATCTCAACTGGTACCAAAAGATTGGAATCATTCCCTACATATTTCAGACCACAATGCTTTGAAACTACAACTCAATCACAAGAGGAAAGAGCATCCTACTAAAGAATGAGTGAGTCAACCAGGAAGGTATAGAAGAATTTTGAAAATTCATGGAAACAAATGAAAATGAAAATACAACTGCTCAAAATCTTTGGGACATAGAAAAGGCAGTCCTGAGAGGAAAGTATATAGCAATACAAGGCTTTCTCAAGAAACAAGAAAGGTCTTAAATACACAACCTAACCCTACACCCAAAGGAGCTGGAGAAAGAACAGCAAAGAAAGCCTAAACCCAGAAGGAGAAGAGAAATCATAAAGATCAGCTCAGAAATCAATGATAGAAACCAAAAGAACAGTAGAACAGATCAACAAAACTAGGAGTAGGTTCTTTGAACGAATTAATAAGATTGATTAACCCCTGGCCAGACTTATCAAAAAGAAAAGAGAAAGGACCCAAATTAACAAAATCATGAATGAAAGAGGAGATATCACAACCAACACCAAAGAAATACAAACAATTATAAGAACATATTAAATATTATAAGCAACTATACACCAGCAAATTTGACAATCTGGAAGAAATAGATGCATTCCTAGAGACATATAAACTATCAAAACTGAACCAGGAAGAAATATAAAACCTTAACACACCCATAATCAGTAAAGAGATTGAAGCAATCATCAAAAATCTCCCCCCAAAAAGAGCCTAGGTCCAGAAAGCTGCCCAGGAGGATTCTACCAAACATTTAAAGAATAATTAGTACCTATTCTCCTGAAACTGTTCAAAATATATATATATATATATATAGAAATGGACAGAAAACTTCCAAACTCATTTTATGAGGCAAGAATTACCTTGATCTCAAAACCAGATAAAGACCCCATCAAAAAGGAGAATTACAGACCAATATCCTCTATGAACACAGATGCAAAAATTCTCACCAAAATACTAGCCAATTGGATCCAACAATACATTAAAAGGATTATTCACCACGACCAAGTGGGATTTATTTCTGGGCTGCAAGGTTGGTTCAACATCTGCAAATCAATCAAAGCGACACAATACATTAATAAAAGAAAGAACAAGAACCATATGATACTCTCAATAGATGCTGAAAAAGCATTTGACAAAGTACAGCATCCTTTCTTGATCAAAACTCTTCAGAGGGTAGGGATAGAGGATACATACCTCAATATCATCAAAGCCATCTATGAAAAACCCACAGAGAATATCATTCTCAGTGGGGGGAAACTGAGAGCTTTTCCCCTAAGGTCAGGAGCACAGCAGGGATGTCCACTATCACCACTGCTATTCAACGTAGTACTAGAAATCCTAGCCTCAGCAATCAGACAACAAAAAGAAATAAAAGGCATCCGAATTGTCAAAAAAGTCAAACTCTCACTCTTTGCAGATGATATGATACTTTATGTGGAAAATCCAAAAGACTCCACTCCAAAACTGCTAGAACTGATACAGGAATTCAGTAAAGTGTCAAGATATAAAATCAATGCACATAAATCAATTGCATTTCCATACACCATGAGCAAGACAAAAGAAAGAGATATTAAGGAGTTGATCCCATTTACAATTGCACCCAAAAACCTTGAGATACCTAGGAATAAACCTAACCAAAGAGGCAAAGAATCTGTACTCAGAAAACTATTAAGAACTCATGAAAGAAATTGAGGAAGACACAAATAAATGGAAAAATGTTCCATGCTCATGGATTGGAAGAACAAATCTTGTGAAAATGTCTATGCTACCTAAAGCAATCTACATATTTAATGCAATCCCTATCAAAATACCATCAATTTTTTTCAAAGAAATGGAATAAATAATCCTAAAATTTGTATGGAAACAAAAAAGACCCCAAATAGCCAGAGGAATGTTGAAAAAGAAAACCATGGCGGCATCACAATTCCAGACTTCAAGCTCTATTATAAAGCTGTCATCATCAGAACAGTATGGTAATGGCACAAAAACAGACACATAGATCAATGGAACAGAATAGAGAGCCCAGAAACCCTCAACTCTACGGTCAACTAGTCTTTGACAAAGCAGGAAAGAATGTCTAATAGAAAAAAGACAGCCTCTTCAAAAAATGGTGCTGGGAAAACTGGAAAGCCATATGCAAAAGAATGAAACTGGGACGTTTCCTTACACCATACACAAAATGTATGAAAGACCTCAGTGTGAAACAGACTCATCAAAATCCTTATGTAGGCAGCAACCTCTTTGACCTCAGCTGCAGCAACTTATTCCTAGAAATATCGGCATAAGCAAGGGAAGCAAGGGCAAAAATAAACTATTGGGTCTTCATTGTTTTGTTGAAACAATCAACAAAACCAAAAGACAACCAACAGAATAGGAGAAGATATTTGCAAATGACATATCAGATAAAGGGCTAGTATCCAAAATCTATAAAGAGCTTAGCAAACTCAACACCCAAAGAACAAATAAGCCAATCAAGAAATGGGTAGAAGACATGAACAGACATTATTGCAAATAAGACATCCAAATCGTCAACAGACACATGAAAAAGTACTCAACATCACTTGTCATCAGGGAAATACAATTCAAAACCACAGTGATATACCACCTCACACCAGTCAGAATGGCTAAAATTAACAAGTCTGGAAATGACAGATGTTGGCAAGGATGAGAAGAAAGGGGAAACCTCTTACATTGTTGATGGGAATGCAAGGTGGTTCAGCCACTCTGGAAAACGGTATGAAGGTTCCTCAGAAAGTTGAAAATAGAGTTACCCTATGATGCAGCAATTGCACTAGTGGGTATTTACCCTAAAGATACAAGTGTAGTGATCCAAAGAGGCATGTGCACCTGAATGTTTATAGCAGCAATGTCCACAATAGCCAAACTATGGAAAGAACCTAGATGTCCATCAACAGATAAATGGATAAAGAAGAGGTGGTGTATATATATACAATGGAATACTATGCAGCCATCAAAGAAAACAAAATCTTGCCATTTGCAATGATGTGTATGGAACTAGAGGGTATTATGCTAAGTGAAATAAGTCAATCAGAGAAAGACAATTCTCATATGATCTCTTTGATATCAGGAATTTGAGGGGCAGGGCAGGGGGTCATGGGGGGTACAGAGGGGAAAAAAATGAAACAAGATGGGATCAGGAGGGAGACAAAACCGTAAGAGGCTCTTAATCTCACAAAACAAACTGAGGGTTGCTGGGGGTTGGAGAGGTAGGGATAGGGTGGCTGGGTTATGGACATTGGGGAGGGTATGTGCTATGGTGAGTGCTGTGAAATGTGTAAGCCTGATGATTCACAGACCTGTACCCCTGGGGCAAACAATACATTATATGTTAATATTTTTAAAAATAGCAAAGTTTATCAGTATAATTTATAAGAAAAACAAAAACAAAAATAATATAGTTCAATTCCAATGTTTCCTTACTTATTTTGTGTCTGGATGACCTATCCATTCTGATAGTGGGGTATGGAAATCCCTTACTGTTATTGTGTTCCTTTCTATTTCTCTCTTAAGAGCCATTGATATTTGCTTACTGCATTTCTTGATTGGATGTTGGAAGTGTAAGTTTTTATGATTGTTGTATCTTCTTAATACATTGACCCTTTTGTTATTATATAATGACCTTCTTTGTCTTTTGTTACCATTTTTGGCTTGATAACTATTTTTTCTGATATAAGTACAACTATACCCACTTTCTTTTGGTCACCATTTATTTGGAGTATCATCTTCTACCCCTTCACTTTGAGCCTATGTTCCTTTGAAGCTGAAATAAGTCTCCTAAAGGCAGCATACAGTTGGGTTTTGCTTTTAATCCACCCAGCCACCCTGTGCCATTTGATTAGTGAATTCAACTTATTTACAATTAAGATGATTACTGATACATGAGGACTTAAAACTGCCATTTTGTTTTACCTTTTGTTTCTAGTTGTTTATCACCATTGTTTCTTTATTTCCTTGTGTTTTGGTCCACCTTTTTAAGCTGGTGATTTTCTATGATAATTTGTTCAATTTTCCCCCATTTTATATTTTATGTCTGCTCTCTATATTTTTTAAAATTTTTTATTTAAGTTCAATCTTGTTGGGGTGCCTGGGGGGCTCAGTGGGTTAAAGCCTCTGCCTTCGGCTCAGGTCATGATCTCAGGGTGCTGGGATCGAGCCCTACATCGGGCTTTCTGCTCACAGGGAGCCTGCTTCCTCTTCTCTCTCTCTGCCTGCCTCTCTGCCTACTTGTGATCTCTGTCTGTCAAATAAATAAAATCTTTGAAAAAAATAAAATAAAAAAATAAATTCAATTTTGTTAACATATAGTGTATTATTAGTTTCAGGGATAGAATTTAGTGATTCATCAGTTGCATATAATACCCAGTGCTCATTACATCAATTGCCCTCCTTAATACTCATCACCCAATTACCCTATCCTCTACCCACCACACTTCCAGCAACCCTCAGTTTTTTCCATATAGTTAAGAGTCTCTTATGGTTTGCTTCCTTCTCTTTTTTTTTTTTTTTTTAGATTTTATTTATATGTTTTAGAGAGAGAAAGAGAGCATGAGCAAGGGGAGAGGAAGAGGGAGAAGGAGATTCCCTGTTGAGCAGAGCTCAATGAGGGACTCAATCCCAGAACCCCGGGATCATGGCCTGAGCCAAAAGCTTAACTGCCTGAGCCACCCAGGCACCCTTCCCTCTCTATTTTTATCTTATTTTATTTTTCCTTCCCTTCCCCTTTGTTTATCTGTTTTACTTCTTAAATTCCACATATGAGTTAAATCATATGTTATTTGTCTCTCTCTGACTGATTTATTTTGTTTAGCATAATACCTTCTAGTTCCATCCACTTCTTCGCAAATGGCAAGATTTCATTCTTTTTTTATTGCTGAGTAATATTCCACTGTATATATCTACCACATCTTCTTTATCCATTCATCTGTTGATGAACATCTGGGCTCTTTCCATAGTTTGGCTATTGTGGACATTGCTGCTATTTTTTTTTTTTATTTCTTTTCAGCGTAACAGTATTCATTGTTTTTGCACCACACCCAGTGCTCCATGCAATCCATGCCCTCTCTAATACCCACCACCTGGTTCCCCCAACCTCCCCCGCCCCGCCACTTCAAAACCCTCAGATTGTTTTTCAGAGTCCATAGTCTCTCATGGTTCACTTCCCCTTCCAATTTCCCTCAATTCCCTTCTCCTCTCCATCTCCCCTTGTCCTCCATGATATTTGTTATGCTCCACAAATAAGTGAAACCATATGATAATTGAGTCTCTCTGCTTGACTTATTTCACTCAGCATAATCTCTTCCAGGTCCATCCATGTTGCTACAAAAATTGGGTATTCATCCTTTCTGATGGAGGCATAATACTCCATAGTGTATATGGACCACATCTTCCTTAACCATTCGTCCATTGAAAGGCATCTTGGTTCTTTCCACAGTTTGGCGACCGTGGCCATTGCTGCTATAAACATTGGGGTACAGATAGCCCTTCTTTTCACTACATCTGTATCTTTGGGATAAATACCCAGTAGTGCAATTGCAGGGTCATAGGGAATCTCTATTTTTAATTTCTTGAGGAATCGCCACACTGTTTTCCAAAGTGGCTGCACCAACTTGCATTCCCACCAACAGTGTAAGAGGGTTCCCCTTTCTCCCCACCCTCTCCAACACATGTTGTTTCCTGTCTTGCTAATTTTGGCCATTCTAACTGGTGTAAGGTGGTATCTCAATGTGGTTTTAATTTGAATCTCCCTAATGGATAGTGATGATGAACATTTTTTCATGTGTCTGATCATTGCTGCTATTTTTGTCTTGTGGTTACCATGAGGTTGGTATAAAACATTTTACAGACAAAATAGTCTTTTTCTGCTGACAAAAACATATTTTCACTTGCTTAAAAATGTTCTGTCATTTTCTTCTTCTCCTTTATACTTTTGTCATCACAAATTTTCCCTTTTCATGCTGGGACCACATTATCAAATGGTAGTGGATATAGTTATTTTTAGTGCTTTTTTTTTTTCATTTTGATGCTATAATTGTTTAACACTCTAGTCTAAAATGGAGTTACAATTTTCTGATTCTGTATAACTACCTAACACCTTATTCAAAATATTGTGTGTTTTTGTCTTATTGTTTCAGGTAAAAGAGTTCCTTCAACATTTCTTGTAAGGCAGGTCTAGTGGTGACAAATGCCTTCAACTTTTGTTTTTCTGGGAAAGCCTCTATTGTTTCTTCGTAACTGAAGGATAGTTTTGCTGGATAGAGCATTCTTGGCTGGCAATTTTTATCTTTCAGTACTTTGAATATGTTATTCTACTCTCTCCTGGACTGCAGAGTTTCTTCTGAGAAATCTGCTGATAGTCTAATGGGGGTTTCTTTGTAGATTACTTTCCCCACCACCCCCCTCTGTTGTCTTTAAGACTTTTTCATCATCATTGACTTTTGATAGTTTAATTATAATGTGTCTTGGAAAAGCTCTTTTTGCATTGAGATAGTAAGGAGATCTACTAGTTTCATGGAATTCTATATCTAGTTCTTTCCCCAGGTTTGGAAAGTTCTCAGCTATTATTTCTTTAAATAACCTCTCTTCCCCCCTTCTCTTCTCCTTCTGGTATACCCACTATTCTTCTATTG
Source organism: Mustela erminea (assembly GCF_009829155.1). Classification (NCBI taxonomy): domain Eukaryota; kingdom Metazoa; phylum Chordata; class Mammalia; order Carnivora; family Mustelidae; genus Mustela; species Mustela erminea. The sequence continues at coordinate 95,223,206 of NC_045614.1, forward strand.
GCTCTCCTAATGAAGTCTGATAGCTCTTGTAGAGCTTCTTCAGTTTATTAAAATTTTAATTATCTCTTCTCTTCCACTCAAATCATTTCTAGGTTCTTCTATCTGTTTTTCTCTATTACCAATACTTTCTTAATGCATTCTTCATTTATTTATTGAGTTCCTCAGCTCCAGAATTTCTTTTTGATTCTTCTTTAGAATTTCAGTCTCTTTGGTAAAGCACTCCTTCTTCTAATTTCATTCTTGAGTTCATTGAATTGCCTTTCTGGATTTCCTCATAGTTTACTGAATTTCTTCATAACAGCTGTTTTAAACTCTCTGTCAGACCCCAATCTTCTATGACTTTGGGTTTGGTTGCTAGAGAATTGTGATTTTCTTTTTTGATACTTTATTACTGATTTATCATAGTCTTTGAAGAGATATGTCTCTGCTGATGCCTTGAAATAGTGAACTCCTTTCTTATTTAGGTAAATCTTTGTAAATTACTCTGATTTTAGCAGTTTAACATGTTGGCAACAAGGGGGTCTTTCTCTTGTCTTCCAGCAGGTGGCGCTATAGCATAAGTTTTTGGTTTGGGGTTTTTGGGGGGGTTGTTTGTTTTTTGGGGGGTTCTTTTTCCCCCTTGTTGAACTGGCTCCTAGCTATATTTGGGAGTGTGCTTTCCACCCTACATCCTCTCTGTCAGAGGGGTCACCAGTGCCACGTGGCTGGATGTCTCTAGAGTTGCTGAGGCGGTCATAGCTGCTGGGAGCACCAAGGTTGCAGATATTACTTGGGAAGGGGAGTAACAGGCACAGCCCCAAGTGCTGGGGTCGCCTGGACGGGGTCACAGTTGTCATTGCCAGTGTCGCTAGGATCACAGGTAATGCTACTCGTGTTCCTCCAGTTTTGCCACTTCTGTGAGATTCAATTCACCCACCTTCAAAGTAGGGATGCGCATGTCTCTCAGGCATCCTGGTATGCTGTGCAGAGGATCCTTGGCTGGACTGTGACTGTTCTATTGACTATAACTTAAAGAAAAAGGGAGGGGTGCTGGGTGGTTCAGTTGTTAAGCAAGCGTCTGCCTTCAGCCCAGGTTCAGGTCATGATCCCAGGGTCCTAGAATCAAGGCCCACATTGGGCTTCCTTCTCAGGGGGACCCTGTTTCTCCCTCTGCTACTCACCCTGCTTGGGTTCCCTTTCTCAGAGTCTCTCTCTCTCTCTCTCTCTCTCTCTCTCTCTGTTAATCTCCCTGATATGAGGAAGTGGTGATGCAACATGGGGGCTTAAGTGGGTAGGCAAATAAATAAAATCTTAAAAAAAAAAAAGATAAAGGGAATAATTCATGCCACCACAATATTGATGTTGCTACTTCATAATTCACTTTAACCTTCCTACCCTGATGCTGGATGAGGTTCCTTCTCCCACAGGCCTCTGCCTTAGTCCTATTTGTCAACCTATCAGGCTGTACTGAAAGTCTTCCCTACCTCTGTGGGAGCTCCTGGCCTCCTTTCACCTCTAGAGTTCTAACAACATTACAATAGCTGACAAAAAGCCCACATATGGTGAACATTTGACAAGTGAACAAATGATGACTGGAATTTCTTTCTTATTCTGCTTCTAATTCTCTTGATGCTTTCCAAATCAATCCAGAAAGCTTCCAAGTTGTGGTGGTGCATTTAGAAGTTTAAAAAAAAAAATTGTTGAGGAATGCCCACTTTGGAGAATAATTGACATGGAACACATCTGTCACAAGAAATGCTTAAGCAGAGACAACTCAATGAAGCAAGCAAGTTTCATATTAAAAACAACTTTGGCAACTGTAGCAGGCTTGTCTTCAAAATTAAGAATTTTTTTAAGGGGTGCCTGGGTGGCTCAGTGGGTTAAAGCCTCTGCCTTCAGCTCAGGTCATGATCCCAGGTCTTGGGATCGAGTCCTGCATTGGGCTCTCTGCCCAGCAGAGAGCCTACTTCCTCCTCTCTCTCTCTGCCTACTTGTGATCTCTGTCTGTCAAATGAATAAATAAAATATTTTTAAAAAATAATTTTTTAAATGTTTATATAAGCAGACTCTGAAGACAATTCTTTCTCTAAATATCCCAGAAATAATTTATCATCTTCCTTCCAAACTGTACCTCATCTTAGGTTCCCTAACAGTATGATCGTCCACCAGTCACACAAGTCAAAAACCTGGGAGGATGCACCTGTTTTTCCAAACTTCACATCCAAGCTATAATCCAATTCTTGGGAACATCATTGCATTGATGCTCTCCCCTTCATTTCCATTGTAGTTCATGACTCTAGACCCCCATTTTCTCTCTCCTTCCTCTTCTTCCTTCAAATATTGCCCCCAAACCTTACTACCAGTCCCTTCTCCATTACACCTTAAGTGAACAGCCTCAAATGCAAATCAGAGGGGTTTTTTTGCTTATGATTTTTTAAAATGTTTTCTCACCATTTATAGCTAAACTTTTGTCAGACTTACTAAATAAGAAATTTCCAAAGGTCATAATGAAAGAGTTTTTAATAGGGATACAGATAATTTACAATTGAAAATACATGAGGAACAGACTGACATCGCCTAGAAGGATAGCTAAGCTGGGATATCCAAACTAATGAGATAAAAGACAATGCATTTTTAGTTATAACTGCAAAGTTATAAAAACTTCTCCAGCAGGGCTCAGCATTCTGTTGTTGAAAGTGAGATGGTAATGGATAATGTGCATGGATCTATTTAATGGACTACATTTAACAGTTCACACTCCTCACCCAACTCAGGATTGTACAGAATATGACTTCAACATGCCGTTCTAGCTTTATCTCCTTTGCAGTCAACCCCCAAACAGCTAGGTTCTCTCCTATTTCCTATAACAGCTCCTTCATTCAGACTTGCTCACACTCTTCCAGTCATTTGAAAATTTCCCTCTCCAGGAACTTCACACCTGAAGTCCCTGGGGCTGACCAATTCAAAAAGAGATCGCTCTTCTAATTTCTTTCTTACCGAAGTATGAAATGAATTTGTTTAAAAGGTGTTTGTGATTATCATTATGTCTTATAAATAAAGAAGAACAAGGGGCTGTTAGTTTATGTTGGTCAAGAAGCAAAAGCAACAACTTTATACTGGGCATCAAGTACTTACACAGGAATAATTAATTTCCAGTGTTTTACCAAACTTAGTAAGGAAGATAAAATAATAAAACCAACGACATTTAGACCCCTGCTTCTACTAGGTGGGCCTTAGGTATATAATAAACAATGAAAAAAAGAGTACCAGCTCCTGGAATAACTACCCTGGGAAGAGAAACATTATGAGAGAAGTGAGCCTTGGTCCCAAAGTGGTGTCCCTGCTTCACTGGAAGTCATGCAGATGTCTCTGAAGGTGGAGAGTCCAGCAGCCACCATCTGACAAGAGCCCATCTGAGAGACCATCACCATCATGTCTGTCAGCAGCTACATCCATCCTAGACAAAATCCAGAGAATTTAGGGAGAGTGCAAGTCAGCGTCTACACTTCTTTTTGTATTTGCTGTACCCACAAAAATGGCATGTTTGGGTTTGGTTTTGTTTAAAGGTTCTGATCTTGAAAATGCTTGGTTAGAATGGGACACGTGAGTAGGTTAGGGACAATGGAGTAGTAGATTTCTTCCAGCTCCAACTCCCCTAGATAAACCTAGCAAACAGCTTCATTGACCCTTCCTCCTCCTCCTTCCAGGGAGTTTAGCACTTAGGTCCCAGGATGTCAGAGCTGTGAACACCCTAAATCCAGTCCCATCGAATCTGGTCTTTCATAGTCTGGTCTCTTTTCAGATAAGACATATTTGAAAACACATTTGAAAAAACATAGTCTTCCACTGAGGAATTCCCACTGAGCTATCTAATCCCTCCCAGCAGGTGCTTTGTGGTTTTCTTCCCTGCGGAAAGGAGGTGGAAAGGAAGATGGTCTGTTGCTTGACGTGCTTCCAGTAGGTACTGAGTGAGCGTTCTTCCCCAAAGCGTTTCATCTGGCCTGGTCAATTCTTCCTGTGATTTCTACAGTCAGCTCTATGCTTTACAAAGTGACACAGAAAGAAAACAAGTTAACTTTTAGCCAGAAAGGCAAGGAGCAAGACAAGTCTTCTTAGACTCCTTTTCTTTACCCAGCACTGGGTCCCTTGTGTATCTGTGTTTCATTTTGTTCATTCGAAATCCTCCAAGCAACCCCATGTGCTAATCTGAACTGTAAACTGAAGCAGAGATGCAATATACTGGGCTTCAGCAGAATTATCTCCAAAGTAGTGACTTCGTAAGTGAGTTCAAGAAACAGAGCATATATATCCATGGCCATTCTCTTTTCCTTCTCAGATTTGGCACCCCCACCAAAACCCAGCCCCTAAAGCCTCCTCACATGTGTATATGTGATGGCAAAGCACCAAATGAAGGTGCAAATAATTCATTCAGGAACCAAAGCCAATTCTCAATGACTCGTCTTAACAGAATTAACTGAATTTGCCAAATGCTCTGATGTTCTATAACTATAATTACACTTCATAATCTGTTGCAATACAGTCACTTGGAGACAGAAGTGCTGAATTAATTGTACAGTTTTGGGACCTCTAGACTTTCTCCGTTAAGACCAAGTTAATTTCTCAACATGGGAAGATTCATTCTTTTTGGTGCAGAATAATATCCGTAATAAACCCAGAGCATAAGTGAGCAGTATGCACAAATGGCTGCTATCAAACAGCTATGTGATCACACCCTAGGTCTGCTTAAATGCAATTTATGTCAAATACATTAACAGAGGATGTGATGAGTATTTGATTTGTTTTGGCTTTGTGAGGAAATAGCATAATTCCTCAAGGTTTTGGATATGTGTTTGTGATGAGGGAAAACTAATAAGTGGGAGTGCTCACCAGGACGGTTGTTTATAGGGTCTTCATGCATTTCCAGAAGATAAGTTTCTCTGTGGACACACCTGGGAGCTTTCTTGCCTGAGGCACTACAGATCAAGAGGCCATTGGACATGTGATGTTTCTGAAGACATCTCTTCATCCTTCCTGATTTCCTTGAATATGTGGACATCAATTAGACGATCCATGCCAATCCCTTGGCCTGATGATTTGACACCAAAATGTCTGCAAAGCAGGCAGGACTGTGACCTGACCGTCTGGCTGTGAAGGGCACTTTAGCTGATGACTTAACAAGACACTTGTTTCAGAACATTATTTTGGTGGAGACTGAGAAGTCACCCATGCACTGGCCAGCAGCTGATCAAGCCCCATCATTTCCCCACATAAGATTCAGGATGGTAAATGTTCTCACTTGTGGGTAATGCCAATAACCAAGAGGATGGACTTAGAACTAATTCAACATTCCATAATTTCTCAGGGATTGACCAATTTTACTTTAGATGATGTGTTATTTTTCAAAAGCTAACATCAATTTGGTTTGGTTTTATTGTAAGTGAGGAGTGGGGGATGTGTAACTTTGAACAAACCTAAATTATTCATGACCTCCTTTAAGTCAACTAGAACTAGTTTTTCAGATGCTGTCTACTGTTTAGATATTTTTCCATTGATGATCTTGAGTATGAATGCTAGTTAATTCTAGGACATTACACTGTGATAAAATTTATGTTATTTCTACTTATAAATTCTACTTAACTCTAAACAGTAAAGGTTAGTTTGTGTCAACAAAATTATTGATGAAAAAAATAAATCAGTAATAATATAGCCTTAAAAGTGATTTAAACATACATTATCAAGGAATCAATCATTCAAGTGTTACTCTTATCAGACATTTGTAAAACTCTTGGGACAGGTTAGTAATCAACACACTGTTTTTTATTATTTCCCCTGAAAAATGAGGAAATTAAGCTAAATATCTGATACATGGCAAAGGTCTGATATTACCATGATCTAGAGTTTTCTGGGAATGGCATGGTAGCATCCAGCAACCACAGTCAGGAGAGTGGAAAACACACCATCAGAGAGCAGAAAGAATGCTGGTGCTTTGAGGCATCCTCAGAATATACCCCAAGCCATGAAATCTTAGGTTTGAAAAATGGCCCCTTTTTAATGAACAGTGCTTTGACTGACAAATATCAGTACTCTTTTAAAAATGTAGAGTTTCATGTGTGATGAGTAAATATGCATGTATGTACTAAATAGCCAAAGGGAAATATGGAGACCTTCAATGTACTCCTAAACTTCCTGGATGGCCACAGCTCTTCTGAGGATTTTTCAGATGATGTAGTCAAACTTAGGATGAACTTAGTTTTTCTGTCACCTGGAATGAAATGGTTTGTAAGGCAAATTAATAATGCAGAGATAAGATTTCAGATGAAAATTTTGTATTGAGTGACTATTTTATGTATTTTTGAATAAGACTTTTAAAAATACTCTTCAAACACATCAGAAGCAGTCATTTATATAAAAAATAATTGTTTGCTTTTCACTTACCTGAAGGTTAAACTCCCCAAAACTTCAAGTACAAATGTAGCCAAGAATCCAGAAGTGAACATGACCATACTTCCATCCTCTAACAGTCCACACCAAGACTCACTTCTCCATCTCCAGATGGAGATTGGCCCATGCTAATATGTGCTGAGCACTAATTCACTTGGAGATCACATATTTATTTTCCTGGATTCCCCCTGGTAGACTGGGAGTGCTCTGAAAAAAAAGGACCGTGTCTTTTATCTCTTTGCCTAAGTGTGAGCTCCTGACATGGAGAAGGAGTCAACAGTTGCAGGAAGAAAAAAGAGGAGGAGGAGGAAGATGTGGAGAGGAGGAGGAAAAGGAAAGAAGAGGCCATACAAAGGAAAAATAGAACCACTTCTAGGTTATATGAAAATGGAGTATCACATTATGGAAAATTATGTGCCAGTGTAGGCAGAGATAGAAGAGAACAGGGACAGCAAACAAGAAAACCTATATGAAGCTGGTGAATTCTTCTCTGTGCTTTGTGATTTAAAACAGCAGCCCAGACCACTTGGGTAAACAACCCATATGGGACACAAAACTGAGCAGTCACTGGACACAAGAAACAAAGTGGGGGCTTAGGCATACATAAATATGAAAACATAGTTACTTAGATCTGAAATACAAGGACTGGGCTCAGACTTCTAACTGGGGCCAAGTTAATGGTGCTAGTTGACAGACTTAAAGAAGGGCAGAAGCAATAAGCCAAGAAGGTCACTATACTTTTATTTTCTGTAAATCTTCAGTTATTTTGATATTTGCTAAAAATATTATTTTCTTGAAATTGTGGTAAGGCCTGGAATTATAAAACAACTAGTAGATTTAAAGATTAAGGCAAAATGTTACTAGTTGGATTGTACAGAAACAGACAGCTGAGATGAGTTGAGGTACAAAAATGTTTTTCAATCAAAATAGAAGGATTCAAAGGCAGGAAGTAGGATTTGGCAGAAGGAGAAGTCAATGCAGCTCTAATAAAACCTTAGCCAACCCAGTGAAGGGATCTGGAACAAATAATGCCAGTCATTATTGCCCATGTCAGGTCAAAGTGGCTAAGTTGTATGCCCCAACTTTATTCAGTTATTCAGTTCAAGCTGTCCCATAAAACTTTGACTCGAGACAAAATCACTCTAGCAAAAGAAATTTTACTTCTTCCTTTATGATTAGGTAATTTATTTCTTTTTCTTGTCTGATTGCTCTGGCTAGAACTTCCAGTACTACAATGAATAGGAGTTGTGAGAGTGGGCACATTTGTCTTATTCCTGATCTTAGAGGAAAAGCTTATAGCTTGTCACCACTGCGTATAATGTTAGCTGTGGCCATATCAAATATGGTCTTTATTATGTTGAGGTACATTTCTTCTACACATAATTTTTTGTTTTATTATGAAAGGATGTTAAATTTTGTCAAATTCATTTTCTGCATCTGAGATGATCACCTGATTTTATCTTCCATTCCAGTAACGTGATGTATCACGTATATTGATTTGCAAATGTAGACTATCCTTAGGTCTTGGTGATAAATCCCACTCCATCAAAGTAGAAGATTGTTTTATTGCATCAATGAGTTGCTACTGACCTCTAGTGGTTATAAGATGATTAGTTTTCCTCCCCAAAAATCAGCCCTTGGACTGATTACTTTGTGGGGACATAGCAATACAGTCTTCAGGCCCCTCAACCACATAACCAGAAAACTTTATTGTTACATACTGTTAGGATGCCACAAGAGAAGTTCAGGCAGTGGGTAAAACATGAGACAAATATCTGGCTAATTTAAAACACAACAAATAAATTTCACAACTGCCATCAAAATTTGATAATACATCAAATATATTAGTGACCTAAAATAAGCCCAGTTGGTAGATAGACCCCATGTTCTTTGTAATATTTCAGGATCCTACTTGGTACTTCTTAGTATAAGTCAAGATTTGAATCAGAACTCAAAGAGTTTTCAACGCATCCTTACTTTATAGCAGCACTTAGGTCATCCATTTCCACAATCCCCACCATGTAGCACATGGTCTAATATTTAGCAGGCACTCAGTCAAGTTTTTGAAATATGTAAATGAGTCCACATAATTGCATATATCAAATGGCTCATCCCATAGGAAGAATTTTAACTGCTAATATTCAATAAGCACTTAGCTGTGTGCTGGGCACATTTGTAAGGATTTAACATGCATTCTTTATTCAGTTTTCATGACAATTCTATCACATAGGTAAAACCATTATCATTACCTCTTTTCAGATAAGGGAACCTGGGCAGGCTTCCAGTAGGATTGCACTTACTCCTGAAGTTAGGCATGACCATGTTACTTTCTTAGCCCAATGAAATGTGAGTGGAAGTGATCTGTCACTTCAGGCACAAGCTCTAAGAATCAATGCATAATTTACTACATTCTTTTCCCCCTTCCAAGGTGATCAGGGAAGCACATGTCAAGATGAACATCTGTCAGCCTGGTCCCTGAGTACCTAATGTAACAAATGCAATGATAGTGCTAAATTCTTTACATATTTCATCTCAATTAATTGTCAAAATATTGCAAGGTAGATATTATTATCTCTGTTTTATAATTGGGCATATAGCCTTGGAAACACTGCATAGTCTGACCTAGTCCCCCCAGCTGCTGAGTGGTAGAAACTGCAAAGTATATTCAATCATCATTTATCACTTGCCTGTTATTAGCCATTCACTGCATAGGTTGGAGAAGAATGCACAAAACTAATACTATATGTTCTTAATCAAGGAGGTTGCCATTTTACTTGGAAAGGCAAATAAAGATAAATAGCCATAAAAAAGGAAAACTGGTGGTCTGTGATATCCTGAATATTCAAAGAAAATTTTATGGGAGGGTAGGAGGGGCAATCAGTATTGGTGGGGAAAATATATTTATGTTTGTGGAAAATGGAGAGGGTATCTCAAGCAGAGCTAACAGCATAAGAAACATGGATAATGGCAGGAAAAAGAGCACTCTGGTAGGGAAAAAGATCAGGTTGGTTACAGCATAAGGTTCAAGTTGAAATGGAGCAGCAGGTAAAATCAGGCAGGGAAAAGCCCAAAGAGCATGGGACATGAGTGTCTGGGGGAGGATTTTTATTCATTTATTCATTTGTTCATCTGACAAAGAATTTCTAACCACCTGCAATATGTCCAGCATTTAATAGGGCTTCCCTCCACTAAGGAGGGGCTGTTGGAGGTGGTAACTCAGTGCCCAGCCTAGGACAAGAAACTCGCTAGCATCTGAAGGCAGAAAGAACAAAGTGGTGATTTTAAAGCAATATGTTGGCTCTTCTACCACCTATAGAGGTACTTACACACAGCTGAGTCACCAACCCCACCTTCAAAGAAGGTTATTAGAGACCTCATGCTAAGCAGCTCACAGCCTAAATGGATCCACTGCTGGGAATGCTGTTTGGATCAAGTTTGTGCCATGAAACTAAGATGGTAATGTCTACTTCCAGGTCAGGAGAGGAGGAACCCTGCCAAGGTGTGTATCCCCAAGTGGGAGATGGTAGGGGAGACTTGCTCCCCTGCCCACTAGGCTTGCTTTGCTGCCCACCCACTAGGTGCTTGGGTACAATACCTGTGGCTCAGTTTAGGGACTGACTTGGAGTTGGCTTTCAGAGAGTATCCCTGGAAATGAGACTAATAACTGTACCTTCCCTTGAAATCACTGTGCTGAGCACTTTGCATTACTTCATTTAATTCTCACTACACTTGGCATGGTCATCTTCCAGATGTAAAACCTGAGCTTCTGAAAGGTTCAGTAACTTGTCCAAAATCAAACAGCTAGTGATTGGGAAAGTGATTCTAAACTGATTTCCTTAATCATAGCATATGAAATTGAGCCTGTGCTTAAAATTCCCCCTAGTTATGGTCTAGAAAAGAAATTGTCTTCCTCCAGACAGATGCCAGAAAGCCTTGAAAGTCTCAGAAGAATAGTCTTAAATTACAGAGATACAGACAGAGCATATTTCAGTAGAGATGTTTGGGAAATGAGTAAGTAGAAGATGAGGAAGTGTTTCTCTCTAGTTTCATGACTGAGAGCTCTGGTATGGAACTCAGAAATAATAGTCACAGAAGTAGGTGGTAGGAGTTAACATTGAGGATCTACTACATGCCAGGCATTTGCCTAAGATAATGAAATTAACTCCAATATATTGGGAATCACAATACATGTAAACAAATTATATCATTACCTTTACCAATTAATTGATGGAGACTATAAAACTTTCTAAAGACCAAAACAAAGTGAAACCACAAGAAAGATGAAAAGTAAAGGAATCAAAAAAGATACAGCATAAAAATATTACCAAAAAGAAAACAAAGGCAAGCAGTTTTAATTGCATCAAAAAAATTTTTAAGATGAACAAAAGTAAGGAGGAGCAATATAATAATAAAAGGAACAGTCAAACAAAAAAATGTGTGATAATAAAGGCAGCAAATATGCATCTAATAATATGGGCTCTAAGGCAGATTTTCCAAAGCTGGCTGCAAAAATACCTCCCATCCTACATGTTCTTTTTCAGTATGACCCTGACACTCCTTATCAAGAGGTAGAGGCTGATTTTTCTGCCCTTAAATCTGAGTTGGCTTTAGTCACTGAGTTGAAACCAGTAAGACCCAACAGAAGTGACTCTATGAGACTTTTGAGGGTCAGAGGAATCCTTGCAGTTTTCATCCTGGCCTCTTGGAATGTTTGCTCTTCAAAAACTCCCCCTTGGGGAACTCCCTCTCAGAACCCAACTGAAGGCCATGCTATGAGAAGGCCATGCTCCTAGAGGGGCCATGTGTAGGTGCCCAGACATTACCCACAGCCAATGAAGAAGCCTCCAGGTGATTCCAGCACTCAGCCACTGGAGTCAACCCCACCCCTTTGTGTCCTCACTACTGGAGCTCCACAGGTTGTGAGCAAGGACAACCCACCCCCAAAGTTCCCCCTTCAGATTCCAGACACAGAATCCATGAACATAATAAAAATGGTTCTTATGTTATGCCACTAAGCGTGCTCTGTTTTATAGTGATTGATAACCAGAATAAGCTCAAAGAACAAATCAAGTAAAAATGAACATAGCCTCAATATGTCTAAAGTAAAAAGTTATAAAATTACCAAAAAAACTAAAGAATTTATAATCACAGTAGGAAATGTTAAGATGACTCTATCAAAAAACAATAGATCAAGCAAATTTTAAAAATTATAAAAATAAAAAACAACCCAATTAGCAAGTTGCTCTAATAGATAAAAGGAAAATTCTGATTCCACAAAAGAAATAATATTCTCTTTACGAATCCAAATGCAACATTTATTTTTAAATAATTTTTTAAAAATTGACCTTAACTTTATATTAGGTTACAAGAGAAGTCTCAAATAATCTCAAAGAATAAAACCTATATAAAACGCAACATTTCTTGATATAACATAATTAAATTAGGAACAAATAATAACAAGATGATGAAATATAAAATAAGTGTTATATCTTTAAAACTCACATATATACATATATATATATAATTAATTCATTGTTTAAATTGTAATAGAAACTGAGAACTGTTTAGAACCAAAAACAATGAAAGTGCTACCTGGAAAACTAGTACGAAGAAGCTGAAGTACTACTTGACAGCAAATTTAAAGTTTGAGATGCATTCTTTTTCATTATGGAAAAATTAAAACACAAATAAGAGGAGTATGATGAATTCCTACTATCCAACTTTATCCATTATCCAACTTTAACCATTATTCACATTTAGCAATCGAGATTACTTTGAAGCAAAATATATCATCTCATTCCATCCATAAATCCTTCAGTCTGAATCTCTAAAAGCATCTCTTTCTTTTAAGCAAACCACAATTCCATCATCATACTGAAAACTAATAATTCCTTAATAATCTTTTATATTATTATATATTATATAATTAGGTAGCTAGTTAGTTCGAAACATGATTTTAAGCAAGGTCTTTATATTTTGTCCATATGTTATATTACATGTTCCTCGTAGGTATCTTAATCTATAAATTCAGCTCTCTCTCTCTTCTTGCTAATCATTTCTCAGTGAAGTCTGGTGTTTTTTATGCAGAATTTCACACAGTCTGGATTTTGATTCTTTCTCCATGGGGTCATTTACCATGTTCTTTGGTTGCCTGAACTGCCTATAAACTATAAAATAGTTACATGTTGAGCACTAATTCAACTGAAGTTTAGATTTGGGGCAAAAACACATCATAGATGGATATGTGTGCTCCCAGCTCTTCAATTCAGGATACTCTGGAAGCCACTCAGTGTCATTGCCCCCCTCTATTTGACCGTCAAGATCTGGAAAATGATGATCTCCTTGAGATTATGTCACTCTTTATTAACTATAATTATTCTAAAAAGAGCTTTCCCTCATCAATTATTTAGTTACACTGAGGAATAGTTTTTATAGGAAAGGCAGGATAAATACTGATACCTTCCCTTTTTAAAGGGTTTTCAGAATAACGAGTTGATATCCTAATATCAAAGATTACCATGGAAGATATTTTTAACATCATTATGAGTTCATGGATTTTAATATACATGATGTATTTCAATCCACCGCCGATATTTTTCTTTTTGATAGCGTATTGTCCCATCTTTGGCCAGTAGGAATGAACCCCTTTAATTAAGCTTCAGGGTCCTATTGTTATGACCCTGGTAGTCTTTGATAGTGTCTTTGTTATCTATTGTGACAGATGTTCCAAGCTAATTTTGTACATTTTCTGCCCCAGATCTGGACTCAGCCATTCTTCAAGAAGCCCTGATTCTTTTCAGAGGGAATGATATTTAGAGAAATGCATTTTTAATGGATGGATTAGAAATAAATTAGTTATGTGGTTATATAAAGAAGCTAGAAGCAAAAATTGTTTTAGAAAGAAATAGGAGAAAATAGTAAAGTTAAGGGCAGAAATTAGGAACTAAAAGATGGTTCCTTGCAAAAACTTATCAAATTAGTTTAATAATACTAAAATAGATACACTTTTAACCAGAACCTTAACCAGACAGAGCACAAATGAAAAGGCAGAAATAAGCTGTATTGCAGAGGGGGGAAAAGACAAACTTACATCTATAATCAGCTAAAAATTATAATTTAATATTATAAATAATTCAATTCAATATATGGGTAAACAGATATATTAGAAATTTCCTAGGAAGAATCTAAAAAGAAAAAAATTGAAGAATAGGAAACAAGAAGAGACCAAAACCCATAAAAAAAATTGAATTGGAAGATGAAAGGCTTCCCCCTACTCCCAAAGACCCGGAGCCAGGGGCATGTGGTCCAAATGTTAAGGAATGTGTGAAGTGAGACTTTAACTTGTCTGTTACCATGTCCCTAGGACTAGAAGAGGGCCTGGCATATAGTGAGTATTCAAAAATATGTACTGTGTAAACAATATTCCTCAGAAATAAACTGTCTCAGAGAATGGGAAAAAACATAGAATGATGGAAGTTAAATTATGAAGCAGGGTAAGAATACTCTCAGTATGAAGGAAGAGAGGAGATTATAGATCAGTCTCATTTATAAAACCAGATGGAAAATTCTTAGGCAAAATAGAATTAAATTGAATACAACACTATATTATGATAAGACAGGGTATACCCTAGGAATGCAAGGAAATCTGTTAATACAATATACATACCCCAATACCAGATTCATGAAAAACTATGCAATCATCTCAGTAAAGGCAAAAAAAGATTTGAAGGCACTCAATACTTATTCAGTTCTAAAAATAACTTCTAATAAAATAGAAACAAAATATTTCCTTTAATCTGAGATAGAGCATTTATCAAAACCTAAAAAAATATATATTCTTAATAGTGAAATATTAGAGGTTGTCCCTTTAAAATCAAGAACAAGGCATGAACAGTTACATCATTGCACATACCCACATTGTATTGAATATAGCAATTCAATTCTAACACAAGCGTAAGAACTGAGATGAAGAAGCAAAGCTGTCTTGTGATGCCTGGGTGGCTCAGTCGGTTAAGGGTCTGCCTTTGGTGCAGGTCAAGGTCCCAGGGTCTTAGGATTGAGCCCCACATCAGGCTCCTTGCTCAATGGGGGTCCTCTTCTCCCTCTGCCTGCCACTCCCCCAGCTTGTGCTCTCTCTCTCTCTCTCTCTCTCTCTCTGACAAATAAATAAATAAAATATTTTTTTAAAAAAAGAAACAAAACTGTCTTTATTTGCAAATAAGAGAATTCAGCAAGCTTGCTAGAGACAAGATTTATATACAAAAATCAATTGAAATTCCATACAATTGTAATAATCAAATAGAAGAGATGATAGGAAAAGGTTCCATTCATGATACCAAAATATTAAACTCTGTAAGGAATCTTGGGATAAGTAGATGTACTTTATGAAAAAACAATTATAAAATATTATTGAAGTAAATTAAAGCAGGCCTGAATAAACAGAGATACTCCACATTCATAGATAGGAAGACTTAATCTCATAAAGATGTCAAGTCTTCCCCAAAGTAACCTATAAATTTAATGTAATTCCAATCAATATCCCAACAGGGGCTTTATTTATGGAATGTGACAAGTTCATCCTTAAATTCACTTGGAAGAGTAAAGAGCCAAGAAAATCAATGATTCTTTTGAAGAAGAGGAGCAAGGTGGGTGGGTGGGAAGAGGGTGGGACTGTGGGCTGGTAAAGGGGCCAAAGAGCCAGGTCCATGCCTTACGTGAGATCAGATTTTTCCATAAGGCCATTATAACTAAGAAAGAATGGTACTGGTGCCAAGATGGACTAGTAAATCCAACTCTGTCACTTATTAGCTGTGTGACCAGGAGCAAAATTTTTAGCCTCTCTGAACAATTTCTTTAATCTCATCTGGAAATTTAGTTTTATAACATCTACATCATAGGTATGTTATATAAACTATACATATATTTTTAAAGATTTTATTTATTTATTTATTTATTTATTTGTCAGAGAGAGAGAGCGCACAACCAGGGAGAGTGGCAGGCAGACAGAGAAGTAGTCTCCCCACAGAACAAGGAGCTAGATGCAGGACTTAGTCCCAGGACCTTGGGATCATGACGTGTGTGGAAGACAGATACTTAACTGACTGAGGCTTTCAGGCATCCCATATATATAAACTATATAAAATAACTGACATGAAGTGGTCAGTTCAGTAGGAAACTGTAGGGACATATTAAAGGGTATTTAGATAAACATCTAAAACCCAAAAATAGAATTCAGCTGTAACAAAACATTAATTGGGAAAATTATACTTCCAAATGTTCTGGCTTCACCTAGTCTTCATAGTCCCTCTTTGCTCTACTGTTAACCCGTGTTTAAAAAAAAAAAAAAATCTTGAAGTTTCTGAGCCAGCCACTCACTTGCTATAAGGTCTTGACCACCATTTTGTTTCTGATGCTGGTCTGCACCAACCACAACTCCTTGTTCTCCCCTGAATCAAGAAGTTCTCAAAGGTTTCTTTGCCCTGGGCACAAAAGCAGAGGGTTCAGTAAATTCCTTGGTCCTATCCCAGGACCCCAAAGATAAAACCTTCACAGAGGAGGATCACACAGCCCATCTTCCCTGCAGCTATGGACCAATAAAATGTTCATAGGGATATTGCCGTCTAACTTGAACTAGCAATAACTTTCGTAACACTAGGAAATATTGCATGAAACTCTTAACAATGGTTAGAGGTAATTTGATTTGATATGGGGTTTTTTTGCCTGTATGTTTCCCAAATCTTCTATTTGTTACAATTAACATATTATTCTATAAACAAAAACTTAAGAAACTTTGGAGGTATCAACAATACCAGATGATATCTTTTTAAAGGGAAAAAATATATTACAATAGTGTATCTCTTCCTTGCAGAGACAACCAGTTTTGTCTGAGTTTCGTGGGCAGGGTCTGGTCCACAGCCCAGGCCCCAGATTTCATTACTGTTGTTGCCTTCCATTTCTTGAGACAAAATTTACCTCCTCACCAGAGTCAGAATTAGGTCAGAGAAACCAATACTTTATTACTAAGGAACAAGAATTATAAATGGTTTCTTTTCATTGTGTGAGTTGAAAATCTCTTGCATGGGGCATGTGT
This sequence comes from Mustela erminea, assembly GCF_009829155.1. Classification (NCBI taxonomy): domain Eukaryota; kingdom Metazoa; phylum Chordata; class Mammalia; order Carnivora; family Mustelidae; genus Mustela; species Mustela erminea. The sequence goes on from NC_045614.1 coordinate 95,239,716, forward strand.
GCCTTCAAGAACACAGAATAAAACTGAAGTTATTAACTCAGAATATCCAATTAAAACTGGGCAACAACTAACCCTTTCCACTGCCTCTCTGGAGCCAAAAATTGCTTTTTAGAGCTCTGGTTCTCACTAAAGGTGATAAGCAGGGCTCTACCAAACCATCTAGGTTGGAACCGCTAGACCCCAGAGGTCCTGAACCCTTTTTTCCACCACCACACACACAAGGGTCATATGCCAAGAATACGCTCTGATTCCATAATCAGAAGCAGCAGCAAGATAAAATAGGCTGTGGTTTATAGGTAATTCCTAGCAATTCTTTCTTCTCCCCCTCAAAAAAAAAGCACATTAAAGGGAAATAAGATAGGTTTTAAAGGGAAAACATTGAAACTGCTCTAATTTTTAAATAAATTAAATTGCTCAAAACGTTGTGGTTTTCTTGTAGTAATCATGACTGTCCTATGAGCAAAGGTGAGGGCTAATCTACATACATGGCCTCAGAAGTCAACTCCTCTAGGAATGCCACCTTCCACTGGCAAGAACAACACTTCTCTTCCCAGCACTCCCAAATTTCCAGGAGCCTTCTCTTTCCCCCTACACTCATGGTCCTGCTGGCCACTGCCAGTGGGCACCACACATTTTTGTGTTGCTTGGTAACCCTCAACACAATGTCTAAATTTCACAAAATCATTCCTGAAGTCTGGAAATCAAAATCCTGTCTGGGTTGAGTTTAGGGCTTCCTGGTAAAAGAGGAAACAGGAATCTTTTGGTTCGGTGGCACTTTTAAAAAGAAGTTTAATTGAAGTCTGAAATGTTGCATAAATGGAAGATACAAGTTTTAATTGAAAAATAATTATAACCACTTAATCATTTTTAAATGAGGGCTGTAATTGCAGTCAGAGCACAATAGCCACATACAGACATTGAGATTTCCGCAATAAAGCAGGGATGGTACAGCTTGATTTGCTAATAGCACTTCCACTTCTCCTCCCTTTTGTCTCAAAGATTAATTCAGGCAAGGGCTATTAGTGCTGTTAATTGGTTCTGCAATTTAGACCTTGTGCCTGTGAATGAATGACTGATATGGCCGCTCAACCAATAAATGCGAGCACTTCGTCAATGCTCCCCATTGTCCGGCAGGGCGTCCGGCAGGGCATCCTCCAGGTGGCCCAGCCCCCCTCCCACCAGTCCTTGGGGACAAAAGGCCCAGGGCCTGCCTCTTCTAGGTCACAGCTTCGGCAGGACCAGAGATGGGTCGACAAGATGCCTTTGAAATGAGGCTGACTCACTGAAGCTAATGGATATTCAGTGAGCGCTCTTCCCAGCTCACCAGAAGGAAGATGGTCTGAACTCTGCTTTCACTGTGAGGCGGTGAAGGAATAGGAGGCCCAGTTGTTCTGAAGCTTGGCAAAAGAAAGCACCAACCGTACCATTAGCTTAAAGATAAATATACCCCAGAGCTCAGGGAGAAAACCTTCTTTAATTGCTGCAGCACCTTCTTGGCATGGGTACCACATCCCCAGGGAGGGTTTGGAGCGTTATCGGCCCAATGAGGGACCACACTAACTGTGCCTCCCCCTGAGGACTTCGGAGATAATTGCAAGTTGAAACACCACTGAGGAGGCATCCTGATTGACGATTCACTCAGCAGGGGTCATTTGCAAAGCCACACTAGATTTCACTATTCAGAGGAATTTCTGTGCCCTACAAGAGAGCCCCTACTCCACAGCAGCAGGCCTTCCCTCGCTGTCACAGACATTCAGATCAGTGCTTTTCAGAAAGAAGACTTTTGCAGGCAGTGGCCTACCTGCCCCTTCAGCCTCCTAGAATAATAGTCTAAGGCCAGGAAGTGCCAAAGCAGATGAGAGCGTAGAACGTGTTGAATAGGGAGAGGGAAGTGAAGATGAAAGGGTCCTCCAAGACACTTGCCATTGAGCATGGACGTCCCTTAAACTCCAGCAGGTTGTACACTGAGGGTTCACAGCTTCACTTCTGCCCCGGGGAAAACATCAGTGTTCAGTGTGGATCCTATTCACAAAGTGATTCTTCTTTCCAAATTAGAAGTTTAAAATCTCTTCTATCCATGCAACAGAAAGTGTACCATATGGGAAGAAGGCCCAGGGTTCTTCTGAGATGAGACGGAAGGACACCACAGCACCAAGAAGCAGTTTCCGGAATAACAAGTTACTGACAAGTTTCCAGTCACACACTCTGATGTTTAAGAAAGCAAGTTTGTCTGTTCTTTAACAACTGAGTGTAAGTTCTACTTTGAGCCATATTGCACTCGATGACAGAAATTTGGATCCTCATTCCTTATGTTTTCCTGAATGTGGAAGCCAAACTTGGGAGCTTATATGGTACCAAAGCATTAGAGAAGCACTGTCTGTAGAAAATTTAAAAGCAATAATAAAATCTATTCAAAATCAGCCTGTTTTTAAGTATTATCATGTACAATTCTATATAATTTATGTCAATGAAAAAATTCTTCTCCAAAAATATTTTTTGTTGGTTTAATGTTTAAACAATCGCTATGGTTACCCTTAAGTATTAATAATATATACATGGGCTTCAAATCAGCACATTTTCATTACTTCACTTTCAATAAACTCTTTTTTTTTTAAGATTTTATTTATTTATTTGAGGGAGAGATAATGAGAGAGAACACAAGAGGGGGTAGGGTCAAAGGAAAACAGACTCCCCACTGAGGAGGGAGCCTGATGGGGGACTCCATCCCTGGACTCCAGGATCATTACCTGAGCCAAGCCAGTAGCTCAACTGACTGAGGCACCCAGGCACCTCAATAAACATTTTCTACATAGAAGTTAACTTCAAAAAGTACCTATGGATTCAGCTCCTGCACTGTATTTTGCAAAACATACTGGAAGGAAGGAAAATCCTGAGCTTTACCCTCATGATTACACTGGGCCCCTACACCAAACTGAAACATGATGGAAAGAGCTGGAAATGTCTGCACAGGTGTTACAACGACCCCCTCACGTAAGGATGTGCCAGAAGACAGCAAGAGATGCGGAGACACACAGAGCTGGTCTCCAGAAACCTGGTTGCTGCCAACAGACCAGAAACCACCATTCTAGTCATCCTCCCAGGAGGAGACTTTGAACTAGCTCCTTGGTGAAGAGAAAACTGATCATAGAATCCATCTGCATATGCTTAATAACATTTCAATTTAACGGTCCTGTTAAAAAAAATAAATAAATAAGTTCAGTCTCATTAACAACCCCACTTTAGTCTTTCTAAACATCTCCCAAGCTTGTTTCAAATAGATCCGAATGCCTGGACTTCCAGAATCCATGAGAGAGTCCTGTGGAGAGGTAACAAGGTAAGCAGCACCTGCCCCCACTCGAGGCCACATTCACAAACTTACTTCTTTCTAAATAAGCTTCATGCTACACTCAAACTCATCTTTAAAAACAAAAACAGAAACACCATAAAACCTCAAGTTGCACAGAAGATAAGAATTTGAAAAGTATCTAATCTGAAACTGTAATTGGAGGCATTAATCTTTTTAATTGGAGGGTAAAGACCTCTGCCCACCAATCTGACATTAATTTCACTAAAAGAAGATATTAGAAACACAATCTTGTAATGGAATTATTAATCTGATAAAAATTTTACTCACCACCATGAACAAGCAAACCAAAGGAGAAGAAATAAAAATGTCCACAAATACAAGAAAAGGTACTCACTGGGGGACAATAACCAAAGCATTCCAAGTTAAAATGGGACATCATGTCTGTCTATTCTCTCCTGAAAGTAATAAGAATATTGATAATCCTTAGTTTTCAAGGCTATGGAAAATTATCAACAAGCGTAATTTTTTTAGCAAATGTATAAGCTGATCTAACTTTTTGAGAGAACAATATGATCAAAATTTTAAGTTCTTTTTTTTATGTTTATACTACATATTTCACTTCAGGGAGTTTTTCCTAAGGAAATAATGAAACAAGTGGGAAAAGATTAATGTCCTAAGAGATCATTGTTCTTTCTAATAAAAGACATTGACAACTAAACATATGTTGATCTGGAATTGATTAAATATAATATAGTCACACGATGGAATCCTATGCAGTCTTTTAAAAGATTGAGGAATATTTTTATGTAATGACATAAAAAATTATTCCATGATATATTAAAAATTTAAAGGTTACAGAATACTGGAAAAGACCAGTCCAATGAATAGGCATGACTGTAATTCAATTTTATCTTGGGCCTTTTCTCATCACTTTAAAATTTGGTCAGTGTGTGTAAATATTCTTTGAGACTAGAGGACAACAACTGCAGGCCCCTGATTTTTCTGTTCACTCTTGGTTAGACAAATCTGCAACCACTTTAAGTTATAATTACTGTCTCAGTCCAATGGTTAGTCCATGATATTAATCAAAACTCCAAACTTGCTTTAATATCATTTATGTGTGATACCTATTAAGATATTAGTCATTTGTCTGTTAGCTTTTCTCTTGATGTTTTACTATAAAGTAAATTTGTTTCAGGTCAGAAGCCCATTATTACAAAGGAGGATGGGATTGTCTTCTTTGCTCTTCCCCACACAGAACTTCCCTTCTCCTCACTCCTCTGGCACCCATCCTTCCCCAAGAAGAACTGTCAGCTAAGTCTGGCTCCTTGGGGTAGGACAGGAGGAGGGGTGAGGGGATAGGGAAGGGCCTTATTTGAACTCGTCTAATGGTAAACTCCTTGCTCAGTCAAAAACATTGAATCAGAAACAATAGAGCAATGGGACACCAAAGAGAATCTAATCTGAAGTCCACGGGGAGTGTGGGGCTATCGGTTTAGCTGGCCCAGCTCTGATAGAGGAGGGACAGAGGGAAAAAGGAGCAGAGGAAAGCCCAAGTGGCAAGATAGGACTAGACAGTGGTTGGGAGATGAAATAGAATGACCTGTGCTAGAAACAGTAGGTAGCTCTGGGAATTAGGAAAGAGGGAGCATAGAGAGTGGGTGAGGAAGGGAAAAACCATAACCACCGCCCTTATTCTACGTTACGGGCATCACCACCTCCTGAGCAGGCTGTCTTGTTTGTCCTGGAACAAATCGCACCACTGAGGCTCAGAGAAGTTAAGTCAACAACAAAGCAAGAAGTTAAGTCCAGGACTCCTGATTCCAAATCCCTTGTTCCTTCCACACATCAATGGTTCCCAAACAACCCACAAAACCAGTATCAGACTGGCTGCTCAGAATCACCTGGAGAACTTTTGAAAACGTCATAATCCATAATCCTTGGCCTCATCCCAGACCTACAGAATCAGAATCCCTGGGAGAGAGGATCAAGAAATAGGATATATCCATAAGCTCCTTAGGTGATCCGGTGGTGCTGCCAAGTTGGGCAACTAATATACTAGGCGTATCACATTACCTCCAATATATATCTGTAGGGCGGGGGGGTGGGGGGAGGTGGGGAATGAACCATGATCTCCTGAGCACCTACTTCTTTACCTTATTATGAGCATCTCCTGTGTACTGCTTTAAGTATATCATCACAAGTTGTCCTTCCTTGACATGGTGATGAGATTGGTACCACCTCACACCAGTGAGGAGGCTGAGAGCAGTTATGTGATCTGTTAAAGAGCCCTTAACCAGTAAGTAGCAGAGCTGGGGCCTGGACCTCAATCTTGCTCCCAGTCTTTGTACCTTTCCACCCTGCTGTGGTGGGGAAGACCTTATGTTCGTAGAAGGAAGATGGAAAGATACAGCAGATGAAAGAGATAATTACAGAGCAACTTAGCAGACAGATCCGCAGTAGTGACTCAGACTGGGGGACACCTTGGCTGGGAGAGCAAGTGGGAGGGAAACTGAAGAACCGGTCCAGGTGCTGTGCCTATGGGTTCACCCAGCATCTCCAGAGTCCCTGCCCAGTGAAGACCAGCTGGCTTGGAGAAGCCTTTATTCCAAGAAGCTGGCTCCCTCTTGTGGCAGCGGCCGCTCACGGCGGAATGATCTGGGACCAAGCAATCTGGTAGAGAGCCCGTGGCGACTTGACTGTTCATTGGAATCACGGGGAAGCAATTAGAATATACCCATTCCCCAAGCCAATGAGGTAAGACTATTTGGGGAGACCTAGACCTACCGTGTCCCACATAGTACCTACTACCCACATGTAGCTATTGAGCCCTTGAAATGTGGCTAGTTTGAACGGAGATTTAAGTGTAAGATATACACTGGGTTTCACACACTTAGAACAAAAAAGAGAATGTGAAATAGCTCATTAATAATTTTACATTAACTGTAAGTTAAAATGGTATTTGGATATACTGGGCTAGGTATGTTCTTTAAATTAATTCACTTACCTCTTTTTACTTAAAAACGTAGTTACAAGAAAATGTAAAATTACGTATGTGGCTCACATTTGTAGCTCAGATCATATGTAAGATTGCCAAATTTAACAAATGAAAATGCTGGATGCCCAGTTAAGTTTGAATTTCAGATAAACACAAATAAAGTCTTTATTTAGTAAATTTTTAGTCTAAATATGCCCCATGTAATACCTGGGACACATTTAGACTAAAAATCAAATTCATTGTTTATCTAAAGTTCAGATTAAACTGGGTATCTCATATATATGGAGCTCCCGGTACGTCTATTGGACAACACCAGCCTAGATTCCTGCTACTGAGAATGTGGTCTGAAGAGCAGCAGCATGGGTCTTACCTGGGAGTTTGTCAGAAAGGCAGCATCGTAGACCTCACCCATAGCCACTGAACCAGAATTTCCAATTTAACAGGATCACACATGATTCATGAGGACCTCAGTGTTTTAGAAGCACTGATATTGAGAGCCACCAGTGACGTGGAGAGGTACAGGGAAAGGAAGGTGAGTTTGCCCAGCGCCCTCTGCCAAGGCAGACAGTCCTATATTTCAAACTCTGAAGCCACCCACCTCTCTCCTCCTCTATCCCCACCATATACAACACATAAGAGTTCTGTTGAATAAACAATGTGAGTATGTGGGTAAGTGGGTGGATGAATGAATGAATAGTGAATGCATCTTTGAGATAGTGAATAAATTCCAGAGCAACTAGGATGATTGAATGGCGAAATTCACAGTGACCTATGGACTCTGGACTTTGGAGGCAGATGGCTTAGAAAGAAAAGCCACCCAAAAAGCTATCCCTTCCTTGATCCAGGATGATCCCATGAAAGGAGGTGCACCCCTCCGGGCTCAAGTCTCTCCAACTGTAGCCTAAGAAGGGTGGGGAGCACTGCCTTCTCTCTCCAAGCCAGCTGACTTGGAACTTTTGTGGGACCTAAACACATAACCCCTTGCTCATCCAGGGGCCCCTCTTGGCCCCTGGTCTGATCTAAGTCACTGATGTCCTCTCAGAGCACACCCCAAATCACAGGAAATGTTTTAGATTTCCTTTAATTTTGTAAATTGGTCAGGTTTTAGTCAGTTACTTCTTTTTCTAAAATGGACATTTCTTTCTCGATTTTTTTTCTTTCACGTTATATACTATAATCTCCTAAATACCCAACAATAAACCCCTGCCTGCTTACATCACTTAGAATGGAATCTGTTTTCTATAACTAAAAGCCCAGGCTAATACAACCTTCTAAGTGAATCTCAAATCCATTTGCTTCTCTCCACTGGCATTGCCACTCCTTGAGTGCAGGCCACCATAACTTCTTGCATGGCCCACTCAAGAGTCTGCTCGATTACCTGCTGTTAGTCCTCACCCACTAGTCAATTACATTCTCCATGTGCAACCAAAGTAACCCTCTAAGATGCAGATGTGATCATGGCTCTCCCCTCCTTAAACCTTTCATTGATTTGTCTTTACCCTTGGATTGGAGTCTAAAATTCCTAATGAGACTTCAAGACCCTCCATGGCCTATAAGGCCTCCATGTCCTGGCTTCTGCCCAGCCACTCTCCCCCTGTCTACCCTGCCTCACTCTGTGCTGCAGCCATTCCCAACCTCCCCTAGCTCCTGATCCCTTCTTCACTCCCAGGTTTTGCAAGAACTTCTCTCTACCTGGAATATTCTTTACCTGATTCTTCCCACTCTTTTAAGGCTCAGTTCCAATCATCCTGCAAGCCTTTATTAGTTGTCAGTTTTTTTCAGGAAATTTCCATAACTACAGAGGTAAAAAAAAATTCTCTGGAGTATCACTCTGTACTTCAACTACTTTTTCATTTTGGTAACTTCTTCTGTCTGTTTCCTGCCTCTAGACTTAGCTCTCTACAGAGCAAGACTATATCTGTGTTATTCACCATTGAGTCCCTAGCACTTCACGGAATGATTAGGACACTTATTAACTTTTTAAATATGTGAATGCTTTAAACATACTTGCGCCTAAATTGTACCTAATCTCTCAGTGCTTCAGTTTCTGCATCTGTTAAGATATTGAAGTTCCTATCTTACAGAGTTGTTACAAAGATTAGATTGGGCAATACGTCTAAAGTTGTTATAATAATGCCTGGTACAGTGTATGTGCTTCATAAATGTCAGTGGTCATTATTATTTCTCCACCTAGGGGTGCTCTGTGAGTTAGTATTGTGGAAATTGAGGAAGCAGCTGAGTTTGACATCTGGGTGTAGATGGTACAGAACAGGAACCGCTACAGGGGCACAGGATCCCAGAGGCAAAAGCAATGAGATCGTAAGACCCTCAGAAAAACACAGAACTCTTGAACAGGGCTTTGGAGACCCATGAGCTCCAGAATGAATAATAAAACCGGTCTTACTTAGATCTCAAGTGTTCTGGGTAACTGTGGCATATACACAGACATATATCCATACCCAGGAGAACAAGCTTTAGGCAAAAAGTAGTTTCATTTCAAACTGAGAAAAAAAAAATTTTTTTTTTTTACTCTATTCACTTCTCCTTCCAAAACAAAAACAAAAACAAAAAAACCCTGCAGACACAAATCTGACTCAGGCATACACCAAAACAATGTACCTTAGCCATCAGGATACTTGAATTCTCAACCTACAAACAACTCTGCTACGGTGGGTGGTGACATCACATTTTCCCCAAGAAGAGTTAAGTGTGTAAGTAATTTGCATGTGTGTAACTGTAGTGTTCATTCCAGGTACAGCTTGTCATGAAGGAGCAGTAGAGTTCCAATCTCTAATGAAATAGAAAAGTGCTTACAGCTTAAATGCCAGTTGTTTCAACTTCCCTCCTCAAGTTTTCAAAAATTAGAGAAGTTCTGTTTCTCAAAACTCATATTGCACATAAAAAGTGAATCTTGCAAATAACATAAATGTTCAACGGGGAAGGAAAGGTTAAGCAGACATGATACAGCTACATATAATAAAATGTGAAAATTTATGCTTGCAGTGAATTTTGGATGAAGTAAGAAATATTTTTTGATAAACACGAAGTTAAAAGAACAAAACATGATTAAAAACTGTGTGTCTAGTTTGATCTCAATTATGTAAAAAAGATACATATTCAAAGAAAGATGACTAGAAGGAAATAAAGCCAAAATGTTGGCCAAATGTTAACCAAAATAAAGCCAAATGTTAGAGGTAGAATCATAGTTTATCATTTTATTCTGTTTTTGTTTCTCGGATTTTTTAAAAATTTACTTTTATTTTATTTTTATAAAGATTTTATTGTACTTTTTTTAGAGCAGTTACAGGTTCACAGCAAAATTGAGAAGAAAATACCGAGATTTCCTGTATGCTCCCTGCTGCCCACACATTCACAACCTCCCCCAATGATCAACATCTCCACAGGGGTGTACATTTGTTACAAATGATGAACCTGCTTTGACACATGGTATTGTACACTTTCTGGGTTTAAACAAATATAGGACAACACACGTATCCACCATTATAGTAATATACAGAGTAGTTTCCATGCCCTAAAAATCCTATGTTCCACCTATTTGTCCCTCTTTGGGATCTTTAAACTCTTCTCTTTTTTTTTAAGATTTTATTTATTTATTTGACAGAGAGAAAGAGAGAGCACAATCAGGGGTAGCAGCAGTCAGAGGGAGAGGGAGAAGCAGGCTCTCCACGGAGCAAGGAGCTCAATGTGGGGCTTGATCCCAGGACCCTGGGATCATGAACTGAGTCAAAGGCAGACGCTTAACAACTGAGCCACCCAGACACCCCTAAATTTTTGATTCTTTAACATTTTCTACCATTTTATATCACTGTTATGGTAAGAGAAAAACAAATACTGTCATTTAAAGAAACCCTTTAGTGAAGGTAAATGCAAGTTGAAGCTTCCCATTTCCCCTTGACTCAGAAACACTTTGGGTGTCTGTTCAGCTCCCCTGAACAAAAGCACCCAAAGGTGAGCCTGCAGTTTCTGTGTTGAGTTTCAGGAGAAGGCAGGGAGGCTTGAGGACCTACAACTAGTCAAACAGAAACCAGCCGTCCCCACCTTGTTTGCTCTCTTGCCTCATTCTCTCCTGAGAGCATGAGACACGAAGTACCACAGCTTCCTGATTCTGAGTGGTGATTCAGATAAGGTGTGTGCTGCTGGGTAAAGGAAAACTGCAGTGATCCTCACCCCAACCATATAGGGGGTTATTGCATACATTAGCTAAAGGTGATTTAATTTTATATTTTAGTATTTTTTATTTCCAGTGATCAAAAGTCAGGAGGAAAACAATCTTCCCCAGTTCATGTACACCAACTCTTTAGGAAAGCAGCATCACTGCACTCCCTTTTATTAGCCCAGGAGGACTGGCAGTGTATTTTCCTTCAGCATGCCTCCACCCTCAAAATTGAGATTTTGATTCTAAATTCTTAAATAAGATGAGTTCTTGGGGGCACTTGGGTGGCTCAGTCAGTTAGGCCTCTGCCTTCAGCTGAGGTCATGACCTAAGGGTCCTGTGAATCGAACCCTGCACTGAGCCCTGCATTGGGCTCCCTGTTCAGTGGGAAGCCTGCTTCTTCCTCTCCCACTCCCCCTGCTTGTGTTCCCTCTCTTGCTCTCTCTCTTTCTCTGTCAATTAAATAAATAAATAAATAATCTTTTTTAAAAATTTCTTTCAATAATGTCTTATGGTTTTCAGAATATAAGTTTCATATTTCTTTCATTAAATTTATTACAAAGTATTTTGTTCTTTTGGATGATATTTTGGGTGGAATTATTTTCTTAGTGTCATTTTCAGATTTTTTCATTGCAAGGATATGGAAATGCAATTAATCTTTGCATATTGACCTTGTATTCTGCAACCTGCTCAACTTATTATTAGCTCCATTAGTTTTTTCATGAATTTAATATTATTAGAATTTTCTATATTTAAGATCATGCCATCTGAAAATAGCAATAGTTTTACCTTTTCCTTTTCAATCTGGATGCCTTTTTTTTTTTTCATGTTCTTGCCTAATTGCTCTGTGTAGACCTCCAGTAAAATGTTGAAGGAATGATGAAAGTAGGTAGACATCTTTGTCTAGTTCCTGATCTTAGAGTGAAAGCATTCAGTCTTTCACTACTAGATAGTTGTTATTTGTGGGGTTTTCGTAGGTGTCCCATATCAGATTTAGGACATTTGGAATCTTATTTTTATTTCCCAAAAAAATCCTTTAGAACTTTCTTTGTTACACATCTGCTGATGAAGAACTCACTCATCTTTTTAAATGTTTTTTTTCTTTATCTTCAGTCTTGAAAGATACGTTTGGCAAATATATGTAAAATTGTAGGCCAGCAGTTATTTCTTTATTGCACCTTGAAGGTATCATCCCTCTGTCTTCTACCTTCCATTGTTGCTGACTGTCCAACTACTGCTCATTTGAAAGTCATCTCTTTTTCACTGGCTGCTATTAACAATTCTCCTAATCTTTGATTTTCAGCAATGTCATGATGTGTCTAAGAATAGATTTCTTTTTATTTATCTTGCTTGGGAATTTGGGGACCTTAAATCTGTGCATTGGTGTCTTTCATCGGTCCTGAAAATTTCTCAGAGATTATCTCTTCAAATACAGCATCTGCTGCATTCTTGCCCACCTCTCCTTTGTGGATTTCATTAAACATAAGTTTGTATCCTATCACTGTATCTTCTATGACTCTTACAACCTTTTCTTTCTCTCTTTCTTTCTTTCTTCCTCCCCACCCCTTCCTTCCTTTCTTGCTGCCACCCCTCTCTCATTTATCCACATATAATATTTTGGTTAATTTCTTCTGATGGATCTATCACTTCATTAATGACTTCTTTGAATATTTGCTATTGTGTTGGATTTTATTTTTGCTGGCTTTTTCTCATGGAGTCTTATTTATGTGCATACCTGGTTATTTTTGGCTATATGTTGTATATTATATTTTTTTAATTATTTAAAGGAATAATTTGAGACCCACAATAAAGAGATAGTGCTCAAGGGAGAATTTGAATTTCCTTTATGTCAAGTGCTCCGGGTTGTTGCTAGCATGAAACTACCTTAAACCAAATTATCTTTAGTACTAGGGATTTCTTTTTTTTTTTTTTTCTTTTTTCTAGTACTAGGGATTTCTTAAAGCTACAATTCTGGACTTCTGAATCATCCTTATCTTAAGCGTTTACATTTTTGGGATCCCAGTTTAATGTGGGGTAGTGTCTTGTCTGTCCACATCTAGTTCTCATGGAATTTTGATTTTTTTCTTCTGTACATATCCTACCAAGTTGTTAAAACAAATGTCCTAATTTTGAAGCATCAGCAAATGTCCTTAGTTAAAAGTGATTTCCATGCTCAATTACATCTCAGAGTTCCACTTTCCTTTCACTTTTGGTCTGGTAATTCTTTGTAATATTGTCAGTTTATTATGTTTTCAAGAAGATTTTTATTAACTTTTTGAAATTTTAAATAGTTCCTAGTAGGAGATTTGATCAAATTAGCTTGCCCACCATTCCTAAAAATAGGTAACCTCCCCACTTGGCTGACATTTTCACCATTTCTACTGCCCATCCTAAAGGTAATAGAACAGTTTTCCCTATACTTTTCAAAGCATCCTTTCCTGAAGATTCAAAGATCCACCTTCTTCTCCTATTCAGTGAATTCTCAGTGCTACCACTTTTTTTCTCCATAGCTAGATTAGGGCCAGGCTAACCAGGAAGCAGTCCATATGGGATATGAAACCATCACTGAATACACTGGAAATATAATATCAATTAGCTGAGGTTTCCTTATACAACTCCTTACCTTGTTGGTGAAAAGTTAAATAGACAACTCCCTCCAAAGCAGAATATGCCCTGTGGTGAAAAAAAATTTTAAAACACATCTCTTCAGCACCTATATTTTTCTCTGAACTTCTCCAACCCAGAGCCTGCCTGCTAATGGTTGCTGAAGCTCTCTGTTATAGAGAATTGAAATTACAAAGATGAATCATGCATGGCATAGGGTCATTTCCTGAGATTTATTTTTAAATTTTTAAACTTTTTAATAAGCCTACCAAGGAAATGTCTGCTTCGGAAAATAATAAAATTACGGGGAGAATGAAAACTTCAAAAAAAAAGTGAAGAATATTTTATGGAATATTTTTAGGACAGCTTTAATCAATGGGAGAGAATTATTCATAAAAATAAGTTGTCCTTGCCACTTCTAAATAAATGTTGAACAAATATTTAAAGATTTTAGTTTGGACAGAGGGCTCTAAGTTATTAGTCTGCTTAAATGTTCCTTGATTTTGTCTACCCCTAGCTTAGGTGCTCCCCAAAAGACACTCACAAACCCACTTTAGTGTAGCTTTTCAAAATTTTGCTGTTAATCACCCTAGGCAAGGGAATAAATAAGAATAAAAAAATAAATACAAAATACAAAAAATAAAAACAAAAATCTGAAATTTTCCAAGCCTCTTACATTATTAGTTCTGTATTACCACTCCTTACCATTTTCTGAAATAATAACCAAGTCCCACTACATATCAGTTCTCCACTTTTATCCCTGCCCATTAAATTCCATGCAACTACTGATTATCTCCTTTATCTTAGGGAAGACTGTCCCCAGGCATCAAGATGCAGAAAGATGCATCTATGAAAGATGGATTCTGGGTACTATAACATGTATTTCTTTCTCTCTATCTGATCAGCACAAGCTGCATTTGTCAGGATTCCATCAGTTAAAGGTAGAAAAACCCAATTCAAACTGGCCTGATCAAAGGGTAAAGTGGGACAGTGTGTCTGGAAGGAGACTTGGTTGTTCATATAACTGAAGAAATTTGAGAGTAAAGCTCTCTTCAGGCATTGTCTAGTACAGGGACTCAGACATCATCAAGAATTAGCATCTCTTGTGTGCCTGGGTGGCTCAGTCAGTTAAGCAACTGCCTTCGGCTCAGGTCATGATCCCAGGGTCCTAGGATTGAGCGCCGCATTGGGCTCCCTGCTCAGCAGGAGACCTGCTCCTCCCTCTCCCTCCGCTGCTTCCCCGCCTGGGCTCTCCTGCTCTCTCTGTCAAATAAATAAATAAAATCTTAAAAAAAAAAAAAAAAGAATTAGTATCTTTATCTCCCCTTCCTATTTTTCTCTAAAATTAGTTTTATTCCAGATTCCAGTAGGAGGCGCCAGCATCTCCGAGCATTTGCCAGACTCAGTGCCAGAAGGCCCAGCAAATAAGCCCCTCTTCCTTCCCAACAGTCCTAACAAAATATCCAGAATTGAGTCTCACTGTCCTGGTTTGCCTCATGTGCCCATCTGTGATCCAACCACAGCAACCAAGGAGGTAGACACTGGTTGGCCAGCACCCAGTCACATGTCTGCCTCCAGAGAGGAAACCAATCCCCCGGAACCTAGTGGATTGAGAAGGACACAGGGTTGTTCCTCAAAAGAGCAGGCAAGGTGCAATAACTTAGGTGACAGCTATCCCAGTCTGCTTAATACTGAGGGGTTTTCCCAGGTCCTGTGACTTTCAGTGATATAAGTGGGATGATCTCAGGCAAACCAGAATGTCTGGTCACACTAATGCTGGTATCAAATGATTCAAAAAGCTAACACCGAGCCACAGTGCCCTGTGACGTATGTATGTATCTGGAGCAGTACAAGATTCTCCATCAAAATGTATGCTTCTCCCTCTTTCGGATCTCATGTAAGCCCTTCCTGCCCTATCCTCTGTGGCTGAGCACACACTCTCAGTCATCACTGTATTACAGTGTGGGATAGATAGGTAAACTGCAGACTCAGTCTCATGCTAGATCCAAATGAGCCTGATACACTCCAACCAGAGTTCCAAGTGCCCTTTCTGTTGGTAAGCTCTGCCTTGAAGGTCACTCATTATGTTTCTTGTTCACTGTACTCCCCCCAGGCCCATGTCCAGGTTCCTCTCTCTTCTCTTGCTTCATTCCGCTTCTCTTCACTTTTTCCCTCTTTTCTCTTTGATCCTAGAGAATGAGGGCGACTCTCTCTTGAAGCCCATGTCTATTCTCAGCCTTAGAGTAATGCTGCTTTCACATCATTCATACTTTCCAGTTTCCCTCAACTTACTTACAACTGCCTTGGCCAATACTTTCCAAATAGGGAAAGTACACAGCCCAGACATAGATCAAACAATCCACTGGGGCACAGAAAGATAATTTCAGAACTTCTATTTACAATCACATTTATATTATCTTCCTTTCATTTCCATGTTAGGCTATGTTTTACAACATAATACTTAAAAATCTTAGCACATATAGATCATTTATGATTATGTGTATCTGGGGACCAGGATGGTATCTTATTTATTTCCATATTCCCAGTGCTTGGTGTACTGCCTGGCTCACAAATAGCTTTTTAAACAAATGCATCCCTGAATGAATCAAATCAATCAATCAATAAATGATGTTTCTTAGTCTCTGTCCCTAAAGCACTCTAGATGAGTCTCTTGTAAGGTCATAGTCACTGCACTTAGGGACTTTTCATTGCTTACTTTATCTTCCATTGTCTGAGGTAAATGATTTTTCACCACCCCCTCCCTCCACCCACCTTAGCCCCTGTCCTCTCAACCAGATCATCCTGAGTCCTCAAGATCTCCTGTCTTTGTCCATCAACATCTCCTCCCAAAGTCAATACCTCCCCTCAGGATCACCAAAATTCTCCCTGTGTCACCTTCAGCTCAAGAGGCATCTCTCTGCCCCTATATCCTGGCTTGCTCCCCTCCAACAATCTTAGTGGCCAGCACCTCACTGGTTATAAGACATCTCCTAGCATCCTCCAACTCTGGGCTGGTCCATAGCAATGGTTTTCCCATCTGAAAATAAATGAGGGAAAAAATGAGGATAATGTGGAATATAAATATGAATACATATGTCATAGCTATCCATGACTATGCTTTATTCTCAGATTGTGGTTTTCTATATTTTTCTGTTATAGAAAACATTCTTGTTCTTATAAATGAGACTGATTGTTGCAATCAGTTATTGCTTTACTAGACAAAGTCAAAACCTGGTGTCCTCTTTGGGTCCTGGAATCCTTTGTATGAAAATATTCTCATTCATACAATTCAAAAGTCTGGGTATTACCAAACCATCAGCAAACACGAAAGGTTTTGTTTGATTTGTTTTTAAGGTAGAGAAAAGAGAAGCTGATTTATGGGGTGAAATACGAATAGTTCAGAAGAGGTTACCAAAAAAGTCATGCCTTTCAACCATTAGGTTTTAGCACACCTCTTTCCTAGTAGCAGAGTTTAGAGCTGGGAAGTCAGGGAGCATGTGGAACACTGAGCAACAGTGAGAAAGGGATGCTCTCAGAGAAAGACAGGTGAGGATAGGGCAGTCAGAATCATCTATGATGTCATCACAGGTGCCAAGGGCTGATTCTGTCTTAAAACACTTGCCCTAGAGGGGCCTCCTATATTTTAGGGTACTCCTTGATATTGACATGTGCTGGCAACAGGAAAAATCTGGACATAGTGGATTGTCCATATTCCTTCTGCATCTTTCTTTATCACCAAAGGGGGCAGTGTTTGGGTTTCCCAACTAAAACTCTTAAGCAAACAAATAGGGATCTAATTCTTCTCTTACCCGAAAGGATGCATAATGTTCAAATTCTTTTCCAAATATGCTATGTGTATTTTTATTAAAAATCCATATACTGCGGTGCCTGGGTGGCTCAGCTGTTAAGTGTCAGCCTTCGGCTCAGGTCATGATCCCAGCGTTCTGGGATGGAGCCCTGCATCCTGCTCCCTGCTCAGTGGGAAGCCTGCTTCTCCCTCTCACACTCCCCCTGCTTGTGTTCCCTTTCTCGCTGTGTCTCTTTCTGTCAAATAAATAAATAAAATCTTTTTAAAAATCCACATATTATTAGTCACTCAAACTGAGACTCAAAAATATGGCCAGATCTAAAGAACCAACGGAACACTGGGCAGTATCAGATAGCCATACTTATAGGCTTTAGAATTAAATCTCAAGACTGAAATGGCATGGGACATTTGAACCATTTATACCCCCTGTCCACAGTCAGTTATTATCTTGTTACTCCCACAAACCAAACCAAGTGGAAATGAGTCACCAAGTGCCTGAATTCTGTCCACAGAACATCCACATTAGGCTGAAACTCGGGGTTCAGTGGTCATTTTCCTGAGTCATAGCTGACTTGGCAGCATGAGCTGAAGACAAGAACATGCTGAGTTTCTTCTATAGATTCTGGAATGGACATTTTACCTGGAAAGAGCAGGTTGGTTCTCTCACTTCTGCAAATTTTAATTTGGGTTTTTGTTTTATTTTGTTTTGTTTTTTGGAGCCCACGCACAGTGCTAAGGACTTCTGGACATAGTGCTATGCAGCCTGTGTTTTCAAAATATTCCTATACAGTGGGTAAAAAACATTCCTTATTTTTCTGGAAAACAGAGCACCTGTTTTGGTGAAATGGTAAAACAATGTGAGAGTTAAGACATACACTTCTTCACATATTATCACTCATACCAAGATAGCTTTGCCTCTGATCCCCAGATCTGGTTAAAAAAAAAATCCTGCAAGTTTCCAAGAACCCTGGACCACTGACCATCTGGAGAGAAGGTTAGATAGAAGTATTCTCTTGACTCCCATGTGAGGTGTACCTCCAGTGGCCAGAAGGGCAGAGCTATAAGGAACAAGCCTCACAGTCAACTGAAGGGCATTCTGGGTCAGAATCCTCTCCCAGTTGAGGCCTCTCAGTTGCCCAATTACAGAGGACATCACCAAGATAAGAGGCCCGCTTTTTCTGCTGGTCATGTAATGAGATTTCTCCTGGGCAGTTCCCCTCTCCCTGAAGAACTAAATGAGATTGTTTTGAACCCTCATCCACTTTGGGAAAGTCTACTGTCCACTCCAAATTTTACATTTTCACACCCACTGCTGATTCCAACTCCCGGCCCATACTCAAGCCTTGTTCTCTGCTCTGCCCTTCCAGAGCTGTGCTCCTCTATGCACTCAAGTATCAACACAAATACGGAACTCGGCCCTCAGATATTACTTGTTAGAGCAGTTTCAAGTTCACAGAAATATTGAATGGAAAGCAAAGAGAGTTTCACATACTCACTGCCCCCATACATATGTCGCCTCCCCCACCATCAATGTCCAGCACCAGAGTGCCACATCCATCACAACAGGTGAACCAACACTACATCATTATCACCCAAAGTCCATAGTTTACATTAGTATACACTCTTGGTGTTATACGTTTATGGATTTTGATAAGTATACGATGTCACGTGTTTACCCATCATCGTTTCATACAAAATAACTTCACTGCCTTAAAAATCGTCTATGCTCCTTTGATTAATCTTCCCAGAGCTCTGAGCTCCTTGCAATCACTGATCTTTTATTGCCCCAACAGTTTTGCCTTTTCCAGAATGTCATATAGTTGGAATCATACAGAAGCCTTTTCAGATTGGTGCTTTCACTTAGTAATAATGCATTTAAGGTTCCTCCATGTGTTTTCAAGGCTTGATAGATAACTTTTTTGTGCATTGGATAATATTTCATTGTCTGGATATACCAGTTTATTTATCCATTCACCTACTGAAAAATATCTTGTGACTATCAAATTTGGTCCATTATGAATAAATCTTTTATAGACATCTGATGCAGGTTTTTGTGTGGATGTAAGTTTTCAGCTCATTTGGGCAAACTCTAAGGAGCAAAACCACTGGATCTTATGCTAAGAATATGTATATCTGTAAGCAACTGCCAAACTACCTTCTAAAGTGGCTGTACCTTTGCATTTCCACCAGCAATGAGTGAGAGTTCCTGTTGCTCCACATCCTCGTCAAAATTTGGTGTTAGTGTTTTGGATTTTAGCCATTCTAATAAATATGAAGTTATTATCTTGTTTTTTTTTATAATTTTTTTAAGATTTTATTTATTTATCAGAGAGAGAGAGAGAGAGAGAGAGAGCAGGCACAGGCAGACAGAATGGCAGGCAGAGGCAGAGGGAGAAGCAGGCTCCCTGTTGAGCAAGGAGCCCCATATGGGACTCGATCCCAGGACGCTGGGATCATGACCCGAGCTGAAGGCAGCTGCTTAACCAACTGAGCCACCTAGGCGTCCCTATTACCTTGTTGTTTTAATTTGTAATTCCTTAATGACATTTTTTCCCTATGCTTATTTATCATCCGTGTGTCGTCTTTGATGAGGCACTGTTCAGGTATTTTGCTTATTTTTTCATCAAGCTGTTTATTTTCTTATTGTTGAGTTTTAGGGTCCTAGTAGATTTTGGACAAGAGTCGTTTATCCAGGTAGGTTTTTTGGATATAAAATATTTCTTTGAAAATATTTTCCTTTTGCAAATATTTTCTATCTGTGGCTTTTCTTCTCATTATTCTGAGGTTGGTAGTTACTTTTAATCTCGATTTTTAGAGATATAATTCTGTCATCTTCTGGTTTCTATTGCTGCAATTGATATCCTGACAATAATTTCTTTCTTTCAAGTTTTTAAAGGTTTTTCCCTTTATCTGTTGTACTTTGCAATACTACAATGCACCCAGATGTTGATTATTTTACTAACCTTTTGTGGAAATGTTGGGCATCTTTAATATGGGATTAATGCTTTTCATCAATTCTAGAAAATTCCTAGGCAATCACTTACCAAATAGTGTCTTTCTCTCAGTCTCTTTACTCTCTCATTTTGGGACTCCTATTAGATATATGTTGGAGCTTCTCATTCTACACTCCAAGCTTCTTACTGCTGGTTCGTGTTTTCTATCCCTTGATTTTTGTCTATTTTTTGCATCACTTTCTCAGTTATATATATATATAGTTCTATTTAATTTATTGAACTAGAGCAGCATCGATGCCGTGGGAGGGCCTCACAGACAAAGCCTTTTCATCTCCAACTATTTTTGAGGCATGACAACCTGCAGGCCCTTCCAGGCAGTGCCCTCTACCCCTGCTTTATCCTCTACAGAGGAGAACCTGGCTAATCAGGAAAGAAACTCCCTCTGAAGGTAAACAGTGAGTAGAGTGTACATATGGTAGAAAACAAATGGGTCTTGGTACCATGTTGTGGAAATTATCTCACTGGGGTAGATAAAGGAGGAGGACAAGCTCAGGTGGCACTGTTGAGCCCCTCCTCCATTGCATGGCCCATTTGTGACGTGGGCACCAACCTCCCCGAGAAAACGCCATCCCTACACCCTGCACACTCAGAACCGGGCTGTCCCTCTGTCGTGTGGTGCTGTGTGTCAAGGCTGCACTCCACCATGGCCGTGACTGCCTGTCAGGGCTTGGGGTTCGTCGTTTCGTTGATCGGGATTGCTGGCATCATTGCCGCCACCTGCATGGACCAGTGGAGCACCCAGGACTTGTACAACAACCCAGTGACAGCTGTTTTCAACTACCAAGGGCTGTGGCGCTCCTGCGTCCGTGAGAGCTCAGGCTTTACTGAGTGCCGGGGCTACTTCACCCTCCTGGGACTGCCAGGTAAGGTCTGTGCTGTGGGCCGGCAGGGAGATGGAGGCCGCCGCCTGGGGCACCACAGAGGGATGGCTAAGGAATGAGGAGCAGCAGCGACCAACACCAGAGTCAGAACTGGAGTGCAGCAACCTTAGGGAGAGGCTCTTCCTGAGCTGTCAGGGCTGCTGTTCCCCTCACTGGCTAGTGCCCAGTTTTCCCCAAGGGGTCCATCGTTTCACAACTCCTATATGACCAACAGCATGGAGACTCAAGCACACAGAGGAACAGGACTCAAGAGGCCCAACTTTAGCCCCCAATTCCCCCTCCCTGAAATGGGGACTGTGGATCTCATAAACGGAGTTTCATCTCCAGGCCCTTTTATTCCTGGGTCCGGCTTCCAGGAAGCCTGAGCCCGCAGCAGCAACAGAAAGGAGCAGAGAAAAGAGATTCATACAGAAAAAGAACTGAGTGCCATGGTTCTCTGAGGGGTGCCGAATGGGCCCCTTCTCTGGGCTCTCGGCTCCTGCCCTCCAGAAAATACTGGCCACATGGAGTCAGATTCTGGGTGCTCTCTCTGTACAGGGGTCTTCTGTGGTAAGGGATCTCTACCATGGAGGCAAGCTGTGTGGCTGTGATTCCCCAGATTGGTATGAACCACACAAGGATTGTGTGTTCGTTGGCTTAGTAGCTTGGTCATTTTAACTTGAAGAAAAATTCAAGTCTCAAGAATAGGTTTTAAAAGTGTTTTGTTTTTTTTTTTAAAAAAGAGGAAATGTTAGAAGTGTCTTTCACTCATATAACAGAGTAAAACATTGAATAAACTTGTCATTTTTATTTTTTAGTTTTTTGTTCCTTCCGTAAATATACATCAAAGTCTTGAGAGGGACACTGATCCAAGAAGGGCATTGGAGGGAGCACCAGAAATAGAAAACAGGGCTTTCCCCTCCAGGAACTTGCCATCTGACTATAGGGCCAAGGCTTAGAAATGCACAGAAGGTAACAAGTAAAGACTTAAGTCACTCAGTGAATCATTCTTTTATACACTCCACACCTACTGATGGAGAGCTCACTGCAACCTCAAGATTCTTGGGGCTAGCACCCTTGAAATGATGAAAGTGCACCCCAGGCTGTGTATGGCCGGGTGACAAGTGAGGCCAGAGGGCCAGTGCTGCAGAGATGAAAGGAGTATGGAACTGCTCAGGAAAGGTTCCACTGAGGAAGAAAAACCATAAGTGAGCCTGGAAAGGCAGGTAGGGTTTGGAAAGGGCAGGGACATGGAAGGAAAAGCAGCATGAGCAAAGACATGAGGGTGCTACCCCTCAAGTATGACTTGGGGGAAAACCGAAGAGTGACCTTGGCTGGAGAAGAGGGTTCGTGTGGGCACAATCACAGAAGGCAGTGAATGTTCTCTTCAGAGGTGGGGACTGGGTATAAACAAGCAGACATGAGTCAGATCAGTGGGTGACCAACCGCAGATTCAGTGGGGTCTCTCTCCACGAGGGACTAGAGCAAAGATGAGCATCTCCCACATCCTTGTATCCTGCTGACGTAGGCTTAGCTCTGAGACTCCCTCACCTCAAATGCAAAAGTTCAGTCTCTCCAGAGACAAGGACCTGCGTCCATGCAGAGCTAGAGGCCTTGGTGGAGGGACTCAGCCGCACAGAGCGCCCATCTGAGGCATTCATACAGTTCCACAAAGGGAGGATAAAAATGGTGGCTCATGTACTAGGACTTGAGTAAACAACTGGCTTGCAACATTTTGTGTAACCTCTGCAAACTTCCCTGTGAGCTTGGGGCTATTATTATCACCCTTTTAGGAACAAGAAAAATGAGTTTGAGTGACTTGCCCAAGGTCAAATACAGCTGGAGACAGGGCTCAGACCCTGTTGTGCCTTCACCTAAGCCTCAGAGGTTTGCCCTAATATGAAGACCTGAGACTCGGGCTCCAAACAGAAATCTCACCTCATCCAAAGCAAAAGCCCCCAGTGCAAAGGGGTCTTCCTAGCCTCACCTCTTGCCAAAGCCTGGTGCCCCAGCCCCACACAGACTTCTCCTTGGGCAGCTGTCCTGGACTAACAACAGCTATAAACACGCCCCATATGTATTTTACAGATGGAGTCTGAGAGGGGCAGAGCAACTCGCCCAGGCTCACAGAGCTAAAATTGGGCCAGACCAAAACTGCCCTTTAGGCCTTCTCTCAGAAACTTCGAGTGTGTGTGTGTGCACACGCATATATAAGTCCTGTCAGTAGATAGTTTAGAGAACCATTTTTATAAAGAATTTTATAGGAATCCCTTTTAAAGGAAAAAAAAATTCTTACAGACCCTCAATGTTCACTTAAATCATACTTATTTTAATGTTACTTTAACGCATCCAAGTAGAACAATAGATTTAAATTCCCAATGCATGTAAGTCTTATACAAGTACAAAAGGCACATTTGCAAATGTAATATAAATAACACTGAAAAGCTAATCAATCCAAAGTTCAAAATTAGTTTGGTGTTAGGGATAGTGTTCATTTGCATTTGGATTTTAACAAAGATACAGCCTCCAGGCCATTGCTGCATTTTATTTATTTCAGTGTTTCAACTTCAGTATCATTAACAGAGATTCTCTACTTGTGTAGGTTAGTTTTACAAAATGGTGTTAGTAAGTTTGAGGTACTCACCTCTCACACTCAAGCACAACCCTGTCATTCCTGTGGTAATGAGGTTTCTGAGGCTCAATGGCTCTCTGCAGTGGTCTTGTTTATTTGAAGTAATGTTGTATTGAAATGTGGGTCTAAAATTATCAACCCAATTATTTCTGGAATTGGGGAGGGAACGTTCTCTGCTATATATTTACCACCACTGATTGCTGCTGTCATGTATGTGCAAGGACCCGGCAAGGCAATGCTTGCCAGGGAAGCTGGTGTGGTGTGGACCCCAAGGCACAGGTGCCCTAGCTTGGAGCATCAGTACCACAAAGCGAGGAGAGGTTCCCCTGACTGTATTTTCTGTTTGAGCAAGAATGAACCCTTTGTTCACATAGCAGTTGAGAATATTTAATTGTCTTCTGGTATAAACGTGATAATTACCACCAACACAAACATGAACCCTAAGAGCCAGCCTGAGGATCTGGAATGTACTTGTTTTAATGTCCTTTTCGTTGTCACTGAGATAAAAGTACAGAATTTTTAAATGTCCACTGAGAAGCTGCACACCCCAAAATGCAAGCACAGACTCAGGCTCAGAGGGAAGAAGTCAGGCCCAATCAAAGCTTCCAGAGAAACTTGAGACGTAGGACTGGTAGTCAACCTTCCTAGATAAAATCATTTCACTAGCCACATAACTGGAAGCTAGCCTGTCCTGGGCTGATCGGGTTTGGACAAGTGTCCCTCTTGGAGTGAAAAAGAAGCTTTACTGAGAAAAAGTTAAGTCTTAATTAAATGGAAATATATACTACAATATATACTACAGTTTCCTAGATAATAATATTATGAAGATATGAATTTTTGAAGATGGGAATTTGTCCCTAATTAATGTATAATAATAAATCCTTTATTATTTTATTATTATCATTAGTAATAAATTTATTGATACCTAACTATGTATAGGTATTTGTTTAATAAACTAGCATATGTTAATGTGCATAAATTACATAATTGTATACATTTACATAAGTTACTTATGCATACTTAAATTTTCACAGCAACACTATGATGTTAAGTAGTAAGATTATCTCCATTTTATAGATGAAGAAACTGAAGCATAGAAAAATTAAAGAATTTGCCTGATGATACTGTAATAGTAAGTGATAGGGGAAGATTAAAACCAGGCAGACTTCCTCCAGAACCTAGGCTACATACCAAGAATTCTAATCAAAATACCACTGAGAGTTTTCCTTCAGGAACTTGACAAAGTTGTTTATCTATAAGAAGAGGCAGAGGAAATTAACTTTTAATAGTTTTCTTACAGAATAAAATGAAAATAGTGGGCTAACTCCACTGGATATTTAACCAAATTTTAAAGTTGTGGTAGTTAAAATTGTATTTTGGCCCAAAGATGGACAGAAAGGTATATGGAACAAAATCTAAAATTAAAAACACATATATGTGAATTTCATATAGAGAGGGTTTACAAAGCCATGGAGAGAGGAAAGCTTATTCAATAAAGAAATTGCAGAAATTATTGATTAGCTTTTTTGAGGGATAAAACCAAAATAAATACCAAACTAGATTCCAGATTAAGTAATGTAAAAACAAAAAAATACTTTTAAATCTTCTAAAATTCTAAAGTAATTCTAATATTGTTTTCTTCCTCTAAATAGAAAATATACTCCTAAGCATAGAAATGATGGAGGAAACGCAAAAGCAAACTCATCTAACTACATTATTCAACAAATATTTATTAAGCACATATTATGCACCAGGTACTATGAAGCAATAAATAGAATATGTAAAACCATGAAAAAATTTAAAAAACAAATAATCAATGAGAAAATATCTTTTTAGTAATTATAACAGTACTATATGTTGACTAATTGAACATAATAAAAAATAAATAAATAAATAATGGTATATTAAGATCTTAAACAGAAAATTTATTCAATAAATCAATAGGCAAAGTCCTAAAATTCCAGTAAATAAATGAGAAAGGAGTATAATCTGACAATCCAGGAAAAGGAAAAAAAATAGATTTTCATAAGCGTTTGGTTTTTTTAAAGTTTCAAACTCATTAGTAATCAAAATAATGCAAATTAAAACAAATGATTGAGTATAACTTACCAAATTCACAAATTAGATAAGGGTGCAATGAGACAAGATCTTTCAAATACTGCTGCTAGAATAAAATTCATAGGAAAATAATCTGGTTCTATATAAAAAAGATTTTTTAAAACTTCATGCCCTTTGACATCTTAATTCTACTCCTAGGAATCTATTCTAACTGATTTAATCAGAAATGCTGGCAAATAGTTTTGCAAGGATGTTCATCGTAACATTGTTTTTCACACACACACACACACACAACTTGGGGAGGGGTGTAATCCAACTGCATAAGAATAGGTGCTGTTTAGGTGAATAATAGCACCTCTATGTAACAGAATATTAATTTGCTAGTACTAAAATACTAACTTGCTCATATTGAAATAAATGTTTAATATTACACACATTCAGTGATGTTTACAAAGAGCTTTAATTGTCTATGTATGCAATTAAGTTAAAAGAGCAAAACATCAAGTCATATAATCTCTTAATCATGTGAAAATACATATACAGAGAAAGGATAAAAAGGAAATAAGCCAAATAGTTTCCCTAGTATTTAAAATTATGAGTGACTTGGTAAAATTTCCTCTACTTCCAAATTTTCAATTATGAGCACCAAAAAATCTATTCTAATCCCTAATCAGAAATTAGGGATACACCATGTGGTAATATTTTTTAAAAAAGAAATTAACAGACATATCAGTGATTTGTCTTGCTAGTATATTCATTCTACTCCTCCTGTATTCCTAGCTGTGATATTTTATGTTGCTATTCAATCACCGTATTTTCCTAATTACCACAGAAGACATTTTACATATTATTATTCCTAAAATGATGTAAGGAAAGGGTGGGAGAAATTTTTTTCTCCAATAGCAGTAAAATAATATGAACTGCTGAACATTTATGACCCAAAATGGCACTACCAGACCACATTTAAACCTGAATATAGGGATGGTTTCCCTGAAGAAATCAGCAAAAAATTTTCCTCCATTTTAAAGATTATTGAACAAAGTTATACCAACCCCATTAGTGTTAAACAGAATTAGACCATGAATTATTATTATTACATATTATTATAATCAGACCATGAGTTGTTATTATTATTAGAGATACATTTAATGTATTTTAACAAAGCCTCTCGCATGAGCGAGGAACCCTCTGTGGACCCCCATTCACTCTTAAGCAGTTACCCTTAAAGCCATGGTCCACTCATTTTATAGCCACCAGGAAGTGACAGATTCCATCTTCCAGATGTTTTTAAGTCTATCAATATTTATTTTACATTTAAAAAGTACATAGACTTACATTTTTTAAAAAAAATATGGAGATGGGGTGCCTGGGTGGCTCAGTGGGTTAAAGCCTCTGCCTTCAGCTCAGGTCATGATCCCAGGGTCCTGGGATCAAGTCCCGTATCAAGCTCTCTGCTCAGCAGGGAGCCTGCTTCCCTCTCTCTCTTTGCCTGCCTCTCTGCCTGCTTGTGATCTCTGTCTGTCAAATAAATAAATAAAATATTTTTTTAAAAATATGGAGACTTACATTTTCTCTATATTCGTTCAGTATTCTACTAGATAGAAGTAGCTTTAGTTTATCCTTTAAAATTAATTTTTCCTTCTTCTAAAAAATGAAGTCACTGTCACCATTTCAGACGAGATCGGGCATGTTCATGGTGGTATGGCCATAGAATGTCACCATTTCAAACCAGAAAGAAAGCTAATGCATTATTACCTGAATAATGTTTTTCCCCAGGTCTTATAATTTTGCCTAAAGTATTTGCATAGGGAAGGGGGAGGGAAACAGCAATGAGCGAGAATAGGTAACTTGTAATAACCTATTTCTTTTGTTGTTGTTGTTGTTGTTGTTTTCCATCTACTATTTCAGTGGCATTATAGTCAAGATATGGGGTGGGTGTTAGATGAAGGTCAAAAAATGAACAACTGGAAACCAAGCTCTTTATGAATAAAAATACTGGTTCTTGGTTGAAACAAGAGCAAAATGGACTCTCTCCATAGAAACAGTGGCAGAATCATTCTTGAACTATTCCAGTACTTTCTAATCGAATTGGTCAACCCCCATCCAGGAGCAGATACTAGAGGCCCTTTTTCTAATTGCTTCCTCCTCACCTTTTGTACTTGGCCTTGTAACTCAGTTCAGGGAAAACGGACACCAATGCTGTTTCACCAAAAGGGATGTAACTCCTGCTTACTCTCTCTTTTTTAGTTTTCTGGCTCATGATTCACTCTCTACACTGGTCACAGAACCTAGAGCAAGATAAGCACTTGAGGGGAGTGTGGTGTCTATTCAAACTAGGGGGGAGACCATCCATATTTGCTTTCTGTGTTTGCTGAGGAGAAAAAAGGAATGGGAGCAGTGGCTGGGTGTACTCAAGATAACATTGAAATGTCCAGATGCAAAGGCTTATTTCCTGGAGAACTTGTACAGGCTAGAGATTGGTATGTTGGATGTGTTTCCAGGCCTGGAAATCCAGAGCTGGGGAAGCTGTAATTACAATGGTTCGGGGGGTGCCTGGGTGGCTCAGTCAGTTAAGTGTCTGACTCTTGGTTTCAGCTCAGGTTCCCCCTGATCTCAGGGTCGTGAGTTCAATCCCCATGTTGACTCCATGCTGGGTGTAGAACCAACTTTAAAAAAAAAAAAAGATGGTTCTGAATTCAGAGGTAAGACACACATGACCCCAAGAAAGTAGCAGGTCAGTCAATTCTCTTAAAAATCGAACTGGGGGACGCCTGGGTGGCTCAGTTGGTTAAGCGGCTGCCTTCGGCTCAGGTCATGATCCCAGCGTCCTGGGATCGAGTCCCACATCGGGCTCCTTGCTCCGCAGGGAGCCTGCTTCTCCCTCTGACTCTGCCTGCCACTCTGTCTGCCTGTGCTTCCTGTCTCTCTCTCTGACAAATAAATAAATAAAATCTTTAAAAAAAAAAAAAATCGAACTGGGTAGGAAAAATGCAATGGCTAATTTCTGGCCAGGTGTCTCTTTTTTGTAATTATATAATTCCTGATATTTTGACCAATTATAGTGAAAACTTTTCTGCAAAATGTTGAAGACAAGAGTGTGAGATCTTAAAGGGCACTGAAGTATTCTACTTTAATATGCAAATGTTACAGACGAAAAAACCATGACCTGCAGATGCTGAGCAGTTTGCCCCAAATCATCTAGCATACAGCATGTTAGTGACAGTGTTAGGAGCAGATCCCAGGGCTCTCAGTAACCAGATCAGGCACTTGGGCCCAGCCAGCCCTGAGCCCTTCTCTGGCCTTTCTAGAACCTTCTGTGTCTGCCATGTGGTCTCCATGTGGTTCTCATGGTGTGAATGAAAGTGTGACATGGAGGTCAGCTGGACATCTCGCTTCTTCTCCTCCTATTTCCAATACCTGTAAAACAAAAGCAAATCTCTAGGATTTGCCTTCCTGTTCTCAAAAGTGGGGACACCTTGCCTGCCTCTGCCACTCCACATAGAAATGGAGAAAGAATATCAGATCAGAAGTGGGGACTGGAGCTCAATCCTTGCTGACTTTAATGCATGTGTGATCCAAGGCACTTGAACAAGTTCTCCAATCTATTCTTACTTCCCTTGCCTCAAAATAGATATGAGTTGGGATAATAATACCTACTCTACCCATTTCTGTAAGAGCAAAATGGAAAGATGTGCATGGGAAGTAGTTTATGAGCTGTGAGGAGAAAATGTGGAAGTCTGATTCAAGGTGCAGTCTCCGGGGGCCTTTGTTTTAAGTGAGGTCAGCCAAAGTGGTTTCCTGTGACGAGCAGAGCCTCAAGGAAAAGCTTGTAGGGGTGCTGGACTCATCAGCTTTCTCCCCAGGTGGTGGTCAGTGAGCTTAAGGGACAGAGCCAGAGCCAGGGACCCGGAAGAGCCTGGCACGGCCTTTGCGCAAGGTGTCCATTCGGAAGGCTCAGCTCTCAAACCACCTGGGCCTGCGCAGCTCGACAGGACAAGTGCCTCTTGGGGCTGCTACCTTACAAATGAAAAAATAATGCCCTTGAACCAAGAGTGAAACTGAACTATCTAAGGAAAACACTGTGAGCAAATACCAAGAGCTTAGGGAAACCATCTGATTAGGGCAGCCAGGCTCAGGAGCACTGCCCGCCCGTCTGCCCGCCCACACCCGGCTCAGGAGGAAGGCGCAGCTCGTCCTGAGCAGGTGGTCGGAGGGTGCGCGGGCTAAGGCCATGTCCACCACCACATGCCAAGTGGTGGGCTTCCTCCTGTCCCTCCTGGGCCTGGCCGGCTGCATTGCCGCCACGGGGATGGACATGTGGAGCACCCAGGACCTGTATGACAACCCCGTCACCTCTGTGTTCCAGTACGAGGGGCTCTGGCGGAGCTGCGTGAGGCAGAGCTCAGGGTTCACCGAGTGCCGGCCCTACTTCACCATCCTAGGCCTTCCAGGTAGGCCGGGCGGGGGACCGGCTGGTGAGGGCCGGGCAGGGACTGATCGGCGCTCCCTGCAGCACCAGGGGTGACCCTTGAAGCCTTGGCTCGGAATAAAAGGTGTGAATAAGAGAAGCTGACCTCGTGACAGAGAGGGCTAGATCATATGGGAGAAAATTTGGAGAATTCATACTCAAGTCAAAGGAAGTACAGGGCATGAAGAAAAGGGGATACTAGCATAATGGTCTTCAAAGGAGGAAATCATGGGTATGTATGTGCCTCTGACTTGCTCTTGCCTGTACAGACACGGAAGCAAGGAAGTAGGATGGTGAATATTTTCTTCTAGCCAAAAAATGTTGACTGAGAGCTCACTTCCTTTCATTTTCAATTTAATTCAATTTTTCTTTGAAAAGTTGGAGTCTCGGGGTACCTGGGTGGCTCAGTGGGTTAAAGCCACTGCCTTCAGCTCAGGTCATGATCCCAGGGTCCTGGGGATCGAGCCCCACGTCCAGCTCTCTGATCAGCGGGGAGCCTGCTTCCCCCCTCTCTACCTGCTTCTCTGCCTGCTTGTGATCTCTGTCTGTCAAATAAATAAATAAAATCTTTAAAAAAGAAAAGAAAAGAAAAGTTGGGGTCTCTGTGAGTGCCAGAAAATATATATTGCCATTCAATTATAAATACCCCTTTTCTTGCTTTGCATTGAGAAGTTCTAGTATGCACTCCTAAAAAACAACATATGCCAGAATATTATAAAGTTATAATTAAAATAATCTCACAATATAAATACAATTATAAATGTGACATCTTTTCACCCCTGAAGATGAAGTACGTTAAACCCCTACTTTTAATACAGATTATTATTTCAAACGTGCTCATAGGAACTTTGCATTCTAGATATCCTGAGATCTACTTGTATTTAAAGAAAGAGGGAGGGAAAAAAGAAAATAAAAGGCCATTCTAACTAGCGGCTCCAAGGAATGCCCAAAGATATGAGTTTGGTGAGGAAATGTTAGGTTTTCCACTCTGAAACAAGCACCTTGTAAGCAGGTAGGTGGAAATAAATTTTCACGACACTACCTATACAGCACTTGAAATTGAATTATGAAAAGCAATGCAACTAATGTGTCTTCATTTTTGGAAAGAAATAGAAGATGTGTAACAGAGTAGAATTGGAATAATTGCTGCATTTTGAAAGCCACTTTTTAAAAAGATTTTATTTATTTATTTGACAGAGAGAGAGAGAGAAAGAGAGAGAAGAGAGAAAGTACAAGCAGGGGGAGCAACAAAGGGAGAAGGAGAAGCAGGCTCCCTGCCTAGTAGGTAGCTGGAAACAGGACTCAATCCCAGGACTCTGGGATCATGACCTGGGCCGAAAGCAGACACTTAACCAACTGAGCTACCCAGGCACCTCTGGAAGTCACTTGCACTGCAGGTCCAGCAGGATCACCAACTGAGACCTGCTTAGGGAAACAAGGCAGGTAGGACCTGGCCGCAGGGCAGATAGCCACAGAGGAGGTATTATACTGTGGTGCGAGGGGAGAGGTCAGAAGGCAGACGGTACAAACATGGATTGCTGAGCTGCTAGCCTCACCTTATTTTAACTATTAAGGGAAGGAAAAAGATGGACCTCATACTCAAAATTAAGGGATGACATCCTATGACTTCATACTGAAAAACCTCGAACCAGGGCCCCACACATTACCAGTCTCTCTCTCGTTCTGTTTCTTTTCCACTCATGGAGCCCCACACCATCCTCCCTCATCATGCCCTCTGATCAGCCCCTGTCCTTCTTGCCTCTTTCATCTCTCCTCCCTATTTAGGCTTATATTCTTTTCTCCTAGAAGATCTCATGATTCTGATCATTCTCAAATTCTGTCTCTCCCTGGGTCACTGAAAACCAAATTAGAAGAATAACTTTTACTTCCCTTCTCACTCTTTGTCTTTCTCAGTCTGCTTTCCATCCTTCCCCTTTTTGGAGTGTTTACTCCTTTGACTACGGCAGATGGTCAGGTAGACCTTCCAGTCACCAGCTTCTAGTTCTCAGTTCTTATCTCCCGAGATATTTTAAAACACAAACTTTCCCATGGATTCCCCGTTCACATAAATGCGGGGCAGAATTGACAGCCTGATGCCCACAGCCCCCTACATGCTTCACCCTGCCTGACTTCTCTCTTAATACTCCTCTGCCCCCAGGCTGTGCTCCTCCCTGTCCATCTACTATACCATGGGCTTGGTCCTGGATATCCATTGCCCCCAATGCCAAAAGCCCCCCTCCACCGCCCCACTGCCATCTCACAAATCTTCTCATGTGCAAGGTCCAGCTCAAATATGACCTCCACTGTGAGGCCTCCTCACATGCTCAAATTGAATAGGATCCCACAAATCTCTGTGACAGACCTAGGGCACATGGACAGCATTGAGCGTATCCACCCTCGTGACACTGCTCACAATTTTGAAAAGCTGAAAAGCTCCAGGCAGCCCTCACACAGGTATACCCCCAGTCCTTCCTGCCTGGATTGGGGTAAGAGGATTCCATCAAAAGCCAGGAAAGACATTTCTTGAGCCTGAATTGCCAAAAAGGAGATACCTTAAATAATTGATAATGTATGGCCATGGAGAACAGTACAGATTTAAGAACAGCTGGGTCTCCTGCAGCAGAAGTGACCAAAATGTAAACTGGAATCCCATAATATATATATTTGTTTGGTGACTTAAGATTTGGCCGAATTGGGGTGCCTGGGTGGCTCAATACGTTAAGTATCTGACTCTTGATTTCAACCCAGGTCATGATCTTAGGGTCCTGAGATCGAGAGCCCAGAGATGGGCTCCACGCTGGGCTGGAGCCAACTTAAGATTCTCTCTCTCCCTCCCCTGCCCCCAACTTGCACCCTCTCTCAAAAATAAAATGAAATAAAATAAAACAAAACAAAACAAAACAAAAAATATTTGGCTCACTAAAGTAAGGGATGGGCTGGTAGATTGTCATAAGGAAAAGGGTAAAAAGATACTCCAAAACTAAAGGCAGAAATATAAGAAGATGGAGCAGCCAGAGAGGAGTCCAGTGGGTGGCTGGTGGACATTTGTGGGGCTTCTGAGGAAGGAGAAATGGGTAATATTAACCACCCAGGACTTAGCACCTAGGGGGAACTTGGCCATCAAGAATAACTGCTGAAAGCATTTTCTTGAGGATGACAAGGTGTGTAGGGAAGAGAGACTTGAAGCAGAGGATCTGAGTGAAATGCCTTAAAACAGAAATGAAGGTTGCAGAGAGTTTAATTTTGACCTAGAACTCAGAGGAGTACCACCCTCTAGCAGAAAAGTAGGCTTTAAGGTATATAAAAGCATGAGACAGGTACCCCTGTAATACCTGAGTTAGCAATAATAAAATCACTAAAAATTATCCACTTCTTCCTAAGGACAAGCTCTTTTCTTGCAAAATGTCACATAACCCTTCATTCATCTGATTAAAATGTATCACATTTATTTAGAACTTACAGCCACAGAATAATTTAATTCCATTCAGCTGGCTGTATTATGTAACCAAAGATAGACCAATGACATGAGTGTTGGTGGTAACAGGACTGTTTACCTGTAAATGACCAGCTCTGTATGATGAATAGCCAAAGATTCTTTCTCATTATATTCCAAACAGTTAATGCAGCATGTAGTTCTCCAAGGACAGTGCCCAGAAATAAAAACAGTTACCATTTATTGGACTGCACATAGACCCTCCAGTTTAATCTTCACAGCAGTACAGCAAAATGTGTATTAGCTTTGTTTTTATAAAAGTGGAAACTGAGGCTGAGATAGGGAGACAAAGTAAGGTGCCCAATTTCCCATGGATGGAAGATGGCAGAAGCGGGAAATGAACATGAGGCCGTAAACCTTCCAAGTCTGCTTCTGCATTCCAGCTAGAAGAGTCTGCCTTTAGAATTGAAGAGAGTGCTCTGCACTTGTACACCAGCGCCTTGACCCATTTATCATCACAAATGCACAATTAGGAGTATCAAATTTAAAGAATGGATGACTTGTGTATCATTCCCTTTCCCCCACCCTGGAGACAGTGCGGGTAGGGGAAAGGGCAGTCCAAGAGCAGGGTAGAGAGGAGGCAAGGACCATGGCCCTGGTCCCATAATGGCATCATGGTCAAGTAACGTTTTCTTTTTTTTTTTTTTAAGATTTATGTATTTATTTGAGAAAGAGGGCAAAAGGAGGGGCAGAGGGAGAAGAGAGAGAATCCCAACCAGACTCCCCACTGAACACAGAGCCTGATATGGGGCTCCATCCCACCACCCCAAGTCATGACCTGAGCCAAAATCAAGAGTCGAACACTCAACCAACTGAGCCACCCAGCCACCCCAAGTAATGTTTTTTCTAATGTGTTTGCAAATATTTGGATTGAATATGGTGCTGTGGTAGGGCCCTGTGATAGAGGCAAGTGAGCTGGGATTAAGAGCATAGCTTAACCAGGTACATCTCCTGACCTTGCTTTCCCCATCTGTGAAATGCCTCACAATAAGGCATCTGTATGAAAGTGTTCTGCGAACCATTTACAAGATCTGGCTCTTGGTGTCAATAAATCATTACTGCCCTGTCTACAACACCCACAACAGTTAGGACACTTGATCTTCCGGGGTTTTCTCCTTCTCCAAAATCAAGCATCTTTTATGAATCTTTATGCAAAGTAAAGATTATTTAGGGACCTTCTTTTTCTCCTTTCAGTCCTCCATTCTAACTATGTTCTGGGCACATCATTGGTTTCCAGCCCCTTTGCAGGCACTGAGAGTCTTTTTTTTCTTTTTTCATACAACTGGCTGCATTTGCCCCCTTTCTATTGCAATGTGAAAAAACAACAGCCACTGGAAAGCTAGGGAGTTTCCCATTAACCTATTGATCTATTTACACACACAGGAATGGGGTTTTTTCACAAAATCACCCTTAACCCAGAAAACAATTCCACAAAATCTAAAGCAAAAATCCACAAAGGAAAAAATATGAAACTGCTTTTCAGCATCCTTTCCAAAGGAGCCACCTGGTTTATTTCTCCTTCCTATTGGCTGACTGCTTCACATGAAGCAGTAATAATAGCATTTGTAATCCTATGAAACCAGGTGTGCTCCAATGTCTGGTGGAAGAAACTGGCCCCAAGAGGGAAAGTGGTTATGAGTTAGTTATACACTTGAAATTAAATCTGGGGGAGCCTCTTGGTTTTGCTCAAGATGCTTTCTCTTTCTTCCCAAAAGAAACATATTTTAGCCCAAACATGCCTTTTTCAATATGTGGACAAATATCTAAACGTGTACACACTATTGTGTGTCTGAAGGAGATCCCACAGAGAACTGAGCACACATCTACAAAGCCAGAGAGAATCTGTGCCTGCAGCATGAAATGAGGCTGCCCGCCCCATGCAGACCCAGGAATCAGAATGCCTCCCCAGCTTGTGACTGCCAAGGCTGTTGCTTGGAGAGCATGGGCAGCCACACAAAAAGTATCATGCTCCAGCACAGGCCAATCAGTGGTGGGCACCATTTCTTAGCGGGGACGCACGTGGCCAGAGTCACATAGTTGGACCCCACCTGAGAGATGAAAAGGAAGAGCAGTGAAGGTGGATGCCACCCCCCCTCACCCCTCACCTGCCCCCTCCCTCACTGCCAGTCAGATCTTGAGCCCATTTTTCCTGATCTTCTCCCCCACAACACCCCCCACCTTGGTCCAGGTCTTATTCTTCCTTCTCGTCTCAAATCATATCCCCTCCTGGCCCCTCATATTCCCGCATGCATGGCTTTCTCAAATCCTCAACCGTATTTTATCAGCATGTGACAGGATTCAGGTTTATACCGTTGGTACCAGCCAAAGCCATGTGGGGCTGAAGAGAGAGAACTTCTTTTCTCTTCTCTTCTTTTCTTTTCTCTTTTTTTCTGATATTTGCTGAGCCTGGCTTAGTTCTGTGCTGGTGCCAAGTAGCATCTGGTGCTCACAGCATCTTTTTGCAAGAGATAGCTCTGTCCCACCCCAGAGCTGAGGAAACTCATCTTCAGTGAGGTTAAAAGATTGGCCTAACAACACCTACCTGGCTTCACATTGTTCTGTAGAATTTCATGAGATACAAAGGACTTCCATATTGGTTCCCTGAGATCTCAGGAGAATCTAGGCCCTTCTACCTTATTCTGAAGGACCTTTTCTCTGAGGTCTGGCCTCAGACTTCCCTACTCTGGGCTCCCCTCCTTTGGACTCCTCCATCAGCCCTCCCTGCCTCCAGTTTGAAGCCACTTTGTGTCTGAGGTGTGCGTCCTCTCTAACTGCCACTAACAAATGCCCCAGATCACACCTTTGTCTTGTAAGCCCCACTCCCCAACACCCCAGCTAGCTCAGGGATGACAGCCACTAGGGACTCTTTCCTCTCAACTCGTCACTCTGAGCACCTCCTCCTGAGCCCTGTGGAGGGCTGTTTTCCAAGATTACTCCTTGAAATTTTGTGTTATTGAACAATTAAATGAAAATCTCTAGGGGTGGAGGCAAACATTAACATTTCTTTAAAATTTCCCCCAGGAGATGCTAAGGTACAACCAGGGCTGAGAACCACACCCAAAGGCACCCTGCCCTGCCTGTAAGTCCATAGCTGGTTTGGGGGAATTAGATATTTTGCAACTGGGAGGGAACACTGAGTTCCCATTTTTTCTGTTTGCTTCTTTCAGCCCTGAATCCTGCCCACCCTTCAAGCCTGATAATGCCTCATTGTTCATTGGAAAGAATGCTGTAGTCACACCTTTGGTGCGGGGAATCTGTCTACAGAGTCGTTGACTCACCTGTTATCAGCTGATAAGGCTATATGCCTCTTGCTTAGAATAGCAAATAAGAGACAGAGTGGCTAAAAGAGAAACCTACCTCCTTTGGGAGCAGTTTCTCTGGTTACCTATCTATGAAGAATTAGAACTCCAGGTGGTAGAATCTTTCAACTAGAAAAGAGGTCACCCCCATGCATGTCCATGGTCATTTCTAGGCTTAGGGGGTTTCTAGCAATGAGTGGTGGAGAACATTTCCTCCTACTTTCTGGAACCTGCCCCCACCACAGCTCCCACTCTCAGAAGAACCCCCCAAGGAATCTCTAAAGCAAGGCAGTCTTTGGTCCATCCATCCAGGTCCAGGGTTGGGACTTGGACAGTCATCCCACAAGATATAAAACATAAAACATGAAACAATGTTGTGTCTTTTCCAAGCACAGGTGCCATTGTTCATCCAAAATCCAGAGATCAAGAGAGCAGGAAAGAAACGAGGCCTTGTCATGCAAACGTGACTCCACAGAGGCAAAAGGACCTCTGAGAGCCTGAAGGCAAAGGCTGACCAGGACAGGCTGCCCAGGGCTCCTGTACCCAAGGGCTCCCGTGGCATAGCAGCGGCAACTCTCCCCATGAGGCAAGCCCACCGTGCTTTCACCTCCCACTTGCCAGTCTCACCGCCATTCTAATCCAGCAATGTCAGGCAAGATCATGTGCCTCAGCCATGGCCACCTGGTGTTATGTTTTCCAGAACAAACATTAAAACTACTCAGCCAAAAGAGTCCATGATTCCACCCTCACCAAGAGTCCAGCAGAAATGTAGAATGAGGAAGGGACGTCCTTTAGCTTGCCTCATTAATATTGTTTATTTGGTTTTTATTTGTTTGGTTGGTTGGTTGATTGGGTTTTGGCTGTTTTAACCAGATGCCCTGCTAGGTGGTTC
The DNA here is from genome assembly GCF_009829155.1 of Mustela erminea. NCBI lineage: Eukaryota > Metazoa > Chordata > Mammalia > Carnivora > Mustelidae > Mustela > Mustela erminea. The sequence goes on from NC_045614.1 coordinate 95,277,323, forward strand.
TCAAAAGGGATAAGTGATTTTGTTCTCTGAAGAGCTTAAGGCTTAAAATGTCAGAATGAGAGCAGTGTTTAAAACCTCCAACCGGATTTTGGGTGGATTTGAAGCTCACGAGAGGCCCATGGGGACAAGATGAAGGGAAAGTCAACTCCCTTTCTCTTCTCATATGTCCAGTTTCCTGGTAATAACATACATATTAGTAGAGCCTGAAGGATATTTTCTCAAGTCTAGGGCTGCTGCCTGGATGTTCTCTCCATAGTTGTCCTGAACCAGGCTTGTAGTGTAATTGTATGTGTTAAAGAGAACTAGAACCATATCATGAGCAACTGTGGGTCTAGAAAGTGGGTCTATTATTACTTAGCCAAGGTACTCCCAAAGTGAAAAGAAACTTGAGGTTCAGGATTTCCTGAAAATATGGATTAAGGATTTCCTTAAAAATATGACCTTCCCAAGACAGACACTGCTTTAAGGCAGTGCTTATTTTTTGTGAAACTTTATACCTCCTATGGCATCTGACAAAGGGTTTTGTAGAGAATTTGAGCTTTAAAATATTCAATGAATGAATGACTGAACTCATTGATGAGTTGTATGATTATGTGACATATGGCTATGAGTATATACCAACATATGCTGGGTGCAAACACAAAAATGTAAAGGAATACACAAGTAGATGACACATGCTTATATTTGTTAATAAAGGAATGAATAGGCTGTTTGTTCCCAGTCTCCCACAGGGCCAGCCAAGCCCTTGAGCAAAGCTTCAGAGAACATAGGTGACACTGTAAAGCCCTTCTGTATTAAGAGTGGATCCAAGGGCCACTCTAAAGGCCCTCCTGAGCTCTCCTTGCCCTACTGGGGTCACCACGGCTCTGGCATGAGAACTCAGCTGTAATCTCAAGATGCCAGTGTTAATCAGTTCAGTTTTCCCAGGAAAGAATGGTCAGATCCTACAGGATTGACCCACACCATAAACCAAAACATTTACCCTGCTAATATAGTTGCCAATGGGACCAAGACTGATGATGGTTGCATGTAGAATTCTCTTCTCAGTAGAGAAGCAAAGTTAAAATCAGAAGTTTGTTCAGGGAGAAGAGAATCAGAATCAAATGGAGTAGAACTAGAATGGCTGGATACCATCATCTCCATGCAAGAAGACACCCTGGTGAGAAGGTTGCCTGGGCTTCCATTCCTCAGACAATGCAGAAGGCTCTTGAATGAGTTCCGCATGATCTACCTCTCCTTTTTCAATAGACTTCATCGATTGCCAATTCTTCCATCTGACCAGCTGCTTTGTGATATGCACCTCAGAGTGAGTGAGCTGGCAGGTCCAGTGATAAAGGCCATATTTCAGACAGAAATCTTCCTGAAGAGATTAGAGAGAAACTGTTCCCAGGAAATTCCTTGTCTTGAGAGTCACATTTAGAAATAATCTCCTGGGACAGGTTATTCCCTGAGATGATTTTTAGAGACTATTTCCTTGTACATTCTTAGCATCCATTTGAGGGGATGGTATTTCACGGCTGAGTCTCCATGTTTGGAGGATACATTCTCTTAGGTGCTTACAGATCACCTGACCTTGATGGCAGCCTGCTTTTCCAGGATTAGGTACCTCAAAGTGATGTACTGTGATGGAGAAAGTAACCATTTTGGGATGGTTCTGGGTTTGACCCCCAGGTCTTGCTTGTTCCTTGGTATGTGTCCTTGAAGCTCTCTAACCTCTGACTCTCAGTTTCTTCAACTATAAAATGGAGGTAATCATATCACCCACATTGCAGGGTTTGTTTTGTTTTTTTTACTGTGGATTAAGGTTTTTAATGTCTAAAAAGCCACTGATAGCTTTCAATCAAAATGTAGCAATTGGCTACATTTGCAATTGCTTCCCACAATTCTCCAGTTCTACTCTAGTAGAAATACCCATGCTCAGTCCTTTTCCTCTGGAGAACACCAGGGACTCATTTGTCTTTCTTTTGTAAAATGCATTATGCTTGTAGAGGGCATGTTTAATGACTGTTTTTCCCCACTTTTGCATAAGATCCATGAGTGCAGAGGCCATGCTGACCTATTAATTAAGGTCATTCCTGTGCCTAATCATAGGGGCTCAGAAAAAAAACTGTTGGGATGAGTCACTGCATATTAAGGACACACTAGAAACCACTGTGGATATATCTGGAAGGGAGGTCACTGCTGGAGGGACCTACAGTTTCCATTGCTTCCAGAGAAGGGAACTGATGATAAACTGGTTGTGTTGAAAGGCCTGTGATTGAGACATCAGGCTTTTCTTATACACCCAAAGCCTACGACTCATCCTGACTGTAATAGTCCCTTTGCAAAGAGACAAAAATACGGTGCCCTTGGTATATCACCTAGTAAACTTGCTCATCATGTGCTATAAATGAATATTGGGTTTTCCTAAAATGGACACAACAATACGAAGCTTTGAGCCCATTATGAAGAGACTAAAGGAGAAAAAGTTGGGGTTAGAAATCAAAGTCACACAGTTTTACTGTAAGTTCTATCAATAATTTTTCATGTCACCTTGGTCAAGCCATTTCCTCTAAGTAGACCACAAATTATCAAGCTTTAAAATGAGGAAACAGAATAGATCAATTCCACTGGCTGTCCCAGCTCCACAATGTCCTCATTCTACAGACAACCATGGCCAGGTCCTTCAACAATCAGAGGATTGTACATATGGTTTTGCATCTCTCACAACTCCACGTCCCCTGGCAATGGCAAGGGTCACAGCTTATGGATTTGCTATTTCTTGGGAATTTGGTGCTGGTTGATTGTGGTTGCTTTGTTTTACTGAGCCAAAGCCTAATCAGTCATGTGAGGTGGCCTTACCTGCAGCTCATTTCTTGTTCCTCCTTCTGCAGCCATGCTGCAAGCAGTACGAGCCCTGATGATTGTGGGCATTGTCCTGGGTGCCATCAGCCTCCTGGTGTCCATCTTTGCCCTGAAGTGTATCCGCATTGGCAGCATGGAGGACGCCGCCAAAGCCAACATGACACTGACCTCTGGGATCATGTTCATCATCTCAGGTAAACAAGGAGCTAAAGTTCCCTCTCTGAAATGGGCTTCTGGGAATGTCAAAGCTAAATCATTCTGGCAGAGGAAACACGACTTCTCTCTACTGAACATGACTAGACCATGAATCAGAGCTTTACACACTGGGATTCAAGATCTGAGATTAGGGCCCAGTTATGCTGTATAGAATTGTCATGAGTGTTAAGGTCCCCCTTAACTGCCACCCCACTTTATTAGAAGAGATTATCAATCCTAAGGTAGTCATGTGACTCAGTCCCTAAAGGCATTATTTTGGTAAGACTCTAGAAAAATGATTTTAAGGGAAGAGCACTTAACATCAAGAAAGGGCCAGGCCCAAAATATTTGTATTATTAATCCCTTGTCCTAAGATGACTGGAAAATCTCTTTCTGCACACATACAAATCCTTCCACAATTAGCAAGATAAGAGAGTCTAAGCACCTAACACAATGTCTAGCACATAGTGGGAATTCAAGAATCAAGGATTGGATTAGCCATTCTGTTACAGGAATGGAATATTCTGCATCCTGCTCAGCTAAACTCCTTTAAGCACACATTGCCTCAGAAACATTGTGATCCCTTTAAAGCTGACTCTGGAGCTTTCTTGTTCTTGGCCCACAGGTCTCTGTGCAATCGTTGGAGTATCTGTATTTGCCAACATGCTGGTTACCAACTTCTGGATGTCTACAGCTAACATGTACACCGGCATGGGTGGGATGGTGCAGACCGTTCAGACCAGGTAATCTCCTAATCTAGTCTTAGTATTCTGTGGTGAGTACAGTTGTAAAAATCCTATTAAACACATATGCCTAATGTGACTGTCAGTGCCTGAAATAGCAAAAATTTATCAGAGGCAACCATGCCATATCGTAAATCAACAATGATCTGTAAATTCATAAACTTCATTTCAGTGAAATATCCTTGGTGCTATGACTTGAGGCTGAGCTGACATTTGCATTGAAATACAGTGACAGTACACAGTATTTATCTAACACGCTTACACAGGCCCCATTGTGGTGGCAATGAAACAGGCACTATTAGCCCAGGCATGTAAATGAACCTCAACCTGCATCTCCAGGCCATGACAGGAACCTGGCTAGGGACAGGTGAAAGCTTGAGTAGAACTGAGCAGAGTGCGGTACAGGTGTGAAGAGTAATGTTATGTTTCTTCCTTGTACAGCTGCATCTTCATTTCATTCATACATGTATTCATTCGACAAATGTATGGAGCACTTGCTGTGGGCCAGGAACTGTTCTGAGTGCTGGGGATAAGACAAGGTCCCCATCCTCATGGAGGTTGTGGTCTAGCTGAAGGAGATGAACCCCCATGATAATTTGGTGTCTAAAGGAGGATAGAACTTCTAAATGATGGAAGAGCAATTCTGAAACCGATGTTCATTTAACCACTTCAAAGAGATGTATTTCAAAGCAAGAAGCAGCAGCAAATTCTTAAAGAAGAAAGATCTTGTACTGAGTCATGTAAATATTATATCTAAGTGACCTGTCATCTGTGGAGTGGATACACTTGGTATTCCTCCAGTCACACCATCGTGGGATACAAAGAGGGGATGAGGTTGGGATGAATCCATTAATCTCTGACTCCCTGGAACTCCAGTCCCCATCCTTGCTCTGCTTTGTTTCAAGAGAGGAGGAAATGATCCCCATAAGCTCTTCCCATCCTCCTATATGATTTTTCCATTATCTCTTGGTTACAAGGACAACTTAGAAGTATGCTGACCAACTCATTTTGGTTTTCTGGGAACTTTGCCAATTTAAGCACTGAAAGTCCCACATCCTGGGCTACTCTTCCTTCGTGGGCAAATCAGGACGGTTGGTCAGCCTACTTAGAAGAGCCCACCTTATCTGGAGTATCTGGGTGCCTGGGGCCACTGTCCTTGCCTAGAGGGGTCATCCGCCCAATGGCACCTGGGATTAATGCCTCCATCATTCTCCCACACCATCTCCCTAAAACCTGCCCCATCCCTTCGCAGCCAACTTATATTCTGAGATCAAGACTATAGTATTCTGAGAGTCCTCCTGAATGCCTTCCTCCATGGATGGGCAGCAGTTTTTCCCTTTCTTCTGTCTTCTTATCCTATCTACCCAGAAATCACCCAGGACAGTACAGCTTCCAAGAAAGGCCTTGGCAGTCAGTTGAAGGGACTTTCTGGTACCCAATTGGGCTTTCTGGTATCCCTTCCTCTGCTATTGCTGCACTGAATGTACCTGAGCTGCAAATTGCCTGCCTTCATGCTATACACAGCTTGTGAGATATGTTGTATTAGCCTACACATTGCATTTTATAACCTGCATTAATCACCAACTTTTAAAAAGTAGAAGTGTGTCGTAGATTGGGTTACTCAGAAACAGATCCTGTGAAACAGATCCCAAAGCTCTGTTTAGCGATTTATTAAGGAAGGGGAGACTGGGTAGGAGAGAGGAACCCAGGATAGAAAAGGGAGTAATTGCAATGAAGTCTGGGACTCAACCCAATCCTGGGGAGCTGTGAACAAGACAACCTCCGAGTTGCCCTGACTTCAAATTGTCACACTTCTGCACTAGTCAGCCTCTGTGCTTGTGGGTGAAATGGCTCCAGGGACTGTACCAAAGCTAAAGCTCCAGGGGGGAAACATGGGGGCTGGCAAGCAAAGGCAAAGATCACAGGAGCTGAAGAAATGATTAAAGGAACATAGGGGACCTGGGTGGAGCACCATTAGTGCTCTCTACAAGGATATTTCACAACACACACACACACACAAACACACACACACACACACACACACACACACACACACACACACCCTGTTTTCCCAGCTTCTTGCAAGAAAAAAAAAAACAGATCTGACAGTACTGGGCCCTCATCCTCTATGACGACAATCTCTAGAGTTAAGAGACGAACGCCCTCTTAGCAAGGACTCACCCTCTCCAGTTTATCAAATGTCCCAGCTCTGAGGTCATTTATCACTGGGCTTGTGGGTTTTTTTCCCCAAAAGAGAGAGCTAAGAAAGTGAAATATTTTCTTATACCCAACCCACTTCACTCATTTAAATCCCATAGCCATCCCAGTTAAGTATTTAAGTTTGCTGACCTTGACCAAGAGGTCTAAGTTAAAGAAGGGGACCTCATTCCCCCTACACAGAAGATAGAATTAGCTTCATGACTAACAATGAGGGCTTGGGAGACAGAGGGATCTGCATTTGAATCCCAGCAACTCCTTCCTGGGTCTTTGAAGAAGTTGCTTAGCCTCTCTGAGCCTCTGTCTCTTCATCTATAAAATGGGAATAATAAATCCTGCCAAATGGGACTGATGGAAGAATTAAATAAAATTGTGATAAAAGAGTCCATCACAGTCTCAGTAAGGGCTCAATAACTGGAGCGATTTTTGTCATCATTAACATTGTGCAGTCACTCAAACATCCGTAGAGGTATCAAGGACAGGGTTTCTGTCAGGGCAGAGGGACCAGGACTGCCCCCAGGAGATTCACCCAGGGGCTGAAGAGGAGTCCTAGGAAGAGGTCAGCTGTTAAACCCCTAGCTATAATGGGGAGGACCAAGGGTGGGATGAGGTTCTTCATTCCAAGCCAACAGCACTCAAATCAAATGCCTGTCTTTTCCTAGTCCAAAGGAAATAAAAATAGCCTACAACTAAATGTTCTCCCAGAACCTTTTCAAGCCCTGAGCTAAGTCTGCCAGCTCTGCCCTTTACATTACACTTGGTCATCCAGCTTATATTGCTTACTTTGATCCTGCTATGTGTATACTTTTTAACCACATCTAAAGTATCTTATTTTCTTAGGTCTGCATACATTTCTGTCTTCCAAGTACTGGTATAATGTTCTTATTTTGTGATTTGTAAACATACGAGTGATTCACAGTGTTCTACAAACATCCCCATGATCCTTAATGAGCCCAAGGGGAAAACCTCCATGGGCAGGCATCCACTGTGCTGAGCTCTCCCTTCCTGTGAGATTCTTGGAGATGAAGGGAAAGTTACCAGCTAACACTGAAATACCCACTGACTTCCTAACAGCTTTTGGTCACAGTCTCCACTACCCACAAAGGTCCATTTGGAATGAGAATTATTTTATTTTCAGGACACCTGTTCTCAGACAATCCTGCTCAGAGGTAACCAGTCCCATGGAGGCATCCCTCCTAGGAGAAGTGTACCAGCTTTGGAGTCAGATGACACAGGTTAAAGTTTCAGTGTCTGCTCTAGAACAGAAGCACTGGGAAGGTAGAATCTGTGTTCCCTATGTCCCAGTGCCAGGGCAGTGTCAGGCACATAGTAGGAGCTCAATAAATACGTGTTGAACAGATGCCTAAACAATGAATGGAAGAATGAATGGTCCCTTCACACTAGTTCTTTCTGAAGATAATGCTCCTACCTGCATGGGCAGTTTCCAGGGTACTTGAATTAGGCAAGATGACAGCGTATCACAGGAAGAACTCAAGGGGCCAAAATACCTTCAGAAATAATAACTTCAGACTGATTCCACGTCTCTCAAATTCCTCTTGCCAAACCTTTAAGACACTCCCTAATGCCAGTCGGGAGGGAGGTGGATTTCCAGAGATGTTTTTCTGAGATTAGAGACTTATAATTAATTCCATGCCTGAGTGATGCTAGGGGCCAGAGAATCCCACTGCCGTTTGGCTGACTAGCTTCCGTCCCAGTTCTGCTCTCGAAGGCACCTCATTCACTTGGCCAAGACCCAAAGGAGTGTGTGTGTGTTCAGTGGCATGAGCGAGGATGGGTGTGGAAGCTGCAGGAACGGACAAGAGAGGATGGGTGTGGCCAAGTGCAGTGGGTGGAGTCTGGAAGGTTGAGTCGCCCACATTCATTGCTTCATTTCCCCCCTCAGGTACACCTTTGGTTCGGCTTTGTTCGTGGGTTGGGTCGCTGGAGGCCTCACACTAATTGGGGGTGTGATGATGTGCATTGCCTGCCGGGGCCTGGCGCCTGAGGAAACCAAGTGAGTCTCCCCATCCCAGTGCAATCAAACATTTAATCCAAGTCCATTTTAAAGTATAATTTGGAGCCAGAATGATCAGTCTAGGTTTATGGATGAACTTATTAACTAAAGGATCCTGAACCCTCTCTTTTATGGGGAACCTAAAGAACGGAATAGGAACATTTCAGCTGAGTGGATTTAGGAATGATCCTGCTTGAGAGAAAAAAATATCCCCCCAGGTTCCTTCTGACTTCAGGATTCGATGGTTCTCAGCTGAAAGCAGTCCGCCCACCAGGGGATATTTGGCAACAGCTGAAGACTCCTGATTCTTGCAGCAGCTTTGCAGTGGGGCAGGGGTGATACTGGGATCAAGTGCAGGGGGCGTGGGGGGGGGGGTGCTGCTAAACTTCCTGCGACACACAGGAGAGGCCCTCCTGACAGAGTCCTCTGTTCAAACTGCCAAAGTTTTGCTTCAGAGAAACCCCACTGTACTGGAGCTGGGAGACCTGGATCCCGGGCCAGATCTACTGCTAACTAGTCCTGTGACTTCTAGCAGGTCATTTGCCTTCCCTGGGCCTCTGTTAGGTCATCCATAAACTGAGCAGATGAGAGAAGAGTGGCTCCATGTATGTGCCTTCCAGCTTATAAATTCTGTGATTTTTTTTTTCTGGCATAACCGTGTTTTCCCCAGACATTGTTTCTGATTCAGCTTCATTTTAATTGATTAACAGAGGAACTCACTAGTCATTAATTACCAGCTCTAATACAAAACAAGAAATTCTGCTCCAGTGCAGAGGCAGAAAAACCAGTGTCTCAAAGCCTAGAGTGACCAGCCATCTGAGTTTGCCCAGGACTAAGGGTTTCCTGGGATGCTGGACTTTCAGTGCTAAAACCAAGATATCCCGGGGTAAATGGAGTGGGTTATCCTCTTACCAAATACATCTGTGGTCAGAATGTTTCTTTTTTTTCTTTCAGCTACAAAGCTGTGTCTTATCATGCCTCAGGCCACAACGTCGCCTATAAGCCCGGAGGCTTCAAGGCCAGCACTGCCTTTGGGCCCAATAGCAAAAACAAGAAGATATACGATGGGGGTGCCCGCACAGAGGACGAGGTACAGTCTCATCCTTCCAAGTACGACTACGTGTAGCACTCCAAGACACCTCGGCATGGGCAAAAGAATCCCCCAGTTAGAATGCACTTGAAAAACAAGGAAATTTTACCTTGACTCCTGATTGCTTTTGACTCACAGTTGAAAGTTAGAAAAAACTTGATTTCACCCATGAGGTGGCCAGATGGTCTGGGCCACATGTCTCTATGTCTCTAATGTTCCATCACAAGAACAGCTGAGTTATCAGATATGAATTAGAGGCTACCGTTCACAGTTTCCAATCCCCTATTTTTTTTTTTAATTTAACCTTTCTAATCTGATGATAGACTGTGGTTTGAATTCCTATCAGACAATAGCCCATCGATGATCTATTTCCCAACTCATCCCCCAGAACAATTCTGCAAGGAAAAAAGGAGAGTCCATCAAAAGACATCATTTCCTGCTATTTGATTTTAACCTCCCCTGCCAACTTGGCTACTAATAAACACTGATTGGAGAAGAGGTGATAGGGAAAGATATTTGTTATGTCTCCAGCTCATTATCTGAGTTTTCTTACACTGTGATCTTGACATTACCTGGACCAAAGCAATTTCAGTTTAAGGAAAGCTTTCTGCTTTTGCTGGCAACTGCTAATTCTAGTATAATGTGCCCAGGGGTCTCCTGGGCTCCCCACTGCAGGTCCTCTTTCTGTCACAGGCCAGAAAGTGTCCCTCGAGGAATGAGAAAAGGATATTTGTGGGTAATCTGAATATATGTGGTATTCTCAATATAGTTAGAATAAATATTAGTGAAACAATACACTGAGTTAGCCTCACCCCTGCACATGAGTAGAAGAAAATGAAAAAATAATTGCTTTGGTATTGTCTATATTGACTTTGTAAAATCAGCCTTAAGTTTGAATTCCATTAAATGTTCACTGATCCTAAGCATTTCCCTTTGAGCTCTCCAGGACTATGACTACACATGATAGATACAGTGTAACTCTGTAAAAACTAAATGATGAAGCTGAACGAATGAGTTGAAACCAGTTCTTTCAAAAGACAAGCACAACTACAAAGTGATGAGCTTGGATGTAATGTGATCCCGCAAGTAACCCCTATGCACACTTGCATGGCTAGAGGTCACTGTCAGTTGACAGGAGCACTTACTAGGCACTGTGGTCAGCTTTGATACTCAGAGAGCTCTTCCCTTCACTAACTTTACCTACAGTGGTTGGACCATTGGATGTTCAAGAACTGAAAGCTCTTGACAGCCATATACCTTCCCTGTGTTCACATGCCTGCTGCAGAAAGCCTGAATTCCTCCCAGGCCACCAGAATTCTATCTCAGCACCAGAGCCAGAATAGGTCCCCAGGGAAGTAAAATAAGAGCAGTCTCTCAAAACTACCCAATCAGGGAGCAGCACTGGCACTGGGGGAATCTCACCATTGGGTTATTATTTGGGGGAAAAAGTCCCTACACCAATAGTGCATGTGAAAGTGGCCTCCAGGGATTTGGGTGACTATTCATAGGGGTCTTCAGACTCAACAGAGTATGTCTGGGAGAAACCAGATCACAGCCCATTAAACAGAGAGGAATTTTGTTCACCAACATACAAAGCAAACTCAGAGACCCTTCTCACTGAGACTGCAATGGTTCTAAGCTACATCAGATACAGTATTCATGGAACTCATTGCCTGAGATGGGATAAAGGGTGGATAGATAATTCAAGGAAAAAAACAACAACAACAAAAAAGGCAGAGATGGGGGAAGACAAAACTGAACAACCAAGGGCATGGAGATTGTGAGGGTTCTCAGGATTTGACTTGAAGGCCATGGGCACAATGAGCTTTCTTTGCTACCACCAGAAAGTCACTGGTCCAGTCTGAGGCACTGAGGTGTGGCTCAGCTGGGTTTTTAATCAGCACATTCTCTACCCAACACTTTGTTGTATGAAAGCTTCCGTGAGTTAGACTGTGCTTTGTAATTTTGTTATTGTTGCTCTAGCCTATTATATATGCATTGACCATTGACCTGCATGTTTTGTGAACTAAATATTAAAATTACTATTATCTCACATTTGAATAGCTCCTGCTTTTTTGTCCGAAGCTTCAGGACGTGGAGGGGGCGTGTCTCAGCACCTCAAAGTTGAGGGCATCTTCTGGAATGTTTCTGCTTGCCGAATCTCCCTGCTCAGCAGTAGCCTGACTGACTAGAGGCCAATGAGGTCTGATTCCGCACACTCAGTGGTTCCTGCAAGTTGAGAAGCCTGAATCAAAAGGACTTTCCAGAGCAGGCAGGCATGCAGCATGTAATCCAGGGCCACATTTAGCCTGTCTGACCCTCAGTGCACCAGCCTGAAGTGCCTAATGTCATTGGCCTGCCCACAAGCTAGTAAAACAGGAGAGCCAATGCCTATCTTAATGCTGTCAAGGGCTGGCTTCACCAGCTCAAGTTGTTATACTCACTGAGGCTGAATCAAGCTAAGAAACATGACCTGTAGAGTCAGAACAACCCAACCACAAACCCAGACCACCCCACTTCCCAACTGTGTTAGCTTGAGCAAAGCAGTTAATCGTTCTGAGTCCTGGTTTCTATAGAATGAATATAACAACCATAATGGTATAATGCAAGTAAAGGACATATTTAAGTGACAAACACTCAACTTGAATAACTTTAAGACAAAGAGGGCTTTGACTTAGGTAACTAGGATATCTGAGGCCAGCATTGGTTTCAGGCATAGATCAAGGGATAGATCAAGGGATATGACCAAGATTCTACTTTTTTTTCTGTCCGTACCTCAGTTCTCCTTTCCTCTCTGTTGGTTTGCTTCTCACGCAGGATGTCCCCACAGGATAGCAATGATGGCTGCTCATATCTCTAGGCATATGCCATCTTTCAGCTGGAGTACCTTGCCAAAAGGAGGTATCTCTTTCCTGGTATCTGTAGGAGAAAAAAAATTCTGATAAAACTTATTGCACTGTTTGAGTCATAGCCACCCCTAAACATCTTCATATAACCAGAGCAGTCATATTTAGCTTAGCTGAGCCTGGGTCCCACAGTCAAAATATGGAGATTTGTTGTATCCCACAAAGGACTCAGAGTCCTTAGAAATCAGGCAAATTCATTGCTTTGCCTCATTGTTACCCCTTTGGTTAAACCTGATCTCCAGGAAAAGCTTCAGAGGCACAACCTCTAAACCTCTCTGACCAATTACCAAACAGCATAGTATTTATAGTACAGAGAGGGAGGATCTGAGCGATTACTCTAGTTCTCCCAGAAAATGGATAATTAAGACCTAAAACTGACCACGACATTACATTCCATTTTAAACTAATACTCAATAGTAAAAGCAGTACTACCTAATGATGAGATAAGATGATATCCGTTAGCCACCACCACCACAGGGTTGCTGAAAGAAATCAAACTTCTTCCTTAGAGAGCCTTTAGGGACAGCTGAATCCTGTGTGGAGCCAAGGAACACACAATTCCCTTCATAGAAAACATCATATTTTGTTCTGTAGACTTAGATTTTTGGAGGAATGTAAATATAATGTTATATCTAATATAAAAGAAAGCTAAAAATATTTGTCTTTTAATCGAGCAAACCCCTGTTATTTAATTTCCCCTAAGGAAATAATCAAAAATATTTACGCCCAAAGATATATATCAATTGTTTAGACTAGTAAACCTGAATCCAAATTATTTTTAAAGTGGTTGCTTCAGGTTAGGGATATGATAATGATACTTTTTTTTATACTTTTCACTATAAAGAATATCTTCACTTTATACCCATACCCAGAATAAATTCTCCTTTCCTGAAGAGACATTAGAAATGAAGAAAAAAGCATTGAATGATGATGAAAGATCACTTTGAGCCTTAAAAAGAGAGACAATTATGAATGTTAATACTACCTCATTATCATCTGTTTAGATCTAGGAGATCTCCGATATAACTTCACATACTTTATGAATACTAACTCAAATCGTCAGAATAACTCAGGAGTCAGGTACTATTATGCCCATTTCATAGATAAAGAAACCAAGGCTCAGTAAGGTTCTGTCTTGCCCGTGTAAGGTCATAACTGTCCTGGTTTCTTCAAGATGGTCCTCAATTTAGACTCAAAGTCCTGCATTCCAGGAAACCTCCAGCCCCCAGCAAAGGGAGGAAAGAACAAATCTACTTTAAAGATAAGGGTATTTGCCTATGAATTCAAGAAGCGTAATACTTAACATACTGTAAATTCAACTTTTAATTCTCAAGTTAAAAAAAAATGTTGAACAAGAGCAAATGTATTGTAAATGGTGGACAGATGGTGGGAAAGGAGGAGACCATCAGGCCAACTGGTCCCTCCTGAGCTGACACATCTACCTCAACAAAGTTCTCAGGGTGCTACGCAACATGTATGCACTTTTAAGGGCTCCTGGGCTAGATAGCACTGTGGTGTGATGCTCTGCGAAGGGTATGGAAACCCCGGGGTCCCCAAACTGCACTGTCTGCCAGTGAACTCCTCCACTGATGATAGCTAAGCCACCCAAAGGTCCTTGAGGTTGGGCTTAGGCCAAGACCCATGTCATCTCAGCACTACTCTTAACTTGAAGCCCCAACACTGGGTCTGAGTCAGTCTCCCCCAACCTTCTAAAGACTTCCCAGTCCTCTCTTGTCTCAGGTGGAGCTGGATGTGACTGGCCTGAGGTTTCTGGTCTTTCCCTGTTATCAAAGCAGCCGCCCTTAGTCCTTGTTGACTATAAAAAGCTTATTTGTTCTATTCGACAAGCCAACTTGAATTTTTTGAAAGATGAAATACCAAACATGTTAAGCATGTAAGACTTAGCCACCCATACTTAATGGCCAAAGGAGGACAGTTGCCATGGAAATGGCTCTGGTAAGGACAATGGAGTGAGGCTGAAGGGTCAATAAAATTCCATAATGGGGCACAGGCCGCCCAGCCAGCCGGTCTCTTATGATACTGGGAGTGTTTGCCCAAGTCTTAGGAGTTAAGTCATAATTTGGAGAGAGAGAAACAAAAATGTCCAGCTGCAAACAAACATGTTGAGGGGTGGGAGTGGGAGGTTCAGAATACGGATGGAGATATTTTTAATGTCAGTAGTGAGTGCATGGCTTCTCACAAGGACTGGCAGAGCCCTCCCACCAGTAGCTTTCATGCAGACAGACCATCCCATCCAGCTGCAGAGGAGCACAGCCAAGAGAACAGAGAAAACCCAATGAAGGCTTGTGGAGAGTTGGCGTCAGAATGACCCTCACAGCCTCTCTGGCAACATACACACAAGACTCAGGCTGGCTCAGTCTCCTGGATCCAGTAGTTCCATCCCCGGGAATCGTCTCAAAGGAAGTCAGCCTGACTGTGGTCCTGCTGCTAAGGGAGCCATTGGCAGAAGGCTGGGGTGCAGAGAATATGAAAAGAAACATGATACCACTATCTTTCCAGACACATCTTTCCAGTCTTTGCATGTCCAAGGAATATCACAGAAAGTGGTAGAAGAAAGCTGAACAAAAATAAAGACTTGACTTCAAAAAAGCAGGAGTCGATCCACATGGAAAGAATAAGCTCCCCACTTGGAGAATATAAAAGTTATGTGCACTACCTGGGTTCTCATTACTGCCAGGGCTATGCCTACAAAAGGGACATCAGTATGATGTTGTGGGGGAAAGGTTTCAGATACCAAAAACAATCATAAATGTCTGTCTGGATGTATTTGTGAAGTTTCTGGCTTTCTATATGATTTTACTTTCTTCTTGGACTTTTGAAGGCATAACATAGTGGTTCAAGTCACAAAATAACATGTTTTAAAACACATAGTTAATGTTAACTTCAGGTACACCTGGCTTGCTCAGTCTCAAGTGTCTGCCTTCAGCTTAGGTCATGATCCCAGGGTCCTGGGACCAAGTTCTGCATTGGGCTCCCTGCTCAGCAGAGTCTGCTTCTCCTTCTCCCTCAGCCCCTCCCCACTGCTTGTGCTCTTTCTCTCTCTGACAGATAAAGAATAAAAATATTTTAATAAATAAATAAATAAATAAAGTTAAGTTTAAACCAGGGAAGTTGATCAATATTCATTCTTTTGCTCTAGAGAAGTTCTGATCAGCAGCAATACAGTCGTCTGCATTAAATTGTTATTCGGCTTACAAGCATTTTATTGTAATGGAATGAGTGACAGATTAAGTGGAAAAAAACATTTCCCCTGTTTTATATTACTATTACTTAACATTATTCAAATAATTCTTATTATCCTCTCCCTCCACTTTATTTATAGATATTGCAGACGTGAGTGGGAAGTTATTGACGTTTGGCTCTGAAGTTGGTGTCCAAACTTAAAATTCTTCCCTCAGTCCCTGTTGGTTGCCTCATTCTTCAAGCCAACAGTCATTCAACTCATTGCTGCTTCACAAGTCTTTAAAAATATTTGAGATTAATATTGCTGAATGCTCCCTTAGTAATTAGTCTAGACCCAAATCAAAAATAGATTGTATTTGTGATTTTTTTTATTTGTCCTTGGAACCAAAATCCCAATATCTTTCATCTGAGAACAAGAACACAAGGAACCACGCTTCATAGGTGCAAATGAATATAGTGGATTTCAGAAAAACACTTACTACACACACTATCTTGAATTCAAACTGTCATGAAAGCCTGGGGTACAGTGTTCATCCACAGTGATGTGTAATATAAATGAATCACTACTGTTTGGGAAAGCTCTTTGAAGCAAACACCAAACTTTTTTTTTAACCTTTTCTCCTCCCCAACCAAAAAAAAAAAAAAAAACATATACATAGAACAAAAGAGACAAAAGGCTGAAGACACAAAGAAGTTCATTGCAAGGTTATTTTTAATAATGTAAAACCAGGAAAAGAAAAAAAAAAAACAATCCTAAGAGCAGGAGAGAAGTTAAACTGTAGCACACTAGCATAATGAAATATAAGTACAGAAGATAAAATTGTGTTTAAGAAATCATCATAACAGATGGAGAAAATCTCATCCTTTCTTGTTACAAGAAAGGGTAAAATTCATCATTGTAAATACACTATAATCTGAATCATGGGGGAAACAGACAAGAATCTGAAAGGAAATGCATCAAACTATTAACAGTTCTGGCCTTAAAGCTGAGACTTGGGTAAGTTTATTTTCTCTTATTACATTTTTCTTAATTTTCTATAATGGGAATGTAGTTTTTATGTTTGCAATGATGATAAACATTTTGCAAGACCTACACATGTTCTCTTACCTCACAGCACTCCCAACCTCTTGGCTCTTCCCCGCTTCTACTGTAGAGGCTGGAAAAGCTCAAATTGTCACTTTTCCAATTATCTTTGTCCTGGCAGAAGCCATAAGGCACAGTTCCAGCTGTGAGGTGTGAGTGGAAGTCTGAGCTCTGTCTTTGCCCTTTTTTCTTCTTCCTGCCTAGATTGCAGACATGGTGGGCAAGTGGGGCAGTAACAGCCATCTGAGAACCAAGCTGGGAAGGCCAAGAGAATCACATGCTGGGCCCTGAACTAATGCCAGTGGCTGAGGTTGTTAAGACCATGATGAAAAGTATTGGAGGAAACTGTGTGGCAGCAAGGCCAAGAGCAGAGGTTCTCAACCATTGCCGTCGTCATGTGGACAGATTTTGTCAATACAAAAGCCCAGGTCCTAATCCTGGAAACTTTTATTTAATTGGTCTAGGCAGTCAGCTGGGCATTGGGATTTTTAAAACTTCCCCAGGTGGCTTGGCCAGGGCTGAGAACCCAGTTCTGGAGGCATACAGAAAAAGAGGTCAGAGGTAATACCACACTACCCAATGATTCAGACTTCCCTTTATGTGAAAGCAATCAATCCCACTGCTACTGGATTTTCTGTTGCTGGAAGTTGGATGTATTCCTAACTGATAAAACTGTACTGTTTCTTAAGCCTGGGCTAAGTGTGTATATATGTGAGTTTAATACTGATAAAATTCCATAGCACATACTGGTCACATAGATATTTCTTTTCTCAGTGTGGACTTCTCCCCCTTTGAAATCACACCCAAGCAAAGACCAGATTTATGAAAGTATATAAAAGTAAGTTTTGTTGCCAAGACAGAGATCTTCATGCCCTCTCATCCCTTCTATGTCTCCGCTGGTATTACCCACTGTGGCAGAGACCATCAAGTATCACAAAAATCTCACATGGCATTCTGTCCCCAGCCCCAGATGCCCTCCTCTTGATGTTAGTACATGGCTACACCTCTCAACCATAGGACCTTGTTACTCAAGGACCAGTGGGTTGGCTATTACCAGGGAGCTTGGTAGAAATGCAGAATCTCAGGGTACCTGGGTGGCTCAGTTAGTTAAGTGTCTGCCTTCAGCTCAGCTCATGATCCCAGGGTCCTGGGATCAAGCCCCATGTCCACTCCTTGCTCAGCAGGGAGGCTGCTTCTCCTTCTGCAGCTCCCCCTGCTTGTATGCTCTTGCACTCTCTTACTCTCTCTCTCTCTCTCTCTCTCCTTCTGTCAAATAAATAAAATCTTTTTAAAAAATTATTTTAAAAGCTTTAAAACCAAATAGGAAAGCAATATCTCCATGCTATCCCAGACCTTTGGAATCAGAAACTGCATTTTAACAAGATCCTCAAGTAATTTGTATGCTCATTGAAATTTGGGAAGCCCTGCCATAGCTAGAGTTAACTATGTTTAAAAGCAGTGGTTCTCTCTCAACACATTTCCCTTTTGGTTCCTCTTTTGCTGTAAAAAAACAAACAAAAAAACAAAACAAAAAAAACACCACAAAGTGGAGACAAGGAGGACTAAGCAGAGAGAGAGAGAGGCAAGGTTGTACTAAGAACAGCCAGGAGGACCTGCCTGCCTATGTAATCAGCGGGCTTTCCCTTCTCCCCAGGTGTGGCTGGGACCTGGAGCCCACACAGCTCTCTTCCCACTGGCATGCCCATCCCAGGTGAATACTCCACCCACCAGCGAAGAGGAATGGGAAAAAGAGCAAATTAATTTCCTTCTTTTAACCTTTTTGCTACAGCAAATGTGCCGATCCCGCAGCAAACTCTTTAGGGAAGTAAAATTTCAGACAACTTTGAAGGGAAAAATTAATTACCACATTTTGTGTGTCTAGAGAAGAAAATAGGACTTTAGGAGACATGAAGGGACATGGAGGGGAGAGGTGGGGATGGGAGAAGTGGAGCCTATATGCCCACCTTGGGAATTCTCACACAATAGAACAGACCACCATGAGGGAGATCTGTTTGCAGGAAGATCTAGGAGGAAAACTGCATATGTCTGTGCAACTAATCGATGCTTAGATCAAACACAAAATGTTTAGGCTTTAGCAGTAAGAGGGAGCACCTCAATGACTCAGTTCATTAAGCATCTGCCTTCAGCTCAGGTCATGATCTCAGGGCCCTGGGTTCAAGCCTGCTTCTCCCTCTCCCTCTGCCCCCCTCACTTCTTGAGCTCTCTGTCTCTCAAATAAGTAAAATCTTAGGGGGGAAAAAAAAGACTTGGGAGGCCTGGTGTCTCAGTCTGTTAAGTGTCTGCCTTGGGCTCAGATCATGATTCTGGGTCCTAGGATCAAGTCCTGCATCAGGCACCCTGAGCCTGCTTCTCCCTCTGCCTGCTGCTCCATCTGCTTGTGCTTGTCCTCCCTCATCTCTCTCTCTCTCAGACAAATAAATAAATAAAATCTTTTTTTAAAGGGCTTTAGCGACAAGAGAGAACAGTCTGTCTCCAAAATTAAAAAGGGAGGGGCTCTACTTGGACAGAAGAAAGTCAGTCTGAAGCAGGAGAGGCAAGGTGCCCCAATGTGGTCCTAGAACACTGGTTCAGCATATTCAGGATAGAACATTTTAAAATCAAACACAGGGTGGCATTCCTCAACTGCCCTTTGTCTCAACTCCTGGGACCTTATGATAAGATTTTGGGCAGGGTCTGGAATGGAATGGGTGTTGTTCCTCTTGCATGAGAGCCTCCCCTCCCCCCAACCTCGGACAGAAGCAGCTAAGCACAGACACCAAGATCTTCAGGAGTCCCAGTCATTGCCTGCCAGTCAAGGCAGCAAGCTGAGCTGACATGAGAAGCCCACCCCACCCCACAGCCAGTTTGAACACATAGGAATGCTGGGAAAAAAACGGAAAAAAAATTTTTTTAATCTTTAGCCAAACTAGAGCATGGAAACCACAAGTGCTGGAAATGAAGAAAGAACTCAAAACCAAAGTGATGAGTGGGAGTTGATGCCATATGACCCACAGGGGGATTCCACTAGATATGCATCATGAAGTTTGTGTTTTAAGCTCCTTTGGGAAGCATCAGACGCCATGCCTGAACTGAGCTCACTACATAAAGGAAATAGAAATACTGCCTTCACTAGCCCACAAACACTGAACAGAATGTGCCACGGATTGTACACCAAGGATGGAAAATAGATTACCTGTGAGGAAAAGGAACCAACATTCCATGCTGTATACAAGACTTCAAGGCCTAAAATCTGTGCTTCTCCCAGTTTTTCCTGGCTTAGGGGTTTTTCCATGGCACAGAACTTATTACCAAAACTCATCTGGGGCAGCTCAGCTTCTAGTACAACTTAGAAAGTTCCTGTCAGAATAACCCTCCTGCAGATAACAAATATAAATTCTATTTTAAAAAAAATACAAAAAACAACCACCTGAAGACACCTAAGAGCAAACAAAGACAGGTATATTCTGGAGGATAGGTGACACTTGGAAGAAAGGAAAAGCATAAGGCAAGTTTCCCATTTTGGTGGCTTCTGGCCCAAAGAATGACCAAAGTCAGGCAGCATGGATCCAGAGCAGCTAAAACTGTGTTAGAAAACCTGCATTCTTTATGGCCTGAGGAGTCAAAGAACAGGGTTTAGGGTAACCATAGCCACCATAAAATGAGAAGGGAATCTTGGAATAAACAGACCCAGAGAGGTAATGTCCAAATTTTGTATGTAAACTTTTCCCCATATCTCTGATTAAATCCTGAACTATACAAGCACAGGGCTGACTTACAAACAGATGGCTTAGGATAATAAAATGAAAGGAGATTTGAGATGCCCCCAAGACACGGAGTTTGTAGTAAGAGTATAAGCAAGTTAACTGTTTACACAAACAAATAAACAAAGTCAACACACTTTGGAAGAACACAATGGAATCCATAGTCTCCTAAAACATGCATTCACAATACCCAGAATAGAATAAAAATTATTTGATACACACATGACATGACCCATTTTTCATAAAGAAATCAATCAGGGAGACTAACTTCAAAATAACTCCAGTGTTAGATTTAGCAGATAAGGATTTTAAAGCAGTTATTGTAACTCTGCTTAAACATACAAAAGAAAACATGCTTATAATGAATTTTCATTATGACAGAAAATCTCAGCAGAGAAGTAGAAATTATTTTTTTAAAACAAGAACTCTAAAACTGAAAATACAATGTCTGAAAAGTTTTTAGATATATTATGTGAACTTGAAAGCAAAATAGAGGTGACAGGAAATTATCAATTAATTTGAAGACAGGTCAATAGAAATTATCCAAAAATAGAGATAAAGAAGGGGTGTTTTGTGGAGTTTTTTTAAAATTTAAATTCAATTAGCCAACATATAGTACATCATTAATAAAGCCTCAGGGACTTATAGGATAATATCAAAAAGAAACTAGGGACATCAGAGGACAGTAGTGTGATACTATTAAGGTGCTGAGAAAAAACTGTCACCCTAAAATTCTATATCCAGCTGAAATGTCCTTCCAGAATGAAAGCAAAATACAGTTTTCTGATAAAGAAAACCATGAGAATTTAATGCCAGCATACCTGCCCTACAAAAAATACTCAAGAAAGTTCTTCAGGGGCGCCTGGGTGGCAAATGGGTTAAAGCCTCTGCCTTCGGCTCAGGTCATGATCTCAGAGTCCTGGGATCGAGCCCCGCCTCGGGCTCTCTGCTCAGCCAGGGGCCTGCTTCCCTTCCTCTCTCTCTGCCTGCCTCTCTGCCTACTTGTAATCTCTGTCCATCAAATGAATAAATAAAATCTTAAAAAAAAAAAAAAAGAAGGAAAGAAAGTTTTTCAGACTGAAGGGAAATGATGCCAGATGGAAACTAGGATCTTCAGGAAGAAATGAAGAGTACCAGAAACAGACCTTATTAAATATGACATTGTATATCACTAGGTATAATATATGACATTGTATATCACTAGGTATAATGCCAGGTTCTAGGCTAAGAATTTGAACAGTCAGTGCACTACATCTAGCCTCCCACTGTAACCACCACAGCAGTTCTGGGCAGCTGTCAGTGATCCACACTTCCCCACATAACTGGGAGTTTCTATGGAGCCACACTAAAAAGCAAATATCTGTTTATGTATAATAGTAATTGGCAAATCTTGGCAGTCCCTATACACAGTACTAAACCAGGAAATTATTTTTGTTTGTTCGTTTAAAGATTTTTATTTCTTTATTTGAGAGAGAGAGAGAGAATGTGTGCACATGCATGAGTGGAGAAGCGGGAGAGGGAGAGAAAGAATTCTCACGCATACTCCCCACTAAGCACAGAGCCCAACACAGAGCTTGATTCCAGGACCCTGAGATCATGACCTGAGCCAAAATCAAGAGTTGACCACTTAACTGACTGAGCCACCCAAGTGCCCCTAAATCAGGAAATTCTTAACTTTGGAAACCAATTGAAAGAACAATTGTAAAAATGTTATTCTGTAGACATTTGATATAGAAGTAGAAGCTTCCAGGATGCAAATTTCCTCACAATCCCCATATCTTAAAGGCATTTCCTAAGAAGTCCCTAGATGATCAAAAAAGCCAGTACAAAAGACAAAGAAATATCAGTTGGTCATTCTCTGCATGTCTTGTCCCACACTAGGGGGTAAGGTCAACTTTAAAAAAAAAATCTTTTTTCATTTCGTATTTGTCCCCAAGCTATCAGTTTGTTAGACATCTCCTCTTACATTTTAGTCTCCCCTTTATTGTGTGTTAATATTGAGTACTTTGTGTGACACAAAGTAGAACAAAGTCAATTCCATAGTCTTTGGTTCTCAACCAGAATGTGCTAAGTAATGGAAGACTTCTCGACTTCTAGAAGAATAAAAGAAAAAAAAGTAATTTTATGCCTAGCACATTGAATTGATTGAAAATACCTGCTAAAATAACTTCTCCACACAAATGTGATAGTGAGAGAATTTTGTGTATATGTGAAAGCTGTAGGGAGATAGGATTTTAAAAGAAATGAAATTAATTTCACTCTGCTTTTAATCACCAAGAAACTGTTTCACAAAAGGATTACAGAGTGTCAACTGGTCACCACCATTAATGGCAAATAGTTCAACTCTGCCCTCCCTTTAAGCATATTTCCCTCCTGGATGTGGAAGGAAAGCTTTTCTGAAGCAACAGTCGTCAGGCCAGACTGTTTTAAGGGAATGACTGGGCCCCTGCAGTGGACAGCTTAGCTTCAGGGAGCTGCTGAGTGGTGTGTTTTGCAGAAGAGGGCAGGACGGACAGGAATAAAGACACTACTGTGAGCCCCATGGTTGGCTGTCCTCCCATCCCCTGCTCTGATTCATGTTGCTATGGAATGAAAACTCTAAAAAGAAGTTGAACATGGACAGGGCACCTGGGTGGTTCAGTGGGTTAAGCCTCTGTCTTCAGCTCAGGTCATGATCTCAGGGTCCTGGGATCGAGCCCCACATCAGGATCTCTGCTCAGCAGGGAGCCTGCTTCCTCCTCTCTCTCTCTCTACCTGCTTCTCTGCCTACTTGTGATCTCTGTCTGTCAATTAAATAAATAAAATCTTTAAAAAAAAAAAAAAAAAGAAGTTGAACATGGGACTGCTCCACTTAGGTGCAACCCTTTAACTTCTTCTTTTCTATAGGGACACTAGCTCCCCTTTGTCTGAACCTGAGGATTGGCACTGAATTTATTGTTTTTCAAATTGAGTTTCCTGCACATAATATATTTTCAAAATTCACTGTACTCACTTACTGAATAAATATGTATTTAATGTCTATTTTACACCAACATAAAGAAAATTTGCTGTTAAAATACAATATTTATGAATCATGTAGAAGAAATTTTTTTAATCATCAAAGAAAGAGAAAAACTGTCTGAAATAAGTGAAACTGTAGGGCTTCATGGTAGGTACTCCGTACAGATGCACCCATTCCAGGACATACTTGAGCTTCTTATATGCAAGCTTCTTTCACTAAAGATAAGATCACTATCAATTATTGAATAAAGCCAATTAGATCTTCAAATTTATACAGTTGAATATTTGTTCTTCAATAGTTTGGACTATTTCCTCACCTGCAGACATCCCATCTCTGATCTCTTCATAATATATGATAATTACCTTCTTTATTGCTTTACTAATTTCAGTTGGGATTTACTATCACTTAAAGCCAATGCCTCCTAACCCAAACAAACATGGACACCCAAGCCAGGCTTTCATCAAAGACCATGGGCAGATACAGCTCTCACAGAAATATCCACTGTGCCACATGGGTTTGGTGAACATGAGGAGAGTGAAAACCAAAGCATGTCCTAAGACATCCTATCTCAAGGAAAGAAAATTGGGAAAGAACGAGTTTTCTTCAAGGATGAGTAGGGATGATTCTAGATGAAGTATGATGGCTTCATTTTGATTGTCCTCTAATCTACTGTGCATAGTGTTGTATCTGAATTCTAGGGCAAGCACTACAAAAAGAAGTGAAAAATATTGACAACTACTTTACTAAAATCTCCATGACGTGCTTTGAGGGGTACTAGTAGGTTTGGTTCCATGATCTGGCTGTATCAGGAGATGGGACTGAAGTGTCCCGTGAAGAAGGACTGGTTTCTGAATCTTGGGTACTAAGCTGGCATTACGTCTCCTTGTTTGGAGCCAGGGAAAATAAATGGTT
Source organism: Mustela erminea (assembly GCF_009829155.1). NCBI lineage: Eukaryota > Metazoa > Chordata > Mammalia > Carnivora > Mustelidae > Mustela > Mustela erminea. Next base: position 95,301,294 of record NC_045614.1, read on the forward strand.
GGATCTTAAATGTCAACACAGACTGATTCCAATGAACTGTGGTTAGGACTCAGGCATGAGAGAAGGCTAAGATCCGTGAACAATGTCTGTCATGGAACTGGCTGGGGAATGGCAGCAGACATGCCACACACTCACCCTCCTGAATCCCCCTGAGATGGAACTCAGCCAAGCATCCCCTGCATCATAGTAAGGATGTGCTTCTTTCAACATCCTGTGTTAGGCATTCAAAAATCTTGTATTTATTTTTTATCTCCTCTTAAGCAAGGGTGTACTTATAAAAGTGCACTGTCTCCAGCCAATCCAGCCCTTGTTGAACAATCCACCAAACCCAAGAGCCATTCTCATCGCATTTATTGTCCCTTATGCTTCAGAGCACTTAACAATCCTCAACTATTGCTATTTCTTGAAAAGCAACAGCACTCCACCTAGTGAATCTCACTTCAGAATCTTAGTACTATTGTTGTTTTTAGGATTATTCTTGTCTTCCTGCTTCGTACTAAAGATTTAAACCATGCGTAGATTTGACATGCTTCAAAACTTCTTTTGTTCTTTCAGGGAGCTTTTGGAGAGGGTCCAACTTCACAATGTCCCTGGGAAGCAAGGCCATGCAGAATCCTTTGAATTTACTTCCACAAATATTTCTTGAGTACCTACTTTGTACCAGGGGCCATGGCAGGTACAGAGATGAATGAAGAAGAAAGAGAAAGTATCATTTGTTGAGATTCTGCTGTGCTAAGCAACATGCCAATACCTTGTTGGGAACATTGAAGTGTTTCAGCTCATTTCATTTCCATAACAACCTCCCAAAGCATCACTATCACAAACACAGCCAAGAAAACTGAGGCTCAGGGAGGTTACATGACTTGCAGACTCACTCATCTGGTGATTACTGGAGCTGGAATTTGAATCCTGTCTGACTCAAAGCCCACCGTGTTTCAATGCACCATGACAGAAGACCAAATTAGAAGTACGCTTCATAGGAAAGTGGGAAGAGGGTCCTGGGAAATTAGGAGTCAGAGTACTTCCCAGCAAGCTGTGTGAAAGTGGGCCGGTTATCCACTCTTAGTTACCCACTCTTAGCTTCACCAGCCTAGTCACGGGCTAATACCTACCTTGCAGGGCTATTGCAAGGATTAAAGAAGATATGTGTAAAGCACCTAGCACATGGGAGTCTATAAAAAATATCTATTTTTATTCACATCCATGTAAATTACCATTTCTCAAAGAGGTAGGAATCATTTCCCTACACACTGAATTCTCAGAGCTTACATTGGGTACAAATTTTGAAATCTAGGATCAAAGTTAACAAGATTTTGTTATTTTGTTATATGGCTTTGAGAAAGTATATGGTTATTTCAAGAATCTCAGGAAAGTCTTCAAGAAGAGAAAATCCCAAACCAGAGGAAAGTTCAAGGACTTGCTTTCCTACTCTCAAGTCCTCCTTCAGCTGAACTGCTGGTCAGGAATGACAAGAGGACTCACCATTGTTGAGTCTGCTCCTGATTGTGCATGAAAAGTGATAACTACCAGGTCTGGCCCCCTGGAATTGCCACAGCATCTGCAGTGAGAGGAAGACCATTATCTAAACTGCCTGGATCCCACAGCAAATCTCTACAGAAGGGCACAAAGGTATACCAGTTCAGGCTTCTGTTGGTCTCTGGGGGGAAGCTGACTTTGTTCCTTAATGACAAATGTGTCCTTGAATGAGGGAATTGGCAAGACACCTCTCTCTGCACTGAAACCTGATCGAAAGCAAGTCCAACCCCTTCTGTTCTCTCAGGAGTCCCCACAGTTTCTAGTCCTGTGTGATTCAGCAATTTCTATGACAGGAAGACACCATCTTTGTTTCTTCTATAGATAATCTATCCATGGTGCAGCATGAACCCTCAAGGACCAGGCTGCCTCCCAAATAGGGAAGGATCATTGCCTGAATGGAAGGACTTGAGAGAAACTGAAGATGCATCCCCATGACACCCCAAGAAACCCCCCACCGCCACCCAATAAACTTGTTTTCTTATCTCTTGTCGCCAATGTTGCAAATCCTACTTTGGAGGCAGTAGCATAGGCAAGCAGCACTTCCCACACTTTTTTAGCAAAGAACCCCTTAAAAATAGAGTAATGGCAGAGGTAACTACACAACACTGTGAACAGACCATAAACTACAGAACTGCATTGTACAGTGATGACATTTATGTTCAATAAATTCATCTCCATGATAATAAAAAACACATTAAAACAAAACAAAAGCAAGGGAAATAGCCTTGGGAAACTTATCCTTGGGAGGTCTGAAGGGCCTGGACTCAAGTACACAGCTCGAAGTAGGAACTCTCGCATGCCTGTTGCATTTCACTCCCTAGAATAACCTCCACTTGCTGTGGCTTTTGAAGAGAGTTAAACAACAAAATGCAACCAAGTGAGTTTGTAAGTCTAATTGGTTTTATGAAGCAATTCATAAATTGGGCATCATTCCATCTAGCAAGTAGAGAGATTCTCCTAGGAACCTTATAAAATGGAAGGTTTTTATAGGAAGGAGGCTGGGGCAATGAGTTACTAGCAAAAAAAAAGAGAGGACTGTTTCAGGCCAGAACTTTTGTGGGGGAGTAGTTTGGGGCTGGAGGGCAGAACTGCAGGGTTTTTATCATATTGATTATCTCACTAGTGCTGATCACTACATTTCAGATTGACTTTTAACAGGTTATAGAACTTGGGACACTTGGGTGGCTCAGTCGGTTAAGTGTCTTACTCTAGATTTCAGCTCAGGTCATGATCTCAGGATTATGATCTCAGGGTCATGAGATTCAGCCCTGTGTCAGGCTCTGCGCTGGGTATGGAGTCTGCTTAAGATTCTCTCTTCCCCCTCTCTCTCTGCCCCTCCCCCACACCCCTACTCTACTCTTTCATCAAATAAATAAATAAATAAATAAATAAATAAATAAATAAATGTATACCGGTCACATTCCTGGGATAGGAATTAAGTCATTAATTCCTGTAATTAAGTCTTGGTTTGTTGTTGTGGGGGGCAAATAACTTCAATTTGGGTTTGTTTTTTAACTTTTTAACAAGGGTTAAAGTTATTTACCAATTAAAATGTTCTACTTTTAGGCCCTCATTTTCAAATAAAATTGAAACCTCAGGAAGACATACCTTAGTTTCCTGGGGGGTTTCGGAACCTTGTGGCAGCCCCACTCCCTTGTGGGCTGCCAAAGCATGTGAGAACCTGACTTACTAGGATGCAATACCAGGGTGTGATCCCAGGGATGATTCCAGGGTGTGGACCCAGGATGGAATCCCAGAGTGTGGATCCCACCCAAAGTGTAGTCCCAGGACATAATCCCCGGATGTGGGTCCTAGGGGGTGGATCCCAAGTTGTGATCCCAGGATATGATCCCAAGGCATGTATTCTAGTGTGTGACCCCAGGGTATAATCCCAGGGTATGACCCCAGGTGTGATTTTAGGATGTGATCCCAGGATATGATCCCAGGGTGTGGATGCCTGGTGTGATACCATAGAATTGTCAGAGAGGAAGACTTTCCTCTGCCCTTTGCTTCTTCTAGCTGTACTTAGAATCCATTTGGTGTGAGAAAAATTAGCAGCAGAAAGTCAAATTTAGTAACACACCTATGGAAAACCCACAGACGTGAAATTCTCAAGACAATGAGGGAACATGAAGCTTATATGAGCTAAGCACAGGCCTAAGGACACAAAGGGGAGAAAACTCATTAGCAAGAAGGTGTTTGGAAAAAAACGGATTGTTCTATCATGTAGCTGAGTTCCTTCTGTAAAGAGGGTCTAGTCAATACTTCTCTTCCAGTTGCAAGCTCTCCTTCCAATGTAAGTTTAGTCAGTTATGAGGGAGGCAGAGCACCTTTCTGGCATCTGCTGGGTTTTTTATTATTTTCAACTCAAAATAATCTTTATGTCAAAGTGGCCCATTTTGGGGTATCTCATCCTGCACCTCTTCAGTATAATCCCAAGGTGTGAGTCCCAAGGTGTGGTTTCAGTATGGGATCCTAGGGTGCAGCTTTGGTGTTGTGACCCCAGGGGGTGACCTCAGTGTGTGGACCCCAGGCTGTAAATGCCAGGGTGTGAATCCTTGCTGTGGGACACTGTACATTCAGGTCCCTGAGAGCATCCATTTCCTCCTCTGTTAAATCAGGAAGCTAGTACCTACTAGAGCATGAAACACACCCAAATAAAAATATACCTTATGTCACAGGAATAATTGAAAAAATAAACCAACATCTACAACAGCTCCCAAAACACCACACATACAGACACTTCTACTAGAGAGTATCTCCAGATTTGAACGAGCTTATCCAAGGCAGGAGACTTGAGGTAAGCAAAGAACAAACAAAAAAAGAAAGAACATTTGGGGCTCCTGGGTGGCTCAGTGGGTTAAAGCCTCTGCCTTTGGCTCATTTCATGATCCCAGGGTCCTGGGATCGAGCCCCACATCAGGCTCTCTGCTCCATGGGGAGCCTGCTTCCTCCTCTCTCTCTCTCTGCCTGCCTCTCTGCCTGCTTGTGATCTCTGTCAAATAAATTAAAAAAAAAAAAAAAAGAATGAACATTTAATGAAAGGTTTCCAGATGAAGCAAAAAAGAAAAGTTCCTCTACCCAGCCATAGAGACCTGTTAAGGCCAAGGTTAGGACAGGCTTCTGCAAATAGAAGAAATGTCTTTTCCTCATTATGGGTTCAGACTGTACGGTCAAGAACAAAATGTCTTCAGGACAGTACTAACTTTAATGCATCAACTGGTAAAAAAGGTGAGTATTATCTAACAGGAGACTGAACTTGGAGGACTCCCATCCATCATCACTCATTAAGACCTAGCTCACCGCAGCCTCACTTCCTGGGCCCGGTGTGCAGGGGCCTAGGGTTCTCATCAGCCTCTCTTAATGGTGGTGTGGTCACCTAACAAGGTTCTAGAAGGGCAGGAATAGTTACATCACTTGGACAAAGGAAAGCAAGCATCCCAGGCCTCAAGGGGCTCTGCTCTTTTCCATGTCCTCCTTGGGATTTTCAGTCCTCCCAAGGCCCAAATGGGCTGGGGTAGCAGTGCCATTTGAAAGGACGCCTCAAGTCCAGATGAGGGTGCAGGGAACTCGGTCCCTGTTTCTCCCCTTCTCAGTTCTCGCTGACTCTCCACCCTGAATGAGGGGTCAATCAGATGCCCAAAGGGGCTCTGGGACTTGTGGCAGGCATATGCTCTTACTAGCTGGGGCAGTGATTCCTTGTGAGAGCATGAAAGTTGGGTTCCAAAAATGCTACTAACATGCTAATTTGGGGTGACACTTTTTTTTTTAATTTTATTTATTTATTTGACAGACAGAGATCACAAGCAGGCAGAAAGGCAGGCAGAGAGAGAGGAAGGGAAGCAGGTTCCCTGCTGAGCAGAGAGCCCGAGGCGGGGCTCAATCCCAGGATCCTGGGATCATGACCGGAGCTGAAGGCAGAGGCTTTAACCCACTGAGCCACCCAGGCACCCCCCATTTTTCACAGAGGAAGTTCAACGTTCTTAGTTACCAAAAGTCCGTTGCCACGTGAACGGGCCCATGTGTCAATTCTCACGCTTCCATGTTTTAGTTCAGCGCTGCCACAGGCTGACAACTTGGGAGAGCAAAGGGTGACATTTATCCTGCATGTCCCTCACTACTGACACCCAGGACAGTCCTCCGACTACTCATAGGCTTCAACAGTCCTCTGAGAGTGGTCCCTTCTGTACCCCCTGAGGTGTTTCAAGACTGTTGCACAGCAACACAAATGGACTCTTCCAGTTGATGTCCTTTCTTACCTCTAGTTGTTGTGGTGACATCCTGCTCTCCTGGGTCAGTCTTACACCATGGTAGAGAACACAGGGACATGCCTTGCATAATGGACATGCCTTGCTCTTCTCCCTCCACCCAAGGACCCCTTTCCTATCCTTGCTGCAGGCAGCTGTCTATGGAAAGCAAGGGCATGGTCAACATTGAAAGGGAACACATTCTAGAAAGGCAACGATTAAGGTCTAACAACCTCAAGAAAAGACATGGTTGGAGGACATGTTAGTCTACATTTGTGTTATAAAATTCTAAATGGTAAATTTACCAAGACCAGAAAATTACCATTTGATTTTCCTATATACAGTGGGCAAGATTTATATTTACACTCATCAACAACAAAACACTACAAGATTTGAGAGTGTCATTGGAAGGCTGTATTCACAGGTGGCATGATTGTAAATAATGATGAAACTAGCATTAAATAATAGGTCTCAGGGAATTGCAGAGACCAGTAGATCTGTATTGTTTCAATACACACAGCCACAGCTTTGGGAGAAATAACAGTGTTGCTACCTTTTCCTCATGGTGAAGGATATGAAGTTAGCCAGGAATGGTACATTTGATAAGAAAGAACAGGAAGAGATGGTGCCAGGATACTACCCAGGGTCTTCACACGCAATGATTCGACAAGAAACAAATCCCTAAGTACCTCTTCTCCACCAATTTGTCTATGCTCATGGGCCCATGAGTTTTGTAATTCTTTGTTTCAATCAAATTGTTTATACAGGCAGCCCCATGAAAAATATTTGTCCAAGGCCATGTACCCCCTGGAGGTTGCCTGGGCACAGTTGTGTCTTTTGGAGGCAGGGGAATGGGGTTTGTGGGGAAGAGCTGGACAGAGGACTGCTTGGGAAAGTGCATTCAAAGCTGAGGACAAAAGAACCCAGTAATGAGTGGAGGCTTTTATCCCCTTCAAATAACATCATTATCCTTCCAAAATCCTCTCCAAATGGAATAAAAATAAATTGTAAAAAAGAAAACTGAGCAAAATTAAAGTTTTGAACCTTTTAGGTTAATGTCAGGAGGAAGTATAGCACAGTAGTTAAGAACAGTAGCTTCTAAAGCCAATTACCCTGGCTTCAAACCCCACTTCCATCATTTATAGTCATGTGACCTTGAACCTATCTGAGCCTCAGTACTCTGCTCTGTAAAATAGGGGAATAATAGTACTCATAGTCTCATTGTCTCAAAAGTCTCATTGGTATGCTATTTGTATAACTCTCATGACATACTATTTGTACAATAAATGCTCAATCGATATAAACTGTTATTGTTTATTTGTTGAGGTAACAGGCCAACCATATACAGGGAAAAAAAATCCCAGATTTTTTTTTTCTATTAAATCCAGTTAATTATCCCATTTATCTTTACATTTAGCATACTTTCATTTTTTAAAAGTGTTTTTGAAAGGATATGAGTCTTCTAATTTAAAATCACATTGTAGGGCGCCTGGGTGGCTCAGTGGGTTAAGCTGCTGCCTTCGGCTCAGGTCATGATCTCAGGGTCCTGGGATCGAGTCCCGCATCGGGCTCTCTGCTCAGCAGGGAGCCTGCTTCCCTTCCTCTCTCTCTACCTGCCTCTCCATCTACTTGTGATTTCTCTCTGTCAAATAAATAAATAAAATCTTTTAAAAAATAAAATAAAATAAAATAAAATCACATTGTATCCCAGTAAGGATAGACAAAAACAAATCCATCCATACCTACAAACACTGCAATTTTTATAGAATTGTAGAGATTGAAAGAACAACTTAAACTTAAATCAAAAAAAGGCAGATTGACTACAAAGCAACAGCATTTGGAATGATGACAGAATTCTCCAGAACACAATGGAATCGTGTCTTTAATGTAATGACAGAAAGCAATTATCATCCTAGTATTCTATACCTAAATAGTTTATCTTTTAAGAATGAGAGTGAAATCTTTCTATTTTCCATTTTCACTTACTCTAAGGGCACCCAGTGTAAAAGCATAGAGCATCCCTAAACCCATGCAACTTCAAGACAGGTCTTCTCGAGCCTTATCCCCCCTCAGACTGTCACCCCTAAACCCCACCATTATGGAAACTGGAAGTGACTGAGGAATGTACTGAGAATGCCCAAATCCACACTCTGAAATGAGAAAAACACACAAGTTCATGGACTATTAAACCCAAGTGTATTTGCCACCTGTGCCACAGCTGCTGATGAGTAAAAATTCTGTGATCATTTATATAGAGCCACATTCCAAATACTGGGGCTCCAAGCCCCTCCAACTTTGACCAGTAGGAAATTACATCTTTTGCCACAGAACCCTTCCTAACCTTTTTGGATCTCTCAGAATTCACATGTGAAATGCAAATGTGCCTCAGTCTGCTCACCTGGGGGTCCTAAGTAGGGTCATACTCCTTCCTGGAGTGCCTGGGAGGCCCCACATAAAAACAGAACCTCTACCTGCACCTTCCCTTATCTCTCCCCCTCCCTGTGTCCTGCTGTCCCTGCTTGTCTCACAGATGTGCCTCATCCCCTCCACTATGGAGTTCAGACTAACCATTTTCTGGCTTCCTCTGGGCCACCCCAAAGCAACTGTCTCACCATAGCAGAACTGCCTCTGACCTCAGCTGCCCCCCTCTGCCCAGACCCAGGTCTCTCCCACAGCCACATGGGCCCCTAGTGATACCGCCCTGAACCTATAATTCCTAAAGGGTTTTTTCAAAAGTCCTTTTGTTTCTGCTATACATTAACCACAAAAGAACTAATTCTAAAGAAAAAAAAAAAAAAAAAAAAACAGAAAAGAAAAAGAAAAAAAGAAAAGAAAAGAAAAGAAAGAAAGAAAAAAGAAAAAAGAATAAGACAATTATATGACAAACGGCTCAGAACCATGAAATAGAGGCTGATTATAAATATAGGCTTGAGGCATTATGAAATGAGGCAGCTCTAAATTTTCAAAGAACAAAGAGAAAGCAAGAGGATTTTTTAAATATCAAAAGGACTTTCAGGTTATAATTAGTAAATTGACTAACCTTTTTAAAGGTAAAAGTGAATTTCCAAAGCCTAAGGCCTTCATGGGATTCTAGAATACCATAAGTCTCGGAAATGTCCCCTGCCAACCTCCCCTGTCCCCAGGTGAGAAGACTAAAGGTTACATGACTTGCCCAAGGCCACCAAACCTGTTTGTGGCTGTCAGGATTTGAATCAGGGCTCCTGACTTGCTTCTTCAGGTTCTTTCCACTCAGTCTACAAGAGAAGCTGCATTCCCAAATGGGCCACAACCCCAGAATTACATGGACAGATGCAGGCTGGTGGTGGTGGTGGTGGTGGATGGGAGTGGTGGTGTGGTGGTGGTGGTGCAGGAGCCAGTGGTGCTGGTGAGATAGGTAGATAGATAGATAGATAGATAGATAGATAGATAGATGCCGAGGGGACAGTTTAAGGGCAACTCAAGGGCATGTCAGCCAAAGCTGAGATTCAGTTGTAACAGGGTACATCTAAAAAATTGATGGACTGAGGAACATGGTGCAGTGGGTAGAGACAAATCAATTAGATGTATCTATAAACAAAATACAAGAAATAATACGGCAACTGAGGAAGCAACAAAGGATTTTTCAGTGCAAGATTGCCATGCATGTTGGATATTCCCAGGACAGGGAACACTTCCCAACGGTGAGACTCTTGGAGCACACACCTGGTGGAAACCCATAGATATCTGTTGATTGCTCTTTCCATGCAAGACTCTCAGGTACACCTTGCCCACACTAAGGTAAGCAGGGAAACAAGGCAAGTAAGTCCCGGCTCTCTACCTTATCTTTTGGTTTTGGCTTTTTCAATCACAAGGGAGTTTCCTGGCTGAATGAGACAGTTTGCCAAGTCCTGCCCACCTGTCCCAGAGAGGTGGGGGGTGGGGGCTGGAAGAACCCTGGTTTTCTCTTGCAGAGAAGTCCCCATACCGTTAAGTCTGAGTGTGGCCATGGCTTTGTAGCCCACAGTGCCACCATGTGGTAGGCACCAGTTGGCTGATAGAACTGAAGCTTTAAGCCAATATATCACTTCAGGCCAGGGAACCCTGAGCACTTTTCTTTGCATGGCTACTGTGCTAAATCAATGCAGAGAAAAGGCTGTTGAGCCTTAGGGTGCAAGAGACCTCAGGGACCATCTCTCAGGCCCGAGTTCTCAACAGTCTCCTCTGTAAGGTCGGCTGTGGTTAGAATCAGTGAGCAGCAGGTGGTTCTCTGTTCTTGAGACCACCCATGGGATCCAGTCCTCTGATGCATTCCATGGACTATGAAATGCAGCTTCAGCTTCTACAGGAGCCTAGTAACAACCAGCTATTGACAGTGGCAGGACAATTCCAATCATTATCTCACCCTGGGTTGGGTCCTTCTACCTGCCACCTTCACACCTTTATTTTAAGCCCCCTGTGCCCCTTGGAAATATTTTTCTTTCTGGTTCCTTGCTTAGGTTAGTTCCGCTATCTAGTCTTGTCATTAGGTAGAACAATGTATGAAGACACTCCTGGCATAGGAACAGACATGGAACTGGCCCAGCTCAGCATATCAGATGGCAAGCGTCTGCTCTGTGCATGTTCAAGTGATCCAAGGGTCAGCAACACAACCTCCTCCCTATAGAATGTAGCAAGTGTTGGTGTCTGGCAGCACCATTTTCTGCCTGTTGTTCTCAAGGTGGAGCCTGCAGCATTATCGCCAGCAGGAAGACAGGCTGGTTGCCATTTGTAACAGGCATGAAACAGACATAGAGCAAGCCATGCAGGTATACAATGATTCCTTCCAGTCCTTTCCTCCTAAACCTAAAAAGGACTTGATGGATATTTGTAACTCCCTTCAGAAACTGGTAGCAGGCGAGGAGAGCAGAGGGAAGAGAAAAAAAGGTACAGAATTCCATTTGTGGTTCTGTTGACTTTAGAGTTTGCTTTATTTGAATTCCCTATAAATGTACAGTTTGATTACAGTACGTAAAACAACTTAGGTTATTTCACATTAGACTTTCCAAAGCTGAAAATGGTCTTACTACATTAGATCTTAGCCAAAAGGCCGAGAAGCAATTAATAATGGTCTTAATCTTCGTTTTAGTTATCTACTACTACCAAGTTCCAGCCACGAGCCCACAGCATCTTCTACTCCCTAAATTGTGGGTTTATATTTTTAGATGGTTTCAGGTTGTAAACGTACACTTATTACTAACTTCTAATCAATGTCATCCCCACGTGTCTAAGTTAAACTTTTTTTTTAATAAGCTCTATGAGCTCAAACTCATGATTCTGAGATCAATAGTCGCATGCTCTTCTGACTGAGCCAGCCAAGTGCCTCTAAGTTAAACACAATTTTGAAGTGTCAAATTTTGAAGTGTCACAATTTTGAATGTGTCAGAAGACACATCTATTTATTGGGCATGGGGACATCTCAGTTAGCTAAGCATCCAACTCTTGATTTTAACTGAGGTCTTGATCTCAGGATTGTGAGGAATGGGCCATTCTACCCAGATGTATTCAAAAGAAACACCCAGTACAACGCAAATAGTTTCTGTAGTATACAACAAAAAGAAAAAGTTAATCACATCCACACGGGGGGGAAAAAAGATTAAGAATATGATCAGACAATTTGTACAAGGAAAAATAGAAATAATTGATATGACAATGAAAAAGGGACTCCTAATAGAAGATCACTAAAAAACGTCAATTTTTTTAAGTGAGTTTTCATTTTTCACTCATCACATTGTCATATCCCAACATTTAAAGACAAACAATACCCCCTGGTGGCCAGGGAAGGAGAAAATGAGCTCACACTGCAAACATTAATCTAAATTGGTTTGGGTTTTCTGGGGAGCATTTGGCCATCGATAACAAAAATCCCCAAAAGTAGGTGGTTTGGAGCCAGGGCTCCAGGGCCAGCCAGTCAGGGCAGATCGCAGTTATACTACTTGCTGGCACCAGGACTTGAATCAAGTTTCTTTCAAGGACTGCTCTATGTCTCAGTGACTAGTCGTTCAGTGACTGTAAAGAGTTGCACCCTGACTGCTGTGAGGTTCAGCCGGTGAATATTCATGAGCACCTTGGACCAGTGCCTGGCACATAACATGGCTTTCATTATGATGTTGGTCCAGGCAACCTCACTTCTAAGTATTTATCCTGAGGAAATCTTAATTAAGGGCACAAAGATGTATATATGCATTTATCACTTCATTATTTAGCAAAGGCCAAAAGTGGAAATGTCTGGTTAAATAAATTTTTGCAGACTTTACCTTGTAATACTATGGGCCCATTAAGTATAATTATGTTGATACATATGTACTGATGTGAGCACATTCATATTCTGTTTTAAAGAAGGGAGGTCAAGCTAGGGAAGAATAAATATAATGGAACCCTAGGAAGGAGACATACATGTTTTTTAATCAGAGAATGTATAGCTTGTTGTTAACAGACATGTTAACCGTGTTGACCCTTGATTTGAGGGTTACTCAAATTTATTTTTCTTTTTTGATTGTGTCTTCCAATTTTTCTAGATCAATCTCATTGTTCATATAATTTTTAAATAATTTATTATGCTGCATACTGAGATGGTTAATCTCAGTCAATTTGACTGAACTAAGGGATGCTCAAATAGCTGGTAAAACATTCTTTGTGGATATGTCTCTCAGGATGTTTCTGGAAGAGATGAGCATTTGAATGAAGAAGATCCATCCTCCCCAATGTGGGTGGGTATCATCCAATCCACTGGGGACCAAAACAGAAAGAAAGGCAGAGGAAAGATGAAATAGCTTTCTCTTCTTGAGCTGGGACATTATTCTTATCCTGCCCTCAGACATTGGAGCTTCTGGTTTTGGGACCTTTGGACACCAGGACCCTTCCTTGTTCTCCAATCTGCAGATGGCCATGGGATTTCTCCATCTCCATAACCATATCAGCAAATCCCTACAATAAATTCCCTCTTTATACCTATATCCACACCTATATTCTCTTGCTTCTGTTCCTCTGGAAACCCTGATTAATATACACATGTTCCAAAGTTCTTATCAATTTTGCCACACATTCTAAAATTGGTTTGAAAGTGGGGAGGGATAAGCAGCATAATGTTAGTCCAGAGTAGATAGAAAAACACATTCGGAAACATATAACTTCATAGTGAACACTCAGGTACAGAGTCATTCTCGGTAATTATCACTAGTGTCTGTGTGTTCACATGCAAACACATGTGCACACACATCTCTTTCCTTTGGGTTCCCCCTGAAAGCAAAGCCTGAGGGAAGGATTTGGGAACAGGTTCATTTATTTAGAGATGCTCCCAAGAAGCGTAAGTGAGGGGTGCCTGGGTGGCTCAGTGATTAAGCCTCTGCCTTCAGCTCAGGTCATGATCTCAGGGTCCTGGGATCAAGTCCCACGTCGGGCTCTCTGCTCAGCAGAGAACCTGCTTCCTCCTCTCTCTCTGTCTACTTGTGATCTCTGTCAAATAAATAAATAAAATCTTAAAAAAAAGAAGAAGAAGAAGAAGAAGCGTAAGTGACAGTGAAAAAAATGCAACAGTGGGGAGAAAGGCCAATAAGAGGAGTGCTAGTAAAAAGTAACTGCTGCAAGCAACTGGGATTCACTCCCACTGGGCACTCTCTGAGAAGCTGTGATAAACCTCAGAACTGTCCCACCAACGCACAGGCAAGCTGGAGCAATTACTCAACTCCCCTCCCACCTGGGCTGCAGGCTACCCTGGTAGCATCAGCTCTCCCACGCTTCAGGGTTACATCTGCAAATAGGCTACGCAGCCTCCCACAGCATCAGAGACACCCCTTGGCCAAAGAGCAGTGACCCTAGGATGTGTGAAGTGGGTGGGCTGCCATCCAACATCAGCTCAGAGTTTCAGGAGACCCGGATGTGGTGGGGGGACACCCGGATGTAATGGGGGGAGACCGGGATGTAGTGGGGACGGAGGAGATTTGGATGCGGAGCCACCATCTTTCATACCTCCCTTCATCTTTCATACCTCCCTTGCCCAAACCCCGCTAACGGGAAACCAGGACTTTGTTGGGAGAATCCTGGGAGGCGGATGAACCCACCACACTTCCCACTCACTGCCCCTTCTCCTCCTCACACACTCACCTGCGACCATCGCTGCACAGGTCCTCAGCTGCTCAAAGGTGTGAGAAACACAAAGGGAATTTACCCCCGGGCGGCCAGGGCTGCATCAGCCCCAAGTCCCACATCATGCCCTTCATAAGCTGTCTTCTGGCTTCAGTGAACAGCCTGGTACTGTGGCCCCCTAAGACTCCCCCCGACCCCAGATACCCTTTGTCCTCTGCAGTGCCTTTCCTCCCTTGCTTCCCCTGGTTCCTCCCACCAGAACTTCTGGGCCTGGCCAGGTGTCAGAACCCAGAGGTCAAAAAAAGCCCGGATGGAGGGTTGGGGAGGGCAAAAGACCCCAGGTGGGGGGAAAAGAGAGATGGAGCAAAACTGGCCATGAGTTTCATTCCTAATGGCTGAGGCTGGGTGTTGGGGATGTGCACTGATTACACTACTCCTGTAACCTGTGACCAATGGGGACCCATCACAGCAGCAGAATGGTAAGTACAGCTGCAACTTCTTACCCAGCCCTCTCTTAGTTTGCCTTTACATTTCCCTTACTCTCCTCCTGCAAAGAGAGGTCTGAGGCTTGCCCTCCTGTCTCCCCATTTGGCTGCCTCTCCACTAAACCCTTTCCTTGCTGCATACTCAAAGTCTCAGTCATTGTCTTTGCTGCCCGACAAACGGGCAGATGGACTGGGGTTCCTCTACGTGTGAGTCTTGGAGGCACAAGGCTGCATCTCCCTTGAGGCCAGAAATTGCCGTTGGATTCTGAGGAATGGAGTAGGTTGACAGGGTGGGGGCACTAGAGCCCAGCCCTTTCTCCCCAGTGGCGGCGGAGGGTGGTAGGAGGGGTCCCTGCTCCACAGCTCCCACTGGGCTGGCGGAGATGTCAGCCCTGCCAGGCAGTCTGGGGGCTCCCTCTCCTCTCCCAGTGGTGGGACCTCCCCCACTCTCTGAGGGCTCTCCCTGTCCCTTCTGCTTCCTCCACCTTCAGCCCAGCCAACCTCTGGCACTCCTAACTCCATCTTGGCAACCGCATTCCAACAGACCTCACCTGACATGACCAAGGTGCACTCGCTTCACCCCCACTCTGCCCCTGCTGAAGCTCCAAAATAATGAGTACACACAAGTTGTAACCATTGTGTTATTTAAATGTTCACATATAATAAATTAAGCTCTTCACATTAAAAAAATACAGTGGTGGCATAGATAGCTTAATTTTGGAGATAATATCAAAAATTAAATTTGTGGGTCTTTGAGCACGGGGTCCCATCCAGGTGGCTTTCCTTCCCTCCTGCCACTGTGGAAGCACAGCCAGACATCAGCTCTGAGACCCTCTCCAGGACCTCCCCCTTACAGCACTGGCTGGCTCGGGCTCTACTACCATAGCACCCTAAGCTCTGTCACTAGTTTAGCACCCTGTAATTCCACCCCAGTCACCTCTGCCAGCACCCCAATTCAGCAGGGAGAGGCTGAAGGGCCTGGCACAGAGCAAGCACTCAGTAAATGACTTTGAATCAGTCACTGAATGACTGACTGAGGCATGTGTCCCCACAAAGACACTCACCATGAGTGTTACCTGCAGGGTAACACTCATCTACACACTGTTCCCACAGATTTACAAAATGCCAGCAAATAAAGATCAAGGGGCTCCTTCAGGCCAGAGTGAACATGGAGGTGGGAAAGGAGACTGCTCATTATAACCCTTTATAACTCATTATAACCCTTTCTCAAGCCTTGGGACCCAGGGGCACCAAGCACCCCTGGTGCTTGGAAGCAGGACAGATGGGAGGGAAGAAATTATATCCAACTTCTGCTCTGCTTCTTTCCAAAGGAGATCTCTTGGTTACTGGCGAAGACAAGAGGCCTAGCAGCCTCTTCTGTTCAGGGAGCCCGCCTCTGGGGCAGGATCACCAACCAGGGACCCTGGGTCGGCCAGGGCTCCAAGGGCTGGCATCAGACTTCTCCGGTGGCTTTGAGCGAGACAGGATCTTTGATTTTTCTCTCTGGCCCAGGTCCTGGGGGAGCTCTTCCAAGGAAGAAATCTCCAAGTCACTCTCAGCATCAGAAACCTATAGGGAGGGAAGGGGAAGAGGAAAATGCATTCTGACAATGGAGGATGAAATGCTGGACAGACATGAGGGCAAAATGCAGGTTTGGAAGGAGCAGGAGGGAGATGCTCCTTCTCCTGTTTGTTCCCATTTCCCTGTCTTGGAAGACCTGATTCAGAGACCCTGAGTCAGAGTGATTTCAAATGCTCCTGAAATCCCACTGGCCAAACCAAGGCAAGTTCTCTGGAAAGGCTTATGGCAAGTCAAGTTGCTCTTGTAATTTAAACTTTGTCCAGATTTGTTAATTCCCCACATTGATGGAGCTGAAAGCCCAGAGCATTGACTTTTCTGAATCCCTGAGCTGAATGCAGCCCAGGCTAATGCGCACCTCCCCTCCTCTCAGACAGCTGCTCTGAGGCCTGGTCAAACACCCTGACTCGAGGAGTAGCAGACGCTCCAGAACACCAGGATCCCCTAGCCTGGAAAGCGGTTGGGCTGTAGCCAACGGAAAAGCCTGAGCAGGCCAAGGGCCCAGGCAACCTCTGGGCCACGGACCCCACTCCAGAACTTTCAGTGCCCTCCTGGCCTTTGATAGGAACATCCTATGCGTTTTTTCCCAGAATGTAAGGCCAAGCAGCTAGAAACACCCTGGGCCGAGGGCAGCAGGCTCTGAGCAGAGCCTCAACCTGCTCTGGGACATAGGAGAAGGGACAAATACTTGTTTAATCATTTGGACTTCCTACTCATAAACCGCACACGGCCTGCACAAGAAAACAAACACATTATATAATAAGTGTATGATCTCGTGAGGACCAAAAAGTGATTGTCCACTCTCCTGGTCATCCCAAGAGGTGCCTTTTCAACTGAGAAGGGTGAGAGAGGAATGTGAAGTAACGAGCTCTACATCTTTCTGCCTAAGCAGGTAATGGGCATGTAGGAGTTGTTCCCTGACTGGAGGCAGTGGGGAGGGGGTCCTGATGGTAATGGTCCCAGAGGCTGATGGCAGCTAGAGTCTCAGAGAGGGAAGACCACCAAGACATTCTTAGTGATAAGGAATGACCTTGAATATTCTGAACAAAGATCTCTAGATATTCCCCTTCTATGTTGTCACCTACTACAATGTGCTGTAGGATGCCCCTCCAACACCCTGCCCTCAGAGAGAAGTCTCCTCTGCACACACATCCTGGAGTTGGGGTCCAGAGCTGACTGAAGGAAGGAGGTGGGGCCCATGATGGGATGAAGCCAAGCCAGAAGACAGAAGCTACTGCAAGCATCCGGGCATAGAACCAGGTCCCAGCTCTGTCAGAGGCGGGACATAGGAGCATGAGTGACCAGGAGAAACAATCTGTTGAGCAGTTCCTTGTGTAATGAACCAAAAGGCTTCTTAACATCAACAAGGATACAAATAAGAAGTGGCCATTCCTCCCCCTGTGCAGGGGCAGAAGAGACAGGGAGGTCACTGGCAATGTCCCACTAGGGCCAAGGCTGACACTACACCCCACCCCAGGGCCCCAACACTTGGAGTTGGCTCTATTGGAAATGGCAAGACAACCTCCAAGAGTCCTATGCCCTACCTGAGGCTTGTTTCCCGGCACGGCAGCCCTCTGGGGCCCAGTGTTAGGCAGTAAGAACAGACTGACCCCTCCAGAGGGCTTCTTCACTGGAGCTTCCAGCTGTTTCTCAAGGTTTTTGACCAGCGACTGCACTAGTGTTCCTGGAAGACAACCGGAGGGAAAATTCCAGAGAATGAATGCCTCATCCTTATAAGTCATGACCAGGCTCCGGTGTGGATAGAGGGAGTGTGGCGAAGGGTCAGAAGGGAGAAGGAAAAGCAGCCACAAAGAAGAGGCGCAAGGGCAGAGAGAAGGCCCAGGCCAACGTGTGCTGGTAAAAAGAGGCTTTGCCCATCTTAAAAATATAACTTCAGTTAATGACGTGAACAGAGGCTTAGGAAGCTGTTCTTCCCTCTTAATGGCAGGACCTCTGCCCAGCTGGTATATGAAAAGCAAGACTAACAGGCAAACACAGCCTCCTTCAACATCTTCACTGAGAAGAGAAGTATCATAAATGTAAATTATCACAGAGGGGCCAAGGGCCAGACAGACTTTCTGCAAACTCCATGCAGGAAGAGGGCTAAACAGGGACATAGACTATGAACAGACTCCTGGTGACATGCTAAACCCTGCGGGATGTCCAGGCCTCAGGAACAGCCAGGAAGCAGGGAGCTAACCACCACCTCGTAGGGTTCAAATGACTGAGGGCCTGAGCAGATGTCTGGGGCTACAACAGCCCTTGGTTCATTGATTCATTCAAGAATTGTTTGTTCGTTAAGGGGCGCCTGTGTGGCTCAGTCAGTTAAGCATCTGACTCTTTTTTTTTTTTTTAAGATTTATTTATTTATTTGTCAGAGAGAGAGAGAGAATACATAATCAGGCAGAGGCAGAGAGAGAAGCAGGCTGCCCACTGAGAAAGGAGCCTGATGTGGGACTTGATCCCAAGACCCTGGGATCATGACCTGAGCCGAAGGCAGTCGCTTAATGAACTGAGCCACCCAGGTGTCCCAAACACCCGACTCTTGATTTCAGCTTAGGTCATGATCTCAGGATGATGACACCAAGCCCTGAGTCAGGCTCTGTGCTCAGCATGGAGTCTGCTTGAGATTCTCTCTCTCTCTCTCTCTCTGTCCCTCACACACACACACACACACAAACACACACACACACCCGTTAACTCACACGGGTGTACTCTCTCAAATAAATAAATAAATAAATAAATAAATAAATAAAATCTTAAAAAAAAAAAAAAAAGAATTGTTTGCTAAGAGCCACTATGTCCAGGCACTGTGTTCCTCACAGTGTAAGGAACACTGTGTTCCTTACACTGTGTTCCTTACTTGTCTTGTACCAGTACCTCATTTTACAGCAAAGGAACCAAAACCCCTCACTCAGACACAAGCAGGTAGCAAGTGACAGAGCCCAGACTGTCTCAGAGGACTCCCAACTCCTGCTTCCAAAATCTTTCCACCCTGTCATCCGACCTGGTGGCTATCAGTACCTGGTTCTGGTGGATTCTGGTGGACTGGGAGGCTTGGAATGAGTGAGTGAGCTCCTCCAGTCTCCAACAGCTAAGCAAAAAAAGGGGCAAAATAAACCTCTCTCAGGTTCTTCCTTCTGATATCTCTGTAATCCCAGGAAAATATCTGATAGGAGGGAGGGTCATTCTCCCCAAGTTTCAATGAGTTGCCAAACCAGAAAACCCAGAGAAAATTACAGGGTATTTCCAGAACTAGAGAAATCTGGCCTGGAAAAGGTCTGTCCCAGTGGTCCCAGACCACTCACCTGAGGAAGCCAGCCCACCTGAGCTCTTGTTAGGGGGCTGGGCACTCCCCTCCGAGGTCTCAGTGTCAGACCAGTCCCAATCATCCTCTGGCCGGGACCCCATTCTGGAGGGACCTCGTGGGGGCTGGAGGGATGTCCGCTGCACCGAATTTCCCTCCTCCGAGTCCTCTTCAGAACTGAACGGGGGCGTACTGTCATGGAGGGGAAGAAATGAGGCCTATATGGACCAGAAACACTTTAAAAGCCAAACCTCACCACTTGTAAGCATGTTTGGTTTGGCCTGAGCCAGCCCTGCTCCTTCCTTGGGCCCGGGTGACAGTCAGGAGGTACCCTGGAGCACAGAAGCCACACCAGCAACTCTGTTAGAAGATGGGGACCAAACCCTCCTGGTGCAGCAACTAAGGCTTAAGGAAGAAATAGGGAAGGAAGGGTAGATTTGTCCCACCTGGGAACAAGGGATCCTGGTCTCTTCATGGGGGCTTGGGAGGGGACCCCACCTGAGGCGCCTCCTGTTCACTTCTGTCTCTGCCCCTCACCTGTTTGCAGAAGCCTGTGGGAAGCCCTGATAAGGACTGCCTGAGGCTGGGAGCCGCAGCCACAGACCCAGTAGGAATGCAGAGTCCAGGGCTCACCTCAGCCCAGGCCCTGGGGTAGCAGGGGTGCTGGAGCGTCCACGTGCTCTGGGACATGGAGCGGGGGTGGGCATGTGGGCCAGGCTGGGGCCATGGCTGCTGCGGCTCTGAAGAGTCGACGTGGGAGGCTCTGTTGGTTTGGATGGCAACGCCACATGCAGGGTCCTGGACTTCGTCTGTGCCTCTTTGATGACCAATGTGTTCTGCTGGCTTTTGACTAGAAACACAGAGAGGAATAAGTTCCAGGGCATGACTATCTGGGCCCTCAAGCCTGAAGAAGACAGAGAGGGAGGTTCTGGCCCACTAGAAATGGACAAGTCACTCTGTCACTCTATACCATAACAGTCACAGCCAATAAAGTCCTTGCCCCCACTCCCAACTGTCTGTCCTGCTGCTGGCTTGACTCAGGGTTGGGGACGGCCCATAGTTCCACCAGAGACCAGGAGAGCAGCTTGTGTTCCAGGGTCATGACATCATTCCAGGAGTCCCACGGGAGTCGGCAGGTCTGAAGAGGGGCCCAGCTTCCCTGCAGCTTCACCCTGCAGTCCTAGGGCTTGATCTCCCCAAAAGCCCCACCCTCTCTACCCACCCAGGCTGCAGCTGCGAGAGTTCAGACAACCTTGCAGGAAGGCCCTGCTGCCACCAGAGGTCACCACAGGACCACATGGGCCACCCACATCCACCACTGTCCTCCCAAACATGCCAGTGGCAGGAGGGCTAAAGGCAGACCCCAGACCCAGTGCCTCCCTCTTCTGAACTGCATCAAGTCCCATTGAGGCTGGGGTAGGAGTGGGGCAAGGATCCAGGATCAGCAATTTTTTTAATGGAAGAGAAGAAGCACATTGCAGGGAATCAGAGTAAGTTCTGTTGCATGAAACTCACATGTGTGGACTGTCACCGTGTAAATGTGTTTCTTACTGTAGTTCAAGATAGAAAACGTCTGAAATACACTGCTCTCTGAGAACGCATTTACACAGAAGTAGATCTTCTAGGAGGGGCAGACTGAAGGGAAGGGAAGGCAGACAAACTGGCTCAGGGAAAGGAACGGCGACAGCTGGTTACTGCACACCGACAGCAAGCTAAGCCCTCTACCTACAGCAGCCACCAAGCCCCGAGCCCTTAGGACAGTGTTGTTCTCCCTGCTTTACTGAGGATGCAGGAGATCCAGGGACTCAATCAAGGCCCACAATTCCATGGAAGGAAGTGGTCAGTACAACTGACCACTCCCCAACTCAGGTCATCAGCCACCCCAAAGCCAGGGTTCTTGCTACTCATGGCCTTGCTTCATCCCACAGCTTTGCCCCAAAACAAAAAGAGGCACAATCAAGGCAGAAATCAGAGGTGAGCATTCACATAGCACTCATGGGACCTAGAAAACTAGCATGTGGGCGTAGAGCTGGAAAGAGAGGTCTACAAAATGCTGTAAAAACACATTACTCATCTCACACCTCCAAGACATGCCCTGGAGAAGGTGGGGCCCCTGGACCTGGGAAGGGGGGCTCGGCAAGGGGTGGTTCTCACTCTTGGCTTTCTGACCATAGGAGCAAGGGCCAGACAGGAAGAGGCACCTGGAGAAACGAGGTACCTTTCCTCTTCTGAGCCTGTCCTCAGAAGATGCTCTCATTCCTCTTCCCTGCCTCCCTGTCCCCTCTCTCCTCTCAGCCCACGCACCCACACACCCCACCCCTATGCTTGGCCCCATCACACCTCCTAGTCTGGGCTGGTTTCCCAGCTGAGGTGGCAAGCCTTGGCACAGATCAGCCTCAATAGATTTTAAAATTATCGGTCCCTGTACCAACAAAAATCATCTCACATCCCCAGAGAATGTGTCCACACTCTGGAAAATTCCTTAGCATGAAGAGTTCAGGTTGGGTCTGCCTATACAGGAGGAGATAAGAGAATTGGTATCCCTCTGGCCACATATGAGGGAAAGGAGCTGCAACATCGTCCTGCACAAACAGCCTCGAGCCCCTGAGGCCCTCCCTAGAGCCCCCAGTTTCAGCAGCCCGGTGGATCTGGGAATCCTCCAGAAATGGGGGGGTTCTCAAACCTAAGAACACAAATTCCCTTCTTTCTCAGTACCTGGAGGACAGAGACTAGAGGGTCGTCAGCCACACATCTGAATTCTCCCCCAAGAACCACTGGGCCTGTCCTTGTCACAAGTCCCAGGGGCAAATCAGGGACTGTGATCTGGCCCAGGGAACCACAGTCAAGCTCTGAGGATGTGTGGGCAGGCAGAACTCCACCCAGCTTCTCACACCCTCCCTCTGCTCCCCAGCAGATTTTCCATCTGATTCCTATTTGCCTCCACCTGCAGCCCCAGTGCTCTCAGGCCTTGGGTCTTCTCCCGGCACTGACATGCCCCACTTCAGAACCAGAAACAGAATGGGCTACTCTCTGTTAGAGCAAAGTTCAAGTTGTGATCAAAGCAAGTAAAGTAGTGTAGAGCCAAGCTGCTGAGTGGGGCAGCAAGCTCAGAGCTGACCACAGGCCCAACTCTGGCTCTCCACCCACTTCCCTGGGTGACTCGGGCCCACTCCTGGATTCTGGTTCCCTCAACAGAGAACTTTTGGACTCAGTCATCTGTGAGGATGCTCCCCTCTCGCCCTTGAAAGTAATGCCCTGTTGGGGACAGCAGTGTGCCCTCCCTGTGTGCAAACCAGCCCAGATCCTCCCAGTCACTGCCCCCAGGGATGCCCTTTTGCCGGCTCACCTGGAGCCTTGGTGTCTGGCTGGGACGCTGGTGCCCTCTTCCTCTGTCCCTCCTTCACTCTGCTGGTGGCTTCCTTGACAAGCTTTTCCCTCAGACTCAGAAATTCAGAAAACCTCCGTGCCTTCTGCTCCCGCTGGGCTCTCAGGAGGGACTCAAGGTGTCTGAGAGTTTGAATGGAGATTCCCTTTGCATCCTAAAAAAGACAGACTTTCCTCTTTGAAGACAGAAGCGCCCTCATCCTCCCTCAAAGCCTCTCGTGCCTGCTGCTGGCCTAGGAGTCCCTGTGATCAGCGCTGGGTGTTCTCTGGCAGAGGATATGGTGAGCGTCAGAGCAGGGTGGGCAAGGGGTGCACATTCTGCACGAAGTGTGGTGGTTTAGGGTCTGGGAGCCTTGTCAAAACATGCATGGTAGGCACCTGGGTGGGTCAGTCAGGTAAGCGTCTGTCTTTGGCTGAGATCATGATCCCAGGGTCTAGAATGGACCCCGGCATAGGGCTCCCTGTTCAGCGGGGAGTCTGTTTCTCCCTCTCCCTGCCACTCCCTCTACTTGTGTTCTCTTGCTCTCATTCTCTCTCAAATGAATAAATAAAAATAAAAATAATAAATGGGCACAGAAGAAAGCAGCCCATGAGTGGAGAGCACAGAGAGGTCAGGACACAGGGTGACACCCCCAACCACCACTAGAAACGGAGGAGAGAGACCACACTGCTGCTGTGAGGTAAGGAGAAGCCATGTGGGTTTATATTCCCAGATATGAAAGGCTTCCCAGCTGAACAAGTAAGACGAAGAAGCCTACGCAGCTAAGAGCAATCAAACACTTGCCAGGTTAAGAATGCCACGTATCCAAATGGTAGGCAGCAGCCCTTGCAGCTGTGGCCCCTGCGCTTACTCTCTTTATCCCCATGCTTTCCAGTTTCTCTTCCAGGGTGTCCTCCAAGATTGGCCTGAACTGCTTCAGCAGGGTGGGGTTTCGCCTCAGAGCAGCCAGCACATTCTGCTGTCCGTCTCGGGAGTCCTCGAGATCTGCAGCACACAACAATCCACCAAGGTCAGCCTAGCCGCCCAAAACCTCCATTCTCAAAGTCACATAGCACCTGCGTGGCCCTCACCAGACCATGAGCCCAGAGCCACGGACCCCACCTGAGTGTCCCTCCCAGACACTAGGGATGTTTCTGCTGCTGGCTCCCACTGCTTCAGACCACATACCTGCCTGCAGGATTCTCCTCCCCTGCCAGTCCGGGCCGCCAAGATCTGGGCTCAGTGCTGCTCAGATGAATCTGGGATTTGTGGGCTTTGGACTTGCTCTTGAGCCCTAGCAGCGGCTTGTTGCTGAGCTCCACTCCTCCCCTCAACCCAGTTTTATTGAGACATAACTGACACAGAGCAGCTTATACATTTAAGGTATATAGCATAGTGACTTGACTTTATTCAGAGATTATCACAGTAAGCTTAGTTAACACCCGCCCTCTCATACAGATACAAAAGAAAAAAATGAAACAAGTTTCCCCTTGTGATGAAACCTCTTGGGGTCTACTCTCTTAGCAGCTTTCCCGTCTGTCTTCCAGCAGTGTTAACTCTGGTCCTCCTGTCCATGACCTCCCTGGCACTCGTTTCTGCTCTCACGGGCACCTTGTACCTTTTGACCACCTTCCTCCAATCCCCTTCCCCTACACCACCTCTGGTAACCACAAATTATGATCTTTTCTTCTACGAGTTTGTTTTTTGGTTTGTTTTGATTCTACATATAAAGGAGATGATACAGATTTGTCTTTCTCGGACTTATTTCATTTGACACAATGCCCTCAAAGTCCATCCATGTTGTCACAAATGGCAGGCTTTCCCCCCTTTTATGGCTAAATAATATTCCATTATATATATATGTACCTCAACCTCATTATCCATTCATCCATCAATGAACACTTAGGCTGTTTCTGTATGTTGGCGATTGTAAATCACAGATTCCAGGCCCTGCCGGCTGCCAGCCCTGTGTGATTCTGGCCCCAACTGACACTCTCACTTACTGCTGTACCACGTCTGCTCCCATCCAGGGGATTGAATTCTTCATGGGACAGACACCATAAACTCCCTTCAAGCTTACTGTCTCTAGAGATTAGAGACTCGCCCTTCAAAGCAGTACACAGAAGGACCACAAGAGTTAAAAATGCATATTCCCTGGCCCCACCCTCCAGAGAGTCTGATTCCGTAAGTCCAGGGAAGGGCCCTGGAAACTGCACTTTAACTTGTCTAAACGATTATGGTGGAGGTAAGCCACAGACCATACTGTGAGAAATGTGGACCCAGAGGATAATAAAATAAGCTATTACAATAAAATGTGGCCATTGCTGCAAAGAGGCCTTCCAAGGAGACAGGTCTAGTGTGGGGTGGGCAGCGGGAGGGAGGGTGGGCACACTGCCCTTAGAGCAGGACCAGCCCTTAGATTCACTCAGTAGACATTTTCTGATAAGTAATATGGAGAATGAACAAGCCTGTACTGGGGTGCTGGGGGGCACAGAAGAAGACCCTCAAGGGGCTCACATTCAAGAATGATGTCAACTGTGGCTGCACATTTGAATCTCCTGGGCCCCATCCCAAACTAATGACATCAGAATCTCTGAAGCTAGGCCCTAGACCTCAGATCTTCTAACACTCAAGCCTGAGAACCAAGTGTTCTAGAGCAATGGTTCCCGAACTGTGAGCCTGAGTGATGGCACCACCAGGTAACTTATTAGAAATGCGGATTTTCAGATCCCACTCCAACCCTACTGAGTAAAAAATTATGGATTGGGAACCCAGCAACCTGTGTTTTAGCAAGCTGCCCCCCACAAGGTTGATCCTCCTCCATCAAGTCCACGCTGGGGCACAAGCCCCAACCGTGGCCACACATCAGAATCACCAGGGGCTTTAAATACTAACGATGCCTGGAACCCACCTCCTATATGTTCTGTTAAGGTCGAGGGTGGGGGGCTGGTGGGGTCCTTGGAGAGTTACAAGTGACCTGGGTGATTCTTAATGTGCAGTCAGCTGCAGACAGCCACTGGTGTGACAGTGGGGCTCCAACAAGCATCAGGACGCCCAGAGATTGCAAACTGCGGGACCCCACCCCAGAATTTCTGACTCTGCTTATGTGGGATAAGGCTGAGAATCTGACAACTTTCCTTTCTAACAAGTTCCCAAGTGGTATTTTTCCTGCTGATCCGGGACTAGAAGAGGCAGGCCAGCATACAAAGAGGTCAAGCACAGTGGATCAGTGTGGGAGACACCAGCTTCGTGTGACAAGTGAGATGGGTAGGGGTCAGCCAAAGCACCCTCCTCAGCTCGGCTCTCCATGACTCGGCAGCCTCTGCGGAAGGATTTGGTTCCTCCACTCTATGGACCTCAGCAGGTCCAGTAACGTGTTGTGTTACTCAGCAGAGAGCTTCCCCCAACAAAGTTACATGCATCTCTAATTTGTACTTCTAAATTCCAAGGTTAAGTGCACAGGATGGGGGTGGGGAGTAGTAGAGGACTAGTTAAATAAATTTTGGTGGGGCACCTGGGTGGCTCAGTGGGTTAAAGCCTCTGCCTTTGGCTCAGGTTGTGATCTCAGGGTCCTGGGATTGAGCCCCACATCGGGCTCTCTGCTCAGTGGGAAGCCTGCTTCCTCCTCTCTCTCCCTCTGCCTGCCTCTCTGCCTACTTGTGATCTCTTGTCTGTCAAATAAATAAATAAAATCTTTAAATAAATAAACAGATAAATAAATTTTGGTTCACCCATCCAACAGAATACTGTAAAGCCCTGCAAAAATAATGAAGCAACTGTACATAAAGGGACAGGAAATGATTTCCCAAATAAGTTGTTGAGAAAGTAACCAAATACAGAGCAGTATGTATAGTATGATCCCATTTGGGAAAAAGGAAAAAAATGCATACACATATGTGCTTATATCTGCACCAAATATCTCTGGAAAGATAAATGAGAAAGCATAGCAGTGTGATCTCTGGGTGGAAACTGGATAGCCCAGCAGGAGGGAGACATACTTCTCACTGTACACACACCCTTTTGCTCGCTTGCTCACTTGCTTGCTTGCTTTTTTTTTTTCTTTTTTTCCAAGAGCATAGATTACTGTCTCAGAAGTAAAGGAAGAAATTTTCATTAAAAATCAAAATTCCGTGGGACGCCTGGGTGGCTCAGTTGGTTAAGCAGTTGCCTTCGGCTCAGGTCATGATCCCAGCGTCCTGGGATCGAGTCCCGCATCGGGCTCCTTGCTCTGCAGGGAGCCTGCTTCTCCCTCTGACTCTGCCTTCCACTCTGTCTGCCTGTGCTCGCTCTCGTCGCTCGCTCTCTCTCTGACAAATAAATAAAATCTTTAAAAAAAAAAAAAAAAATCAAAATTCCGGGGCACCTGGCTGGCTCAGCTGTTGGGCGTCTGCCTTCAGCTTGGGTCGTGAATCCCAGCATCCTGGGATCGAGCCCCACATCAGTCTCCCTGCTCAGCGAGGAGCCTGCTTCTCCCTCTCCCACTCCCCCACTTGTGTTCCCTCTCTTGCTGTGTGTCTCTCTCTCTGTCAAATAAATAAATAAAATCTTTAAAAAAAAAAAAAAAAATTCCGGGGACGCCTGGGTGGCTCAGTGGGTTAGGCCTCTGCCTTCGGCTCAGGTCATGGTCTCAGGTTCCTAGGATCAGGCCCGTGTTGGGCTCTCTGCTCAGCGGGGAGCCTGCTTCCTCCTCTCTCTCTGCCTGCCTCTCTGCCTACTTGTGATCCTCCTCTCTGTCAAATAAATAAATAAATAATCTTTAAAAAAAAAAATTCCCATGGTGAACTCTTTGGTGACACAAATAAAACCCTTTCCTGGGTGCATTGGTTGGGTCACTTTTATCATATCAGAGCCCAGCTCCAGAGGGCAGGCCCTGGTCAGCAGGTCAGCTGCGCGCACTCCCTGATCTCTCCTGGGAGCTCTTCTCCCCAACTCCCCCAGGAGCTCCCACAGTCAGAGGAAAACTGCTATTTTTTTTTTCCACTTCTTCTTTGCATCCCCTAAATCATCTGTTTGAGCTCTCTCTGCATACCAGACTCACCACCGAACGGACTGAATGAAAACAGAAGGTGCCCACGACTGTGGAGAGGGAGCCCAGGCAGATTCCGAATCCCGCCTCCGCCTACCTGCCGGCTCTGTGACTCCAGGCAAGTCGCTGGCCCTCTCTGGGCTTCCCCATCAGTGAGCCATCAGATCGCACCTTAAGGCCTGTGTGTAACCTGCCTGGCACACACAAGGTGCTTAAAGTACTCGTCTCATGTTCCTACTTCCCTTTCCCGGGCTTCCGGTAGCCAGACACAGTGAGGGAGAGACAAACTGGACAAGGAGGACAAATCTAATGCAGGACGAATCCTGCATTAGACACCGGGGAAAGAGAGTCAGGCCTCACCTTCCTCAGAAGAGTCTTCTTCTGTGACCACAGCCTTCAGGCCCTCGCAGGTCCCTGAGGAGAGCCCAACAGTTAGTGGCCCCAATGCCCCGGATACCATCCCTGACTTGGAGGAAAGTGCAGAACACAACGTGATTGCGGGCCAGAAAGAGCAAGCCTTCCAGTCGTTTCTTCACCAGGAGAGGCAGGACGGATGGAGTTGCAGTCATGAGCACAGACAGCTCGAGCCAGATAGACCAGAGTTTCCAGCCCAGCTTGCCCTTTGCTGGTCCTTCACAACCCCACGTGGCGGGGGGGAGGGGGCTGTCCCAGAACCTCAGCAAGCCCCAGTCTCCTCATCTAAAAAATGAGTCTGATAATGCTGGGTCCACATTAAGTAGTGGGGACAACATAATGAGACAATGAATCTAAAGTGCTTGGCGACACGCGTGGCACACATCCCAGCCCCAGCCCTCAGGACGTTCAAGGCCACAGGGAGGGTGCTTCTCTGACCTGCTGGCCAAGCTGGGGAAGGAACATCTGACCTAGAGGCAGGGATTAGGGACAGGCATGTGGGTTTGCAAGAAAAGGCAGAAAGGTGGCTAAAGAGACAGGACAGAAGTGGGAGTCCAACGGGCCAGGTTTCATAAGGGCCTGGCCAAGGTCGTCCACACAGGGGCGGTCTCCTGTGTGTTACTGGCTCCCTTTAGACACCAGCACGTCCATCCATGAGACACTCACACACACAAGAAACACACAGCAGCACACCAGGGTACCCAGAGGAAGACTACACATACTCTAGACAGGCCACATTCATATTCAACTTGCTACACCCTGAGAGGAAGGTCAAAGTTGATGGCTCGAACCCTAGGCATGAGGAATTAGAATCTTTTCGTGAAAAGCTCCATCAGTCACTGCCCGCAGGATCCTACTGTTCCCTGGGTCTCCACCACCCACAGAGAAGACCAGGCCAGGCCAGAATCCATCTGTCTGTCCCAGAAGCAGATCTCTTCTTGCCCTCCCTCACCCAGCCAGCGAGCCTGACACCCCATGACCCAGGAGCTGCTCTCACTGCCACCCACTCATTCTATAAACTGACTGGTGGGGGACAGGAGAGAGAAGAGGCCAAGACTATTAGAAAACACCCCATGAGAACTTACCCTCCTCCTTCCTGAGAGACATGGTCTGGATCTGCAAAGATACAGAACAGAACAGGCAGCCGGGAACCCTGCTCTGTGCCGTAGGCCTGCCCAGCACCATAAAGAAGGGACATTCAGTTTCCATATCCCCCACTGGGAACTAGAAGGAACTCGGAGACCGCTGCCCCAACCCCCCAGTATGCCTCCTGCCATCCATATGTAAGGGGGGTGGTGGCACTGAGGTTGAACAGCAGCATCCAGGATGGGGAGGCAAGAATGCTCCTCTTCAGAGAGGGACTGTGATTTGAAGGGCAGGAGCCCCACATGAGTGGAGTGGGACAGGCATACAGCAATACTGCTGGTACACTTGGTGGACAACCAGGGTGAGGCAGGCTCCCCCCACCATGGGGACATGAGCTGAGGGCCTCCTGGGCGGAAGGAGGCATGAGCTGGACAGTCATTAAACTGCTGAGCCCTCCCTTTTCCAGAAGGTGCCTCTTCAGCCTCCTTCCACACAGTTGCACATGGGACAGCCATCTGTGACAACGTGACCGCACACCACAACCATAGCCAAGTGTCTAGGTTGGGGCAGAGAACTCTGAATTGGAAATATGTGAAGTCAAGAGCCAGTGGCAGCCAACTGGTTTGGGGTTTGTTTGTTTGTTTGCTGCTTGTTTATTTGTATTGCCATATGGGGTAGGTATGATGAGAAAGCTGATCTTCAGAATAAAAGGAACAAGTTTAAGCAGATCTAGAGAAAAGGACAGAGACACACAGCAAAGGAAAACTCCTGACCACATTCATGTCTCTCGTTCTAGTTAATCCCAGACTCAGCTGCTCTCCTGCCTTGAACTTTCTGAGACATCCTGTCTATCCTTAAGACAAATTTCCTCTTCTGCTTAAGCTTCAGTTGTTTTTTATTACCTACTGATGAATGACACATCCAATGCCAATTGCCAACTACTTCTTTCTTTGCCTACCTCTATTCTAGAGACTCTAAAACTAATTATTTGCCTTCTAACCTTCCTTGCAGCTATGGTTGCCCATGTAATACAGCTCTGACCAATAAAATATAAGCAAAAGTCTGAGGAAGGGGCCTTTTCATCAACTTCTTCTACTGAATATGCTTGTGATGGTTGGGGCTATGGCAGCCATTTTGCAATTATAAGGGTCAAACATGAAAACAAAAGTCAACCCACTGAAGATGATAAAAAAGAAAAACTGAGTTTGGATTTTCAATGACATAATTTTGCTGCTAAACCAAGGCCATCAACTGTCACCTATTTTGACATGACAATACAAATAAACCCCTACTGATCTATTCTAAATCCAGGTTTAGCCAATGGGCTCCCTAGTGAAATATCTGCAAACAGGAGTCCCGGGGTAACAGAAGGAAGAAATCTCCAGACTGGACCTGAGGTGGCCAGAGCAGTGAAGAGCTAAGTGGCGGGAGGCCCAGTAAAATGAAAAGCAGAAGAGAGGGTCAGATCCATTACCCGAGTGAAGTACAGCTGGGAGAACTGAAAACACAAAAACCAGGGAGTGGGAACAAGAAGACTGAACTAGATAGTGACAGGAGGTGCTCTGCTCAGAGAATCTGTGTGGAGGGGGTTTCAGAAGCAAGGCAAGGCCCTGAGGCCACAGAGGGGCCCCTCTGATGGCAGAGACACCTGTCCCCTGACTTGCAACTCAAAAGGGGGAGCTGAGCCCAGACTGGGCAGAGAGTTAGCAGTAAGTCAAGGGGTCAGCTCTAGGAGAGAGGTGCTATGTGAGCAGATGACTTCTCACCATACTAATTTGTGTGACAACATCTTCAGCGTCCATTAATTTAGGACAAGTGTTTTGACCAGGAAAAAATGTCTGAGAACGCAATGAAAAGAGCCCAAGTTTTGCAGTGCACTGCCTGGCCAGGGCTGAATCCCCACACTGGCTCTTATAGGGTGTGCTCTGTGGACTTGAGGGAGGCACCTGCTTCTCCAGCCTGTTCCATCATCTGTCAAAGGAAGATGGGAGGAAGCCAATGTCTGCCTTGAAGGGCAGCAGTGAGGTTTAAATGAAGTCATATACCAAGTATCAAGCAGATGCCAGCCTTTAGACAGTGTCTGCTGTTAGTGTGAACTTAGCTCAGGCCCTCCGGACAACAGGGCTATCTTCAGCCTGGAAAGAGACAGCCGCAGCTTCGTCATTCTTTTCTCTCCTGAGAGAGCCTCGTTAATGAGACCACTGCCAGTGAGTCCGGAGAATCAAAGGAGATCCTCACAGAGAAGAGGCCTAGGGGCCCCAGGGCCTGGCAAGGAGGAGGGACAGACCTACCATCTCCTCCTGGGAGGCAATGAGCCTGGCTTGTTCCTGGAGCTGGGCGCGGAGAGCACTGATCTGGCGCTGGGACCGGGCAGCTGCTTTCCTCTGATCCTGAGACAGGGAGGCCCGGAGCATCTCGTTCTGCTCCTGCAGCTGGTGGGCACAGGGGACTCAGTCAGTCAGGTGTCGCAGCAACCTTGGAGTGCCCGGGAGCTGCAGGGCCTGCTCCTGGAGGCACATGCTGGCTGCAGTTTCACCTGAAGTGGGGTGGGGGCTTCCAGACCTGGGCAGGTGGCTTCTAACAGGATGGACTACTTTCCAGTTTGGGCATATTTCCAAGCTGTGCTTGAGGGGAAGTGAGAATTAGATACAGACCCCTACAATCAGGGCAAACAGGCTTTCTGTCCAGCATGACCACCCACGGAAGGACAGTCAGATAACCTGAGGCCATTCATGAGTCATCCAATGGTGTTTTTAGGGAAAAACCGGAAGGTGAAGAAAATACTGTCCCGTGCTGTTGTAAGAGTAGAGAGAAGATGAGACTGTTTCTATTTGCATAAAGATACTCTAGAAAAATACCCAAGAAAGCAGTACAGCCGTGGACAGACAGCCACGGGGTGGGTGATGGGGGCAGGTAGACAGAGTTGGGGTGGAAGTGAACCTCCATATATTTCAGTACATTGTACTGAGTGTGCCTTCATATGTTTCTTCCACTTTTGGAATAAATTAAACCGTATTTCTCATCTGAAGATGTTTCAAATAAAATAAAACCATCAGATGGTCGGGGCTCCTGGGTGGCTCAGTGGGTTAAAGCCTCTGTCTTCAGTTCAGGTCATGATCCCAGGGTCCTGGGATCAAGTCCCACATCGGGCTCTCTGTTTGGCCAGGAGTTTGCTTTCCCCTCTCTCTCTCTGCCTGCCTCTCTGTCTGCTTGTGATCTCTCTGTTAGACAAATAAAATCTTTTTTAAAAAACCCATCAGATGGGAATTACTGGAAATGGGAGTGCTGGCCTCTGATCTGAGCACCTGCCTCTTCTGGGCTTTCTGTAGGCAGTACCTGGAGCTTCTGATAACCAGCTTCCTCCTCAGGGGCATTTTCATAGGAGCTGTTTTCTCATCCTGAGGCCTGCTGCTCCCTATTCCCCGATCTCAGTATTTGACCCTTTCCATGTGGGCTCCCCTTGAATGATGGCTGAGGTTCTCCTGGGTGGGGTTTCAAGGAAGAGCGCAAACATGAAATGACCAGACAATGCATCTAAGGTTTCCAGGCCTGGTCTCTGTGGACGGCCTGAAGGGGTCCCTGCATAGGGGACCACAGAGTAAAGCAGGTGTTGGGTTCAGAAGACAAGTCCCAGAGACCCTGACTCCGGGCCAGGGAGGCTGCTGTTTGGGTGGCTGACCCCTTCTGGGGATTGATTGGGGTCAGCCACCAGGAACACCATCAGCAACCAAATACTGGTCAGTTTGAGGGGGCTAGTGATAGAGGATGGGGGTGCCGTAGGGTAAGAGGAGGTTTCAGGAAACCCAGCTCCCCCTGACTACCCAGAGTTACCTCTTGCTTCTGAGCTGCATGCTTTCCCTGAAGTTCCTTCATTTTTCTCTTCCATTCTGCTTTCTGAAAAAGATAAACAGGACTCTGGATATCAGAATGTACTACAAAGCTACAGGAATTAAAAAGTGCTGGCTCATGATTAGGCAGAGTAGTAAAAAGAACAGAAAGCCCAGACAAAGACTGGGGGGTGGTGGGGGATAGAATCTTACTCTGGGGGAAATAGATTATTGACAAATGGAGTTCAAACAGGTGGTTAACTACCTGGAAAAAAAATATATGAACTTGAATCTTTATTTCATATCTTAAACCAAAATAAATTTTAGGTGGGTCAAAGATTTAAACTTAAAAATTGGAAGTGATATGGTAAAATGGTACCATAAGAAATTCCAGCTCTCAAACCACCCTCAGGTGCGGATTCCTCTGTGGGAGCCCAGGAACCCAGCTGAGAGTTTCTGACACTTCAAAAGAGGAAAACAAAAAAAAATAAAAAATAAAAAATAAACCTGAGAACAGATGCATTCCAGAGAAGTTTCACTTTACCTGCCTCAGCTCTCCCCAAGGAGGCACAGTTTGATGCCTAAAGAGACACCCCCTCAGCCTGCAATTTTTCCTATGAAGGAAAGTGAGAGCAAGTGAGCACCCACCGCCCCAGCCTCATGGGGTGCTGCCCAGGAGGCCCACTTCTTTCCCCCGCCCTCAGAACTGGGGGACAGGGCAGAGCCAAATCAGCCTGTGGTGCCCAGCATGGGGATCTCAACAACCATCCACAGATCCGACTGGCTGGTTTGTAGACACCAGGAGGTGTAAGATGAGAAGTATTTACCTGCAACCAATATTAAGTTACTATCAGCTTAAAATAGACTGCTGAACTATAAGATGGTTTATGTAAATCTCACACTAACCACAAAAAACCGATAGCAAATATGCAAAAGGTGAAGGAATCAACGCATACCATTACAAAATAAAACCATCACATCAAAATGGAAGGCAGCAAGAGAGGAGGAAAGGAACAAAGTAACTACAAAACAGTCTGAAAACAATTAACAAAATGGCAATAGTAAGTCCTTACTCACCATTAATTACTTTAAATTTAAATGGACTAAGTCCTCCAATCAAAAGACACAGAGTGACTGAATGGATTAGAAAAATAAGATCCAGCTATAGGCTGCCTACAAGAGATTCATCTCAAGGACACACATAGGCTGAAACTGAAGGGATGGGAAAAGATATTTCATGCAAACCACAACCAGGAGAATGGGGTAGCTATAACTCCGTCAAAGGCTTTAAGTAAAAAACTGTTACAAGAGAATAGTCACTATATAATGATAAAGTGGTTAATTCATCAATATAACAATTGTAAATATAGAAGCATCCAAAATCAGAGCACCTAAACATATAAAGCAAATATTAATACAACTGAGGGGAGAAATAGCAATACAGTAAGAGTATGGGGCTTCAATGGCCCACTTTCAACAACGGAAAGATCATCCATGCAGAAAACCAAAAGGGAACACTAGACTCGAATGTCAGTATAGACCAAATGGGCAAGACAGACATATACAGAACATTCCACGCAAAAGGAGAACCACCTAAGGAATGTGAAAAAATATTTTGCAAACCACGTATCTGATAGGGAGCTCACATCCAAAATATAAGGAACTTCTATACCTCAGTACAAAAAGAAAAAAAAAATTAATAGACAAAGAGTCTGAATAGACATTTCCCCAAAGAAGGCCTACAACATTAGACATTAGTGAGCACAAAAATGTAAATCAAACCACAATGAGATACCACACCTTACACCTGCAAGATGGCTAAGATATAGGTAGATAGATAGATATATAAAACAAGTGTTGGTGAGGATGTGAAGAAAAGAAGATCCTCATACACTGCTGGAGGGAATATAAATTGGTGTAGTTATTATGAAAAACAGAGTGGAAGTACCTCAAAAATTAAAAATAGACTTACTCATTTCCTCTGGTATCTCCCAGGTAGACATGAGATGTATGTGTTAATAAACTTGTTTGTTTTTCTGTTATTAAAAAAAAAATTTAAGGGTGCCTCAGTGGCTCAGTCAGTTAAGCATCTGACTTTTGATTTCAGCTCAGGGTCATGAGATGAGCTCCACAACGGGCTCTGTGCTCTGAGTACAGTCTGTTTGTACCTCTTCCCCTGCACCTCCCCTCTCTTGCAAATGCCCTCTCTCTCTTTCTCAAACAAATAAATAAATAAATAAAAATTTTTTAAGAATTAAAAACAGAACTAACATGTAATCCAACAACCCCACTTCTTGATACTGACCCAAAAAAACTGAAATCAGGATCTCAAAGAGATACCCTCCCATGTCCATTGCAGCATTATTCACAATAGCCAAAACAGGGAAACCTAATAATCCACTGATAGATGAATAATAAAGCAAACATGGTACATACATACACTGGAATACTATTCAGTCTTAAAAAAGAAGGAAATCCTGCATCAACATGAATGAACCTAGAGGACGTTACACTATATGAAATAAACTAGATAGGAATGACAAACACTGTATGATCTCACTTACTTGTGGAATCTAAAACTCATAGAAACAGAGAAAGAATGGTAGTTGCCAGGGGTTAAGATGAGGAGAAAGTGGGAAGGTTATGGTCAAAGGGTACAAGGTTTGTTCTACAAGATATGTTGTATATTTAAAATTAGCTAAGAAGGTAGATCTTATGTTGTGTTATCACCACACACACAAATAAAATAATAATAATAATAAAGAATGTGGGAAGAAACTTTGGGAGGTGATAGATATGACTGTGCCCTGATGTGGTGATGGTTTCAAAGGTAAATACTTATTCCCAAACTCACTGAGTTATGTACACCAAATATGCACAACTTCTTACATGCCAATCATACCTTAATAAAGAGGGACGTATGAATGAAGGAATAAATAAATAAATAAGGCCTTAAAGGAAACACAGAAACATTTTCTTTTTAAATCTCTGAGTGGCCATATACAAAAGATTGATAATTTGATCATTTTGACCACATAAACATTATTAATTTCATATGGCCAACAAAACTGGAGGCACAATATTGTGGGGGAAACAACCACAAGAACAAGGACGCCTGGGTGACTCAGTCGGTTAAGCATCTGCCTTTGGCTCAGGTCATGATCCCAAGGTCCAGGGATTGAGTCCAGCATTGGGCTCCCAGCTCAGCAGGGAGCCTGCTTCTCCCTCTGCCTGCTGCTCTCCCTGCTTGTGCACTCTCTCTCTCTCTCTGACAAGTACATAAATAAAATCTTTTTTAAAAATTAAATAGCCACAAGAACAAGAAAAGTTTGGGTTAAGTTCCATATATCATAGAAACTCTCAAATTGGTAAGGAAATCCATAGACGAGGAGGCAAATGATGAGAACAGAGGCCATTTCTTAAAGTGAAACCTGTAAAACATCAAGTAGTAAAAACAATTTACCAATCTCAGTTAGACTTTAAACTCTTTCTTAACAATCTTAGCAAGCAGAAGCAGAAGCACAATCTGATAGAGTGATCAGGTCCTTCCTTGTCCTGGAGCAATCAGTGACACAGACCAAATGTAGCTGGACCGTTGTAAGATTCCTCCAGTGGTGGCCGGAGCCACCTCCTGCAGCCTCAAGAAAGCAGACTGGGTGCCAGCCTCTCCAACTCCACACCCAGGGGCCTCTCAGCGGCAGCATGAAATCGGCCTGGGTGGGAAAACTTACACCATGGACAATGGCAACTGCTACAAATTAAAGCTTTTTTCGGTCCAGAGAGTGGTTGTTGGATATTTACCATCACCAACAAGATCCACTGGAAATGCCTTCAAAACAGGAGACTGTCACACTTCCTTAGAGTTGTTTTCAACTGGGTTGGAACCAAAATGAGGGTGAAGGTACCCAGTAAGGGACATAACTGTATGTATTTTGAAAAGATGCCAAGCAAACCTGATATTGCTCCCATGTATATACCAGCCTCACCTGAGAACCCTAAGAATCTGATCCCATGCTTTCATGTATCGGCAGAAGGTCTGCAAAGGTAAAACCTGATGTCTTCCACATGAAAAAATGCTCAACATCATTAGCCATCAGGGAAATATGAATCAAAACCACAATGAGATACCACCTTACACCAGTCAGAATGGCAAAAATTAACAAGACAGGAAACAACTGTTGATGAGAATGTGGAGAAAGGGGAACCCTCCTACACTGTTGGTAGGAATGCAAGCTCGTGCAGCCACTGGAAAACAGCATGGAGGTTCCTCAAAAAGTTGAAAATAGAGCTACCCTATGACCCAGAAATTGCACTACGGGATATTTACCCCAAATACATAGATGTAGTGAAAAAAGGGGGCATATGCACCCCATTGTTTACAGGAGCAATGTCCACAATACCCAAACTGTGGAAGGAGCTGGGATGCCCTTCAAAAGACAAATGGATAAAGAAGATTTAATCCATATACACAATGGAATACTACTCAGCCATCAGAAAGGATGAATGCCCAACTTTTGCATCAACATGGATGGAACTGGAGACAATTATGTTAAGTGAAGTAAGTCAAGCAGAGAAAGACAATTATCATGTGGTTTCACTCATATATGGAACATAAGCAATAGCACAGAGGACCATAGGGGAAAGGAAGGAAATCCAAAGTGGGAGAAATCAGAGAGGGAGATGAACCATGAGAGACTATGGACCCCAGGAAACAACCCAAGGGTTTCAGAGGGGAGGAGGGAGAGGGGGTAACTGTGTGATGGGTATTAAGGAGGGCATGTGCTGTGACGAGCACTGGGTGTTATAAGCCACTAATGAATCACTGAACAATGCATCAAAAACTATGATGTACTATACAATGGCTAACTGAACATAATAAAATAATAATAATAATAATAAAATAGAAAATATCAAACTGCATAATGCATAGAGAAGATAAATATTGTTTTGTTTAAAATATATTTCCATTTTATTTGTACATACATGAACACATCAACATAGGTCTATCTGCGTATGTGCACATATATGTATATGTAAAATGTAAAATTTTCTTACTGTGCATGAATTCAAAAATTTTAAAGGTTAAAAAAAAACAGAAACAAAACAAAACAAAAACCTAATGTCTTCCAACTTCCATAAAGCCAAGAGCAAAACTGAGAGACTTTGTTGAAAACAATATGGCTGGCTGTGGGGAAAAGGGCAAGAGCCCTCAGCTCACCTGAATGTCCATCTTCTCTCTCAGGACCTGGAGCTCCTGAGTCTGCCTGAGTCGCTCCTCAGACTCCTCATCCCGCAGTGACCCGAGATTGGACTCCACCACACTGTGGGACTGCAGCACCTGCAGTTTCTGAAAAGTCAGGGCCAATTTTATTCAGATGAAGATCTAATCTTGATGTTGTCTTTTATACGGACAGAAGGGCCCACCACACCCCACCACAAACTCCAGCTTGTCTTCACCGGACATCTATGTGCCTGCATATACTCACACAAGTCTGCATTCCCCTCCACGAGGGTTCCCCTGAGAGCTCAGTGCTTACACAGGAGAAGCAGGAGCCCATGGACAAAAAGAATTCAAGAGCAGAATTTCAACTGCACTGAAATTCAACTGTACCCAAAGCCCAAAGCTCACCAGACATTTCTGCCCCCATTTCTTCCTCAGTCTTGAATACGCTGAAGAGAATCAGACTCTTAGAGGCTTTGGGAGGGTCTCATGCACTCTGGACCATTCCCTGAGCACTCCTGTCCCTCTTCCCATCAAAAAATGCTGGCTGTCACCAAGAAGGCCTGGCTTTGCCTGGCTTGGAGTGGTGTCACCAATACCTAGTGACTCCTGAGCATGCAGTGTGTAATCGGAAGGAAAAGGCACAAAAAGGGGGATCCAAGAGAACAGGCCTTGCCACCTGTGGTTACACTTTTAAACACACCACTTCTGCAGTCACAAAAGCAAATTATCTCCATCTCTATTACCACACCAAACGCACAAGCCCCCCCATTAAAGCTTTAAAGAACTGCACGTCCCTGAGTTTAACTTGTTACCATTCTTCAACTCTTCTAGACTGCTAAAGCAGTATCAGGTAAAATCTTAACCATTTCTAATTGAGTATTATCATAGAGTAAAATGCTTTTTCAAGTGTATGTGCAACCCTCAGCTTCTGATGTGTCATTACTGTCTTCACACCGATGTTTAGACAACCAGAGAGCAGGATTTCTCGGCATCACAAACCTTCATGGCAATTTCCATTCAACTAGGGACTCCTTTGGCAGCTGGATTTACCCTACATCTTCTCTCAAGTTCTCTCTGCCGTCAGGCAACTTAGCCAAAGTAAGCTCACAGGCCTTGGTATCAAAGAGAAAATTTTGAGGAGAAACATCTTCAAGAAGTATTTCCCTTTCATTGGCCCTCCTAACACCAAGGGGAATCTTTTCTTGTGTAATGAGACAGACAGTCTTACTGTGTTATTCATTCCCATGGTAAATGAAATCTTATCTTTTTCTCCCCTAAATAAGAAGAAAAACTAACAAAGTAATTATCCAAATACACTGAGATGTGTGTATCCAGTTTGGTTCCTATAATAATAAAATGTCACTTGAGAGGAGATGGGGGCGACATACGGACACAAAAAACACAGCATAAGCAATCCTATAGAGGAAAGACCAAAAAAATGATGTTCCAGTTTAGGAAAATGTGATCCAAGTTAAAAAGAAACCATGGATGGTAAGAATTATGTCCTTATTTATCAAAACTTCAAATTTCTGAACTGAAGGAACCCTCTGAGGTGGTTCCTGAACAATAACTCCAAATTCAAACTAATACCTATCTATCAAATGTCTAGTCAGCTAACACCATTTTGGGGGGAGGAATGGGAGTCAGCAGGGGTGTGGGCGAGCTCAGGAATGATGAGCACAGAGTTGGTAAGAGCATGAGCTCCATGGGGTAGAGTGGCATCTTGTCGCCCACATATCATCCCTGACCACATGCGGGAACATTTAGGATGGGAGGACTTGGGTCACTAGAGATAAACACACACACACACACACACACAAAATCATCATCATCATCATCATCATCATCTCAACCCCAAGCCTTCCCCATCCATGACTTCCCATCTCAGATTGAGATGATGGACCACCCAAGATCCCACGCATATCCTATCTCCTCCTGGAAAAGTTGGCCAGGTGTTTCTTTAGCAAAACATAGAATGATTGTGAGAAATGCGATCAGACAGTTCATTTTCAAAAACAAAAAATATATATATATATATTCTCCTTGATGCTAGCAGGACCAATAATTAGAGCTAAATATATTCTGAACATATTTCTCCTCAAAACATTTTCAGCCATACAGTCATACAGGCTTATATGGGAAGATACAGTCCAGGGATAATAACCTATAATAAGGTTTTCCTGAATAAACCTGACAGTAGACCCAGTAGAAGAGCAGAGGCTTTGAAGTTTCATAAGTCAAGTTCAAATTCCAGGTCTACCTCTTAGTAGCTGTGTGACCCCATAACATGGGGCCTCAATGTCTTCTCCTGCAAAGGAGGAATGATAATAGCTTTCTTTTAAGGAACTTTAAAAAAGAAATAAGTAAACAGATATTGTACCTACTTTGAGAATGTTATGGTTGTTTTGTTGTTGTGAGGATTAAAAGTTAATGTCTATATATAAAGTGACCCACACAGGAGCTGGAAACCAGTAACTACAGTCAGTAAATCTTATTATTATGTGTGATCTCCACAGACCCCAGCAGAATGCCTGGCAGGTAAGCAGCACTCAACTCACAATTTGCTGGGAGAAAAGTGCATTCATTTAAATTTCGCTTCATCTCTTGTCCAGTGATGAAAGAAAGCTCTTTGCAAAAATAAAGATAATGTCTGGGAAGTTCTTACTACATACCAGACAATGTTAAGTGCTGTCTATGTGCTAATGTAGCCCTTTCAGCAACCTATCTTACAGAAAAGAAACTGAGACACAAGAAGGTTAAGTAACTCACCTAAGGTCACACAGCCAGTATGTGACAGAACAGGGATTCGATTCCTGGCACCGGCCTCTGTTACCCGGCCTCACATTATATTAGCCCAAATGGCAGATGAAATAAAACTAGTACAAACTAAGAAATAAATTTTGAGAATAAACAGCTTTTTAGCAAAAGAACTTTCAATGCTTTTGTGTTGGGTACCTCTTCTAGCGCAGAGTTATGGCTGGCAACACTTTTAAATTCATCCCAAAATAATTTTTTTAGCTTGTCTATTTCCTCATATAGCTTGGCCCGCTCTTTTTCTTTCCATTCATCAAATTCTTTCTTAGCTTCTATTTCCTTCTGACGGGTGATCTCTGCTTCCTGGAAAGAAAAGCAAGAACAATAGACTCATTAATTCCACATTATGGCAAATATTGATTGAGAAAATGCTAGGGCTCCTTGTCTGGGCAAGTCACTATGGAGACCCAAAGAACATTCATTACCACAGTCCCCATCGTTTGGTCATGGAGCAGGACAAGTCTTATCTGAACTGTAAAGACCCTTGAGGATAGGGACCCTGTCTTTTCTCTCTCTTTTTTCGAGGCATAGTTGACGCTCGATAAACGAGGAATGATAAAATGAGGAAATGAATGAAGAATGACTACATGAAGGAAGGAGTGAGGCAACTTTACATATCTTCATTCTACAATTATCTACTAAGTGCATCCCTGAAACTGGACTTTGGAGTTTATCCAGTCTTTGTTCTCAAAAAAGCGAACCAGCCAGGTAAAGTAAGAAGCTAACATTCTGGTCCAAATGCCCTCACAGGGTACCAGAAAAGGCAGGAAAGTGAAATTCTCCACTTTACATTTGGTCATACAGATCTGGAAAAATAATTGAGTTTTCCTTCCCAGACAACCTAAAATCATTTGCCACACTCAGGAAGATGCCACCCTGGTGCCAACTCCCAGCAGCAAAAAACCAGCCAGACTTCTGGTCCTGTGGGAGACAGGTGCCCCATGGGTCTCCTGGGTAGTCCACAAGCAGCTCTCCCCGGTGCCTCCTCTCCATGCCCACCTGCAGCTGCCGCTGCCTCTCCGCCTCCCTCTGGGCTTCCAGCTCTCCTTGGGTCCATTTTAGCTTGGCCCGAAGCTCTTCCAACACCTCCTCCACTGGCTGTTCCTGCTTCTTCTGCTTCTCTGTGGGGTCCACGAAAAGAAAGGGTGGTCAGTTTAAGTGAAAAAGTGAGTGGAGCACCGTTCCTCGCCTACGCAATCAGCCACACCTCAGGCTGAGACCAGTTCTGCCACTTCCATTGGACACTGACCAGGGGCAAGTGACTTAACCTCCCCCACCCTCAGTTTTCCCAAGTTGGAAAATGAAGATAACAGCACCCAGCTCAGATGGGTTGTTGTGAGGATGAAATGTGATAGTGCAAAGTGCTTAGCATACTGCCTGGCCTGACAGCTCCATAAACGTGAACTATGATTGCCATTGAAAATAACTATTTGGGCAGTCCTGACTCATGCATATGTAAACACGAGATCAGTAGAGTAACAGAAGCAGAATACGAAATAGCACGTGCACAGTGATTATTGATACAAAAAAACATATCAATGGGTCCTGACAGCCATCAGAGAGGAGTTGAACATAGTGAAGATAATTGTAGTTTGAAGTTCACTTTGTTCAGAAACACAGCAAAGTATTAAGTTTCAAATGAAAAAAAAAAGCAGCATGTATTATGAAGGAAAATTTCAGCCAAGATTGCTTTAAGTGCATGGATGCTTTAACTTTTCTAAGATTAATAAAAAAGAATGAATTATAAGAGAACATTCTAACTAAACCACATACTTATAAACCAAGAGTTACAGGTTAATGAAAAAGACACCAATAGTACTTGAACATTTGTTACTTTTCAAAGTACCTTTAGTTCCTATTAGATAGATGGCATCATTATTAAAACTCTAAGCCTGTCTCTGAAATGAGATATGGTTTTCCCCAGATTGGACTTTTTGGAAACAAGCAATTTTTTGATGTAGTGAAAATTAATTTGGGTTAACAAAGTGATTTGAGATAGTATGAAAAAGAAGAACAGGGGTATCTGAAAAGCCAGCTGCCTGAGAATAAAAAGATCATGAACATTAATTTAGCAAAAGTTGCCTTAAGAACATACTTTCCCTCTCCTTCAGCACTTAACCTTAAGAAAATAACAAGGAATATGCACAAAGATTTATATACGGGAATGTTGATCATCATATGATTTCCAAAAGGGAAATTTATTTTTTTTTAAGATTTTATTTATTTATTTGACAGAGAGAAATCACAAGTAGTCAGAGAGGCAGGCAGAGAGAGAGAGAGAGAGGGAAGCAGGCTCCCCGCTGAGCAGAGAGCCCGATGCGGGACTCGATCCCAGGACCCTGAGATCATGACCTGAGCTGAAGGCAGCGGCTTAACCCACTGAGCCACCCAGGCGCCCCCAAAAGGGAAATTTATGAGTAACCCATATAAAGTACAAAGTAATTTAATCGTGAAATAAATTGTGATAATCAGAGGATGGGATACTATGCAGCCATTAAAAATCATATTTTCCAAGATGACTGAATGACATTGAAAATGTAATATATTCTTAATTGAAGATAAGCAACAGTTAAAACTGCATAGTATAGGATTATATATGTACACAGAAAAATAATGACATAGAACAAACCAAAATATTAACTAGCTGATACTGTCCATGGTTTTTATTTTCTCTTTTCTACACTTCTGCATTTAAATTTTCCAGGTCAAGGGACACCTGGGTAGCTCAGCCAATTAAGCTTCTGCCTTCAGCTCGGGTCATGATCCCAGAGTCCTGGGATTGAGTTCCACACCAGGCTCCTTGATCAGTGGGAAGCCTGTTTCTCCCTCTGCCTCTGCTCCCGCCGCTTGTGTGCTCTCTCTCTCTCTCTGGCACCTAAATAAATAAATAAATCTTTTTAGAAATCAACAAACATTTTAAAAAGATAAATTAAATTTTAAAAAATTTTTCCAGGTCAAAGACATTTTTCCCAGCTTTTTATTGTGGTAAAATATATATACTATAAAATTCAGCATTTAACCATTTTTAAATGTACAGTTCAATGGTGTTAAATGCATTCATAATTCATAATTCTGTGCAACCATCACCACCATCCACTTCCATAACTCTTTACATTCTTGTAAAACAAAAACTCTATATGCTTTAAATAACTCTCATGGACCCCCTCCCCTGGCCCCCCACAACCATCACTTTACTTTCTGTTTCTATAAATTTGATGA
Organism: Mustela erminea; assembly: GCF_009829155.1. Taxonomy (NCBI): domain Eukaryota; kingdom Metazoa; phylum Chordata; class Mammalia; order Carnivora; family Mustelidae; genus Mustela; species Mustela erminea. The sequence continues at coordinate 95,345,521 of NC_045614.1, forward strand.
CTCTAGGTACCTTGTATCAGTGGAATCACACAGAATTTGTCCTTTTGAGACTGACCAACTTCACTTACCATAATATCCTCAAAGTTCATTCATGTTGTAACATGTTACATAATTTCCTTTTTAAGGCTGAATCATATTCCCTTGCATGTATATACCACATTTTGTTTATCTAGTCATCTGTCTATGGACATTTGGGTACTCCGACATCTTAGCCACAGTGAATAATGCTGCTATGAACATCGGTATACAAATATCTCTTCAAAGACATGTCTTTTTATCAGAAAAACTCATTTAAGAAGAAGAAAATCTGGGGGCACCTGGGTGGCTCAGTGGGTTAAGGCCTCTGCCTTTGGCTCAGGTCATGATCCCAGGGTCCTGGGATCAAGCCCCGCATCGGGCTCTCTGCTCAGCGGAGAGTCTGCTTCCCGCCCACCCCCCCCCCCCCCGCCTGCCTCTCTGCCTAGTTGTGATCTCTGTCTGTCAAATAAATAAATAAAATCTTTAAAAAAAACAAAAAAAGAAGTAGAAAATCTGTTTTTCTTTAGCAGTCTCCAATACAGAGCCAAGAAGAATTAGATTATATAATAAATGCATAACAATTAAGTAAATGGTGCTGTTTTAAAACTCTAAGTCTGCTCTTTGAAAAGGAAATTAAAATGAAAAAAATAAGAAAAAAGTTTTATTTAATGAGATTTTTATATTTATATGATTTATATTTTCATATTTATATTTAATTTTTGTGTTAATAGCTATTTCTTATGAACCACAAATGTAGATATAAAGAATGTAAATCTCTTTATGGGGGAACATACAGTCTCTCTACTTGTTTTGGAATTTGAAATGGTAAAATTAAAGCGATTAATTCATAGTTAGCTCATGTACATACAAAATGTCAAAGACCTGGTCTAACTGCTCATTAACCCCCCTTAAACCCCTTCCTAGTTAGCATCAAAAAATAGCAGATTCATAGGAGAATGGAAGGTGAGGACCCTTCAGAGTCATGCCATTTGACTGCCCCATTCACAGCAAAAGCCACTGAGACTCAGAGGGGGTGCATTGACTGTGGTCACATCATAGAAAGGAATAGAGCTAACACCAGAACTTACCTATCTGACTCCCTTCTTCTCTACACACATGGTCAGAAACCCTTCCAGGCCCACATGGGATGGGTCCCCCACCACCCCACAGTAGATGATGAGATCATCCCCTTCTTTACTGGATAAGGTCTGAGGACAGCTATGATGGTCTACATGCCCCACACCCACTGCAGACCAGCCCAGACTCTTCGACCATCCCAGGAGGGCCTCCTGGACTCACCGCCTTCTGCTGTGCCTGTGTGCCTGCGTTGGATGTGGCCCCGGAGGAAGGTGGCATTCATAAACGTCTTGTCACACAGGTGGCACTGCACAGAAGGGAAATGGTGGTAAGCCAGGATTACATCACCTGGCTCAACCTAGTGTCCTCCCAATATCAAAATTCCCATTTCCGTGGGCTTCCAGGGCTGCTTCAGAAATGAAGATTTGATCTGAATGCTACGGTGCGCTGGGAACTGGTGAGCACTGACTAGGTATTTGAGGACACCAAGGAATTTTTGTTGGTTTTTTCAAGGCATGATGATGCTCTTGTGTTTACATTTAAAAGTGAGAGTCCTTGCCTTTTAGAGATACATACTGAAATAGGTATAGATAACACCATACACTTAACACACTTCAAAGTGACGTAGGGGTGGGGCAAGTGGGTAGGGGAACACATGCAAAAATATTGATAGTTGATAAGGTAATGTACAGATGAAGGTTCATTACACTACTCTCTCTTTTGTACACGTTTAAAAATCTTCACACTACAAAGGAAAAAAAAAAAAAAAGAAAGCCAATGCCCAGGTCCCACCCCTGGGATTGAGAACAACCAGAGCAGAGGATAGAAGATAATAGTATCTCTAATTCTACTTCACTCTCCTCAAGCATTTCAGACACTGCCAATCTATCATATCATCTTTTTACTGTAAAATTTCAAACTTTCTCCAACACAACAAAATTGCAGGTTGCCAATCCTACTCAAGCAGACTAAGAGGACAGATTATTTGCGATCTTTACACAAATGTGACAGAAATTGCCAGTTGTCCCCCAAGACCCATTTTCCCTCTTTCCTCAGTAATAGAAACCCTTATTTTTAGCTGATCATAAGGTTAATGAGAATAAACAATTTATGCTCCAACCTCCCTTGCCATGTGACTAAATTCTGGCCAATGACATATAAGCAGAAGTGATATACACAACTTCTAGAAAGTATTATTAAGGGAGTTAGGACCGCACAGTACCAGCTCCTTCTTCCTCTGACAACAGAACTCCCAAGTTTTCTTCAGGGGAGTTACCCTGCTCCTCACTCTCCAACCACAGGCTTCTGTCCATCCCCAGCCCAAGGTGGGACATGTGACCTAGACCAAAGCCAGTCACAATCCTGAATTCCCAGGGACCTGTGAGTGGCTCCCAGATGGATAGGAGATCAAAAACAGCCAAATACAGGACAGTGAAAAATGGCCCAGATCTCTGGGACCAAAGTGGGCCTTCTATCATGCCAGCCTTGAACCTGGGAAAATGAGATACTGGCATTGGTGGCCCAACTTCCTACCACACAGACAGACTCTTTCTGAGAATGGAACCCACACTAAAGAAGAGTTGCCAACAGCTACAGAAAAACAAACTAATTTCTAGTGCCATCATCTGATTCCAAGGACAAGCCACATATGAGTCCCACCAGAGCTCTGAATTTTTCAGTTAAAGTAACCAATAGATTCTTTATTGGCCTAAACCAAGTTAAACTGCTGCTCTGGCATTTATTACTGAAAGGATTCTGACCTTTTTATCATAATTAACATTGTATCATATTATTCCTTCTGTCCCACCCACCCCCAGACTATGAATTTCTTGAACACCTGAGCCAGCATGACTTGTGCCTGCCTCCTCAGAGCCTGGTCCAGGGCCAGGCCCCCACAGCAATTCATGAAAGTGTAATGTCCTCAGGCCACACTTGCCATGCAGATGCAAATGTTCATATGCCACTCCAGGTAATGAAATGTCACTAGGTTGAATGATGGAGTCACTTTCAGGAATGGGGCTGGTGGTACCACAGTACCAGTCGCTTGCTACAGACTGATTCTACACACACACACACACACACACGCAAACACACCTTTTTATATCACACTGCTACATACACACAAACCTTTCAAACACACACACTCACACCCTCCATAACTACACACACCCTTACACACACATATATATCCTTCATTCATTCATTCATTCATACACACACACACGAACCATAAATATATCTTTAGGTGCATACTTCACACACAAACATATGTTAGACACCACAAACTCTACATACATACATACACATATCCAAACATTCACATGGTAGACACACATATTCACACTGTCCTTAAACATGCACAGCCTCTACATTCATACCTGCACACCCTAGACAGGCACCCTCTCTACAAACACACACACATATTATACACGTATGCACACACATCCTTCAGATACACACTTGCCCCCCAACACACACACACATGCTGGAGAACTTGATGAGACATCTCTAACATCTGCTCCTCACCCCAGAAAGCAGAGCCCATAGTAATCCAGGGACCCAGGGTGCTGGTGCCCAGGTGGCCAGGTGGTGACTGAGCCCACAGCCTTCCCCATCCCCGACCCTGCAGAGAGTCCTCACCGCGTGGTAGCTGTGGGCCCCTGTCTGCAGGAGCAGCTGCTGTAAGGTGCCAATCATCTTGCGACGCCTTCGGCTCTCCTCTCTCACACCCCTGAGCTCGTCGGCCTGGCGCCCCAACTCCTGCTGGCCACGCTGCTGCTGGCCCAGGCTGGCCTGCAGCCGGGCCTCCAGCTGGGCAACGCTGGTGCTCAAGCAATCCTGGCAGTGCAGCAGGTACTCAATGATGAGCTGGGCCAAGCGCAGCACCTTGAGCAGCACCGGGTCCACAGGATGCCCACAGCGGCTGCATGCCTCTCGGTCCAAATTGCAGAAGGTCACCCCGGTGATGTTCTCCTGCAGGGCGGCCACGTCCAGCTCCCGCGCCACACGGTCCACATCCAGGGCGCTAATGCGCCTCCAGTCCACGCTCTCAGAGCGAGGCTGGAACTTGAAGGTAGGCAGGGGGTAGGCCCCAAAGAGGGTGCCACTGAGGCCTTCAGCAGGGGTAGCTGGGGACTGCATGGGCTGAGGAAGCCCTGGGCTGCCCACCAAGGAAGGGTGCCACCAAGGCCACGGCAGCAGGCACAGGAGCTGAGAGAGGGCCTGGAAAATAAGGAGGGGTTCCGAGTTTGGTGAGATGCATCTGGCTGCAGGTACTGTACACCTGGCCAGCGGGAGCCTAAGGGGGGCAAAGGGAGGGAGCTGGGCAGCAGCCATATTACCCATGGGATGCACTGACTGGGTGAGAGCTGAGGGAGCCAATGATGTGACTCTGTAATCACAGGGATGGGGATTCAGATCGAAGCCTTGGGCAAGTTCCTTCACATCCTTAAGCCTTCTGTGTACATTGGGGATCCTGGAGTCTACTCTTCAGGCTTGTGGTTAGGAATAAGGCAAGTGAAGCACCCAGCCTAATACCTGAAACATAGGAGGTCCTCTTGCTAGGAATGAGGCAAGTGACTCTCCCCCACTGCTATGTGTGTGTCCCTGCCAGAGGTCTTTGTCAGAGGGAGGGGTCAAATGTCTAAGTGGGTCTTTCTGCAACCCTATACTGACCTCACGATAAGTTCCAATAACTTGCCGTGGGAGGCAAAGCCTCCTAACCACCACCACACTCCATCCTGTCCTCCTGTCATTACAAGACTACAGCCGACCAGGAATGCGCTACATTCCATAAAGTGTGCCCCAACTGTAAAGTGTGATCACAGGACTATGGTCCTCCTGGGGGGATGTGAGTAAGATGATGGCCACCGCGGTCCAGGGAGGCTTAACAGAGCAGCCATGTCTCCACACAGACTCTACTCCATCCATGATGGTCTTCCTTTCAAACCTACTGGTTTAGAAAAGAGGTCCAGTTTGTTCTCAGACTCCTCTCCACTCTCTTAGGAGACACAGAAATTGTTCTCTCTCTTTAAAAAGTAATTTGACAGTAGCAATAAGATTTTAAAATGAACATTTCACAGCAAAGAATTCTAATTTATCCTACAGATAAACATATACAAGTGTGTAAAGTCGCTTGTGCAAAAGGGTCATGTAGTATTGTTTGTAACAGCAAGGTACAAGAAAAAATACAAGAAAGTGAAGTACGAAGTACAACAGGGGATACAAATGGTAATTCTATACAACGAAATACTATGCAGCTATTGATAAGAATAAGGCATCTATTCACACACTAAAACAGAGAAATGACTATGTGTCTGTGTATACATATACATAAATACAAGTATACACACACATAAATATACACATATATATAAATATGTATTTCCACACCTGTTTAAATGATAACATAATCACATCAAATAATAATTTTCAAAGTAAAGATATATATATCTCACATATGTACCTATCTATATCTTTCAATATATGTCACATAGCTATAGATCTATACATATAACTCACATTATTGCCTATGAGGAAGGAGGGAAATGAGGGGTGAAACCGGGATAAATAAACAAATACATGGATGATGCATGGGTAGGAGATGGATAAATAGACAAGCCTTACACAGAGCGATGATGATAATGATACATGTATATAATATATATACATACATACACACGTATGAATGATTCATATTTGTTGCTCATACGTAATAATAGCAAAACAGAATACACTGATTTATGGTTCCTATATGTGCTTCATTGTCTATCATTTCGTTACCACAGACTACGGTATTTCTAGAAAAACGAACAAGCTGTTAGTAATGGTTGCCTCTGGGAGGGGGAAAGGAAGTCGGAAGATTTCGGTTTTCCACTTTCCCCCTTCCTATACTATCCAGTATATCTTTACATCATCATCTATTACTTTAATAATTTTTATAGAAATAATACAATTTCTGCCCTTGACCTTCAAATATGACCTGGGAACAATAAGGACAGATGAACTTATTTAATCAAGTTCTTTCCAGATTATGTGATTCAAACTTTTAAATACAAGAGAAAGTCAGAGGAGAGAGAGGTCACTGATCTCATGAAGGGGAAAGGCCTTGTGGGTTTGTAAAGAGGGGAGGGGCCTCCAGGAAAGGTCCCTGAAACCCCTGAGCCTTCACCCGAGAAAGACAGTGAGGGGCTGCACCACATGCCTGCACCCTGCAGGCCTCAGTGCAGCAAGTGCCAGCTCCTGCCGGACACAAATTCTACATGCAAACCTCCAAGCAGCTGTCACAATTCCCATTCTACAAACAAGGAAATGGATTTCTGGAGGGGGCTAAGAGTCTTGCCCCAGATTGGGAAGCCAGAGTTGAAGCACAGTTGGAGGTGCATCTGGCCGTAAAGCTTATGGACTCTGAACACTGATTCTTGAGACTCTCTGCCCTAAAACTTGGCTTTGATCAGATCATGACCGCTTATCCCTCAAACTCATTCATTCATTCACCCACTGCCCCCCTCATTTACAGCATGCCTACTCAGGCCAGACCCTGTGCCGGGCATTGGGGCCACCAAGGGACAGGAACCACATACCGTCCTTCACCCAGGAGCTCCGCGTGGCCCCTTGTTGCCACCGCACCATGTCCAAACTGCTTAGCCCAGCCTTGAAGACTGCCCACAGGCTGCCAATGGCCCACCTTTTCCACTGCAGCTCCCACACTTCCTTTCTCATCTACTCTTCCCCAACCAGACTCCAAAACCAAAACCATCCAGCCACCTGCACCCCCATCATGGCCATGACAAGATCAGTCCATTTCTACTTATTGTGTTCTGTTATTTAAACAAACAAACAAACAAAAAAAAAAAGAGAGAGAGAGAGAGAGAGACTAGAGTCCTGCTACTTACCATGCTGAGCTCCAAGCTGCAACTGTGTCCCTGGAACCTCAGAGACAATTGTCACAACAAGCTATGCCTTGGAGCAACAGCAGGTTACCAGGCATGCTGTGGGCAAGGGTAACAGGACACCTGCTTCCTGTCCTCCCCCAGACAACAGGGAGCTCACCTACAACTCACTGTTTAACTATTTAAGCTTTGGCCTCAACTGTGTGCCCGCAGTTCTCTCTCTAAGAGGAAGGCTAAGAATGCTCCATTGGCAAAGGCAACTCTCACCTTTTTGAACGTTCCTTCCAGCCTCTTCCATGAATAATTACTATCCTTTTACCCTTCTATTAACAAGGTGGGGGAAAGGGGAGAAGGCAGAGGGGATAGGGCACGGGCAGTGCTCCCATGATATTCTGCTGTTCACTCATGACCCATCTCTCCCTGCACACTCTCCCTGATGACAAGTTCACACATACCCACAGCTTCAGCAACCAAAGGCCTGCTTTAGGCTGATCCTCAGCCACTCCCAGATCTCTTTTTTTCTGGCCCATTTCTCTCTTGGGACCTTTAGATCCAGCCTTCCAGTACTGATTATATCAGAAATTGCATAAACAAAATCTTTTAAAAAAAAAATGGGGTGCCTGGTTGGCTCAGTGGGTTAAAGCCTCTGCCTTTGGCTCAGGTCATGATCCCAGGGTCCTGGGATCAAGCCCCGCATCAGGCTCTCTGCTCAGCGGGGAGCCTGCCTCCCCCTCTCTCTTTGCCTGCCTCTCTGCCTGCTTATAATCTGTCTGTCAGATAAATAAATAAAATCTTTAAAAAAAAAAAAAAGAGAGAGAGAGAGAGATTGCAAATCCAAATTCGCCCAGGTCTAGGAAGTAGCATTAAATACAGGAATGTGCCAGATATAAGAAAAACCACAGTACAAGCTTGAGGATAAAAGGCAACTGACTCCCTACCTTAGTGTCCAGGATCCAATTAGGCAGCAGTTCTCAAAGTGTGGTCCTTGAGCAGCAGCATCAGAGCATCAGCAACTGCTGGGAACTTGTTAGAAATGTGAATTTCAGAATTTATTGATGCAGAGCCATGGTGGGAGGGAATCTTGGGGATTGTGGCAAATTGGGGAATGCATGACCCGTTTAGAAGGGGCAGCCACCTTGGGGCACCTGGAGGGCACAGCTGGTTGAGCAACTGACTCTTGGTTTGGGCTCAGGTCATGATCTCATGGGTCCTGGAATGGAGCCCTGGATCAGCTCTGTGCTCAGCAGGGAGCCTGCTTGAGATTCTTTCTCTCTGCCCCTCCCCCAATTTGTATGCAGTCACTTGCTCCACCCACCACCACCACCACCCCGGCTCTAAAATAAATAAATAAATCTCAAAAAACAAAAACAAACAAAACAAAGGAAAGGGCAGCCACCCCTGGGCTTCAGCCACAGGAGAATGGATTTTCTGCATTCTTCATTGGCTAATCCCAAATTCACTAAAAAGATATTCAAACACCTTTATGAACCGTTTCCAAACTCCCTTTCTAGCTGCATCTCCCACTTACAATATTACTTGCTGTCCACACATTCATATCTCCAGGCTATCTATGGGCACTGTTTTAAAATGCTTCATGAAGAATAACTCATGTAATCCTCAGAACAATCCCTCAAGGAGGTCCTCATATTATCCAAACCGCAAAGAAGTAAAGAAGTTTTTCCCAGATGCAGGAGGCAAGATCCAAACCCATGCAGCCTGCTTTCAGAGTCTGAGCTCTTGGCCACTATGCCACCACGGTACAGATGGACCTCCACCACCTCCCCCTGCTCCTGCTGCAGGTGAATGAGTGCCTGCTTCAAGGCCTTGCTCACACCTGACAGCTACCATAAATCCCTCCCCAGGCCCAGAGTCAAAATGCCCTGCCCCTCCCTGGGACTCCTGGAGACCAGGGTATACTCTCCTCCGGGTGCCTTACCACATTCTGGTCTGTACTGGTGTTTCTGTGCAACATTCATTTATTCATCCCATCAGCAAATGACTCCTGAGCCCCTTCCAAGTGCCAGGCACAACAACTGACACTCAGAATTGACAGTGACCCCGGCAATAGTCCCTGCCATCATTAATAAAACTAGTTACCAGGGGGCGCCTGGGTGGCTCAGTGGTTTAAGCCTCTGCCTTCAGCTCGGGTCATGGTCTCAGGGTCCTGGGATTGAGCCCTGCATCGGGCTCTCTGCTTAGTGGGTAGCCTGCTTTCCTGTCTCTCTCTGCCTGCTTGTGCTCTCTCTCTCTCTGGCAAATAAATAAAATCTTAAAAAAAAAAAAATCTAGTTACCAGTTCTGCACACACCATTATAAGGTCTTCCATGCACTATCCCACTTAGTTCTCCCTACCACTTAGTGTATAGATGAAGAAATTTAGAGATGACCCAAGAGGACAGACAACATCCCACAATCATACAACTAGTAGTAAATGATGGTGTCTAGCGCTAGACTTCTCCAGAAAGACAGAAAAACAGGATTGACCATACAGAATGGTATGTGCTGGGGTAGGAGCTGGGACAGGGTGCAGTGGGTGTACCAAAGAGAGCCCATGGCAGGACATTCCTGCCTCCTTTCTCCTCCAAGTCCCCAGCTATAAGTTCTGCAAGGGCTGAGACCATGGCTTATTCATATCTGTTGTATTCCAACCCTGAGAATAAGACTTGCAGCCCAGATTGCTATTGACCTGGGCAGAATTATCAAAATCTTACTATCTCCCTCGAAAGTCTATATTCTTGCGTATTTGGAGAAATGAGCATATGAACCAGCAAGAATAGGATAAAGAGGAAGAACAGAGCTGGGAGTCCTTAATTTGGACCCACAGGAGAGAAATGCCATTCAGACTTACCAAAATGCTGGATTTGTTACAGTATGTGTCCACAACCTGATCCCACTGGCCGCTAATGAAAGCCTAGAAAATGGAAGCCCTTTATGGGTGGGCTCAGGCTCCTCAGCGAGAAGCCCCAGGGCCCACATTGACTATCCAGATATGGCTGCAGACCTGAAACCCTCATGTTTACACCTTGACCATATTCTGTAAACACTGAGGATGGCACCCCACTCGCAGTTATACAGAATTCTGAATTAGGGACCTGAGTTCATGTGATCTTACTGAACCCCAGAAGTGTCACGCCTGTCTTCCACTAGAACCCCCAGGTTCTCAGAAGTCTTAGGGCTCTGCCATCCAAAGGTGAGCAAGAACTGGGGGAATTTGAAGATTATGATAGTAGCCATCACTGATTAAGTTTCTGTGTATCAGGCACCATGCCAGCCTTTAAAAGTACTATTTCTAGCCATCATACAACCTTAGATGTAGCTATGATTTGCCTCATCTGACCAACATAGAAACTGAGGCTCAGGAAAGCTGAGGGACTGGCCCCAGGTCACTCAGCGACGAGATAATGAAGCCAAGATTCAAATCAGGTTCTGTCTGACTCCAGAGCTTTTGAATTATGCCCAGCTACCTCCCAACAATGACGATGATGACACAGAAATTACTTCCCACCATGGAAATGACAGTACCTCAGATTTCTTGACCAAACTGCAGGAACTGAAACTTGACGGCAAATCACAACAGGATCAGTGCTGGGGATCTGAAATCCTTTCTGTATCTCCACAGAGCTTAGCTGAACGGGACTCAACTGCACAGCCGGCATCCAGGTTAGGATGGCGGGAGACAAAGCCCAAAGAGAGTGCGGCAGATTACCTGGAAACCACACACCCCAAAGGGCAGTCACACTGTGCTTTCTCCAGGCATCAGCGGACTGTCTTCCCCACATCTGGGAGTAGAAACACAAGGCAGAAATGACTTGCTATCATTAGGAAATTCAAAGCTGTGTTAACCATCTCTGCATGTTTTGGTGGGGTCCCAGGAAGCTTCCCAATCCTATACCAATGTCATGAATTCGTAGGACCCAAAGGAACGATTATTTATGCTAGCATTCTAAATTTGCTTCATTGTTGAACAGATGGTGTCTACCTGGGGCAATCCCACAGCCAAGAGAAAAAGCCCATCTACCACCCTTGCTTTGCACACCCCCAATGATGGGGTGATCACCACCTCACAAGGCAGCCATCCCACGGTGAAACAGCTCCTGGAGGATTTATGGTTCTTCTGAAACCTGCCCAGCTATAATTGGCCAAAGAGAACTTGCTCAAAATTCAACCAGACAACTGATCTTTTTAAATTCTGATTTTTTTTTTTTTTTAATATCAGTGGACAGCTAGACTCTACCACTGCAGCTGCCACTTTACAGTCTCTTCCGCTTCCTCAAGCCAAGAGGAGCTATTAGGAGAGCCAAGCTATCAAGGCAGTTGCCAGGCAATTATTGACAAGCCTGCCCTCACTCCCTGAGCTACCCTCAGCAGCACCTGCCCTGGGGAGCCCAGGCTTGTCATTAGCGCTAATTGTCGTAGCTGCCAAGGAAACCTTCACACAGTTTGCAAACAGGCCATGCAAACACACCACAGGCAAGGGATCCCAAAGGAGAGGAGAGTGACTCAGGTGCTCTCCTGAAAGACTATCATTACAGATCTTCGACTTATTCTCTGCCTCTGCTGTTTTATAAAGAAAGATGTACACTTTCCACTCCTTGTTGCCCTTCCCAGGTGCTGCACCCACTGCCTGAACCATCGAGTGGCACACAGCTCTCCCCTACAGCTGGCTTGCATTCCCGGGAATGCAGGGAATTACCTGGTAATTTTATTTACCAGGAGGTAGTTGTATTTATTTTTTTTAGTACAGTTGACACACAATGTTGTGCTACTTTCAGATGTACAACTTAGTGATTTGACAAGTTAATACTTTATGCTATGTTCACCACAAGTGTAACCACCATCTGTCCCCTTATGTCACTTCTACAGTATCACTAACTGCATTCCTTATGCTCTGCTTTTTAGTCCTGTGACTTACTCACTCCAGAACTGAAGCCCTGGATCTCCTTCTAAGAAGGTATTTTTAAAAGACACGACCAGCAGATTTGTAAAAAAAACATCTCTTAAGTTTTTGTCACAAAAGAATTTTCCTTAAAATGAAAATCAGGGCTAGGATTTTGACTGGCGTTACTTAGGAATATTTTGGAGGGGAAGATTACAAACTGACATGACCTGTCTTCCCAGGTGCAGAATTGTCAAAAATCAGCACTGCTTTTCACATCTAAAAGAATATAAGTTAAAAAATAATAATAATAATAAAATAAATAAATAAAAGAATATGAGTTTAGAATATAATGGTGTTTTCTTTCCCATGAAGGAGTCATTGCGTCTTGGCAGGTGTTATTTTCAGTCATCAGACCCCCACAAAATCCTCCCTAGGGGTGCATGGCCTAGCAGCAGCCCCCCAACCAGGACCCGCCCTCTCTGAAAAGGGCCCACAAGAAGGTTCACCACCATGTTGTCCCCTTTCCTGCTCCCAGCAGTGTCCATTGAGCCACAAGCCTTTTAACCAAACTCCAGCTTTTTGGCAGAACCCAGTTAAAATCCATGAAGGAATTCAGGTTTCTGTTCCCAACCTAAAGTATATAACTTCATGGGACCATTTTATCAAGCTGGATGGTATCCAAAACTATTTCCACATGAGGAAGATGTCTCTAGACTCTTGATGCTGAGAGAGAGAGAAAGGGAAAAAAAAAAAAAAAAAAAGACTGCTTATCAACCACTTGACTGGAGGACCGGCCTTCTCTAAGAGGAGTAGTTCTCACTGGCTAGTCCTCAGCTCTAGGGGCCAGGAGAAGGTGATGAGAGACCTCCCTGACAGAGGCGGTAGACCACCCGCCTTGTCTGCTGAGTTAAGTGTGAGAGGCCACAGTCAAAGCACCTCACACTCACCAGGCCTCTCTTCAAAGTCCTTTTAGAACTCAAATTCCCCTAGACAACCGAGGGGCAAGAAAGCCCTGGGCCCTAAGGAGTGCTGGATGAAGAGTAGGCCTGCCCAAGTCCTCCAGACCCCCTTCTAGACCCTCGTTCCAAACAAAAGAAGTCTCCCCTAGATCTCGTTATGGAATGATCGCCATTTACGTGCAGAACCCAAAGCATCAAGTCCTCCAAACCATATTTACTTTTTTCAAAAAGTAAGCATCCAAGTCTGTCCACCAAGAGAAGCCCAGTCCTGGGGGATGCAGTCACTCCTGGTTCCCTCGGGGCGGGGTTAGGGGGAAGGTACCTCGGTCCAGAGGCGGCCAACGGAGCTGGAGGTGAGGGGCGGCGGTCACCCGGTCGCCCGGCGGTCTAGCGGCGGTCTAGAGGCAGCTGGGCAGTGCCGCTCCCGCAGCTCCCGGGCTGGGCCCCGACAGGGCGTCCGAGCCGCTATTGTTTAACCTCCCGCGGCTCGGCACACACTCCGCTGGGACTGCAAGGGCGCTCCGCACCCGCAGCCCTCCCCGGGCCGAATTCCTACCATAGTTTTCCCACGCGGCCCTGCTCACCTGGGTGCCGCCGGAGCCGGCAGCTGTCCAGAGTCGCGGGCTCCCCAGCTTGGCCCCGGCCCCGCCTCCCGGCTCGCTCCACCGCCCCCACCGCCGGGAGGCAGTTCCCGGAACGGCCGGCGCCACGCGGGCCGCGGATGCACCCCCTGGAGCCGAGAGCCTGGACTACCTCCTCGGCGGGGAGAACGCGGACCAGCCCAACCCCGTGCTGCAGACCTGCGGACCCGCGGGCCCCCGAGCCCCCGAGCCTTCCGCGCCAGCAGCTGGAGGCCCGGGGTCTGCGATGCCGCCGGCTCCGGGGATCGCAGCCCCACCTCCCCCGCACGAGGGTGGAGACTCTCCCCAGCGCCCCCGGGGCAAGCTATTTTTAAGTCTGTTACGGAGGCTGGAGGGAAGGGAATGCCACGTTTAATCCGTCGGGAAAATCCGGGATCCTACAGAGGGGCTCCCAGGCCTTGCTGAGAGAGCGGCCGCGTGGAAACCAAGGAGCTGGACGCGCTCCCACCTACACACACACACGCACACGCATACGCATACGCGCACACGCTAACAACAAAGGCTGGCCTGCTGGAAAGCACGAGCAGTTGCAGAACTAGTACTTAAAGCAAGCAACCCCAAAAGCCCCAACCTTCTAGCTTGCCACGTGGATCCAGCTCTGAAATCCAGGACCAAAGAACTCTTTCTCTCCTGCTATTGGTCCCTGATCCCTAGCCAGTCACTGCTTTACCGAGACCCAGATTTCTGGGACTTTTTTTCTTAAAGCCTCACACCCCACCCCACCCCACTCCACCCTACCCCCGCTCCAGTCTCAATCTGTCACACTGGGTCTTGGGGCAGCCAAAGCAAAAGTGTATGGGAGCAAGTGTTAGAAGATGTAGAGAAATCGAACCCCCGTGCATTGCTGGTGGGAATATAAAATGGTACAGCTGCTGTGAAAAAGAGAACAAGAGAACTGTGATTCCTTAACTAAGTGAAAATAAAATTACCATATGATCCAGCAATTTCATTTCTTGTTATATACTCAAAAGAATGAAAACAGGGACCAAAACAAATCTGTGCTCACAACAGCATTATTCACCATAGCCAAAAGGTGCAAACAACACAAGTGTCCTTGAACAAATAAATGGATAAACACAATGTGCTACATACATGCAATGAACTATTATTCAGTCTTAAAACATAGTGAAATACTGGGGGCACCTGGATGGCTCATTTATTTAAGGGGCTGCCTTTGGCTGAGGTCTTGATCTCAGGGTCCTGGGATGGAGCCCCACCTGGGGCTTCCTGCTCAGTGGGGAGTCTGCTTCTCCCTCTCCCTCAGCTTCTCCATCCTCATGCTCTCTATCTCTCTCTCTTTCAAATAAATAAATAACTTTTAAAAAAATAATAATGAAATACTGATGCATCCCACAATATAAATGAACCTTGGAAATATTATGCTAGGTGAAATAAGCTAGATACAGAAGGAGAAATGTTGTGATTCCATTTATACGAGGTAATTGGAATAGTTACATTCATAGAGATATTCCTGAAAATGGAATAGTGGTTACCAGGGGCTGGGGCAGGGTGAGAGGAGTGTAGCGAATAAGAAGTTATTGTTTATTGGGTACAGAGTTTCAATGGCAAAGTTCTAGAGATGAAGAGTGGTGTTGGCTGTGCAACAATGTGGAGGTACTTAATGCCACTGAATTGTGCATTTGAAAAGGATTGAAATGGTAAATTTTAATGGTATATATATATATATATATATATATATATATATATTTCTTTTATCCCAATTTTTTAAGTGGAAAAAAAAAAAAAAGACCTGGGTGGTCAGGACCAAGATCAAGTAGGGATGTCTGTAGGCCATCTACTCTGATGGGAAACCTTGTTCCTCCTCTCCCTCTTGGCCAGGACACTTCACCCCAGGAGTTCCTGCCACCTACTAGAAGAGAGAAAAGAATCAAGGCTTTAGTCAATTAGCACTGGGGAGCGGTCACACTCTGCTGTACCACCTCTGCCACAGCACACGCAAGAGTTGGCAGCACCAGTGGGGACAGGGATATAGTCCATGACAAGGAACAGGCCAAAAGAGACTGGCCCTAAATGGCTAAGCCAGGGAACATCACTGTCCCCAGGAGAAGCTGAGCCATAACTATTGGATGGGAGGAGAAAAGAGTGGGTTCTCAGTGCCTATGGTTTGCATCTGGCCCCTTTGCCTCTCACCCCTTCCTCAGCCAGTGACAGACACCCACTCTCTGACTCAGCACAGCCATCACAGCTGGTTTCCTTCCTACACTTAGGGATGTGTTAGGAGACAGTGTGACAGACTGCCCTTTGAAGGTGGACTTTGGAACCTAGGAAGCCCACAATAGGAGTACTCTCTGCTGTCAACTGTGGCATCACAGCTCGGAAACCAGCTCCAGAGGCAGCTCCAGCTTCCAGAAGGACATGTGAGGTGTATGAGGCAGATCTCCCAGCTGAGATGCTGGCCATGCATGGTAACTGAGGTAATTTTAGGTCAAAATTATATTGTTGGGTTTTCAGTGCTGATATGTAGACAGGTATAGAGTCAAAGGGAGATTTTACATAAAAAACTGGTTTGTTGATTTCTCTTGAAAAATCCGAAGATCTGGCAACAAGAGGCCTGTACTCTCACATATCAAGTATTGGCTGATGCTGACAGGGGGCCTCTTCCCTAGGCACAGCCTACACTCTAGTCTATTCCCTGAAAAAAGTCATTTTGAAGGATACTGAGGCCCTTAAGAAGAGATCTCCTTTCTCAGGAAAAAGATTTTCTCTTCCGCAAAATGAAAAAGGCACTATCAGCCTAACAAGGACTGGCTCTCTGAGTCTAGAAACAAACCCAAGGCATGGCAAACTGGGACGAACTAAAAAAAAAAAACTGCAACTAAAATATTAAAAATGTTTGTTTCCTTAATATACAAAAAGTATATAAATCAATAAGAAATAGAAAACAACCCAATAGAAAAGCAGACAAAATATTTAGGCAATTCACAGAATAAGTGAATATATATTATTAAGAATGTGTAATACTAAGTCTTACCAAAATTAATGTGACAATTAAGTACATTTTTTAAACTATTGTATTAGTTAAAATTAATAGATGTTTGGCATGGGTGAAGGATGGGAAAATAGGCGATTTCGAAGAGCTTTTTTGAAAATAATTTGGCACCACATATCAAAATGTAAAGTTCTCAAAAATGCAGGAATCAGAGCTTTTGCTACAGCATTACATGCACTATTAAAATTGAAATGAACTTAAATGTCCACCAGTTGGGTACTCACTAAATACATTACGATATATATCCTGCAATGAAACATTCTGCAACCACTGGGAAGAATAACTTATGCTAATGAGAAAGGGTATCAAGGATATGCACTGTTAAAGTGAAAAATAACTGACATAATAATCATATGAGAAATTCAGGGGTGATATTCAAATATTTAACTATCAGACTTGCACAGCCACTAGCCACTAGACCACAGGAAACTGGACAGCCTCCTAGGGCCAGTCTTAACCCTTTACTTTCTACACTGTGGGGGTGCTGGAAGGAAGAGCTAGGGGGGACGAGGTGCTAGTGGGAAATACTTGGAAGGCCTGTGGCCAAAGTATTTTACTGATAGCACGCTATACATGCAGAGAAAAGGGGAGAGATACATACCAACTTGATAGTAATGCAAGACGCACTTCCTTTATTTTATTTTACTTATTATGTTATCTTAGTCACCATACAGTACTTCATTAGTTTTGTGACCAAAACTTCTTACCAATGCAGAGAAAAGGGGAGAGACATACCAAACTTGACAGTGGTACAAGACGTACTTTCACTCTTCGCTCTATACAATCTTATTGTTTGAAATTCTAAGAATGAGTGTGGGATTTGGGGGAAAAATTAATATAAAATTAATATAGAAAAATTAATATAGAAAAAAATTAATAATACCAGCATGGCCTATTTTCAAAGTCTATTGTGACAAACAGAAGAGGTCACAAGGAATCAGGCCAAATGGAACCCCAGAAATCCCACACTTCTTACTACTCACTGCTTTTAGCCCCTTGCTCCGCCACCCTCACTACCACCTCTTGACATATCCTTTCTTACAAAACAAACTGTACTTCTTAAGCAATACATTATTAATTTATTTCTGACACTTTATTAAAGACATTTTATTCTCAGATAAATCTCCCTATAAACATCAAATTATCAACATCAATGCAATGAATTCGTATAATCACAGCCCCACATAAGGAAATGTGACATTCAGATTGACCTATTTGGTCCCATCATGAAACACCTCAGATATTTTTAAAATATTAAAACTATTCCTGGGGTGCCTGGGTAGCTCAGTTAAGCACCGGACCCTTGATTTTAGCTCAGGTCATGATCTCAGGGTCATGAGTTTGATCTCCATCTCGGGCTTGTGCTGCTTGAGATTCTCTCTCCCTCTCCCTCGCCCTCTGCTCCTCCCCCATCCTGCTCCCAGGGGTGTGCACGCAATCTCTCTAAAAAAAAAAAGAAAAAGAAAATGAAAGGAAAAAGAAATATTAAAGTTATTCCTAATTAAACCCTTCAGAACCTTTGGGAATGTTAGTTGGATAACCATTTCTCATGTATTCTTCAGATGCAGAAATGAAATCCAATGTCTGTGACTATTCTCTCAGAAAGGGTGAGCTCTGAAAATCCTCACCTGGGGGGACAATCATGAGAGCTGAAAACCAGCAGGAGTTTAGCTGTGAGGGGGAGCAGCAGGCCCCAAAATCTGACCATGGTGTCAGATATCTAAGAATCCAGAGCAAGTAGCCAGAAATAAATAAAGCTGGGCCAGAGACATAACTTGTATTTTTTAATAAGACTGTCAGAGCATTGATTCCCAAAGGGGGAAACAGCACAGTGAAAGGGGATGGGGTGGGGGGCCATGTAGTTTGAAAACTCATCATATTTTTATATTTGGAAAAAACAGAAACTATTTTCCAATAAAGCCAACTACCAAAAGGAAAGTGCTAGAAAATCTTGGTTGATGAATATCTATAGAAGAAATATTGATTCTCATACATCCTGGAGGGGGGAGATAAATTTTTATGTGACTGTTAAAGGGGAAATGGTTTGTAAAAATTAGAATTTGTAATTTGCTTTTATAAGCCAATTAAGGTAAGGTAGGGATCAGCAGACTCCCTGGGAAAAGCAAGAGGGTATAAGAGGGGGGATGTGGCCAGTCATTAGAATAAGTACGAAGGACCTACAATGGACTGAAAGTTCCTGTCCCACCAAAATGCATATGTTGAAATCCTACCCTTCAATGGGATGATGATAGGAGTGGGGTCTTTGGGAGCAAATTAGGTCATGAGGGTGAAGCCCTCATGAGTGGGATCAGTTCCTCTATAAAAAGGACCCCAGAGATTTCCCTTGACCTTTTCCACTACACGAAATTCAACAAGAAAAGTGCCCTCTGCCACCGGAAGAGGATCCTCCCCCTAATTTTAGACTACCGGCCTCCAGAGCTGTGAGAACTCAATTTCTGTTGTTTATATGCCACCCAGGCTGTGACACTTGGCTAGTGCTGCCCAGACTGACTGAGACAGAACATTGTCTGCTGGATCCAACTCTATCTTCTGCAACTCAATCAGTGCTTGGCACACCGAAGGGACTCAGTTAATGCTCATTGACTGAAAGCATTAATGAATATCAAAATCAGGACCAGAGATCAAGTCTCTTTTTCCTCAGTCAATTCTCTAAGGTCTTAAAATTAATCTTACAGAAGTAAATGTAACATGTAGCAAAACTGTTAGCTGTCTCTCCTAACACCCATTTCCTCTTCCTCCTTGAATTTTTCAGCCTCTCTTGCAGCTACACTCTGGCCAGTGAGATGTAAGGGGAAGTGTTATAAGGGACTTGTAGGAGGTCTTCATAAAATAAAGGAGGTGTACCCCCCTCCCTCCTACCCAAAGTGCAGACATAATGGGCTGGAGATCAAGCAACCATATAGACCATGGGCTATGGGACACTAAGGATGGCAAATGATAAACAAAAAGATGCAAGAAACCTAGGTCCCCAATGATCGTAGTGACAATACCCACCCCCACTCCCCGAATCACCAGCCTTCAGACATCTTTTACATGAGATAGAAAAAAGCTTCTATATTTTACACACTGATGTCTTTGGGAATTTTCTACTACAGAGAGAGATGACCCTAACTGATACATGGGTCAGCCCCACCCCCCTGGGGAATGTGGGCATGAACCAAACACTGCCACTCCCGGAAGTGTTCGGTCCTACGACTCAGCAGCAACAGCCCAATGCTGCCTCTATTTGTTACCTGCACTCAGCGTCCCAGTCCCTGAGCCCTCTGGGCCTTGAATCAGGTCCCTGTAAGTCCTGGGACAGTGCTTACGGCAGAGGTTCTCCACCAACGTGTTGCTTCCTCTGACCACAGTCATCCCTTCCTTGTTCATGTAGTTCCACAGATGCAGGGCGTATGAGTCATTGAAGCTCAGGTCTCTGTCCCAGACTTCATAGTAGCGCCTCCATTCCGGATAGGATATGGGGTAAAATCTTTGGGGGTGTAGAAAGGACAAGTTCAAACACCTGAGGTCACTCACCTCCTGGAAGTCTCCAAGTCTGCACCACAGCCTCAACATCCTCGTCATCAAACTGGGACCCTGGTTGCCCCAGATTTCTGAATTGTAGTGTTCAACAAAGTTTTCCATGCAGTCCCACAGGAAGGGGTGGTGGGGGAGGAAACCAAACACCCCATTACTAGAGTACCGAGAAGACTGTGCAGCCAGAAAGTTCTCCTCAGGGATGGGTCTGATGGAGATGACATCGGTGTCCATGTAGATGCCGCCATACTTCCAGATGATGGCCAGGCGGGACGCATCAGAACTGACGTGGAGCCAGTTGCTCTCCACACTGGCATTGATCTGCAAGAACAAGAGCAAATCAGCCCCAGCAGCAGGGGGACAGGGTGGGCTGTCCCAACAGGAGGCCAGCCCAGGGTGGCTGTGGAGAAGGAAGCAAGCCAGCTTCTCAAAAATCTACTGGACAAAAGCCCAATTTTGCAAATTTACCAAACTTAGTTCCACCCAAAAATTTGCCTTCAAGTGACAAGTTTGCAGCAGTCAGTAACAATGGGAAGATTTTAGCAGCTTTTAAAGATTTTGTGAATTTGTTAAAAAAAAAAAAAATGAAACAATGGAATGGTAAAGAAGAAACCCAGCAGGGATTTCACAATAAACACATTGAGTCATTTTCAGCAGGGTGTAATTTTTTTTTAAACATTTTCTTTATTTGACAGACAGAGACACAGTGAGAAAGGAAACACAAGTGGGGGTGCGGGGGTGGGGGAGCAGGTAGGAAAAGGAGAAGAAGACTCCCCGCTGAGCAGGGAGCCCTCCTAGGATCCTGGGATCATGACCTGAGCTGAAAGCAGACACTTAAGGACTGAGCTACCCAGGAGCCCACAGCAGGGTGTACATTGACCACAAATATGAAACTGTGAAGAAAGAATTTCTTGAGTCCTAAAAATGCTGAAAACTGATAAAGAAAAAAAAATAAACTAAGAAACTGTAAATAGATCAATATGTATGTTTTTTGAGAAATTGGTAGAAGACTCTTAAAATGCATGCATGTCTTCTTTCAGTAGTTAATTCCTTGAATAATATCCATGGAGGGCCTACTTTCTATGTGCCAAGCTCTGTTATAGTTGCTAAAGAGATAGCAGTAAACAGACAGACAAAAATCTCTGCTAGGTGGAGATAGATGATAAACAAATTAATATATGATAAGTTGAGGGTTCATAAGGACTGTGCAGGAAAAAATGCTGGATAAGGGGACTATGAAGGGAACAGGATGGAGCCCTATCTTATCTTGGCTTCCAGTAGAAACCTAATGAATTTGATGAGGGAATCATGCCAATATCTCAGAGAAGAGGGTTCTAGGTAGAGGTACAGCAAGTGCAAAGGCCCTGAGGTAGGACCTCGCTCGCTATGTGCAGGAACAGAAAAGAGGTAGAGTGCCCAAAGCAGAGTAGTGAAGGAGAGGGATAGCATGTGGGGGCAGAGAGGGATGGGAGGAGAGGGAGAGCAGATCACATAGGCTGGGGTAAAGGCTGAAATTATTTGGAAGGTTTGGAAGAAAGGAGTCAAGTGATCTGACTTAGTCTTAAAAGGGTCATGATGGCTGCTATGTGGAAAACAGACAGGGGTGGGGCTTGGGAGGTGGCAAGGGTGGAAGCACAGAGACAAGTTAGGAAGGCTGTTGATGTGGCCAGATGTGTCCCAGAGCCACCCTATTCTGAAAACTTAACATTGTAAAACTGACGTACCGCTTGGGGAACCCAAACTACACCCTTTGGAACATTAGCTCTAAGAAAACATTGATGTCCTACCGAGGCATCCATGCTCAAATCAGTTTGGAAAATGCTGTGTTGAATCAAGTTAACGTTTCTTTAGTTCAGAACAGCAGAGGCTTTCATCTCCTCATGTACATGATTAGTCTGTGAGGGGCAAAAAGCGGGGGGAAGGGGGTGTAGTATGTGGCATCGTCCAAGACAATTGGAGCAGAGATTTATTTGTCCAAGGTGCAAAGCACCATTTAGCTAATGTTCGCCTACCCCAGGTGTGGGGAAAGTAGGCCAACACACTGCCTGTTCTTGTTTAGTACTCCTGGAACACCCTCTACCAGGCTAGCCCTGAGAGCGACAGGGACCTCGCCAGCCTGTTCACCCCAGGGGCCCCCTCAACTGCCAGGGACTGTCTCCCTGGCCCTTGGCCTGCCCTGCTTCCTCCCAGGGGTTCATGCTGGCTGCTGCCTAATTGTTGGGGTGTGCTGGTGGATGCAGGTGTAATCTTAGTGTGGTGAGCTGCTCCATCCCCTCCTGATGGGAGTCAATTTGAGAGCTCAAGACTCTTCAGGAGAAGAGATGGGCACACTGAGATCTAGAAGTCCCACAGGGCCAAGAGTAAAACTAGGCACCTCCCCCACAGGCCTGTCGCATAGTCCAGAAAATACCTCCAGATGGCAGTATGTAGCAACTGGGGTGTCCTTCCCCCAGGACAGTAGACTGAATAATGACCACCACCCAAAGACCTCAGGCACTAGAGTCTAGAATCTCCAAACGTCACTGTGTGGAGAAAAAGGGTCTTTGCATTTGGGATTACAGTAAGGATCTTAAAATGGGGAGATTATTCTGGCTTGTCCTGATGAGCCCTAAATGCTATCACAAGTATCATTTAAAGACAGATGTAGAGGGAATGCTCTCACACACACACACACACACACACACACACAGAGGAAAAGGACATGTGCAGATCTCCACAGGAAGGATTTTTCTCTAGAGCCTCCCTGGGAACTGGGCCCCTGCCAGCACCATGACATCCACCCAGTGAAACAGATTTGGGACTTGTAGCCTCCATAACTGTAAGAGAAGAAATGTCTGCCGTTTCAGGCCACCCAGTGTGTGTTCATCTATTGCAGCAGCCATAGGAAACTAACACAAGAAGGTGCACAGTGGCTTCACTATTGCCTCTTGGCCTGTAAAACCTAAAGGATTTACAGTCTGGTGCTTTACAGAGAAAATGTTTGCTGCCATTTGGTCTAGCCTCTGCTTTAAACTTAGAAAGGATTTTATATGGCAAGCAAATGGTGTTATTTGGATGTTGATTTTTAAATTACCTTTGAGTTTTTAAGATAGTTTTATTTTTAAAATGAACATATTTTCATCACTAAATACACTCCTAATCGAATCACATAAAAACCCATACTACTACCATGCATTGTATTATTTTCTTCAGGTCGTTTTCTTCCACATAGATTGGAGGGGTGGGATATATAACTAAAACAATTACAATTACATTATAATGTAGGTGTACTTATTCTTTTATTGTATTGTATTGTAGTCTTTATATGATGTCACAGCTAAAAACTGCATAGTGAAATTATTAAGTGGTTCTACTGTAATTTCCTTAAGCATTATCCAATCATGGGTTCTCTGTGAGACAAATGTTTAATTGAAATATTATTTCCTTATTATGCTATGTTATCAAGATGAAGATTACAAAATTCTCAAGAGCTCCAGGAGTTTTCTTGGATCATAAGATATGACCCAAGAAAAAAGATATTTCTTGGGTCATATCCTAATATAACCCAATCTCATATAACAGCACTCTGCCTGATCCTTCACGAATTTTCTGTTCACATAATTTTCAAATTAAATATTGCCTGGATTCCCACTTAGATGCAAAAAAAAATAAAGTTCAACATAGATAAGTTTAAATAAATTAAAATAAGTGGTTATAGTCCCCAGAAAAGATCTAGAAACTCATTCGGTTCAGAATAGTCACAAAGGAGGGCGCCTGGGTGGCTCAGTTGGTTAAGCAACTGCCTTTGGTTCAAGTCATGATCCTGGAGTCCTGGCATCAAGTCCCACATCCGGCTCCCTGCTTGACAAGGAGTTTGCTGCTCCCACTGACCTCTCCTTTCATGCTCTCTCTCTCTCTTATTCTCTTTCTCTCAAATAATAAGTAAATAAAATCTTAAAAAAAAAAAAAAAGAATAGTCTCAAAGGAAAACTTGTTCCTAAGAAATAAGGCTGGAGGCATGAGACAAGAGGCTCAAGATGAACCTAACTTAAGTCTCTCTTGCTTATTTGAATCAGGATTCAACGCTGTAGAAAGAAGGCCAGGATCTGGGTCCTAGTCCCATCTCTGACACTGAGTCCTTGTGCTCCGTTTACCTATCCATAAAATAAGCAGATGGCACCCCTTTTCTGCAGTCCATCCCAACGCTGACCTTCTAAGAGCCTCTCAACACTTACGCGAGTGTACCATGAAAGCAATGGTGTGTCTTCAAACAGCCTTTCCATATCCAAAGGGAAGAAGAAAACATTGTCTATTGCTGAGAGGAGGGAAAAGCCTGGGTAAGTGGAGTTTGAGGGTAGCCACGTGGTGTCGTAGAGACCCTTCATGAAGAATGCCACAGGCTGCCCAGGGTAAATCTTGGCAGCAGACTCCACAGCACAAGAGACCAGTGGAGTTGGCTCCATTCTCTCTGAGGTCTCTATGAACACGATGCCACGCCCATGGCCCAGGAGGGCTCCGGGGTCCTGCTGGGACTTCTGGGGAGGAAGGCAGGAGAAGAGGCAGCTGGACTTGACGTTGAGCTGGTAGAAGAAGACACAGACAAGCAGCAGGATGCCCAACAGGAAGAGCTGGAGCTCCTTCAGCATGTCTACGTCTCTCTCCTGGCCTGCTGCTTGAAAGAAACACAATTCATTACAAAAATACATACACAATACCTGATAAAGACAGCATGCAAGAAAATAGGACATAAATATCACTTCTAAGATTAGATTTTTAAATCCTCAAAAAATAGGGTAAAATCAAGTACAATAATAGTAAAAGAAAAATGCATTCACTGGGGTTTATCTGAGGGATTTGAGGAAAATAATCATTCACCCTTTTGAGGGACCCATAGAGTACCAGGCATGAAGAGAGAGCATTAAGACTTGAGCTATGGTAGAAATTTTTCTGAAGTTTGCCCCAGGTTGTCTTGCTTCAGTTTCCAGGGCTTCAGGGAAAGGGGCATTTTTGGTTCTCAGGGTTTCTAAGTCAAGAGAATGGGAGAAAATTGGAAACCTTCATTTGGAGAGTCATAGCCAGGTATTTGAGGAAATCAGAAGAATTCAGGATCCAGCCCAGTTTTATAGGCACACAACAACCATTCAAACACAATTAATCAGAACTAGAATCTAACACCTATAAGGATGTGTTGTTTCAACTTAATTTTTCTCTCTAAAATCATCCTCATTTCTGTTGAAGATAGCCAAATTAAAACTAATTCATTTGAGGGAAAAAAGTCCATTTTAACAAATATGACCTATCTATTTTTTTAAAATATTTTATTCATTTGACAGACAGAGATCACAAGTAGGCAGAGAGGTAGGCAGAGAGAGGAGGAAGCAGGCTCCTCGCTGAGCAGAGAGCCTGATGGGGAGCTGGATCCCAGGACCCTGGGATCATGACCTGAGCCGAAAGCAGAGGCGTTAACCCTCTGAGTCACACAGATGCCCCTGGCCTAATTATTAATAGCAAGAATTGTGATCGATCATATGGGTTTCAGAAAATCTGCACTGCTGGAACTTTTTATAAGGAATTTCACACTGAACTTTTAATAGCCTCTCAAGGCCAGAAGCCAAGCCAAATACTTGCCATCAGACTCATCTACAATACCTATAGATTTGGGAGAATTCCTCTCTTCCTGAAGTCCCCAAAATATCCTGAGGTTCCTGTATCTGCCAGGAAGTGACATTCTTTACTCACCTGGTAAGGCTCCTGGGAACTCTATAAGCAAGGTATCAGGCCAATATTTCCAAAGGGTTTTATTGACTCCATAAAGCCAACCTTCATTCCTTAAAGTTCTCCGGTCATATCTGAGTCTATGCATGTGTCTCTCAAATATGACATTCCAGTTAAAGCTTTGGTAACACAGCCAATGTTCTTAAGGGTGTCCTGTTACAAGGAGAACAGATTCTCATTGGATTTATGCAAATGACTATAATTGCCTTGAGAGAAAGAATACTGAGTTCTGAATTCTGGAGGGTTTGGATAGGGAGAAAAGATCATTATTTTTATTTGCTTACAATGGAATATTTTACCAAATTTCTATTAACTCACAGATACCTTAAGAGAAAAGGTTTCCTTGAATCTGGAGAAATAGAGAAATAGCGAAAGAATAGAGAAAGAGCAATGTTTTAAACAAGAATCATAAAAATTATAATCATCTTTTTCAATTCAGTTCGTCTCATGTAATTCATTCTTGTTCTGTTTGAATGCAATTTTTCCATTAGTTCTAGAGATTCTTACCCAGTTTTATTTTATGATCTTAAAGATACCAGAAACCTGTGTTCATCAAAAGTCCTTTACATGGATCTTCTTAAAGCTGAAAGGCATTTTCAAGAGCATTAGGACAATAACTATAAATGACAAATGACTCAAAAATAGCCATGGTTAAAAGTCTGACTGTTATAATGCAGTTGACAAGGAAATTTGGTTATTTTTGTGACACATAAAATTTCAATAAGTAGAATTTCAAGTGATGACATTATAACAGGACATATTAAAACTAGGAATTTTATGTGATTTCTGCAATGGTTATAGCGTTTGCCCACACAACATAACTTAAGAAAGTTTACCATCATTTGTTTGACAATGCTTCCCATGTACCATACCAAATAAACATACCAAAATTATGTTAATTGGTACTAACCAATTGGCTAATTGGTTAGTACCAATTAACACACCAAATAAACAACTCTAATTAGTCAAAAAGACTTCATTTAGTTATTTATTTGGTGTGTTAATTGGTACTAATCAATTAACCCATTGGTTAGTACCAATTAACACACCAAATAAATAACTCTAATTAGTCAAAAAGATTACATTTAGAATTTGAATTTGGGAGAAGTTTGTTAAAAAGCTGAGAAGTTTCAAAAGCATATCCTTAAATAGGATTACAGATCATCACAAAACTTAAAACTTAATTAATCTGAAAAAAGAAAACCTTAATTAATCTGTTTAACAAAGATGGCCTTAAGAGGTACCAAAAGCAAATATAGCATACATATTTGTTAACAAAATTTAGCTTTTTTAATATTGAGAAGTTTTAATTTTCTTACATAATCAAAAAAACTGGTGAAGACAAAACATAGATCTTTGTTTTTTCTGTGCAGAAAAAGAAAAAAAAATTTTTTTTCATAATTTCTTACCAAGAGCAGACAAACAATCCAATCCCTGTCTTTTTAACAGGGAGAAAAACCAAATTCCAATCTTTTATTAGTGCACTTTCAAAATTCGTTCATTCCAATCTTAGTCTTGACCATATATAAAATTATTTTCTAAAGATTCTCCTTCACTAACATTTTATGACTTTCTTTTTCCATTAAGACTTTGTCCTTTTTCCTCTCTAAACAATCAATCTCATTTCAGGACAAAATCATTTTTATTCCTCAAAAAAATGTATCTTCATTCTTTATACAATATATACCTCTCACTTTCCTGTGTACAGAGTTGCTTTCCATATTACTTCCAACAGTCTCAATCACATTTATCAGAATTTTAATTCTTAAAAACCTCAGTCTGTAGGTGAAAACTAAGTAGGAAGCAATTATGAGCTGTCTGTTATATCAGAATTCTTTAAATTGGCCAATTTATAGATATATTTCATAATTTCTAAAAATGTGTTTTTTCATAGTACAACTTTCAATAAAGCATAATGCATGTTTATAAGCAGACCCAAATTTATCTTTAGTTTCTTTGTAATAAGAACCAAAAGCAAACAAACCTATGTTTAGTAATTAATATTTCAGTATTCCACCTTATTAAAAAAACTTTTTATTCATTCAACTTATTTGTTTTTAACAATAACCCATGAATACTTCATGAGGCTGACAAAATCAACCATTATTTTTAAAGTTAACAACTCTAAAGACATGTCTATTTTTTAACTTTATTTTTAATTTTTTTGGAAGGGTGGGAGACTTAATTAATTAATTAATTAAATTGACTTATGTATTGTTGGTTTCAGAGGTAGAAGTCAGTGTTTCATCAGTCTTATATAATACCCAGTGTTATATAACACTCATTACATCAGATGCCCTCCTTAATGTCTATCACCCAGTTACCTCATCCCTCCATGCCCCCTTCAGCTGCCCTGTCTATTTTAATTAAACCAAAAAACTTGAATTTTAACTTATTAAAGATTATCCCAGATCACATGAACTTGAAAAACATTTGGATTAGTTCTTACCTTTCTGAGTTTTAGAACAGCAGGTTTTTACAAGTGTTTGCCTTTAAGCTAATTAAAAAGAGCTCTTTTACAAATTAATTTTTAGCAATACCATTCGGAGGTAGAGAAAATATGTCACATTTATAACACATATAGACACATATACACAAACAAGATGCTACCAAAATCTAGCCTTTAATTCACTAACATTTGTGGAGAGGACATTACAGATCCAATTTCCAAATATCTCTCTTTTATAAAACAAATCTAATCATAAGGTAGCATATAATCTATGAATCCATTAATGAGTCCTTTTTCATTTTCCAATTAGAACAAGGCCAGTTTTGCCCAAAGATACCAAAGCTGCAGCAACAAGCCAAATGAAACCCAGAGTGCCTCTGTGGTCATTGGTCCCTCCCCAAGGTTGGGGGCTTTACTAATCGAAACAAATGGCTTCCTAGCTTCTGGTTGGTTAGTCTTATGATTGGTTTTCTCTAATTGTGTGCACAAGAAAACAAATTCAGACATGTCAAAAGAATCTCACTTAGGTCATCTGAGACTCCAGTCACTCTTAGTGAAAATGTCCCATTTGAGTAACCACTTCCAAGTAGAGGCTCAGTGTGTGCGGTGCATCGAGCCTGCAGGAGTTTTCTGAGACAGCTCCTTTAGGCTTTCAGTCACCTGAAAGCACCATTTGGCCTGAAGGAGCAAGTGTCCTTTCTCCCTGAAGCTGAGTGATTCAGTCTGTCGTGTTTCTAGCCGGAAAATTCAATAAAGCTTTATATTAATAACATCAATTAGCATAATGCCAAATCAAAACGACCAGCCCATCCACCCCAACCCTTCTAGGTTACCTCCACCTAGAGAATATTACTGGTAACCCTCAACAGCTCCAGTAAAAGTCAGGAACCTCTTCAACTCCAGTTGAAGAGGTTCAGATATGGGAAGAACTCACCCAATACACCTTTGAGGTGCTAAGAGGTTGGAGGGGCCCAAAGACCCCTGCTGGTGCCGAGCCTGTGTTCCAGGGGACCCCCAGGTGATCTCACAAGAGTTGCTCTGCTACCCTGCTGGCTATATCTAAGAAAATTGCTATATCCATGCAAATTGAATAAACCTTCTAGAATATTTAAAAGAAAGAGTTTTATTTGAACTCAAGCTAGGGCAGTTGCCCAGGATACACAATCTTCACAAAGAAGAGGGTGATCTGCTGAAGGAACATTTGGTGCACTCTTAAAAAGTTACAAATAATTAGACAAAGGACATTTCAGAAAGATGCAGACCTTATCATAAGCTTCTAGTATATGCAAGGCTGTATAACTTTAAAAATCATGGGAACCAGGGAGGTTTTTTCCTTTTTCTTATCTTTGCGTTTGGAATGCTCCTTTTTTGTTATTTTTTTTTTAAACAAATCAGATGTACAGTGTATGCTCATGGCAGAATTAAAGCCCATACTCTGAGGTTTTGCAAAGTCATTTTGACCTTGGTAAGTGTTTAAGTATAGCTTCCCTGGAAGCCCAGGGGCAGGACCCACAAACATTAGAAGTTGAAAGATTCCTTTATTTTATCACCTTCCAGCCAGGAACTTGCAGTTAACCAATATCTGAAGTCTTAACAATGATAAGTTTTTCCTGATATCCTACTATACTTCCCAATAAATCACCACTTAATCATCCAATTCAAAAACTGGGGGAATTAAATCATTGGCAGAAGCTCAACACCAAACACAAGAATTTCTCAGGATGCTTCTCCTTTTACTAAGATGCCTCAAACACAGAGACTTGGGAAATATAAGGTGTTTGCACCATCTATCAGGTGACCTATACACCAATCCTGCCTGTTTGTGGACCTATCAGGGAGGGTTAAATGTATCATAGCACAACCCTGGAGCCAATAGACTGTGCACCTGGGCAGTTCACTTCAGTCAAAATTATGGGCAGAGATGTGGGAAAGTTTCCTCATTAGACAGTCCTATAAATGGATTCTAACTTTGCAAACACAGGTTCGATTAAAAGAAAAGCAAAGCCATCACTACAAAGCAATGGACAAACCCCAGTAGTCCAAGGACCTGGTGATCTGGAATGGGAATTGATTCCCCGATTTCAGTGAAGTGGGTTCGGAAAGGGTGCTTTTGCCCAGCGGTCGCCCTTTGGTGTAGAAACTTTCTGTCAGTTTCAGGAGGTCAGCTTCATTAGCCTCCACTGATACAGCAGCCCCCACATCTCAGGAGTCAGCGTCACTCTCCTATGGTCTGCTCCCCAGCACCCCTGACAGGATCACTCAGTAACAGCATTCAGAGACATCCTCTGCTCAGGAAGTTACCTGTCTTCAGTCCAGAGCCTCATTCTCCCAGCCATGATCAAGTGTCCACCTGGTGTTCCCCCCGGGTGTTCTGGTATGAAAACGGAGGTACCCCCCTGAGCAAATTTTGGATCCTGACATAACAGGTCCTACATCAAGGAAGGTATAACTCTCCCACTCGTCTCTGGCTTCCTGTTTCTATGTGGCCAAGGCTCCCCAGGACAGCTCTTTGGGCCTCCACACACACCTTTCTTTGCAACTGAATTTATTCTCTGAACCTAGGAATTCTATGTTCAGCGTGCCTTGGCATCTTTCTGGAGTTCCCTAGCATTGGATGGATTGGTTTTCTTTCTCTGCAGTGGGTAGGGGAGAGCAGAGCTCCTGCTCCCCACTCTGGGGTAACTAAAAGGCTCCAATTTGGGGGAGCAATACATCCCGAATGCCTATGTCTCAGGTACTCACATATCCTAGTGCCTTCTAGCTGCTTGCAGCATGGTCAAAATCACTGAGCAAGTGGTGAAATCAGAGAACAGTGAAGTAGTTGGTAGTCTTTGTCCCAAAAATGAAAGTAAACCTTGGTGATGCCCTGAAATCCTAAAGCACAAGAAGTAGGACCTGTCTACACAAGATCTAAGGAGATGGTATGAAGAAAAGAGCACTGAGTTTACAGTCATGTCACTATCCGCCCCAGGCTGAGGGCACCAGGACAAGACCCCAGGTCTGCTGGGAGCCTTGGCTCCCTCATGCGCTCTGGAAGATAACTGACTGCAGGCCCACAGTGAGCGTGAAAGAGCTCTTGGTAAGGCAAAGTGCAATGCTCACTGTCCACCACAGTGAAGAAGGGACAAAAAGAACATAAAATGATGACCGTAGATGGTATTTCAACTCCCTGATGACAAACATTATTGTTTTCAGATTAAAGAAATCTATTTCCCAGTAAACCTTGAAAAAGGAAATCCTCGGCCCTGTGTGAGAGGGGATTAGGCATGTGCAGAAGCCAAGCAGTGTGTCACTGGTACAGGATGGCGGGTGTGGCGGAGTGTGGCAGGCACCTTTCAGGGCCTCAGTGTGAGGTCCTTTCTAAGTCCCTCTGAGGAGGCCTCCTGTCACCTGAACCACTCTATCAGAAACCTCCCAAGGACCCCAGATCCATCCCTTCAGTCTTCCCTCCTCCCTCAGAACAGAACTATTTTTTCTTCCTTCTGCTCCCCTTTCTGCTTGGCTGGACCACCCTAACCTTCTGTGCTTGTGGCCAGGTGCCCCAGCAGCAGCTCCTCACCAGAGGCTCCAAGGATGGACTTCAGGAGACCCTATGCCCTGGGCCCACAGCTTGCAACAGCCCCTTTACCTGGATGCCACCTATCCATAGCTTCTCCTACATGTCACCTCAAGAATGTCCCTGCTCTTTGACCCTCTGTGACATTAACTCTGTTTAAAATTCATCAAACTATTCAACACACAATTGCAGGCCTTCTCCAACCAGCCAAGGAGGTCCTAGGGACCCCAAAACAGACATCTGAGTAGATGTGTGCAAAGAGCTGTTTACCTTTGATGAGTGGATGGGTCCAAATACACTGGTGACAGTTACATGTGTATCCAGATAGTGTCTACTTTCCTAGGAGTTTCTACCACTTGTGAAAGATCTTTTATTTCCTCCATTGCAATATAAGCCCAACTTGGTCAATCCCATGGACTATGGAGCCTGCTATTTGCTAAGTAATGAGACCTTAGGAAAGGCAGATTGCTATAGATTCAAAGGAATGAACAGGATGGAGAAAAAAACTCTGAATCCAGTGTTCTTTGGATTTTACAATGCTGTTCTTCAGATATTTGGAACTAGTACTAAAAAGAAAATAAATAAAATAATAAAAAATAAAAAGCAGTACAAGAAAGAAAGCCACAGAACCATAGCAGAAATTTCCCCAACCCCCTAGCCCTGTGGAAAAATTCTGATAACTTCTACTGTAAGTAGTTCCGTGTTTGGGCCTAAACTCCCTCTGCCATAAAGGACTCACTGTATTGAGAAGGAAAAGGTAAAAGGCATTTTTAACAATAAATGTTTGTTGAATTGAATAACACGTGGAAAGCACACTTTTCAATTCTGTAACTTCTTTGAACTCTGATTGACTGTGAGAAGGAAATATGCAAGCCCACAATACTTGTCCTATTTACTTTGGAACTTTGGGGACCACAGTTCCGGTTTTTAACTTATTTGTTGAGCAAGTGAGACTGATAAATTTGTTAAACCATTCAGCTATCAATAGGACAAAACCAATATGGTGATATCTTATCAACCTTGCTAATTCCTTTCACTACTGTTCTGAAGCTGGAACAAAAACTGGAGTGTTGGGTTTATATGAATAGTGAGAAGATAGCTGGACAGAGGCAGCTCCCTGCAGAGTGAGAAGTAATCCAGAGCCTAACACTTGACATGCATGGGAGAGTAATTGAAACAGGAAGGAGTGATTATCAACATTAAGTCTTGGGAAAAAAAAATGTTTTTACTAATGATTAGTGAATTGGTGCCAGAGTAAGATCCCCTCTCTCAGGGTAATATTTAGAACTATTCTGAATGCTTAAGAAAATTGTTCTAGCTTTGTGTTTCTGGAAATAACTCCTTTTGTTCTCCACTCAGCCATACCAGTTAAATATGCTTCTGTTTACAAAATTTGATGTAGCCATCAAGAATGTGTGTCTGGGTTTGTTCAGGAAATTACTGTATCCACACATGTCACTTCCCCCTTTTTTAAAGATGTAGTTGTGAGTAAAAGAAAAGGGATAGGAACAAAGGCAGGGAGATGAGAGAAAATAATGGTTCTCAGTGAAACAGTTGTGCCCCACACCCCAGAATTCCCTAAGCATGATACCCTCTAGCTCCATCCACGTTGTCGCAAATGGTAAGATTTCATTTCTTTTGATGGCTGCATAGTATTCCATTGTGTATAAATACCACCTCTTCTTTATCCATTCATCTGTTGATGGACATCTAGGTTCTTTCCATAGTTTGGCTATTGTAGACATTGCGCTATAAACATTCGGGTGCACGTGCCCCTTCGGATCACTACGTTTGTATCTTTAGGGGAAATACCCAGTAGTGCAATTGCTGCATCATAGGGCAGTTCTATTTTCAACATTTTGAGGAACCTCCATGCTGTTTCCCAGAGTGGCTGCACCAGCTTGCATTCCCACCAACAGTGTAGGAGGGTTCCCCTTTCTCCGCATCCTCGCCAGCATCTGTCATTTCCTGATCTGTTAATTTTAGCCATACTGACTGGTGTGAGGTGATAGCTCATTGTAGTTTTGATTTGTATTTCCCTGATGCCGAGTGATGTGGAGCACTTTTTCATGTGTCTGTTGGCCATCTGGATGTCTTCTTTGCAGAAATGTCTGTTCATGTCTTCTGCCCATTTCTCGATTGGATTCTTTGTTCTTTGGGTGTTGAGTTTGCTAAGTTCTCTATAGATTTTGGACACTAGCCCTTTATCTGATATGTCGTTTGCAAATATCTTCTCCCATTCTGTCAGTTGTCTTTTGGTTTTGTTAACTGTTTCCTTTGCTGTGCAAAAGCTTTTGATCTTGATGAAATCCCAATAGTTCATTTTTGCCCTTGTTTCCCTTGCCCTTGGTGATGTTCCTAGGAAGACATTGCTGCGACTGAGGTCGAAGAGGTTGCTGCCTGTGTTCTCCTCAAGGATTTTGATGGATTCCTTTCTCACACTGAGGTCCTTCATCCATTTTGAGTCTTATTTTCGTGTGTGGTGTAAGGAAATGGTCCAATTTCATTTTTCTGCATGTGGCTGTGCAATTTTCCCAACACCATTTATTGAAGAGGCTGTCTTTTTTCCATTGGACATTCTTTCCTGCTTTGTCGAAGATTAGTTGACCGTAGAGTTGAGGGTTTATTTCTGGGCTCTCTAATCTGTTCCATTGATCTATGTGTCTGTTTTTGTGCCAGTACCACGCTGTCTTGATGATGACAGCTTTGTAATACAGTTTGAAGTCCAGAATTGTGATGCCACCAACTTTGGCTTTCTTTTTCAATATTCCTTTGGCTATTCAAGGTCTTTTCTGGTTCCATATAAATTTTAGGGTTATTTCTCCCATTTCTTTGAAAAAAATGGATGGTATTTTGATAGGAATTGCATTAAATATGTAGATTGCTTTAGGTAACATAGACATTTTCACAATATTTGTTCTTCCAATCCAGGAGCATGGAACATTTTTCCATTTCTTTGTGTCTTCCTCAATTTCTTTCATGAATACTTTATAGTTTTCTGAGTATAGATTCTTAGCCTCTTTGGTTAGGTTTACTCCTAGGTATCTCATAGTTTTGGGTGCAATTGTAAATGGGATTGACTCCTTAATTTCTCTTTCTTCTGTCTTGTTGTTGGTGTAGAGAAATGCAACTGATTTCTGTGTATTGATTTTATATCCTGACACTTTACTAAATTCCTGTACAAGTTCTAGCAGTTTTAGAGTGGAGTCTTTTGAGTTTTCAACATATAGTATCATATCATCTGCAAAGAGTGATAGTTTGACTTCTTCTTTGCCGATTTGGATGCCTTTAATTTCTTTTTGTTGTCTGATTGCTGAGGCTAGGACTTCTAGTACTATGTTGAATAGCAGTGGTGATAATGGACATCCCTGCCGTGTTCCTGACCTTAGCGGAAAAGCTTTCAGTTTTTCTCCACTGAGAATGATATTTGCAGTGGGTTTTTCATAGATGGCTTTGATAATATTGAGGTATGTACCCTCTATCCCTACACTTTGAAAAGTTTTGATCAGGAAGGGATGCTCTACTTTGTCAAATGCTTTTTAAGCATCTATTGAGAGTCTTGTTTTTTCTTTTATTAATGTGTTGTATCACATTGATTGATTTGCGGATGTTGAACCAACCTTGCAGCCCTGGAATAAATCCCACTTGGTCGTGGTGAATAATCCTTTTAATGTACTGTTGAATCCTATTGGCTAGTATTTTGGTGAGAATTTTCACATCTGTGTTCATCAAGGATATTGGTCTGTAGTTCTCTTTTTTGATGGGATCCTTGTCTGGTTTTGGGATCAAGGTGATGCTGACCTCATAAAATGAGTTTGGAAGTTTTTCTTCCATTTCTGTTTTTTTGGAACAATTTCAGGAGAATAGGAATTAGTTCTTCTTTAAATGTTTGGTAGAATTCCCCTGGGAAGCCATCTGGCCCTGGGCTTTTGATTGTTTGGAGATTTTGGATGACTGTTTCAATCTCCTTACTGGTTATGAGTCTGTTCAGGTTTTCTATTTCTTCCTGGTTCAGTTGTGGTCGTTTATATGTCTCTAGGAATGCATCCATTTCTTCCAGATTGTCAAATTTGTTGGCGTAGAGTTGCTCATAGTATGTTCTTGTAATTGCTTGTATTTCTTTGGTGTTAATTGTGATCTCTCCTCTTTCATTCGTGATTTTATTTATTTGGGTCCTTTCTCTTTTCTTTTTGATAAGTCTGGCCCGGGGTTTACCAATCTTATTCTTTCAAGGAACCAGCTTCTAGTTTAGTTGATTTGTTCTATTAGTTTTTTGGTTTCTATTTCATTGGTTTCTGCTCTGATCTTTATTATTTTTCTTCTCTTGCTGGGTTTCTTTGCTGTTCTTTCTCCAGCTCCTTTAGGTGTAGGATTAGGTTCTATATTTGAGACCTTTCTTATTTCTTGAGAAAGGCTTGTACTGCTATATATTTTCTTCTCAGGACTGCCTTTGCTGTGTACCACAGATTTTGAACTGTTGTGTTTTCATTATCATTTGTTTCCATGAATTTTTTCAATTCTTCTTTAATTTCCTGGTTGACCCGTTCATTGTTTAGAAGGATGCTGTTTAGTCTCCATGTATTTGTGTTCCTTCCAAATTTCCTCTTGTGATTGAGTTCTAGCTTCAGAGCATTGTGGTCTGAAAATATGCAGGGAATGATCCCAATCCTTTGATCCGGTTGAGACCTGATTTATGACCCAGGATGTGATCTATTCTGGAGAATGTTCCATGTGCACTAGAGAAGAATGTGTATTCTGTTGCTTTGGGATGAAATGTTCTGAATATATCTGTGATGTCCATCTGGTCCAGTGTGTCATTTAAGGCCTTTATTTCTGGAGAATGTTCCATGTGCACTAGAGAAGAATGTGTATTCTGTTGCTTTGGGATGAAATGTTCTGAATATATCTGTGATGTCCATCTGGTCCAGCGTGTCATTTAAAGCCTTTGTTTCCTTGTTGATCTTTTGCTTGGATGATCTGTCCATTTCAGTGAGGGGAGTGTTAAAGTCCCCTACTATTATTGTATTATTGTTGATGTGTTTCTTTGATTTTGTTATTAGTTGGTTTATATAATTGGCTGTTCCCATGTTAGGGGCATAGATATTTAAAATTGTTAGATCTTCTTGTTGGACAGACCCTTTGAGTGTGATATAGTGTCCTTTCTCATCTCTTATTATAGTCTTTGGCTTAAAATCTAATTGATCTGATATAAGGATTGCTACCCCAGCTTTCTTCTGATGTCCATTAGCATGGTAAATTCTTTTCCACCCCCTTACCTTAAATCTGGAGGTGTCTTTGGGTCTGAAATGAGTTTCTTGTAGGCAACATATTGATGTGTTTTGTTTTGTTATCCATTCTGATACCCTGTGTCTTTTGATTGGGGCATTTAGCCCATTAACATTCAGGCTAACTATTGAGACATATGAATTTAGTGTCATTGTATTGTCTGTAAGGTGACTGTTACTGTATATTGTCTCTGTTCCTTTCTGATCTACTACTTTTAGGCTCTCTCTTTGCTTAGAGGACCCCTTTCAATATTTCCTGTAGAGTTGATTTGGTGTTTGCAAATTCTTTCAGTAAGCTTTTTATCTCTCCTTCTATTTTCAATGATAGCCTAGCTGGATATAGTATTCTTGGCTGCATGTTTTTCTCGTTTAGTGCTCTGAATATATCATGCCAGTTCTTTCTGGCCTGCCAGGTCTCTGTGGATAAGTCTGCTGCCAATCTAATATTTTTACCATTGTATGTTACAGACTTCTTTTCCCGGGCTGCTTTCAGGATTTTTTGTCACTAAGACTTGTAAATTTTACTATTAGGTGACGGGGTGTGGACCTATTCTTGTTGATTTTGAGGGAGGGTTCTCTGCACCTCCTGGATTTTGATGCTTGTTCCCTTTGCCATATTAGGAAAATTCTCTACAATAATTCTCTCCAATATACCTTCTGCTCTCCTCTCTCTTTCTTCTTCTTCTGGAATCCCAATTATTCTAATGTTGTTTTGTCTTATGGTGTCACTTATCTCTCAAATTCTCCCCTCATGGTCCAGTAGCTGTTTGTCCCTCTTTTGCTCAGCTTCTTTATTCTCTGTCATTTCTTCTTCTATATCACTAAGTCTTTCTTCTGCCTCATTTATCCTAGCAGTAAGAGCTTCCATTTTTTATTGCACCTCACTTATAGCTTTTTTTATTTCAACGTGGTTAGATTTAGTTCTTTTATTTCTCCAGAAAGGGCTTTTATCTCTCCAGAGAGGGTTTCTTTAATATCTTCCATGCCTTTTTCGTGCCTGGCTAGAACCTTGAGAATCATCATTCTGAACTCTAGATCTGACATATTACCAATGTCAGTATTCATTAGGTCCCTAGCCTTCAGTACTGCCTCTTGTTCTTTTTTTATGGTGAGTTTTTCCACCTTGTCATTTTGTCCAGATAAGAGTATATGAAGGAGCAAATAAAATACTAAAAGGGTGGCAAAGACCCCAGGAAAATGTGCTTTAACCAAATCAGAAGAGACCCCAAATCGTGGGGGGGAGAAAGGGGATAAAAAGAAGTTCAGAAAAAAAAATAAAGAAAGAAAAATAAAGAAAAATATAAAAAAGAGCAAATATATATATATATATATATATATATATATATATATATATATTAGATAAACTGGTTAAAAAAGAGGGGCACCTGGGTGGCTCAGTGGGTTAAGCCTCTTCATTCGGCTCAGGTCATGGTCTCAGGGTACTGGGATCGAGCCCCACATTGGGCTTTCTGCTCAGCAGAGAGCCTGCTTCTCCCCTTTCTCTGCCTGCCTCTCTGCCTATTTGTGATCTTTCTCTCAAATAAATAACATTTTTTTAAGTTAAAAAAGAAAAAAGTAAAAGTTAAAAAAAATTAGCAAAAGAAAAAAATTAAATAAAATAAAAAATTAAATTAACCGCAAGACTAAAGAATCATGGGGAGAAAGCCATGAGCTTGGTGCTTTGCTTTCTCCTCCTCTGGAATTCTGCTGCTCTCCTTGGTAGGTGAACTTGGTCTTGGCTGGATTTCTTATTGATCTTCTTGGGGAGGGGCCTGTTGTAGTGATTCTCAAGTGTCTTTGCTCGAGGCGGAATTGCACCACCTTTACCAGGGTCCGGGCTAAGTAATCTGCTTGGGTTCGCTTTTGGGAGCTTTTGTCCCCTGAACACTTTCTGTAGAGTTCCGGAGGATGGGAATGAAAATGGCGGCCCCCCAGTCTCCGCCCGGAGGAGCGGAGAGCTGGGGGCCCCACTCCTCAGTGTGCCCTCAGAGAAAAGAGTCCAATCACTCCTGTCTCCTTGGCCTCCGGCCGTGCTCCAAGCTCACCAAGCCTGCGACCTGTTCAAGGTAACCCCAAGCTGAGAGATCACTCCTCGGCTCTATCTCTGCAGCTGGCTTCCCTTCTCTAATACCTACGAGCTGTGCGACACTCAGACACCCCTGATCCTTCCGTGACCCTGCGGGAACTGGGGCCACGCTGACCCCACGTGGGCTTCACCCCGGTTTAGCCTCTGGAGCAATGTCCCTCAGTGGAGCAGACTTTTTAAAGTCCTGATTTTGTGCTCCGTTGCTCCGCCACTTGCCGGGAGCTGGCCCCTCCCCCCGCAGTCTGTCTTCCCTTTGCTTTGGATTCATTTCTCTGCCAGTCCTACCTTTCAGAAAGTGGTCGATTTTCTGTTTCTAGAATTGCTGTTCTTCTTAAGTCTTCAATCTCCTGTTGGATTTGTAGGTGTT
Organism: Mustela erminea; assembly: GCF_009829155.1. Lineage (NCBI taxonomy): Eukaryota > Metazoa > Chordata > Mammalia > Carnivora > Mustelidae > Mustela > Mustela erminea. The sequence continues at coordinate 95,385,030 of NC_045614.1, forward strand.
TGCAATGGTTTGATAAGCTATCTAGCTGATTTCCTGCTACCTGATGTAGTCTCAGCCTGCTACTTCTCCGCCATCTTGACTCCTCAATTGTTCTCTTCTTATACCTGTAGTTCTTAAATTCCTCTGGCTTTTTTTTTTTTAAGATTTTATTTATTTATTTGACAGACAGAGATCACAAGTAGGCAGAGAGGCAGGAAGGGGGGGGGGGAAGCAGGCTCCCCTCGGAGCAGAGAGCCCGATGTGGGGCTCGATTCCAGGACCCTGGGATCATGATCTGAGCCGAAGGCAGAGGCTTTAACCCACTGAACCACCCAGGTGCCCTCCTCTGGCTTTTTAAGTAGATCTTAATCTGTAGTAAATATCAAAGGACTGCTCCCTTCTCCGATATCCCCCCATGCCTTTGGAGCAACTGCACTTGGCAGGATAAGGTGACCAGAGAAGCAATGGTGAAATGCTTATCTGTAGAATAAACTGATAGAAATGGAAAGATTAAAAAAAGAAGAAGAACAGGTAAAGGGGCAGCTGAGTGACTTGTCAGTTGAGAATCTGACTCTTGGTTTTGGCTCAGGTCATGATCTCATGGGTGGTGAGATCCAGCCCCTGGGTAGAGCTCTGCACTCAGCAAGGAGTCAGTTTGAGAATTTCTCCCTCTGCCCCTTTCCCCACTCATGCTCTCTTTTCTCTCTCTCTCTCTCAAATAAATCTTTAAAAAAAAAAACAGGCCAAATGTTGTAGCTGGATTAAACATATTCTTGGAAAAAATTTAAAAGGAAAAGGAAGAGAAAGAAGAGAAGACAGAGAAAAAAAATTTCTCTGCTTTCCAAGGGGGAAAAAATAGAAGAATAATTTAAATTATTTAGGAGGAAAAGCACAAACTATTAGTAAAAATGATTATCCAAAAGAAATGCATAATGTGGTGAGAACATAAATGTCTCCTGAGAAATTTCAGCAGGACTCTGGAAAAATGTCATCAGAAGCATGATTTTTGAATCTCTCCAAATCCCCATGTAAAAGCAGGAAGAACAACTAAATTATAAAACAAGATCCCGTGGGTAACATTGACAACAAAACTAAGTGACAGGATATCCCCCTAAATCTCAAAATACAAGCGGATGCCAATGATCCATCTGTAGCCCCAAGAATTCCATGGTATCAGCTTCTGTGCTGGAGAAAGCTGAGAGAAGCAATCAGAACTGAGAGCAGGAGAAACTCAAAATATCTAACAGATATTTACTGGAGAGTGTGGCAGCACTGAGACAGGAAGGCATTTCCAGTAGTAGCAGATAAGAGCAAGGAGCCCATAGTAAAATCTGAAGGGGCTAGAATACACTGAACCTCCATGAACTCTGGAAATCAATCAACTAGGCCTCCTCTCCAACAAAAGGACTTACACTAAGGAGATACCAAGAGGAATGGAAACAAAAATGTACAGGATACGGAATTCCACTTTCAGGAAGGCAGAATACCAGAATCCCTGTTTCTTACCTGCAACAAAAAATACATGAAATATACAAACAAAAAAGAAATAGTCAAAAATACAGAAAATGCACAAAAATACATCAACAAAAATAGACAAGGTATATGAAACAATTTTCAAGACACTGTGCATCAGGCAATGAAGGCCAGTAATTCCTGAAGGATGGGAAACAAACAAGGTGAGCCCTTTGATGGCCCCAGCTTCCTGCCACAGGGGGATTTCAAAGCCTCAGTGTAAGGGATGGGGAATTCAGGAAGAACCCACAGACTTCTTGCATTGAAAAGACAAGCTGAGATTCTAGGAAGATTGAGGTAAGCAGAGTGCTGGAGAGGAGACAGCTTCATGGAGCAAAAACTCTGGACACCTACAGAGAGTCTTCCTTGAGAATTCATCAGGGAAATAATTGAGCAAGTGTGTGAGGAAACAATTTGAGGTTAGAGAAAGAACCATCAGCAAGGATTAGAGAAAATGTATGTGGGGTCACACAGGGTCAGAAATAGTTCTTGTTCCCATCAATCAAGGTTAAATACTTCATAATTCATAGGATATTGGGTAGAGAACTCAGAAGGCCCTTGTCTCCGTATTAGGGGGAAAAAAATCAGCCATACACTAACACATCTCTGACACCACCTAACCAACCTTAAAAGCAAGACCTAAAAGCATCAAGTAACTTAACTGAGTCCCGGAACAAAGCTCAAGTATATTTATAGGAAAACAAAAACATTTAGTGCCCAAAAAGGAAAACCCACAATCTCTCACATCTGATAAAAAAAAATTACCAGGCATGCAAAGGAGCAAGAAAAGACAAGCAATAATGAAAAGGAAAAGAAAACTCCATTAATTGAAATCAACCCAGAATTGACATACGTTAGGATTAGCCAACAAAGATATTAAAACAGTAATTATAAAAATATTATGTATGTTCAAGAAAGCTATGAAGAGACATAGAAGGATAAAAAAAATGAAACTTGTAGAGATGAACCTACAATGTCAGAGATGAAAACGTTTGATGGGAGTAGTGGCAGATTTAGCACTGCACAAGAAAAGAATGTCCTTGACATAGCAATAGAGATGTTGAAGACATAACAACAGAAACTATCCGAAATGAAACACACAGAGGAAAAAAAAATCTTTAAAAATTAACAGAGGATCAGTGAACTGTGCCATAACTTCAAGTGCCTGATACATGGATAACTGGAGCCCCCAAAAGAGGGCAGACAATAGAAACAGGGAAATTAGTCAAAAAAATCATACTAGCCTAAATGTTCCCCTATTTGATGGAAATTATAAAGTCACAGATTCAAAAGCTCAGCTATCCTCAAGCACAGACGTATGAGGAAAACTACAGCAAGGCCCATGGTTTGGCTCAGATTGCTCTGATCCAGGATAAGGGAAAAAATATTAAAGGCAAAAAAAGAAAAACTCACATTACGTACAGGAACAAGGATAAGAATGATCCCAGATTTCTTGTCAGTAGCAACCTAAAAAAGAAACAGTAAAGTAACAATGTATAGTACTCAACCACAAAACAAAAACAAAAACAAGCACCTTTAAGCCAAGAATTCTATCCTGAGTGAAAACGTCTCCCAAAATTGAAGGCAAAATAAAGTTGTTTTTTGTTGTTGTTTAGTTTAGCCATATAGAAGCTGAAAGAATTAATCACCAGAAGGCCTGCACTACAAGAAATGTTAGATGAGGTCCTTGAGACAGAAGAAAAGTTATACTAGGAAAGATGGATCTCTACAAGGGAATGAAGAACATCAAAAATAGTAACTACAGGGGCACCTGGGTGGCTCAGTGGGTTAAGCCGCTGCCTTCGGCTCAGGTCATGATCTCAGGGTCCTGGGATCGAGTCCCGCATCGGGCTCTCTGCTCAGCAGGGAGCCTGCTTCCTTCTCTCTCTCTCTCTGCCTGCTTCTCAGTGTACTTGTAATTTCTCTCTGTCAAATAAATAAATAAAATCTTTAAAAAAAAAATAGTAACTACATAGGATGGGGTTCCTGGCTGGCTCAGTCGGAAGCGCATGGGACTCTTAATCTCAGGGTCATGAGTTTAAGCCCCATGTTCAGTGTGGTGATTGCTAAAAACATAAATAAACTTTAATAAATAAATAATTTTTTTAAATTTAAAACATGGTAATGTCCCACAGCTGGGTTCCTGCTCAGTGGGGAACCTGCTTCTCCCTCTCCCTCTGCTGCTCCCGCTGCTTGTGCTCTCTCTCGGGCACATACTCTGTCAAATAAATAAAATCTTTTTTAAAAATGGTAGCAACGTGGAGAAATATGCAAGTATTTTTCTTATTATTTCAATCACTTTAAAATATGTCACTTTAAATAAAAATCAAAATAATATAGTATGGGATTTGTAGCATATGTAAAAACTAACTGTATGGTGAAATAGCATTGAGGTGTAAGGGGAAGCAATGGGAGAATATTCTGGTAAGGTTCTTACACTGTATGTGAGGTGATATACTAACACTTGAATATAAGCTGTTAATGTAAAAGATTGTTGGCTTACAACCCTCTGGGGAACATTCCAGGTGTAATCTGAAATTGGACCCCAAATGCAGAAGGCAGGGAGAGACCAAAGGAAGAGGCAAGCCACTCCGGGTTAGTAGGTAGTAGTTGTTTGTTTGTTTGTTTGTTTGTTGTTTTAAGATTTTATTTATTTATTTAGTAGGTAATAGTTTTGATAAACAAAGGGAACTTAATTATAAGGCCCGTCTTGGGCTGCAGCAAGACAAGTGGGTCCGGGAATCTGCCTGCCATGTCTTACAATGTATATGGAGAGACATGGGTACTGTCTATACCCTTAACTGAGAACAATCACGTATACTGTGCAGGTGGTCTCAACAACACATCGTTATCTCAAGGCTAGGTCCTTGGAGCGCCACTGGGAATGGGAAAGGTAAGCAGAACCTACTTTCTAAGGACAGGGGAGGAGATGAGGACCTTCCCATCTCTAGGGTCCGGCTCAAAGGTCAACTGGTGGTCAGTTCACAATGAAGTTTATGGCTAATAAGCCAACAGAGGAGATAAAATAAAATCCTAAAAAAATATTCATCTAAAAGAAGCCAGAAAAGAAAGAAAAGGGGGACAAAATACAGATGGGAGAAAGAGAGAAAAACGATCGATGATAGACTTAAAATTAACCAGATCAGGGGCACCTGGGTGGCTTAGTGGGTTAAAGCCTCTGCCTCAGCTCAGGTCGTGATCCCAGGGTCCTGGGATGGAGCCCCGCATCGGGCTCTCTGCTCAGCGAGGAGCCTGCTTCCTCCTCTCTCTCTGCCTACTTGTGATCTCTGTCTGTCAAATAAATAAATAAAATCTTTTTTTAAAAAACTAACCACATCAATAGTCAGAAACCAAAATGGGGAGAAAATCGTACATATGCAAAAAAATGACTATTCCCAGTAACTGTATTACTCTGAGACTTATGTATGCTTAATAGAGGTTAAAGTAAATTAGTGATTATAGGAGATTCTAATTCTATTTAGTACTCCAGGTTCTTGAAGTCAAGATTTCCAGTGTAAAAGATGGAGGTATTAATGTAATATAAAAGAGGTTAAGTAAAACATCCAATAGTCCTGAATTTTCACTGGAAATATCAATATGAACTCATGAAGTATTTTGTTGTGTGTGTGTGTGTGTGTGTGTGTGCGCTTTTCCTAGTTCTGTCCACTGAAGAAGCCTAGAAACAATGACTAATCCTTGGTAGCAATTAGCAACCCTTGTACCCAGATCGTGATTTTGAAATACCATGTTTCACTAAGAGAAATAAAGGTTTTTATGGGGAAATGGTGCATTCCACGCCTGGGGCAGAAAAAAAGTACAAGGTAAGTCAAGAATATATTTTCACACCAGATAAAGAAAGCTACATGGCTATGTGAAAATGATTCAGAGGCCGACTTGAAGGGATTTCTACTGAACAAAAGCAGAACACTCTTAGCTTTAAAAGGCCTAAATGCAACTGATTGAAACTCTTTAAATATGTTTGAATCCATAGATTCATAATGATTTAAAAAAAAAAAGCCAGCCAGTTTTGGATTGTGATAGGGATTTGATTCACAATCTAAAAACTTAAAATCATATTTTTATCCTCTATATCCCACATAGAATTGAACTTTTAGTTATTGACTCTAAAAATGGAATTCTTATTAAATTAAAAAAAAATACTCCACTTTACAAACATATATAAAATATTTTAATGAATTAATGAAAAATGAGGTATTGAATTAGAATATCCTATTTTACAACTCCCAATAAGCTAATCGTTCTAGATATTGGGCATCAAAAGCTGCTAATGCCACAAAAAGAAAGAAAACCAGACATGGTGTAGCCTCCTGATGAAGGAAAACAGCACCACCTATGGTCTTTTCAAAGGGATTTTATCTAAGTCTGATAAAGCATCTGGCTCCAGCTGCCAGTTTGCAAGAAATACAGAGGATAGAAGAATGTGTTGAACTGCACCAAGAGCAAAATCTAGACTATGGAAAACTACACAAAAGTCCTGAGATTGTCATCTGAAAAGGTGTGGATAAAGAAAAAAATGGAGAGGAGTCCTCAAGATTAGAAGACCCTTTAAAGCCATTGCAATGTTTTGAATGGTCAGGACTAACCTATAGAGTCTAGGATTGCCTACAAGTGAAGAGCTTTAAAGAAACACAAGAAAGCAATTACTATAAAAGACAGGATAATAGATATTTTTGGAGGAAGGGAGGGTGTTGAGATCAGAATGGGGCATATGGATGGATTTCTAGCCATGAGCGTGACCTGGATGGTAGTTACAGGGGTGCTCATTCACCTTATAATAATTCAGGAATGATACATTTGTCTTGGGAGTGTTCTGATGCTGTGATCTAAATATTTTACAATCTTATTTTATAAAAATACCTAAAGATGCAGTGGTTACTGACTCCTTAATAGAAACAATCAAATAGCAAAGTTATAAACTGCCTATTACACAACAACTCCTAAAAACCAGTAAGAAATTAAACTACATTTCTGTAGAAAATCAGGCAAGAGCTATAACCAGGTAATCCAGAGTAAAAGAAATATAAATAGGTTTAAATACATGAAGACACTCAACCTTACGTAAGATGGTTAAAGCTGCCCTGGGATATTTTTACCTCTCAGATGAGCAAATGCCTATAAAGTTTAATAATACAAGGCATTGGGAAGAGTGTGGAAAAACAATCACTCAAACATGTTGCTGGGAGCATAAATCTGTATAACCTCAGCCGGGGACAGTTAAACTATACTTGTTGAAATGAAAAACCAATATCCCATATATCCAGCAATTTTATTACCAGGAATTTATCCTAGAGATCTAGCTGCACATGAACAAAGTAACATATATTTTCATTTTCATTGTTTTTATTTTCAAAGGATTAGAAACAACCTAATGTCCATTAGAAGGGACTGGTTTAATAAATTAAGATACACCTATACAATGGAATAATATGCATCCATAAAAAAGCAGGAAGACTTTTAAATGCAGACATAGATTCATCTCCAAGAAACATATTTTAAGTGGGGAAAAAAAAAACCACAGTAAAGAGGAGAATATGTGGATTGCCACTACATTTCTCAAAAGAGAGGAGAGAAAGAAATTCATTTGATAATGTTGGTTGACCTGGGAAGAACTGAGTGACTGGCAGACATAGACGGGACTGAGATCTTTCACTGGATGTACCTTGTACTATCAGAATTCTGTACCATGTGTATATGCCAGCAATTTCAAAAACAATAGATTTAAGAAAGAGTAATTGGGTATCCTAACAGTGACTGAACACAGACCCATGAAGAAAGCTCAGAAGTTTAATACAATTATTAATGAAGGATTCATGAAATCACTAGGAACTTCCTGCTTTGGATTCAACAAGTCAATCCACAGAGAAGTCCAAAAATGGACAAAGGAAATCAACTGTTTTGGAGTTCGTTGGTATTTGAAATATTAAAAATAAAAATTGGAGTCACATCAATATTTCACAATGCTATTTCTTGTCACCAGACTTCTGTATACTTTGAGGAACTGATTTTGAATCTTCGTATCACTACTATATTTATATTAAAATTTAACTTTCCAGGGGCGCCTGGGTGGCTCAGTGGTTTGGGCTGCTGCCTTCGGCTCGGGTCATGATCTCAGGGTCCTGGGATCGAGCCCCGCATCGGGCTCCCTGCTCCGCAGGAAGCCTGCTTCCCTCTCTCTCTCTCTCTCTCTCTCTCTGCCTGCCTCTTTGCCTACTTGTGATCTCTGTCTGTCAAATAAATAAATAAAATCTTAAAAAATAAAATAAAATAAAATAAAATAAAATAAAATAAAATAAAATAAAATAAAATAAAATTTAACTTTCCAGATTTGTTAAATTACCAGGATCAGAGTCCACACTTCCTCCTAGGTAGTTTGTGATCATTGGTATTTGTTGATTTGGAAACAATTGACACCTTTATAATGTTAAGCCATCACATTCAGAATCCTGGACTATTTTCTCATTTATTTAAATATTAAATTATTTCCTTGATATGTTTTTTTTTCTTTATTGAAGTGTTGAAAATTTTTTTTATTAATTAATTTCCAGAAACACTTTATTTTTGTTGTTGTGTTGTTTTTCTATCGTTTTTCTTCTTACTGGTTATTGTTGTTTGAAAAAAATGCTACTGATTTTTGAGGTTCTCTTTGTACCTGGCAAACTTTTGTTGGCCTTATTTCTATGAATCTTTTTATTTTGCTTTTTATACTTCCTATATGAGTGATCTACATACCGATGGCCTGCAAATAATGATGTTTCCTTTCCAACCTCTATATCTATTATTTTCTTTTATATTTGACCAAGATCTCTGGTATTATATTAAACAATACCTGTGAATTCAATGCCCCTCTGATTTGCTCCTATAGTACCATATTCCCCTCATTTGCCACACTGCTATAGTTAGAATTTCATAATTATTGTGGTGATTATTTTTATTAATTTCCCTTATTGTATTATAAGTTCTATGAAGCCTGGAATTATACCTGATTTTTCTCACCATTGTATCCCTGGCATAATTCCTGGGATGTATTTATCTCAATAAATATTTCTTGAATGAATAAATGAATGGCCTAAGCTGATAAATAAGAATTAAAGAAAATCATAATAGATGAGTACCATAATTTTCTTATCTTGCCTTTCCTCCCCTGTTCCAATTACAAGCTCATTAACACTCAGGAGCGTATGTATCAGTCAGGGTATTTTGGCTGCAAGCACCAAAACTCTGGCTGGCTAAATTAAACATGGGGAATTTACTGGAAGGAGATAAGGAGATGGGGATTAGAAGATGAAAGGAAGGCTGAAACCCTATGCCAGAAAAGAGCAATTCTGAGCGGGTAAAATAGGTTTGTCAGAGTGCTGCATCTGCAACTAAGGAGCTCCAATGACTCTCATCACTGTATCTCTCTGATCAAGATCCCCGCTCCATCTCCCCACCCTGAGACCACCACCTGAGCTGAAACCAAGAGTTGGAAACGTAACCAACAGAGTCACCCAGGCACCCTTACTCAGGTTTTCATATGCTATTTATGTTTCATTTTTCTCATGTATAAGTTTGGTCTATTTGGAATATACACACACACACACACACACACACACACACATACATATACACACACACAATTATGTATATATGCATAAACATTATGACATTTATATATATATATATATATATATACACAAGTTTTTTCTCTTACAAATTGATACCCAGAGATTCAACCCTGTATATTTAAAATATCTTTTCCCTCAGTGATTAGAGATGCCACTTAAATCATACACTAAAATCTTCCCTATGTTTGTGCCTATTTCTTGTCTTTCTGTTCCATTGGTCTGTCATTCATGAACCAATACTACGTTGTTTTAATTATAGAGGTTTTACAATATGTTTCAATAGGTGATATAGGCAGTATAATCTACTGCTCTTTTGGGCAGTAGGGCAACATGCCTAGCTCCAGGAAAATGAACAAAAACCAAAACCATGTATTGATATTTTAATTGGGGTCCTGTTAAATTTACATATTAACTTTGGAAGAACTGGCATCCTTAAAATGTTTACCTATCCAAGAATAAGAGATGTTTCCACTAATTCAAGTCTACTTCTGCATTTTGGGGTATATTTTAAGGTTTCCCTCATTACAGGCTTTGCACATTTCTTGTTAGGTATTTCCTTTTGATATTGTCTGTATCACACTAGTTATTGGTACTTGTATATGTGAAAGCTATTGCTTCGTATGTTGATTTTTATCTTATTACATTACTGTATTACTACTGTGCTGTATTAGTTTTAATTTTTATTTTCTTGTGTTTTCCACCTAAACATCCAGTTCATCTATATTTACTTGCCTCTTCCTTTGCAATCTTGATTTCCCTCACTGTTTTCTTTTGTCTAATTGCTTTGTTCTTTACACAGATACAATGTTAAAGTATAACGGAGGTAGCAGATATCCTGTCTTGTTCCTTGACCTTCTGCTTTCCTCTGATGAGAATGCCAAAAGTGTTTCCCCATTAAACAAGATGCTAGATCTTTTCTCCCAAAGATTTATGTATTTTTAAAGGGAGCAGGGAAATCTTCAAGCCGACTCCACACTGAACACAGAGCCCAACAATGCAGGGCTCCATCTCAAGACCCGTGAGATCATGATCTGAGCAGAAACCAAGAGTTGGATGTTTAACCAAATGAGCCCACCCAGGTACCCTTGGATTTTACTTTTTAAAAAATCAGAAATGGGTCTTGAATTTTGCCCAAAGGCCTTTTCATCATCCACGGAGATAACCATGTTTGTTCTTAGATCTACTACTATGTGAGTTATATGAACACATTTCCTAATTATTGAACCATCTTTGTATCAGTCATGCTAAATCACCTTAAAATGTGCTATAGATTGTTTACTAGTATTTTATTTAGGACTTTTGCAGCAATATTCATATGTGAGATTGGTCTGTGGGTTTTTTGGTGCAATCTTGACTCAGATTTAGATACCAACATTTTACTTGCTTCATAAAAAGAAAACTAAACTTTGCTTCATTTTTCTACATCTTGTAAGTTTACCTGACATTAGTGATTATTTGGTACTTTCCTCTTGAATCCACTTAGGCCGAGCCCTTTTTTGTGGGCGTTAATTCTTTGATAACTTTCTCTATTCCTTCTGTGGAAATTTTTGCCACTTTCTACCTCCAGTAGGATGAATTTCAGTGAATTCTATTTTCCTACTAATCATTTATCACATGATTATGTTTGTTTGAATACACTGTTTTACTGGCTATTTCTCCCTTTTATTTATTTTTTAATTTATTTTTGGCATTTGTGCTTTCTTTCTTGATTGAGCAAGCTAAAGGATTCTTTTTTTTTTTTTTAACAAACTCTGTTATTTATTTTACATCTAATTACTTTCTGCTTTTATTTATCTTTATTAAAGAATTTTGGGGGAGAGACCTCTGTGTCACAACTATGGGGTTCTATTAAATCTATTAATAGATTCTATTAAATCGGGAATATGGGAAATCCATAGTTTTTAAATACTTCATGTAAATAATGAAAATTTAAATTAGTGAAGTAAATTCACTCAAAAAAGAAAGTAAACAAAATAGATGGCAATAAGGATAAAGTGCTCAACCTTCTTCAAGCCAGATGCTGACAAAATAGACGTCAACTACTAAATCATTCTCCTAGATTGGCCCCTGGATGTGGACTACTATGGGATGATGACATCCTAGAACAATCTGAATTCATGGCTACTGACCCAAGTATAGGGCAACCATCTCTGAGGGTCACCCAGGCATTTTAACCAGAACCAGGATAGAAGTATAGTTTTTCCATGTAGATCTTTAAAAATAGTCTACTACTAGTAATCCATAACAGCAAAGGGGCAGCATTTAGGCAACTCAGTCCCCACTAGTAATTAAGACTAAGCTGAACTGTACCCAAATGACCTGAAACACTTACTATAACTATCTTAAAATTAAAGCTAAAGCTAAAATATACTAAAGTCTACAAGGCTGTATGAATCTCAGCAATTAAGTGTAAAATTTTGTTTACCAATGTTTAGTATCTAGAAGAATTTATTTCCTGAAACCTTATTTACCATCTTCAATTTCAATTATATTTGACAGACATTAAGAGCAGACCAAGAAAATATTTATAACAAATAAAAAGAAAGCATACAAAATCACACACATAATAATGATTTCCCAAAACAAAATATTAAATATGCCTTATTTTATACACCAAAATATTCATAGTGGTAGTAACTCCTTGAAGGTAAAAATCCCTGTCTTACTCATTTTTATAGAGCCATCCTACAGAAGAGTGCCTGGTACAAAGTAGGTATTCAGTAAGTGCTTCCTGAAAAAAATGAAAGTGAATAATATCCATCTTCCAAAAAAAGGTACTCGATCAAGTAAATATATGAAATTTTAATATTTTCATCTGAAATATACAAAGGACTAAAGACAAAGTCAATACCTAACTAAAATTCTCTTAAGTAACTTCATTATTACAAAGTTAAATCTTGAGTCAAAAATCCAGCTCTAAAAATATAGTCTCAAAAATCACATATCTACATATAATACAGAGGCAACTCAATTGTCTTATGCTGCATCATCATCATCCACTGCAGCATAGATGGCTTGATTCCTCCTCTTAATTTTCTTTCTTTGTTCAGGTTCATGTTCATCACTCAGCCTCTTCAATGGCAACTCAGTTAAGTCGTTTCCATCCCCTGACTCTGGAGCCTCACCAAGTTTCCCCTCTCTGCCATCTGGGGAACCCAACGTATCATCAGAAGATACAACCATGGAACCTGGCAAGATCCTGACATCAGAGAAGCTGGCAGAGAAGTCAGAAGCTTGATCAGAAGAAGGTTCTACAGATGGTGTATTCATGTCACTATGCGTACTTACAATACTATCTTCATCTTCCTCTTCTTCATCTAACATTATTTCATCTGGATTAATAGACGACAGGGCAGATGTATCTGTGTTATATTCACTACGATCTTCTCCAGAGTCATTACTCTCCACATCATCTTGCTGTTCATATTCACCACATAAGTGATGTTCCTCCTTGGCCTTCTGAAGCCTGACATTCATGTCAGTGATGCCAAGTTGGGCACAAAATTCAGTAGTTTGAGGATTGATCCTATGAACCAACTGCATTTGTGTTTGTGGCCTGCTAGGATCATAACAAGCAGCTGTTATGCTGAAGTTATATGGAACTTTGAGGTCATGGTTCAGTATTTCCAATACTTTGTTCATAGCTTCTTCTGTTGCACTATAATCCCACCTACAAAAGTCCAGAACAATAGCTTTTTACATTAGCCTCAGACAACAAAAGATGAAATCTAAATATGGACTTCATATAAACCATATATAAAAATTCCATCTAATAAAATTATAGTTAATTTTCCAAAGGACCATTTTGAAATAAAAAAAAATTCTTAGAAAAAACTATTCTTAATTCACCCTCTAAAACAAGTATAAATAACTTTAATGTGTGAACCAAATCTCCGCCATATTACAGTTCTATGCATGCTTATTCATTTATACACTTATTTGGGTTGGTATTCCATCATCCATTTTTATATCCCTTAGAAGGAAAATTTATAGTTTTCCATACCAGTCAGTAAACCCTGAATTACTCTGACATTCATATAACAATAATTCCCTTGATTTAAAAAAATAAGAAAAGTAAGAGGTGGATGGGACAAAAGTTGGGCATGCAACAGAGACAGCAAACCCTAAAGAAGGTCAGACTTACCTTGTATGCAGGCCATTATTCTCAGGCATATTCCATAGACGCTCAGTCACATTAATAAGATCATCAGTAGCCCTGAGAACAGTGAGCCATTCAATATCATACTCTAAGTACTCAGGAGCACTGGGGTCATGTTCTATTTCTATCACCTATAAAAAGAAATCAGTAATTTTAAGAAATACATTTCTATTTTTAATATTCAAAGAATTTCAATATAACAAAATGTAAACGGAATTTAATAGCTTACAAACACTAACATAACCTAAGTATTCCCCCCAAAATTCTCAGAATATATAAATTATAGAGCATAAATAAATTCTAAAAGGAAAATTATTATGTTTCTAGTCATTGGAAGAACAAAACTATATTGCAAAGTTATTTCATTTTCTTTTTACCTGAAGAAAGTCTCTATGTGGTAAGCATTTGTCCAGGGCTAAAAATTTGGTTGCTTTGGCTGCCTGTCCTTTATCCTTGGCCTAGAAATGTGAAGCATGATTTAAGAAAAAAAATGTTAAAACATCAAAGGTAATTCATACACAGAACAGGATGGAAGCAATCTTTATTAAACATACCCCTAAGTCATGTGTCAAAGCAACAACTGTCACCATTCCAAAATAAGTCAGTTCTATAACCACTTGTATAATGACCGGCAAGGTACTTAAACTCTCTGGGCTTCAACTTCCTTACAAAAGTCAAAGGTAGACACAAATGCTGAAGATAATGATACTGGATTTTTTAAATTATAATAATAATTAAAAAGTAAATTTAAAAAAGAGAATCAGATAATGATACAGTTAAATCAAAGCACATAATACAAAGGTTAATGATAACAGAAGAGCTTAAAAGTAATCTGGCAGATTGAAAGAAATTGTATAATTTCTTCTAAACAAATTTTAGAAGAAATTATACAATTTCTTTCAAATTTTAGAAGAAATTATAGGGAAAAATCTTTATAACCTTGGGTCGGGCAAAGCTCTCTTAGATAAACACTGAAAGTGGATATGATACAGTCACAGAATGAAATATTGTTCAACAATAAAAATGAAAGAAATACTAAACCTGCTACCTGAAGGAACCTCAAAAACAAACAAAGGAAAGAAACCACAAACCAAAGACTATAGATTTTGGTCCCACTTATATAAATGTTCAGAAAAAATAAATTCAGAGAGACAAAAAGCAGATTAGTGAGTGCCCAGGGCTGCGGGTGGGAACAAGACTCACAGGAAATAGACACAAAAGATCTTTTGGGGTGCTGGAAATGTTCTAAAACTGGGCTATATGATGTTTGCTCTGGAAACATCTAGAACTCTGGAAGTATACTATAACTCACTCACTGAATGGTACATTTAAATAGATGAATTTTATATTATGTAAATTATATGCCAATGAAACTTTTTTTTTTTTTTAAATGAACTGGCAGAAAGAAACATGGGCAAGAGGTGGTGGGTCACAAACATGAAGATTTTATTGGATGCAGTAAAAAAGTGACTCAGGAAGAACAGTAAGGCATATGGAGAAAAACAGACAAGGAAGCAGGTTCTGTGCCATCCTGCTGTAGGCCAGGTTTCAGTTCACTGGTGGTGACGGACTAAGAGAAGTGCAAGGTACACAGATTACAGACAGATGGTAGCAGCAAGGCAGCTCTGAGGAAAGGTGATTTCTGGTGTTGGACAAGGGGCTGAAATAGAACACTGGCAAAGTCAGAGGAGGTTGAGGAGCTAAGAAAAAGGGATCAAACATATTCATTCAGAACTGAAGTCCCTGAGGTTGACAACAGAAGATGGATGGGGAGGAAAGTACCAAATCTGATGCTTCAGTAAAAATTCAGGAGTATCATGAGCCCTAGGAGATAGAAGACAGTAACAGAGATGTAGAAAAGGTGATGGGTATAAATGGATGACTTGGATATTAAAAGAGGATAATCACTTTGGCAGTGGCCCAAAGGAAAAGAAAAGGAGTAACCTTGACTCTTCATCTCAGTGAAACTGGGGAGTGAGGATAAGCCCATAACAGCAAGGGCCCACAGGAATGTTTTCAAACATAACTTTCCAAACTGTATTTGAGTAACATCATTAAAGTGCACCCTCACCACAGAAAAGTGTTGGGTCAAGTTCAGAAAGCACTGCACACCACATTCCAGTGCCCATTAACACATTCGAGATTCTCAGAAATTATAGAAGCCCCTGAGAAGAAATCTCTAACCTTGTTACCCCAGGATTTTCTAAACATTTTCCCTATGGAATACTTTATGGTGAGAACGGGAGGGGAAAGAGAGAACCACACATTCCATAAAAGCCTAATTGTAAGTATAAATTTATTCTCTACCTTCCATCAAGCACTATCATTCAAGCAGTTTCCCAAAGAAAACTCTGGGAGTTCCTCTCTGTCACCAAATCCTGATGATTGTGCTTCCAAAATCTCTCTGGAACCTGTGTTCTTTGTGTTCCCTCTTCGCCACAGTTTAGAATCTCATCTTTTGTTTAAATATGCCTCCCATTTTCCTTCCTACAATCCATACACAAAACTGCTATGAAACTAACCTTTCTGAAACGAAAATCTGGTTTCATCACTCCCCAACTTTCCCCAGTACCTTCTGGTTAAAACTCAAACTCCACAGCATGACGCCGAAGGCAGCTATGATCTCATTCCAGCCTCATCTCTCCCTCTGCCTCAATCAAAGGGACTGCTGCAGTCCCCCAGCACATGCCAGTGCCAGGCATTCAGGCCACTAGTCTCTGTACACACTGATCACTCTACCTGGATGGTGTTACCTAGATTCAACTGCTTTCTGGGACAGTCAATTCCTTTGGAAAACCTTCTTCATCTCTTCATCTCCTGTCCACATCCCCATCTGAACACAGTATGGCAGAGGTACTCCCACAGTCTCCTGGCATTTTTCATCACTGATTTATTACACTATCTTATAATCACCTGCATGTCTCTTCCTCCCAAGGATATGGAGTTACTTGCAAAAGCAAAGTTATATTTGATATCTTTCTCTCAATTTACAACTATTTTTGATAAATGTTATTTAATACATATTTGATAAGTGTTTGTTAAATGAAAGAATAATATTTTTGGTTTCTACCTGATGCTGCATTAAGGCTGCAAACTTCACATGAAGGTGCGCAGAAAACCAGTATGTAGGCTTGAAGTGCTCTAAGAGCTCTGAGGCAGCAGGACTTCCCAATGTGTTATTTTCCACTTCTTGTCGGAAAAAAGATTTAGTCTTCAGAAGCTGCTGCTTATTTCCATAATGATAGATCTTTCTTGGCCAATCATGAGATAAGAATATGTCCATAGGCTGCTTCAGCTTTAACAGAAAAAGAAAGAAAACTTTTTAACACAGATCAAAAGCAAACCCTGACTGTTTCTCCACTACCGCACAACCGTTTGCCCACTTCGAGCTTTAGATTTCTGTGTAATTCATTCCAAGGAAACTTTATTTAAGAAGGTCACAGAAACACTAAGAAATACTAAACTCACTCATCTAAGCCAGGAGAAACCACTTTCTCTCTCCTCACAAATCACCTCTGTCTTCCATGGCAAGGCAGGGCCATGCAGACACACTTTGATCAGACTGTCAGCCAGATATGGTCTTTCATATGGGGCCTCTAAAATATATAATAACCGTCATTCTTTTCCTTTCTAGTGAAGAAACTGTTTTAAGATACACAGACACCAGATTTCATGAGATATCTAATGTAAAGAGTATAGTAAAACCCAAAGGTATTTTCCCTCCCCCCCCATGGACTCATATAGCATATACCAAAAAAACTGATTACTACATAAATTACAGTAGAGGTATTTAAGGTGGCTGGTATCTTCACGGGAAGGCCACAAAATACACTCCATACTTTACTGATCCCTAGCACCTTCAAGTAATCTGCAAAAAATACCTGGAACACTAAATTAAAATAACTTAAGTGTTCAAGTTGATACAAGACGACAGATATGACTAATCACTGAATAACTAATTCAGGCAGTAAATGCAATGAAATTTCAGAATAAGCTGATGGTTTTAAACTAGAACACTGTTGGGACACCTGGGTGGCTCACTTGGTTAAGCATCTGTCCCTTAATCTCAGCTGAGGTCTTGATCTCAAGGTTGTGAGTTCAAGCCTCTCAACCCTTCTTGGGCCCCACTCTAGGCATGGAGACTATGAAAAAAAAAAAAAAAAAAAACCTAGAACACTGGTATCTAAGGAGGTTCTTCAAAGACTGATAGGGCTGAAATCAGTAAAACGGAAAAAGCATTCAAGGCAGAGAACTGTTATGAGTAGGGTATTAAAGAAATGCCTGCAAAGCATCCTCGTGCTCCTGCTGAGACTGTCAGGTACGGTGGGTGGGAGGGCCTGAGAGCATCAGCCAGGCCCCCATCCCTTAACTCCTTGGGAAATCCAGGGCAGGCTACTTACCTATCTGAGCATTGGCCTCGCGTCCTTAATATGACAAAGTCAGAGTAACACCAGTTCACAGATTTGTGTGGCAATTATACGAAATACCCTGTGTGGAAACTGCTTAGTCCAGTGTCAGGCATTTAATGCATTCTCAAACAAAAACCTGGTTTTGCCTACTCTCCAGTTAAGCCAGTGTTCCAATACCTCCTTCACAATTTTACCATATTCTCTATCATTTTTTACCACTATTTATTTCCTATTTAATACCATTATCTGAAATACTTTAGTATTTTCTTTAAAGTTTCACTTTACGCCAATATATATTCTTTAGCCTTATTCTAAGTAGTAATATCTGAAGTCATGGATTAAATGTTCTATTTTATTATTACTCCCTAAAATAAATTCATAACATTAGAATTTAACATGTTCATCTGTGAACCTCCTAAAAGCAACTCAAGATCCAAATTTTAGAAATACTGAATTAAGTTCTTCTTGGAAGTCGTATACCAAAATGATCAAAATACACTTTGGTACAGAATTACTTTAACATTTTTTTCAAGTCTGCTGTAATGTACTTTTTACATACCTGTTTTAATTTATAGACTTCAATATTTCTCACATGATATATACTCCTTATTGTAGCTGGATTATAAGGGGGGCACTCAAAATGACCTTAAATTAAAGAAGAGAAATAAGCTATATTCAACTCCCTTAAATACTGCAAATACAAATATATACATACACTTCTCCAAAACTGAGGTCTATCATTAATGCTTTTGGTTCTTAAAAATTTTATAAAGACACTGCTCTTAAAATGTTGGTATCTTCTACTAATAAGTGATCACTAACTATAAATCTAAATAATTGAGGGGCTTGTGAATTTTTAAATTAAATTATATTTAATGTGGAATATGTTGTTTATTCACATAGTTTAAATTTTAAAAGATACCATCAGAATGGAATAAGAAGAATTCCTCCAGAGAGTAGACCACTGATGCATAGGGCTGGGGTGGGAGCAGGGATTAACCACAAAACTTTTGGGAATGATAGAAATGTTATAATTTAGATGGTTGCACAACCTAGAAGTTTACTAAAAAATCACTGAATTGTATACTTCCAAAGATATGTAAATTTTACCTCTACAAAGCTGCTAAAACAATGGGAGGCAGGGATCCTCCTATTCCTGTCCCCCAGCCACCAGTAACACTACCTAGAGGCAACCAGTGTTAGTCAGGTTTTAGTATTTTATTCCAAGAATAACTACTATGCACATTATAATACACAAACTTCTTTATCTTTCTTTTTTTTAAATGCAAATGGCAATAGAGTTTATACATGTTCTGTACCTTGTTTTTTTTTTCACGTATCTTAGAGCTCTTTGTATACCTCAGACATAGAGCTGCTTCTCTACTTTTTTTAAAAAAAAGCTTCATAGCACTACATTGTATTGTTTTATCACGATATAGTTAATGAGTTCCTACCTTCTGCCATTACAAACAAGGCTGAAATTAAAAAAATTTGTACACATCACTTTGCACTTGTGGAATATATCTGTAAATTACATTTCTGGAAATAGAACACCTGGGTCAGAGTACTTCTGTAATTTCCACAGACTACCAGCTATCCTCCAAAGAGTGGAAGACAGTTTGTACCCACACTTGCCATGAAGAAGATAGCCTATTTTTGTACTCTTAAGCCAACAGTTTAGAATCATGGGGAACAGCACAGCAGGGAACAGACTCATGATTTAATAGTTACATTGAGGATACAAGTTTTAGCTGCCAACTCATAAAATTCTGAAGTCAGTGTGAAGCAAAGTTATTCTTTTAACTTTAAAACCAAGGTATAATCTTTTCAGATACAGTGGAATGAATAAGTACAGTGTAGTATACACCTACAATGGAATACTACTCACAAATTAAAATGAATAGAGTGAGATGTATCAACATGGATTTCAAAAACATATTGAACAATGAAGCAAGCTGCAGGAAGACACATGCAAAATGATACATTCACATGAAGTTTGAAACATACTATATCATACACTGTATAAAGCCCTTACACATCTCCTAACGACACAATCAAATCAAAGACAAATACCAAATTCAGAAGAATTGACTGCCTGATGAGAAAAGGGAAGGATAAGAGGAGAATGGGACTGGGGACAGATAAACAGTGAGCTTTGACTACATCCGTACTGTTTTATTTCTTTAAAATCCTAACTAAAAGTCACAAAATACAAAGACTTGATAAAACTAGATAGTGGATACATAAATAGTATGTTCTAGTGTTCTCAACATTTTCATATGTATAAACTATTTCATTAAAAAAAGTAATAATAGTTCAAAGAAAAAAATCCAATGAAAAAGTCAAACTCTATATTATGCTTAAGTTACTCTGAGGCATACCAAGTTCTAAAGTTTAAAAACAATTCTCAGAATAATACCTTTTCGATAGTCATGAGATTTAAAGATACCAGAGATGCCACCAATCCTTATGCCTCGGTATTTTACTACACCAGCCAAACCTGAAAAAGTACACAGTTAAATAAAATTACCATAAGCAGAAGCAATCTCTTTACTAACTAAATGAATAATATAAAGGCCTAGAACTCTATGCAGTCCTAAAATTATTTGAAAATTAAATGTCATGATGAAGTTACTCTTTTACATAGTGATAAGCCAACAATATATAAGGCAGACTAGGGAGGAGAGGCCTAGAAGCAGACAGGCAAGAGACTAAGCAGAAAGTAAGGAAGGCATGAGATTAGGTGTGTTAAGGGAGAAACAGACATAATTTGGTACCTAATCGAATATTACAGTGGGTTGGGTAGGAAAAAAGGAAAAATGTCCTATGATGGATTTGTATGTTATAAATCTGAAAGTCAACAGATATAAAGAACCTACAGTTTCTATACTTCATTTCTGACTGACCATCTTCAAACCTCATAATATTGAGCTGTCAAAAGATCAACCAGTAATTAACTAGAGAAATTACATTTCTGAAGTTATGATGTCATCATTAGAGCTATAAGCACTTATATATTTTTTTAAATTTTATTTATTTATTTGAGAGAAAGAAAGCACAAGCTAGGGGAGGAGCAGAGCGGGAAGGAGAGAAGAGAGAGAATCTATCAAGCAGACTCCACAATGAGCGAGGAGCCCAACATGGGACTCTATTTCACAATGCTGAACCATGACCTGAGCTGAAACCAAGAGTCATACACTCAACTGAGTAAGCTACCCCAGCACCCCACTATAAACATTTACATAAAGAGAATAAAGGACTGTATAGTCTAACAGGACTATACAAATTGAACCTGAATATAAATTGAATATATAAATTGAACCTGAGTCTAATCAGGCTGTGAATCTAAACACAGATTACAAGTTCTGCAAAGGATAAAATGAATGTGTTAAACAACATAGGAAATTCCAATCAGCTAAATCCAGAAAGCAGGAAATTCTGTAAGACAAATTTCTCATCTTCTTCAACAAATCAACAACATGGGGTGGGGGAATAAAGGAACCGTTATAGCCTAAGAGGATTTAGAATCATGACAAGCAAATGAAATGTGTGGACCTGCTTTGGATTCTATTTGAACAAGTCAATTGTAAAATCAAACTCCTGGTGATAATCACAGAAATCTGAACATGAAGTAGACAACAGATAATGGGAATCACTGCTACTTTAGATAAGTATAATAATGGTACTGTAGCTGTGGTATTTTTGAAAACACTTATCTCCTAAAAATATGTACTGAAGTATTCACAGGCGAAATAATATGATGGCTGGGATTTGTTTAGCAATACTCCAGTCACTTCTTCCCACAAAAAAATTTGGAGGGGAGTGAGGTTGAAATAAGGATGGCAGAATGGTAACAGTTGTTGAAGCTGGTTAATAGGTACAAAGATCCATTATATTATTCTCTATTTTTGTGTATGTTTAACAATTTCCATTATAATAAGTTTAAGTTTTTCAAGTTTAATACAGAAAGAGAAAAATAAAGGGACTGCACATAGTGTAAAAGGCCTCTGCAGTTATTACATTATATTACATTATCAAAATTGCTTAAACACCAGATGAAGCATGGACATATTTTCATGATTACCTAAATTAACTGTTTTAATTAAATTTTCATAATTAACTATTTAAATTAAGAGGCATTCCCAAAACACTATACATCTCAAGACGCTGCCCAAATATTATACAAATCCTGACAGGCTCTTCTATTCCAAACAAACCAAAAAATTACCCATGAACACATACCTAAATAATAAATGTTTGGCGCCACCCAGCCACCATAGGGTAACTCTTGCAAATGATTTGAGGCTTCATGGTTTCCCCCAATAAAGATTGTGAGAACTGGGGCCTTTTTCTCTCCAGAGTAATACCTAGAACATAAGGGTAAAGTTGTCAGTTGGCATAGCAGAAATTAGGCAGAGAGAAAGGAGTAACTGGTGCCCATAAAATTGGGCATAGCAGAAAAGCAAAATTAGGTCCAAAGGAAAAATCTGAGCCCACTGTAAAAAATTAAAAAGCTCTTTCTAAACTAATTGCCTATAGTCCTTAGGAATTCAGGAGCTGCCACTTTGGGTTTCAAGCCAGCGCGCATTCAATAAGGTCAAGCAAGAACCTTGTCAGCTCCGAACCTTAGCTTCTAGAACACGGACGAGCAGGCGTCCAATAAAAATTCCTGGATCAGTAAAGAAAGCAGTCCCAGAGTCCTATCAAGTACAAGGTAATTAACCTGTCGGCTCCTTCCTGCAGGTTTCTCCCTTAGGCTTCGATCCCTTCGGAAACAGACAAGACAGGTGAAAGGATGTGAGAAAAGTGACATTTACTAAGCGCCCATTCCTAGACACCGGGTGAACAAAGAAGGTAACTAAGCAAGACAGCTAGTCAAGGCCGGGGGCGGGGGGCAGGGGGACTGGAACCAGTCCGGGTTCTCTCCCACTCCCTGCTGGATAGTCACACCTCGCACCGCCAGGTCCGGGGCCCGAGTCCCCTCGCTCACCTGTAGAAGGTCTGCATGTGGCGGTACTTGGGCGGGACGGCCATGCAACGCAAGTCGGCCTCGTTGCGCACCGCCTGGAAGTCGCCGCAGCACAGCAGCAGATCTATCGGCCCAGGGCCGCGCCTTTCCGCCAGCGCCAGCGTCTCATAGATCTTGTCCAGCTCGCCGTGGCAGCAGCCGGCCACAGCCACCCGCATTCTGACGGCTGGAGGCTGGGAGGGTTGCCTGCAAGCCCCTACACCAGCGCCAGCACAGGCCAGACAGCAAGAAGCGGCCAGACCGTTCTGCTCCCGCCAACACTGACTGAATCCACCCCTCGAAAACACGCCCGAAATAGAATTCACTTCCGGTTTCCAAATCTCGCGAGAGAGGGATGGGCAAGGGCAAGAGTTACAGGGTTTGAGAGAGCCTTCTAATGGAATGGGGCTTTGCCTATCTTTTGGGTCTTCGAATTCCGGCAGTATGACGGATGATAAAAATCAAAACCAGGAAAGGTCTGGGTGACTGAGTCCGTTAAGCGTCTGCTCTCTGCTGAGGTCATAATCCCAGCGTCCTGGGATTGACTGCCCCGTGGAACTCCTCGTTGAGCGGGCAGTCGGCTTCTCCCTCTGCCTGACCCTCGCTCTCTCGCTCTCTCACAAATAAATAAATAAAATCTGTTTTAGAAGATCAAAAACAGAAAAGTTTGGGTTTTTTTAAAGTCCAGAAACAGTAGTTTAGTTTGATAAAATTAAGCCGAACTAAACAAGTGAGACCGCGGGATTGGCTAATTTCCTAGGAGGAAACTCTTGACGGCAAAGATAACTGCCTGAAAGCGAATTAGAAATTGAAAGATTTTTTTAAGAAGAGAGGTCAAACTAAAAATAATTATTAACTACAACTTAAAAACTCACTGAAGGTTTCTAAATTATCCAATGAGTTTCTAAAATTGGGGGGGGGGGGATTTTTTGTCTTGTTTTGTTTTTTTAAAGGGGCTGTGGACTCTTCTTCCTACCAAATAGCTGTTTCCAAAACTAGACTGTAAGCTCAATGAAAGCAGAAGAATGTCTGGAAAATATCCAGGAGGGAAATGAACCGAACAATTGAAAAATGAGTGGGCAAAATAGAAACAAGGAAAACAGTGAAACACCTTTTGCCAATTTAATGAAGAAAAGTAATCTAATCAATATAATACAGGGAGTAACAAATCCATCCTCATTTTCTTTTTGAAGATTTTATTTTTTCATTTGAAAGAGAGACAGAGAGGAGGAAGCAGGCTCCCCGGGGAGCAGAGAGCCCGATGCGGGGCCTGGGGCTCCATCCCAGGACCCCAGGATCATGACCTGAGCCAAAGGCAGAGGCTCTAACCCACTGAGCCAGCCAGGCGCCCCACCATCCCTCATTTTTTCAAAAATGTGTAAAATAACATTGTAGGGACGATGACACCACAATTAATTCTGAAGTAAGGAGAAGATATTAACAGAACCATGACAATAAGAAAATCCTGGAAAAGTTGAAGAAATCCATTGAAAGACATTGTACCCACAGGGGCTTACAGGCAATTTTTTTCAAATTTACAAGAGAGATCTTTCATGATGTTTAAACTGATCAAGAGAAAAGAAAGGAATGGAAATCTAGTACTTCCAATCTTTTTTTTTAATATGTTCTCCTTTGGGTTTGGATTTTTACATATATAATAGATGCTTTTTACAGCATTGCTAAATATAACTTTTTCCATTTGATTTTTTAAATTTTATTTAAATTCAAGTAATTAACATATAGTGTATTATTAGTTTCAGAGATATAGTTCAGTGATTCATCAGTTGCATATAATACCCAGTGCTCATTACATCAAGTGCCCTCCTTAATGCCCATCACCTAGTTAACCCATTTCCCCACCCACCATCACTCCAGCAACCCTCAGTTTGTTTCCTATAATTAAGAGTCTCTTAGGATTTGTCTGCCTCTCTGATTTCATCTTATTTTATCTTTTCTTCCGTTCCCCATGATCCTCTGTTTTGTTTCTTACATTCTGCATAAGAGTGAAACCATATAACTGTCTTTCTCTGATTTATTTTGTTTAGTATAATACCCTCTAGTTCCATCTACATCATTTTAATGGTAAGATTTCATTTATTTTGATGGTTGATATTCCATTATATATATGTACACGTATATATACATATATATACATATACATGTACATGTATACATATATTTAGTCACATGTATATATATATTCACATCTTCTTTATCCATTCATCTGCTGATGGACATCTGTGCTCTTCCATAGTGTGACTATTGTGCACATTGCTGCTATAAATTTTGGGGTGCATCTCCCAAAGGATCACTATGTTTGTATCCTTTGAATAAATACTTAGTAGTGCAATTGCTGGGTCATAAGGTAGCTCTATTTTCAACTTTTTGAGGAACCTTCGTACCATTCTCTAGAGTGGCTATACCCGCTTGCATCCCCACCAGCACTGTAAAAGTATTCCCCTTTTTTCACACCCTTGCCAACATTTGTTGTTTCCTGACTCGTTCATTTTGGCCATTCTGACTGGTGTGAGGCGGTATCTCATTGTGGTTTTGATTTGTATTTTCCTGATGTTGAATGATGTTAAGCATTTTTTTCACTTGTCTGTTGGCCATTTGGATGTCTTCTTTGGAGAAATGTCTGTTCATGTCTTCTGCCCATTTCTTGACCAAATTACTTGTTTTTTGGGTTTTGAGTTTCCTAAGTTCTTTATAGGTCTTGGATATAAGCCCTTTGTCTGAAAAGACACTTGAAAATGTCTTCTCCCATTCTGTAGGCTGTCTTTTGGTTTTGTTGGCTGTCTACTATGCAGAAGCTGTTTATCTTGATGAAGTCGCAATAGTTCATTTTTGCTTTTGTTTCCCTTGCCTTTGGAGATGTGTCTAGTAAGAATTTGTTGCATTTGAGGTCAGAGAGGTTGCTTAGAGGTTCTCCTCTAAGGATTTTGATGGATTCCTGTCTCATATTTGGGTTTTTCATCCATTTTGAGTTTATTTTTGTGTATGGTGTCAAGAAGGTGATCCAGTTTCATTCTTCTACATGTGGCTGTCCAATTTTCCCAATGCCATTTGTTGAAGAGACTGTCTTTTTTCCATTGGATATTCTTTCCTGCTTTGTCAAAGTTTACATGGCCATAGATTCATTTGATTTTTATTTATTTTTTTAAAAAAGATTTTATTTATTTATTTGACACAGAGAGATTACAAGTAGGCAGAGAGGCAGGCAGAGAGAGAGAGGAGGAAGCAGGCTCCCCGCTGAGCAGAGAGCCTGATGCGGGACTCGATCCCAGGACCCTGGGATCATGACCTGAGCCGAAGGCAGCAGCTTAACACACTGAGCCACCCAGGCGCCCCATTTGATTTTTAATCTACAGGAATTGTCATTTTCTGGATCCTATTTTCTTCCATGTAAAATATTTTAATTGTTTTCTGACTTAAAGTAACAAATTAAACTTAAAGCAACAAATTAAAACTTAAGAGCCCATTTTGACATATGTAATCACTCATATAATCCCCATCCATATCAAGATATAAAGTATTTCCAGCATTCAGAAAGACTCCCTTATACTTCCTCACAAGGCCCTACACCCAAAAGTAAAGCACTGTTCTAACCTCTATCAACATAGATGGGCTTTGCTTATTTTTTTTTTTCTAATTCCACTATAGTTAACATACAGTGTTATATTAGTTTCTGGTGTACAATATAGTGATTCAACAATTCCATACATTACTCAATGCTCATCATAAGTGGACTCTTAATTCTCTTCCCCTATGTTGCTTGCTTACAAATTTCATATAAATGTCGGTATATATTATGCATTTAATTTAATGTTTGTGGTATTCATCTGTAAATCTATAATATAAATAGATAAAACCATAAGATGCTGTTTCTTATTACTGTGTAGTATTCCATTATGTGAACATACCATAGTTTGTCTATTGTTCTGCTGAAGGACAACTGGGTTGTTTCTACTTTGGGGCTATTGTGAATAAAACCACCATGCACATTCTTGTACAAATCTTTTAGTGGACATTACACTTATTTCCCTTGGATTATGTCCAGTAATATAATCTCTGTGTATAGAGTAGATATATGTTTAGCTTTGATAGATAGGTCTGTTTCCAAAGTGTGCCAATCACACTTTCCTAAGGAATATAAAACCATTCCAATTATTCCCTGTGCTCAACAACCTTAGTATTATCTGTCTATTACATTTTAGCCATTTCCTTGCATTTTGTGCAATGGTATCTCATTATGATTTCAAATGTACAGTTTAGATGAAAATTTTAATATATCAGTCAACTTGAATTTTCTTCTTTTGTGACCGATAGGAAACAATATCTTAATACCATAACATTCAAAAAACTAGTGGTCAAAGCAGGAAATAAAAGATGAAAATAAGAATGAAGAAGTGCATTGTGGCTCAGCTCTGATTCCAATCTACACCCCATTTCTAGAGGCCATACCAGTGAGTAAACAAACTTGAGAAGTCTCACTGACTTTCTTTAATCCAGAAAGAATCAGACTTGATAGAAACCCTCACACTCTTCCCATTCTGAATGAGGATGGAAAAAAAAAATCCATGTTTAAGTGGACTCACACAGTTCAAACCCATTTTGTTCAAGGGTCAACTCTATTCTATACTAATAAAAATAAATAATAGGGGGGAAGAGAGATCTTATTTACACAAGAATGCTGATTGGTAAATATGGAAGGAAAGTTGGATTAGAGATTACCATTTTATCATCATAGTCCTCCTCATCATCATCATTTCCAGCAAGTATCTTCAATTAATACTAAAACTACTGAGTAAAACTTTAGAGAATAATAGGATACTTACATAGTTTCAATGTATCTGTTATTTGAAACTACTTATATAGTCTCAAAGTATTTTTTCAAAAGATACTTATTATAACACAAAAATTAGAATTTTACAGTAGAGAAACCTAGCACATACCACTTTAACAGAATGATCAAAGTTAACCTTATTAGGAGTGAACTAATCTTCATCATGTGTCTCCCGATATGTTATATGTTATTTCTGTGGTAGTCCTACCAAAAATCCATAACTCAAATCTAATCCTGAAAAATAGAAGAGGCACCTGGGTGACTCAGTGGGTTAAAACCTCTGCCTTCGTCTCAGGTCATGATCCCAGGGTCCTGGGATCGAGCCCCACATCAGGCTCTCTGCTAGGCAGGGAGCCTTCCCCCCCCCCCCGCCCCCACCCAGCCTCTGCCTGCCTCTCTGCCTACTTGCGATCTCTGTCTGTCAAATATAAATGAATAAATAAATAAATAATTTTTAAAAATATATGAAACAAACATATTGAGAATAACAATTGAAAAATAACTGGTTTATCTTTCTTAAAAATATGCTCAAAAAGAAGAGACAAACTGAGAAAGATTAAAAATTAAAGAAGTCAGAAGTTTCATGAATATGGAATTAGGGCAGTTGGCCAAATGTGAATAAGGTCTGTAAATTCAAAAACATTGTGTCAGGGTTAATGTCCTGGTTTTGTTAATTTTACTGTGGTTATATAAGGGAATTCCTTGTTTTTAGGAAACTTTCCTAAATGTATATATATGTATACATATAATACATTTAGGGATAAAGGAGTATCATTCTGCCATTTACTCTCATATACGTAATACTTATTATATGTGACAGATACGTAATTTATATATATAATGTATCGTAGATATATAAAATACTCCCTCCCTGTGTGTGTGTGTGTGTGTGTGTGTGTGTGTGTGTGTGTGTATTTTTAGTTTCTGCCCATGTAGTGCAGGGGCTAGAACTAAGAAACTACATTTCTTAGACTCACTTGCCAGCTAAGGTCCAGATTTGGTTTTGCAAATAAGAAACATTTGAGTGAAATTAGAAAGGAAAAGACAGGTGAAAGCTCTTTCTGTCCTTCAGTGGTGGTGAACTTCCTACTGTTCCTGATCTCAAGTAAGATATGTTCCCCCACGACTGCCTCATTTGCATCTTTAGCTCTTTCAAAAATGTTGTGATCTTTTTTGCTTGAAATACCTAGAATAGGGGGGTGCCTATGTGGCTCAGTCCTTAACCATCTGCCGTCAGCTCAGGTCATGATCAGGTCCTGGGATCAAGCGACGCATCAAGCCCTGAGCCAAGTCCTACACTGGGCTCCCTGCTTGGAGGGAAGCCTGCTTCTCTCTCTCCCACTCCCCCTGCTTCTGTTCCCTCTCTCCTGCTTCTGTTCCCTCTCTCTCTCTCTCAAATAAATAAAACCCTTTTTAAAAAAATACCTAGAATGGGTTCTGTTTTCCAATACGTTATACGAGGCAAGGTGTCATTCAAGTAGAAGGCAACAAGCAGATGTTTTCAGCCATAAAAGAACTCCAAGGAAACAATACCCAAAGGCACTTTTTGATGGGGGGGGGGGGGGGGAATGACTTGACAATGAAATACAGTCAAATAAGAGTTGAGTAAAAATAAAGAACACAGGGAGAAAGAACCTATTTAAAAGACGGATGATTAAAAATAGAGCAGTATGATGGGTTAGGAAATAAATGCTGAAATAAGGAGTAGGGTATTTCATGAATAAAGCGTGGTTCTAGAAGACCATGTTGATAAGGTGACATTGAGCAGAAACCTTCATGAAGTAAGGGAGTGAGCTAGGGAGATATTTGAGCAGTAAGTCTGTTTCAAGTCTGTTTTAAAATAAAATGTGACACACCTCAAGAAAAAAACATCCATCCTAGCTATCTGCATCTTATCATTGAACTAGTGATTTTGGCACCTGCCACCACCTGATGGCAGCACACTCTAGAGGAAAACTAAGAGAGCAAGTCTGGTGGTAAAACTAAATTAAAGAGAGGCAAACGTCACAAAAGAATAAAAGTACTATGTTGTTTCTGGCCTCTGAATCTTAAACTTAGACATTACATTGCATTTTCCGATTTCACTAAAAAGATAAAAAATACAGACAAACCTCAGTACCTCTTGGTTACAAGTTTGGTAACTTCCAGATTCTGTTCCTGCATTGTAAATAGTGAACAGATTGGCTTTACTTTATCTAACTTGTTACCTTCATGTCTTCGTTTTCAAATCCATCTGCCTAATGTGGTCCCCATTGTTTGGTGCAGAGGTGTCTTTTTATTAGCCAGGCAATCCAGAAAATGGTATAGCGACCTGAAGACCTGCTGCTTTTACAGTACCTCTCTTCCTATAAATAATTGGAACTCTTGTTCTAGCATTGATTTTAAATGATCTGTCAGTGTTTCCACACTTAAATACAGTGAAATGGTACCCTAATTGTTCAGTTAGATGAATGTTTATGGACAAGCCAAGCTCTGTGTGTGGAATATAACCCAGGGCTTTGCATGGTCTGTTCCTCTTGACACTTCAGGTCAGAGCTTGGGGACCACTTCCACGGAAAGGATGTCAGTCCTGGTGACATTTCCCTGCTAGAGGCTGCCTTAGGACCATACCCTTTTACTTATTTGACTACATTCTAATGACTCCTTTTTGGAGTCCTTTTTTTTTTTTCCAGATAATGTTTTATTAAATAACTGATCCGTGTTATTGCTGAGGCCACTATGTGCAGACAAAAGAGAGGGAGTTTTATTTCCTGGTCTCTTCCTCCTTGGACAGAGTCTTGATGATTCCCCCTTCCTGGTCTGGAGCCACTCTTCATGGTGCTTGGGAGCCTCCTTGGTCTTAGATCTGTCGGTCTCAACCTTGTCAACCAGAAGCATCAACCTGCGAGCCTTGTCTGCCTTCAGCTTGTGGATGTGTTCCATGAGAATCTGCATGTTTTTGAACATGTTACCCTTCACTCTCAGGGACAGGCTGCGTGATACTGATTAGTATCAATCTTCTTAGTCATCTTATTAGATTCATGGTATCTTCTGAGCAGCCAGTGCAGAATACTCACCCTCCTCATGCAGGTTACCTTCTCAGGCATTTGAGCATTGGCAGGACCTTTTCTCTTACCAATGCCCATTGGTCTCATTGGTGTCCAGCCAGACGTTCTTTTTGCCACAGAGGAGGGCACCAGAGGCAAGCCTCTTCTGAAGCCTGAGCATACTCATGGTTGTGGCTGCAGCACCAAAAGGAAAAGTCTAGTGACTTATTTTCTTGTCTCTCCTTACCTTGTGCCTGAGCCTGAAAGTTCTGTGAGAACAAGGAATGTGTCTATCTTGTTCATAGTTGTATTACCCACTCCTGGGCATGGTACCTGGCATATAGTAGGTACCCAGTACATACATTTTGTTGAAAGAATATATTTTCAGCATTCTTGGTCCTCTTTTTAAAAATTATTCTCAAATGAGTTCCTTTTTCATTATTAAAGAAAAAAATTCTTAATTCACAGCTACTCATTTTTTTATACTTAAATTCTTCACTGTGTATTTCCTGAGAAAAAGGGCATTCTTTTCATAAAAAGAGTAGTTACCAAACTCAGGACAGTAGCAAAGATTAGCAATCACCTACAGATTTTGATAAAATTTTCCAACTTTCCCATTGATGACCTTTGTAAGCAAGAGGAGAAAATGCTTTTTCCCTTTTCCAGGATTCAATCCCAGATCACAAGTTGCATTTGGTTGTCATGTCACTTTAGTGTCCTTTAATCTAGAACAATTCTTCAGCTTTTCTTTGTGTTTCATGACAATTTTAAGGGATGTAGGTGTGTTGTTTTGTAGAATCTCCTTCAGTTAGGGTTTGTCTGATGTTTCCTCTTATTACACTTGGGCATTTTCAGCAGGAATCCCATGAAAGTGATGTTGTATCCTTATCAGTGCATCGTATCATGCTGTTTATTTATCCCATTAGTAGTGATATTAACTGCAATCACTTGAATAAACTGGTGTCTATCAAGTTTCTCTATCATTAGTCACTTGGAGGAAGATACTTTGAGACTGGATAAATATCTTGTTTTTCATTAAATTTTCACCAATTAGCTTAAGCATCTATTGATGATTCTTCAAAAAATTACAGCTTACATGGTTGTCACGTGGTGGCTTTCAAATTCCATCATTTCTTCCATATTTGTAAGTTAAAATTCCATCGTAATTTGGTTATAAAAAGATCATTTTCGGGGTGCCCGGGTGGCTCAGAGGGTTAAGCCTCTGCCTTTGGCTCAGGTTATGGTCTCAGGGTCCTGGGATTGAGCAACACATTGGGAATCTCTGCTCAGTGGGGAGTCTGCTTCCCATTCCCCCTCTACCTGCCTTTCTGCCTACTTGTGGTCTCTCTCTGTTAAATAAATAGATAAAATCTTTTTAAAAAAGAACATTTTCTATATTTTTCCTGTAATTTTTAATAAAAGACTTTTTCAACATCTTTCTACTGCTTTATGCACATGCATATTTTATACCCTTCAAACACCTGATGAATTACTGATGCACTGTTTCTCAATGCAAAGCCCTAGTAGATTTTGCTTAATTAGCTGGTTGCTTAGGTGAGTGCTTAGTTGTCCTGTGTAGGATAGACCTATCAGGTCCCAGGAGACTGTGAGGGCTCTGATAAGGATTTTGAAATACAGAAGCCTGTGCCCAAATTAATTCAGCCTCTTACTCATACTCTGAGAAACCTTAAATACATTGTTGAACCGAGTCTCACTTTTATTCCTGTTTGCTTGAAATTGGGAACCATTTCTTTATACTACTTTGAATACCTACTATAATATGGGCACAAGTAAACCCACAGTTAGTGACTGTTAAACTGAACTATATCTCTTCTGTACCACCATTAGTGCATTTTCTCTTTTTGTTCTAGTTAAAGACTCTCTGTTGTCAAATCTTGTTAAAAGTTCTCCTAAAGTCCTTTTGAGGCCCTTCAGTTTTTGGTTTACATCTATCTTTTTATACTTTATGCTTACCTCTTTTTGCATAGGTATGTTTCTACTTTCAAAAATTCAGCTTTCTCTATCCTGGCCATTGCACTTAGATATTTACAAATGTTTTTCAGATTTCTTTCCAACTACTTACTTTTTATTTTGTATTTATATTTTGCCATATTAAATTCATACTTTGTTGTCATTTTTTTTCAGAAATTAATATTGCTCAGGGTGACTGGGTGGCTCAGTTGGTTAAGCGTCTGCTTTCAGATCAGGTATCCCAGGATGGAGTGCCTGGATCAGGCTCTCTGCTCATTCCTGTGGAGATGCTGCATTAGTGGCAAAAACATGATGCATAAAAACATGGGGAAGGAATCACTTAACTTATACTTGGGGAAGGGGTTTCCTGGAAGATGTATTGCTTGAGCTAACAGATGAAGCATGGATAAATACAGCTATCACAACTCTATATCATACAAATATCAGCTGAAAATTCAAGTGATACTTTTGTATCCTCTGTTCAAAGGTTATGCTCTGCTCTCTTATGATAAACAGTATATGACATGATTCTAGGTGATGAATGGACATTTAAACTTTTTTTGTAGTTATTACATTAATATGTACTAGAATAAAAATAAGGAGCACAGGGGCACCTGCGTGGCTCAGTGGGTTGAAGCCTCTACCTTCGGCTCAGGTTATGATCCCAAAGTCCTGGGATCGAGCAGGGAGCCTGCTTCCCTTCCTCTCTCTCCACCTGCCTCTTTGCCTGCTTGTGATCTCTGTCTGTCAAATAAATAAATAAAATCTTAAAAAAAATAAGGAGCACAAAAAGTTGATTTTATAGACTATTGTGGTTTAAGATAAAGATAAAACTATTTAATGAATTGAAATTAACCTTAAAGAAAAATATTGAGTGAATAATAACACCTGGGTGCAGACTGACAAAGATTGCATGGGTGGTATGCAGATTACTGAAGTTTGGGAAATACTGCAGAAGGAAAAATCTAAAAATGAAATTCTTGCTTTCCAGAAACTCAACAGATGTTTGGGAACACAAAGCCATGAGCAAGGATGATTAAGGTTACGATAAATTTGGAAACCAAATACAGGTTTACCCCGTTATCCAAAATTAGAGAGCTCTTTTAAAACTTTCTAAATCAAAATGGCATGAAGTGAAGAAGCAATTACCATTACTTTATATGGAAACATTTTTTAGCATTTCCAGACCTTAGACATTTCTGATACTTTAGGAAATATCTTGCTAAGAGATACACAAATAAATGGAGATAAGGCACAGATGTTCACAGACAAGCTATGGGTGGCTTAATACTAAGATGCTCAATGTAGTTCTTGGGAAGGAGCTTGGGGATGTCACTCTCCCCAGCTGCCTGGGGTTGAGAGCTGCTTTTAACAAGACTCACTGCAAAACAAACTCTCACTGCTATTTTATTTACTACCTTTTTTCATAAAAGCAAAAATTCTCTTTGGATTTCTTTGGTTAGCAAAAACAGGTTCTAATGTAGGGCTTTTCTAAAAGCAAAGTGAATTAAGGGGAACGTTCTAAAAGAGGGGGATACCGAAACAGGAAGATGATAGGTAAGCAGTGAGGAGCAAAGTGAAAAGGCTAGAGTCTACAAGATCAGTTGGAAGGCTATTGCTCTAGTCCACAAGGAGAGGTAGTAACAGCTTGAATTAAGGAGTGGCTATAAAATGGAAGAAGAAAAAAAGACAAATAATGTACTCATTGCAACCATTCTATGAAAACTTACTGGTTATAGGCAGCAGGCAGGTGAAACCTGTCCAGCCAAGTCCAGGACAGTTTTGTACACAAACACACACACATACACACGGAATGGGAAAGCTGGATTAATCAATCAGAAAAATTAATTAGAAGCATGTTTTTATTTGGCTTCAGTTACCAGAGCACTTTAGTGTTAATTCTTCAGATATTTGCCCCCCCTCACCTTTTTCTGTTTGACTCATATGCTGGGGAAATACACATATATAACGCCTTCTACATTCCAGGCAGAGAGCTTTAGTTCTCCGTTCTCATAACCCTTATTTTATAGAAATAGAAAGAGCTTTAGTTCTCCGTTCTCATAACCCTTATTTTATAGAAGAGAAAGCTGAAGCATAAGCAGGTTAAGTAATTTGCTGGAGGTAATGCAGCTAATAAGGGAAGTAGTAAAGATTAAGTGCAGGCGTTCTGGTTCTAGTGTATCTATTCTTAGCACTACACCAGAATAAATGGGTATGGCAGATTATGCTGAAGACCTGATTCTGAGACCACAGTCCCTCCGTCTGTAAAATGGCGATAATAACAACGTTAGGAGTCTGGTGCAAAGGAGTGAGATAATGAATATGAATGTGAACTTCAAATTACGTGTGTGACCCCACATACGAGCTTTTCATAATATGAATACGTGAGCTCCAGCATTGTAACGAATCAACTGGTGAAGTTCGCAGCGCCAGAGCGAGACCCCGCCCCCTAGCTCCGCCCACCGCGAGCGGCAGGTGGGGCTCGCAGACCTTCTTTGCGCATGCGGAAACTGCTGCCCGCTCCCACCTCTAACGCAGGCCGAGAGTAGCTACCGTTTCTGAGAGGACGATTCGTGAGGAGGCCCTTGGCGCGGTTTTCCTTTCCTCTCCCTTCTGCGGTGCCTGGCCGTGCTTCACCTGTGCCTAGAGCGTGGTGTGTTCTCGTCTACTTGCCTGACTTTCTGCAGACGGCGCCTTTCGTTGGCCCAACAGTTCCTTGTCGAAAGTGCCGGCCCCCGCGCCGGCACCGGCCGTAGCCGGGTGGGAAGGCTCAAGATGGCGTGCCTGTTGGAGACCCCAATCCGCATGAGCGTCCTCTCGGTGAGTGACCGCCGCAGCTGCCCGCCGGCTCGAGAGCTCGGGCTGCCCGGCAGCATTCACCCCAAACGCGGAGTGCCTCCTGGACACCACCCCTTGGGGTGGTTTCCGGCTCAGCTTTGGGCCGTGGAGAGAGAGGGTGGGCAGGAGGAATAGACGGGACCCCGACCGAGCCAGAAACGTCTCCCAACTCCAGGAGCTCCCACCGGTACCGTTTCTCGGGTGGCCTCTGGCGGACGGGGTGGTTGGGCGTACGGGCCGGTGGCTCGGCGTGGGCTTTGCCAGGTGCTTCACTGAACCTTCCTCTCCGCCTTGCTGCTTCTCCGGGCCGAGCGCTCTGCCCTGTGAGGTGCCGGGCTTGCCACTGGCCTGGGAAAGAGCGCCCATTCAGCGCCCCGCGGCTTTGGCTAGGAGAGGTGCAGGCACTTTGGGCCCCCACAGCCTGAGAGGGTCAGGGCAGGTCTGTGGCTTCTGTCGCGTCTCGGCACGGGCTAGAACTGCTTGCTTCTGGGCAACGGAGATTTCATGTCAGCTGCAGCATATTTTAACGTCTGTAGCTATTTAAGCCCCTTTTCTCCTTTCTGCTTTGGAAGTTGCTGCTCGGAGTCTAAAGGAACCTGTGCCTGGCATAACTTTTTCCTTTAAGGGGAGTCAAGCACTGGGGGGAAAACTCAATTTTCCTATTATTGAAAGAGGGAATGTATTGACCCGCCAGGAAGTAACACCTAGTTGTTTGGGGTTTTTTTAAGTTAAAATAAAAATCCAAAATACAACTTTTACTTTACACTGTGTAGCTCTTAAGAACCCGGACCCAGAGTGAAAGTTACTGAGGGATTAACTTCAAAGGGTTTTACAACAATTTAGAGCTGCCAACCAGAGAATAAACACTTTACCAATGGTCCATTTGCTGTTGCTGAAGTAGGCAAAGACTAATTGGCCATTTTTTAGACTTGTGGAAACTGTCCGATACTGAGAGGGTGGTTGGATTACAGTTTACCTGACTTGTCAGGTTCCTAAAATCTGTGATTCCATCCGGTTTCTCTTCTCTTCCCGGACTTCTGTCACAGAGGCACTCACCTTTCTGGAAGCACTTAGGACGTTTGCTATGATTCAGGGTTAGAACACTGAAATACTGTAGCCTAGATAATTTAAGGGGGTGGGGGCTGTCATCCAATTTGTCTCTTGATCAATTTTAGCAGTCCTTTTCCTTATTTTATACAGCTTGGGGAAACAGTGTTCATCTAAGTATTGAATCAGGTTAGCCTTTTATTCTACTTCTCTAGTATTTTGTGGGCAAGCAGGTAAATGACTTTTTCCTATTTTTTTTTTTTTAAAGTATGCCTCTCAACTGTCCTTAAGTCCCTTTAATTATCTTGTTTATCCTTCATTTCACCTGGAGCTTCTTTTTTTGTACATTGTCAACTTGTATCAGGCTTACAATTGAAAATTTTCATTTGTTTCACTCCCTTAGTAAATAATGTTTCCTGTTTAATTTTATGCAGAAGCTTTTAGTGGGGATTTGCTTTAGTTCTAATCTCATTGGGGGCTTAGGTATTTTTCACAGTCCCAAAGTCTTGTCTGTCAATTCATCAATTACAGAGCTTTAGGAAATCAGACACTGCTATGGCACTGCCTTTTGAAATACAAAGTGCAGGTAGAACAGGAAATTTTAATCAGAAATTACCTTGAAAATAATTGATTCCTTTAATAGGCTACTTACTGTGCACCAGTTACATACAACACTGTTTAATGTTTATTTTTAGGGAATGTGAGGATGAGATAAGTTATGCCCTCAGGGATCTCACAGTCTGAATGAGTCCACGGCATGATAAGCATCATTCGGCATGATAAGCATCATTCAAGCAAGGGGCAAGTCGTATGGCTTTAACGGTTTCATTCAAGACCCTTTATACCTTCTCCCCAATGAGAAATCTCATTCAGTCTTAAACCTTAATTGTGACCAACTCACATATTACATTGCCAACCTTGACTTTTTTCCCCGCGTAGTCTCATATCTTTAATTTCGTGGATGTTACCTGAGACTTGTAAAGAAGCACATTCCCTTCTCCTAAGAGGACTTAACTATGACTTTCTATTTCTGTTAATAGTACTGGTTTTCATTGATTACTCACTGTTAAACCTCTTGGATCATCTTTGGTCCTTCCCCCCTTCATGCCCCTGTATTTAATCAGTCCTTAAGTTCTCTTGGTTCTTAGTATTTCACACATGTGGCTGTTCCCATGGCCAGCCTCTCATCATTTTGTGCCTTCATTACCACAGTGTCATCGAAATTATTTTTACCACTTCTTAAGTCTTACCCTCTCAGTTCGGGTCCATTCTCCTTAGTAATTTTCCTATAGAAAACATTGGACACGCTACTTTCCTGTTTCAGTTCTTTAGTGGGTTCCTGTTGCCAAAAGGTTGATAATCATGTTCAACTTCGGATAAAAGATTCTTTATCCTTTGCATGAGCCTTCTATTCCATGTAAACCGGCTTTCTCAAAGTGAAGTGATCTTAGGTTCTTCCAAACCCAGTAACTCTTACTGTCTGCCTGCTCATTTGTACATATGAATTATAGCTTTGTATGGATTCATTCATCTAATATATTTTGAACTTCTCGGTCATTTGCCAGGCATGTCATTGGGTTTGGGAATACCGTGGTGAGCTGCATAGACCTGTCTTTGCCCTTTTAGCCTAATGGGGAAAATAGGTATCAAACCATTACACAGTTCTTTAGTTGTGAATAGTGATTAGTGTTATGAATGAAAAATATAGGGTGCTGTATGAGCACGTAGTAGGGGAACTAATTTAATGTAGAGGGCAATGAGGGGAGCTAGGGAGGATTTCCATGAAGAAGTGATAATGAACTGAGAGAGTTCAAGGATGGTTACGAACTAACTAGAAAAACAGAAGTGTGTTCCATGCAAAGGGAACTGCTTTTGCAGAGGCCCTGAGACCTTTAATAATTGTTCTAGCTTCTTAGTAAATTAATTCAGAGGTAAGTACTTGACTTTTTCTTAACCCCACTGCTATTTATAGCACTATGTCTTGCATATACTAGATAATTCAGTAAATGTTTGGTTAAGCTATTTGTTTTGGGGAGTTGAACAAACTCTCCAGCTATCTTTCTAGACTGCACCATGATCATCCCTATCCATCTTTGGTTTGCACTTTGGTTTTATTACCCTTTTCAACAAATGTATAAATTCTCTCATGTTTCCCAAACTCTTGAGTGATTTCACAGTGATTAGATTGTTTAAAACTTTTTATTCTGAAATAATTACAGATTCATGGGAGGTTACAAGATAATACAGAAAGATCCCTGTGTACACATCACCCGGTTTCCCCCTGTTGGTTACATTTTATGTAACTATAGTACAGTATCAAAACCAGGAAGTTGATAATGGTATATGTAGAGTTCTGTATCATTTTATCATGAATGTAGTATAGCCATCACCACAATCAAAATGCAGAATTAGACTATCACCAAAAAATCTCCCTTATGCTATCTCTTTATAGTCAGACCTACCAACCCCCTGCCTCTAACCCCTGGTGACCACTAATTCCATCTCTGAAAATTTGTCATGTTTTATTATGTTACAAGAATACAGTATGTGACCTTTTGAGATTGGTTTTGTCATTTAACGTAGTGCCCTTGGGATCCATCCAAGTTGTGTGTATCAATAGTTTGTTCTGTTTTACTGCTAACTTTTCATATCTCTGAGATTAATGCCCTGGAGTGTTAATTGCTAGGTTGTGTGGTAAACGTATGTTTAGTTCTTAAAGAAACTGACACCTTTCTGGAGTAGATATACCATTTTACATTTCCATCAGTAATGTATGAGAGATCCAATTTCTCTGTACCCTCGCTAGCATTTGGTGTAGTCATTATTTTTTATTTTAGCTGTTCTAAATAGATGCATAATGATAATTCATCATGGTCTTAATTTGCATTTCTTTAATGATAAATAGTGTCAAAAATATTTTCATTACTTGCCATCCATATTTTATTGGATAAAGAAATATTTTAGTGAAGTATTCATATCCTTTTGCCCACTTCCTAATTGGGCTGCTTGTTTTTTGACTGTTGAGTTTTGAAAGCTCTTTATAATAGATTCTAGGTATGAGTGCTTTGTCAGATAAGTGCTTTGAAAATATTTTCTCCCAGATCTGTAGCTTATCTTTTCATCCTTTCAACCATAGGATAAAAAATGAACTTTGAGGTCTTCTGGGTAGCTCAGTTGGTTAAGTGACTGCCTTCGGCTCAGGTCATGATCCTGGAGTTGGCGGGATCAAGTTCTACATAGGGCTCTCTGCTCAGCAGGGATTCTGCTTCTCCCTCTCATCCTCCCCCCCCCCCCCATGCACACCCTCTCTCTCTCTCTCTCAAATAAATAAAATATTTAAAAAAATGAACTTTGATCTCAACTTCACACCTTATGCGAAAATTAATTCAAAATGGATCATAGACTTAATTACAAAACATAAAATGAAACTTTAAGAGTAAACAACAGAAAATCTGCAGAATCTTGGACTTGATGAAGAAGTTTAGACATAACACCAAAACCATGATGTATTTAAAAACTTTTTAAAATTAAAAATTAATAATTGGATTTTA
Organism: Mustela erminea; assembly: GCF_009829155.1. Lineage (NCBI taxonomy): Eukaryota > Metazoa > Chordata > Mammalia > Carnivora > Mustelidae > Mustela > Mustela erminea. The sequence continues at coordinate 95,425,001 of NC_045614.1, forward strand.
CAAAAATGAAAATTTATCTGTGTGAAAGATTCTTAAGAGGATGATTGCATTTTACTTTCGTCACTTCTAATGATTTGAGAGAGGCAAGGTAATAAAATTTTATTGAATAACATTGTAGGCTGGTATAGACAACTAAGGCATCTATTAATTTTAATTGTCTCCTTTACAGTGTTACCTAGTGCCATCATGTCTTTTTGACAAGCAGCTAGTAGAACTGTACAGGGTATTCCAAGTCTGAGTATTCCTTGATTTTGTTCTGTTCTTGATAATTATAAGCGTTTGTTGGCCTTAAGCTGCATATTGATTTGCTCTCTTAATGGACATCTGACAATAGGAAAAATTTTTATGTGATGCTAAGGCCAGCTATACCATAAGCATGAATTTGACCTCTCTTGGTTTTTTGTAATAAATGCAAAATAAAATTTGGTCAGCACATTTTAGTTTGCCATTAATTCATTCCACAAGCACCAGGAACCTCAGATATGTTAGGAGGTATTCCTAATAGTGATTTAACAGTATGAACTTCCAAATCTTTACTTGCAATGTATGAGGAATGGGAAATGCTCATTGTCTTTGTCCAGGCATTGTGTTGTCTCTTTAAGGGAAGATTGCTGCCTGAATTCAGACACTGAGTGCTCAAGAAGTTTTTTAAGCTTGGGGCACCTGAGTGGCTCAGTTGATAAAGTGTCTGCCTTCAGCTCAGGTCATGATCCCAGGGTCCTGGGATTGGACCCCACATCTTGCACCCTGCTCAGTGGGGAATGTGCTTCTCCCTCTCCCTGCCCCCTTCTCGTGCTCTCTCGCTCACTCACTCTCTCGAATAAATAAATAAAATCTTTTTTTAAAAAGTGGCTTTTTTTTTTTTTTTTTAGCTTTATCAAGAATTAGAAACAGCATAGGGTCTTTCTGTTTCACTGTCTCCTCCTATTCTCTTTAAGACTTTCAAAATAGTGCCAGGAGCCAGGAAATTCAGTGGTTTTGACTTGTATCTTTTTCATTTTTGATTTGGGAATTGCTTTGCAGTGCCATCTGTCATATTGGCTTCTGAGTAAAGATACGGAGTGATTGACAAAGAACAATTTCTGTTACCTTCTGGAAACCGAGAACAGCTACCTTCACTTAACAGTGGTGCTATGATCCTTGGGACTATTTAGATAAGAATGAAAGGTATTCCAAATAAGAGCCGTTTTGCAGAAACAGCCCCCCACTTGTCACTTTGATAAGGGAAAACTGGCCTTTTTCTATAAAATCAGAAGAATAATGAGTTAGTTACATTCTCCAATATGTTCATAGTACAGTTATTGGAGTAGGGGGAATAATAAGAGAGTTTTATGCTTGCCTCATGAAAATGAAAAGTTGTGGTCCAGAGGGAAGAGTTTCTAGCTTACAGGATCTATTAATATTTGGTGGTCTTTAGGACCTGCAAAATTATTATAGAATGCGAGATTCTTTCTCTTCAGGAGTGTTTTAAGGGCTCCTGGGTGGCTCAGTTGGTTAGGTGGCTGCCTTCAGTTGAGGTCATGATCTTGTGGTCCTGGGATCAAGCCCCACATTGGGCTCCCTGCCCGCAGGGAACCTGCTTCTCCCTCTTTTCCCTGCTCATGCTTTCTTTCACTGCCTTTCTCTCAAATAAATAAATAAAAATTTTTTAAGTGTTCTAAGAATTTATTAGGCTTTCAGAAAGTTATAGGTGGTCACTGATCGAATAAGGAAAAGAGTCATGATCATAATCAAATATGACTGACAGGATTTTTACCTTTACAACTAGGTGGTATCATCTACTGAGGTTTAGGAGAGGAACATGTTAGGGAAGTAAGGAGGAAAAGTAAGTTTCATTTTAGACATGCTGAGTTTGCTGTGTGTTGTGGACATTCCTTTAGAGGTGTCAAATAAGCAGGTGGATATTCTGGAGTGTTTTTCATACCACCAAGCAATTCTCTAATTCTCTCTGGACCCCATGTGGGTGTTGTACAATTTAACTGAATTCTGACATGTCTACCTGAAGATAGAGTCAGATCCCATAGGTAAAGGGATCAGTCCTACAAGACTGCCCTTCTTCAGGCACTAGTTGCAAGTCCAGGTTGTTCTTCTGTGCCTCTGTCCAATCAGCTATAAATTAGAGGTTCTCACAATGCCCTCCTTGGTTTCGATAATTTGTTAGAATGGTTCACAAAGCTCAGGAAAATCCTTACTTATGTTTGCCAGTTTATTATAAAGGATATAGATGAACATGGATAGCTCCAGATAATGAGGTACATAGGGCAAGATCCAGAAGTGTCCAAAATGCAGAAACTTCTTTTTTGTTGGAATTGGGGTATGCCACCCTTCTAGCACTTGCATGTGTTCACCAGCCCAGAAGTTCATCAGATTTTATTGAGATTTAATCTCCCCCTCCCCATTTTTCCCCCTCTCAGAATTTGCTGCATAGGATTGGAAGTTTCAGCCCTCTAGTCACATGGTCTTTCGGGTTACCAGTCTCATCCTGAGCCTAACTGTTCATGGCATAAACTCATGTGTGCTCAAAGGGGGATTCTTATGAATAACCAAAGACACTCCTATCACTTAGGAAATCCCGAGGGTTTTAATAGCTTTGTGCCAGGAGCTGCGACAAAGACAACATATATTTATTATACTACAAACATAAAGATCTGGTACTTAAACGGGGTGATCATTATTTGGGAGTTATTATTATTATCACCATATTGATCAGTAGTTCTTACTTTTTAAGGATAAGAGTCTCAACATCCTCTTCCCAGGAAAACACCTGCCATCTTTATGCACCTGCCTAAAGAATCACATATTTTCAGTTGGTTCATGATTCCCTGGAACCTACACATCAGTCTTGAGTTAGTAATTCCTATTTTTTTTACTGATGCCAGAGTCAGTCACAAAAACATATATAGCAAAATTTAGAAGTCATTTACATTTGTTTTTGAGTGGTAAAAATTGTAACAATAAGATTTAAAAACTCATATAAGGTATCATGTGGGGCTTGGCTCTGAAGAAGCATAATCTTTTGCCCAGAGTAAGTGGTGATCTTCTGTGGGGTGTGCTATCTCTACAGAAAGGGTTTTGTGTAGCAGATGGTCTAGCAGATCTGGGGGGAAAGGGTAGGTTAGCTGGCGATCAACAGTAGGACACCTGGGGGGTCTGGGCACAGGCCAAGTGGAATAGAAAGATTACAAGTGGCCTATAATACTGACATGATTGTCCAGGCCACAGTGTGGATGATGGGTCAGACAGATCCTTAGTGGTACTATAGTAGGAAAGCTAATGCATCAATTGTTGGAAGTGGTGGGCTGAGTCTGAGTCAAGCACCATGGATAGCTCCGAGGCAATGGTGTTCACGGTTCATAAGAACCTGAAGCAAATAAACTCTCTAAAAAAAAAAAAAAAAAAAAAAAAAAATCAGTAGACAGCTAGCCTATCTGAATGCTTCCACTTACAGGGGGTACCATGAAAGATGGTACCCAGGATATCTAAGTCATTATATCATTTCAGTCTTGAATAATAATTTAAACTATTCTTGTGGCCCATCCATGTATGAATAACCTCACTGTGTTTTGTCAAGATTCAGTATTAAGCATTTGAATACATCCTAATGGATTTCCTGGGTTATCTTATCATCTTGGGAGGCATTTGAATGAACCTAGCCAACCCAGAGAATATCTCAATCTTAGTAAAACTCCTCACAAACGTTGTTAGTCCTGTGTCCCAGAGATGGTTTTTGCCTCCTTGGACTTAGACATTTGTGCTGCTTTGTATGTTGATCCTTACTTATTTCCTTTTCTTTATCTGGAAGGATCTCTTGTTAGCCGTCAGTTTTTAGACATTCCCATCTACATTGAAGAGTAAGTGAATAAAATTTGTTTATTTATTTTTAAAGATTTTGTTTATTTATTTGTCAGAGAGTGAGCAAAAGTAGGCAGAGTGACAGGCAGAGGCAGAGAGAGAAGCAGGCTCCCTGCTGAGCAAGGAGCTTGATGCGATGTCCTGACTCCATCCCAGGACCCTGGGATTATGACCTGAGCCAAAGGAAGCTGCTTAACTGACTGGGCCACCCAGGTATCCCAAGTGAATAGAATCTAATAGTGAGAAGGAACCTTATAGATCGTTCAGACCCAAACAACTCCTTATGATTTGACCATACTTTAAAAGGATAAACATTGCAGTACCTGATTAGAAAGGAGCATGAATGCTAAATTGCTTCCAGTTCTTGTGACCACCAAAACATGTTTCTGGCAATTGTTGATATTATAAAAGGTCTCTAGTATTTTATTATATTAAAAACTCAGTACAGAAAAAGTAAAGGCTACAACACTTTTATCTCATTTAATTAACTGTGCTGTGCTTTTTAAATTATGAAAGAAGTCCCTCTTTCTGTGAGTGTAAGCTATGGAGTCTTTGGAAGAAATCTGCAGATAATCTTTAGTTCATTCTTATCATTTTTTTTTTTTAATTGGGGGAAAACTGAGAACTAGAGAGGCAGACTTGCTCACTGTATATGCTATTATATAAAGTGTCAGAGCCATATATCCAAACACCTAATTAAAAAAACAAAACTGTGTTGGGGCGCCTGGGTGGCTCAGTGGGTTAAGCCTCTGCCTTCGGCTCAGGTCATGATCTCAGAGTCCTGGAATAGGACTTCCTCCTCTCTCTCTGCCTGCCTCTCTGCCTACTTGTGATCTCTCTCTGTCAAATAAATAAATAAAATCTTTAAAAAAAAACAACTGTGTGCACAGCCTTACATTTTAGAATTTTATTTTCAAACTCTGAGCACTGATTTACCATTTTAAAGTGTTTTCTTAACATGTAAATTCCGATTTTGAGTCTTATTTATTGAGAGTTCAGGGTTACCTCTTACCCAGGTAGTTATGTTAAAAATTATGTATTTAAGTATTTTCAGATTGTGTTTATGAAATTTAAACCTAATTATATTCTAGGAGTCTCAGCTGTCATAATTATGTTACATTCTATACAGATAGAATCCACCCAAACTGAAGTGCTATTTTATAAGCCTTCCAAATTTGCTAGAGGCTGCAAAAAAAATAGGGCTTTGCTTAATATGGAGAGAGAGGATGCTGTAAACCTCTAGAAACACTAAGGTACGAATCCCATGATAGAAAATATAAAGGATAAAAATAAAAAAATTTAAAAAAGGATAAAAATAGTTGCAAAAATCCAATGTGACAGGTTTGAAAGAATTTGAATGAGAATCTGATTTTTTTAAAAGATTTTATTTATTCATTTGAGAGAGACAGAGACAGGGCATGAGCAGTGGAGGGGCAGAGGGAAAGGGAGAAGCTGACCCCCACTGAGTGGGGAGCCTGATACCAACCTTGGCTTGATACCAAGACTGTGGGATCATGACCTGAGCCAAAGGCAGATGCTTAACCATCTGAGCCACCCAGGTACCCCGAGAATCTGATTGAGTTCTAATGAGGCCAGAAGTTTACTAGAATTCAAAAAGTAAAAGAAAAACAACAGAACACCAGGATCATGGGCTTTGAATAGTGCATGGGCATTTTCTTCTCATTTCTCTTCCTTTTGGAGGCAAGTGGGAATCTTGGAAAAATAGGAAGGGTATGATAGTTACCTGCAAGGAAAAAGCCAGTCTTTGTTGATGATTTTATTTTTGTGTATTGTCCGAGATGGACGGATTTTTTTTTTCCCCTCAAAGCTAGGAAAGAATTGTCTAGCGGTTAATTTAATTTAATTTAATTTTTAAAAGATTTTATTTATTTATTTATTTGACAGACAGAGATCCCAAGCAGGTGGGGAGGGGGGGAAGCACGCTCCCTGCAGAGCAGAGAGCCTGATGTGGGGTTCGATCCCAGGACGCTGGGATCATGACCTGAGCCAAAGACAGAGGCTTAACCCACTGAGCCACCCAGGTGGCCCTTACTTCAAGTTTTAAAACAGCAGTTGCACACTTTCATAACTCTTATTTTTTTTTCTTTTCTTTTTTTTTTAAATTTTATTGATTGATTGATTGATTGATTTTTAGTATTGTTTAGTATATTAGGTCATAGTTCTTGATTAATTTTTTTTTTTTGGCAGTATCCCTGGAAGCATTTATTATTTTACTATTCTTTAGGCAACATCTGTTTTTTTTTTTAATTTTTTATTTTTTATAAACATATATTTTTATCCCCAGGGGTACAGATCTGTGAATCACCAGGTTTACACACTTCACAGCACTCACCATAGCAATACCCTCCCCAATGTCCATAACCCCACCCCCTGCTCCCGACCCCCCTCCCCCCAGCAACCCTCAGTTTGTTTTGTGAGGTTAAGAGTCACTTATGGTTTGTCTCCCTCCCAATCCCATCTTGTTTCATTTATTCTTCTCCTACTCCCTTAACCCCCCCATGTTGTATCTCCACTTCCTCATATCAGGGAGATCATATGAGAGTTGTCTTTCTCTGGTTGACTTATTTTGCTAAGCATGATACCCTCTAGCTCCATCCACGTTGTCGCAAATGGCAAGATTTCATTTCTTTTGATGGCTGCATAGTATTCCATTGTGTATATATACCACCTCTTCTTTATCCATTCATCTGTTGATGGACATCTAGGTTCTTTCCATAGTTTGGCTATTGTAGACATTGCTGTTATAAACATTTGGGTGCACATGCCCCTTCGGATCACTACGTTTGTATCTTTAGGGTAAATACCCAGTAGTGCAATTGCTGGGTCATAGGGCAGTTCTATTTTCAACATTTTGAGGAACCTCCATGCTGTTTCCCAGAGTGGCTGCACCAGCTTGCATTTCCACCAACAGTGTAGGAAGGTTCCCCTTTCTCCGCATCCTCGCCAGCATCTGTCATTTCCTGATGTGTTAATTTTAGCCATTCTGACTGGTGTGAGGTGATACCTCATTGTGGTTTTGATTTGTATTTCCCTGATGCCGAGTGATGTGGAGCACTTTTTCATGTGTCTGTTGGCCATCTGGATGTCTTCTTTGCAGAAATGTCTGTTCATGTCCTCTGCCCATTTCTCTATTGGATTCTTTGTTCTTTGGGTGTTGAGTTTGCTAAGTTCTCTATAGATTTTGGACACTAGCCCTTTATCTGATATGTCGTTTGCAAATATCTTCTCCCATTCTGTCAGTTGTCTTTTGGTTTTGTTAACTGTTTCCTTTGCTGTGCAAAAGCTTTTGATCTTGATGAAATCCCAATAGTTCATTTTTGCCCTTGTTTCCCTTGCCCTTGGTGATGTTCCTAGGAAGACGTTGCTGCGGCTGAGGTCGAAGAGGTTGCTGCCTGTGTTCTCCTCAAGGATTTTGATGGATTCCTTTCTCACATTGAGGTCCTTCATCCATTTTGAGTCTTACTTTCGTGTGTGGTGTAAGGAAATGGTCCAATTTCATTTTTCTACATGTGGCTGTGCAATTTTCCCAACACCATTTATTGAAGAGGCTGTCTTTTTTCCATTGGACATTCTTGCCTGCTTTGTCGAAGATTAGTTGACCGTAGAGTTGAGGGTTCATTTCTGGGCTCTCTATTCTGTTCCATTGATCTATGTGTCTGTTTTTGTGCCAGTACCATGCTGTCTTGATGACAGCTTTGTAATACAGCTTGAAGTCTGGAATTGTGATGCCACCAACTTTGGCTTTCTTTTTCAATATTCCTTTGGCTACTCGAGGTCTTTTCTGGTTCCATATAAATTTTAGGATTATTTGTTCCATTTCTTTGAAAAAAATGGATGGTATTTTGATAGGAATTGCATTAAATGTGTAGATTGCTTTAGGTTATAGCTCTTAATTTTTAAGTTAAATCCCATTCATGGCAAGTCTGGATTTAGTAATTTGGCATTCAAACCCTTTTTTAAGAATGTGGTGGTTTTTTTTTTTTTCTTCCGAATGACAGGGATTTGTTTATTTTCATTTATTGAGGTATAATTGGTATACAGTATAATATTAGTTTCAGGGGGTACAACATAGTGATTTGACATTTCTATGTGTTGTGAAATTGTCACCAAAATATATCTAGTTACCACTTATCCCCTTACAAAGTTAGTACAGGGTTACTGACTCTGTTTCCCATGTTCCATTCTGTATATTACATCCCATGCCATATATTTTATTACTGGAACTATGCATTTATTGATTCCCCTCATCCATTTGGCCTGCTTCCACCACCCCCCCCCCCATTAATCTCTTCTATCTGTGAGTCTGGATTTCATTTTGTTTTTGTTTTTTAGATTCCATATATGAATGAAAACATGAATTATTTGTCTTTCTCAATCAGACTTACCTCACTTGTCATCGTACCTTCAGGGTCCATCCATGTTGTCACAAATGCCATGATTTCATTCTCTTTTATGTCTGAGTAATACTCCAGAGTGTATACTGTCCACCCTTGAACATCATGAGGATTAGGACACTGATCCCCCCCATGCAGTCAAAAATCCATATATAACTTTAAACTCCAAACTTTACTACTACTAACCTATTTTTGAACAGAAGACTTACTGATAACATAAGCAGCCAAATATCACATATATTGTATATATTAGATACTGTATTCTTATGATAAAGTAAGCTAGAGAAAAAGAAAATATTAAAACCATAAGGAAGAAAATACATTTATAGTACTATAAAAAATCTGCACGTAAGTGGACCTGTGAAATTCAGATGGTTGTATAAGGATCAAGTTATACATGCTGCATTTTCTTTATCCATTAGTACATTAATGGACATGTAGGTTTTTTTCATACTTTGGCATTGTAAATACTTCTGCCTTGCACATAAGGGTGCATATATCTCTCTGAATTAGTATTTTTGATTTCCTTAGCTAGATACCCAATAGTGGAATTGCTGGATTATGTGGTAGCTCTATTTTTAGTGTTTTTGAAGAACCTTTATATCGTTTTCTATAGTGCCTGCTCAATTTATATTTTTAGCAGTGCATGAGGATTCCCTTTTCTCCACAGCTTGCCCACACTTGTTATTTCTTGTGTTTTTTTTTTTTTTTAATCATAGCCATTCTCACAGCTGTAAGGTGATATCTCATTGTAGTTTTGATTTGCATTTCCCTGATGATTAATGATTTTGAGCATCTTTTCATATATCTATTGGCCATCTGTATGTATTATTAGAAAAATGTCTATTCAGATCCTCTGTCCATTTTTTAAATTGGATTTTTTTTGGTTACTGGGTTATTTGAGTTCTTTGTATATATATTTGATATGAACCCCTGGTAGGATATATAATTTGCCAGTATCTCCTCTTATTTATTGCCTTTTTGTTTTTTGTGGGATTTTTTGTTGTTGTTTTTTTTTTTGAGTGGGTTTTTTGCTCTGCAGAAGCTTTTTAGTATGCTGTATTCATATTTGTTTACTTTTGCTTTTGTTTCTATTGCTAGAAAACATTGCTAAGACCATTGTCAAGGAGCTTACTGCCTGTGTTTTCTTTTTCTTTTTTTTTTTTTTTTAAGATTTTATTTATTTATTTGACAGAGAGACAGAGAGAGGGGGAACACAAGCAGGAGGAGTGGGGGAGAGAGAGAAGCAGCTTCCCACTGAGCAGGGAGCCTGATTCACAGCTTGATCCAGGACTTTGGGATCATGACCTGAGCCACCCAGGCACCTCTATTTAAAGTTGTTTTTATATAAGTAGTGTAAAATAGTTGTCCAATTTAATTATTTTTCATTGTAGCTATTCAGTTTTTCCAACATAATTTAAAAACCGTCCTTTCCCATTGTCCTTTCCCATTCTTGACTCCTTTTTTGTAAGTTAGTTCACTATTTATAATTGGGTTTATTTCTGAGCTCTCTACTCTGTTCTTTGATCTACATGTGTCTTTTGACATTACCATACTATTTTGATTACTATAGCTTTGTAGTATAATTTGAAACCAGGGAGCACGATACCCCGGCTTAGTTTTGTTTTTTTTCCTCTTAAGGTTGTTTTGGCTATTCCAGGTCTTTTGTGGTTCCATATAAATTTTAGACTTATTCTCATTCTATGAAAAATGTCATTGGAATTTTAAGAGATTGAATTGAATCTGTAGATTGCTTCTGATGGTGTGGTTATTTTAACAATACTGATTTTTCCACTTTATGGACACAGAAAATTTTCCATTTATTGGTGTCTTCAGTTTCTTTTCCCAGTGTCCTATAATTTTTAGTGTATGGGTCTTTTACCATCTTGGTTAAGTTTATTCCTAGGCACTTTATTCTTTTTTTTGTAATTATAAATGTGATTGTTTTCTCAACTTCACTTTCTGATAGTTCATTATTAGTTTTTGTGTATTAATTTTATATCCTGCAAGTTTATTGAATTCTTTTATTATTTTTAATAGTTTTTTGATGGAATCTATGGATGTTCTGTATATATCACTGGCAAATAGTGACTGTTTGAATTTTTCCTTTCCAATATTATGCCTTTCCTTTTTCTTGCCTAATTGCTGTGGCAAGGGCTTCCAGTACTGTGTTGAATACAAGCGGGAAGAGTGGGCTTCCTTGTCTTGTTCCTTGTCTTGTTCCTGATATTAGTGAAAAGGCTCACTGTTGAGCGTATTAGCTGTGGGTTTGTCATGTATGGTCTTTATTATTTTGAAGTATGTTTCTTCTATACCCACTTAGTGAGGTTTTTTTTTTTTTAATGGATGTTGAATTTTGTCAAATGCTTTTTCTGCATCTATTGAGATGATCATGTAATTTTTATCTTTAATTTTGTTAATGTGTATGACATTGATTGCTTGTTGGATGTTGAACCATCCAACTTGATCCTAAATCCCACTTGATCATGATGTATGATCCTTTTACTACATTGTAGAGGTCAGCTTGGTAATATTTTGTTCAGGATTATTGCATCTATGTTCATCAGGGATGTTGGCCTGTAATTTTCTTTTATTGTGGTGTCCTTTTCTGGTTTTGGTATCAGGGTAATGCCTGCCTCATAAAATGAGTTTGGAAGCATTTCCACCTCCTGTATTTTTTGAAGGAGTTTGAGAAGGATCACCTTAAATCTTTGAATTAAATCTTCTGGAATAAACCAATAAAGCTCTCTGGTCATGGACTTTTGTTTTTTGGGATGTTTTTGACTACTGACTGAATGTTCTTACTAGTAATCGGTCTATTCTGATTTTGTTTCTTCATGAGTCAGTCTCGGAAGATTTTAAATTTCTAGTAATTGATCCATTTCTTCTGTGTTGTTTAATTTGTTGGCACATAATTATATATAGTCTCATGATTTCATATTTCTGTGTTATCATTCATAACGTCTCTTCTTTCATTTCTAATTTTGTGTTTTCTCTTTTTTTTTTCCTTGGTGTGTCTAACTGCAAGTTTGTCCATTTTGTTTCTCTTTTCAAAGAACTGGCTCTTAATTTCATTGACTGTTTTTTCACTTTTTTTTTCATTATGTTCAGTTAGCCACTGTATAGTACATCATTATTTGTTGATGTACTATTCAGTGATTCATTAGTTGAGTATAACACCCAGTGTTATCACAAAATGTGCCCTCCTTAATGCCCATCACCCAGTGACTCATCCCCCCACACCTTCCCCACTGAAACCTTCGGTTTGTTTCCCAGAGTCCATAGTCTCTCATGGTTCATCTCCCTCTCCAGTTTCTTCCCCTTCAGTTTTCCATCCCTTCCCCTGTGGTTCTCTGCACTATTCCTTATATTCCACATATGAGTGAAACCATATGATAATTGTGTTTCTCTGCTTAACTTATTTGACTTAGCATAATCCCCTCCAGTTCTATCCATGTCAATGCAAATGGTAGGTATTCATTCTTTCTGATGGCTGAGTAATATTCCATTGTATATATGAACTACATCTTTTTTATCCATTCATCTGTTGAACGACCTCTCAGCTTCTTCCACAGTGGCTGTTGTTCCACAGTGGACATTGCTGCTATAAACATTGGCATACATATGGCCCTTCTTTTCACTACACCTGTATCTTTAGGGTAAATACCTAGTAGTGAAATTGCTGGTGATAGGGTAGCTCTCTTTTTAATGTCTTGAGAAAACTCCATCCTGTTTTCCAGAGTGGCTATACCAGCTTGCATTCCCCTTAAGAGTGTAAGAGGGTTCCCCTTTCTCCACATCCTCACCAACACCTATTGTTTCCTGTCTTATTAATTTTTGCCATTTTAACTGGTGTAAGGTGATATCTCATTGTGGTTTTGATTTGTATCCTGCCACATTGCTGAAAGGACAGCCTTTGTAGTATGCCATAGGTTCTGGACTGATGTGTTGTCTTTCTCTTTAGTGTCTATGAATTATTTAAGTTCTTCCTTAATTTCCTGGTTGACCCAGTCATTCTTTAGTAGGATGCTCTTTAACTTCCACATGTTTGAATTCCTTCGAAATTTTTTCTTGCGATTGATTTCCAGTTTCAAGGCATTGTGGTCTGATAACATGCAGGGAATAATCTCAGTCTTTTGGTATAGGTTGAGACCTGATTTGTGACCAAGTATGTGATCTAATCTGGAGAAAATTCCATGTGCATTCGAAAAGAATAAGTATTCTGTTGTTTTAGGGTGGAATGTTTTATATATATCTACAAAGTCCATCTGGTCCAATGTGTCATTCAAAGCTCTTGTTTCTTTATTGATCTTCTACTTGGATGACCTGTCCATTGCTGAGAGTGGAATGTTGAGGTCTCCTACTTTTAATGTATTATTATCAATATGATTCTTTATTTTGGTTAATAGTTGGCTTATGTAGTTGGGTGCTCTCATGTTGGGTGCATAGACACTTAAAATTGTTAGATTTTGTTGTGAGATAGACCCTTTAAGTATGATACAGTGTTCCTTTACAGTCTTTAGTTTAAAAATTGGTCCTTACTACAGTGTTTGGTTTAAAAATCCAATTTGTCTGATATGAGAATTGCTACCCCAGCTTTCTTTTGAGATCCATTTGCATAATAAATATTTCTCCATCCCCTTACTTTCAATCTCGAGGTGTCTTTAGGTTCAAAATGAGTCTATCGTAGGCAGCATATAGATGGTCCTGTCTTTTTATCCAGTCTGAAACCCTGCGCCATTTCATGGGAGCATTTGGGCTATTCACATTGAGAGTAACTTTTGAAAGATATGAATTTAGTGCCATCATATTGCCTGTAAAGTCCCTGTTTCTGTAGATTGTCTCTGTTACTTTCTAGATATTACTCTTGGGGTCTTTTTCCTTTTATAGAACCCCCCCCCCTTAATTATTTCTTGAAGGCTGACTTGGTGGTCACATATTCTTTCACTTTCTGCCTGTCCTGGAAGCTCTTTTTCTCTCCATCCATTCTGAATGACAGCCTTGGTCGGTAAAGTATTCTTGGTTGCATGTTCTTCTCATTTAGTACCCTGATTATGTCTTGCCAGCCCTTTCTGGCTTGCCAGGTCTCTTTGGACAGATCTAATGTTATTCTGATGTTCCTCCCACCATAGGTAGAAAATCTCTTACCCCTAGCTGCTCTCAGGTAACTTTCTTGGCTGTAAGATTAGCAGGTTTACTATTATGTACCAGGGTATTGGTCTGTTTTTATTTATTCTGGGAGGAGTCCTCTCTGCCTCTTGGTCATGGATGTTTGTTTCCTTCCCCAGATTAGGGAAGTTCTCAGTTATGATTTGCTCAAGTATACCTTCTAGTCCTCTCTCTCTCCACCCCCCTCAGGGATCCCAATAATTCTGACTTTGGAACATTTCATGGCATCTTTGATCTCTCTAAGTATGATCTCATGAGCTTGTACTTTATCCCTATCCTTCTTGACTTTCTTCCTTTCTATCAGCTTATCTTCTAGATCACTAATTCATTATTCTTTTTCATTTACCCGGCATTCAGAGTATCCATTTTAAACTGCATCGCCTTCATAGCATTTTTAAGTTTGGTGAGATCTTCTCTCAATTCTGCCCTTAGAGATTCTATATTTTTGCCAGTACTTTTCTCAAGACTAAATAGCAACTTTATAAATGTTACTCTGAAGCCTTTTTCTGACATCTTCTTATATCCATATCCATTAAGTCTATGGCAGAGGCCATTGTCTGTAGTTCTTTTCTTTGTTGGGAGTTCCCCTTCCTAGTCATTCCATTGAGAGATGGTTGAGGGAATGTACAGAGCCCAAAATATCAACCACAACCCAGGCAAAATGCACCCAAGGAAAATCTGGAGCAGTCTGAGGTCACCAATCTCATACTGATTTCATTGGTGTTCAGGATGGTTTGGTAGATATACAGCTGAGTTCAGGGGACCAGTCCAGGCGAGGTCCCCTGCTCCTCCTCCATCTTGCCTCCCTCCTCCCATTGACCTTTTCTATTATCTTTAAGTTTTTGTTTTATTTATTTCCACTCTGATCTTCATTATTTCCTTCCTTATGCTAACTTTGGGCTTTGTTCTTTTTCTAATTTCTTTAGTGTAAAGTTAAATTGTTTGTTTGAGATTTCTCTTGTTTCTTGAGATAGTACTGTATTGTTATGAACTTTCCTCTTAGACCTGCTTTTGCTGCATCTCAGATTTTGATATGTTGCATTTCTGTTTACATTTGTCTGCAGGTATTTTTTAATTTCTTCTCTGTAGTTGTTCAGTGACATGTTTAATCCCCATGTATTTGTAGTTCTTCTAGTTTTTTCCTTGTAATTGTTTTCTAGTCTCATACCATTTTGGTCAGAAAAGATGCTTCCGATGGTTTCAGTCTTCCTGATACTGAGACTTGTAGTATAGCCTAACATGTGATCTATCTTGAAAAATATTCCATGTGCACCTGAGAGGAATGTGTATTCTGCTGCTTTTGGATGGAATGTTCTGAATGTGTCTATTTAAAGTCCATCTGGTCCAATATGTCATTTAAGACCAATGTTTTGTTACTGATTTTTCTGTCTGGGTGATCAGTGATGTAAGCTGGGTTGTTAAACATCCCCTACCAGTATTGTATTGCTGTCAGTTTCTCCTTTTATGTCTGTATTTGATGTATGTATTTTTGAGCTTCTCTGTTGGGTGCATGTGTATTTATAAATGGTTTACTTTCTTATTGGATTGACCTCTTAATTATTATGTAGTGCCTCTTTTTGTCCCTTATTACAGTGTTTGTTTTAAAGTTGATCTCATCTGATATTAGGATAGCTATGCTGGTTTTCTTTTTGTTTCCATTTGCATGAAATATCTGTTACATTCTTTCACTTTCAGGCTCTATATTTTTTGTCTTTCTGAATTGAGTCTCTTACTGGTCTCTCTTTTTTTAATATTCTTTTTTTTTAAAGATTTTATTTATTTATTTGACAGAGAGTGAGATCACAAGTAGGCAGAGAGGCAGGCAGGGGTTGGAGGGGGTGGTGAAGCAGACTCCCTGATGAGCAGAGAGCCCAATGTGGGGCTAGATCCCAGGACCCTGAGATCATGACCTGAGCCAACGGCAGAGGCTTAATCCACTGAGCCACCCAGGGGCCCCTTATTGGTCTCTTTTTAAAAAAATTCTATATAGCTATTCTATGTCTTTTGGTTGGAGAATTTCACCCATTTACATTTAAAGTTATTGTTAATAGGTATGTAATATTGCCATGTTCATTGTTTTGTGGCTTTGTTTGTAGTTTTTCTCTATTCCTTTTTCTTTTTCTTTTTTCCCTGGTGGTTTGACAACTCTCTTTAGTGTTATATGTAGATTCCTTTCTTATTTCGTGTATTTACCGTAAGTTTTTGTTGTGGTTATTGCAGGGTTCACATACACCATCTTGTGTATGTAATAGTCTATTTTAATTGATAGCAACTTAAATTTCAACACATTCCCAAACTTTATATTTTTACTTTTTCCCACCCCACATTTTTGCCTTTGATGTCACATTTTACATCTTTTTATTTTATGTATCTCTTGGCTAATTATTGTGTTTGTTAATTTTATCATGTTTGTTTTTTAACCTTCTTAGTAGCTTCCTATAATGATTAATACACTAACCTTTACTACATATTTACCTTTTTCGGTGAGAATTTTTGGTTTTGTATACTTTCTTATTAGTTAGTGGCATTTCTTTTCAGCTTAAAGAAGTCCCTTTAATATTTCTTGTAAAGCTGGCTTAGTAATGAACTTTCTTAGCCTTTGTTTGGAGAACTATCTCTCTTTCAATCTGAATGATAATCTTGCTGGGTATTCTTGGTTGGAGATTTTCATCCTTTCAGCACTTTGAAAGTGCTGCCTTCTGGTTTGCCACTGCCTTCTGGTTTGCCACCGCCTTTTGATTTGCAGTTTCTGCTGTGAAATCTGCTGATAACCTATGGGGTTTCCCTTGAACATACAATTTTGGTTTTCTCATGCTGCTTTTTAGATTCTCTCTTAATTTTTAACTTTTGACATTTTCATTATAATTTGTCTTAGCATGGCTGTCGTTGGGTCCATTTTCTTTGGAACTCTCTAGGCTTCCTGGGCCTGGGTGCCTTTAGGGGAGTTTTCAGCCATTATTTCTCCAGATAAGCTTTTTGCACCTTTATCTTTATTTTCTCCTTCTGGGATCCCTTGTAATGGAAGAGTTACTCCTCTTGTTGTTGTTCTAGAGGTCTCTTACTTTCATTTTAAAATTATCTTTTTTCATTTTGCTGCTCTATTTGGGCGAGTTCTTTTGATTTCTCTTCCAGCTCACTGATTTGTCCTACTTCTTCCACTGTATTGAATTCCTTCAGTGTATTTTTCAGTTCAGTTACTGTATTCTTCAGTTTTGTGACTTCTCTTTGGTAGTTTCTCTTTGTTGAAGTTCTTTCTGTGTTCATCCATTCTTTCAAGTTCGAGGAACATTTTTATGACTATTATTTTGAACTCCTTATGAGGTAGATTACTTGTCTCCATATCATTAAGGTCTTTTTCTGAGGTTTTGTCTCATCCTTTTGTTTGAAATATATTTCTCTGTTTCCTCATTTTTGTTTGACTATCTTCATTTATTTCTGTCAGGCAAAACAGCTACCTTTCTCAGTTTTGAAGGAGTGTGCCCCCCTCCACCCCGATCTTATTTATTTAATTTTGTGAAAGAGAGTGTGCATGCAAGCAAGAGGGAGGAGCATAGGGGGAAGGAGCACAGCAGACTCTGTGCTGAGTACGGAACCCAACGTGGGGCTTGATCCTACAACCCTGAGATCACATCTTGAACCAATATCAAGAATCAGATGCCCAACCAACTGAGCCACCCAGTCGCCCCTAGAAGGACTGGTTTTAGGTAGGTTCTGATCCTTCTCCTTCAGCCTTGTCTTAGCTCTTGGTTGTCTCTTGCACTTTGTGATTGTCTAAACTGCCTGATTTATTCTTGATATGCCCCTGTTGTTGTGGATGTGCCAAGATTTGTCAGCAATCCAAGCGAATGAATCTCTTTTAGCTTCTAATTTCAGGTTGTTTGAAAGCCAGACCTTCAGGCAGTAGCTTTTCAAGTGTGCAAATATATACAGTCCTGTGGGGCTGCACTTGTAAGTCCTGTGGGCCTCCAGACCAGAAGATCTGGAGGTGTCTCCAGGGCAACAGTTGAAAAGTCTGGGCTCTAGACAGATGTATAAACTCCTTCCTGGGGAGTCTTGCTGAGCCATAGTAAGGCTAAGGTAGTGAACCATTGTGGTGTTTCCCTGGAAGGCCTCTAGGTGTATGGGAAACTTGATGTCTGCCCTTTAGGCTAAAGCACTGGGCTAAGCAAATAGTCTTTTTTCCACAGGAAGACTGAGGTTGAGTTTCAGTCTTCTGTCTCTGCAGTGCCTTGGAGGTGGTAGCCTGCCACAGGAGCTGTCTCTCTAGTTGTTACAGAACTGTACAGCTCTGGAAAGCCAACCCTCTTGGGTACCTGGGCCAGGGAATCAAGAGATGTTCCCTGTTTGGATTGTATGTGGCTTTAGCAAGGCAGCCAGAGAGTGTGGTACGTGGTGCAGACTCAGCAGGCTTCAGAGAAGGAGCAGAAAAATGTCTTATCTGTGATTACCCATGGGCTCAGCAATGCTGTGAGAAAGTGCCATGTCCTTGTGTGTGCTCCAGCTTTAGGCTGAAAGTGGGAGAATGCCACTGCCACTGGTGTCATCCCAGCTAAGTGGTAGGGGAATATCACAACCGCTTGGCACTTGTGGACTTTAAGTAGGGAGTGGGAGAACTCAGAGACCATTTGCAGTTGCCTGCTCTAGCCAAGGAGCAGGGTAGCAGTCCAACCACCCATGCTCTCTGGCCTCGGCAAGTGCCAGGACCACTCACTCCAACACATCCCAGCAAGGCAGGGGGAGGGTGCCATGTCCAAGGTTACCCACCTGTACTAGCATAGCAGTCTATGGGAAGAGTGCAACAATGGTGTTAACCAGCAGCTCTGTCTTCTGGGGAGTATCTTCAGCTGTCCCTCACCCCTCTAGTTGATGCCTCTAGATCAGCACATGATTCTCTTTCACATATAATCTACATGCTTCTCAAACAGCTATATTTTGCTGGGTCCTAGAAGAGTGAAACCATGTATGAGCTCTCCAAAAGGAAAATCCTGTAGAACTTTGGGACCCCTGGATATTAGCACCACTGGTTTTCTAAGCCATTCTGGAGACTGGTCTTTCTGGTATAGATCTCAGAGGCCAGGGCACCCAATGTGCACACCAACCCCTCCCACCTCTGGGGGAAGCACCTAACTGGTAAGATCCTTCCCTGTTGTGTGCCATGCCAGGGTAGTGTTTTTTGTTTTGTTTTGTTTGCAATTCTGTGTCTCTTCCTCTCTTACCCAGCCTCTCTTACCCAGCCTTATCCTTTGTTATGAAGAGCATTTCATCTAGTTTTCAAATCTTTTTAAGAGGGAAATGGGTCTATTCGTAGCTGTATTGTGTGTCCATGGGAAGAGATGAGTTCAGGATTTGGGCATTTGCTGAGGCATGCATGGGTGGTTGGAGTGTCCCCCAGACTCCCTGGCTGGTGCAGGTGTGTGCAAATGGTTGCAGTTCTCCTTCTTCCTAAAATCTGCCATCTTGGATCCTCCTCCTAAAAGGCAAGGTTTTAATTCACCCCAGTCATGGATAGCTTATTCAAAAGGGTATTCAAAGACTGTTTTAGTTTACCTTTTCAGGATGTCTGACCAGTTTTTTGAGCTCTAACTTTTTTCCTCTTCTGTACTACTGAAAAATTGAAGGTAGGATGATCATACAACCTGATTTGTTTGTAGCACTTTTCATTTATGTGTATTACTTTTTGCTAATGATTAATAGTGTCCTCTTTCCCTCTTTAAAATTATCCTACTTTGATGATAAATTTGAAGTTGTATTGTTATCTATAGTATTGTTTTTATTTTTTATTTTTTTGTTATGTTATTTATTTATTTGACAGAGAGAGATGCAGCAAGAGAGGGAATACAAGCAGGGGGAGTGGGAGAGGGAGAAGCAGGCTTTCCGCAAGTAGGGGCTCGATCCCAGGACCCTGGGACTATGACCCAAGCCAAAGGTAGACACTTATCAGCTGAGCCACCTAAGGTGCCCCATTATCTGTAATATTGTTATGTAACAAATTACTCCAAAACTTAGCTGCTTAAAACATGTTTATTATCTCACAGTTTCTGTAGGTCGGGAATTCAGGTGTGGCTTAGCTGGTACCTCTGCCCCAAAGTTTCTTGAGAGGTTGTAGTCAAGGTTTTAACAGGAGCCATGTTGTTTTTGTTTGTTTGTTTGTTTTTGTTCTCATTTCTGTGGGGTTTTTTTGTTTTTTGTTTTTTAAGATTTATTTGAGAGAGGGAGACCATGAATGGAGGGGAGGGCAGAGGGAGAGGGAGAGAGAGAGAGAAAACCTTCAGGCGGACTCCATCCTAGGACCCCATGGTCATGACCTAAGCCAAAATCCAATGTAGGCCACTTAACCAACTGAGTCACCCACGTACATCTAGCCCGAGCCATGTTTTATTTGAAAGGTCAGTTGAGGGAGCCTCTATTTCCAAGTTCACTCACATGATCATTGGCAGGATTTAGTTACATGTGGGCTGTTGGACTAAGGGCTTCAGTTCCTTGCTGGCTCTTGGCCGGAGGCCTTCCACAGTTCCATTCTGCATGAGCCTCCATAGCACAGCATGGCAGCTGGCTTTTCACACACACATACCAAACTGAAGTGACATCCTGTTACCTTCGCTGCATTCTGTCATTAGAATTAAGTACCAGGAGGTAGATATCACTGGGGGCCATTTAGAAGTTGCCTAACCCTAATAAAAGGGAAAGTGCTTCCATTAATACTTCTCCATAATGGAATGTAACCCATTACCTGTTTCTGTTTTTGTTTTCCTACAAGAAGAAATTTGCTTCAGGATTCTTTTTTTAGAGTGCTCAGTACCTGTTTGCATACACAGTGGATTCAACTCTTCTTAGAATTAACTCTAATTCACAAATTTGGTATCTACAAACTTTTTGTGAAAGGGATCCATATATATTTTCATCTAATAGAATTTCAGGGGGTGCTAGGAAGTGTAAACATCACAGGTTTTTAATATACACATTTGTGGTGGTTTTATTACAGCTTTGAATGTATAAAATGAGTTGAGACCCAGGTTTTAAGGGCTTGCTAGGTCATTTGTTTGAAGCCTTGTACCAAAAGGCAGAGGTCACAGTCTGACCTTGGCTAGCTTTGCTCTCCTTTATGGGCACAGACTATACCTTGAGCTTTAGCTGGCTACTTGGCACATTTAGTCAATTGGAAGTATGGAAGAATCACCATGTGTACAGTTAATGGAAGCTACAGAAAGCAATTTAAAAGGGCATTGGTGTTTTTTTATTGTTGTTTTAAGTAGGCTCCATGACTAGTGCAGAGCCCGATGTGGAGCTTGAACTCACCATCCTGAGATGAAGATCTGAGCTCAGATCAAGATTCAGACACTTAATCGACTGAACCACCCAGGTGCCCCATAAAAGGGCATAGGTGTTTTGAAGTGAAGGTGAAGCCACATCTTGAAAGGACAGAGCATCAGAAACCCTCCTAACCTTTTTGTCTCTATGAGCAGGTTGGAAGGAGGAATCCCCATGCTTCTCATATTTCTGGAGTAAATGAGAAGTGCCCAGATCAAACTGTTCCTCCCTATATTGTTGTTGGCAAGAATGAAGAGCCCTGAAGTTCTTTCCACCCCCTACCTTCCCCCACACACTCCAACTCTTTCCCTTGAGGTCGTCAGGATTAAGCTCTTTGTATCTGTTTACATTAACTACCATAAGAAGCTCAGGGCTCTAGGGTCATTCCTCATGTGCATTTAACTGTCTTTCTGCTTTTCTGTCCAGAGCCCTTACCTTTTTCCTGCCTCTTCTCTGAACATTTCCTTCATCTTTTTTGTTCAGACTAACTGGGATTTTTCCCTGATGGAACTTTTTCCCAGCTTTCTTTTGTAAACTTCTCAGCTGGCTCTTTTTCCTTCTGTCTCATAACCCTTCTGTCCCTAGAGATGGAGATAAAGACTTGCTTGTCATTGCTCTTTTCAAACCCCTTTCTTTCCCTTTTCTCTAAACACTCCTGCTCTATATTTTATCAGACTCTATCTTGTGCATCTACAGACCCCCTGGTTCATTCTTCTTCATTTCTTTGAGATTTTAGCTGCTAGCTTATGGTCACTTTTTCTAGCACCTACTTGCGTGATAATTTATAGAAATTTCATTGCCTATGTAGACAATTTTTCTTTTTTAAAAGATTTTATTTATTTACTTGTCAGAGAGAGAGAAAGAGAGCACACACAAGCAGAGGGAGTGGCAGGCAGAGGGAAAGGGAAAAGCAGACTCCTCACTGAGCAGGGAGCCAGATGACGTGGGGCTTGATTCCAGGACCCTGGGATCATGACCTGAGTCAAAGGTAGATGTTTAACCGACTGAGCCACCCAGGCACTCCGATAATTTTTCTTAAACTATAGCCTTCCCTGATGATCATATTCTCCATCCTGCCTTGAGGTACTTGTTCCCATGGTCATTTCCTAGACCTTGGCCTTACCAATAACTAAAAGTTCCTCCATAATCTCAAATTCAAATATCCTGCCCACCACCTTCTGTCCTTCCAAGCCACTGCTTCTACTGCCCAATAGCAGCAGTCCTTCTGCAGTCCATCTGTTATCTGCAGTCTATTAATCGTACCATTTTTTCACTGGCCTTTAATAGCTCCATCATTAAATTACAACTGCATATACATTCAACTGAGCTGACCCCTTCCCCTAGCTTTGTCATCCTTATGTGATGAAATTCCGACTCTGGTTAAATCAAACTCTTTTTCATGCCTACTTTTACAGTTTAATGTTGATGAGGAAAAACACAGCCATGCTGACTGGTCGTACTTTAAATTCATAACAGTAAACTTCAAGAAGGCTAGTGCTGTCTGGCAGTCCTGGTACATTTTCTTGGCCCATTCAGTGTTGTTGTCTTTCTCCTTTCTTCAAACCACCCACCTCTCCACCATCCTCACCATTTTTTACTCTGTAAAAATAGGAGTAACCACAGACAGTATCCACAAGTGATTACTGCTGTATCCATCTACTTAATTTGCTCTGATTATTGTACTTTCCATGTTCTGCTTGCCCAATAAGTTCCATTCCCTCTCAGTTATTTATGAACATTGTTCCAAAAGTTCCCCCTACCCCAATGCAGCATGTTTTTTCTCTGTTAAAAAAATTTCCATCAGTAAGTAAGTATGCTCTAATTTATTGCATCTTTTAAAAAATGCTCTCCTGACTCCACTTCTCCCTCCAATTTTAGTGTATGTGCTGCTGAAGCGAGCACTCCACTTCTCCCTCTAGGTACTACTCTGTTCCTTCATTCTCCTTTCCAAAATGAAATTCCTTGCAAGAGTTGTCTAACTTTCTCTAATTCCTCTTTTCCCGTACTCTCTGCGATCCTCTTTAAGCAGGCATTGGCTTCACCACTCTGCCCATACTGTTGTTGTCAGTGTTGCTGATGATCTCCGTATTTCTGTATCAGGCCCTAGTCATCATCTTATGCTATACTTTATTAATATTTGGCATATTTGATTACTTTCTCCTTGAAACAGTCTATCATTTGGCTTCTTGTTATTCTGCTTAATCCAAGTGTTCCAGTGTTCAGTCTTTTGGCCTGCTTTATCCATGGTAAAGTGAACTCCCTTAGTGAACTCATCCCATTCGCATGCTGACAATTCCCTGATTAGTATATCTAACCCACAACTGTCTCCTAAACTCCAGATTCATGTATCCAACTGCCAATTTGACATTCTCACTTGGATGGCTAATAAAATTCCCAAACCTAACATGTTCAAAACTGCATTTTTGATCTTCTCACTCAAACCTGTATTATTCAGAGTCTTCCTCATCTCATTAACTGACAACTCAAATCTTTCTAGATACTCAGGCAAAAACCTTAAGTGTTATCCTTGGCTCCTCTCTTTTTTCACCCCTCACATCTGTTGTGACAGCATATCCAGTTTGACAGTCATTTCAATTTCCAGCATTTATCTGGAATCAATGAATTGTATTACCTTCAAAGCTCTTTTCCTAGTCCAGACTACCATCATTTCTCTGAAATGACCACACTTCTGATACTGAAACAGCCTCCTACCTAGTCTCTCTGCTTTTGTCCTCTAGTCCTTCCAGCCCTTAGTCTGTTCTAAGGTTGTAACCAGAGTGATCCTTTTAAAACAAGTCAGTTCATGTCTCTCTTTTCCCAAAACTGTAATGGCTTCCCAACTCGAACCATAAAAAGCAAAATCCTTACAGTGACTCCGTATGCCAGGTCTCTATGCCAGCCCTGTCCAGTGGAAAAATAATACAAGCTATACATGTAATTTTAAATTTTCTAGCAGTCATGCTGTGAACGTAAAAAGAAAACATGAAATTAATCTTAATGTATCTCATTTAAACCAATGTATTGAAATGTTATTTCAATAGTATAATTCAATATAAGAATTATTAATTGAATTATTTTATTTTTTATAATAAGTCTTCAAAATCTGGTGTGTATTTTATACAGTTTGGATGTCAAATTTTGATTGGAAATCCTTGTTTGGCAGTTAGGTTTCATAAAATTTATAATTGAGCAAGCAGATTTACATACCCAAGTAATTCTAAACATTCTTAAAGATTTCCTAACAACTAATCCAATATTAGTTTTTCTAAGTTTAAAATATTAATTAAAGTTAAAAACATTTAAAATTCAATTCTTATCCACATTTCAAATGCCAATAGCCACATGAGGCCAGTGGCTATCATATTAGACAATATAGCTCTTTAGCATCTGGCCCTTCTTCTCTGACCTTATCTTCTGTAGCTTTCTCCTTCATTCATTCTGCACCAACTGTAATGGCCTCTGTCTTTGATCACAGCAGACACTTCCCATTTCAGAGCCTTTGCATTTGGTGTTCTCTTCGCCTAAAAAGCTTTGTCCGCAGGTGGCTGCATGAATTCCTCCTTCATCTTTTTCAGGTCTTTGCTCAAATGTCACCATCTTAGAGAAGCTTTCCCTGACCAGTTTAATATCTATACCATTTGCCTTCTGTCTCATATTCTTACATTTCCAGGTTGCCTTTTAAAAAAAGAGAGATGAGGGCTGAAAGGGGACGTGATCTACAAAGGGAAGCAGTAAAATACGAGAATTGTCCCATATAGACAAATAATGATTTATGTTAGGCAAAAGTATAGAGTAAAATTGAATAAGTGACTGTATCCCCTAAGCTTGCTGCTACCTAGGCAGCTCAGAGGATTGTTTTTTATGTGTGTGTATGTACATGACTTGATCCTCTTACAGATTGTAAACTCCTTAAATGCAAAGTTCTGCCATAATATCATTTTGTATATTCTTTGGCATCTAGCTTAGAACTTTGACCAAAAGATAATCTGTACTCCAGTTATGGGCCACCTACTGGTTAGCCTTTTGTTTTACATATTCTTGGTGGCCTCTGCCCTTCCCTTCTTTCTCAGTGCTAGCAACTGGTATGTATTTGCTGATGATATATGTGTGTTGGCTTCACATGGGCTATGGGCTTTGGCTGTGATTGGGACATTCACTTTTCCTTGTCCAGTCTTGTGCACTCTTACTTGTTTTCTAAAACTAACTCCTCTAAGGAGTCTTCAAAACAAAAGTATGTATACTTCTGTTTTGTATTCTAGTAGGAAACATAAACGTGTAAACATAATTACAATAGCAAATGAATTCTTGAGGACAGGGACCATGCCTTACTCATTTAAAAATCTTTAATGCCTTCCACACTGCGTTGCATATAGTAGGTACTCAGTGCTTGTAAAATTGAATGAACCAGCTACAGAGCAGTAAAGAGAGTTGCTGTTAATGGGCAAAACTTGGGTTGTTTAAGATACAGGTCTTAAACCCAAGTGTCTTTTTTTTTTTTTTTTTTTAAAGATTTTATTTATTTATTTGACAGACAGAGATCACAAGCAGGCAGAGAGGCAGGCAGAGAGAGAGGAAGAAGCAGGCTCCCTGCTGAGCAGAGAGCCTGATGCGGGCCTCGATCCCAGGACCCTGAGATCATGACCTGAGCCGAAGGCAGCGGCTTAACCCACTGAGCCACCCAGGCACCTGACCCAAGTGTCTTTTCGCAAGAGATAAAGAGCTGTGAGAGAGTGTGTGAAGAGGAACAGTAAAATCCAAGATCAGTCCCTAGGTAGAAGGGTCTAAGGTACTCAGAAGAATGTACTATGTGTACACTTCCATGTATTCAGATGGAGTGATGAAACTCATCTGTTTGTTATGACAGGAATACTGTTTTCAGTTTTACTCTGGATTTTGCTCTTGATATATTATTTCTTGGTGGATTGTATCCCTACTTGTTTGCATCCCTACTTAAACTTTGATAATCTGGCATCAGGGTAAAGATGCATCCCTCATTTGTTAACTAAGGGGTTGGGTTAAAATACTTTTTTTCTTAAATTACGAAACTTTTTTTTTTAAAGATTTTACTTATTTATTTGAGAGAGAGAGAGTGAGCGAGCACGTTCAAGCAGGCAAAAGGGTAGAAGGAAAGGGAGAAGCAGACTCCTTGCTGATCAGGGAGCCCAGCACTGGCCTCAATTCCAGAATGCTAGGATCGTGACCTGAGTCAAAGACTGAGCTCAACAGACTGAGCCACCCGGGTGCCGTAGGGATTGGGACAAATACTTAATAAGAATCCTTCTAACTCTGTGGTTCCATTATTTTGAGTAAACCAAATCCTATTATTAGGTACTTTAATGGTATCCTGTTGGACACAAGTATTTCGATTAGTTTTGCTTGTTTGCTGCCCCTGTTTGTTTTTTTATAAATGGAGTGCATACTTAAAGGTATTTGGGTTGCCTATGAGGATATTTTGGTAGCAAGCTCATAATAGAAAAGGTATTTTGATTTTGAATTAATTCTATTATCAGAAAATTAGAGTTTATGTACTTTTTCTCCAGAGATAATTTTGGTGACTCAGAAGTTTAAGCTGGCACTGTGTCTTGTGACTTAACTGTTTCTGATCAGGGGTTCTGGTTAAACTGGAACAGTATTTCTTCCTCTTGATGCTAATTCATTGCAGATGGGTGGAAGTACATGAGATACTTCAGCAGGCGTCAGAAAGAAACAGAAGGGACGAAAATTCTTTTTCTCTGGTTCTTTGTTTTAAAAAATGTGGTGCCTTGCTGGTTTAGTTGGTAAAGCATGTGACTTGGCTTCAGGGTTATGAGTTTGAGCCCCACTTTGGGGTTAGAGATCACTTACTAAAAGAAAATCTTTTAAAAAAAGCAATGAAAATTAAATATAAAAAATATTACCCCCAAATAAGTATTATAAAAAAAATAACAGAGGAAACTCCACAATACAAATAAAAGGTGTCTACCTTTGCTTTTTGAAAGTTCTAACTCTTCCCCATCTAAGTGGCCTCAGCCACTTCAGACTAGACAGTTCTGTTGGACTTGATAAATCTCTCTCTCTCCCTTTTTTAAAAGATTTATTTATTTGAGGGGGGAGAGGAGGAGTCTCAAGCAGAGAGTGCGGTGCACTCTGTCCCAGGACCTTGAGATCATTACCTGAGCCGAAATCAAGAATCGGACACTTAACCTGGACACCCCTGAATCCCTCTAATTCTTAATTGCTTTTCCCTCACAGAAAGTGTGACCACTTGTTTTTATGTTTGCATATGTCTGCTACCTATCAGTGTAGCTTCTCTCCATCAGTCTGAACGTCTTCCTTTTGCATGTGGACTACCCCTCTTGGACTTTTTATGAAGTGCTTCCCCTTTTTTCCTTGCTGAGAACCAGATTCTCTCTCCCTTTAATGGGTACTAAGCAGAAGCAACATACCTATCTATTGTTCTTATGAAGGTGACATCCAACAGTTGATTAAGAAATTTACCCTGCTTCTTAACACTTATCCCCAGTTCTTCTGTTGGCAAAGCTTGCAAGGCTCACCACAAAGATACCACTAGTTATGGTTTTAGTGAGAACAAGCTATTTTCTTTCTTCCCCATCTTATTATTTATCTTGTCACAAGCTTCTCTCAGAATGATTTAATACAGTAAGTATTTTGTAGACATTCTAATGCATCTGCCTTAAATTAGATTAAATAGCTACTTGATGTTTTGGGTGATGCTGTGAATTTGTGATTTGCGTGGCTTCAGATGTCATAATTTTTCCCCCCCACTTTCTAGGAAGTAACAGCTAGCAGTCGCCACTATGTTGACAGGCTATTTGACCCTGATCCCCAGAAAGTTCTTCAAGGTGTCATGTAAGTAGTATGTATTTAAGAGTCTATCAAAAGTCTTTTTTTGTTTTGTTTTGGTTTTTTAGTCTTGTTTGTTTTTGTGTTTGAATTTGCCAAATATTATAATTCTGAAAATGCAGGATTAAAATTTTTTTCTTCTGTTTTAGAAAGATCCTGACATTCATGACTTTAATATTGTACTGTAAA
This sequence comes from Mustela erminea, assembly GCF_009829155.1. NCBI lineage: Eukaryota > Metazoa > Chordata > Mammalia > Carnivora > Mustelidae > Mustela > Mustela erminea. Next base: position 95,452,777 of record NC_045614.1, read on the forward strand.
GAGTTGTCTGATACTTATTCACTGACATGGTTCACTTACTTTTTTGTAGAACACTTGTTTTACCATTTTAAAACATGTTTTTGGAGAATGCTTTTGTGACTTTTATATCCAACAAAAGCAAGGGAATAAAATTGACTATCTTTTATAATTTGAAAGGGATGGGAGAATATGTCAGTAGGGTTTTTTGTTTTGTTTTTGGTTAGCTCACTGACTATAAGGCTTGAATCTCCTACTGATGTTTTAAATCTCAGAATTTAGAAAGTAGTTATTGGAAATTTAAATTCTTGAAAACTTGAATACCCATTTTTTTCTGCAGAATTCCCTGGTGCTTAATGAGAGGAAACATTTTTAAGCAAGATATCTGAGGTGATAATACCTTTAAAAACTTAAGTCAGATAAGTGTGGTAAGATTGCAGGTGATTGAAAGATGAATTCTCTATCCTAAGAGCAGATTATCATGCTCTTGACATATGACTTCTACAGGAGAAGGTCTAGCCTAAGACTCTCCTCTTAGGGTTGGCAAACATAGAGCACCCACAGGCTCGAACTGTGTCCAGGCGAAGGAGGAAACAAAAAAGAGTCAGGATGTTTGGTATAGCATTGGCACACATGAGTCCTTTTATTTTTCTCTTACCCTGTTAATGTCATCAGCCAAATAGTACTTTCCAGTTTAACTTTTGCTCAGTCATGGCAAGGCGAGGATGCTTTATTTATAGAAGTATCAACAGATTCTAATTCTTATTCACACCACTCCCCCAGCACCCCCCCTCCCCAAAGCATATTGTATAGGACATGTCTTGGGGATGTGGATTTTATAGGGTGGAGGCAAGATAAAAGTGAGTAAGGCTGCTTGACTATTCAAATTGAGCTGGAAAGAAGGTGAGGAGCTGGATGTAGACCCGCCTGACATACTGGATGCCTTACTTCACATTTTCTCAGTACAGAAACAGGAGATTACAGTTCTTGTTTTCTCATTATGTTGACTCTGCCTTTGTCCCCTTCACTAGGAGACATTGTGATGATTTAATCAGCCGCTTTGTAGACTAGTTTGATTATTACCAGAAAAAGTGGTATTGAATTCATCTGTTAAATAAATCAGCTTGGGTTGTACCTACACATAGAGCTTAGCTGTGGGGATAGTTTTAATTAACACTTCTCTTTAGACGGACACTTCCCACACACACCCAGACAGTTTTGTATGTTAGTAATCCTTGATATCATTTAGGATTGTTCAATAAGTAGTTTAGCTCAATAAGTAGCTTAATTTAGACTCATTAAGTGTTCCATGAATGATAGAGATGATGTTGTATCTTTATTTTTATTATGATTGCTAGAGTGGTTTAGGAGAGAAGCTAATTTTATCTAGATTTCTGTGTGAAAGTCTTTTATCCTGTATCAGAAATGAGTAGCTGATTCAGGTGTTACTTGTCACTTTGTGAAATTTCTCATTTCCCAAAGAAAGTTGATAAATAAGGCATAAAAAGCAGCGGAAAGAATGTATTATAACAAACCAGTGAAGGTGAAGTTGGATGGCCTTTAGCACCTCTTTAAAAAGTATCAAGTCTAGGACACTAAATTGTTAGCTGAGGCAGATTAGCAAGATTTTTGTGTAGGGGTGGTGGAATACAAAGAGTATGGGCTTCGGAGCTGGACAACAAAAGGTTGAATTATTGGTTCTGACATTTCCTACTGTGTGCTGGGGCAAGTTACTTAATATCCGTGAGCCTCAGCTTCATCATTTGTAATGGGAGAGTAATATGCCCATCTTGCCAGGTTGTAAGAATTAAGTCAGAAATATAAAATCCAGTGCCTGGTATGTTGATAGCCACAAATTGGCACTGAATTGCTTAATCATTATTGATCCTAGTTTAAAACAACTTCAAAAATGAGATGATTCTTTTCAAAGAAGAGCAAGAAAAAAAATATCAAATGGAAACAATTTAAACTGATGGAGATGAGGGAAAGGGGCCAGATCTTGATTCAGACGAGAATCCAAGTGGTAACATATAAATATGATTGCTACTTAAAATAGTAAAATCTATTTAAAGTCGGAAAGGTACAGATCACTCCAAATCTTTTTACTTTGTGTCAGAATAGAGCTAGCCTTATATAGATATGTATAGTTTGATTTGATAAAGTGCCCTTTTCCCCAGAGAGAAAAATTTATTCTTTCTGACTTATTATTTTCCTAAACATTTGTCACTGTCTGAAAATTAATTGTACATAGTCAAGATCATAAAAAATGAACTGTATTTTTAACATTTCATTCTCAGGTAACCTTGTCTAGTACTAGAATACTACAGTATTGATAGCGGAAATGAGGAACCTTTATCTCTTTAGGATAAGAGAGTTGACCAGTTTTCCTCTTACACACATCACATAGACACCATTGAGTCCTACAAAGACCATTACTAGACCAAAATAGGTAGGTAGAAGCGAAGTAGCCACAGAGTATAAACAACCAAAGGTACCATACTAACTTTGAGGGAGAAGATAGAAGTTGATGTAATCAGCTTTGAGTCCAAAATATCCCATTGGAAAGACATTTAAAAATTGACAACTAGGTTTAGGTATGAAACAACAGAACTTTATCATTTTTCTAACTATAATTTGATTTTGCTTAATAAGGATTGTGAACATATAAAACATACCAGCAGGAAAAACAAAATTGAAGAAATTAAAGGCAAGTAAGGACTTCTCATCATGATCTGTAATCTACTCAGCGTGGTAGGGCCATAGTCCTACCCATACATATAGGGAGCTTCTTTGTAGCTAACCCATGTCATAAAGGACCATTTTACGTAAGTGAATGTGCCCTTACTGAAAAATACTGCTAAGCAACAGAAGTGCTTAATTTTAATTGTTGAAGAATGAGGAGTTCTTTAGAAATAACTGTTTTGTTAGTAGTACATTATTTGGTATAAATTTAAATGATCCTATTGTATCAAAGGTTTGAATACAGAATCAGATCCTAAAAGAGCAAAGTTTCAAATTAAAAATCATTAGGTAGGAATAAGATAGGTCCATTGTGTAGGTTATAAATTATAGCCTTTGCAACTGAAACAGAGTAGCTATATCAAATAAACTACACTGCATTGCAGTTCTGAGCTTCCTCTAGCATGGAGATCTGTATATTACCTTAAACAGTTACAGGATATTTTTTGTTGAAGTTACTCAATCCTGGTGAAGTTAGCTCAATCCTCTTAAACCTCCTAGTTAAGAAGGAATAACTCTTCAACTGTTTATGTAAAGTCCAAGCTGCTTAATACTGTGTTGTTTTTTTTTAAAAGCATATTTAATAAATTAAAGCACCTCATCTGGTTTTTACATTAGTGATTCTCCAGGAAAAGATCTGCAGATATCCCTATGTGGCCCTGTGTTGAAGGGCAAAAGATGATACAAGTTAATGTGGCTGGCTTTGTAGTTTCCAAGTGGAATAGAACTGGGAAACTAGACTGGATCTCTTGGTAAACTCAGCCAGGCTCTTGAGGGTACTTTAGAATTGTTGGGGGATTTTCACCAAGTATCCACTTCTAAAAATTATTTTCTGAAGTATTTTAATGTACCGATGATGTGAGTTTATTTTGGTAGTAGAATATAGACAGATTCCATTTCTCTTGCATGAACTAAAAATATGAGCTTTCATAAAACAAAAGCTTTGGGTTTTGAGAAATTTTAAGTTAAAGGATAATTTTTAGAATAATTCAAAAGAAATAATCCTATTGGTTATTTTTAAGTGTTACAGATAAACATAAATAAAGATGACCATATCCCAAATGAAATGAAGTAACTCTGAGTCTTGTTTAAAACTGTGTATTCTGAGACAATTCAGTCTGTTTAAAAGGGTGGCAAGTTTTTCCAAAAATTATTAGATCAGATTGACAGTTTTACACAAAGATAGATAAGCTGTTTGTATGTGGTATTAACTTCAAACATCAAGAACAGCTGTATATTTGTATGGATACGAGTGTGTATATCTATATCTATCTTGTCATATTTGTAGAACATTTAACTGTATGCTGCCATATTATAACATTTTTGATGCTCTTTGGAATGATTACATGTATTAAAAATAATAATATGCTCTAAAATATTTTAGCATTTATTTTAATGCAATTCCTACATTGTACTCGTCATTTTTTGAAAATATAAGGTGATTTGTAATCCCACATTGATAAAACAAAGATTTAAATAGAATTCTGATTTCTGAACTTGGTAGTATTTATACAAAGTAGAACTGTATCTAACAATACATACGTTCCAAAAATCTACACAACAGGGTAACTTGTTTATAAAAAAAAAACTCAATTATCATCAATTCTCAGTTCTTTTCAATTTATACATATAGTAGGGCATAGTACGTGCCTCAGTTGACTTGAAATGGGAAGTTAAGTGTAAATTTCTCAAATGCCTCCTGGATCAAAGCCTTATCTTAAAAATGGCTTTGGTTTGGATAATGATAACCATTATCTAATTCCTTTACAGTTGGAAGTTCACACGTGGCAATGGTAACTTTAATTAGAATATGAGCATATCTCACTCCCTAACCATGCTAGATAGCAGAAAGCTTATTAGACTTGGATGTTTGAATCTTACATTCTCCAAAAAGGCATACCTAATTTTAGAGCAGTGAGTATGTTTGTAATTTTCCAAGTCCAGATAATTTTGTAAGTTGTTTACCATGTTGCCTTATTCTAGCTACCCACAAATGTATATTTTCTCCTCATTTTATGGATGTCTTAGGACCAGCGAGTTTTCAGAAATAGGTTAAACTTTATACTCAGATTGTAGTTTTCAGTATCCAGTGTATTTTTTGTCTACTTCACATCAGTTAGACCAAGGTTTGAATGTACAATATTCCAAACAGGAGCTTCCTCAGGTAAGTAAAAAGTAATACTGGTTCAAAATGATCTTTAGCTTGTGGCTCCAGCATTCCGTGATCTTAAAGATAATTTTCTGGTTTTAGATATTAAGTTTTCATTTAAAATTTATGCTGTTTTGACTGATTGACTGAAACTGTTTCTCTAGTAGGTCTAGATCCCAGTTCTTTAAAAAATTTTTCCTATTATTTTGCTTGTAAAGTGCAGTGTTTACTTTCTGTCTTGGTTTTAATTTTTCTTTTCTTTTTTTTTAAGAGAGGGAGAGAAATGGGTGGAGGGGCAAAGGGAAAGGGAGGGAGAGAATCTTAAGCAGACTTCATGCCCAGTGTGAAGCCTGACACAGGGCTCGATCCCACAACCCTGAGATCATGACCTGTGCCGAAATGAAGAGTCAGATGTGTAAACAACTTAGCCCTCAGGTGCCTCAACTTTCTCTTTTGAGTTTTGATCTCCATCCTAATATGCTCATTTAGACGTAAGTTATGGTAGCCACTGTACATGTTGGTTTAATATCTGAACTTCTTCTACACTGAAAATTAATCTCTTTTAGAGTAAAGAAAGGAGGTAGAAAGATTAGTCTCTGTGTAAACTAGATGCCTGTTGAGTCCATTTATTAGTGGACAAATGAAAGTTTCTAGCTAGATTTTAGCTGAGAATGTTCCGTGGCAATTTCTCTTTTGTCACATCTTAATATTGGCTGCTTTTCCCATCCTCCAAGAGCGGGGTATCCCCAAGGCTTACTTTCTAAGCTTTTCTACCTAGTATTTTTATCCTACCTGAAAGATCATTCATTGTATCCGAAATCAATATAGATCCTTGTCTTGTTAAGGGATTTATTTTCTAAGCTTCCTAGTGTTCTCTCTCTTCAGGAAGTGAGACTTGAAGTAATCACTCAAGACACGTATCATATCACATTTCGTTTACCCATCAAATCGTCTTATTAACTGCTTCCTCAGAATGTCGTCTGTCTTAGTGATTCCTGTGGCTGCCATCCTAGTCAGTCTCACATGACCAGATACCTGGATGGATTGCATAATTCCTTCAACAAACATTTTTTGAGTGCCTACATTGTCCCAAGGATTGTAATGTGAGGGGAGTATGTAAGAATGAATAATGTAGTCACTGCTCTGGAGCATCCAGAAGTCTAATGAAGGAATTAGATTACTAAATAGGCCACTATGGTTTGGTTAGTAAATGCTATGATAATCCTAAACCCAGGGCAATCTTGGGACCACAGAGGAAGGGCATTAGCCATTTAATTGCCTCTCTTGACTCTAATATTCTCTGCATTCCCATCCATCTGATACTCATTTTATCTTGCTTAGTCACTGCTTCCTTCATATCCTTTTTCTGATGGAAACACGATTGCTCTTTTATTCTTCCCCTTTAGTTTGTCTCTTCTTACCATCACTTTTCTTTATGCTCTGCTAAATGTTCCCACCTTAAAGGGACACTTCTTTTCAACCCAGGCTCCTGGTCCTGCCCCAGAAACATGATGTATTTATTTCCAGTATTGGAAATTCATTCCAGTCTTCTATGAATGGCTTTTCCATTTGCCCTTTCCATTCACTGTCCAAATTCTGGCCATTTCCTAAGGTTCATTTAGTTCTACCATTGCTTTAAAACCTGTTAAGCTTGTCTAATCATTTACTTATCTCAGCCATATAAGCACTTGATTTATAATATAGCATTGCCTTACATTGCTAGTATTATTTTTATTTCCTCAAGGAGATTGTAAACTCTTCAAGCAACCCATTATGTGAGCTTTTATATCCTTCATAGAACCTAACACATTGTTGAGCTCAAACCTTAACTGTTGAATTTCAGGAGTATATAAGTAGGGCATTTTCCCCCTCAAACGTTAAAAGCTGGTTGATATGGGATATATTCCTTTGATCTACTGGGAAAAGTATGTCTTCAATTGAAAGTTAGAAATGCTTTATTGTTTTGTGTAAAGTGTAAAATTGAAACATGGGAGGGAAAAGGCAATATGTTAGCTCACTTCTTTTCGATCAGTTTGTTCTGAATGCTTGACATATTGGAGGTAATGGAAAAAACACTTGGCATTAAAGACAGGAATTGAAACTGGCTCTGTCATTTAATGTGGAACTCTGAGAAAAGCCCCAAATCTGAGTCTTAGCTTCCTCATCGGTAAAATAGGGTTAATATTACTCAAGTTTGTGATGAAGATTACATACCATAATGGATATGGAATGCTTTTTAAATTTCAAAGCGATATATAAGTTTTGCATAATTTTGTTGTGCCCCATCTTGGATGATAGTTTTGAGTTTGTATTTTACAAAAGTGCAGATTTCTTTATAGTGCATTTTGTGATCCATCAATAGTAAGTTCTCTGATATTTTCAGGTCATCCTGGCTTTCTTGCCTCTCAAGAGGAAACAGACTTCTATCCTAACAAAGTAATGTGTGCGCTATGATAGAGTACCATAGAGCACCACTGGGACACCTGACCCAGACCTGGTAGCTGTCAGGGCAAGCTTCCTGGAAGTGAAGTGAAATTAGATCTAAATTCCTTAGATAAGTGAAATTATCTAAGGCTGGACCTGAAAGATGAGTAAAGGTAGCCAGGGAAAAGTATGAGGAGGAAAGGATAAGGAAATGAGAGAGAGAGAGAGAGAGAGAGAATAGCTCCATTCTGGCTGGCTCCGAAATTGAATCCTATACCATATTTAGATCTGCTAAAGATGGGTATATGTGATAAATATGATCTCTTTTAGTTGTAACTGTTTCATAGAAATGATCTCCTAGTATCCCTTTATAGTAACAACTGAATAGAATTTATTTGCTGGGTGTTAACATCTCTTCTTCCTTATGTAGTGATATATTTTATTTATTAGAGTCACAGCAAGAATTACCTCCTTTAGACATTGGTCCATTTTATTAATTCTCTTCAGTCTGCATTTACTTTATAACTACGAATTGCCTCCTTCGTGTCTTCTTTGCAAACTATTAGGAGAACTGGAAAATTGGTTTTGGAGGGGGTTTTGTTTGTTTTTGTCTATAAAAACATTTACTTTTGCATGGCTCCAGATATTTGGAATATGTTTATAAGGTAATGTGGGGACACTTTATTTCTGCTTAGTTTAGGAAGAAATGGAGAGAAATCTGGGCGAAATGTTGCTGTTGGGATCTCCAGAATAGAGAGAGCATCCAAAATGGCACCTGGCACAAAATAGATTCTTAATAGATAGCTGCTAGACAAATGGATATGCTGCATTAGTATAGACAGAACACATTCGGAGAAGGAAAGATGAAAATAAATGTCATACTGCTAAGATAGGGTTTATAAGCTGATGATTAGGAAGTAAGTCTGTATAAGGAATCCTAGATGTATAGATCTAGAAACCTAGATGTATAGTTTCACCTACTCTGCTTTGCTGAATGAGGCTTTGATGTCATATAATTTTATAGTTGTCTGTGAGAACTTGATTAAAACCCTTATAGTAAGTGTCATTCAGCTAAATCCCCATAAAGGAAAGAAATACTAATACTTATCCCCTGTGAACCATATGGAAGATCTGAGTGATAGTTTATAGAGAGAACTAAATGAGGCCCTGAAAAAAATAGACCTACCCTCAGCTCCACTGAGCTACTGGAAGACTAGGCCAATAGTCTTTGTCTCAAAACTTGTGAAAATGCGATTCAGAAACTTGTGGCAAGAATCAGCTTTCAATGCATCACTGCATCATAACAGTATTTTTCTGCCATAATTGAAGAAAGTAATTAAGGAGAAAGAGTATTATAATTATTACCAGGGTTTTTAATGCCAGTGAATTTGATTGGTATTGGAAACACACACTGATTATAACATTTAGTTGATTTTTTAAAGTAACTTTTTCTCCTTCTGTTTTCTGCTGTTTTTCTACAGTATCATGGTTTGCCAGTTACAGAATTTTTTAGGATCCTAAGTTTCAAAGTTGGCAAAAAAATGTCTGGTATACATTAGACCATGGCCACCTAAAAGAGTCAAAAGAGATGCTGGGTTGGGACTGTAGGGGACCTTATTTTGGGATATGAAAGAAATGTGTGAGCTAAGAACTTTGAGGCTCTATAGTGATGGTCTTAACACAGACCTGACTCCCCCCTGTAAATATTTAATGACCACTGAAATTAAATCTATAATAATATAACTCCTCACATGCATAACTCCAAAAATAATATGATACCTTCCTTGCAAATAATGGGAGAACTTTTTAAAAAGGTATTTTTTAATGTTTCCATATGTAAATGTTTGGTATCAATAATTCCAGTACTGGGAGTGGCCCCTGTGCTGGGTGGTCTGATTTTCCAAAATGAAATAACTTCTAATAAAAAGTATAATTTCCTCTTTATTTACAGGGCCAGATGCAGTACTGAAAAATAAAGTTTGTTTTTTTTTTTTAAACTGTACAAAAATGCTTTCTAATTGTAAAACTACGGCCAGAAATTTCCAGACGCCCTTATAAACTTCTGAAATGCCCCAATGGGGCTTTAATGCTCTCTTCCCCACTTTGAGAACCACTGCTGTATAGAATCACATAGTGTTCTAGTGTTTTTTATTAAGATAGCACTACTGACCGATTAGGGTATTTTTTATTAATCATTTTATTAGTAGTACTAGGCTTATTTTGAGCCATATATTTTTTCTCCATCTATCCTTTGGGACCAATCAGTCTTTGTGAACAACTGGCCATTCATAGAGATACTTTTCTTATTCCATAAGTTTTACCCCTGATGAAGATCATAGCTAGAATGAAAAATACTGGTGAGTATGTGAGAAATATAAAAGATTTTTTCTTCCTTTAATCTCTTTAAAAGGTAATTGGCTGCTTAAGTAAAAAATAGTAACAGTATATTGTTATTTCTAACCAATTGAAAAATATGTATGACAGTAGTAGCACAAAGACTTGATGGGGAAATGGAAGTATATGCTTGCAAGACTCTTAAAATACAAATGAAATGAGATGCTATTCTGTGAAGACTACCATGATAAGTTAAAAGATACATATTATAAATTGTAAAACAACTGCTAAAAAATAATAAAACAAAACGCAAAGAGGCACAGCTAATAAGGCAATAAAGGAGATAAAACAGAATGATAAGAAATACTCAGTTCAAAGAATTCAGAAAGAGAGAAAACAAAGGAACAAAGTCATGATCCCTGAAACAAGGTCAGATAAAATGTGTGGGCCTTGTCTGAAGAACATGCTTTGTATTGGAAGTCTTTCACAAGTGCTTAGGGTATCTCCCACTTTCCCCACTCCCACACTGTGGTGTTTTACAGCCCCCAGGCTCATCCAGTACCTGTCTCTATTCCTTCTCTTTGGTACTCAGGTGGATTTGACTTGGTCATGGACTTCTATGTTTGCTAATACAAGATGTTGCATAATAAAGTGGAATGAATTGATTACTGATTTTTCTGTCATGTTTCAGCATACTTTACTCTCTTCTCTTCCCCTGAATTCAGAGACATGAAAAATGCTGTAATTGGAAACAACAAGCAGAAAGCCAATCTCATTGTTTTAGGAGCCGTTCCAAGGTATGTTTGCTATCAATTCCTTTTCTGATATTCATACTAAGTTTCTAGTATATTTCTTATTCTCATCCATAAAGCCCACCTTTTTTCTGTATTGTCTATCCTTTTTTTGAAAACCTCCTAATTTTTAAAATAAATGCTTTGAAATATATGAAGCCTCTCTTTAGAAATTTTTAAGTATCAGAGAATGGAATATGAAGCAAATGTATTAATACTTTTTGGAAATTCAGGAAGATCATTGGCCCTGCAATAAAAGGATGTGTTGGATAGATAGACAATATACACCAGCCTGATTCTTTATCTCCTCAGAGCCTTGGCAGGTTTTTTTGCTTTGTTTTGTTTTTATTTTTATTTTTTAAGATTTTATTTATTTGTCAGAGAGAGCACGCACAGCAGGGGGAGTGGCAGGGAGGGCGAGAAGCAGACTCCCTCTTGAGTAAGGAGACCGATGTGGGACTCAATCCCAGGAAATGAGGATCATGACCTGAACCTGAGCCAGAGGCAGACACTTAACTGACTGAGCCACCCAGCATTGCGGCTTTGGCAGTTTTGTATGACTGGATAATAATTTCTTAGGATTCTCAAAACCTTTTTTTAATTAAAAAAAAAAAATCCTGCTTGGTTTTTAATCCTGACTTTCTTTTTTTAATTTCTAATTTTTAGAATTTGCTGTTTTTTAACTTGGAAAGCTTGATCTTTTTTCTGATGATCTAAATTTTTTTCTGGTAGACAATGATGGTTGTATAACTTTCTCTTCGCCTTTGCTTCTCAGAATTAAGTTTTATGTGCAGTTGCTGTTTTTTAATGTTTTGGTTTTTCTCTTTTCATTTCTGTTTTCTGATATAGTATTGATGATCTTTTTTTTTTTTTTAAAGATTTTATTTATTTATTTGACAGAGACAGATCACAATTAGGCAGAGAGGCAGGCAGAGAGAGAGAGGAGGAAGCAGGCTCCCTGCTGAGCAGAGAGCCCGACGCGGGACTCGATCCCAGGACCCTGAGATCATGACCTGAGCCGAAGGCAGCGGCTTAACCCACTGAGCCACCCAGGCGCCCTTATTATTTTTATTGTAACTGATCTCAAATATATACTTTGGTAACCAAAAAGCGCTCAGTAGCCTTTCCTTAGGGGATAAGTATTCACTGTATATAAATGTACTTTAAGGCACATGAGCGTTCTACCTTAAAACATAAAGGAGGTAATCATAAGTGGTGGATGATTAGAGTGTGGGAGTTAGTTGCTCGGCAGGCAGGGCTGGAATAGAAATGCGAGGATCTCCTGATTTCCCAAATGGGAAAATTGGAGAAAGACAAGTTTCCCTTGCTTGAAAGAGCTGCGCAAGGACTCTGAATGTTCCCTCTAGGCTAAGCCTCTGTGATTTCTGAACCATACTTCTGGATAGTGCAGGTCCCTTGCTAGTCTGAATTTAAGATCTGACAATGGTTGACATTGAATATTCTGAGTCTTCATATCCTGGAGCAGCAGATAACATGAATTGACTTTGGGGCTGCTTTGTCTACTTGGAGACAACTTTCAGATTAATAGTTCTAATAAACTCTGAGAATATATATATATATATATATATATATATATATATAGTGCTTTTGCTCAAAATAAAATCTCTTTTGATTTTTTACCCAAATATTCCTTTTTTAAATGAATAGTTGGTACAAACAAATGATCATTTCCTAGCCTTCTGTTAGCTCACAAACCATATTTTTAATATGTGGGATATATTGATAGCATTTTTCTGTCACATTACTTTTAGCTAAATTACTTTTGTTTAGTTGTTTTAGTCTCCTCTGTTTATCAAAGTCTTTCTTTTTAGATTGTTGTACTTGCTTCAGCAAGAAACCTCAAGTACAGAGCTGAAAACTGAATGTGCAGTGGTATTGGGAAGTCTTGCTATGGGTACTGAAAACAATGTCAAGTCTCTTCTAGATTGCCATATTATCCCAGCCTTACTGCAAGGTATGTAAGGAAGTCATTTTTGTACAAGTAAAAATTAGAAACCGTTTGCAGGGTTTAAAATACAGACTGAAAGGATGAGTCTCACTTCCATTTTCTGTTAATAGGACTACTGTCTCCAGACCTGAAGTTCATTGAAGCTTGCCTCCGATGCCTGCGCACCATCTTCACCAGTCCTGTAACTCCAGAGGAGCTTCTATATACAGTGAGTTTTAGAAGTTTTTGAACCACCAGTTCATTTCACTAATATCATACCTTTACTTTACTCAACATCTCAAAATTCATCATAACTATGTTACAGAAAAGTCTCAAGAAGTATTTCAGTTCTTGCTAATTTGCAAATATCAAATGTTCTAGGTATTATAAAGAAGTGAAAGATAGTATCAGACCTTGAGGAATTTATAAGCTATTTTTTAAAAGACCTGTTTTGCTCTCTTAATATCAAATTAAGGCAGTATATTTAATGTACTCAGTTTAGATTAAATCCAGCGGAGTAAGCTTTACAGAGAATTTGACCTGGATCTTGAATAATGGATACGATTTAGAGAAGTGGAGAGGAAGGAGGGCATTCTAGGAAAGATCTGTATAAGAGAGAAGATACAGGACAGTGGGCAGAATAGTTAATTATAGGAAGGGCATCAGTGTTGATTTCAACGGAAGAGGTGAACCAGAAAACAGCTTGCAGGAGGCTTACTTGCCAGGCTAGAATCAGAGAATATGTGTGAAAGAATCCAGAGATCTTTGGAGTCATTTAGTAGTTTTCAAAAACCTTAGGGATTACTAGGGGATCTTTAATCTATTGAATACATTGGACTTTCTTAATGAGTATTATTCAGGCCAGTATTTTTCATACTCCCTGATCTGCAGTTCACAATAAGAAAAACATTTTCCATCGTCACACTGTGTGTGTGTGAGTGTGTGAGAGAGAGAGAGAGAGAGAGAATATTCCTGAGACAGTCTTCACAAAACAATTCCATAAATGTGATATCCTCTGGTTTCTAGTCTATGCTTTCTCATTTTTAGAAAAATGCTGGTTGTGATTCTGTGAGCCAACACAGAGAATCACAGTGTCATATAGAATATATATAAGTCAGAGATCTTATCTGGAATCACATTTTACGAATACTTCAAGAGCATAAGCAATCAGGAGGCATAGGCAATGGAAGCAGGGAGAGACGGGCATGTCATGAGGCTCCATAGTCATCCTCCCCACATCAGATACATGCTCCTCTGGCCCATAATTGTACATAAAGTCTGTAAGTGAGGTTCATGGGTCACTTTACACAGCAGGGAGGCTCTAAATTATGAAATATCTCAATTTTACACCTCAGGGATTTGTGCAGTATTCTTCAGGGAGCCATGCCATATAAATTGGTATTGTTCACTACAACAGTTCTCAGAATTGAGCACAGACCACGATTGGCTGGAGGCTTTATTAAGCACAGATTGCTGGAGCCTTCTGCCAGACTTTTTGAGTCAGTACGTCTGGAATAGGGCCTGAGAATTTGCTTTTCTAACAAGTTTCCAGGTAATTCAGGGGCTATTGGTCCGTGGACCACTGGTTTACTCTAAGCAGTCCTAAACTGGGAACTCCTTCTCCAAGCTTTATACAGAGAAGGACTCACCTCCTAGTAAATATCAGTCTGTTTCCCTGAAGGTCATATTATGATGTTTACAAAGAGATTAAACCAATCACCTGTCTTCTTTACCCTAGAAGTTTCTTTCCAACCCCTACCCCAGTGAGTGAGAAACTGGTCCTGGCCAGCCGTTTTAACTCCTTTCTCCTTGCTCTTCAGAATGATTTTATGACCCACTAATGGTTCATGGTACGTAATTTGGAAAACTAGTCCACCCAGCTTAACTTTTTTAGACCCAGGGACATTAAGTGACTTTCACAGTGACAGTGTTTTATGCCTCAGGTTTGGAATCTGTGAATCTGTGAAGAGTGCTGGATGGAATGATGACAGAGAGTAATGTTTTAATGTAATTAACTGCCCTCTGTGAGTTGGCTTGTATAGAGCCAGCTGGCATAGCAACTTAGATACTAAACTGAAAACAGGGCAGTTTGCTTAGAAGAAGGTAGGATGTCTAGTTTGAAATCCTGTTTATCAGTTGGGTGACTTTGGGCAAATTATGTAACTGTTTCTTGTTTAATGAACTATAAATCGTAGATCTATATAAGACAGTTGGCAGAAAGGGGGCAGGTGTGAAGAAACGGGATGAAGCTGTTATTATAGGAAAACCGAGAGATGAGAGAGCAATGGAGGAAAGAAGGGAGGTGGGAGTAAGTTCAGGAGCTTAATAGAAGCTTTCATATCATCTTTTGATTGCCTGTTCTTTCTTAGCTGCTACTTGCTTCCCTGTTTTCTGCCAACGGAATCACTGTTTCCCCTCCCTCCTCCATGAAAGGAAATGTACTTAACATTCTCATCTTCTCTCTTCCGTTTCTTTCTACACATTTAGTATCTGACTTCTTTGGGGTTTTCTAAATTTTTCATTTGTTTTTAAACTGCTTGTGATAACACAAAAGGGTTATACTAATAAGCAAAGGGAAAGATTCTGCTTAGAGGGAATCAATTGCCTTTTGTTTTTTTCACTTAGCCTTTTAAGGATTTGGGGCATTCTTTTCTTTCTAAGGGAAACCCCGTATCTTGTTCATCCCAACAGTAGTATTCTTAAGTTACCTTCCTTCCTTCTGTTGTCTTTTGTCAAAGTGTGGTCTATGGACCAGCAGCAGCAGCCTTACCTGGGAGCTAAGATCCTACTCCAAATCTATGGAATCAGAATCTGTACCCGATGACTATCTCCTGGGAATTTGCATATACATTCATATTTGAGAAGTACAGCTTTAGGACTATGACAGCATTGACTGGGAGGCTTGAGCTAAGACTCCTTTTCCTTCTGTGGTTCAGACCAAATACCCTTTCAGCTTTTAATTCCCTTTGCACCCTAAGAAGAAGAGGATTCTTGGAGAGCCCGCCCTGCAGCAGATTGGGCAGATTGTCCTCTTGTCTACTGCACCAACTTTATATTGCTAAGTGTCAGCAGTAGGCAGAGAATGTGCTCTAAGTGAGGAGTTGATATTTTACAAATTGTCTTGTGAAGATTGAAATTAGCTAACTACAGTCATTGTGATTCTTACTAGTAACTGATATTTACCGTAACATCTCAGAAATCAAAACTGTCAAGTTTTATTTTTATACTATAATTCCTCCTTACAGGCTATTTGTTATTGTATATCTCATTAGCTCACATTTTGGTTTCAGAACAGATTTCTGTCATGTCTTTTGAAATAGTTTTGTCTTATTGTGAGGATATAGGCTGTTTATGTGGGAGAAATTGAGAATTTCCCATTCTTATATTTTGTTGTTGAGGATGAATATTGAAGCCTCTCATCCTTTACCTAAACAATTTGGTGATTCTCTTTTTTGTTTTGCTGTGTTCCTTAAAGACTGTTGATTTACTGTGATTAAGAAGCTTGGGGCGCCTGGGTGGCTCAGTGGGTTAAGCCGCTGCCTTCGGCTCAGGTCATGATCTCAGGGTCCTGGGATCGAGTCCCGCATCGGGTTCTCTGCTCCGCGGGGAGCCTGCTTCCTCCTCTCTCTCTCTCTGCCTGCCTCTCTGCCTACTTGTGATCTCTCTGTGTCAAATGAATAAATAAAATATTAAAAAAAAAAAGAAGCTTGCATATGTGCCTGCTCATGGAAGTAGTTACATGTATTCACAGTGCCTAAGTTCCTTGTTGCTGTGCTCTTTTCTTTCGACTCCAGGATGCCACAGTGATACCACACCTCATGGCGCTACTTAGCAGGTCCCGCTACACACAGGAGTACATCTGTCAGATCTTCTCACACTGCTGTAAAGTAAGAACCAGAATAAATGTTCTCTGTAATGTAAAATCATCTATGCCCCCAGGAGATGTGCTTTCTTTGTGTATCTTCCCAGAGATAACCTGTAATATATAATTATGCAGACCTTTGTATATTCTCCCCTCTCCCCTATTTTTATATATAAGCAGACCTATGTATATATCACTTTACCCTTCCCCTTTTTGGACACAAATAGTAGCTTCCATACATATACATTCCATACATATACATATACATATACATATACAAATACTTTGTATTTTTCATTTAACACATCTTGAAAGCTATTCCATATCAGTACATAAGAGGCCCCCTCATTTTTTTCCCCAACAGCTGTATAGTATTTTACTATAAAATACATTACTATATCTTTTACTAGAAAGATGTACAATAATTTGTATAACCAGTTCTCTGTTGTTGGACATTTGCCTTGTTCCAGTCTTGCATTATTATAAAACAGTGCTGCAAAAATATCTTGGGTAAGATATTTTATAAGAAATTGCTGAGTCAAAGAATGTGTGCATTTGTAATCTTACCACATACTGTCTTGTATAGAGGTTGTACCATTTTATACTCCTACCAGCAGTGTGTGATCATAACTGTTTACCCACACCCTCATTGTTGGAAATTGTTTTAAGTGATCTCATATAAGGTGAAATGAGAGCAGCTTCTCTGCTGTCTGTTGAGAGAAATTTCTGTTCCTAAAAGGGTCTCAACCTAAACTAAAGAGTGCTGCAAAGTGCTACTTACTTTGTTTCATAGTTTACATATGGAGTATAGTCTTTTGATAGCCATGGGTGATTATTTATTTGAGATCTTTCATAATTTCTACACATTTGCCAATTTCTAACCACATGTTTATCTTCTGATGACTATAAATTTTTCAGGACAGCATTACTCACCTACCTATATTTGTAATAAGACAAAGTAAGGAGTTTGGGGAACTGTAGAAAATAAAGGAAAGAGAAGTGAACACCTACATATGAAACCAGGAAGATCATACATGTATATTATTTTAGAATAATTACCCAAATAAATGAAAATTTAAATCACTAGGTTCCAGAAGAAGTACCTTAATAATTTGTTTAACCCTTCCCTCCCAAATCCTAGTAGGCTTTCACAGCCTATTTGGTTCTATTTAAGACATTTAGAATTTAAAGATTTTGTCAAAAATCTTTGAATTTCTCTTCCCAGATTGCTTTGACAGTGTGGAGGTCAACTCATAGGTGCAGGGATGTCAAACACTCCCTTAATCTTTTGAGGTGGACAAAGAAAGACTGAGAAAATGACAATTTTGTTGCCATTTATTTGCTAAAAATGAGCTGAACTTCTTAGGGTGTAGAATTTTTCAACAGTAAAATTAAGTCTTGTAGTAGCCCAGCCCTGGCAGATAGGTGAAGGAGGATACTCCAGAACTCCTGTACCTCATTAGAAATCTTTCTGCATCTATACCTAAGTGCTTGAGAGCCCAGCATCTAATAGTTACAGTAATCCCAAAGGGGTACTGAAAATTAGACCTGGAGGTATAATTACTACATGTCACATTATTATGTTACATTCAGAAGTTACCCAAATAGCTTTTAGAATTACTCATCAGAAACTTCTGAATCCCTTTAGGCTTAAAATTTCTCAGTGCTTTTTTAGCTGAAATCATGGATAAAAGAAAGCCATTAAATCATTAGTTCTTTTGCTGGAGAGAATCTTATGCTGAGCAAGAATTTGTAGGCATCCTCATGCCACTAACAGAACTGAAGATATTATCAGAGAAAATCACCTTAACTCATCTTTTGTTTAGCCTGGTAATTAGCTTTTGCCACTGTAATTAAACAACCAAATTTAAGTGTTCTGAGATATAATTAAACCTTAGGAAATATTATAGATTTATAAACCCAAAGACAATAGCCTAATATAAATATTACTTTTTCTACAGATTTACTAGCATGAATCTTTAAAAACAATTGATCTGATGATCTCTGTATAGTCATTAACTATTAAAATCTTTTATTTTCATGTTGTTCAGTTTACAGATAGGCTTAAAATAAGATTCATAATAGAATTTTCAGACTCATTCACAACTTTACATATACAGTTGATCCTTGGACAATGGGAGGGTCAGGGTTACTAAACCCTGCTCAGTCAGAAATAGACATATAACTTTTGACTCCCCTAGAACTTAACTACCAATATAATCCTAATAATACCTTAGAAATTCTCTCCCTGATGTATTAAGGAGCAAAAAAAATAAAAGCTAGTAATATTAAGTTGTTGCCACCTCTTAAACAGGTTATTCAAACTTTTGAGACCTGTCCTTTAGAGTTTAAAATCTTGAGGGCTTATTTGCTTCCCACCCTGTGGATGTTGTCTCACCAGCCCAGATCCATATGAGTTAATTTGGAGAGACCTAAGAGAGACTTGGTAAGAATCAAATGATAACTTTACTCTGGTTGGTTCAGCCAACAATTCCATTCTTTGCAGTTGTTTTTACACAGTCTTGTGTACAACCACAGAGAGGAGGAGGAAGAGCTTCTTTTGTTATAATTATTTCCTGTAATCTCTGGGGCAAAGAAATTCAGGGATTAAAAACTACAATATCTTATAAACAGAGGGAATAGTTATGTTAAATGAATTGCATCGTGCTTGATCTTTTTCATAATATAACTTCATCAGTACAGATATTCCATAAGTGATCTAGCTCTTAAAAAAAGATGCATGCAAAAAAAAAGAAAAGATGTATGTGGATGGGTATTTACTGAAGTGATTTTGTAATAGTAAAAGATTGTAAACAATCTAAATGTGTAACTATAGGGTACTAACGTATGGGTTATCCATACAGCGGAGTAAGGTCAAAAAAGAAATAAAGCTCTTTCGGTACTCGTGAATGATTTCTGGGAAGTACTATAAAGGAATCAAAGGTTCAGAGCAATATGTATAGTATATGTATAGTACATATAGCACAAATATATGTAGTATTCTGCCATTTGTGTTGAAATAGGAGAAAGGATATACTTATGTATTTGTATATGTATGTAAGGCTTGAAGAATATAAAACAGTCTGTTAATATCAGGTCACCTCAAAGCAGAGGAACAGAGATAAATACAGAGATGGAAGAGCCATGAGGTGCAAGGGTAGAGGCAGTACCCCATCTACTAGCTATTCTTCTAAGTACTGCCAGTATTTAAATTAGGATGTTGAAATTTATATGGAAGACAAAAAAACCTTAGTATGCTAACATGTCAGCATAATTTAGTGTAATTTAGGCTTATCTTCACAATTTATTCTAGTTACCTTCTTGTTACTATGTAAGAAAAAAATAGGTCAGATTCTTAGGAAACCCTTCTTTTTCTAGGTTTTCCGTTATAGTCTCCACCATTATCTTTATATTGAATTAGCAGGAGACTCCTGTTTCAAATGAGACGATTCAAGTAAAGCATTTAGAGCAGTCCCCAACTCATAGCAAGTACCCAGTAATTAGTACCTATAATTGTAATTGCAGAACCATGGATGAAGATGAGGTAGGAAGATAAAGAGCATACTTCCATCCTGTGCCTTGAGAATGTCAGTATCTTTAGTTGTTCTAAAAGCAAGCCTGCATTATTCTGCATGGATATGTTAGTATACATATACCAAGCGGGGTATGCAAGGAATTTATCCTTACACTCTTCTAAGAGTTTCCACTGAGGTGGGGCTGGCTTTAATAATGTTCAACAAAACATTTGTTTTTAATAGTGAAACATTAGAATCTACCTAATATATGTAATGGGGGTTGCCTGAGTAGAGTGTGGGATATTTTGCATCAAAAATCAGAAACCAGAAGTTAGTAAGAGAAATTGCTGAAGTGTTTTTGTTTTTTAAAGGAGCCTTTTAATGGTATATGAAATGTTCGGGGAATTACTACCTATAAAATAGAATATGGCTGTTTTGTGATTCAGGACTATGAATACTGATCTCCCCACTTTTATCCAGGAAAGAATGAGGCATCTTCAAGATCATTGTTACTTGGCTGAATAGTGCCTTGGAAAAATTGATTTGAGAGTTTTTTTTTTTCCTAGACTAGCAGCTGGTTTTCTTTGGTGAACCCAGATAGGTAGCCGACTTTCAGTGCTGTGTTTTCCTCTTCTGAATAATGATAAGCATAAAATAGCATCCCTGTCCTTGCTCTGACTTCATTATTTGAATGGGTGGGTGGTACATAAAATCAGTGTGTTAGGAGGGGCATATGGCTAGCTCAGTTGGTGAGCATTCGACTCTTGGTCTCAGAGCTATAAGTTCAAGCCCCACCATGTGTTATAGAGATTACTTAAACATTGAAGAATTTTTTTAAAAAAAATCAGTATATACAAACTGTGGCAATTTCAAAGCCTTGCATTAACCTTTAGCTTCTGTCACTTTGAAGATTTCAATAAATTGCTTAGTAGAAGACAGCTGATGAAAAATAAAATCCTGAATTTTCCCATTTCTTTACCTTCCTACTCTCAGAAATGATAACTTAAGAAGAGAAACGAGATAGAAACAGAAACCAAACCATATTCACTTCTATGTATGGAGTGTTGTGTTTTCCACCATCCATAATTCAGACTTCCCTGATGGTAGGTTAAGCTCTGATCTAGTTCTTGCACTTAATTAGTTTTAGGGTTCCTCTGACTAGTTCATCAGTCTAAAGTTGTAAGAATGACTGCTGTTCTCTCTAGCAGCATAGTGTAAGGTTGTGTACATGAAATGCAGAATTCGCAGTGGTTCTGTTGCTGTGATGGTGTGTTATTTAAGAACTACAAAGGGCCTGTGCCAGGATAGCTTCTGTGTCCCTTTCATTCCTTGGGGGGAAGGTAAGGAAGCAGTAGTTCTACAGAACTGGGGTGACATAAGAAATGGCAACGCTTTGTCTGCCTTGCTTTATTAGGATGGATTTATGTAAGAGAAGTGTAGGTGAGAATTTGTAGTAAATGAACTTCCTACACTTAAATAAATGTTTTGTTGGAATCAGTCATTACTCTTTTTAATGTTATGTTCTCTTTTCTTACAGGGTCCAGATCATCAAACAATTTTATTTAACCATGGTGCAGTTCAGAATATTGCTCACCTACTAACCTCAGTATCTTACAAAGTAAGATGTTAAAAATTATGGCCAGATTCTTCTATTTTATTTTTGGTTCCTAGAGTCTTGATCTAGATGGAGGCCCACATATCTTAGTGCTTTGATAGATATTGTGATCAAGAATAACATTTTATTAATAAAGTGGGGCATTGTTTTACCTATATAATCCTCTTTAAAGAATTTTAAAAGCTACCTTGCCTTTCCATTTTTTTTTTTCTTTCAGAATATTGTTGTGGCTTGATTTGCTATTGATTTTAACAGTCTCTTCTGCTCTGATGTCAGTGCCAAAGCTGCACATGAGGAGGAGGTTCCTTGAAGTATATAGGAACACTGGCTTGCTATATCAGGAAATACTTTGATTTCATATTTGAGACCTGACTTAGCCACAGTGACTCAGATTTAGAACACATACCTACATATACATCAACATTTAAAATGTGTTAGGTATTTCAAAATGTGAAGTCTCATAAAAAGTTAGATTTTTGTCTGATGCTGTGATTTTTTTTTTTAAATGTGTTCTGTTTTGTATTTTGAGTTAAAAAGTCAGAGGTTTTCAGACTTGTTAATTAAATTTCCTTCATTGTCTTTTATGTATAAGAAAACATCATGATACGTTATCAAGCATGAACTTAAAAATTTGGTTATTTCATTGTTGTCCAACTAGCAACTTATAGCAGATTGTCTTTACTGTGTCACATTAGAGTTGGTATGCTAGCACTTCGACACAGAGCATTGAGAGAAGTACTCATTTTTGTTGTTTGTCCTTGTGCACTGATTCTAATCTGCTCTGTATTGCAGCATGCTAATATCTATGTTTTCCTACTTTAGACACCCAGAGTTTGATCTTGGTGAAGCACTCACAAGGACAGGAATGGGGAATGGAGTCAGCTTGGAATTAGCCACAGGGAGGGGGGAAGGAAATATATACTGAAAGCTGCTTCCTCTACCCCGTGCCACATGGAGGCTGAAACCAGTCAGCATTGGCACATCAAGAAACAATTGCTGGGGCGGCTATTTACTTTCTCCTCTTCTCCATCCTCTAGCTTCATAAATTCCCTCAGTTCTCCCTCCTTTTTTCTTTTCTTTTCTGCACCAAGCTTCCTTATCTACTATAATAGGTTACACATTGTGAAAGGAAAAAGGTTTTGGTAACATTATTCTTTAGCCAAGGTTTGCTCCATTGTCAGAGTATCATTAGCAGTTTTAGCTCCCATATTTTAGGTGTACACATGCTGTGCTGCTGATCATTGCTGAGGTGACAGACAGAAGTAATTCACACTTTGAGCTACCTATCCTACCAATCTCGAGTTCCCGCCTAAGAACATCATATTGTAGACTCAGGCTTGGAAGTGAGGATTAGATAGTCTGGTGAGAACTAAACAGAAAGAATGAAAAATAACTGTTCTCAAAGAAGCTCCTGCGGGTTGTAAAGTATATTGTATGTAGTCAAGGGTTTGACCCCATGTTATGGTCACAGACCAGTAAACTAGTTTTGAGGAATGTAACACAATTTATAAATGTTTTTGTTGTTGTTGTTTATTTAAATTCAGTTAGTCAACTTATGAAACATGATTAGTTTTTGGTATAATGTTCAATGATTCATTATTTGTGAATAACATCCAGTGCTTTAAAAGTTTAATTAGGGGGTTCCTGGTTGGCACAGTTGGTTAAAGCATCAGACTCTTGGTTTCAGCTCTGTTTGTAGTTTCAGGGTCATGGGATCAAGCCCTCTGTCAGGCTCTGCGGTCAGCATCGGGTCTGCTTGGGGCTTTCTGTCCCTCCATCCTCTCTCTTTCTCAAATAAATAAATAAATCTTTAAAAAGTAAAATAAAAGTTGTTAGTTTAGTCCTTTCCAGATTTTTACTGTAACTTTGTTTCCTTCTGTTCTCTTTGCCACAACCCCATCCTAGATACTACTATAAGACTACACTATTTTTTTTCTTTTTTCCTTTTTTTTTGTCTTCAGTTCTCTGGTTTGTAGTTGGGGGAGCAGAAATGTCCCACTTGAAAGGCAGTTGGTAATTAAGTGTTATTAAGCTCTCTCTGGCTTACCAATATTATGTTTTGTACATTATTCTTTTAAATTTGATTAGGAATTTATCTGATTAAATTTTAGTTGCTGTTTTTTCCTGTTTTTTCTTTTCTATTACTTCACAGTTAATTTTAACTCTTTATAATTAGTTTAATTTACTGTACTCCAGATATTCAGGTGTTGTTTTTATTCCCTTGAGGCCTTCTTTTAATATTTTAAGCAGATTTAAACAGTTATTTCTTCAGAAGAGTTTAGATTCTTTGATATTAAAATTCGTTATTTGCAAGATCAAGATCAATGCATTTTTTTTGTTTATTATTACAGGTTCGAATGCAAGCACTGAAATGCTTCTCAGTTTTAGCTTTTGAAAACCCCCAGGTATCGATGACTCTGGTAAATGGTAGGCTGAAACTTTCAGTGGCACCTACTTGATTTGATTTATAAACTTCGTAGATTTAAAGAATTCCTTAATTCTTGTCGTTTGTTTCATTTCTAGTTTTGGTTGATGGAGAATTGTTACCACAAATATTTGTGAAGATGTTACAGAGGGATAAGCCTATTGAGATGCAGCTGACATCAGCAAAATGGTAAAAGTCAAGACAATGTGGGAAGAACAATAGTGCTTTATCAGTATGTTAGAGTGTTTTTGGACAGCCCAATTAGCTCACCTCCAATCCCCATCTTATTTTGGGATTTGGGAATTTGCAAGTCATGAGGTTGTCTCATGTTTTCTTAAATGGGTATGAATTTTTTACTCAGCATACTACTAGTGGCATGCAGAGCAGCAACACTCATGTAACAGCTAAGACTTACACAGAAAATTATTTTATTACATTCTCAACATACTCTCCTTGTATTTCAGTTGAAATAATATAGAATTAGATTTAACTAACAAATTTATGCTAAGAATTAAGAAACTATAAATATAGGAAAATATAGAGTGAGAATTAGTTGAAGTTGATAACCAAGGCATGATTTCAGAAAATATGGCTTCCTCATCTTTAGAAAAACAAGACATAAAATTCTCATAGAGATGCGACAGTTTATAAGATAGTTAAGTTCTTATTAGTACAAGTCCTGGCACATATAAGCATTCAATGTATGTCAATTCAGTAATTATGAGCACATTTAATAGATAGGTTGAGCACCTGCTGTGTAAGAGTCTTTGCTAAATTAATTGTTCCAGTATTCAAGAATTTGTGGCTGTCTAGTATTTTAGACAAGGATGAGGAATTTTCAGGGAATTACTCATGCACAATGAATTGTTTTGTTTTGTTTTTAGTGTATTATTTATATGCTTGTTTGCTTTTTGTCTTCAAAAACCTTTTTGTTGTAAGATAAATGCTCTCATGGGACTGGTTTAAAAAAATGTGGTAACAAGTCTTAAGATGATAACAGCTATAAACAATTCAATCCTGTACAGTCTAAGTAAATTTTATTGATTTTTTTATAGCTTTCTATAGAAGCCAGAATATGGAGTGTTTTAGCTCCCTCTCCCCGGCTTACTGAAGGAATCTAATCCAAGAAGGAAATTCATTAATTTAAGTTTCTGAAGTGTTCAGTACCTGTTTAGGGAGTACTGAGTAGTTTTCTTCTTCAAAGACAGGTATCATTGTGAAGGCAGATTGTTTTTTAATAGAGCCAAATCATTGACCAGTTGTCAAAGCCATTGCTGGCAAACTCTGAAGAGTTATTAGTTAATTTCTTATGGCTACCACTAAGAGTTAAATGCTTCTTTTGTGATACTTGTACTACTGGTGTTGGAGTTAGAATATCCCAGCTTAGCTTAATTTAATCTTAGACACTTTATGAACTTTATATTTTATTTTTAACTTTTCCCCCCTTTTTATTATGGAAACTTTCTCACATGAAAATTATAGAAAAAAGTATAAGGCATCAAAAACTAATGAGGTACTATATCGTGACTAACATAATAAAAAATAAAAAATAAAAATTTTTAAAGTATAGGGAACTCCACTGTGCCTGGTATATAGCTTCAAAGTTATATCTGCTCATTAAGCCTTTATTTTTTTTTAAAGATTTTATTTATTTATTTGACAGAGACAGAGACAGCAAGAGAGGGAACACAATCGGGGGAGTGGGAGAAGGAGCACAATCAGGGAGAGTGGGAGAAGAAGCAGACCTCCCGCCAAGCAGGGAGTCCGACGCAGGGCTCGATCCCAGAACCTTGGGATCATGACCTGACCCGAAGGCAGACACTTAACAACTGAGCCACCCAGGCGCCCCAAGCCTTTACTTTTAAAACAATTTTGTATATGTTTTTGAAAAATACCTGACTTACTATCTTTATATATCAGTTAGTTGGTTTTGATTGTTAAATTGGTGAAACCGCATATGAGGTAATCTGAAAACCTTCTTCCTTAAGATAAATAAAAGTAGCTGTCTTTTTTTTTCTCCATAAAATCCTAAAGGCAAGGAATTTTTCTATTAAAGCTTTAAAACACAAGCAAAAACTTACTTTCTGCCATCTTATTCCAGTTTAACTTACATGTGTAGAGCTGGAGCAATTCGGACAGATGACAACTGTATTGTATTAAAGGTGAGCTAATTAATTCTTTCTAAACACATGCAAAAGTTCCCCCACTCGTAAGTGTTGAATATAAATATTGACATTCCCATTTCTTTTTTTCCTCCTATTTCTTTTTTATGTAACTATGGTATATGTGCATAGCATAAAATAATATTAAAACAGCATGCTTTTCTTTTTAATGGCATACCATGTAGTTTTAAAAAATTGCTTTTAGATGTGGTTTTTTTTGTTTGTTTGTTTTTTTTAATTTTTAATTTTTTATAAACATACAATATATTTTTATCCCCAGGGGTACAGGTGTGTGAATTGCCAGGTTTACACACTTCACAGCACTCACCAAAGCACATACTCTCCCCAGTGTCCATAACCCCACCCCCCTTCTCCCAACCCCTCTCCCCCCAGCAACCCTCAGTTTGTTTTGTGAGATTAAGAGTCACTTATGGTTTGTCTCCCTCCCTTTAGATGTGTTTTGAGAGGCAAAGTGAAATAGTTCTTTTCCTTGTCACACCTTTTTCATCTTTACGGAAATTAGGAGGATCTAGAAGTTGTAAAAATAAATAAAATTCAGGTGAAATAGAAAATATATTTTAATCCTTGATTTTCATCAAGTTTGCAGTGTAATTTTATAAGAAAGCACTTCATTAGCTCTGTAGACAAAGACCTTATATCACCCTCCTGACAGATAATCAAAAGACATAATGAAAAAAGAAAAAGTAAATAGTACATGAAAACCAACATCATTGTGACATGTCAAAAGCAACTAGAACTCAGAAAAACCCAAGTAAGAGACTGGCCCTAGAAGTTACAAGTCTTGGATTCTGGTTTCAGCATTCCACCACTGACTGGCTTGGATAACCTTGGGTACCTCCCTTACTCTTTTGGTGCTTCGTGAAAAAGGAGGCAATAATTTTTGCTCATCTATCCCACAGGGTCATTTAAAAAATAGCAATATATTAAATATATTAAACATCTTATTAGCTACAAAGAACAAAATTAAGTGTAAATAAATTGGTTATGTTTCATTTTATGATTGTGATTTTATGCTCATTATCAGTGTACAGAATGAACCCAAGGATAAAAGAGCAGTAATACTAATGTTTGCTTTAGTCTTTGGTGAAGCAAGTCAATTAATTAGAACTGAGGACCCACTAAGTTAGCAACATTGTGTAGAGTTCTAAGGGCTTCCTTGCAGGTAACCTTAGTTTATTTGCTCAACTGTTCTACCCCTTCTCTTCTCCCTTATTTGTAAATCTAGGTTAATAGCATCTTCTTCATGTAGTAGTTGTGAGTGTTAAATTCAATAATCCATGAATTTATGGTATTAATAAATATTAGTAACTGTTCAAAAAAAATAATAAGACTTTCCTCTTGGAAGCCTAGGGTTGTATTATAAAGCCTGCACTAGCCTGATAGGATATCAGTAGTGAAAAATGAAGTGCTAAACTCTATGGTAAAGATATAATAGGAACTTAGAAAAGAGCATAGCACAGACAGTAATTGAGGAAGGCTTCCTATAATTACAACATTTCAATTTCCACCCTTGTGGTGGTGTTTAAAATGTGCTCATCAGCCTTAGAAATAGTAAATACTTAGAATTTTTTTATTGAGGACCTAATGTAGATGAGTTAACAAAACAAGCACCAGGATTTTTGAAGGACCGCAGAAGTAAGATTGGACTAGCAGGTATAGTCATTCTAGGGATTGATTCAGAAAACCTAGGAATGATTGATGCATTTCATTAGCATTATAGGAAAACTCATGGAATCAGTAATGATAAGATCCCTGAATTTTTAAAGCTATATTTCGGTTTTGCACCTATAGATATTGATCATACCCCAAAAATAAAAGTCATCCCAGTCATATTATTCACTAAATAAAAGATAGCATACTTTTTCTGCGGCAGAATTGTTCCTGATTAAACTGCTGGATGTCTTTTATCAGCTCTCTAACCACCTGAGCTAACTGGCCACTCTGCTAGATGTCTTTTAAATAAATAAATATATGGATGGGACAGAAACCTCAGACATGATTTATTAGGGATTCATAAATGTCTTTTATAAGGTTGTGGAATAAAGTTTCAGTTTTATCTGTCACAAAGCCTGATCAGAGTTTGCATTAATGTGCTTTGATTGTATGATTAGGGTGTAGTATGCCAGCACAAATGATTAATATACACTGAACTTTGTTTTTACATTCCAACAAGCCTTTCATTCTCTGAATGTTTATTCAAACATTTGATCAGTAACATGACTGCCAATAAAAACCATTGCATTGATTCAGTCACTATATGCTCTCCATCAAGCTTTTGCCTTTACCACAAAGCAAATAATTAATTTCACTACCTTCCAGACACTGCCTTGTTTGGTTCGAATGTGCAGTAAGGAGAGGTTGCTAGAGGAGAGAGTTGAAGGAGCTGAGACACTCGCCTATCTGATTGAACCAGATGTTGAACTACAGAGAATCGCTAGCATAACTGATCACCTCATTGCCATGCTTGCTGATTATTTCAAGTATCCCAGCTCAGTGAGTGCCATCACTGATATTAAAAGGGTATGTTCTGTTTTTCTTTTCAGCAGCTGAAGCAAGGGATTTTTAAGAAGATTTTCTTACTGCTCACAACTTTGAACCAATTGATAATTACAGTTCAAAACCCTTTTAAATGAAGAAAATCTTCTCCTTTTGATAACATAGATGGTGCTATGGGTTTTTGAATCCAGTTTATCTCATGTGTTCATCAGAAATTTGTCACTAAGCAGGTAATCAGGAAGGAAGAAAATTACATCCCTAATTCTCAACTAAAACCCTAAAATAGTGGGGTGTCAAAACTGGGTATTGATTTTATATCAACATCATCTTACCCTGTTGAGGTTCCCAGGTTCATCTCTCTTATTATATTCTTGTTCTTTACGTCAAGGGTAATCATCTGTGACAGGTGATATGAGTGGCCTTATTTTAACTCTTCCACCACTTTCTCTTTTGCTATCTTTTCTAACTTTTGTCATCTTTCCTTCAGTTTTATACTGTGCTTTGGGTCTGCTAGTGTCAACTAAAGCACTGTTTAACCTCTAGTTTGCAACCATCAAGAACCAGACTGTGCTTTTCTCAGTTTTTCTCAAGCTGTAAGTTCTGTAGAATAGTTAGGTATTTCTTTCGACTTTGTACTTCTCAGCTTGTTTGTCATATCCATTTCTCTAAGTATAAGAGAACAATATTCAGTTAGAGAAAGTTTATTTAAGGAGGTCATGGTAGAGAGAGCATTGCCTCCTAATTAGTAACCAGTATTGTTTCATGATTGTGACTGTATTTTTGATGCCAGTCATCCCAATGGTAATTTTTTTACTTTTCTCTTGACCTCTCCCATGCCCTTGAGTTTCCTAAAACTTTATTTGATAGGCAACTGTTCATTTGGCATTTAACACTGAAAACAAAATGAACTCTTAAGGGTTTATCTTTTTCTTCTAGAACGGGCCCAGAGTAACCTTCTGTGTTAGTGGTATTAATAATGTACACTGCCCTCTATGAATTAAAGTTAGTGCCTGCTGTTCCTTCAGTGTACAGTATTGTTCTTCCAGTATAGGTGATGGGTGACTTTGAGCCAGCTACCTTGTCTGTTTTCCCTCTGGCCACTTGCTCACATGGACACAGTATCTCACTGGTACAAAGATACATGAGCAAGTCCTAAGAGTGACCTCATGAACCTCTTTAGTTGACCATCCTAGCAAGGCAAATGGGACACTTGGATGGACAGGAGAGTGAGGAAACATAGTTGTAAGAACTTGTACCCAATACCTGTATAAATCATTTAATCAGTATATAGAACATTATCCCTCTGTTAGGGTTTTTCCATTTTATTTCCCTCACAGTAAAACTAGAATAGTAATAATTTTTTAAATGATCTTTTATACCAAACCTTGAATATGTTTGTCATCTTTATTTTTGATGATGGCTTATATAGTGGTTTCTGACCATAAAAATATAGATACTAGACCCATAGTGAGAAATTCTTATACGTTAACAAATGTGTCAAAATTTTGAAACTACTATTGTTGTTACTTGGCTTTTTTTTTGTTTTTTGTCTGTTTGTTTTTTAAATTACATTATTTGAGAGAGAGAGGGAAAGAGAGCACGAGTGGGGGGAAGGGACAGAAGGAGAGGAGAAGTGAACCCCCCCACTGAACAGGGAGTCAGACATGAGATCACAACTTGAGCTGAAGACAGACACTTAACAACTGAGCCACCCAGGCACCCCTGTTGTTGTTATTTGGTACCCTAAATAATGTTACCCAGCTAGATTTATTTCCCCATCTTCATATACCACAGTCAGTGACAATTTAATAAAACTCTTAACTGATGAATTCAGGGTTTTCTACCTAATATGCCACTTAGTTCTTTAGGAAGTTTCAAAATAAGATCTCAGAAGGTTATACACAATACTTATATCATTGCATAAAGATGAACCTTTTCAAGGCAACTCATTTGGAGTTGTAGCCATTTGGATGAATTAGTTATAAATTACATTATTGATGTGCCTTACATATTTACTGATTTGTATTTAGTCATTGAAAGTGTCATGAGAACATGCTTCTATTTCATTTTTGTGGTAGTTTAATGATAAATCAGTTGTACAGAAGAACTGATAACCTAGCAGTTATGCATGTGGAAAGATAGTATTAATTGTTTCGTACCAGTGAGTAACCTTAAACTTATCAAAAAATCTCTGAACATAAATCTCAGATAATTATAATAGATAACATAGTAATGACTACCATGGTTTATTATTTATTAAGGATTTTCACAGAGGTTTTCCTTTTTCTAAAATCTTGTTAAATCCTGAAATTGGGCTAGCACTGCTCTTAGTGTTTAAGAAAATCTCCTAGAGACCTGGTTGCAGCAGTACTCACATTATCAGCTGTAGTCTGGGGGCTAAAAAAGCCCGAGTGCCTAGTTTTTGAGAGCTTTCAAAGAGCTGGTGTAAGCAAGCATCAGTGCCACTAAAGCTACCATCTGGGAGCACTACATTTTTAAGGGTCAGAGGTTCACAAAGACTTTTCATATACCAGTGTCAAGTGTTATGGTGTTCACTCTTAGATAGAAGCAGACTGCACGCATTCCAGGTCATGCTGACACAAACGCAGCAAGGTCTTAGTCATACATGAACAGAACCCAGAAGTAATCAAGTAGTCAGTGAGAGCATTAATATCTTAATAGTTCAATTTTTTTTTTCAAAAATTTTTAATTCTTCTCAGTTTTATTGAAAATTAGGTTTGTGGACTGAGTTGCAATATACCTTTTTTCCCCTTCCATAGCTTGATCATGACTTAAAACATGCTCATGAACTCCGCCAGGCTGCATTCAAGCTCTATGCCTCTCTAGGAGCAAACGATGAAGACATCCGGAAGAAGGTGAGTCTGGGAGAGGGGCGTCCCCCAGTCCTGACAGCCAGCAGGCAGGGAGTGACGTCAACCTGAAAGTCGTGGTGAAGAGCACTAACAGTGACTGTTTGAATATAATAAAGCAGAGTGACTAAAGGCATAATTGAAGAATGAATGGGACCCGGATTTGGGGGTTGTTTGTTTTTAGAACATAGAGTGGCATGGCCGTGCTGGAATGACAAATAACTGGTGTGCTTTTTTCTGTCATTAATATGAATTATTATGTTGCACATTTTTGCATGTGTTCTGATAAAAATCAATTCTAGCACTGTGAAGCTTTAGACACCTTGAAAGATCTAACACTAGAATTGTAAATGTTATTTATGGAAAAACTTTCCAATGCCATTGAGAAATTCAAATCTTTATTGTATATTGTTCTTTGATATGTGGCTTAGTTATGTTTTGATTTTTTTTTTTTTTTTTTTTTTGCTGCTGTGCAAGTTTGATGTGAATAAAATCTTTGTGGAATAATGATTTTATGTTTAGTGAGTGGTCATCTGAATTTTCCAGTTCCCAAAAAAATGTGTCACTGGTCTAGCACCTTATGTTACTACAGCCTAGTCTAACACTGAACTCGTGTTCTTTATAGAGTAGTTCTAAGCAGGGACTAAAGGAAAGTGATAAGCTCTCACCTGGCTGCCTTCACAAACCAAAAGGCTGGAACTTACCACTCAAAAAAAAAAAAATACATCATCTAATAAATTTTACACATGGCTTTTAGGAACATCAGTAAATTGATCCACATAATCTATCTTGATGAATTATAGCAGAAAGAGGGCATTATTTACTGAAACATGGTGATTTATTATACTCCCATCTAAAGCCCTGTGAGGAAAATCAAAAAGTATTGGGAATTTACCATGATTCAGAGAAGTACTTTGGGCTTGTATAGAGAGAAATAGGGGAAAACTGTAGGTTTATTTGAAATAAATTGGAAAGGAACCATTATTGAAGAAAATTGAAATAATACCAGAGAGATGAGATATGTGAGTAGCTTTGATTTATAAATCAGTGCAAAAAACACGACTAAACTGAATGCTTTCCATGTATCTCAATTTAGTTCAGTTAACAAGATGTTTCTGACTTGAAGTGTTTAGTAAATATCTATGAAAATCCTTTTTGACACTTCTTTCATTTGTAATCTGTTACTTCAAGGCAAATATACTAATGATCTGATATTCCCTGTGTGTAAGCATGATTTATGGATGTTGATATTGATATGTTTCATTCAGCTTAGGTACATGGTATATTGCAGGGGAAGAGGCTTTTATAGCAACTTATATAGATAAAACATTTTTTTAAAAATTGACATGGACTGTATAACTTAAATACATAATGATTTGGTTTTAGATGGTTATTAGGCCCATTGGGAAGAGAAGTATTTTACCTATTCTTTTAGCTCAAGAAGGCTGTGCTATGGACTGAAAGGGAGATAGATAGATGGACCATAATGGGGGGAAATAGGATGTCCATTTGTACTTCTTTGTACTTTTTTGTTAATAAACTATTGTTTTGGAATTAATGACTTAATTTGTGATATCATGTTCTAGAAATACTTGCAACGTTAATAGTCTGATCAGTATTAAAACTTGTATTCATAATGTGTATAATTTACTGGTAAGGCTTAATCCTGATAACTTCTGTAGAAAGATGACAAATAAAGAACAAGTTATAATTATTATAGTTTTTTGTGTGGTAAAGAAAAGATACTGTGACATTCTTATGTAATGGGGATTTATAGAGTTTTTAGGAAGATATTTAATCTGGGAAATTAAGTGTTTGAATAATTTACAGTTTATAGCAACTACTGAAGAGAGAAATTGTAAAACGAAAAATATAATTTTGTGATAAAAACTGCATGAAAATGGTTCTTAGGAGTGGGGAATCTTTATTTTCAGTGTATAAAAAATGGTAAAATGATAACTCTTCCTTTGAATGCATTTATTTCTATTCCATTTCTTTGTCAAAATAATTATCTGGATAGATTTTTACTTACTTTCTCCATGAAATATTTAATTACCTTTTATACTTATGCCTTATAAACTTTGATTGTATTCCCTTTTTGTGTAGATTCTTGAAGACCATGTTTATTACTGTTTTATTTTTTAATGCAATATTTATGCTTGTTGAGATGGAATTTCAGTTTACTGAATTAATGAGTGGAGACTCTGTGAAAGAAATTTCAAGGGCTGTAGACCTCTCCATTCCTCCAAACAAAAGCAATGAAAAGCCTTTTTGTTTAGGATAAAAATATGAAATGTTAAATTGGTCTGCCTTTTAAATGAAAAATGAGAATGCAATTCATTAAATACAGGAGATAATCTATATATCCCATTACCCTAAAATGGCCAGTTAAAGAAATGAGGCAAAATGAAGAAGAGAAAACCAGAGTAAAGAGGTAGAGACGGGTACACAGTAATAAAGGAAAAAGATACAGGCCTTCTCTCGTCATAGATTTAGTCTGTCTTCTTGCTTCTGAAGACTTCTAAAGTCCTGCCGTGATTTTGTTTCTTGATCATTCTCTCTGGGCTGGAAAAAATGAAGCTAAGGACTGAACATGACCTGTAGATCAGAAATTTACCACTCCTGGTTGGAGTGGTGATAGTGTATTCCCATTAAAAGAAACCATCTGTGTAACAGTCCTTGGAACTTAATAAGCATTCAATAAATATTTGTTGAATAAATATAGAAATGAAAATGCAGAAACCATACACAGAGTGGCATTTCCTTTAATATGCTTGAATCTTTTAGTATCCTTCTGTGCAGAGCAAAGTTGGTATTGGGATTCCTGGCTTTGCATCCTTTATCACTCTGTGGTATACTTACAAATTTCCCAGTTTCCCACAGTGTCCTATTAGAAAGTGAAGGAGGGTGGAAAAATCTGCAATTGGAAGTGGGCAATACTACTCTTGGCTGTGACATAAGGAGGGAGAAGCCCAAAGAAAGATGAAGAACCACTGAGCTTGACAACAGGTGTGGTCTGGCCATACTCAACTTAGAATAATTGAAAGATTTTGGTTGGAGAAAGCAAGGGCAGAGGCAGCAATTGAGAGATTAGTGTAAGAAGGGTCCAGGGCACATTAAGTGTACTGGCAGCAATGCCAGGTAAAGATTAGCTGTAATCTCTGCCATGGGCAAAGTCTAGTTTCTAATGATGGTCTTAACCACATGTTAATGCTGACTAAGAAGCATATGTTAGGTTATTGGGACAGTAACAGAAGAAAGAAGTTAAGATACTTAAGATTACTTCAAATACTGCCATTCCCAGTGAAAACTCCAGTCAGTGGTTAAGTCCTTCAGAGGCAGCAGTGGCAAACAGTCCTATAATTGTGAAGCCAAGTCCTTTATAATAAAAAATGGCTCTTAAGAAGACCATCACTTGGTAAATATCTGTTGATCATCAATTAGGTTGGAAATTTGAAAGGATTGTTTCACCTTTACGCTCTTCAAGGAACTGGTAGAATTTATCAGAAAGAGAAAGTGTAAATTGAGGAAAACTCGAAGTAGTAAATATAAATTAAAATTCAAGGAAGTTAATAAACTTAACATGGTGTGATTTTTATTTTTGGTAAAAGTAAGGCACATTACAAATGTTAAGTGTAGTACTATTGTAGCCTTTGCTCCTTTGAGATATCTGACTGATGGAGCCTTACAGAAAGTTTTCCTCTTGCATTTTGAGTGCTTATATTTTAGCTGTAGATCCATTTTGAGGAACTAGAATGTAAGCTCTATTGAGGGCAGGGATTTTTTATGTTTTGCTTATCACTGTATTCCCAGCATCTACAACATTGCCAGGTGCATAGTTGGCATAATACATATTTGAAGAATGGATGAAAAAAATGAATGAATGGACAAATGGATGAGTGAACCATATTGTAAAATTGCATTAAGCACCCTTAATCCAATTATACATGGGTGTTTTTGCATGGAGAACTTAACATAACTTTATTAGTAGTTACACAGGTTTGTAAAGAGATGAGCCTTAAAATACAGGGAATCTATCTGACCATATAGTCAAGGGGATTCACTACATTTAGCATAGAGAAAATGTAAGAAACTCCCATTTTTCAAGAGGCAGACAGTTCCAAGTGTGTGTCTTTTCATTTTGATAATAGATCAAAGAGAACATGTTTTATGGTATGGTAGTTTAATTTTGAAATGGTTTTTACTATTATTTCTTAGGGGTTCTTTTGATGTATAAATGTATGAGTTTAAAAATATTTATAGCATTCACAACTGTGAATCTGGACCAATTTTTGTTTTTTTCCCTGTAGGGATAAAGATATGATTTGGTTTATAGGAATTAGTCTCTTAGAAATCAACCTATTCTGCAAGTAATACATGTCTGTATAAAATACTATCTGAATATCAGAGTTTTTATGATTAGTAATTTGATTCTACATTGATTGATTGAACTTCCTACATTGTAGAAACATTGTCCTGTGGAAAGCAGAGGTGAGATCAAGAGCAGTAAAACACAGCCTTAAAATTCAGCATTTATAATAAAACCTCAGTAAGTCAGAGAAAAGTAAGAAATGAACAGTAAGAATTTGCTAGGGGTTCAAAGAATTATTGGGAACTAATTAAAATGAACATGGTGATATCAATATAGCTATCCTTGAATCAAGTTAGAAATTAATAATTTAATATTTTTGTTATTTTTAATATTTTCTAAATGCCTTTTATATTTTCAAGAATTGAAAACATGAACTCTTTAAGTTTTTTTCCCTTGGAGTGGAAAAAAATCATCCAGTCACAGATGTTTTTTACATGATAAATGTAAAGACAGTAGCCAAGGGTGAGAT
Organism: Mustela erminea; assembly: GCF_009829155.1. Taxonomy (NCBI): domain Eukaryota; kingdom Metazoa; phylum Chordata; class Mammalia; order Carnivora; family Mustelidae; genus Mustela; species Mustela erminea. Next base: position 95,488,945 of record NC_045614.1, read on the forward strand.
GTTTTTTCTTTTCCCAACTGAACAGTGGGTTTTTGTTTGTTTGTTTTGTTTTTTAAGGCAGAGAAAATAAGAAAAAAAAGGAAAACAAAGAAGGAGAATTTGTCTTCTACCCTCTTTTTCCCAGCAAAGGAAGTTATATCTGCAGGGTCATTGTGAGGATGAGATCTAAAGTATTTAAAATATTTAGCAGGGTGACTGTCAGTGCTCAATAAAAGGAAGCATTTGTTAGAATATCTTAAATGACTTAATTGGAAGAGTAAAAATAAATATATATTTTGAAGTGTATTAGAAAAGCTAAACAGCATTGGAGCATAAATTTTTAAAAAGTTTGCAATGAAGATAGTGATGCTTATGCTATAAATTTCCAAAACTATTATTCATTCTAGTAAAAAGAATATTTATACTTCAGAAGCATAGGCCCTTTCTTTAGTTCATCTCTCATTAAGGAGAAGATGTCTTTTTACTCTTACATTTTAAAACATATTTAAAATACTGGTTTTCAAAACTATTTGATGCCATCGCTATAGTATGGTATCCAAAGCACCAAATATAATATTTTCTTGGAGTTAAGTTGAATATTACAATATATATCAATAATTGGTAAAATCGTAGGTAATAGATGTTTTCAGAAAATTGAAGAGTCCAAGTTTTACCTGATTTTGGTTACCTAAGTACTACTGTCCATGATTGCCTCAGATGTCATTTCTCCAAAGCATCATCATTTGTATAAAATCATATCTCAAACATATATGTTCAAATTTTGAACAAATACAAATTCTTCTGTATTTTTAAAGTTACAAGATTTTAAAATATATTGATAAACATAGATTAGTTTTTCCTTATATTTTTCTGCTATAAAAAACTTAAGCATTTCACTTTTGAACATTTTTATCATGGGTTGTAGGTAGATTTTATTACTAGTTGGTTTTCTGGGTAACAGTGTAATTATACCGTGAATTTCTATTTTTAAATATTTTTGCAAAGTTCAGTAATTTTAAATGGTCATTTAAAAGTCACAGTGTCAAAATTCTGTAAATTTCTCTGCCATGAAATTGGGCAGATGCAAGGAATTATTTCTGAGCCTTGGCCTGCATGTTGAAACAAACGCCTGAAACGAACATGTTGAAAGTTTTCAACGGTACCACAGAAGTGGCACCCTTCAGGACTTGACTTTGCTACTGAGTAATAGCAAATTCATGCAGAATTCAGAATTCCTTGACATAATCTGTGGTTAAATTGTTAGTTATCTTCTTAAGGCTTATCTACCAAAGAATTTTAAATGAACTCTGCAACATTCTTTCATAATGGTAAGTAATTTTAGAGTTAACCATGACCATACCAGGTTTTGCCACTTGCCTACAGTATTGAGACCCTTGGCCTTCAACATACTGAAAGAAGCAAACCTGGGAGTGATAATGCTATATACATAATAGAGGTATTTATATAATCAAGTAATGGATTTTTATTTGAGTTTCATTAAGTGGGGACATAAAATTGAATATTATGTTATTTGTGTTGTTATAGTTGCATAAACCATTAATTATAATTCTTGTTCTTAAAATGTGAAGTACAAAAGTTGGTTATTTTGTTGTTTACAATCTAAGATGAAAACCACGAGATGGGTTAAAATATGATCTTTATTAGATTTTTGGAACTAAAATTAGTTTTCAGAATGTTCTGTGTGGAAATGAATGAAATGTTTATGATGATACAATATTTGTGGAATAGTAGACCTTGAGAAAATTGAGTTTGTGATGAACCAGGACCATTGCTCTTAACGCTTTTTCCCATGATTATAAATGCTAGCACAGGGCTTGGCAAACTGTACCCTGTAGGTACTTAACACCTATGTAATATAATCTATAACCTGCCAGTTCAGAATGGTTTTTGCATTTTTATATGGTTGGTGGGAAAAAAATCAAAAGAATATTTCCTGACATTTGAGAAATAAATTAAATTCAATTTTGTATTCATAAACTTTTTTTTCTACTTTTTGTCAGCTTTATTGAAGTCTAGTTGATAAAATATTCATAAAATTCTATGGAATATAGCCATATTGATTTGTTTCTTTGTTGCCTGTGGCTGTTTTACCCTTCAGTGGCAGGTTGAGTTGTTGGCAACACAATCATATGCCACAAAGCCTAAAATAAGTTTGCCCACCCTGTGCTAATAATGCATAGCTAAATATAAATGATCATAAACCAGTTAGGTGAAAAACTGTGTTTCCTGTTTGTAATGGACTGTAGAAAGAAATGGGGCCACACAAAAGTCAGGGGAGGGTAAGATCAATTGTCTAACTTCCTGAAAGAGAAGCATCATCAAGTGTTGATGATATGTCATAGTCACTGGATACTTTTCTACATGCTGATTCCCTTGTTTGAATGATTTTGGCATATAACGGACCCCAGACAAATTGGATAATAGCTATACATTGGTTTATGGTAGGAAACATTATATGTTCTGTGTAATGGTCAGCAAAGTTGCCTGAATAAGATATTTCACCATGTCAAAGAGAAAAATAAAGGTCCAGTGTGTGTATTAAGCAAACGTCTATTCAGCCTTTGTGACATATGAAGCATTGGGTTATGTGGTATGGGGGCATAGAACAATTACATAACTCAGATATAAATATCAGATAATCTGTTTAGGAAATTTAATTTTAATATAACTGCTAGCATTTATTGAGCATTTACTATGTGCTAGACACGGTGGTAGGCATTAGCACGTTATCTCCTTTAAGCCTCGGATAACCCTCTGAGATAGCTGTTGCAGATCAGGAAATAAGCAATTTGACCAAGGCCACCCAGATAGTAAGTGACACCACCTACATTCTATCCCAGTCTCTGACTCCAAAGCCCATGCTGTGAACTGTTACTTTACTCATGTAAAGTTAAATACCATTACTAGAGCCAAATTATGGTATGAAATGGCAAGAAAACTCACAAGAGAATGCAACAGTCAAAGTAGTTGAAAAAGAAAATGCTGTGAATTGAGAGAACTTAATAGCTTTTATTAGCTGGTTGCAAAGCATCAGATTGAGAAAAACGTGTCTTTTTTCTCACATAGCTTTTGGTACAAAGTAGGTAGTGAGTTGCTTTTATTATTCCCATTTATTCATCTGGCATTTACAATATGTACCTCCTCCTGTGTGTCCAGGAATAAAGAACACTGGTGTGTACCTTTTAGGAGCTCACAATTTAAAGTAGTTAAGGAGATGAGACACTAAATTGCTACATAATAATTCCAGAGCCTCATGTGTGATAAAGTGTTGTCCACATTGAAAGCCAGTTTTGCCATGATCGGTACAGCCACATATGATTAAGATATGGCTGTAATTAAAATAGCCTATTCTGAATGAATCTGGAAGAGTCATTATATAATAATCAGTGTATGTCAGTTTCATCAGTGTATGTCATAGTATAATATGTATTATTTACATTATATATTATTTAGATAATATATCTTATATAATAGTCTCATCTAAAATAAGAGTATTTGAAAGCATTCTCACCTTCTAAAATATTAAAATAAGTTGTTTCAGAAGTTTTGACCCACAGAATGAAGAATCTTCATATCTCTGTTCTTTATCAGTTGGAAATGTTTTTCTAAGGGCACTGTCTAGACGTGATCACATTATAAACTAATGTCCTAGAAGCATCCAGAATGAATGATATAACCAAAGTACTGTTTCAGCATTTTATTTTGTAGATAGCTTCCTTATGGAATAGATTTAAACTTAAAGCAACATTTTGAAATCCTTGTATCTTCTTAGTTATCCCTTGTCAAACAATGTTTGTAACTAGAATGTAAACTCCATAGAAGCATTACCTGGCAAATAGTGGATGCTGTGCTTGTATTTATGAGTCAATTGTGTAAGTCTGGACGTGAAAATTCAGCCAGCCAACCTATAGGATAATTAAGACTGTTGCATACACAGCTGTGTATGTAGAGGAGTAGGGATTGAGCAGGGCCATTGTGTTGCACAGTTCTTGGGGCAGTGCGTCATTCAGATCCCTGGAAAACAGTAAAAGGTGGAGGGGAAGTTTCTAGTCCTGTTATTTAAAGTAACTTTTTTAATGGTTTTATTTATGTGCTAAAATGAAAGAATAGAATTCAGCAGCTATTTATGTTTTGTTTTGCCATTAAGCTGATAGTTGAGTTTTAAAAATTGAACTTTTGAACTTTTTTATATGTAGAGAAATATTTTTTGAGAAAGTATTGATTTATTTTTAGATGTCATAAGTGTTTCTGACATGTGTGTTTGGTTTTATGAGAAGGAGACATTGGGCCAACTTCTTTCCAAAGTGTAGAGAAGTTTAGAACTTTCAGTATTTCTTCTAAATATTTAACATTAGTGAACACTTAAGTTGCTTAGCTCTTAAGAAGAGAAAAAGTCCTGAGGTACAAATTACAAAATACCACTTAAAGAGACTTAAAAGCAAGAATGAAATCTAGAAGGTTAAGAATATGTCCACTGCAAGAACGAGCTCTCTTCTTTGTCCTCCACTCCTAAAATGAAGTGTTACCATTCCCATTTGGCCTGTAAGAGGAGTTAGGTGTTAATTTAATTCAGTGTCTTTAGGAAAAAGGACCAAAAGGAGGCCTTGTAGATCAACTCTTGGGATGTTTTGGCTTTTACTTCTCTGGCTGAGAGAAGTTAACTATTTCCTCCTACCCTCTATGTTCCAAGATCATGGAGTTTGAGAAATTTGATATGAATGTGGGAGTGGGTAGCAATGGAAGACTGAGAGAAGGGAAGAAATACTTCGTAAAATGTTTTCTGAGACTCAGGAATATAATGGGTTGATCAGCTATTTGTCCTAAGAGAAGCTGTGTATCTTTTAGAAAAAAAGAGCCTTTGGTAGAAACTACCCCCCCCCTTTTTTTTAAACTATTTGCTTGAGGAAAATGTCAGCAGCAGCAAAGATATTACATAGAATAGACTGTGGGTGGGAAAGCCTACAGTTCTTATCCAGAACAGATGGGGCTTATGGCCTGAGAACAGTAGAATATTCTGTTTAATTAGTATCTACAGAAGATAGACACTGATTCTAGAATGGAGATCAAGTCATCAGGGAACTGAGTTGAAAAATCAGTGGAACTCACTCTTGTGGCTTTTTTCAGTGTTTCCTTGGCTTACCTTTTCTTCATTGGCTTCCATTCTCTCCCACCTTTGGCATTTTACCTCCAACTAAAGCTGAATCATTGATTTTTATTCTCTCTCTTTGGGGGCCCTATGAATTGTACCTTTGTCATTTCAGTTTATTAATGATGACCTCTCTTGTCTTGTATAGTATATTAATTTTTATCAGCCTAGGATGTCAGCATATAGGCTGTAGTTTCCACAGTACTGATAACATTTTCTTTTTTCTTTTCTTTTCTTTTCTTTTCTTTTCTTTTCTTTCTTTCTTTCTTTCTAAGTACTGGTAACTTTTTAACTACTTTTCTCCCAGTTTTCCAAGTCAGATCTCAATTTAGTTACTAAGGTTAAGCAAAAATTTCATCCTTTAGCACAGCAAGTGAAATGGACCTCACACTATTAGTAAGAAAACCCAGTGGAGCCCTACCACTGTCCCAGTTTGCCTGGAGAACCTTGACCAGGGACTTAATCTTTTTTAATTTCAAAGACCTCAGTGATGAACTGAGGAGGAGTTTATTTCTAAAACCCCTTAAGATTTTAACATTACTCAATTAAAAACCTAACTATACATATTTTTAATTCCTTTGGATAGTTATGTCTGCTGCCGTCAGTGGCATTGAGAAGAAAGCAGTTGAGGATTTGGGTTCCCGGGTGAACCTCTCTAGGAGCAAGCATAGCAGCTGCCCCTAGGTTGATTTGTGGAAGGCCGTATACTGCTGGGGTTTATTTGTTTTGCTCTTCTGTTTTAATAAAGGAATGGGTATAAGGATGTACTCAGGAATTAGAAATTTTTTTTTAAAGATTTTATTTATTTATTTGACAGAGATCACAAGTAGGCAGAGAGGCAGGCAGAGAGAGAGAGGAGGAAGCAGGCTCCCCGCTGAGCAGAGAGCCCGATGTGGGACTCGATCCCAGGACCCTGAGATCATGACCTGAGCCGAAGGCAGCAGTTTAACCCACTGAACCACCCAGGCGCCCAGGAATTAGAAATATTAAGTGCATTTCCATTATATACATGGCATCGTGTCTTTTAGTTAAGTATTTTTTGATAAAATCAGTATGGCCACTTCCTAAAACCTAGGGAAAGTTTGGTTTTCCATTTTTAAGTTTGGATCCCCAGGCCCCTATTGATTCTATTCAGGCTACTGGATAAGCTAGTTGTACATGCTTATCTCACTCTAGCATCTAACTTGTTATCTCATAACCCCTCTCCTTCCTCTACCATGTTTCTAAAACCAGTCTCTTGACTGTACTGACATCAGACCTTGTGTTCATAGAGCTCATCTGCTCAAAAAAAGATGTTTTTATGAGGAGCTGGACCTTAAATAGGTGACCCCGGTCAGCAAAACTCAACTTTGTATCCTGGGACTTGTCTACATTGACACTTATGAATTGAAGGGGTTGCCATCCATACCCAACAGGGTGCAGTGTCCATTGTAGACCCTTTTTCCTTGCCAGACCTACTCTTTGTTCCTGACCTCCCTGTTCTGCATCTTGCTTGGCTGCTTAGTCTCTGCTCTGTAGCTAGATTTTCTGGATTTGCTACCTTATCCACTTAAATCTTAGTTCAGTTCCAAGTCTTTACTCTTTCTAGCCAGTTCTCTCTTGTCATCCTTTGTGAAGACTTTCTGGGAACCTTTCACAAAAGCCTACCTGGAATTAAATTGTATTTGCCTGACAATTGTGCACATTAGTATAAGTAATTGATGTTAAGAAAATGCCTGTTTTACTATCCCAACTCCCTTGACCCCAAGTCAACCCACTTTGAATTGTTTGAGAAGTTTCTTGACACCAGTAAGAATTTGCCTGGTTTTTACATTCTCTGCTTGACCTGTTTTGATCACAGTTCAAGGTCCAATCTGAAGTTGCTAATACCTGGAAAATGCTTCATCCTCATTCATGCTGGGAGAATAGTTGGGCCTTATTTTTAACTCTGATTCTTCCAGTTCTTTTTAGGCTCTCAGGAATGAGTGGTATATGACTTGGCCACAGCTAAGGTATGAGTCCAGTAGGGCTCACGGAGGGCTAGGGAATTCCCTTGTAAGTCAACGCCATTTTCATCTTATGAACATTTCCATGTGTGCCATGAACCTTAGGATTATCTGGATTCTGCATTTTCCCCATGACCCTCTAGCCTGCTGCCCTTTTCTCTCACAGGCCATAGGGTTCTTCTGTCCCAATGACAGGGACCTTTTCTACCCCTGCAAAGAGCTACAGTGTCAGAGAAAAAAGCTTAGCAAAAACATATAGTCATGAGCACTAAAGACACCAGCAGAGAGAGAACTTAGTACCTAGTCCATTAACCTAAAACTTCATCAGTTTATGATGCAGCATTTTTATGTGGTGTAATTCTGTAGTTAAATTTACAACCCAATCCAGTAGAATAGCAGAGATAAAGGGTGCCTCCACTCTGAAGATTCAGTCCACCTCTTATACTCCTGGCCAGGCACGGTGTCTGTGTAGCAGAGGGCCCGCCCACCTGCCCACCCTTCCTTCTTCCTTTTATTCCTTCCTTCATTCCTTTTTATTTATTTATTTATTTATTTTTAAGCAAATTCAATAAGCTATGCCACAGGGCAAATGTGCTGAACTGTGGCTGAGGAATCTCCGACCAGAACCATGAGGTAGAACAATTTGAAACTTTATTTGACATTGTTCTTATATTCTGGAAAGACCTAAGATCCTTTACAGGGGCTAGGACTTGGCGGTCATTATCAAGGCTTTGTAGCCCAGTATAGTTGTTAAAAGGCACCATGGAGGGCGCCTGGGTGGCTCACCGGGTTAAGCCTCTGTCTTCAGCTCAGGTCATGATCCCAGGGTCCTGGGATCGAGCCCCACGTCGGGTTCTCTGCTCTGCAGGGAGCCGCTTACCCCTCTTTCTCTGCCTGTCTCTCTGCCTACTTGTGATCTGCCTGTCTTTCTGCCTACTTGTGATCTCAAATAAATAAATAAATAAATAAATAAATAAATAAAATCTTAAAAAAAAAAAAAAAAAGTCCCATGGAGAGCAAGTTTTATTGTGCTTGCCTTTCCAACCCAGGTCTAAAAAGTTATCTGGTACTGTTAGACCTTCAGTGGGTCAGAGATCTATGGCAACAGCCACTGCCAACTCCTTCCCAGATGACCTAAAAATTTTTTCTCTGAATGTGATTCCAAACCTTTCTCTGCTTTGTAATCTCATTTTAATCTTTATTTTGGTCAGTGTGTTCACTGTATTTCTCCTTTATCCCTTACCAGATGATCTGAATACCCTAAAGAATACAAAATCACAGTTAGATTATGTTGCTAATTCACATAGCCTCTCAGGATACCTTTTTGGATTGGAATCCTAGGTTCACATTCTGATTTTGCATTATTTTCACCCTCTTGCTCCCAGACTGGTATCTTGATAGAAAAGGTGGGCCAGTCATTCAAGTAATGGGCTTTCCAAGATGTTGGCAGGGTTACTAAAGTCCCTCCACAACAAGTTTGAGTACAAATCCAGGCCTCCTACTTGTAGACGTTTTTTGATAGATTGTAACCTAAGAAGGGTCACCTTGTGCCTGAAAGAGAAAAATACCTCCGAATAGTCCTACTGTTTTATATCCTAAATTAGGGGAAAGGTTTACCAGCCAGTTTATAGCTATTCTCTAGCTCCAGAATACTAGCTCCCACACCCCCAGGAAACTTAAAGCATGAAACTGTGCTCTATATAATGATTGGCTGCTTACATAGTTCCCCAGTGTCTGCTGGCCTAAGCCTCAGTATTGTCTGGTATGGTCATTAATGGCCATTTCCCAGCATTCTGAGAGTGGGTATTTTTCCCACTTACCTTTGTGGACACTTAATTCATTCTGTCTGCCTTAAGCCCTATTGCTCCTGTCATTCCTAAAGTGCTTTTGCTAACAGCAAGTGCTATAGCACTCATTCAGTAGTTCATTGCACTCGCTTAACCTACACTGTAAGTTTGGTGGGAACAGGGGCTTTTCTGCCTCACCATTTTATCTTCAAGATTTAAAACTGTGCCTCGCATTTGGTGGGCACTCACATATTTACTGAATAAGTAAATGTGGCCATGTAAATAGCTGTGCCCTATTTGCCCTTAGTCTAGCCTGCTCCCTGATTTATGACTCCTTATCTAACTAGGCCTGTACTGTCTCATCTCTTCTACTCTACCTTCCCATGTTGCTTCTGGATAACATGATAGTTTTGCCCAGGCAAACATGATTTTTCTTTACATGCTGATTGCAAATGATTGGAGGTAGAGTAATAATTGCTCTAGCCCCTCGTTTTACTGAAGGCCCACAGAGGTCAAATGATTTGGTCAGGATCATAGAGCAAACCTATATGCCTAATGATTGCTACGCTTGTCCTGACCCTTGGCAGATTTACATCTTTGGTTGGATGTGGCCAATAAACATTATCCAGAAGCTTTGTTAAATTCTTGGTCATGTCCAGGTTTCCTAAGCATCTGGAGCCAGCCTAATAACATTTCTTAGCTTTCAGAGGATAATCTTGTGTTCCCACCCCCACCACGACTTTGTTCTTGGAATAAAGAATTTTAGATTAGGGAATATCAAGCTAATTTTGAAGTACCAGCATTGTCATATGTAGAATGAGAGATGAGCAGAGCCTTGTGTCTGTTTAAGGAAGGGAAGGGGTAAGAGGACCACAGCTTAAGGAGCTCCCCAGGTGATCTTCCCATACCTCCCAGCGAGGTATTTTCCAGGTGGGAGTAATGACTCACATTAACGTTGTCACTCATGTTGGGGACTACCTTGTGAGCACAGTTCTCTAACCAGGGTCGTATTACAAGCATGGCTAAGAATCAGGAGTCTGGAGTCAGATGCCTGAGTTCCTCTCTGCTTTGTGATCCCAGGCAAACTCTATCATCTAGAACCTTCAGTTTCCTAACAGGCTAATGAGAATAATTATAATAATGCCTGCAAGAGGGTTAAATCAGATCATGTAATATGCGTAGTAGCACAGTGCTCAGCACATTGATGTACTTAACAAATGTTAGTTGTTTTTGTTAACATTTTGGTTGTGATTGTATTAGCTTTTTTTCTAATAGGTGGTTTTTCTATAGGACCACACAAATTAAGCTTAATTTCTTCCACATAGTATTTATTTTGTATCTGTCTATTGCCTAATGAAGGAAAATTACACGCTATCTTATTTTTAAATTTAAAAAAAATTGTGACTATGGTGATTACATGTAACAGGAGTTAGTGTTACAGTAAAAAGATGGCAAGGATTATTTTTCAAAATATTTAACTTAGTTTCCTTTTGCTTGGTAAGAAGGTAGCCACAAGGTGGCTCTGTCAGAAACCCACAGGTTGCATTTCATAAGGGGCTGAGTGTGAACCATAATTTTTCTAGAATCTCACTCTGGCAGGAACCTGCCTAGTGATAACTCAGTTACATCTTTTAGTTTTTCTCAATACTGTTTTTGTAACACCTCTGCAATATTTATGCCATCTAGTTACTGTTTTAAGTATTTTTAAAAAATAAACATAATTTGCCCCTTCATGCCTGTCGTTCAGTCTGGCAAGTTCTTATTGGATAATCCTTCCTTTCTGATGAGCTGTCTGCCACACCACAAAACGATTGTTCCAGAGGTAAAAACTCTTGCTAAAACATTAAACTTTTAATGGATATTAACATACTTGCATTTACAAGAGTGAAATCTGTCCTCTTCGTGTTGTTATTTATGCAGCATTAACCTTTTTCTCCAGATCATTGAGACTGAAAATATGATGGACCGAATTGTGACTGGCTTGTCTGAGTCTAGTGTCAAGGTGCGGTTAGCTGCCGTCAGGTATGAGCTTTAAATGGTCTGAATAAAAACCCTTTGCCGTGTGTTTAACCTGTTTCCTTTCCGGACCTTCACCAAGTAAGCGCAGAATCCAAATGTTACTCAAAAGTATTCTTGGGTGAACTTCTGCAGTGTGTAACGTCATTTCACAGAGAAGCTAGCCTGGAAAGCCCATGAAGTCCTGAAATAGTTGAATTAACAATGTCTATAGATATACTTGACGTGCATATTAGTAACTAGTGAAATGCCAAAGCAGTGTGTTTTGAAAAGTAAAAGTTTTGGCTTCTTTTGAAGCTAATTTTGATTATTCTTTGTAGATGTTTGCACAGTTTATCTAGATCTGTGCAGCAGCTTCGAACCAGTTTCCAGGATCACGCTGTGTGGAAACCTTTAATGAAGGTAAGAAACCAGCAAGTAGCACCCATTCCCACAGAGCCTTTGTAGTGAGCCAAAGTAGCTGATAATACTCCCTGGTCGGGAGTATGGCTATTTTTTTGTGTGAAAGATTTTGAATACTCACCTCCTCAGATCTGATGTTTTAAGCATCTTTAGATCTGTAGAACATGTTTCCAAGGTCACCATCTCAAGTGTGACGGGGAAGCAGATGCCTAGTTTTCTTTTATTAAATAAAACTTTAGTTACTCATCTGACCTCCCTGTGTGTTTGCTATTACACTTTAGACTTCTTCCAGAATCTTTGTAATTTTTACTTGTAAAAAGGAAAGGAATCAGTCATGGGAAGGTATAACCTGTTCTTAATCTTTTGGCAATCCCTGGATATTTTTTACCACAATGTTATCACCTATTTCTCTTTCACCAAGATAATTTCTTTGGTCTTAGGTCTTTCCTTGAGGGCCAAAAACAACAACAAAAAAGTGGTTGAGGTCAAATAAATCTGAATCAAGACTTAGATGAGGCATTAGGTTGCTGCTTATGTTATTCCCTGATATATTACAGAACTGTGGGTCAAGTTGGTCTCTGGTCCATCTTCTTTCTTAATTTCTTATTTTCTTCCTTCCTTTCTTTCTTTCTTTCTTTTTAAATGATCATATACGTTGCATTTAATCGGCAGCATTTTTTAAGGTTTTGGTTTTGGTTTTTGGTCTTTATTACCTACTGTGAAAATCTCTTAGGCACAGTGAGGCTACTAGAATATTTTTACTCCAGAGCTCTTGCCCTCATCTTAAAGCTTCGGGTTACAGTAGGGGCATCATTGTGGTAGAAAATAGCCAGGGGAGGCTTCAGGCAGGAAAAATATGAAGTGGACTTTGAAGGAAAAAGGAAGGCAGGAAGATTTTCCAGAGAGAGGAGTAGCATGAGTGAAATACTACACATGGTCCGTAAAGGAAGCATAAGGATGTCTTCGTGACCGTAGTAGAAGGGGTGTTGGGGGTATGATCACCAGGTGGAAAGAACTGGACCAGTGCTCTCTTCAGGAAAGCTATTTTGCTATGGGCATTCTTTCTTATTTTAGATTATAACTTTTGCATAACAATTTAATCTTGATTTATGGATTCTGTCCGCTCAAAAATTTTTTTAAGGCTCTTCTATTTCCCAAAATAACTTCCAAATATTTTCTCTGGAGCTATTTTCTCTAATTGCTCAGCACAATATCCCTTTATCATATGACTCAGAAATGGGGCAACATACTGTTTCTAGCTAGTTCTACCTGGACTAAGGTTTGGTGGGCAATCTAGAAGGATTTTATACACTTGGGTACCTGTGAATATAGTTACTATCAAACTGCTACCTTGTTGTACAAAGTATAATACTAAAAGCTTGAGCTTGGAAGTAAGTCAGTAATTTATCTAGATACTTTTAGGTTTTTCGTAGTTCAAGGCTATTTGCATGTCTATTGATTTTTTCCCCTCTTTTTGCTTTGCCATGTTTTCAGCTGTTGGTTAGCAAACTACAGAAGAGTAGGCATTACATTTTAATTAAAAATTTTATTTGTGATTTTTTTTTTGTCCTTATTTTGTTGAAATTCTATTTGATCAGTATTAGATGTCAGCTTGTGAATTTCAATGTCCTCTTATATTGCACTGAGTAAATGCTTTTAAAATTTGGATAGCTATTCTGTTTTAGTTTATCATTGTTATCTCATTGGAAAATAAAAGTTGATAGGGGTGCCTGGGTGGCTCAGTGGGTTAAGCCACTGCCTGCGGCTCAGATCATGATCTCAGAGTCCTGGGATCGAGCCCCACATCGGGCTCTCTGCTCGTGGGGAGCCTGCTTCCTCCTCTCTCTGCCTGCCTCTCTGCCTACTTGTCATCTCTCTCTGTCAAATAAATAAATAAAATCTTAAAAAAAAAAGTTGATAAAAGCACATTAGTCTCCATATAGCAAAAATAGTAGTATTTTTAAAGTGAATTACATTGGTAAGCACTCACTTATTTCAAGCAATGATTCTAAGTAGTATAGTTTTAGAAAATGATTATTTTTCTTAATTCACAAATGTTCATTGAGCACCCCTTTTGTGCAGTGCCATTCAGTTGATATGGGCCAGGATAAATTAGACCATAGATTAGTCCTTCAGGAAGCTTAAATTTGTAAATAGAAAAGGAGATTGGCATGGCTGCACAAGAAATTTGAATAGTAGGTAGTAATAAGGGTCCCAGGAGAAGACTTCTGACTGGAAGGGCTTCAAGAAGGCTTCTGGAGTGGGGATGGCCTTAAAGAATGGGTAGGGTGAGTACCTGAGGGATAAAGGAAGGGCACGGCAAAGGAAGGGAAGGGTTGTATGATCTCAGAAGGGGTTGTGACAAACACCGATCAGGATCCATAAACTAAACTCATAGTATATGAGTTTCGATTTTCATCGACTAGCTGACAGTTCACAGGAGAGTTTAAAATGCAGTATCTTAAGATAACTATTATCTATTTTATAATTCTTGCTTATTAACTTGGGAACTTTGGACTTGATTTAGCTGAAAAAAGCAGATAATATATTTAACTCTCTGAAGTTTTTTGTGATGATCCATTTCCAGTTTGCGTAACAAAGAGTTTCTAAGATTCCTTTTGGGATCATGAGTCTGATCCTGATCTGATCCCAAATACAGAAGATTTAGTTAAAGTGGATATTGCATAAAAGTGGTGGTGGTTATGAGCCTTCACTCTTGGAATCTAGAAACAACAGGTTCTGATAACAGCTAATGGTGACTAACATTTGTCATTGTGCTGTGCTGTCTTCTGAGTTGAGTGAGAGTCCATGGCAGTTAGTTTGCTTTGTATCTACGTGCCTGATGATAACAATTACAACAATGAATTACCTTTGTAAAAACTCTATTTTTATAGCCCTTACTATGTGCCAGTTACTATTCTAAAATCTTTTTATATGTTAATTCTCACAGTAATACCATCGTCCCCATTTTATAGCCAAGGAATTCATATACTTATTTAGTGTTTGAGCTGAAATTTGCATTCAGGCAGTCTGTGTTCTTCACCCCCATGTCATGTTGCTTCCCATCACTATATCACATTTAATCTTAAAAACTCCTGTCAAGGAAGTGTTGTTTTCTTCAATTCAAAGACTCAGAGAGGTTAAGAAATAAGCTCAAGTTCACACATCTACTAAGTGAAAAGAAGGGTTGGAACCAGGGCTGAGATTCCAGTCCTGAAAACCAGTCCCCACCTTGCCCTAGCTGTATAGTAGCTTGATTCATCCCTGCTTTTGGTCAAACAAGCCCTTCTAGAGACACACAAATCAGAATGTTTCAGGCTCTGGGGCAATTTGTGGTTTCATAAGTGGCCTGATACGATGGGGTAAATTTAACTAACTTGTCCTAAAGCAGTCCCGTGCTGTTCGCACTTTTCATACAGAGCACCCCCTCGCTGACTTATGTGTTTATCTCTTTCTGTGCAGCACCTCCCATCCTGGCAGTGGGGCTGTAGCTTCTCCAGCAAGATAGTGTGAGGGCCTTAGTCATAATTAGAGCACCAGGTAAAGTTTGACATGATTACAAGTGGATCTTTCCTAACTATCCAATATGAAAAGCCAAGTTGAAAGATAAATTGTTTTTGGTTCTAATTTGTTCTTATGATCTCGCTTCCATCATTCCAAACCATTAATAGCATCCCTTTTTTAAACTCCATAGGTCTTACAAAATGCACCAGATGAAATCCTAGTAGTAGCATCTTCCATGCTATGTAATCTTCTTCTTGAATTTTCTCCAAGCAAAGAGGTTAGTATCGATTTTCTCTTCCTAGACTTGGCCCAGTCTACTTAGAGTTTAATCATATAATTTTCATAGTAGTTGACTTTGAAATTTCAGGATTGACATATAAAAACTACTGTTGGAGTAAAATACTACATCTGTCTGGATGACTTAGTCAGTTAAGCATCTGACTCTTGGTTTTGTCTCAGATCATGATCTCAGGGTCGTGGGATCCAGCCCCGTGTGGGTCTCTGTACTCAGCAGGGAGTCTGCATAAGAGTCTCTCCCTCTCCCTCTGCTTCTCCCCTGCCTCCATTCATTCTCTCTCTCAAATAAATAAATAAATCTTAAAAAAAAAAAAACTACTTCTGAATTATATTGTGGTGTGTGTGCAAATAAAATCATTTTAAAATGGTTTAATTTCCAATTCTCCCATTTCTGCCTAGCATGTGAAACTTATTTAAAAGATACTATAGCTTACACTTAATCTAAACTGCCTACAACTACAAATATAATTACAAAAGTAGTAGATTATTTTCAAACTATATATATTAAGAATAAATTAAGGGTCAGTTTTGTAAATCAGGATTATAAATCATTTCAGGGTGATGACTGGTGGAAAATAGTCTTTATACCTTTTTTTTTTTTTTTAAGGGAGAGGGAGAGAAAGAGGGTGAGTGGAGGGGCAGACAGGGAAGGAGAGAGAGAAAATCTTAAGCAGGCTCCACGCTGATCACAGGGCTCAGTCTCACAACCCTGATATCGTGACCTGAACCAGAATCAAGAATCAAATGCTTAACTAACTGTGCCACCCCAGGAAAATAATCTTTTTAATGTTGAATGTTAGATTGTTGTTTGGGGAGGGATTACATATGGGGATGTTCTTTCCCTTCTATACATTTTATAAATGTATTTGAGCATGTATTGTTTTTATACTAGGGAAAATTACAATAAGCTTTGTAAGGGAGGGAACCTTACAGAGTTAGTTTCATCATGTTAAAATATCTCTGGTCTGCCCAGTTGTGAGCTGAGGTTTAGACACTGTCCTTTATTTAGTAGTTCCATTTTTGTTGAATTTCCTTTCATCACTGTAACACCTGTAGTCTTCTGGCTGGTAGTTAGAATGGCATTTGGTAGCAAGGTGGAGATTCAGAGACAGTTACTCAACAAGCAGAAATCTTGGAACGAAAGGAGAGAAACTGATAGTTACTCTGAAGGAAGAGAAAGTCTAGACAGGATGCCAGAGTTTCCATCTGTTTTCCTCTGCTCTGGTGGTTGAGGTCCTTGCATGGTAATGAACTGGTTGCAGTCAGTACTATACCATTAAACACTCTGAACAGCATTCATATTGCCTCAGATCCACTTTCTGCATATTTAGATAAGGTCTGGTTAGAAGTAAGGTAGATGGGCTCAGGTATAGGGTCAGTAATATGATTGATTTTTTTTTTATGTTAAAAATAAACTGGATCCTGAACTGAGAGGAAGGAAATGCTATAAAAGCACTTATTAGGCCAGTTGACAAAATTGGGATATGGGCTATAGATTAATAAAAGTCTTGTTTTAATGTTAACATCTCTGAATTTGATAACTGCTGTGTGATTCCAAGAGAATATCCTTGTTCTTAGGAAATACCCATTGAAGTATTAAGGGTAAAGGGGCATGATGTATATGCTGTACTTTCAAGTGGTTCAGAAAAGATGAATAATGTGGATGTGGGCATGCAGAAGGAGAGAGGTAATGATAAATGTGACAAAATATTTAAAAATTTTGAATTGAGGAAAAGACTGTGTGGTAGAAGCACCTTATCCTTGCTACTTCATAAGTTTGAACTTCAAAATTAAAAAAAAAAAAAAAAAAAGAGAGGTGGGGAAATGGGCAAAATGGATGAAAAGGAGAGGGAGATACAGGCTTCCAGTTACGGAATGAGTAGGTTTTGGGAATAACAGGGATTATAATAGCACTATATGGTGATATATGGTAGCTACACTTGTGGTGAGCACACCATAGTGTATAAACCTGTCAAATCATTATGTTGTACACCTGAAACTAAAGTAACATCGTGTGTGAACTATATTCAAAAAAGAAAATTTTAAAAAGAAACAAAACCACTTTGTACAAGTAGAGAAATGTGTATCCTTCAAAATAGCATCTTCAAAGTCACTGCCCTTTTCCTCCCTACGTAAGTCTGAATTGCTTAAGACAATTCTAGAGTCCACTTGAAAAGGGGGCCTTTTAAGCATTCGTTGGTGACAGTAGATCAGTCCTCAAAGGTGTTAATTTTTTAGAAATTTTCAAACCCTGTTTTCAGCCAAGGATCATAAATAAAATGAGTGGTTAGGCTAAAGGTATTTTAGATGGAGAATGTAATAGGACCATAAAAGTATACAACTGTTTTGCTTGTACAATTGAGAGATAGTCCTGAAAGTAGTTCTAAAAAATGGATTCTTCAGCACATTTGGAATAATATTGACAGTCTGGAAAAGAAGATAGTTCCGTTATGTAAGTTCCATGTAATCCAGCCATGTTGTCAGTCCCAGCTTGTAAAGAACACATGGGATACACCCGTACACCACACAGGAAGTGAGTGTCTCAAAGGACAGTGAGAAGGAGAGTGTAGAATTAGATAGTGGAATCATAAGGCATGTGCAGAATGTACAGAATTAGGACAGCTCCTGAGTCAGAGCTACAGAAAAAAAGAGAAACGACTGGGACTATTTTGGGTTGTGAATTTGTGAAAGACCTAATTGTTTTTTCCCTTTTTGTGGTAATTTTTATGTTCACCTCACTTCCTGCTTTGCAGAAGTTGCCTGGAATTGCATTAGAGTAGGAAGGAAATCATAAGCAGAGTGCCAGGGTATATGTACATTTAGTCACAAACTTGACTTTAAAACTGTGCTTTTTTTTCCTTTCCAATCACAGCCAATTTTAGAATCTGGAGCTGTAGAACTACTTTGTGGATTAACCCAAAGTGAAAATCCTGCATTGCGAGTGAATGGTATTTGGGCTTTAATGGTATGTTTTACTCTTATATAACTCATCACTTGTGAAGAGAATGGGGCTGTTATCAAAGTTAAAACTAAAGAATGTATTGTTTGAAATGTCTGAAATTTGCTTTTTAATAAATGTTGCTATTTTGGCCCAGTTCTCTAATGACCTTGGACCTAGAACACTTAGTATTCAGCTTTTGGATTTGAATATTAGCGTGTGGCCACTGTGCGCCACAGTTCTCCTGTTTATTATTAAGAAAAGCAGACACCGGGAATGCTTCGGTGGCTCAGTGGGTTAAAGCCTCGGTCTTTGGCTCAGGTCATGATCCCAGGGTTCTGGGATCGAGTTCTGCATCAGACTCGTTGCTCAGCTGGGAGCCTGCTTCTGTCTGCCTCTGCCTGCCACTCTGCCTGCTTGTGTGCTCGCTCTCACACCCTCTCTCTCTGTCTCTCTCTGACAAATAAATAAATTTTAAAAATCTTTAAAAAAAAGAAAAAAGCAAACAGGTCTTAATATTGGACATCTAATTTAGGAAAAACAAATTTTCCTCATCAGAAGTATTGATAACCTGCCTAGAGCTACCTACTTGACAGAGCCTTTTCATTTCTCCTGTGCTCTTTATAATGATCTGAAATAAACTAGAGAGTATTCATATTTTACAGATGAGTAAACTAAGCACAGAGTGATTAAATAACTTGCCCAGGGCAACAGAAGTGATGCATAATTGCTTAATAATTTCTTAACAATTTTGGGGTGCCTGGGTGGCTCAGTGGGTTAAAAAGCCTCTGCCTTCGGCTCAGGACATGATCCCAGGGTCCTGGGATCAAGCCCCGCACTGGGCTCTTTGCTCAGCAGGGAGTCTGCTTCCTCCCTTCCCTCCCTGCCTGCTTCTCTGCCTGATCTTCATCTCTCAAATAAATAAATAAAATCTTTAAAAAATAATAAAAATGTTTTAACAATTTCAAGTAAATACTTTATAATAATCTAAATTTATAAAACTGTATAACTATGAAGTCACACTGTATGACTTAAGATTTACTAAAAATATATTGAAATTAAAATTGACATGGGTTTATGGGACACCTGGGTGGCTCATTCAGTTAAACTGCTGCCTTTGGCTCAGGTCATGATCCCAGGGTCCTGGAATCGAGTCCTGTATCAGGCTCCTTACTTGGCAGGGAGCCTGCTTCTCTCTCCGCCTCTGCCTGCCACTCTGCCTGCTTGTGTGTGCTCTCTCGCTCACTCACTCTCTCTCTCTCTGACAAATAAATAAAATCTTTAAAATTGACATGGATTTCTTCAAATATAATTATAGTAGTTATAATTTAATTACTGTGTACCAGACACTAAGGAATGTGTTTATCTTCAATTGTTAATTTCTGATTCTTATTTTAAGTTATATTGGTTTATATCCACCTCACAATTGGGAACCTGGAACTTGGAGGATAAATGAATCATCCAAGGTGTCACAGCAAACAAATGATTACAGTGGATTCTGAACCTGTTCCAAACCCATATTCTTTTCCTTGTTCTGTGTATATCTGTTGTCTTTCCACACAAATTTGGGATAGAAATAATCATTTTCTAAACAGCAAATCCAGTAGTTTCAGTTCTTATTCTCCTAAACTTTGTATCAGCTTTTAGCACTTTTCTTTCTTAAAACTCCACTCCAGGACTTAATTTTTTTTTCAGCCTCACTTTCTACCTAGCCCCATTTTCAAACCCCTTCTCAGGGAATATTTCCCCAGTTTCAATTCCCAGTTTCCATTTCCCTTTATACTTCAGTTTGAAGGACTTCATCTTACTGTCATGATTTTAGCCCCCCTTAATAGAAGTTACTTTGAGATGTACAGATCCGGACATAATTGTTCCCTATACCCCAGGTCTGTCACTTAAACGGCCTGTGAGATTTCATTTAAGGCCTCCCTGGGACATGTACAATTTTATTGTTGAAAACTGAACTTATTATCCCACTCCTCAAATCCATATTAACTATCTTATTCTCATTAGTCACCATATAACCAGCTGTTTTCTTCTCTGTCCACCAACTATAAAACCCTGGAGTCATTTTTGGCTTGGATCTCTCGACACCAGCCCAGTCAGTACTCATTTCTCTCTGCCATGCTGCTCACATCATTAGGTAACTTGATCTTTTGCATGGTTTAGCTCCTCAATTTGAAAAATAAGCCTGGGGGCACCTGGGTGCCTCAGTCTGTTAAGCATCCAACTCTTGATTTCAGCTCAGGTTGTGATCTCAGGGTTGTGAAATTGAGCCCCACTTCAGGCTCAGCGAGGAGTCTGCTTGAGATTCTCTCTCCCATTCCCTCTGCCCCTACCCCCACTCAAGCTTACATTCTCTCTCTCTCTCTCTCTCTCTCTCTCTCAAATAAATAAATAAATAATACCCCTTTTTTGAGTAAATAAATCTTTAAAGAAAAACAAATATATGGGAATAACCACATATTATAGTAACTTTCTCGTATACAAAAGACTTTTATACCAAAAGTTGATTTATGGGTTATTTGGCATTTGCTGTGTTTTTATTTTCTTTAGATGTGTTATTATACCTTCAGGTTAAACTGGGGTAATCCATAATGTGTCCAGAAAGGAGAAAAAGGAGCAAGAAAAAAACCCAGCCATCTGGGGGTGCTAGTAGCTTGGATATACCTTCTAACCTTTGGGGAGCCTCCTTTATAATATAGACCTGCCATATCAACACCCAACATAGTATTGTGAATATAGTATGTGTTTCTGTGCCAGTAAACTTAACAAAACCCACTACTTATTTTCATCCATAATAAGGGAATTCTTTTTAGTCATTCTCAAAATGAGTGGCACAGTGTAATTAGTAGCAATTTTGTATTAAAGTACACTGAAGACGGGGTGCTTCAGTGGCTTCTTGGGAAAAGCATCTTGACTCTTGATCTCAGGGTTGTGAGTTCAAGCCCCACATTGTAGAGCCTACTTTAAAAAAAAAAAAAATGGTGCACAGAAGGCAACTTGATAACCAGAAACATTTCTGAAAAGTAACCAAGTTCATAGAGGTGAGAGATCAGTGGTTGCCAGAAGTAGGGGATAAGCAGGGTGGGAGAAATGAGTGAACTGTTTTTTCATTTCACTTTTGTGTTTTGGGTTTGCTTTTGGGCAGAGCGGGTTTGGTTGGGGTTTTTTTTTTTTTTTTTCAGTTTAAATAAAATAATTTTTAAAAAAGAAACCATAGATTCTATATTTATTAGACAAATCTTAGGACACTCAAATGCCCGTATCAGGAAGTGGTCATATTCCTTATACAGGAGTATATATAGGAGATAGTTATCTTTCTCCTGACAGACAGAATTGTAAGTAATTAACAAGAATCAAAAAAATATGACTTAAATTATCTGCAGTTTCTTTTTATACTTTGAAAATTTTCAGTTATTATCAAAATATAATTTAATAAAGCAAATTAAACATGATTTTTGAAACTTCTTTAATCCTTTCAGAATATGGCATTTCAGGCTGAACAAAAGATAAAAGCCGATATTTTACGAAGCTTGAGTACTGAACAGCTATTCCGGTTATTATCAGATTCAGATTTGAATGTGCTGATGAAGACATTGGGACTTCTTAGAAATCTCCTCTCTACTCGGCCTGTAAGTAAAAGTTTCCACATTAGCTGCCTTGTGTATGCAGTACAAAATACTGTTCTCCTGCACTTCTCCCATCAATATCTGCCCAGAAGTGTGATTCAAATACTGTCCCTTACCAAAAAGAAGTCAATATCTAGACCTGTCACCTTCATAGGTGATCTGGGAACTGCTTTACCATACAGCCACCTGACCCTCCACTCTTGCACTGCCTGTTCTGTCTCCCTCTCCTTACTCCATAGCGGATATGAGCCTGCCTTGATTTGTTACTTCGTTCTTACTTTGTTTGCTGGCCAGACTATGTTTTCTCATATGTCTAAGTCACTCATCCCTGTGGCCTCTGCTTCTTTCCCTTTAGAGAATCCTTTTCAGTGTTATTCCATAGACCATTCCCCATGCTGCCAACATTTAGTAGATTGACTCTGAAGATGTCAGTGTGGAAGCAGTGGTTATATATCAAAGCAGGAGAGGCTGAGCCTGTTTTTGGGGTCCCTCTTGTAGTTCCTTGAGCCTGCCTGAAGTCAGTGGCCTTCAGGTAGATGAAGAAACATGGGTGGTTCCTTTGTGCTTCACTTGTTTTCTGCACCTTCTTCGTTCATTTGTACTGCAGGGTGCAAATGTAAATCTGTGCCCTATTTCCCATGTCTCTGGTTTTTTCCCCCTTTCCCTCTTTTTATTTATTTATTTTTAAAGATTTTATTTATTTATTTGACAGAGATCACAAGTTGGCAGAGAGGCAGGCAGAGAGAGAGAGAGAGAGGAGGAAGCAGGCTCCATGCTAAGCAGAGAGCCCGATGTGGGGCTTGATCCCAGCACTCTGGGACCATGACCTGAGCTGAAGGCAGAGGCTTTAACCCACTGAGCCACCCAGGCGCCTCTCCCCATCCCTCTTTAGAGTTCCTTTTTCTTTAAAATCTTTGGGTTTGAGGATTCTGTATTGAAAATATAATTCTGTATTTTATCAGGCCGAGTCTGTTATTTTTAAACTTCAAGTCATAAATATACACACACACAAACACACACACACATACACACACACAGACACACACCCACACACACCCACACACAGAAAGCAAAATGCAATGTTATGCTATAATAAACACTATTTTTTGGCATCTAGTTCTATATGCTGTGGTTTCTCTTTGAAGCAGTTGTGTATTACATTGTTTAACTTAGAAGCTTTCTTTTCCTTTCTGTGATCTTTTTCTTTGTTCCCCAGATAATAACTGTGGATTTCCCTTGTTTTTGCAGCATATAGATAAAATAATGAGTACTCATGGAAAGCAAATTATGCAAGCAGTCACGCTTATTCTGGAAGGGGAGCATAACATTGAGGTCAAAGAGCAGGTATGTGCTCCTTTTTTATTATTATTAATTATTTTTTTTTCCTGAGAAGTATCTTCTGAGTGTGAATACCAAAAAGGATCTTCATTAGGAGTCTCCTGAAATATTCAGATCTGTGAAAGACAGAGTGCTGAGATAAAGGTGCTATAGAGACAAGAAAGATTTGAGGAGAAAGATCCTCCACCACGCCCAAAACTATTCAAGAATTCGTCCTCCCGGAATAGAAGAAAATATTACCAGAGTCTATTGTTTCACCCTCCGTGTCATGCACTGTACACACTGTCCCTGTCTCTATAGAGATACCACCTTTTATCATCCTAGACTGAGTCCACTCTCTTGGATTCATCATTTCCAGCTTTCTATATCCACCATGTTCTGAACTCCTTATTCCTATAACACCCTGATAAAGTAATCCCTTATGCTGGAGTTGTTTTTCTTTTTTTTTACTCTAATGTTCTTTATTCTTATCCCATACTTCTACTTTTTCTTGTCTTTTAGTAGGGCAGGTTTGGGATAGGCATAATAATACAGAGGCTCTGCATTCATCCAGGGACAGTTTTAGAATTACTTTTCTATATTTTCTGGGATTTATTACAGCATTTTTAACATAGTACATGTTTTGTCATAAAAAGGTCGCCTACAAACTTAAATTTCTGATACAAGATCTGAGGCAATGCTAATGTTCAACTTTCTGACATAAATGTTAGCTATATAATGTGTTCACTTCAGAAATCATTGAGCTGTGTATTTATATGTGTGGAGGAAACTTGCGCAAGGTCATCAGTGGGGAGTTGAACTTAGAGTCTAGCTGCAGACCCGTGCTCTGCTTTCTCTGTGTTCCTGAATTAGAGTAATTCTGCAGTCTTCAGAAGAAAAGTCCAGGAAGTAAGAATGGTAGGATATAAGAGCTGTAATTGAATTCGTGATCAAAAAAGGCAATAGAGGGACGCCTGAGTGGCTCAGTTGGTTAGGCAGCTGCCTTCGGCTCAGGTCATGATCCCAGCGTCCTGGGATCGAGTCCCGCATCGGGCTCCTTGCTCTGCAGGGAGCCTGCTTCTCCCTCTGACTCTGCCTTCCACTCTGTCTGCCTGTGCTCGCTCTCGCTCACTCTCTCTCTGACAAATAAATAAATAAAATCTTTAAAAAAAAAAAATTATTAAAAAAAAAAAAAAAAGGCAATAGATTTGACAAAGTGGTTTTAAGGTGAACATTTTAGGTGATTTCCCTTAAAATTCAATAATAAACAACCATGTTTTCTTTTGAACAAAAATTTAACACATTAAAATTATGATCTCAGGCATCCCTAATACTAGGTTGAACATACCCATTATAGGAATACAACAAAGAAGATCCATTGCTCAAAATAAACTATTCTGCCTGGGGATGCCTAGGTCCTTAGTCGGTTAAGTGTCTAATTCTTGATCTCAGGTCAGGTCTCAGTGTCAGGGTGGTGAGTATAAGCCCCACATCAGGCTCCACGCCCAACTGTTTTATTTAAACTATTTTACCTGAAGAGCATAAGAATGAATTTTGTCTATAAAATGGCTCACCTAGATAGAATTCCTCTGACTTGAAAAGTGAAGCAAGGCAAAAAGGTGAGGCAGGATTTGAATGAAGGCAAAAAAAGAAAGGCCAACAACAGTAATATGTTCTGACAGGACTCAAATTGTACTCTTTCATGCAGATTTTGGTCATGGTCCAGAAGTAGGTGATGATGGGGAGGCTTAAACTGTCTGGTTGCTAGCTGGAAGTTTAATTCTTCCCAGACACTATGATAATTCAGCTTTTTTTTTTTTTTTGAGGTATACTGACATACAATAAGCTACATATACTTAAAATATATACTGTGATATGCTGACATACCACAATCAAAATAGTGCACGTATCTGTTACTGTCCTTATATTCGGAAAAAGACATGTCCATTGTTACCAGTCTTCTTCAGCAGCATAGTGGAGTTGCTACCAAGTGCAACAAGATAAAAAGAAATAAAAGGCATGTAAATTGGAAAAGAAGAAATAAAATTATTCCCAGACAACATGAATGCCTATGTACAAAATGCCATGGACTCATCAGAAAAAACTAGAAGTAATCAAGGAATTAGCCAAGGCCACAAGATAGAAAAATCAATTGTATTTTTAATACATTAGCATGAACAAGTAGAATTTGGAATTTTAAAAACAGTACCATTGAGGGAGGAGTCAAGATGGCGGAGAAGTAGCAGGCTGAGACTACTTCAGCTAGCCGGAGATCAACTAGATAGCTTATCTAAAGATTGCAAACACCTGAAAATCCATCAGCAGATCGAAGAGAAGAAGAACAGCAATTCTGGAAACAGAAAAACAACCACTTCCAGAAAGGTAGGACCGGCGGAGAAGTGAATCCAAAGCGACGGGAAGATAGACCCCGGGGGGAGGGGCCGGCTCCCGGCAAGTGGCAGAGCAACGGCGCACAAAATCAGGACTTTTAAAAGTCTGTTCCGCTGAGGGACATCGCTCCAGAGGCTACCCGGGGCGAAGCCCACGCGGGGTCAGCGTGGCCTCAAGTCCCGCAGGGTCACAGAAGGATCGGGGGTGTCTGAGTGTCGCAGAGCTTGCGGGTATTGGAACGGGAAAGCCGGCTACAGAGACAGAGCCAACAGTAAGCTCACAGCTCGGTGTTACCTTGAACCGGTCGCAGGCTCGGTGAGCTCGGAGCACGGCCGGAGGTCAGGCAGACGGGAGTAAATGGGCGCTGTTCTCTGAGGGCGCACTGAGGAGTGGGGCCCTGGGCTCTCGGCTCCTCCAGGCCGGAGACCCGGAGGCCGCCATTTGTATTCCCGTCCTCCGGAACTCTACGGAAAGCGCTCAGGGAACAAAAGCTCCTGAAAGCAAACCCGAGCGGATTACTCACCCCGCCCCTGGTAAGGGCGGTGCAATTCCACCTGGGGCAAAGACACTTGAGAATCACTACACCAGGCCCCTCCCCCAGAAGATCAACAAGAAATCCAGCCGAGACCAAGTTCACCTACCAAGGAGTGCGGTTTCAATACCAAGGAGAGCAGCAGAATTCCAGAGGAGAAAGCCAAGCACGGAACTCATGGCTTTTTCCCTGTGATTTTTTTTTAGTCTTGCAGTTAATTTAATTTTTTTCTTTTTCATTTTTTGTTTTTTTTCTCGCCTTCTGGTAAATTATTTTTTAACTTTTACCTTTTTCTTTTTTAACGTTTTTTAACTCGTTTATCCAACATACATATTTTTTCTTTTTTATATTTTTCTTATTTGTTTTTTTTTTTAATTCTTTTCTTTTTTTTTCTTTTTTCTTTTTTTTTCTTTCTTCCTTTTTGAACCTCTTTTTATCCCCTTTCTCCCCCATCACGATTTGGGATCTCTTCTAATTTGGTTAAAGCATATTTTCCTGGGGTTGTTGCCACCCTTTTAGTATTTTACTTGCTCCTACATATACTCTTATCTGGACAAAATGACAAGACAGAAAAATTCACCACCAAAAAAAGAACAAGAGGCAGTACCGAAGGCTAGGGACCTAATCAATACAGACATTGGTAATATGTCAGATCTAGAGTTCAGAATGACAATTCTCAAGGTTCTAGCCGGGCTCGAAAAAGGCATGGAAGATAATAGAGAAACCCTCTCGAGAGATATAAAAGCCCTTTCTGGAGAAATAAAAGAACTAAAATCTAACCAAGTTGAAATCAAAAAAGCTATTAATGAGGTGCAATCAAAAATGGAGGCTCTCACTGCTAGGATAAATGAGGCAGAAAAGAAGTAGTGATATAGAAGACCAAATGACAGAGAATAAAGAAGCTGAGCAAAAGAGGGACAAACAGCTACTGGACCACGAGGGGAGAATTCGAGAGATAAGTGACACCATAAGACGAAACAACATTAGAATAATTGGGATTCCAGAAGAAGAAGAAAGAGAGAGGGGAGCAGAAGGTATACTGGAGAGAATTATTGGGGAGAATTTCCCCAATATGGCTAAGGGAATGAGCATCAAAATTCAGGAGGTTCAGAGAACGCCCCTCAAAATCAATAAGAATAGGCCCACACCCCGTCACCTAATAGTAAAATTTACAAGTCTCAGTGACAAAGAGAAAATCCTGAAAGCAGCCCAGGAAAAGAAGTCTGTAACATACAATGGTAAAAATATTAGATTGGCAGCTGACTTATCCACAGAGACCTGGCAGGCCAGAAAGAGCTGGCATGATATTTTCAGAGCACTAAACGAGAAAAACATGCAGCCAAGAATACTATATCCAGCTAGGCTATCATTGAAAATAGAAGGAGAGATTAAAAGCTTCCAGGACAAACAAAAACTGTGGTTTCAATACCGCAAAAAGAATGTGCAAACACCAAACCAGCTCTACAGGAAATATTGAAAGGGGTCCTCTAAGCAAAGAGAGAGCCTACAAGTGGTAGATCAGAAAGGAACAGAGACCATATACAGTAACAGTCACCTTACAGGCAATACAATGGCACTAAATTCATATCTCTCAATAGTTACCCTGAATGTTAATGGGCTAAATGCCCCTGTCAAAAGACACAGGGTATCAGAATGGATAAAAAAACAAAACCCATCTATATGTTGCCTCCAAGAAACTCATTTTAAGCCCGAAGACACCTCCAGATTTAAAGTGAGGGGGTGGAAAAGAATTTACCATGCTAATGGACATCAGAAGAAAGCAGGAGTGGCAATCCTTATATCAGATCAATTAGATTTTAAGCCAAAGACTATAATAAGAGATGAGGAAGGACACTATATCATACTCAAAGGGTCTGTCCAATAAGAAGATCTAACAATTTTAAATATCTATGCCCCCCAAACGTGGGAGCAGCCAACTATATAAACCAATTAATAACAAAATCAAAGAAACACATCAACAATAATACAATAATAGTAGGGGACTTCAACACTCCCCTCACTGAAATGGACAGATCATCCAAGCAAAAGATCAGCAAGGAAATAAAGGCCTTAAACGACACACTGGACCAGATGGACATCACAGATATATTCAGAACATTTCATCCCAAAGCAACAGAATACACATTCTTCTCTAGTGCACATGGAACATTCTCCAGAATAGATCACATCCTCGGTCCTAAATCAAGACTCAACCGGTATCAAAAGATTGGGATCATTCCCTGCATATTTTCAGACCACAATGCTCTAAAGCTAGAACTCAACCACAAAAGGAAGTTTGAAAAGAACCCAAATACATGGAGACTAAACAGCATCCTTCTAAAGAATGAATGGGTCAACCGGGAAATTAAGGAAGAATTGAAAAAAATCATGGAAACAAATGATAATGAAAATACAACGGTTCAAAATCTGTGGGACACAACAAAGGCAGTCCTGAGAGGAAAATATATGGCGGTACAAGCCTTTCTCAAGAAACAAGAAAGGTCTCAGGTACACAGCCTAATCCTACACCTAAAGGAGCTGGAGAAAGAACAAGAAAGAAACCCTAAGCCCAGCAGGAGAAGAGAAATCATAAAGATCAGAGCAGAAATCAATGAAATAGAAACCAAAAAAACAATAGAACAAATCAACGAAACTAGGAGCTGGTTCTTTGAAAGAATTAATAAAATTGATAAACCCCTGGCCAGACTTATCAAAAAGAAAAGAGAAAGGACCCAAATAAATAAAATCATGAATGAAAGAGGAGAGATCACAACTAACACCAAAGAAATACAAACTATTATAAGAACATACTATGAGCAACTCTACGCCAATAAATTTGACAATCTGGAAGAAATGGACGCATTCCTAGAAACATATAAACTACCACAACTGAACCAGGAAGAAGTAGAAAGCCTGAACAGACCCATAACCAGTAAGGAGATTGAAACAGTCATTAAAAATCTCCAAACAAACAAAAGCCCAGGGCCAGATGGCTTCCCGGGGGAATTCTACCAAACATTTAAAGAAGAACTAATTCCTATTCTCCTGAAACTGTTCCAAAAAATAGAAATGGAAGGAAAACTTCCAAACTCATTTTATGAGGCCAGCATCACCTTGATCCCAAAATGAGACAAGGATCCCATCAAAAAAGAGAGCTATAGACCAATATCCTTGATGAACACAGATGCGAAAATACTCAACAAAATACTAGCCAATAGGATTCAACAGTACATTAAAAGGATTATTCACCACGACCAAGTGGGATTTATTCCAGGGCTGCAAGGTTGGTTCAACATCCGCAAATCAGTCAATGTGATACAACACATCAATAAAAGAAAGTACAAGAACCATATGATACTCTCAATAGATGCTGAAAAAGCATTTGACAAAGTACAGCATCCCTTCCTGATCAAAACTCTTCAAAGTGTAGGGATAGTGGGCACATACCTCAATATCATCAAAGCCATCTATGAAAATCCCACCGCAAATGTCATTCTCAATGGAGAAAAACTGAAAGCTTTTCCGCTAAGGTCAGGAACACGGCAGGGATGTCCATTATCACCACTGCTATTCAACGTAGTACTAGAGGTCCTAGCCTCAGCAATCAGACAACAAAAGGAAATTAAAGGCATCCAAATCGGCAAAGAAGAAGTCAAATTATCACTCTTCGCAGATGATATGATACTATATGTGGAAAACCCAAAAGACTCCACTCCAAAACTGCTAGAACTTGTACAGGAGTTCAGTAAAGTGTCAGGATATAAAATCAATGCACAGAAATCAGTTGCATTTCTCTACACCAACAGCAAGACAGAAGAAAGAGAAATTAAGGAGTCAATCCCATTTACAATTGCACCCAAAACCATAAGATACCTAGGAATAAACCTAACCAAAGAGGCACAGAATCTATACTCAGAAAACTATAAAGTACTCATGAAAGAAATTGAGGAAGACACAAAGAAATGGAAAAATGTTCCCTGCTCCTGGATTGGAAGAATAAATATTGTGAAAATGTCTATGCTACCTAAAGCAGTCTACACATTTAATGCAATTCCTATCAAAGTACCATCCATCTTTTTCAAAGAAATGGAACAAATAATTCTAAAATTTATATGGAACCAGAAAAGACCTCGAATAGCCAAAGGGATATTGAAAAAGAAAGCCAACGTTTGTGGCATCACAATTCCGGACTTCAAGCTCTATTACAAAGCTGTCATCATCAAGACAGCATGGTACTGGCACAAAAACAGACACATAGATCAATGGAACAGAATAGAGAGCCCAGAAATAGACCCTCAACTCTACAGTCAACTAATCTTCGACAAAGCAGGAAAGAATGTTCAATGGAAAAAAGACAGCCTCTTCAATAAATGGTGTTGGGAAAATTGGACAGCCACATGCAGAAAAATGAAGTTGGACCATTTCCTTACACCACACACAAAAATAGACTCAAAATGGATGAAGGACCTCAATGTGCGAAAGGAATCCATCAAAATCCTTGAGGAGAACACAGGCAGCAACCTCTTCGACCTCAGCCGCAGCAACATCTTCCTAGGAACAACGCCAAAGGCAAGGGAAGGAAGGGCAAAAATGAACTATTGGGATTTCATCAAGATCAAAAGCTTTTGCACAGCAAAGGAAACAGTTAACAAAATCAAAAGACAACTGACAGAATGGGAGAAGATATTTGCAAACGACATATCAGATAAAGAACTAGTGTCCAGAATCTATAAAGAACTTAGCAAACTCAACACCCAAAGAACAAATAATCCAATCAAGTAATGGGCAGAGGACGTGAACAGACATTTCTGCAAAGAAGACATCCAGATGGCCAACAGACACATGAAAAAGTGCTCCATATCACTCGGCATCAGGGAAATACAAATCAAAACCACAATGAGATATCACCTCACACCAGTCAGAATGGCTAAAATCAACAAGTCAGGAAATGACAGATGCTGGCGAGGATGCGGAGAAAGGGCAACCCTCCTACACTGTTGGTGGGAATGCAAGCTGGTGCAGCCACTCTGGAAAACAGCATGGAGGTTTCTCAAAATGTTGAAAATAGAACTGCCCTATGACCCAGCAATTGCACTATTGGGTATTTACCCTAAAGATACAAACGTAGTGATCCAAAGGGGCACGTGCACCCGAATGTTTATAGCAGCAATGTCCACAATAGCCAAACTATGGAAAGAACCTAGATGTCCATCAACAGATGAATGGATCAAGAAGATGTGGTATATATACACAATGGAATACTATGCAGCCATCAAAAGAAATGAAATCTTGCCATTTGCAACAACATGGATGGAACTAGAGCGTGTCATGCTTAGTGAAATAAGTCAAGCAGAGAAAGACAACTATCATATGATCTCCCTGATATGAGGAAGTGGTGATGCAACATGGGTGTTAAGTGGGTAGGAGAAGAATAAATGAAACAAGATGGGATCAGGAGGGAGACAAACCATAAGTGACTCTTAACCTCACAAAACAAACTGAGGGTTGCTGGGGGGAGGGGGTTTGGGAGAAGGGGGTGGGATTATGGACATTGGGGAGGTTATGTGCTTTGGTGAGTGCTGTGAAGTGTGTAAACCTGGTGATTCACAGACCTGTACCCCTGGGGATAAAAATATATGTTTATAAAAAATAAAAAATTAAAAAAAAAGTACCATTTATGGTAGCTCAGAAAAAATGAAATACTTGTGTATAAATCTCATATAGTATGTGCAAGATCTCTGTGCAGAAAACTGCAAAATACTGATAATGAAAGAAATCAAAGACCTAAATAAGTGGGGAGATACACCATATTAAAATGTCATTATTATCCTTTACATACATTGTTGGATTCAATTTACTGAAATTTGGTAAGGAATGTTTCACATCTATATTCGTGAGAGACACTGATGTTTAGTTTTCTTGTGATGTCCTTGTTTGGTTTTGATATTGGTATTTGATTATGGAGATAATACTTGCCTTGGGAAATGAGGTGAAGGCATTCCTTCTCAGTTTTCTCTAAGAATTTGTGAAGCATTGGTATTCTTTCTTAAATTTTGGTAGAGTGTACAAGTGAAGCCATCTGGAACCTGGTGTTTCTTTTGTGGAAAAGTGTTTAGCTAAAACAAAATAAGTCAGTCAAGAAAGACAATCATCATATGATCTTACTGATATGAGGAAATTGTGAAACAAGACAGGATCGTAGGGGAAGGGAGGGAAAAATGAAACAAGATGAAACCAGAGAGGGAGACAAACCACAAGAGGCTCTTAATCTCAGGAAACAAACTGACGGTTGCTGGAGGCGGTGGGGGTGGGAAGTATGGGGTGGCTGGATGATGGACTTTGGGGAGGGTATGTGCTATGATGAGGGTATGTGCTGTGAATTGTGGAAGACTGATGAATCACAGACTGGTACCCCTGAAACAAATAATATATTATATGTTAATTAAAAAAAAAAGTAGAGAGGGAAAACCTAGAATGAACGGTAAACAAATGACTTTTATTAAATGAAATTTTCAGTATAAAAAAGATGTTTAGCTAAAATTTGTTTCTTTTATAGAAATAAGGCTACTCAGATTATTTTTCTTCTTGTGTCTGCATTGGTATTTTGTGTCTTTCAAAAATTTGTCCATTTCATCTTTTTCAAATTTATTAACATAAAATTGTTTACAATAGTCTCATTATCTTTTTAAGGTTATAGCATTCTTTGCAATATCCCCTCTTTTGTTCTTTATATTGATAATTCCTTTTTCCCTCGTCTGTCCAGCTAGAGGTTTATCAGGTTTTTGTTTTTGTTTTTGTTTTTAATCTTTTCAGAAAAGCAGCTTTTGGTTTCATTGATTTCTCCCCCTATTTTCCATTTCTCTATTTCAGGAATTGGCAAACTGTTTCCACAAAGGGCAAGATAGATATTTTAAGTTTTGTAGGCCATTCAGGCTCTGTGGCAGGCAGCTACTTAACTGTGCTATGCCACAGCCTGAAAGCAGGTATAGACAATATGTAAGCAAGTAGGCATGGCCATCTTCCAGTAACGTTCTGTTTATTACACAGAGAGCGGGTTGGATTTGGTCCACAGGCCATAATTTGCCTCTCCCTACTCTATCATTAATTTCTAGTTGTTCACCTGAGTGTGTAAGCATGGACATGTGTGTGTGCTGTGTGTTTAGCTTTTTTCTCTGCTCCCTAGCTTATACGTTAAATTGGCTTGGCCCAAGAACTAATTGATCTGTTTACCAATTTTGTAGTAAGGGTTGTGGGGCCTTAGAACTGTAGCTCATGCTACCATACTGTTCAAACCTGAGGATGCATGGGTATATTCTAACATTCCAAGAAGGGGAATCACTTGCCTGTCTTGCTAAACAAGTCTATTGTTGGAAATATTTCATGAACTCCCCCTCATATTCTGTCTTAGTGGTTAAGAGAGGGATACCTCTTCCCTAGATGAGGCTAAAGATGTTTGTCACTCCTTCCCCTCCCAGAGGCAGCCTTTTTTTTTTTTTTTTTTTTTTTTTTGGTTCAAACCTCAGGACTCATTTTCTGATCAGTGTATTAATCTAAGAAGAATAAGACCACACACTCTTACATTTGAGGCCTTAGGCCATAGTAAGAAAACAATCTCATCAGTTAGGTATAATCTACAAGCTTAATTAGCTTAAGTCTACCAAAAGAAAGGTTAAATTTGGAGAAAATTACGTGAATTTATTTTTTTTTAAAGATTTTATTTATTTATTTGACAGAAATTACAAGTACACTGAGAGGCAGGCAGAGAGAGAGAGAAGGAAGCAGGCTCCCTGCTGAGCAGAGAGCCCGATGCGGGACTCGATCCCAGGACCCTGAGATCATGACCTGAGCCGAAGGCAGCGGCTTAACCCACTGAGCCACCCAGGCGCCCGAAAATTACTTGAATTTAGACCCCATTCCCACTTCCTACCAGTATCTTTGAGTGGTTCCTTACTGTGCTCCAGGTTTCAGTGTCACTTCCACCAAGAAGCCTTCCCTGATCTTTGCAGTATTAGACAAGTGCATGTCATGCTTTCTCAGTCCTGTTTTTCCTCTGTCACACCACAGTGAAATGTAATTGTGTGACCGCTTCAAGATTAGGTAGTGTGTCTTATTCCTGTCTGACCCTGATACCCTGCAGAGTACATGCACATTGTAGGTGCTCAGTAGATGTTTGCTAAATTACAAAGACTGACACTGGTTCAGTATTCTTTATACAGTCCTTTCACCGTTACATTGCCCTCCTGCTAGTCTGGCTATGAAATTCCCAACAGCTGACAGGAAAGTCCCCCCAGTACCAATGTGGTGATTATCTTCAAGTCACACTGTCTTGCCAAATGTTATAGTCTCCCTCCAGTCTCATTAGGCCAAGCTTGACTAAGCTCCTTCACACATTTTCCTTACCTTTCTGTTCCTCTAATCAGGTTTTTAAAAAGTCATG
Source organism: Mustela erminea (assembly GCF_009829155.1). NCBI lineage: Eukaryota > Metazoa > Chordata > Mammalia > Carnivora > Mustelidae > Mustela > Mustela erminea. The sequence goes on from NC_045614.1 coordinate 95,523,329, forward strand.
AAATCCTAAATTTACATGGCTAGTGGACCAGGGTACAGGCCTTCACCCAGAAGGTCATGAGCTCAGGAGCAAGCAGCATTTGGAGGTGGAGGGAGGGAGTTTCAGCACCTATGATGCTTCCACCAAAAAGACTACACTTTTGAACAAACCTTGTTGGGTTAGTAACAAGAGCTTCTTTTAGAAATGAAATAATAACAATTCACGTTTTCCCTTTGATTGATGTACATAAGACATAGCTGCCTTTACCCAGTGATGCCCCAAAAGAAACTACTGAAATGTTTGGGTTCTCTTTTGCCTAAGGTAGACTTTTCTTGGCAGTAATGTCAGGAGATAAGAAATCAGGGCATTCAGAATAGAACCTCTGAGAATCCATGTGCTTCAGGTAGAAATTGCCCAAGTTCTTGAGAGAGCTTGCATCTGGAAACTTCAGAGCTTTCCTGATCACTGGCCCTTTGTTCTTTTCCAGACACTGTGCATCTTAGCCAACATAGCAGATGGAACAACAGCAAAAGAACTTATTATGACCAATGATGACATCCTGCAGAAAATCAAGTATTACATGGTAGGCCTTTGTCCTTTCACTGCTCTGTGGTAGCTGCATTAAAAGGCTCAAAACAAATTGTGCAGAGATTTAAAAAAAAGAATAGACTACTCTGTAGCAGATCCAAGGAACTCTCTTTCATCCCGAGGAAAAAGAAACAGACATGAAGGCCTTGAAGCTTATGCCATTTGGGCAGTATTACCACCCATTCATTGCCCCATTCCCTGCCTTCGTTGTTTTCTGATTGCCTCCTTCTTAATCAGTGAAGACTTGGGCTCTTGGTTTTCTTTCAGTGTATCCACATCCCTGTCTTCCCTCTCAAGGCTTCTATCTGATGTACATTACCTCTTAAACCCTCGGCACCTCTGGCACTTGTTCTTTGACTGGTTTGCTTGCACAAACACCTCAGCCACCTACTGCCACAGCCATCCCATGGATCTTGTCATCACCAGAAACTGCCCATTGCCAAACCTAGCAATCTTTTCATTCTCTCCGTGTCTCCTAGCAAAACCATAGCTGTGGGTGAGTCTGTCTTCTTTTTGCCTGCCTGTCAGCAACTGCAGAGAAAGGCATAGAACCAACCTGATTGGTTTCGTGTTAATTTCCTGTTTACAAATTTCCCTGTGGGTACTCAGCACTGCTTACTACCCACTTGTGATTCTCCTGCAAGCTGACACCTCCCTTCTCTTTGAGAATGGGTTTTTACCTTCTCATTCTTTAAACCTTGAGTTTTCTCTCCCTCATCACTCTTAGTGGTGACCTCACCTTTTGTTTCGTTAAGAGAATAGAAGCCACAGTCCATCAGTTGGCTCCCTTTTGCACCTTGAATAACATCCATATCCCCCTTGTGATGACCTATGAAGTCTTGCATGACCTGACTCATCAGTATCCTAGCTCCTCTCATTCTCCTTACCTTTGTTCATTACACTGACTCCTATTCCTGGAAAAGGCCATGCATGTTTTTCCTGTCTCAGGATCTTTGCACATGCTGGCTAATCTGCCTGGAACACTTTTCTCCTCTATCCTTCATGGCATGCCTTTTCATCTCTCAGATCTGAGCTCAACTGACAACTTCCTTGTGTGCTCTTATCTATGTGAGTTATTCATTGTTACTGCATTCTGTTCCCCTCGGAGCAGTAGCTCAATTATAGTGATACACATGTGTTTGTTTGTATGCCTGAGTGTAAGTTCCATGAGGGCAAAGCTTCATGTGTTTTGTGCACATTTTTGTATGTCACCTTGGACGATGCCTGGAATTTAGGATGTACTCAGTAAATATTTGTTGAATGAAAACTTCCTGCTTCAACAAGGAACTCTCTATCTTTCCAATACCAGATCCACGTAGCCTCCCTAATCTTTTCAAAGTTACTCTTGATTTCCCATATCCACTGAGATATACCTATTTCTGCGATGCTTTTCAGAGCCAGACTTCTTAAAAGTGTCTTTTGCACATGCTGTCTCCTTCCTCGCCTTTAAATTTTTTCTTACCCATTTCATCTGGCCTCCACTATCATCGGTCAACTGAAACTTCTCTGCTTAAGATCTCCAGTGACCTCCATGATGCCACATCCAAAGGACCATTTTCTCTCCTGATCTCACCTCACTTACAGCAGCCTTCAACACAGCTGACCATTTCCTCCTCCTGGAAACATTCCTTTTTCTTGGCTTTCAGTACACCATCCCTCCCTGCTTAGTCCTAGCCCCTCTTCTTTTCTCTCCTACACAGCCTCCTGAGGTCTGTGATCTTTGTTGCACAATGGCATTTTCCAGGGAGTTTTCAAAGATGATTGCCTTGTCCCTTTCCTTTCAAGATTCTGTTTAATAGGTCTGGGTTATAGCCTGGACATCAGGGGTTTTAAAAGTTCCCCAGGCAGGTTGCATGGATGGCTTAGACATTTAAGTGCCTGCCTTCAACTCAGGTCATGATCCCAGGGTCCTGGGATTGAGCCCCTAATCAGGCTCCGTGCTTAGTGGGGAGCCTGCTTCTCCCTCTCCCTTTGCCCTTCTTCCCACTCATTCTCTCAATCTGTCTCTCTCTCCCCCTCAAATAAATAAAATCTTTAAAAATATTAAAGTTTCCCAGGCAGTTCTTATGTACAGCTAGAGTTGAGAACCACTGTTTTAGGAGAATCTCATCCACTCTTATGGCTTTTACTATCAACTCTATGCTTTTTTGGTTTCTGGGTTCTGGTCAGTTTTGATAAATAGAATAAGCATTACAGTATTTACACTTTCCATAGCATCGTCAATAGAAAGCACAACCACAATAATGGTTACTGACCTTCAAAAGCCATGACAATAAGCTTTCATGATGGTACTTGCAGCTTTACAGATGCTGGTTCTTTTCCTAATGGGGGTAGAGGGTAGAGGAGCAAGGTAAGAGGGTCCCATGGAGGGTGTACTTCCAGACTTGTCTTCTGAACTCTGGACTCCTGTATCCTCCTGCCTACTTTACATCTCCATGCACCTGTCTCATGCTTCCTGAAGTTGATGTTTAAAAATGAATTCTTAAATATCTCCCCCAAACCTAAATTTCTTCTCTCCTATTCTTTCTTGTCTTAGTACAGTGCCTCTGCCATCTATCCTGTTGCTCAAACCTGGGAGTCAGTCTTGATTTCTTCAGCTTTTTCACCTCATTAATCTGATTTATCAGCGGGTCCTATCAGCCTTTCCTCAAAACCTCATCTTGATTCTTTTTGCTTCTTTCTATCACCACTGCCCTCACCCTGGACCAAGCCATGGCATCTTATGCCTGATTGACCATAAAAGCCTCCTAGACCCCTTTGCACTGTTATCCAATCCCTTCAGCCCAGGTGACCTTCTAAAAATGTAAATCACGTCTTCACTTCTCACTCCTTAAATCCTTTAGGAGCTCCCTGTCAACTCAGAGCGAAATCTAAGTCCTTTCCCTAGGGCCCACAAGGGCCCACAATTTAGCCACATCTACTTCCTTGAACTAATGTTGCTGCACTTTGTCTTCTTAGTATGCAGGAGCTCTACAGCTCCTTACCTCAGACCCTTTCAGGAACGTTTCCTTCTTCTCAGTGCCCCTAGGGCCCTGCTCTTTGCACAGCTGGCACCTTCCTGTCCTTTGTCTGCTTAAATGTTGCCTCCTTCAAAAAGATCTCCAGTTTTCTCCACAGAATTTGTTTCCTTAAAAAAATGTGTATTGAATGAACTTAACATTGTAAGCACTTATTTTTTTTCCTCTGTATAAGTTCATTTATTCAACAAATTGCCCCCATTCATGACCTGAGGCTGAAAGCAATGATAAATTTTGTTCCATCTTGTCTTTGTGGAGCCTGAACTGGGCATGTCTTTAAAAGTCTTGGCAGGTAAAAGGAAAAGAGAATCACCAGCCATAGAATTCTAGTGAAGAAAGCCATGTCGTCTACTTCTTGTCTCTGCATAGTTGAAATATAGGCCTACTTGGCAAAATAAGTACATCTCATCCATCAAGAAACTGTTGAACATACTATACCACTGATAATTCCCTAGATATGCATGTTATTTAAAAGTACTGGAGAGTTTTTTTAATTGACCAATAGGAAAACCATTTATAGAGATTGTTTTACTATTGGATCCTCTGTTGTGTAGGAAAAAGCACTCCCTATAGCTAAATGATCCAACTTAAAGAAAAGTAAGAATTGTGTTTCAGAGGAATAGGAGGCCCTTTAGCAATAGTAGAAACATTAGATGAATCAAGTAAAGACTCAGGTTTTGGGGGACAAGGCCCCCCAGATAAGGGTAATTTGAATCATAATCAGTAATCAATGGCCAAAAACCAAAGCCGCATTCATCTAATTTATTGGCGCCTGGTGACCTGAAAGTTTCCTGATGTAGATCAAGCATAGCCTAAGTGTAAAGCATAGACCCGTCTGATGCCAGTTTGTGTGCATGGATAGAGTGATGTTTGCAAACTGCAGTTGTAGCCCTAGAGGTGTCTTGTTTGGCCTGTCAGACGGTTTCTAAAATTTGAATGTGAATGTCTTTTGGCAAGTCTTCACTCCCCAGTTTACCAAATTTCCACCACTCTCTTGTCTTTAGCATAACCCATTTACCCATTAGTGATGAGTTTGTGCCCCTCAAGACATTTGAGTTTGAGGGCCTTGCTTCACACTTCTAATCTATTAGAATTGTCTATGGTATGTTACCAAAAAAATTCCTCAAATCAGATTGCCTCCATATTTTTTTCTTTTTCTGCATCAATTAGGGTCATTCACATGTGAAACTTCAGCTTGCCGCTATGTTTTGTATATCAAACCTCATATGGAATGAAGAGGAAGGTAAGAGATTGGTGAGATCTGTTTTGTGGAAAATTATGGGAGGGAAGGTAGCAGATGCCCCTGAGATCCTAGGTGCAGGCATCACTCAGTGGGTCCTGAACATCCAACCAAGTCACCTTGGTATAAGAATCCATATAGGGACTAGCCAGAGTTGGCTCAACAGTTAACACTGAGCCCCATCTTGAAGTCAGCACTGCAGGAGATTACAGAGGATGGGGATAAAGGAGACCCCAGAGAAACAAGTGGCAGTCTGTGCCCTTGAGAGAGCTGGGGAGGAGGTTGGGGGATGAACTCGAAGAAGATGAGAGGTGGTAGTGGTTGGGCAGATTCGTCTTTCATTGTGTGCAGAGGGGCACATGTAAGGATTACAGGCACATAAGCTTAATGGAGGAGAGAGTGCCTTGGTGAGAAATGAGAAATACACTGTGACTAGGGAAGCAGTCAGTCTATAAGGTGGTTTCTATGGATCAGAGGTTCTCCACCTTGACTGCATATTAGTGTCACCTGAGGAATTTTGCACCAGACCAGTTTAATGAGAATTTCTGGGGGGAGAGGGGGTGGGTTACAGGCACAAGTTTGTTTTTGTTTTTGTTTTAATTCTCCAGCTGATTCCGATGTAGCAAATAGATGTGGAATAGTGGTGGTTCTCAGTGCTGGGCTGACTGCATAAGAATCACCTAGGGAACTTTTTAAAATGCAGATTTCTGGTTTTTACACCTAGAGATTCTGGTTCACTGGGTCTAGAGATAAGTGCATGAGTGAGTCACTGCAGGTTCTTCACAGGAAGGAAAGACTCCAGGAGGATTACTCTACCCAGCAGCTGTGTCTAGAACAAAGGAAGGAGGAGAAATTGGATTCAATATGTAGGCCTAGAGACTAAGTATCATCCAGATGCCAGGGAAACAGAGCCACCCCCAAGGAGGTCCTAGTCTAGTTGGAAGATAGAGCAGTATGAAGTTGGAACTGCCACGTGCTAACCAGGAGGCAGCAGGAAGTGCTGGGAGGTCAGAGGACAGTGGAAGAGAACAGAAGGGGGAAAACAAGACCTGTCTGGAGTAGAAAGAGCCTGGGTTGATATGCCCAGACAGAAGAAATGAAGATGGGCCGATGGCAGTGGGCCTTGTGCCAGGCTAAGGAATCTGACCTTGACCTATAGTCCATGGAGAAATTAATCTATCAGCAGAATCCAGGATGGACTGCAGGAAGGAGGGTCAAGGAGCAGAGAGACCAGTTAGAATGTTGTTAGAGGATCTAAGCATGAGACAATCCAGCTTCACTGGGGACTAGGGGTTTAGAAGGGTGGGGAGTAAAGGACCCTGGCAATGCTCTAGATTGTTGATTGCACATCAAGGAGACCAACTACCTGGGTCATGTTCCCAGTAACCTGTTAGCGTTAATCTCTTAGGTTCACAAGAACGCCAGGATAAATTACGAGACATGGGCATCGTAGATATTCTACACAAACTGAGTCAGTCACCAGATTCAAACCTTTGTGACAAGTAAGTATCAAAAGGGCCTTGTATGTTGGGTTCTTTTATGAAAGGGTTTAGCTTGCTTAGTAATTTACACTGCCAAACTTAAAATCTTATAGATGCCTTTTTTTTTTTCCTAAGATTTTACTTATTTATTTATTTGACAGAGAGAGAGAGAGAGCAAGAGAGGGAACACAAGCAGTGGGAAAGAGAGAGGCAGAAGCAGGCATCCTGCTGAACAGGGAGTCCGATGTGGGACTCAATCCCAGGACCCCAGGTTCATGACCTGAGCCAAAGGCAGATGCTTAACTAACTGAGCCATCCAGGACTCAAAATCTTTTAGATTCTTGAATTCCCTTCTTAATCTTCTGTGAGCCAACTCTTGTCGCTTTTAAGTAAGAAATAAACTAATAATTTGCAAACTTTTAAAGGTTTTCATCTTATTGTGAGTTAACATGAGCCTGAGCCATCTTAGTGTATATCTGGAGAGAATCCAGGGATCATTCTCTTGATGTTAAAATAGAAAGGAAGGCAAATAATAAAAACATCCATTATCTCAAAATCTCACTGAGCGCCTGCCTTGTGTAAGTCTGGTCCAGCTGCTGAGAATATGACAGTGACCACTGAGGTGTTCCTGTCTTCACCATTTACTGGGAGAGACAAGAATCATAATCAGAGATCCCTCTAACCTCAAAGTAGCCAAAAATGTTCTTCCTGTGTACCCTTCCTCCTACCACAGCTTCACTCTGCAGCTCACTTTCATGCTCCCTGACCATGTCCTCTAGGCATACCTGCCCCTTTGCAATGTCACATCTTCATGCATTTACACATTCTGTTCATCTGGTTTGCCATCCCAGTCCCCTCTCCTCTGAATTCCCCATTCATTCAGCATATTTTTTTTTAATACTAACCTCCACCAGGGACTGTTTTAGGCATTGGAGATAAAATGATGAATAAAATTGTTAAAGTCATTGCCCTTGTGGAACTTACATTCTAGCACAGAAAGAAGACCGTAAACAAGTGAATATGTAATATGATAGCCAGTCATGAGACGTACTATGAAGAAAAATAATAAGATGAAGGAATGAAGAGTAAGGAAGTTTCTTCTCAGATAGATTGGCCAGTAAAGGCCTCTCTGAGGATGTGACATTTGATCAAACATCTGGATGAAATGAGATAGTCTGCCAGGTAGATGTTCAGAAGACTAGTATTCTAGGCAGAGGGGACAGTGAGTGCAAGTCTCTGAGGCAGGAATGAGAGTGGCATGTTCAGGAAGACCAGTGGAGCTGCTGAAAAATAAATGAGGGGTAGGGTGATAAGAAGTGTACTCCAGGAGACAGTGGGGAGCAAGTGAAAAGCCTTGTCGGCCATAGTAGGAACTCTGGATTTTATTTAGAGTTTAATAGGAAGTCATTGGAGATTTTTGAGAAGAAGAGACCCTGTCTGACTTGAATTTGTATAAAATCAGTCTGGTGACTCTGTAGAGAATCACCTGGGCAGGACCAGAAGCAGGGAGAACAGTTCAAGGCTATTGTAGTCCTGTAGGTATGAGACGAGGGTGGTAGTGGTCAAATTCAGAATTCAGTCTGAAGATAGAGACAACAGGATTTGCTCAGGGATTCAGTGTGTAGGATATTAAAGAGAGGAAAGGAAAATGCCTGGAGTTTTAGCCTGAGCAACTGGATAGGTGTTACCATTTACCAAGATAATGAGAAGTGGGTTGGGATAGGGAAAATCGAGGGTTCCTGTTTGGACATGCCAAGTTTTGGATGCTGTTCGATATCCAAGGGACTTGTCAGGATAGTGGGGCTAAGGGTGTAAACTAGGAGAGTATATAAAACCATGCAGCTGGATGAAGTCACCTAAGGAAAGTAAGAGGAAAGAAGATAGGAGGGCTAAGGACTATGCTCTGAAGCCCTCAAACATTTAGGGGAAAGTGAAAGATCCAGTAAAGGAAAGGAAGGAACAATCAGTGAAGCAGGCCTAGAGACCCAGGCACAGGAGTTGTCCTGAAAGCAAGGGAAGAGAATGCCTGGACAATGGCCATTTACCCTTCACAAATCTTATCCGGTTGTCACCTTCTCCAAAAGGTCTTGCCTGACCCATTCTCCACCCTAGGCTTTGTCAGGGGACCCCTTCTGCCAGGGACTCCTGTAGCACCCATAGGACATACCACACTGTGTCATGGCTGTCAGCTTCCTTGTCTGCCCCACTGAAGGGAAGAGGCGCTTGGTAATTGCTCCTCAGGTGAATGGCTGTGCCAGACTCTGGAGCACACAGAGCAGGCTGGGGCCCTGCCTCCCTGAATCTTGCCATCCAGTGGGTTAAAGAAGACAAATCCCCTAAATAATTGCAGCCCAAGGCTGCTGCTCAGGTGAGTGTCCCATCAAAGGCAGATGAGAGCCAGGCACTTGCTGAAGGCTGGAACTGAGCTGTACTTTGAGGACTGGCCTCCATCTCCATAGCAGCAGTAGCAGCTGCAGACCTAAATGGTGGGCTCTGTCAGCCCATCTCCTAGCTAAGAGCCAGAGCACTCCCTGTGTTTCTTTTCTCATGTTCTTCCAGAAATGAAAATAGTTCTGCTTGAAATCTTTTCTAGGATGACCTGGAGCATTAAAAGTGGCCTCATTAGCAGGATGTACAATAGGTTTCAGCCCTGGCCTACACTGGCTTAGATCTGTCTGGTGCTGTTTCTCCATATTTGTATGGCACATAAATTTTCAGCAGTTCTTAAACCGCATTAAAAGAATCAAGGTTTGAGCTACCCTACCTAGTCCATCTAAGGAAAGATGACCTTGCCTTAAGGACCATCTATCTGAAAGACTCCTTAGATATTAAGAGATAGCAAGAGAAAAATAAGTTCAGGCTCTCTGAGGTCTAATATAACAAATGTAGACATCCCTGGAGAAGGATTCAGGAGGAGTCTGAATTGGTAGTTCTCATTTTAGTCAAAACCCTCATGTGGACCTTCCCACAATGGCACGTGGAGGTCTGTTACCTAAAGAAGATATCTCAGGTTCCTTCTGTCCTTAAGGCTTAATTAAGGCTTTGTGATCTTTTGACTTTCAAACACTTACAGATGAGGTGCTATTGCCAACCAGCCCTTTCCACCCCAGGCTTCAAGGGCCTTGGGATTGTGAGGTGAGGTAGATGGTCTTTAAGGGGTAGCCTGTGGCATCCTTCATACGCTTGTTTCTGTAGGAAAATGACCTTGTAGAATCCAACTCGCTTATAACTCAGAGACCATCTGTACAGGGCTTTCCATTTTGATGGATTAGACTATTTGCAGTTACTATATAGAGCCTTAGATAATTGCAAGAATATCTCTTAGTATCCACTTTTAAAACTGTAGGTCATATCCATTACTTGACCATAGAGACTGCACTTGCATCCAGCTTATTGCATGCCCAGTCTACCTTGGCTTACTTTCATCAGCTAATGGTAACTGAACATTTTACACGTTTCTTTCCATAACCTACTGGAGGAGACCGTTGCTAAAACCTAACTTCCTAATTCCCACAATTGTAGCCTCTTGAGAAATGTTATTAAGCTCATAATTGGAGTAGTAAAGGAGGCCTCCTCAGTCCCAGGTCAAAGAAAGACATTTGTACAAGGATCAGGATGGGTGAGGCCACTGCCCATATCACATCTTCTCTCCAACTAGCTACCTTCTTCCCCAGCCACCCTAACAACCCACATCCCCTGCTAGTCAGTGTCAGCAGGCATGATAAGAAGAACGAGATGAAACTATAACCTCCTGCCTCAATTTGAAGGCATTTGAACCATGAGACAGCTTTGGGTTGTGAGCTCTAGGCTCCCCATGCACTTTCTGATCAGCACCTGAATGCTGCTCCCTGGGTCAGTTTTCCTCTTAACTTCCCAGAATCCTAAGTGTCATCCCCAGTGTCCTACAGCACCAGCTAAAAACCTGCATGACAGTGGGAGAAAGTAAAGAATTCTGGATCCATCCTAGCCAAATGCCAGTGATGAAGGGAAACTATAGAATGTCACTGCAGCAGGTGTAAGGACAAGAACAGCCCTTCCTAAAAGAACTTCAGGAAGAGGAATGTAGGTAGTGTGGGTTTGAGGTTGCCTGCTGACCACAGATCTTTGCCCCTTATGGTAGTCGCCCAGTTGTGCTCACTCCAATTCCCTTTGGGGATCTTTTTACACCTCCCCTCCCTTACCATCTTTGAGCCACAGGATTTTTGCCTTATTTATGCCTTGTTTGTGAGATGATGGCTAACAGGAACTTTGTGATTTCAGGGCAAAGATGGCACTGCAGCAGTACCTGGCGTGATGGGAGCGCCCTGGGCACCTGCAAGCATCCCACATCCTTGTTAAAGGAAGTACAGGAACTAGCCTCATTTGATTCCTTCTATTTGCACAAGTCACCTTGGACTGCAGGGAGCTGTTTTGCAAAAGCAATTTGGTAGGCTTAGATCTCAAATTCATCTTGAGAACATTTTTTTGAGGTAGTAATTTCCTCAGAGGACTGTTGTGTTTTGTTTTGTTTTTTTTCTGAGCTACCTGGACTCTTTATTAGAACAATCAATCATTTTCCTTTGGACCTACAATTTTTTGCCTATGCTGCAGCCACTTTGTGAGTGAGAATGAATGTGTCTCTGCACACACAGGTGTGTGTGCATGTGTGTGCACGTGGGTCAGAATGAATGGATGTGTGTGTGTGTGAGGGATACCTCAAATTTTTCTTTTCTTATTTTGTGTGAAAATCTCTTTTCTACAGATTTTCCAGGGTTTAAGCATTGCTTGCTGTATAAAAAACTTTACTGAATTATATACAGTTTGAATGAAATGTTATTTTAAAAACAAAACAATTGTTAAGTGTTCCATAAAGGTTATGTTGAATTTTGGTCAGATGAATATTTGTAAGTAAAAAATATATGCATTTCTGAACCTCAACTTACATAGATTTTCTTTATAAAAAAAAAAAAAAAAAAAGAAAAAGAAAGAAAAAAAGGTTGGCTATAGTTGGCCTGAGTAACAGGCATGATATATGGTGCTGTGCAAAATAGTAAGCTAGCATCTTACTGCCGTCAATATCAGCAGGTACAGAGCCTCTTTTCAGCCTAATTCAATAAGCTCTCAGGCTTCCAAGTCAAATGGACAGGGTGGAGTGGAGTGAGGCAACAAATCATAGGATTTTTGAACCATCAAGGGGAAATAGAACTACTGATAGTGAAAACCCAGCCCTGACTCTGGCAGGCTGCACTTGGCAGGAACTGGGCACCAGGATCCTCCCAACAGCCCTAAATCCTGTCACTGGTGTAACGGTATCTGGCAGGATTTAGAGCCAGTCATGGAAACTTATGCTCAAACTAAAGTAAGTCATCACTTCCTGGAAACAAAGTCCGATCACCTTGTGCTTCCTGAAACAGCATATCACTGTGAAACTAAAGAATGCTCTACAGACTTATCTGTAGAAAGAAGTGAAGAACAGGATAGTTTAGAAAGCTGGTTTTCTCTTAGCTATACTGAGCTAATTCTACTAGTCACTCAGGACTGCTATTCAGTGTGCTTTTTTAAGACAAGATCAAAATTTGAGTAAGACGTGGCTGAGATCTTCTCCTGCATGAAGTCCAGAGCACTGAAGTTTGATCGAGGGAAAGGGACTCTCGCCAGAGGATGAAAGATGGCTTCTTGTACTGAGAGTGCTACTTCGCCCTTCTGCAGCCCTTAGCGTGGCACCCAGCTCCAGCTTCTGGGGCGGCTTCAAAGTGAACTTCGCAGAGGTTGCTCTTGACTGTTTGAAAGAACAACCAGCCTTCCTTTCCCTTTGCTAAAAGAAGTTCAGAGGCATTGCGGCCCAGAATCAAGGTCTGTGGCCCGGAAGCTTGCCATGAGTGTGCACCACTGGCAGAGTCCCAAGCCTACCAGCCACTCCTGATGGGGTTTGCTCACCCCACAGTCACCCCATCACCAACCTGCACCTTCCTTGGAGGATTTAAATATGTTTGATTGCAAATGAATGTTTTTAAGTGTATTTAATGCAGTTTTTCCTGTTCTCAGCATGACCACCCAAGATTCAAACACAGAGATTTCAAAGTTATTTTTTTCTCCCCAGAACATCACTAATTTAAAAGTCTGTCACAACAGGAACTTGGGTTTTGTGTGGACGTCAGTGCTAATGTGAGAACGCCAGTTTAAGGAGAATTAAATTTGTTGGGAATAAAGCCTTATATAGGCCCACTCATTGAAACTTCTAGTACTGAGAAAATATCCTTGGCTGGCATTTGTAATACACACACTATAGAGTTGGTATTTAAAAGTACCAGGTAAATATTAAGGAAACCAATAATGAATTGCTGAGACAATCTTGTACCCAGATAGCATTAGAAAGCTGAAAGCCCAATGAAATAAAATTTTCACACTTCAACTCTGTGGATAAATCTTGCCTGTGGCTATAAACAGATGGTCAAAGAAAAAGTGCTTTACTATAATTAACTTTTCTGATTTGAATGAAGGAAAAATGTATTTATTTAAACAAAGCTGTTTGCTGCTTTAGGCAGGTGCAGTGTTCAGTCAGCAAGGAAGTGGGAGGAATGGGGCGTGGTCTGTGTCTCCACCCGAGTCCTTCACTAAGCTTCTCGCTCTCTCTAATACTGCATTCTGTTTCTCCTTTTGTGCCCTGATTGTAACCCAAAATTTATGAACTAGAAAAGAATGTCCAATTTAATAAGTTGCATTTTTTTTCCTTAAGCACTTTATGCAGAACAATACATGTTCTTCTGGTAGTGTTTGGATAATATGATTTTAACACATGCTAATAAAAGCCAAGAAAAAAATCATGGCAACTTCTAAAAAGGAGTCTGTTTTCCAAATGTCTAGAACATTAGGAAACATTGGAAGATAACGTGTCCTGGCTTTTTGGAACCTATGCTTCTTGGTGAATAGTAGGCCAGGAAGTGACTGCATTTCAGAATGGGTGCCGGTGCCCTGTGGTGGTTACAGCTGTGCTACAGGGGCCATCGGCAGCAGTCTGGGAACCCTCTTCTTGGCCTCCTGAAGTCTAGCGGACCTTTTACAAGTGGCCACTCCCAGCCACCAGGACCTCCCCAGTGTTGTGCCCACTGCCTCCATCTTCTCCTCAGCCCCTTACGAATGCCACGCTTCCACTGTCACCACCCGCTGGACTTAGGCCAAGAATTTGGTGGATGAACAGCGGCCCCGTACACAAGCAGCTATTCCTCTGCAAGGAAGCCCAGGTGCTCTTCACGACTGCACACTGCCTTCTTTTCCCCATCTCTAAAACGTAGAGAAGCACCTCTTACCTCTAGGCCTCCCTAGAAACAGAAAGCCAGAGACATCTACCCCAGAGCATGGAGGATTGGGGAGAAAGTGAGTGGTGGTGAGGTGGTTGGCAGGGGAAGGAACTCCCTTGCCACAGGGCAAACAGGAAAGTGAGACCTGGGAAATGGGAGACTGACCCCAAGTTCTAATGGAGAGCTGACAGGAGGAGGTCCCAACACCTTGCCACCTGGGATAGGGGCTGGTGCTACCCCAGTCCTGCTCCTTTGCACATTTCTCCTGATTGCTGGGCAGAGAGGCGTGTGTCCATTTCCAGCAGGAGAGTAGTTTAGGTTTACTGCCTGGCCTCTGGAAAAATTGGGAACCCCCACCTCAAGGGCCACATCATGGCCTACGTAGCCACCTTTCCTCCCTTTATTTATGTAGCCCCTGACTCCTGGTCTTGGCTCTGCTGTGTACTTGGCCCTCTTGCTGAGTGGGGAGCCAGAGCCAGTGTTAGAAAGGAACCACCCGGGGCTCCTGGATGTCTCAGTGGGTTAAAGCCTCTGCCTTCGGCTCAGGTCCTAGGATCAAGCCCCGCATCGGGCTCTCTGCTCAGCAGGGAGCCTGCTTCCCCCTCTAGCTCTCTGCCTGCCTCTCTGCCTACTTGTGATCTCTCTCTCTCTCTCTCTCTCTCTCTCTGTGTCTGTCAAATAAATAAAATCTTTAAAAAAAAGAAAAAAGAAAGGAACCACCCTCTATTTCATGCAGCGGGGCCTGCCGTCCATCCTATTAGGCATTCACACCCAGGAGCTGAGAGGCCTTAATGGCCAAAACAGCACCCACCTGCATGCCCTGGTTTGCTCCCGTTGTAGGAAGCCAGACCCAGGGTCTGTGCCAAGGAGTTCCACCCTCAGAGTGGGCTGACGTTTTAGCCACTCTCACAAGATTTCTTTCCTCCAACACCACTCCCTCCCCTGCACCTCTATTCCTTCTGCTTTGAACCTTACAGATTCTGAAAAGAAATGTTCTACCAAGTTATAGATGGAAAGGGGGTGTCCCCACATTCCCCTCTATTGCCCCTCATGCCTTCCCCTCTGCCAGCCCCACTACTCCCAGCTACTTCCTGGGGAGACTCAAAGGCCATCACAGACAGCAACATGCATCACCCCTACAGTCTCAGTTCCCCCACCTACTCTTCCTCTCGCCCCATTGCTTTCAGAGGCTTTGGGCAAACCATTTCTCATCTCTTCAGTGATGGAAGATCCTTGGATTCCCAACTTCTGGGGAGATCAGATGGTGGTTACCCCTAAGTAGCTCATTCAGAGCCATGTAACACCTGTGCATGTAGAAGACCAGATGCAGGGTTCTAATGTTTCTCCAAGGCTTTGAATCCCCCTCTTGAGCCCACTCACAAGGGAAGAGCACAGCCCCATGGTGAATTCAGTTTTCCTGACATCCTGTCATGGAGGGACCCTCTGAGTACATTGTTTCTCATGGAGGTCAGTACAGATGCTATGAACACAATGGGCATGTATTTTTGCATCTAAAAGTGACAAAAAGTCATGAGGAATGCAGCCACCCACCCAGCATCACAGGCCTTTCTCCCCACTTCACACAGCCTGTTTCATCCTTCTGTCCCCAGTGCCTGCATGGCATTGGCATAAAGAGTAATGCACCCATGAAGAGCAGTCTTCTGGGAGCTAACTGCGCATTTAAAGAACTTCAAGTCACAAGCAAAGTCTTCTGGAGAAAACCAGCAAATGAAAGGAAGTCGCTAACATTTGCCTTGGGGAGTAGAACATCGCCTTTTCCTCAGAAAGGAAAGTGGATGCTTGGGCTTAGTGAATTTTCAAATAGACCAAAGAGCAAACAAGCAGGAGGGAATGGCTATCCATGTTAATACTCACAGAGGTAATAATAGTTACTTTTTATTGAGAACCTCATGAAATGTTCAACCTCAGGGGCACAGCCATGGAAGGATGGCTCAACCAGGTGATTTAGTGAAAGCTGGAGGCAACTTGGCTCTACTGGGAGATCTCGGACTTTAAAATTAGGTAGTAGCCAGAATCAGAAACCACAGAAATGGGGAAAGGGAGCATCAAGAAAATCAGATGACTCCTGGTTCCAAATATAACTCCCAAGCATTTCTTTTTTTTCTTTTTTTTTTATTTGAGAGAAAGAGAGAGTGAGAGAGAGAGAGAGAGAACATCAGAGAGAGAGAGGTCAGCAGGAGAAGCAGACTCCCTGTCAAGCAGGGAGCCCAATGTGGGACTCGATCGCAGGACTTCAGGATCATGACCTGAGCGGAAGGCAGATATTTAATCCTGAGCCACCCAGGAGCCCCTCCAAGCATTTCTTTATGAACATAGCCTGATGCATGGAAAGCTTCAGGTCGCCAACTGGGCAGCATTGCAGGACTGTCCCCATGACCGGGTAGGCAGCAGGAAGATTAAAGCCAATTTCTATCTGCTTCCATGTCCATATGCCTAGAAGTGTTATAGCCAATCTTTTTGCACTATTTTCAAGTTCACTCTAAACCTGTTTAGTCCAATGAGTAGATTTGTTATTGGGGAAACGCTATCCTATATAACTCAGTATCCTCTGAGATGACACCATACCATACCAGGGTACCAAAACAGAAGTCCATTTATTTTATAAAATCCCAGAGGTAGCAAAAAACAACATCAACAACAACAAAAAAACTGTATGTTTTATATACTGTTTAATAAGGCAAGAAAATATATACTATTTTTATTGTTCATAAGACATAACTAAACCAAAAAAGTATTGGGGCTGAAAAGAGTGAGTTCCAATTCTGGAGCTGCCCTATGGGCAACTGATTGAAGCGCACTGACAGCTCATCTCATGGCCTTGCCCCTGGTCACATGCTCTGGAACAGCAGCCCAGCCTCTCAGTCTGTGTCCTCAGGGAAGCAACATGCCTCAGTGGGGCCCACCGCTCCTTCAGCCCCGTGGCCTGTGGGATGACAGATGTTCTACAGGACTTCTGAAACGTAACCCTGTTCCTGTCCTCTGTCCCACTCACCATCCACAAGGCAGCAGGAAAAGGGGATCTAAATACATCACAGACAGTGAAGCAAGGGGTCAGGGTGGGAGGGACAGCAGAGAAAGGTCCTAATAGGTGTATTCCAAACCAGGAATTAAAAATTAGGAGAATGAGGGGCACCTGGCTGGCTTAGCTGATGGAGCACGAGACTCGATCTTGGGGTTGTGAGTTCAAACCCCATGTTGGGTGTAGAGATTACTTAAAAATAAAACCTTTTTTAAACATCAGGAGAATGAGTAATATGTTGAGGACTTAAATGTGTCAGGCTCCAGGTTAAGAACTTCAATATCCTTTGTCTCTTTCCATCTTCACAACAGCCCTGTGGGGAAGATCACTATTGTGGGGATATTATTATGGGGCTAATAATGGGTCTGTCATTATCTCCATTTCGCAGATGAGGAAACTGGGTCCCAGAAAGGTAAATAACTTTCCCGAGGCTATTCAGCTGATAACTAGCGGAGCCAGGATTCAAACCCAGGATGATCTTGTCTCCAGTGCCCTTGATCCCTGACACTTAGCAGAGAAAGCGATGGGTAAGTTGGAAGCACACTGCTCCTGACGACTGAGAAGGCCTGACACATCAAACGAGCAGCACTTCAGTACCCTTACAAGGCTGCTTCAGAGTCATGCTCTCAGGAGGCTGGGCATTTATTCCTGGGATGTCTCTGGGCTCAGACCCCTGTGAAGTGTCCCCATAGCTCATTATCACCTGGGGCCCAAAAGTCAGGCTCATGATCTCCCAACACTCTCCTCTAGCTCCATTGAGTATTTCCCAGCCGGGCTACCCTCGTCTTTCCCCAGACTTGGCCCTGAGTTCTACCACTTGTTTCCGATGGCCCCCCCAAAAGGATGAAGATGTGTCATGACCCTGGACACATAAGGAAATACATCATGGGCACTCTCTGAGGGCAGGTTCCTTGAAGAAAGCAGGCCCTTGTCACCAGAGTAAGATCTCCTCCCAGCCGGGGAATGGCCTTGAAGAACCACAGCACACACTCACATGTGTCAACCTGGGTCCCTATAAAGCCACACTTGCCGTGATCTCTCCACTCTACACCCCACCATCGCACCCAGCTCGCCCCTTGGCTGGCAGCAGGCAGCCACGAGAATTAAATGAGGGCCAACACAGGCCAGCTCCCATCCCCTCTTCCGATGCCCTCAGACCACCTATTCTCACTCAGCTGGATTCAGATCCTGAGGACACTGAACATACAAAACATTTAGGTAAGTGTATTGGTTAAAACCCGAACATTGGTGCACAAGTATGTTACCATTTCAGATCTACGTGCAGCCTTCTCCCAGGAATGCCACCCTCATATCCTTTGCTTTTCCTAGGATATTCACCCCCTGGTCCCTCCCACCTCACCTCAGGCTCAGACCACAGATACCCAACTCGGCAGCGGGAGCATCAGGGGCCAGGCCTAGTTCTACTTGTGGAGTGGGGTAAGTCACATGAACTCTGGACCTCTCCGGTTTCTCACCCAGATTTGGAGGTGGAGATGACCTAGCATGCTTTTCCCAAAATGTGGGGGCAGAGGAACAAGAACCACAGCAGGCTCAGAGTCCTTTCGTATAATGCTCCACTGCCCAGCAACACCCCCACGGGCCTGGCATGAGGTTTGGGAAGTGCAGAGGAAGTGAGGAAGTGAAATCTGGCCTCTAACTGGCTTTGAAGCAGGGTTCTAGTAAGCTAGTTACATTTTCCCTGTGGTTTCCACAAGAAAATGCAAAGTAACTTTGCAATGAAAGTACGAATGCAGAAAAAAACAAAAGGTAATGAAGATTAAAAAGCAACATCATTACTCTGAGGAAAGAAAGAACAGACTAGGACTACTGCTAAAGTTATATAATGGCCCCTCTTTATCAAATAGGACCTTATTAGATCGAAGATTCTGTTACCACATAGTCATTACCCCCCCCAAATATTCAGTGCAGATTTAATAAAGACAAACTGCCTTGATGACTTACATAAAGAGGCTTCTAGAAGTTCATCTGAAAACTTAAATGTGGGGAAGAGCAGCGCCAGTTCTCGGCTGGCGTCCTCTCTGTCCTGGCTTCCGTGGACTGCATTGAAGGGCATTTCTGTGCCAAACTGAGCGCGGAGACTGCGAACATTGGCAAAACAAGAAACAATTGTTTCATTAATGAAAAGAAACTTTTGCTCTCTGGCAACATGGGCACCAGCAGCCAGTTAGCCCCTTGCACTTCTGTGAAATGGCTTTTTCTGCATTGGAAACGCCAAGAACAACAGCAAGGACAGTAGCTGACATCTATTTCATCAAGAAGGTGTGCTGGGCATGTTGCCAAGTACTCACATACACGATCCCGTTTCGTTTGTGCCACAGCTCTGTGAAGGACACTCTGTCACGATTCTCAATTTAAATATGCGTGAGTCACAGTGTAGGCTCGAGAGCTGTCATTTTGTTGATCTCACTACCAGGGACGAATGCCCTGCCAAGAGCTCGATGTAGGTGTGCTTCGTTAATTCCTCAATAACCCCGTAAGATAACACTAATACTGCCAGGGCTTCCTTTGCATCAAGCACTGTTCCAAGCGTTTCATATACATATATGTATATACACATACAGACACACACACACACATGCGTACATATGCTCATTTAATCCTCTCATCAATGTGTGAGTCATTGTAGTATCCGTTTTTCAGATGAAGAAATTGAGGCACAGAGGGATTAATGTATGGCCCTAGGGAGTACTCGTAACAGCTCCCAGGACAGGTGTCATAACCCCATTTTACAGATGAGAACTGAAGCTCAGAAAAAGGACTTATTCGAGTATGTGGTTAGCTAGGATCTGAACCCTGGGCTGTCTTATTAGTCCCATGTATGAATGTTCTGGTCTCCCACAACTGCAAGGTACAACTGCAGTTACTTAGTCTCTTGCTCATTTCCTTTCTGGTCACTGGGGCTCTCTCAGCTTCAAAGACAAGGCACAGTGGGTTTGGCATTGATGCCAGGCTAAATACAGGGCCACAGCAGCCTCGTGCAAAGTGCAGAACCAAGTGCTCAGAATCCAGGGGGCCTCAGAACACCCTGTGTGGATCCTTAGGCTCTGCCCAGAGTCTCTGACTTGGCAGACTTTGGCGGGGACCTGTAATCCGTATTTCCTGGATGCGTGTTGCCTTTGTTTCTGGAACCACATTGTGGAACTCCCTAACTGTAGGACTAGATCAGAGAGTGAGGGTAGCAGGGTCTCCTCACATAGATAACAAAGAGGTCAGCATCTCTCCAAATATATGTAACGGGATTTGGGGCTGAATATAGAGCAAGGCTCTGGGCTTCTTTGGATGCAGGTTTTGAGACAAATGAAAAGACGAGAGCTGGTGACATCACCTGTCAGGCTGCTCCCTCCTTGCTACATCAGGGTCACAGGGCCCCATGAGCGTTCGCCAGGCAGTGATCACGTCCTCAGTGCCCTCAGGCTCAGGCCTGGTGAGGATCAGGAGGTGGCTCGGTCCACTGCACATGTGGTGAACCAGCTTCTCAAATGCCTCCTAGCACAAGGAGAGGAAACAGTGACCCAGGGCAGAGTTACTGGGGTCTATAGTGGGTCAGTGGGCCCATAGCACCTGCAGGAAGGGAGGGGGTCAGTGAGCAGCCTTGCCACCAGCCACCATGCCCATGGAGGGCCCATGGGAAGGGTGGTGGTGACCAGCAACACAAAGAGAACCCAGACAAAGGCAAAACCAGGAAAATGAGACTTGGATTTGATTTATTTGGGGTTGAATGAGAGACTATAACAAGTTAAGTAGGGACATATGTGTGTGGAAATCATGTGGATGCTGGATAACCATGGGGTGCCGTGTAGCTAAGACTTGTTTTTTGCAATGCCTTACAACTCTTCCCCCTGCTTCAAGTAGCAGTTTTCCTTTGGGGAGAGCCCTTCCCCGGTTCACTTGGCCTAGACTGGCTGACAACAGTGATGCCTCTCCACCCCCTCCACTGCCACTCTCTAAACACACACACCTCACCTGAAAGGTGAGGCTAAGACCGAGCGGGGTCCATTAGGCCTCCATCCCAAGTATCCCAAGTAGGGGAGGCAGAAGCGGAAGTGAGTGGAAAGTGGTTGAATCTGAGTTGTCCAACAGCAGCACCTAAAGTGACTGTTCATGGGATTCTGCTTCTAAGCTCCCTACAACTCTATGCCTCCTAGCACAAGGAGAGGAAACAGTGACCCAGGGCAGAGGTTCTTCTCCCCAGCACCTTCTTGTTCAACTCCTTCAACTCTCTTCTTCAGTTCTGGGACCTATGGAGTATTCTTCCAAGAAACTCTTCATGTCATCACTTAAGTTAGAATCAAAATCTCTTCCTTGCAGCCAAAGAACTTTCTACCTAACACACACTATAATCTTTAAGAGCAAATCATGGCCTTCTGGCTGTTCATATTCTTGTTCTTCCTAATACTCTATTTTCTCCCAAACTAACATCAATCTATAAACATAATGTTGGGGAAAGAGAAAGATATGAGAGTGGGTTGGACATGTAGAAGCAAAGGAGCTGACCTCTCCAGCTTTGTGCTGATAGAAAAGCCGCATTTCTGCTTCTGTCATGGTTCTCTCTTCATTTGCTAAAATGTCAAAACCGGCTTCGTGGATCTGTAATGTGCATATATATATGTTGTGAAAGGGAAAATCAAGCCCAAATTCACATTCACATTTAAATGAGCTGGAAAGTAAAAGATAATGGGAAAGGGAACATTAAAGACAGCGAAGACCCTCATCCTCATCACATCTGTCCCAAACAGCTATAGAATGTGTCATTGACTTGGGGCGCCTGGGTGGCTCAGTGGGTTAAGCCTCTGCCTTAGGCTCAGGTCGTGATCTCAGCATACTGGGATCGAGCCCCACGTCGGGCTCTCTGCTCAGTGGGGAGCCTGCTTCCTTCTCTCTCTGCCAGCCTCTCTGCCTACTTGTGATCCCTCTGTCAAATAAATAAATAAAATCTTTAAAAAAAAAAAATGTGTGATTGACTTAACTGGCATTTTGGTTGGAGCTCCTCAGCAGCCTCTTTTTCCAATAGTACACTGTTGTTCGATGTCCTGCCCCTGCTTTTCCACCAGAGGAGACATGAGGGCAGTCTGTCCAGGAAGCCTGGTCTTTCTTACCTTCATAATAATCTCATCAGTCTTTCCATGGACCACTGCGTCTGGCTTAATGATGGCCAAGGTGCAGGTCTTCCCTGATGAAGCTGCAAGAAGCAGACGATAGTGCTGTCAGACGCTGGGCTCCTGGCACCCATCTTTGAGGCTCTCAGGGTATCCGCAGGGACCATGCAGCCTCTGCACACAGCTCCCAGGGCTCCCGTGCTGGCCTCTGGGCTGTGCCCCTGCACACTTGGACTCTAGTCGAGGCGTGGGTCAGGCTACAGACCTCACCCTCTACCTGGCTCCAAGGGACGGAGAGAGGCAAACGACTTGATCCTGGGAGAAGAGGGGTGAGGTGGAGGTGGGGAGGGCGGAAGGGAAGGGAGAGCAGGGAGAGATCAGAGACCAACCACTCAGGAACAGAAGCCCAGCAACAACTGAAAGAGTTGGCTTGGAGCTGGGGAGCACTGGAACAGAGGGAACACTCGCTTGTGCCTTCCTGTCACCTCCCCTGATTTGGAGCCTCTAAGTGCTGTCTACTGTGTTCTCTCTCCTCTCACTCTTCTGGCTACTTCGCCAGAGCTTCTTTTTAACTTTCCTGGCATATGGGCAGTGAAGACTGCCCCAGGCCCTGAGTCTCTACGACTCTTCAGCACCAGCACATTCTACCAAACTGCAACGACCATCTTCTCTGTCATCACAAATTCTCCTGAGAGAAGACCAGGTTGGCTGGCTCATTGTTTGGAGCCAAGGTATCAGTCATAGCTCCCTGAACAGTGTCCTGATGGTTGTCCTTGGGTCAGTGTCCACAGGCCCTGCGGAGGTGGTGTATGAGTACAGTTCCTGCTCAGGCCTGTAGGGGGCTCGGTGTCCAGTCCATAAGGCCATCCCTGCTGTACTCCTGTTTGTATCAGCTTGGCTTTGGTGAGCTCCCTGTCTTCTCCACAGACTCTGTATCCCCCATAGCCTATTTTCTGTTCTCAACCTTTGTATCAGTTGTATGGCAATGAAACATGACATCTGCTTTTGAGGAGAGATTCCTACTCAAAAAATCTCAAAAACATGGGTACTGCAAAAATGTGAATCATTTAAAGCAACAGATTATCCATTCTTCTATTTTATTTGTAACATCCTATGACTACTTAGTCTTTAAGAGACTCGTAAAATGAAATCCCTTATATGATGACCCATTAATGAGATCCTCTAGAGACACAGGGTGAGAAGAGAAGAGGCCAGATCAGGGCCTGGAAAACTGCAGCTTGAAAAGGGAACAAATGAGAAAAGGTCAATGAAGGGGAGGCTGCAGAGAGGCCAGAGACATAGAAGGAAAACGAGAAAGAGACGAGGGTTTGGAGAAAGAAGGTACAGTCGACATTATCCAAGTCCTCAGAGAGAGGCTGTAGGATATGACTGGACACCGTGTGTTGGGTTTGGCACCAAAAGGGTCAGCAGTGCCCCATGAGCACCAGGAAACAGGTCGGGCAGGAGCCAAAGGTGAGGGGTACCCAAGGAGTAGGGAGCTCAGGAAGCTCAGGCGTGGTGGAGAGGAAGGCCAAGGGCAAGAGCAGATTTTATGTTACTTTCTAGGTGGAGAGATTCGATTTGAGAGGAGATAATGAGGGAGGGTAAAGGAGATCATCCAAAAAAGGCAGTAACAACTGTTTCTTGCAGAAGCCAAAACACTGATTTTTTTCACACGAAGTTTTTTTGCTCTCCCAACTGTGCCGCTTTCCTTGTTAGAATCCCAACTCAAACCACCTCCATTATCTACACATGAACAAACAGCCTTTCTGGTTCACGCAATAATAAAAATCTTCCTTATCCTTTGAACTCAGCTCCTGAACTTAATGCTGATTTCCCCTGGCATCTCAGTTACTGTCACAAGCCACCTTCTAACTGCTGGTTTCCCTGCTGTCAGGTCAAGATGTTCTTCTTATAGTAAAGGTTCAGGAGTAACTGTGACGCCCAGGACTCCTGACTTTTGGACCCTTCAGAAAAAGGTGAAGAAAAGAAATGAGCGATTTAATTCAAACAAAGACCCAGGAAACACCAGCTTCATTACTTGAAATTCTGTCTTCCTTTTTATTAGGTGGGGCTTTTCCTGATGCTGGGCTATTGCCTTAAAAGTCATACCTGTTATAGTTGAGCATGATTGGAAAGCTGTGAAAGGTACCTACGATGGCAAGAAAGGGCAGAAGGAAGATTTGACAAAGTCATGTTTGAAGTCAGGTAATGGAAACAGAATGTTTTGAGGTTAATCTTCCCAGAGTTCTGATGCCCACATCACTGATTGTCCTTTGCTTCTAGCCTTTGCTTCTCACCTTGCTGACTGGTTCTGCACTCACCCACGTCCTCGTCATCACCAATGTCCTTGTCGTGGGAGAGGCATCCGTCTTCATCAGACAGAGGCTCATCTCTAATCTAGAGCAACAAATTGGTCACAAACAGAAAGTGGTTAACTTAGTTAAAATTACCACAACGGCCTCCAGAAACTGACAGAAGCAAAAAAACAAAACAACAACAACAACAACAACAAAAAAAACAAAGGCCTGAGATGCAGAACCAAGAAAAGAGAGTTGAGACCATCAGACCATCAGCCTTGGAAACTTTACAAGACCCTTTTTAGTAGCCAGATGACTGTGGGGGTGAGGGTGTTCGAAGACAAGGAAATCCATGCTGACTTTAAGGTTTAGATTCGGCCCATTTCCACAAGCGTCAAGTAGAAAAGATGAAGTAGGGAGTCGGCCAGAAGACACAGGGAGATCCTTAGCTACTGCCTCCCCTGGGCATGTTAGTCGTGAAGACACATATCATCTCCCCCTGGAGGGGGCACAAGCACGTGTAATTTTCAGCAAAAAATATAATTGATTCTAATCTGTTCTATAAAAACAGGGCTTTACTTTTTGAAAGTGAGTATGAAAACTTGAACAATGAACACAACTTTAAGGCTCGTTGGACGGAAGCTCAAAGCACAGGAAATGCCTCTTATCTGACGCTGGTGTCTGTGTTCAATGGCAGCCAAGTTTCTGTGAGAAACTGTGAGAGACTGTGCTGTCATGGAAACAATTTATCAAAATCACAAGCCATGTTGATTGCTCGTGTGAATGACAGCTTAATTTCTAAATTAAATAATCCCTTGGGGATCTCAAGTAAACTTTCAGGTATGGGAGGCAAGGGCAGGTCACCAGGAGAGAGCTCACCTCTACCCACTACTCTACTCCGTAACTTTATTTCCATTTCTGAACTCATTGTCAGGGGTCCAGAAACCCCGGTTAAGAATTGAAATGGGGATGCATGGGAAATGGATAAAAGAAGTTCAAGGCTCTGGATGAAGGGGGTGACTTTTTAAAAGTTTTTAAAATGCATGTTGGGGGACCTGGTTGGCTCAGTTGTTTAAGTGTCTGCCTTCAGCTCTGGTCCTGATCCTGGGGTCCTGGGATCCAGCCCCACATGTGCCTCCCTGCTCAGTGGGGAGTTTGTTTTTCCCTCTCTCTGTGTCCCTCTCCCCACTCTCTCTCTCTCTCTGTCAAATAAATAAATAAAATCCAAAATAAAGTAATAAAATAAGATAAAATGCATGTATGCCCTAGTGGACACTGCCTCCCCCTGAGCCTTCAGAGACCCTAGGTGGGCATTTAATGACACATGTCACTGAGCACTCCAGGAAAATTCAGGGGGCAGGGAGACACTGAGTTTGCTTCTGGCGGGAGGGCTCCTTACCACTTTGCGCTCACAGCCTTCGGCCAGAACTTTCTTTTCAGCCTCCAGCTGCTCTCGGATGGTTTTCTGCAGCAGTGGGGCATTGGCGCCTCTAACCACGGCCACCAGCTCTCCACCCTAGAACACAGAACACACGCGCCACCCAAACCACCTGAACTCATCTTCACCTATCTTCATGTCTTTCAAGAGACAGCGAGTGTCCAAGCGCTTTGCTTAGGCACGTGCCCGAGGTCGAGGCCTCTATCCACTTCTCTGCCGTCTCCCCCATGCCTCTCCTTTCAGAACTGCCTTCAGGGAAACAGGGAATCAGTTAAGGGAGAAGCAGGGCAACGAAGCTGTGAGTGAATAAGGGTGGCCTAGTCGTGGCTCGTCCGCTCAACAAGTACCTATTGAGCACTTACTCTGCTAAGCGCCAAGACAGAGGCAAAGCATATGAACAGTCAATGTGAAAAGCCAGAGTTGCCTGCTTCAGGGAACGGGAAGTCAAGTGGGGAGAGGTGGTCATATCAAAGAAACAATCACCATAGAATAAGATCATTGCTTGAAGAGGGGGAATGTACAGGATGCTTGGCATTTAGGGCAAGAATGGATTCCCAGCTCCATATGGGGTGGTCAGAGGAAGCTTTGTTCACCTTCACATCAAGGTGGTGTTTGGGGTGACTGAGTCTCCTTCTTTAACCTTTTGACAGTCAATCTATGCCTATTACTCACAGAAATTGGTGGCGAGCAGGCCCTCCCGCAGAGGAGAGGCTGTGATGGAGCCCACCGCCTTGGCACCTGCCCCCACACCGCCCCAGTATGATTCATGCCCTCATCACTACAGGCGCAAGCCAGCGAACGAACCCCTGTGCCAGCGATCGGACTTCCTTGCCTGTGCTCTGCTGTCACTGGGGCCCCTTCCCACTCCTCCCTTCCAGTCTTCCATCACGAATCAACACCCAGATAATGTTCGCCAGAAGACTCCAGTTTCTGAAACGTGCGGTGCCGAGGGCAGGAATCTGAAGGTCTCCAAACTCAGCCACCCTGGCCTGGCTGTCAGGAGAGGTGGGTGGGTAGGCCTCAGTTTCCCCTGACTATACTAGGAGGGGGCTGCAGTCAGCAGGAGCATTTCTGGCACTTGCCTTTAGGGCCTGGCAGGTAGCCTAAGCTACGAAGCCAGGAGTGAAGCAGTGGGCCCTGAGGGGCATGGGGCCAGAGCATGGATGTCACTCCCAAAGACGTCCAATTTCTCTTCCAAAACATGGAATGACTTGGCTCTCATTTCTGAATGTCTGGAAGCATATCTTCACATCTTACAATTCAATAAAAATGAATGCGGAGCTTGTCTGCCCCCTTAGAGTGTGTGTGCTGAAAGCTTCCTTCTATGGTGGAGGAAATCTTGAAAACCTTGCTCTCTGATCGTGAAGCATCAGTCAAGCGTACGCGTGAGCCAGAAGGAGCAGACGCATTTGAGTGACTCCCATTCTCTCCCATATGCAGCCGGCCAGGAAGGCTGCGGGCCCAGAGGGACCATCAGGAGCTGCGTCGTGCCGGGCCTGCCTGCCAGCGAGCCGGGCCATCATGCGAGGCAGGCACCTGCATCACCATGAAGTAAGCGTGCCTCTTCCTACCCCAAATAACAAACGCAGTCAAGGAGAAGGCAGTCCCTCATTTGGATCAGTGAAGCCTCTTGGTGACTTTCAGTGAAATAGAACCCTGATGATCTGTAATGTGTTTCTGGTTCTGCAGATATACTTACTGCATAAAACAGAAAGGTTGGCTCACACTTCCCACGGTATTTTTCAAGGACATCAAGACAATCTGCTTCTGCCTAAAGAAAACAAGCTGTCAGGGGGGACCTAGGGTGCCAGGAACACAGGGGCATGCTGGTGGGAGAACCACAGGGGACAATACCCACACAGACACAAACCCCTTATATACACACATAGACGCCATAAACACACAGCACATACGCACACACACCCATGTGTATATACTCACACATATCCATCTTACACACACCTCGCCCCATGCACGGCCACACTCACAGCCACACTGTGACTGTTCGCCCCAGAGGATGCCCTGGCAGGCTCTCAAGCCTCGGCCCCTAATGTCTTTTCATCAGAATAACTCTGCTGTGGACATACTGTTAAAAATTGTTGGCAGGGGGCTTTTTGGAAGAATAAGACAAGGTGGAAACAAGGTTCCTTCTGCTCCCCAGCCAGCTGCTGCTCTGCATGCCACCTTGCTGCTGCCAAGACCGACACCCACAGAGGGGGAAGGTCCTTAGTCTTTGCCTTCCGAGCCTGAGAAAGCCTGTACAGGGGCAGGCATTCCCACTGCACACTTTCCCCAGAGGTACCAGAACTGACGCCCCGTGAAGAAAGTGCCGAGTCCTTGAGAGGTGAGCGCAAGTGTCTTTTCTCCTGTGTTCTCCTAGAACCTCTAATCCGAGTGTCTCTCACACGCTTCTCTGGAATTTATTCCCATTTCCATACATTGATCCAAGTAAACATTGGCTAGAAGCTCCCTGTGATGGAGCAGAGCATAAAACTCTTGGAACTGTGTGCTCTGAGAGTAAGACTTCAGAGTTCCCAGGGCTCATGAGCCAGAAGCCATGGCATGCTCACGTGTGGGTGACACACACCCCTTCCCTGTGCACAGGGTCAAGAGATGCCTGAGCTCACATTGACTGTCAGGCGGGTGGGGGTGAGGTAGGAACCCTTCATCATGGAAGAAACTATAAAGCTTCGTAACTGATGACCAAAATTTTCACAACTGATGCCTTTTCAATCATCTGGGAAGGGCAGCTCACGTTTCCTGTCCCCGCTTTTAAATGTTTATTTTACAGTGTTGCGTGGCATTCTGCTGAGTGAGGAACTTACTTTTTTTTTTTATAAACATGTAATATATTTTTATCCCCAGGGGTACAGGTCTGTGAATCATCAGGTTTACACACTTCACAGCACTCACCATAGCACATACCCTCCCCAATGTCCATAACCCCACCCCCCCTAGTGAGGAACTTACTAATGCAAAATGCAGAAGGTCCAGGCCGGCCTCGATCCTCATCTTCTGGAAGAGGCTTACCATGGGTTTGCAGGGCCCACACCAGCCTTGGTAGACATCGACAACTGTGTGCATCCAAGAAGCAGGAACATTAAGTGAGCACCAGTACTCTCCAGGTCAGGTAAAACTGACCCCTGCAAACTTGAACCCCCTCCAGACACACGTCTGTTTGCAGGGTTATTCAATGGCTCACGGGGTTTATTCTCCCCTTGGAGTGGGAGCCAGCACAGAGACACAGCCGCCCCTCATGCTTACAACTCAGTGTTCTTAACTCCACACATAATGAAGTAAGTGTGGTAGGAAACAGTTTTCTCTACAGGGATCCTTTCCCTGTAGTGATTTTCAGGCTACCATCATGGTTGGGCTGGCATAGAGTGGCCCTCAATAAATATTTGAATTGTACTAAAATGATCTATTCTAAAAGAGGTCACTGTTGGCGGCCTGTCAACCTACAGTCAACTCTTAGCTGCTTTGATAATAAGCACAGTTTTGACATTTTCCCCCTGAAGAATTGAAAGCCTCTTCTTTGGGTAAAGGAAGGTTTTATTTACTTTATAAAATCAATGTCGTTCGGGACGCCTGGGTGGCTCAGTTGGTTGGACAATTGCCTTCAGCTCAGGTCATGATCCCAGAGTCCCGGGATCGAGTCCCGCATCGGGCTCCCGGCTCCATGGGTAGTCTGCTTCTCCCTCTGACCTTCTCCTCGCTCATGCTCTCTCTCCCTGTCTCTCTCTCAAATAAATAAATAAAATCTTTAAAAAAAAAAATCAATGTCGTTCTCCTGAAAAGTATACCTGCTAGAGACCTAGATGGAAACTCGGATTATTTTTTCTTTGTCAGTCGCAGTCTATGGAGTATGCCAGGACTGGGCATGAGGGAATCGTCTGGTCTGATTGTATGAGGCCACAGGGCCTGTGAGAAAGCTAAGCAAAGCCAACACATGCGTACCAGACACACGCAGGACGTACCCAGCCCCATCATGACGACGTAGCTGGTGCTAGATTGTGTGAAGTTCAAAGACGTGAAGTAAGTAACCCAGGGTACAAAAGAAAAGAAAAAACAATTGAATTCTCAAGCGGTAGAACCTAGCTTTGATCCCAGGTTCGTCTCAGTGCATGCTGTTTCAACTACTCCAGGAAAGAAGTGAGATGCGTGGGTTCAGGTGCGCTGGTTAGCTTCAGCCAAGCCGCGCAGTTTTGCGGGGAGAAATTGAGAACCAAGTGGGGTATAGGAGGCATGGGGAAGCCAGGCACAGGGGGGCAGTGCAGGCGGGAGGGGAGGAAGGGAAGAATCCACAGACTTTGAAAGGGAAAGACAGGTGAGGAAAGTCACGTGGGTATGGAAAAGACTCCACCTAGGAGCCTGGCAGAGGAAAAGAACAGGGTGGTGGCAGGGAGAGATCATTTGGGGGAAGGAGAAATGTCAAATGGATTCTAGATCTCTGGGTTTCTAGTACAAACAAGAAAATCTAAGGCCAGTGGTCTCAAAGGTAGCCAGGCACCAGCAGAGATGGAGGCAGACTTGGGCCTCCTGGGCACCCACACAGAAGCTAAAGCTCTGGGCTTCTCTGAGGACAACAGCATCACACTTGAGAGGTCTGGGGATTTCAATACACCATAGTCATGGGGGAAGAAATCATTTGGGTCAAGCCAGGAAAAAGTCTTTGGAGACTTAGAGAGCCTGTGTTTGGGCCCACCAAAGAAAGCATGTTCACACCCCACTGGGGAAAAATATGGGGTCCCATTAGCTCACCAATCTCTCTGCAGGATTTGCACCCTTAGTTCAGCTTCCTGTCTCCCCTCATAGTCCTTGGCTGTCTTAGCAGTGGTGGGGCAAAGGCATACTTCACAAGGTTATGGGGGAGAGAGCAGCACTGGAGAGGAAGTCTATCAAGAGTCTGACTGAAAGACAGGAAGCAAAACAGAGAAGATATCTGGGAGGAAAGGCATGGCAGAGAAAATGAAAAGGCCTGTGTGTGCATGCGTGTAAATCTGAATTGACTTGCCTATTTGAAGGCAAGGGAAAATGAGCCAGGAGAAGGCGAGATTTCCAAGATGGCAGTTTCCTTTGGAAGCACATGTCTGCTGGCTTTAGAAAGAAGGAAGAGCATAGCTTCCTTGAGACCGCCCGATCAGAAGGGAAGGACGAGCCCCTGCTGCCCCCAGAAGATGCAATTCCCTGGCATGCTTAGAGCAGGGCTTGACAGTGTCCACACCCAGCAGATGTCCGCTGTGATCACCTAGGGTGCCTGAGACACAGCAAATTCTCAAAATGTGATGAAATGATAGATTTCTTACTGCCATTAAAGAAACAGAAGTAATGGTTGTTTTGCCCTACAGCCATGCTCCAGCTGCACCCACAAGACATGCAGACAAAATAGTTGA
Organism: Mustela erminea; assembly: GCF_009829155.1. Lineage (NCBI taxonomy): Eukaryota > Metazoa > Chordata > Mammalia > Carnivora > Mustelidae > Mustela > Mustela erminea. Next base: position 95,554,199 of record NC_045614.1, read on the forward strand.
GACCTGACACCATCAAAAAAGCTGTGTAATCCCTCAGGTAGTTGAATGTGGCAAGACTCCCACCCATGCTGCCGAATCAGTGCGACCTGCACTCTGCCCCAGGCCCGGGCAAGTCTGCTGGAGACAGAGGAAAAAGACAATGCCCCTGTGTTTAGAGTTCAGGGGGAAAGCCGTGACTGCTCCCCGAGACAGGGGCCACACCAAGCTGGGTGTGTGCTGGGCGGAGAGGGGGAGACAGAGCCCCACCCCAAATGCCCAGGTGACACCCAGGGGGAAGTGACTGCACAGAGATTCTGGAAAGATTTCATGCAAGGAGGTTGCTGCTTTGGAGCGGGGCCTGGGGGTCATGATATTCCAGGGAGCAGGGACAGCATGGATAAAAGTGAAAAAGTGGGGAAACTTGTGGCATGTTCAGGAAACTGAACTGGAGCTCAGGACATATCTCTGGGAACAGTGGGGGAAGGGGCTGGAAAAGACAAACCGAAGTCATGGGGGAGGAGAGGGGTAGGGGCCTCGAAGGCTGAAGTCCCTAGGTGCGGGTGGCACCAGGGAGAGATAAGAGCAGACACAAGCTTGCCGAGCAGGTGTATAGGGAGGAGAACTGAGCAGATACAGAGAGAGAAAGGGAGCCCAGAGATACGCATGGTCAATGAAGATAAGAAAGGAACAGCAGCGGCAGATGTGGCTGGCAGCCTCTAAGATGGGGGAGTCCTGTCTCCTGGGAGGTAAGCCCCTGCCCTTGAGTGCAGGCCAGGCCTAATGACCGGCTTCTAATAAACAGTAGGGCAAAGCCATGGGACGTCACTGTTGAAATTCAGTTACAGAAAGATTCTGACTTATGTATGTCTCCCGCCCCTACCCTCTTCCTCAGGGAGAAGAAAGTTACTTCGCTGTGAGTAGGCTTGTGGGGAAATTGATAGCAAGAATTTGATGTCTCTGGCCAATGACCAGCAGGGCCCTGAGTCCTGCTAGCAGTCACAGGAACAAAGTTGGAAGTGACCTTCTAAGATCTGTCAGAGCCACGTGACCAAGCTTAGAAGCAAACTGAAACTTTCGTTGAGCTTTGACGTTCCCTGTTTCACTCCTTAATCACAGCCTGGTGGGAGACCCCAAACCAGAGACACCTCAAACCAAAGGCAATGCAACACCTGGATTCCAGACCCACAGAAACTGTGGGATAATAAATGTTCATTTTGGGGGCACCTGGGTGGCTCAGCTAGTTAAGCGTCTGCCTTTGGCTCAGGTCACGATCTCGGGGTCCTGGAATCAGGCCCCCCCACATTGGGCTCCGTGCTCAGCAGAGAGTCACCTCCTCCCTCTCCCTCTGCACTCTCTCACTCTCTCAAATAAATAAATAAATCTTTTAAAAAATAAATATTAATTTTTTATTTTTTATTTTTATTTATTTATTTTTTTTAAAGATTTTATTTATTTATTTGACAGAGAACACAAGTAGGCAGAGAGGCAGGCAGAGAGAGAGGAGGAAGCAGGCTCCCTGCTGAGCAGAGAGCCTGATGCGGGACTCGATCCCAGGACCCTGAGATCATGACCTGAGCCGAAGGCAGCGGCTTAACCCACTGAGCCACCCAGGCGCACTAAATATTAATTTTTTAATAAAACTACTAAGTAAATTGCGATAGATAACAAACAAGAAGATAGGGAGGAGGAGGCCCAGGGGACAGTGGCTATGCTGTATCCTAATAGCGGGGCAGTCCCTGGTTCCAGCCCCTCGGGAAGCCTGGCTCTCCTTCCAGCCCCTGAGTTCCAAGAGGTCCCCATATTCCTTCCGGTACATTCCCCTTTATGACTCAGGCAGTCAGAAGAGGTTTTCATTCCTTCACACCAAACAACCCTTGGGTCTAACAGTCAGCTCTGAGACAAGAGAGCCCTGTTGGCCAGCAGTCCTGATGGCTTTCCTGAACTGAACATACTAACAGATGTGCAAGGTGGATGTATCTACGCACACGAAGAAAAGACTCGGCTCTTCATTTACGGAACTCAAGATTAGAGGAAAATGGCGCTCATTGCAGCTTTTCTCTTCCTGGTTCAATATACTGTGTAGAAATATTGAAAAGGTTGGATCTAAAAACTTAAATTACCAGTTAGTCCTTTGGAACTGAGCATTTCCTCCCAAAGCTCCTGGGTGCTGATGTTAACCTAAGGTCAAAGAACAAAGGCTTTATTACTGAGGGCATGGATGGGGAAAGGATCTGATGTTTTTGCTCCAGATACCTACCTGCCTGCCTGCCTCTCGCGACCTCCCTTCCCGCTCTCTTTCCCTCTCTCCCCGCTTCCCTCCTTTTCTTCCTCCTCCCTCCCTCTCTGAAATATGTACAAACCCAGGCGCAAGCTGTCTTCTTTCCCCAATCTGCCTTCTCCTCCTTTCTTTTCCTGCCTCCAATCCACATGAATAACTCACCTAAGGAAATCTCAGTCATTTTTTTTTTAAATAATTTTTTCTTGTTGCTTGTACAAAAATAAAAACATAAAATTGTTTTGGGTCCATAAAGTGTACATAAATAATATCCTATGATAGAGATCTTTTTGCCATTTTTGTTCTCACTCAAATCCAGTTTTGACATTTATCTATATTCATATACAGAAAGGTATTCATTTGTTTTTTTCTTTTGGTCTTCTTACATGTTCTAGGGAAACAATTCATGTACAGTGAAATACACAGAACTAAAGGGTTACAGTTCACCGAGTTTTAGCAAATGCACACAACCCAAGTCACCACACTCCTCTCACAATACAGAACTTCTCCATCATCCCCGAAAATTCCTCTGTCACACACAGCTCCTCACCCCAGGTGGTCACTGATCTGCTTTGTAAAACTGCCCATAAATGGAAGAGCACAGCACCCATTATTTTGTGCTTGTTTCTTCCACTCAGTGTATGTTTGGAGAAGCATCCGTGTGGTGGAGTGTCAGCAGTTTGTCCAGTTTTATTCCTGAGCATATTTCATTGTATGGCTGTATCGTAATTTGCTTGATAGATATTTAGGTCACTTCTAGTTTGGGGTTATTACAAATAACAACTTATGAACATTCTTTTTTAAAGATTTTATTTATTTGAGAGAGGCAGTGACAGAGATAGCAAGAGAGAGCAGGAGCCCAGTGGAGAAGGAGAAGCAGGCTCCCCACTGAGCAGGGAGCCCAATGCGGGGCTTAATCCATGGACCCCAGGATCGTGACCTGAGCCAAAGGCAGACGCTTAACAATTGAGCCACTCAGGTGCCCCAGTTATGAACATTCCTGTTAAATCCTTTTGTGCTCACATTCTTACTTATCTTCAGTAAGTAAATAAATACTCTAGGAGGGGCATTGCTGGGACATAGGGTAAATGCGTGTTCAGTTTAATTAGAAACCGCCAGGCTTTTCTTAAAGCGGTTGTACCATTTTAAACTTTCATCAGCAAGGTATGAGAGTCCTGCTTGCTCCACATTCTTACCAAAATTTAGTAATGTTAGTCTTTTAGATTTTAGCTACACTGATGGTAATGTAGTGGGTATCTCATTGTGGCTATAATTTCATTTCCCTGATGACTAAGGTTGTTAAGCATTATTAATTATTAAATAATGCTTATTGTTAAAATTATTAAAAAGGTATTTATTATTAAAATAAGCACTATTTAGTGTGCTTATTAGCCATTTATATGTCTTCTGTGAGAAGTGACCATTGGTCTGTCCATTTTCTTTATTCGATTGTTGGCCTTTTTATTATTGGATTGTGTATATATATGCACATAATCTAATAATATATATATGTTATATGTCAATATACAGTATTGATCAATATATAATATAAATCAATATATACACAACCTAATAATATATTTTATATATATGTATATATATATATCAGAAAGATGCTCTCCTCTGTTTTCTTCTAGAAGCTTTGTAATTTACGCTTTCACATTTAAGTCCATGAGCTATCTGAAAATAATTTTTATCTATATTGTGCAAAAGGGTTGAGGTTAATTTTATTTCCATGCAGAGGTACAGTTGTTTCTGCAAAACTTCTAGAAAGGATTTTTTTTTTTTCTCATTAAATTGCTATGGCATCTTTGCTGAAATGAGTTTACTACAGAAGCATGGGTTTATTTTGGACTCTATTCAGTTTCATTGACCTATTTTCTCTTCTTTTGCCAACACCATACTCTTTTAATTACTGTAACTTTATAATAAGCCTTGGTATCAGGCAGTGTGGCTCTTCCATATTTGTTTTTCTTTTACAAAACTGTTTGGCTATTCTTGATCCTTTGCATTTCCATTTTTTTAGAACCAGCTTGTCAATTTCTACATTATCCCATCTAACTACAACACAACCCTCAAAGTCAGGGAGTAAACACTGATATATTCTTACTATGCCATCTTCGGATCCCATTCAGGTTTTACCAATCCTCCCAATAATGTCCTGAATAGCAAAGGATCTCGTCAGAATCACATACTGGATTAACTGCTTTCTGGAATCGTTCTCAGTCTTTCCTTGATTTTCATGACCTCCGGGTCACTTTTGACGACTATGGGAGGGTTATTTTCGTAGACTCTCCCTCGGTTTGGGTCTGTTTAATGTTTCCTGATTAGATTCAGGCTGTGCATCTTTGGATTGGTTGGAGTTGGTTGCTTGGGGTGGAGTGTCAAGGAAGCAGAAGAGTGTTCTCTTTTTGCGTCCTATCAGGTGACACACAATTTCTATCAGCCCCTTATTGCTGACCTGCACTTGGATCACTGATTAAGGTGCTCTGTCAGTCTTCTGCACTGTGAAATTATTCTCTTTCACTTTGTAATAAGTAAGTTTGGGTGGGGCTGATTTAAAACCATAAAAATCAAGAGACCATGACAATGACCACTCATTCTTAATACAGGTATGCTGAGATTTTTGTTCCTTTAAAAGGGCTGGAGACGTGTAACACCTGCAAATCTTCTGCTGAAGATCCATCATTCTAAAGAAATCATAGCTCCATACTCTTTGTTTCTATGAAAAAGTGGAACAGTTTTCTTGATGCTTTGAGTGATCTAAGAGAGTTGGACCAACATCATCCTGGACTCATACCTGTAGTCCTAAAGAAGGTAACAGAGGGTTCAGAAGAGTGTGCCCCCCCCCCCACAACAGTCACTTCCCGTGGCTCAGCTGTTGGTCAGTAGCAACTCTCTGTGGTACACCATTGTCATGGGATAACCCTCACCAGCAGTGGGGCCGGGACTCTGAACACTTGAAGAATCTATCTTAGGAACAGGCCAGGAGCAGGAGAGTATGGAAAATGTCTGACTTCACTAAGCCCTACATTTGGTTGGGAATGAAGGAGGAATGCGTGGCACATTCTATCTACCCAGACCATCTCTTGATGTCCTGTAATTTCTGTTTCAGTCGCAGAAGGAGCCCAAAATAGTCTTACTCAAAAAGAGGACAGGGTTCCTGGACTGGCAAAACCTAGAGCACTGCTTTCAAGGAGCTGATCTGGGGGGCACCTGGGAGGGGGCTCAGTTGTTAAACGTCTGCCTTCGGCTTGGGCTGTGGTCCCAGGGTCCTGGGTTCAAGCCCCACATCGGGCTCCCTGCTCACTGGGGAGACTGCTTCTCCCTCTCCCTCTGCTCCTCCCCCTGCTCTCTCTCTCTGTGTCAAATAAATAAATAAAATCTTTAAAAAAAGAAAAAAGGAGCTGATCTGGTAGAGTGGCAACATCCCTCAGTAAGCGGAGTACTTACTTCGAGTACCACATTGAATTCAGAGCCCTGGGGAACAACATTTTTGTGAAATCACCAAAAAATATTTCCAAAGGGGACACAGGGCATAGACAGATGAAAAATCATATGGGGCAAAAATCTTAGAGCCACTACAGACAGCAATCAGTCCAGCCTTGAAATACCTAAAGGAATCTCGTCACAACGACTCTGCAGGCTCTGTATTATCCTTCCTGTTTGCATAAAGGATCTGGAGTCTCAGAGAGGTTGAGGAAGTCATTCACAAAACAGTAAATGATATGTCCAGGTGCTTAGAATTTATTTACAAACAGAATGTAGACATACGAAACGTTTCATAACTCCAGAATACTAGAGTACCAATGCTGGAAAGCCCTTAAGGGATGGTTCACTCATTCTGTTGATGGGCAAGCTGTAGCAAGAGACGTTATGTGATTGATCTCAAGTCTCAGAGGTAACTAAGAGTCAAGAACTGTATCTGGTCTTTGGATATTCAGTCCAAAGCGCTTCCCACCCTCTCCTAGTACATACTGTCCTTACAATGACATTGCTTTCTCCCTTTTTAAGTTATTAGGCTTTGGAAACTCACATGTAGAGTGCCCATGCCACAAAGGACAATTAAAGAGAAATCAAGTGTCTCAAGACCACTGTCATTCTGCTCCACAGCGGGCACCTGAATGCGTGTCCAGATGAGCCAAACTGACCAGGAGACCCTGAAAATTTGCTTCCAAACGTGCATGTATTATGGACCATCCAGGCGATCTGCTTATGGCAAAGCACTCCTTCTTGTCTGGAACCAGGAACAAAAGCAGATGCTGGCTTACAGAATTGTTTGTTCCAGGTGCAAATAAAGGAAAGCCCTCTATACAACAAATGTGTAGCACATAAAATATCAAAACATATTCGTTGAATAAGCAAATGATTGCAAAGGGCAGTGGTGGGAGAACTGGGTCTCTAGAGAACACATAGTTACAGACACATGCCCAGATTAAAAAAACCCTACATATTCTCGAAGCAAGCTGTATTTATATTTCAACAAAAGATAATTCAGTATCGAATTGTATTTGTTCCTATTTTCTTGAGTTTTTAGTTTTATTTTAATTCATGTTTGGGTTATGTTTGCATAAGCACTATAAACATAAAGAGCTTATACCCCATCTTATGTTTGCTTATATTTAAGGGCACAAAAAATGGTCACTGGAGGGTCGAGATAAGATTGGTTTCTTTTTTTTTCCCCTTTAAGATGGAAGGGTACAATATTCAAGTTTGAGAACACCGTCTGTCAGGTACTGCTGGCAAATAGTATCACTTTTATACATTTCTTTTCACTCCTCCTCAACCCCTACCCCCAACCAAGCGCTAGAAGCAAGCGACACTTGAGGTTTACCTGCAGGGCAATTTCCTTCTTCTTGCTGCCCATGGCTCTGCAAAGACAGAAGCCCTGTTAACTTCTGACTGGGGCTGTTCCCAACAGCAGCGTGGAGACAAACCGCTGCAAAGACCAGCAAATCCAGAGCCTCCTTCAGACAAAGCCCCCGTCCCTGTAAAGTAAATATACGTAGCAGCAAATAAATGAATGCCCCGATGCAAAATGAACACCCCACCGGGGAAGCGGAGCCTGCCGCCCGCAGGGTCGTGGCTTGCCAGGCGGTTTTCCGCAAAGTTCCTTCCCAGCATGGAGTTGGGGAGCCCGGCTACGCAGCCCATAACGCTTTGGAGCGCCTGCGGAGGAATTCGGGCAGGAAAAGGCTTACAACCCTGTTATCCCTACTGTTGCAATATATTCCTAGGAAACTGAGCCACCGCGTTCAATCCCTCGACAGATCCACGGTCCTCAAAGTGCAGCGAATTTCCAGTCTATTCTGCAGCGACCCACGGTCGTCAGGGCAACACAGCGCCGGGCGGGTGGTGGGGGGGTTGTTTGTCGTCCAGGTAACAAACTTGCTGACCCGTAATCCACGCCCCCGCAAGCCCCGCCCCCTTGCAAACTGAAGTGTGCTGTAGGGGCGCTCGGGTTGGCTGATGTGTTTGTTAGTGTCCGAGGCATTTAGACTTACCAAGCAGAGACCCAGTGAGCTCAGGTACTGTACAGTCGCGTCCCCGAAGTCCTGCATACCTCCAGCCCAACCAGAGCCTGGTGTGCAGCTTTTCTGTTGTTACTTAGTGCATGCCAGGCAGGGGTGGCTCCAGGTTTTGAGGGATCTAAAGAGATTCCCTTTAAGAAAGAATACACAATTATCAATTCAAAATTATGTATGGAAGTCAAGTGGAGCAAATAGAAAACAGTACACATCGCGTGAACAGTTTATAGCAATTAAAAGAGTGTCAATGGATTTAAAAAAAAAAAAAAGGCCCAACTGTGTGTCTGTAAGAAATTCACTTTATTTAATTTTTAAAAGTTTTATTTATGTAAGTAATCTCTACCCCCAACGTGGAGCTCAAATTCATGACCCCAAGATTAAGAATCACGTGCTCTTCAGACTGAGCCAGCCAGGTGCCCCAGGAAATTAACTTTAAATATAAAGACACAGATAAAGTAAAAATAAAGCAGGGTTGGGGCGTCTGGGTGGCTCAGTGGTTAAGCCTCCGCCTTTGGCTCAGGTCCTGATCCCAGGATTCTGGGATTGAACCTGCATGGACTCTATGCTCAGTCAGGAGCCTGCTTCATTCTCCCTCTGCTGCTCCCCTTGCTTGTACTCTCTCACTCTCTGTCAAATAAATAAATAAATAAATAAATAAATAAAATCTTTTTAAAAGTCTTTTTTAAAAGGGGTGGAGAAAGCTGGAATATGGGGTGCCTGGATGGCTCAGTGGGTTAAGCCGCTGCTTTCGGCTCAGGTCATGATCCCAGAGTCCTGGGATTGAGCCCCACGTCGTGGCTCTCTGCTCAGCGGGGAGCCTGCTTCCTCCCCTCTCTCCCTGCCTGCCTCTCTGTCTGCTTGTGATCTCTGTCTGTCAAATAAATAAATAAAATCTTTAAAAAGAAAGAAAGAAAGAAAGAAAGCTGGAATAGTTATATTAACTTCAAGCAAAGCAGACATCAGAGCAAGGAAATTTATCAGGAATAAAGAGAGAGTAATACATAATGTTAAGAGGGAACAGTTCCCCAGGAAGACATAACAATACTTAATGTGTATGCACCTAACAAGAGATCATCAAAATACATGTGACAAAAATGTATAGAAGTGTGAGAAAGAAATAGATGAACCCAAATTTTTTTTTAATTCTTCTCAAATGCACATAGAATATTCACCACGACAGACCACATTCCAGGTCATACAACCTACCTTAACAAATTTAAGAGAACAGAAATTATACAGAGTCTGTTCTAGACCACAGGGGGATTAAACTAGAAATCAGTGCCAGCTGATGAAAGAAATCAAAAGGTTTTAAAGAAGTGGAGAGCTATTCCAGGTTTAAGAGTAGGAAAAATGAATCTTCCAAAGATGTCAGTCCTTCCCAATGTGATGTATAGATTAAGCACAAATTCAGTCATAACCCTAGTTAGCTATTTTGTGGATACCCACAAATTTATTCTAGAATCTATATAAAAAGGTAAAGAGAACCAGACTAGCCAACACAAAACTGAAGAAGAAGAATAACGAAGTTGGAGAACTGACACTACTAAACTTCAAGACTTAGCAACACAGCATATTAGTGAAAGAATAGATGCATAGACCAATGAAGCAGAACAGAGACCAGAAACAGACCCATCCACATGTGGTCAACTGTTCTTTGACAAAGGGACAAAGGAAAGTCAATGGAAAAAGGATAGTTTTTTCAAAAAATGGTGCTGGAGTAACTGGATCTGAACACACCTTACGCCTTTATAAAAATTAACTCAAATGGATCATAGATACAAATGTAAAACTATAAAACTGCTAGAAGAAAACAGGAAAAAAGCTAGATGATCTTGTATTTGGCTTTCTAGACATGACCCCAAAAGCATGATCTATGGAAGAAAAAATTATAACTTGGAGTTCATTAAAATTAACTTTTCATGAACTATACTCAAATTTAAAATTTTTAAATAAAATTTTAAACATGTGCTCTGTGAACGACTGTTAAGAGAATTAAATAGAAATGCTATAAACTGGAAGAAGATATTTGCAAAACATATCTGATAAAGGACTGTTATCCAAAACACACAGAACTCTACAAAAAGAAAACAAACAACCCAATTAAAAAATGGGCAAAAGATCTGAATAGATGCCTCACCAAAGGAGATATACAGATGAAAAGTAAACAAATGAAAAAAAAAAAAACATGAACTTCATTTCTCATTAGGGATTACAAATTAAAGCAATAAGGACATACTTCTACACAACCTATTAGAATGGCTAAAACCCCCCACAATTGATAATATTGGCTCACAAAAGTTGGTGAAGAACACCAGAGTAGTAGACACCTTCATTTATTGCTGGTGGGAATGCAAAATGGTATACAGCCACTTTGGAAGACAGTTTGGCAGTTTTTTACAAAGCTAACTGTTGTCTTTATTTATTTATTTTTTTTAATTTGACAGGCAAAGATCACAAGTAGGCAGAGAGGCAGGCAGAGAGAGAGGAGGAAGCAGGTTCCTTGCTGAGCAGAAAGCCCGATGTGGGGCTCTATCTCAGGACTCTGAGATCGTGACCTGAGCAGAAGGCAGAGGCTTTACCCACTGAGCCACTCAAGCGCCCCCCCTTTTTTTATTACAAAGCTAAATGTAATCTTATATATGACCCAGCAATGACACTCCTACATGTTTATCCAGTTGATTGGAAAACTCAGGTGTACCGAAAAACCTGCATGTAATATTTATAGCAAGTTTATTCACAATCACCCCAAACTGGAAATAATCAAGATGTCCTAAATAGGTGAATGAATAAGGAAACTGAAGCACATCAACACAGAGGTGTCTGTAAAACACAGAATTGCAGATTGGGTCTACTAAATGCAAGTGATGTTTGTAGCCCCTGAGTGGGGGTTACTCATGCTCTTGAATGGCTTGAAATCTCCCTTAGAACTTTATTTCCAAAATAAAATTCAAATCAGGACACTGAAAAATACTGCTAGGACACTGAGAGATACTTTTTGTTCTTTTTGAAAGGGTTCAGTTTCTCACCATTGGTAGGTCTCCACCATAAAAGTAGACACATATTTGCCAAATTAAACCGCAGAACAAATTTAGGGCAACTACATGTCTTTATATCCTGACTTTGTAACTGTTGTCCTGTGCAATTATTAATAACAACTCTTTTTACTTTCAAAAGCGTACAGTTTGGACAATATAGAGCCTCCTCAATTTTCCCCAAGTGGATCACCCCGCTTTTTGCATCTTGATTTAATGAAAGTTCAATATTCTACATATTTGATGATTTCCATCAGTGATTAGATTGTGTTGCCTCAAAGTCCTGGCCAAAGGAAGGTGCTTTGTTTGTTTGTTTTGCTTTTGTTTCATGCAAAGACTTCTAACTTCAGAGGTTACTGCTGTGTTTTGGTATCTGAAAGACTGAAAAAACAAACTAAAATCATTCTTTCTTCTGCCAAGTTATGTTTATTGCCACAAGACCTTTCTGTGATCCAAATTGGATGCCAAGAGCATTTTCTTTATTTAAACACTGAGAATTGTGTCGTGGCTGTGTGAAACAACAATGAACTTACTCACTTTGAGAGCAAATCACAAAACCAAATAGTTTCCAGTTTTTTGTGTTAGCTGATAAGAATGTATATATACTGACACCTCTCTGCTTCCAGATATTATGGTTTCTTTTTTCCATAAATACCAGCGTGTCCCTACTATAACTGACTCTGAGGAAGGCAGCTAGGAGTAGCAGAATGGGGAGCATCTCACAGACATGGTGCTGGAGTAACTGAATCTCACAGCCATGAGCTGGGTCCTTGGACCCACCACCCAACAGCTGTGTGAGCCTGGGGACCTTACTTCAACTTCCTCAGACTCAGTTTCCTAGTCTTTTTTTTTTTTTAATATTTTATTTATTTATTTGACAGACAGAGATCACAGGTAGGCAGAGGGGCAGACAGAGAGAGAGAGGAGGAAGCAGGCTCCTTGCCAAGCAGAGAGCCCGATGCGGGGCTTGATCCTAGGACCCCAGGATTGACCTGAGCCAAAGGCAGAGGCTTTAATCTACTGAGCCACCCAGGCGCCCTCAGTTTCCCTGTCTTTAAAATGGGGAGTATAATACCTACATTTTGGAAATGTTGTGGAGAGAGATAACGTCTTCCAAATTTTCTTGGTAGTCAAGCCATTATTATTGCTTGTGGTGTCATCCTCTCTTCACAGCATAGGACAGCCGCTGGGAGGCAGTTTCCCCAGCAAGGTTCACAGTGGCTACCCCCAGCCCTGGCAGCCAGATGGAGCCATTTGATTAGTTTTCCTCCATCAGGGTGGCGGGGATGAATGCTACTTCTGAACCCCCACACTCTGCCCCCGTCTGCAAGCTTCCTGTGACCAGGATGGCTTTAATGACCAGACATGTTTTTAATTTGATGAAATTCAATTTGCCAGTTTTTATTCTATGTGTATTGGGCGTTTTCCCCCTGTTTAAGAAATCTGTTACTAAGGATTTCCTACTGCCAGATCATAAAGATAGTCCCTTTATTTTCTCCTAGGAATTACAAAAAAGTTATAATGATAAGACTTATTAAAAATTTACATGTAGGCCTGTGATCCATCTCAAATTCATTTTTTAATTGAAATTTTTATTGAGATCACTGTAGGTTCATGTAGTTGTTAGAATAACATGGAGTCCTTTGTACATTTTGCCCAGTCTCCCCAATGGTAATATTTTGCAAAACCAGAGTCTAATATCACAATCTGGATATTGACATTGGTACAAGCCACCTGTCTTAGTCGGATTTCCTGAGTTTTAGTTGTACTCCTCTGTGTGTGTGTGTGTGTGTGTATAATTTTATCACCTATGTAGGTTCACGTATCCACCACCATAGTTAGGGTCCTGAACACAGAGACCCTTTGTGTTGCTCTTCAGCCACACCCACCTCTCTCCTATATCTCTCCCCCTAACTTCCGACATCTCTATTCTGTCCTCCGTTTCTAAAATGTTGTCACTTAAAAAAATGATATATAGATCATATCATCTAGCATGTAACCTTTTGGGATTGGCTTTTCTTCACTCAGCAAAATTCCCTGGAGAATCATGTAAGTTGTTGCATGTATCAATATTTGGTTCCTTGTTACTGCTGCATGTTTCATGAATGGGTATACCACAGTTTGCTTCTAATCACCTTTTGTATGAGATGTGAGGTAGGGGTCAGATTTCCTTTTTTTTCCCCCATATGGATTTCTGCTTGAGCAAATACCATTTGTTCAAAAGACTTGGCTCGACTCCATTGTGTTGCTTTGGGATGTTTGTCAAATACCAGTTGGTTATAAGTGTGAGTTTCTTTCTGGACTCCCTAGTCTTTCCCACTGATTTATCTATCCCTGTGCTGGTACTTCACTAACTTGACTACAGTTGTGCAGTGTTATGGACTGAATGTTTGTGTCCCCTCAAAATGCATATATTGTAACCCTAATCCTCCTAATGAAATGGTATTGGGAGGTGAGGCCTTTGGGAGGTAATTATATCATGAGAGAAAACCCCTTTTAAGAATAAGCCAGAGAGCTAGCTAGCTCTCTTTCTGCCCTGCATGGACACAAGGAAAAGTCAGCAGCCTGCAACTAGGAAGAGCACCTTTGCCTTTACCTGTCCGTGCTGCCCTCATGATCTCTGACTTCCAGCCTCCAGAACTGTGAGGTTTATAGTATGTTGTTATAGCAGCCTGAGCTAAGACATAGTAAGTTTTAAAATCAAGTCATCTGAGTCCTCCTTCTAACTGTTTTTCTGTTTGAAAATTGCTTTGGCTGTTTTCATACAAGTCTTAGAATGTCTGTTAGTATCTTTTAAACAATTCTGTTGGAAATTTGATTGAGCTTGCGTTAAATCTAAAGATTAACTTGAGGAGAATAGACATCTTGATAATATTGAGTCTTCCAGTCATGAATATGGCATCTTTCCACTTACTTATTCTTTTTTAAAAATAGATTTTCTTTCTTTCTTTCTTTCTTTAAGAGACAGCATGCCTGCACAAGCTTGGTGAGGAGTAGAGGAGGAAGGAGAGCTAGAAGGAAAGAACCCCAACCAGACTCTGCACCGAGAGGCCATGCAGAGCTCCATCTCAGGACCCTGAGATTATGACCTGAGCGAAAACCAAGGGTCAGAGGCTCAACTGACTGACCCAGCCAGGCATCCCCCTATTTGTTTACTCTTTCATGTCATCAGTGTTTATACTTGCTGGAAGTCATTTGTATTTTATGTTTATTAATGCTATTACCAATGAAATTGCTCTTATGTTTTTACCTCATTTCTAGTTATGTGCTGCCCATTCGTAGAAATACATTGGATTCTATAGGATGCCTGGCTGGCTTTGCTGGCAGAGCCCGACACTCGTGATCTCAGGGTTGAGAGTTCCAGCCCCGTGTTAGATGTAGAGATTACTTAAAAATAAAATCTTTAAAAAAAAAAACTACAGGGCGCCTGGGTGGCTCAGTGGGTTAAGCCGCTGCCTTCGGCTCAGGTCATGATCTCAGGGTCCTGGGATCGAGTCCCGCATCGGGCTCTCTGCTCAGCAGGGAGCCTGCTTCCTCCTCTCTCTCTCTCTCTCTGCCTGCCTCTCTGCCTACTTGTGATCTCTCTCTGTCAAATAAATTTAAAAAAAAAATCTTAAAAAAAATATGTTTAAAAAAAAAAACTACAAAGATATAGACTGGGTTTTGTATATTGACTTTGTATTCTTGCAACTTTACCTATAAATTCTAGTAGTTTTTTGTTGATCATGAGGCTGACTGGAAAGGCTCGTGAGCCACAAAATGAAAGCAACCTGTCTCTGAGTCCACCAACCTGCGTCAGAGTCTAGCATTTCTTTTGACATTGTAGCAGTCACTGGAGGTCTCATCAAACTGCTGATCAGGATTTCAGCTCCTTCCTAGTGACTCTTACCACAAACCCTCAGGCACCCCTCACACGCAGGAATGGTGAGCTCTGTGCTGCTCACCACTCAGGCATATCCAGAGGTTAAAGGAGATAGCAAGACACATCTGCACCTCGCACAGTAGTCTGATCTCAGGTTCCTATCAGCAGCATTCCTCGAGGCTGTCTCACGTTTCTACACATTTCACAAGCAGAGGAACGTTTATACAGTGGACAGGCTTGACAGATAGAGATAGCATTTCCTTCTAAAACAAAGGGCAGGGGCTGCTGGGTGGCTCAGTCAGTTAAGTGGCTGCCTCCATCAGGTCATGATCCCAGGGTCCTGGAATCGAGTCTCATGTCAGGCTGCCTGCTCAGTGGGAGTCTGCATCTTGCTCCCCCTCTGCCTCTCCCTGTGCTCATTGTCTCTCTCCCTCTCTCTCAAATAAATAAAATCTTTAAATATAAATAAATAAAAATAAAACGAAGGGCAGGTTTCATTACAGCCTTGGAAGATGGAGGTCGTGTCTCCCTCTACAGCAAGCATAGCCACTCTCCAGTGTGAAAGCTTGGCTTTCCAAAGCTCAGAGCTGTTCTTCCATAACACAACCCACTGCACATGCAGGTGTAGTTGGCCTTCTTTGTGTTGTCTTCTGGAAATCCAGGCCAAGGAATCCTGTGCAAAAATGCGAATACCCTGATGACTACTACTGCTCTGCAAAATAACCTATCCTTCACCGCTAACCCAGGAGTTTCATGTTTTCTGCCAGTGTCCATAAAACTGTGGGAACACCACTTGTTAGCTTGCAAGTAGGATAAAATCTCAGACCTTCATAGTTCCTGATATCACCCAAGAGGTAATGAGCTTTACCCCTTGATTGTTTAGGCTCTCCTGGGAGATTAAAGAGCAGGACTTCTAGGGGCACCTGGGTGGCTCAGTGGGTTAAAGCCTCTGCCTTCGGCTCAGGTCATGATCTCAGGGTCCTGGGATCGAGCCCCCAATCGGGCTCTCTGCTCAGCGGGGAGCCTGCTTCTACTCTGTCTCTGCCTACTTGTGATCCCTCTCTCTGTGTCAAATAAATAAATAAAATCTTTAAAAAAAAAAAAAAAGAGCAGGACTTCTTTCCCATCTAATTTCTCATTAGAATAGAACTCCTTGCCCATCTTTTTGGGCAGACAAAAGAAGCTTTTGAGGCAGATCTGGATCTCAGTCAGCCACACAGATCTCATTACTAAAGACTCTGCTCCCCTAGGTGTCCCCCAAGGCTTCCTGAATGACTGCCCCAGGCATCAGAGGGCGTCATGCTCACTGGCCTTCTGGGTTCTCTAAACTTTGTTAAGATGTATGCATATTCTGAAATACTACATACAAATCCGTATTTGTCTTAGTGTGAAAATGTTTTAAAATTCTAACCATCAAAGATTTAATTTTTTTTCTGTCTTGTTTGTTAGCAGGGGTAATGTAAATTGGATTTCAAAGAATGGGGCTAAATGGAAATGAGCAAATTCTGCATTGCAGGTTCAAAATCTGGGCAGTTTTTGCTTTTCTAATTTGGTGTTACAATATTTCAAATACGACGACTCCCAAACACTTGTGGCTACAAAGGATGATCATTTCTCCATTGTTGGGCCAGTTGAGGTTGGGTAATTAGCGAGGAGAGATGCTCCGGATGCTGGGCTCAGGCTCTTAGTTGCAGAATGTTGTCTCCTGTTGTGAGGCCAGGCCTCGCCACACCGTTCCTGCGGTGGGAAATAATGGCTCTCACCCCAGTTCCACTTCTTCTGAGCTCCAGGAAATGTTCATCAAAGGATTTTATCAATGAAGGAAGATATCTGATGCTTTAAAAATTATGTTTGAGGGGTGCCTGTTTGGCTCAGTTGGCTGAGCATCCTACTCTTGGTTTCAACTCAGGTCATAATCTCAGGGTCGTGAGATCAAGCCCTGTGCCAGGCTCCCCACTCAGTGAGGAGTCGGCTTTAGATTCCCTCTCTTTCTCTCCCTCTGCCCCTCCCTGTGTGTGCTCTAAGTCCCTGTCTCTCTCTCTTTCTCTAAAATAAATAATCTTTGTAAAAATTATGCTTGCCTGGTTTTCAGCAGTTAACTATGATGTGCCTGCATTCAGTTTTCTCTGTGCTTACCCTCTTTGGGATTTACCAAGCTCCTTGAATCTATGAATTTTATGTCTTTCACCAGCTGGAAAATGTTATGCTCTTACCTCTCTGACTATTGCTTCTGTCCCATTCTCTCTCTCGTCTCTTTCTGGGACTCCAGTGATATGAATGTTAGACAATTGCAAACAGCTTGATTATCTTTTATGCTATTATCTCTTTTTCTCTCAGTCTTTTTTCCTGTGTTTTCATTTCAATGTATTTTTTAATTTGTCTTCAAGTTCAGTAATCCTGTTCCCATCTGTATTCAGTCTGCTATTAAATTCATCCAATGTGTCCTTGACCTCTATTAATAGACTTTTTAAGTTCTAGAGTGTGCATTTTCTTTCTATTTTTATTTTTTGTAGATTCCACTTACCTGATGACATTTCCTTTCCTTTTATCTATTTTACCTACCTCTTCTTCTATTTATTTATCTATTTTATCTACCTCTTCTTCTATTTTATGCAACATATTAATCTAAGTGAGGCTATTTTGAATTTTTGAAGTATAACACACACGCAATGATGCAAAAGGGTGCTACTCATGAATACATAGTTTGATGAATTTTCTCATTTGTCTATACCCATGTAACCATCATCCACATCAAGATACATCATATTTCTGGATCTTCTTTCCCTCTCAGGCATCATTCCCCTCTGCCAAGAGATAACCAATACTTTTTTTTAAATTATCATATAATGTATTATTTGTTTCAGGGGTACTGGTCTGTGATTCATCAGTCTTCCACAATTCACAGCGCTCACCATAGCACATACCTCCCCAGTGTCCATCACACGGCCACCCTCTCCCTCCCACCCTCCTCACCTTTGGCAACCCTCAGTTTGTTTTCTGAGATTAATAATCTTTTATGGTCTGTCTCCCTCTCTGGAGATA
This sequence comes from Mustela erminea, assembly GCF_009829155.1. Classification (NCBI taxonomy): domain Eukaryota; kingdom Metazoa; phylum Chordata; class Mammalia; order Carnivora; family Mustelidae; genus Mustela; species Mustela erminea. The sequence continues at coordinate 95,571,917 of NC_045614.1, forward strand.
ACCACTATTCTGACTTCTGTCACTATCAACTGATTTTACTATTTACTGGACTTCATATATGTTGTCTTTTCCTTCTGGCTCCTTTCATTTAATATAATGTCTGTGAGATTCATTCATGTTGCTTATGTCTCTGTACATCATCCTCATTTATTGCAGTATAGTACTCCATTGTATGAGTAGACCACAATTTCTGTATGCATCCTCCAGTTAATAAACATTTGGGTTGTCACCATGTTTAGGCCATTATGACTACAGCTGCTATGAATATTCTTATATATGTTTTTTGGTGAACATAGTTGCTCATTTCTCTTAAGTATGTACCTAGAAGTAGAAATGTTGACTCAGAAGGTAGATGTATGTTTAGCTTTAGTAGGTTCTACTAAACATCTTTTCAAAGCTGATTGTGCCCATTGTCAATTTATTGACGTTCAGATCCAAACCCATCCTTATTACCTGCTCTGTGATAATGAAGCTGGACCCTTAAACATTTCTCTTTCGCCCTTTGGCACATTGCTAAGCTTTGCCAGGAGACAGTGCTAACAGCCACCGCTAGAGAAAGTGGCTTCTCATCCTGGCTCTGATGGGCTCACTTGGCAGGTTCCTGGTGCACATGTTTCCTGCACACGTGGCAGCCAGAAACACACAGCATGTCTCTACTGACAGCTTCCTCTGACACCACAGAGGGCAGATTTTGAATGCATCATTCCTGTGGGAAGCTTTCCAGCAAATTCCACAGTGCAGCACCTTCTCCTGGATGGTTTCTCTCAGTACCCAAGAGGAATGCTTTTCCAGTGTGTTCCATGTGCACGGAACTTCAGCAAACTTCTTCATCATCTGTGAGTCATGACTACACTGTCTTCAACAAGGTAGGGACCTCAGCCTGGGGGCAGAGGGTGAGGAAGGACCTCATACAGGTTTGTTCCTGGGTGGTCTGTTGCAGTCTCAGAGGCTATTCTCTGTACCTGCTATATCAATATTCCTTGGAATTCTCTTTCCTTCTTAGCATAGTCCCCTTTTATACTTAATAATTCTTTACCTTAAAATTTTCTTGTCCAAATTACTTTGTGGTTTCTGTATCCTGAGTTAACTCTGGCTGATGCATGGATATACCATTTTACATCACCACCAGCAACGTATGAGAGTTCCAGTGCTTCTAGAATCAGTTATTTTAGAGTCCTATCTACTAACTGCTACCTCTGAAAGATCTGTGTCTGCTTCTATTGTCTGTTTTTTCCTCTTGCTTATCAGTTATCATTTCCTGCCTCTTCACCTGATTATTTTTCACTATATGCAGACATTGTATGTAAGAGGCATAGAGACTCCAGATGATATATTTTGCTACACAGAATGTTCTTTCTTTCTTCTGTTAAGCAGATAGCCATGAGGGATGATTGCCTCAGTCTGGTGAAGGATTAAGCTGAACTGAGGCTGGATTTCAGTGTTTACAAAACAATCTATCTCTGTTTATCCTTATTCCTTACATGCGGATTTATACTGAGAGCCTTGCAAGTCTCTGTACCCTCAGCCATGAAGGACTGTAGAGATTCAGTTCTGCCCTTCACAGGTTCATAATCGAACTGTCTAGATTCTGTCCCCTTGCAGATTCAAAATCTGGGAAATGTCATGAAGAATGGCCGTGTGTTTGAGTCAGGCCCTTTCTTCTTGGAGAGACTTTGTTTTCCAAGTGCTGTAATATTGTGGAAGATTACACTCTCCTTTTTAGATGCAGCCAGACCCAGGACTGAGCAAACATCCCGTGGAGAAAATGGTTGTGTTTTTAAAGCCTCCATGTTCCCATTTTTCATTCTAGTACCATGTAGCCACTAATAGCTTTACTGGTTTCTCTTTCCTCCATTAGAGATCTTTCTTTCGGGCAAAGCTTAATTGTCAAGCAGTGCCCCAAACTGACAAATGTCCAGGGAGATGAGTGAGGGGACAGCTGGAGAGACTCATCTCATCGTAGGACCTTGTGGGACCATTGGCCTACAACGACCTACTACATCCCGTCTAGGAGAGGAAATCTAGGCTTTAAAAATATATAATTATTTGAGAGAGAGAGAGAGAGATAGTGAGAGAGAGCATGAGCAGGTGTGTGTTGGGGGAGAAGGAGACTCCCCGCTGAGCAGGAAGCCCTATGCCAGACTTGAACCCAGGACCCTGGGATCACCACCTGAGCCGAAGACAGATGCTTAACTGACTGAGCCAATCAGGTGCCCCAGAAATCTAGGCTTTTGAGATTCAAAACTCTTGTCTTTTCAAACTTCTGTCTGTAACCTGTATTTCAAAATCTTCAAGTTGACTTTTCTTTTCTGACAAATTTCTGCTGTAATGTCCCTACTTTGAGGTTCTGAATGTCAAAATATCTGAGTACAAGGTTCTTCAAATTGTAAGTCACAACCCATTAATGGGGCATGAAATCATTTTAATAGGTCTTGAAAGAATTTTTAAATGAAACAGAATAGAATAGATTAGAGTGCATCACATATAGTAAAGGTAAGTATCATTTAGTTAAATTTTTGTTTCACTTGTGTGAGTTATGTGTTTGGTTTTCAATGTAAAACCTATTTGCTTCTATGGGTTGCAGCCAAAAATGTTTAAAAGCCACTGGACTTTAAACAGAGAAAGAGCTAAGAGAGAGAAAAACAAGTGATAAGAAACAAACATATTAACTGAGTACGGACAACTTTATGGAGAAGTTTGGCCATGACTGGGAAATGGATTGACTGAAAGCTGCTCTTCTGGCCCCAGCGAGCAAGAGTCTGTGTGTGGGATAAACCATGAGCATCAGGAACCAGAAGCATCAGAGAAGAAAATCCTGTGAGGGCTAGCTCCTCGTGGGGCTGAGGCAGCTGGGGATGTACAGAGGGGTAGCACGGAGAGCTGAAGATGAGAGATAACTGAATTTAGATCAGGATGAGCCGTGAGAACCCTAAGAGAAGACTGTGTCATTCTTGGTGCTGTATCACGGGCAGGCTGGCGAACAGCAGCATGTACTTGGCCCAAAAGAAAGGTCAGCAGAGAGGATGAACAGGCATGGGGCTGGGGTGAGGCTCTTCTGTTAACATATGGTTGATGCTTCAGGGTCAGCAAAAGGTCTAAGTCTAGCTAGGTCTAGGAGACTAGTATCCTCTTCACCTTCTCCCTGCTTTCCCAACACCAAACACCCAGTTGACCTGCCCGTCGAGGCCACCAGACATACGGGAAAGAGTCTGGGCTCTGTGGTCAGAAGACCCTGATTCTGAGTCTACTGGCTGGTTGGGATTGGGCTTGTGTCTCCTTATGTCTAAATCAGGGCAGGTAAGACCTGCATAGGTCACTGGGACATGTGAAGACTCACATTAGGCCCATGTCCAGCACCCGTGAGTGCTCAGGCGTTCAGAGCAGCTTTTGCCCCCAGGGACCACAGCAGAGCAGAGAGTTCTGGAAGAACATTGTACCACAGGATGGCTCCTGGCCCTTGAAGTCCCCAGGCCCCCTAGGCTTGCACACTGAACCCCCAGGCACCAGTTTGGGTCTGCTCTGAGGCACGGCACTCAGCAAGCCTTGGGGCAGAGAGGCCAGTGCAGGACACTGCAGGGGACCTGGTATACTTGCTTGTGTCTCTGAGCAGGAAAGTTCTACTCTGGGTCAGCCCAGCAACTCTCATCTCTGCCCTATGGCAAGAGCTGGCTCCTGGCCCTGTGGCTGGCCTTGGACTTTAGGCCCTGAAACTTGGGCCTGAGCCCAGTCTGGGTTTTTGGCCAGGAGGCATTTGGGCCTGGAGTCCGGCCTTCTACCATGCTGCTAACACATCTGGTCAGACACATGGATCTGTGGGAGTTTTGGCGAAGACTTCATCTCACTCATACCTCAGCATGGAAGGGTTTGTCTCTCCTTTCTCATTCTAGCTGAGTGTTATTTGTCCCTCAAGCCCTGGCTCAGCCATCACTTCTCGCAGAAAGCCTGCGCTGGGCACCCACACCCTCCCCACTCTGGGTTAGATGCCCTTCCTCTGGGCCCCACAGGCCTGGGGACTGCTCTCTTTCCCACCACTTACCCTCGGCTGGCACTCTGAGTTGGCTTGGAGGGAGGTCTCTACCACAGCACCTGGCACATAGTGGGTGCTCTGGCAGTGTTTACTGAATGAACAAACTGTCAAACTCGGGCCTCCCTTTCCTGCCCAGTGCCCCTGTCTGCCAGCCACTGAGCCACACTTTATTTCAGGGTTCAAAGAGCAGAGGAGGCAGTCCAAATGGGACAAGGGCCCTGTTGTAAGCCCTCAGCCACAATGTACATTAGAGAATCCCAGGTAGCTGTATGTGATTACTAGCTGTTTCAGTTCCATTTCTGAGGAGACAGATTTTTAAAGATTTGTGTATAAAGACAAATCTTTGCTCTCATGCAGATGCTGTCTCAGCTCCAGCTGAGGGCAACACTTCCAGAGCCCTGAGCAAGTCAGGGCCCAGGAGAGGATGTTTCTTGACAGAGGGAGCCCAGGAGGTGCTGACAGAAAACCAGGACACAGAACTTTGCCGGTCTCCCCTAAGGCCTGTGGTAAATGGGAAGAAGAGGAAGAAGCAGGTTCAGGGCAAGACCCAGCTAGTCACAATAAGCATTTCTCCCTCAAGCCCTTCCTCAGCCAAGCTCTTTGACTCCCTACCAAGGTGAGATACTTGATAGCACCTAATGCCCTCCCCCTGCCATGGGGATTCTTGGGGTCCCAGAGACTTCAGAACAGCAAATGGAAGTGGGGGGACACAACTCTCACCAAATGGCTGCATGGGTACCTGGGAGGCCAAACAAAACCAAAAATCGGATTGGAAGCCCCCGTATGACAGGAAGGACTCAATAGTAAGCTCCCCCAGGCTTGGGGCGGCAGTGGGGGTGGGTGGGGTAGAGGTGAAGCTCTCAAAATGACAAGGGGGTGAGGGGTGCCTGGGTGGCCCAGTCAGTTGAGTGTCTCCTTCAGCTCAGGTCATGATCTCAGAGTCCTGGGATGGAGCCCCAAAACAGGGCTCCCTGCTCAGCAGAGAGTCTGCTTCTTTCTACACTTACTCAGCTCATGCGCAAGCTCGCTCTCTCTCAAATAAATAAATAAATAAAATCTTTTTTAAAAATGACAAGGGGTTGAGTAACCTGGACGTGTAAAATGGTTCCAAGTTATCATCAAGGTCCACCCACAAGAAAGTCCTCAAAAATAACACCAATTGCCAAAATTATAATAAGCTATCACTTCACTCTCACTAGAGTGGCTGTAATCAAAAAGACAGTGTTAGGGAGGATGTGGAGCCATTGGTGCTCTCAGACATGGTTGGCGGGAATGCGGTGCAGCTGCTCTGGAAAACAGTTGGAGGAGGGGTCCTCAAAATGTTAATGGGGCGCCTGGGTGGCTCAGTGGGTTAAGCCTCTGCCTTCTGCTCAGGTCATGATCTCAGGGTCCGGGATTGAGCCCCTTATCAGGCTCTCTGCTCAGCAGGGAGCCTACTTCCCCCCTCTCTCTGCCTGCCTCTCTGCCTACTTGGGATCTCTGTCTGTCAAATAAATAAATAATTTTTTTAAAAAAAATGTTAAACATAGCTAAGCACGTGACCCATAATTCTGCTTCTACTGCGGTCTACTCATAGGTATATCACCGAGAGAAGTTAAAACATGCGTTCATACAAGGGGTTGTACAGGAATGCTCACAGGAGCTGTATTCTTAACAGCCAAAAAATACAAAGAGCCTAACAAACATCATCTGAAATGGAGAAACAAAATGTGGTGTATACATACATTGGAATATTATTTGGTCATAAAAAGGAACAAGCACTGTTTCATGCTGCAACATTGAATGCATGCATAATTCGAAGTGAAAGAAGCTGCTCACAAAACACCGCATGTGGTAGCATTCCATTTATATGAAATGTCCTGAATAGGCAAGTCCATAGAGACAGAAAGGACAGGAGTGGTTTCCAGCGACTGGGGGGTGGGGAATGGGGAGTGACTGCAAATGGGTAAGGCATTTTGGGGGTGGTGGGCTATGAAAATGTTCTGAAATTACCGTGATGGTCCAGCAACTTTGCTGATAGGCTAAAAACCACGTAACTGTACACTTCCAAAGTCTTGTTTTATGGTATCTGAATTATATTTCCATTTTTTTTTTAAACGAAAAAATGTCATCGATGGAGAAGAGTTAGCAGAACTAAAACAATGAAATGGAGCACGAGTGTCTCCTGTGCCCGTCGCATCCATCGGAACGAACTGAGGGCCCAGAAATGGTGCACCGAGAAGGCCTATCGGGAAGGGAGGCTGCTTCGGGATCTGGGAAGAAACCCCTCCCGGGATTCGAAGCGAACGCCGTTGAGGTGGGGACACGGGATGGCTAAGGACTGGGGAGGCGTCGGTAGTCTCAAAAGTTGGCCGGGCTGGAGCGGAGACTTCAAGATTGCGGCCAGAGGCTCTTAAACAGGCCCGAGCGATTTCCCATGCCGCGTCCACTTTAAAAGCCAGCGCGGCGGAGCCGGGGTCTGACCGGGTAAGCGCGCGGGGTCGCGGGGAAGGCGGCGGCGCAGACCCCGCTCGGAGCCGGCCCGGGGGCAGTCTGCCCGGGTGGCAGGGACTGAGCGGGCCGCGCGTCCGGGGAGCCCGGGTGCTCGCGGGGGCGGCGGGGTCGCGGCGCACCCCCCGCCCCCAGCGCCGGCGCTTGCCGCGGAGCTCTATTTTTAGCAGGCGCTGTTGCAATATAAGGAATGCGCGGCGCGCCGGGCGCTCCGGGCGCGCGCGGGCTGCGCGGTCGCTTTAAGGAGGCGCCGGGGCGGAGACGGGCCGGAGCGGCCAGAGGGCCGGCTGGCCGGGAGCCGCCAGTCCCGCTGCAGTGGGGCCGGCCGGGCGCGGCGCTGCCTCCTCCGCCGCGCGGGCATGGAGGAGGCGGCCTGAGGACCGGAGCCGAGCCGGGGCTGGAGCGCGCGGTGAGTGGTGCAGCCGCCGGGGAGGGCAGGGGGCCCGGCCGGGCGCTTTGTTCGGGGCGGGAGGTGTGGCCGCCCCCGGGCCCTGCCGCACTCACCTCGCGCGGAGCGCGCCCGGGGACTGGCGGGGAGTGGCCTTTTGCCCCCACCGCGGGCCCCGGCGTAACGTCGTGCGATCAAGAGATCCGCCACAATAGAGACCGCGGCGGGGAGGGCCTGTCCACCGCCCAGAGAGCCTCTTTCATGGAACCGCCCTTCGGTTTCTTGTCCGCCTCGGCGGGGACCAGCGGGGTGGTGGGCGGCGGGGAGCGGCGGGGGAGGTGGGGGGACCCTTTCTCCCCTTTTAAAATGGCGTTAACGTGGGCAGGGATCCGCCGCGGGTGTTGTCAAATTTATCTCAAAAATAAAAGGCAGCCTGCCGCACAAACGGCCCTTCACGGCACCCGGGGCTTGGGGCTCTGCTCACCACTGGGGCCCGGCTCATTCATTGACCGGACTTGGCTGGGGCGCCCATTGAGTGGGGCATGGTGCCCGTTCCTGCTTTGCGGGGAAGGTAAGGACAAAAAATGAGCGACAGCGCATTGTGGTCCGTGACGAAGTCAGGGAAGAGCAGGGGTTGTGGGACAGACAGTGTGAAAGGTCAGGGGAGGCCTCCTAGAGGAGGTGATGCCTGGCAGGAGCGTGGGCACTGAACACCCAGTTACATTCTGTGGCTGGAATTGAGGTCTGTGCTCGCCTTCGAGAAGGCCAAGTCTGAAGAGATGGACAAGGGCTACCTCATGGGGCCCTGATCTCAGAGCTCTGGGATTCCCCCACCTCCTCCCTCTCGGGCCCCTGCTGGTACCGAACCTCCTTGAGCTAAATGGTTCTTGCATCTCCAAGACACACAGTCTGTCCTGGACCCGATGGTAGAGAATGACTGACAAGGCTCAGAATTCTAGCCTGAAAAGAGTATTAAGGGAGATCTGACTTAAAAACCCAAAGCCCCCCTCTAATAGCAGCAGTCAGCAGAGCTCCCACAGACCAGGCACTGGACCAGAGTGTGCTTGCTCATCATTTGACAAGACTCTCCCAGAGGTTTATTGTTGTTGTTTTAAAATTTTATTTATTCATTTGACAGAAAGAGATCACAAGTAGGCAGAGAGGCAAGCAGAGAGAGTGGTGGAAGCAGGCTCCCCACCGCACAGAGAGCCAGGGGATGAGGGGCTCGATCTTAGGACCCTGACATCATGACCTGAGCCCAAGGGAGACACTTAATAGACTGAACGACCCGGGCACCCACATCCATTTCGGTTGCTGTGGCTAGAAAGTATCAGTAACTTGCCCAGGATCCTATCTCGAGACCTTGTGGCTGTTCAGGCCCCTCTTCTGAGGGCCGAGCTCTCCCTGGCTTGAGGGCTCCAGGTGCAGCCTGTGGTAACCTTTTGCTCTGTTGACAGGCGCAGGTTGGTGGAAGTGTGGGTGGTGAGCTCGTGGGATTAATAACTGACATGTGTCAGGGGCTTTGCAGTGAACAAAGCATTTCCCGGAGACAGTTCTTAGAGATTCTCTGCTTGTCTTCCCAGAGAAGAAACTTGAGCTGGCTAACATTTTATAAATCTACTAATTTCCGGTAAATTGCAAGTCCCTACTGACAGGGGCTGAAAATATTTCGGGCCGTCGTTTTCAACCTTGGGTCTGCTCTCACTTGCGGCAGCCAGTGAGTTTCTCTGTCTGCAGTTTATGGTGTAGTCTGTACTTTCTCTGCCAGGTCAGGAGGTGTTGGGCTTCAATGCTCTGGGGTTTTCATGGCTGCAGGGTCCACCAGCCTCTTTTGGAGGTGGGTGGTGTTGAGGAAGTGGGGTGCTTTAGCAGAAACTGCCCCCACCCCAGCCCCTGGCCTCAACATCTTTTTTTTTTTTTTTAAATTTAAGATTATTATTTATTTGACAGAGAGAAAGGGAGAGCACACAAGCAGGGGGAGCAGGAGAGGGAGAAGCAGACTCCCCACTTAGTTGGAAGCCTGAGGTGGGGCTCCATCCCACGACCCTAGGATCATGACCTGAGCCAAAGGCAGATGCTCAATGGACTGAGCCACCCAGATGCCCCTCAACATTTCTTTATGGAGAAGAGGGTCAGAGCCCCCTGCAGAACCCCAGTGAGCAAGAGACAATCTTCCAAGATTTGCCTGCTTTGCTCTTGCAAAAGGCAGTTTGCACTTTCCACTACTCATACTTTCACCTACAGAAGGCGTTTTGGTGGCAGGTGTAACTTTTATTTTATTATTAGCTCTAACCATATGTATTTCACACAGTGAGTTGATCTGAGCTGCTCATAAAGTCATAGATCTCTGGGGTTGACTCCTGAGTTTGAGTGATGACCTGGAGCCAGGGAGGACTACCAAACTCAGATGAAACAAGCTAGGTCCCGGGGCAACTGGTCCTCCCATCAAGTCAGATTTGCATGGTGACCAGTGGGCTGGATCAAGTGACTTCTCAGGGAAACATGGACCCCACTTTATATCTCACACCTGGTGTAATCAGTCCTGCCGTGAAATGCCCCCACATGGAGGGTTCCTCCCTGCAAGCGATGGGAAGCACACCTGCTCATGAGCATTGTATAATTCGTACAAACCATACTTATGTGACCTGAATGGGAACACGTTCTTGTGCAAAACTGGAATATTCTCAAGCATCCAGAGTGTGCAGTGAGTTGCAGAGGTTCTGTACCTGCCAGGCTCAGGGCAGGTAAAATGTAGTTACCTTTGAGTGGGGACGAAATAAAGGAGGGAGCTGAAGGAGCTCCCTGTGCCCTGGGGCACCTGGCAAGTATCCATTGTCTAAGGGCTGCACAGAAACTTCAGGCCCTGAGAAAGATTTTATGGGTGGACTCTGAGGCCTGGACAACCTTCATCGTCTTGGGTATTACCACTGGGCCTTGTGGTACTGGATCGATGGGGCTGCTTTTGGCTGCAAACAACAAAACCCAAGAATAGTAGATAAAGCAGAGTTTAGATCTCCCAAAGATGCCGAAGATGTGAAGTTGTTCTACACAGAGACTGGATATTAGCGCCACTTCCAGCAAGCTATTACATGGGAAAGGCAGCCAAGAAGGCTGAGGGTCTGGTGACGAGAGCAATGGTTTTTACCTTATTGGGTCCAGCCTCTTCAGTATGCCAGGGAGAAGCCTAGAGAAAAGCTGCTTGGGTGTACAAAGTCCTGGTTAGACTCCAGGTTAGACCAGGTTAAATCCCCTGGTCTAAGCCACGTTGTCTCACTAGTGGTTACCGGGAACCCACTCAATGGCTCTGCCCCCACAGCCAGGCTGTCATGTTGGGATGGTAGATGTTACGAGTGAAGGCCAGGTTTTGGTGGCTGCTTCAGACAACAGAGGTGATGTTGAAGCTGAGGTGACAGTCCTTTACACCCCTGGGCACCTGCTGTCTCCAGCCTTCTGGGTGGGTGTGTCTGCTGCAGGTGATGAGGCTGATCTCACCTGCCCCCAGAGACTTCGCCCCGGCCCCCAACACTGAGCACCAGGTTGGCAAGATCCAAGGCAGCTTTCTGCAGCCATCCCTTTCAGAAAGTTCAGGAAGTAACAGTGTGTGTTTAACTTTTTAATGTCCCTCTCATTGACCTTTAGTATTTTGGGTAGCTTTTCTAGGTGGGGCCTGCTGATGGCCAGAAGGCCAAATGACAATCTAGGTCATAGCTAGTTGCTGAAATGTCTTTATGGGTCTCAGAGGGGTGTATTTTCATCTCCAGAGCTCGGCCTCTGGCCACCTAAATGGATAAAACACCATGATTCACATCTGGGCTGTGATGCTAATGAGATTGGGGAGAGCACCAAGGATAGACTGGGGTTTGGTGTGGTGGTAGCATGAGGAGAGGGTGGGGGGTTGGGGGCTCTGCACCCTGGTTCTGGTCTGTGACTAACTAGAGGGCCTTGGGCACATTTCCTACTACAGGGACCCAGGCGCCATCTGTGACTTCTTTGCCTGCCCTCAGGGTCATCATGGGATTAGATGAAATACACAGATGAGAACATGCTTGGGAGACCAGAAAGGGCTGTAAGGATTAAGAGCATCATCAGTATTCAAGCAACCTCACGTAACAGAATCATAGATCCAGGAGGGGACCCTGGAGCGTAGTTAGTCTAGATTCAGATCCTGTAGGGCAGATTTCTTAACATGGTCAGGCAGATAATTTTAGGTGAGGCACATATAGCATCGTTTCATTTTAATATGCTTGTTTATATGTATTATAACAATACAGGCATCACATCAAATCCATTTTTAGAAAATGGATATTTTGTTCAAATTAACACTAGAGAAAGGTTTTAAGTTAAAAAGTATGATGGGGGCATCTGGCTGGCTTAGTCAGAAGAGCATGTGATTCTTAATCTTAGGGTTGTGAGTTCAAGCCCCATGTTGGGTATAGAAATTACTAAAAAATAAACTTAAAAAAAAAGTAAATGAAAAGTATGTTGATTTTTTTTCTTAAGATTTTGTTTATTTGACACAGAGAGAGAGCATAAGCAGGGGGAACGGCAGGCAGAGCAGTAGACAGAGAGAGAAGCAGACTCCTCACTGAGCAAGGACCCCCCCCCCCTCAAGGCAGGGCTCCATCCCAGGACCCTGGGATTATGACTTAAGCCAAAGGCAGACGCTTAACTGACTGAGCCACCTAGGTGCCCCAAAGTATGATGATTTTAAGGTAAAGATTAAGCCAGTAGTAGTTCAGTAATTAACAAATATGGAACAAATGGGAAAGTGAGCCCTTGAATAAAGGCTGGGAAACTTTCAAGGGAGTCTCTCCCTAACAGTCCCTCCCTTACTCCCTTGGCTTCAGCTGGATACTTCTAGAGATAGGAAGCTTGCTGCCCCCAAATTTGTCCACTTTTCCATTTGGGGATTCTCTCGTCCTTGCCAGGTTCTTTCCTTTCTCCCCTGAAGCTGCCTGCCCTGGATCTGTCCCTGGCGAATCCCTGATAGTCATGCTTTTCTCCATCATCAGTTCCACTGTCTCCAGCAGCTCCTCAAATGGTTGAAAGACAGTTTGTCTCTGTCCTTCCTTCCTCCTTCCCTCCCTCCCTACTCCCTCTCTCCCCACTCCTTACCCCCTTCCTCCTCCCCCTGCTCCCTTCAACAAAGACTTGGGGGCTGGGCCTAGGCTAAACACTCTATTAGCCATACCAGGCCTCATAGCAATTGCCCTTAGCCTTTTACGTATGTGGAAACTGAGGCTCAGGGAGGTCGAGGAGGCCATGTCCAGTCAAAGCCTGAGAAAAGGAGAGCCCAGGAGTCTGACCGAGGTCCATCTGGTCCCCAAGTACATATCCTTCTGTGACACTGGGCCACTCCCACAAGCGGGTGACCAAAAATGGCCCCTCTCTTGGTTCCTGGTGGTCATGGGGTCTGTCCCTCAGGGGTCTGCGCACCAATGGCCAGGGCTACAGGCGAGCCCTTGTGAGGAGGGGGACAGAGTGGCCTATGCTAGAGGATGTGATGGAGCCACTGGTTGGGAAGAGAGGCAGAGTGCCTGGGTGGCCATGGTACTTCCTGACTCCCATTAATCTTACAATCAACTGCAAACCCCTAGATCTTTTGGACACTTGGTTTATTTTTTAATTTTTTGACAAATAGAAAAATGACAATATAAAGGATCATGTAACAAGCACCATGGGTCCCTTCCCAAAATGGACAGAGGCCAGCGATTTCATCCATACTCAATCTGTTGCCCAGTAGGTCAGGACTTTGGCCGTGTCCCTGGTCATAAGGCCTCGCTGGTCTGGGCCTGTCCTCGGCCCGAGGTGGGCTTTGGAGCTTCTGCATACTGGCTCTTTCAGCTTCCTGTCCTCCACTAATTCAGCAAGGGCCTCTGGGCCTCCACCAAGGTTGCCCATAGTTGCGGAGAAACCACCGCGGGGGGTGGGGGCAGTGGGCGTGTGGGTGCTTTTGGATTTAACCCTTGTCCAAAATGTTGATCTACTCTGGAAGCACCTGCCTGGACCACTGCGAATTCAGGCCAGGCTGCAAGCAGAGTGTAGTCGTACCTGCCCAAAGCATACGCTGTGTAAGTGATAGACTTCTGTGTTTAGAATAGAGAGAGAAAAAACATGATTTTATAATTAGATAACAGTGACTTGCTAAGGAGCTCGTTTTACACAAACCTTAGCAAAACACCCCTTCCATTCCAAAGTGTGGAACTAGTTTAAGGTGCAGTGTGGTACGTTTCTGATGTCCGCTCTGCAGGCCCAGTAAGGAGGGACAGGCAGCTGTTTGCAGCCTTCTCCCTCCCACCCCCAGCGGACTCCAGGACTCCCAGGGCTCCTGGCCGGAGCGGTAGCCTGCCTCGCCCCTTGAAGCTCGAAGCCCCAGCCTGGGTTAGAACACTTAGCAGAGTAGTGTTTTGGAAAGCCATGCCGAGGAGATTCAGAAACTTCCAGGAAAGCCTTCCACACTCAGGCATTCTCCATTTGCAGGGAGTCACGATGGGGAGGAAGATTTGAACTAGTTGCCCAAGAGAACACGGGGACCTGAGGCGGGCCTCACATTCTCTTTGCTAAGTGTTGAGAGTGAGTTGAAATATTCTCTGTCCCTGAGTGGCCCAGGGAGAGCAGCATGGCCCATGTCCCTTCCCAAGTCTGACGGGGGTGCTGCCAGACACTGGCACGGGGACCTCAGAGGGACCTGCTTGTCGGGCTGTGTTGTCTGGTAAGAGCTGTCCAGAGACTGCACCAGGGAAGGCCGTGAAACGTACTATAAAACCAGTTCCTGTTTGATTATTTGGAAATACACAGACCTGTTATGTTTACAAGCCCACTTCTCTCTTTTTTGAATCTGATGATTTGGATTATTTCTAATTAATTCCTCCCCTGATTGCTAATCATCTTTACTCTGTCTCCAGCCTTAACATGGCTTACTTAGGTTACTGCAATACCAGTCTAACTGATTCTCGGTCTATAATTTTGCCCCCTATAAATCCATCTTAACGTGGACAAAAATTTCAGAATGAAATCTGAGCATTTTATTCTCTTGCTTATAGACCTTAATGAGTAAGGAGAGGGGACCAGTCTTACCAGACACTAAAATACTATAAAACCAGAATAAAGTGGTGGAGGCCTGGCACAGGAATAGATAGGTCAATGAAACAGAATAGAGTGCCTCCCCCAAAGTCCCTCCTGCCCCTCAAAAAACAAACAAAAAAAACCCTTTTTATTTTAAATGAGGCCTACTTTCAAAAGAAAAGTTCTGGTTTCATAGATGGAACCTATTGTATACACTATGTGTGAGGCGGCCCTACTATACCAAGTACCCAGACTATATAGCCCAGTACCCAAGCAGTGACAGGGTTTGTGGGCACAGAGGGCTGTTTGGAGGTTGTTGGATGGCTGGTGGAGGTGGGGAGGCCCACTCACCCCACAGAAACTGATCATTCTCAGGGGCATCTGGGGACAGATTCTTGCCTCTCGAAAGCAGCATATACTCATTTCAAAAGCAAAATTTGGGATCCCTGGATGGCTCAGCTGGTTAAACATCTGCCTTCGGCTCAGGTCATGATCCCAGGGTTCTGGGATCGAGTCCCGCATCTGGTCTCCCTGCTCAGCGGGGAGCCTGCTTCTCCCTCTGCCTGCTGCTCCCCCTGCTTCTGCTCTCTCTCCCTCTCTCTCTCTCTCTCTCTCTGAAAAGTAAATAAATAAAATCTTAAAAAAAAAAAGGAAAATTAATTTTCATTTCATTTAGGTGATTTTTGATCCTTTAGAATTTCAACATACCTTCTTGAAAATTCCCCCTTTTGGATAACCTACACATTCATCCCCCTGTATTTGAATTCTACTGGAAATGTAGGGAGACCCAAGCGAGCCCATCTGTCTTGGCAAGGACTGTTCTCTCACAAGTTGGCTCAGTGGTCCAAAATAGCCACTATCAAGTTCTTCTTTCAATGCCGGCTTTATTGTAACCAGGGATGATGGAAAAGGGTGGAGACACTGTCCCAAAGCCTTGGGGGCATATACTAAAAAATAACTGTATGAGATCTGTCTTCTCAGCCTCCTTCCACACCCACATTCCTCAGGTTGAGTGTCCTTGGGCAGCGGAGCCCGGAAGGCCTGGTGCTTCTCAGGCCCAGCCCTTCTTCTCCAGGAAGCCAGGCCCAGCCCCAGGTGCCCTGCTGGCCTCCCAGGGAACTAAGGTCAGCTGGCATCAGAATCTTCCCGCCCATCCCTACTCACTGACCCCCAACCCCACCCGCCTGCGGAGGACAGTGGCCCCAAGTCCACTTATCTGGGCCTGGGTGGGTGTTTCCTGCATGTTTGAGATTTTACAGAGGAAACCAAAATAAAGAAACAAAGCCTTTGTTTTCCTTCTGGACTCAAACTGGGGACGGCTGGAGGGATGGAAAGGGGGAGCTGGAGTAGGCCACTTGGCGCTCCAACAAAATAACCATTCTAATAAAGCCCTTAACAGGGACTTTTTTCTATTTAGGGTTGGTGTGAGTGAATAGGAAAGACAGGGCGGAGGGCTGGGAGAGCCTCTGTGTGTGGAAGGAGAGGGCCCCAGGCAGGGTCCCTGGCATGGGGCTGGGGCCACCAGCAGGGCTGCTGAATTGGTGGCCAGAGGGGGTCTCAGTCCTTTCCTTCCTCAGAACACCCACAGGAGAGTGGGAAAGAGCATGGGCTGCAGGCCAGAAGAGCCTCGCTCTGATTTCTGCCCTGCTACCTGTTGTTTTGAGACTTGGGCAGTCCCCCACTCTGTGAGCCTCCCTTGCAAGGTCCCCAACAGGGAACAATGCAGATGTCCCAGCCACCCCATCCCAGTTCTTCCTGACCCAGGTTTACTGGGCCAGGCCCTCATAGCACATCCATGCCTCCATGGAAATGGGGACATGCTCTCCCCAATATCTCATCATTCTTCCCAAAGGATTTTCTCTGTGTAGAATTTCTCTGAGTGCATTTTTTTTTCCTTTTTTTTTTTTTTAAGATTTATTTATTTACTTACTTGAGAGAGAGAGTGCAGCGGGGAGGGACGGAGGGAGAGAGAGTCACAGGCAGACTCTACTCTGAGCACAGAGCCGGACGGTGGGGGAACTGTCTCACAACCCTGAGATCACCTGAGCAGAAACCAAAGGGTGGACACTCAACTGCCTGCACCACCCAGGTCCCCCAAAGTTTGTTTGTTTGTTTATTTATTTATTTATTAAGTAGACTCCACACCCAGTGCTGGGCTTGAACTCATGACCGTGAGATCAAGATCTGAGATGAGATCAAGAGTCAGATATTTAACCAACTGGGACACCTAGGTGCCTGTTATTTATTTTTCTTTAAAAATTACCCAAGCATTGATGAAAATGCCCCCCACCTGTAGTATTTCGGAGGATTTCCAGGTGGGGACCATGTCCACTGGCCATCCGGCCTCCCGCGTCAGCTGCCCCAGCTTTGCCCCCGTGCATGTGTGCAATCTGCTTGGCTTCCTCATTCCTTAACCCCTATTAAGCCACAGCTAACAGGCTTTCAGAACAGGGAAGAAGTTAAAATTGAGTAGCAGACCTCTTCCTCTTGCCCGCTCACCCTCGGAAGACTTCTCTTGGCCGGTCTGTCTCCTCAAGTCTAGTTTGTGCCCCTTCTCCAGGGACTAATTTTCCTGGACACTTTTCCCCAGTTTTTTTTTTTTTTTAAAGATTTTATTTATTTATTTGACAGAGAGAAATCACAAGTAGATGGAGAGGCAGGCAGAGAGAGAGAGAGGGAAGTAGGCTCCCCGCTGAGCAGAAAGCCCGATGTGGGACTCGAGACCATGAGACCATGACCTGAGCCGAAGGCAGCAGCTTAACCCGCTGAGCCATCCAGGCGCCCCTTTTTCCCAGTCTTGAGAACTCCAAATTTCCTTTACTTTTGGTGGCATAGCTGTCATGAAATCTGTCCTGGACCAGGCTGTGGGCCTAGGCTTTTGTCTCAGAAAAACCTACTAGAGAACTTGTCTAGGCAAGAGGTAGGCCCCCTATCCTTACATGGCTAGCCAGGTGTAACAGCACTAAGTACTGGACACATCAAGTCCCAATGGCCAGAGCGAACCCAAGAGTGAACTTTTCTCCTTCCTGTTAGAACATTCTGCAGGGTAGCAGGGAGGATTGGAGCTGATGTAAACCAGCAGACACTTATCGAGCACCTTCTTTGTGTCATATGTGTGCTGGGACAGCAGAGGGTCCAACAGAGGACGCGCCCTGTGCTCATGGAACTGACACATTGGGAGCCGGAGAGGCCACGTGCACAGGGTCGTGGGACAGCCGAGTGTTTGGGAGTGTAACAGTAATCTCACCCGGCCTGAGGTGTGGTAGGGGGTGCATGAGGAATACACGTGAAGTGCCAAGTATGTGGGGTGGACGTAATAAACAGGTACTAGAGTATGCTCGGTCCCGGCCACAGATTCAGCCCGAGTGCATGTCCAGCAGGCTGCTGCTTCTAGCAACAGTGGTTTCACGGAGAGGGGTTTATAACTTTTCCAAGGCTACCCACAGCTAGGAAGTGAGACACCCAGGATTCAAAACTGATGCATCGGACCCATTTCCAAGCTCCTGACATCTGTTTTGCCTCTGACTTTTCTGCCCCTAGGGTAGCTCCCATGAGATGGGCTGTAGCATGGGCATAGCTCTGAAACGTCCCCCTTTCTCCAGATCCCTGAAACAAGGCAGCCCAGGGGGTGGATTCTGGTCGTTTCTCCATTATCAGAAATAAAATACGCTTCCTTGTTAAGTTCTGGGATAGCCAAGCCTATGGACTGTACTAAGAGCTTCTCAGGCTGAAGGAGGTGATTCAGTGGGAGCGCCTGGCTCCCTTACCACCACCCCCCACCCTGAGCACTTTGGGACAACCTGGAAAATACCCATGTGTAGCCCCGGGCATTCTTCTGCACAATTTGGTGGAAGGGGCACTGGCAGGAGTTCCCACAACATACTGATGGTGATAACGGTAACAAGAACAAGAAGAATAGCAATCCTTTCTGTGCACCTGCCTGTGTGAGCTCATCCCATCCTCCAAACAGCCCTGTGAGGTGGATACTGGTATCAGCAAGTGAGGAAACAGTTATACACAGATTGAGGTCACACACCTAGCAGAGGGGCCAATGACACGGGGCTTTTTATAAAAGTGCTGTCTGTAGGAAAAAGGGAGATAGGAGGCCAGTAGTGGCTGCTGGGGACAGATCAGTTCTGCCAGCTCGCCAGCTGCTCCCTCCCCAAGTCCTGGCCTGTCTGCTGAGGAGGGGAGGAGACCTGCTGCGACTGTTTTGCATTTGGGGAGAGGGGTGTGAAAAGTTGCCTCCCGCCTTTGCAGCGGAGTGGGCTTAAAATCTGGAGTTTGGGAGGGTCCCTGAAAAGTCACCACTACTCCCCCCCCCCGACCCCCGCAGCCCTGGTTCACCCCTCCAGAGCCGGCTGCTGGGCCCTCCTTCTTCCATCCTGCTTCAAGGAGATTCCACACCTCCCCAGCTGCTCATTGTCATGCCCACCTCGTTTTCAGGAAGTTTCCCTTTTATTTTGCTCCAGCCCAGTTCTCTCCAGCCTGGTTACTTGTTTAAAATGGAGATTGGATTGCCTCGCCCCATCTCAGACAAGAGTCTCAACTGTGTTTCTGTCTCACTGTTGGTCAAACATATAAATTTTTACGTTTTTCATTAATTGTGTGTGACATCTTGAATATCAATGATAGAAACACATGTAAGCAATGTGTGCCTTCCTGCCCTTCACCTCCCTTGGCCCCTGAACACTCCTGAGGTGGGCCGTGTCCTCCCCCTAAAGACTGCTAACCCCCTGCTGCTGCTACTTCTCAGTGTCATTTCCACCTCCTTGAATCTCACACCTTCTTGTGGCCCAAGCCAGGCCAGGCCACAACAGTGCAAAGAGTAACTGCCTTATGTGCTCTAGTGGCCCAGGGGCAGCAGCAGGTGCCCTTGTGGGCTGAAGCCCCCCCCCCCCCAGGGGATGGGGGATTCATTTGGCTCAAATGGTGGGTAGTTAACGTTAAAAACTCAGCTTCACAGGGCACCTGGGTGGCTCAATTGGTTAAGCGTCTGCCTTTAGCTCAGGTCAAGATCCTGAAGTCCTGGGATCAAGTCCTGGATAGAGTTCCTGGCTCAATGGGGAGTCTGCTTCTCCCTTCGACCCTCCCCCATCTCATGCTCTCTCTCTCATTCTCTCTCTTGCAAATAAATAAATCTTTAAAAAAAGAACCCTCAGCTTCACGTAAAAATTCCAATTTCTGGCTACTCTTTAAAAATTTAAACCATCGGGCAACCTGTTGCAGATATGCTCTTGTTGCCGCAGTCAACATGATTCCACCTCCTGATGGAGGGTAATAGTGGTCTGTTTGCCGCAGGCCCCACTGCTCCCTACTGTCCATACCTGCCCCTTTCTCTCATTTATCCACCTGGCTTCTGTGAGCACATGAGATGAGGAAGTTCATTTGTTTCCCTGAGCGCCTCTTTCTGCCACTGAAGGGTAAAGCAGTTGAGGTAGTGGGACAGCCAGGACTTGGAGGGCTGGAGTTTAGCCATAGTCAGACCTGGTAAGAAGTGTTCATCTCATAGCCAGGGGCTGCTGACACAGAGCGATGCCTGCCCCTGGTCTCCAGACCTTCCCTTTACTGTCTGTCACCACCCCTGCCCTTCTCCCAGGCTGCTAACTTCTCAGTGCGCCAGTGCAAGGCCATGGTTCTATGAGACAGGCAGCTCTGGTCTGGGACAGCGCTGAGGCACAACCCGTGAAGCTGTGTTCTGCTTAACTGTCCCCTCCCCCCAACTGTACCCTCTCACTTAGGGGAAAGATAATACTAGATTTGCCTTGCTGCCACCAGGAGGCTCCTAGGACAGTGTGTGGCATCTCCAGACCATTAGGCAAAGTGGTCAGGGAGCTGGGACATGGGGGGACTCACTGTTTTGGGAGCGTGCGTGGCAGGAAAGCATCTGCTCGTTGTCACCCACTTCTGCTGGGCTGGGGCCCATGTGTACCTAGTGGAACTCCTCATGTATTATCTCCCTTATGAGGGTCACCACTTACTACTCTGGGACCCGCCTGGCCCATTGGGTATAGTCCCCACACTACCTCTGTCCTCGCCTCTCTACCCAAGCCAGAATCCCAGTTGGCTCCCAGTGTTACCCTATATTGTGGAAATGCCGACAGCTGACACCAGGAGTGTCTGTGCAGAAAGCTGTGCCAGGGCTCTAGAGACGTAAAGATGATGCGGTCCATCAGACCCCTGCCTGCCCCACCCTAGTGGGCAGATGTGACAGGAAGATAACTCCCAACTCCCAGATTTGAAGGGAGAAGTAGTGGGGCATGCTCCCGAGAAGGAACAGAATGGCCATGTAGCTGAGCTAGGAGCTTTGCATTTGGACTCGCAGACGGACAAGCCACAGAACCTCTGTGACCTCGGGGTTCATCACTGACAGGTGCTGAACAAGGCCTTCTTGGTGTGGTAACTATGAGGAGTCAAATGGCCTAACAGCTGCAAAGGCCCCTGGCTGTCACCTGCCACTTGGCCAGCACTCCTTAGACACAGCATGTGGCTGAGAGGAAGGAGACCTGGATGGTAGGAGAGGGCTGGGGAGGAAGGGAGGTTCAGGAGGCGGTTCCTTAGAGAAGGAATGTTCTCACATGTGGAGGAAAGCTGAAACGGCAGAGTACAGTCATTGGCAGACTCTGAGGTGCCCTGCCAGGGGCTGGAGCCGCTGACAAGTTAGGCACCATCTCCATCCTCAGGGACGCCATACTAGGAATCAGCGGGAGCAGAGGCTGCGTGAGGGGCAAGCGGGGCTGAGGGCAGTTCAGGGAGGGCCTAGAATGGTATGGTCAGCGGGGAGAGCTTCAGACACCCATGGGGGTTGACTATGGGGTGACAACGCCAGAGTGATGGGAGGGTAATACCTGGGAGGGGGCCCTGCAGAGGGCAGAGCCAAGCCACTGAAAGCACCTGCCGTGAGTGGTGGACTTGCTAGGCCTTGGCCTCGGATTTGAGGAAAAGGGTTTTTTTGAGCTGCTAGGGGAAGGCAGAGGAAAAGACGGCCAGAGCAGAAAGGTGGGACAAGGGGTCTAAAGGAGGTTTGGTTGTTGAGGAGTGGTGCTGGCTGGGTTCATGCTGTGAAGGGTTGAGCCTAAGCAGCCCTGGAGGAGCAATGAAGAAATAGCTGCCTTGGAATGGGGAAAGAATAGGACAGCGGCCAGCCAGGCTCAGGGGGGTTTGAGGGAAATCACTTTGGGGATGCCCAGATTACCCAGAATCCACCCATCCCTGGTGGGGTGACTGCCAAAGTGACTTTTCTGGTGGACATGCAGGCTCCCGTCTCAAGCTGAGACGTTCTCCTTGGCTGCAGGCATGACTGCCCCAGCCCTAGGAAAATATTAATAGGCCACTAGAGCTGAGAGTAAGATTTAAATGTAAAACTACTTCCTCTTCTTGGCCCCTACTTGCCACTGAAGGAAGCTGTGACTCAGGGGCCTGAGTTGCCTGCACCCCTGGATTGAGTTCACTCCCACCCCCTGCCCTGCCTTGGGTGGCAGGAGGACATGGTGACATTGGGGGAGGTGGGCCACTGGGGTGGGAGCTCTGAGGCTGAGAGGGCCAGGTGGCAGCACCCCAGGAGCCAGGGATGCCACTGGGGCTCATTGTTCTGAAGGGCTGTGTGGTCCCTGAGACACTGGCCCCTCGTTAACCTCTCGGTTTCCAAGAGCCTTGGAACTTCTAGTGCCCTGGACTAGCTGGGGGGTGAGTGGGGCAGTTTTCGATTTTACCTGCCAAGTCCAAGCTTCCCCCTTTACCAAGCTGTTCCCCTGGGCAAAGGCCTTAATGTTTCTGACTGTCTCAGCACTGGTAAAATGGGAAGACTAAATGCGACCATGCCTTGGGCCTTTGTGCAAGTTATCCAGTCTGCCCTGGCTCTTCTCCCTGGTTAACCACACTGCAGGCAGCAGAAAGAGCTGGGGGTCCACTGGATTAGGTAGGTCGAGATGTGAATGTTACCCTGCAGGGCAGAATTGGGGGGGGGGGTGCTTCTGAGGCCTATATACAGTCGGCATGAGAGCACACTGAGAAGGGAGTGGTGAGGGCTAAATTCTGTTCAGTTGTTACGGGAACCAGCCAGTTCACAGGGCACGAGCTCAGGCAGGACTCTGGAAAGACAGGAGGCCTGCAGGAGGAAGGGATGGATTTTGAAGAACACTGGTGATGGTATCAATTCGAGGTTTACGAGCACTCACTGTGGGCCACACACAGCCAGGCAATTCAGTGCAGCCCAACATGACCACCAGAAGGCAAAGGCTGCCACTGTCCCCACTTTTACAGAAGAGAAAACTGAGGTACAGAAGAAAAGTAACTTGCTTAAGACTGCAGGCTGAGTCAGTGCCTCAAGCTCCTTGATGAGGGTTTCCAGGTCAGGGAGCAGCCCCAAGCTGGGCAGGGAGCAGCCGGCAGACAGGCACAAGGAGGCAGGCTGGGGCTGGGACAGCAACGAAGGCAGTGGCGAGGGGCCCAAACAGAGGTGCTGGAACGGGGGTCTCAAAGCTGCCTGGCACTTCCATGGTGCTAGGCAGCTGCCGGATCCCCCTGCTTCCTCCCTGGTCCTCAGGGAAGTAGCATGAGGCCTGTAACCTCTTTGGCAGACTTCGACCCAGTTGGAGTGGAGGTGGGGGCTGTTCCCAGGGACTATTATCTGCCTGGGATGCCTCCCCAACAGGTGAAGGGGCGTGGTGGCCCTGGAGGCCTCTGTGACTGTGACATCACCTGCCTGCCTCATGGCTGACCTCGTCCTGGATCTGCTGCCTCTGGCCTGGCCTGACTCTGCCCACTGCCCCCCCATCACCATTTCACCAGCCAAATGCCTGGTACGATGAGTTGGCCATGGGCTCCGGAGCCATAGGACACGGTTTCAGATCCTGGCGCTGCCGCTGTCTAGCTGGATGACCTCAGAAATGTTATTTTACTTTGTTGTGTCTCTGTTTCTTCAACCATAAAATGGGGATAATCAAAGTCATACCTCAGAGGGCTGTTGTGAGAGTCAAGCAAATTAATGTGGTAAAATCTTCCAACAGCATCAGATGGTTCACTTACATGAATGAATGAATTATTCATTGTTTTGAACATTGATCACTCCTGTAACTCTAACAGCAGTATTTCCACATACCCTTCCGGGACTTACAGTGCTGGGTCCTCAGCAGCTAAGCTGCAAGCCCTGTCAGGATCCACTCTCCAGCTAGCAGGCAAGACCCAAGGGGAAACGGTCATGACAGGAGGAAGTCCATGGTACTGGGGGGTCCGTGAGTAAAGCCAAGGGCGTGGCATCCCTCGCCTGGCTTACTTTCAGCATTGACCTTTGCCTGGATCTCTGGATCCCTGTCTGGCCATTTCTGCCCTGCTGCCCCATGGTCCAGGCATGGTCCTGGCAGCGGAGTTTGGATTTGATGGGGTAGCTAAGCAGGGGCTGAGGTATTAACACAAGACTCGGGTCATAGAGTTCTCCACAGATAACCAGGTGGGCTTCCACTAAAGGTCCTGAGACCCTCCCACAGAACAGGATGACCGTAAGTGAGATATGTTAGAGGGAACCAGAAGAGTAGTGGGTTAGATCTGGGGTGCCACACAAGATTCCCCTCTGGCTTAGTTGCCTGCTTCTGGCTGCCAAGGTGCTGCATTACAATGGTTCTAAGATTGAGCAGGGAAGAGCGCAGCGGTCGTTTATGATGTCTGCCGTGGCTTGGGAGTAGGAGGAACTGCATTCCTGCCGCATACTAACCATCTGAAATTCCACGGTATTTGAGGTCCTTTATTGCATAAAATAACACACATGGTCTGGTTGGGGGCGGGGGGTGAAGTCTTAATAATGGAGCAAGTGGGATGCACTGATGGCTTCCTGGAGGGGTGGAGTGGTGCAGTCCAGAGCTGGGTTTGCATTATCAGAGATGTGAGACAGAGGGTTAGAGCAACGTCTTGGGGAGCGGAGAGGGGAGAGTGAAGCCTTAAGGGATACCAAGTGGCCTAGACCCCCCGGCTGGACAGCACACCATCTCTGCACAGCCTGCAAGGCCACAGCCCCGGGGAAGCTGCCCATTTCTGGGAATTGTGCAGAAGGGAAGGGCAGCTCCTGGAATGCAGAGCCATTTCCTCCACATGGGTTGGGTCGCTCCCCTCAACGTGTCCTCATCCCCCTGAGCGGGCACACCCAGACATCATGGCGATGAGATTAGCTTTCCAGAGCTGATTCAGCTCAATGTGACTGCAAATCCATTCACTCTCCCAAGAGCTTCATTAATAGTGAACGTGTCCCTTTCTCTTGGAACCTTATTTACCAGACAACTTGTACTTCAACTGAGGGGATGGAGGGAATCTTTAAAATGATTAGTAGAGAAGTAGAGAAGCAAAAAGCTGTGAAAACTAAACTTTCAATAAAGTTAGCAGTGTCTTTGCGTGAGGCTCTGGGTTGGCCACTGCCCAAGCTTCAAGAATCTGTGGTCCTATAGTCAGGGCCAGGGAAGCAACCAAGGATGAAGAGTGCCCAGTGGGTTAGAGAAATCACAGTGACCATCAAAGAAAAGCTGTGTGATGCTGTAAAACTAATCATCCAAAGAATTTAAGGCAGTGTGGTGTGATGGTTCCCAGTGTGACCTTTATTGTCCAGCTAATCCACTGCAGATGATCACTACATGGTGGGGAGGGTTACTGTCGTAGAGCCTCTCCTGGGCCCCAGTTCTTCTGACCAGGACCATCTGACACTGCTTTGGAAGTGCACCTGTTGTGGGGAAAGGGTACATGGAGGGGCCAGGGACCCTACAGACCTCTTGACAATATCTGCAGCCAAAGCTATTTCTTTTTTATGGGTCTGTTTACAAAAATGGGCAGTGTTTGGGGCTATTCTTTTGGGAAACAAGCTCTGTAGAAGCCCTAGAACCTGGGACTCTGGGAGAAGACAACAGATTTGGTAAGGAATCACAGCCACTGGGAACTGCTGTTTTGGGGGCTGGAGCCCTCTGTTGTCCCAGGCATTTATATGGATTCCTATAATGAGTCCTCCACCAGACCTCTGCAGTACAGGTGCTCTTAGGGCTGTCGGTGGGGCCAGTAAGTGGTCCATATCACTGGGGCTGACCTGGCTGGAGGGAGGCCAGGGGCCCAATTACATTGCCTGTCAGTGCAAATATGCCTTTGCTGGGGCTTTGCAGTTTTTTTCACCAGCACCTCACACATTCTTGAGTGTCCTGTTCTCCTGATTCATAGATAGGGAAGCAGGGTCCTGGAAGTTAAGAAACTTGTTCCAGGTCACACAAGAAGTCCATGTTGGAGACACGACTGGAACTAGAGCTGTCTGACTGCTGTCACAGGCTATTAATGTCACTCCCCCTACTCAGGCTGGAGAACCAAGGGAGGCTTTGCACAGGACTGTCCCCAGGAGGTCTCGGAAATCTCCCAGCATACTTTAAAAATTGCTAGGTGAAGAGGTTTTTCTGGGCTCATCTGTCCACCTAGCCCTCCCCACCTCCTAGGAGCATCACCCCCTGCTTCTTGGCCCAAGGGAGGGCTGGCTGGGGAGAAGGATGCTCTGGGGCATATCTAGCAGTCAATGAATAGACCCTGAGCCTCCCATGTGTTGGGCCCTGCCTGGCCCTGCGAAAGGCAAGGGAATGAGATGTGGCTCCTGTCCTGTCCTGGTAGAGCTGCTTGGGGAGACCAACCGGCCCTTCAGGAAACAACTTCACACCTTGTGAGATGGTGCTAACCCTGAGAGAGAGGGAGCAAAAGACAGCTGCCCAAAAAAGCTTATTTCTCTGGTTAAAGATGCCCAAAGTGCTTGAATATGTGTTATTAAAATTGCTCAAGCAGCAATGCTGCCTTTGAGGAAAAAGTTTCCAGCATCTGTGCGAATTTGAGTTGTTGGTGGACTGGGAGGGGCTCTGGGAGCCGTGGTTGCCATGGGAACCAGCGCTCAGCCGCCAATGCCCCGCCTAGTGGCTGCTCTTCCAAAAGTTGGTTTCTGAGTGGAGGGGGCTGCCTCCAACCTCGGAGCCATTTCCCATGGAAACAACATTCTAAATGATGGTTGACGATCCCACACAGGCTTGCCGGGGAGCTGAGATGGCAGCGGGACTTCTCGTGGGGGAGCCTGTGAGTGGAGGAAGGGAGGGAGAGAGGGAGGGAGTCTCTCCAGGGAGCAAAGTAAACAAGGCACAAGAGCAAACACTGGAGCACCTTCTCTAAGCTGAACACATTTCATACATTTTAATTTCATGCTTAGAGCAATCCTGCAAAGTATAATTTTCTAACCAATCCCGTCTTACAAAGAGGAAACTGAGGCTATGAATGTAACTTGCCCAACAGTGTCACTTACCTGGTCCGTAGAAGAGTATCTAGCATCGAAAACTGGTGGGGGAACTTTAGAGACACTTGATCCACCTTATAACACCCTCCCACCTCAAAGGGGCCATCCAGAACCCCCCAAAAGTAAAGAACTGACATTCTAGAATGATCTCTAAAAAGATCGAGAAAGATCCCTGATCTTCTAGTTGAATAGTCTAGAGAGGAGGGGGGGTTCTTGTGAATGTAAGCAGTTTGCTCTTTAACCACCAACCAACATTTTATCCTGTGGTGTCTTTCGTCATAGCCTGTGGTGACTGAAAAAAAAATTTTCTCTTTACCACTTGAGTCCAGCCCATTTTGTAGGAGTGTGATACATTTTGACTGCCCTCCCCACTTACAAAGACATTGTATAGTCAGGGATTATTTGTGGGGAGGCTGAAAGCCTGGAAGAAACATGTCTATCAGGAGAAGAGCCTTTATGAACTGGGGGGAGGGGCCGGTTCTGGACCCCTTCTTTTACCCCTGCCACACCTTCTTTCCTTCGTGGGCCCACACTTGCTTCCAGAAGGGCTTTTCTGTGTGACTGGTCTGACTTGGTAGAAGGAGGGAGATGGTCTTAACTGCTGGCTGGGAGGTTTGCCCCTTAGCCCTTTCCATCGTCAGGGCCAATGCTGTGGCTAGAAGGTGGTCTGACAGTGGTTCAGAAATGCCTTCAGGCAGCCTTTTTGCCCTTTGCTAATGCTCTGCCCGGCTTTGGTAATAGAGACAGGGGCAATATGCCATCCCCTGCCCTTCTTTGAACATTAAATATAGACAGTTTCAAGGGCACTGGTGGCCTCTGCACCAGTAACTGCAGGGTGCAGAGTAGAAGGACATGCCTCCCATAGGATGTGATTACTGGGCCCAGGGCTGACCTGTGAAGAGGGGGCCCTAAGGGTCTGTAGAGGACTCAGTATGACCCCAGGGTACACTGGGCAAACATAAAGCTGGTTGGGAGAGCGAATAGAATGTGAGAGGCTGTGGTATAGCCACTACTGGAGAGGTCAGCATTGGTGATCCATGACAGCCTTGAATGTCCAGTGAAGGAGCCGGGACTTGGCCCATCAGCCTTGGGCAGCACTAAAGGGCTTTTTACTCTGAGGGATCCGGTCCAATTTTTGTGCTGACTGTGCTTTCTAACCTGCTTCCATTGAGTCTTAGTTGGGAGGGAGCCCCGAGCTGGCTGCCTGTGGTCTCTCAGGAGTTCAGCCCCTGAGTGTGGAACTCTCTGAAAGGAAGGAACCCCTCATTTGACCATTTCCTGCCAGCTGCCTTGTTTGGCAAGCAGGTCCCAGGTGGTTCTGCTGTGGGTGGTCTGTACCAATTCAGAGATTCAGTTCATGTCCTCTATCATACTTACTAGTGAAGATTTCTTACCTTGTTTTATTTTGAGAAGAAAATCAAGAGAAATAATTTCCCTTCTTGATATCTTCCCACCCACTGAGTATTTTTTATTCATGTCACTGCCAGCGGAGAATAGAAGGGAGCTTTAAAAATAGCCTCTTTCACAGGCAAACATGCTCACCCTGGCCCAGTGTCACTGTCCTCCCTCAGCCAAGATGGTGGGTAAGGAGAGACTGACACTTTGCTCCCCTGACCGGAGAGGCAGAAAGAGGGAGTTGGATCTTGCTTTCCTCTCCCCATTTCTGTTTCCTTCCAGCTGCCCTGTGGCCCCTTTGGACCTCCATCTCTTGTCATGTGGGAAAGCTCAGTTGCCAAAGCCTCAACTTGTCCCCACCTTTACCCTACTTAGGGAGACTGGGCACCAGATGCTGGGGCTGCAGCCAGCCCCTGGGCCTAGTTTCTTGCACTTAAAGAGCTCAAATCCTCACCTGAAGGACATGGAGTCCTACATTTTCAGGTAGCCAGAACATTCATTTGGTGGGAACATTAATTTATTTTTTTACTTGAAGATAGTTGACACACAATGTTATATTCGTTTCAGGGGTACAACATAGTGATTCATCAACTCTATGCACTCTGCTTGACTCACCACAAATGTAGCCATCTGTCACCATGCAGTGCTGTTACAGTGCCATTGCCTATGTTCCCTGTGCTGTGCCTTTTATTCCCATTGGTGGGAATATTTTAATATTGTTAAACTTTCCCGGGATACATATACAATAGTAGCTTACTGTAGCAAGTGTTGAGAAAAATTGAGAAAGTGCCCCCAAATCTGCCAGTCCTCTCTGTGCCTAGAACCACATCGAGACATACAGATTCATTCATAGAGATCAATCATACGTACTTGTGGTTTCACAGCCCGTTTGGGGCTCTTTTCATGCATAATATATTAATGTTCCTAGGTTAGGGACTATCATCCTTTATAATGGCTGCACAGTATTGCATTGTGTAGATAAATTTTTCTTTAACTCCCCCCCACAACATGTAAGTGATTTTCATTTTCCCCCATTCATCACATCTTTGTACACTTGTCTGATTATTTCCTAGAATAAATCATCCTATACCCTACAGCTTTGGGAGAGGGTATGTCATTTTAAATTTTGGTATATTTATGCGAATGTATTCTCAGCCCGGTCGGGACAGATTTACATGCTCATCCGCAGTGTATAAAAGCGCCTATACTTCCTCGCACTGCAGGGAAATCCTAAATGTCAACATCAAGCTTCAGTAACTACAGAGCGTTTTGCAATGCCTCTCTCCCGTAACCTCATGCAAATCAGCATGGCCACATATCCCACATTTGTATCTAACACCCTTTTGTTGCTATCTAGAACTGAGGACTCTTTTAGGGCTGCACATAACCGAAAAATCCAGCCCTTTCATCTGATGGGTCAGGAAAGCATGGCTTGGCGCAGCCTTCCCAAGCAGCAGCGAAGCATGTGGGACACCCAGTCTGCACCCTCAAGTGCCCCTGTCATGCCTACGTCATGCCTGTCTGCTTCCCGGATTGTGCAGAGCTTTTTCTTTCCTGGTACCGTGAGGCAGGATCCAGCTTGCACGCCCTTGGCATGAGGTCAGTGCTCCTGCTCCCCAGGAGGAGGCATTGTTCTCCCTGGCACCCGGGAGGGGTCCACAGTTAGTAGCCCAGATCCCTGGGCCAAGGGCTCCTTCCGCACTCCCTGCCTCCCTCTCCTCCTTGTCACTTCATGATGCTGCTTCCAAAGATCACTCTTCACTTCTCTACTGTTACCTCTTCATAATCAGTCATTATCTATTCAGGCTCAGTTATTCTTTAGAATCCTGGCCCCACATTTCCGTATCTTTGCCTAGTCACCTTAGCTCGTTGACATCTTAGGATGGACAGTTCTTTGTTTGGGGGGATGCGCTGTGCTTCATAGGCTGTGGAACCACAGCCTTGGCCCGTTGACTGGATGCTAGTAACACCCACTCGGTTTTAACAACGGGAATCATCTCCAGATGTTGCAGATGTCCCTGGGGGGCGGAATTGCCCCCAGTTGAGAACCATTGCCTTAGCAGGACTCAGCATCATTAAAACAAAACTTAGCCCTGCTCCTCCTCTTCCTCCTGCCCAGCTAACACAGGGTTGACCAGTTGTCAAGAGATTCTAGCACAGCTGTCTGCATGACAAAAGGCAAGGAGACTGAGGGAGAGGAGCCACAATCACTAAATTCTGAGGGGCTGGGGCACAGAGATCCTGAACTCCTCCAGTTAGCAAGGCTGTTATGGCCAACCTTCCCTTAGCTCAGGCAACCTCATATCCTTCTGAGCACAGCAGTCCCCTGACCAGAGTTGATGTAAAAGGTGCCATCCCTACTCAGATTAGCACCCACATGGTTACCTGTACAGGAATAAGGCAGACTTTAATGGTGGAAATGCTTCTTTGATATGGCTTTGGCTGTGCTTATTAAAGACTTCAGGGTATCTAGTAGTATGTGTCCCCAAGACCGGGTATGGCACATGGTTGGTATTCAAGAAATGATTGAATCAATATACAATTGGGAGTATTTGGTACTTTCTGAGATCAGAAAGGAAAAAGCCCCAGGCCTCATTATGCATGTCTTGCTTCCCCAGGTCTGACCTACTAGAAACATGGCAACCAGTGCAGTCCCCAGTGACAACCTCCCCACATACAAGCTGGTGGTGGTGGGAGATGGGGGTGTGGGCAAGAGTGCCCTCACCATCCAGTTTTTCCAGAAGATCTTTGTGCCTGACTACGACCCCACCATTGAAGACTCCTACCTGAAACACACAGAGATTGACAATCAGTGGGCCATCCTGGATGGTGAGACCCCAATGGCAGCCCTGCATGGGGCGAGGGGTGGCTTGGGGAGGAGGCAGAGGGTCAGGGGAAGGTGATGAGCTTCACTGGGCCCAAATGGCTTCTCTCATGTTGTCATTGTGATATGGTTGGTATAAGGCTGTGTATGTTTTCCAGGGTGAATTCTGAACAGCTTTGTGGAAACCAAAATGTGTATTCAACAAAGAGGCAAAGCTAGCCTCATGCCAGCTCAGTGATGTCATGTTTGTTATTGCTTGCTGATCAGAAGCGCTGATTAGCATTTACAGATGTCTCCAGCTAATAAAAAAAAAAAAAGGCGGGGGGGGGTGTGGGTGTATAAATTATTCTTTAGTGAGCATGGTTTATTTTTGCTTGGAGGGAAAATCTTGCATCTGACTTTGTTTCTAGTTTAGTCTAAGTTGGTTTGGATGAACAGTTCTCCAGTCGTGGTATCCAGGTCAGCACCCAGATATTTTTTTTTTAATTTTTTATTTTTTATTTTATTTATTTATTTTTTTTTTTTTAAAGATTTTATTTATTTATTTGACAGAGAGAGATCACAAGTAGGCAGAGAGGCAGGCAGAGAGAGAGAGAGGAGGAAGCAGACTCCCTGCTGAGCAGAGAGCCCGATGCGGGACTCGATCCCAGGACCCTGAGATCATGACCTGAGCCGAAGGCAGCGGCTTAACCCACTGAGCCACCCAGGCACCCTAATTTTTTATTTTTTTATAAACATATATTTTTATCCCCAGGGGTACCCAAGTATTACCGGGGAGCTTATCAGCAATGAAAACCCCTGGGCTCTGCTGATTCAGAGGCTCAGAAGGTGGAGACCAGCAGTCTGTGTTTTAACAAGCTCTCCAGGCGATGCCGAAGTAGAGAACCGCTGCTCCAGAGGTTCACTCTCTGCGTCTCTTAAATAGAGCCGTTCAGGATAGACTGTCATTGTAGGAGGGGGCCTTGGAAAGCCACGGGGATACAAGTCCTCTGTCATCTGTGTGATTCGCAGGTGTTTGCTTCCAGTGTGGGGCATGTTTTTCATTCTCTTAACAGTGTCTTTCAAAGACTAGAGTTTTTACTTTTGTGGAGGTCCCATTTATCAGTTTGTTCTTTTATGGACTGTGCTTTTGGTGTCGTGTCTAAAATATTTGCCCAACCCAAGGTCACAAAGGTTTTCCCCTGTGTTTTCTTCTAGCTATCTAACGGCTTTAGGCTCTGTATTTAGGTTTATGATCCGCCCCGAGTTAATTTTTGTATTTGTAATTGTGTGAGATATGGCGCAAGTTTTAGTTTAGTTTGGTTTGGTTTGGTTGTTTGTATATGGAGATGCAATTGTTTCAGCACTGTTTGTTGAAAAGGTTGTCCTTTCTCCACTGAATTGCCTTTGTTCCTTTGATGAAAATTAGTTGCTCATATATTTTGTTTGATCTGACTCTCTTAGCATCAATACCACACTGTCTTGATAACTGTAGCCTTATAATAAGTCCTAAAATCACATCCCATTAAATCCCTAATTTTATTCTTTTTCAATGTTGCTTTGGCCCATCTAGGTCCTTTGCATTTCCATATGAATTTTAGAATCAGTTAAATTCAAAAATTTTAGATTTTAGACTGATATTGTGTTAAAGCTATACAGAGTTATAGATTTGAGAAGAATTGACATCCTAACAATGTTGAGCCCTCCAACCCATGAATACAGTATTTCTCCATATTTTTAGGTCTTCTCTAATTCTCTCATCAATTGTTCTTGCAGATTTGCCTGCATAGGTCTCTATGTATTTTGTCAGATTTATATATACAGTCTGTATTACAAATTATATTGGGTTTTCATTTTAGTTTTTTTAAAAAGATTTTATTTATTTATTTGACAGAGTGGGTATACAAGCAGGGGGAGTGGGAGAGAGAGAAGCAGGCATCCCGCGGAGCAGGGAGCCCGATGTGGGGCTCAATCCCAGGATCCGGGGATCATGACCTGAGCCAAAGGCAGATGCTTAACAACTGAGCCATCTGGGAGCCCCTTCATTTCAGTTTGGAATTGTTTTTTGCTGATATGCAGAAATACGGGAGCATTTTGTATGTTAACTGTAACTTGCAACCTTACTAAATCACTTATTCTAGTGGATCTTGTAGATTCCTTTGGATTTTCTGCAAAGATGGTCATGTCTGTAAGTAAAGATAGTTTTACTTCTTTCCAATCTGGATGGCTTCTGATTCTTTTTCTTGCCTTATTTCACTGACTAAAAACATACTTGTCTTGCTCTTGATCTTAAGGAGATCTTTCCTTTTCAATCTTTCAGCACTAAGTATGATGTTAGCTGTAGGTTTTTTATACATTCCCTTTATCAGGTTGGGGTAGTTCCTTTCTATTTCTAGTTTGCTGAGAATTTTTATGAGTGTAGATGTTGGCTTTTGTCAAATGCTTCTTGTGTGTCTGCTGACATACTCAGATGGTGTTTCTTTTTTAGTATGTCAATATGGAAAATCACATTAATTTTTCTAATGTTAAACCAACATTGTATCCCTCGGATAAATCCCACCTGGCCATAATGTATTACCCTTTTACATATTGTTGGCTTTTATTTGTTAAAATTTTGTTTAGAATTTTTGCATCTATGTTCTCGAGAGTTATCTTGGTCTGTAGTTTTCTTGTTATGTCTGAGTAATGCTGGCTTTATAGAATGAATTGAGAAGTATCCTCTCTTTTTCAGTTTTCTGGAAGAGTTTGAATAAAACTGGTACTATTTCTTTCTTAAATGTTTAGTAGAATTCACCTATGAGGACATCTGAGTTTGGAGTTTTCTTTTTCAGAAGACTTTTACCTTCAAATTCAATTCCTTTAATAAATCTACGGCCATTCAGGTTGTCTGTTTCTTTTTCAGTGAGTTTTGGTAGTTTGTATCTTTCAAAAAGTTGTTCAGTTCATCAAAGTTACCAAATTTACTGACATAAAGTTGTTCATGATATTCTCTTATTTTCTTTTTTTTAAAAATTTTTATTTATTTTAATTTGACAGATAGATCACAAGTAGGCAGACAGGCAGGCAGAGAGAGAGAGAGGAGGAAACAGGTTCCCCGGTGAGCAGAAAGCCTGACGTGGGACTCGATCCCAGGACCCTGAGATCATGACCTGAGCCGAAGGCAGAGGCTTAACCCACTGAGCCACCCAAGCGCCCCTTTTATTATTTTCTTAATAACAGTAGAGTTCATAGTGATGTTGGCTTTCTTATTCCTGATATTGTTAATTTGTGTGTTCCCCTTTTCCCTAATCAGGCAAGCTAGCGATGAAGCATTTTCACGAGAAAACCAGCTCTTGGGTCCTTTGACTTTTCCCATTTGGTTTCATTGATTTCTACTCTTACCTGCATTATTTCCTTTTGTCTATTTTGGAATTAATTTGTTTTTCTCTAACTTTTTACAATGGAAGCTGAGGTCATTGACTGGAACATTTCTTCTTTTCCAAGATATTCATTTGGTGCTAAATTTCCCCAACTACTTCTTTAGCAGCATTCAAGCTATTCTAATACACTATGTCTTCATTTCCATTCAGTTCAAAATACTTTCTAATTTCCCTTTTGAGATCATCTTTGACCCATAGGATATTTGGAAACATTTAGTATTCAAGTATATTTAGGAATTTTCCAGAGATCCTTCTGTCATTGGTTTCTATTTTATTTTCATTATGTCAGAGAACATACAGTATGTTATTTAAGTTATTTAAAACTCATTGAGTCTTGTTTTATGACCCAGGATTTGGTCTCTCTGGCTAGATGTTCCATGTGCACATAAAAAGAATGGGTATTCTGCCATTTTGGGGTGGAATGCTTTATGAATGCCTGTTATTTTGTCTGACTTTTGGTTGTTTCAGGCGAGAAGACAGATCTGGTCCTTGTTACTCTATCCTGGTCAGAACCAGTACCAAATCATCACTTCAAAAAAAAAAATGCGACAACTTTATATATATGTGTGTGTGTGTGTGTGTGTGTGTATTGAATTGTTTACTTTATTTTTATTTATTTTTTTAAAGAGTTTATTTATTTATTTGACAGAGATCACAAGTAGGCAGAGAAGCAGCAGAGAGAGAGGAGGAAGCAGGCTCCCTGCTGAGCAGAGAGCCCTATGCCGGGCTCTATCCCAGGACCCTGGGATCATCACCTGAGCCGAAGGCAGAGGCTTTAACCCACTGAGCCACCCAGGCGCCCTGAATTGTTTACTTTAAAAGGGTACATATTGTGGTATTTTCATTATATCTTAATTTTTTTTTAAGATTTTATTTATTTGACACAGAGACAGAGATCACAAGTAGGCAGAGAGGCAGGCAGAGAGAGAGGAAGGGAAGCAGGCTCTCCTGCTGAGCAGAGAGCCCAATGCGCTGCTCCATCTCAGGATCCTGAGACCATGACCTGAGCTGAAGGCAGAGGCTTAAACCTCTGAGCCGCCCACGTGCCCTATATCTTAATTTTTAAAAGCACCATTCTTCAGGGGGTTCGTCTGCAGCCCTGAAACTTTGACTAGTTCACCTGAAGCCAAGCACATTCCCACCTCAGGGATTTGCATTGGGTATTCTCTCTGCCTAGAATGTGCTTCCTTCAGAAATATATTCTCACTTCACGTAGGTCTCCACCCAAATGTTAACTTTATCATGGAGGTCTTCCCTGACCAGACCATCTCTACTAGTATCCAAACCCCCAACCCCCAACATTCTGTCCCTCTGAACAACTCTTTTTCTTTATTCTGCCTTTTACTGTTGAACATATTTTTGTTCAATATATTTATTTGTTTGAGTTTTTGTTGCTCCCCAATAAAATAAAAATTTTCTAGAGTAAGGACTTAATTTTATTTATTGCTCTATTCTCAGTGTCTAGAACACTGGTCCTCAGTAAATGGGTGAGAAATGAATGAATGAATGAATGAGTCCTGGACAATGTATGTGCAGTCATAGGTTTAATGTTTTAGTTGCATTATAAAATAAATATATATAACCACTAAAATATAAAACTTATATTTATGCATTTTCTAAAATCATCTCATACATTACCCATTCAAATATATACCACACTTTGGGATATACTGAGTTAAAGAGATATAAACAGTTTCTTTATTGTTGGGCTTCAAAGAGTCATCCCTATACAAACACAATATTGGAGATATATTGGTGGGTATATTGTCTTTAGGGTTTCCCAAATGACTACGTTTTACACGTCATTCTGGGATATTTCCACAGAAAATATTCTGGAACACATTGCCTAATGCATGTAGGAGAGAGTAATACCATGCCTCGTACATTGTTGAAGCTCAGTAAATACTATTTCTCTATATAGCCATATTGACTTCTCTTTTTCTTTTTTTAAATTTTTTTTTAATTTTAATTTTTTTAATTAACATATAATATATTATTTGCCCCAGGGGTACAGGTCTGTGAATCATTCAGGCTTACACACTTTACAGCACTCACCATAGCACATACCCTCTCCAGTGTCCGTAACCCAACCACCCTCTCCATATCCGCCTCACCCCAGCAACCAATCCTCAGTTTATTTTGTGAGATCAAGAGTCTCTTATGGTTTGTCTCCCTCCTGATCCCATCTTGTTTCATTTTTTCTTTCCCTACCCCCCCAAACTCCCCACACTGCCTCTCAAATTCCTTATATCAGGGAGATCATATGATAATTGTCTTTCTCTGATTAACTTATTTTGCTCAGTATAATACCCTCTAGTTCCACCCACGTCATTGCAAAAGGCAAGATTTCATTTCTTTTGATGGCTGCATAGTATTCCATTATATATAAATACACCAAATATTTATCCATTTATCTGTTGATGGACATCTAGGTTCTTTCCATAGTTTGGCTATTGTGGACAATGCTGCTATAAACATTGGGTGCACATGCCCCTTCAGATCACTATATTTGTATCTTTAGGGTAAATATCCAGTAGTGCGATTGCTAGGTCATAGGGTAGCTCTATTTTCAAATTTTTGAGGAACCTCCATGCTGTTTTCCAGAGTGGCTACACCAGCTTGCATTCCCACCAACAGTGTAGGAGGGTTCTCCATTCTCCATCCTTGCCAGCGTCTGTCGTTTCTGTCTGACTTGTTAATTTTAGCCATTCTGACTGGTGTGAGGTGGTATCTCATTGTGGTTTTGATTTGTATTTCCCCCATGCTGAGTGATATGGAGCACTTTTTCATGTGTCTGTTGGCCATCTGGATGTCTTTTTTGCAGAAATGTCTGTTCATGTCCTCTGCCCGTTTCTTGATTGGATTATTTGTTTTTTGGGTGTTGAGTTTGGTAAGTTCTTTATAATTTTGGATACTAGCCCTTTATCTGATATGTCATTTGCAAATATCTTCTCCCATTCTGTCAGTCATCTTTTCATTTTGTTGACTGTTTTCTTTGCTGTGCAGAAGCTTTGGATCTTGATGAAGTCCCAGTAGTTCATTTTTGCCCTTGCTTCCCTTGCCTTTGGCAATGTTTCTAGGAAGAAGTTGCTGCGGCTGAGGTCAAAGAAGTTGCTACCTATGTTCTCCTCAAGGATTTTGATGGATTCATTTCTCACATTGAGGTCTTTCATCCATTTTGAGTTTATTTTTGTGTGTGGTATAATGAAATGGTCCAGTTTCACTTTTCTGCATGTGACTGTCCAATTTTCCCAACACCATTTGGTGAAGAGACTGTCTTTTTTCCATTGGACATTCTTTGCTGCTTTGTCGAAGATTAGTTGACCATAGAGTTGAGGGTCTATTTCTGGGCTCTCTATTCTCTATTGTCTTCCATTGATCTATGTGTCTGTTTTTGTGGCAGTGCCATACTGTCTTGATGATGACAGCTTTGTAATAGAGCCTGAACTCTGGAATTGTGATGCCACCAACTTTGGCTTTCTTTTTCAACATTCCTCTAGCTATTCAAGGTCTTTTCTGGTTCCATATAAATTTTAGGATTATTTGTTCTATTTCTTTGGAAAATATTGATGGTATTTTAATAGGGATTGCATTAAACATGTAGATTGCTTTAGGTAGCATAGACATTTTCACAATATTTGTTCTTCTAATCGTGAGCATGGAACATTTTTGCATTTCTTTTTGTCTTCCTCAGTTTCTTTCATAAGTACTTTATAGTTTTTTGAGTACAGATTCTTTGCCTAGGTATCTTATTGTTTTGGGTGCAGTTGTAAATGGGATCGACTCCTTAATTTCTCTTTCTTCTGTCTTGTGGTGGTGTATAGAAACGCAGCTGATTTCTGTGCATTGATTTTATATCCTGACACTTTATTGAATTCCTGTACAAGTTCTAGCAGATTTGGAGTGGAGTCTTTTGGGTTTTCCACATAAAGTATCATGTCATCTGCAAAAAGGGATAGTTTGACTTCTCTGCTGATTACGATGCCTATAATTTCTTTTTGTTGTCTGATTGCTGAGATTGCAGTGGTGATAATGGACAGCCCTGCCATGTTCCAGACCTTAGCGGAAAAGCTCTCAGTTATTCTCCATTGAGAACGATATTCACTGTGGGTTTTTCATAGGTGAAAACCTATGAAATATTGATGATATTGAGGTATGAACCATCTATCCCTATACTTTGAAGAGTTTTGATCAAGAAAGGATGCTGTACTTTGTCAAATGCTTTTTCAGCATCTATTGAGAGTATTATATGGTTCATGTTCTTTCTTTTGTTAATGTATTGTATCACATTGATTGATTTGCGGATGTTGAACCAACCTTGAAGCCCTGGAATAAATCCCACTTGGTCGTGGTGAATAATCCTTTTAATATACTGTTGGATCCTATTGGCTAGTATTTTGGTGAGGATTTTTGCATCTGTGTTCATCAAGGATATTGGTCTATAATTCTCCTTTTTGGTGGGGTCTTTGTTTGGTTTTGGGATCAAGGTAATTCTGGCCTTATAAAATGAGTTTGGAAGTTTTCCTTCCATTTCTGTTTTTTGGAATAGTTTCAGGAGAATAAGTATTAATTGTTCTTTAAATGTTTGGTAGAATTCCCCCTGAGAAGCCGTCTAGCCCTGGGCTCTTGTTTGTTGGGATATTTTTGATGACTGCTTCAATCTCCTTACTGGTTATGGGTCTGTTCACGTTTTCTATTTCTTCCTGGTTCAGTATTGGTAGTTTACATGTCTCTAGGAATGCATCCATTTCTTCCAGATTGTCAAATTTGCTGCCATATTGTTGCTCATAATACATTCTTATAATTGTTTGTATTTCTTTGGTGTTGGTTGTGATCTCTCCTCTTTCATTCATGATTTTATTTATTTGGGTCCTTTCTCTTTTCTTTTTGATAAGTCTGGCCAGGGGTTTATCAATCTTATTCTTTCAAAGAACCAGCTCCTAGTTTCATTGATTTGTTCTATTGTTTTTTTGGTTTCTATTTCATTGATTTCTGCTCTGATCTTTATGATTTCTCTTCTCCTGCTGGGTTTAGGGTTTCTTTCTTGTTCTTTCTCCAGCTCCTTTAGGTGTAGGGTTAGGTTGTGTACTTGAGACCTTTCTTGTTTCTTGAGAAAGGCTTGTACCGCTATATATTTTCCTCTCAGGACTGCCTTTGCTGTGTCCCACAGATTTTGAACCATTGTGTTTTCATTATCATTTGTTTCCATGATTTTTTTCAATTCTTCTTTAATTTCCTGGTTGACCCATTCATTCTTTAGTAGGATGCTCTTTAGCCTCCATGTATTTGAGTTCTTTCCAACTTTCCTCTTGTTATTGAGTTCTGGCTTCAGAGCATTGTGGTCTGAAAATATGCAGGGAATGATCCCAATCTTTTGGTACCGGTTGAGACCTGATTTGTGACCCAGGATGTGATCTATTCTGGAGAATGTTCCATGTGCACTAGAGAAGAATGTGTATTCTGTTGCTTTGGGATGGAATGTTCTGAATTTATCTGTGATGTCCATCTGGTCCAGTGTGTCATTTAAGGCCTTTATTTCCTTGTTGATCTTTTGTGTAGATGATCTGTCCGTTTCAGTGAGGGGGATATTAAAGTCCTCCACTATTTTTTTTTGAAGATTTTTATTTATTTATTTGACAGACAGAGATCACAAGCAGACAGAGAGGCAGGCAGAGGTGTGTGTGTGTGGGGGGGAGCAGGCTCCCTGCTGAGCAGAGAGCCCGATGTGGGGATTGATACCAGGACCCTGAGATCATGATCTGAGCTGAAGGCAGAGGTTTAACCCACCGAGCCACCCAGGCACCCACCCCTCCACACCTTCACTTTAAATATGGAGGTGTCTTTGGGTCTAAAATGAGTTTCTTATAGACAGCATATTGATGATGGGTTTTTTTTTTTTTTTTTATCCGTTCTGATACCCTGTGTCATTTAGCCCATTTACATTCAGGGTAACTATTGAAAGATATGAATTTAGTGCCATTGTATTGCCTTTAAGGTGACTGTTACTATATATTGTCTCTGTTCCTTTCTGGTCTACAACTTTTAGGCTCTCTCTTTGCTTAGAGGACCCCTTTCAATATTTCCTGTAGAGCTGGTTTGGTGTTTGCAAATTCTTTTAGTTTTTGTTTGTCCTGGAAGCTTTTTATCTCTCCTTCTATACTGAAAGATAGTCTAGCTGAATATAGTATTCCTGGCTGCAGGTTTTTCTCATTTAGTACTCTGAATATGTCATGCCAGTTCTTTCTGGCCTGCCAGGTCTCTGTGGATAAGTCTGCTGCCAATCTAATATTTTTACCATTGTATATTACAGACTTCATGTCCCAGGCTGCTTTCAGGATTTCCTTTTTGTCACTAAGACTAGTAAGTTTTACTATTAGATGACGGGGTGTGGACCTATTTTTATTGATTTTAACAGGGGTTCTCTATGCCTCTTGGATTTTGGTGCTTGTTCCCTTTGCCATATTAGGGAAATTGTCTACAATAATTCACTCCAATATACCTTCTGCCCCCCTCTCTCTTTCTTCTTCATCTGGATTCCCAATTATTCTAATATTCTTTTGTCTTAGGGTATTACTTATCTCTAATTCTCCCCTAATGGCCCAGTAGTTCTTGTCTCTCTTTTGATCAGCTTCTTTATTCTCTGTCATTCGGTCTTCTATATCAATAATTCTCTCTTCTGCCTCATTTATCCTAGCAGTAAGAACCTCCATTTTTGCTTGCACCTCAGTAAAAACTTTTTTGATTTCAGCTTGGTTAGATTTTAGTTCTTTTATTTCTCTAGAAATGGCTTTTATTTCTTGAGACAGGGTTTCTCTAATACCTTCCATGCCTTTTTCGAGCCCAGCTAGCACCTTCAGAATCATCATTCTGAACTCTAGATCTGACATATTACCAATGTCCATATTGATTAGGTCCCTAGCCTTCAGTACTGCCTCTTGTTCTTTTGTTTTTTTTTGTGGTGAGTTTTTCCTCCTCGTCATTCTATCCAGATAAGAATATACGAATGAGAGAATAAAATACCAAAATGGTGGCAAAGACCCCAGAAAAATGTACACTAACCAAATCAAAAGAGACCCCAAATCGGAGGGAGAAGAAAGGGGTTAAAAATAAATTTTTTAAAAATTTAAAATATATATATATATATATGACTGGGGAATAGAACAGAGCCACCTAATTGATTTTGGGTGTATTTTATTCTCTTGGAAGAAACTACCTCCCAAAATTTTAAAGAAAGAAAAACTTGTATATATACACAAATAAGGGTAAAC
This sequence comes from Mustela erminea, assembly GCF_009829155.1. Classification (NCBI taxonomy): domain Eukaryota; kingdom Metazoa; phylum Chordata; class Mammalia; order Carnivora; family Mustelidae; genus Mustela; species Mustela erminea. Next base: position 95,613,058 of record NC_045614.1, read on the forward strand.
ACAATGAAGAGATGGAATATGACTATAAAGATGAAAATTTAAAATTCTAAAAAAGGAATTGATAAGATAAGTTGGTTGGAAAAAAAAAGAAAGTGGAGAGAATTTGCTCAGGCTGGAGACTAGAACAAAGCCCTGTGCTAGATTTAGGGTATATTTTGATCTATTAGAAGAAATTGTACCCCACAATTTTTTGGAAGAAAAAGCCCTATATGTATACAAAAAATAAAGTTAGAGACAATGAAAGATAAAATGTGACTATATTAATGAAGGTTTAAAAAGATTTTTTTAAAAGAAAGGTATTGTTAAGATGAACTAGTTAAAAAAACGTTAAAAGAAGAAAGTGGAAAAGTTTAAAAAATTATAATAAGAAAAAAATAAAATTAAAAAATTTTAATTAAATTTGCAAGACTAAAGAATCATGGGGAGAAAGCCATGAATTCCATGCTTTGCTTTTTCCTCCTCTGGAATTCTGCTTTTATCCTTGATCAGTGAGTTTGGTTTTCGTGGGATGTTCTTGCTGATCTTCTGGGGGAGGAGCCTGTTGTAGTGATTCTCAAATGTCTTTGCCCGAGGCGGAATACGTTGCCCTGCCAGGGGCTGGGCTAAGTAATTTGTTCCAGGTTCGCTCTAGGAAGCTTTTGTTCCCTGAACACTTTCCATAGAGCTCTTTCCAGAGCTCTGGAGGACAGGAATGAAAATGGCGGCCTCCCAATCTCTGGCCCGGAGTTGCTGAGAGCTCTCGGCCCCACTCCTCAGTGCACCCTCGAAGAAAAGTGCTCAATCACTCCTGTCTCCCTGGTCTCCGGCTGTGCCTGGCCTGTGACCAACCATTTCTGTCTCTGGCACATGGTTCAGAGTCTCCAAACCCAGCAGATTCCTGCCTCCAGAGAGGGAAGTTGAGTCTCCCCAGTTCTACTACTTGTGGGGTCCCTGCTCAAAGAGCAGTGGTCCAACTGTGCCACGGATCACTGTTTAAGGTAACCCCAAGCTGAGAGCTCACTCTTCGGCTCTGTCTCTATAGCCGACTTACCCACTCGAATACCTGCAAGCTGTGCTATACTCAGACACCTCTGATCCTTCGGACCCCACAGAACCTGAGACCATGCTGTCCTTGCAAGGGCTCTACCCCCACTTAGCCTCTGGAGCAATGTCCCTCAGTAAAGCAGACATCTAAAAGTTCTGATTTTGTGCTCCATTGCTCCACCGCTTGCTGGGAGCCGACATCTCCCCCCACAGTCTATCTTCCCGTTGCTTCAGATTCACTTCTCCACACATGCTACCTTTCAGAAAGTGGTCGATTTTGTGTTTCTGGAATTGCTGCTCTTCTTCTCTTTGATCTCCTGTTGGGTTTGTAGGTGTTCAGAATTGTTTGATGACTATCTAGATGAACTCCTGCGACCTGATGTCATCTCAGTCTGCTACTCCTCTGCCGTCTTGACTACTCTCCCCTCTCTGACTGTTTCTTAAAGTAACTTTGGGTGTATTAAATTAGTTTCTGAGACTGGAAAATTTTTCAGGGGTGATTTTTAGGAAGATTGTGTGATAACTTTTTTTTATGATATATATATTTTAAGGGGTTTTGCTTGTTTGTTTGTTTGAGAGGGCGAGAATGAGAGAGGGGAAGCAGGGGGACCAGCAGGGAACCCAAATCGGGGCTCGATCCCAGGACCCTGAGATCATGACCTGAGCAGAAGGCAGATGCGTCATCAACTGAGCCACCCAGGCACCCCAGTGATAACATTTATAGCAGCTGCAACAGCAGGGAAAAGGGAAGCATGACCAAAGCATTACTTTATAAGCATGAACTTGCAAAGCTTTTGTTCTGAAGCATCTGGGCTCCCTTGGGTGCTATGCCTCTAAATCTGCCACCTGAATCAAGCCTAATTTAGGGCACTGCCCACCCAGCGCCTGCCACAGGCACAGATACCGGATTCCCAGATTAGTATACTCTCCACTCAAGTATTTCTTGTATTAAGAAAAGGAAGGCTTAAAACTTTACAGCTAAATATTAATTAGTCTGGCATTTAAAAGGATGCCCCATATTTGGGGAACTTTAATCAAAGACTTGTTGTATGTAGGCATGAATATAACTGTGGCATCTTCTGGGGCTAGACTCTTCTGGGGTAGTTTGCGGTCCTAGAATAGACAGGACTTTCCCAAGGGCATCCAGAGTCCAGACATCATGCTTCCCTGGAGACCATACCATCCTGGGGGAGGGGCAAGGCCTGGGGTGCCTTCCAAGTTCTCTGAGCTCTGGATTGCTCTTCTTCTGTATTCAGGAAGAGCAAGAACATGGCAGCTTGATCATGATGATGAGGAGAAGGAGGCTAATTATGAGGGCAGTAACGATATGTATTGTGCAATGACTCTGCGGAAGCCCAATGCCGAGCACGTTGAATATGCTCTCTTTTAATCCTTTCAGCACCGTTGTGCCAGCTACTGTTGTTATTGTCCTAAAAGTAAAGCACAGAGAGATTCACAGAGCTAGCAATGGCTTGAACGCCCTTTGTGTCCTGGATTCTCTGTTAGTCTGACGGGGTAGGGAAATCCCCTCCCACCTCACACACTGATCCCTGGGGCTCTGGGGAGAGGGGAGTGTGGCTGGGATTACAGAATCAACAGACACCCTCACCTGTCCTTCTTACAACTCCCCCAGGGTCCCTCAGAGGTCCAGGTGCCCTTCCTCAGCTTGCTCAAAGAGCCTTCTCTGTGGTGGCTACACTGAGGATTCTCACAGGCTTCCTGCTTACCTACAAACTTGTTTCTTGCTTTCTTTCAAGGGACCTCATTGCCCTGGTTCTCCCAGAAACTAAAACATGGGAGGCAGCTGACCTCAGGGGCCAGCAGCCATGCTCTCCATATCTGGGACCCTCAGGCTTTGGAGCAGATTTGCTCCCAGTTCCCAGATTTGCTCCCCAGAGCTTCAGGACCCCCATCTCACCCGTCATTGTTGCGGGCCCATTTCTGGAAGTATCTCCTCTGAGTCTGGTGCCTACCTCTCTTCTGTGGGCTTATATCAACTTCCCCACCTCCTGGCCCTCCAGCCCTCTCGTCTGGTCCCTGACTTTGGACCCCCTCTCACACTGGCTTTTAGCTATAGGACTCACCCGACCCCAGTTCTCATGTTTCATGGATCAGGAAGAACCAAGCCTAAGCAGAATCCTGAAATTTTGTATTTATTCTTGTGGGGGTGTTTTTGGTGTGAGAGAGAAAATATACATAAAATTGACCCTTGTAACCATTTTTAAGGGTCCGGCTCTGTGCTATTAAGTCCATCCACACTGCTCTGCCATCACCACCACTGTTGGTCATCTCTGACCGCCGCTCTGTGCACACAATGATAACTCTTGCTCGCCTCCCCCAGGCCCTGACAGTGGCCATGCCACGTGCCGTCTCTTTGAGGTTGGCCACTCCAAGTACCTCCCATATGCAGACACATACAGGACTCGTTCTTTCATGACCAGCTTATTTCACTTAGCACAGTGTCAGGCTCATCCACATTATAACGTGTGTCAGCATTTCTTCTTTTTAAGACTGTATGATATTCCACTGCATATGTGTATATATACACATGCATATACATTTGTTTACCCATTCATCCAGCAATGGACACAGGGGCTGTATCCACTTTTTGGCTATTGTGAATACTGTTGTTGTACACACGAGTGTACAAAGATTTCTTCTAATCCATGCATTCACATGTTTCATCTTGGAGTTCTTGTGTGCCTATTTTTTCTGTTAGGCTAGGACTGGAAGGTTCCTGAGCTCTAGGCTATCACCTTCCTCACTTTACACCTGAGGAAACTGGTGCATGTGGAGAAGGGTCTGGCCTGAGGTCAGATCTAACTAGTGGCTGAGCCAGGCTTGGGGCGTCTTGGCTCCTCAGGGCACATCCCCCATCCTGTCCTGCTGCCTCCTGTTTTGACCCAGGCCTCGGTGCTGTGGTGTAGGATGTTGAGCAGATCCTCTGCCCACTTAGAGTAGGAGCAGGTGTTTCTAGGCTTTCTCTCCTATATGGCCTCCTGGTCCTGCCCTCTGCCCAACCTGGCATCTTCCGTCCACCAACAGAGAACAGCATTAGGCCCTGAATCTCCCTCCACCTCTTCCCACTGGGACTCCTGGGCCCAGCTCTGTAGCCTCTCTGTCCCCCCATATCCCCTGCAACAGCTAGGGCTTTGCAAAGAGTAAGGCTCCAGCTCTTCTCCTGCACCCTCAGAAGCTGGGACGGTTCCACCCTGGCTTCTGCCCAAACCTCAGACACAAGTGCTGTTGTCTTCTCGGAGCAGCCTGGACCTGGCTTTTCCCTGAACACTTGAATCTACATTCTTTCTGGAGGAGGGCGGGAAGGAGGACATTGGAAGGGCAGTGAGAGTAAAAGGAACTTTATCGAGTGTACTTTTCTGGTCTAGAGGCTTTACTTGGAGCGTCATCTTCCGAGTAAGCACCTCCCCATGGCCCCCCAGCTAAGAACGGGGTACAGGCAGAGCTGCCCTGTCCTTCTACCTGTCCAGCCATCCTCCCTTTCTCCTGCTAGCAGTGATGCAGGAGGAATTCCCCTTTTTTCTTTTATGAGGGAACATGGCCCCTGGCCTCAAATTATGAAATCTAGCCCTCTGGGCCTCCACCTGACCCTTTATCCTGGTTCCGTCAGCCATCACTGCTTGCATGCTTCCAGGAATGTGCAACTCGCTGATCTGTGAGCTGCCTCAGGCGGTGCTTCCTGGTATACTGAAACCAGATCCACCTCCCAAACCCTCCCTCACTGTGGCTCCTTCCACTTCCCAGCAGTGGGGGAGTGGTTACTCCTGACCAGACTTTTCTGGAAGACCAGAACCTGTGCTCGGGGCCTGACAGGGATGGTTGTGTTTCCTCCTTGTAACACTTATGTCACATGGAGATTAGTGTCTCTAGCTTCCAGGTGAGTGTAACCCAGCCTCCGCCAGTGTGCACCGGCACTACCCTGATAGCCGATGGAGTGGTAAACGTGAACTGTCAGTGCGGTTGGAAAATCACACTGCTGCTTTCCTGTGACCCCAAAGGCCCTTCCCCCGGGGACCCAGACCTCCTGCTTCAGCACCTGTCCAGCAGTCCTCCAATCAGTCAGGCCCTGCAGGGGAGGACCAGGAGTCAGCGAGGGGTAATAGCATGTCCAAGGTTACCCAACTGATTAGAGCCCCCTTCCTCTGACCCCAAAGAGAAGGATCTTACTCTTGCTCTATGCCAGCTTAACCCCACCTGCTGGCCTGGGAGCTGAGGGGACACCCCCCCCCCCCCATCAGCCAGTGACCTAGGGTCAGCTCAGCAAGGCTGCATGATGATGATGTATGCAACGCACACCCGTCCCCCATCAAAGTCACAGTGCAGCCTGGAGTCAGTCTGGGGATTTGCACCCCAAATCCCAGGCAGAGTTCCTCTCACACTGCTGACAGGTCCTGTACTTGGGAAGTTACTTTTGGGTTTTGCCCTGACTTCAGAACTTCATGCTGATTGCTCTTAGTCACGTGACCTGTTTGGGCTGAGTGCACCAGCTGGGTTAGTAAGTTTGAGATCTTTTTGGTCTGCCCATGCATAGCGTGAGACCACCTGCCCCAGGTCCCAGCGCAGCCACTGCCTGCCTACTGTCACCTTGACCCAGGTTCTTCTTTCCCTCAGGCACAGACAGCCTCTGGACCAAGACCATGTGTCCTCATTGGTGGGGCTTGTGTCCCAAATGGGATGTACGCTCAGAGTTGTTGCAAAGAGTAAATGAAGCAATACAAATTGCAAGCTCTTTGAGGGAGAACTGTCCTTTGTCTACCACCATTTCTCCATGCCAGCCTAGAGGTGGAACCTATTTATTGGGTGAGGGAGGGAATAAGGAACCTTATGAGGGGCGTGGCACATAGCAGACCTTGGGAGATGCCTATCACTGCTGTGATTGTTCAGATATGACTTACGGTACTAGTCAGGATGGTGGCTTGGTGCTTTCAGGAACAGGCTTTATCACAGGTGCACGAGAGGCCATCAGTCCCTCTGCCCACTTCCTGGGAGCTCCAGGAGTGAGACATGAGCTCCTGACTTGGAGCTACTACCTCCCCTCTCCATCGATGTGTGGATTGGCCTCTGAGTTTTGTGTACATGGATGAGTTCACTAATTCATTTAACAAATACGTCGGGGCACTTGCCATGTGCCTGGCTCTCTTTTGGGCTCTAAAGAGGCAGCATTTGACAAAGTCCAGTCCCAGGTGTCATGAAGCTTCTGTTAAAATAGGAGGGACAGAGCAGAAAAAATTATGTAATGTGTCAAGTGATGATAAATACTATGAAGGAGAATAAGGCAAAGTAAAGGAAACAGACAGTGAGGAAGGGGTTGCTATCTTACACAGGCTGTCAAGAGAAGCGAAAACCTGTCCACACAAAAACTTGCACAAGAATGTCCAAAGCACCTGATAAAGTGATGTTGGAACAGAGATGTGAAGGATAAAGCTGTGCTTATACCTGAAGGAAGAGAATCTTAGACACAGAGAACATCAGTTGCAAAGACCCTGAGACAGGGGTATGGGCTTTTTGGGGACTAGGTAGGAGGCCAGGGTGCAGAGCAAGTAAGACGGCACTACTGGGAGAGGTCAGAGAGACAGCAGGGAGGCACTGATCTCATAGGTTAATGTAGAAAAATAAGCCATTGGATGGTTTTGAGCAGAGAGGAGATATAGTCCAATTGATGTTTTAAAAGGAGTGGAGAATAGACCATAGAGGAATCAGGGCAGAATCGGGGAGACCAGTTAAGAAGCCAAGCAGACTAGGGCATCACTGAAGGAAATAGCTAGAAAGAATTAGCTTCTCGATGTGTTTTGAAGGAGGAAGCAACAGGATTTGTGGATAGAGTATATGTCATGAGGTGGGGGAAGAGGGAAGAGTCTTTGGCCTGAACAACTGGTAGAATAGTTATGTTTATCAACATTAAGAAGACTGGTGAAAAGCAAGTTTGTTGGGGGAGGGAATCAGTTTAATTTTGGACATGTTAAATCTGAGGCGCCTCTCTCATAGAAATAGAAGTGAGGCAAATGGATGTCAGTCTGTACTAAGGGTACTGGGAGATGTATAGGCTGGAGATGGACATTTGGGAGTGGACATGTAAAGCAGTATGAGATGAGAGATGGCCAATGAAGTGAACGTGGGTTAGAGAAGGGGTCCCAGGACTGAGTGTGGGGACCTATCATTTAGAGGGTAGGGTGGTGAAGGGACAGAGCAGGACCAGTCACTGCAGTAGGAGAAGAACCGAGAAGAGAATGATGTCCCAAGGCCAAGGGAAGAAGGCTCTCCAACAAGGAGGGAACCATCAACCACTTCCAGTGTCAGCAGGCTGCCCAGAGGGATGAGGACCGAAATGTACTCACTGGATTTAGTGACACAGAGGTTGTCGGTGACTTGACAAGACCAATCTTGATAGAATGATCAGCCCTGAGAGTGGGTTCAAGAGAGAGTGGAGGGGAGGAAGAGCAGGCAGTGAGAACAGATAAGTCAAGGGATGTGTTTTGTAAAGAGGAACAGAGAAGGGACAGTAGCTGGAGGGAGATGAGAGGTCAAAGGGCAGGGTTTCCACTGTTGATTTTTTTTGGCTTTATTTTATTTTATTTTTTAGGTGAGAGAAATTATAGCGTGTTTACATACTGGTGGAAATGAAACAAAAGAGAAACAGTGCCAGAGAGGGAAGGCGCCATGATAGCATCAGTGTTCTTGTCTGGGGGACAGAGGACAGGACCCAGTGCCTGGCTGGAGGGCATCGTCTCTGACAGGAGCAGGGCCAGGTCATCCCCCATAGCAAGAAGGCAATGGAGTATGTGTTGCAGAGAAAGGGGCAGGGGGCTTCCTCATACAAGTGTTTTTAATTGACTTGTAACTCACATGTAAAGTATACGATTGAGTGCTTTTGAGTACATACACACAGTTGCACACCCACAACTACTGATTGATTCACAAACCAACAATCACTTGGACCACCACGGATTCCTCAACATTTCCATTGCCTCCCCCTGGAATGCTAACTCCATTAAAGCAGTCATTCCCTGTCCTCCCCTCCCCTTCCCCCAACCCCTGAAACTAGTGATCTACTTTCTGTCTTTACAGATTTGCCCGTTCTGGACATTTCCTATGTATCAACAGCACCATACAGTAAGCGGCCTTTGAGACTGGCCTCTTTCACTCTGTGGACTGTTTTCATGCAGCGTGTATCAGAATCTCATTCCTTTCTATATATGAATAATATTCTGATGTATGGATGCATCACACTTTCTTTATCCACTCATACACTGGTGGGTCTTCGGATTGTTTCCACTTTGGGCCGTCAGGGAATCATGCTGCTTTGGACATTCTTGTGCAAGTTGTCGTGTGGATATGTTTTCACTTCTCTTGGGTCTGCCCCTGGGCACGGAAGGGCTGGGTCAAATGGTAACTCTACGTTCTGCTTTTTGAGGAAACTCAAAACTGTGTTCTGCAGTGGCCCTGCCTGCCTCATACCCCACCCCACCCCCGCCGCAGTGTGTGAGGCTCCTGCTGTCTGTGAGGTGGGTTGATCTGGAAGCTTGTGGAATTTAGCTGGTGATCTCTGTTTCTCACACTCAGCTGGGAGTGGAGGCTGAAGAACGGGAGTTGGTGGGAAGCACTGGCCTCAGGAGTGGGAGAGGACTGGATGAGGATGTGTTCAGGTTTGTTGGGGGTCCTAAGGGCCCCAGAATTTGGGCTGGGACTTTAAGGGGAGCCAGGTGCCTAGCCATGAGCCCTCTCCCCTGAGCTACACGTGGCCACCCAGGGGCAGGTGTGGAGTAAGTGAATCCCCTCCAGGCCTTGTCTCCTGTCTCTGTGGACCTCAGGTGTTCTGCCCCCCACCTCCTCCATTTAAACCTGCACCTCTTCACAGGCTTTGGGGACCCTGCTGTGTTCTTGCTCAAAGACAGGCTGTCAGGGGCGCCTGGGTGGCTCAGTGGGTTAAAGCCTCTGCCTTTGGCTCAGGTCATGATCCCAGAGTCTTGGGATCGAGCCCCACATCAGGCTCTCTGCTCAGAAGGGAGCCTCCTTCCTCCTCTCTCTCTGCCTGCTTCTCTGCCTACGTGTCATCTCTCTCTGTCAAATAAATAAAATCTTTAAATTAAAAAAAAAGACAGGCTGTCACCAGACACCCTGGGGTTCAAACTTACCTCTCTTGCTCTCTAGCAGTATGAAACTGAGCCAGTCACCTGTGGAACATTGCCTCCCCCAACACCCTGAGGACAAAATGGGGTTGTAGGCCAGCGTTTTGTCTCCCTGTTCCTTTCTGTTGCCAGGCCCCTCCCAGGCTACCTCCTCTTTCTGGTGTGTTCCTGGTGACACAGCTGAGATGCCCCCCTGCCCCTGCTACCCTCTCTCCTCTTTTCTACTCTTCCCTCCCCAGGCGTGACATTTGTTTGGGGGTGGGGTGTTCCCAGCTCCTGTGAGAATTCCACAAAGCCATGGACCGTCTCCCTGAAAGAATGTGCACCCACACATGTGAGCTATTCACCAAGTCAGAGAATCTAGGCCCTCATGAAAGTGTATCCCAAGGACTCCTTGAACCATTCCCCCAGCTGCAGGAGGGTGGCCTCAGGAGCAAGTGTCCCCTGGGGCTGGTGGCCAGCACTTCTCCTCAGTCCATCATGAAATCAGCGAGTTGAGGCTGGGGCCACTGCCAGAGAGAAACTTCTCCATCATCAGGGAGCCAGCCACATGCCCCACGACTTAGCTCCCTCCCCCTCAGCGAGTCCCAAGTGGCCTGGCTTTCCACACCCTGCCAGTGCTGTGGAGAAGAAAGTAGCCCTATTTCTGGAAACAGTGCATGGTCAATGGGTCTAGCCCTTCTGCCCAGCACCCAGCCCGTGCCATACACACTCTTACCCGGAAAGGGGAACACAAGAAAAATAGTCGAGTGCCCTCATCACTACCAGTGCTCAGCTAGGTAGCCTATTTTTATTTGAGTCTTCTCCTGGGAAGAGCATCGACTTCCCCACCTGACTCCCCTGTGAAATGGGTACGATCACTCCCACCTCCCACCATGGGTCTGTGGATTAGAGATAGATAGAAAACATGAGGCATGGTCTTTGGAGTCATTTCTATGTCTAGAAATTCTCATCTGTATTGTTTCATATTCCAGAACCCTTACCTCTCCATGTTGGGTGAAGGTCACCTTTTGGTGATTTCCCTTAGAGCTGGCAGGGACTGGTTGAGCACAGCAGCTGCCTTTCCTATAGTGCACACGTGATTTGTCTAGTCATTCTGCAAGTACTTTCTGAACCTGCATTGGGTGCCAAAGCTTTTGAGAGACACAGGGAAATGAAAGCCCAGCTTCCCTCCCATCCCTCCTGTGGAGCTCCACCCTGTGGTGGGGAGCTGAGCCAGGCCTAGGGGCACTGACTCGGAGAAACCCACAGAACTCACAGAACCCAGGACACACACAATAGGAAGGGTTCAAAGACAGAAGTCCGAGGCTGGGGCTCTCAGGAGAGGAGGCAGAGGACAGCCGTGCTGGGGGGAGGCTGGGGCAGCTGGCGAGAGGGCATTCTAGTTGGAGGTCATGGCTTGTGCAAAGGCTTGGAATTGAGACACAGCCTGGCTGGTTGTGGGTGGCCAGACCCACACCCTCTGGTTAAAGATAAAAGCCTGGACGGGCAGGGGCAGCTGGGTCTTAGGGAGGTTGGGTCGGCCTCCTTCCCAGTGTGTGGCCTTGAGGGGATCCCCTTCACTCTCTGGGCCTCAGTTTCCACATTTGTTCTAGGCCACAGAGAGGATCCAGAGGGCATGTATGTCTAAAATCCCAGCACGATGCCTGCTGCCAGTAGGAACATGGTGGGCAGGACCATTTTCAGCCAAAGAGCTCAGACTGCACCCTGGGCTGCTGCCAGTGTCCGAGCCCTGAGCCCATGCCAGGGTGTGGCTCCCTCGGGAAGCCCTGAGGAGGAAGAAGAGGAGGAGGAAGAAAAGAAGGAAGAGGAAGCAGGGTGGGAGAGGAGGAGGGCTCCACCGGGACCCAGGCTGGTGCCCCTTACGTGTTGGCTGCCCACCTGCTGGAGACCTCGTGCCACGCTGGCCTGGGGGGCTGGGCTTCTGAGAGCCACACTATCTAAGAGTAGCCTTGGGGTTTCCACTTAAACCCTCCAGAGGCATACTGCTGGGCCCACAGCCTCTGAGTGGGGACAATGAGGCGGGCCAGACAGGTACACAGCACTGACCCACTGTCTCCAAAATCTGTCTCTCTTCTTCCTCCTTCCATAGCTGGGCTGCCTCTGGCTGCCTCTGCCTCTCTGTGGCTCTCTTCTGTCTTCTCTCACTTGCTCTCTTCCTCACACACACTCACACACACGCTGGCACAGCACCTCTTCTCCCACAGTGACTAATACTTTCTGTCTCCAGAGTCCTCCTACCTTCCTGACATCAGACATGGGAAATGCAGGTGGAATCATAATTTCTTAAAAGCACAGCTGCCCGTTATCTTCGGCCTCCCTGGGAGGCAGAATTGCTGATGAGGGGCTGTGCCCGGGCACTTCCAGGTGTATGTGTGCGGAGGGGAGGGATGAACCCCAAACCAGACGAGGCCCAGCTCAGCCCCACCACATCTGCCCCTCCCAGCTTACACCTGCCCTGCTCGGGTTCCAAGGTTTAGAGTTCCCATGGCACTCTCCACCCTCCTCTCTCCAGTTGACCCCCATTCCCTGTGTCCTGTGCCCTCAGTGTCTCCCCATTCACTGTTCCCTCTGCCTCTCGGGAACACCTGCCTTCGCTGATGCCCTGGTCGCCTCTGCCCCGGTCCCTTTTATGCCAGGACACTAACCCCCCCGAACCCTCAGCTCTTTTCTTCACAGCGTCCAGGCCCTGGCTCATGCTGTTTGTTTGCCTGGAAGCCCTTCCCCAGACCCTGTCTTTTTTATATCAAATACTGTTCTTTCAAGGGCAGGATCAATACCCCCTCTTGGCTAAAACCTTGCATTATCCCTCCAAGCTGAAGGGACCTCCCTGTTTGGCCTAGATTTCCCCATAGTATGTATCACTTTCTGTCCTGTGTGTTATTTTTCTTGACGTACCAGCCCAGCTAGCCTCTCAGTACCTTGATAGGGAGATGCAGCCTAGTCTTTAATCACCCCCAGTACCGAGCAGAGCCCTGAGTAGGCGCTCAGAAGAGGGTTGACAAATGGGTGACTGAACGCCCCTCTCTCGGTCCCACATGCAGGCTGCTCCTGCCCCTGCAAGGTGGGACGGGCCTGGCCGTTACCGCACAACCACGTGCCACCCCTGTCTGTTTTGTTACTAGGAGTATGCTGAGGCTGGCTGGTACAATGAGCTGGAAAGTTCCTTCATTTTCCAGTCTCTGGAGCAGATTGTAGATAGGTAATAAAAAGAGCTTGGTGTCATTCACGGGGGAGATTTGTCTGTTTGATTTCTTGGATAATTATTGGCCTATTCAGGTTTTCTATTATTTTCTTGAGCCAGTTTTGTTTATTTATGTTTTCTAAAATGGTCCGTTTCATCAAGAATTAAAAATTTTTTTGCTATAAAACTGCATATAGTTTTCTCTCCGAATTAAATATATGTCCAGATCTATAGTCATAGGCCTTTTCTCATTCCAAAGGCTTATTAGACTTTCTTCTCTTTTGTTGCTGCTAAGAACTGCTAAAGGCTTTTCTTTTTCTTTTTCTTTTTTTTTTTTTAATTGGTCCTTTCAAAGCGTCAGCTTTTGATCTTTGGATTTCTACTACTTTTTTCTTCCTCTCATTTTCTTAATTTCTACTTTCATTGATGATTTCTTCTTTCCTTGGTTTTATTTCTTTCTTTCCTAGCCCTTGATTTAAATGCCTAGATAATTTTCAGTCTCTCTCGTTTTTGGAAGTGCATTTAAAGCTATAATTTTCCTCTGAGTACCAATTTGGTTTCAAACCAGAGCTTTCATTATTGTTCATTGTCGTTCAGTTCTAAATTGTTTGTCGTTTCTGCTTTGCTGTTTTCTTTAACTAGAGTATTATAGAGCATTATAGCTTTTTAAACTTTCAAGTGGATAGTTTCTTTTATACTCATGTTGCTGTTAATTTCTGACCTTATTGCATAAAAGCAAAACATAGCCCATTTGACCTCTGCTTTCTGGAATTTGTTGAAATTTTTATTTATGACTTAACATGTGGCCAATTTTCATGACGATTTCATGTGTGTTTGAAAATGCTTATTTACTGTTCAAGTGTTCTTTCAGATTAAGGTGTTTTTTTGTTGTTGTTTTGTTTTTTTATAGCTTACTTAAGTAATCTCTACACCCAACATAGGACTTGAACTCACACCCTGAGATTGAGAGTCACATGATCTTCTGACTGAGCCAGCCAGGCTCCCCTCTCAGATTAAGTTTTTAAATTGCTTTATTTAGATCATTATTTTTTTGGGGGGGGTCAATGGTTCTGTCTCTCTCTAACAGAGATCTTTTCAAGTTCTTTTACAATGGTTATGGGATTGTCTATACCTACTGGGTTTAGAAATCAAGTTTTTATACATGTATGTTTTAGGCTATATTCTTATATACTTAAGATTCATGACTTCGGCACTTCTTGATGCTTGTCCTTTGTCCCATTGTAAATACATTGGTTTGTCCTGTTCAATGCATTGGCCTTGAATCCTGTTTTGTGGATGCGTGTGGCTAACATATCCTTTTATACCCTTTCTCTTTTTATTCTTTCTGTGTCATTTTGCTTTGTATATTTCTATCGTAGTAGCAGACAAGTGGATTTTGTATTGAGTGTCTGCTTTAATGGGTGGATTTAACCCATTTGTGTTTAACTGTTGTTAGTTATAGCTAGAGTTACATCTGCCATCTTCTTCCATGTCTCCTTTCTTAGCTTTCTTATTTTTGTGTAGTTTGTTTTTGCCTTTTGTTGAATTTTTCCCATTTATTTTGTTCTGGGTTTTTTTTCCCCCTTCTGATGACTAGGAAATTTTGAGCTTTGTTTCTAGTGGTTATTCTATACACTACATGTGTTTATGTGTGTATGATTCTATTTTTTCTACCAACATCTGGATGTAATTATTATCTTCGCCTCTTCCCAAACGAGGCAAGAAATTTAGTAGTAACTTACTTTCCTCCATCCCCTACCCTCACATATGGATCATCATAGATTTTAGTTCTAAACTGTCATTCATTTTCTTCAAATTGTGTAACAAAATTTATTTAAACTTAACTCTTATGTTTGGCTGTGTTCTTTGTTTATCATTGTTTATAATACCACTCATTTTTTTTTCTTTCATGGATCTATTTTTCACTGTGCTGAAGTCTTTCCTCCAAGAATTCTTTTCAAAAGCATGGATAATATTATTTTTAAGGCAATCAATGTATGAAATAACCATTTTTCCTTTCCCCACGGTCTGTTTTGACTTTCAGCTTCCTATTGAGTTGGGTTTTTTTAATCCTGGATGAACATATTTTCACACATCCTAGATCTCTAGCTTGTGTTTTGGGCAATGCACACCTTCAGAATCCATGAATCCATTAGTTACTTATCACCTGAATGTTTTCTGCTGTTCTACTCACCTTCCCATCCCTTCAGCCAAATCTGTGACATTTTCATCTGTTTTGCTGGTGGGATTTATTTAGTTGCCCTTGGTCCCTATCCAACATGACACCAACTTTTGCCAATGACCTTCAGCTGTCTATACTATTCTTCACAATATGTACTTGTCTCCACCAGAAATTATATTACCCATTCTTTTGTTCTTCAGTCTCCCTACTAGATTATGAGGCCCATGAGAGGAAGGATTTTGCCTCGTTCACTCTAGATCTGTAGTGCCCAGAACACTGCCTGGCACAGAGTAGGCTCTCACATATTTCTTCAGTGAATGAATGAATGAATGAATGAATGAATGAACAAAATTGGGTAGACTGTTTGCATTCATTTATTCATTCAGCTACTATTTGAGTTCTTTTGTGCCAGCTTCCAAGCAGACCAGGTCCCTGCCTCTGGAAGTGACAGTCCAAATGGGAGCTTCTTAAATGGGCAGGAAGGACAGTGTGCCATAAAGGGTCTGTACAGGGGTGAGGAGAGTCCCCCCCAGGAGCCCAGGCAGCAGAATGCAATGAATCAGCTGGCCAAGGCAAGGGGAGCAGGACAGGATGGGTGGTTGGGGGATGACCCAGAGCTGGAGAGAGCACCCCAGGTGAGGAGAACAGGCTCGCACCAGATCCTCTTCTAGGGCTTCTTTGTGTCAGGCACTGTTCTAAGGGTCTTAGTATTTTTTAAAACTATTTTATTTATTTATTTGACAGAGAGAGAGAGAGAGCGCACGCCAGCAAGGGGTGCAGCAGGCAGAGGGAATGGGAGAAGCAGGCCCCCTACCGAGAAAGAAGCCCAATGCAGGGCTTAATCCCAGGACCCGGGGATCTTGGCCTGAGCTGAAGACAGGTGCTTAATGATGAGCCACCCAGGCATCCTGGGTCTTAGTATTTTAACTCAAAACAGACCTTAGGATCCCCGTTCATAGAAACAAAAGCACAGAGAAGTGAGCTTGCCCGGGATCATACTTTAGGAATGGAGAACCAGACTCAACCCAGAATCTGGCTACAAAATCCGTAGCCATCTGCTCCACTGCCTCCAAGGAGAAGGAAAATGGGTCTGTCAGGGAGTAGAGTGAGCTAGGAAATGGGGAAGGCCAGATGGTGAGCAGGGGGTTGCAGGAGGCTGAGGGCTTTAGCGCCTCAGGATGTCAAGCATGTGGGTCTCAAAGGAGCTCACCCAGTGACTGTGACCACTCTGAAACAGCCTGTGGGGAGGATCTTATCTCAACGGGGAAGGAAGCTGAAGAGGAGAGGGCTTCAGGAGTCTGAGGGGAGGAGGGAGGGAGAGGGGGATGGATGGGTTGGGAAGACTGCCTTTGCTGAGACGGTTCCTCCCACCTTCTCCCCAGCCATTCCTGCTTCCTATCGCAGCGCCCCTTCCCACCAACCTGTGACAGCCCCATCCTAGGGCCAAGTGATCCTGGCTCTCAGAGGCCTCTCCTTCCCCGTAGCCTGCCTGCTGTCTGTCCACACAGGCTCTGAAGACCCTACTTGACCAGCCTTTTTGGGGCCTCCCCAATGCATGTCCTGGGGCTCTCCTCCCTAAAGGGAGCAAGGTAGAGGCATTGTTTCCATCTTATAAAAGAGGAAAGGGGGCTCAGAAAGTCAGACAACTTCCCCAGGCATCAGTCTGTAAGGACTGCGACAGGGAGCCAAGCCCAGGTATGGGGACCCCTCCTCCCCACCCAGGGATTTTGTAGCAGAGCTGATCACTGGTTTTATGAGGCTTTTCTGTAGACAGACAGTTAAGTCCCGGGGGGCAAGTAGGTTGGAATGGGCAGGTCCACAGTCTGTTAGGGCCTCACTGGGTCCCTTACACTTTAGCTCGGGAAAGCCGTGCAGCCTCTTGTGGGGGCAGCTTGACTGAGGCACCCTGGGAACAGCCCAGCAGCATGGGGGACTGCAGGCCATGGGAGCTCTACCGGGGATGGTGACACCCCTGAGTGGACTCTTCCCACCCCAGTTCTGGACACAGCTGGGCAGGAGGAGTTCAGCGCCATGAGGGAGCAGTATATGCGCACGGGGGATGGCTTCCTCATCGTCTTCTCAGTCACGGACAAGGCCAGCTTCGAGCACGTGGACCGCTTCCACCAACTCATCCTGCGCGTCAAGGACAGGTGAGAGCCACTGGACCAGGACCTCCTGGCCCCTGCCTCAAAGCTGTCTGTCTGTCTGCCTGCTTGTGTCTCAGAGTCTCAGGTGTAAGCTGAGACACAGAAGGGCAGAGCTGAGCCCACACATTGGTACCCCCAACTCCTACCCCGGTTCTTTCCATGGGGCCAGACTGCTTCCAGGCCCTGAAGTTAGCCCCTCCCATGTCTCCTGAACAGTCCCCACTGATGGCTCCAGTTTAAGCAAATGTTACCAGGTTCGAAGAAAAAGTGAATTTCCTCTTCAGTATGCATTATAAGTGGTTACATTACATTTGACTGTGAGATATACAAGCCCCTAATTAAAGGCTCATTTTTTCCCTTAGTATTACATGGAGTAATTAAATAATTTGTAGTTTCTTAAAGCCTAACTGGTCTTTTCAGTTAATTGGCTCTTAAAGAGGCAACATAGGAGAGTAAAAGGACAAATTAAAAAGAAAGCAGCAAGCTTTGAGCAAATCTCAGTAAATTCAGAAAAATCTAGGTAACACCTATTCCAATGGCAAAGTGTTAATAATTTTACCAGGTAAGGGGATACACACTCACATGTACTCATATGCATAAAACTCAGACCCACAAATGTAAGTTAAGCGCCTATCTATAGGAATTTCAAAAGAAGAAACATAAATGACTCTGAAGTAGGAAAATATTCAACGTTTTGGCTAACCAAAGTGCAAGGGAAAATAATAAAGTATTATTTTTCACCTGTTAAATTATGACTTTTTTAGATAAAAATCCCCATTGATGTTAAAGATGCTATAAGACTGGTCTTTCCTTCACCTTCAGACAGCAATATGGCTATACACACCAGTGGGAATCTCTAAGGCAGGCGTGCCTCGGGAATCCCATCCCTCCTCTCCTGGGAGCCATCCCGATTTTGCAGCTGCTATTTTCTGAGTGCCAGCTGTATACCAGATACCGGCCCTGGTGCTCTTCCCCAGCCACTGCTGAAGGGGCAGGAGCCCTGCACGGCTGGCTGGTGCATCAGGATGACCAGGAGATGGGAGGGAGGAGGTCTGGGAAGCCAGCTCCTGGCCCAGCAGCCCCTCGGGAGCCCTCTCCGATGCTGCCCAGCCAGGGGTTGCCCCAGGAGGGGGGCAGGGACCCCTTTGTTCTCTTTGCAGTAAGCCCAAGATCCAGCAGTCTGGGCGGGGGGGAGGGACTCATGAGTCAGCCCCAGGCACACTGGGGAGGCTGCGTGGGCTGCTGTTATGCCCGAGGTGTGGCTGTGTTGCCTTCAGCAGGTGTGGAGGCAGTGAAATTTCATGAGCTGCTGTTCCTTTATTCCCCAGAGAGTCCTTTCCGATGATCCTCGTGGCCAACAAGGTCGATCTGATGCATTTGAGGAAGATCACCAGGGAGCAAGGAAAAGAAATGGCGACCAAACACAATGTAGGTGGCGTGCATGCATGCGCGTGTGTATGTGAGTATATATGTGCGGGGTGGTCAGGGATGTACAGGAGTCCATGCCCATCACTCCTGCAGGACCTTGGGCCTCCTGGGTAATGGGTTAGATTCCACAGAGAGGCCTGGCAGGCCATATGTGACAAGGGCAATGTTGGGAAACAAAACAGCAGGTCCGAGAGAAAGCACCCTCTTCTCAGTCATGAGGAGCTCTGGTGGGGAGACCAGGTCCCTTCACTGTGGCCTGGGAGCTGTGGCATTCAGGCCACTTCCTGCCACCAGCACAGAAGATTCATCTCTGGCCTGTGCTGGGGGCTGGCTTATGAGCACTCTCTGAGCCCGCTGCCTGATTCTGCTCTAATCATCAGGCCAGCTGCAGCTGGCGAGCCCTGTTCTGTGCCAGGCCTTGTGCCGGGATGCACTCACTCCTCACCAGCCCATGCTGAGCTAGGTATCGTGACAGCCATCTTACAGGTGGTCAGACTGAGGATTGCCCAGGCCACACCATGAATATCAATAGACATCTTTGTTTTCTTTTTTTCAGTTCATTGAGATGCCCCTTTGCCCTCTGGGTCTGCCGGGTTGGGTCACTGGGCTTCTTCCTACCCCTCCCCCGCACAGACACAGCCCAGGCCCCTGGCCTCCTGGGTCAGTTATGTAGAAGTCCACTCTGCCTGCTGGGAGCTCTGATGCAAGGTTGCCCCTTCCCTTTGCCTGGTGGGTCCAGCTCTGTGAGTAGAGCAAGGGCACTCAGTGCAAATCACTTGTTTGTCTCTGCCTTCTGCTTCATTCACGTGTTCACAGAACTATCCTAGGCCCTGGGATATAAAACCCCTGGCTTTATGGTACTTACTTCTAGTGACAGGAGACAGATAATAAAAAAGCAAATTACAGTGTAATGTGTACTGTGGAAAACAGGAAATCAGGGAAAGGGGGCAGGAATGTGAGGTGGAGGAAGATGCTTTTCCAAACAGGGCAGTCAGGGAAAGCCTTGTGAGGGAGGGTGCATTTCAGCAAGGACTTACAGGAGCTGAGGAAGCCAGGCTGATCGCTGGGGAAAGAAGGTTCCAGCTGAGGGAGTAATCAGTGCAAAGGCCCTCAGGTGGGAGATTGAGGCTTGATGGGCGAGGAGGCCAGCCCGAGCAGGAGTGGGAGGGGTGGGCTGTAGGAGGCCAGTTCAGAGAAGGGCTTCAAGGCTTTATAGGCTTCTCCTCAGAGGGAGAGGGGAAAGCACTGCAGGGCTTTGAGTGAGGAGTGACGATGAGGTCTTGGCTCGTGGCTGCACAGCTTCTCGCTTGTGGCCATGCTGAGATGGGCCCTTAGAGGCCAGTTGTGGGAGCAGGGAAACCAGCTAGGGTCTGCTCGGTAACAGCCTGGCCCAGGGGGGTGCCGGTGAAGGTGGCAAGGAGGTGGTTGGATTCTGGACGTGTTTCTAAGAAAGCCAATAGGACATGTGCACAGATTGGATGTGGAATGAGAGAGGAAGAGGGAATGGCAGGTGACTCTGTGGTTTGGGTGTGAGCAACTTTCAGGAGACCAGAGTGTCGGTAACCAGGCAGGAGAGATGATAGGAGGAGGTATGTGCGAGACAGGAGCTTGGCTGCAGATCCGTAGAGTTTGAGGGGCTGAGCAGATAATCAGATGGAAATGCCAAGATGGCAGCCAGATACGGCACCTGGGGGAGTATTGGCCATCAGCAGCATGTCGATGGCCTTTGAAGCCATACACGCCAAGGAAGCCAGTGTACATAAGGCAGGGGTCCCAGAACTGGCTGCGACACTTCACCTAGTGATGCAGAGAGGTGAGGAGGGAGCCACAAAAGGGCTTGAGCTGTGGGTGACACATGAGGGCCAGAGTGGGGCATCATGGGTGCCAAGTGAAAACTTGCCTCAAGGAGGAGGGAATGGACCGGGCTGCCCCACAGCCCCCAGAGGAGAGCTAGAGACTCCCCGCTGGCTTCTGAGTAGAAACAGGCTGAGGGGCTCTGTTCCCCAGGCTCAGACTCCCTCAGGCCTCTCTCAGACACATGCGCACCCTCCCAAGCCACGGGGTGCGGGGTTCAGAGCAGAGGCTGCCCTCCTGCCCTGCAGCCTGGGGCTCCCGCAGCAAATGCCACTGCCTCGTTCATCATTTGACCGAGCAACTCTGAGCTACTATCACAACATGCTATTCATAAGGCAAGTTCCTCTTTCGCTGCCAAGGCAGGCACCCCACCTGGTGCCAGAAGGTGGCCTTTCCTAGCCCTGTGGTGGAGTCAGACCATGCTACCATTTAGTGCAGCGTTCCTTTTAATTCAACTCTCCTTGCTACTGAAACCCTAGAATTCTAAGAACACAGATAACGCACGCCAGCATTTCTTCAGTGGTAGAGGCAGGACCCCCAGAAAGAAGGTAGAAGGTGCCCCGGGCTCCGGAGGACACTACTACTCCTATACTTCTGAGTGGTATGTGAGACGGCCGGCAGCGGTGGTCTGAGTCCTCTGGAACCCTGCACCTGCTGTCCTGACAGGATCCCAGCCCAAGAAGGGGCTCCAGGTGGGTCCCAGCCCCAGCTACAGGCACCTTCCTGCCTCCTCCCTGTGTGTGCAACAGGAAGCATGTTGCCCGGCCTCATGGGACTCTGGCTCCTAGGGCCCAGCAGGGATGCCCCCCACCATGACTGGGAGGGGCCCTGAAGCTTCCCCCAGCATCCCAAGCAGTCCGTGGGTGGCCAGGCAGGAAGTGTGACATGCACCTGCTTCAAACCTTGATTCCTTGTCAGCTGCAGTGTGGTTTTGGGCAAGTACGTCTCCAGTCTGAGCTCTCAGTGTCCCCCGCCACACAGTGGAGATACATGCTTACCCCCAAGGGTGGAGGTGGGGATTAACTGAGCTCAGGGATGTTGAGACCTGGCAGGTAAAGGGCCCAGATTCCTTTCTGTCAAACAGCCAACAGTGGAGGACAGTTTCCTTGCAGTGTCATCAGAGGCTCAGAGATTGATTGGATGACTATTTTAAGAGTCTGAGCCATGCTTCGCAGGCTCTGCCCCTTGCATCCAGGCCAGCCATGAGACCTCCGCTTGAAGCCACGGTAATGTGTGAAGGTACTTTAGGATGTGTTCTGGGCAGTCGTTTATAACATCCTCCTCTAGAATAACAGCTCGCCTTGTCACCCCACCCCCACTGCCCATGCATTTGAACCACTGAATATTTTTATTTTCTTCACTGGGCTTTTCTTTTTTGAAAGTGTTATAATGAAATGCCTTAATTTTGTACCCAGGAAAAAGTTATGAAATACCCTCGAGTTCTTCACCCTGACCACAGTCGTCCTCCCCTCTCTGGCCTGGGGAACCTGTATATTTTGCACAAACCCCACACTCTCTCCACTCGAGGGGGAGTGGGCACAAAGCCTTCCTGCCTGTGTGGGGTCCATGATACAGGAGAAGGGGTGTGCACAGGACGGCATCCTGACCTCATGCAATCTTTGTTCTCCGCCCCGTGCTGGCCTGAGACTTGGGGTGACACGGCCCTCAACACCTGTCCTGCGGGGCCTCTCAGCCACATCTGCCTGTGAGCTGCCACCTTTCAGTGAGGTGATCATTCCACAGTACCAAATGTGCAGACACAAGCTCTCTGTACACATGGCTGAGCTCCTGGACTCGTAGACACAGACCAATTAAGAGCTGAGCCCAGCAAGCCTGTTAGGGATGAGGAGGCACAGAGCAGCTAGGGGTTACTGAGGCACAGTGTCCTGCCTGTGGCCCAGCCTCGCCTCAGCCTCTCCTGCCAGAGTCCCCTCTGGAGGGTCCAGGAAGAGGCAGAAGTCCCGTCACGGTGGAGAAACAGGCCTCAGAATGATAAAAGAATAGCATCAGACCCTATTTTGGTTTGATAAATGAAACAGTCTTTAGTCTTCAAGCATATAAAAAGATCTCTTTTTTTCTATTTTTAGAGGGCTATTAAAGATCTCTCTGACGAGAGAATAAGAGGGAATTTAAGAAGCTGTCAATAACATTTTCCACCCTTAAGGAATAAGACGCCACCAGAGGCTTAAGGTTGTTGGCACTGGGGTTCTGTGGGGGTCTCTGAGAGCAGGGGGTCCCTCGGGACCTCTGAGAATTTGCAGTTTTAGGGAACAGGGCTTTGTGGATCTCAGTGCTACTTTTACCAAGTTGAGCGTTGCCTTCCAGATTCCATACATAGAAACCAGTGCCAAGGACCCACCTCTCAACGTGGACAAAGCCTTCCATGACCTGGTCAGGGTAATTAGGTGAGTGCTGCACGCATCCCCAGAAGCAGGCTCTCTGCAGCAAGATGGGCACTGGAAGGGCTGGAGGGACATGACTGCTTCTTCCAAGGCCCAGGCCATGCGGTTCTGGGCCTGCTTGGGATTTCTTATCCCTCCATCCATTTCTTTTCCTCACCCTTCCCACCTTCCTTCACACATACCCCCTCACATCTCCTACCTCTGGGTGAAGGGGAGCATAAGGGTGCCTTCCTGCCTGGGGTACCAGCTTAGCTTCCTCTCCAGCCTCCCCTCGGCTCTGCAGCTCGGGCTCCCTCCGCCTGCCTTCGGTGTTCTCCCAACACAACACCTGTCAACAGCGTAGAAGTAAATCCCTGTCCTCTCCCCTGGCTGGAGGTCGGAGCGCCATGTGACAGTGCACCGGAGCCATCACCACTGTATTGCACATGCCTCTGCTTCCAGACTGCACACTCTGCCGGGCTCCAGGGGTGGCCAGAAACCCTCACCAGCAGTCTTGCATGCATTTCTTTACAGTCAGGGTCCCAGCTCTAACCACCTCGTGCTTAGAGGGCTGCCACAGCCTCCTGGCTGCTCCCTCACTCCAAGGTTTGGGACATGCGGAACAGCCCAACCTGCGGTCCTCAAATATCCGGCATTTAGCGTGAAGCTGTGTGTGGTGAGCCCCATGGCTGTCGGTTAGCTGTGGACTCAGGGGCATGACTCTGACAGAGCGTATTTCCCCTGTGGCTTTCCGGTGCCCCCAGGATACATACACACACACACACAGCCCTTTCCTCCCCATTCCCCTGGGTGCGCTGTGCTAGCACAGCCCTCACTTCACGCTTGCACTCATGGAAAGATTTTCTTGTAGGCATCTTGCCTCCAGCTGGGACACGTGGTCCTGCAGGGAACTGGTGTATCTTGGTTATGGACCTGTAGTTCTGGGGCAGGTTTTATACACAGGAATAGCTAACAGAAAACATGCAAAAAGCTTTTGGACTCAACAAACTTATCATTTTATTTAAAATATGAGACATAAAAATAGAGGCCAGTACTGAATAACACATAACATAGCTGAAGATTTAAGTAACTGCAGCCACAACGTGACGTGAGGAATTCTCACCCGTGGGGCCACAGGCTTTGCCCTGCCCTCCCTGCCTTCCCACTTTCTGTGCCCCAGAGACACCGTCCAGGCCAGGCCCTCCCCCAGCGTCCAGAACAGGCCTGCTGCCTGCACCCCTGGGGCCCAGGAGGAGAGGGGCCGAGAGAAGCAAAGCCTGTTCTGACTGTTTTTCTGCTTTTCACTGTCTCAAAAGGCAACAGATTCCGGAAAAGAGTCAGAAGAAGAAGAAGAAAACCAAATGGCGGGGAGATCGGGCCACTGGCACCCACAAACTGCAGTGTGTGATATTGTGACGGGCCTGAGGCCCTGGCCGCGGTGACCGTGACCTGGCCGGCCTCTGGGGCCTTCCACTGCCTAACCGCACTGAAAACCATTTCTAACCACGACCCTTGGCCCGAGGACCTGGCACAGGAAGGGAGAAAGGGCAGGGAGGAGCTCGGCTCTGGCTTTGCCCGAAGGGCACAGGCTTTCCTGAGTCTCACAAGAGACAGGGAAGCAGCCTCCAAGCCCCGTGCGTTGATTCAACCTGGTTCCTCCCTGTCTCTTGGTGGCTGTGTTGTTCCTTTGAAGTACACAGTATTGGTGTGATGTGGAAGTGTGTCCACGGACAGAGTACTGAACAAGCCATGATCCACCCCTACCCCGCTGCCCCCAGCCCAGTGTCCGAGCTTGGGGGGCTTTTGTAGTTTTTTAAATTATTTTAGTGATTATTATTTTATTAAAGGGGTTTGTGCCCACAGATGGGCGGAGTTTCTGGTCTTCAGCAGGCCTCTCTGAGAACACGTCTGGAATAATGTTGTTTGTGACTGAGTTTTCCCGGAGTGCCAAAACTCAGCTCAACATGCAAGGGGAGGGACTGAGAGCATGGAGGTGAGTGGGGACAGTGGCCCAAGGCCTCAGAGGAACATCCCACTCCCAGCCTCCAAGCACAGAAGAGAGGTGCGGTCACCCAGAGGGTTTTGCTGTGCCTAAGGGTGCAGGTATTAGGAAATGAAATTTTATTTTGCTTAGCAGAGAGGCTGGCATGAGCATGTCCTTTTTTGGAGGGGTTTTCATGATCCTGGACGTGTATAAGTTAAGTTAGCTGATTGGCCATGCAGAAGCGTCTTTTGGCTTTCCAGACTGTGTGGATTGAGTTCTGTGCCCTGAGAGCCCTCCTGGATCTGTCTCTTCCTGCTCTCCCACTACCTGTGCTGCCTCATGCCTCTTGGACACAAACACATGGACGTGGGCACGTATGTCTCAGCATGTCCCAGTAAGCTAATGTGAACGCCATCCAGAAAGCTCTAGTTCATGCTGAATCTTAACCAAAAACGATCTAACACTGTTGTTACTAGAACACAACCAAGACAAGAAGCCATTTTCCCTTGACTCCACTGACAACCACTTCTTAAAGCCCAGTAAATAAGCAAACCCCGCTAAGCATTTGCAAACTTAGGATTCACTTGCCTTTCTGGCACACACTTTTCTTCACCTCTTGGATCTTCACTGTAACATAATTAAAGGAGAAAGAAAGGGTGGGGTGATGACATGACCCCATACACCTGCTTCTATAAGGGGACACTCCCCCAACTTCCTGACAATGCCACTTCCCTCTCAGGTGCTGCCGCCGTGATCCAGACTGGATTTTCCCAGTCAGAGGGTGGAGGGGCAGCAGCGACCACAAAGCTCCCCATCCCTGACAGAAGATCAGAATATGAGGTAGCTTGCCTCATGACCCCATTTTTCATTTACAAATCAGGTCACGAGGCAAACTAGAGCATCCCTAGCAGGTGGCCTGGCTGCTCTTTGGAGAGAAAAGCCCTGAGAAGGTGAGCACCTCCCTGGACATGGAGACACCTTGCATCATTTCTGGTTTTGAAAGCATGCTGCGTTCCTAACTCAGCAAGATCACCAGCACCAGGGGGCCCAGCCAAAGAGCATTGAATGAAATCATTGGGACCTCAGTTAATTGGAAATTCGAACTCCTTTATTTGTCTCAATGGTCTTCTCACCCCCCGCCCCCCTCCCCGACCCTGAACGGAAAGATAACAACATTCCAGATTAGGCACTTCAGAGTGTCCCAAGATCCTATAATGCTAATGGGCATTTTAAACACAGGCCAAGGTTCTTTCCAACCCTTCTGCTCCTCTGAGCTGAGTCCGCAACAGACCCATGTGCAAAGGAGAGGAGGACACGGCAGCAAGACAGGCGGAACGAAGTACTGAGGGAGATGCTCTGCAACGGAGGAGTGGTGGGTGGGAAGGGAAGCCATGCACACAGGACAGCAGCCGCCGCTGGAAAGCTTCTTCTGGGCATGGACCATCGCCAGCAGGTCCCTGCCCCCTGCCCTGTGCAGAGACTGCAGCTCCTTGGTAACCCTGAGTGGGGAGTCCTGTTGGAAGATCAGCCGCCCTAGAATGAAGCCCCTAGCCATGAAGGTAACCAGACACATGAGTTCATATGCTACTGGTCCCTCCCCCAACAGGGGCCGTGCTTCTGCCCACCCCCGCCTCATCTTCCAGGACACCTGTCCTGCAGTCAGCCTGAAGGTCAGCTCCACAGTGCTTGAGGAACAAACTGGTGAAGGGAAGGCCTGCTGCTGCGGAGTCAAGGTTAGGCATTATGTTCTGTGACCTCGTGTTCCCCAGAGATGAGACAGAAAAATAACACTTTTCGAAGACAGTTCTTTGTGTTTAAGGGAACTGTGGGCCCTTGGAGGAGTGGGGGCTTCCAGATAGGCCAGAATGGAGTGTACCCTGGGGCATCCCCAGTACAGTAGCTTCTCCGTGGTCCTGTGAGAGGGTCATTTGGAACACCAGTTGGCCACGCCACTCCATGACTGGGGAGTCCAATGGGACTTAGGTCTTTGGTGACCTTTTGGTATTTCCACTGGTTTTGCAGACCACCTCAATAGTGCTACCTTCACATCCCCTAGAACATGCCCTTCTTGAAACCCCCTCACCCCATGCCTTTGCCACTGTGTGCTCTCAATTTTTCTCCTAAAATTTTGACACCCCCAATTAGAGGGCTACTTTTCTATCCAACAGGTAATCTTAGCCATCTTCCCCACCCCTCCAGCCTGGGGCTCTGGCCACTGACTTCTCCTATACTTGGCCACAGAGGGGTCCCTTGGATGGTCTCTCTTAGGACTTTGACCCCACCTTGTGTTGTTTGCTGTGGAGAATGCCTCGTGGCCTAGTGTGGCCAATCTCACCTCGCCAGGAGACATGACCCACTAACACATGGCAGCTCTGACCCAAAGGCCACATGTGACAGTAATCTGGAGCCACAGACAGGTTCCCTCCATTAGCAGCCCATTGGGTTAGAAATTCCATGTTGGGTTTACATAGAATGAAAGATACTTGAATTGTTGAGCGCCCGTGAGCGCCCAGCCTCTGCTACCCAGTATTAACAGATGGCCATCGCTGTGAAATGGGAGTGATGCCTGAGGGTCTCAATGATGCTTGAGCCTTTTATGTAACTTTTTATTAAGTCTTTGTGTATCTCAACTCATTAATAAAGAAAAGAAGAACACTTGGCTTATTTCCTCTTATTCAGATACTCCCAAAGTGTTGCTGAGAACGTAAGTTGTCCATGTCTGGCCCAGAGCAAACTAAAGTAGGGAGGAGAGTGCTGGGGACCATGAGAAGTGTCTCCTTCCTACCTGGAGCCAGAGGATGAGGGCAAGTGAGCACATAGCCTCCTGATGTCTGAAGCCCTGGATTCAAGTTCTGCCACCAAGCTTTCCGTGCCTTTGAGCAACTTCCCTGCTTCGGTCTCCTGCAGTGCTGCCCAAGGACAGGATAATAGTGTGTACTTCCTAAACAGCCTGAGGACTGAGGCTAAGTGGTGGTATGGATCTCAGAAGTGGCGCTCTTTGTAGAGGACACTGGGCTATCTGACACTGTTGCTTTCCGTGGAAAGAAATTGCCCCCTGCCCCCATCCACAAGATCACAGTCTTTTGTGCAGTGTGGTTTCATTTCCCTGTTAATTGAAGCTGGTGGGTACTTGGCCAAGTTGAGTCTCTCTGGCTTCTTTATCCAGGGACTAGAGACCAACCGACCATATCCCTCCTGTGTACTATCTTTGGGGAGCAATGGGTAAAGTGTGTAGACGTGGGGGCTCCTCGCCCTCTCTGGGTTTGGAGCAGCCTAGGGTAGGCGCAGTGGTATGGTGGCTGCTGGGCCTGGCCTCCCGCACATTCATTCTGCATGTATTGATTAGGTATTGGGTGGGATGCTAGGTCCATGGTAGTGAGCAGAGCAGGCGGTCTTCTGGTCATACGTTCTCCTTTAGTCCTGAATTAGCTTCCTGTGGCTATTGTAACAAAGTACCACAAACTTAAGCCACTGCTTAACAGAGAAGTTTATTCTCTCACAGTTCTAGAGGCCGGAAGTCCAAACTCAGTAGACTGAAGTCAGAGTGTGGGCAGGTGTGTGCTCCCTCTGGAGGCTCGGGAGGAACCCATTCCTTGCTTCTTCCTGCTTCTAGAACTTCTGGCATTGCATGGCTTGGGGCCATTTCCCTCCAGTCTTCAAGGCCAGCATCTTCAAATCTCTATCTTCTCTATCTCTGCATGGCCTTCTCCTCCTATGACAAGCCTCCCTCCCTTGAAGCTGATGCTCCCTCCTTCACTGAGAAAGTTGAAGGCAGCTGAACAGAATTTCCACAGCCCCCCTCCTCCATCTCCACCCACACCTCTAGCATGGGCACCCACACACTCTGCCTTCCTGGCTGCTATAGGCAGACCATCCATGCTCCCGGCTGAAGCCAGTCCCTTCTCTTGCTTCTCATGCGTACGAGAACATCCAGGACTTCCCTCTAGCTCTTCACCCCCTCTCTTATCCATCATCTGTTCTTCCCTTTCTTGGATCTTTCCCATCTTCAGACAAACAAGAACAAAACTTTCCTTTGAAGCACCGCCTCTGCCAGATACCACTGGCTTCTCTGCTGTCTTTTGCAGGAAGCCATCTTAAAAGGGTAATCTATACTCAGTTCATGAATCACTCTCATCCTTTCTCTTTAGACTTCTCTAAACAGACTTTCACCCATCGTTCCACCACCGCCACCCTTCTTCTCAAGGTCAGCCATAGCTTCCATCTTGCTAATTCAGTGGCTGGTTCTCAGTTGTTTCGCATTTGATCTTGCAGCTTTGGCACAGATTTTCACTCCTTCTTTCTTGTTCAACTTTTTTCCATTGGCTTCTAGGATGCTGCCATCTCTTTGTTTTTCTCCTTCCTCCTGGTCACTCCCAAAAATCTTTTGCTTGTTCCTCCTCCTCTGTTGGAGCACTCCAGAGCTCAGTCCTTGGTTCTCTACCTGCCATATGATCCAGTAATTCCACTATTGGGTATTTATCTGAAGAAAACAAAACACTAATTCAAGAAGATGTATGCTCTCCTATTTTATTGCAGCATCATTCATGATAGCCAAGATATGGAAGCAACCCAAGTGTCCATCAACAGATGAATAAATAAGGAAAATCACACATACACATACACACGCACACAAATATTATGCAGCCATAAAAAAGGATGAGATTGGGACGCCTGGGTGGCTCAGTTGGTTGGACGACTGCCTTCGGCTCAGGTCATGATCCGGGAGTCTCGGGATCGAGTCCCGCATCGGGCTCCCAGCTCCATGGGGAGTCTGCTTCTCCCTCTGACCTTCTCCTTGCTCATGCTCTCTCTCACTGTCTCTCTCTCAAATAAATAAATAAAATCTTTTTAAAAAAAAAAAGGATGAGATCGTGCTATTTGAGACAACATGGATGACATTAGAGGGTATTATGCTAAGTGAACTAAGACAGAAAAAAAATCATATGATTCATCTCATAAGTAGTGGAATAAACAGCAAGTGAATAAATGAAAAAGCAGAATAAGACCCACAAATAGAGAACAAATTTTTGTTGCCAGAGGGAATGAGGATGGGGATTTGGGCCAAATAGGTGCAGGGTGAGGGCAATCCAGGCTTCCAGTTAGGGAATGAGCAAGTCATGGGAATAAAAGGCACAGAACAAGGAATAGAGTCAGTGATGCTATAATAATGAGGTAAGAGGACAGATGGTAGCTTACACCTATGGTGAACATAGTGTGATGTATAAACTTGTCCAATCACTAAGTTTTTACTTGAAATAATAAAACACTGTGTCAACTGTACTTAAATTTAAAAAAAAAAAATTCCTCCAGGTAATAAAAAAAGCCACCTAGCCCAGTGACCGTCTACACTTACTGTGGTGAGCATGGAGTAAGGTATAGAACTGTGGAGTCACTGTGCTGTACACCTAACATTGTACCTCAACTTTACTCCAATTAAACAAAGTCTCCGTGTCACAGGGGTTCCCAGCTCAATAGGGATGATGAACCATTCTGACCTGTGCATTAAGAGGAATCACTCCACCTGGGGGAGCTGAAAGGGGCTCTCATAAACTTAGCGCCCAGCAGATGAGGAGGTTGTTCGCTGACCAGATGAGATTTTCAGGTGCATATTGGGCCCACTCGTTCCATCACTTGTGAAGATTAAGGGTTGCATTGCCCAGGCTCCCAGGACTCTTTAAAATAAAGTCCACCTCTACCTCCGCTCATGTCTGAAGAGGCAGTGGATAAAAGTTGGCTGGTGTCAGTCATGTTGGCATCGGCATCACCCAGGAGCTTATTGAAAGCACAGACCTTGGGGTCCTGCCCTGACCTGCTCAGTCAGAATCCACATTTTAGCAGATCTGCAGGGGAGTCAGGTGTGCGGCGCAATAGAGTTTAGAACATCAGCCCGGCATCAGACTGCCATCTAGTCTTGCGCTCACTGAGCCCCAGGACCACGTCCAGCTGGAGGAAGCCTCCTTGGCATTCAACTTGGCAGTGACAGTTTGCTCCTCTGCCCATAGCAGCAGCAGATTCTGTCTAGCAAGGCAGTGTGCTCCCAAGGGTCCTCCCGGTCACCATGCAGTGCCCTTAATTATGAAGGAGTTCTACACAAACGGGAGTGAGATCCCAGTTAGCTTCTCAAGCACTCTAGTATTTGCCTGCAAGTGTGGGCAGTTGTGTTGAGTGTAAAGAACAAGAGAACTCCCAGTCTGGGCTAAGAACACCGGAAGGCTCTGGGTTCCTCAGGCACTCTGAAGGAGGAATATTCTGTGCAAGCTGGAAATACTTTTGTTCCCACAGGAACTTTACAAAGCTCCAACAGCATGTCAATAGCTCATTATCATGGTCATGTAAAAATGGAAGCATAAAGAAGAAAGCTGAGTTCACACAGAACCAAGCGCTGATGGATGCTTGCGGTAGAATGG
The DNA here is from genome assembly GCF_009829155.1 of Mustela erminea. Classification (NCBI taxonomy): domain Eukaryota; kingdom Metazoa; phylum Chordata; class Mammalia; order Carnivora; family Mustelidae; genus Mustela; species Mustela erminea. The sequence continues at coordinate 95,643,792 of NC_045614.1, forward strand.
ATAGCCTCGCGATGATGCGATAAACCATGAACTCGGACTCGAACCCAGCTCCCTAGTCAGTCCGGCACCCACACCTGGGCTGATGAACAGAAGGAAAGTAATTGTGTAAGTGGTTCTGAAAGTGTAGGCCCCAGACCAGCAGCTTTCAGCAACACCTGGGAACTTACTAGAAATGTAGACGATCTGGCCCGGTCTCAGACCTACTGAGTCAGGAATTCTGAGGGAGTCCCCATAATTGTTTTAACAAGTCCCCCCTTGTTTTAACAAGCCCTCCAGGAGACTTTAGTGTTCTCTCAAGTTCGAAAACCTCTGTGTTAAAACATGTAAGTAAGAATAAAAACCCCCACCATGTGCAGGTAAATGGCAGCTTACTCTGTTCTCATTTGTAAGACAGTAGTGGGCAATCCGGGCAGAGCTGTCCAGGTCCTGCTCCCTCCTTCTGGCATCTGATTAATGAGGATCCTTCAAAGTCTGGAACCCAGGGACCCCAGCGCAGAGGTAGGAAACCTTGCCTCCCTGGGAGGACAATGGGGTCGCTGTCCCTCCCCTACCTTCCCCGAAAACATATATAAAATTATGCATATATGTGCATTCTTCTAGAGACTATCCTACTGTATCAGATTCTTAGCGTACCACTGTGCTTTATCCAACAGAAAACTGAAAGTTGAACCTCTTTTTTCTGACTTCAGGCCATTCTGGCAGTTTCACAGCCACTGAGAGCCGGAAGAGGAAATGAAAGAAGCAAAGATCCATTTTTCTAAGAAGCTCTGACAAAATTCTTCATATGGTTGACACATCCCTGAACCCGCCCCCACAACATCCTGAGGGAGGGGGATGGCCACCCTTCTCCCAGTTCCCCCACATGACTAAGTGTGTGACCCACACATGACTCACTCACCTCCCACCCCCACCGTGATTTGCACCACCTGCTTCTCGGGCCCCAATACCCTGGTCCAGAATTGGTGAAGTGGGGAGGGGATAATCAGGATGCTTGATAGCACTGGGACTGGCTTGCAGCCTGCTGCTGGGGTGGAAGGCTGGCTGGGAAAGGCGGGCAGAGGAAGGATGTGAGGCACGTTGCAAAGGACCTTGACGTCTGAGGTCCCTTCTCGAATTCATAACCACCTGGGCTGCAAAGTGCTGGGTGTTAGCATTAATATCACTTCTGGAGCTTAAGGGGGAAAAAAAAAACAGAGAATCTGGTGCAGTTTGCTTGGGTTCAGTCCCCACGTGATTCAGCTCCACAGTCAGGGCTGAGACCACTGGCTGGTTCCACTTTATTCTGGTCCCTTTTCAGTGAACATCGCTTAATAAAAGAAACAGCTGCCTGGACGTGCCGGTGTCTGAAGTTACCAAAGGACCCTGGTTTCCCAGCCCTTTGTAAACAAACAGTTGACCATAGGGACTCCTCTTTCCATGATGGCAGGTCCTCTTGGAGCCTGGCTTGCCTTGTTATTCATCTGGTCACAAACTACAAGCTCACATCATCCCTTCCATTTTTATATCCCCAGGTCCCAAGGGAAGCCTGCTAGTACAAAGTTGACACTTGATGTTTATTAAATGAATGAATAACTATCAGCTACCAGCAGGGGCCTCCATGCCTTAAGCCTAAGTCAGACTCGTCCCACAGCGTCCCAGCTCTGAAGTTCAGCCCCTGCCTCAGTTTCCACAAGGAAAGCTCGCTCTCAGCAACCATTCCTGAGCTCTGCTGAGGACTTGGGGGTCCCAAGGATGTCCCCTCCGCTGTCAGGGCTTCTCCCTTGTCATGGAAGACCCCCTCCCACCAACACCAGCCACCGAGTCAGCTAAGCAGCCACCCTTCAGACTTCCTCACCGTGCCTGGTTTACTTCCTTTTGCCACAATCCCATAATGCCTTCCAAGGCCGTAATACTATTCTGACAGTTACTAGGGTGACTAAAGTTTCCAGTCTGCTCAGGACTAAGGGTTTTCCTAGCACGTGGGCCTTTCAGGGCTAACAACACAACAATTGGTCACCCTACTAGTAAGAATCAAATTTTTCAGCTTGTTCTATAACAACAATACTAACAACTCTAAACTAGGCGGTGGTTCTCGAACAATTACCAGCCATCCTATGCACCTGGGAGGCTGGTTGAGACACAGGATTTCCCGATTCAGCAGGTCTGGGGCCCGAGGATCTCACAACTGCCCAGGGATGTGAGGTGGCTGGTCTTGTAGCACAGTCCGAGAACCCCGATTAGCTAACACGTATCGTGCCTTCAGTGGAGGGCTTGGCACGGGTACGTGCACGACGGGTCCTGGTGAGGGGAGAATGTTCGGTGAGGTGCTGACGGTAGGCCAGACACTGCTATTTGTATGTATCATCTCATGAATCCTCACAGGCCCTCTGTGAGGTAGGCGATACGATGCTTATTTTCCAGCAAGAGAAATCGAGGTCCGGGGACTGCCTGGTGATGGAGACTGATTTGCACCCGGTTCTCTCTGGCTAAGGCTGGCGTTCGGTTTATATGCCCACCCCCGCTACCCTGAAGACAAGCTGCTCCCAGCTAGCCGCACCACCCTTTTTAATTTTAACTTGTCGGAGGAAAGTCTTGCAGTGAATCTCCCACATCCCCGCCTTCTTTCAGTAAGCGAAATGCAGATCAACTTCCCGTGGGTGACTCAGCAGCAGCATTTTGAACCCAGATCACAGACATTTTCCAGAACTTCTGCACTGGACCTTCCCCCAGAGACAGTCTTTAGTCCTGTCCCTCCTGCCCCTTTCTCCAGCCTCCTCCAAGCCTGGCCAGCCCAGCCCAGCAGTTAGTAAAGTAGGATCCCAGAGGCTTCAAGTCTGGGGTCCTCCGTCCTCCAGCCCAGGGGAGCACCCCATAACTAGGGATCCCATGGGCCTCCACATTGGTCCTACTCCCCTGAAGGCTGCCTGGGGGAGCCCTTGATGCAGGGTCTTATAACTGCCTTTTCTGGGACGATCACAGATCTTCCCCACCACCAGATGAATCCAGACTTCTGTTCCCTATTTGTGGTTGTCAATGCTGAACTTGCCAGTATTACAGGTACCCAGAGGCTGTGTAAGTAGGGGGTAAGAGCACACTGCCCAGGTCTAACCTAGCTATGCTGCTGCTTGAGGATTTGGGGCAAGTTGCCTGACTACTCTGTGCCTTGATTTCCTCATTTGTCAGTTTGGGTGGATGATAATATCTCTACTTCCTAGGGCTATTGGGCTATTATTAGGTGTGAATTAGAAATGCACACTTAGAATAACGGCTGGCATGTAGAATCTGTATTTAAATGTTAGCCAATATCCCAGAATCCCATCAGTAAATGTTTCTGGAGTGCCTCCCAATAACTCCAGCCACCATTTATTGAACACTTTGCAAGCACCTGTCATTGTGCTTTGCGTGGGTCACCTCATGTAAGACTTGGAGGAGCTGGGTGACTTGCCCAAGCACACAACCCTAGTAAGTGAAGATCCCAGTCTAGACCAAGCTGCCCTGCATGGACCCCTCTGCCTCCCTTGCAGGGCAGGCCCTGGGCGGGCCATCAGTGGGAAGGCTCGGCCTCACCCCATTGCCCTCCTTCCCTTGGATGGCCATTCTGGAAGTCTCTGTACTGTTCCCCCATCCTCCAGCCACATCTCCTGCCCTCCTCCTCTCCCCAGCCTGTATCACTCCCCCTGCACCAATGCTCTTCTAAAAGTTGGCCTCCCCAGTCCACTCACTCTGCCTGTCATTGTCTCCTTTCCTGGTCCCAGGGCTACTCTGAACTCTGCTCTGACCAAGCTCCCCTTACCAATCAAAACAGATTTGGCCTTCACGAGAAGCAATTTGGCATCCTGCCCTCAGAGGCTTAAAATCCTCCATCCAAAAAAAGTCCTCTCCAGGGATCCTCTCCTAAAGAAATCATCAAAGATGCAAAGAATTATGAACAAAGATGATCTTTGAATTTATAAGCCAAAAAAATTGGAAATGATCTAAGTGAACAATAATTGGGGAATGATTAAATAAATAATGCTATATCCGCAGAATGGAGAATGACCCAGCTATTAAAGAGATGTGTGACTCAGTGTAAGAAATACATATTTCCTGTCCTTTCGCCTGCCCTGAGAGTTATCATCTTTGTCAAAATCTTTGCTTAGTGGAAACGTGAAGAAGATGGCATCCAATTTCTTTCATTTTCATTATTTTGACTACCAATAAGAATGGTTATTTTTTCAGATTTGTTAATTTTTATTCCTTATGAATTGCCTATTTATGCCCTTTCTTCAGTTTTCTTTGGATATTTCATTTTTCTTAATTTTTAGTTTCTATTAACTTTATTGACCACTTATATGTCATATTTATTGCAAATTTTCCCTAGCATGTAATTTCTTTTCATTTGTTTTTTTTTTACACTGTAGATATTTTACGTTTTATATGTTCAAAACTATCATTTTCTCTTTTATGGTTTTTGTCTTTGATGTGATGCTTACAGGATCTTTTCTCATCCAAATAGTATTTTCTTCTAATACCTTCATACTTAATACCTTTTTTTCCAGGTGATTTCCTGCTCATGAAATAATAAAATGGAAATGTCCATACCTCATACCCTTATAGTGAAGATTAAATGAGCTGATTCACAGCAAGTTCTAGAAACAGCAACTGGCTCATAGTGGTACTTCTGTCACTGTTAGCTATTATTAATTGCAACTAACTCACAGGAAATTTTTTCTGGAGGTAGGTGTGAAATAGGTTTTGGTTTTGTGTTGAGCCAGAGTTGTCCCAATGCTGTGTGTTTGATCATACATTTTGTCATCAAAAAGCCAGTGGCTGGAATGCAATCTTTGTGTTGACCCCAATTTCAGGGGGAATTCCCTTTACAGAGCTATGGGCTGGGGAGGAAGGCTGCTCCAAAGCTCCCTGCTCACCTTCTCATCCTGTACTCTCCCCCATTCCAAGGTCAAGGCCTGCGTCACAACAGGTTTCCTAAGTAGGGTGCAGACCCAGCACATGCTCAGCCTGCCATGTTCTTTCCCAGCTCACGTTCAGCACCACATGGCCTCAGTCTTTCTCCACTTTTCTCTCTCTTCTCTTTGTTCTCTGGGGCCAATGAGACTCAGGTTTTCTCCAGCCGCACTCCCACAGGTCACTGAGTCTCCTCAGCCGAGGTCCCCACAGCCCCTAACCCAGCTGGTGAGCCACATAGGAGCCAAGAAAGGACAGGCCCTTTGTCCCCAAAGGGTGGCAGTGAGGGGGGTGAGGGGGGTGCTCTATCCCCTGGGGGTCACCCAACCAGTCTTTCTGGCCACTGCCAATTCCTGGGTCCCCTAACAGCCAGCTTTCCTCTGTCTGAGGCTCAGTGTTAACCTTCCTTCTTATAATTCACCTCTGCAAGAAAGTGTACAAGTGACATATTTTCTCAGATAAGCATACTATCAAAAGTTGGGGAAGAAGGGTGCCTGGGTGGCTCAGTCGTTAACCATCTGCCTTTGGCCTCGGGTCATGGTCCCCGAGTCCTGGGATCAAGCCCCTTGTTGGACTCCCTGCTCAGCAGGAAGCCTACTTCTCCCTCTCCCACTCCCCTTGCTTGTATTCCTTCTCTTAGTGTCTCTCTGTCAAATAAATGAAAATCTTTTTAAAAAAGGAAAAAAAAAAAGGTTGGGGAAGGAGATGGGATTTTTTTGACAGAGAGGTCTTTATTGATCAGGCAGAGCTGAAATGCCGCTTTTAGAGGGCTCTCTGAGTCCTGGGTGCAACCAGTGGCGTCCTGGGGGAGGGGGTAGGGCACTGCCGACTGGGCATTTGTGTGAAGGGCGCCCTCTGACCTCCCCAGCAGTCCAGGCCTGCGGAGCGAGGGCTTCCACGCCGTCCCTTCCCCCAGGCCGCGGGAGGAAGATGTGGAACTCCTCTCGGGTGAGAAACCGGGCTGCGAAGATGTAAGTCCCGCGGTCCTGCCGCGACTCTGAGCGCGTCCTCCCTGCCAGCCCCTAACTGGGATCGTCCCTCTGACTTTGGCAAGCTATCTTAACTCTATGGGCACAGGTTCTATCGCCCGAAAAACGGAGCTCCCCTGAGAACTTGCTGCAGGGGGTGTCGAGGATTAAATGAGTTGATGCATTCAAAGGGCTTACAGTAGTGTGTGGCACACGCGTAGAAGGTTCTGATATGCGTAGTTGCTGTTTTCAGCATCACTAGCATTAGCCACGGCAGCAGCCGCGATGTTACCCCCATCCGAGGTGCCCCGGGGGCGGCAGCGCGGGAAGCCAGGCGGTGTCCCTCTCGTCCACCAGGGGGCGCCATCGTAGAGCGCATGGGCCGCTCCCCAGGCTCCTCGCAGCGCCGCTGGGCGGGGCCGCCTCCGTCCCAACAAACTTCAGAGCGCGCTAGCGTGGGTCCCTGCTGTCACGCCTGCCTCCGGATACCTGCCCTGCAGGGCTGCTTGAACCCAGACTAGCGTACACCCCAGGGACCCAGGCTCTGGCCTCTGGCCCTTCGTATGAGGTGCCGCGTGGGTCACGCAAGCCGAGAGGCCTGCTCAGGAACTGTTTGCTGATCCCCCGGACCTAAACACCCCCACCAGAGACCCGGCTAGCTCCTTCTGAACACCTGCGGACAGCCAAGTCTAAACCCTGCAGGACTGACCTCAAACACCTTCTAGAAATAGCTTCATCTGCTTCAAGGTTTCCAGGTGGGTACAAGGAAATTGGGGGATGGGGGGCAAAAGGAGTTTCAGGAAGGCTCTTCTTGCCTTGGTTCTCCCAGGGCTCCACACCCATTTATTGCCCTCCCAACCTGCCATCCACTTGGGAGATCCCGAGTCTCTGACCTTTGTCCTTTGGCAACCAGCATCTCACACTGTTGTATGAGGACCTCCTGCCTCAAATCACAGATGGAGCCTATTAACAGGACAGACTCCAAAGCTCCGTGTTGGGCGCGTGGTTCTCAGCGTGCGGTCCCAGGACAGCTGCTACCCGTCACGCTGGCGGGGGTGGGGGAGGGGCTCCAGACCCAGAACTGTGGGGGTGGGGTGAGCGACCCCTACCTTAACAAGCCCTCCAGGAGATTCTCCTGCAGTGGGAAGTTTGTAACTCCCAGGCCCGCACTCTCCTCTCTTCTGTGGCCGCAGGATTGCTCTCCACAAACGTCCCCAGATCTCCCTCCAGAGCCCTGGTGGGTTCTAATTCATCATTTCCAAGGGGCTGCAGGTTTTGTCGGTGGTGTGATTTTGGGGTTGTGAGGTGCGCCCGCGCCCCTGACATGGTTGTGATAGGTGTTAACCCGTTTGACAAGGCTCAAAGCTATTGTGGTTTTCATTTTCATCTTGATGAAAGTGTGTGGTGTTTTCAGTACAGTTGCTTGTGACAGTCAACTTGACAGATGATCAGAAATCGTGATTTGTCTTGTTTCCAACAGCTGTACTGTTTTTCTCCTCTAAGGCAAGGGGAGGTTGCCTGGAGACACTGTGGTGGCCATGTTCTGGAGTGAAAGGAGAGGAGGCACAGCCCTGCTCCCGCCCATCCCCTCCCCCATCCCCGCCACACCCCACCCCCGCTGAGGTGGAGAGCCCTGCCCTGGGGAAGTTCCAGACCTGGGATAGGAGCAGTGTGGTGCCTGGGGGAATACTGGGTACTGGCCCATTCTTTAGGAAGCACACAATCTCAAAGAGACAGATAACCTTTTGGCAGAAGTGTGAAAAATTCATTCCTTTCCCTCCCAGTGACCAGCAAGAGAGAACTCAGCACCACCATCCAAATCCCTCCAAAAACACGCAGTGAGAGAGAAAAGGTAGAATTATTTTCCATGAAAAAGGGGCTGTTGGCGTATGTAAACAAGGCTCTACTAATGATGCTAGAAGACTCCAGAAAATATTTTTATTCTAATTGTAAGTAAACTTGTTTCTCTGAAACTCTCAACACAGTTCTCATGATTTTTTTTTTTAAATAATTGTGTAAATAGAAGTATAGCAGATTGAATAGTGGTCCCTCAGAATATATGCCCAAGTCCTAACCTCCAGTACTTGTGATTGTGACTTTACTTGGAATTAGGGCCTTTGCAGATATAATTAAGTTAAAGATCTTTTGATGAGATTATCCTGAAATTAGAGGAAGTCCCAAAAATCCAATGTCTGTTGTCCTTGAAAGAGAAAGGAGATGAGATCAGGGAACACACAGATGTATAGGCCTTGTGAAGATGAAGACAGAGAGTGGAGGAATGTGTCTAGAAGTCAAGGAACACTCAGGATTGCTGACAGCCACCAAAACCCTGGAGGGAGATGTGGAACAGACTCTGGCTGAGAGCTTCCAGAACAAACTCGTCTTGTCAACACCTTGATTTCAGACTTCTGGCCTCTAAAATAAGGAGAGAAGAAATTTCTCTTGTTGTAAACCACCCAGTTTGTGGTCATCTGTTGCAGCAGCCCTAAGAAACTAACACAAGAACATATGTTTGGGAACCCTGGGTGGCCCAGTCCATTAAGTGTCTGCCTTTGGCTCAACTCATGATCGCAGGGTCCTGGGATTGAACCCATGGGTTTTCTGCTCAATAGGAAGTCTGCTCCTCTCTCTCCCTCTGCCCCTCCCCCTGCTCATGCTCTCTCTCTCTTTCTCTCTCAAATAAATAAATAGAATCTTAAAAAAAAAAAAAAAAGACTCAAGATGAGCAGCTGTAGTTGGAGCTGCCCTAGTCTGGTAGCAGATATAGGTGAGGGTTCACTTTAAGGAAGGCCTGCATTTCTAGCCTCCAACTGCAGCAAAGCCATGTGTGTATTTCCTATGAGTGAGGGGTGGGCCCCTGGAAGGAGGTGGTATTTAGTAGAGACTCCCTATCGTAGGCCAAAGGATAGCCAGAGGGTTAAGGGGAGAAATCCACACTGCCTATTGGAGGAGGCATTAACTGGGTCAAAGGCTCTAAGGAGAGGGAGCCACAGTTTGGCTGAGCCCCCCTCAGTAAGTGTCACACAGTTTGGCTGAGCCCCCTTTACTTACTTACTTGCACTTACTGAGCCCCCCTCAATAAGTGTCACTCAGTGGTGACACTCCAAAGTCACCAACACCAGGTGACAATGCACCAAACTAGCAAGACCTTTCTGTTGCTCATCTCTGCTCTCCTAGAAGGCCCCAATGATTGTTAGTTTTATTTGTCAAGCTGACTGGACCATGCGGTGCCCAGATAGTTGGTTAAATGATACTCTGGGTATGTCTCTTAGAATGTTTCTGGACGAGGTTAGCACTTGAATCTGTGTACTGAGTAAAGAGGGTTGCCCTCCCCAACGTGGATGGGCATCATCCAATCCGGGAGAGCTGAAGGAACAAAAAGGCAGAAGCAGAGAGAACACGCACTCTCTGCAGACTACATGAGCTGCGACAGCAGTTTTCTGCCCTCGGACTGAGACTTACTCCACTGGCGCTGCCGATTCTCAAGCCCTCAGACTTGGACTGAACTACACCCGGCTCTGCTGGGTCTCCCAACTTGCAGACCCATAAGATGGGACTCCTTATTTTGATGTAGCCCAATGGTTTCCACTATCAGTGAACCAATTCCTTATAAAATTGTTGTGGAGAGGCACCTTGTGACTCAGTCAGTTAAGCATCTGCCTTCAGCTCAGCTCATGATCCCCCAGGGGTCCTGGAATCAAGCCCCTCATGGGGCTCCCTGCTCATTGGGAAGTCTGCTTCTCCCTCTCCCTCTGCTCCTACTCCCCCTGCTTGTGCTCTCTCTCTCTGCCAAATAAATAAGTAAAATCTTTTTTAATAAAAGATGCAGATATAAAGACAGAAATATCTCTGAATACAGAGATACAGATATGGTTTTGTGTCTCTGAAGAGCCTGGACCAGTACTTCGGAAAGAGGTGGCATCCCTGTCCCCATGGCAGATGTTCCAGTCTGAGGCAGAGCTAAGGGAGAGGGCAATTTGAATTAGATAAAAGTTTCAAGCTTAAATATTGGATCCAATGGTATGACTAAAACAAAACCGTTCTTAGAGTAAAAATTATGGGAAAAGCTATGCAAGCTGCCCAAGATTTCATCCAGAGTGAGGGAGGGGTCACCTAGACTGTGGGCTTGAAGGACAGTGGGAGGAGGTTGCTTTTCCATTTGTACCTTGTTGCTGAGACATCTGTGCAATCAGCTGTTCCACCAGGTGTGCAAGTGTAGCTCAGGAGGAAGACAACTTAAACATCACATGGTCAAAGCTATGGATGCGGGGAAGACATTTGGTAAAATTCAGTACACATCCCAATAGAAAACACTCGATAAAATAGGAATAGAAAGAAACTCCCTAAAATTTTAGACTATGTGCCTGATACCAGTAACTAATATCCATTTTTTTTAAGATTTTCTTTATTTGAGAGAGAGAGAGAGAGAGCATGAGAGAGGAGAAGGTCAGAGGAAGAAGCAGACTCCCCATGGAGCTGGGAGGAGGATGTGGGACTCGATCCCACATGATCATGACCTGAGCTGGAGGTTGCTTAACCAACTGAGCCACCCAGGTGCCTCCATTTTTATTTTAATATTTCAGAAAAGCACAAAGGAAAACAAATCATTCATATTCCCATCACCTAGAACTTATAAGTGGGCAAATTTGCTTACCGTTTATTTTTAAGAATAATTATTCTGCTGTATAATACATGTTTGTAAAAAAGAATTCAAACAATACAGAAAAGTGCAATAATAAAAGTGCAACAACTAACCAAAAACAGTCATTATTAATATTAGGTAAACATCATTCCAGGTGTCTTGCAGAACACATTTACAGGTAGAAGGTTAGAGATAACGTACACATACACATGGAGGTCTACGGTTTAATTTCACTTACATTTGCATTCATGTTCATGGGAATATTGGTCTGTAGTACTCTTTTCCTGTAATGTCTTCATCTGGTTTTAATGTTAAGGTAATACTGGCCTTGTAAAATGAATTTGGAAATGTTCTATACTCCCCCACCATTTTTTTTTATTAAGCTCTACACCCAATGTGAGGCTTGAACTCATGACCCTAAGATCAAGTGTTGCATGCTCTACTGACTGAGCCAGCCAAGCACCCCCATATTTTCCTCTTTGTAAAAAAACTTTTATGTAGGATTGGTATTTTCTTTTTAAAATGTTTCGTAGGGGCACCTGGGTGGCTCAGTCAGTTAAGCAGCTGCCTTTGGCTCAGGTCATGGTCCCAGGGTCCTGGGATGGAGCCCCACATCGGGCTCCCTGCTCAGCGGGGATCCAGCTTCCCCCTCTTCCTCTGCAGCTCCCCCTGCTTGTGCTCTCTTTCACCACTCTCTCTCAGATAAATACATACATAAATACATAAATAAGTAAAATGTTTCATAAGCTCCATTAGTAAAAGGTGTGGAGTTCTTTTGTGGGAAGTTTTAAATTATAAATTTAATGTTTGAAATTATGATAAGACTATCCAAATTTTCTGTTTCTTCTTAGGCCAGTTTTGGCAGTTTTTGTCTTTGTTCATTTCATCAAGTTTGTTCAACTTACTGGAATAAAGTTTTTCATAATATTCCCTTATTATCCTTTTAATGTCTACAGAGACTATGGTGATGTCCTCTCTTTCATCCCTGATACTAATATTTTATTCCTTCTTTCTTTTTTCCTTGGGCAGTTTAGCTAAAACCTTATCAATCTTATTGGTATTTAATTTAGTTATTTTTGCTAATCACATTTATTTATTTGTTTATTTTATTGAAGTAAAAATAACGTGCAATGTTATACTAGTTTCATGTGTACAATATATTGATTCAACAATCTATACAATACTCAGTGCTCATCAAGACAAATGTAGTCATCATTCAACATTATTGCAATATTATTGACTACAGTTCCATGCTGTACTTTTCTAAAGATTTTATTTATTTATTTGACAGACAGAGATCACAGGTAGGCAGAGAGGGAGGCAGAGAGAGAGGAAGGGAAGCTGGCTCCCCGCCGAGCAGAGAGCCCAGTGCGGGGCTTGATCACAGGACCCTGGGATCTTGACCTGAGCCAAAGGCAGAAGCTTTAACCCACTGAGCCACCCAGGCGCCCCATGCTGTACTTTTCATCTCTGTGAACTATTTGTTTTATAATTAGAAGTTTGTGCCTCCTGATCCCCTTTATGTATTTCACCCATCCCCTCATCGGCCTCCCCTCTGACACCCACCAGTCTGTTCTCTGTATTTAAGAGTCTGTGTTTTTTGTTGTTGTTACTGTTCATTTATTTTTCAGATTCTGCATGTAAGTGAAACCATGTGGTATTTTTCTCTCTCTGCCTGACCTATGTCCTTATATCACTTAACATAACACCCTCAAGTCCATCCAGGCTGTCACAAATGGCAAAATGTCCTTCTTTTCTGTGGCTGAGTAATATTAAGTTGTGTGTATACTCCACATTTTCTTTATCCATTCATCAGTCCATGGCCACTTGGGCTGCTTCCATATTTGGTTATTGTAAATAATGCTGCAATAAATATAGAGGTGCATTAACCTTTTTTAATTACTGTTTTTTTTTCTTTAGGTAAATATCCAACAGTGGAATTACTGGATCATATCGTATTCCTATTTTTCTTCTTTTGAGGAAACTCCATATTGTTTCCACAGTGCTTGCACCAATATACATTCCTACCAACAGTGCACGAGTGTTCATTTTTCTCCACATCCTCACCAGCACTTGTGGGTTCTTGTTTTTTTGATACTAGCCGTTCTGACAGGTGAGAGCTGATATCTCATTTTGGTATTGATTTGCATTATCCTGATGATTAGTGATGTTGAGCACTTTTCCATATACCTGTTGGTCAACTGTATGTCTTCTTTACAAAATATCTCTTCAAAACCTCTGCCTATTTTTTAATCAGGTTGTTTGGCTTTTTGTTTGTTTTTGTTTGGGAGGGTAGTGTTGGGTTGTATAAATTCTTTATATATTTTGGATATTAACCCCTTATTGGGTATGTAGTTGGCAAATATCTTCTGTTCAGTAGGTTGCCTTTTCGTTTTGTTGATAGTTTCCTTCACTATGAAGCTTTTATTTTGATGTAGCCCAATGGTTTATTTTTGCTTTGGTTTCCCTTGCCTGAGGAGACATACCTAGAAAAATGTTGCTATAGCCAATGTCCAAGAGATTACTCACTCTATTTTCTTCCAAGAGTTTTATGGTTTTAGGTCTCACATTTAGTCTTTAATCCATTTTGAGTTTATCTTAGCGTATGATGTAGGAAAGTGATACAGTTTCATTCTTCTGCATGTTGCTATCCAGTTTTCCCGGTATCATTTATTGAAGAGACTGTCTTTTCCCCATTGTATATTTTTGCCACCTTTGTTGCAGATTAATTCACCATATAGGTATGGCTTGTTTCTGGGCTCTCTTACCTGTTCCATTGATTTTGTGCCAGTACCATACTATTTTGATTATTATAGCTTTGCAGTATAGTTTGAAAGCTGAGATTGTAATACCTCCAGCTTCGTTCTTCTTTCTCAAGATTGATATGGCTCTTAGGTCTTTGTGGTTCTAATAAATTTTAGGATTATCTGTTCTAGTCATGTGAAAAATGCTGTTGGTATTTTGATAGGGATTGCACTGAACCTGTAGACTGCTCTGGGTAGTGTGCACGTTTTAACAATGTTAATTATTCCAATCCATGAGTATGGAATGTCTTTCCATTTTTTTGTTTCATCTTCAGTTTCTTTCATCAGTGCCTTATAGTTTTCAGAGTACAGATCTTTCACTACCTTGGTTAAGTTTATTCCTATGTATTTTATTCTTTCTGGTGCAATTGTAAATGGAGTGATTTTTCTAATTTCTCTTTCGGCTACTTCATTATTAGTGTATAGAAATGCAATAGATTTTTCTGCATATTAATTTTGTATCCTGTCACTTTACTGAATTCATTTACCAGTTCTAATAGTTTTTGATGGTCTTTAGGGTTTTTATTTGTTTGTTTGTTTTTAAAAGATTTTATTTATTTATTTGAGAGAGAGCAAATGAATGGGAGGCAGAGACAGAGAGAGAGAGAGAAGCAGGCTCCCCACTGAGCAGAGAGCTCCATGTGGGTCCCCATCTCAGGACCCTGAGATTGTGACCTGAGCCTAAGGCAGATGCTTAACTGGCTGAGCTACCCAGGTGACCCTAGGGCTTTTTAAAAAATATATGTATAGTATCGTATCATCTACAAATATTGACAGCTTTACTTCTTCCTTACTAATTTGGAAACCTTTTATTTCTTTTCCTTATTTGATTGCTGCAACTAGAACTTCCATTACTATATTGAATAAAAGTAGTGAGGGTGGACATCCTTGTCTTTTTCACTGAGAGGAAAGCTGTAGGTTTCTCACCATTGTGTGAAGTTAGCTGTGGGTTTATCAGATATGGCCTTTATTATGTCGAGCTATGCTCCTTCTACACTCTCTTTGTTGAAATTTGTATCATGAACAGCTATTGTATTTTGTCAGATGCTCTTCTGTGTTGATTGAGATGATCATATGGTTTTTAACATTCCTCTTATTAATGTAAAGTATCAAATCAATTGATTTGCAAGTATTGAACTATCCTTGCTTCCTAAATAAATCCCATTTGACTGTGATGAATGGTCCTTTTAATGCATTGCTGAAGTTGGTTTGCTAATATTTTGTTAAGGATTTTTGCATCTGTGCTCAGCAGAGCTATTGGGCTCTAATTTTCTCTTTTTTTGGTAGTGTCTTTCTTTGGCTTTGGTATGAGGGTGATGGTGGCCTTGCAGAATGTATTTGGACGCTTTTATTCCTCTTTTTTTTTTTTTTTTTGAATAGTTTGAGAAAAATAGGTATTAACTCTTCTTTAAATGTTTGGTAGAATTCACCTATGAAGCCATCAGTACTGACTTTTGTTTTTTGGAAATTTTTCATTACTAATTCAATTTCATTGCTAGTAATTAGTCTGTTCAAATTTTCCATTTCTTCCTGAATCAGTCCTCTAATCCTGAAAGATTATATATTTCCAGGAGTTTATCCAGGTTGTCCAATTTGTTGGTATATAATTTTTCAAAATATTCTCTTATAATCCTTTGCATTTATCTGGTGTCAGTTGTTATTTCTCCTCTTTAATTTCTGGTTTTATTTGAGTCCCCTCTCTCAATTTCTTCCTTTATGTCTATTAATGTTTGCTTTTTTTTTTATTTAGGTGCTCCTGTGTTGTGTTCCTAGATATTTATAATTTGTATACAACTTTTGTTGGATATATCCCTTTATCATTTTTGCAATGCCCTTCTTTGCCTCTTGCTATAGTCTTTTTTTAAAAAATTTTATTTATTTATTTGACAGAGATCCCAAGTAGGCAGAGAGGCAGGCAGAGAGAGAGGAAGGGAAGCAGGATCCTTGCCAAGTAGAGAGCCCAATGCCGGGCTCGATCCCAGGACCCAGGGATCATGACCTGAGCCGAAAGCAGAGGCTTTAACTCACTGAGCCATCCAGGTGCCCCTTGCTATAGTCTTTTGTTTTAAAGTGTATTTTATCTGATATAAGTATTGCTACCCTAACTTTTTTATTTTGCTTACATTTGCATGGTAATTTTTAAAAAGATTTTATTTATTTATTTGAGATAGAGCAAGAGAGAGAGAGCACAAGTAGGGCAGAAGGAGAGGGAGAAGCAGGCTCCCTGCTTAGCAGGAAGACTGATGTGGGACTCCATCCCAGGACCCTGGGATCATGACCTGAGCGAAGGCAGATACTTAACTGACTGAGCCAACCAGGCACCCCATGCATGGTAATTTTTTCTATCTCTTTAACTTTTAGTCTGTATGTGACTTTAAGTCTGAAGTGAGTTTCTGTTGGTAGCATATAGATGGATCTCTTTTTTTTAGCCATTCAATCAACTCATGTCTTTTGATTAAAATTTACATTATATATATATATACACATATATATGTATATATATATTTCTTTTTTTTTAAGATTTTATTTATTTATTTGACAGACAGAACTCACAAGTAGGCAGAGAGGCAGGCAGAAAGAGAGGAAGGGAAGCAGGCTCCCCACTGAGCAGCGAGCCCGATGTGGGGCTTGATCCCAGGAACCTGGGATCATGACCCAAGCCAAAGGCAGAGGCTTTAACCCACTGAGCCACCCAAGCACCCCAATATGTATATGTATATTTCTATGTGTAATTATATATATTTGTACACATATATATATCTCACACTTTAAATATAAGAAAGATAAGCTGAAAGTAAAAGGATTGAGAGGGATATACAAGCAGTAAGTACAAGAAAGCTGAAGTGATTATATTCATATGAGACAAATAGACTTTAAGATAAGGACTGTCTGATACAAACAGAGATATTTTATAATAACAAAATGGTGAATTCGTTAGAAATACATAATTATAAATGTGTATATGCCTAATATTAGAGCTTCAAAGTACATGAAACAATATTTGACAGAACTAAAAGAAGAAATAGACAAACCAGCCATTGCAGTTGGAGATTTTAACCCTCCTCTCAGTAACTTATAGAATACCTAGACAAGAAATTAGTGAAGATATGGAAGTTCTTCACAATACCATCTATCTTTTTAGGATTTAATTAATTTATTTATATGAGAGAGAGGGAGAGTAACGAAGGCAGAAGGAGAGAATCTCAAGCAGATTCCATGCTGAGTGCAGAGCTGGACATGGGGCTTGATCTCACAACCCTGAGATCATGACCTGAGCCAAAATCAAGAGTTGGATGCTTAACCGACTGAGCCACCTAGATGCCCCTCAGTCTTCTTGATCTAAATGATATTTATAGAATATGATACCAAACAATTATAGAATATACTTTTTCAAGCATGCATAGAACCCAAATAGACTGTATGCTGGGCCATAAAATAAGACTCAAAACATTGGGCGCCTGGTGGCTCAGTGGGTTAAAGCCTCTGCCTTCAGCTCAGGTCATGATCCCAGCGTCCTGGGATAGAGCCCCGCATCGAGTCCTGCATCGGGCTCTCTGCTCAGCAGGGGGCCTGCTTCCTCCTCTCTCTCTCCCTGCCTTTCTGCCTATTTGTGATCTCTGTCTGTCAAATAAATAAATAAAAAGTCTTTTTTAAAAAAGAACCTCAAAACATTTCTGAGGGTTGAAATCATACAAAGTATATTTTCTAACCACAATGAATTTAAATTAGAAAATAATAACAAACCAACCCCCCCAGCAATTAAAAATTAAACAGGACTTCCAAAGAATCAATGGGTCAAAGAGGAAGTCACAACAGAAAATAGAATAATTTTTTTAACTAAATAAATCAAGAGATTATAATCTATTGAACGTAAACCTGATATAATAAATAAATGTTTGGGGCGCCTGGGTGGCTCAGTGGGTTAAGCCTCTGCCTTCGGCTCAGGTCATGATCTCAGGGTCCTGGGATCGAGTCCCGTGTTGGGCTCTCTGCTCAGCGGGGAGCCCGCTTCCCCCTCTCTCTCTGCCTGTCTCTCTGCCTACTTGTGATCTGTGTCTGTCAAATAAATAAATAAAAACCTTAAAAAAAATAAATAAATGTTTGAATAGTAGTTGATATTAATGAAATTATATCAATAATCAAGAACCTTCCCAGTGAGAATATTATTTCTTTGGTAAACTTTGCCAAACATCAAAAGAAGATAAAATACCAACCATATACAAACTCTTTCAAAGCACAGAGGAAAAAGAAAACTTCATAAATTACTTAAGAGACCAGCATAATCCTGATATCAGAAATTGACAAGAAAAGAAAATTATAAGAACAGAACATTTCAGAACCATATTTTTCATGAACATAGATGTAAAAATTCTAAACAAAATATTAGAAAATCAAATATACAAGTAAATTAAAAGGAGGAATACCTAACAACCAAATGGGTTTTATTCTAGGTATGTGGGGTCAATTATACAACTATAAGCCAATCATCATAATTCACTGCATCAACAGAATAAAGGGGAAAAAGTATATGATTATCACCACTGATTCAGAAAAAGCATTTAATCAAATTCAGGAAACTGATGTAAAAGGGGAAGTTCCTTATTCTGATAAAGAATATCTTTAAAAAGTTACAGCTAAATCATGTATAGTGATAAAAGATTGAACATTTCTCCTCTAAGATCAGGAATAAGACAAAGATTTGCTCTCACTCTTGTTTCATGTTATACCGGAGGTCTTAGCCATTCTAAAATGGTAATGAAAAGAAACAAAAAATATAAAAATCGAAAACAAAGAAGGGAAAAGTCTGTTTTCTGGCAGATAACATGATTATATTTTTTGAGCATTCAAAAGAATCTTCAAACTAATAAGTTAACTTAGTGAATACGAAGCCAATATAGAAAAACTAATTGTTGGCTGGTCTGAGTGCTGTAGTGTTCATCATTAATTGATCACAGCCAGTTACAGATTTCTTTTTTCCTTCTCTACTCCCACTGATTCCCTTGACTAGTCTTAAAAAGAAAAAAAGAAAGAAAAAGAAAAACCAGTTGTATTTCTATATGCTAGCCATAAAGTACTAGAAAATAAAATTTTAAAATCCACCATTTACCATAGCATCAAAAATATTGAAAACCTAAGAATAACTCTTAGAGAAGTTGTTCAAATCCTCTATTCTGAAAGCTACAAACATCCAAAAACAACCAAAAAGCAAAAATACCCCAAATCATAAACTATGGAACTCCTTAATACGTGAATGGATCTAACATGTTCGTGGGTTGGAAAACTCAATATTATTAAGATGTTTTTGTGGGCAAAATTCTAAGATGGCCCCATGATCTCTGCCCTGTGGTATTAAGTCATACTCTCTTGGAGTGTGGGGAGACCAGTGACTTGCTTTTGGTCAACAGAACATAACAAAAGTGATGGGCTGTCACACCTTGATTATTTTATGACATATATACAGGGAGTCCTCACTTTGCACATTAAATGGGACAAGCTGAAACTTAATCAATGGGAAAATGTATGATTGTTCCCAGATCTTTAAAAGTATTTGACAAAGGGGTGCCTAGGTGGCTTAGTTAGTTAAGCATCCAACTCTTAATTTTGGCTCAGGCTATGAACTCAAGGTTGTGAAATCAAGCCAGGCACAGGGCTGCACACTGGGTTAAGATTTTCTTTCTCCCTCTCCCTCTGCCTCTCCCCCACATTAAAAATAAGTGTTTGATGAAACATTAAAAACCCCCTTTGCAAATACCACTAAATTCTACCCCTGAAACTAAAAATACAGTACATATTAACGAAATTGAATTTTTAAAAAGAATTTATTAAAAAATGTTCTTACTGCCAATTATAAATAAACTGGG
Source organism: Mustela erminea (assembly GCF_009829155.1). Classification (NCBI taxonomy): domain Eukaryota; kingdom Metazoa; phylum Chordata; class Mammalia; order Carnivora; family Mustelidae; genus Mustela; species Mustela erminea. Next base: position 95,662,990 of record NC_045614.1, read on the forward strand.
AAATTAGAGAAATAGTAAAATTAATATTTATATGATATAATCTAAAATATGAAAAGTACTTTCAATAGCTACTACAAGTAAAAATTCACATATCCTATGACAAAGCAAGCAATTCCACATAAGACCAAGAGAGCATAGGTCCACTTAACAATATATGTAAGAATTTTCTTATCAGCTTTATTCATAATAACCAAAAACTAGAAAGAAAATTAAATTTCCATCTTTAGGAGACTGGATCAACAAATTATAGGATATCCATGCAATGTAATATTACATGGCAATTTTAAAAATCTCATACTTGCCATAGCACAGATAAATATTAAAAACTCTAAATTGAGCAACAAGCCCAGATACAGAAATATACTGTTGAATTACTGTTGGATTTAATTCATATGAAGTTGAAGAACGGCACACTAAATCAATGATAACAGAACTCAGACAAGTGGTTACCTCTGGACATGGATGTTACCTGGAGAAGCATGAAGAAAATTTCTGGAGGGATAAAGATGTTCCATATCTGGATCTGGAGACTATACAGATGTATAATTGGTAGAAATTGGTCAAGTTGTACCTTTAAGGTTTGTGTGTTTTACTGTTTGTAAATTATATTTACTAAAAATAAATATATAAATAGAAAGAAAATGCATGTTAAGCTTTTAATACAGTGCTTTGTGCACAGTATGGCCTGAATAAATGCCAGGGTTTTGCTATTTTAAAAACCTGTAGAATGCAGCTATAGCTGTACTTAGAAATTTATAGTTCTAAGTGCATATATTATAAAAGAAAAGAAGTTCAAAAGTAACTATCTTTTTAAAAAGATTTTATTTATTGAGAGAGAGAGAGAGAGCACATGCACATGGGGGGAGGGGGAGAGGGAGAGAGAGAATCTTAAGCAGATGCCCCCCGAGTGCAAAGCCTGATGGGGTGGAGGTCTCACTTGATCCCATGACCCCAAGATTATGACTTGAGCCAAAACCAAGAGTCAGACACTCAACTGACTGAGCCACACACGTGCCCCCCTGCCAAAATTAATTATCTTAACTTCTATCTCAAGAAGTTAGCCAAAGAAAAAGAAATTGCAGCAAAGCAAACCCAAATAAAGTAGAAAAAGGAAATATAGAAGCACAATCATGGAATAAGTAGACATACAATAGAGAAAATAATTGAAGCCAAAAGTGGGTTATTTGAAAAGATTTATAAAGTTGATAAACCCTGGGGCACCTGCATGGCTCAGTCACACAGATGTCTGCCTTTGGCTTGGGTCATGATGCCAAGATTCTGGGATGGGGCCAGATCAGGCTCCCTGCTCAACAGAGAGCTTGCTTTTCCCTCTCCCTCTGCCCCTCCTGCTTCCTTGCTTGTGCTTTCTGTCCCATTCAAATTAATTAATTAATTAAATCATTTAAAAAAAATTGATAAACCCCTATGAAGACTGGTTAAGGAGACAAAAGGAAAAAATATAAAGTATCTATAACAAGAACTTAAGGGGGTGCCTGGGTGGCTCGATTGGTTAAGTGTCCAATTCTTGACCTTACCTCAGATCTTGATGTCAGGGTTGTGAATTCAAGCCCTGTTTAAAAAAGAATTTAAGAAGAAAAGAAGGACACCACTACAGATCCTACAGACTTTAAAAAAAAATAAAAATATTATAAACATCCATATGCCAACATGTTTCAAATTTTAGGCAAAATTGAAAATTTCTTTGAAAACAACTTCACAATTTGTTTCCAAAACACAACTGATCAAGAAAAGAAAGACAATCTTAACAATCTTAGAATTATTAAAACAATGTGATGGAAAATATAGAAGGGTTAGGTTGGAGCTGAAGGGCTGGAGGTAGAAATACTGCCAGCATGGAGATGTGCAATTGGACAGCCTGCTAGTTTTTCAGAAGGACAGTAAGGAAAGAGGACTGTCCATGTCTCACTTAGTCCTTGTCCCTAAAGGGCCAGGCTTGCACCTTGGTCAGCACCAGCATTGATTAGTCAGTGCTGATTGTATCAGGTGGGGTCGAGTTGCAGTGTCAGTGTGGCCTGCCTGAGAGACCTTCCACAGTGGGCATTTCTGTCACTCCTGCATCTGCCAGCTCCAAGAAGATCTGTGGGACACAATCCTGCAACCAAGGGGTCTCCCAGACCGTATCAGTGAAGAGCAATCTTCAGCTGGGTAAATGGATTGGAAGTGACAAAAGACCTCAGGCCAAAGGAAAGCAAACAATTGTGAAACAGTATCTAACATTAGTGTGAAAAGACTCTACATAGAGATCTCTACTGATAAGTAGGACTGCTGTTTGAGGTCAAATGATGGAGTTTACTTCCTTCTACTCATGGGAGGAAGAAGCTCAAGAATTATATCGGATCCCTAAAGAATAGAGTGGAATATGTTAGAAAAAAATATATGTATTAGCTAGCCAGCTAGGCTAGAAAAGCAAAACTAAAACATTAATTTCCCAAGGCAGTTTGTCTTTTTTTTTTTTTTAAGATTTTATTTATTTATTTATTTATTTATTTATTTATTTGACAGAGTCACAGAGAGAGAGGGAACACAAGCAGAGGGAGTGGGAGAGAGAGAAGCCAGCTTCCTGCCGAGCAGGGAGCCTGATGTGGGGCTTGATCTCAGGACCCTGGGATCATGACCTGAGCCAAAGACAGATGCTTAATGACTGAGCCACACAGGTGCCCAGTTTTATCTGTTTTATTCACTGTGACCATCTCCAGTGTTCTAAACAGTGCCTGGTGTGTAAAAGACGCTCCATGAATACTTGTTGAATAAATGAATGAAACAGCCAAAGACAAATGTGGAAATCTGGGAGGAGAATTAAACAGAAAATTGGAGGACATAGACTTCTTTTTTAACAAATAGAAGAATCATTTTTTTTTCCAGAGGATACAGGTAATGGAAAGGATATTGTGCAAAAGTCAAAATCAAATAATTATCAACAGTTTTAGATCTTATTTCCACACTAAAAATCTAATTATTCTAAGTGTGTATAGTCAGAATTTTAATTGCTGACAGATATAAAGCAATTATCCACCCCAACAGGTATAAAAAACTAACATTCCCAGTAACCTACTCTTCCCAATTAAGGAATGATAGTTGCAGTTTTCCTTCATAATACTATGACCTAAAAGAAAATCATCAACACATTTAAGGCTGATCTAATTATAGATTCTAAAATAAAACATTTTGTCTCTTTTCCCTTACAATATATATGTATATAGGCTTTTGGAAAGAAAAAACCATCATGCAAAGAGAAATAAGTCAGTTAGAAAGGGATAAATATTCCACTGATATGAGGTAGCTAAGAATAGTCAAATTCATAGAGGCAGAAAGTATAATAGTGGTTGCCAGTGGTTGGGAGAAGGAGAGTGGGGAGTTACTGTTCTGTGGGTACAGAGTTCCAGTTTGAGATGATGGAAAAGTTCTGGAGATGGATGGTGTGGTGGTTGGACAACAATGTGAACATATTTAATGCTACCGAACCATATACTTAAAATGGTTTAAAATATTACATTTTCTGTTAGTGTGTTTTACCACAGTAAAAAAAAAAAAAAAGACACCTTTGATTTCATTTATTTTTGGTAATCAAAGTACTAGTTTGTAGGTGTCAAGAATGGCAGGAATGGAAATGGAGCCAAAAAGTGGGGAAGTGGGGGAAGGGTGGGAAGATTACTATAGGACAGGGTGAGGCAACATCCCCAGACTTCAGCCTCTAGGACCTGTGTGAGGAGTTCTGGAACCACATCTGTGGGGTAGGAGGCCACAGACCCTGCCCACGGTGAGTGTCTGAGGGAGACCTGGCTGAGACCTTTAACAAAGTGGTCACCTCCATGGCTTTGTCCCCCTCCATGGCCGTGTCCCCCATACCAGGTTGGAGAAAGGGGGGAGCAATTAGAGCCTGACCTTCTGAGATGGCATCAATGGCCATGCTTCTGTGCCCTAATGCATGTGCCCAGGAACTCCATGTTGACCCAGAACAGCGAAGACCCACAGGGCCACTGTGTTCCTGTTTAGGACGTAAGAGCATGTGAGAAGTGAGGGGGCACAGGAAGCACAGACAGGCTGGAGCCGTCAGCGGTGGTCTTGGAGTGGCAGGCAGTGGTCAAATCATGAAGGACATTGCAGGGACATCTTCCACCCTCCCACCCCCAATGATGCCTTCCTGCTGCCACACTTCCTTCACCAGACAGACAGACACACACAACTCTACCACATTTTCGTGATGAAAGTTTGAAATAACTGACTTCTTGGGTATAGCTTGTGCACTTTCCCACCCCCAGCACCCCAAACAGTGCTCTGTAAATGTCAAATTTCAGTGGTTGTGCGGTTTTCAGGCCTGGCTTGGAAAGAGTCCAGGCTAAGGAGCTATGGATTTGCAGCTCCCTCTGTTGCTTTTTATCAGAGGATATGATTAAGAGCCATACTGTTCTTGGCTCAAACACATTCGGGTCTTCATTCTTGTGTGTTCCTTCGCACACATACAGCACCTAGTGCTGGGTACTAAGCTTGGGAACCCAGTGAGTTATCAAGACCCACTGAGAGAATTGACACCCGAGACCTCACAGATGCTCTGGTTAAACCCTTCACATTGGACACAAGGGGTTGCTAAGGTCCAGAGTGGGAATGACATTTGCTTATGGTCACATAGCAAATCATTGCTTAGCGTTCTTAATTTTTTCCAGCTTTATTAAGATATAACTGACACATAACATTGGGTAAGCTTAAGGTATACAATGTAATCATTTGACATATGCATATATTGTGATATGATCACCAAAATAAGGTTAACACATGTACCACCTTCCCTGGTTAGAATTGTGTGTGTGTGTGTGTTGAGAAATTTTAAGATCTATGCTCTTAGCGGCTTTCAAATTTGGAATACTGGGTTTAAAACTATGGTCACCATGGTTATACCTTATATCCCCAGAAGTGTTTCTGTGTTTTTTCAGTGATGATATATAAAGGACCAACAAGCATATGAAAAGGCACTGAGTATTACTAATCACTAGGGAAACGCAAGTCAGAACCACAATGAGATACCTCTATGCCCATTAGGATGATTACTATAAAAAAGAAATGACAACAATGGAAAATAACATGGGCTGGTGGAGAAAGTGGAGGCTTGTGCATTGTTGGTGGGGATGTGAAATGGTAAAACCTGTGGAAAACAGGATGGTGGTTTCTCACAAAATTAAACATAGAATTACCATATGATCCAGCAATTCCACTTCTGGGTTTACACCCCTCAAAATGGAAAGAGAGTCTCAAAGAGATATTTGTATTCCCCATGTTCACAGTGGCGACATGTGGAAGCAACCTAAGCACCAGATGAATGGGTAAGCAAGATGTGGTGTATACACACCATGGAATATCATTCAGCCTTTAAAAGGAAGGGAATTGGGGGCACCTGGGTGGCTCAGTGGGTTAAGCCTCTGCTTTCGGCTCAGGTCATGATCTCAGGGTCCTGGGATCAAGCCCTGCATCGGGCTCTCTGCTCAGCAGGGAGCCTGCTTCCCCCTCTCTCTCTGCCTGCCTCTCTGCCTACCTGTGATCTTTCTCTCTATCAAATAAATAAAAATCTTTAAAAATTTTTTTAAAATTTAAAAAAAAGGAAGGGAATTTTGCCCTATGCCTTTAATATGAATGAACCGGGGCACCTGGGTGGCTCAGTGGGTTAAAACCTCTGCCTTCAGCTCAGGTCATGATCCCAGGGTCCTGGGATCAAGCCCCACGTCGGGCTCTCTGCTCTGTGGGGGGCCTGCTTCTCTTTCTCTCTCTCTGCCTGTCTCTCTGCCTACTTGTGATCTCTCTGTCAAATAAATAAATAAATAAAATATTTAAAAAAATATGAATGAACCTTGAGGACATTATGCTAAGTGAAATAAGTCAGTCATAGAAAGACAATTCCATGTGATGTATATGACTTATATGAGATATCTAGGTTAGTCAAAATCATAGAGACAGAATGGTGGTTGCCAGGGGGAGGAAGGAGGGGACACGGGTTTCAGTTTTGTGAGATGAAGAGCTCTGGTGATGGATGGGGTGATGATTGCACAACATTACTCAATACCATCAAACTGTGCACTCAAAATGGTTAAGATAAAAAATCGTTATATGCATTTTCTCACAATAGAAAACTATAATTATACAGATAGTATTTAAGTACATCCTTGTTGTAAAAAGTCAAACAATATAGACCAAACTAAAGTCTTCCTTGATGGCCTCCCCATCAAAATATATAGCTTTGTACCCATGTGTCTTATTGAGTCCTCACACCCCCGTATGATTTAAGTATTACTGTGATCTCCATTTTCCAGACGAGGAAACAGAACCGCAGAGAATTTAGGGACCTTCCCCAGAGCCAGGAAGTGCTCGAGTCTAGATTTCAACTCAGGCACATGGAGGACAAAAGCCATGCTCTCACCAGAGTGTTCTTTCAGCCTCCTGCATGTCTAACTCTGCTGGACCTACAGGGCATCAGAGTTAGCCACTGCCCTCAAGGCAGTCCCAGTCCAACGGAGTAGGCAGACACAAAGAAAATTATCCTAGCCCCACATGAAAATGCAAAAGCAAAGCTAATGACATCTACACAGCAGAGGCTACTTATCTTTTTGTCCCAAAGGACAGGTGCTTTTATGAGATGTTAAGTTTTTAAAAAAAAAAAATGAAATCGTAGGTACCTCTTTAGCCTTCTTTTTTATTTCGGTCTCAACACAAATGTCTCCCTCTCAGCCCTTTCCAAATCACCCTGGCGAAAAGAGCCCCCCACCCTCCACCAGTCACCCTCACCCCCCTCACTGCATCATCTTCATAGTGTTTTTCCTTACCTGCTATTCTCCTGTTCTTTGTCTTCCTAGAATGTCAGCTCTGTAGGAGCAGGGATCCTGCCTATTCTGTTCACCCTGAGTCTCCTGCACCTAGAACAGTGCCTGGCACATAGCAGTTAGCAGTATTAGTTTCCAAGGGCTGCCATAACAACATACCACAAACTGGAGGGCATAATAGAGACATTTATTTTTTTCACTGTCCTGGAACTAGCAATCTGAAAGCACAGTGTTGGCAGAACCACACTCTCTCTAAAGGTTCTGGGGAAGACTCCTTCCTTGTTTCACCCTTGCTTCCTGGTTTATAGCTGCATCTTTTCAGTTTCTATTATTGTCATCACACGACCTGATTCCTCTGTGTCTGTTTCAAAATCTCTGGTTTACAAGGACCACATATAAATTTAAAGTCCACCCTGATCCAGTGTGATCTCATCTTAACATGATTACATCTACCAAGACCCCATTTGCAAATAAAATAACATTTATAGATACCAGGGATTACGGCTTCAACATATTTGTGGGGGTGGGGACACAATTTGGCCCACAAGAGTAGCTAATAAATATATTGAACAAATGATCTCCTGTTCTCCAAAAAAATGCTATAATATGATAAACTCTCAAATAAATTCAAGCAGAGGCTTTGGAAGGCATCATTCTGCCCAGGTTTTGTGATGATCAAACAGTACATAAAATGTCTTTTGCTGGGGTGCTTGGGTGGCTCAGTGGGTTAAAGCCTCTGCCTTTGGCTCAGGTCATGATCCCAGGGTCCTGGGATCGAGCCCTGCATGGGCGGGGTGGGGGGGTCTCTGAGGGGGGGGGGTCCCTGCTCAGCAGGGAGCCTGCTTCCCCCCCCACCCCCACCTGCCTCTCTGCCTACTTGTGATCTCTGTCTGTCAAATAAATAAAGTCTAAAAGGAAAAAAAATGTCTTTTGCTGACGATAGTAACTGGAGAGTCCAAATCAAGGGAAATAATGGCTTCAATGTTCTAGGCACAGATTCAACCTCAGGTGGGATATGAAGTTTCTAGGTGTCACAATATCAGTGTTCTTACATATTTAATCTATGAGAGCGATTTAAAGGCATTGTAAATAAAGTTTAGACAAGAAAATCAACCATCATCCCACTACCCTAACATATTCTGGGGAAAATTCAGGAGGGGAGCTTTCCAGGCAGTGGAAACACAAGTACAAAAGCCTTGAGGCATCCATGAGCTTGGTGTGTTCAAGGAGCAGAGAAAGCAGTGCAGCAGGGGTTAGCAGTGGTCCACAGGATGATCCGAGTCTCTTGCTGGACATCTCTGTGGGTGTCCATCAGCTCACAAACCAGCAACCTTCCATTATCTGAAGTCCTCCAAACACCTTAACTTCCACACCCCCTCTGCAAGGACACTAACCCACAAAAAGGATGTGGTGTGGACCTGTTGTGTGTGAAGAAGGGGGGATGATGGATACAGTTGGGTCCTCTCTGGGCATTTGGAATTGGGACAGGATAAGAGTCAAACAGTCTCTGGAAAGTTCTGTGACCCCGGAAGCTGTGGGAAAGGTGCTGTGTTCTCCACTTCAGCCAGAGACAAAGGAGGCGGGTCAGTAGGAAGAGCAGCAGGGATTCAGAGCTGAGTTAGTCAACAGTCAGCTTCCTGGTGCACCCATCTTGACAGCCAGCAGGATTCCTGCCTCAGGTTCCAGGGCACTTGCCAACATCCCTATCATACATTCTGAGTTCTTTAGCATGAGCTGATTTGGGTCAACCAAGAAGAGAAGAGTTTTGAGTAAAAGAATTCTGTGGTTTAAAAAAAAGCCTCAAGGCATCGTGGATGCCTTGGATAATTTTATTTAACATTGAGTTAAATAAAATTTATTTTTACTTTAAGATTCTATTTATTTATTTAAGAGAGTGTGAGAGAGAGGACATGAGCAGGGTGAAGGAACAGAGGGGGAGCCCAACACTGGGCTTGATCCCAGAACCCTGGGATCATGACCTGAGCCGAAGGCAGACACTTAACTGACAACGCCACCCAGGCATCCATGAGTTAATTAAAATTTAAAAGCTTTCTATCTGAAGGACTTCTCAGAGGCTTTAATAGGATTGTGTATATCCAAAAAGGAATTCTCAAAAAAAAAAAAAAAACCCAAAACCCAAAACAACAAAACAAAACAAACCCTCATATGAGATGCATTTCCTACATTGCTTTCCCAGGCTACACTGGGAAATAGCTTAGCAGTGTTAAGCTGGAAGGTTTTCAATTTCCATTTTGACTGAGTCCTGTAAGGTTGGGAATGATAGAGGAGAGCCCACCTGTTCCAACCACCTGGAACAAGCCTGTTATTGAAAACACTCATTGCAGGGAGTAATTTTATCCAGTAGGTAAAAAGGATAAGGCCAGAGTGAGAGAGGAATACCTGAAGGGACAGAGAGAAAGAGAATCAAGTGATCTGATTTTTGTCCATTGGGGCCAGGCTTTCAATGAAATTACTGAAAGCTTAGAATCATTTCAGTACATTTGTCAACTCCAAAATCACATTTCAGGAATGGATGTGCTCACTCATGCGACCCGCCTAAAATGTATGCCCCTCCACAAGACGGTTTACTGTCTGAATGTGGAGACTGAGACTCCCCTGCTCAGATAATTCAGAAAAGGATTAGGTAGAAACTATTGGCTTCACAACTGACCCCCAAGCTCCCCAGGGCTTGCCCTTCATCTCTCTTGTACCCACCTGTCACCTGCTGGGTCGGGCACCCCAGAGACTAGCAGGTTGGCCTGGCCACCCGGAAACGCCAGGTCTGATGATGCAGGGAATTAAGATCCAAACTGACACCCGACAGAGAATGGAGAATGCGGGACAGAGGTTGTTGCGGCGGACAAAAGAGACCCTGGGTCTGACTGACTAGGTTTTGCTGGGGGCCAGGTCTAAGCTTTATGAGATGCCAGAGGAGGGCAGCGATGCCGGGCTCTAGGGGCCAGTTGGAGGGCTCAGTCAGGCCCACGCTTGGGTGGGGAGGCCCGGCGAGCCGGTCCGTGGAGGGCCTCGAACACCCAGCTAACAGCCCATACTAGACTGCTTCTGGTAGACTGGGTGTAGGAAACAGGTTTTCTGTGATGTTTATCCATGACAAGCCATCTGTCCACACGCCTCGATGAGTCATACACCGCCTGCGGCGGCACCTAGTCCAACTAAGGCTCTACCGGGGCGCTGCAACTGGACCCTCCTCTGACCGCGGCGCGCGACGTCGCGGGTCTAAAGGCGCCCCTCAGAACCCAACAGCCGCCTTGCCCACGGCCTGACCCCGCCCCCTTCCCCGGGCCCGCCCCTGGGGGGCGGAGACGTCGGAGCTGTGAGCAGAGCCGAGAGAAGACCGCAGTGGCGCTCGGCGTCGGCACGCCCGGCCCTCGAGCGCGAGGAGCTCTGAGAGCTGAGCGCGAAGACTGCACAGGCGAGTTCCGCAGGGCTAGTGTAGCACGGTGCCCGGGTTCTCGCGTTTGGCCGAGCGATGTGCCCGGGTGTCAGGGCGCGGGAACCTGGGCTCAGGTGAAGCTCTGGGAAAGGACAGCGAGGCGGCGACGAGATGCAAGCGGAGGAGCCCTGCGCCCCCGGCGCTCCTGGTGACCGCGGTACCCAGAGAGACCAGCGCGCACCCAGCCCAGAGCCGCGCCTGTCTAGCCAGCTGCTACCGGAGCTGTACACCTTTGCGGCGCGAGTGCTTTTCTACCTGGCTCCCGTCTACCTAGCCGGCTACGTGGGGCTCAGCATAACCTGGCTGCTGCTCGGCGCTCTGCTGTGGATGTGGTGGCGCAGGAACCGCCGCGGGAAGCTTGGGCGTCTGGCGGCCGCCTTCGAATTCCTGGACAACGAACGCCAGTTCATTAGCCGCGAGCTGAGGGACCAGCACCTGCCGGCCTGGGTGAGCTGGGGGGAGCCGGGCGGAGGTCGGAGGTGCGGCGGATGCTCTTAGAGGTTTGGAAAGAACCTGCGCTCGGTCGGGGAGCTGGGTGGGGGCTGCAGCTGTGCGATCCGCACACCTGTTGCCCCACCAAGCCCGGAGCACAGACACCCTCGCCACGGCCGTCCCTCAGTCTCCTCTCCACCGCCGTTCCCAGAATGGCGGGTTGGGGGGAGATTGTCGTGGGTCGGGGGGAACCTAGGTTTCACTTAAGGGCCCAGAGCCTGGGAGAAAAGTCACGGGCGGGCCACACCCAGGGGGAAAAAAAAAAAGGGCGTCTGGGACTTCGCAAAGTTACTCGGGGCGGGGGAGCAGAAGGCGTTTCTTCCACACGCATGTTGATTCAAAAAAAAAAAAAGCTGGGTGCAAAACTGATCCGCAAATGCAGCAGTGACAAAACTGCAGACTAGCTGCCTCAACAGAGCTCCCAACAGACAGAGGAGGCTAGCCTAGAGATGGGATTGAAGGGATGGGGTGGGAGGCTGGATCACCAGCTTCCCTCCCTTCCTCTACATGGTAGGGATGCTCAGACGTGCCTAGACACATTCAACATTCACATTCCACACTACAGACCCATCTCCTAGTGTGGAATGGCCTGGACTAGGGTTTCTCAAATGCTTCCAGTTCTGAGAAGCACCTGGCCTGCTTAACAAAAACAAGTTCTGAGCCCCACCTCACAACTCCCAGGTGGAACTGAGGCACCTGGATGGATTTGGGAAACACTGGCAACAGGGGCATTGGGCCCAAGCTTTGGTCTGTGGCAAACTACGCTTCTGGGTGCTTCTCTGATTCTCCCAGATACTCTCGGGCCCACAGGAGGAGATGACCAGAAGCCACCAGACCCCACATGTCCTCCGGCCTGATGACCTTATTATAAAATTCAGCCCCACTGTGAGAGTAGCCAACAAAATGAGGTATGCCGAGAACATATTCGAAAGGCCTGTTTATCTTTAAAACGAGAGAAATTAAGCCTTACTACATTAGTTTGCTATGGTTGCTATAACAAAGTAGCACAGACACACAACAAAAATTCATCTAGATCGAGGCATCAGCACTCTTTGCTTCTTCTGAGGCTTCTTTTTGCTTTGTAGGTAGCTATCTCCCCCGTGTCTTCATAGGGTCTTCCCTCTGTACATATCCATGCCCAAATGTCCCCCTCTTACAAGGTCACCAGTCAGATTGGGTTAGGGCCCATCCTAATAATCTCCTTTTAAATTAATCACCTATTTAAAGACACTGTGTCTAAAAAGAGTCACATTCTGGGGTACTGGCAGTTAGGATTTCAACATAAGAATTTGGGGAATATGGCTCACTGCAAAACACTGATATTTAATACACGGACTGAGTACAGTTTTGTAAATTGGTTTACATATACCGAGGACGAGGGGGCCCAAACCTTCTATAAGGGTGCACAATAAAAAAGCACAATGACAACTTTCGTAGGAGAGCAGCCATGGGAATGGTATTTGGGGTCTGTCTCTTGATTATGCTGATTATTCTTTGGGGGGTTGTAATCCTGAAAGATCTGGATCCAGAGAGCAGGCCGGGACCTATCCACGTGCCTTGCTCATTGTTGAGGGAGTTTTGGATGCCTGTCATGTCTCTGTTTGGACCCCATGGTGGCTTCAGTCCATGAGGGTGGGCTCGTGAGGCCTCACCTAGTGACAGGCCTCCCTTTCTGCCCTTCCTTGGATTAGGGAACACCTCCAGACACTCGGTTGTGTACAAAAGGCAATGTTTCTGAAATTGAGGCAAGAATCACATCCTGTAGGGGCATTGATGTGCCCCCCCCCCCAGCGTGCCCCCATGCACATAAACACCAGATGCAACATGAAACTAGCCAATGGGGAGCTCAGCCTGATGTGTAAGGCAACACAAGAAGCTACCTAACCTCATAAACTATACCCCAGGCCTGACCCAGCTGGGCATAGGGACACACAGAGGAAGATAATGGCATCTCTCCTTCCAAGAGGGCAGTCTGGAGCAGGAAGTAGATGCAATATAGATAATTGCCATGGAGGTCTCAGAGAAGCCAGAGGTAGCCTGAATAGGGTCCAGCCAAGGGTTGAAAGCATGGAGTAAAGGACATCCCACTTGATTTCCATAGTAGATTGTCCCCAGACCATAGCCTCCCTCTTCTTTGGCAGAGTCCTGGGAGGGGCCTGACCTCAGTTTATGTTCTCTAGACTCTCCTGGCTGGTGGGCTGGGCCTGGATTGCCTTTTGGATTGAAGCAGTGGTGCTATGAAGGGGATTCCAAGCTGGGGGAAGCTTTCGAGCACAGCACAGAAGCACACCGTGGCCAGTGTATGAGAGAGTACTGTGTGGTTTGGTTTGGTTTGGTTTGGCTGAAGTGTGTAGTAGGGGCTGACAGACAGGGGCCCCACTGAGGTGGGCTTAATAGAGGTTGGGCCTGATTCTGAAGGTCACAAGGAGCCTGTGGAAGGCTTTGGAAAGGCCCTGTAAAAAGCAGCACAAAGGGAGGAATAAACCTGGAGAAGAGAGACCAGATGAGAAAGCCTTGGCTCTGGGTATGGCGGAGGCAGTGTGCTCCTTGCCCATGATTTTAGAGCATGGGAATCCTTATCCTATACATGGGCCTTTCAGTGTGCCGTTTCCGTTTGGAGAACTGATTGCCTTGCACGGAAGCAGGGTCGATGACTTACCACCTCCTTTGGTCTCAAGAAATATATATTTTTTTAAGATTTTATTTATTTATTTGACAGAGAGAAATCACAAGTAGATGGAGAGGCAGGCAGAGAGAGAGAGGGAAACAGGCTCCCTGCTGAGCAGAGAGCCCGATGCGGGACTCGATCCCAGGACCCTGAGATCATGACCTGAGCCGAAGGCAGCGGCTTAACCCACTGAGCAACCCAGGCGCCCCTCAAGAAATATTTTTACAAAACAACAGATGACAAGCCCATAGTTGGCAGGGAAGAGCAGGGGTTGATGAGGAGTGAAGGGTCTTGGCTATAGCACTCAGGCACAGCCCTGCGAGTCGTCCCCTGCATGGCATTTCCCAGTGAAGGGATGTGGGGAATCCAGCCCACCTGCTGCTTGGAAAGGGCATCTAGTTCTACTTTGCACCAAGACCCCGTGAGGGGGTGGAGGCCCGGGCCAGGCTGAGCTGGAACAAGACTCTCCTGCCAGGCCCTGGTGGCCATGACTAGTTCTCAGTGAAGTCAAGGCTCCTCCTCAACACGTTGCTCCAAGCTGTTGTCCCCAGGTGATCTTAGTGAGTCCTTTCCCTCCGTGAGCCTCAGTGTCCCCACCTGTGAAAGGGGTTGTTTCTCGGGTCAAACATCACACTGCCCTGCCCCTCCTCTGGTTCCATTCCATGGAAGAGCTAGCTGGAAGGAAGGATTCCTTCGCCTTCAAAGGGGCCACAGGTAAAGAAGCTGTGGATTCTTTTGTGGAGTGCATGTGGCTGGTCCCTTGGAGGGAGCTGCCCTCCACTGCTGGCGCTCTTTACGGAGGAGCAGCTGCCGCTCACTGTTCATGTGTGAGTGTTCTATGTGTCTCTGTGTGTGAATGGTCTGGGATAGATTTTTTTGTAGAGATCTGGCACAGTGTTTAGGTCTGTTTTTTGGGGAATGAAGAGCCTCTTGAGTGAGCCCACCCTGCTAGGGCTGGGGACTAGGGACAGCACAGAGTGGAAAGTGAAGCCCTTGCTGCTGCAGAGCTGGAGAAGGCCCAGCTCGGCCATCCCATCTTACCAAGGCCCTGGGAAGTCGGTTCTGCAGGTGACTGTGGCCTGGCCCGAGAGGCTGTCTGTGGAGAGGAGGCACCAGAGTGTGATCAGTGGGGGGCGGGGGAAGGGGATTCTCAGTCTCCCAGGCCTCCTATGGGACCTTTCCCTGGCCTGACACTCATCAGTGAGTGTGTCTCACCAGCAGACACTTCTATTTGTGATCCCTGCTCCAGCCGGGCCTGCTCTCTCCTGCCAGCTGATAGCAATCAGTTAGTTGGCAGTTTTGCTGGGGACAATTAACTCTGTATCTGCTGAGATGGGGGTGGGGCTGATGTGATGTGGTGGCAGGTACGGGCTCGGAGTCCGATGCTCATTCATGGGTGGGGGTGGGTGGGAAGCTTGAGAAGGCTCCCTGTGTTCTCGGGGTCCCTGATTCCCCTCTGAAAACGGCAAGGCTTTAGGAGATGCTCTGCAGAGTCTTCAGTGGTTGGAGTCTGCCCTCACGACTAAAAGCCCAATTGGCCTTTCTGTCCTGCCGCTGGCCCCCAGGACACTGTTCGGCAGCGTTTCTTGCCTACCCATCATCTAAATTGGTTCACACAAAGCAGGGTACACTCAAGGGCTCCCAGCAAGTGTCCCTGGGATGGTCTCCTCCAGGCTCCTGCCAGCATTCAGGCTGAGGACTAGAGCTGAGTGTGTTGCTTCCCTGGGGCTGAGCATGACATTCCTTCGGAGGGTGGGGCAGCCCTCTGCCCTGGCCCCATCTCTCAGGATCCCTCCTGGTACTGACACTCTGGTTAATTAGAGGAAATAAATGCAGTGGCAGCTCTGAGCTGGGCGGGCCACGCAGATTACTTCAATTCTCGGAGCCCATGCTTGGGGACCTGGTCTTAAACATCCGCTTGGAGCCAGGGGACTTCTTACTTGTGAGGTCCCTGCAGCCCTGCGAGGTCCTGAGTATGGCTGGGAGTCAGTCTTGTCCTTGGGAAGGAAGAGGCACGGCACATTTTAGTCATGACCCTTGGGTCTCTGCCCCACGTCTCTGTGATGCTTCATGGACTTCTCACATCTTGGGCCAGGGTTGGGCAAGAAGAGGGGTAGAATGTGGGCATCCACCCCTCCAGGCCCAACACAGGGATGTTAGGCATCCGCGTATTCATTCCTATATGCAGTCAGCAAGCATCTCTTGAGGACTTACAGTGTGTCAGGCCCATGATGATATGCGTGACACATGGCCCCCGCCTGCAAGGAATCCCTGGTCTGGGTGGGGATTCAGACCTGCTAGAACCGCCTTTCCTGATTTAGTGTGATTGGTCCTCAGAGGTGGCAGGGCAAGGCTCTGAGAAAGCCTCTGGGCAGGTTTGGTCACTTGAGCTCATAAGCTCCTTCTGAGGTGAGCAGATTCTGGGACAGCAATTTGTGATACCCAAACTCACATGGGACGTCCTATTGCTTTAGGTGTAAGGGGCTGAATTTTTCTGCAACAGAAGTGTCCACAGCAACCTTTTCTCCGACCAAGTATCTGAGGACCTTGGTAATGGGAGAGATCATGATGCAGATAAGGCTCAGGGGCAAGGCAGGGGACAGCCATTGTCCTGCTCTTCTGTTGTGGCCCCCTGTCTGGTGGGCAGAAAGTGTGAAGAGCTGGTCACCAGCTTCCTTCGGCCTCCTAGCCTGGTCTTGACAGCAGGTTGAGCTGGTACTTCAGTGGGAATGGCCCCAGTCACTCTGAGGGCACTTCTGGCAGCTGTGTGCTGTCCCCTGGAGGCCACAACCCAGCTACGCAAATGAGCAGGGGACAGGGACCTAGGCTTCCCTGCCCCCTTCGTGACCCTCCCATCCCTCCATTCAGAGTTTCTCCCCCCCGGAGAGTTCCAGGGGTTTTTAATTGAGGGAAACCTGGAGTTTACAGCCCGGACATGTTCACACGTGCTTGAGGAAAGTGCTTTCTCTCTTCCTCCTTCTTTACCGCAAATAGAGAAGAAGAATGAAAATGTTTTCTGTCCCAGTGGGAACTAGTAAAAGGGAAAGCCCCATTCTCTTTCCCCTGCCCTTCAAGCCAAGGGAACGAGAGTTCACCCCCTCAGACCACACGGGGAGTCGGGGCTGGAGCTGGAGTGGCCGCTCCTGCCCTAGAAGCCCCATCCCAGTGTACCAGGAGTCTCCCAGACACTCAGAGTAGAGGGCCAGGGACTTTTCAGGGACACAGGATGTCTCAACCCCAGAGTCACCTACTCCATTCTTTTGCCTGGGTTGTGTTTAGTTTTTTAGTTTACATTGGTTATAAGTTGGTAAAAAATCTGGTTTTTCTGGTTATAAAAGTGAAAGTAGTCCCATTGTAGAACATTTGGAAATGGCCCAAGAGAATTAGGACAAGTGGTTACAGTCCCTCCACCCAGAAACACACCGTTCTATTTGCGTGTACTTCTTTTGTATGGAAGGTGTATAAAACAGTTCTTTAAAAAACTTGTGCCTTTTTTCTTTTTCCTATATTTTTATGTTTGTAATATTATATTACCAACATTCTCCCAAAAAACCTGTTTAAGGATTATGCTATCCTTCACATGAATGTACCCTGCGCTGCTGAACCATTTCACTAGCATTGATGATCTGTTATTTCCCAGCGTGTCCTCCTCTTGTGGGTAGCCGAGGCAGGCAGCTTCTCCTAGATCTGTCTGGATTTTCTCCCCCTGATCTGCCAGTCTGGCTCCCTTGACTTTTCCTTCAAGTCCAAGCTCAGGCCCCCCCACTCTCAGATCCTACTCCTCGGGGCCCCAACAGCATCCGGAGCCTTTCTGCACTTGCACCTGATTTTTGTGTCTGACTTTTCCTCCAGACTGAATGCTCTTCTAGGACAAAGGTGTGTTTCCTGCTCACGTCTGTTTCCTCAGTTCCTTGCTTGGTGCCCAGTACACAGTAGGTGCTCAGGAGAAGTCTGTCCCTCGGGCCCTACAGGGTAGGAATCTTAGTCCATGTTTCCCAAGTTCCTTACCATGGATTCCCACATGTTAAACTCACGTCAATGATTAGGAACACCTGGGATCCCGGGTGGCTCAGTCGGTTAAGCATCTGCCTTTGGCTCAGGATATGATCTCGGGGTCCAGGAAACCTGCTTCTCCCTCTTCCTCTCCCCCTCTCCATGCTCATGCTTGTGCTCTCTCTTTCTCCCAAATAAATAAATAAAATCTTTTTTAAAAAATGCCTAGGAATACCTTAACGATTCTCATTCCCTCTTCACTGTGGCCTCATCAGCATCAGGGATTATACTTTTTGGTATTCTAAGGCATACATCATTTTATTATACTTTGCAGATAATTGCATTTTTTTTTTTTTAACAAATTGAAGGTTTGTGGCAACCCCGCATCAAGCAAGTCTATCAACACACTTTTCCAACAGCATTTGCTCACTTTATGTCCCTGTGTCACATGTTGGTAATCCTTGCAGTATTTCAGAGTTTTTCATCATCATTATATTTGGTGATCTGTGATTAGTGAGTATGACTCCCTGAAAGCTCAGGGGATGGATAGCATTTATAGGAATAAAGTATTTTTTAAATTAAGGTATGTACATTTTTTAACGTAATACTATTGTACACGTAATAGACTACAGTATAGTGTAAACACAGCTTTTATATGGGAAACTGAAAAATTCATTTGACTTATTTTATTGTAATAGTCACTTCACCCCAATGATCTAGAACCAAACCTGCAGTATCTCTGAGGAATGCCTATACTAGTCGATAAGCAAAAAGATACATTTTTTTTTTTTTAACCTTTGGGCATTACCAAACCCAACTGTCTGAGGGAACTCTCTGGTCACCCACAATTACTCTCAGGTCTCCTTGAAGAAAACGCCTCTTTGGATGGCTAAGGGCAGCCCCTCTGTGCAGCAAGCCCTCCTTCCTTAGCAAAGGGGACAGGCTCTTGTCTCCAGGATTCTTGTCTCCAGTGGCTGCCTTTGCAGTCTTACCCACGCGGTGTCCTCCTCCTGGGTCCAGGTGACTCAGGCCGGTCTGCGGGCCAGGTGTGTTGTTAAAGAGCCTGTGGATTTTAGAACAGCATTAGGCAGTATTTCAAGTTGGCAAAAATTTTTCCTTTAAAGCACTTTTAGCCAGGAGATTTAAAGTAGAACAGTGGACATATTTAGAAGCCATTTGTTGTTTTGTTTTTTTTAAAGAATTTATTTATTTATTTGACAGAGATCACAAGCAGGCAGAGAGGCAGGCAGAGAGAGAGATGGAGAAGCAGGCTCCCTGCTGAGCAGAGAGCCTGATGTGGGGCTCGATCCCAGGACCCTGGGATCACGACATGAGCCGAAGGCAGAGGCTTTAATCCACTGAGCCACCCAGGTGCCCTAGAAGCCGTTTTTATGGTTAAATGTTTATCCCTCAAGAACAGAGGGAAAATGGGTCAAAGGCTGTGCTTCACCAGGAAAAAAGTGTGTGAAATAAGGGACCATTTTCCAGCAGAGGCGGAACCACCAAATAGGAACAACGGGGCGGGAGCCTGTCTGGGAAGACCAGAGCCACAGGGCCTCCCTGTGTCGGACTTCCCTGGGGGATACTTGGAGTGAGGGGGCTCCTCTCCTCTCTGAGTGTGGGAGGGAGTTGGCCGCATCAGTTTGAGTCTGCGGCGTGTGAGCGTAACAATATGCCCACTGGTGCAGAGAAGAACTGTGAGGCTTTTGTCCAAGCAAAGAGGTTGTGTCCTTGTGTGTACGTGTGATTCTGTGGCTGTGTCTGTATCATTCTGAGGGCGCGTGTCTCAAGTTTTTGAGGTACAAGGAGACCCACAGGCCTTCTCTGTACCTCTCTACATCTGTGGGTCGGTCCAAGGTTGCTCGCATGGGAGGAGTTACCATCCCTGTGACAGGGAGGGAGCCAGATTGGCCTGGTGACAGGCAGGCCCTTTAAGTGCCGCTGTCCTACACCCCCTGCCTCCTGAGAGGGTCTGGTGACCCAAAGCTGCTGCCTGGGCCTCCCAGCCCGGCTGTGAGTCCTGCCTGGGCTCCTGCTCTGATGGCTGCAGGCATCCCTCTGGCTCATTGCCTCACTGCAGTGGGATCATTTTTCCTAAAGGGTTTACGAGATAAAGCACACGACCACCTGGAGATGAAGCATTGATGTGCAGGGCCCTTGTCTTGGCCTCTGCGAGCCTGGAATTCTGTTTTGGACTTGACTTTGCTTTAGTCTCTCTGTTCTGAGCTCTCGTTACCTCCATTGCCTAAAAACTGCTGTCATCAAAACATGAGCCATGCTGCCTGGGAGGCTTTGGCCTATGCACACTAACAGCAGATGTGAGTCAGCATTAGGGAGACCTCAGGGGCTGGGGGAGCCCCCCCCCCACCTTTCTAAGGTTCTCTGAGAGGCACTGGAGGGGGAAGGGCAGGCAGCCAGGGTCCTGGTGACTTGACCACAGGCCAGAGCAACTTTGAGATTTTCCAGGCCTGCTTTGGGGAAGTGCTCACACCTGTAGTACATCAGTCAGGGTAGTGTTCATGGTCTGGGGTATGAACGGTGCTAGAGTTCTGAGTGTGTCTCCATTGTGGGGGATTCGCATTCATCATCTCCTGGTTGTAGACCTGGGGAGCAGAGGCATGGCAGCCTCACTTCCCTCAATCAGGAGAAACCTGAGGCTGCAGAGAAGGGGTCAGGACCAGACCCTGCTCCTCAGGGACCCCCCGGCAGTACTTCTTACTCCTGGAGTCTGGCTAGAGAAAGCAGCTGGGGAGTGGGAGTGGCTCACACTTTAGGGGTGGGGGCAGCACCCAAAAATGCCAGGCAGACTAATGGTATTTTTTATCTGCTAGCTCTTGCCTCCCCTTGCTCATTGTGGCACAAAAGATACTCCCTTTGTAAAAGAATCAAGGTCCATAAGCTGCTGGTAAGAATTTGATGACAAAGCAGTATTCTCCCAAGAATGACAGCTGGAGACACAGATTGTGACTTTGGAGCCCTAGTCAGGTGCCGCAGAGAGTGGAGGAACCACTTTCTTTCAGGGCCTGAGCAGGTCCTCCAGCAAGCCCTGAGCACTCACTGTCCCACACTCTCCACCACCTCAATCAGAACAACCAGGGAGCTGGTTAAAGATAAAGTTTCCGGGCCCCTGCCCAAAGGCTTCAGGTTCCTGGATCAGAATCTCTGAGCGCCCTCACCAAGAATCCACGTTTTAAGGGACTCTCCAGGTGGAGGTCTTGTACACACAAAAGGTTGGAACCCCCTGCCTGAGTCTGGCCCTTTGCAATGCCAGGAGCTGTGGGTGTCTCCCAGCCAGCTGGTCTCAGGGATCCCCAGCCTTGTGAGGTATTGGAACAAAAGTTCAGTGATTTCAGGACTCAGCCTGAGCACAGGCCTCCAGTCTTTTTCTGCCTTCCCTTCCTTTGTTTAGGGAGGAAAAACACACAGAGAGGCTCTGAACGGGTCCCTCTGCCACACATCACTGTGGAGCCCTCCCCACACTGGGCAGTTTCATGCAGGTGCCTCCTGGGCATTGGACCCAGGCTGTCTGCAGCGTACCTCTCAGCCAATCAGCAGAGGCTAAGAAAACTATCCTCAACTGCCTTCCTTCTCTGGCCTCAGGCACCTTCACTGTGTTCTCTCATTTTCTCTTCTCCCTTCTATGTGGGTTCCCAAAGCGCTGAGCCACAGGCATCTGGAGATCCCATAGACAATTTACCAGACTTTGGATCAGACAGAGCTGGACACATAGCCCAGGAGACATTGTTCTTGTCATGTACCCGAGGACAGAGGTAGCTGAGTGCCTGCATCTCGGGCAACTGACAACTGCCAACAACGGTCACCACTTCTGGAACATTTGTACTGAGCCAGGGAGGGGACTGAGCACCACACATGCATTGTCTTATTTACTCATCTCAGGGACTCTGTGAAACTGGCAGCATTGTACCCATCTTGTGGATGAGAAAACTGAGGCTGTCAGAGGTGAAATTTTAAATGCACAAGGAATACTTCTACACTAAGATGTGGACCTCACATGCTGACACTTCAGGTGCAGCAGGCGGGGAGAAAAAGTTTGTAGGCTGGGCTCAAATTGTATGCAGGTGAAATGTGAGTTCCGGTCACCTGGGTGATCTGGGCGGGTACCAACTGGTCTCTGAGCCTCTCCTCATCTGTAAAATGGGGATGATTGTGCCTTTGCTGTGCACCTTATGGAGTATTAGGAAGGTGAAATGAAAGTATCTATAGAATGTCCTTTGTAAACTATAAAGCATGGTGTACCAGTGAAGACTCGGGTACCATGAGGGCAATCGTCTGCTAAATTAGACTTTCTGTAAAAGAGGAAAACATAGTCGTCCATAAGGTCTTCTTAAGAGGAGTGAGAGCAGCCAGGTGCCGAAGTACAGAATTGGTGGTAAGATGGACCTGGGTCTGTGTCTCAGCTCTGGACTCCATAGCTGGTGACTATGAGCAACCCTTCTGAGCCTTACTTTCCTCATCAGTACAATGGGGCTGATAAGGAATTAAGGTGAGTTTTAAGTGACATGAGATAACATGAACCAAGAAAGTTTGAAAATAGGGTGGAAAAAGATACAACTGGGCAAATCTGAAACAAAAGTAAGGGAGAATGGCAATTTTCATATTAGACAAAATAGAATGTAACTTGGGTACATCCTAAAGACCAGGATGTTATAGCATATAGCATGAAAAAGGTAACACAGCAATCATGGACATGTATGTGCTGCATAAAATAAACCTGAAATGTAAACCAACAGCCCAAGAGAACTGCACAGAGAAGTAGATAAATCCATAGCTGGGCTTGGCAGTTCTAACACATTCCTCTCTGAAAATGATACATCAAGTAGACAAAGAGGAAACAAGGATAAAGAATATTGGGAGGGCATGATTTTTTTTTTTTTACAAAGGACATGGTTAATAACTTGATCATATATGGAGTAGCCACAGGAATTAATCATTACTAGGCCACAAAGGAATTATCAATATATTCCAGTGGATTGCTATCCTACAGACTGTGCAGACCATAAAGAAAAGGAATCAGAAAACAATAAATAGCCTTAGAAATCTCATATGTCTACATATTTAAAAATACCATTATTTAAAAATCATTGTTTGAAAAGTAATTGTAATAGAAATTATGAAAAGACAGGAAGCTAAATAATGATAAAATACAATGGCAAAAATCATAGGGGAATTTATAAGTTTGAATTTGAATAAACCAAAAACTGAAATAAATTCTTCAACTCTAAGAACATAAAAGAGCAACAGATTTAGATCAAAGGAATAGAGAAAGAATTAATACATATAATTGTGAAAATGAACAAAAATTTTGATTATAAATGTAAAGGAGAAAGAATGACAACTGAAGTTAGTTCTATGAAAAGATTAGTGCAATGAGCAAAATCTTAGTCGAGCTTGATCTATTAATAGAAAAAGATGAAAATAAAATCTGGAATGAAAACACAGAAGTAACTACAGATAAAGCAGATTAAAAATAATAAAATATAAAAAATATATATATCAATACATTTGAAAACCTAGTTGAACTAGATACATTTCTAGAAATGCCCAGATTACCACAATAAGAGATAAGGAGACCTTGAATACACCATTAACCACTGAAGAGAGAAAATGTAATTTCCCACTCCAAGAGCCTCAGGCTATGATGGCTTTATAGGTAAGAAACACTAAAGTTCACTGATTGGGTAATTCCTATTATTTACAGGTTGTTTCAGAAAACAGGATATGGAAAAGCTTTATCACTAGTGTTATAATTTATTGTAAAATCTTTATACCAAAGCTAGGTATGGATTGTACAAAAACAAAAATTGTAGATATCACTTTGAATCGTGAATGTATAAAACCTAAATGTGATATCAGGCTAACTAAATGTACTGCTTCAAATGGGGCTTATCCCAAGAACTAGAGATGGTTTTGTTTTATTAAGAAATCACTTAAGTTGGCCACCTTAATGGGCGAAAGGGAAAAATAACACAATTATCCCAATAGATTTGAGAAAGCGTTGAATGTAGTTCAATACCCATTTCTTTTCTTTTTTTTTTTTTTTAAAGAATTTATTTATTTGACAGAGAGTGAGAGGAGAGAGAGCACAAGCAGGGGGAGCAGCAGAGGGAGAGGGGGAAGGCTCCCTGCTCAGCAGGGAGCCCGATGCGGGACTCGATCCCAGGACCTTGAGATCATGACCTGAGCTGAAGGCAGAGGTTTAACCCACTGAGCCACCCAGGTGTCCCTCAATACCCATTTCTAACGAAAGCTCTTGAAAATTTAGCTATCGAAAAGAACATCCTCAATCTGATAGCTTTCCTCTAAAAATCTACAGCAAAAAGCACGCTTCATGGAAAAACTTCTGTTTGATGTCAGGAACAAGATAGAGCTGCTTGCTGTCACCACCACTGTCTGGTGTGGTACCAGAGCGTTTGGCCAATGAAGACAAACTTAACAAAAATAAGAAGGATAAAGATAAGAAAAAAAAAAAAAGGTTATTGGAGATTATATATAAATAACATATGAGAATTAATGAATTAGAACCAACAACAAATTTCAACAAAGTTGCACAGAAAACGAAATACCATTTTTAATAACCATAAAACCTCCTAAGTAATCTAAGAAAAAAACGGGATTTTTATAAAGAAAGACTTATGATCTTAAATGTGAATACAATCAGATGTAAATTAATAAGGGGAAATATTCTGTTCGTGGATGCAAAACTTAATATCGTAAAGCTATCTGTTCTCCCACAAATATATAAAATCCCAGGAGGATTATTGGAGGGAAGATGGACAAGATTCTAAAATTCATTTTGGAAGCATAAATACTATTAGCTCAGTTGGTTTGAATAAGAAAAGCAAACAGGAGCCCCCCTACCCTGGGTCATGCTGCAAAGCTACAGTGATTAGTATGGTGTGGTGCTGGCAGGAAACAGGCACTCAGACCATGGAGTTCCTTGCCAAGTCCAGAAACACACCAGAGTACACATGAGAAGCTGACATATGAGAAAAGTCACTTCACAAATCAGGAGGAAAGATGGAATTATTATTATTTTTTTTTTTAGATATGTGTTATTTAAAAATTGTCTTAGTGAGAGTTTGGAGAGAAATGAAATTCTATACCTATCCTACCTGCTATAAAACTTTCAGACAGACTGAAGACCTAAGTACAGAGCTAAAATATAAAGTCAACAGATTAAAAACATGAAATAATTTCGAGAATTTGAAGTAGGGAAAGAGTGTTTTAAAAGACCAATTATAATGGAAAAAAAGACTCCTTGGTCTCCAGGGAGAATTGGTGCTGAGTAGTTGTTCAGTAAGTGTCTGCCTCTCTGATGTCATTCCCTGGCCCAGGACTTACTCTGCAGCAGTCACAGAGAAGATGGCCTGGCTCAGGATTTGGCTCACTGGGGAGTCCTGACGGGTGCTGAGATTCAGGCAGAGAGGAGCCAGCCGGGTGCCTGAGGCAGAAGAGGCTGACTTGATGATCCCTTATTTTCTTGGCCTGAATTGCTCTCATCAGGGCATTCAGACTTGTTCTCTAGAGGAGTGTCTTAGCAAGGAGCCTCAAACACTAGTGTGGCTGGCCAAGAGAACATGAAAACAGTGCGGGCCCCGGGCACTCCGCTGCTGCCCACACAGTCAGTGTGAGTGTGGGCCACTCTAATGCAAGGGCTGGGCTAGTCATTGATATTTCACAACCAACTCTGCCGGATCTCCAGAATCATGCCAGGAGCTGGTTAAAAATAAATTGCAAGGCCCCACCTGGAAACACTCTGATTCAGTAGGTGTGAAAGGCAGCTCAGGAATCTGAGTCTGGGAGTCTGACTGGCTCCCAAATGTGGCCAGGATAGGACCTGCCAGGCTGGATCACTTTTCCAGGGTGCAGGAGATCAGAACTAGCTCCCAGTGGTGCAGAACCTCCCCCTAGGTCCTCCCCTGGAGAGGTGTGATAGGAGGTGGAGGGGATATACATATCAGGTGTGCCCAGGGGCAGGATGGGAGTACAGTGGTCAGGATGGAAAGAGGAGAGGGAGGGGTCCAGCCAGCTGGCTTGGGCAGAAGAGGCATGAGGGTACCAGAGAAAGTCCACCTTTCTCCTCTGTGAGGGTCCCACTCCCTGCACCTTGGTATGATCCTGTACTGGAATGGTTAATTGCCTGCTTCCTTTACTAGCCTGGGAGCTGTTGGAAGGCAAGAAGCTTGCATTCATTTATGTGTTCATTCATTCCACAAATATTTATTAAGATAGTCACATGCTGGGGTCAGGCACTAATAGGTCAGCCCACTAGAGCTTACAGGCTAGTAAGGAGGCAGGCAGTAAGACCCAGCAGCTCTAAAGAGGTCTATTAAAAGCCGCAATGCAGAACTGGCAGATACCTAGTAGGGACACCTGTCTCTGACTTGAGAGATCAGGAAAGGCTTCCTGGAAGAAGTGAAGTTGAAAATGGTGATGAATGGAGCAACCAAAGAGATGGGGATGTCAGTTTCAGCCCCACATGGAGTTGTTTTATCAGTGCTGGGAGGAGTGATACAGAGCAATGAAAGGCCTCAGCTCCCTTTGCCTCTTAGGGGCTTGGAACTTAACCCAGGGCGGCAGCAGCAGGGAGTGTCTGGTGAATAGGCTGCTGCTCCCCAGTGAGCTGGATGGGCCAGCCGTAGTTCCTGCCCACTTCCCCCAGATCCCTTTCCCCTCTTTCCCTTCTGTTCCTATGGACTGGGCCAGCTCCTCCTCTGGGAACCAGGCAGTGATTTTCCTTTAGCACCTGGGAATATTAGATGTTTCTTCAAGTTAATATGTATCATTGTCCAGAACTGGGGAAACTGAGGCTGGAAGAAGGGCTGGATGTTCTGGGAGTCCCAGAAGCACTGGGCTTCTCTGACTTCTCAAGGCTGTTAAAAACTGCTCCTAAGGGGCGCCTGGGTGGCTCAGTGGGTTAAAGCCTCTGCCTTCAGCTTGGGTCATGCTCCCAGGGTCCTGGGATTGAGCCCCACATCTGGCTCTTTGCTCAGCAGG
Source organism: Mustela erminea (assembly GCF_009829155.1). Classification (NCBI taxonomy): domain Eukaryota; kingdom Metazoa; phylum Chordata; class Mammalia; order Carnivora; family Mustelidae; genus Mustela; species Mustela erminea. The sequence goes on from NC_045614.1 coordinate 95,689,439, forward strand.
GAGCCTGCTTCCTCCTCTCTCTCTCTCTCTTTCTCTCTCTCTGCCTGCCTCTCTGCCTACTTGTGATCTCTGTCAAATAAATAAAGAAAATCTTAAAAACAAAAAACAAAAAACAAAAAAAACTGCTCCTAAGAGGCATCTGGGTAGCTCAGTCAGTTAAGTCACCCACCCTTGATATCGGCTCGGGTCATGATCTCAGGATCGTGACATCTAGCTCTGCACTGGGTTCCACACTCAGCAGGGAGTCTGCTTAGGATTCTCTCTTTCTTCCTCTCTCCCTCAGCACCTTCTCCCCACTCCAAATCTTTTTTTAAAAAGTCAGATTCCTAAAGGAATTAAATTACTCTATACTCCTGGGCATAGTGTTCTATGCCAGAGTCTATGTTTGGGCCTTCAGGGCACCCCCAGAGCTACCCCAAGGCCTGGTGTGCACTAGGTATGTGAACTGAATGGACATGTTTCCTTTCCTGACCTTGGGAGGTCCTCTGCCCACCATGAATGTGATCCTGAGTTGGTCTGTGCTCTGAGGACTTGGCAACAGAAATGGCCATTGCTGCCATTTTACTGATCACGTTTTGTGTCAGGCACCAGTGGTCTTGCCCATTTGTCCTTGAAAACCTTGGGGCTGGGCTGGGGTGTCTATGAGAAGCTCAGCAGATACTGGTGGAGATTGAGCCTCTGGCAGGGAAGGGATTCAGAATTGTCAGAATCAGGTCGTGCAAAGGTTAGCTGATAGGATCCTCACCTCCTCACCCCCTCAACCCTCCGCCCAGCCCCGGGCAGCCCGCCCCCCTGCCAGGCAACCCAGGGATGTGGCTGGGGGCTGTGACTTGAAGGAAGCTCCCTGTGTGAGAACAGGATCTGGCCTGCTGGGTAGGGGTGCTCCCCATTCCCCTGTTGCCTAGGCAAACAGCATGATCCCCTTTCCAAGCCCTTCAGTTTGGCATTTGTTACTTTAGGAATCACCACCATCCTACCTGCTGCTAACTGAAAAAAAGCAGAAAACCAAACACTGACCTCAATTTCTGTGAAAACTACATATGCTTATTTCTATAAGAGGCTGGAAGGAGACACTTGTTAATGGTGGTTGTCACTCAGCACTCTCCGATAAAAATGTCTTGGGGGGGAGCACCTGGGTGGCTCAAGTGGGTTAAGCCGCTGCCTGCTGCTCGGGTCATGATCTCGGGGTCCTGGGATCGAGTCCCGCATCGGGCTCTCTGCTCAGCAGGGAGCCTGCTTCCTCCTCTCTCTCTCTCTCTCTGCCTGCCTCTCTGCCTACTTGTGGTCTCTCTCTGTCAAATAAATAAATAAAATCTTGAAAAAAAAAATGTCTTTGGGGTCCCTGGGTGGCTCAGTGGGTTAAATCCTCTGCCTTTGGCTGGGGTCTCGATCCCGGAGTCCTTGGATCGAGCCCCGCTTCAGGCTCTCTGCTCGGCGGGACTAACTCTGCCTGGATCTCTGCCTACTTATGATCTCTGTCAAATAAATATGTGAAATCTTTAAAAAAAAAAGAAAAGAAAAGAAAAAAGTCTTTCCTTCTGCTCACCTACAGTTTTCTAATTTTTCTCCAGAGGCCACGATTACTTGTGTCATTAAAAGACTATGGAGGACGGAAGTGGCAATTAATTATATCATTAAAAGACTAAGCAGGACGGAAATGGCGAGGAGCCGAGCTGGGTGGGGATTCCACATTTCCCCCCCCCAGAAGGCGGGGCTTATTTGCATAAGCAAACAGGGGGTTCCGGCCCCGCCCTTCCAGCCTCCTGGCTGCTGGGCGCGGTCTGCCCAGAACCGCCTACCTGCGAGCCTTGGGGCATCGTTGGTGCGGTCTGGCCGCTTGTCGCCTGCCCCACCGGACAGTGTGCCCCAGGGCAGGGCTGGCCAAGTCTCCTGGTCGGTGCCTGGCGAGTGCTGAGCGGGGGTGGGGAGGCAGAGCAGAGGCAAACGTGGGGTGGGAGCGGGAACCGCTGGCTTCGAGGCAGGGTCTGGGGGATAGGGGGAGGCACGGGCTGAGTCTGACTTACCCTAGCGCCTTCTGTTCCCTAGATCCACTTCCCGGATGTGGAGCGGGTCGAGTGGGCCAACAAGGTAAGGCTGAGGTGGGCCTGCCGGGGCCGGCCTCCTGGGCCTGGTCCCCTTGGTGCCCCTGGGCTCAGTGACCCCACCCTGGATGGGAGCTGTGCCACAAAGGCCTGCTGGCAGTAACACTCAGGGTTCTTCTCCTTGCCAGTGACTCTCTTTAAAAAACAAACACCTTTCTTTAGCGTGAAATTAATGCACAGGCAGAGCAGAAATGTTAGAAAACACCAGGAAGTATAGAGAAAAATGCAGCCCGGATCAGGAGATCCGGCCAGGAGGCCAGGATCAGGGCCTCCCAGGAGAGGAGGGTGGTATCTCACCCCAGCTGCCCTTTGCCTGTGGCCAGCCGAGATCTGCCTCCAATGACTAGGTACCCTCCCACAGGGTGCCTAGCCTTTCAGAGCCGGTCCCTCATCTGTGCGTGGGGATAATTATGGTCCCTGCCTTGGGAGGTTGTGAGGATCCCTCAGGTAATGAAAGCGCCACAGGGCCCAGAGGTCAGGAACACCGCCATCATCAGTATGACCACTGTTGTTGGATCCTGCTGGTCACACCCTTGGGCCCTGCTGCGGGAAGCCCTGGGAGGGCCTGGCTCTGAGACTCCTGGTCTGGCCTTTTCTTACAGATGAGGAAACAGAGTCTGCCCCTGCCTGATGAGTCCAAAACTGTCTCCTAGATGTGGAGACTCCAGTACCTTCCCACCCCCTCAGGTATCCTGATTCAGGACTTTTTCTATAGAGACCTTGCCTCTGTTCGGTTGGAAAAGTCCATAGCAGGAATGACTTGAGTTTAGGTATAAAAAAGGACTTTCTGATGGTTTTTGAGCCAAGGCTGATAGTCTCGTGTTACCAGATATGTCATTGCCGTGTGGGTCAGAAACTGCTCCCAGCTGGCAGACAGAAGTTGGAGGAAGTGCGGGCTCCTTTCAGATGAGTCACCTGGTTTCTGTGGACTAATGCAGGGCCCAGGGCCCCTGGGACAGACCTTGTTCTTCCTGCCTGCATGTCCACCAGTTCACGGGTGCACTTGTATGCTCTGTCCTTTCTTGCATTGACAGTGAGTCGCACACAAGGTGCTGGGGACTTGTGACTGGTTGGACCAGGCTCCTGCCCTCTGCTCAGAGCATGGATGGGGATACAGTTGTGTAGACGGACCCTACACAGGGGTACCGCTTGTGTCCCAAAGAACTTTGTGCTCAAGATGCACTCGGCAGACCACAAAGCAGGGAGTCAGGAAGATGGGACCAGCCCTAAGGGGGCTCTTAATAGAGATGGAAGTGGTAAAGCCCTGAAACATCACTGCCTCAGGCTCCTCTCATGATGGGTCTGGGGAATGCAAGGTGCATCTTGTGAACTATGACCCAGGTCCAGGAGAAGGAAAGGGAGAAGACTTTGCCCCAGACAGAACTGCTGCTGCTGCTCCCTTCGTACCCCTCACCGGCACCCCCCTTCCCCACGTCTCTTCCCCACCCCCCCATGGCACCTGCTACTTGTTGATTACACCACAGTGTTGCCTTTGATAGCTTCTGTTTTAGCACAGAAGGAGAAGTTTCATAATACTATGTTTAGTGACTATTTCACAGTGCTCTGCAAAAGAGCACCAAATCTTGGGTTCCCACTGCCTGGGCAGGTGTGAGAAGCACTGCTGGAGTTATGCGATGTCTGATGGACAGATAGACGGATAGGTGGGTCAGTGGGTGGGCAGGCAGGCCTGTGGGTGCTGCAGCGTAAGGGCCACGGGACCCCCACGCCTGGGTCAGGTTGTCCTGGGCAGGCCTGGGTCTTGTTGGGGAAACAGACCTGACCCCCAAGAGCCTCCTCTTGGCACAGATCATCTCTCAGACCTGGCCCTACCTGAGCATGATCATGGAAAACAAGTTCCGGGAGAAACTCGAGCCCAAGATCCGGGAGAAGAGCATCCACTTAAGAACCTTCACCTTCACCAAGCTCTACTTCGGACAAAAGGTGGGTGATGTCTCAGGAGGGGGAGCCTGGATCTGCCAAGCAGTCTTTTCCCTGTCCCAGACCCTGCCTGCCTGAAAATACCCCAGGGGACCTCCCCGTGTGCACTTTTCAGCCTCTGGGCCCAAGTGTAGACCCCACACCCCCAAGTCCCAGCACCGCCATCCTTGCAGGTGCAAAGGAAGCCTGGGTTAGAACAAAAAGGAAAGGTGGGAAACGAGTCCACTTTTCTTGAGCCAAATTTGGAAAACATGCTGTGCAGTAGAAGCCAGCCAGATAAGAACATGTCCAAGTACGGCTTGCTGGGGCATCAGCGAGGAAGAACAGATTTCCACAGGGGGAGACAGTGCCCCAAGGTAGGGGAGAGTTCTCTACCAGGTGATCGGTTCTGTTAGTTAGCATCACAAGCCCGGCACTAGTTCTATGAAGCTAATGGGCGACCCAGGATAAAAGAAGTTTGCTTTTGACATACCCAACATCATGTCTCTCCCTATTGTTGACAGCTTCCTACTCCACCCTTTTGCCCCACTTCTGCTGCCCCATTGGTGTGTCTTATTTTTGTCATTTGGCTCAGTCAGTAGAGCATGTGCCTCTTGATCTCGGGGTTGTGAATTTGAGCTCCACATTGGGCATTGGGTTTACCTAAGAAGAGCTGCCTCCCACAGGCAGAGAACTGCCTGATGTCCACCCCTTGGTAAACCAGGTGCACTGGCATCTGTCCTGCTGGAGGACAGGCAGGTGTCAGGGTGCAGGCCAGCCTGCCCCACTGGCTGCCTGAGTGGGGAGCGCAGCAGGCATGCCTGGCCCCTGGAGATTCTAGTCTGTGCCTCTCAGACTTGGCCAGGACTGGTCTGTCTCAGCATCTATGAGTTCCTTTATTCATTCTCTGCTTCATTCATGTCCGCATACGGAGCATGGCTATGTGCAAGGACCCGTAGGCAGAAATGGGTGTGACTTATGCCCCTGCCTTTGGGAAGGTCAGTGTTCTGTTATAGAGACAGACACCCAAACTGGTGGGCCACCCCATGGCATTGTACTCACCATGCTGGAGGAATGCATGAACTCGGGAGTGGAGGGGTGCAGGGGTTGTGGTCATCTGGGAGCACTGCTGGGAGGGATCCTGCATTTGGACTCAGCAGGCTAGGAGCTAAGCAGTGGGTGGACCGCTGTAGAGCAGAGCCGGATGCCTGTGGGAGGTGGTGCTGCTGGGAAGCCATCCCTCACCACAGCAGAAGCAGGCCCCACAGTGGCCCCAGGCTGCGGGTGGTCCCATACAGCGCCCCAGCCTCCTCCCCAGGCTGCTGCTGGCTTTTCTGGGTCTTTACCATCTAGGCCTTGGTAGGTCTTGGAGGCCAGGGTACAGCCAGGTGCCATGCGGCCTGAAGCTCCTGTGATTGGGGGACCCTCTGAAAGAAAAAGAACATAAAATTAAAAATGTAAAACCAGGGCAAAAGTGAATATTAAATAAATATGAGAAAGAATGGGAAAATACGGGGTGCCTGGGTGGCTCAGTGGGTTAGGGCCTCTGCCTTTGGCGCAGGTCATGATCCCAGGGTCTTGGGATCGAGCCCCGTGTCGGGCTCTCTGCTCAGTGGGGAGCCTGCTTCCTCCTTTCTCTCTGCCTGCCTCTCTGCCTCCTTGTGATTTCTGTCTGTCAAATGAATGGATAAATCTTTAAAAAAAAAAAAAAAGAAAGAAAGAAAGAATGGGAAAATAAACCACAGAAAATTAAACACTTAAAAAAGCTGACATACCACACATATCACAAGTTCAGGAAAAACCACATGATGATTTTAATTAACTGCTCAAGTTGTCCCTGTACTACTTTTTTCCCCTGAATCTGTGGTCTCTGTACTTTTTGATAAGCTTTTCATGTGACAATGCATTTGTAAATGTCATTTTTTTTTAAGACTTTATTTGTTTACTTGAGAGAGAAAGCGGGAGAGAGCTCGTGCACACAGAAGGAAAGGGAAAGGGAGAGGGAGAAGCAGGCTCCCTGCTGAGCGGGGAGCCTAATGTGAGGCTTGATCCCAGGACCCTGGAATCATGACCTGAGGCCAAAGGCAGACACTTAACTGACTGAGCCACCCAGATGCCCTGTCAATGTCACTTTCTAAGGAGAGAATAGAAAGATAATGGAATCTTCTCTAGTATGATTGATTGAATTATTTTTCTCCAACATTTCATTGTGAAAAATCTCAAACCTGCAGAAGATGTGCCAGTATTACGCCGTGGACCATTTGGATTGTATAGCCACTAACCTTTTGCTATATTTGCTTTAGCACATATCCACACATCTATTTTTCCTCCTCATCTTTTTTTTAATGTATTTTAAACTAGATTGCAAACATTAGTGGCCTCCACCCCTAATTACTTCAGCATGCATGTAACTCAAATTCAAATGATACTTCTCTTTTATTCTTGGTAAATACTAACCAGAGCCCATTCCAGTGCCCACTAGCCTCCTGATGGGAGGCAAAGAGAGAAGTGAGGTGGGGGAGATCACCTAGGAGCTCAGCGCTCGGCCCTGGTGTGGGATACTTTAATTTCTAGGGTCAGCTCCCCTGAGCTAGGGACCCTGCCTTCTTCTCTTGCCCTTGGGGGGCCAACTCCTACTCATAGGCCAGAACTATTTAAGTGCCACCTCTTCCAAAAATCTTCTCTAACCTTGGCCTGCCACAAGGAAGGTGCTCCTGAAGTCCCCCGACCCCTATGTGACAGCAGGGACTGCGCCTCCTCATGCCCTCCCCCACCATTGTCTCCTCTGCTGGGCTTCCAACCCATGAGGGGAAGCTTTAGCCTGTCTTGCTCCTTACCTTGTCCTTGGTCCAGTGCCTGGCACAGAGCGGGTACTCTGTAAATATCTGTGGTAGGAGAGAGAGAGAAGGAAGGGTACACATTCTAGGGAGGGAGGTATCATAGGTCTGAGGACAGACGGGCCACAGTGTGAATTTCTCTTTTTGTGCCCCATCCCAGAATTGTGGTGGTCATGTTGTTGCAACCAAAGCCCAGTGCCGGGCAGGGGCCAGCAGCCACCCCTTGCTGTGAGATCCCTGCTCACCCATCCCTCTGGCATCTCTTCCAGTGCCCCCGGGTCAACGGCGTCAAGGCACACACTAACCAGCGCAACCGGAGACGGGTAGTCCTGGACCTGCAGATATGGTGAGCCATTTTGCCCACGCGGGCCAGGTGCAGGGTACGGGGTATGCCGTGTGAGAACAGCCAGCTTGAAGATGGAGTAGTGTAGTTTATGTTCTGATTTGGGGTGGGAAAGCATCTCACAGCGCGCGTGTACGCGTGTGCACACACACACACACACACACACACACACACACACAAACACACACACACACCCCACCCTGGGCAGGAGCACAGGGTCCCTGCTTGGGACAGGAAAGAGTATCAGGAGAATGGACAGTCCCAGGGAAGCCACTGCTGGTTGACCCCTCAGCCCAGGCCCAGATTCTCCCATAAGAATTGGCACCAGGTAGGCTCTTGGATACCAAGGCCCAGGCAGCAGAGCTTTCTTGGAGGTCACAGCTCATTACCTGGATGCTCAGACCAGCTGCCTTAAAGAGGATGTGGAAAGAGGGAGCAAGTACAACAACATGATGTGGGGACTTGTGGTAAGGCCCAGGGAGCTCTGAGCACAGGCTATGAGATCCGTGGGAGAACTGGACTCTGATGCGTCAGGAAAACAAGGATGCAAAGATACATCCTTGTGTCTAGTTCAGTAGGTTGGGCAAAGGTACCTCTTCTGAATGATGTTTGTAGCAAGCTGGAGTCTGAGAGAAGGGACATTCAATCCAGGTAGTCTTCCTGGAGGTGGTAAGGTTTTAATTGTGCTTTAAAGGAGCAAGGATTAGGGGTTCGTGGGTGGCTCAGTCAGATGAGAGTCCGGCTCTGTTTTGGCTTAAGTTATGATTTCAACGGTGGTGGGGTCCAGCTCTGTGCTCAGTGAGGACTCTGCTTGAAGATTCTCTCCCTCTGCCCTTCCCCCATGTACTCACTTGTTCTCTCTCTAAAATAAATCAGTTTAATAAATAAATAAATAAATAAATAAATAAATAAATAAATAAAGGACCAATGATTAACTCTGAAAGTTCCAGAATGTTGCATTCCTCTCCAGTGTCTTATTTTCATAGCCCAGAGGCTGGCACTGAGAGCATATCGGGTGGATAGGAGTCAGCTCTGGGAATACCTGTCCCCATCTGGGGGATGTGTGAAGATGATGGTTATTGGGCATGCCTGGCTCCAAGGCTCTGCCACCAGATCCACCAGGGTCCTCTGGCACACATGTAGCTTCTCAGCCAGCTCAGGCTTTGGGGGAGGCCATAGCCTGGTGATGCTGGGCTCAGGGTTGGTGACTGGATGCCTGAGCTTGGGCTCTATGGCCCGGGGCAAGTTTCCTGGTCTCTCTGACTGGTGGACCTGCCTTTCCTTTCGGCCTTCCTTCTCCCTCCCCACTTTCAGCTACATCGGGGACTGTGAGATCAGTGCAGAGCTGCAGAAGATACAGGCTGGTGTGAATGGGATTCAGGTATGTGGAACCTGGTGGCACTGCCCACCCCCTTGCCCCCGCTTCCTGCCCCTGGGGTGGGAGGCCGGGCAGGGGGAAGCAGGCTCACACTGGAGCAGGCAGCAGGGAAGGGGAGGACACCACACAGGGGCTGATCATCCCAAGACTCCAGGCCTGAGGTCACACGGCTGGAAAGAGGCGACTGGGCTTTACCAACCTTCTGCTTGGCCCTGTGGCCCCACACCTGCCTCTGTAAGAGTCCCCCTCGGGGGGCAGGAAGGGAGACATTCTATTTATGGAGTGATGCCGAGCCAGTGCTTAGAAACTAGGTGGACGGAGGAGGGGGAAAGAGCTTATGGCAGAGGTGGCGTACTGGCACCAGGGCCTGCCTGGCTGGGCTGGCTGGAGATTGGGGCAGGGCTGCAGGCCCCTCAGGCTGGAGCACTAGCAGATGGCAGGGGCAGCTAGCTCATGGCCCTTGGTAGCCGGCAGAGGGGTGGCAGCCGTGTGCAGGTTTCTGTCCCCTGAGGTGGCCCTGACATTTGGGGGTGGCATGGGCATGAGCAAGACAGGTGGCCTCGGCTGAGTACAGGTGCAGGGAGAGGCTGAGGTCCTGCATGCGTCCTCTGTGCCCATCCAGTTGCAGGGCACGCTGCGGGTCATCTTGGAGCCCCTCCTGGTGGACAAGCCCTTCGTGGGAGCTGTGACCGTGTTCTTCCTTCAAAAGCCGGTGGGTGCCAAGGAGAGTCCTAGGCCTGTTTTGGGGAGTAAGCACTCGCCTGCCGGGCCCCAGGTGCTAATGTGAACCCAAGAATAGAACTGCCTACACCAACCTAGACCCAGGTACCCCACACTCCTCATGTCCTGTCATCTTAGGCAGCCTGAGGTGTTCCACTCTGCTCTACACCCAAAAGCAAGAAATAGCTCGCAAGAGTGGCTTGCCCAGGTCACACAGAGGGTCCAAGGTGGAGAGGAGTGTGTCTCTGAGACCTCTCAGTCCGGGCCGGCCTGTGGCCCTGTGCACAGCCCCACTCCTGTGTGGTCCCAGCAGGGAGGCGGCATACTGAGGCCTGCGTAAGACTAAGAGGTGCCCTCATTTGCCTGACACCCCCCCTGGAAGTGCCCCCCCACAGCGGCTGTGTTCTACCTGCTGGTGGGCTCCAGGGGCTTGGCCAAGGGACTCAGCCTTGGGCTTCTGGCTTCTTCCAGTCTAACAGCCTCCCTCTGCCCCTGCAGCATCTGCAGATCAACTGGACAGGCCTGACCAACCTACTGGATGCACCAGGAATCAAGTAAGTGTGCTGTGGGAACGGCGGGCAGACCCCTGGAGTGGGGCCCTCAGCAGTGGGCAGCCAGTGACTGGAGCTGCCCAGCGGCGGTGCCCTCCTTCCCGGCCCCTGCATGTAGACTGGGGCTGGCACCAAGCTGGCCCTGCTCCGGAGGGAGGAGGGGTGGTGTGTTTGGAGGGGGAGCAGGAGGCCGGCAGTGCTGCCCCCAGAACATGCAAGCACACATTCAAATGCATGGGCACACGCTGGCCCCTGGGGCCTACCGAGAGCACAGGCTCTGTAACCAGCCCCGGCCAGACCAGGCTCCTGGCTCGGTCACTCAGCACTGTGTGATTTCAGACAATTTTCCTGTGCCCCTCTGGGCTCTTCCTCCCTGAAAGGGGAGCCTGCTTCTTCTGTGTCATGGTTTTGGGAGAACACTCAGGTGTGTGCGGTGGCACATTGGGCAGGAACACGCATGACGTCCTCCTTGCAGCTGCACTCCCCTCCCCCAGCCAAGTGGGTGGTGAGAAGCCCACAAGGCCTCCCCCAACCATGGTCACAGGGAGCTGCTGTCACAGCAGAGGCTAGTGAAGAGAAGCCGGTCTGGGAGATTTCACATTCCGGGGACTGGATCTAGGGGCTGCTGCACGCAGGGCCTCGGGCCCCCAGGTAGGAGCAGAGGAGGGCTCTGACCCCACATGGACCCATGTCCCCATGAGGGAAGGATGGTTGGACTGACCAGGGCAAGCTGGGGCTTTCCAAGGTCAGGCACCTCCCCTGCCTGCAGGAGGGACCCCGGGCTCCCTCACTGAGGATGTTCTCCCCCATCTTGGCCCCCTGGATTCAGAGAATCCACTTGTACGTGGTGTCGTTCAACAGATGTTTACTGAGTATCTAGTGTGTGCTAGTCCTGTTCTCGGCACTATCCCTGCTGCTCTACTGGGGAGAGAGGCAGTAAACAGAATTTTGATGGGATGTCAGGGAGTAGGAGGGCCACGGGAGCAAACACTTAGGTAGCACTTACTGTGCACCTGGCACCATTCTTGCACTTTCCGTGTTTTAACTCCTTGTAACAACCCTAGGAGGTAGTGTTAATATCCTCAGTTTAGAGATGAGGAAACTGGTCCAGAGAAGTCAGCAACTTACCCAAGGCCTCACAGCTCATGGGCGATGGAGCCAAGATTGGCACACAGGCTCCAGGTCACCCCTCTTAGCTACCCCACCATGATGCCTCAGAGAACAAAGCAAGATGGGGAAAAGGGGTGGTTGGGTGCTGTCAAATGTAAGCCCACCTCCCCTCCAAGCCAGGCAGGCTGGAGTCAGGGCTGGTCTCTCCCGGGCAGGGCCCAGCCCACCAACTCTGCTCCTGGTTCCAGTTCTGGGGCTGGGTGGCGGGGCAGGTAACCTGGGGGAAGGCAATGCCACCCCTCTACAGCTGGCCATGCCCATGTCCCCAGTGAGGTGTCAGACAGCCTGCTGGAGGAACTCATTGCTGCCCACCTGGTGCTGCCCAATCGTGTAACTGTGCCTGTGAAGAAGGGGCTGGACGTGACCAACCTGCTCTTCCCTCTGCCCTGTGTGAGTACCAGCACCAGCCACGGAGCACGGGGCCTGGGACTGAGGGATGGATGGGCCTGCAGAGGGAATGCGTTCTCAGATGACAATTGTCTCTGTCCTGTGAGAGCATGGCTTCCTTATTCTATTGGAGGAAGACTGAATCTTGAGAAGGTTGACTGGTTTGCCCAAAGCCACCCATCTAGGGAGAGGCAGAGCCCAGGTGGCATTCCTTCCTGGATCCTGGTCCCAGCTGCAGCCTGGGTTGGGGACTGTGGGTAGTTACCCCCGTCCTGAGGAAACTCCAGGAGGCTCCCATCCTCTCTTCCATGAGGCTCCCTGACTCCCATCATTTGGGGGTGGAAAGAATCCCCAGGAGAAAATATTGAGTCAGCACAGGATGGGGGGCTTTATTGTGTGCTCAGCCCCACTGCCCCCTCTATCCTGGGCCCCGATTGGGAGGCCTCTGAGGACAGACACATGGCCTCCCTACAGGAGGTGCCCTTCAGGACTGGCAGTTAGGGCTCAGGAGAGGGGGATGTGCCCATTTCACCATCAGCGCAATGTCGGAGGCATCGGTCTGCTGCAGTGGCACACAGGGGAGGCCTGGGCTGTCCAGGAAGACAGAGTACAGGCGTCCTCACAGCCTTGCCATAGTGATGCGGGCTTTAGCCTGCACTGCGTGGGGCAATCTTAGAATACAGTTCAATACCATCACCTGCATCACCATTACTGAAAACAGTCTGTCCTTGGGGTAGATTCCCAAGATGTCCTGGGAAGCTGCTATGATTTAAATTCACTTAGGATAGTTTTGTGTATTTGTGACAACTGGCCATGAATATTTACACTGACAGGTTTCATTCTGTTTTCTATTTTTAGGGCTTAATTTTGACCATAACTTCCTTTTACCACCATGTAAAATATTTGCAAGCTTCTAAAATCTAATATAGAAAACAAATTCTGTTTCAAGGAGTCTGACTTCTGTCCCTTGTTGCCTCCACCTAACCTCCACCCTCCTCCTATAAGTAACGGTTTATCCCCCGACTGTTCCTTTTCTAATATGAGCAGTTGTGTGCATATCTAATTACATTCCCATTCCCCTTCTCTGATGGATGGCAATGAACTACAGTTTTCTCCACCTTGCTTTTATCACTCCATACGTCACGGGCACCACTCAGTGACAGCGTGGACAGGGCCCTTCTCCTCACAGCCGCACTGTACTCCACGGCGTGAGTGTGCCGTGTTACTTAGCTAGTTCTGATGGACAGCGAGTTGTGTCAGTCTTTGACTATTACCAATAGTGCTGTCATGAGTAGCCTTGTATGTGTCTTTTTATATTTTTACCAGTATCCTTTGAGAGCTAGCAGTGGGATTGCTGGGTCAGAGGATAAATGGAAATATATCTCCTAGTATTTTTTTCTTTTACTTTAATTCCAGTATAGTTAACATAGAGTGTTAGATTAGTTTCAGATGTATAGTAAAGTGATTCAGCAGTTCAGCAATTCCTCAGTGCTTATCATAAGTGTACACATATCTACTGATATTTAAAAAAAAAAACAAAAGAAGAAGAAGAAAAACGGTTCCAGGCAGGAGCCCTTATTGGCCCCATGAATTGTATTTCCTAAGTCTTGTGGTTTGTTCTGCCTCAGGACAAAGCTGAATGTGGGGATGGAGTGGGAGTCAGTGCGGGGCCTTTATGAGCACAGGGACCCACTGCCCACAGCAGGCAGTCCCCACAGGGGAGAGTACCCCTGGGTGTCAGAAAAAAAATGACTTCAACTTGGTCTACATGCACGTTATTGGGAGGGGTGGGGAGGGTGAGGAGTATAGGAGGAAACCTCCTCAGATGGTGGTTGTTGGCACAGGAGGAAATGGCTGCAGTTAAACAAGCCAGTCACATGGCAGGTTGGAGCCAAGTGAGGTCAGGAAGGCCAGGAAGGGGGGCCGGGCATCATGATGCAATGGACAGAGCCCTGGGCCCTGATATCACTTGCTGTATGGCGAGGAGATTGCCAGATCTGGCTTCTGTTTTTCATCTAAACCTGGAGCAAGTGAGATGGGACTGGGATGATGTCTCATGGCTTTGGCCCCAGTGCTGTGGGCCTTGAGGGCTGGCACAGCTCAGGAAGCAGCTGTGAGCCCTGGGCTGGGGCATTTTCCAGGGAGTGATCAGAGTCCATTTGCTGGAGGCCGAGATGCTGGCTCAGAAGGACAGCTTCCTAGGGATCCGAGGCAAGTCAGACCCCTACGCCAAGGTGAGCATTGGCCTACAGCATTTCCGGAGTAGGACCATCTACAAGAACCTGAACCCCACCTGGAATGAGGTATTTGAGGTGAGGGTCTCCTGGCTACTTTTGATGCCCTCCAGGCTTCATGCTGGGTCATGCTGGGTCCGAATGAGGGAGGGCCTCACGTACCCATGGGCAACAGTAGGCCAGAGGAGTGGGCCGATTTCCCACATCCACCAGGCTTCCAGAGGGGGGCTGCTGTGGCCCTGCTGGAGGGAATTCCCACCTCCCTTCCCTACCAGACAGCTTGAAATTTTTCAAACCAGAGGAAAAGACAGAATCTGTTCTGCCCAGATCCTCTCAACCTTCCCTGCCAGAGCCTGACACCAGGAGCTTAATGTTCTCCCTTAAATTCACCCACAATTGCTACTACTTGAAAGGCAGTACACACAGCCTGTTTAGTGCTCCAGAAGCTGCGAGTCCCATGCAGAACACACAGCAGCCACCATCCCGAGCACCCACCCAAATCCTCCCCATCCTGCAAGAGGACATTATTCCATTCTTAGAGGTGGCATTCTTCAAAAGCACTGGAAGGCAAGAATACACCCAGGGCTCTGCACTGGCAGGTGGCAGAGCTGGAATTTGGTTCTCCTTGGGTCATGCTTGAGGTCTGCTTCATCAGCCATTGCGGGCTGCCGACCAAGTCACCTGTCTTTCCTTACAGTTTATAGTGTATGAAGTCCCTGGGCAGGACCTGGAGGTGGACCTGTATGATGAAGATCCCGACAGGGATGACTTCCTGGGCAGGTGAGGAGGAGGGCTGAGCTGGGCCTGGGAGCACTGGGCTGGCCCTTGGGACACAACACCCCTGCTTCCACCTCAGTGACCTGCAATCCTGGCTTGGTTACACTGACACAGTGACTGTGTTAGGCAGCCAGCTTCATTGTTTCATGGTTCTACCGCTAACCTCCTTCCTAGAGGTCTGAGTGCCAGCCCTAAGCTGGGCCATGGGGATACTTCAGACCCCAAGGTCTGTGTACCATGGGCTCTGCTTCCTGCACTCCTAATGATGTAGAAGTCCCCATTTGGAACAGTCGTAGGGGCAAGGCTGGCGTGGTGGGCAGGTCCTCTGTGCCAAGGAGCCCTGGCCACTTGCTCTGGGGAAGAACCCAAACTCAGGGCTGTGGGAGAACTGAAATGGCTAAGCTGGGGCTGGCTGTAGAAACTCCAAATTTATATGTCTTTTGGCCCATTAGCCCCACTTCCAGGAATCTCCTGTAAAGTAAAAGCATTATACCTGAAATGCTCTACAATGAGCAAAACTGTGGTGGCAAAACAAAAAAGGCTGGAAACATGAATAGTACAGAGCCTACCAGCCTCAGAGGACACTGGTTGAAAATGTTTGAATAAATTTGCCATTGCCAAACTACAGGATAGTCTGCCGCTTTTTTTTTTTTTTTTTTTTAAGATTTTATTTATTTGACAGGCAGAGATCACAAGTAGGCAGAGAGGCAGGCAGATAGAGAGAGAGGTGAAAGCAGGCTCCCTGCTGAGCAGAGAGCCCCATGCTGGGCTCGATCTCAGGACCTTGGGATCATGACCTGAGCCAAAGGCAGAGGCTTTAACCCTGAGCCACCCAGGCGCCCCTATTCTGCAGCTTTAAAAAAAATGATGAGTAGAAGGATCTGTGTGTATTGACCTGGACAATGCCAGTATAGGGGTGGGGGAAGCAGTTGGAAGTGACCTGTGCAGTTTGATTCATTTCTGCAGGGAGGACTCTTGAGTATGGGTCTGTGTGAGCAGAGAAGAGCATGGAAGCCACAGAGCAGACTGTTCACACTGTTCATTCCAGGAGGTTGGGATTGGGAGGCAGAAAAGAGAGTTTTAACCAAATTTTCGCACTGCTGTATTGTTTAGCTTATTTCCATGAACAAGTTATTTTAAAAGCAGAAACAAAGCAAAGTGTGAGGGACATGATCTGACAGCCTAAGAAACAGCTTACCACCAGATATTATTTTTCTTTTCATCTTAATGGAAAAAGCTGCAGGTTTTGTATTGTTGCAGATTAGAAGTGTGGCTTGTTGTTGATGTTATAACTGATTTCAAGTGTGTTCTGAGCTCAAGCACATTTCTAACACCTACACAGTCTCCCCACTGGCTATCGGGATCATCTATTTGGGCTTGGGTTGGGTAGGTGGAGGCACACTGTGAGTATGGCCGGTACCTCCTCTCACACCCATGCCAACTATACTTACCCCTTGGAGGGCATCTGGAGAGGTGCTGGAGGGGCATTTGTGGTTGTTACAATGACTGTAGAAGGTGGTACCACTGGCATTAGAGGGCACAGGACAGGGAAGCTAAATTCCTGCAATGCATGGGCAGTTTTGCACAATGAAGAACCGTGCCATTCAAAACACCAATAGTACCATCACAGAAATCCAGGGCCAGTGTGTCCAGTGTCTGGTCATTCTCCTCTGGGGATCGGAGCCAATTGCCTGCCCAGGCAGTAGCCCTGATGATCAGACAGGCCTTCATTTGTTTGAGCTGCAAGTGGTCTCCCATTGGTTCCTTGAGATGGATAAGCTCCTGTCTTGAGGACTGCACTCACATCTGCTTCTTGCCTCCTTGGAGCTGAACTGACTTCCTGTGTATTCCAGCTTGCAGATCTGCCTTGGGGATGTCATGACGAACAGAGTGGTGGATGAGGTAGAGTTGGTGCCTATAACCCCCTCCCTGTGGACATCCTGGTTTCCATCTGTCCATAGGAGGACAGAAGCAATTCTATGACCACCTCTCCAGTCCCTCAAGCCAGAGCCCATCCCCTCTGGGCTGGGTCACCTTTTCCCTAAAGCCACCTAATAAAGTCCCTGAACTGAACTGCTTGAAGAGGGTCTGTAGCACCTCAGTGGCCCTTTCCCTGAGCTTTCCTCTCCCTTCTCACTCCCCACCTTACAGTGGTTTGTCCTGAATGACACAACCAGTGGGCGGCTGCACCTGCGGCTGGAGTGGCTTTCACTGATTGCCAACCCAGAAGCTCTGATTGAAGTGAGTGTGGGGTGTCAGTGCTCCCTAAAGGAAAGGTGTGTGGGTGTGGTGGCACAGGGGTGGGACTTCTGGCACAGCCGGTCCATGTGTGAGCTGTGGAAGGGGGCGAGATGAAGCCTCCATATCTCACTCACAGAATCCTCCAGCCAGCCCCTACCTTCTGCTGAACCTGTCCCTTAGCCTCATCTCCACACAGGGCAGCTCCTGATCTCTCAGCAGAGGCTGTCTGCCCAGGGAAGATGGGATCTTTAAAGGATGCTGGTGCTGGTCAGCCCGGTTCATGGGGAAGTCCACCCGTGTTTGACTTGAATCTGTCCTGCTGCAGATGTAAACACAGTCTCAACAAAAAGCTAGGTTGTGGGGAATCTTAGGGCTTGTCCAGAGTGCAAGTGCTGGCTGGCTTCCTTCTGCCATGAATGGGCTTCTCCAAAGCCAGTCTGTCTCCTGATGCTACAGCACTTACTGAGGGTCTATGTCTGTTTGTAGGACCAAGGTGGCCTTTCAACTGCCATCCTTGTGGTCTTCTTGGAGAGTGCCTGCAACCTGCCGGTGAGTGACGACATGACCAATGTCACACCCTGCCTTGTGCCCATAACTTGCAAATGTCCAAGAGTCATTCATTTATTCTCTTCTTCATAGAGAAACCCTTTTGACTACCTGAATGGTGAATATCGAGCCAAAAAACTCTCCAGGTTCACCAAGGTAAGTGAAAGCAAGTCATGGCTCCTTTTCCCCAGAGTAGCCATAGCCTGTCTTCTGGGTGATCATCTGTGCACCCACAGCCTATGGATGACAACAGTGCCATTCATTAAGTCTGCTGTGTGCCAGGCACTGGGCTTTACAACTTGTCCCCCACATTTATTATGCCGGAGTCCCATGATGAGTGTGTCTGTTTTTGCCATTTTACAAGTAGCACCCAGAAGGTTAAGCACCTGAGTCACAAGCTAAAGAGCCAGAACTTGACCATTTCCATAGCCCCAGGGAACAAGAGCCTATGCCGGAACCAGGCCTAGCTCCCGGGTTCCTGTCATGAACTTGGAACCTCTCCTCCGGTTAGCCCTATCCTGGTCCTTGCACAGCTTTGGCAGCCCAGGGCCCTGGAAGCATCATAGTAGCCTTCTTCTGAAGGGAAGCAGCTGGTTGGCCCCAGGTCCCACCGAAGATCTGGGAGCTGGGAGGTACACTGGGGTGGTGTCTCAAGCCAGTGGTGCCACTTCCATTGCTGTGGATTTGCCCCTCACAGAACAAAGTCAGCAGAGACCCTTCTTCCTATGTCAAGCTATCTGTAGGCAAGAAGACACACATGAGCAAGGTAAGACAGCTTGGTGTGTAGCCATGGGACAAAGAACTGGGGGCTCCACGCCTTTTCAAGGAGAGAAGAAAAGGTAAGGGAATTAGAGAACTGAATGCTTCGTGGGTGCCAGGTTACAACTGGGGCACTTTGTCTTCAGAACAGCCTCACTAAACAGTTCTATGCTTTAAGAATCTGAGGGTCAGAGATGACTGACTTGCCCAAGGGCACCTGCTAGAAAGCAGCAGAAATCCTGTTGGTCTCCTCTCCTGGAAGTGAGCTCTAATGCTGCTGCTATGCTTTTCAGCTCCTGCAAAACTTGCTGGGAAAGCTCTCCTTGCCTTGAGTCTGGCTGCCCTGTCTCATGCGTCCCCTAAATGGCAGTGTGTCAGGCTCCGACCCCTGGGCAGAGGCTAAGAAGGCTCCCACTGGGTGGCCAGCTGAAAGCAGAGGGTGCCAATATCCTGCTCTGCCCCTCCTGACCCTTCAATGATCTTTCTCTCTTCTGTCCCCAGACCTGTCCCCACAGCAAGGACCCAGTGTGGAGCCAGGTGTTTTCCTTCTTTGTGTCCAACGTGGCAGCTGAGGAGCTGCATCTGAAGGTTTGAAAGCTGGGCTCTTGGAACAAAGCTAATCAGTATCTAAGCCATGAGGGTGGGGAGCTTGATAATGCACCTTGAACAGGTTCTCCCAGCAGTAAAGTCAGCCCCTTTTCTGTGGGAGAGGGTGCAGAGGTCCCTCATCTTCATGAGCCTGGTGCCTAAGGACCGTGGGTAAGAGCTTGGAAGGACAAACCCTCAAGTCCCTTGGCTCTCCCTGCAAGAATCTTTCCAGTTGTTACCCAGCACCTAGAGTGGCCTAGGTTGGGATCCTCCCAGGATCTTAGTGATGATGTACTTCTTTAAACAATAATTTAGCCTTCAAAAAGATCTGTGGAAAAGAGTTTCTTTATTTTACACACAAGCAAACAGAGGTACAAACAGTGACTTAGTCAAGAAATCTTAACAAAAAGGCAGATCTGGGATCTTTTCAGGCCGTTAGCCCATCAGTCCCTAAAGCCCCTGAGGCCCTGGGCATTTGCCTCATAGAGATCCAGCTGCCAGGTTTTCAGAACAGGACCAGAGGCCAATAGAAGCACAGTACTCACTTACTGAAGTGAACGTAGACTTGAATGGGGCCCAGAGAGTGGTGCTGGTGGGTGTGGGTCTTGGTTCTCCTGTTTTGTGACTGGCCCACTGCCCAGGTTCTTGATGATGACCAAGAGTATGCTCTGGGAGTGCTGGAGATCCCCCTGTGCCAGATTCTACCCTATACAGATCTCACCCTCGAGCAGCGCTTTCAGTTGGACCACTCAGGCCTGGACAGCCTCATCTCCATGAGGCTGGTGCTTCGGGTAACTATCTCCTCTTGTTCCCCATGTTCCATGGCTCTGGCCATGGCATGGACAAGGCGGACTATCTCAGAACTAAGTACCTGCTCTTTGCTGAAAAGCTGGGAAATAGAACTATATTTTTCATCAACTTTGGAATATTGTCAGCCATTATCTCTTCAGATATTGGCTCTCCATTCTTTTAATCTTTAATTCTAGAACTCCTGCACTGGACCTTCTTCCCATCTCTTCTGTCTCCACCTGACCTTACTGTCTCTTGGTGCTACATTCTGATTTTCTCAGATCTGTCTTCTAGACCACTAATTCTTTTAACTATTCAGTTTTTATTTCAAAGGCTATTTTTTATTTCTATCTTTTCCAAATTCATTGTCTTTTTTCACTGTATTTTATTATCATGTTTATTATCATGTTTATATTCTGTCTTTAACCATCTGAAAATATCTAGGCTATAATGTATACCTATAATGTGAGTTCTATTATCTGAAGATCTTGAGAGTTGAGATTTTGACATTTGTTGTATCTGTTGATGCTTTTTCAGGGTGACTCATTTCTATGTTTGGTGACTTAGGCTGCAAACATATGTTGTATTCTTTTGTGACCTAGATTGAGTTTGCTTGCTTCCAAGGAGATTCTGTTTTGCTATAACCATGTACCTTGAGAGCCTTACAAACTAGGGTCCACTCTTATGGTAATTTTTAAATTTTTAGGTTTCATGATTCCACAGATATGACTATGAACCAAAAATTCATATAAGACAGTCCTATAAAGTACCATATCCTCAGGAAAGTCTTCAGTACGCCCAGCAGAGTACAAGCAAGATGGACATAGTTCTTTGCAGTCTTTCCTTGAGCAGGGTGGAAATGTTTATCCTAGACTACTTTTTTCCCTAAAGAGACCCCACCTTCGTGGTTCCTACTTCAACTCAGCCTCACATTGACCTGAGGCCTCTTCTCCCCACCCCTTGGATTCTTCAAGGTTGATAAATGACCCTAGGAAAGCTTAGCCTTTTTCAGTAACCCTAGGGGTTTTCCTTACTTTCTTGTAAATTTGGCTATGCATAAAAAAACAAAAAACAAAAAAACAAAAAAACATTTTATTTGACAGACAGCCAGAGACGGAACACAAGCAGGGAGAGTAGGAGAGGGAGAAGCAGGCTTTCTGCCGATCAGGGAGCCCCATGTGGGCCTCGATCCCAGGATCCTGGGATCATGACCCGAGCAGAAGACAGCCGCTTAATGACTGAACCACCCAAGTGCCCCTTGACTGTGCATTTAAAAAGGATGTTTGTTTCATTTTATTAGTCATTCCTTCTGAGGTTTTTCAGAATAGAATATTTTGACCATTATAGTGTTAGAAATGTAAGTTCCTAGAAATGGTCTTGATGACTGAGGGGGAAGGAGAAACACAATGGCTGAGGTTTGAAACTTTGTAGGAGCACAGGGATATGTGTGGACAGGAAACATATTTTAGGGAAAACAATGGTGAATAGGGTGACAGCTGGAAAAGAGCCAATCCAGAAGGCAGGGTGTGATATCTGTGAAGATGAAGGAGGTGTAGATTCTGAGAGTCCTTTGCAGAGAGGGACAGTACATGCTCTAAGAATGAGCCAGGTCTCTGCCAGCCAGTGAGTGGGGGCAGGACTGAGTGCTCATGAAGACTCACTATTGAGGCAGGAATAAGGGAAAAAGAGAAAAAATGGTTATAGGGACCCAGGGGCAGAGAGAGGTTAAGGAAGATATGGGCGGGGTAGGGGGGGAGAAATCCACTGTGTTGGGTAGTCAGGAAGGAACCGCTTCCCAGAAATTAACATGAGAGCAGAGGAGGAGAAAGTGGATGTGGGGGGCCCAGCCCATAATCCTGTCATCTGCTTGCAGTTCCTGCGTGTGGAAGAACGAGAGATGGGGAGCCCATACACAGGACCTGAAGCCTTAAAGAAAGGTCCTCTGTTCATTAAGAAGGTGGACACCAACCAGGAACCTAAAGCCCCATCCCAGGGAGAATGCCCTGCAAATTTGCCATGCCCCCCAGATCCTGCTTCTGATACCAAAGAAACCTCCAAGAGCTCCATGTCAGCCACCAGTGCCACTATTGTTACCACTGAGCCCATGCCCCAAGAGACAGGCTCAGAGCCCAGAGGCAAGGACCATGCCAAAGGGTTCTGTGAGTCCTTGGGGAAGAAGAAGAGTTCGGGCACCATCTTCCTGACTGTCCCAGGCCCCCACTCTCCAGGGCCCATCAAGTCACCCAGACCTCTGAAATGCCCTGCCTCCCCACTCGCATGGCCGCCCAAGAGGGTGGCTCCCAGCATGTCCTCGCTCAACTCCTTGGCCTCCTCCTGCTTTGACCTGACAGATATCAGCTTCAACATTGAGTATGCACCTCTCTGCTTCATATTGTCTAAAACGACCTGTGTGAAAAATACATTCCTGAATGGAGAAGTAGATACAAACTCACGTTTCTCTGCAAGTTCTGATCTTTTACAAAGTGGCTTCATGAGAGGCAGCATGGAATATGCTAGAAACCCAGGGCAAGGGGGAGAGCGAGCAAGTGCATTCCCACTGTAAAACAGGTGCTGGGCTTTGGTTGTTATGGTTCCTTACCACAGAAACACTTCCTACATTCCCAAGTGTGGGATGCTATGGAAAACTTAGAATGTGGAAATAGATCCTCAATGGCTGCCATTTATTGTTAACTACGAACTTAGCATGCTATTTAATTCCATCTTTACAATTACCCTACGAGATAGAAGTTAATATCATAAAGGTTAAATAACCAACAGTCTCACAGGAAATCATGGTATAAAAGCAGATCCCACTCCCGGGTTCATGTTCTTCCTACTGTGAAGTAGGACAGTCACATGTGAATGGATAGAACTGACTTATGCCTGAAAGGAACCTCACTGAATTATTAACCCACATGGCTCTATGCTCCTAAAGCAGGACATGCTTCTGTCTCAGGGGTTGGGGGAGAGGCCAACACCTTTAATGGCAACAGAAGTTAACAAACCTTTCTTTACAGAGGTGGGGATCTCAGGCAGTGGAGGCTGGGTGAGATTCAGCTCACTGTGCGTTATGTGTGTCTGCGGCGCTGCCTCAGTGTGCTCATCAATGGCTGCAGGTAATGGGGTGCTGGGGCAGGGCAACGGCCTCAGGTGAATGAAAGGGTGGAGATGCTTAAAGTTATAGTGGGGGTGGGCATCCTTGAGGAAGACAAGTAATACACGAGGAAGAAGCGAGGTTTGAAGGCTGCAAGCTGTGAATGACAAGGTCTTCAGTGATGCTGATGGGCAGGCTCCACAGCCACGGACTTTGTTTAAATAAAACTGCTGCAAAAACCGTCTGGGGTGACTTGGAGCCAGTACCTTTTCTCAAGTGTGAATCTCCAATTTCCTTTAGAAGGGAAGTACTTGCTCTACTCCTGACTTTAAAAAACACGTGTTTTCAAAATCCTGCTTCCGTTGTTTTATCCTCCAAATTCTGCAGACTTTTGTTTTTTGGTCATCAACAGGGCATTTTTATCCACAAGCCATAGTATAGCCTCTCCAATGGAGTCCTTTCAGGGTTTGAAAACTTACTTTCTAATGTCTTTGAAACCAAATCAGAAACCTGACACCCTGTACCAGCAGTGGAGCTGATCCCTATGTCCGTGTCTACTTGTTACCAGAAAGGAGGTGGGCAAGTCGTAAGAAGACCGCAGTAAAACGGAAGACCCTGGAGCCCCTGTTTGATGAGACGTAAGTGAACCAAGCTCCCCTGCCTATGGAGTGTCTTCTTATCCCTTCAAGTATTTGCTGAGTGCCTGGCAAACCTGCCAGACGCTGTGAAGGGCTAGATCTGTGGGCCTCAGAATAACATGTTCTACGCCTTCATGAAATTTCTATACATTAATGGGAGAAAAGGACTGCCAAGGCAGTTTAGCAAAACAACTACCAACTTTTCTTGCTCATAGAGGCTAAAATGTTCCTGATTATGAACTGTTCCACACTTTTTCTCTTTAAATGAAGCCTCTTTAGTGGTAAAAGGATTTAAATCTGGCCAAATATGTTTTCTTTAACTCTGTTTTAAAGTAGCAGTTAAAAACAAAACATATCTTAAAAACATATCTTAAACCCAGAGACCTAAAATTTCCTCTAAAGCTCCAAGCTCTGGAAGCTCTGTCTTCCCTTCTGCAACAAAGCATAGGCAGCAAGTTGAAACAGATGTCCTTCCTGACTTGTCCACCCAGTGTCCTTAGGTGCATGACTGATAGAGTCTAATCACATTTCTTGCTTTTGATGGGTCACGTATGGCAAGTTTTATGTGAAATATTCTGTACCTTGAGGTCAACTTGAAGTCAAGAAGTCAAAATCTCATTATTGCTTCCTTCTGCTTCAGAATCCTAACAAAAGATATCTGGGGAGATAATACACCTGTTAATTTTTATTTCCTCTTATCAGTAATTACTCATTTTAAAAGAGCTGCACTGGATGCTCTTTGGGCCTTGTCTAAGAACTAATACATTCCCTTTAAGAGCTTCACTTGGAGTTGATATCAAGAAAGGGTTTGGGAGAGAGAGAATCTATTATTTATTGAACACCTTATGCCAGGCACCATCCTATATTCTAGAGCCACACAAGTAAAAGACTTTGCACTCAAAGAGAGCTATGACACAATTATAAAAGGATTTCACAATTGCTATGTGAGAACACAAGAGGGAGAGGTTTGACATTTGGCTTTTGTGACAAACCTGATCTGTTAGTAAATCTCCCTCAATATTGTAACAATAAGATATGGCCAGGTTATCTGGAGGGCAGACTTGGCAACCTCCACCCTAACAGTAAACCTAGAAGTAAGGAGCCTGGACATCTCTTGTGAGTGCATGACCCATACTAAGACACATTATAATTAAAATGTCAAAAGTTAACGGTAAAGGGAGAATCTTAAAAACAACAAGAGAAAAACTTGTTACATATAAGGGAACCCCTTTAGATAACCAGAAGATTTTTCAGCAGAAACTTTGCAGGCCAGAAGGGAGTGGCCCAATATAGTCAAAGTGCCAAAAGAAAAAACTCCCAACCAAGAATACTCTACCTGGCAAAGCTGTCATTAAGAATTGGAGAGACAGAAGTTATTATCACTGGACTGCCCTTAAGGGACTTTGTAAGCAGAAAAGAAAAACTGCTAATTAGTAACAAGAACACATATAAAGGTATAAATCCCACTGGTAAAGGCAAATATATAGTAAAGGTAGTGGATTAATCACGTATAAAGCCAGTATGAAGGTTAAAAAACAAAAGTACTAAAAATAACTACCACTATAGTGATATAGGGATATAATAAGCTATAAAATGTGGCAGGGCTAGGTAGAAGCTTTAGAATCTTTTTAAAAAATATTCATTTATTTATTTATTTATTTTTAAAAGATTTTATTTATTTGACAGACAGAGATCACAAGTAGGCAGAGAGGCAAGCAGAGAGAGAGGAGAAAGCAGGCTCCCTGCTGAGCAGAGAGTCCAATGTGGGGCTCGATTCCAGGACCCTGAGACCATGACCTGAGCCAAAGGCAGAGGCTTAACCCACTTAGCCACCCAGGTGCCCCTAGAATCCTTTCACACTGAAGATATTATCAACTTAAAGAAGAGCATTCTATGTAAGCCTCAGTGTAACCACAAAGCACTAACCTACAGTAGGTACACAAAACATAAAAAGAAAGTAATCTAAGCGTACCACTAAAGAAAGTCCTAAAACTACAATGGAAGAGAGCAAAAGAAGGAATAGAAAGGGACTACAAAACTGCCAGAAAAGCACAATATGGCATTGAGTACTATTAATATAAACTATCAATAGTTACTTTAAATATAAAACTCTCCAATCTAAAGACACAGAGTGGCTGAAAGGATAAAAAAACAAGACCCATCTATGTACAATCTGTAAGATACTCATTTCACACACAAACTAATAGTAAAGGGATGGGAAAAGATATTCTAAGGAAATAGAAACTAAAAGAAAACTGGGGTAGCTATACTTCTCTCAGACAAAATAGACTAGAAAACAAACACTGTAGGGGTGCCTGGGTGGCTCAGTCGCTAAGCATCATCTGCCTTCAGCCCAGGTCATGATCCCAGGGTCCTGGGATTGAGCCCTGCATCAGGCTCTCTGTGTGGCAGGAAGCCTGCTTCTCCCCCTCCCACCCCCTCTGCTTGTGTTCCCTCTCTCACAAATAAATAAATAATAATCTTAAAAAAAAGAAAAAAACCAAACACTATAATAAGAGATGAAACAGGCATTACATAATGATAAAGAAGTCAATCCCATAAGAGGATCTAACATTCACAGATATTTATGCTCCAACGTAGGAGCAGCTAAATACATAAATATTAATAGACTTAAAGGAAGAGATAGCAATACAATACTAGTAGGGGACTTTAATACCCCACTTATATCAATGGTAGATCATCCAGACAGTCAATAAGGACATAGCAGCCTTATATGACATTTTAGAGCACTGGGATTTAACAAATAGATACAGAATATTTCATCCATTCATACAGAATATATGTTCTTTCCAAGTGTACATGGGACAATCTCTAAGATCATATGTAGGTCACAAATTAGTTTTCTTAAATTTATTAAGACTTGTCATTTTTATCAAGCATCTTCTCTGACCACAAAGGTATAAAACTAGAAATGACGAACAATAAATAAACCAGAAAATTCACAGTTTGTTACAATTAAACCCCATGCTATTGAACAACCAACAGGTCAAAGAAGAAATAAAAAATATCTTCAGACAAATGGAAAATACAACTTGCCAAATTTGTGGAATGCAGCAAAAGAAGTTCTAAGAGGAAAGTTCATAGTAATAAATGCCTACATCAGTAAACAATAAAAATCTCAAACAACCTCCATTTATATCTCAAGTAACTATAAAGAATGAAGAAAGCCCAAATTTAGCAAAAGAAAGGAAATAAAAATCAGAACAGAAATAAACTATAGAAATAGAGACCAAGGGACGCCTGGGTGGCTCAGTTGGTTAAGCAGCTGCCTTCGGCTCAGGTCATGATCCCAGCGTCCTGTGATCGAGTCCCACATCGGGCCCCTTGCTTGGCGGGGAGCCTGCTTCTCCCTCTGCCTCTGCTGCCACTCCGCCTGCCTGTGCTCGCTCACTCGCTCTCTCTCTGGCAAATAAATAAATAAAATCTTAAAAAAAAAAAAAGAAATGGAGACCAAGAAAATAAAAAAGATTAATGAAACTAAAATTTGGTTCTCTGGAAAGATAAAACTTTCTTTAGTTTTCCGTCATTAAGACTCATCAAGAAAAAACACAAAATCAGAAATGAAAGAGACATAACTAATACCACAGGAGTCTAAAGGATCATGAGACCACTCTGAACAAAATTATATGCTAACAAGTTTAACAAGCTAGAAGAAATGGGTAAATTCTTAGAAACATACAACCAAGACTGAATAATGAATAGAAAATCTGAACAGACCAATTAGTAATAAGGAGACTGAATCAGTAATCAAAAATCTCCAAACAGAGGCACCTGGGTGGCTTAGTCATTAAGTGTCTGCCTTCAGCTCAGATCATGATCCCAGGGTCCTGAGATCAAGCCCTGCATCAGGCTCACCACTCCCAGGAAGGCTGCTTCTCACTCTCCCATTCCCCCTGCTTGTGTTCCTTCTCTTGCTGTGTCTCTGTCAAATAAATAAATAAAATCTTAAAAAAAATAAAAATCTCCCAACAAACAAAAGTCCAGGACTCAGTGGCTTCACTGGTGAATTCTACCAAACACTCAAACAATACCAATCCTTTTCAAATTCTTCAAAAACAAAAACAACAGCAGCAACAAAAAACAAATAAAAAAACAGAAGAGAGAACACTTCCAAACTCATTTCACAAGGCATTATCCTGATATCAAAACCAAACAAGGATATAAGAAAAAATTACCCTCTATGAACATAGATGCAAAAATCTTCAACAAAATATTAGAAAGCTGAATTCTATAATAAAAGGATCATACATCATGATCAAGTGGGGATCCCAGGATGCAAGGATGATTCAGTATCCATCTGCAAGTCACTATAAAACATCAAATTAACAAATCATATGTTCATCTCAATGGATGCAGATAAAACATCTGACAAAATTCTACATCCATTTATGATAAAACCGTCAACAAAGTGGGTATAGGGGGAACATATGTCGACATAATAAAGGCCACAGGGGACAAGTCCACAATTAACATGATAATCTGGGGTGAAAACCTGAAAGCTTTTCCTCTAAGATCAGAAACAAGACAAGGATGCCTATTCTTGCCAGCTTTTTAGTTTTGGAAGTCCTTGTCAGAGCATATAAGCAAGAAAAACAAAAGGCATCCAGATTGAAAAGGAAGAAGTAAAAGTATCACTGTACACAGATAACATAGCATTATAGAAAACCCTAAAGATTCCACCAAAAAACCATTAGAACTAATCAACAAATTCAGTAAAGCTGCAAGATATAAAATATATAAAAATCTGTTGTATTCTAAACACTAAAAATGAATTACCAGAGAAATTAGAATACAATTCCATTTATAGTTGCATCAAAAAGAATACCTACATATAAATTTAACCAAGGAGATGAAAGATCTGTACATTGAAAGCTGTAAGACACTAGTGAAAAAAACTGAAGACAACACAAATAAATGGAAGGATAGTTACTGCTCATAGAATGGAAGAATTAATATTAAAATATCCATACTACCCAAAGCAATCTACAGACTTAATGTAATCTCTTTCAAAATTCCAATGGCATTTTTCACAGAACAAATCCTAAAATTGGTGTGGAACAACAAAAACCCCAAAGTAATCTTGAGAAAAAAGCTCAAGGAATTACACTACTTGATATAAAACTCTGTTAAAAAGCTATAGCAATCAAAGCAGTACGGTTTTGGCATAAAAACAGACACAAAGATCAATGGAAGAAAACAGCTTAGAAATAAACTGGCACATACATGGTCAATTAATTTTTGACAACAGTCAATTAATATGACAACTTATACAATGGGGAAAGGACTGTTTCTTCAATAAATGGTGCTGGGAAAACTGAACAGCCACATTTAAATGAGTGAATGAAACTGGACCACAATCTAACATTATACACAAAAAATAAACTCAATCTGGATTAAAGACTTGAATGTAAGATCAGACCATAAAACCCCTAAAAGAAGATATAGACAATAAGCTCCTCGACACTGAACTTGATGATTTTTTTTAACTTTAACAAAAGCAAAAATAAGTGAAACTACCTCAAACTAAAAAGTTTCTGCACAGGCAAAGAAAACTTAACAAAATGAAGAGGGATCCTACTGAATGGGAGAAAATATCTGCAAACCATTTATCTGGTAAGGGGTTAATATTCAAAATATCCAAAGAACTTACACAATTCAAAAGAAAAAAAAAATCTGATTTAAAGACAGAGAACTGAAAGACATGTTTCCAAAGAAGACGTACAGATGGCCAATAGACACATGAAAAGGTGCTCAATCTCACTAATCATCAGAGAAATGCAAATCAAAACCACAGTGATCTATCACCTCCTATCTATTAGAATGACTATTACCAAGTGTTGGTGAAAATGTGGAGACAGAAAACCTTGTGCACTGATCGTGGGAATGTAAATTGGCACTATGGAAAACAGTGTGGAGATGCATCCAAAAATTAAAAATAGAACTACCATATGATCCACTAATTCCACTTCTGGATATTTATCCAAAGAAAATGAAAACACGAATTCAAAAGCACATACATACACCCATGCTTGCTATGACAGTATTTACAACAGCCAAGACATGGAAGATGCTTAAGTGTCCACTGATGGATGAATGGATAAAGAAAATGTGGCATATACACAGTGGAATATTATTTGGCCATAAAAAATCTTGCCATTTGCAGAAACACAGGTGGACCTTTAGGGTATTATACTAAGTGAAATAAGTCAGACAGAAAAAAAATTCTTACTGTATGATCTCACTTGTATGTGGAAATCTAAAAGAAACAAAAAACCCATAAAAGAGAAAACAAAAGATGCCAAGCTCCTGAATATAAAGAACAGATTGGTAGTTGGTGTGTGGCAGGAGGGAGAAGAGGGGCAGAGATAAGGGGGTCAGGTCAAATGGAACAAATTTCCATTTATAAAATGATGTAATGAGGAAATAATGTACAGCATGGTGATCCTATTTAATAATATATTACATATTTGAAAGTAGCTAGGAGAGTGTATCTTAAAAGTTCTCATCACAAGAAAAAAAATTTTTTAACTATGTATAGTGATTGATGTTGACTTACAGTGATCATTTTGCAATATATACAAATGTCAAGTCATTGTTAAACACCTGAAACTAATGTTCCCTTACCTCAAAAACAAAAAACCAAAAACTACCTATAAGAATTCCAGTGGCCTCTTCTGAGTTCATGACAAAGCTTGTACCCTAAGATTCCTCGGCCTTACTCCCCAGGCAGAAAGGGGAAGGTCCACTGTTTTCTATGAAGCTCCAATACACCTGACTATTCAGCATCCTAGTCCTTAGCTGGTCAGAAAAAACAAAAGAGATAGGGATTGAGGTGGTCCTATGAGTATGCACTGTTGAAGGGGCAGCTGAAGGAAAGGCAACCAGGGTAGGCTCAGAGAAAAAAACCCCAAAACATAGTAGTTCAAACAGTCCAAGGCCTTCACAGAGAGGCAAACAGCCTCTTGATACTTCTAGAGCTTGTGATTAGCATAGGACAGTGATTACCTGTAATAATGATCCACTGAATATCTGCTATGAGCCAACACTATTCTAAATGGTCCCCAGAATATATTTTCTGTTTTGAAAGTAGGAAAATGGATCAAACACTTCAGATTTTCAAAATGATTAAAATATGTAAATCTAAAAAAGAAGAGTAAATCTCACTTTGACTTTTTGCATCTTTAAGATTTGAATTTTTTGTACCCATGGAAGAAGTAAAGAAGAGGTCACTAGATGTTGCAGTGAAAAACAGTAGGCCACTTGGCTCACACAGAAGGAAGGAGCTAGGAAAAGTAAGTACAAGAGGGACTCTTGGTACTCTGCCTCCCCCAGCACTCTACCTGGAGTTCACTGGTGGAACACCTTGCAGAAATTCTGATGGTATCATCTGGCTGTTACCAGAACTGGCTTCAAGGAGGTTAGAGCCTTATTGGGAGGTTTTGGGGGTGGAGGGTATTTTAACATTGCTAAAAGTAAAACAGGTGGGTCAATTAATATGATAAATACTATTTTACCAAGTTTGAGAATCTATCCAAACTCATCATTGCACAAGTATTTGAACATCTACTAAGTTTGTTTTAATAAATACAGCACTATGTGAAGCTTGGGTCTCATTATGTCCAAGATTTTTGTGGAGATGGGATTTTACTTGAAGTAGAGAATATATAATCTTCAGGAAGATGCCAAGTACAGACAAAAAGAATATTTATACAATACTTTGCAGTTGTAGTTTAATAACACCTTCTTATAATCATCTTTTTAAGATCCCACTTCTGTGATGTAGGTGAAGTTATCCTTATTTTTAGAGTTGAGGCAACCATGGTGTCTTGCTTAAAATTACAATTCAGTTCATGAGTAAAGGCAAGTTGTTCTCTCAGGAATATCGATAAATTCTGAGGTTTAACTCCAAAGAGCAGTTCACCTTTTCCTGGTACACTGAGGCCAGTGCCTGTATTGCACTTCTGGAGAGGTTCCATGTTGAGAGCTAAAAGAAAAAGAGTCCCTGCTCAAAACTGAAACCCAAGGAGCCCCTTTTTAGATTAATTCCATTTGTCCCAATATGTTTCCATTTAATGCAGTTTTTTTGGAAGGAAACTGATTATTTGTGTTTGTTTAGGTACTGATTGACTTATCAAAAGAGGATCTGATTAAGGGCTTCTCACGATGGTAAGTGAGCTCTTTCATTTTATCACATTAATCTGGTACTTAAGACATTGTCTCCAGCAGTTGCACATGATCTTTTTCCAAAATTCTTCCTTTTTCAGTACATGTCAGCTTCTTTGCTTATCAAGGAAGGAGACACATTATCACCTATACTTAAGGATTTTCTGCCTATAGTTCTCACTTACTTAACAGACCTCTCTCTATAAGCCCTAGTCTTAATCCCAGCTGGTCGACTTACAGAGGGATGGGTTCCCCCAGTCCCAGATGGACCTAGGCTAGCTAGACAAGGCTGCTTGTCCTGATGCTGCCACCACAACACACCTGTGATACTAACACAAGTCCAAACCCAACTGTTTTACAGGTACGAGCTGACTCCAGATGGGCAGCCCAGAAGTTGATGAGCACCCCTACCACCTTTATATTAAAATGTGTACATATGTATATTTTGTACTTTAAATCAGAACAGCCATTTGAAAATATATACATACATTTTTGTGTGAAATTTAAGTACATGACTGGATAATATTAGGAAGAGGTAAACATATATAAAAGTACTACTCTCGGTTGGATTTAGTTGTTGAAATCCAGAAAGAAATGTGGTGTTCATACCTAATAAATTATCAGAACCTCACTGGTGATTTTTTTTGTAGGTAATTATAT
Organism: Mustela erminea; assembly: GCF_009829155.1. Lineage (NCBI taxonomy): Eukaryota > Metazoa > Chordata > Mammalia > Carnivora > Mustelidae > Mustela > Mustela erminea. Next base: position 95,721,354 of record NC_045614.1, read on the forward strand.
ACCATATAACTTGGGATTTGCCCAAATGTATGTGTCAAAAGTGTCCTGTCTCAGACATTAGGGATGAAGGAGATCTGTCCCTGGAACAGCTGCCAATGACTGACCAAGGGAAGACGCTTCTTTTATGGGAATAAAAAGTGACCCACACCAAAAGTGCCAAAAGCCAACACTACCTAAGCCCTTCTGGTCCTTCTGCCACCTCTGGTACTTTACTGCCTGGAAATTTGTTCCTTTATCTACTGTAGAACTAAAGTGTACTTTTCCAATGGCAACAATGTTATAGTGATATACCTAAATACTCTGAGTTAAATACTCCAATGTGGGATGGCCTGGCCCCAAACTCTAGCATGTGGCCTCACTTTCATAGGAAAAAGCAAACCAAACCCCGAGTCCAGGTCTGTATCTCCACTACCACAGCAGAGCTCTAGAGACTGCTGCAGAGTGTTGGTGCCAGAAGAAAGGAGCTTCTGTCTCTCTCTCTCTCTCAGATGGTTTGGCAATTCTATTCTACCTTTCTAAGATGGCTGTTTAAGTAACATTCAAAAGAAAAATATGTAAATTGCACAAACAAGTTCCTCTTTTACATTTCAAAACTTTATAACACCAAATATTCTCATCCTCTCTGATGTTATTCTAGAGCTACTGTTGAATTTACGTCCTTTTCTCTTCACTCAGGCAACAGCTCCTGCCATCAGTTTCCTATTCCCCTCCCCTCACTGCCTTCACTGCTGCTTTTCTGAAGAATGGTAACATCTTAAAGTTTCTGTTATGTTATTCTCACTTATATCCATCATTTCCTGTTTTCTACAAGAATAAAACCCACGTGGGGCACCTGGGTGGCTCAGTGGGTTACAGTCTGCCTTCGGCTCAGGTCATGATCCCAGGGTCCTGGGATCGAGCCCCGCATCGGGCTCTCTGCTCAGCAGGGAGCCTGCTTCCTCCTCTCTCTCTCTCTGTCTGCCTCTGCTTACTTGTGATTTCTCTGTCATATAAATAAATGAAATCTTAAAAAAAAAAAAGAATAAAACCCATTTAATTTTGTCCTTTGGCCCTAACAATCTAGTCCCTAGTGTTTTGCTACTTTATTTATGTGCAGATGCTCTATTCCAGACTAGTCTATATATATCATATCCTACCTACTCAAATCCTATCCTCTTCAAAAGCCTTGTCTCAAAACCCACCTCTTCTATGCCAGTCCACACTGAAATGGGCTCCCTCATCTCCTACAGCATTTACTGTCAAGACTGTATATTTTTAATAATTCCCTGCCTTGTAACATTTAATTTTTAAAAAGGCTTATTAGAGGAGAGGGAAGAGACAAGATGGCGGAGAAGTAGCAAGCTGAGACTGTTATCAGGTAGCAGGAGATCACCTAGATAGCTTATCAAACCACTGCAAACACCTACAAATCCAACGGGAGATTGAAGAGAAGAAGAATAGCAATTCTAAAAACAGAAAACCGACCACTTTCTGAAAGGTAGGACCAGCGGAGGAGTGAATCCAAAGCAACGGGAAGATAGACCACGGGGGGGAGGAGCCAGCTCCTGGCAAGTGGCGGAGGAACGAAGCACAAAATCAGGACTTTTAAAAGTCTGCTCCACTGAGGGACATCGCTCCAGAGGCTAAACCGGGGTGAAGCCCACGCGGGGCTAGCGTGGCCCCAGGTCCCACACGGCCATAGAAGGATTGGGGGTGTCTGAGTGTCACACAGCTCGCAAGTATTAGACCAGGGAAGCTGGCTACAGAGACAGAGCCGAGGAGTGAGCTCTCAGCTCGGGGTTACCTTGAACCAGTCGCAGACTGGGTGAGCTCGGAGCGCGGCCAGAGGCCAGGGAGACGGGAGTGATTGGGCTCTTTTCTCTGAGGGTGCACTGAGGAGTGGGGGCCCGAGCTCTCGGCTCCTCCAGGCCAGAGATTGGGAGGCTGCCATTTTCATTCCTGTCCTCCAGAGCTCTAGGGAAAGCATTCAGGGAAAAAAATCTCCCTAGAGTGAACCCCAAGTAGATTACTTAGCCCAGCCCCTGGCAGGGCAATGTATTCCACCTCGGGCAAAGACGTTTGAGAATCACTACAACAGGGTCCTCCCCAAGAAGATCAGCAAGAACATCCATCCAAGGGACGCCTGGGTGGCTCAGTTGGTTAAGCAGCTGCCTTCGGCTCGGGTCATGATCCCAGCGTCCTGGGATCGAGTCCCACGTCGGGCTCCTTGCTCAGCAGGGAGCCTGCTTCTCCCTCTGCCTCTGCCTGCCACTCCGTCTGCCTGTGCTTACTCTCTCCCCACCTCTCTCTCTGATAAATAAATAAAATCTTAAAAAAAAAAAAAAAAAAGAACATCCATCCAAGACCAAACTCACTGATCAATGATAAAAGCAAAAAAAGGCATGGAAGATATTAGAGAAACCCTCTCTGGAGAGATAAAAGCCCTTTCTGGAGAAATAAAAGAACTAAAATCTAACCAAGTTGAAATCAAAAAGGCTATTAATGAGGTGCAATAAAAAATGGAGCCTCTTACTGCTAGGATAAATGAGGCAGAAGAAAGAATTAGTGATATAGAAGACCAAATGACAGCGAATAAAGAAGCTGAGCAAAAGAGGGACAAACAGCTACTGGACCATGAGGGGAGAATTCGAGAGATAAGTGACACCATAAGACAAAACAACATTAGAATAATTGGGATTCCAGAAGAAGAAAGAGAGAGGGGAGCAGAAGCTATATTGGAGAGGATTATTGTAGAGAATTTCCCTAATATGGCAAAGGGAACAAGCATCAAAATCCAGGAGGTGCAGAGAACCACCCCCCAAAATCAACAAGAATATGTCCACACCCCATCACCTAATAGTAAAATTTACAAGTCTTAGCGACAAAGAGAAAATCCTGAAAGCAGCCCGGGAAAAGAAGTCTGTAACATACAATGGTAAAATATTAGATTGGCAGCGGACTTATCCACAGAGACCTGGCAGGCCAGAAAGAGCTGGCATGATATATTCAGAGCACTAAACGAGAAAAACATGCAGCCAAGAATACTATATCCATCTAGGCTATCATTGAAAATAGAAGGAGAGATAAAAAGCTTCCAGGACAAACAAAAACTGAAAGAATTTGCAAACACCAAACCAGCTCTACAGGAAATATTGAAAGGGGTCCTCTAAGCAAAGAGAGAGCCTTAAAGTAGTAGATCAGAAAGGAACAGAGACAATATACAGTAACAGTCACCTTACAGGCAATACAATGGCACTAAATTCATATCTCTTAATAGTTCCCCTGAATGTTAATGGGCTAAATGCCCCAATCAAAAGACACAGGGTATCAGAATGGATAAAAAAACAAAACCCACCAATATGTTGCCTACAAGAAACTCATTTTAGACCCAAAGACACCTCCAGATTTAAAGTGAGGGGGTAGAAAACAATTTACCATGCTAATGGACATCAGAAGAAAGTTGGGGTGCCAATCCTTATATCAGATCAATTATATTTTAAGCCAAAGACTATAATAAGAGATGAGGAAGGACACTATATCATACTCAAAGGGTCTGTCCAACAAGAAGATCTAACAATTTTAAATATCTATGCCCCCAACGTGGGAGCAGCCAACTATATAAACCAATTAATAGCAAAATCAAAGAAACACATCAACAATAATACAATTATAGTAGGGGACTTTAACACTCCCCTCACTGAAATGGATAAATCATCCAAGCAAAAGATAAACAAGGAAATAAAGGCCTTAAATGACACACTGGACCAGATGGACATCACGGATATATTCAGAACATTTCATCCCAAAGCAACAGAATACACATTCTTCTCTAGTGCACATGGAACATTCTCCAGAATAGATCACATCCTCGGTCCTAAATCAGGCCTCAACCGGCATCAAAAGATTGGGATCATTCCCTGCATATTTTTAGACCACAATTCTCTGAAGCTAGAACTCAACCACAAGAGGAAGTCTGGAAAGAACCCAAATACATGGAGACTAAACAGCATCCTTCTAAAGAATGAATGGGTCAACCAGGAAATTAAAGAAGAACTGAAAAAATTAATGGAAACAAATGATAATGAAAACACAACGGTTCAAAATCTGTGGGAGTCCTGAAAGGAAAATATATAGCAGTACAAGCCTTTCTCAAGAAACAAGAAAGGTCTCAAATACACAACCTAACGCTACACCTCAAGGAGCTGGAGAAAGAACAACAAAAAAAGCCTAAACCCAGCAGGAGAACAGAAATCATAAAGATCAGAGCAGAAATCAATGAAATAGAAACCAAATAAAACAACAGAACAAATCAATGAAACTAGGAGCTGGTTCTCTAAAAGAATTAATAAGATTGATAAACCCCTGGCCAGACTTATCAAAAAGAAAAGAGAAAGGACCCAAATAAATAAAATCATGAGTGAAAGAGGAGAGATCACAACTAACACCAAAGAAATACAAACAATTATAAGAACATACTATGAGCAACACTACGCCAACAAATTTGACAATCTGGAAGAAATGGATGCATTCCTAGAAACATATAAACTACCACAACTGAACCAGGAAGAAATAGAAAGCCTGAACAGACCCATAACCAGTAAGGAGATTGAAACAGTCATTAAAAATCTCCAAACAAACAAAATCCCAGGGCCAGACGGCTTCCCAGGGGAATTCCACCAAACATTTAAAGAAGAACTAATTCCTATTCTCCTGAAATTGTTCCAAAAAACAGAAATGGAAGGAAAACTTCCAAACTCATTTTATGAGGCCAGCATCACCTTGATCCCAAAACCAGACAAGGATCCTATCAAAAAGAGAATTACAGACCAACATCCTTCATGAACACAGATGCGAAAATTCTCACCAAAATACTAGCCAATAGGATTCAACAGTACATTAAAAGGATTATTCACCACGACTAAGTGGGATTTATTCCAGGGCTGCAAGGTTGGTTTGACATCCACAAATCAATCAATGTGATACAACACATCAATAAAAGAAAGAGCAAGAACCATATGATACTCTCAATAGATGCTGAAAAAGCATTTGACAAAGTACAGCATCCCTTCCTGATCAAGACTCTTCAAAGTGTAGGGATAGAGGGCACATATCTCAATATTATCAAAGCCATCTATGAAAAACCCACCGCAAATATTCTCAATGGAGAAAAACTGAAAGCTTTTCCGCTAAGGTCAGGAACACGGCAGGGATGTCCATTATCACCACTGCTATTCAACATAGTATTAGAAGTCCTAGCCTCAGCAATCAGACAACAGAAGGAAATTAAAGGCATCCAAATTGGCAAAGAAGAAGTCAAACTATCACTCTTCGCAGATGATATGGTACTATATGTGGAAAACCCAAAAGACTCCACTCCAAAACTGCTAGAACTTGTACAGGAATTTAGTAAAGTGTCCGGATATAAAATCAATGCACAGAAATCCATTACATTTCTCTACACCAACAACAAGACAGAAGAAAGAGAAATTAGGGAGTCAATCCCATTTACAATTGCACCCAAAACCATAAGATACCTAGGAATAAACCTAACCAAAGAGGCTAAGAATCTATACTCAGAAAACTATAAAGTACTCATGAAAAGAAACTGAGGAAGACACAAAGAAATGGAAAAATGTTCCATGCTCCTGGATTGGAAGAACAAATATTGTGAAAATGTCTATGCTACCTAAAACAATCTACACATTTAATGCAATCCCTATCAAAATCCCACATATTTTTTTCAAAGAAATGGAACAAATAATCCTAAAATTTATATGGACCCAGAAAAGACCTTGAATAGCCAAAGGAATATTGGGGGGAAAAAAGCAAAAGTTGGCGGCATCACAATTCCGGACTTCAAGCTCTATTACAAAGCTGTCATCATCAAGACAGCATGGTACTGGCACAAAAACAGACACATAGATCAATGGAACAGAATAGAGAGCCCAGAAATAGACCCTCAACTCTATGGTCAACTAATCTTTGACAAAGCAGGAAAGAATGTCCAATGGAAAAAAGACAACCTCTTCAATAAATGGTGTTGGGAAAATTGGACAGCCACATGCAGAAAAATGAAATTGGACCATTTCCTTACACCACACATGAAAACAGACTCAAAATGGATGAAGGACCTCAATATGAGAAAGGAATCCATCAAAATCCTTGAGGAGAACACAGGCAGCAACCTCTTCGACCTCAGCCGCAGCAACGTCTTCCTAGGAACATCGCCAAAGGCAAGGGAAGCAAGGGCAAAAATGAACTATTGGGATTTCATCAAGATCAAAAGCTTTTGCACAGCAAAGGAAACAGTTAACAAAACCAAAAGACAACTGACAGAATGGGAGAAGATATTTGCAAACGACATATCAGATAAAGGACTAGTGTCCAAAATCTATAAAGAACTTAGCAAACTCAACACCCAAAGAACAAATAATCCAATCAAGAAATGGACAGAGGACATGAACAGACATTTCTGCAAAGAATACATCCAGATGGCCAAGAGACACATGAAAAATTGCTCCACATCACTCGGCATCAGGGAAATACAAAGCAAAACCACAATGAGATACCACCTCACACCAGTCAGAATGGCTAAAATTAGCAATTCAGGAAATGACAGATGCTGACAAGGATGCGGAGAAAGGGGAACCCTCCTACACCGTTGGTGGGTATTCAAGCTGGTGCAACCACTCTGGAAAACAGCATGGAGGTTCATCAAAAAGTTGAAAATAGAACTACCCTACAGCCCAGCAATTGCACTACTGGGTATTTACCCTAAAGATACAAACGTAGTGATCCAAAGGGGCACGTGCACCCGAATGTTAATAGCAGTAATGTCTACAATAGCCAAACTATGGAAAGAACCTAGATTCATCAACAGATGAATGGATAAAGAAGATATGATACACACACACACACACACACACACACACACACACACACAGGAATACTATGCAGCCATCAAAAGAAATGAAATCTTGCCATTTGTGATGATGTGGATGGAACTAGAGGGTATCATGCTTGGTGAAATAAGTCAATTGGAGAAAGACAACTATCCTATGATCTCCCTGATATGAGGAAGTGGAGATGCAACGTGGGGGGTTAGGAGAGTAGGAGAAGAATAAATGAAACAAGATGGGATCAGGAGGGAGACAAACCATAAGTGACTCTTAATCTCACAAAACAAACTGATGGTTGCTGGGGGGAGGGGGGTCGGGAGAGCGGGGTGAGGTTATGGACATTGGGGAGGGTAAATGCTATGGTGAGTGCAGTGAAGTATGTAGACCTGGCAATTCACAGACCTGTACCCCTGGGGATAAAAATACATGTTTATAAAAAATTTTAAAAAATAAAAAAGAAGGCTTATTAGATTATCTATGAAGGTCACACACTAAGAACTACTCATATTTGAATTTCAATGTTTCTGTTTACTGTCCTTCCAGCTGAACTAAGTTATTGTAACTGACTTTTCAACCCCCATCATCCAAGACTATCCTAAGTACATGGAAGATGTGTAATAAAATTTGTTTCTGCTAAGATTTCTATTTTGAGTGACAAATTTTCATAACAAAATCAAGCAACTGATGCCTGTCCTGTCTACTTCACAATGGCCTTGCAATGTTCACTAAGTACATGTGCCTTGAAAATGGTAAAGCATCAGAGATGTATAAAGGAATACATCATGTATCACATCCTGAATATTAGCAACCCAAAAATAACTTCTGGTTAAGATGGCCAACAAGCGAAAACCTATCGTTCCTCTTCCAAACACAGAGAAAAACCTACTTAAACCATGAACAGCATTTATTTTAAACAGGGCTGATGAAGAAGTAACACAGGTAAATTTCCTGGTGATGGTCCAAAGAGGAAATTTAAGGGTTGATAAGAAGCAGAATTTTAGCATACACTGACAGAAGCAAGGCTTGTGTAAGGGACAAGAAGCCTGAAAGTTTTTAACAGAAAACACCTTGGCTGCCAATGAGGACAAGGAGCTGGCTGTCAACAATGGGTGGAAGCAGTCAACTCATCTGTCTTACAGGAACACGGGGTCTGAGGTTACACCCAATTGACTTGGTATAGAAACCCCAAACCTTGTAACTTATGTGAAAACTGGTACAGAATCTACAATCACGAGAAGCCCTGACACAGGCAACCACAAAACTGGCTGTCAGGGTTGCCATGCCCATCCAGGGTACATGTGAGACCCCTGCAGCAGGTAATTCCCATTAGAAGAAGCTCACAGGCAAAATTATAAAATAAAATTGGAATTTAAAAAATATGAAACACATGAGAATATCAAACTGAAAAATGGTCTTGAGATGTATTTCGGTAAGAAAGAAAGTATAATATTCAGAAGTGGCACATGGGAAACAATGGGGACCAAAGAAATCCACAAAATGTTAACCTAAGTCTTGACTGCTTAGAAAATATAACAAGCAACCAAAAATTTTTGGAAAAACTGGTTTCAAAAACACAGTGGCACTAAAATGCTAGTATTAACATTTAAAAAGGAATAGAGGCTGGTGCAGTGGAAAGTTAAAGTGTTCAAGTCCTTATCTTATTTAGGCATCTAAATATAGTTTTATATTTTAAAAATAAATTATAGATAGATTTGGGTCAGATACTACCTTATCACCTTTCAGCTCCAAATCAACCTATCTTTGTCCTGCTTTGATTCAGGGCACACCAGACTTGTGTCTTTGTCAGGGGGCTTGATGCTTTCCCAGTAGAAGGCATTGGAGAGACACTGCAAGGCCAGAGGAGAAAGAAAAAGGGGCTTTTCTTTTTTCTTTTGTTGTGCTGTTTTCCATGGCAGCCAGCTGGTTGTTGTGTGGAGGCTGTTCTCCGTTACTGAAGCACCCCTTACAGTTTACTTTTGGCTCCTGTCCTTGGGCTCTGCCACATAACCATGGCCTTCATGGTTCAACACCAGTAAGCAAGTTGGGTTGTTTTGCTCTTTTTTTTGCCACAAGGAGGCTTCTTCCTATGGCCACTAAAACTCTCCTCAGTTTTCAATCTCAACCTAGTTGGAAGGCATTCTTCCAAATTTCACAATTTCTTTCTCACTCTCCTTTATCCCTGAGGGTAGTATATGCTTTCTGCAGCTGCTATTCTGTACTTCTTAGAGTCCTCTTTTACCCCCTTTTATAGTAGTTAACTACCTTTTGCTAGTTAGCAATTCTTGTTTTAAATTTTCCTGTTTGCTAACTATGCAACGTGGTTTGTCTGCTAATTGGACCCTAAATATATATTTAAAATTTTAAGATAATTACAGAGTAACAACAGAAAAATCAGCAGAGCTGAACTATAAAACTTCTAAATCAATAATGGAGAAGAAAAAGTAATAGAGAAAAAAATCAAAAAAGAAAAAAAGCACACAAAAAAATGATAATTAGGAAAAAACTAAAGAAGATGGTCAAAAGATCTCTAAATACATTTACCTTCACTATAAACCCACTACTAAAGCCTAGAATGCCAAATGATGCTGGGAAAACTGGACAGCTATAGGCAAAAGAATGAAACGACCACTTTCTTACATGATACACAAAAATAAACTCAAAATGGACCTAAATGTGAGACCTGAAATCATAAAAGTCCTGGAAGAAAATACAGGCAGTAATCTTTTTGTTACTGGACTTAGCAACATTACTCTGGATATGTCTCTTCAGACACAGGAAACAAAAGCAGTTAAACTCCTGGGAGTACATCAAAATTTAAAGCTTTTCGTCTCTTTATTTCTGCTCAGGTGATGATCTCAGGGTTGTGAGATGGAGCTCTGCGTTGGGCTCTGCATTCAGCAAGGAGTCTGCTTAAGACTCCCCCTCTCTGTCTCTTTCTTCTCCCCCTGCAAGTTCATTCTTTCTCTCTCTCAAAATAAATAAATATTTTTAAAAAATGAAAATAAAAAATAAAAAAGCTTTTGCACAGCAAAGGAAACCATGAACAAAACAAAAAATAGCAACCTACCAAATGAGAGAACATATTTCCAAATTATATATTTGGTAAGGGGTTAATATCCAAATTATCTAAAGAACCTATACAACTTAACACCAAACAACAAATAATCTGATTAAAAAATGGGCAGAGGACCTGAACAGACATTTTTCTGAGGAACACAAGAAGAGGGCTGACAGACACATGAAAAGATGCTCAAAATCAAGGGTATCTGGATGGCTCAGTCAGTACAGCATGTGACTGTTGATCTCAGGGTCATGCATTGGAGCCCCATGTTGGGCAAAGGTTACTTAAAAAAAAAAAAAAGATGCTCAATGTTATTGATCATCAGGTAAGTGCAAATCAAAACTCTAAGGAGATACTACCTTGTAGCTATCAGAATGGCTAGTATGAAAAAGAAAAGAAGTAACAAGTGTTGGCAAGGATGTGGACAAAAGGGAATATTTGTCCACTGCTGATGGGAATGTAAGTTGGTACAGTCACTGAGGTTCCTCAAAAAATTAAAAGTAGAGGGGCACCTGGGTGGCTCAGTGGGTTAAGCCTCTGCCTTTGGCTCAGGTCATGATCTCAGGGTCCTGGGATTGAGCCCCGCATGGGCTCTCTGCTCAGCCGGGAGCCTGCTTTCTCCTCTCTCTCTGCCTGCTTCTCTGCCTACTTGTGATCTTCATCTGTCAAATAAATAAATAAAATAAGAAATAAAAAAATCTTTAAAAAAAATTAAAAGTAGAAATACCATATGATCCAGTAAATCCACTACTGAGTATTCACTCAAAGAAAATGAAAAGACTAATTTGAAAAGACATATGTACCTTTATGTTTACTGTAGCATTATTTACAATCATTAAAAGCAAAATTTTTAAAAAAAGCAATCCAAGTGCCCATTGATAAATGGTATATAGACACAATATAATATTACTTGGCCATAAAAACAAATGAGATTGTGCCATTTGAGATAACAAAGATGAACCAATAGATTATTAAGGTAAGTGAAACGACTGAGGCAGAGGAAAGATAAAACCATATGACTTCACCTCTATGTGAAATCTAAAAAACAAAACAAAGGAACAGACAAAAAAAAAAGCAGAAAGAGATCCGTAAGTCGAGAGCAGGTAGTTGCCAGAGTGCAGAGGTGTTGGGGGGATGGGCAAAATGGGTGGAGGAGAGTAGGAAGTACAGGCTTCTAGTTAGGGAATGTGTATGTCACAGGGATAAAAGGTGCAGTATGGGAAATATAATTAATGGTACTGTAATAACACTATATAGTGACACATGGCACCTACACTTATGGTGAGCATATTATAATGCCTAGAGTTGTTGTATCCCTATGTTGTACACCCGAAACCAATGTAACACTGTATGCCAACTATACTTTCATTTAAAAAAACAAAACAAAACTGACTCCAGGTGATTAGATTCAATGTGATAAGGCAAAACTGTACAACTCTAAGATAATATAGGAGAATAACTTTACAACTGTGACTAGAGAAAGATTTCATAAGACAGAGAGCACTAAACTATAAAGACCATACATCTCTATACTAAAATTGGGTTCTTCAGTTCACAAAAAGAAACTACAGTTGACCCTTGAACAACATGGGTTGGAATTGCATGGGTCTACCTATATGTGGATTTTTTTTTTATAAATACTGTACAATACTATAAATGTATTTTCTCTTCCTTATGATTTTAACATTTTTTCTTTTTCTTTTTAAGATTTTATTTATTTATTTGACAGAGAGAGAGATCACAAGTAGGTAGAGAGGCAGGCAGAGAGAGAAAGGGAAGCAGGCTCCCTGCTGAGTTAGAAAGCCCAATGCAGGGCTTGAGATCATGACCACTCTGAGATCATGACCCAAGCCAAAGTCAGAGGCTTAACCCACTGAGCCACCCAGGAGCCCCATGATTTTCTTAACATTTTTTTCTCTATGTTACTTTCTTATAAGAGTACAGTACAGAATATATAGAACATATTAAATATGTGTTAACTGACTGCTTACATTATCAGTAAAGGCTTCTTTCTGGTCAACAGTAGGCTAGTAGTAGTTATGTTTTTGAGGAATCAAAACTTCTACACAGATTTTTGACCACATGGGGGCAGGGTGGCACCCCCAAACCCCATGTTGTTCAACAGTCAACTATATAGGAAAATGGAAAGAGGACACAGAATTGCAAAAACCATTTGCTATACATTTAACAGTCAAATGGCTCATGTCCAAAATACATAACTCTTACAAATCAATATAAAAAGACAGTCCAACAGAAAAATGAACAAAGGACATTACCTAAGCACTTCAAAAAAGAAATACAAATGGCCAACAAAGGAAAAGATGCTTAACTTCATTAGCAATCACAGAAATAAACATTACAACCATAATAATAACTCTATATACTACAATGGAAAAATTAAAAATGTGACTTACCAACAATTTGGTCAGGATGTGGAAAAAATTTATACTTCCACCACCACACTGATGGTGGAAGTATAAATTGGTACAATCACTTTGGAAAATAGTTTGGCATTTTCTTAAGTTGAAGGTAAGCATTCCCTATCAAAACTGCTACAATGTACAACCCCCAAGGTACCATAGCCTCTGTGGCAGTATACATTAAGTGTCTTCCCCTAGGGCCCAGCAATTATACTTCTTGGATATTGATTCCAGAAGACTTGCGCACAAGTGTACAAGGATGCATATACATAACAGAGCAGCTCACAACAGACGGGAACAAGAAACAACCCAAATATCAATTGCCAGCAGAACAGACAAACAGACTGTGTAATATTCATAGAGGAATACTAGACACCAGTGAAAATAACCTGGCCCAACAGACAAAACATAGATCAATAGTATAAAAATAATATTGAACCAAAGAACAAACACTAAAAAGAACATGATTCACTGTTTTTATACAGTTCAAAAGCATGTAAAACTCAACTATCCTGGTATAGGCATACACAAAAATGGCAAAGCTATTTATATATTAAAAAAAAAAAAAAAAGGAAGAGACTAAACATAAGTCAAGCTAATAGTTACCCTTTGGAGGAAGGGACATGGTGGTTGTATTTTGGAGTGCTGGTGATGTTCTATATTTTTGATTGTTGCATGGGTACTCACGTATAATCATTCATCATACTTGACATTTGTGGTTTATACCATTTTTAGCATGTGTTATGTTTTACAATTAAAAAATTAATAAATAAATAAATAAGGAAAATAAATATCCAACAGCTATTAATTAAAAGGATAATCCTGCATTCAAAGTGAAATGCTTGAGGAGCAAGAGTTATTGAGAAGATATTATCAACTATGAATTTATATGTATATGTAAATATGTTTGAAATACATAAAACAAATTTGACAAATCCAGAGAAATTTCAGTATCTCCGATAAACTAACAAATCAAGAAGACAAAAAAACTGACAGAAATGAAGTAGATTTAAACAATTTACTGGCAGTATATATCAAATAGAGATGAGGCTTTTTTTTTTTTAAAGATTTTATTTATTAATTTGACAGAGAGAAATCACAAGTAGACGGAGAGGCAGCCAGAGAGAGAGAGAGAGGGAAGCAGGCTCTCCGCTGAGCAGAGAGCCCGATGCGGGACTCGATCCCAGGACTCTGAGATCATGACCTGAGCCGAAGGCAGCGGCTTAACCCACTGAGCCACCCAGGCGCCCATGAGGCTTTTTTTTTTAAAGCAACATGTATAATATGTATAAATTTCATGACATAGAAAATTACAAAGAAACTCTCAGCACATTCCAAAGACTTGATGCAAAAAAACAAAACAAACAAAAAACCCCAAACCAAAACTCTGACTACGGAGCCATAAAATTAGAAAAAAATAATGAAGAGACAACCCAAGAAACTTTATATATTTTCAGACTTAATATTTCCAAACTCACTCCCAGGATGTAGTAAAAGAAACCAAATTTACCCTTCTACCTCTACCAACCAGAACCCAAACAAAACAAAGAACAAAGTATATGAAACAGTTTTCAAGACACTGGATATCAGGTATATGTCCATACAAAGATCTGAACAACATGAATCTTTATGGCGGTTTTACCTGTAGTAGTAAAAAACTCAAAATACCTAAAATTTCCATCAGTAAGTGAATGGATAGACAAACTGTGGTAGACTCATACAATGGACTACTATACAATAAAAAGAAATGAACTGTTAATAAATACAACAACATGCAAAAATCCCAAAATAATTATGCTGAGGGAAAGAGGCCAGACCAAAAAAAGAAAAAAGCTTTTTAAAATCAATTGTATAAGGAGCGCCTGGGTGGCTCAGTGGGTTAAACCTCTGCCTTCGGCTCAGGTCATGATCCCAGTGTCCTGGGATCGAATCCCACATCGGGCTCTCTGCTCAGCAGGGAGCCTGCTTCCTCCTCTCTCTGCCTACCTCTCTGCCTACTTGTGATCTCTGTCAAATAAATAAATAAAATCTTTTAAAAATAAATAAATTAAATAAATAAAATTAATTGTATGATTCCATTTACATGAAATCCCATAAAATGCAAATGAGTCTATAGTGACGGAGAGCAGATCAGTTGTTGCTTATGAGTAGGAGGGTGCTGGGTTGGATTACCAAGGGCAAAGAGATAACTTTTGGAGAGATAGGTATGTTTAGTATTTTGATTGTGGTGATGGTTTCACAGGTATATATGTGTGTGTATTAGAATTTATTAAATAGTATAGTTTAAATACATAGAGCTTATTAGTCAATTATGTATCAATTAAAATGTTTAAAAAGGAGCTAAACAATAACTGCAGTACTTATATTTTCAATAATTAAAACTAGATAAAAGTAGATCTAACAGAGAGAATCTGCAGTTCTTCCTCCAGTGACCCTCCAAAAAAACTCTGAGGCCTGAGAAAGAGTCTGAAAACCTGTTTTAAACTAAGAGCTAACCAGAGGCTCTTAAACTAGCTAACAGAATTTAAATTAACATAATTTTTAAATTACATTTCTTCCTTTCATATAATGTTAGATTTACCAACTGCCTCATAGCAATTTCTTGGAGTAATCTAATCAACTCAGAGTATTTACATTATTGAGTACCCAATTACTTTTTCTACTTAACCCTCAAAGACACAGATTCTTTCACAAATTCTGGGCTAGAGTTTAGAAATATAACTGCAGCCTAGCAAAACAATTTAAAGAATTTTAAATCTAGAAAGAGCCTAGGCCTGCTACTTATAAAAGAATGGGGGGGGGGTTAGTAACATTGGTCCCTTAAAAAATCAGACTGAATATTGAGAACAGAGAAGCAGCAGAAGGCAGCAAGGAAAGTATTCTCACATAAAATAAAATGCAGCAAGGCTCAGCCTTGTAAGAAAATATGATTCATTATTTGTGCATAATATAAATAAGTCACTGAGGACACTTATATTTGGAAATTCTTCACAAAAACTTTATTTAAGATTTCATGTCCTTATAAAAAGTATATTACATCAAGATTGTAAAAAGATATTTTAAATGAGAGACTACTATCTGCTCATTTATATTACCTCATAATTCATTTCCTATCCTAACACAATGATAAAACATTTTTTCCTTCATCCTTTTCTTCCTCCTGCTTTGAAAAGGCAGTGCCCTGAGGGTTATCTTAACAGAATGTGCCATTTCCTTGCCAGGAAGCAGAAGGTTCTTATTGGCTGAATTCAAGAGAGCCACAGGGAATCCTTGTTCCCAGAATCAAAAAGGTCACTAAAACCTCAACCTAAATACAACCTTTTTATTATCTGCAATCTGAGTTTCTGTTTTACTCATACACTACACTTTAAAACAGTCTTAAACTTTAAGCACTGAAGAAATGCTTACCACTTTAGCTTACAATGTTTTCTATATAAGAATCTCAAAGTTAATGAAAATATAGATGGGAAGGACCCAATACTAAGAAGGGGATGAATTCTGAGAGTAAATACATTTATAACCTTTATCTCAAAGCAAGATCCTACAAAATACTCAGAATGTTAAGAATGCAATTTACACAGTAAAAATGATTTGATTTGTTTTCAGTATGAAAGTATTTTTAATTTCTTTACTGCAGGTACAATGGCATCCAAGTCATCAATTTCTGTAACAGAAAAACAAGAATAAGAAAAGAGTAGCTTTATCTAGTGATAGGCTCAGATGAAATGAGAATTTCTAAGCAAAGCAAATCTCAAATGCAAAGGCAACACTAGCACTTTAATGCATGTGAAATTTTTCTCTAATAGTGATGATAAGAGTGTCACTGATTCAGACACAGATGCTTCACAGGGCATCTGTTTGTAAAGCTACCATATACCTTCAAGTATCCTCTGACTCTGATATTAATCTCATCAGCAGTGTGCTCTTATTAAGCAATCCTACTGGTCACGTCTGTGATGTTATTGCCGCTTTAAATCTATGTAATTACATGGGTGAGCCCACGTGGTGAAATCCTGGGTAAAAGCTGTCTCTTTTCTGGGTCCTATCTGAGCACTTAATGATTTCTTCTCACAGAAGGTAGTCCTCTTCTTAATTCTACTGGAAAAATTTCTCATTAGCAGGATCATTCATAGGTCTACCTTTTTAGGATGAAACACATTTACCTAGTAAAAAGTGTGAGGCAAAGTACAAATCTCAGATGCAACATGTTGTAGAGCTTAGGCTGGTCCAGCTTACGAGATCAACTAGTTCAGGTTCTTCTCTGCTAGATTATTTGTGAATTTGATTTCTCTTTCTGAAACTGTCTTCTTACACTCAGCCTGTTAAATTCACTGTCTGTAAGCTTTTGGACGCTGAATAAACAAGGTCCTTTTCTCTCATTATCTAGGCTCCAACCCTACAAGTGACAGCGGCAAGTTCTCTAGATTCTTACCATTGTTTTCTACCTTATTCTGATAGGCCACAGTTTATAAACTCATTTTCCTCTATATAAAACATGCTTCCTCAGATTCCACCTCTCTTCTTCCATGTTTAGCTGAATTTTGGTTGCTTTTTTTAACCTAAACGTATAGCCCATGCTACTCAAGCTCCTGACTTCAGTCAGAATACTTATCTAGATCCACTTACAAAGTGTCAAGATATCAGAAAAAAATATAAGCAAATCTACAACAGAAAATTTGATTCACACCTTGCATCATAATAAGATCAAGTTAATCCCTGAACCCCATTCTGAAATCGCACCTGTATTCTCACTAAATGAGGTATCTGCCTTATAAATGAAACTTGAAAAGGATCTGAGCTAATATGAGAATATTCTCAGCTAATCACACCCCTTATATGAGAACAACAAAGTCCTTCTCCACATCTAGTATTCAGTTCAACATTCTGTACTTGATGCTTAAAATGACATTTAGTAATAATAAACATAGTTATGTTTGCCAGATTTAACTTTCCCAATGTTAAGTGTTATTTTTAATTCCAGAATTTCAACTGTGACATAAATACAGAGCTCATATGCAGGGAGACATGGCTTCTTGAAGTAAATGATCCCCCATGAACCATGCTGAGTGTCATAATATCTGAGAGGAAGTTTCTGTAGAAGGATTCTAATACAAGTGTTACCTGTGCACCTATTAAAATGTTTACTAATGAGAAGAACCTCCCTGTTTAACTGCTACCCCAAAGCATGTAAAATCACATTATTTTATGAAATGAGGGTCTTGGGGATATGAGGCAACACATTTCTACAATTCCATGTCTCATTTTAAGTTTAGCTTTCAAATGACATTTCCCCTTGCTATGTTCTTTTCAAATATATGCACATGCCTAATGCACAGTCACTGTCCCCCTTGCTTCCACAGTCTACATAAAACTGGCCACAAAACTTCCTTTATGTTTACCAGGGCAGGTATTCTAGTCAGATGCTTCTTTTCATTTATTCGTCTTCTTACCAAATTTTAATTTACTCATTCCCTTATCTTCTACTAAACCTCATTTCCTCTTCTAATTTAATTTTATTATTATTTTTATGTAAGCTCTCTGCCCAACGTGGGGTTTGAACTCACAACCCCAAGATCAAGAGCTGCACGCTCTTCCCACTGAGCCAGCCAGGCACCCCTCCTCTTCTAATTTAATTTCCTATGTCAACAAAACATTCTTTAAAAAAAAAAAAAAAAATCTTTCAATTGAATTATATAGAAAAAAAATTCATCAGTGAATAAATCACTTTAAACCTTAAAGTGTTCTTAATAGTAAGATAAATTACTTTTATAGCCATATATAATCACACTTAAAATAAGAGCCTTGGGTCACTATTTTGCCTATGATTCCTAAGCAAATTACATTTTTTCCCCTTTAAAAGAGAATACTAATAATAGAACCCTCAATCTGACTGAGAATACAAATGTATCTTCTCCCTTATACAGATTTATTAATTTCTTTTTTCTACAGATGTTTACCTTAGATTACTTCTTATCACCTAAGAAATTTAATTTGTATATTTAAAAAAACACAGTAGGTAAGTTCTATCTTTAAAAAAAAGGAAGAAAAAAAAACAAACTAAACACCTTCAAAATCATAAATCCTACAGAGATTTCTCATTAGGCCATGCCAGAGTCAGGGTTAACTGGGCCTAGCCAGAGTAATACCATTTCTCATTTTACAGTTTCAAAATAAAGGCAGCCCTTAGCTCTTTCAAGGCTATGTGCTTCTCTTTTTTATAGACCAACCCCAACCAACTCTAATTACAAGTTAGCAGTATACTTCCAGAACTTTTAGTGTTTTTTAGACACCTTCTACCAAAACACTCTAAGTAAAAGCACTAATACAGCGACTAAGGAACACTCATCTCTCAAACCCATTGACATCTTAAGACTCGAAATTTAACCACTACCAACAAAGATCTTACCTAAGATTTCAAGTAGATCATTAGTAAATGCCTGAAATGCTGGGAAAAATTCCTCGTGTTCTTCCAGTTTGTTGATAATGCTTTTAAAGAAAAATGCATAGTTCACACTGAATTTCCAACTTAAGGTTCTTACATCTGATTGAAATAAAACATTTTCAAAATGGAAAGAAATTTCCTAACTTCAATATAAATTTAATAATCATGTACTGCAATCCTTCCTTTTAAAAAGGTCTTTTTTCATCTAATACCACTTTTCTAAAAAAAAAAAAAAAAATTCTTATTATCAGTGTAAACATGTGTTCCAAAGTTATATTTATTTAACATTCCTAATGTGGAAAGCTTGAGAATTTTTAAGAGACCTTCCTTTTTTTTTTTTTTTAAATATTTTTATTTATTTATTTGACAGGGAGATAGAGAGAGAGCACATGTAGACAGAGCAGCAGGCAGAGGGAGAGGAAGAAGCAGGCTCTCTGCTGAGCAGGGAGCCCAATGTGGGGCTCGATCCCAGGACCCTGGGATCATGACCTGAGCGGAAGGCAGACACTTAACTGACTGAGCCACCCACACGTCCCAAGAGACCTTGCTTTTTAACATTTTCTAAAAATTGTTTTTCATATCCTGTATCTTATTAAACATTAAGCATCAGTCATCAGTGTAAATGTGGGAAAGGGAAAAAGACCAATAGTGAGATATATGTTCCTTTTAAAAGCATCAAGTATCAGAAAACTCAAGTGCCGGAAATTCTTAGAAAACCTGCGGAATATGTGGAATAGGTGGTATATGTATATATGTTACAATATAAAATTGAGGGGGGGGTGGAAGAGTTGCTTTAGGTATAACTATGTTTCCTTTTTTTTAAAAAAATCACGTTTTATTTTAGAGATGACTAGCTTTAAAAAAAAACTCCTTAACATTTATCTTCTAATCAAATAATACATTGTTAGCAATTACTAAATGATCTATGGTAGTATACTAAAAATAGGACTTGTTCACATATTCCGAACACTAACATGAAATTGCTAACAAGGTATGACTTTCTCCATATATACTTTCCCTTGGGAACATGCTTATAGCAATAATGCTGGAGTCCTGACTCACCCTATATAAACTTACAGGCCCTACAATCCCTTTTTATCTTGAAAATGCTTGGCATTCTCTCCATCAATAAGGTGTGAGACTATTTTAGATTGTCAAATTATTTAAAAGACGCTAACCCAAACAGGAAAGGTAAATAACTTATGAAGTTCTGAAAGTCTTTAATTTCACCAATCCAAGCACTATGGAAGATACTTTTTAAAATAAATACCTTTGGAGGTCTTCAGGTCCCAATACCTGCATAACCTGTTCATTCACATTCTCATTAATCAGTTTACACAATTTTCCAACTGTGTTCACCAACACACACAATGAGGATGAACTATCTGAAAGAGAGAAAGAAAAGGATATTTTAATTTTTTAAGATTTTATTTATTGTGACGCCTGGGTGGCTCAGTGGGTTAAAGCCTCTGCCTTCTGCTCAGGTCATGACCCCAGGGTCTTGGGATCGAGCCCTATATTGGGCTCTCTGCTCCTTGGAGAGCCTGCTTCCTCCTCTCTCTGCCTACTTGTGATCTCTGTCAAATAAATAAATAAAATCTTTAAAAAAAAAAAAAGATTTTATTTATTTATTTGAAGAGAGACAGAGACACAGTAAGAGAGGGAATACAAACAGGGGGAGAGGGAGAAGCAAGCTTCCCACCAAACAGGGAAGATGCTGGGATCATGACCTGAGTCAAGGGCAGATGCTTAATGACTAAAGCACCCAGGTGTCCCTAAAAGGATATTTTAAAAGAGAATTTCATCATCATTAAATCAAATATTTTATGCTTTAGTTATCCTGTTTTTTCTTTTCAATTTTTTAACCTACTTTTTGTTTATTAGGAATAATTCTTTTTTAAAAAAAATATTTATTTTATTTATTTATTTGACAGACAGAGATCACAAGTAGGCAGAGAGGCGGCAGATCCCAGGACGCTGGGATCATGACCTGAGCCAAAGGCAGAGGCTTTAACCCACTGAGCCACCCAGGCGCTGCAGGAATTTCTTCTTTTTTTTTTCTTTAATTTTATTTATTTATTTAACAGATCACAAGTAGGCAGAGAGGCAGGCAGGGGGGATGGGGAGCAGGCTCCCTGCTGATCAGAGAGCCCAATGCAGGTCTTGATCCCAGGACCCTGGGATCATGACCTGAGCTGAAGGCAGAGGCTGTAACCCACTGAGCCACCCAGGCGCCTCTAGGAATAATTCTTAAACAGGGGCCAGAAAGGACAAAAGTCATCACCTAATTCTAAGAGTTCTTGGAGGTTTCTCACAGCATTGTTCATTTCTCCAAGCCTAGTATAAACTTCATTCATTCGAGGATAGACTCCATTTAAAGAAGGCACATCAAATAGCTTTTGGAAGTGAGAAACAATAGCTTGCAAAGTTTTTAAGTTTGGCACATTGCTGTCCTGTCCAAAAGAGAGGGAGAAACCATTCACATATTAAAATAATCCCAAGACTTTAATAAAAACTTTAAAAAGAGAAAAAGAATCTTAGTAGAATAAAATCAGTATCTGTTTCACTATCAGTTTTTAAGATAAGATTACATTAAAATTTTAGTAAACATTTACATAAGTATTAATCATTACCTTTTCCTTATTTTCAACTTCTTCTAACATGGTATCTACTATAAACAACAGATCTTCAATTCTGATACCTTCATTTTCATCCTGCTTTTTAAAATTATGCCAAGGTACCAGTTCTGCAGATAGTATTTTCAAGGACTTATACAAATCCTTTATAACAAAAGAAAAAACATGGTATTATTGACCTTAAAAAAGTTTCTGTAACAATGCTAATAAAATATAATTATTCAGGCAGGTTTAATATATATGAACTATCATCAGTATTTTTTTGACTACCATTGCCAGTTTAGAAAGAGTCTATTAAATTTGTTTTCTCCAGGTAAATACAGGGCTTCAAAAAGACATGATATATTGATTATCTCAAATCTGGATATTTAAAGTAATGATATTATGTATTAGTAGTTTATGTTATTTAAGTAATTATTTTTGCACTGTTGATGGATAAAAAATAAGCTTATCCTTTATATTTTGGCCTTAAATAATTCTATTAACAGATTTACTGAGATATAATTCACATAAAATTCATTCTCTATAAGTGTACAATTCAGTAACTTTATTCAGTTTACAGAGAGATGTACAACCATCACTATTATCTAATTTCAGAACATTTTCATCACCACAAAAAGAAATCCCATATACATTTACTGCCATTCCCCATTCTTTCCTATCCCCAGCATCTAGGTCACTACTAACATACTTTCTGTTTCTATGGATTTGCCTATTCTAGGCTTTTCACATAAGGTGGAATTATACAGTAAGTGGCCTTTTGTAACTGGCTTTCCTTCACTTAGGATAATGTTTTCAATATTCATCCATTATAGCATTTATTTCTAAGTAGGTTTTAATTTGAAAAAATAGTTAAAAAGATTCTAAATTAAATTAATTTTACTTAATCTTTGTTGACAGCCTACTTAATCCTTTTGACCTAGACAGGTTCTCCTAATTTTTTTTAACCTGTGCACAAAGGACAAAGCTACTGGAAGTTTAAAACTGGTCAACTGATAAACATTTACTGAGCATCTGCTATGTGCATGAACAGTGCTTGGCCCTTTAGAACACTGCTGTCCAAAAGAAATGTAAGTCAGAGTAATTCTATTTACTTGTGTTTTTTTAATACTATAGTTGACACACAATGTTACATTAGTTTCAGATATATGACTTAGTGATTTGACAAGTTTATACATTTTGCTATGTTCATCACAAGTATAGCTACCATCTGTCCCATTACATTGCTTATTAAAGGACCACTATAGTCATGGTAATTTTAAATTGTTGAGTACCCACACTTAAAGCAAAAAGAAATAGGTAGCATTAATTTTAATAATATAT
Source organism: Mustela erminea (assembly GCF_009829155.1). Taxonomy (NCBI): domain Eukaryota; kingdom Metazoa; phylum Chordata; class Mammalia; order Carnivora; family Mustelidae; genus Mustela; species Mustela erminea. The sequence continues at coordinate 95,744,114 of NC_045614.1, forward strand.
TTGGTTTAATCCACTATATCCAAATATTATCATTTTAATACATAATCAATATTTTATTTTTTTCTACTAAGTCTTTTAAATCTGGTAGATATTTTAAATTTACGGTACATCTCAATTGAGACTAGTGTATTTTAGGTGATCAAAAGCTAAATGTGGCTAGTGGTTACTGTATTAGTGCAATCCTAAAATACAGAAAGAAGCACAGGAAATTCTTTTTCCAACTCCTTATTTTTGTCCTCAACTTATTTATCATTCTCCAGTGACTGCCTGGACCTTACATACTGTTATCTGTTACCTCTCATTTGTTAAGAAGGCAATTACTATTTCAGCAATTCTAGGCAATACATCAGTATCAAATGAATGTTTTAAACAGTAAGTGCCATTAGAATTTGAAAAAGTCAGGAAGTTGCAGCATAAATACTTTAATTGACCAATGCACCATCAACAAGGTATAATTATAAAGAAATGGTCTTCAGTAAAAAGCACACCAAATATAAATTTTGCTTGGGAATAAAGTATTAGATAGTTAAGATAAAGAACTGTTCTGGTCTACTTGGCAGTGACAGGATGGTTGTAGCATAGTCCACCAAGCCCTGAAAAATCTAAAAAAGGGTCTCCTTTGTTCTCCACATTGCTCAGCTGTGGAGATGTAGATGTAGAACCAATGTCCTGTCTTTATACAGCAGGCCTCTAGAGCACTGGGGAATGGGAAAGCCACAAGGTACAACAGCATACTGGGCTGGGAAAGCAATGTCTAGCTCAACTTCCCTGAGAAGACAGAAGGAAGAAAGCAGACAGCTCTTTCTGCCTTTCCCATCCTTCTCTTTTAAGCCAAATCTATCCTAAGAAAAAAACTAATCTGGGCTGTCCTAGCCTAACTAATGGCTGTCCCAACCTTAAAGGCTACTACAATATAGAAAACCTTCCATATGAGGCCTCAAAGAACTTAACATAGTTTCTCAATTTGGATCCTGATTGTGCAGTAATAAATATCTGAATCACCGCCTAAAATTGATGAGTTACTTCAGTGGCAGAGCCACTAAATTCCTCTCAGGGGTCCTCAGAATATTCTAATTACAGAGTTTACTCTTTGTCGTCTTCTAGTGTCTTGCTACTATACAGTAGCAAGAACTTACCACCACTAGCAAAGCTTTTCTTGGGGGGATTTCCTCGTCCAGAATGTGGAGCACAAGTCATCTACCTCATTCACTTGGCACTTCATCATGGGCCAGTTTTTTTTGTTTTTAAGAGTTTATTTATTTGAGAGTGAGAGAGCACAAGCAGGGGTATGGGCAAAGGAGAGGGAGAAGCAGGCTCTCTGCTGAGCAAGGAGCGAGATGGGGGGCTCAATTCCAGGACCCTGGGATCATGACCTAAGCCAAAGGTAGACACCTAACAGACTGGGCCACCCAGGTGCCCCCTTTCGTGGGCTGTTTTTATAGCATTCATTTCTTCTAATGAGATCTTAAATGATTAAATTTTATCTTGTATTTTTTAGTAAGTTTTATCTCTCCAATTAGTCTGAATCTTGTGTTCCTTTTTTAAAAAGACTTCATTTATTTGACAGAGAGAGTATGAGCAGGGGTAGAACCAGAGGGAGAGGGAGAGAGAATGTGAAGCAGACTCCATGCTGAGTGCAGAGCCCAATGAGCGACTTGATCCCACAACAACGAGATCATGACCTGAGCCAAACCAGGAGCTGGATGCTTAACTGATTAAGCCAACCAGGTGCCCCATGCTCATCTTTTCTGATTACCTCCCCAATGCCTTGAACATAGTAAATCATCAGTAACTATCTATTCATCTGATTCTTTCTTTTGTCTCCTTTCTCTTCTAGTTTTTAACCTTCTCTTGGGAAGGCTGGGCATGTTCTAGCCCATCTTCCTTGAGAGGAATTGAAGTGGGATTAGCATGATGGGGCACCTGGGTGGCTCAGTCAGTTAGGTGCGTGACTCTCAGTTTTGGCTCAGGTTATGATTTAATGGGTAATGGGGATCAAGCCCCACACTGGGCTCCCTGTTCAGCAGGGAGTCTGCTCCAGGATTGTTTTCCTCTATTCCTCCCCCAATTTGCTCACTTGCACTTTCTAAAATAAATAAATAAATCTTTTTAAAGTGGGGTTAGCACCATTTCCTTCTACTGGGAGAACCCCCTAGCAAGCGGTGACTGGATTTACATAATTAACCATGGTTTACATAATTAACTACTAATTATTTACCTTCTGCTAAGATATAAACTGAAGAGACTCAGGTCTATACGATAGGTATATTAATCTAACACTATCACTCAATTAAAATGTTTTCTATTTTATAGCTCTATCTGATCCCTATATAAAAAGGGAAGAAGAAATTAGGTGAATGAGAAGATTCTCTCATCAATTACAGGTATGTTTTTATTATTTTTTTTAAATTCAATATCATCATCTTCATTTTGCTGTCTTGGAATTTGTTATTTTGCTTCTTTCTTTTGACAAATTTTGAGCACACATTATGTATTAGGAAGTTCCTTGGGACATATGAGAGTATTAAAAAAGGTACAATTCATAAACCTTATATATTCTTACAGATATCTTCTCTATCATTTATACTTCATGCAATATATATTCTTATAGATATCTACTGTATAATTTATACTTCATGCAATAAGGCAATATATTCTTACAGATATCTTCTGTATCATTTATACTTCATGCAATTATACTTAATTGACAAATACTGTTACTGAATCACATCTTCATGAACATGACAGAATACATCATGAACATGATATATATATTAGTTACTGAAAAAAATCTAAAGATCAGGGGTGCCAGGGTGGCTCAGTCGGTTAAGTATCTGAATTTTGATTTCAGCTTAGGTCATGATTCCAGGGTCATGAGATTGAGCCCTGTGTCAGGCTCTGTGCCTCCATGGAGTCTGCTTAGGATTCTTTCTCTCCCTCTCCCCCATGCCCCTCCGCTCTTTCTCTAGAAAGAAAGGAAGAAAGAAAAAAGAAAGGAAGGAAGGAAGATTAAAGGGAACAGAAACAAAAATTTTTTTTAATTTTTAATTTTTTATAAACATATAATATATCTTTATCCCCAGGGGTACAGGTCTGTGAATCACCAGGTTTACACACTTCACAGCACTCACCAAAGAACATACCCTCCCCAATGTCCATAACCCCACCCTCCTTCTCCCAACCCCCCCACCCTCTTACAACCCTCAGTTTGTTTTGTGAGATTGAGAGTCACTTATGGTTTGTCTCCCTCCCAATCCCATCTTGTTTCATTTATTCTTCTCCTACCCCCTTAAGCCCCCATGTTGCATCACCACTTCCTCATTAAAGGGAGATCATAGGATAGTTGTCTTTCTCCGCTTGGCTTATCTCACTAAGCATGATACACTCTAGTCCCATCCACGTCGTCGCAAATGGCAAGATTTCATTTCTTTTGAGGGCTGCATAGTATTCCATAGTGTATATATGCCACATCTTCTTTATCCATTCATTTGTTGATGGACATTTAGGTTCTTTCCATAGTTTGGCTATTGTGGACATTGCTGCTATAAACATTCGGGTGCACGTACCCCTTCAGATCACGATATTTGTGTCTTTAGGGTAAAATACCCAGTAGTGCAATTGCTGAGTCATAGGGCAGTTCTATTTTCAACATTTTGAGGAACCTCCATGTTGTTTTCCAGAGTGGTTGCACCAGCTTGCACTCCCAGCAACAGTGTAGAAGGGTTCCCCTTTACCGCATCCTCGCCAGCATCTGTCATCTCCTGACTTGTTAATTTTAGCTATTCTGACTGGTGTGAGGTAGTATCTCATTGTGGTTTTGACTTGTATTTCCCTGATGCCAAGTGATATGGAGCACTTTTTCATGTGTCTGTTGGCCATCTGCATATCTTCTTTGCAGAAATGTCTGTTCATGTCCTCGGCCCATTTCTTGATTGAATTATTTGTTCGTTGGGTGTTGTTTGCAAAGTTCTTTATAGATTTTGGACACTGTTGTTTGCAAATATCTTCTCCCATTCTGTCAGTTGTCTTTTGGTTTTGTTAACTGTTTCCTTTGCTGTGCAAAAGCTTTTGATCTTGATGAAATCCCAATAGTTCATTTTTGCCCTTCCTTCCCTTGCCTTTAGCGATGTTCCTAGGAAGACGTTGCTGCGGCTGAGGTCGAAGAGGTTGCTGCCTGTGTTCTCCTCAAGGATTTTGATGGATTCCTTTCTCATATTGAGGTCCTTCTTCCATTTTGAGTCTGTTTTCATGTGTGGTGTAAGGAAATGGTCCAATTTCATTTTTCTGCATGTGGCCGTCCAATTTTCCCAACACCATTTATTGAAGAGGCTGTCTTTTTTCCATTGGACATTCTTTCCTGCTTTGTCAAAGATTAGTTGACCATAGAGTTGAGGGTCTATTTCTGGGCTCTCTATTCTGTTCCATTGATCTATGTGTCTGTTTTTGTGCCAGTACCATGCTGTCTTGATGATGACAGCTTTGTAATAGAGCTTGAAGTCCGGAATTGTGATGCCGCCAACTTTTGCTTTTTTCCCCCCAATATTCCTTTGGCTATTCAAGGTCTTTTCTGGGTCCATATAAATTTTAGGATTATTTGTTCCATTTCTTTGAAAAAAATATGTGGGATTTTGATAGGGATTGCATTAAATGTGTAGATTGTTTTAGGTAGCATAGACATTTTCACAATATTTGTTCTTCCAATCCAGGAGCATGGAACATTTTTCCATTTCTTTGTGTCTTCCTCAGTTTCTTTTCATGAGTACTTTATAGTTTTCTGAGTATAGATTCTTAGCCTCTTTGGTTAGGTTTATTCCTAGGTATCTTATGGTTTTGGGTGCAATTGTAAATGGGATTGACTCCCTAATTTCTCTTTCTTCTGTCTTGTTGTTGGTGTAGAGAAATGTAATGGATTTCTGTGCATTGATTTTATATCCGGACACTTTACTAAATTCCTGTACAAGTTCTAGCAGTTTTGGAGTGGAGTCTTTTGGGTTTTCCACATATAGTACCATATCATCTGCGAAGAGTGATAGTTTGACTTCTTCTTTGCCAATTTGGATGCCTTTAATTTCCTTCTGTTGTCTGATTGCTGAGGCTAGGACTTCTAATACTATGTTGAATAGCAGTGGTGATAATGGACATCCCTGCCGTGTTCCTGACCTTAGCGGAAAAGCTTTCAGTTTTTCTCCATTGAGAATGATATTTGCGGTGGGTTTTTCATAGATGGCTTTGATGATATTGAGGTATGTGCCCTCTATCCCTACACTTTGAAGAGTTTTGATCAGGAAGGGATGCTGTACTTTGTCAAATGCTTTTTCAGCATCTATTGAGAGTATCATATGGTTCTTGCTCTTTCTTTTATTGGTGTGTTGTATCACATTGATTGATTTGTGGATGTCGAACCAATCTTGCAGCCCTGAAATAAATCCCACTTGATCGTGGTGAATAATCCTTTTAATGTACTGTTGAATCCTATTGGCTAGTATTTTGGTGAGAATTTTCACATCTGTGTTCATCAAGGATATTGGTCTATAGCTCTCTTTTTTGATGGGATCCTTGTCTGGTTTGGGGATCAAGGTGATGCTGGCCTCATAAAATGAGTTTGGAGGTTTTCCTTCCATTTCTATTTTTTGGAACAGTTTCAGAAGAATAGGAATTAGTTCTTCTTTAAATGTTTGGTAGAATTCCCCCGGGAAGCTGTCCGGCCCTGGGATTTTGTTTGTTTGGAGATTTTTAATGACTGTTTCAATCTCCTTACTGGTTATGGGTCTGTTCAGGCTTTCTATTTCTTCCTGGTTCAGTTGTGGTAGTTTATATGTTTCTAGGAATGCATCCATTTCTTCCAGATTGTCAAATTTGTTGGCGTAGTGTTGCTCATAGTATGTTCTTATAATTGTTTGTATTTCTTTGGTGTTAGTTGTGATCTCTCCTCTTTCACTCATGATTTTATTTATTTGGGTCATTTCTCTTTTCTTCTTGATAAGTCTGGCCACGGGTTTATCAATTTTATTAATTCTTTCAAAGAACCAGATCCTAGTTTGTTGATTTGTTCTATTGTTTTTTTGGTTTCTATTTCATTGATTTCTGCTCTGATCTTTATGATTTCTCTTCTCCTGCTGGGTTTAGGATTTCTTTCTTGTTCTTTCTCCAGCTCCTTTAGGTGTAGGGTTAGGTTGGGTACCTGAGACCTTTCTTGTTTCTTGAGAAAGGCTTGTATTGCTATATATTTTCCTCTCAGGACTCCCTTTGCTGTGTCCCACAGATTTTGAACCGTTGTGTTTTCATTATCATTTGTTTCCATTAATTTTTTCAATTCTTCTTTAATTTCCTGGTTGACCCATTCATTCTTTAGAAGGATGATGTTTACTCTCCATGTATTTGGGTTCTTTCCAGACTTCCTCTTGTGGTTGAGTTCTAGATTCAGAGAATTGTGGTCTGAAAATATGCAGGGAATGATCCCAATCTTTTGATACCGGTTGAGGCCTGATTTAGGACCGAGGATGTGATCTACTCTGGAAAATGTTCCATGTGCACTAGAGAAGAATGTGTATTCTGTTGCTTTGGGATGAAATGTTCTGAATATATCCGTGATGTCCATCTGGTCCAGTGTGTCACTTAAGGCATTTATTTCCTTGTTTATCTTTTGCTTGGATGATTTATCCATTTCAGTGAGGGGAGTGTTAAAGTCCCCTACTATCATTGTATTATTGTTGATGTGTTTCTTTGATTTTGTTATTAATTGGTTTATATAGTTGGCTGCTCCCACGTTGGGGGCATAGACATTTAAAATTGTTAGATCTTCTTGTTGGACAGACCCTTTGAGTATGATATAGTGTCCTTCCTCATCTCTTATTATAGTCTTTGGCTTAAAATCTAAATGATCTGATATAAGGATTGCCAGTCATGCTTTCTTCTGATGTCCATTAGAATGGTAAATTCTTTTCCACCCCCTCACTTTAAATCTGGTGTCGTCTTCGGGCTAAAATGAGTTTCTTGGAGGCAACATATAGATGGGTTTTGTTTTTTTATCCATTCTGGTACCCTGTGTCTTTTGATTGGGGCATTTAGCCCATTAACATTCAGGGTAACTATTGAGAGATATGAATTTAGTGCCATTGTACTGCCTGTAAGGTGACTGTTACTGTATATTGTCTCTGTTCCTTTCTGATCTACCACTTTAGGCTCTCTCTTTCCTTAGAGGACCCCTTTCAATATTTCCTGTAGAGCTGGTCTGGTGTTTGCAAATTCTTTCAGTTTTTGTTTGTCCTTGAAGCTTTTTATCTCTCCTTCTATTTTCAATGATAGCCTAGCTGGATATAGTATTCTTGGCTGCATGTTTTTCTCATTTAGTGCTCTGAATATATCATGCCAGCTCTTTCTGGCCTGCCAGGTCTCTGTGGATAAGTCTGCTGCCAATCTAATATTTTTACCATTGTATGTTACAGACTTCTTTTCCTGGGCTGCTTTCAGGATTTTCTCTTTGTCACTAAGGCTTGTAAATTTTACTATTAGGTGACGGGGTGTGGACATATCTTATTGATTTTGAGGGGCGTTCTCTGCACCTCCTGGATTTCGATGCTTGTTACCTTTGCCATATTGGGGAAATTCTCCTCAATAATTCTCTCCAGTATACCTTCTGCTCCCCTCTCTCTCTCTTCTTCTTCTGGAATCCCAATAATTCTAATGTTGTTTTGTCTTACAGTGTCACTTATCTCTCGAATTCTCCCCTCATAGTCCAGTATCTGTTAGTCCCTATTTTGCTCAGCTTCTTTATTCTCTGTCATTTGGTCTTCTATATCACTAATTCTTTCTTCTGCCTCATTATCCTAGCAGTGAGAGCCTCCATTTTTTATTGCACCTCATTAATAGCTTTTTTGTTTTCAACTTGGTTAGATTTTAGTTCTTTTATTTCTCCAGAAAGGGCTTTTATATCTCCTGAGAGGTTTCTCTAATATCTTCCATGCCTTTTTCGAGCCCAGCTAGAACCTTGAGAATTGTCATTCTGAACTCTAGATCTGACATATTACCAATGTCTGTATTGATTAGGTCCCTAGGTCTAGCCTTCGGTACTACCTCTTGTTTTTTTTTTTTGTGGTGAATTTTTCCGCCGTATCATTTTGTCCATATAAGAGTATATGAAGGAGCAAGTAAAGTACTAAAGGGTGGCAACAACCCCAGGAAAATATGCTTTAAGCAAATCAGAAGAGATCCCAAATCGTGAGGGGTTTGAAAGGGGATAAAAAGAGGTTCAGAAAGAAAGAAAAGAATTAAAAAAGAAAACGAATAAAGAAAAGTATAAAAAAGAAAAATACATATATATATTAGATAAACTTGTTAAAAAACGTTAAAAAGGAAAAGGGTAAAAGTTAAAAAAATTTTAGAAGAAGAAGAGAAAAAAAAATTAAATTAACTGCAAGACTAAAGAGTCATAGGGAGAAAGCCATGAGTTCCGTGCCTTGCTTTCTCCTCCTCTGGAATTCTGCTGCTCTCCTTGGTATTGAAACTGCACTCCTTGGGGCGCCTGGGTGGCTCAGTGGGTTGAGCCTCTGCCTTCTGCTCAGGTCATGATCTCAGAGTCCTGGGATCGAGTCCCACATCGGGCTCTCTGCTCAGCAGGGAGCCTGCTTCCCTCTCTCTCTCTCTGCCTGCCTCTCTACCTACCTCTGATCTCTCTCTGTCAAATAAATAAATAAAATCTTTAAAAAAAAAAACAAAACTGCACTCCTTGGTAGGTGAACTTGGTCTTGGCTGGATTTCTTGTTGATCTTCTGGGGTGGGGCCTGTTGTAGTGATTCTCAAGTGTCTTTGCCCCAGGTGGAATTGCACCGCCCTTACCAGGGGCTGGGCTGAATAATCCGCTCGGGTTTGCTTTCAGGAGCTTTTGTTCTCTGAGCACTTTCCATAGAGTTCTGGAGGACGGGAATACAAATGGCGGCCTCCTGGTCTCTGGCCCGGAGGAGCCGAGAGCCTGGGGCCCCACTCCTCAGTGCACCCTCAGAGAACAGCGCCCAGTAACTCCCGTCTGCCTGACCTCCGGCCGCGCTCTGAGCTCACCGAGCCTGCGACCCGTTCAAGGTAACCCCGAGCTGTGAGCTCACTGTCGGCTCTGTCTCTGTAGCCGGCTTCCTCGTTCTAATACCTGCAAGCTCTGTGACACTCAGACACCCCCGATCCTTCTGTGACCCTGTGGGACCTGAGGCCACGCTGACCCCATGTGGGCTTCACCCCAGTTTAGCCTCTGGAGTGATGTCCCTCAGCGGAACAGACTTTTAAAAGTCCTGATTTTGTGCTCCGTTGCTCCGCCGCTTGCCAGGAGCCGGCCCCTCCCCCCGGGGTCTATCTTCCTGTCGCTATGGATTCACTTCTCCGCCAGTCCTACCTTTCAGAAAGTGGTTGTTTTTCTGTTTCTAGAATTGCTGTTCTTCTCTTCGATCTGCCGATGGATTTGTAGGTGTTTGCAATCTTGAGATAAGCTATCTAGCTGATCTCCTGCTAACTGAAGTAGTCTCAGCCTGCTACTTCTCCGCCATCTTGACTCCTCTCCCCAGAAACTAAATATTAATGACTTCAGCAATTCACCTTTCAGTGTACTACTCAAAAAAAACTGAAAAACCTGTAGATGCATGATAAGAAATGCACAATAACTCTACAAAGTAAAGAAATTTTTTTCTTCTATTGACAGAGAGAATAAGTAAAAGTAGTATGGCTGCTACTGAACTATTCACTTCTTTACAGAATAGACAGATGTGGACAGTTTTGAGAGAAGGAAAATGATTTCAAATATGAAGAGGAAAAAAAAATCCCCAATTAAAATGGAATGAAAGATAAAACATCACATCTCAAGAGGAATAAGGGCCAGGAAAATCTGAAGCATGGAAATACCAAAAAGAGGAAGATGAACGTAGAACAGGGAAGGACCCGGAGGTGTGAAACAGAACCACTACAGATTTTCAACATGGCAGCAGGCCTGAGTCTTTGGTAGAACTTTATAGGAGGTAAAGCTTATAGTAATGACAATATCAAATAGGTCATACTTAAAACTGATACGGTAAGTAGCAAGTTTTAAGTTTTAAGTAAGCTAAGCTTTACAGCTAAAACAAACAAAAAAATGGAGCCTAGTCCTATTAATAAAGCCCAGAGACTCCAATAGATTTTCAAAGCATGTAAAAAATATTCAACCCCTTACCTTTAAGGAAGTCAGTTGATCTGCCCACATTTCTATTATAGGAATAAGATGCTCAAATCCACAATCCTGAACAAGATCTTTATTAAAATGTTGGGTTCCTCCTTTGCTCTGTTTATAAATTATTACTGGAGCTCTTGGATTATGAACAATTGAATTGATGCTATTCAGAACCTAAAAAAAAAAAAAAAAGACCATGGTTTTAGGTTGAAATGTTTATCATAGTCTTATCAAAGTGATTTAGGTTAAGGGAGTGCTTTATATGTCAATGTATCATCATTTTCAGAATTAACTTTAGGCATTAAGAGGTTCTTTAATAAGAATGATACTTGTAATGTTTTGGAAATATGGCAGTTTTATCAACAAAATTAAACATATAAGTTCTAATGAGAACGAGAAACTTCCAAGAAAAGCTAAAATGCATTTTCAAATTATTTTGACTTTAAAGTAGATTATGCATGACCTATTATAATCCACACAGGGAAAAATAATCATCAGTACATCCTTAGCTAGAGTCTCACATTTCTCTAATTCTATCTCCTCATATTTAAGCTAAATCAGATGGTGAAAGGGGGCATTTCCTATTGTTTCATAACCTCAGTTAAAGTTCAAGGGCAGGGCGCCTGGGTGGCTCAGTGGGTTAAGCCGCTGCCTTCGGCTCAGGTCATGATCTCAGGGTCCTGGGATCGAGTCCCGCATCGGGCTCTCTGCTCAGCGGGGAGCCTGCTTCCTTCTCTCTCTCTCTCTGCCTGCCTCTCAGTGTACTTGTAATTTCTCTCTGTCAAATAAATAAATAAAATCTTAAAAAAAAAAAGAAAAGTTCAAGGGCAATGAAAAATAAAGTCCAACACATTATATACAGAAATCCTGGAAATATCATGCAATTCTTGAAACCCCAGACCCAATTCAGAGAACTAATCCATAAAACGCTGTTCCTCTACAACCACTCTCAGTATCAAAATCTGTATTATTAAGGTTCTACAGAGAAGCAGGAGCAATGTGTATGTATATAAATACATCTAAAAAGATTTATTATAAGGAATTAGCTCACACAATTATGGAAGCAGGTAAGTCCCAATGTCTGCAACAGGCAAGCTGGAGACCTAAACGAGCCAATGGAGCAGTTCTAGCCTGAATGCCCACAGGCTTGAGATGCAGAAAGAGTCCGTGCTTCAGCTCAACAATGAAGGCAGAAAAAAACTGATGTCCCAGGTCAAAGGAAGTCAGTCAGGCAAGTGGAGCTCCCTCTTACTCATCCTGTTTTAGTCAGGTCTTCAAATGATTGAATGAGAATCATTCACATCAGGGAAGGCAATCTGCTTTACCTAGTCTGCCAAATCAAATGTTAATCTCATCCATAAATACCCTTCACAGACATATTCAGAATAATGTTTGACCAAGTACCTGGGCACCCTGTAGCCTAGTCAAGATGATACATAAAATGAACCATCATAAATACCCACATAATCTCTACCTAGATTTAACAATTGTTAACATTTTCCCATATTTGCTCACTTAGCTCAACCTTCTAAAGAAAAGACATGATAAAACTTTATCCTCAAAAACTTAAGTATGCACTTCTTAAAAGTAAGCATATTCTCCTACAAAATCCTAAAACCATTATTATACATAAGAAATTTAACAGTAATTAGGGGTTCCTGGGTGGCTCACTCAATTAAGCATCTGCCTTTGGCTCAGGTCATGATCCCAGGGCTCTGGGATCAAGCCCTGCATGGGACTCCCAGCTCAACGGGGAGCCCACTTCTCCCTCTCCCTCTGTCGCTCCCCCTGCTTGTGCTCTCTCACTTTCTCTCTCAAATAAATAAAATCTTAAAAAAAAAAAGAAAAGAAATTTAACAGTAATTCCCTAATACCATCAATGCCTGGAGTAAAACTTAAGTGTCTTAATATGTTTAATATGTGACTATAACCCCTCTGCCAAAAGCTAAGAGTTCTACTAAGGAGAGGAAACAAACACCCCAAAACAGCAAGTATAAACAAAGAAGAGTAATTTCCTTATTTACCACCATCAAACCCAGACCATTTAATAAACAGCTATTTAAGTATAAAAACAAGACACTATATTGATCTCAAATCTTTGTCCCTACTCATACTTCAAGCTATAACTCACAGGTTTCCTGGTACTAAGATATCAGATGTTTACTGAGGAGCTTGTTTTGAGTTTAAAAGAATATTTCAACATTTTCTTCTCTTGTACTTAAACATATTTTAATGGAAAAATCAATTCTCCTCCACAGAATTATTAATGACAGCAGAGCATATTCTTTTTTTTTTTTTTTAAGATTTTATTTATCTGACAGAGATCACAAGTAGGCAGAGAGGGAGGCAGAGAGAGAGGGAGGAGGAAGCAGGCTCCCTGTTGAGCAGAGAGCCCGATGCGGGGCTCGATCCCAGAACCCTGGGATCATGACCTGAACAGAAGGCAGAGGCTTTAATCCACTGAGCCACCCAGGCGCCCCCAGCAGAGCATATTCTAATGACTTGACCACAATCAGATGACTGGCAGCAAAATATATATTAACAGTGAGCAAACAGTAAAATGACAATTACAAGAGAGATGGGAATTTTTAAAAAAACAACTCAAAAATAGGTCTTATCTATTCAGGAACAGTTTGTAGATACTGATAAACTCTTGCTATGGATAAAAACTGTATCTTAAGAGTAATTATTTGACAAGTAGAAAAGAATTAAGATGACAAATGTCCTAAGTACTTGAAGAGAAAAAAAGACAAATCTCAACCTAGCAAATGCCAAGTAAAGAACAGAACCAAAAACCATATATAGAAAACAGAAAAATGTCAGGAATAAAAGCAGATATATGAGTTGGTCTCAATATCCATGAATGGTTTAATTGCCTTGTTAAAGGTTAAAGCCTCCCAAATTTAATCTAAGAAACAAAATGAAATAAAAGAAATTCAGTTATATGCTAGGTACAAGAGAGTTATCAAAACAAAACAAAAAATTAGTTTACAGAAAAGTGCCTGGAAATAAAATCAACTCAGATATACATGAAGAACCAGCGACAATTAGTTAGAAAATGTAATGGAAAAAAATGATGCTATTCTCAATAGAAATAAAAATTATACAATACCTAGGAAATAAACCTAACAAAAATACTCAAGAGCTAAACTTAAGAATATATAAAACTTTACTAAGCTACATAAAGGAAGGGCCACATAAAATTAGGGACATATTTCTGAGTGAGATGATTCAAAACTACAAAGGTGTCACCTTTCCAAATATTAATCTAAAAAATCAATCCAATTATAGTTCATCTCAATAGGATCTGGTTTTGATATTGACAAATTGTTCATCCAGAAGAATAAATAGCAAAGGAAAAATATTTACAAGAACAATGACAAGATTCTTACCCTAAAGGGTATCAAAACCTACTACAAAATGACAAAGTTAAAAGAATATGGAAATAGTATAAAAAATGGAACAGACCAGAGTCTAGACACAAACATATGTATATGAGTAGAAATGACAGAAGCTTCATTTCAATAAAGTAGAGAAAGAATGGTCTATGAGAAACTGTAAACTCAAATGCCTCTAGATACAAGATAAGACCATTACTGAAGCAAGGATGATGGCCAGGGGCTTTAGCTAACTGAAGAATACAGGCCTCTATGTGACAGGGGAGAGGCATAATTCTGCCCTGATAACGACTATGCAGGATTTGTTGTCAGATTCTGTGGCTTTTTAAGAGAAGCTTAGAAATAAGCTTAGAATTAAGAACTTAATAAAAATGTTAATTTTTTTCAATATTTTTTTTTTTTTAATTTGACAGACAGAGATCACAAGTAGGCAGAGAGGCAGGCAGAGAGAAAGAGGGGGAAGCAGGCTCCCCACTGAGCATACAGCCCAATGTGGGGCTCAATCCCAGGACCCTGAGATCATGACCCGAGCCAAAGGCAGAGGCTTAACCCACTGAGCCACCCAGGTGCCCCCCAAAATCTTAATTTTTAAAATATTGATAATTAACTCAAAGTAAAAAAAGCCCTGTGTGGGTCCAATAAAATATGAGCATAGGTCTAGTTCAGTCAGTAAACAGCCAGGCTTAATCACTCATCTATCCAATAAATGGTCTATAAAACCAGTGAGGTTAGATCTCTACAACATGCCATATAGAAAATTAAAGTTCAGATGGACTAAATATCTAAATAAAAACAAACCATGGGGCACCTGGGTGGCTCAGTGGGTTAAAGCCTCTGCCTTCAGCTCAGGTTGTGATCCCAGGTTCCTGGGATCAAGCCCCGCATGGGGCTCTCTGCTCAGCAGAAACAAGAAAACAAAGGCTTTGAATGATACACTGGACCAGATGGACAAAATATTCCATTCTGAAACAGCAGAATACATTCTTTTCAAGTGCACATGAACATTCTCCAGAATAAATCACATATTAGGTCACAAAACGGGCCTTAACAAACACAAAAAGACTAAAATCATACCATGCACCTTTTCTGACTACAAATTAATGAAACCAGAAGTCAACCACAAGGAAAAATCTGGGAAGAGCACAAATACATAGAGGTTAAACATACTACTAAACAATGAATGAGTTAAACATACTACTAAATATATTACTAAACCAGGAAATAAAGAAGAGATTTTTAAAAATACATGGAAACAAATGAAAATGAAAACCCAATGGTCCAAAATCTTTCGGATGGAGCAAAAGCAATGAGGTAAGTATATAGCAATACAGGCCTAGCTCAAGAAGCAAGAAAAATCTCAAACACTTTACATGTAAAGGAGCTATAAAAAGAACAAATGAACCCTGAAGCCTGGAAAAGGAAGGAAATAATGAAGATTAGAGCAGAAATAAATGATACAGAAACTAAATAAACAATAGCACAGATCAATGAAACTAGCACAGATAATGAAACCAGGAGCTGGTTCTTTGAAAAGAACAACAAAATTGGTAAACCTCTCATCAGGCTTATCAAAAAGAAAAGAGAAAGGACCCAAATAAATAAAATCACAAATGAGAGAGAAGTAACAACCAACACCACAGAAACACAATTATAAGAGAATATTATGAAAAACTATAAGCCAATAAATTAGACAACCTAGAAGAAATGGATTCCCAAAAACATTACCAAAACTGAAACAAGAAGAAATAGAAAACTTGAGCAGATTGATAGTCAGCAAATAAAATGAATTAGTAATCAAAAACTCCCCAAAACCCAAAGTCTAAGACCAGGTGGCTTCATAGGTGAATGCTACCAAACATTCAAAGAAGAGTTAATACATGTTTTTCCTCAAACTTTTCCAAAAAATAGAAAAGGACGGGAAATTTCCAAATTCATTCTATGAGGCCAGCATTACCCTGAGAGCAAAACCAGATAAAGACACCACACGAAAAAAGAGAATAGACCAGTATCTCTGACGAACATAGATGCAAAAATTCTCAAAAAAATACTAGCATACAGAATCCAATGATACAATTTAAAAATCATTCACCACAATCAAGTGGGATTTATTCCTAGGTTGCAAGGGTGGTTCATTATTTGCAAATCAATCAACATGATACATCCCATTAATAAGAAGAAAGGATAAGAACCATATGATCATTTCAACAGAGGCAGAAAAAACATTTGACAAAGTACAACATCCATCCATGATAAAAAGCCCCAACAAAGTAGGTTTAGAGGGAAAATATCACAACACAGTAAAGGCTATATATCAAAATCCCACAGCTAATACCTAAGTGGGGAAAAACTGAGAGCTTTTCCTCTATAGGCACGAACAAGAGAGAGATGTTCACTCTTACCACTTTTATTTAACATAGTACTGGAAGTCCTAGCCATAGCAGTCAGATAACAAAAGAAAGAAAAGCCATTCAAATCAGCAAGGAAGAAGTGAAATTTTCACTATTTGCAGACGGCATGATCCCATACATAGAAAACCCGGGAGAATCCTCCAAAAAACTGCTGGAACTAATAAATGAATTCAGTAGAGTCTCAGGATACAAAATCAACATGCAGAAATCTATTACATTTCTGTATACTAACAACAAAGCAGCCCTGAAGGAGAAATTAAGAAAACAATCCCATTTGCAGGGGCACCTTAGGCAGCTCATTCGGTTACGTGGCTGTCTTCAGCTCAGGTCATGATCTCAGGGTCCTGGAATTGAGTCCAACATAGGACTCCCTGATCAGCGGGGTGTCTACTCCCTCTGTCCTTCTTCCCTGCTCGTGCTCTCTCTCTCAAATAAATAAAAACTTTTTTCAAAAAAAAAAAAAGGGGAGGGAGGGAAGGAAGGAAGGAAAGGATGGAGTGAGGGAGGGATAATCCCATTTAAAACTGCACCAAAACAATTAAGATACCTAGGAATGAACCTATCCAAAGAGGTTTAAGACCCATACTCTGAAAACTATAAAATACTGATGAAAGAAACTGAAGATGACACCAAGAAATAGAAAGACATTCCATACTAACAGATTGTTAGAACAAATACTGTTATGCAATACACAAAAGTAAATTCCCAAAATGGATTAAAGACCTAAATGTGAGACCTGAAACCATAAAAATCCTAGAAAAGAATATAGGCAATAACTTTTCTGACATTAGCTATAGCAACTTCTTCCTAGATACATCTCCTGAGGTAAGAGAAACAAAAGCAAAAATAAACTATTGGGACTACATCAAAATATAAAGCTTCTGCACAGTGAAGGAAACAATCAACAAAACTAAAAGGCAACTTAAAGAATGGGAGAAGAGGGGCGCCTGGGTGGCTCAGTGGGTTAAGCCGCTGCCTTCAGCTCAGGTCATGATCTCAGGGTCCTGGGATCGAGTCCCACATCGGGCTCTCTGCTCAGCAGGGGGCCTGCTTCCCTTCCTCTCTCTCTGTGATCTCTTCCCTTCCTCTTTCCTACTGTGATCTCTCTCTGTCAAATAAATAAATTAAATCTTTAAAAAAAAAAAAAAAAAAAAAGAATGGGAGAAGATATTTGCAAATGACAGATCTGATAAAGGGACATATCCAAAATACATAAAGACCTTATACAACTCAACACCCAAAAAACAACCTAATTAAAAAGTGGGCAGGATGTGGGGGCAATCTGGCTGTGACATCTGTCACCCCACTGATCACTGGGGTTGATTCAGCTGATCTGGCTGGCTAGGCAAGTGTCCCCTTCCTCCCTCACCACACCACTCCTTGTGCATCCCTCCTGAAGCTGCAGGTTCAGTCAAAGAGGGCAACCTGCCCCAGTAGAGGAGGACTATTCTTCAGGCAAGGGTATACAAGTAGCTGTGTTCCCCTACTAGAACCTCCAAACAAGCTCTCAAAGTCCATTTGTAGGCAAATATAAGGTAGTAAAGCTTTCAAGACTCTAGACCACATCCAGATGTAGCCCTGCATGTGGCAGTCTGCCTTTCTTTAAAAAAAAATAGTGGGGGGAGGGGGCGGTGCAGAAGACATGAATAGACATTTTTCCAAAGAAGACATACAGATAGCTAACATACCCATGAAAAGATGCTCAACGTCACTTACCATCAGGGAAATGGAAGTCAAAACTACAAGGAGGTATCACCTCACACCTGTCAGAATGGCTAAAAGCAACCACACAAGAAACGGAAGGTATAGGCAAGGATGTGGAGAAAAAGAAACTCTCGTGCACTGTTGGTGGGAATGCAAACTGGTATAGCCACTCTGGAAGACAGTATGGAGATTGCCCAAGAAGTTAAAAATAGAAGTACCCTATGATCCAATAATTGCGCTACTGGGTATTTACCCAAAAAATACAAAAATACTAATTCAAAGGGATACATGCATCTTGATGTTTATAGCAGCATTACTTACAATAGCCAGATTACAGAAACAGCCTACGAATGGATAAAGATGTGGTATGTATGTATATACACATATACATGTGTACACACACACACACACAAACACACACACACTGGAATATTACTCAACCATAAAAAAGAACAAAATTTTGTCATTTGCAGTGATACAAATGGAGCTAGAAAGTATTATGCTAAGTGAACTAAGTCAGAGAAAGACAAACACCACCTGATTTCACTCATATGTGAAATTTAAGAAACAAAACAGGGGCACGTGGCTGTTTCAGTCAGTGGAGCATGTGACTGTTGATCTCAGGGTAGCAAGTCAAGATGACTTAAAAATGTAAAAAAAAAATTTTTTTTTAATTAAAGAAAAAGAAAACAGGGGCACCTGGATGGATCAGTGGGTTAAAGCCTCTGCCTTCAGCTCAGGTCATGATCCCAAGGTCCTGGGATCATGCCCCGCATCAGGCTCTCTGCTCATTGGGGAGCCTGCTTCCCCCTCTCTCTCTCTGCCTGCCTCTGTCTACTTGTGATCTCTGTCAAATAAACAAAATCTTTTAAAATAATAATAAAGAAAAAGAAAACAAAAGAGGGGAAAAAAACTACGAAAGAACAAATTGATGGTTACCAGAAGGGAGGTGGGGGGGAATGGGTGAAATAGGTGATGGGGATTAAGGAGTGCACTTATTATCATGGGCACCAGGTGTTGATTGCATGGAAGTATTGAATCACTATAATGTACACCTGAAACTAATACTACACTGTATGTTAACTCACTGGAATTTAAATAAAAAGTTAAAGAAAGAAACTAACTAAAGTTCACTACAAATAACTAGTCTCTGTCAGTTGTTCAATACCTGAAAGTATCTCTGGTCAATTAGGGCCTGCTGCGGGTTATCTTTGCTGGGTTCATCCGGTTTTTCTGGCTCCTCTGCCTTTTTTTGACTGATAAGATCCTGTAATCTAAAGGGGAAAAAAATAAACCAAGACAATATAAAATACTTTCCTAGACACTGGATTAAGACAACAATGAGTCAATGATTGAGCTACCCTCCATCTTTAATTTTTTAAAGATTTATTTGAGAGAAAGAGTGCACATGAGCAGGGGGTAGGGTAAGGAAATGGGCAGGATAGCGGGTGGAGAAAATCTCAAGCAGACTTCCCCAATAAAGGCAGAGCTGACACAGAACTTGATCCCATGACCCCAAGATCATGACCCAAGCCAAAATCAAGAGTCAGACGCTCAACTCACTGAGCCACCCAGGTACCCCAACCCTCCAAAAGTTTTGTGTAATTTTACATATATATTTATGTGTACATACACACACTCACATTTTTTTAAATTTAATTCTGTAAGTCATATGGTCACTGGAAAACAAGAATATCCTCTCAATAGACCACAATTTAGAAGAAATCACTGAAAACAAAAGGGATCAGAGTGAAGAAGTAAGTTCTAACCACTCCCTAACACTTGTAAAAAAGCAGAACAGGAAAGAACTACAGCAAAAGATGAAAGAAACTTCCAAGGTACTGAGATTGGAGGCTATAGATAAAGGGAGCAAGGAGCAATGGTCAGGGCAATTTTTTGTTCACTGTAGCAGCAACAATTAGACAGTATGGTCCTTCCTTCTTCATACTCCATTTGTACCAAAGATCAAACAACAGTGATGCCTCGGCTAGTCAAGAGGGCATGGAAACCCAAGAGACCACTGTTCCAGGTGCCTAACAGAAATCTGAGGGAGTTTCCTTGCCTAGAAACCTATGTACGAGTGTATCTACCTAGTAGCAAACCTTTTCCCTTCACCAAATATCTCTTAAGTCAGGCTGTACTAAACATTTTCCTCCCACCCACCATGCCTTTGGGAAAAAGTAGTCTTTTATTTTTTTATTTTTTATTTTTTTTAGATTTTATTTATTTATCAGAGAGAGAGAGGGGAGAGAGAGAGCACAGGCAGACAGAATGGCAGGCAGAGGCAGAGGGAGAAGCAGGCTCCCCGCCGAGCAAGGAGCCCGATGTGGGACTCAATCCCAGGACACTGGGATCATGACCCGAGCCGAAGGCAGCTGCTTAACCAACTGAGCCACCCATGCATCCCAGTAGTCTTTTATTAAAACCTACTTCAAGTTAACCATATAAAATTTGAATATGCCTATCAGTTTCCTGCAGAACCCAGACCCATTAAATCCATTCCATGACTCATTAATGAGTTTGACCTGCTGTTTCTAAAACAGAATAGCAATATTCCAGGGCACTTGTGGCTCAGTCAGTTAAGTGTCAAACTCTTGATCTCAGCTTAGGTCTTGATCTCAGGGTTGTGAGTTTAAGCCTTGAGCTGGGCTCCACACTCCTCATAGAGCCGTCTTAAAAAAAAAAAAAAAAAAAGCAATAGTCCATCATGTCCTTTGCCTGCTAAAAAACAAATCAATGGCGGGGCACCTGAGTGGCTCAGTTGCTTAAGCGTTGGACTCTTGGTTTCGGCTCAGGTCTTGATCTCAGGGTCTTGAGATCAATCCCTGCATGGGCTCTGTGCCCGGCGGGGAGTCTGCTTCTCTCCCTCTCCCTGTTTCTCTCTCAAATAAATAAATCTTAAAAAAAAAAAAAAAAAAAAACCCACAATCAATAGCTTCCCACTGCACTGAAAACAATCTAATCTCCTTAGGTCAGCATTTGAACAACTCAGGGCCAGTAGCTGTTACCTAATATTCCTCCTGACTCCCTTCTTACTTCATCTCTTACTATTACCCTACAATTATCTACACCAGTCATATGTATTACCCTTAATCTTCATTCTATTGCTTTTCTCTGCTCTCTGATGAGTGTATGTCAAAAACAAATTATTATTAGTAAGTGGAATTAGTTCTAGGTAAAAAGTCAATCTCCTTCACCCAGTAGATAAAAAGACCTCACAATCCATTTTCCTTTTTTCTTTTTTTAATATTTATTTATTTGACAGACAGAGAGCATGCGAGAGGGAACACAACCAAGGGGAGCTGCAGAGGTAGTGGCAAAAGCAGGCTCCCCGCTCAGTGGGAGCCCAACGGGGGGCTTGATCCCTGGACCCTGGGATCATGACCTTAGCCAAAGGCAGTTGCTTAACCAACTGAGCCACCCAGGTGTCCCTCACAATCCATTTTCCACCTCACTTCCCATCTCTTTACCAAATTCATATACTTTACAGTTTGGATGATGGCAGTGCCAGGAGCATATTATCTAAAATACAAACAGGAGATAGAAAAGCCAATATGCTCTCTAATGGGAATACAAGTAAACTGATATACCTGAACTTAAGTGTTAGTTAACCTTTCAGTCAGGTTAACTGATCATTGAACTGTTTGCAGATCTGATTAATACATATTATGCTATTGATATACAACATTTAGCTATAAGTATAGTAACCTAAATATAAAATTGCATGTAAAACTTACAGTCACTCTGGGAAATGATATGTGATTCAATTAACTAGATGAATAAAGACATACCCTCATTTAATAATGACAATAATCAACTTATATTAGGAAACTGATGATGAAGATAATTGTATTTATTGAGAACATTCTCTATGAAGAACTCTTTTAAGCACTTCATACTGTAAAAGAAGATTTCAAAATGGAGTGAGCAAACCGAGCTAAGAGTCTCTTAAAATAAGGTAAGGAGGCCATTCAGGAGGAGGATTTTATGCATATTCTCATAGGAAGAAACTAAATTTTTAAAAAATTTCAGCCTCAACTGACAGAATGGAAGAAGATATTTGCAAATGACATATCAGATAAATGGCTAGTATCCAAAATCTATAAAGAACTTGTCAAACTCAACACCCAAAGAACAAGTTATCTAATCAAGAGATGGGCAGAGGACATGAACAGACATTTCTGCAAAGAAGACATCCAGATGGCCAAGAGACACATGAAAAAGTGCTCCACATCACTCAGCATCAGGGAAATACCAATCAAAACCACAATGAGATACCACCTCATTCCAGTCAGAATGGCTGAAATTAACAAGTCAGGAAACGACAGATGCTGGCGAGGATGCGGAAAAAGGGGAACCCTCCTATATTCTTGGTGGGAATGCAAGTTGATGCAGCCACTCTGGAAAACAGCATGGAGGTTCCTCAAAAAGTTGAAAATAGAGTTACCCTATGACCCAGCAATCACACTACTGGGTATTTACCCTAAAGATACAATGTAGTGATCTGAAGGGGCACGTGCACCTGAATGTTTGTTTATAGCAGCACGGTGCACAATAGCCAAACTATGGAAAGAACCTAGATGTCTATCAACAGATGAATGGATAAAGAAGATGTGGTATTATATATACCATGGAATACTATGCAGCCATCAAAAGAAATGAAATCTTGCCATTTGCAATGACGTGGATGGAACTAGAGGGTATTATGCTGAGCGAAGTAAGTCAATCAGAGGAAGACAATTATCATATGATCTCTCTGATACAAGGAATTTGAGAGGTAGAGTAGGGGGTTTGGGGGATAGTAGAGGAAAAAATGAAACAAGATGGGATCGGGAGGGAGACAAACCATAAGAGACTCTTAATCTCACAAAACAAACTGAGGGTTGCTGGGGGGTGGAGGTATGAAGAGGGTGGTTGGGTTATGGACATTGGGGAGGGTATGTGTCATGGTGAGTGCTGTGAAGTACGTAAGCCTGACGATTCACAGACCTATACCCCTGGGGCAAATAATACATTATATTAATAAAATAAAATAATTAGAAAAAAAATTTTTTCAGCCAGCTGTTTCTGGATCTAACTTCCTCCTCACCAGGACACCTAAACTGTTCACATTCTATACTTCAAAAGGAACCAATGAGATTTGTATTTTGGCAAGTTTCAATACTTCATATGCATATTAAATTAACTCAAGCCAGTTAACCTAGTTTCAATCAGTTCTGCACAGAGGACCTAAATGAGAATGGCACTCATTAGCTTTTACCTTTATAATTCTGCCTCCTCTCTGTCTCCCTCAAAACACAATTCAGGTTTCTACCTGAATCTGTCTCCCAAGATCCAATTCTAATTGCCCAGATTAGTATCTGTTTGTTTAAATTTTCAGTCAATTCCTTCTTGGTTGACAACATGTATACATTTAATCTCATTGTTTTTCTAAGTTAACAGAAGATGAGGATTAGTGAAAGCTAGGGACTCATGGGATATTGACCTTTGGTTTGCCTGTTCTCACAATAAATATCAGCCAAAGCCCAATATTCCTGAAAACTTTGTATTCTGCAAAACCACACAGATAAAAATAACAGAGCTCAAGAGAAAAGCAGTGTTAGAAACCAGTCTACATAAAATTGGTGCAGCTTGTAACCAGAGAACAACCACCAGGCAGTCCCTCAGAAGGTAAGTTAGATAGCCCTAGTAGGTCTATAGGTTGCCTCAGGGGATATTAAAAATGCAGAGACCACAGAGCAGAAATATTGGCTTGAGAATGTCAAGACTATGAAGATGGAAATGAATCCAACTCCAGGCTGAAGAAGCTGAGGTTAAAACAGGTAAGGGAAGAAGGGTAACTTGCCTCCAGCCTGGAGTCTAATGGTGAGAGTCAAGGAGGGACCCTAGGGTGCAGCCTCTCATTTTAAACTTCCTTAAAATAGGGGTGCCTGGGTGGCTCAGTGGGTTAAGCCACTGCCTTCAGCTCGGGTCATGGTCTCAGGGTCATGGGATCGAGTCCCGCGTCGGGCTCTCTGCTCGGCAGGGAGCCTGCTTCCCTCTCTTTCTCTCTCTCTGCCTGCCTCTCCATCTACTGTCAAATAAATAAATAAAATCTTTAAAAAAAAAAAAATAAACTTCCTTAAAATAGAACTGAAAAGGCAGTTGCCTATGCACTAACAAAGCTTTTCCCCTTGCTGAACGCTGTAATACTACTGCTATTCTAATTCCTTGTACCTAGGAAAAAAATTGTGAACAATGTAATGTCTATTTTACATTACTAATCATTCCCTAATTTCTCAATTGCATATGATTTCATTGATGTTTTGGAAATGTATTTTAGCAGTATAGGCTGTATTCAGAAATATGTTAGGGTTGTTCTGTTGTCTCCAGAGCAGTAAGCTAAAGGTTTAAAAGCCATAAAAATCCCCTAAGAGTAGGGGCGCCTGGGTGGCTCAGTGGGTTAAAGCCTCTGCCTTTGGCTCAGGTCATGATCCCAGAACCCTGGGATCAAGCCCTGCATTGGGCTCTCTGCCCAGTGGGGAGCCTGCTTCTTCTCTCTCTGCCTGCCTCTCTGCCTGCTTGTGATCTCTCTCTGTCAAATAAATAAATAAAATCTTAAAAAAAAAAATCCCCTAAGAGTAGCTAAAGGATTCTTTACATACTTAATGGATATTTATTCCATGTAGCCAGGAGCAATAGCTGTGTTTCTCTGTGAAGTCTGGGAGACTCAACAAATTGTACTTTCAGCTTAAAATACACTGTGCAGTCTCCTGTTTTCTTTTCTTTTCTTTTTTTTTTTTTTTAAAGATTTTATTCGTTTATTTGACAAACAGAGATCAATAGTAGGCAGAGAGGCAGGCAGAGAGAGAGAAAGGAGGAAGCAGGCTCCCCGCAGAGCAGAGAGCCTGATGTGGGGCTTGATCCCAAGACCAAAGGCAGAGGCTTTAACCCACTGAGCCACCCAGGCGCCCCAGTCTCCTGTTTTCTATAGACAATTCCATAAGATATTTCTATGTGCAGATATTTTATAGCTTTTAACTGTGTCTGATGAAGGCTTTCCATGATTCATGATGATTCCATTCTGGAGATGAGAAACAAATTGAAAGATGGAATGCCAATTTTGTTTTTAAAAATCCTGCTAGGAGCGCCTGGGTGGCTCAGTGGGTTAAGCCTCTGCCTTCGGCTCAGGTCATGATCTCAGGGTCCTGGGATAGAGCCCCGCATGGGGTTCTCTGCTTGGCAGGGAGCCTGCGTCCCCCTACCTCTTCTGCCTGCCTCTCTGCCTACTTGTTATCTCTGTCAAATAAATAAATAAAATCTTTTATAAAAAAAAGTCCTGCTTATTGGGGCACCTGGGTGGCTCGGTTGGCTAAGTGTCTGCCTTCAGCTCAGGTCATAATCCCAGGGTCCTGGGGTCAGGTCCCACATTGCCCACATAAGTCTCCTTACTCAGTGGGAAGCCTGCTTCTCTCTCTCCCTCTGCTGCCTCCCAATGCTTGTGCTCTCTTGCTCTCTCTGCCAAATAAATAAAAAATCTTTAAAAAACACCACTTACTTTGTTTTGTCACAATGATACAAAACACATATATATCCACCAATGTGAGCCTCTCAAAGTTGTATATTCCTTGAATCTTTTTCTCCACATTCCTAGGACTTTTTATATGTATGATTAGGATGAAAAGAAGGGTGGTTCCCTTCAATCTATCAACTCCAATGCTACAACTCTAAAGGTTACTGTTTCTTTAGAAAAGTAGTCTAGCTCCAGGCCAAAATCCCACACTGTACCTTTCAGGCCCAAACCAGATGATTAGAAAGGCTTTGCCTAGAAAGCCTCATGGGGGAAAGTTGCTTTCCTACATCAGTCTTGGAATTCAGTCTATGCACTGCACTCTCTGGAGGGAGTTGCTGTCAAGAACTCAGCCCCCCTTATCCCTCCCTTTCCTTGCAACACCCAGGCCAGCATTACTAGTCCAGGTGCCTCCATCCTGAGGCCTCTTTATTGGGGTGACCCTGACTGAGGGACTTGCCACTTCTCCTTATGGGGTGGGGGCAGTCTTAACTAACCTACTTTTCTCCACTCTGAGGAAGTATTTTCCACTCCCAGGCCTGCACTAGGTCCATGAAACAGCAGGAGTCTTTTGTGTAGGGCTCCTAGGCAGTGAGATGTTTCCTCCTACCAGTGCTGCATGTCATTCACTGACCCTTCCCTTGTGCCATTCCACAGAGAAAAATCGAATACTAAAAATGGAATACTTTTTGGCTGCTTATACTGTTGTAGTAAGTGAATAAAGCCATGATTGTTTATTTCAGTTTGGTTCACTGTCCTAACCACCTTACCATACATCAACTCAACACTAGAGTGACAGGATTATGATTCTGTTTTTGCCTACCAAATATAAATATCACTGAAATTAAATGAGATTAGTGTAGTACCTTTTTTTTTTTAACTGGCAGACCTATTTGATCACCTCCTAATAATCAACCCGTTTTTATATTAATTCAAACAAGAAAGTTCATTTTTTCCATGTCAAATAGACTCATTTGATAGTGAAGGTGGTTGGTGGAAAGGCAACCAATCTAAAGAAAAAAAATTGAATTCTCTCGGGTTCTAAATGGGAGAGAGAGAGCCTTTTCCCTCCTCTTCTTGTAGCATTTTCTTTGGAAAACTTGCAGTTGTAAATCTTTCTCTATGTCTTTGAGAAGTATATAAATCTTTCTAAGATTTAAATAAGCCTCTTGCCAAGTTACATCCCAGGAATGTCTTTCTTTGTAGGAGCCTTTGAACCACATTTTGAAATGTAGGTATCTCTCTGCGGCAGTTTAGTCTAGGCTCCTGGCTCTAGGCTGTACCTTGCTGCTTATCATAAAAAAACATGGGAAGCTTTACTTTTCCTTAGGATAAAGACAAAATTCATGTACAATATATGTAATCAATTGTACATGCCTGGCTATATAAAAGAATGAGATTTCTTTCTGGCTTTGTAATCGCTTCAGCAGACTGCCTATAATGTACATCACAGTCTGGCTGGATGTTAATCAGTAATAAAACTTTTTTTCTATATATATGGAGAGGATTCACTGGACTGACAGGATATTTTTAGTTATTTGCCCAACATTTAGTTCTTGAATTCTCTAACATTTACGTTCTTTAAAGAGAACACAGTAGTTCTTTAAAAATTATTTTGTCTCTGCCATTGCAGAAAATAAAAATTTGAGAAATTTTACCTTAAAAAAATGTTTTTCATCAGGTGTTTTGTTGGTTCTAATTAGTATGATGACTAAGAGTTTGAGCTTTGGAGTCAGAATGACTGGGTACAGATCTAATTTCTTTCCAAGTTCTTCCACATACCATCTGTGTGATGTAGGCAATTTATCTAACATTCCTAATTCCCTGTTTCACATCTAGATTCTACAAAACTTCCAAACCTAAAAAAAAAAAATTATTAATTTTTTAAATTCCAAATTTAAATTTCTAAAGCACAATTAATTTCTTCAAAATTCAATAGAAAAATGCAGCAGGGATTAATCCTAAATCATAATTTTAAAGGCTAATCATGAAAAGTCAATCTAAAGACAACCCAAAATGAACAACAAAGACATATACAGTCAATTCTTGTTATTTGTGGTAGTTATGTTCTATAAAGTCACCATAATCACTGAATTAGCAAAGACTGAGCCATTGCTCCCAGGGTTAATACCGAGTTGGCTTCCTACATGCAGCTGGTGACACTTCCCTCAACTGATCAATATATAAACTTGTTTTATGTGTGTCCATGTTTAAAAACACCTTATTTGATATTGTTATTCATTAACATTGAACTCAAAACTAATAGCACTAAAACTCATGCCTATATGGCATTTATCTAGCACATGTATTTTCTCTATAAGCCATATCACAGCCTTCTTCCCACCCAGGAAAGGACACTAGACTATGCTTAGTGGCCATAATGAAGAAATCACCAAAAAAAGTGCAAAAATACAAAGAAACAAGCAAAAAAGTGGTACTATGAAAACAACAAGGATGCTTGTTCAGAGTTAAAAGAACTGAAACAAGAGGACAGAGCATCACCTTGTTCAACAGCAGGAAATGTGTATTGGGGCATGTCCTCTCATGATCATGAAAGTGCTACAACAACTGATTTGAGGGTTAAAAATAAATTTTAGCAGGTAGGCAAGTTCACAAATATGAAATCTATGAATAAAGAAGACTGACTACCTATCTCTATGTATACATAGGTGTACATACGTAAGTGTGTGTGTGTGTCTTCGCTAATATATTTGCCTTCAGGTGAGTAAAATTCCTTTGAAGAGGATCAGGACATGTCACTCCACAATATGTCATTTGACATATGAAATGTTTTAAGTCAAAGGACTTTGAGACATGGCAGGTACAGGAGAGACTCTCTGACCTCCTCCTCTCCTAAGCAGATCTTAAGACCCTCATGTAATAGGGGCCCTCCAATACAGCTAAAGGAGCATTTTTATCTCTGCAGACAGAGGAACTCCAAGAAAGAATCTGAGTTCCCCCCAGTATACTTAGCTCATGCCCTTTTGTCCTATCATGTTTTTCTACAACTTCCCACTCTTCAACAGAAGTACTTTAAGAAGGTGGTTCAGGCTTAACTAGGCTTAACTGTTTATTTAGGCCTTCATTTCCTTATGAATACCTTCATATAGTCACATATAACATCTATCATCTATCCACACCTCCTCTTCTTACCTCCCTACATCCTCCTTTTCCCAATTGCTTCTCAATCAATTTTCCTATCTCATTTAGACATGAAGAACTATCTAGTTATTCAGGCTTAAAACATAGAGGAATCTTGATTTTACCCCCCTGAGCTGCTATATCCAATCCATCACCAAGTCCCATCAGCTCTACCTCCAATATTCCAAAGACTTCTCACCTCTGCCACTACTGCCCCTTGTGACCATGTCACCTCTTGTCCAAACTCACACAATAGCAACTCTCATACTATTTCACACTTAGTACTTACACTACATCAGAATGGTCTTATTTATTTTTTTCATTGTCCTTCTCCCCTCATGTAATCTCTATGAGGGCAGGGACCATTTCTATTTGGCTAATCACGCAATTTCAGTACCCAAAGTGCCAAGCAAATAGTAGGAAGTACTAAAGATACCCAAAATATTAAGGAAAAAGTAGGAAGGGAAAAAAATTAAGTGAACTAATGAATGCAACCTTTCCAAACCTTCCATTTTTCTTTTCTTTTTTAGTTCTCTTTCTATACTATCTTAATTTAACTCAGTATGTTAAACCTTGGATGTCCAGAATATTTGCCTTTCACTGTGGCATGTGTTGCCATGGGAAGGAAGAAACATAGTTGTCAATGAAAATTGAAATAACTTAGGCTAATACAACTGACTTAATACAGCTAATGCATATATTAACTAATACAGTTTTCAAAATATCTCCTCCCAGTGCTCCCTACACTACCTCTTCTGGTCCCACTCCCTTCAATGAAAGAGAACACCTGGATAATCTTCAGAAAATACTACCACTATTTAGGACCAACTTTTTCAAACTCCTCTGAGACTGTGCCTTTCAAAATCAAGAAAAGCACAAATAAGTACTTTTATGTGAATGTGAATGGCTGTGAATGGTTCACTGCATTCATTCTAATACTTTTAAAGTGTGATGAGGCTGTGTATTATTCAGGTCACAACTAGCACCAAGAAAAATTGGGGGCTTGTCATGTCTAATTTCAATGATTCACTTGCAATTCCGCTATGGTTTCCAAAGACAATTTTCTAGTTAAAATCTTTGCCCTTATTACATCAGATAAATGCCCTTTTTTGTTCTTAAGATAAATATATAGACGAATCCAACACAGTAGAAACTGTTTTTAAACTCTAGAACCAGAAATACCTTTTATGTCATTTCCCCCACTTCAGTCTGGTAATTTCAAACAAAGGCCACTATGAGGAAAGCATGAAGTAAACTTACAGGTAATAAAAATAATAAGATACTAAACTATAATGAATCTGTAACTTTGGTAAAATATAATTACTTGATGTTTTTCTTAAGGGCTTTCTCCAGTTTCTTCACCTGTTGTTTATAAAGTCTTAATTCATGCTGTGTGGGCCTGTAGAAAATAAATCACATTAAGCACATTCAGTTTATTGAATAAAACCATAAATATATTTCATCATGTTATTTGTCACAAATGCTTATTAAAAATCTTAAAATATTCCATGACTGCCAGTGAGGTGTTTATTGGCCACTGAATTTCTCCTTCCATGTATTTCCTGTTCAAAACTTTTTACCCATTTGGTTTGTTGTCAATCTGTTACTTGTTTTTATGGTGAAATATTTCAAATGTACAGACAAGAAGAGAGAATAGTAAAATAAATAATGGTGTACCCACTACTCAGCTTCACCAAAGTTAAATATTGACAGATTTGTTTCAAATTTTAACTGAAACATTATACATATAGTTAAAACTCCACGTGTGTCCTGTTTAGTTAACCACTATCCCAAATTCACTGCTCATTATTCCCATGCATGGTTTAAAATTTTTACTACGTATTTATATAGACATAAACTTACACATTATGTGGTAGGTTTTTAAAAAATTTATATAAGTGGCTTCTACTTTAGGTATCAGTTTCCTCTCCATTTAAATATAATCCTTATGAGAACAAGTTATTTATTTTGGTCATTATATTATAACCGAGCATAGGACAGTATCTAACTTGTAAGAGGTATTCAACAAACACTTGTCAAATGAAGAAAATCTTAACAATGTTCATCCCTTGTTATTCCCTGCCAACATGCAGAACATCATCCTTTTGTGGTGGCATGCTATATATATATATATGTATATATGTATATATACATATATACATATATATATATACATATATATATATATATATATATATATACTCCTTTTTGTATGACATTTAAACTTTTTAGTTTTCTTTTCCTCTCATGACACAGAGGTAAGATATTAAGACATTCTAAAGAAGTTTGGGAATAGGAAACCTGCTGATATAAATCTGAATCTATTCTGCATTCCTACCCAGTTTTATCTTTTCCATGTGGGCTCCTATGTTCTCACTTCCCTTGCCTACCTACATGCGTTTTTGTTCCTTCCATCATATGAAATACAACTAACTAAAATGAGTGTAAAAAAGTATGACATTTCTAAGATTAGTTTCATGGTAAAGGAGCTGGAAAGATTCATTTAACACCCCAAATTCCAGTATGTGTTTACTTTCCAAAAGTTAAACAGAAATTACTTAAGTTTCTCTGACCTGGTTTCTAAATCTTTTTGGAGATTCAGCTTTTCACTTAAAAGTGCATCAATCTTGGATTTCGATTCCTTGAGTTGATTCTGTAATGACTTCAACACATTTCATAGAAAAATAGTTAACTTTCCTAGATTATTGTTTTACTTTATACAAAAAAGTAATTATTAGTCAAGTAGTCCCCATACCATTAGAAGGCCTTTATAAGTTGGTGAGGCATCCAAACTTCTATAGTCCTTTTCTTCTTCTGACAGACTTTCATTTTCTTTATATTGCCTGTGAAAAGATATGCAATGTGTACTTATGAAAAACCTATCTTCAAAGGAAAAAATACAGCTAACAAAAATCAACCCAATAAGTGTTTGATAACCTAAACATGAATTAAATTTAAGCCAAATTTCTTACTTGTTCTCAGAGAGAACGGTATTAGAACATACTACTACCCAGTATTACAGGACATTTCACAGTACAGTACAGTTCACTATCACCTTTAATTAAAACATAAGATCCATGTGGACTAAAACTTTATTTTGTTTACCATTGCATCTCACTGTCTAGAAGAGTATGGGGTAAAAAGGGGGTGAAAAAAACACTTCTTGAATGAATAAAGAAACAAAGCATACTGTTTTTACTTTCTAGTACTTTTAGGTCACCAAAAAACCTATACAAAAAAAAAATATATATATATAGAGAGAGAGTATGAGTGGATGAGACAACAGATTTAATAGTCCAGTTCAAGACTTGACACCATTAACCTGATGCTATTTGAATAGGTCAATCTCTCTGAATTTGTCTTCTGTCAGAGAAGTATCTATCACATCTACCTCACAGGACCAGTGTTAAAAGTAAATAAAAGATATTAAAGCACTTATGTCTAGGAAGTCAGAAGTGAACTTCAAAAATCACCTGCTTCCATTATCCAAGATCATTTTTAAAATTTCTAAAGAGAAAGATGGAATTAAACAAGGGAGCTTCACCTAACTACTAATTCACTGCAGAACCATTTTCCCTGTGTTAATTTTTCAAGTGTCTCTGACATCTCAGAAGAAAATGTGAGCCTAATAGGTTTCATTCCTATGTTACTTTCCTTGGCTCTTCAATCATATCCACCAAGTCAGGGAAATACTAACAGAAATAACTAGCAATATATTTCATGTAATCTATATTGATGTAGTAACACTGGGTAAAAAAAAAATAATAATAAATTACATAGCTGAAAACCCATCATATGAAAAGGTACTTTCCCTCTTTTTCAGAGATTATAGCACATTTGCAGTTTTCTAAGACTTCCAATTGGTTAACCCATGTATTCACATTTCTAATGCCTTGATTGCTGCTTCCTTTCCTTTCCGAGTTTGCTCATGTGTAAGGACAGAAAGTAATACCGGTTTGTAGTATGCAGAAACTCCCTTCACAAGTCCCTCTGGAAGTTTCCCCAAACCTGTGCCCTCAAATAGAGCCCCCAAATAGTGTACCATAGGTGTGCTGTGCAAAATAGCTATGGCAAGATATTCATCCTCCTCAGGCCTCAGGACAACTGGGCAGGGCTTAGGGTGGGCAGAGTTCTTGAACGAGGTGCTTCCAATTACAGTTCTGTATATACCCCCAATGAGGTATACAAACAGCAATATTTGTGTTTCATAGTGAGAAAAACGTCAGACAACACTGTGCTTGATAAATAAATGTTAAGCAGGGGCTTTTGCCCCATCTGTCTTCTTCCCTTGGTCTTGTTCCCCTAGCTCTACAGATACATACCTCCTTCTCCTGTGTTTCCTGTGAATCCTAAGTAGGCAAATCCCTCATTTTCTCTGTTTCAGCTCTTTTATTTCTCAACTGTTTCATCTCCTTTTCTTCAGTAATGTAATACTTAACAATTATGTCTTCTTTTTACACTACTCCCGCTCCTTCAGGTGATAATAATACCCTATTTATAGATCTCAAAATCCACCTTGAAGTTGCTACAATCGATCAAGTTCATACTCTTAGAAAGGAGACTACTGGAGTCTACAAGGTCAGTGAACCCTGAAAAACCCTCTCCTTTGGAGAATTTTCATTGCAGCAAAGTATAAATGACTTCTAATTTTTTCCATCTGTAGGATTATTTATACTGCAGCTCCAATTTTCTTCCTATCTCCTTCTCCCTTAATGAGAGACTTTCAAGCCAAATATCTGGTCTGAGCAAGGTTTTTATAAGCCAAACTATCCCACTTCAGCTCAGTGATGACAGGATTGCTAAGTGAAAAGGGAATTCCTTTCCACCAAGCTTCTCATTACTCAACCCTGGATTTTTTTTTTTTAAGATTTTATTTATTTATTTGATAGAGATCACAAGCAGGCAGAGAGGCAGGCAGAAGGAGGAAGGGAAGCAGGCTACCCACTGAGCAGAGAGCCTGATGTGAGGCTTGATCCCAGGACCCTGGGATCATGACCTGAGCAGAAGGCAGAGGCTTTAACCCACTGAGCCACCCAGGTGCCCCTCAACCCTGGATTTTTACTACAAATTCTTGATAACCAAATTCAACACTCCCCAAAATGGACTTAATCCTTCTATCATTTCCAGTCAGAGAACCCCAGTTTGCACCTCAGAAGCAACTTCTCATACTATATCCCACATGACAGATTTTAAATGATGGCTATGCTAACTCTTCTCTTACTAAAAATCCCAAACTCTCATCATGTATCAAGTCAGCAATCAGCAAGCTGCTGCCTGTGGGCTACATGCAGGCTGTGGATTTTTGTAATTAGATTTTTACAGAATACAGCCCTGCCAATTCATTTACTTATCATCTGTGGCTGGCTTTGTGCTACAAGAGTAAGGCTGAAGAGTTGTGAGACTATACAGCCTAAAATGTCTATAATATTCACTGTCTGGCCCATTACAGAATAGTTTGCAAACACCTAAATCTAGATTAGAATCTACTACAGACATGGCCCAAAGGTTGCAACTGATATTCA
Source organism: Mustela erminea (assembly GCF_009829155.1). Classification (NCBI taxonomy): domain Eukaryota; kingdom Metazoa; phylum Chordata; class Mammalia; order Carnivora; family Mustelidae; genus Mustela; species Mustela erminea. The sequence goes on from NC_045614.1 coordinate 95,778,019, forward strand.
GTTTGGACCATATAATATTTTTGCTTTTTTTTTTTTTTTAAATTTTAATGACTACAGTTGACAATACAGTGTCATATTAGTTTCAGGTGTATAACACAGTGATTCAGCTTCTCTGTAAATTTATGCTCACAGTGTAGCTACCGTCTATCATCATACACTATTACAATGTCATTGACTATATTCCCTACACCTTCCCTATTATTTACATGACTTACTCATTCCATAACTGGAAGTCTCCTCTCCCTCTCTCCTTACCCATTATGGCCATCTCCCACTCCCCTTCTCTCTGACAACCAACAGTTTATTCCCTGTGGACCATACAATATTTTTAAAATCACTAAGTTAATTGTGAATATTAAAAATCTTATTTATAAATCTCGAAAAACAAGCAAATCTAGCCACACTGAATTCACATTCTTACAAGGTATCGACTGGCTAGAATGTGTAATGGACCAGTTCAGACAGATGGTATACAGCTGTCCAATTTGCCACAGTCCTCACCTAGCCTGCTTCACTCACTTTCATTATTTTCTTGATTATGTAAGCTTAAGTTTGCAACCTCTCAAGCCATTAAATTCTTCATTTTCCTTCTCTTTACTCTTACACACTATGACTATCCGTTTTAGTGTCAAGTTGGCGAGGCTATGGTGCCTAGCTGTTCAAACGCCAGTCTAATTATTGCTATAAGGTATTTTTTAGACATGATTAACATTTAAATCAACAGACTTTAAGTAAAGGAGAACCTCTCCTAATGTGAGTAGGCCTCATGCAATTAAAGGCCTTAAGAACAAACACTGAGACCCACAAAAAGGAACTCTTCCCTGGTTCTCTAGCCTGCAGGCCTACCTCACAATCACATGAACCAATTCCTTTATATTAAATGTTTTCCTCTCTATAGAAATGTATATCCTATTGGTTCTGTTTCTCTTAAGAATGCTGACTAATCTATATATCTATAACCTCATCACCCAATTTTTCTGTATTAAAGGAAAAAGTGCCTTCTTCTTTCCAAGGCAAATGATTGCCTTCTCATTCATTTACAGCCTATTTGGTCAAGTATATGAAAGACTGCTCTCTATAGATTACATCTACCTATAACATACCAACAAATCCCCTGAACTCCAGCCAAACTGGTTTAATCACAGTGCCATAAAAAAATTCTATGCTTTTATATCTATGAACTTTTGCTCAAAATGACTACCTTTTTTGCCTTCCTACTTTTTCAAATTTTACTTACCTTTCAAGCTCAAGCAAACCCTCATCTGCTTTGTAAAGGCTTCTCTGTTCATTCCATCCAAACTGTTTGTTCTTGTTCTAAACTCCTACCTATACTGTCTGCACAATTTTTAATAATTACACTATAATGACATTATGTGTATTAGTGTTTTTAATCTATTATTTTTCTTAATTATTAATGTGTTTACATTTTACCTCCCTTACTAAATTGTAAAGTCTTAGAAGGGAAGAACCACATCCAAAACTTTGTCTTATCTCTATAGAATCTAACACCATGCCTATCATCTAAAAGACACAGTTTCATTTGGAATCAGGAGGTCTCTGAAGTTGCTTGATAGAATGCTACTTTCTGAACAGAATGAAACAAGGAATTGCTCTATCAGTAGTTGTTCTCTTCTTGTCTTCCTTTCTCCCTTTTTCACTTCCTTCTCCCCAACATTCTGACTTTTTGTTGGTTGGTTGGTTGTTTTTTTTGTTTGGTTTTGTTTTGTTTTTAGAGTCCCCAGGGTGCTACAAGGGATCAGCAACCGGCACAGCTCTGCCACTGGTCCTGCTGTGTTTCTGGAAAGTCATTATTCTAGGGGAGAGAATACAAGAATGTACACCTGACAAAAATGGGGAATTTATCTGCATTGTTTATTATGGTATCCTAAGTACCTAAGACAACATGGCATGAGGTAGGTGCTCAAAAATATTTGTTAAAAGAATTATCCCATCTAGGGGCGCCTGGGTGGCTCAGTGGGTTAAAGCCTCTGCCTTCGGCTAGGTCGTAATCCCAGGGTCCTGGGATCGAGCCCCACATCGGGCTCTCTGCTCGACAGGGAGCCTGCTTCCCTTTCTCTCTCTTTCTGCCTGCCTCTCTGCCTAACTTGTGATCTGTCAAATAAATAAATAAATCTTTAAAAAAAAAAAATTATCCCATCTATAAACAATGAAACAAAATAGCTGTTTTAATGACCTGAAAGTAGTTGAGATTATTTGGCCTTAGATATCCCTCAGTTATTTTAGATTAGTCAAAGACCATTATCTTTAATTATTTGCACTTCGGTAGGCAGCTAGTATAATCCTATGCACTCTGTGGATATACTTAGTAACTGTCCAGTAGCTAAATGACAACAGTAGAACAAATTATAATGCTGTGACAAATATTTTAAAATAAATGCAATACATTTTGTTATTAAATATAAATATTTTAAAATAAATGCAACAATACATTTAAACATAAAAAGTAAAACAGTCTTCAAAATCGTTACAAAAATAAAAAAATTCATAGTTATGTATTAGGTAGATTTCCAAAGCATAGTTAAAGTTTCAGAGGACTATAAAAACTTTTGGTGTGATTCATGACTGGGTAATTAACTTTAAAAATTGTAAACAGGATTAGTCTTACCTTTGTTTATGCAATTTCCTTATTTTACATTCATAGTAATCAATTAGGCAAAGCAACCTAGAAAACAGAAGATAAACTAAATATTTAAAATGTGATATTGGATCATTTACTATACCATTCTCTTTACATAATTTCAAATTACAGCAATAAAGGATAAATGTTATTTAGTAAGTTTATAAAAAAATTTAAGTGATTTTTGTCAGAAGTATTCTACTAAGCCATATATTTTTAAATTTTGATGTATAGATTTTAAAATAATCACTAACATTTTATCAATATATTAAATGAATATCTCCTTTGTCCTAGCAGTTCTATCTCTAGCAACTGCTTCCACAGAAATATTTTCTCAAACTTGTAACTCAAAATGAACAAAGTTGTTCACTGCACCATTATTTACAAGAGTGAAAACCCAGAAACATTCTAAAAGTTATTCAATAAGAGTAAAGTAAAATAAATAATGACACATCCACTCTCTGGAAATGACACAATAAGAGAAAAGTAAAATAAATACTGACACATCCACTCAAATAATGTACGTAAATTTGTACGTCCTAATAAAAATTATAAGGAAGAAAAGTAATGTTGCATAGCCAAATGTAGAGTATTACTCCATTTTTTTTTTTAAGACTTTATGTATTTGACAGAGTAGGTGAGCACAAGCAGGGGGACCTGCAGAGAGAGAGAGAGAAGCAGGTTCCCTGGGGCTCAACGTGGGGCTCGAGCCTAAGGCCCTGGGATCCCAACCCAAGCCAAAGGCAATTGCTTAACCAACTGAGCCACCCAGGTGCCTCTCCACTTTTGTTTTGAAAAGAAATAATTGTATGTGAAGTTGTATTTGTATTGAATAAAAACTCTGTGAATTCCTAACTGGGGAACAGTAACATAACTTAAGGGAAAATCTTAGTTGTCACATTGACTGGTTGGGGAGGGTGCAAGATGTTAAAAATTTGTCAAAAAACTGACACAATGAACCATCCCGCCCAAAATGCCAATGGCACTCCTGTTGTTAAACACTAGGAAAGATACAAACCAAACTATTAAAAGTGATTATCTCTGGAATATGGAAATCAGGAGGGGTAAGCAGATAAATTTTACTTAACACACTTTTGTACTGTTTGAACTTTTATAAACAGGTACTGCTTTTGTAATTTTAAAAAATCCTCAAAGGAAAAAATAACACTATGTTTTCATATATTATTCTTTTTTTTTTTTAAAGATTTTATTTATTTATTTGACAGACAGAGATCACAAGTAGGCAGAGAAGCAGGCAAAGAGAGGGGGGTAAGCAGTCTCCCCACTGAGCAGAGAGCCAGATGCGGGGGCTCTATCCCAGGACCCTGAGATCATGACCTGAGCCAAAGGCAGAGGCTTTAACCCACTGAGCCACCCAGGCGCCCCACATGTTATTCTTCTTAAAGCAAGATTTTATACTATTTCCCCATCTTGGGAAACTTAATTATTTTTTTCAGAGCTAATTCAACCAATTGTGCTTGAAATATATCAACTTTCTGGATTATTCTTTCTTCATCTCAACACATATAAGCTCCCATATTATCCTGTAAAAATGCTTTAATTTCCTTTATATTAAATTAAAATCCTTTAATTTCCTTTATATCCTTCACAAACCCTCCCCCCCCCCTTACTCCCCACCGCCTTACACTACCATTTCATCTCTATCTTTTCCTTCACAGCAAACTTCATTCATTCTGTTACTGGATACCTTCAATAAACTTTTAGAGATGACATAATTGTGTGTCACACTGGGAATTCTGAGCAAGACAGTGAGAAGGCAAACACTGATGAGGAAGCATGTAACACTTCTTATCACCTCCTTCCTGAAATACTTTTGTTCCTCAGTTATCCTGGACGTTAACTCCTCTTCTGCCTACTTTCTTCCTTTATCTGAAATTTTGGAAGTTCTCTGGAGTTTGGCCCTTCTAACTGCTGGCCTGGTATCTCTACATGGCTGACAAAGGTACCTAAGCACATGTCCATAAATGAATTAATCATCTTCCAACCCTCTTCCCCAAACCTAGCTTGAAATATGGCTATCTTTGACTTCTGTCCTTCTTTCAGGATCTACAGCCAGTTAGTCTCGACAATTCCTGTCTATCTTTCCAGTAGCTCTCCTTTCTTTTGGCCCTACTTAATGCAGGCCTTTGCAATCTCCAATCTTGGCTATTACAAGTGATTATTAACTTGTCTTTCTGTCTCTGGGTTTTTTTCTTTGATCAGAAATTGCCTGGGTGGGGCGCCTGGGTGGCTCCGTGGGTTAAGCCTCTGCCTTCAGCTCAGGTCATGATCTCAGGGTCCTGGGATAGAGCCCCCGCATCTGGCTCTCTGCTCAGTGGGGAGACTGCTTACCCCCCTCTCTCTGCCTGCTTCTCTGCCTACTTGTGATCCTCTCTCTCTGTCAAATAAATAAATAAAATATTTTTTAAAAAAAGAAAAAGCAAAAGAAATTGCCTGGGTGGCTCAGTGGGTTAGGCCTCTGCCTTCCGCTCGGGTTATGATCTCGGGGTCCTGGGACTGAATCCCAAGTTGGGCTCGCTGCTCAGCAGGGAGACTGCTTCCTACCCCACCCCACCCCGCCTGCCTCTCTGCCTACTTGTGATCTTTCTCTGTGTGTCAAATACATAAATAAAATCTTTATTTTTTTTTTTAATTTTTATTTATTTGACAGAGAGAGATCACAAGTAGGCAGAGAGGCAGGCAGAGAGAGAGAGAGGAGGAAGCAGGCTCCCTGCCGAGCAGAGAGCCCGATGCGGGACTCGATCCCAGGACCCTGAGATCATGACCTGAGCCGAAGGCAGCGGCTTAACCCACTGAGCCACCCAGGCGCCCCATAAATAAAATCTTAAAAAAAAAAAAAAAAAAAGAAGAAGAAATTCAGTGGCGGGGGGGGGGGGGGGGGCGGGGCTGGTATATAGTAAGCAGAACCCAAACTCTTCAGCCTGTAGGTTAAGCCCTTCAAAGTCCCAGCACACCTTTCTTTCCATATCGTCTCCTAAAATCTCCTAAAACACTTACCATCATCATCATGTGCACCCTATGTTCCAAAACTCTTTTTTACTACTTAGACTATTCTCAAATATATTCAGTTTTCCTGTCACTATATTACTCTAACTAAAATACCTTTCCCTCACCTCTGCCTATTAAAATTCTATAGTTCCTAATAATCTAGTTTATAAGTTATCTCCTTCATGAAGACTTTTTGGTCATCTCCATATCCCTCAAAGTAAATGAATCTCCCCTTCTGTCATGCCCACTTATTATCCTATTTGCCCCATTATTATAGCACATACCACTATCTGCCTTGTATTTTACTTGCCTCAGTGTGTGTCTATCTACCCAGTTAGACTATCAGATCCATATATGGCAGGAAACATGGTTTTACTCAACCGTGTATGTTTTATATTGTTCTTCCCAGTGCCTTTGTAACTTTTAACAATAGCTGCAGTGGTTACAACTCATGTATTTCTAATAATGTTAATTCACAATTTTTAAGTTCTGTGTCTCAAACTGAAAATTAGCTATATTAAAAGTCAAATAGAGAGGGGCACCTGGGTGGCTCAGTGGGTTAAGGCCTCTGCCTTCGGCTCAGGTCATGATCCCGGGATCCTGGTATTGAGCCCTGCATTGGGCTCTCTGCTCAGTGGGGAGCCTGCTCCCCACCCCCCGCCCCACTCTGCCTGCCTCTCTGCCTACTTGTGATCTCCCTCTGTCAAATAAATAAATAAACTATTAAAAAAAAATCAAATAGAGAATCTCTAGGTCATCAGACGAATTCACATCTAAATTAGCTTGACTTCATATGGTACATAAGTTCTCTCAATGCTTCTCTTTTACGGACTGTCTGACTCACTCAGATTGGCTGGTTTTTATACCTGTTTTCATTCCCCTTCCTCCATCTCTCTTACTCTCTTATTTATCCCACTGTAACTGTCTCTCCTTTTTCTTCTTTTTGTTCTTCTTTACTCTTATATTTTCCCCTCTGCTTCTCTTTTTGAAATTTATTCACATCTATCTCTATTTTTATGGTATTTTAATTGTAATTTTTAGATTTTTGTCCTTGTTCTTTCCTTCAAAAAGATGAAAATTGGGGTGCCTGGGTGGCTCAGTGAGTTGGGCCTCTGCCTGCGGCTCAGGTCACGGTCTCAGGGTCCTGGGATAGAGCCCCGCCTTGGGCTCTCTGCTTAGCAGGAGCCTGCTTCCTTTCCTCTCTCTCTCTACCTGCCTCTCTGCCTAGTTGTGATCTCTGACAAATAAATAAACAAAATCTTTAAAAAAAAAAAAAGATGAAAATTACATGTGTGTATTCTTTCTTAAATAATTATCAAAATCTATAATCTTGTTTTTAGTTCCTATGAGACCTCATTTATTTTTATAATAAAACAGAAATACCTAGTTAGTAAAGATCCCCACTCCTACTATGTAAATACTTAGTTAGAATGTAATTAGCTTATACTATTAAGTGAAAAAAACATGGTGCTACTTTTTATACAAAAAGGGAAAATATGAATATAATATCCATACTGCTTGTATTTGATAAAAATAAAACTAAACATTTAAAATTACCTGTAATGGAAGGTAAGGAATAGAGCCAAGGGGACAGAAATGAAAACACAACTTTTCTGAATATAAATAATTAGTTTTGACTTTGGAATTGTATCAATGTCTTACATACTCAAAAATAAATGGAAAATAAAAAAGCAATCCCTAAATATTGAAAACAAATAGAAACCAACTTAACTGAACATTAATTTGGTGACACAAACATACAAAGGAATATTTCAAGATATTTTAGAAAACTGTATCTGCATTCTAGAAAATACTATTAATGTCAAAGATAACTGCAAAGAGATTTAAATTTCATAAAGTAGACTTATTGTTAGCAGTAATTCTGGTCAACTATTTTTATATGTTATATAATAAAGCAAATAAATAGTTACAGGATATTGTTCTTAGGAGTAAGGATTTCTAGTATAAACAGAAAGTTACAAATGTAGAATCAGAGTTTAAACAAAAATCCTGTAATGTTAACTTCAGCTGGAAAAAAATTAATGATTTGTTTCTTCCCAGAAATATACATAATTCCTTGTACTCTTCTAAAAAGTCCTAAATCAATGACAAAATAATAAACATTATATGCATGACAAGCAACCCCAATACCAAACTGTGGTCTCTAAAAACCACTCCTGACTTAAAAAAAAAAAAATCTAATTAATTAATCTTATATTTAATTTAGTTAATTTTAATTCTAAATGTTTAGTGTTAGCTTTAACAAATATCTGAATTCATCCCCCAAAAGAGCTCTGGGACAGAAAAAGAAAAAAAAAAAAGAAAGAAAAAGCACAGAATGTGCCTTCTGTCTAAAAGAAATCTAGTATCAATGAGGTTGGGTCAAAAGTGTATAATACTAGCATGAAGAAGAAGAATACTAGCATGAAGAAGTTCCAGGAGTTAATAACAACATCTGAAAAAAGAGAGGATAGTCACAAACAAACAAAAAATCGTATTGCTTATCAGTGGAAATCATAAGGGCATCAACTCCTTACTCCAAAGTGGGAATTAAAATGAAAAAACTGAGCAGTAATTCTACCTTCCCTGTAACAAACCACACAATGCAACCAAATAGCCCCTAGTCAATAGGAAAGGTTCTTTTTACAGAAGAATTCCATGGGGGAATGGGGGAAACAAAAGAATTGAAAAATCACCATCTTGCAAAATCATAGAAGGAACGATGGGGAATTCTATAGTGGAAGGATCAAGGATCAAGGATTTAACCCCCTGAACAATTTTAGCATCCTTAAGAGTAAGTCAACTGGACAATATGTGCCTCTTGACATGTTACAATTAGAAGCCTACATTACCACATATGAAATATTTTGCCAAAAATATTTTTTCTGAATTTAGTCCTAACTTCCAGTTTAGACACATAGAGGAGACAAAAGAATAAACTAAATGACAAAATAAGGAAGCAAAATATAGCATGAACTTCTCCAGGCCAAATGACCAGTTTCTTCCTTGGTGGAGCATGGAGGTGGGAAAGCAGAGAAGAGGGGGAGGAAGAAGACTCATCCAGTTTATAAGAGATATAACCATTCCCAAGAAAAAAATCTGTTTTAAAAACTGATAATAAATCTACATATCAATTTATGTAGGAAACATTACTGTCGATCCAAGATGGTATGAGGAACTCTTTTGCAGAGATAAGCAAACACTCTGTTTTGAGTGACAATCCGTTCTTCCTCCTCCTTTGTTAATCTATAAATATCCTTTTGCAAAGAAGCAATAGTCTCTTGTTGTTCCATTCGTTTTTTCTTATAGTGTTGACATTTTGCCTGTAAGAAAGTTTTCAAAAAAATATAATTATGATATGTACATCTAGGACATGGTGTCCTAACAATATTGTATAAAAAGCTGTCTTCACAGTTTCTATTGGGATGCTTCAGTTAAGAACTTCAAGAACTGTTTTTATTTTCTTTTATTTATTTATTTCTTGATTTTTTATTTTTTATAAACATATATTTTTATCCCCAGGGGTACAGGTCTGTGAATCGCCAGGTTTACACACTTCACAGCACTCACCAAAGCACATACCCTCCCCAATGTCCATAACCCCACCCCCCTTCTCCCAACCCCTTCTCCCCCCAGCAACCCTCAGTTTGTTTTGTGAGATTGAGAGTCACTTATGGTTTGTCTCCCTCCTAATCCCATTTTGTTTCATTGATTCTTCTCCTACCCACTTAAGCCCCCATGTTGCATCACCACTTCCTCACATCAGGGAGATCATATGATAGTTGTCTTTCTCCGCTTGACTTATTTCGCTAAGCATGATATGCTCTAGTTCTATCCATGTTGTCGCAAATGGCAAGATTTCATTTCTTTTGATGGCTGCATAGCATTCCATGGTGTATATATACCACATCTTCTTTATCCATTCATCTGTTGATGGACATCTAGGTTCTTTCCATAGTTTGGCTATTGTGGACATTGCTGCTATAAACATTCGGGTGCACGTGCCCCTTCGGATCACTACGTTTGTATCTTTAGGGTAAATACCCAGTAGTGCAATTGCTGGGTCATAGGGCAGTTCTATTTTCATATTTATTTATTTTTTTAAAGATTTTATTTATTTGACAGACAGAGATCATAAGCAGGCAGAGAGGCAGGCACAGAGAGAGGAGGAAGCAGGCTCCCTGTGTAGTGGGGCCTGATCCCAGGACCCTGAGATCATGACCCGAGCCGAAGGCAGAGGCTTTAACCCACTGAGCCACCCAGGTGCCCCAAGAACTGTTTTTAAATGGGTGCAAGCTCCAAGAACATTAATAAGCCATGAACACAAAAAATACAATGTAAAATAGGAAAAATTAGTTTATAATTAATCACATGCATTCAAGTTTTTATAATAAGTAAAGGAACTCCCTAAAACTGATATAATTTCGTGTATAGGTTTAGATGAAAATAATAATCAGGAAGGGATTTTAAGAATGTTAAAAAGAAACAAGATTAGAAACAAACTAAGGGTTTCAGAGGGGGGAGGGGTTGGGGAATGGGGAAGCCAGATGATGGGCATTAAGAAGGGACCATGTGATGATGAGCACTGGGTGTTATATGCAACTAATTAATCGTGGAACAGTACATCAAAAACTAATGATGTACTATATGCTGGCTAATGGAACATAATTTAAAAAAAAAAAGAAGTATAACATAAAAGAGAAGAAAAAAGAAATCTGATTTAAAATTCAGATTCTTTTTTTTTTTTTAAGATTTTATTTATTTATTTGAGAGAGAGAGAGAGACAGCAAGAGAAGAAGAGAAGTAACACAAGCAGGGGGAGTGGGAGAAGGAAAAGGAGACTTCTGGCCAAGCAGGGAGCCCACTGCGGAGCTCAATCCCAGAACCCTGGGATCATGACCTGAGCCAAAGGCAGAGGCTTTAACCCACTGAGCCACCCAGGCGCCCCTAAAATTCAGATTCTTAAGTGATCAATGATAATTCGGATTTCAGATGGCTTGATCAACTTAGGCAATCATGTAATATGGAAGACAGTAAACTCAGAGTAACTCCCTAATGAGGATTTATTATTAAGAAATAATATATACCCCAAGATTTATAAGGAATAAATAAATTATATATTATATTCTAAATATATATTTACATATAAATTTACATATAAATTATATATTCCTTATATTAGTATAAGGAATATAAATCTTGGACACTCTCTGGTCTTCAATGAAATATCACTGGCCTGGTGTTTCCTTTATTCCCTAGCTTCAATCCTTCAATGTCCCTTGAAAGCTCATTATCAAGAGCACCATCATTGTTGTTGTTGTTGTTGTTGTTGTTTTAAAGATTTTTATTTATTTATTTTACAGAGAGAGATCACAAGTAGGCAGAGAGGCAGGCAGAGAGAGAGGACAGGAAGCAGGCTCCCTGCCAAGCAGAGAGCCCAATGCGGGGCTCGATCCCAGGACCCCGGGATCATGACCTGAGCCAAAGGAGAGGTTTAACCCACTGAGCCACCCAGGCACCCCCATCATTGTTGTTTTTGATACACTTTTTATTAAGTTCAGTGAGAAACCCCATCCCCATCTAATCTCCATATAACTAAGACATATTATACTAAGTTATACTCCATATAACTAAGACATATTTTTAGAAGAGAATGCCTTGTCTAAGCACATGTTCACCTGCCCATAGTGACAAGTTACTGAGACTTAGATAACCACAAGGGGGAAAGGGGACTCGGCTTCTGATATCATAACAATTCCCAGTAACCAGTGATCATCTGCCTCAGCCCCAACTTGGAAGCCAGGTATTTGCTGTATAGCCAAGTGATGTGGGTCCCTATTACACCTGTAACTATACATTAGCCATAAAACCAGAATAATTTAGTTTTTCAAGGTTGCAGGAATAAGAGCAATATACAAGAATCTGTATCTCTCCTAAATTATTCTATGAAGCCAACATTACCCTGATACCAAGCCAGACATCACAATACAAAAGAACCACAAAACAATATCCCTTATAAACTCTAACGCAGATAATCCCTAACAAAATACTAGCAAACCAAATCCAGCAGCATATTAAAAGGACTGTACACCAGGACCAAGTGAGATTTATTCTTGGAATGCAAGAATGACTCAACATATGAAAAACAGGGGTGCCTGGGTGGCTCAGATGGTTAAACGTTTGCCTCTGGCTCAAGTCATGATTTCTAGGTCCTGGGATTAATCCTCATGTCAGGCTCCCAGCTCAGCTGGAGTCTGCTTCTCCCTCTCCTTCTTCCCCTGCTCATTCTCTCTTTCAAATGAATAAATAAAATCTTTTTTTAAAAAAAACTAAGAAAAATCTGTGTAGTACGCATTAACAAAATGAAGAAAAAGCACATGATCATCTCAATTGATACAGAAAAAGCATGTGACAACATCCAATACCTTTCATGAAAAAATGCTCAACAAACTAGGAATAAAAGGAAACAATCTAAACATAATAAAAGCCATTTACAAACACAGTGAACCTCATACTCAGTAGAGAAAGACTGAAAGCTTTTTCTCTAAGATCAGAAACAAGGTAAAGATGCTTGCACTTGCTATTCCACATAGTACTGAAGTCCTAGTCAGACTAATCAGCCAAGAAAAAGAACTAAAAAGCATCCATTTCGGAAGGAAGTAAAATTATGTTTGCAGATGATATGGTCTTATATGCAGAAAATCTAAAATGTCCACAAACAAAAAACAAAGCAAAATAAAAAACGAAAACAAAAAACATCAACCAAAAAAGTGTGAGAACTAATGAATGAATTCAGCAAAGTAGCAGTATATGAAACCAACACAGAAAAATGAATTGCATTTCTATACACTAACAATGAACAATCCAAAAGTGAAATTAAGAAAACAATTCCAGGGATGCCTGGGTGGCTCAAGCAGTTAAATGTCCAACTCTTGATTTCAGCTCAGGTCATGACCTCAGGGTTATAGGATCAAACCCCATGTTGGGCTCCATGCTCAACAAAAGTCTGCTTGAGATTCTCTCTCTCCCTCAGCCCCTACCCCCTTCACTCTCTATCTCTCTCAAAATAAGTAAATAAATATTTTTTAAGTGCATTTACAAAGCATCAAAAAGAATAAAATAGAAATAAACCAAGAAGTCAAGACACTTATACACTGAAAATTATAAAAGGCTGCTGAAGGAAAGTAAATAAGTCACAAATGAATGGAAAGACTCTCTGTTCACAGGAAGGAAGACTTAATATTGTTAAGAGGTCAATATTACCCAAAGTGATCTACAGATTCAATGAGACTCCTACCAAAATCCTAATGACTTTTTTTTTGCAGACACAGAAAAATCTGTCCTAAAAACAATCTTGAAAAGGAACAAAGTTAAAGCTCTCACACTTCTGATTTCAAAGCTTACGACAGAACTACAGTAATCAAAACAGTGTGATACTGAAATAGACAGATGTATATACTAATGGAGTAGAATAGAGAGCCCCAAAATAATCCTGTGGATATATGATCACACTATTTTCATCAAGGATACGAAGACCATTCAATAGGAAAAGAACAGGCTTTGTTCAACAAATAATGTTGGAAAACCGGGTATCTACATGCAAAAGAATTAAGGTGGACCCTTATCTAACACCATATTACAAAAAATTAATTTAAAATAGATCAAAGAGGGGCGCCTGGGTGGCTCAGCGGGTTAAGCCTCTGCCTTCAGCTCAGGTCATGATCCCAGGGTCCTGAGATCGAGCCCCACATCGGGCTCTCTGCTCCATGGGGAGCCTGCTTCCTCCTCTTTCTCTCTGCCTGCTTTTCTCCTTACTTGTGATTTCTGTCTGTCAAATAAATAAATAAAATCTTTAAAAAAATAAAATAAAATGGATCAAAGATCTAAATATATGAAATAAAACTTGAAAATTCTTAGAAGAAAGCATAAGACAACAGCTTCAGGACACTGGATTTAGCAATCATTTCTTGGATAGGACAAAAAAAGCACAAGCAAGAGAAAAAAAAAATAGACAAACTGGACTTCATCCAAATTTAAAACATTTGTGCATCAAAGGACACAATCAACAGAGTAAAAGGACAACCCACGGTAAGAGAGAAACTATTTTCAAATAATATATATGATAAGGGGTCAATATCCAGAGTAAATAACTCTGAAACAAAATCCAATTGAAAAACAAAATCCAATTGAAAAACAAGGAAAGGGGGGTGCCTGGGTGGCTCAGTGGGTTAAAGCCTCTGCCTTCGGCTCGCGTCATGATCTCAGGGTCCTGGGATCGAGCCCCACATCAGGCTCTCTGCTCAGCAGGGAGCCTGCTTCCTCCCTCTCTCTGCCTGCCTCTCTGCCTGCTTGTGATCTCTGTCTGCCAAATAAATAAATAAATAATTCTTTAAAAACAAACAAACAAACAAACAAGGAAAGGACTTGCATAGACATTTCTCTAAAGAACATACACAAATGACCAATAAGCACCTGAAAAGAATGCTCAACATCACTATCAGAAAGATGCAAATCAAAACCAGAATGAGGGGTGCCTGGGCGGCTCAGTGGGTTAAAGCCTCTGCCTCCCGTTCAGGTCATGATTCCAGGGTCCTGGGATTGGGCCCTGCATCCGGCTCTCAGCTCAGCAGGGAACCTGCTTCCTCCTCTCTCTTTGCCTGCCTCTCTGCCTACCTGTGATCTCCGTCTGTCAAATAAATAAATAAATAAAATCTTCAAAAAAAAAACCACACCAGAATGAAATAACTCTTCACACCCATTAGGACTATTACTACTGAAAACACAACAAAATAAAAAATAACAAGTGTTGGTAAGGATGTGGAGAAACTGAAACTTTAGTACATTGCTAGTGGAAATGTCAAATGGTGCAGCAACTCCAGAGAATATACTGCAGTTCCTCAAAAAAAAAATTAAACATAAAATTACCATATGACCAACAAATTCCACTTCGGATATACCAAAAGAACTGAAACCAGGGACTTGAATAGCCATTTGTATACACATGTTCATAGCAGTTCTATTCACAATAGCCAAAGGTGAAAACAATCTAAGCGTCTATTGATGGATGAATGGATAAACGAGATGTGGTATATGTACACAAAATAATGTTATTTGGCTTTAAAAAGAAAGGAAATTCCAACACATGCTACAACATGGATAAATATTGAAGACATTTTGCTAAAATGAAATAAGTCAGTCACAGGAGGACAAATATTGTATGATTCCACTTATATGAGACAAGGTATCTACAATAGTCAAATAACAAGACAGAAAGTAGAATGGTAGTTGCCAAGAGTTGCAGAGAGCAAAGAATGAAGAGTTACTGTTTAAAGAGGATGGAGTTTCAGTTTGGGAAGATGAAAAAAGTTCTGTTGATGGATGGTAAAGACAGATGCACAACATGAATGCACTTAATGCCACTGAAGAGTATACTTTTAAATGGTAAAGTTTATGTTAAGTATAATTTACAATAGAAAAAGGGGGAAATTCAATTTCTCTGTATATACTAGCAATGAACAGTAAGAAATTAAACAAAATTAAAGTATCTGGCTTCAGGTGAAAGAGCGTGTGACTCGATCTAGGGGTCATGAGTTTGAACCCCACAGTGAGTGTAGCAATTAATTAAAAATAAAATCTTTGGGGCGCCTGAGTGGCTCAGTGGATTAAGCCACTGCCTTCGGCTCAGGTCATGATTTCAGGGTCCTGGGATCGAGCCCCGCATTGGGCTCTCTGCTCCATGGGGAGCCTGCTTCCCCCTCTCTCTCTGCCTGCCTCTCTGCCTACTTGTGATCTCTCTGTCAAATAAATAAATAAAATCTTAAAAAGAAAAATCTTTAGGGTGCCTGGGTGGCTCAGTCGGTTAAGTGTCTACCTTCAGCTCAGGTCATGACCCCAGGATCCAGGTTCCGAATCCTGCATCCGGCTCCCAGTTACTGGGGAGTCTGCTTCTCCCTCGACCCCTCCCCACTGCTCATGATCTCTGTCTCAAATAAAATCTTTAAAAAATTAACTAACTAAAATAAACTAAAAATCTTTAGAGGCACCTAAGTGGTTCTGTCAGTTAAGCATCTGCCTTCAGCTCAAGTCATGATCCCAAGGTCCTGGGATTAAGCCCCATTTGGGGTCCCTGCAGGGGAGTCTGCCTCTCCCTCTCCCTCTGCCACTCCCCTTGCTTATGCTCTCTCGCTCTCCCTCTCTCTCAAATAAATATTTGAAAAAAATCTTAAAAAATTAAATAGAAAGTACAATCATTTACAATACTATTAAAATACTGAATACTTAGAGATAAATCTGTTAAAGCATGTGAAAGACCAGCGTACTCCAAATTACAAAACACTACTAAGAGGGGGCACCTGGGTGGCTCAGTCTGTTAAGCATCTGACTCTTGATCTCAGCCCAGGTCTTGATCTCAGGGTCCTAAGGTTAAACCCTGTGTAAGGCTTAAAACAACAACAATAAAACTAACAAACAAAAAACACTGCTGAGAGAAATTAAAGGCCTAAACAAATAGAAATATCATGCTCATGGATCACAACATTCAATACTGTTAAAATGCCATTCTCCCAAATGGGTCTATGTACTCAATAAAATCCAAGCAGGCTTTTTTTGTAGAAATCAACAAGCTAATTAGAAAATTCACACAGAAACGTAAAAGACATAAAATAGCCAAAACAACATTGACAAAGAAAAATGTAAAAGACTTACAGTGCCTGCTTACAAGGTTAACAGTAATCAAAACAGTGTGGTACTTCCATAAAGACAGATACATTTATCAGTGAAACAGAACCGCGTCCAGAAATAGACCCACACATACAAAAACTGATTTTCACCGAAAGTACAAAGCAATCTGGTAGAGAAAGGATACTCTTTTTAACAAATGGTGATAGGACAACTTTTTTGTATCTAAAAAAGTGGTGAACCATGATCTATTAAAAAAAAACTGATAGACTGAACTTTATCAAATTTAAGAACTTAAGCTCCTTGAAGAATACTGAAAAACTGAAGACAAGTCACACGCAGTTTCTTAAAAAGTTAAATATATATTTATCATACATTCAGCAATTACAGCCTTAGGTATCTACTGAGGAGAAATGAAAGCATATGTTCACGGAAAGAGTAGAATACAGATGTTAATAAGTTTTATATGTAATAGTCAAAAACTGGAAACAACTCAAAAGTACACTAAGAGGTAAATATACTATGGTATATCAGTACAATGGAATACTTACCAGTAATAAAACAGTATTAACCAACGATACATCCAGCAATATGAATGAATCTTGAAATAATTATACT
Source organism: Mustela erminea (assembly GCF_009829155.1). NCBI lineage: Eukaryota > Metazoa > Chordata > Mammalia > Carnivora > Mustelidae > Mustela > Mustela erminea. The sequence goes on from NC_045614.1 coordinate 95,794,961, forward strand.
GAGTGAAAGAGGACTAGATACTGATTTTGACAGAGCAGGCAGTTAGCTAGGTAAGAGCTGGAGGCAAGGATGGTGGTGAGCAATAGTTAAATAGCTGCCCACCTCCCAGGGCTATCAGATCAAGAATAGCAGGCGCAGAGCATGTGTTCTCCTTTCCAGCCTGTGTCCTACAATAACCTACATCATCTTCATTATATTTACACTGTGGTTTCGACTCCTCCCTTCCTGTGGGGAAAGATGGCCATGACAGTTCTGGCCAGAACGTTGTGAGACCAAGAACTCCCCCTCTCTACCAGCAGGAGTCCCTTAGATGACTGGAAACAACCTCAGAGACCACTGTAGCGATGATCGACCCATAACCTATGCAAACATAAAAAGAAAAGACATCCCTAACTCCAGCGTAGATGCATCTCTGGGCCTGCCCACTCACCCATCTTGAGAGTGTACTGTCCTTAATAAACTGCTTTGTACTTGATACTTTCCTCTTTTATTGGAGTGTGGTTTCTCATATAAATCTTTCACGGGGAATTTAAGAACCAAGACCTCCATTCACACAATACAGAATCTCCCACCAGTAACAACAGCCTGTGCCAAATAAATTGTCCTTTTCCTTCCCGTATCTCTCTTTTCTCCCTACTTTCAGTACTTATGAGGCAGTCATATATTCTGAATGTCTTGCTGACTTTAAAAAATTTTAGGTTTATTTTTTCATTTGGCCCCAAGAAACACTGTCTTAAGGTTTGGTGTATTATTTCAGAAAGCTAATCTGAATAGAAAGCTAATAATACCAAAAGTCATTTATGACACATGGAACTACTTGATGGAAAAATACAAGTCCTCCCTTACCAATGAACCTTCAAGTATCAGTTCTTTGCAGTGCCTGTCACACTGGTAAATTCATACATCTTATGTTTCAATAATTTAACTTTGTAATTATTTATATATCAACCTCCTTGAAGAGATAAATAGATATCTTCCTAGAAAAATAGCACTTGTATCCTCCACCTCAACTCCCTCTGTCAACCAAGGACCTAGCACCTTTACAGCTCCTGATGGCTGCCTTCTCACATCAATAAGTTGATGTGTTAAATGGTCTTGGATTTCCACATGCCCTCTATCTAAGAGAAAGGTCAAAATAAAATTCATATATAAATATTTCCAAAATATTTCCCCCCTCCTTTAGATAGACTTTATAATTGTATAATGTTCCACTGATGAGGAAAACTACCTAACAAAGCCAACCTAAAAACACAGTATCTTAATGGTTGAGGATTTTGTTTACTGATAAGTAATAAAAACAGATTTGGCTGTCTTTTCTAGAGTTATGATCAACAACAGCAGCTCTAGCACCGTGTACCCCAAGCTGGCAGCCTAAATGAGGGTAGAACAGCAACTGCCTCTGTCCTCATACCAGCACTCCCTGTGGTCTCTGACTGATTCTCTCTGACCCCGGGACATGATATTACTCATCTGATCCTTTCAATGTTGCCAGCATAAACTGAACAGACATCTAGACCTGGCCTGATGACTACTGGCTCCTTTTAGGTAGCCTAACTCCCTGTGTGCTGTAGGTAAATACACTGTTGTGCCAACAAAACAGCTTTAAGGATTTGATGTTCATTAATATATAATATTTTTAAGGATCTGTAATAACTCATACAACTAAACATTCATTATCACTACAAAACATTTATTTTCTTCTAATTATAACAAATTCCCATGTCGTAAAATAAGTTTTTTAAAATTAGAAAACAAAGCATTTAGTGTTACCATATTGATATTTATATAAAAAGAAAAGTAGCCAAACAACTTATAATTACAAAGGATATTCCATAAAAATGTTATGTAAATTTAATTCAATAACCCAAATATTTGAGCATTGACTATTGATAATAAAACAGGCTCTCTTAGCCTAAACAAGATAGACAAAAATATTTGCCTTCATGGAGCTTACATTCTAACAAGGGAGATACATAAACAAAACAAATAAAGGATACAGTATGTTAGGATGTTGGATGATGGTAAGAACTATAGGTAAAATTTAAATCGGGGAAGGCATGATGATGTGTGGGGGATGGAACTGGTAACGCTAAGTAAAGTACTCAAGAAAGCAATCCCTGAGAGATGGTGACATCCAAGAAAGGAGAGAACAAGTCATGTAGTTAAGTAGGAAAAAGCATGCAGTGCAAAGGAAAAAGAAAGAACAAAATGTACAAAGGCCCTGAGATGAGAATTCTGTTCAAGGGTAATATTCAAGGATGAGCAAGAACATGAGGCAACTGGGTGGCTTAGTGGGTTAAGTGACAGACTCCTGATTTCAGCTCAGGTCATAATCTCAAGGTTGTGAGAATGAGCCCTGCATTGGGCTCCATACCGAGCATGGAGCATGGAGCCTGCTTAAGATTCTCTCACTCCCCGACCCCTCTCACAACTGCTCACACCCATGCACACATGCGCTCTCTCTTTAAAAAAAAAAAAAAAAAAAAAGAGCAAGAATGTCAGTGTGACTGGAGTAGAATAAGCAAGGAGTAAACTAGATGAAATTAGAAGGTAACAGGAAGCCAAATCATGTAGGACGTTAGAGGCCATGGTAAGACTTTTTGATTTTTGTCTAAAGAGGAAGGAAAGACACTAGAGGTTTCTGAGCTACTATGTTTTCAGCTTAGCAAAAAAGGCAAGGATGGAAACAGGGAGACCAACACATAGGTAGGAGAGAAATGAAGGTGACCTGGACTGGAGTGAAGACTAAAAAAATAAGTTTGGCCAAGAAATTCAGGAACCCCATTTTACATGTAAAGTTCAGGATACCCATTAGACATTCAGTAGAGATATTAAATAGGTGCAAGTTATCAATCTGGAATTAGGGAAGATGCCTGGACTACAGATTAAAAATTATGAATGAATTTATGTTATGCATTAGACTGAATATCATCAAGAGAGTCAGAATATATAAGAAAGAGAAAAGTCTAAGGAATGAGTACTGGGGAATCCCAGCACTAGCTGGATAGGAAGATAAGAAGAACCAGCAAAGGAATTAAAGAATGACCAGTGGGGTTAGAGGAAAACCAGAAGAGAGGATATTCTGGAAACAAAGAATTTTAAGAAGGCAACACTGATAGGTCAATAAGATGAAGACGACTGAATTAAGCAACACAGAAGTCACCTGTGACCTTAATAAGCTGCTTTAGTACTATCATCTATGAAAACACTTAAATCAATACCTGTAAAGCTCTACACTCCTTTTGAAGATCATCTATTATATTCTGTTGCTGGCAAACCCTATTTAGGGATTCATCCTCCAGTTCATCAATTTTGGACTTCACACTCTCCATAATTTGTTCCAAGTCATTAGCTCGTTGTTCATGATCGGCTGCTCGGCTTTGTTCTAACTGAAGTTCATTTCTAATAACAGACACACAAATGCTTCCCTTAATAATAAAAATAAATCACATCAACAAACACACCCATCTAACAACATTGAATTTCTAAAATTTCTTTGCATTCTTAAAATTTCCATCATATAGCACAAAACAACAGGAGAAATATAGGGCACCATTACATATCTAACCTAAGCTATTACTATAAGATTTACCTAGTAAAAATATTTTTAAACTTAATATTTAATTAAAATAGAAAAATTTTTAAAATTTTTTAAAATTAAGATAAAAAAATCAAAAATTATTTTCAAGGCAATTATTCTAGAATGCATACTACTTATACAAAAGCAATTCAAAAGAGAATTCTTTCTATTTTCTTACTTAAGCTGCTGATTAGTTTCTATGAGTTCCTGGATCATGTTCTGTTGGCGTGTTGTTTCTTCCACCAATGTTTTCAAATTCTGCCTCATCCTTTGTGATGACTGTTTGTCAAAAACGATGAGATCTATATTTTTGGAATATAACACAGATGGTAAAAATAAAAGGCAAAAAATATTTAAGATTAAAAAGCTTTAATGAAATCTTGCCATTTACAACATGGATGGAACTAGAGGGTATTAGGCTAAGCAAAGTAAGTCAATCAGAGAAAGACAATTCATATGACCTCTCTGATGTGAGGAATTTGAGAGGCAGGGCAGAGGTTCATAGGGGAAGGGAGGGAAAAATTAAACAAGATGGGACCAAGGAGGAAGACAAACCACTAGAGACTCTTAAACTCGGGAAACAAACTGAGGGTTACTGGGGAATGGAGGAGAGGGATAGGGTGGCTGGGTGATGGACACTAGGGAGGGTTTGTGCTATGGTGAGCACTGTGAATTGTGTCAGACTGATGAATCAGACCTGTACCCCTGGGGCAAATACATTATATGTTAATTTAAAAAAAGAAAAGATAAAAAGTTTTAAAAGGAAAACGAGATTTTTTACCATAATTAGAAAGAATAGGCTCTAGTGAGAATAGGAATATCAAGAATAGGATCTGGTTACCTTTAAGATCAGTTCCTTTGACTAGAGATAAAGGTGCTAAGCCATGCCTCATCAACAGCATATTTATACTTTCCCATTCTGCTTCTTCCCGCTGTAATTATAAGGAGCAAGAAAAGGATTAACTTTAACATGTAAAGAGAAGAAACACCCTCTTGAATATAATTTCATTGTTTTCAGAATGGAAAAATTTCCCCAAAGTTTTGTAATATGAATTTTTATGCACATATAATTATTAAAATTAAAACAAATTTCTAACAAAATTAGCAGTCCAAAAGAATGCAAATAAGCACAAATAATTGTATTACGTAATTCCATACTCATACATACATATGGTCTTAATGGATAAATTAAAACAAAAACACCAATCAAAAACAAACAAAACAAAACACCAATCAAAAACCAATCAGTGAACCAAACAGACCTTAGTTTTTCTTTTTTTAACTGAATCACACCAAGCCCTACTCAAAAGAAATAGCTGCAGGGTGCCTGGGTGGCTCAGTCAGTTAAGCATCCGACTTCATATCAGGTCATGATCTCAGAATCATGGGATAGAGCTCCACGCAGAGCTTCTCCCTTTCCCTCTAACCCTATTCCTGTGTGTACTCTCATTTTCTCTCTGAAATAAGTAAGATCTTAAAAAAAGTTTGACCAAGGTTTAAAAAAAGAAAGAGAGAAAGAAACACCTGCATATTAGGTCATATTAACTGAACAGTCAATAAATGCAAGTCACTCAAAAACAAGTATCACTTAATGAGCAGGGTCACCAAAAAAAAAAAAAAAAAAAAAAAAAAGATCAAAACATCTGAATGGTCAAAACCAATGATGCAGACAAGGTCCAACTATAAAAAGGAGTCTGTCCATCTAGGTAACTGATTCTAATAGAATCCCTCTGAGAGACTCTCCCAAGTTTTGCATCTCTGATTCTAAATAAGTACTTATACCATAAACCTGAGAGGGGAATCCTAACTCTCTAGATTAAGTAAATAAAAACATAATAATAGGAAGAAAAAGATAAACACAATATTATACATAAATACCGATGAGAATAAAAATAGAGATGGTTTTTTAAAATTAGACATTTAGGGCACCTGGGTGGCTCAGTTGGTTGAGCAACTGCCTTCAGCTCAGGTCATGATCCCGGAATCCCAGAATCAAATCCTGCATCAGGCTCCCACCTCCATAGGGAGTCTGCATCTCCCTCTGACCTTCTCCTCGCTCATGCTCTCTCTTACTGTCTCTCTCTCAAACAAATAAATAAAATCTTCAAAAAATAAATAAATAAAATAAAATAAGACATTTAAATCCATGATAATAGTTTATAAGTCGTTTAATGATCAATTTGAAATCACTGTGTGAAGTGACTTACTTTTTAAGTTATTAAAGTATATTTGAAAAGGTAATTTGAGTGAATTTTCAAAGTGCTTGAAAAATAAAATTTACACAATAGTTTTCACTAGTGATCTATAGTATTAAATACTGTAATACCTTTAAGATTAATAATTTAGGTAACAAAGTACATATAAAAGTGTTACAAAGTACATATGAAAGTATTACTCTCCACACCCAAATGCCCCTAAACATCAAAGAATCTCTCAAGACAAGAAAGAAACAAATTACCCTTATCACAGCACTATTACTAACAGCGCCAAATCTTTCCTTTTGACTGCTGAGTTCCTTCACCTTCTTTATCCTTTCCACACTTCTCCTCCCTCCTACACTCTTTGCCCTTATTTATGTTGTAGGTCTTCTGGTCACAAAGATTCATGACTCAGAATTAAAATTATTGAAGATAACTGGTTTTGGAGCCAAATGTGTGGACATCTCAATGTTAGTCTACTATGACTCATAAAAACCAAGTACTCTGTAAATAATGCTACATATTCTGAATGATCAAATGATATAAATATATATTGTTCTCTAATAACTCTCTTAAGAATAATGTAACTGTTTGAAAATTCTGAAAAGCCAATAACGGTCTTTTCTAAAGTATGTGTTACAGAACACTAATTAAATGTTCATGAGACTAATGTTAAATAAACAGGAAATACTGTATGCTAAAACCTATTTGTGAAGTCTGAGAATGATGAAATCATTAGATAATCTTTAACCCAAGATTTCCCAAAAATTATTTTACTAAAGAATCCTTTAAGATTTTTCATATATGTAGATATAATATTCTTTGGCACATACTTTAAGAAATACTGGCTTCAAATATTTTACATTTACCTGTTTTTCCGTCATGAGTGTGTTTGATGATTTACTGGACTCCTAGGCTTTAGGGGCTGCTGGAGATAATAGTATCTTTTGTAAAATTGGAAGAACTAGCTTGGCAAGAAAAAATATTCACGTTGCCTAAATGAAAAAAGAAAAAGTGCAATAGGTGTTAAGGGAAATTATATTTAAAGGAACCTGTAACTAGGGGCACCTGGGTGGCTCAGTTGTTAAAAGAACCTATTAGCTATTTGGCAATTTAAGCCATTCCTGTGTCTCCTGTGCCAAAACTTGTATGACTTCTTAGCTGATTTTTAAGAATGATTAGAATAAACTCTATCTTAGTTCTCCTCTACAAATAAAACATTATGGGTTTTACACACACACACACACACACACACACACAGGGAGGGAGAGAGAGAGAGAGAGAGAGAGAGAGAGAGAGAGAACTATTTGTTTGACTAGATAATGATCTTCTCAGGATTAGTAAGAAAAGTAGGCGGCCTCCTGGCTGCCAGGTCAGTGTTTCTTCCAAAGCATCCTTCTCCCTCTTATGCTTCAGATAGCAAAATCCAACTAAACAATTTACTATTCACCCTTAAGTCTGGCCTACGGGATGTAGTCTTTCCACTTTATTTTCAGATAAACCTAATAACATGTTACAAAGTCTCAAATTCTGCCACTTTTGTACTTGATATCATACTGTCTCTCCTTTAAGCTTTGGTCTCTTTCAACAACTCAGTCACACACAATGTTAATCCCTCCTGCTTTTACAACTCTTTCAGCTAGTTTTAACTTTTCATTAGAGAAATTTTCAGAAATACACAAAAATAGAGAAAGAATACAATAAACCCATGAATACAGCTCCAACATTCTTTCATTCTTATTTCTTCTTCATTTCTAATTTCTAATGTATACTGTATATTTTATGCTAACTTCTCTTTATAATAATTTCTAATGTATACTGTATAATTTCAAATACAAATTCTTTTTCAACACAGTTTAATACCATTATCACATCAAATAAAACCAATAATTTCTTACTACCACTTATTACCTAGCCCAAGTTCTATTCCCCACCAAATGTTCTAAAAATGTCTTTTTATTTTTTTTCCAAATCAGGATCCAGAAGTCCACATGTGGCACTCTAAAATTTCTTCTAATCTATAGCAGTGCCACTCCCTCTTTTTTGGTTGAAAAAATAGGTCAGTCTCGCAAAACTCCCCTTATTTCATATTTGGCTTACTGTATCCTTGTCTTTTAACCTATTTCACCATCCCCTATATTTCTTGTAAACTGGTTACATCTAGAGGCTTTATTAGATTCAGATTCAGTATTTTCTGGCAAAAATACTTCAGAGGTGGTGCTGTGTTCATTTTATTTTAACACCATCAAAAGTCAGCCATAATTTTAAAGATTTTTTGTTTTGTTTAGTTTTGTTAGAGAGAGAGGTAGGCAGAGGGAGAAGCAAGCTCTCTGTTGAGCCAGGAGCCTGTTGTTGGATTCAATCCAAGGATCCTGGGATGCTGACCTTAGACAAAGGCAGACGCTTAACCAACTGAGCCACCCAGGTGTCCCAAGAGTCAGCCAGAATTTTAAAGTGGGAAGAATACATCCTTGTAGACCAGACATAATGGTGGTTGATATCCCCAAAGAGTGTGGAGCCACATAATCTGACAATCTCCCTAACTACCACAATGGATCTCTTTCAAATCATCAAAATGTCATCTTTCCAGATTCAAGGCCTGGCCACTCTTATCCTATTCTTCACTTAGTTAACTCATACTTGACCTTAAGATCCTGACTCAGATTTCTTTCTTCAGGAAAAACGTCCCTAATCCCATGACCAGATCAGGTCCTCGTGTTATATGTTCTTGTAGCACTATAAAGAATAAAGTATAGAGGTTTAGCATTCAGTGTCAGATGGCCAGAGTGACTAACAGCTTAACTATGTAACTAGATGACATTGACAAACTCATTAACCTCTTTGAGCATTGATTTTTTCATCTGTAAAGAAGGAACACAGTAATACGTATATCTCATGGGTTAAATTAAGTCATACAACATACAGAAAGTCCTTAGAATGAGATACCTGGCATATAGAAACTTATAGATAAGTGGCAGTTGCTATATAAAAAGTATGCTAAACAAAATGGATCTTATCTTAATCATACAATCATATATTAGCTTAGATGCTTTCTACAAATTAATCAGACAATCACCTCATACATCTGTTTTACATAAACATGTCTAGGTAAGACTAAATTCTATGAAATGGTAATGGTGGAGTAAGCAGCTCTGTCTCCAAAGGCAACTAAGAAAGCTGAATAAAGTACATTAAATTCAGGGAGCTTGGTGGCTCACGCAGTAGTGCATGCAGCTCTTTATCTCAGGGTCATGAGTTAGAGCCCTCTCTTGGGGGCAGAGGTTACTTTCAAAAACAAACAAAAAACATTAAACTATTTTTCTTACAAGCATTAAAGAACTAACACAATACTGAGGAAGTACCAGGCAAAAAAATTGAGGAGATAGGAACCCATTTTTTCCCTAAAGGCATTTGGCAATCCAAAGAAAGAGCTATGAAAATGCCATCCCCCAAACATTTAAAATTGTTAACTGTAAAGACTACAATGTTCAGGATAAGAGTTAACTAGAAGTAAACTGTCCATACCATGAACTGAAACTGGTTCCTCTCCTGAGTCATTTCAGTATCTCAAGAAGATACCAAATTAAAAACTATTTCAGGGGAGCCTGGGTGGCTCAGTGGGTTAAGCCTCTGCCTTAGGCTCAGGTCATGATCTGAGAGTCCTGGGATCGAGCCCCACATCAGGCTCTCTGCTCAGCAGGGAGCCTGCTTCCCTCTCTCTGCCTGCCTCTCTGCCTACTTGTGATCTCTCTATCAAATAAATAAAATCTTAAAAAAAAAATGCTTTCATGGGGCACCTGGTTCCTCATTTGGTTAGCATCTGCCTTCAGCTCAGGTTGTGACCTCAGGGTCCTGGGATCAAACCCCACTTTGGGCTCCCTGCTCAATAGGGAGTCTGCTTCTCCCTCTCTCTGCCCCCCCACCCCTGCTCATGCTTGCTCTCTAAAACATAAAATTTTTTTTAAGTTTTTTTTTTTTTTTTACTTTTTATAAACATATATTTTTATCCCGAGGGGTATAGGTCTGTGAATCGCCAGGTTTACACACTTCACAGCACTCACCAAAGCACATACCCTCCCCAATGTCCATAACCAAACATAAAATCTTTTAAAAAAAAAATTTTTTTTAAAGATTTTTTATTTATTTATTTGACAGACAGAGATCACAAGTAGGCAGAGAGGCAGGCAGAGAGTGAGAGAGGAGGAAGCAGGCTCCCCGCGGAGCAGAGAGCCCGACGCGGGGCTCGATCCCAGGACCCTGGGATCATGACCTGAGCCGAAGGCAGAGGCTTTAACCCACTAAGCCACCCAGGCGCCCCATCTTTTTTAAAAAAAATTTTAAAGAAAAATAGTGCTTCCATGTACCTGGCAGAAGCAAATGAAATCTTCTCTGGAAAAGGGCCTTAAAATAACCCCACCAGAAAATGTTTCAAATACAACATCCAGCAAATAGTCAAAGATAACCAAGGCATACAGGAAATAAGACATAAAGAGACAGAAACAACAGTCGAAAGAAACCAACTAAGAAAGAAGGACTTCTGATACTGCAGTTATTAGGCAGAGACAATAAAACAATTATGCTGACAATGTTCCAAGAAATAAAAATCAAAGCTTGAAACTTTACTAGAGAACTGTAAACTGAAAAAGAAACAGAACAGGGCACCTGGGTGGCTCAGCTGGTTAAAAGACTGCCTTCGGCTCAGGTCATGATCCCGGAGTCCCAGGACCAAGTCCCACATCAGGCTCACAGCTCTGCAGGGGAGTCTGCTTCTCCCTCTGACCTTCTCCCCTCTCATGCTCTCTCTCTCTTTCAAATAAAGTAAATAAAATCTAAAAAAGAAAAGAAAAGAAAAGAAAAGAAACAAAAAGATTTGAAAAAGAATAAAAATTTAGAACAAAAATTACAATAGCTGAAAGTAGGATCTCAAATCACAGGCTTAAAGTAGATAAGAAAGCAGAAGAGAAAATTAAACAAATAAATGAAAGGAACGTAGAACAGACTCCATCTTTTTAGTTCTCTATGCTACATTCAGGAAAACACAGCAGACATTCTACTTCAAATGGAGAGGATACATAAATAATTGCCATCCAAGAAATAGAGAAAAAATGAAGAAGCAGGATTTGAAGATATAATGGCAAAGAAATTTTGAGAGCCAGTGAAAGACATAAATCCACCAATTATAGAAGCCCAGCAAACTGCAAACAAAACAGAGAAAAAAAAATCACACCTAGGCACATAATATTAAAGTACAGAAAAACAAAGACAGAAAAGCTCAAAAGGAATTACAGAAAAAAAAATCATCTTCAAGGAGTGACAACTGAAATGTCAGCTAAATTCTTAGCAGTAGTAATGCAAACTAATAGTAAACTAATATATTCGATATGCTGAAAGAAAATAATTGCCAATCTAAAATTCTAAATCTAGTGAAAATATCCACTAATAATAAGGACATAGGACATTTTCAAGCAAACAAAACAAATCTGACAGAACTAGTCTATAAAAAATTCTAAAGGAGATGCTTCATGCAAAAGATTGCTTGATTAAAAAGACAAAAATGCAGAAAGGAATAAAGAGCAAAGAAATGAATATTGCAAAGAAACACTGACTACATAAAATAAGCTCTTATGAAGATTTAAAAATATACCTAAGGGGCACCTGGGTGGCTCAGTCAGTTAAGCATCTGTCTTCAACTCGGGTCATGATCCCAGGATTCTGGGATTGAGTCCCACATCAGACTCCCTACGTGACAGGGAGTCTGCTTCTCTCTCTCCCTCGGCCCCTCCTCCCTCTTGTGCTCCCTCCTCTCTCTCTCACCCTCTCTCAAATAAATAAAAACCTTTAAAAAATAAATAAAAGTAAAACATAGCTAAAATGAACAATAATAAAATGTATTAGCTGGGAGTAGGGCAAATAGAATACCAGTGTTCCAATTTTGTTTATAATTCAGGAGGAAGATAAAGGCATCTTTTAATATCAGTATTTTGCAAATTAAGGATGCTTAAGAATTTATGAAACAGCCAATGAAGAACAGAACTCGAATGTATAATACAAAGGGGGAAAAAAAAAAGGAACCATGAGGATGAATGAAAATAAATCTAAAGGAAAGAAACAGAGAACAAATGGAACAAAAATACAGATTTAAACTCACGTCTGTAATCATATTAAATGTAAATAGATTAAATGCTCCAGTTAAAAGAGAAAAACTATCAAGCTGGATTAAAAAAAAAAAAAGTCATGGGGTGCCTGGGTGGCTCAGTGGGTTAAGGCCTCTGCCTTCGGCTCAGGTCATGGTCCCAGGGTCCTGGGATCGAGCCCCACATCGGGCTCTCTGCTCAGCAGGGAGCCTGCTTCCTCCTCTCTCTCTGCCTGCCTCTCTGCCTGCTTGTGATCTCTGTCTGTCAAATAAATAAATAAAATCTTAAAAAAAAAAAAAAGTCGAACTATATGATTTTGAAGGAAAAAAGACAACTAAAATATTTAAAAGCCATATACAATATGAACATACAAAATGGTAAAGATAAAGAATAAAGAAAGGATTGATGACATGGTAATAGCAAAGTTTTTAAAATCTCTGAATCCTTGTATTAAAACAAAACAACTAGGTATCAAAGAAAAAAACCCCAAAAACAGTATTTGTATCAAAACATAGTGACATAAATTGTCCCCCACAAACATTAAAATAGAAGTGGGTGGACACAAATCACTAAGGCTGCAAGAACTACAAGGTGTCAGCATCTGTGTAAGAAAACAAGAAAAAGCAACAGGCAGTATTTAACAGTCATAAAAACAGGAGGATTCCCAAATCATTAGTATTCACTAATATTCACTATTGCACTAATATGAAAACAGGTGAATCTGGAAGGGGTTTTGCACTTGTGCCATAAGGACTATAGTTGTTAGAGTCCTATGAAGGCTCAAAATTGACATGTAAGAACTCCATGACAGGGCCCACAGTTAGAAGACACTTCTGGGAATGGAACCAAAATTGAGCAAGACAGGAACAAGAGAGAGGAAGGGGAAAATTGAGACCAAAGTGGGTTGGGTAACAGACCCAAGAAATCTCAGAAAACAAACTGCCATATTTTTTAATACTACACAGAAGCAGCAGAAGAGGAAGTCTGAGAAATCAGAATGGCTTTCCTGAATTCTGTCCCACTGTAAAAGTCCAAGAAGAGAGAATTCTGGGAAGACTACAGAGTAAAGAGTACCAGGAATTTGTCTCTGCACCTAGACACCAATTGTACTGGCAGAATCTATCTCAAGTAAGTATTTTAGAACTCTGTGGAGTCTACTGAGGTTTGCAAATTCCAGGGAAAACTAGAATGACAATTTGTGGTTAATTACAATTTTAGCTCTGAGCACAGTAATACCCATTCCCCACCCCCATTCCCACAACTGGCAGCTGTTCACAGCATACCAGGAGCAGCTTGCCCCCAGGTCATGTAGGGTAAACAAGAAGAACCCTTTGCTCCAAATATCAGGGTTCTGTGATCTGATCAGTGATTATTACTTCTAACTTCAGAGAAGAAAAGAAGCTAAGTGACTTCCAGGAAATTTAAAGGGCCATTGTCCTTTTCTTTTCCTCTTCATTGTTCTGTCTTCACCCTTTTTGGGAGTCAGACACTGAAGACTACACATTTAAAGGCAAAGGCACATTTGGGAAACTATAAAGTCACGGCACATGCTAAGGGAAGGGTACAGGCTGAAAATAACCTGAGAAAACCTTAAGTTTACACCTCAGGTTGATCCTTGGCACAGATTTATTGACTACAACAATCAAAAAACAAAAACAAAATCCAGCAAACACTGGTGAAGGAGAAGAATCTGATTTTCAGAAATTACCACATTATTAAATTCAAATGTCCAGTTTCCAACAAAAAAGTAACAAACATGAATAGCATCAGGAAATTATGGCCCATTTAAAGGAAAAAAAAATTAACAGAAACTATCCATGGGGAAGAAAGGGTGGGGGGAGACTTGATGGCAGATCTACTAGACAAAGACTTTAAAACAACCATCTTAAAAAAACTAAAGGAAGATGTGAAAACGAACAATATATGAACAAAATGGAAATCTCAATAAAGATAAGAAAAACCTAAAAAAAAATAAAAAAGAAGGGCACCTAGCCAGCTCAGTCAGTTGAGCATCCAGTTCTCAGTTTTGGCTCATGATCTCATGGGCCAGGGGACTGAGCCCTGTGTCAAACTCCCCACTCAGTGGAGTGTCTGTTTACAAGATTCTCTTCCTCTGCCCCTCCCCCGACTCTTACACTCTCTCTCTCTAAAATAAATAAATAAAAGTCTTTTTCAAAAAATAAGGGAAGGAAAGGAAAAATAAAGTAAGATAAAAACAGAGAGGGAGGAAAACCATAGGAGATTCTTAACTATAGGAAGCAAACTGAGCGTTCCTGGATGGGAGGTGGGTAGGGGGATGGAGTAACTGGGTGATGCCCATGAAGGAGGGCACTTGATGTAATGAGCACAACTTGATGCAACATAACTGATGAATCATTAAATTCTCCCCTAAAACTAGTAATACACTGTATGTTAACTAAGTTGAATTTAAATTTTAAAAAAATTTTTAAAGGAAAATATTGTTTTAAAGGAAAAGAGGAGCACCTGGGTGGCTCAGTGGTTTGAAGCCTCTGCCTTCGGCTCAGGTCATGATCCCAAGGTCCTGGGATCGAGCCCCGCATCGGGCTCTCTGCTCAGAAGGAAATCTGCTTCTCCCCTCAACCTCTTCCTACCTCTCTGCCTACTTATAATCTCTGTCAAATAAACAAAATCTTAAAAAAAAAAAATTATTGGTTTATGTTTTGGGACACACGTGTATAAACATATAATCATGTGACAAAAACTGAAAGAGGTGGGGCTGTAACTATATAAAGAACAGAGTTTTTGCATGCTATTGAAAAACAATAACATGCTAAGTGGGTTAAAGCCTCTGCCTTCCGCTCAGGTCATGATCTCAGGGTCCTGAGATCGAGTCCTGCATTGGGTTCTCTGCTCAGCAGAGAGCCTGCTTCCTTCTCTCTCTCTCTCTCTCTCAGCCTACTTGTGATCTCTGTCTGTCAAATAAATAAAATCTTTAAAAAAAATGTATACACTTGGGCGCCTGGGTGGCTCAGTGGGTTAAACCGCTGCCTTCGGCTCAGGTCATGATCTCAGGGTCCTGGGATCGAATCCCACATCGGGCTCTCTGCTTAGCAGGGAGTCTGCTTCCCTCTCCTTCTCTCTCTCTGCCTGCCTTTCTAACTACTTGTGATCTTTGTCAAATAAATAAATAAATAAATAAAACCTTTTAAAAAAATGTATACACTTAATAACACGATCAAGGCACATTCAACAAAAATTGACAGAACTGAGGGAAGAAATCATTCTATAATAATAGTTTAAATAGACTTTAATACCAATAACAGAACTCTCAATAACAGAACACTAGGCACTGGAGCACCTGGGTGGCTCAGTGGGTTAAAGCCTCAGCCTTCGGCTCGGGTCGTGGTCCTGGGGTCCTGGGATGGAGCCCTGCATCAGGCTCTCTGCTCATGTTATTCTCTCTGCCTGCCTCTCTGCCTACTTGTGATCTCTGTCAAATAAATAAATAAAATCTTAAAAAAAAAAAAAAAAAAAAAAAAAACAGAAAACCAGGCAGAAGATAAGTAATGAAACAGGAATTAAACATAATAAACCAGAGCGAAGAGATTTATAAAGGACACTATACTCAACAAAAACACAATACATCACCTGCTCAAGTATACATGAGACTTCTTCCAGGATAGACTATATATGGTAGGCCACAAATTAAGTCACAACAGATTTTAAAAGGTAGATCATAGAAAGTACATTCTCAGACCACAATGGGATAAAGTTAGAAATCAACAACAGAAAGAAAATGGAAAACTCAGAAATTTGCGATAATTAAGCAATATACTCAACCAAACAATAGATCAAAGAAGAAATCACAAGATAAATCACAAGATAAATTAGAAAATACTTAGAGGGGAACCTGGGTGGCTCAGTCAGTTAAGTGTCTGTTTTTGGCTTAGGTCATGATCTAAGGGTCCTGGGACGGAGCCCCAAGTTGGGCTCTCCGCTCAGTGGAGAGTCTGCTTCTCCCTCTACCGCCACACCCTGCTCATGCTTGCACTCTCTCTCTCAAATAAAGAAGATTTTTAAAAAAAAACAAAAGATATGGGATGCCTAGGTGGCTCAGTGGGTTAAGCCTCTGCCTTTGGCTTGGGTCATGATCCCAGGGTCCTGGGATCAAGCCCCGCATCGGGCTCTCTGCTCAGCAAGGAGCCTGCTTTCTCTACTCTGTGCCTGCCTCTCTGCCTACTTGTGATCTCTGTCTGTCAAATAAATAAAATCTTAAAAAAAAAAAAAAGATGAAAGAAAGAAAAAAATACTTAAAGATGAAGAAAAACAAAAATAGGGGCATCTGGCTGGCTCAGATCAGACTCTTGATCTCTCATGGTCATGAGTTTGAGCCCCACCTTGTGTGTAGAGATTACTTAAATAAAACTTAAAAACAAAAACAAAATAAAAAATACAAATACCAAACCTATGGGACTCAGTAAAAGCAGTGATGGGGGAAATTTGTAGCTATAAACATTTACATTAATAACTGAGGCTCTTACTGCTAGGATAAATGAGGCAGAAGAGAGAATTAGTGATACAGAAGAACAAATGATAGAAAATAAAGAAAGCTGAGAAAAGAGAGATAAATAATTACTAGATCATGAGGGGAGAATTCAAGAGGTAAGTGATACCATAAGACAAAACAATATTAGAATAATTGGGATGGGGCACCAGTTGTTAAGCATCTACCTTTGGTTCAGGTCATGATCCCAGGGTCCTGGGATTGAGCCCCACATCAGGCTCCCTGCTTTTCCCTCTCCCACTCCCCCTGCTTTTCCCTCTCCCACTCCCCCTGCTTGTGCTTCCTCTCTCACTGTCTCACTCTCCAATAAATAAATAAATAAAATCTTATAAAAACAATAATTAGGATCCCAAAAGAAGAAGAAAGAGTAAGATAAAGCTTTCATCATCAAGACAGTATGGTATTGGCACAAAAACAGACACATAGATCAATGGAACAGAACAGAGAGCCCAGAAATGGACCCTCAACGCTATGGTCAACTAATCTTTGACAAAGCAGCAAAGAATGTCCAATGGAAAAAAGACATTCTCTGCAACAAATGGTGTTGGGAAAATTGGACAGTCACATGCAGAAGAATGAAACTGGACCATTTCCTTACAGCACACATGAAAATAGACTCAAAATGGATGAAAAACTTCAATGTGAGATAGGAATCCATCAAAATCCTTGAGGAGAACACAGGCAGCAACCTCTTCGACATCAGCTGCAGCAACTTCTTCCTAGAAACATCGCCAAAGGCAAGGGAAGCCAGGGCAGAAATGAACTATTGGGAATTCATCAAGATAAAAAAGCTTTTGCACAGTAAAGGAAACAGTCAACAAAACCAAAAGACAACCAACAGAATAGGAGAAGATATTTGTTAATGACATATCACATAAACGGCTAGTATCCAAATCTATAAAGAACTATCAAACTCAACACCCAAAGAACAAGTCATCCAATCAAGAAATGGGCAGAAGACATGAACAGACATTTCTCCAAAGAAGGCATCCAGATGGCCAACAGACGCAAGAAAAAGTGCTCAGCCTCCCTCGGCATCAGGGAAATACAAATCAAAACCACAATGAGATACCACCTCACACCAGTAAGAATGGCTAATATTAACCAGGAAATGACAGGTGTTGGCCAGGATCCGGAGAAGGGGGAACCCTCCTACACTGTAGGTGAGAATGCAAGCTGGTGCAGCCACTCTGAAAAACAGTATGGAGGTTCCTCAAAAAGTTGAAAATAGAGCTACCCTTCGATCCAGCAATCGCACTACCTGGTATTTACCCTAAAGATACAAATGTAGTGATTGGAAGGGACACGTGCACCCCAATGTTTATAGCAGCAATGTCCACAATAGCCAAACTATGGAAAGAGCCTAGATGTGCATCAGATGAATGGATAAAGAAGATGTATATACATGTATATATACACACAATGAAATACTATGCAGCCATCAAAAAAGCCTCAAATCTTGCCATTTACAATGACATGGATGGAACTAGGGGGTATTAAGCTAAGGGAAATAAGTCAGAGAAAGACAATTGTCCTATGATCTTACTGATATGAGGAATTTGAAAAACAAGACAGAGGGTCATAGAGGAAAGGGGGGAAAAATGAAACAAGCTGAAACCAGAGAGGGAGACAAACCATAAGACACTCATAATCACAGGAAACAAATGGAGGGTTGTTGGAGGGGAGGCAGGTGAGAGATATGGGGTGGCTGGGTGATGGACACTGTGGAGGGTATGTGCTATGCTGAGTGCTGTAAATTGCGTAAGACTGATGAATTATAGACCTGTACCCCTGAAACAATACATTTATGTTAATAAACAAACAAACAAACAAAAAAAATATAGTTCAACATATGAAAGCAACGTAATGGACTACATTAATGCAATGAGGGACAAAAAGAACACATGATCATCTTAATTGATACAGAAAGAGCATTTGACCAAACTGAACACCCTTTCATAAGAAAAAAAAACACTGAACAGACTAGGAAAAGAACAAATCTAGCTTGGGGCACCTGGGTGTCTCAGCCAGTTGAGCATTCAACTCTTGGTTTTGGTTCAGATCATGATCTCAGGATTGTGAGACTAAGCCCCATGTCAAGACTCCATGCTCAGTGAGCAGTCTGCTTGAGATTCTCTCCTTCTCTCTCCCTCTGTCCCCCCTCTACACTTGCACACACACACACACTCTGTCTAAAATAAATAAAATCTTTACAAAGAAAAAAAAATCTACTTCAACATAATAAAAGCCACATATGAAAACCTACAGTGAACATCATATTTAATGGTCAAAGACTGAAAGTTTTTCCTCTAAGATCAGAAACAAAGCAAGGATTTCCACATTCACCACTTCTATTCCATATATTTCTGGGAGGTCTAGCCAAAGCAATTAATCTAGAAAGGGAAATCTAGAAAAAGATGACCAAATTGAAAACGAAGAAGTAAAATTACCTGTTTGAGGGTGATATAGTCTTGTATGTAGAACACCCTAAAGAGTCCACCAAAAAAACCAAAAACCTTTTAGAATAAATGAATTCAACAAAAATACTAGGATGTAGGGTCAACACACAAAAATCAGCTACGTGTATATACACCAACACTAAACAATTCAAAAGGTAACTTAAGAACACAATTCCACTTACAATAGCATTAAAAGAAATAAAATAAATATAATCAAAGAGGTCAAAGACCTGTACAATCAAGACTGCAAAAACACTGATCAAAGAAATTAAAAAACCAAACAAATGGAAAAACATCCTATGCTCATGGATTGGAAGACTTAGTATTAAGATGTCCATAATGCCCAAAGCAGTCTACACAACCAATGCAATCCCTACCAAAATCCCAATGACTTTTTTGTTGTTATTGCAGAAATAAAAATCATTCTAAATACACAGGGACTCTCAAGGGACCACAAATGGCCAAGACAGTCTTGAAAAAGAACAAATCTGGAGGACCTATACTTCCTGATTTCCAAACTCACTGTAAAGATACAGAAATTAAAAGTGTGGTACTAGGGGACGCCTGGGTGGCTCAGTTGGTTAAGCAGCTGCCTTCGGCTCAGATCATGATCCCAGCGTCCTGGGATTGAGTCCCACATCGGGCTCCTTGCTCAGCGGAGAGCCTGCTTCTCCCTCTGCCTCTGCTGCCACTCTGCCTGCCTGTGCTCTCTCGCTCTCTCTCTCTGGCAAATAAATAAATAAAATCTTTAAAAAAAAAAAAAAAGTGTGGTACTGGCATAAAGACGAACATAGAAACCAATGGAGTAGAACAGATAAGCCAGAAATAATCCCTATCACCTATATTATCAAAAGATTTTTTTTTTCAGATTTATTTCTTTATTTTAGAGAGAAAAAGTGAGAGCGAGTATGGGGCGTGGCAAAGGGAGAGAATCCTGAAGCAGATGCCCTGCTGAGCAAGAAGCCCAGCACAGGGCTGGATCTCAGAACACAGGAGATCATGACCCAAGAGATCATAAACAGCACTGAAACCAAGAGCTGGAGGCTTAACCTACTGAGCCACTTAGGAACCTTGAAAAGATTTTCAACAAGAATGCCAAAATTGTTCATGGAGGAAGTACGGTGTCTTCAACAAATGGTTCTGGGAAAACTGGACATGCACATGCAAAAGAATGAAGCTGAACCCTTATCCAACACCATATACAAATATTAACTAAAAATAGATAAAAGACCTAAACATAAGAGTCAAAATAATAAAACTCTTAAAAGAAATTATAGGGTAAAATTCCGTAACACTGGATTTGGTTGTGATTTCTTGGATTGACACAAGAGGCACAGGAAACAAAAGAAAAAACAAATTGGACTTCACAAAAATTAAACCTTTAGTGCATCAGGGTACCTGGGTGGCTCAATCTTTAAGCACCTGCATTTGGCTTGGGTTGTGATCCCAGGGTCCTGGGATAGAGCCCAACCTCAGGCTCCCTGCTCAGTGGGAGGCCTACTTCTCCCACTCCCTCTACCTGTGTTCCCTCTCGCACTGTGTCTCTCTCTGTCACATAAATAATTTAAAAACTTTAGTGCATCAAAAGATACTATCAACATAGTAAAAAGGCAACCCATTGAATGGGAAAAAATATTTCCAAATCATATATGTGATAAGGAATCAATATCCAGAATAGAGAACTTCTAATACTGAATAATAAAAAAAAAAATCTGAATAAAAAATGGACATATAAGGGCCTACTTAGCCAGAGTGATTCCATCTTGAATTAAACAATCATTTTGTTGTTTATGCAGTAAAACTTAAACTGACCCTGCTCCCCCCAGGGGACTTACTTAAAAGCAAATCAGGGAAACCAGTCCCAGGTGACAAAGCCCAAATACAAGGATGGATCAGGCCAGGTGGAGGTATCCAATCAGTGGGGGTTCATACTGTCTCCCTATCTACCAAGGAGTGTGGGTTCTGCCTTTTGGGTGCCAATTCTGACCAAGGTGATAGGCTAGTTCAAATATCTACTAGGGTAAATCATAATTCAATTGGTCACTTATGTGTGACCTAGCATGACTGTGCAGCTTTTTCTGTGTGTTACAATTTCATTGGCCACCTGTGCGTGGGCAGGCCCAACCACATGGCCTTTGCCCTTAAAAGCTAGTCTGTAAAGCAGAGAGGGGTTGCCCTCTCTGTAAGAGGCATGACCCTGGCCATTTGGTTTGATTCTTGATGCTTGGCGCGAAATAAAGCTTTGCTTGACCATCGCTTTGTATCAGTCTCGCTCCTTTAATCACGGACTCATTATTGGGGGACCTTTCAGACAAAGAACTTGACATGTAAATGGCCAATAAAAACTTGAAAAGATATTCAACTTCAATACCTATTAGATAAATGCAAATCAAAATGCTATGGCAAAAAAAAAAGATAAATGTAAATCAAAACTACAATGAGCTACCACCTCACATCCATTAGGCTACTGTCAGGAAAACAAAAAGTACCAAGTATTGCCAAGAATATGGAAAAACTGGGGGGTAAGAAAAGAATAAATGAAACAAGATGGGATCGGGAGGGAGACAAACCATAAGAGACTCTAATCTCACAAAAAAAAACTGAGGGTTGCTGGGGGAAGGTGGGGGAGGGACAGGGTGGTGGGGTTAAGGATATTGGGGAGGGTATGTGCTATGGTAAGTGCTGTGAAGTGCGTAAACCTGGCGATTCATAGACCTGTACCCCTGGGGCTAATAATACATTATATGTTTATAAAAAAATTAAAAATTAAAAAAAAAAAGGAATGTGGAAAAACTGAAATCCTTGTGCACTACTGTGAAAAACAGTACGGTAGTTCTTCAAAAAAAATCAAACAGAATCATCATATGATCCAGCAATTCTACTTCTGGGTATATACTCAAAAGAATTTAAAACATGGTCTCAAAAAGATAACTGTATTTCCATGTTCATAGCAGCATTATTCACAACACCAAATATGTGTAAGAAACCCAAGCATTAATCAACAGATGAATGGATAAGCAAAATATGACATATCCTTACTACGGAATATTATTCAGCTTTAAACAGGAAGGAAATTTTGACATATATTGCAGCATGAGTGAACCATGAGGATATTAGTCACAAAAAGACTAATTCTATATGATTCCATTTACATGACGTAGAGCAATCAAAATCATAGCAACTGAAAGTAGAATGGCAGTTACCAGGCAGGGCTTTGAGGGATGGGAGACTTAATGTCTAATGGGTATAGAGTTTCAGTTTCACAAGATGAAAAGAGTTCTGGGTGCTTGGCTGGCACAGTTGGAAAAGCATGGGACTCCTGATCTTGGGATTATAAGTATAAGCCCCACCATTAGGTGTAGAGACTGCTTAAAATAAATAAATAAACCTTAAAAAAAAAAAAAAGTTCTGTAGATGGATGGGGGTGAGGGTAGCACATTATGAATACATGTAATATCACTGAACTAAATGTACATTTAAACAATGGTTAACATGGTTATAGTTTAAGTTCTAGCAGTTTTCTTTTTTGTAATGCAAGTGCCTGACTTAAGCTTTGATTGTGAAGGGATCCATTTCAAAGACAGCTCTCTCCAATAAACATAGGGCCAACCACAAGACTAAAGAGCTAGGCCACTTCCCACAACTGAGGCACTATTGTTTTAGTGACCTTGGTTAATTTTGATTAACTGGACATTTGAGCCACTTGTTTTTCTTCCCCCCTTTCACACTTTAAATTCCCTCTCTTATGTTTTAAATGCACCAATAAAGAGTGAGACTGCAGACCCATGCCTTGGAAGTGTAAGGGAAAATGGTAGAGTAGGAGGATCCTGAGTTCACCTTGTCCCACAGACACACTGAGGCAACAACTACAGCTATGCAATTAACTTTGAAAATGATCTGAAGACTGAAAGAACAGATCTTCCACAGCTAATTATAGAGAGAAAGCCACACAGAAAAGGGTAGAATGGGCAGAGATGCAGATGGGAACCAACCCCATGGTAAACTAACCACAAACAGGAGGGACATCAAAGCATGAAAAGCAAGAGGATCAGACCCCACACCAGGTAAACCCCTAGAACTGGGAACACTAGGAAGACAAATCAGCTTAACATCGGGCTTTGAGGGCCACCGAGGTGACTCAGTCGGTTAAGTGTCTGCCTTCAGCTCAGGTCATTATCCCAGAGTCCTGGGATTGAGCCCTGCATCTGGTTCTGTGCTTAGCATGAAGTCTGTTTGTCCCTCTCCCTCAGAATCCTGCTCATGCTCATTCTCTCTCTCTTCCTCAAATAAATAAATAAATCTTAAAAAAACAAAAAACAAAAAACTGACTTTGAAGACCACTAGGGATTAACTCCAGGAACTTTAAAAATCAACAGGCTTAACTCCAGGAGAGCTAGAGGGTGACAGAAAACCGAATCCCGGGTGCCTGGGTGACTCAGTGGGTTAAAGCCTCTGCCTTCAGCTCAGGTCATGATCCCGGGATCCTAGGATCGAGCCCCGAATCGGGCTCTCTGCTCAGCAGGGAGCCTGCCTCTCCCCACCCCCCCCACCCCCACCTGTCTCTCTGCCTACTTGTGATCTCTGTCTGTCAAATAAATAATTAATTAATTTTTTTTTTAAAAAAGACAAAAAAGAAAACCGAATCCCTACCCTTAAAGAGCCAACATACTAAGTAACTCAGAGACATAGCACAGAAGCAGCAGCTTGAAAAGCACCTGGAGGTATTCATGAAAGATTTATTGACTAATCTGAGAATATGTACTAGAGGGGTCAAAAATTTCTCCGGCAACAAAAGCGATGGCAGGTGCCATTTTTCCTTGCCTCCTGCAGCCTAGATAGCAAGATGCTTCTGGGAGCCAGTTCTAACACTCTCCATCCGCCTTACTACCACTGAGTGCCACACCCCCATATTCTCATGCAGACCACCCCACCCAACCTGCCCACTTTGGCAGCCATCCCTCTGGAAGGCAACTCTGCCAACAGTGTACACTCCAAAGTAACTCCTGCCCCAGCATGCACACCAGTGTGCCCACGGTTCCTACCTGAGCCTCTAAGCTGGCTGTACAGAGTATAAGTCCTGCCCTTCACTATGCCTGCAGGCATGGCAGATACTAACTGTAGATAGCTAGCTAGGCTAAGTGCCAACCCTACCTACCAGTGAACACATAGGTAGCATGTGGGCCTCTCAACATTGCAGGGAGCAAACTGTGCCCAGTACACCCACATAAGCAAAATCAAGTCACTTTAGCCAGTCAAGCTGGAAGTGAGCCCCTCCCACCAGCACACCCGCAATAGCAGCTCAGTCACAACAGAAGGGTGTGCTAAGCCTACAAAGGGGACACAGCTGGAGTGCCTGGTTCTGGTGACCAGGGCAGACTGCACTATACGGCACCACAGAATCTCTTCTACACAAGGCCACTACTTTTTTTTTTTTAGGTTTACATTTTTTTTAATTTTTTATTTTTTTAATTTCTTTTCAGTGTACCAGAGTTCATTGTTTATGCACCAAACCCAGTGCTCCATGCAATATGTGCCCTCCATAATACCCACCACCGGGCTCACCCAACTTCCCACCCCCTGCCCCTTCAAAACCCTCAGATTGTTTTTCAGAGTCCATAGTCTCTCACGGTTCATCTCCCCCTCCAATTTCCCTCAACTCACTTTCAAACCAGGACATGTAGCTGACCTACCTAACACTTAGAAACAAATAGAGAGGGGTGCCTGGGTGGCTCAGTGGGTTAAGCCTCAGCCTTCGGCTCAGGTCATGATCACAGGGTCCTGGGATCGAGCCCTGCGTCAGGCTCTCTGCACAGTGAGGAGCCTGCTTCTCCTCTCTCTCTGCCTGCCTTTCTGCCTACTTGTGATCTCTGTCTGTTGAATAAATAAATAAAAATCTTTAAAAAAAAAAAAAAAAGAAACAAATAGAGACAAAATGAGGAAACAGAGAAATATGACCCAAATGAAAGAACAAGACAAAATCACAGTAAAAAAGATAAATAAAAGAGAGATAAGCAATATGCCTAATAAAGATTTCAAAAGTGATAGTCATGAAGTTAATTACTAGACTGAGACAAGAGTGAATGAACTCAGTGAGAATGCCAACAGAGACACTAAATATAAAATATATACATAAACATTTTATTAAAAATATATATGTAAATAAAATAACCAGTAAGAGCTCAAGAATTCCCTCTCTCACTGTCTCTCTCTGTCAAATAAATAAAAATAAAAATCTTAAAAAAAAAGACAGAAATGAAAAATATATTGGAGGTAAATCAGTAGCAGATTAAAAGACCCAGAAGAAGAGATTAGCAATCTGGAAGAGAGATTAATGCAAAGCAACCAAACTGCACAACAACAACAACAACAACAACAAAGAATAATAAAATAGGAGAACAGAGGAAGGGAACTCTGCAACATAATCAAGCATAACATTCACATAATAGAGATCCCAGAAGGAGGAGAGAGAAGGGGGCAGAAAACTTATTTGAAGAAATAATAGCTGAAAACCTCCCCAGTTTGGGGCAGGAAACAGACATCCTGATCCGGGAAGGACAGAAAGGCCCTAATGAAGTTAACCCAAGAAGTTCCACCATCAAACACGTAACAGGGCAAATAGCAAAAAGTAATGATAAAAAAAGACTCTTAAAAACACCAACAAGAAACGTTAGTAGTTACAAGGGAAACCCCATAAAGCTATCAGCTAATTTTTCAACAAGAACATCACAGGTGCCAATACTCACTTGCATACACCAGCCCACCTCCCCATTGCACACTTGTTTACACCAACCCCATCTCCCCATACCACACTTGCTTACCCCAGCCCCACCTCCCCATACCACACTTGTTTATGCCAGCCCCATCTCCCCATACCACATTTCAGTGGATCCAACCTTCCCCATCATGCTTGCCTTTGTACCAGTCTTACAGGCCTCCTCCTGAGAACACCAACCCAAACCTCACCAACACCACATCTCCTAATCCACAGGTTTTGTAGGACCTATAGGACCTCAGCTGCAGCAGCAGCAGCAGGACTCATTTCACAGACTGACTACAACACACTTGTTAAAACACATCCTACTCAGCAGGGGACCAAATACTTCCCACAACAAGCAAAGAGAACCTCCGCAGACAACTGGACTCAAGGAAAAAGCAACCAGGACTCAACAGCAGGCCATAAGCAACACACATAGGAGATACTTCCTGAAGCACCATGTCCTAAGAAACAGGGGACACTGTACTGCAGGGAACCATGGGGCCTTGTCTTCAAAAAACTATTACCATCAAAGGCAAGAGACATAACTGACACTAAACACAAAAACAGACACAAAGTTAGGCAAAATGAGAGAACAGAAAATATGTCCCAAGTGAAAGAACAGGACCAAACACCAACAAAAGACCTACGTGAAATGGATATAAGCAATATGCCTGATAGAGAATTTAAAGTAATGAAAATATTCACTGGACTTGAGAAGAGAGTGGAGGACATTAGTGAGGATCTTAACAAAAAGATAAAAAAAACAACCAACCACAGATGAAGAACACAATAAATCAAATTAGAAATATATTACATGGAATAAATAGCAGGATAGAGAAAGCAGACCTGGAAGACAGAATAATGGAAAGTAAGGTCAGAGAAAAACTACAAAAACAACCATGAAACAAGATAGAAGATAGAATAATGGAAAGTAACCAAGCTGAACAAACAGAGGAAACAAAATATGGAAACTGAGAATACATTCAGGGAACTCAGCGACTCCCATCCAGCATAATAACATTTGCATTATAGGAATCCCAAAAGAAGAAAGAGAAAAGGGGGCAGATATTTATTTGAAAAAATAATAGCTGAAATCTTCCCTAATCTGAGGAAGAAACAGATATCTAGATTCAGAAGGCACAGATTTCCAAAAAAATTCAATCCAAGGAGATCCACATCAAGACACATAGTAATTAAAATGGCAAGTAGTAGTAATATGGAAAAAAATTTTTAAAGCAACAAAAGAAAAGAAGACACCTACATATAAGTATAAGGCTATCAGCAAGTTTTTTAGCAGAAGCTATGCAGGCCAGAAGAGAGTGGCATGATATATTCCAAGTGCTAGAAGGGAAAAATCTACAGCCAAGAAAATCCAGCAAGGCTATCATTCACAAAAGAAGAAATAAAGACTTTCTCAAACAAAAAAACTAAATGAATTCATGACCATTAAACAAGCCCTACAAGAAATATTAAGTGGGACTCTGAGTAGAAAGGACCATAAGTGAGAAAATGAAGAGTAAAAAATACAAAAGCAGTAAAAATAAGTATTTCTGTAAAAATCACTCAAGGGAGTCATAAAATAGAAAGATGTAAAATATAACACCATATACCTAAAAATGGCTTCAAACTTAAGTGACTGCAAACCTAACCATAGATCACTAGACATAGAAGACGTTATATACAAACCTAACAGTAACCACAAATCAGAAACCAGTAATAAGTATGCAAAGGATAACGAGAAAGAAAGCCAACTGTATCACTAAAGAAAGTCAACAAACTGTGAAAGAGAACAAGAAAAGGTCAGAGAAAAACTACAAAAACAACCATGAAACAAGTAACAAACTGGCAATTAATATATATCAATAAATATTTTTAATGCAAATGGACTAAATGCTCAAATCAAAACACATACAGTGACAGAATAGATTTTTAAAAAAAGAAAAAGAAAAAGAAAAAAATAAGACCTATCTGTATGCTCATTTCAGATGTAAAGACACCTGCAGACTGAAAGTGAGGGCATGGGGAAACATTTATAATTCAAATGAATGTCAAAATAAGGCTGAGTAGCAATACTTCTACTGGACAAAATAGATTTTAACACCTTTTTAAAAATTTTTTTTTATTTATTTATTTGAGAGAGAGAGCATGAGCGGGGTGAGGAGCAGAGGGAGACTCACAGCCAAGCAGGGAGCCCAATACAGGGCTTGATCTGGGGACTCTGGGATCACAACCTGAGCTGAAAGCAGACACTTAACTGACTGAGCCATCCCGGTGCCCCCGGGCAAAACAGACTTTAAAACAACTGTAACAAGAGACAATGGATGATATAATAATAAAGGGGACAATACAATAAGAGGACATAACAATTATAAATATTTATGCATCTAACATGGGAGCACCCAAATATATAAGACAGTTAATAACAAACATAAAGGAAGTAACTGATAGTAATACAATAATAGTAGGGGACTTAAACACCTCCACTTACATCAATGGACAGATCATCCAAACTGAAAATCAACAATGAAACACTGCATTTGAATGACACACTGAACTAGATGGATCTAACTAACAGATATATTAAGAACATCCCATCCACAAACAGCAGACTATACATTCTTTTCAAGTGCACATGGAACATGATGCAGAATCACATATTAAGCCACAAAGCAAGTCTCAACAAATTCAAGAAGATCAAAGTCATATTATCCATCTTCTCTGACCACAACACTATAAAACTACAAATCAACTATAAGAAAAAATCTGGAAAGAGCAAAAATATATGGAGATTGAATGAAATGCTCCTAATCAGTGAATGGGTCAACCAAGAAATCAAAGAAATAAAAATTACACAGAAACAAATGAAAAATGAAAACACAATGGTCTGAAATCTTTGGGATGAGGCAAAAGCATCTCTTCTAAGAGACTTCATAGCAATACAGGCCTATCTCAAGAAACGAGAAAAATCTCAAACAACCTAACCTTACATTTAAAGAGCTAGAAAAAAACACTCCCAATGAACAAACAAAAAAACTCCCAACAAACTAAAGTGCGGAACCAGACAGTTTCATTGAGGAATTCTACCAAACATTTAAAGAAGAGTTAATACCTATTCTTCTCAAACTTTTCCAAAGAATAGAATAGAAAAGTAAGCTTCCAAATTCATTCTATGAGGCCAGCTTTACCCTGATACCAAAACCAAATAAAGACACTGCAAAAAAAGAGAGCTACAGGCCAATATCGCCAGTGAACATATATGCAAAAATCCTCAACAATATCAGTAAACCGAATCTAACAATAAATTTTAAAGAATCATTCACCAAAATCAAGTGGGATTTATTCCTGGGATGCAAGAGTAGTTGAATATTCATAAATATTGTGATAGAAGGGTAGTTCAATATTCACAAATCAGTCAATGTGACACATCACATCAACCATATGATCATCTCAATGGATGAGTTTAAAGCATTTGACAAAGTACAACATCCATTCATGATAAAAACCCTCAATAAAGTAGGTTGTGTTTTTTTTAAGATTTTATTTATTTATTTGAAAGAGAGGCAGTGAGAGAGAGCATGAGCAAGGAGAAGGTCAGAGGGAGAAGCAGACTCCCCGTGGAGCTGGGAGCCCAATGAGGAACTCGATCCCAGGACTCCGGGATCATGACCTGAGCCAAAAGCAGTCGTCCAACCAACAGAGCCACCCAGGCGTTCCAATAAAGTAGGTTTAGAGGAAAAATACCTCAAATAATAAAGGCTGTATATGAAAAATCCATAGCTAACATCATACTCAATGGGAAAAACTGGGAGGTTTTCCTCTAAGGTCAGGAAGAAGACAAGGATATCCACCCTCACCACTTTTATTCAATCCAGTACAGGAAGTCCCAGTCACAGCAATCAGACAACAAAAAGAAACTAAAAGTACCCAAAAAGGTAAGGAAGAAGTAAAACTTTGGCCATCTGTAGGTGACATGATACTATCTAAAGAAAACCCTAAAGACTCAACCAAAAAACTACTAGAACTGATAAATTAATTCAGTAGCTGCAGGATACAAAATCACTGTAGAGAAATCTGTTGTACTTCTACACACTAATAATGAAGCAGCAGAAAAAAGAAATTAAGGAAATAATCTCAGGGTGCCTGGGTGGCTCAGTCAGTTAAGGATCCAACTCTTGATTTCACCTCAAGTCATGATCTCAGGATCATGAGATGGAGCCCTGCATCCAGCTCTGCTCGGCTGGGAGTCTGCTTGGGATTCTCTCTCTCTCTCTCTTGCTCTCCCCCTCCCCACATCATGTGCTCTCTCTCACTCACACACTCTATCTCTCAAATAAATAAATCTTTAAAAAGAAACAATCCCATTTATAATTGCACCAAAAATATTAAAATACCTAGAAATAAACAACCATAAGGTGAAAGACCTCTACTTTGAAAATAAAACGCTAATGAAAGAAATTAAGATAACACAAAGAAATAGAAAGACATTCCACCTGCTCATGGAAGAGCAGGTGGAGAGTACAGGCAGTCATTTCTCTGACACTGATGGCAGCAATATCTTTCTAGATAGGTCTCCTGAGGCATGGGAAATAAAAGCAAAAATTAACTATTGGGACTACCTCAAAATAAAAAGCTTCTGCACAGCAAAGAAAATCACCATCCAAACTAAAAGGCAACCTACAGAATAGGAGAAGATATTTGCAAATGACATATCTGATAAAGGATTAGTATTCAAAACATATGAACTTGGGGCACCCGGGTGGCTCAGTGGGTTAGGCCTCTGCCTTCGGCTCAGGTCATGATCCTGGGGTCCTGGGATCGAGCCCCGCATCGGGCTCCCTGCTCAGCGGGGAGCCTGCCTCCCTCTCTCTCTCTGCCTGCTTCTCTGCCTACTTGTGATCTCTATCAAATAAATAAAATCTTTAAAAAAAAAAAAAACAACATATGAACTTATACAACCCAATACTGAAAAAAAATCCAATTAAAAATGGGCAGAGGAGGGATGTCTGGGTGGCTCAGTTGGTTGGGCCACTGCCGTCGGCTCGGGTCATGGTCCCGGGGTCCTGGGATCGAGTCCCACGTCGGACTCCTTGTCCAGCGGGGAGCCTGCTTCTCTCTCCGCCTTTGCCTGCCACTCTGCCTGCTTGTGCTCTCTGACAACTAAATAAATAAAATTTTTTTTTAAAAAAGGGCAGAGGACAATAAACAGACATTTCTCCAAAGATGATATACAGATGGCCAACACGCACATGAAAACAAGCTCCATATCACTCATCATCAGGGAAATGCAAACCAAAACCACAATGAGATATTATCTCATACCTCTCAGAATGGCTAAAATCAAAAATTCAAACAAGTACTGGCTAGGATGTAGAGAAAAAGGAACTCTTGTGCTCTGCTGGTGAGAATGCAAACTGGTACAGCCACCATGTGAGATGGTATGGAAGTTCTTAAAAAAATTAAAAACAGAACTACCCTATGATCCAATAATGATGCTACTGGATATTTACCCAAAAAATATGAGAACACTAATTCAAAAGAATACATGCACCCCATGCTTATAGCAGTATTATTTGCAAGAGCCAAACCACGGAAGCAGCCCAAGTGTTCACTGACAGATGAATGGAAAAAGAAGATGCAATATATATATCCAATGAAATATTATTCAGCTATAAAACAACATGAATGAACCTAGTAGGTATAACGCTAAGTGAAGTATCAGAGAAACACAAATACCATATGACTTCACTCATGTAAAATTTAAGAAACAAAATAGGGCAAAGGGAAAAAAAAGACAAACCAAAAAAACAGACTCTTAACATGAAGGAACAGGAACTCGGATACACTGCTGATGGTCATGTAAAATAGGACAATCACTTTGAAAAACACTTTGGCAATTTTTTAAAAGGTTAACTATATACCTAAGATCCAGCTATTCCATTCCTAGGTATTTACCCAAAAGAAATGAAAGCATACAGCCAACCACACAAAGAATTGTACATGAAAGTTCTCTAGAGATTTATTTGTAATAGCCAGGAACTGGAAACAACTCAAAAGTCCATCAAAGCTGAATGGATACACAAACTAGTATATGTACACAATGGAGTATCTCTCAGCAATAAAAAGGAATAAACCTTCAAAAAGAAGGAATAAACTATTGATATATGCAACAATACATATGAACCAGAAAACACTTATTGCTGAGTAAAAGAAGCTGAAGATTTATATACTGTATAACTCCATTTATATAAAATTCTAGAAAACAGGCGACCGGGTGGCTCAGTTGGTTAAGTGTCTGCCTTCGACTCAGGCCATAATCCTGGAGTCCTGGGATTGAGTCCCACATTGGGCTCCCTACTCAGTGGAGAGGCTGCTTCTCCCCGCTTGTGCTCTCTCCCTCTCTCTCCCTCTCGCTCTATCTCAAATAAATAAATAAAATCTTTTAAAAATAAAATAAAATAAATTTTAGAAAACAAAATTAACCTAATCTAAGTAGATCAGTGGTGGCTAGGGGAATGAGAGGCTGGGAAGATGGACCACAAAGGGGAACAAAGGATTTTTGGGGTGATGGATATATGCACAATCTTGATTATGTGATGGTTTCACAGGTGCCTATGTATGTCAAAACCTTATCAAATAGTATACTTTAAATATGTGCAGCTTATTTTTTATCACATATATCTCAATAAATCTGTTAAAAAAATAAAACTTTCCTGAAATGAAAAAATATGTACATTTGAAATTACATATGGAAAGAACGTATCACATACTCGAGAACACTGACCCATCTTAATAAAATTACTAGACTTCAAAGAAAAAAAATTCTTTGGTCATCTAGAAAAAAAGAACAATACTTATAAGGGGGAAAAAATTAGATTATCATCTGGCTTTCATACCAATACTTTATACCAGAAGAAAGACTTTAATATATTTAAGAAATTCAAGGAAAAGAAGTGTGAACCAAAGATTTTATATCAGCAAAACTGCCTTTCAAGTATAAAGAAGACAAACTTTTATCCACATACAAGAACTCAGGGACTATTCCTTCCTAAGGAACCTAATAAAGGAGCACTGGGTAACCAAAATGATACATAGGGGCTCCTGAATGGTTCAATCCATTAAGCATCTGCCTTCAGCTCAGGTCATGATCCCAAGCCCTGGGATCCAGCCCCTCAGGGGGAGCCTGCTTTTCCCTCCTCCACTCCCCCTGCTTGTTCTCTCTCTGCCGAACAATAACAAATTTTTAAAAAAGAAAAGAAAAATAGGGTTATAGATATAATAGAGAAATTCAATTAAAGCTCTATAATCTCAGTTTGTATTGGAAGTATTTGTATGAACTCATAAGATACTTAATCTTTAATGTGTGTGCCTCTATTTTATAAATAGACAGATGTAGGAATTCTAGCTCTGCCTACAGAAAAACCTCCAACAATAACTATGGATCCCTAGCATACAGATATAACCTTGAAATGCAATTTCCCTCTTGAAAAAACAAAAACAAAAAGTTTTAAGGGATGATGTCAGATTGTCAGATTTGGGATAGAACATTCAAGCTATCAGATAACAAGCAACAGACTAGTAAGGGTCATTATCAAAAAAATAGGCTTAAATCTCCCCCCCAGGGCAAAGATGAGATAACATAAGCTTCAATAATGATAATGACTGCAATGAACTAAATATGTTTAAGTTCATGACCTTATATTGACATTAGATTTTTTTTTAAAAATCTTTAAAGATTCTTTTAAAAAGAATCTTTATCAAAAAATAAGGAACTAATTCATTATCTTGAAAATTGGTAAATAAATGGAAAGAATCAAGCATTTATGCTGCCTTTCCTAAAGGAATCATATAGCTGTGTATCCAGATGCTATATAAGGGACTAGTATGCCAATTAATAAGAAAAAAAAAAAAACAGGATAGAAAATACCACTGTTTTGCAACCTTAAATGAATAGATATAGGTATGAAGTTTCAAGAGTTGCTGAGATCACAAAGAGAGGCACAGGCACCTCCAATGGACTTGACAAACACTGCTTAGAGAATTGCCAAAGGACTTGAATCTGAGTCTGATCCAGTCCTGGATCCAGCTATAAGTGTGCAGGAATTATCCAGGGCAGAACATACTGAATTGTATATGAATTTATAATCAGCAAAATCCAGTCTACAGTATATATAGGTCAAACCCAGATTCTAGATCTGATAAATTATAAGGGAAAAGGAGGAACAGAAAGAAAAACCTACAGATTTTTAAAAATATATTTATTTATTTATCAGAGAGAGCCTCAAGTAAAATCCAGGCTGAGTATGGAGCCGAACGCGGGCCTCAATTTCGTGACCCTGAGATCACGACCTGAGTCGAAACCAAGAGCCAGATGCTCAACTAACTGTGTCACCCAGGCACCCTGCAAACCTACAGATATTTTAAAGAGTTTTTAAGGGGCAACTGTGTAGCCCAGTGGGTTTAGTGTCTGACTCGTGATTTTAGCTCAGGTCATAATCTCAGGGTCATGAGATGGAGCCCTGTATGAGGCTCCACACTCAGTGGGGAGTCTGCTCAAGATTCTTTCCCTTTCCCTCCCTCTCTGCCCCTCTCCCTGCTTGTTCTAAAATAATTTTTTTTTAAAAGTTCTTAAGTAATTTTTAACTGGTAAGGCTACACTATAGTGTCTAGAAATATACATTTATGGAAAAAACTCAAACATAAGGAAATAATTACTATAGAAATCTGAAGAATGGCTACTAATTGGAGTACAGAAGTAACTGAGACTGGCACTGAGCAATGGAGGGGCTCTGGCATGGTGAGCACGATTCTACACCCTGATCTGAGGGGTATCATCTTATTTTAATAATTTATTAATACCAAAAACACTAACCAAAAGAAAGCTGGTATAGCTCTGTAGCCAGGCTGCCTGGATTTGAATTGTGGATTCTGCCACACAGCCAGGAAATTACTAATGACTCTACGCCTTGATCTCACTATCATAAAATGAGGAGAGTAAAAAATACGGAGCCCATAGGGGTGTTATGGAAATTAGGAGTTAATATAGAAAGAAAATAAAACAGTGCCTCACTCATAGCTGACAGAGCTGGTGATCAGAGTTGGTGACCACCAGCTACGTGAACTAGTGTAGTTACTTAACCTCTCTGGGCTCCAGTTTCCTCAGCTAGTTTAAAATATCTACCTAATTCAATTATCAAGAGATCAGAAGTAAATATATACAATGTATCTATTACAGTACTCAACAAATAACAGGTCTTTTTCTAGGCCTCCCAACATCCAGAGAGTTATCAGTCACATTAGACATACCTCAGTCATAGCACATTCCTCTTGCACTTTTCACCTAGTCATTCAAGTTGATCTCAATGAAATGATCACCCAGTGAGTCTCACGTCTGAAACTGGATCTTCATCTAGATTTCAAAAGATAAACCAAAAATCTTAAAGTGTTCAACTTCTAGTGAAAATGGTCTTGTGTTATTCCCAGAGCAGGCATCTATGGCACTGGTAACCACTGAACTGAAGTGGAACAACTGAAGTAACCACTGATGGACTCAACACTCATCATCTTGTGTTTTCTTCCTTCTCTTCATTCCTCTCCCTGCTTTTTGAAACATTTAGCTGGGAGTCCAAATCTATCATAAACTATTATCTGTAAGAACAGATAATTCTGACCACAAAGGTAGATTATTCTCATTTGCAAGGGTACTAAAATGAAATGCTCTCACACAAATACCACTAAACA
Source organism: Mustela erminea (assembly GCF_009829155.1). Lineage (NCBI taxonomy): Eukaryota > Metazoa > Chordata > Mammalia > Carnivora > Mustelidae > Mustela > Mustela erminea. Next base: position 95,830,352 of record NC_045614.1, read on the forward strand.
CAAACGGCAAAGGCAGGAATAAAAACTATCTTCTCAATTCCACCTGTGACTAAATAAATAATTGTTTTAAAAAGTTCTTAAGTAATTTTTAATTACTTTCCAGAAGTCCATGTTGTGAAATTAATGTGCTGATAGTATGCACCAGCCTTTCCCCCCCCCATAAGCTGTGACAGGACACAGATCTGGAACTGAGTCACAGGTAAAGACCAAATGTTTTCCAAGGCCAAAGAAGACGCTATACCTTTAATCAGTGCCACAACACACCTAAAGTAAGATTGTGGGAATAGGGGTTGCAGGAGACAAGTTGTTTGCACATAACATAAAAAGCCAAATGCAGAGAGAAGTAAAGCATGTTGTATCTTCTGGCACTGTCCAGGTTTCCAAGAGTCCTCTGGTAACTTCCCCTTCACAGGTCTGAAGCCCAGTTAACAAGCAGGATCCAATAAAATGTGTATTTTTCAACACTTTCTTGGGGAAAAGCTGGAGATAACAAACCATGGCATGTGGTGATACTTTCTCCATGGAGACTCATCAAAATTTGTCATTAGCTATCTCAAAAGCATATATCTCACATTACTGCAATAAATGGAACACGCAATGCTTTCAAAGTCTCTACTGTCAATTAAATACAAAAGCTCGGGGCGCCTGGGTGGTTCAGTGGGTTAAGCCGCTGCCTTCGGCTCAGATCATGATCTCAGGGTCCTGGGATTGAGTCCCATATCGGGCTCTCTGCTCAGCAGGGAGCCTGCTTCCCTCTCTCTGTCTCTCTGGCTGCCTCTCCATCTACTTGTGATTTCTCTCTGTCAAATTAATAAATAAAATCTTTAAAAAAATAAATAAATAAATACAAAAGCTCTACTCCCAAAACACAGGAGCATGCTGCTCAATTTTCTTATTAGTGAATCTACTGAAAATAAGGAAATGGGAGTTGGGATTGGATGTCATCTCCACCCAGTAACTGGGCCCCAGGAGAGGGTACACAAAGGGCCAGACCCGCCTCTCCCCGTTTGAGGGAGAAGCTGCGGGCCAAACCCCAGTTAGCCACCTGTTCAAGGTGTGGCGGGGCAGGCAGGAGTCCACCTGGCAATAAAGAAAGTAAAAACAAACTCCTGCAGAGGACTGGAACCAACGCAGGTGATGCCTGCACAATGCTTAATATTATTATGATTAGAAGATAAATGGTAGCAGAAACCCTTCCTGTGCGGTCTCTAGGGGCCGGATCCCAGCCTTCTGACATTGCCACCTCACAGACTCAGACTCCGCCGAAAGCCAGCCGTCCTCCGAGCCTGGAATGAGCCTCGTGAGTAGTTGGAAGGGCAACTCGCCTACTCCCCCGGGTACCCACCCTTTCGCTCCGAGTCTCCTCTAGACAGCAAACTTCTCAGACACCCTAACCCTGAAAAGCGAAGCGGGTCCGCTCTGGTCGGCTCTTGCACACGGAGGACTGCCCTAGGACTCGGCCACAGTGCGGTCTGCGCCCGCTGTCATTCTAAGCCTCACACGACTGCCTCTTCAACCTTCTCAACCAGCCCTCAGCGCAAGAATTACCAGCTGTGTGCTGCGAATGAAGAAACGGAGGCGCTGTGGCCTGCGGTGAGCAGCCCGAGGTGCCCAAGGCCAGGCAGTCACGACTCCAGCCACCCTTACATTAGTCAGGGACCGCCGCCTTACACTAGGATTATAACTGGCGCGCTCCCTGGGCGCCCGACAAGAGTCGGTGTGACCATTCTCCCAGACCGGCCCAGGCCGGTCCCCGGGATGCGCGGGGGAGGAAGAACACCGACGCCACTCACCTTCCTCCGCCGCGGCCTTCCCCAGCAGCACGCCCGGCCCGGCCCAACTCAGCCCCCTCTGGCTCCGCCCCCGCGACCGTTACCGCGCCGCGGGAGGCCGGCCAATCGAGCTGGAGCGCGGCGAGAAGCCCCACCTCCGCTCCGCCTCAGAGCGCGGGCCTTGTTTCTTCCCACAGCCCGGGGAAATGGGGGGGCGGGGCGGAAGCGTCTAGGTCGGCCCCGCGTCGAGTTGCCCTCGCTCTTGGGGGCGGGACTTACAGTCACTCAGAGGAGAGTGCGCCGCGCTTACGGTCTGCGCCTGCGCACTGCCGTCGCACTGTCAACAAGCGGTGGTTCTGCAGGCGCTGTTAGCAGACACTTGGAAACTCATTTGCCCGGACCACAGAAATACATAATTGAGGCCGTTGGTGGAAATGAGGCCCCGGCAACGTAACCAACGCGTTCTGCCCTCCACACACATTCAAGCTGTAACTGTGAGCCCTTGTACAGGACTAGTCAGCTTGTTTTCTAAGTTCCAGACCTTGCTGAGCGCGGCAGCACCTAGCATTTGGAGGACCCCAGTATGTGTTCATAAATGACATTTTACCCTTACGTTCAGCATTTTCAAATCTCCAAGAAGTGTCCGACCCTACATGAGGCTCCAGGAATGCAGAGGTGGCTGACGGGAAATGCTCAGTCTAGTTAGGGACTGAATATATGCTCTGAAATTAAGATACAGTGTGATAGGCATAATCAAAGAAGTTTGCGCAGGGTACAGAAGGAAAAGAGAAGAATTACCTAAATGGGTCACTTTAGTCTTCCTAAACCTGTGAGTCTCAACCCTGACTGCATATTAGAATCACCCCAGGAGCTGTGAAAATTTGGTAATCAATCCCCAGACTACTTAAATCAGAATCTCCAGGGTAGGCCTCAGGTGTTAATAGTTTGTCAATAACGTCTCTTCCCCATCCTCCCCTCCCCAGGTGATTCTAATTGCCTCCAAGCTCAAGAACTGCAAATTTAGAGAAATACTTGAATGATTCTGAATGGTAGGAGTTCCCCAGCAATACAGGGAGGAAAGATAATTATAGAGAACTTCTTGAGCAAATTAAATAGTTTCAAAGCACATTATTATAATGCCTAAATCACAAGTAATCAGTAAACCTTATTATTTTTTGTCATTAAACCTGGGCCCCTTTGGTATGACTCATATCTGTCCTCCCCTAAAACCTAACTCCAAAAGCCTTTACAAATATAATGGAACCTACTGAGGGCTCCCTGATGAAACTGAGTAATATGTTGCATCCCTGGAAAGGCAGAATGGGAAGGCTTTAGGAGGTGTGCTAAAGACCTGGGACTTTATCCAGGGGGTAATGGGAAACCATAGACAAGTTTTCAAAGGAAGTAATAAAATGGGAATATTTCTTGTTGGGGTGACTTCAAGCCTAATTTTAATGCATCTTGACAATACAGATAAAAACTGTAAAAACATCTCCACCATGTACAAATATGATCATTGCTTTTTCCCCCTCACAAAAAGAAGTCACCTCAATATTTTATTTCTCAGATTAATAAAGTCAGAAACTACAAATAGGGTCCCTGCCCACCATTTTCAAAAACTCATAAGAGGTTAAGTGATCAAAAAATTCCTAGCAGAGGGCGCCTGGGTGGCTCAATGGGTTAAGCCGCTGCCTTCGGCTCAGGTCATGATCTCGGGGTCCTGGGATCCAGTCCCGCATCGGGCTCTCTGCTCAGCAGGGAGCCTGCTTCACTCTCTCTCTCTCTCTCTGCCTGCCTCTCCATCTACTTGTGATTTCTCTCTGTCAATAAATTAAAAAAAAAAAAAATCTTAAAAAAAAAAAAAATTCCTAGCAGAAAATACAACTTCCACACACCTGAAGAGAAGTCTCATTGGCCCACTATTGTTCTTGCATCTTACAGCCACATAGTGTCGCTGTTGGACGACCGGTATTTTCCAGATCTGTGGTGGTGCAGGTCCCATAAGGGCTGACGATCTCCAACAGAGGGCATCAATCATTCTGGGTCTCACAAGAAATCTCAGGGTCACAGCTTTTAGGGTAAATACTTTCAGGCCCATATTTGGCTTTCTTCCCAGGCAGCTGGGGCCACAGTGAGTTTGATCTCTGTGTCTGCGCCATGCAAAGATGTTCTCAACGCTGTCCCCAATCCCTTTCCTTACCTAGCTATTCACACTAGCAGTAGTTTATATTTAAACAGACTTTCATTTTCTTTTTTATTTAAGGTTTTTTTTTAATTTATTTATTTGAGAGAGAGAGAGGGGGATCACAAGTAGGTAGAGCAGCAATCAGAGGGAGAGGGAGAAGCAGACTCCCCCAACAAGGATCCTGATGCAGGGCTCAATGCCAGGACCCTGGGATCATGACCTGAGCTGAAGGCAGAAGCTTAACCAACTGAACCATTCAGATGCCCCAGTAGATTTTCATTTTCAACCCTAGAAACACAGAGTCCAACTGCTTGCCTTTTCCAAGACAATAGGGTGACTTGCCCACTCTTCTGATTATAGCTGCACTAATTGAGCCAGAAGGTCAAATATCACATGTCAGTTGGAACCATTTTGGCTGCAAATAGAAAACCTGATTCAAACTGTCTTCTTAAGCAATAAGTAAATTTATTATCTCACACAACAGGAAGTCTACCGGCAAAACACTTTTAGGTTGGTGAATTCAATGGCTCAACAAGTTATCAAGGACCTCATCTATTAGTCTCTCTGCTCTCCTACAAACATGGTAGGTTTCAAATTCATACTAAAGTGATTTTCCAGAGGTCTACCAGGAGCAATCAGGACCACATACTTTCTTTTCCATCTACAATCTTTCCTTCTGTTTTTGTTTTTTTTGTGGGTTGTTTTTTTGTTGTTGTTGTTGTTGGGTTTTTCTGACCAATTAGGTCACATAGGCACATACTCTGCCTCCCAATCAGTAACTGAGTAGCAAATGTAAAGAAGACTTAACCTTGAGTTCCAGAAGGGAAAAGAGGTTACCATAATTGGAATTGGCAATGGGGTGGGTGCTCCTTGAATCACATAAGTTGCAAGGGAGAGATATGGCTACTTGAGTAAAGCTAAGGGCCAAGAGGACCATGGATGTTAGATGTAGGATCACCAGTATTCTTTACAGTGTTCAAAGCACAGGAAGGCTGATTATCTTCTATTTCCTAAGAAGAGAGCCTCCTCCTCATCACTCCTGGATTTTGTGTGTATCAAGTGGAGGAGAGGAAGTTCTACAGCACTCTACAGTCCTCCAAAGGAATTCCATTCTCATGGACCATCAAGGCCTTTCCAGCCCCTCTCTTTGCTAGAGAAGTAAAAGACTGTACACAAGTTCAGTCTTTGACTCAGCACACTGCTGCATGGGTCTTGAGTTTTCTTTTCCTTTCTTTTTTAAAATTTTATTTTTAATTAATCTCTATACCCAGTGTGGGGCTCAAACTCACAACCCCAAGATTCAGAGTCACATGCTCCACTGACTGAGCCAGCCAGGAACCCAGAGTTTTCTATGGGTCTTCAATGACTCAGCAGGGTGCCAATGGTTCTAAACACTCATTTAACATTTATTTACAAAAATGTATTAAGTACCTGTTACCTAAGTTCCAGGGATCAAACTAAATACTGTGTATAAACACAGTATACTCACAGTGGTGAGTAAACCAGATGAGATTCCTGCCCTCACAGTGGTTGTGAAAAAAACCACAAATAAGTATTAATTATGATAAGTGCTATGAAGAGAAGGAAGAGAACAGGGGCACATGGAGGAGGCTCTCTCAGGTAGTGACATTTAAGCTGAGATCCAAAGCCTGTCTTCATTTCAGTTTACTGCTTTCCTCTGTGCTTTGTCTTCCCAGTATAAATTACAGCCTTTCCTAGCAATTAAAACAGATCTTTTCATTTCTAAACTTCTAAACTAATTCTCAAATTTTCTCCTAGGCATAGACCTATCAAGTTTTTCCTCATAACGAGGAGTTTACCAAACTCAAATGGCATTTGGTGATAAATTCTTGAAGATTCTTCAACTCACAAGTCTTTTAGACTTAGAATCCTTAATTAATCCTTAATTACATTAATAACCCTTGTGTCTGCCTCCCATCTGAGAATCTGAACTCTGGGGATATGGATCATATCTTACTTTTTCCAGGACCGAGCATTATCCCCGGCACATAGGTGTGCAATACAGTGTGGAGTGGCCCTGCTAATTTTGGGTCAGATTTAGACAGAGGCATTCACCTTCAGTAGCCATTTTCCAGTATAAACAAGCACAGGCAAATAGCTCAAACAAATAGATTGATAACATAGGGCGCCTTGGTGGCTCAGCTGGTTAAGCCGCTGCCTTCAGCTCAGGTCATTGTCCCAGGATTCTGGGATTAAGCCCCACGTCTTGGGCTCCCTGCTCAGTGGGGAGTCTCCTCTCCTCCCCTCAACTCATGCTCTCTCTCAAATAAATAAATAAATAAATCTTAAAAAACAGATTAATAACAAATTTTCAAGAATCAATACAGATTAACAACAGCTATATTAATTGGACCTTTAAAATGTGTCAATCTCTGGGCTACACACTTTTTTCTAACTTCTTGACTCTTCAGAACAACCTTCACGTAAGTACTGTTATTATCTTCATCCTACAAATGATCAAATTAGAAAACAGAAGTTTAAAAAAAAATGTGTGCCTGGGTGGTTCAGTTAAGCATCTGCCTTCAGTTCAGGTCATGATCTCAAGTTCCTGGGATAGAGTTTTGCATCAGCTCTCTGCTCAGCAGGGAGTCTGCTTCTCCCTTTCCTGTGCTTGCTCTCTTTTTCAAAAATAAACTAAGGGGCACCTGGGTGAACTTAGTGGGTTAAAGCTTCTGCCTTCAGCTCAGGTCATGATCTCAGGGTCCTGGGATCGAGCCCTACATTGGGCTCTCTGCTCAGCAGGGGGCCTGCTTCCTCCTCTCTCTCTCTCTGCCTGCCTCTCTGCCTACTTGTGATCTCTGTCTGTCAAATAAATAAGTAAAATCTTTAATATTAATTAATTAGTAAGTTAATTAATTTAAAATCTTAAAAAAAAAAAAAAGACTTGCTAAGATCACACAGCCAGTATGTGGCAGAGCCAGGATCTGAAACCAGCACTCAGGCTCCAAAGTCTACTTCGTTAACCATCTGATCATATCACTTCTCTTGATGAGCAACTGCTCTACCATAAGATTGGTATAGGCATTTATTCCAATTTGCAGTTATTTCATCTGTCTGTGTATTAGTCATCTACTGATACATAACAAATTATTCCTAAAATTGGAACATTTAACATCTTGACATGTCCGTGGATCAGTAATACAGGACTGGCTTAGCTGGATGGTCTGGACAGAACCCTTCATGAGGTTGCAGTCAACCTGTTTAGCCACAGTCAGTCATTTCAGGGTTCAACTGGGGCTGACGGATTCACTTCCAAACTCACTCAAGTGGTTATTGGCAGGGCTCAGTTTGTTTCTTAGCAAGCAGGCCTCTCTACAGGCTGCCTGAGTAGCACCCACAACATGATAGCTTCCCACAGAGGAAGTGATCCAAGAAAAGGTGTGAGGGCCTAAGAAATAAGCAGAAGTCTTTTTTAGAACCTCCTCTGGGTAGTGACATCTCATCACTTCTGCTATATGATATTAATCACACAGACCAACTATGGTAAAATATAATAGAGGACTACACAAGGATGTTGATACCAGGAAGTGGGGATGCTTGGGAGCCATTTTGTAAGCAACTAATCAGTCGGCTTGCTCATTTTTTGTGCCTCCTCCACTAGAATGTAAACTTCATGAGTGGGGAAAAACATCAGTGATGTTCATTGTAATATTCTCTCCACAGGACTTGCCATAGAACAGATGGTCAATAAATACTGAATAAATGTAATGATGATAATGATATGAATTCCAAAGATTGAGCTCCCTACAACAATCCTGTCTTACTCTCACACAGATTTCCAGTTGCCTTTCATGGCAGCATTCAAATATTTGTTTATTTAAGACTTCATTTTTAAGTAATCTCTACACCCAACATGCAGCTCGAACTCACAACCCTGAGATCAAGAGTTGCATGCTCCACTGACTGAGCCAGCCAGACACAGCTCAAATAATTTTTTTAAAGCAAGCCTCTAGGGGCACCTGGGTGGCTCAGTGGGTTGGGCCTCTGCCTTTGGCTCAGGTCATGATCTCAGGGTCCTGGGATCGAGTCCTGTATCAGGTTCTCTGCTCAGTGGGGAGCCTGCTTTCCCCTCCCTCTCTGCCTGCCTCTCTGCCTACTTGTGATCTCTGTCAAATAAATTTAAAAAATAAATAAAAGCAAGATTCTATTATGCCCAAGAACTTTTATTCATAATTTCTTTTTTTGCTAAAGAAACCCATAATTTTTATTTCACTGTCAGTTTTTCAGGAAGTGAATTCTCAAAGGAGATGAAAAAAATTTTTGAGCTGGACCCAAAGCTATGGGGGGTACAAATTTAGAGAGGAGTGTTAACCATTAGTAAATGCCTACTCAGCACAATTAGGAGGGCTGGCAGAGCTAGGAGCAAGCTAGGGGAACTGAGTCCAAGATTATTGCATTGGATAGGACCCTGGAAGCATGTAAAAGTGATTCCAGGTGACTGGAATTCAGTGACTTCCCCTAGCTCCCAGATACAATTATTTCAAAATAAATTTTTTTTAAAAAGCACCAGTAGACTGGGGCACGTGGATGGCTCAGTCAGTTAAGCAGCCGATTCTTGATTTTGGCTCGGGTAATGATCTCAGGGTCATGGGATCAAGCCCCAACTGGGGCTTTGCTCTCAGCAGGGAGTCTGCTTGAGGATTCTCTCTCTCCCTCTGCCACTTCCCCGACTCATGCTCTCTATCAGTCTCTAAAATAAATAAATCTTTTTTAAAAATCCCCAAAGACCTACATTAAAAGAAGTTCTAAGTATGTACGTTAGAAAGAAGTGATCAAAGAAGACAAGTATGAGATGCAAGGGTTGCTGAGAAAAAATGATAAACATGCAGATAAATATAAACAAACATTGTATAATTCAGTATAACGATCACAAAGGCAAATGTGTGGGCTGGAAAAAGGACAGACTCAATGAAACTTGATTACACAGTGAAAGGGGCAGGCATTGGAGTTAGAGTATTCCACGATACCTGTATTGTCTAAAAGGAGAAGCGGGGTGGGTAGGCTCTCTTAAGTGTGCAATGTAAAATTTTAAGGGTAGCCTCTCTATGTGGGCTGGAAAAAGGACAGACTCAAATGAAACTTGATTACACGGTGAAAGGGGCAGGCATTGGAGTTAGAGTATTCCAAGATACCTGTATTGTGTAAAAGGAGAAGCGGAGTGGTTAGGCTCTCTTAAGTGTGCAATGTAAAATTTTAAGGGTAGCCTCTCTAAGAACAGGAATAGAGTCAATGAATTCCAAACCAGGGGATGGAAAAAGTGGAATATGAAAACAAAAATTCAGGCTACTTTTAAGAACGAAAGAAAGGAGAACAAAAGGCAGATCAGGGACGCCTGGGTGGCTCAGTTGGTTGGACGACTGCCTTCGGCTCAGGTCATGATCCCGGAGTCCCGGGATCGAGTCCCGCATCGGGCTCCCAGCTCCGTGGGGAGTCTGCTTCTCCCTCTGACCTTCTCCTCGCTCATGCTCTCTCTCACTGTCTCTCTCTCTCAAATAAATAAAATCTTTAAAAAAAAAAAAAAAGGCAGATCAAAGGTGGGACAAATAACAAAAGGTAAGATAGTAGAGGCAAGCTAAATACAGTGGGATAGTGCAAAACACCTTTCTTCATTATTATTATTTTTTAAATTTATATCCCCTCCACCCATTTCTCCCCCCTCAACCTCTAATGATCACCAATCTCTAATGATCACCAATCTTTTGGTTTTGTTTTTAGATCCCACCCACATGAGACATATACAGTAATTGTCATTTTTTACTTATTTCACTTAGAATAGTGTCCTTAAGTTCCATCCATGTTGTCACAAACAGCAGAATTTCCTTCTTTTTTATGGCTTAATAATAGTATTCATGTCTCTGTGTGTGTGTGTGAGAGAGAGAGAGAGAGAGAAACAGAGAGAGAGAGAGAAATATCTAAAAGTAAAATTGCTGGATATGGTAGTTTCATTTTTAATTTTTTTCTAGAGGGGCAGGGTAGGGCAGAGGGAGATAAAGAATCTCAAGCAGGCTCCATGCACAGTGAGGAGCCTGTGGCAGGCTCTATCTCACAACCCTGAGATCATAACCTGAGTCAAGATCAAGAGTAGGACACTTAATGGACTGAACCACCAGGGCACTCTTATTTTTACTATTTTTGAGGAACCTCCACACTGTTTTCCATAGTAGCAGCACCAAATTACATTCCTACCAACAGTGCACAAGTGTTGCCTTTTCTCCATATCCTTGCCAACACTTGTTATTTATTTTTGATAACAGCCATTCTAACAGGTATGAGCTATTCATGTATATAGTTTCTATGTAACTATAGAAAATAGACTCAGAAAAAAACATCAAATTCATGTTCATACTGGCCTTGGGGGAAGACAAGCAAGTAATAGTGCTGGACTTGCAAATCCAATAGTGTTTTATCTGCAATGTTTTCTTCCATTGAGATTTTTCAATGAGCCAATATTTAATGATGGTCAGTTGATTCTAGGTAGCAGGAATATGGGTATTAATTTCTATACTTTTCTATGTTTTTAAAATTTCTCTAAATAAACACAATACAAATTTTTACAAAGTCTTAACCAACTGGAACATGAGTCTGTACTGCCTTCCTTTGGCTCTTGGCTCTAATTAAGGGTGTATCTATAGTCCCCACGCTCCACATGACTTAAACCAAAGCCTACATTCTCCTAAAATTGTCAAGTTTCTCTTGTTTGATGTTCTGCAAAATCACCTTGTTTCACCGCTTCCCCACTTACTGTGTTTGTGTAGGTAGAACCACAGCGTCCTCAGGCTGAGGGGAAGATGTCTAAGCAGCAGCAGCCCAGCCAGCAGCAGGAGACTGTGGGTACTGGCTTTGGCTCTGACACACAATCCTCTGAGGCCAGAATTCTGAGCCCAGGGCTTGTTTCTAAAGCCCCGATTCTTCTTCCTTTAAACGTATCGCCAGTCATCAGGCTGAACCAATACTGGAAGGGCATGTGGAGAACTTTAAGTCTTGTTGTTATCAGACTATGTAACTTTTCCCTTTTATTTTAATCTCCATTCACGTTCTTTAAAAAGTAAGTTCAGAAAACCAGTCAATGCATTAACAATTCCTTTTTCAAAAGGAGGCAGAATGAAAGCATGGAGAATGGTGAATGAAAACATTTTGTTACTCTCTTAAACTATGCCACTGATGGTCTGGCTGGTTCAGTCAGTAGAGGATGTGACTCTTGATCTCAGGGTTCTAAGTTCAAGCCCCACGTTGGGTGTAGAGATTACTTAAAAATAAAATCTTTTAAAAAGTCGTCCATCAATCAGTCAGTCACTGATGTCAAAGGGCAAACTGGTGAGAGGCAGTTTAAGAGGTTAAGAACAGCATTTAGGTACCCTGGGAAACAAGGAAATAATCTGCGAATGAGAATAAAGTCAAAAGCATGGGTCACCTGGCTGGCTCCATGAGGAAAGCATGTGACTCCTGATCTTGTGGTTGTGAGTTTGAGTTCCATATTGGGCACAGAGATAACCTTGAGGTGTGTGGGGGGGTATGTCAAGTCAAAAGCAGGATCAGCTAGACTGAACACATTTTATACTCAAGTTCACTACCTTTCACAGTATTTTCTTCAGACTTTCTTTTCGTAACAGTTTTGTCTAGTAACAAGTGACTAATGCTACCATCAGTGTCCTGGTCCCCGGGAATGAGTAGGTGGAAAATGTAGCCCAAACTGATATGTTCCTCAATTCAGGTATCCCAGGAATTATACCAAAGAGAAAACAGTGACACAGAACAAGCCACCTGAGGAATCAGATTGCACTGACTATTCTTGGTGCAAACATGAATGCACCTCAGTGCTCTGTGGGCAAAGGAGCTTCTCAGGCCTCTAAGGAAGGGCCCACTGGCTCTACATGCTGGCCCTGTAACTTCTGAAGGGCTTTGGGCCTCTGTAATGTAAGTACTGGGCTGTTGTGAAAAATACAGGCAACAATATATAAGGACATAGCAAGCATCCAATAAATGACATCTTACTGGTCTTATAAAGGATATCCAGACGCCTGAAGTTTTACAAGATAATCTGATCCTTCATTAAACAGTATCACTGAGCTGCTCCCCAACCAGGGTTTCCTGATGCTAGCCCAACTAAGAAACAACTCAGCATTGTTTCTTAGAAGAAATAAGGACTAGAAAAAAGTAATTAGGAATATCATTCAGCTAGCCTTATCCCATCACTGGAAATTTCCACTCTGGGGCCTTTTACCCTTTCCCCAATACCTCACTCTTTCAACAATTATTTATTGAAAACTCTGCTCAAGACACTGGTTTAGAAGAAAATACAAATATGAAAAGTCTTTGTTTTCCAGAAGCTTTCAGTACAGGGTGGCAAACAAAAAATCCGTGCTCACAAAGCAGAATCTGTATGATATAATTTGCTTAAGCATTCAGTCATTATTACTTTGCAGACTGATTAATAGGTTGTTTCTTTTTGTGTCTCTATCCCCCTTCTCTCACATACTTGCTCAGCATTTAGAAATGACTTCAACTCTACCAACCCTAAAGATAAAACGATCCTTTATATTAACCTCAAGCGGGAGGAAGAAATTACACAATAGAGCATGGATGCCTCCATGCCCCTCCAAACTTCTGGGCCATCAGAGTCCTCACCAGAATACTGTCAAATGTCTGTATATTATTGTCCCCGGGGCCACTCACTGGCCTCCTCAAATGGTCCACTCAACAACTCTCCTCCCTCTCTGCTGGTTGCGAAAATGGATACCACCTGAAACTTACCCAGGCATGCTCTACATTCATTCCTTAAACAAGTATTTATCAGAGCCTACTATGAGCCTGCACTGTGAAGATGTGTGAGATACACGAGTGAAAGCCAAGCAGCCACACCCCCTGCCTTCAAGAACCTCAGTCCACGACTAAGTTACCCATTAAGCAAAAATTACAGAAATAACTGCACACCCTGCCAAGGGCTAAGGAGAATTCAAGGGTTCAGGGCTTGGATAATTTTCCTTAAAAAATTATATGTCCTGCAGCAAGCTCAACAACCAAGTGTTGGATAACTAAGGGAAGAGGCAGGGAGGAGCTCCCAGCAGAGGGAAGAGCATCTGCAGAGGCCCGTGGAGAGAAAAAGCTTGCATCATTCGAGAACTACATGGGGCCTCACGCGTGCTTTAAGGAGCTTGGGTCTTTACAGAAGTAACCAGAAAAGATTTCAAGGGGCGAAAGCCATAATCAGATTTACCTGCCCAGTGGCTTCAGAGCAGACACAGGGTCTCTTTTTGCCACCAGTTTATCCCCAGCGTCCGGCCCCGCGCCTTCTATCAGCGGGTCCCACCAGCCAGGGCTTAAGGTTTGGGGTTTGGGATGAGGCAGGGCTCCTGCAGAGAGCGCCAAGCCCTCCGCTGAGGCAGCGGGCGGGGGTTGCGTCCGCGGCGCTCGGCGCTTGGAGGCGGGTGGCGGCCAGCGCTGGGCACCTCAGGGGACCTGAAGCGCCACAGAGTCGGCGCGCTCGCAACTGGCGGCGGCCGAGCTTTCAGCTTCCGAGGAGGAGGCGCCCGGTTCTCGGCGAGGGGAGCAAGGCCACGCGACCCGGGTGGCGGAGCCGGAACCCGCGCGCTCCGTGGCACAGAACCTGCCGTGGTGCCCGGCGGCCAGGTAAGCCCCGCGGCGCAGGTCGGGAGGCCCCGGGTCGGGCCCCAGAAGCCCCTGCGCCCAGCCCCGGCGTCCCCGCTGCAGCGCGGCGGCGGCCATCTCCCGGCGGCGGCGGCGGCGGCGGCGGCGGCGGGCGCCGCAAGCGGTGGGCGGTGTCTACGCGGACCGTGAGCCGGGAGGGTGAGGCACCGGGGTGTTCGGGAGTTTTCTGTCTGCCGGGCCCAGGACGGAGGCAGAGGCGGGAACTGTGGGGGCGGGAGCAGCCTGCGGGTCTCTCCTTCCTGGCCAGGCCTTGCGACCTGAAGGTAATACTATTCCAGCCGTTTTTTCCTGGACGCCTCAGCGGAGTCAAGGTCGTGAGGTGCTGTAACTCGGCTCCTTTACCTAAGCGTGCGGCTCGCGCAGCTCCCCGTGGCTTCACGTGTTTTTGTGCGACCTTTGGGCCTCCCTGGGCTGCGCTCGTGTGCGCCAGGTTGAGCGCAGCGTCCCTCCGCAGGGCCTAGCCCAGGCTGGCCGTGCAGTGTCTTAGTGACCGCACTGCGACTGACTTGGTGGATTCCCTCCCTGCTGGTGAACGTGGTTTGCAATGGGTAGCCAATACGGAAAGCAATTCCTTGAGCACTGTTATGTCTGGTGTGTTGAGCATGATTTGTTTAGAGTGGATCTGTTGTAAGGCTTGTGGTTTACGGGGTAAAAATGCTCCTCAGAAAAGTTACCGGTTTTTTGTTGTTTTTTTCTTTTTTAAGATTTTATTTATTTGACAGATCACAAGTAGGCAGAGAGAGAGGAAGGGAAGCAGGCTCCCTGCTGAGTAGGGAGCCTGATGTGGGACTCGATCCCAGGACCCTGACATCATGACTTGAGCCGAAGGCAGGGGCCCAACCCACTGAGCCACCCAGGTGCCCAAGTTACTGGTTCTTGTACCTCCGGTAGCCTTTGGGGACACCTGGCTCCTGAAGCTTCCTGACGCACTTTGCTGGAGGTCCCAATGCTTCCCATGGGTCTGGACGCAGAGTCAACACCTATTTGTTGAAGACTGACTTTGTGGCTGGCCTTACCTAGAGCTTCTGCTGAAATGGGAACTATGAATATCTTAGTAATATTTAAAACGGACTTGGGTTTAGCTTGGACAGACCGTAAACAGCCCCAAGGACGGTTAAACCCAAGTTAAGGGCAAGATGGTTTCGATGAAGAGTAGAAACGTCTTAATAGTTAGGTCTTACTCTGAAACTGACCGTTGAACTGCTAGGGAAGAGATTTTTAAAAAGATAATGCTGATGCCTAGTTACTCAAAAAGCTTTCTTCCAAGACATGTAAAAAAGTTTCAAGTGAGTGACATCATCCTCATCAGTGGAAATAAATGGAATTTGTTTTTCCATCCTTTCCACTTACATTTTTGTTTTAAAATTCATTTTATTTAAAAAAAATAAAATAGAATTCATTTTATTTTTATTTTATTGTTATTTTTAAAGTAGTTTTCATGCCCAGCATGGAGTCCAAAGCAGGACTTGGACTCACCACCCTGAGATCAAGGCCTGAGCTGAGATCAAGAGTTGGATGCTTGGGGTGCCTGGGTGGCTCAGTGGGTTAAAGCCTCCGCCTTTGGCTCAGTTCATGATCCCAGGATCCTGGGATCCAGCCCAACATAGGGCTCTCTGCTCGGCAGGGAGCCTGCTTCCCTTCCTCTCTGCCTGCCTTTCTGCCTACTTGTGAAGTCTGTCTGTCAAATAAATAAAATAAAAGTCTTAAAAAAATAAAAGTTGGATGCTTAATTGACTGAGCCACCCAGACACCCCTTCATTTACATTTTTAAAATTTTGTGCTAAAATAGAGGGAGTTTTCTTTATAATGATCATTTTTCAATTTGGTCACTTGATCCTGAAAATTAAGTATATGTGTAAGAGTTTAAGAATGACAGTGGAGGAGCACCTGGATGGCTCAGTGGTGTAAAGCCTCTGCCTTCGGCTCAGGTCATGATCCCAGGGTTCTGGGATCTGCTCAGCAGGGGGCCTGCTTCCTCTTCTCTCTCTGCCTGCCTCTCTCTGTCAAATAAATAAATAAAATCTTTTTTTAAAAAAAATGACAGTGGATTAATTCCTTTCTCTCAAGTTTTAAACCAGAGTCTTCTCTGGCCTTCCCACCTATTTGGTAGGGCTGGGATCCTTTCTCTGGGGGTCCATTCTGTCCTTTACTTCTTCCCATTACAAGGACTGTCCCATGGCTGTGTCATAATCATCTTTTGGTCTCTACGGCCTCTCACTAAGCTTAGTGTCCAATTCAGTGCCTGGCACGTAAGTGACTGTTAACATGGTGAATGAATTTAGAGTATGACATGTGTTTATTAAGTCCAGTTTGTAACTTGAAGATGTGTGACAGGTATTTCTCATTTTTCAGATGAGTGAGGTAGATATTGCAGACAAGGACAGTTGTGATCATCTTTTGGTTATAGATAATGGTCGCATTCCAAGAAACACTACCAGCAGGGCACTTGGGTCTTTCCTTTTTTTAAACAACTTTGTTGAGGTGTAGTTCACATACATACAATTCACCCATTTAAAGTATATAATTCAATGTCTTTTTGTATATTACAATATTATTTTTTTTAAGTTGTGAAATACATATCACATAAAATTTGCCATTTTAACTGTCTTTAAGTGTACAGTTCAGTGGGATTAAGTACATCCACAATTTTGTGTAACCATCACTATTTCTAAAACTTTTCAGCACTTTAGATAGATACTCCATAAATAAATGAATATATGAATGAATGTTGATGATTTAGGGAAAATTTTCAAGAAATAAATGTGATCTTGATTTCTCACTTCCCTTCTAATTTGTGGTGTTGTCTTTTATATTATATATGAAAAGTTATTATAATTAAGATGATACCATGCCTTATTGTAGTATGATAATATTGAAGTTCATTATAATGGAAAACTGAGCAATTCTTTCAAGTTTGAATAGTGAATTACTAAACTTTCTAGGGTCTCTAAA
The DNA here is from genome assembly GCF_009829155.1 of Mustela erminea. NCBI lineage: Eukaryota > Metazoa > Chordata > Mammalia > Carnivora > Mustelidae > Mustela > Mustela erminea. Next base: position 95,846,948 of record NC_045614.1, read on the forward strand.
AGTTATAAAGCAAAATATGAAGATACCCCTAAACCCACTCTGATTTGCAAAAGATGGCTTATCCAAATTTATATTATGCTATTTGGCTTCCTTTGTTGCTGCGTATTCTCTTTGCTTTTATAGTTGCAGGATACCCTCCACTTTCACAGGAGATACCCTAGGGCTTCCTAAGATTAGAAAAATTCACAAATTTGTAAAGTGCTCTCAAAACAGGGATTTATTTTAGGTACAAAGTATTTGAGTTTTTAATTTTTATTCTAAAATTTTCATCTTTTCTGTGCTGCTGGATTGCTTTTATCAATGTTAAATCCCTTCTTTAACATCTTTTAAAAAACAGTTTGTGGCTTCTGGCTGTTTCCAGCTAAAGAAGTCTGGCAATCTCCCATTTTTTACAAGGAGAGCGCACACTTGGACATCTATAGGGAGAAGGCCAGGCCAGAGTAGATCCGGAGAGCAAAAAATAGTTGAAGTTATTTTTCAGTAGGTTTGGCAAGGATACAGCTGTTAATCCCAAATCTCCAAACATGGAGGGTTTCCTATGCATGTGTGAATGAATATATGTGTGCTTCTGATTTTAGTAAAATTTAATTAATATTACACCCCAGTTAATTCTGAGGTAATTGCATGGGAGTACTGGGCTTTAGTCTGGCTCAGGCCCTACTACTGACCTGAGCAAACCACATAATTTTGTGGATTCATTATTGGCACTAGTAAAGTAAGTGGGCTTAGGTAAATGGGTAAATTAAGTTTGCTGTTCGAAAGTGATCTAGCATATCCTTGGTGGCTTCCTGCAAACCAGTAATTTCTTTGAAGGTATCTACAATTTTTTTTTAATTTTTTACTTGTTTTTTTAGTTAAGTAAGCTCTACCCCCAACATAGGGATTGAACTCACAACACCGATATCAAGAGTCATGTGCTCTACAACTGAGCCAGACAGGTGCTTCTAAAATATTTTTTAAATTATATATTCTACCATAATATATAGCATTCTAAAACTGAATATTAGGATTGCATTTTAAATTTTTTACCACCGTGTAACATCAATGCTTCCCGAAGATGTATACTGTTTATCCTGGAGTTTTATGTATTCCCTGACCCACTGCCTCATACCCTTGAGGCTTCTTATACCTCACTTTGAGAAGCGTGGGACCCAGAGGACTGGGTCTCTAGGTCTCTTGCAGCTCTGATGTGGTTATCACATTTGAAATAAACTCTAGGTCTCTTGCAGCTCTGATGTGGTATCATATTTGAAATAAACTAGAGTCTGTTCTCTAGTTTTAGGAAGTTATAAATTTATAACAGGGAAAAATATGATTGGCCAATTTGCATGACTTAATTTCTTTTCCTGACAACTGGAGATTGCAATTCTATTGTATGTATAAGCTGTTTCATCAGAAACTGCATGCAATTTGAGAAATGGATTGCAAACTTAGGAAAAAACCCTTTGCAGATATCCTCTTTGTTGCTCTCAGTCTTTCTTTGCTGCAATTCTGCTTTTTTCTTTCCTGCCTGCTAATTGGATTAAAGACTATTTTGCCATCCATGGCATCTGGAGATGACAGTCCTATCTTTGAAGATGATGAAAGGTAAATGTCTTGCGTGGCAATAAAATTAGCTCTTCAAACTTTCAGGATTGTTTTAATCACTCAGGTATTATTTATCCAGTCTACTTTGTTAAGGACACATTTTTTAAACTTGCAGATTGCAAGATGGTTTTGCTTTTCTGTGACTAAGAGCAGGGTAGTAAACATCTGGAATGGAGGTGGCCGCTAATGGCACACATCTTTTCCCATGGGGCCTGGATGTAAGGTCTCCAAATCTGTGTTAGCCCCAAGTTCTCAGCAATCACTTCAAAATGATGTAAAATCCACTTACCATTTCTGATGTAGAGTACACAAACAATATTAGAGTGAATAAAGAGTAAGATGTAGTTAAGAGAGCAGGCTCAAATATAGTCTGTATATAGGTATTACGTAATATATATATGTACTCATGCTGGGCACAGACATAAATATTATATATTTTATATTAATATCAAAAGTATGTATTTAAGTTGTGCCAGATAAAGTATTATGGCAAAAATCCTTTATTTTCTAAATAAGATTATGGTAGTAAAGACAAGAATTACCATTTTCCATACATTTTTATTTCTTTTGTGATAGGACATTTCTTCTATGACTTCTCTTCTCAGTATAATAAATTAGAACTGTTTTTGTTCAAATGAATCCTAACGGGTTTAAGTATGAAAGGTTTGGGGAGTTCCTGCTTTGGAGTGAATGGATCTGAAAAAGAAATACCAGAATTAAATACTGTGCTTTTTAAATGGGGATGTAGGGAAGAAGTAGAGACTTTTTATTGACCTTTCCAAGCACTCTTCTGTAGCCCAGCTTAGAATGCTATCCTGGATAGGTTCTTAATCCTATTAATATTAAGGTGACTTTGTTTAGAATTATCCGACTATATATCCATATATAGTAGTTTCATCTTAAAGAAAGAGTAAGAGGGAGAAGGAGAAGATAGTTATATGTACTGTGAGTAGAAATTCTTAGGTACTGTCACTTTAATATCTTGTAATTTTAGGGCTTTAAAAAAATCCGGTATTTTCATCTTGGAAAGATTTATTTGTTATATTCTTACTGCTTTTGGCCTATTGTAATTGCTTTATTTTATTCCCTTAGCCCTCCTTATAGCCTGGAAAAAATGACAGATCTCGTAGCCGTTTGGGATGTCGCTTTAAGTGATGGAGTCCATAAGATCGAGTTTGAACATGGAACCACATCGGGCAAACGAGTGGTATATGTAGATGGGAAGGTAGGAAAACATGGATTACTTTGTAGATTATGGCATACATAGAAGCTTGAATTTGTTAACATAGATTCTTCATATGTAATTCAAGGCTTTTCTCTTACATTGATTATCTTTATATTTGGGCCTGGATCATGTTACTGGACAAAGAAAACTAGTAAGAGTTATAGAGTTCATAGAGTGTAACATTTAAACTTCAGGTGCTTTTATTTTCTAAAATATTTGAATCATGAAGTAATAAAATTACATCTAAATAACATTGCTATTTACTCACTTTAATTACAGCATTTCTAAAGCTAAATATTAAGTTTTCTTCCATTTGTGTGTTTTTAACTTTCATATTTTGTTGCTTAGGAAGAGATAAGAAAAGAATGGATGTTCAAACTAGTGGGCAAAGAAACCTTCTGTGTTGGAGCTGCAAAGACAAAAGCAACCATAAATATAGATGCTGTCAGTGGATTTGCATATGAATATACTCTGGAAATAAATGGGAAAAGTCTCAAGAAGTATATGGAGAACAGGTCAAAAACCACCAATACTTGGGTATTACGTTTGGATGGTGAGGACTTTCGAGTTGTGTTGGGTAAGTGAGCGCTATTTCTGCAGAATTTATTGGCTTTTTATGGTGGTTGTTTATTAGTTCCCCCAACTATCCAGACCCTTTATAGGAGCTTTGTGTAGAGAGAGTGTAAGTATGTGTAGGTGTATTTCTGATGTACCATATGAACGAAGTATTCATTTAAATGACTGATTTATATGAGAGCCAGATTTTGTAGTGATAGATTTGAGGATTATAAACAGGTTTAAAAAAAGAAATAATGATGTATTATTATTTATTATTTATATTTATATTATTGTCATTATTGATACTTCTCTTTAAAATGATGTTTAGAGACAGTAGAAATTGAAGATTGATCAGTAACAAAGGAATTTTTCTCTAGGTTGCAAACAGTTTAGTACTGTAACACCTCAAAGTTGTCAAAGTCCAGATAAAGTAGATTACAAAATAAAGAGTAATAAGCCATTGATCTTTAAGCTAAGCTCTGTTGTTACAGATCGCTATCTATGTTGTTTCTACTGGGCCTATAAAATAAATATTTACAAGTTGCTATCTTTTCTCTCTTCTGGTACTCCCGTATTTCCTGCTTCTCATATCACTAAAGTTAAGACCATTTGGATTATCTCAGTAATTCACTGATTCATTTATTTAGATAATATTGTGTACCTGCTAAATACCAGTTAGCATACTGTAGTATGCAGTAGAAAAAGAGATGTTGTCCATGCCTTAAGGAGTCTACAGTCTATTCAAATGCTACCATGTTCTTTTAAAAAAATTTTTTTGAGAATGAAAAATGTGGGGGCATCTAGGTAGTTCAGTTGGTTAAGCCTCTGACTCTTGGTTTCAGCTCAGGTCATGATCTCACCATTGGTCAGGATCAAGCCCCGTGTTGCGCTCTGTGCTCATTGCAGAGTCTGCTTCAGATTCTTTATCCCTCTGTCTCCTGCTCAGTTTCCTCTCTCTCTCTCTCAAATAAATAAATAAATAAATATTTTCTTTAAATAGTGAAAAATGTTTGGGTTACTGGCTGGCTCAGTTGGTGGAGCACATGACTCTTAATCTCAGGGTCATGAGTTCAAGTCCCACACTGGGTATAAAAATCACTTAAATAAACTTAAAAAAAAATGTTTATTCAGTAATTAAATGCACATAGTTGGAAAAAAAAAAAAACCCCAGAAACTCCTATATAGCTTATTTATTGAAGGAACTAGATCAATTTGTCTTGAAGAGTTTCCTGTGGTCTGGATTTTGTTGATAGCACTTCTGTGATGTTTCTCTTTCTTTTTCTTTTTCTTTTTTTTTTTTTTAAATATGTATCATTTATAGTTTTTATTTTTAAGTAATTTCTGCACCCAAAGTGGGATTTGAACTTACAACCCGAGGTCAAGAGTCACATGCTCTATCAACTGAGCCAGCCAGGCAGTCCCTCTTCTCTGTTTCCCATACATTGGTAGTTGACTGAAGAATTGGTCAAATTTAGGTTTAATTTTTTTTTTTTTTTTACAAGACTATAGTTTTATTATATCAAGAGGCACATGATGTTTGTCAAACATTGTCCCTCCTGGTGTTTTTACTGTTTTGTGCTCCCAGTACCCATTTCTTCACAGGTTCTCCAGCTGAGCATGTTGTCAGATCTTAAATTTTTTTTAATATTCTGCTACATGAAAAATGATATTTCAGAGTTGTTTTTATTTGCCTTTTTCAAAATTAAGTGAAGTTGAACATCTTTTCACATTTGAGGTCCTTTTGTTTTTCTTTCCTGATAATGCATCTTCATGTCCTTTGACCTACTTTCTTTTGGGTTGTTGGTATTTTTCTTGTTGATTACTCAGAGTCTCTATGTTAGTAAGATTAAACTTTTGTCTGTGCTGTGAGCTTTGCTTATTTTTTTCCACTTTGTCATTTATTGTATGACTTTGCTTATGCACGTATGTGTTTTCTTAAATGATGTAGGAATATTTTTTACTTTTACATAGTTAAATGTATTGCAATTTTCTCTTTTGTCTTCTGGGTTAGATTTCCTCAGAGGCACATTAATAATAGCTTTATAGAAGGTCAGAGTTCAGTATAAATTCCATTCTTCACCACCATCATGGTTTACTTCAGCAGTGTATCCTCTGCTCAGGTGTTGGGACAAGCTCAGTTTCCCTACAGCTGCTGCCCTTTATATGCGCCCCTGCCCCCGCACCCCAGGCTGCCACTAGGGCAACCATGGCCCACATCTCCTGGGCCCCTCGGTCTCTCTCCCCTTTAGCCCCGCTCAAAGGCCTATCTCTGTTCTCTGAGGCTCCCTTCTCAAGGTGTGAGGAGAAAAGAGTCCCTACTAGACTGTGTTCCTGGAATAGATAGGCTGTTAGAATGAAGCCCCTGCCTGGCACCTCAACTGTGACCCGCAGGCAAGTTTTTGACCCCCAGGCTTCTCACATGCACACAGGTCCCGATTCTAGGCTTCTTATAATGCCCACAGCTCATCTTGTGGCTGCTTGATGAGTACAATCTTCTCCCCCGCCACCCACCAGAACACTGATATTTACACTTGGATCTGGGGGTCCTCCCCCAAAATGCACACATGTCCTTGCACACTTGCATACATACATATGCCTCCCAAAGCGAGCCCTGACACCTAAACTAATGCTCAGGTGGCTCATGGTAGCAGTTTGCTCCACAGAGTCTGCACAGTCCAGCAGGGATGCCTGTGTTTTTCCTTATGATCCAAAAATTTTCCCCCAAATGAAATCATCGCAAAAATGAATAGAGATTATTGGGCCCTCCAATAGGAAATTTAAGGTTAGATTTCTAAGCCTGTATGCTGTCCATTCTACATGAACCCTGTCGCAGCCTTTCTCGGTGACCTCTTTGCGCCATCATCCACTGGGCTCTTTGTGCAAGGCATTGGGGGATTATCTGGTCACTGACAACAGTCTGTGGTGAGGGCCCTCCTCATACTCATTTCTGTGCATCCTTAATCCTGAAGTGTGTGTTGCAGTGTTTATTTTGTTCAACAGGGCTTCACCCATTTGTACCGAGGCCCTGATCATTTCTTAAAAGATTATTTTGTTTCATTTTTATTTTGTGAACCAAGAGTAAACAGTTTCTTCAAATTTAGAAAAATTGGAAAGCCATGAAAAGTTAATAGAGTTTTAGAAGTCCAGTATATCAAACTTCTTTTAAAATAATAGAGTTAATTTTATGTCTGAATCATAGATTATAACTTTTGTTGTTGTTACTTTTACAGAAAAAGACACTATGGATGTATGGTGCAATGGTAAAAGAATGGAGACAGCAGTAAGTTGACCCTTTGATTACTCTTAGTGCTACGGGTAAGGGTTGCTGCTGAAATGTTGCTGCGTTTCCTAATGATGGAGATTGCTAATTAACCAAGGTCCTCTAGGTTAAGAACAAGAAAGAGATGAAGTACTCCTGACTCCAAATTCTGGAGACCTTTCCAGGAGAGCACCTGGGGCAGGGAGGGGTTGGAAACACCTTCTGTTGAGAGCTGACCCCAGCTCACATGCTGCCTTTCCTCTCCTGCACCAGGCTCTGTCCTAAAAGGAATTCACACATCCATCAAAAACTGCCCCACAGAGGTTGGCGTCCTCCTGTGTTTGTCCAAGTTAAGGTTGGGCTTCATTCCACAGCTCCTCAAACCTACATGTGTAGGAATCATGTGGGATGGGATCTTGTTAAAATACAAATTCTAACATTTCCCCTGGTACCACTGCTATATGTTGCCCCACGGGTCATGCTTGAAATAGGAAGGCTTTACACCATACCCTCAAAGCAGATAGGACTTTTCTAAAAGTGGAGTTTTTTAAAAAGGAGGAATATACACATGTCAGATGACACAAAGGCAGATAGGAAAGGGCCCTGTCACCAACCCCAGAAGACAGGTGGAATATAGACCAGCAGTGCCCAGAGGCTACCCCACTCATTGTGGCCAAGCATGATGACATCCACATCTAGCCCCACAGTGTCTGGCCTTTGCTGGCAGCTGCTTGCACCACTATGGCCATGGGTGGGATGACTATTGGAGTGATTTCAGCAAGAATGAAATAGCGGTGTGCATAGCACAGGGAGCAAGCGGAAGCAGAGGAGACCATCAAGGGAAGCATGGAGTGTGGGACTGGGAGCTGCAGTACCTGGGTGGAAATTTGCCAGGGCCGGGGAGTCTGCTGGCAAGCCAGAGGTACTCTCCTCTGTCCCCACCTTTCATGCTGGCTTCCAGCATGAACACCAGGCCTAGAGATAATGGGACCCACTCTGCTCTAGTCAGGTTTAGCTAGTTGTCCATGGTGAGTGCTGCCCTGTCTCCTTCATCTGGGATAGGTGCAGGAAGGTGAGGAGCAGTGCTCGGAGGGCAGGAGGTCTGGGATGAGTTTGTTCAGCTGCTATCTAGGACCTGCCTGCTGGGTCTTGTGGCTGTCTGCTTCTGAGGAAGTGCCTATGCCAGAAACCAAATGCTACAAAAATAGATGCTTCTCTCTTTCTTAATCCTGGTTTGAATTCTTGAAGGGTTATTGAATCAGGGTTCACTCAGAATCCATCACCAGAGCTTGAGCAGGGTTAGATCTACTGATTTAAATCTAGAGCCCTCTGGGTTCAATCTACTGATCCAGACTTCTTTTATGCAGAGAGGTTTGGAGAGCTCTTCAGTGTTTTATGGCCCCTATGGAATAGCTTCGTTATCGTTAGCATGGATCAGGCACCTACTGGTCCTTCCTGTCCTTTCCTTCCTTCCCTGGAATTCTCTAGATGCCAAATTGGCAGTTTTGAATCCTGTTCCCTCCCCGTCAAGGAATTCTCCAGTGCAAGTGTAAAGAGATGTTTTATGATATTAAGAATATGGTTGTAAATAAGTAAGAAGTTCAAAGTCATGTTCTTACACAATGTCTTTGTTCCTCAGTAATTAGCAGGAAACCACAGGTGTTTGGACAATAGCACTTTACAACCGAGTTGCCTCCTCACTATAACTCAAACTGAATTTGCAGAGTAGTTTCTGCAGCTCCGCATGTGGGCAGCCTTCCCCAGTAGGTGCTCCCCTGCTCTTGCTGCCTGTGAGCTACAGTTTATCCCCTCCTTTTTCTTTCCATCTCAAAGCATCATGACCAAGATTATGTATCTGGCAAATTCTGCACCCACAGGGTCTTGTGGTGGTGTCAGTACTCCTCTGGTAAAGAGCTATGGGCTAGGTTCTCCCCACAGCTCAGAAAAGGCTCTTCCTCGTGCGGCCTGTGCTCTCTCAGGCTGGGTAATGGCTGTGGGGCCTCCCTGGGTCGGGTCCAGCTGCCAGGAAGCTCGTGGCCAAGTTTTAACCCTGGTTGTGCTTTCTTTGTTTTCTGGCATATTCTACTTTCATCCTCAAACCCTCCTGTTCTTCCTTTCTTCTCTGCACTACCTGGCAGAGAAGAAAGGAAGTTAATTTAGAGTAAAAAATATCTTTTTACTCTAAATTAACTCCTGTTCAGTAAAAATATAATATGAGCCATAGATATATATCCAAAATATTATAATTTAACATCAATATTAAAAGTTTTTAGAGTTATTTTACATTCCTGTTTCATTCTAAGTCTTCCACACTCCGTGTCTGTTTTTCACTGAAGCAGCACATGGTATTTCAGACTCAGCACATTTCAAGTGCTTGACTGCCACACACGGCTGGTAGCTGCTGTGGCAGACAGAACAGGGCAAGCTTAGGTAGTGCTTGGTCTTGTTATCTGTGTGTTTTACTGTAAGTCACCTTGCATTCTGAGGAATTGGGTTTTCAGAGTGGGCTGAGAGCATTCTATCCCTTCCTGATGGTTGTTTTGCTACTCCGTGCCTCGATGCCCTGGTCTGTACAGTGAGGAGAGTAATAATGCTGCTGTTAGGTTATGGAGAAGGTTCAGTGAAGTAATGCTTGCACACTGTTCTTGATACAGAGCAAGTGACTCAGTACAAAATAAGTGCTGGCAATCATGCTTCCCATTTGTACTTTAGTAGTCAGTGTTGTCTCATAGTGCATGTTATAGACACACAGCCATAAGACATAAGGGCTTTTTTTTCCCTCTGAAACTCAAGATTGTTCAAGATAGTAAGCGGGTACAAATAAGAAATGTTCAGTTCACAGCAGACATGGAAAAGCATTTAGCAATACAAGCTTCTGACTTTAATTTTCCTAAGTCTAACATTTAGCTAATAGGTACTTCATTATACCACCTTTTTTAGATGGTGTTGATACTCTAGACAAAGATAAATGTTTCTGGAACACTAATTCCTCCTTCTTTTGTTGGCCTAGGGTGAGTTTGTAGATGACGGGACTGAAACTCACTTCAGTGTTGGGAACCATGACTGTTACATAAAGGCTGTCAGTAGTGGGAAGCGGAAAGAAGGGATAATCCATAGTCTCATTGTGGATAATAGAGAAATTCCAGAGATTCTTGAATGACTTCATGATAATGAATTTTAATCTTAAGATGTAAAGATCAAGACTTTTAAATTACTGTGGTAATTAAGTATGTTCAATATGTACTTTTCAGTACACTTAGTCTGCCAGGTGTTTATTTTTTAGTTACTTGAAACTGTAATATTCCAAGGGTCAAAAAAATTATGTACAATCAATTGTAAAAATTGCAATTTATTTTGTAAATAATGTAAAATGTTTTAAAGCCAAATGGAAAATAAGATATGGACCAAAATCACTCGTGTTTTACAAGAGGAATTTTTACTATAATAAATGCTATAAAATAAAATTGGTGCTGCTTGATCTGTATTTCTGAAAATGGATATCTTTTTTTTTTTTTTTTTAAAGATTTTATTTATTCATTTGACACAGAGAGATCACAAGTAGGCAGAGAGGCAGGCAGAGAGAGAGAGAGGAGGAAGCAGGCTCCCCGCGGAGCAGAGAACCCGATGCGGGACTCGATCCCAGGACCCTGAGATCATGACCTGAGCCGAAGGCAGTGGCTTAACCCACTGAGCCACCCAGGCACCCTGAAAATGGATATCTTCATTGAAAAAAAAAAAAATTTTATTTTAGAGAGAGAGCACATGAACCAGGGGAGGGGGCAGAGAGAGAGAGAATCTCAAGCAGAATCTGTGCGAAGCACAGAGCCTGATGCATGCAAAGCACAGAGCCTGATTTCATGACCCAAAGATCATCAACTGAGACAAAATCAAGAGTTAGACACTTAACCGACTGTACCACGAGGGGCCCCTATCTTCATATATTTTTAATCCATACAGGTAGATTGTCTCTTTAGTTTAAAGCATTTGGTACATAATGATATGATTAGTGTACCTGGAAAAAATGAGAAACATTTTCTGTCTGACAACTTAAAGAAATACCAAATAGTGTCATGTAAGTATTTAATTAAAAATGGGTTTCTGAAAATGTAGTCATTTTGTTTAATCAGCACAGTGAGGACAAAAGAACAAGAGGAAGAAGGAAACTTCTTTACACCAGGCTGCCTCAGTTGCATCCTCAGGCAGTGCTGGAAAAGTGGAGTTGCATCTGGTGTTGGGAGGTGACAGCAGCGTGAGGCAGGCCAGGCCTCCTCAGGAAGGTGAGTGCCTGAGATTATGCACTCAGTGCTCTGCTTAGACGGTCTTTCAGGAAAGGATATCGCTTACCAGTAGGGCCTTTTGTCAGGGTGTCTCATGTCTGTTACAACACCGTGATCCTCTAAGAGGAGGGGTTCTTCATTTTCTTGACTTGCTCTGTCCTATATGAGAGCCACTAGTCATGTGGCTATTTCAGTTAAATAGAGTTAAAAAAATCTATCACATTAGCCACATTTCAAGTGCTGGATAGTCACCTGGGGCTGGCGGCAACCATATTAGACAGTGTGGACACGGACATTTCCAACATCCTCCCACATTCCATTGCATGGCACTGGCCTGCATATGCTGTCTAAGGTTTACTGAGCTGCTCACTAGTGGCACAGGCAGGATTTAAACCCAGGTTTTTTCTGACACTGAAACCCACCCCCCTTACTACTATCTCCCTGCCACTAACGTACTTCTAAGAGATGTGGGGCAGAATAGAGGCACAACCAGGTTCAAGCACCAGGAAAGAACTAAGAAGAGAACAGGAGAACAGAGAGGAAAGGTGGCTCAAAGAGGCCTGGGCCAGGCAACATGCTAGATAGCAGAGAAAGCATATTAAAATTAGCCTGTAACTACTTGCTTCCTCTAACATTTTTTTTTCAGTTCTTCCCAATTGGTGGGTCCACAGACTACCTTCACAGAAATGCCCCCCTGTTCTCCCTTGTCCACCCCCCAGCTCTGCTTCACTGCCTGTGGAAAACCAGGAGATGAACAAAGAGGCGCTCTTTTGAGGCTTCTTAAACTCACATTTGGGTGTTTTCAAGTGTTTGGGTATTGTTTTCTTTTTTCTTGAATAATGGGCTGCTTTTAATGGCCATATTCTGGGACACCTAAAAAATGTTTTAGACCATGTCCAAAAGCAAAACAAATGTTTTTAGGCACTTTGTTTTGAACTCTAGTTATTAGAGATCAAAACCTGTGCATTGCATCCCACAGCAAACACTTGAGGATACAGTTTGATTCAGGCTTTTGTGGAAACCAAACCCAGGGATGCTTCAGAATCGGTGAACCCATGTTTGTTTTGTTAGTGCAAAGTAGCATGGTGATGTAAAAACACAGGGTCAGTTCTTGAGCCTCGGGCTCCGCATTTTAAAACATTAGCCTATTTGTTTTGTTGTTTTAGTTGTTAAATGATATACTGCAGATGTACAAAAAATAGAAATGTAACAGACAGTTGTATTATATATATTTTTTAAGATTTTATTTATTTGCCTGAGAGAGAAAGAGTACAAGCAAGGAGAGCAGCAGGCAGAGCAGGCAGAGAGAAAAGCAGCTCCCCACTGAGTAAGGATCCCAATGTGGGACTTGATCCCACGACCTGGGGGTCATGTCCTGAGCCCAAGGCAGATGCTTAAGTAACTGAGGCATCCAGGCATCCCAGTTGTATTATTATTATTTAACTGGGCGTACAGTTCACTCAGTTTAATAACAAAAGCATTACAGTACTGAAGTGCCATAGGCCTTCCCTATCCCGAGGCCCCTATGTTGCCTAAGGGATCACTGTCATGATTTGGATGTTTATCATTCCCATGCAAGTCTACATTCTTTTACCATATAGGCATATATCTCTAAACAATAAACAGTATTATTTTAAAATGTTAAATATCCTATTCTATGTATCTTTCCTGCAACTTGCCTTTTTTCCCCTCTCAACAGTGTTTTTGAGATTTATCTAGGTTGACATGTGTAACTCCAGTTTCTTTTAACTCTTGCTTTCAACCATACGAATTTAGCATCCACTCACCTCAGTAGTTTTTCAGAAGCTCATTAATACCATCAGTGCTCTAATGAACATCTCTGTGTGTGTCCCTTGAGGATATACATCAGAGTTTCTCTTGGGCCTTGCTGTTTAAAGTGTGTCCCTGGACAGGCAGTAATGAGATCACCTAGGAGCTTGTTAGGAATTAAGAATCTCTGGTCCTTCCCCAGGCCTACTGAATCAGAATCTGGGTTTTAACAAGACCCTGTAGTGATTGAGTGCTTCTCAATCTCAAAGATTGAGAAGATCTCTTTGAGACTGAGAAACGCTGCCCTAAGGATACTCAGAGGTAGAATTGCTAAATCAAAGGGTGGGTGTATCTTCATTATTAGGTATTTGCCAAATTGCTTTCAAAGGTGGTTGTGTGCCATTATAAGTTTTGACCAGCAGTAGAAGTTCTTTTCCTCATATTTTCAACACTTAAAGTAGTCAGGATTTTAAAATTTTGCCAATCTAATGGTTTTTTAAAAATTGTATCTTTTTACTTTATTATTTTTTAAATTTTTATTTATTTATTTATTAAAGTAATCTTTACATCTGATGTGGGGCTTAAACTCACAACCCTGAGATCAAGAGTTGCACAGCCTGCTGAGTAAGCCAGCCAGGTGCCCTGAATAAAATGGTATCTTATTTTATTTTCTCTGATGACTAGTGAAGTTGATTGTCTTTTATGTTTATTGGCCACTCAGGTTTTCTCTTCCAAGAACTACCTTTTCTTTTCTTTAGCCTATTTTTCTATTGAGTTGACATTTTCTAGTAGATTTGTAGTAGTTCTGTATATATTCTGGAACTAATCTTTTGGGTGTAGCCTTTCCCTTATAGCAGTCCAAAATTTGCAAGAGATCAACAAGTCTCCCAGTCATCCCTCTAAATTAACACAGTATCTCCTTTCTCTAACAAGCTCGGAGGGCAGGGACCACATACTATTGTATCCCCCAGGATTTAACACACCCCTCACTGACAGTAGACAGTGATGTTCATGTTACTACAGCTCAGAGGTCTGGGCTGGAGCTATACATAAGGGCATCATCAGCATTTGGGAAAGGTTAAAGCAATGGGAATGGATGACATCAGGTAGGGAGTTTGTACAGAAAAAAAAAAAGAAGAGAGCTTAAAATTAAACCCTGAAGAGCTACAGTATCTGAGACTGGCCAAGGACAAGGAAGATTTTCATTAAGTAAGAAAATCCTAAAGCTATAAAACAGACATATTTGACTATGTAGATATTTAAATGTTATATGATAAAAAATACCATAAACAAAGCTAATAAGCAAGAGATTTGGGAAAAATTTGTAATGTAAAAGACAAAGATATATATAAAGAGCTTTTAGAAGGTGATAAGAATCAGGCTAACTTTAAAATGGAAAGGATATGAATGGGCTATGGAAAATGAAATAAAATAGCCAGCAAATATATTTTTTAAATTCTCAAATTAATTTGTAGTTAGGAAAATTATTTTAACAGTGAAAACAAAACAAAAAAGAATAGTGACGTTACTGCTGAGATGTAGAAGGGTATCTATCCCTTTACACTTTGAGGGTTAAAATATGGTATTTTAAGTTCTCAGGGAAAAAATCTGACATTTGTTAAGTTTAAAAATTCCATTTACATAAAGTTCAAAAATAAGCAAAAGCTAATATGTAGTTTTAGAAGTCCATATAATACTCACTAAAGGAGGGAGTTAGTAAGTAGGAGCATGAGAGGAATTTCTGAGGTGATAGTAATCTATTTGATGTGGGTGCTAGTTAGAAAGATTTACTCCCTGAAAGTTAATGAAGTTATTTAACTATGTGATTTTTACCTTTTTGCCTATGTGTTCTTTATGAATGTTGAATTTCAAAAAAGATTTTAAGGTGTACTTACAGTAAAGTTTTTTAAAACAGCATGTACACACACCACCCCCTCCCCCTACCACACACACCATGCAGTCTTCTATTGGGAACCTAATCCATAAAAACAAAGCCATCAATAACAATAAATATACAATATATACATGAGGATGTTTATTGCAGCATTGTTCATAGTGGGAAAAAAACTGGAAATTAGGAATGCCCATCTACAGAGAAATGATTGAATAAATTATAATACACTATAAACTACAATCCATCCATTCAGAATGAACTGCAGAGATTTCCATAAGGTACTTTTGAGTAAAAGAAAAGCAAGTTGCAGAAAAGCAGTTATAACAGTGTGATTTTTTGAGGGGGAAAAAAAAAGATACCCTATTGTAATGTGTGTATCTTTAAAGATTTTTTCTGTATACAATTACGAAAGCATGGAGAGAAATATGGAAGGATACAAACAGGCAGCATGAGCTGTGGGGATAGGGAATGATGTTGATGATGGGGAAAGGGTAACCAAATAAAATTTTTTTAAAAAAGATTCCACTTTTAAAAACTAGGCATTTGTTATTACTTTTATGCTTTATGTAAAAATTTTTAAAAAGTATACAAAGAAAAAATTGGATAAAGAAGTTGTTAGTAAAATAGAATGAGGAGTGTTTTGAGATGGTAGAAAAGCCTAAGATGTAGAAAATACTACAAAACATAAATAGTTAACTATGTCACATTGCTGTTTAAGTGAGGAACATGAGAACTGGAAAGTGTGCATTAGATTGGCAACATCCAGGATATCTGTGACAAAATTAACAAAATCAGTGTGAATGAACTGAAGCAGAAGCCACATTAAAGTGAATGGAGAGTTAGTAGGGCTAAGAATAAAGTTGGAAAAGGCAATGCTAACAGTTCTCTTGCTAATGACAACTTAAAAAAAAAAGATAAAAATATAAAACATATCTTCTTGAAGGCACCAGAGAGCTAAAAAGGCAGTGATGAATTTCTGTGCCAAGATGTAGCAGAAAACAGAAACCCAAAGTTGTGAGCCAGGCATTTGGAACCACTTAACCCTGGGAATGTTTACTAATTCCACAACAAGAGGTAAAGAGACTAAACAGCAGTTTTGATAGCTTAGCAGGGCTAGGGGGATATAACTTGGGGTCTACGAATGCTAATGCTGGAGAATTCTAACAAAATTCCCACATTTGGGGCCCAAAGAGCATAACTTAAATAATAATAGTTTATATGTTTTGAAATTAGACTTACCATGGATGTGAGCATGCAGCATAAATAAATACACAAACAAATGACCACTACAGCATGAATTGGTGTCAACAAAAATAATGAAGTAATAGAGACAGACCCACAGGGGCTGTAGTTTATGTTAAGCTCTGCTAGATGCATCTAGCAGAGCTTAACATAACTATGTTTAAAATGTTCAAAATAATAAAGACAATTCTGAGAATTTCAAAGGCAACAGGAAAAAAAAAGAATTATAAAGAACTAAATAGAAATTGTAGAATTGAAAAATATACTGACATTTGTAACTCAAAATCAGAAAAATACTAATACTAAACTGGAAAACAGGAAAGAAGGAAATATCTAGAAGAAAAATACAAAGAGATTATAGAAGGGAAAGTAATAAATATCAACTGCACAGTCAAAGGTCAAGTAAGTATAAATGGAGTTCCAAAAGGAGAATTATGCAGAAGCAGATTTGAAGATAATTTTCCAAATGATGAAACATAACAAGCTATAGATTCAAGAGGTTTTGCAGACACCAAACAGGAGAATACAAAAAACAAACAAAACAAAACACCCTGCGATATCACAGTAAAGCTGCTAAAAACCAAAGACACAGAAAATCTTTAAGAGTAGTTAGTAGAAAAAAATACACACTAAAATGTTACCTTTTCAGTAGAAAAGAAATGAAAAATCCCTTCAATGTGCTAAAATAAATACCAACCTAAATTTTTATATCCAGCAAATCTACTATTAATTATCAGGCAAACAAAAGTTTGATGAACTTAATCAAGGGCAGAACAAGTAAAAGAAATATGAAAGGGTTTTCTTTGGTCTAAGAAAAAAAGGATCCTAGATGAAAACTTGAAAATGTAAGAAAAAGGATGAAAAGCAATGAGAATGGGGCGCCTCGGTGGCTAAGTGGGTTAAAGCCTCTGCCTTCAGCTCAGGTCATGATCCCAGGGTCCTGGGATGAAGCCCCGCATCGGGCTCTCTGCTCAGCAGGGAGTCTGCTTCTCCCTCTCTCTCTACCTGCTGCTCTGCCTACTTGTGATCTCTATCAAATAAATAAATAAAATCTTAAAAAAAAGAAAAGCAATAAGAATGGTAAAAATGTATGTATAGATCTTCCTTGACTTATGACTTATGTCCCAATAAACCCACTGTAATTTTGAAAGCCAAAAATGCATTTAAAACTGACTGAACATCATAGTTTAGCCTACCTTCAACATGCTCAGAACACTTACTTTAGCTTAAAGCTGGGCAAAATCATCTAACACAAAGCCTATTTTATTTATTTATTTTTTAAAAAAGATTTTATCTATTTATTTGACAGAGAGAGAGAGAGACAGTAAGAGAGGGGACACAAGCAGGACGATTGGGAGAGGGAGAAGCAGGATTCCCACTGAGCAGGAAGCCAGATGCAGGGCTTGATCCCAGGAGCCTGGGATCATGACCCAAGCTGAAGGCAGATGATTAATAGCTGAGCCACTCAGGAGCCCCACAAAGCTTATTTTATAATAAAGTGTTCAATGTCTCATGTAATTTATTCAGTACTATACTGAAAGTAAGAAACAAGATGATTTTATAGGTACAGAATGATGGTTTTAAGTTTTTCAGTTGTTTACCCCCATGATGGCATGCCTGAAATGGGAGCTATGATTTGCTGCCACTGCCCAGCAGCACAGGAGTGTATCATACTATATTATCACTAGCCCAGAAAAAGAGCAGAATTCAAAATCAAAGTACAGTTTCTACTGAACGAGTATTACTTTCACACTGTTGTAAAGTTGGAAAATTTTAAGTCAAACCACTGTTAAGTCAGGGTCCATCTGTACAGCTAAATGAACAGGGGCTGTATAAAACAATACTTTCTTGTGGGATTTAACAATGATATATAATTAAAATCCAACAACAATAGCATCTAGTTGGGAGAGAAGTAAAAAGATTTACTTGCATTGTCTGGGAAGATGATGAAAGTACCAATAACATTAAACAAAGATTAGTCTAGTATGCAAGTTGTAACCTAGTATATCAATAAAAGAGTGGTAAGAGTATGATTTCCAAATTAATAAAAAAAGTATTTTAGAATTCCATTAAAACTGGAAAGAAAATCATGGAAAAAGCAATACATAAAGAAAAGCTAGAAAAATATAAAACTACATAGTAAGATGGTTCACTTAACTCCAAGTATATTGGCAATTACATTAAAGGTAAATGTGAATACTTAAATCAACAGATAAGGAGTATTAAAAAATAGATTAAAAAAAAAACTACATGCTATTTACAAGAGAAACTTTATAAGGTTTATAAAAGGTTTAAAGGAAAAAACATACCATACAACCACTAACCAAATGAAAGCTGGCATAACTATATTAATATCAATTAAAGTGGACATCAAAGCAAAAAGTATTGCCAGAAACACATGGAAGACTTTAAAAACAATTTTTTAAATGATTCGATTCACCAGGGATATAAATCAACTCTAAATTTGTAAGCACCTAATAATATTGCCTCAGACTATAAAAGTTGACATAACTAGAAAAGCAAATCCAAAATCATAATGGAATATTTTAACTTATCTCTCATAAATACTAGGCAACAAAAAACTCAATAAAGATATACAGACAACAGAACTGATCTAATGAACATATGTAGAACACTTAACAACCATAGCACATGGATTTTTTCACATGTACACTGAACATTTACAATAGTTGACCATACTGAGTCATAAAAACAAGCTTCACAAATTTGTTCAATCTACTTATGAAGGATATTTGGTGTTTTCTGGGTTTTTCTCCATTAAAAATTCTTTTTTTGGTTTTTAAAATTAAAAAAAAAACAAGCTTCACAAATTTAAAAGATTTGAAATCATATAGATATGTTCTCTGAATGCCAAGCAATCAATCTAAAAATCAACAAAATTGTAATGAGAAAATTCACATGTATTTGGAAATGTATTTGTAAATAATCAGCAAGTCACAGAAAGAAAAATGGAGATTAGAACAGACTTTTTATGGAATGGTGATGAAAAGACTTCATCTTGAAACTTAAGGGATGCAGATAAAGATTTATTATAAAGGCTAAAATCGATTGGTCAAGCAACCATCTTACAAAACTGGAGAGGGTAAAGTAAGACCAAATAAAGCAGAAGGAAGGAAATAATAGGGATGAAAGGAATGTCAAAAACAAACATACATTAGAGAATCAAAAAAGCCAAAAAACTAATTCTTTCTAAAGACGACTATAACTGAAAAACCTCTAGTGAGACTAAGAAAACAGAGAAAGCACTAACCAATGACAAGAATGAAAAGAAGACATCAGTATTAATCCTGCAACATTAATAAACTCTTAACACATCAATTGCTGTATAGGAATAAAATTTAAAATGTAGATGAACAAATTCCTAGAAATCACAACTCTTTAAAATGGGCACAATAAGATAAAAATGTGAATATTCCTCTAGCTATTAATGAAATTCATACCTCCAAGAAAACATCAGATATAAGGTCATTGGCAAAATTACATCAGATTTTAAAATAAGATAATACCAATCTTACCTGTGTTAAAAAGTCACAAAATCTTGGTTAACAAAACCTAACACAGATCTTAAAAGAAATTTATGAGCTTGGTGCACATGGGTGGCTCAGTCATTAAGCATCTGCCCTCGGCTCAAGTCATGATTCCAGAGTTCTGGGATTGAGACCCAAATCAGGCTCCCTGCTCAGCGGGAAACCGACTTCTCCCTCTCCCATTCTCCCTGCTTGTATTTCCTCTCTCTCTCTCTCTGTCAAATAAATAAAATCTTTAAAAAAAAAAAAAAAATATATATATATATATATATGGGCAAATCCCACTGATAAAAATAGATGCGAAAATCCCAAATGAAATATTGGCAAATCTAATCTTTCAGTATATTTAAAAAAATACATCACAATCAAGTTGGGCTCATTCCAGGAATGTAAACATTGGCTTAAAATTTGAACATTAATTGGGGCGCCTGGGTGGCTCAGTGGGTTGAAGCCTCTGCCTTCGGCTCAGGTCGGGATCCCGGTGTCCTGGGATCGAGCCCCACATCGGGCTGTCTGCTCCGCGGAAAGCCTGCTTCCTCCTCTCTCTCTCTGCCTGCCTCTCTGCCTACTTGTGATCTCTGTCTGTCAAATGAATAAGTAAAACCTTAAAAAAAAAAAAATTGAACATTAATCAATATAACCTACCAAAGGAGGAAAACCTTTGTAAAATGCAGAAAAATAATTTGATAAACTCAGCAACCTTTCATGATTAAAAAAAAAAATCCCTTGAGAGTTGAAGTATGCTTTCTTAATTGGTAAAAGATTCAGATTCCAGAGCACACACCATACTTAATATTGAAAACTTTCCCTTTGAGATCAATAAAAGATTTAGTATTGCTTCTCTTCAACATTGTATTGCAATTCCTGAGCAAGCCAAAGGTAAAAAAAAAAAAAAAAGAAAAAGAAAAAGAAAAAAAAGAAACAAAATTTTGAAGAGAATGGAAAGGAAGAAATAAAACTATTTGTAGATCATGTAAAACCAAAATAAGTTCTATAAATAGGATTAATAGCATGTTTAGCATGTCTGCTAAATGCAAACATCAACTGTGTATCTATTAATTGCTCTAAAACTTGTTAAAGCTTTGCTAAAATACAGGTTGCTGAATTCCATCTCTAGTGGTTCGGATTCAGTAGGTCTTGCAGAGGGGAGGGGAGGTCCTTAAGAATTTGTAGTTCTAAGCAGTTCCCAGGAGATGCTGCTAATAATCCTACTTAGGAGACTGTATTTGGAAAACCACTGCTATAGATCAGCAACAATGAAACTTAAAATCACCCAGAAATCTAACAAAAGATATACAAGACTCTACATAGAAAACTATAAATTGGGGCACCTGGGTGGCTCAGTGGGTTAAAGCCTCTGCCTTTGGCACAGGTCATGATTCCAGGGTCCTGGCTCTCTGCTCAGTGGGGAGCTTGCTTCCCCCTTCTCTCTCTGCCTACTTGTGATCTCTGTCAAATAAATAAATAAAATCTTAAAAAAAAACCTATAAATCATATGCACAGGATCTAAAATGAAGACCTAAATGAAGGTTACACCATTGTCACAGATTGGAAGAGTCAGTATTCTTAAAATGTGAATTTACTTCCCCATCTATAATGCAATTACATTCAAAATTTCCTCAGGTTTCTTTTCGTGGATCTCAACAAGCAGATTATGAAATGTGTATTGAGGCATCATTGGTAATTGTGAGGAAAGAGCGTTAACACTTAAGACAAGAGTCCCTGAGTCTGAATGCTTCCTTTTACTTTGTGACTATGGACAAATTATTTAACCTCTAAGCCTCACTGTTTTCATCTGTAAAGTGGGGAAGGACACTTGCACCTGTATGTAAGGTTGTTATACAGATTAAATATATACTGTTTAGATGCATACCTAGTACACACTAAATGCTACATATGAATATGATAAATTAACTTAAAAAAATAGGGAGGTGAAATCTACTGAATATCTTCTAGAGTCCAGAAGCAGACTCCTATGTACATGGACACCTGGTTTATGACAAAGGTGGATCTATCAGTGGTCAAAGGATCCCAATAAAAGATGCTAGAAACACTTGGTGCCCACACAGGAAAAACCACTTCACATTATTTATAAAAAGCAATTCCAGGTACATTATAGACCTAAACAGAATAGGTTTGTTTTTTTTTTTAAAGAGCTTTTAGAGAATAATCCAGAAAAATATCTTAAGTACTACACAAGGGGTATTAACAAGGGAAAATAATGATAAATTTTACATTAAAATTAAGATTCTGTGTTATGAGAAGAAACATTAAGAGACTGAGAAATTCACAAACTGAGTGGAAAAGATATTTTCAACATGTGACTGACAAAAGGCTTCTACACAGATACGTAATTTCACATTAACAAAAACCAAAAAGCAGTATTAAAAACAAAATCCTCGGGACGCCTGGGTGGCTCAGTTGGTTAAGCAGCTGCCTTCGGCTTGGGTCATGATCCCAGCGTCCTGGGATCGAGTCCCACATCTGGCTCCTTGCTCCGCAGAGAGCCTGCTTCTCCCTCTGACTCTGCCTTCCACTCTGTCAGCCTGTGCTCGCTCTCACTCACTCTCTCTCTGACAAATAAATAAATAAAATCTTAAAAAAAAAAAAAATCCTCTGGGACGCCTGGGTGGTTCAGTGGGTTAAGCCTCTGCCTTCGGCTCGTCATGATCTCAGGGTCCTAGGATCAAGTCCCGCATCGGGCTCTCTGCTCGGTGGGGAGCCTGCTTCCTCCTCTCTCTGCCTGCCTCTCTGTCTACTTGTGATCTCTCTCTGCCAAATAAATAAATAAAATCTAAAAACAAAACAAAACAAAACCCTCCTCAGAACCAAAAGAAACAAAAACAAAAACAAACAAATGGCAGGTATCCAAATAAACAAATGCACAAAGGACTTAAGTAGGCACTTCACAAAGGAGAAAACAGAAATGAACAAAAATATGAAAAAGCAATTTAATCTCATTATTAATCAGAGAATACAATTTTTTCACCTCACACATCAGAATGGCTAAAAAGTTTGTAAAATGTTGGTTAACTGGGTAGTGGTGAGAATATGGAGTGACAAGAATTAAGTACTGGAGGAAGAGTAAGTTGGCACAACCACTTACTTTTAGCATTACTTAGTCAAAATAAAGATATGCGTAATCCTATGACCAATTCATTTTAATCTTAAATATATACACCCAAAGAAATACATACATCTGTGAATCAGCAGATAAATTATAATCATCATAGCAGCATTATTTATTTGTCTCAGCCTCCAACTAGAAACTACATGTGTTCCCACAGTAGAAAGGATATTTAAATTATAGGAAACCCGTAAGATGGAATATTTTGTGGTGATGATAAAGAATGATGCCACTGCATGGCTGAATCTTGAAGACATAATGTTGAGCAAAAGAAACCTGATCCAAGAAGTAGGCAGTGTAACTGTAAAGTAAGGAAATAAGATGATTGCCATCAAAGAAGAGACAGTGATTACGATGGCAGGGAGGAAGGAGTCCTGACCAGGAAGGGGAACTGGTAGGGCTTTGTAACTATTGGTAATGTTCTTGACCTATGTGATGGTTCTCTGGATGTCTGCTCTAGAATATTTGCTAAGCCTATTTATATACTTTGTTTTGTATACTTTGTGTGCCGTTTCTCACAATAGAAAAAAAAAGTTGGAGTTTGAAAGGGCAGACTTTTTCTTAGTATTGAACCTGGGCTTTACTAAAAGCGGAAAGGAACCCTGAGTTCCAAAAATCCATTAGTTACATATTTTAGAGCAGGAATAGCCCAGAAAGTGATGCCAGACCCTTTTCCCATCATCAGACAAGGGGATAAAACTGCCAACAGACAGTTAAAGAGGAAGAGGCTCCAGGATGACATGACTGAAGTTTAGATCCTGTCTGGATCCCTGAGAAGTGCAACATTCTGGAATGGAGAAAGGGGAAGAGGCAGAGGCAAAGAACTGTTGAGCCTATTAGTGCCCATGGATCCTGTTTTTCCTCCCCTCCAAGCCTTTGTAATATGCTGTACCTTCCTGCTTAGTCATACCTATCACCCCTTCACCTAGCTTCTATCTGTCCTTGAAGACTCAGCCCAGAAGCCGTCTGCTCCAAGAAAACCTTGCACTTGCCCCCTCCTTTTTTAAAAGCTGCCCATTCCCACCAGTCAGGGTCACATGGCATAGTCGCTCTCTGCTCTCCACCCCATGGACTAGTCTTTTACCTTCTCCATACAAGTGACCTCTGCATTATAGGGTACCTGACTGGTCTGGTGTTAATAGCCTAGTCTGGTCCTAGGCAGGGTACCTGAGTGGTCTGGTGCTAACAGTCTAGGCTATTAGGGGACTCAGCCTATGAGTCTATGAGCCGATGAGCCTATGGGACTCAGCCTAGATTCTCATTGAAGATCTTAACCTAGCGTCTCCCCAACACACAGAAATGAGTAGGGCAGTTACTATCAGGCCCATTTTATATACTAGGAAGCTCAGACCCTGAGAAATAAATTACCTTACTCTAGGGTCACAGAAAAGAACTGGATTGCAAATATTGGTCTCTGCAGCCCAGGGTCTGCCTACAGATATGTGAGGTTAATACTTGGTAATTACTTGTTCAATATACCCATCCTTTGTCTTCCCAGACCCAGGCAGACACAGAGGCTGCCCTCAAGTATTGAAATGCACAGGGTTTCCAAAACATTGTTTTGGATAAACTTGGGAAAGGACCAAAAGACAAGGAGCCAAATGTTTTCTGCTAAGATTTATTGTTGACCAGAGCACTTAACAACCAAGGTGCTAGATAACCAGCCCCCAGCAACAAGCTCCTCCTGCAGCCCAGACCTCCAGGCTGGTATCCTCTGCCTTCTACCTCCTCTTCTCTGCCTCTGCCAGAGCCCCTGAGAATCAGAAATATGCAACTCAGTATGTGGGAAGCACCTGTAAGGAGTGGTCAGCAGCTACAGAAGGCTACTGTGTCACAGTGTACTGGTTATCTTTGAGGGACTTATGGCAGAGAGGGTAGAGAGGACTCCAGAGCCATCCTGAGCTCAGGCCCAGCACTGTCCAGGGAGGTTCATTTCCCTTTCTTTTCTTTCTTTTTTTCAAAATGATGTCCTGTTATTTTCTTTTTTTTTTTTTTAAGATTTTATTTATTTGACAGACAGAGATCACAAGCAGGCAAAGAGGCAGGCAGAGAAAGAGAGAGGAAGGGAAGCAGGCTCTCCGCTGAGCAGAGAGCCCGATGAAGGGCTCAATCCCAGGACCCTGGGATCATGACCTGAGCCGAAGGCAGAGGCTTTAACCCACTGAGCCACCGAGGTGCCCCTCATTTCCCTTTCTTACTCTTGACATTCACATTCATTGATTTGGCATATATTTACCAAGGCTCCCTATGGCTGAGGAGATTCCTCGAACAGTAGTGCCCACTTGTAGCTGGCAATGTTCAGCAGTCTCCAAACCCCTGACCTGCAAGACGTAGTGCATGGAAAGGTAGACTGCTACCGGACAAAGATCCTTGACAAATCTATCCTTCCACAGTGTTATTCCTGGAGTTCTGAGTCTGGGCCAGCTCTCGGAATAGTCAGTTCAGAGGTCAATCTCTATCCTTAGGTGACATTTCTAAGAAACTATGACTTGCTCTGACCATCTGCCTCATGGAAGAGAGCTACAAAGTGGCTATAGTCTGGCCTTGGCTTGGGTACTGAGTCACTGAAGGGGCATTCTCCCCAACCTCAGGGTGCCTTGCCAAGATATGAAAACCTGATACGCCTCAGCCTCCCACCAAAGTCCAAGAGGCCTCCCACACTGCCTACTGGGCTGAGAAGTAGAGAGAGAAGTCAAAGAGACCATGAGCCTCAGTCTGCTTCTCAGATTGATTTGTTTATTGACTTGATGATCTCTTAGGGTCCCAGTGCCGAGACTCAAAGGCCTGTGCTGTCCATAAAGAAAAAGCCCACACATCCCAAGAGCAGCTGAAACCAGCTCACCCATTTATTTGACTGAGAACATGAAGGAGAACAACAAAATTAAACAATCTTTAATAAAATTCCTATAGAAAACTCAGTCACAGGGTAAATACTCAGTTCTCTTTCTCATGTCACTGAGGATTGAGAGCTCCCAAAAGTCTTTGGAGAAAAAGCAGTAGTTTTGCTGGATATTGCCAGTACTCCGAAAGAGCATCCATTTACACATTCAAACCAGTAGTTCTTATTGCACATATTAACATTATTTGCCATCTAGCACCCTAAATGTATGGTACCTCAACAAATAAATTAAAGAATTCCATGTGGCATGAAACCATTTCAATTTGAACTAATATCCTTGAAAAAATCACATTATTACAAGTTTTAATAAATACAGTAAGAACAGCTGGCATTTTACTAAAATACTGAATTTTAGGTCTGGAGATGATTCTATAAATAGTTTCTTTTCATTTGCTTTTTGTCTTGGATGCATTTGCTCAAGTATTATGCTCTATGAAGTGAACTCTTTCATAGATACCATGTAAAACTGAAATTACTATGTGCCTCATTACAGAAGCAACTGGAAGAACTGGATCTCATACAGTTAACTAAAAAAGTAACAAGAAAAAGCTCTGCTTTTTGTAAAACTTTAAAAAACAGAAAAAAACAAAGATATGTCTTTTTATATAGAACTCCCACTAGAAATTTATAAATATATATGCAGCATATATATTATATTTGCCTCATGAGCAGATTTTCAACAAGTCTGGTAGGAATGACGCTGTCATGGTAGATAAATATCAACAAAAGAGTTACTCTTTCTAAAGATTTAAAGGTTTCTTTTGAAAAATAACAATAACTTCAAATTACGTTATAATTTATAGATGATATAATTTAAAACGGGAAGAAAGATACCTTTCTTTTAAGCCTCATTTGGAAAGTAAGAACAACTACCAGTCCCCAGGTGTGGATAAGTTGGCTGAGTGATAACACTTGGTCACAATACAAAAAGAAGTATTTACACCTTTCTGGAAAAGTACCAAATACTTAAAAAGAAGAAGAAGAAGGAGGAGGAGGAGGGGGGGGGGAGGAGGAGAAGAATAAGACAGAAAACAATCTCTAGTAGCATTCTTCGGCGTGCAAAGTCAGCAGGAAATGATTATCCATTATGTTGGGAGTTTTTATGATGAATCTTGGAAGCATTCAATGAAGCAGAGGGTGGTCATTGGGGATTGTTCAGATTGGGTTCTGTGGGATGCCTTGTTCTTAATTTAACTGAGTTCCAGGATTTCATTCCCTTTATAACATCTCTGGCAGGGTTGTGTTCAATTTAGTGCAAGTGCAAACTGAAAACTAAACAAAACCAACAAATACATTAGGAGCAAAGGCTGATCATTAAGATCTGTAGTCTCTCCGAACTGTGTGGGCCATCCAGTTCACTTTAGTAGTCCAGCTTTCCCTGAGTGCCTCATCAAATTTTTGCTTAAATTGCTTGAGTGCTTCTTCTTCACTCTTCCCTAAGGCAAGAGAGTCCTAAAAATAAAAGGGAAAAAATCTGATTTCATATATCTTCCACAGTGACACGCAAATGTCAAAATCTAAGTCATACCTCCCTAGCACCATTAAGTTGTGTGTCTCATGTTCTTATTTAAATCCCTTTTGCAGGATAGAGAATGACACAAGGTAGGGTGATAATATAATCTCTGCCAAAGGGTTTTTGAAGATGACGTTTTATGATTACTGCACGACAATTACTCAGCTGCTGGGTAAAAGCAGTCTAACAAGAAATGGCTTTGTTCTATTCCCTTTGAACATCTGAACGAAACAGGTAGGTATAGCTGAGCTTCATGCCTATGAACTCCCATATACAAAGAAAAGGGGTTCATACCTTAAGATACTGTATATCCTTGACTGATGTAAGCTCAGGAAGCCCTGCAGTCAACATCAGTGCAAAAAGAGTGATGAAGAGATTCCCGTGCCGTCGTAAAATCAGATATGCATCCTCACAACACTGGCGGAAGCTTCAGTTGACGCAACAAATCACAACATGATATTAGAGAAGGAAGCAAATTTCACAAAAGGAAGCAAGAGAGACATATCTAGACTTTAATTTCTACTGAACAGTTCATTTCTGATTTTTAAAACTCTGAAAATTGTCTCAAGAATAAAATCTACATAGACTAATAAATCTGTCTAAAATGACACACACTAAATTGAAATTTTATAAAAGACTACGTAACATTTACTGTGTGCTTTTTTTCTTTTTAAAGTAGACTTGTGTATTTTTTTTTTTTTTAGATTTTATTTATTTATTCAACAGACAAAGATCACAAGTAGACAGAGAGGCAAGCAGAGAGAGGAGGAAGCAGACTCCCTGCGGAGCAGAGAGCCCGATGACGGGCAAGATCCCAGGACCCTGGGATCATGACCTGAGCCGAAGGCAGAGGCTTAACCCATTGAGCCACCCAGGCGCCCCTACTGTGTGCTTTTTAATTGAGACCCCAAAACTAGTTCTAAAACAAGTGGTAATTTATAATCCATGAGGATTTCTTTCTTTTTTTTTTTTTTATTATTTGTTTGACAGACAGAGATCACAAGTAGGCAGAGAGGCAGGCAGAGAGAGGGGAAGGGAAGCAGGCTCCCTGCTGAGCAGAGAGCCCGATGCGGGACTCGATCCCAGGACCCTGAGATCATGACCCGAGCTGAAGGCAGTGGCTTAATCCATTGAGCCACCCAGGCGCCCCTCCATGAGGATTTCTGAACATATTTGCAGATTCTACATTTGTAGCCAAATTCCACTGTAGTCTATTTGTAGTCTAATAGAGACTAATTTATTTGATTTCCCCCCAATTAGTATCAATACTTTTGCACTGCACCTCCACATCATCTTGCTTTCCCTCTCTCTCCTCTTAAAGACAGTTATTCAAGGGGCGCCCGGGTGGCTCAGTCAATTAAGCATCTGCCTTTGGCTCAGGTCATAATCCCAGAGTCCTGGGATCAAGCCCGGCACTGGGCTCCCTGCTCAGTGGGAAGCCTGCTTCTCCCTCTCCCACCCGCCTGCTTGTGTTCCCTCTTTAGCTGTCTCTCTCTCTGTCAAATAATAAATCAATCTTAAAAAAAAAAAAAGGACCATCCAATACTATTTTCCTAATTTTGCCCCCCCAAAAAACCCCCAAACAAATAAACAAATGAACACCCAAGAGGTATATTCTGCAGAAACTCGAGGCAGTCACGTGGCAAGCATATAGTATAAGTTGGTCACATCACATTACTTAACTCTAATTATCATAATTGCTCTAAATTCTTTTTAAAAATATTTATTTATTGGGGCACCGGGGTGGCTCAGTGGGTTAAAGCCTCTGCCTTCTGCTCTGGTCATGATCCCAAGGTCCTGGGATCGAGCCCCACATGGGGCTGTCTGCTCAGCAGGGAGCCTGCTTCCTCCTATCTCTCTCTGCCTGCCTCTCAGCCTACTTGTGATCTCTGTCTATCAAATAAATAAATAAAATCTTTAAAAAATATATTTATTTATTTGAGAGAGAGAGACAGAAAACAAGCTTGGAAAGGGGCGGAGGGAGAGGAGCAGACTCCCCACTGAGCACGGAGCCCTGACAATGGGGCTTAATCCCACGAAACTGAGATCATGATCTGAGCCAAAATCAAGAGTTGGATGCTTGACTGAGCCACCAGCTGTTCCAAAATAGCCCTAAAACTTAATTATTTTTGTCCCTATTTTAAGACAAAGAAACAAGACAAGAAGACAAGTAATGTGCTTAGAAACAAGTAGTGAGGACTAGATTAGAGATTATAAAGTTCTGAACCCTGGCTCCCTCAGAATGAGTGCAAAGTGCCTGTCGCTCCCAACATCTCATTATGAAATGTCTTAACAGTTTCAGAGAATTTTCTAAGACAGATAAAAAGTGGTATAAATACTACTGGAATAAGACACAGTAACTTATTTCAAATTTCTATATTATTTCTCCTCTCTGAACCAGAACATGGATCTGACAGGCAAGCTCCTCAAAAGCCCCCAGTT
Organism: Mustela erminea; assembly: GCF_009829155.1. Lineage (NCBI taxonomy): Eukaryota > Metazoa > Chordata > Mammalia > Carnivora > Mustelidae > Mustela > Mustela erminea. The sequence goes on from NC_045614.1 coordinate 95,876,289, forward strand.
AGCAGACTGAATATTTACCTGATCTAAATATATCTCAGCTAAAAAATGCTAGTCTAGCTAGTCAGATGAGAAAATGTCAGATATGTTTATCCTTGACATGAGGACAATACTCACCGGCCAAACTTTTCTGTGTTTCCTGTTTTTCCTTGTTGAATCACATGAATGAAATCATAGGTAAGAATAAAAGGCACCCGTTCCCTTTTAATGCCAAATTTAGACTTGAAATTTCCAAGAATATGTCCAAAGTCAATGTGGAAGAGCTGGAAAACAAATGGCACTTAATTTCTATTGTTTCTTTAGTTCCAAAGAGAAAGGCAATATTTCAGCAGTCTTAGACTCAACACCACACTGATCCTCAACTGAGCCCTTTTTTCACTCCTTTTATTGACATATAGTTGAAACACAGTATTACATTAGTTTCAGGTGTACAAAATACTGGTTTGATAACTACATACATTACAAAATGTTCATGAGCCCTCTTCTCTTTTCAAAAGCTATTGGGTCACTTGAGAAGAGTGTTTCTATCATTCAAAGATCTTTTATACTCAGTAATAACCCAGACCAGCTATTGAACTGCATTTACCCAGTGGGAAAGACAAATGCTTAAAAAGTGCAAGTAAAAAAAAAAAAAAGGAAGAAAGAAAGAAAGAAAAAAGAAAAAGAAAAAGAAAAATGCATCCAAATAATAAATATGTCTGATTTTAAAAAGTCAAATAGTTCTACATATCAAACTATTTTGGTCAATATTTCTACTATGGAAATAAAAAAGAAAGTATAGCTTTGCCTTATTTAGTGCTACTGGGTGCTACTATTTAGAGGTAACTTCTCCCCACTCTTTCAGGGGTTTTTCCTCCACTTTTTAAAAATGAAGTAAATTATGGATGGTAAAGACTTAGTACTTTGTGCGGATGTAATACTATACAATGAGGCACTACTGTGCCTCGTAATTTCTGGTTAAATCAATACTCAGTGTTTATACTGTTCAGGCTATGTAAATCCATTTCAAAGCTAAGTCATGTGGCAACAGTATACTACAACTATATTTCCTTTTTTGCCCATCTTTTTCCTTGACAAAGCTTTTTTTGGCTTAGTGTCCTAGGACCACCTCAATAATTCTTCCCCAAATCATTTTTAAAAACTTTTTTAGATTTATTTATTCATTTGAATGAGAGAGACACACAGAGAGTCTGGGGTGGAGGGAGAGAGGGAGAAGGAGACAGAGTCCCAAACATACTTCCCACTGAGTGCAGGGCCTGAAGTGGGGCTCAATCCCATGACCCTGAGACTATGGCTTGAGGTGAAACCAAGAGTCAGACACTCAACTAACTGCACCACCCAGGTGCCCCTCTCCCCAAATCTTATATTGAAATGTCATTTTAAATAACTGCAGTAACTTTTCAAACAGTAGATAAGTGTTTATCACCTTACTTTAAGCAAACAACCAACAAATATATGAAGCAGATGGTATATGAAACAAGGTTTGGGAAATAAAAGGAAAGCATGAAGACATGACTCCAAGAATCACTAAAGAACCTGCCTGGATTGCACAAGAGATTGTGCTGTATATAAGTAATAGCATCACCGAGGCCCTTAGCAGATCTAGGGAGCAGCTCACCTGGCCGGTTTTTTTGACCATAATGTTGTCACTATGTCTATCACCAATCCCAAGGACATAAGAAGCTACACAGTAGCCGGCACAGGACAAGGTAAACTCCTCAATGGCTCGGTCTAGGTCATCCCTGAAAAAAGAGAAAAAAATAAATAATAGAATCAACAAAGGTTTTCAGTCTCCAAAAGTACAGGATGAGATCCAATTCACACTTGCTTCCTTTTTAATTGTGAGTAGAAAGGCAACACGGAGCTGCCATGAGCTGCAGTGAATACAAAGGCAATACGGAGCTGCTATGAGCAGAACATTCTGGATCAGCCAAGAGAGGGAGGGTGAACACTGCAGAAGCCGAGCAGAAAGGAGTCAGCAGGAAGTCTCCAAGACTTCAGATAACTGGACCTCAGCCATTCAAACTGCTATGTCCTGGGGACTGAGCTTCACTGGGGTTGGGAGTAAGCTCAAATACATAACAAGAGGAGACTGTCTGCTTTGCTGGCTGATGCTGGACTATAGGACATTTTTTGGTCAGTTTTGACCTAACCCTAGGTAAGAATAATTTAATTCCATATTTAAGAGTTAAGTATTATAGTTACAACACTTTAAAGCACTTACTTAAATTAGAAGTTAATAATACAGACCCTTTACAGACAAGGTCTTAAGATCAAAATTTGAAAACTAATCTTTACATTCAAGTCCTTTGGTTTTGCCAATGAATAAAATATAAATCTGACTTTTAAGTCTTTAGCCAAAAATACCTGCAGTGTTTCCCCTCAATGTGAAATTCCTTGTGAATTTCACAAGGAATTCAATGCGAAATGTCCATGATACTATGTCCAACAGAGTAACCAATAATAACACAATTCCCAGCCCTGTTTTTTTTTTAAATTTGGAGCAATCACAGTCTACAAACTCACTCACTTCTACTGTAAAAATCTACTGAAAACTTACTAATAAGTTCATACATTCATATAATTACAGAAGCTGACAAATTCAAAAAATTATTTTAAAAATTCATAAATTCTTAGATTGTAACTACTACAAGGCTCTGAAATTTGATCTAGATGAAGTAGAATTTAATGCTAACCATCTGTGAGCCTTTAGGAAGGCCTATTTGTCATTCTGATTTAACCTGAAATAAAGCAATAAATAACACTAACATTTCCTCTAGGACAGATGATTCTACTTGAAAGAACAGTTATTTGTTTGGCTATTTGTTCGGCTATTTGTTCAGAAGAATGATAAACAAACTAACCCAGAATTGTATTCTTTAAGCCAGTTCAGAAGGGCATCTTTGTTGAAGGCTGCTGCAGCAGCCACATTGCTACTGTTCAGCTGAATGTCAGCAATTGTTTCAGAGGTGCTCACAACTTCAATGAGGCCAGAGCGATCTCCTGTCGCTAAGCAGCCATAAGGCAGCATCCTGAAAGAGAAAAAAAATGGGCATAGTCACATGTATATGTTACTCATAAAATGAAACTTTAACAGAGTAAGCTTCTTCTTTTATTTTTTTTAAGATTTTATTTATTTATTTGACAGACAGAGATCACAAGTAGGCAGAGAAGCAGGCAGAGAGAGAGGAGGAAGCAGGCTCCCCGCCGAGCAGAGAGCCCGATGCGGGGCTTGATCCCAGAACCCTGGGATCATGACCTGAGCCAAAGGCAGAGGCCTTAACCCACTGAGCCACCCAGGGGCCCCTCTTCTTTGATTTTTAAAAAGCTTTATTACTATTGTTATGCTTGCTGTTTCTGTTTTATTGTCATATGGAAAAATAAAAGTCCTATTTTCGGTTGGGGGGGGAATCTCCTGGCCAACAGATGAAGTAGTTTACTAGAACTCCAATGTACCTAGATGTATAATTTGTTATCCAGTTATTCTAGTGAAATATTCTATTTGCTTGTGCAGATGGACAGAAGTGTATCAGATAAAAGAAAAGTCTTTTATTTTTATTCTAAACCATCCTTTATGGAGCACCAATAGGTGCCACATAGCAGGCTAAGCACTTTACACATTACTTTTATTAATGAATGGCAACTCCATCTTTCCAGTTGTTCAAGATGACAATCTTAACGTCACCTCTGACTCATTCTCTTATTACCAGGATTTACCTATCTTGAAAACGTATACTTAAGACTTCTCTGCCTCCAGCTCCTACTAGACCAAATCACCATCAACCCTTACTCAATTATTCAAGTTTCCTCAAGTTCCCTTCTCCCACACCATGGTTTGTTTTAAATGTAACAGCATTTAAATGCAACAGCAATATAATCCCTATAAAAAATATACATATTATGTCACTCCTCCCCATCAAAAGCTCTGCATTGGCTTCCCACCTTAGGGTGAAAGCTAACATGCTTGCCATAGCTCACAAGGCCCTTCACCTCCTCTCGTCTCCTCCCCTTCTTCACTTTATTCCTACTACACTGGCTTCCATACTTTCTTTAACCACAGCAGGAACAACATTCTCTCATTCCATTTTCTCTGCCTAGAACATCTCTCCCCAAGACCTTTATATGACTTACTCCCTTATTTCTTTGAAGTCCTTGCTGAAATGTTTCTGTCTCAGTGAGAAATTCCTGATCATCCTATTTGAAACTATGAAACTATCTGTGACATAACACTTACTATCTCTTCCCTGTTTCAATTTTCCTCTATAGCCCTCTACACTATCCAGACATCTTGTACACTTTGTTTCTTTATCGTTCCTCTCTCCATTATTGGATGGAAGTTCTACCCCGCAGGGATGTTTGTTCCTGGCTGTATCCTCAGTGCCTGAGAAAGTGCCAGGCACAAAGCAGACTCTCAGTGAATATTTCTGAATGAACAGATAAATTTAACAACAAAATCCCTGTAAGGTAAGTTCCCAGTTTACAAATGAGAAACAAAAGCAATTTGCAAAAGGCCATACATTTAACTAAGCAATTGATCTAAGACTTAAAACTAGGCCTGCGTGGCTCTAAAATTATCTTTTAAACGCAAAAGTCTCTGGAGTCACTGACTATTTAACAGGCCTCTCAGACTGCTCTTGCGTAAAATAATTTTTACTAATTGATAAGGAGCATTCTGCTCTGAATCTCATTTATACAATTATAGAAAACTATAGAAAAATTATAGAAAATAAAAATTTTCTCATATCTTTTAATCATTTTAAGGAGATTTTCTTTTATGACTTAGGTATTCACATTCTTCCCCTATTTATTAGGGTTTTAAATATTTACCTTAGTGACTTATATGACTTCTTTATATATTATCCTTTTCTTCTTTTGGTTATAAATATTTTCTTCAGTTTTTTGTTTTTGTTTTTAAAGAGTATTTATTTATCTATTTGACAGAGAGAGAGAGCCAGAGAGGGAATACAAGCAGCGGGAGCACAGGAGGGAGAAGCAGGCTTCCCATTGAGCAAGCCCTGATGCGGGGCTCAATCCCAGGACCCTGGGATCATGACCCAAGCTGAAGGCAGATGTTTAACGACTGAGCCACCCAGGCGCTCACCCCTTTATTCAGTTTTGTAAACACTACATTATCTTTACAGCAACTCCAAACTAGAATGTGATACTTTGGGAAGTTCAAATGAAAGGTGACTACAGAAAATGCAATGGATGGGATTCTAGAACTCAATAGATATATGGGTACAGCTATGTGCCATGCATCATGTTTGCTGTTGGTGATACAGAAAGGAGCAAAAAAAAAAAAAGCAGTCCTTACTCATACAAAATGCGTATATTATCTTTGTATGAATGAGAACTGCCATGAGAACATGTCAAGAGTTAAAAAGATCTCTATGAGGAGGAAGGACAGCAGGGCTGGAGGAAAATATAAGGGGAATACAAAAGCAAGGTGAGACTATGCAGGGCCCTATAGGTCATGTAAGGGCTTCCATCATTCTCTAAAAGCACTGAGAAAGCTTTGAAGGACTTTATGAAAGAGGGGGGTGTTTGTGTGTTGGGAAAATGTATAAATGTATTACTGTAACAACCCAATTAAAAGAGCCATATTTCATTAAATAATCCCTAAGTTTCCATACAACCAAGAATTCAATTATTTTATGCCTCTTTTAGGCACTTTCCTAGTCTTAACAAAAGAAGTCTGGCAGAAGAATTGTCAAACTACATGTTGGCAGCCTGATATACCAATACACTGCTATACATTTGCATTATTAATTTTTTCTTCTCCTTTTAAAAAGTTACCTTCAATAAGAAAAGTAGCTTGGAGCATGGAAGCTTTCCCAGCATCCCTGTCCTTCTCATGACACAACCCATGTGAGGTAAACAGTCATGGGTAAACTTTGGCTCACTTTCCTGCTTCTCCTCCCACCTCATTTGCAGCCAAACTGGGCAAAAATCCAACAACTTCCTCTTCAAAAGCATGCAATAATAAAAGCATTCAGTGTCTTGAGGATGAAAATCTCACAATGGGAAGGAAAAAATATCCTTGTTAGACAGACAGTTTGACAGAAGTCAAGCTGGGGACAAACTCCTGGAGTCCTGATCATCTTACATGGGCCCAATTTGCACTCAACTTCCACACTTCTTTTAAAGGCTCTAACAACTGGTAATGTTTCTCTTCCTTTGTCACAATCTCTGACCCAAGGAGCAATTTGTTGCCTTTCCACTAAACAAGAATTAAAATATAAATTCTAGGGGTACCTGGGTGGCTCAGTCGTTAAGCATCTGCTCAGGTCATGATCCCAGGGTCCTGGGATTGAGCCCTGCATCAGGCTCCCGGCTCAGCAGGAAGCCTACTACTCCCCTTCACCACTCCGCCTGCTTGTGTTCCTTCCCTTGCTCGCTCTCTCTTTGTGTCAAATAAATAAATAAATAAATGATAAATAAAATAAAATACAAATTCTACAGCAGAGAGGATGGCAGACCCATAACCCTACTCTCAGTGGGTATGTAGAAAATTTTCTCCAGCCTTGACTCTGACACATCAACCCAAATCAGAATGGTACCAGAGACCCTTGCTTCCAAAGGAGGAAATTATAATTCCTTTACCTAATGTTTGCATTGCTTCCATCTTCTTCCTTAATCCTTCCTTCCAAGATTACTGATACCAGTGTCATTACAAAACTGTTTATTAGCACTCTTAAAAGGGAACTAAATCCCATTAATGTAATTCAGATGTAAAGTCACAATGAAGACAGCCATCCAAAATTCAGGGAGTGGAAGAAGACTGTCAAATCTACCAAAGGTCAGATAGATTTATATATAGACCACCAGTGAAACTTGACAGAAAAGGCTGAGTATCTATTATTTATTGACTGAAAGAGGTCAGAGAGTTCTAACATACTGATGGCTTACAAATGTTCTAAAATTTGACATGACAGATACCAAGAGTATTTTTGAGACATCAGAGAAAAATGAAAATGAGATATACACACTTTCATTCATGCTAACATGGTACTGTTACAAGTACTAAAATATTCTGGTCAAAGTAGTAAGTATAGAATGTACCTGAAGATTTAAGATTGAAGTTAGAAGAGTTTGTGCTACGTGACCGAGTTTAACCTCAACAGCTGGCCAAAAGAAAACAAACAACAGGAATACTGGAACACGTATTTATAGAAACAGTAAAAAAAAGTTTGGTGAGAAAAAGGTATTCATTTAGAATGAACCCTAAAGAATTATAGTTCTACATATTTTAAAAACATGGGGTCAGAGTACAAGAAGTCAGCAAAGATCTCACTGAACAGACGAGTTCCTTTTTCTTGTTAGACACTTGTTGCTTCCCATAAGAGAAACATTAGGTTTGTTTCTAGCACTCCCACATGTGATTTCCTCCCTTTGCCTGAGGTCACAATGAAATGAGCTTTACATTTGAGTAGAATAGGTAAAATAAAAAAGCTAAGAGAAAAGGATTGGGGTTTTTAATTAGGCTGATGGAACTGAGACAGGCAAACCAAAGGGACCCCATGAAAGCAAAAGCTGTTTTGTTCCTTTTGCTTTTTTTTCCTGCTTCTATTCTTGCTAGGACCTGCACTTCTGGCCTACAAATTGCCTTAATGCACGTCTTCCTTGTAAGGGACAAAGTTAATGGTATCTTTGGAGTCTTCTAGCACTGTAGGTAATATCTAAACCACTGTGCTAGGCATCTTAAAGCCAAGACCCTGGCCTCAAGTAATAAGTGACTTATGATGGACACCTGGACCTTGTCATTATTCTAACTGGTTCCTGGATACCTGAGAGGACACTTAGGTCAGACCACCATCCTCATAAAAACCCCCAGCCCCCAAACAAAGATAAGACTCGGGCTCCTTTTCTTTCCAAGTGTCTGGGACAGTCCATCTGTAACTGCTCTCCCTATTATCCTCAATAAACTCTGCTTTCACCTCCTGCTGGCTCCTGGTAAATTTCTGTCCTGCATGAAGCCAAAGACCCTCTTGGCTGGTCTTGTGGGATCCCTCCTGGGTCCCTTGGACCTGGCTTGTAGGCATCAGAACTTTACTTTTTATTCATTTTTTATTTAATTTTTTGAGAGAGAGACAGAGAGTGGGTGGGGGATGGGGGTTTGCAGCAGGCAGAGGGGGAGAGAATCTTGAGGCTCCATGTCTAACATGGAGCCTGACATGGGGCTTGATCTCATAATCTGAGCTCAAGAGTCGACGCTTAACAAACTGAGCCACCCAGGCTCCCTGTACACATTGAAACTTAAAAACAAAAATTTTACCTCAACCTTTCATAACTGAACATGACTCCCCATATGCTCTGAATCTCCTTTTAGCAAAGGAGACTACATTGTAGCTTACATGATAATTTTGGGAAGAACCAATGAATTACTAGACTAAGCTTGAAAAGTCTTCCATTTTTATGGGATAAATCAAGTAAAATCAGGGCGTCTAGGTGGCTCAGTCAGTTAAGCAACTGCCTTCAGCTCAGGTCATGATCCCAGGGTCTTGGAATCGAGCCTCACCTTGGGCTCCCTGCTCAGTGGGGAGCCTGTTTTGCCCTCTGCCTCTGCTGCTCCCCCTGCCTGTGCTCTCCTGCTCTCTGTCAAATAAATTAATAAAATCTTTTTAAAAAATCAAGTAAAATAATTTTTGCAGGAGTTTACTTTATAGGAAGGGTCAACAAACTTTTGGAGATTAAGCCAGATAGTAAATATTTTAGGCATTGCAGACTACCCAATTCTGCAGTTACAGCATAAAAGCAGCCACAGACAGTATGTAAACAAATGAGCCGTGGTTGCATGCCAATAAAACTTTATATACAAACAGTGGGGGTTGGGGGGGTGCTGTAAACCAGATCCCTCTGGGTTTATGTCCTTCAGGCAGAGTTCACAATCACTCATTCCTCTTATCTATACTGTATTTCCTATGTGTATGTGCTTGACTAAAAAAAACTTGCTGCCTATTCCAAAATAATTCTACTTTTTACATAGCTATATTAGAAATTCCTCCCAAATTAAAAGCAAAACTCTGTCATTTGTGGTACTCAAAGGGTCCTCTTTAGATAAACCATAATCTTACTTCCTTATTTCAGTCACAAGTCCCATAAAAGTAACAATACCAACACAAACTGTTCTTTCTACCTCAACAGCATGGAAAGATCTAAGACTAAAACTCCTTTAAAGAAAAAAAAACAGAAACAAAAACAAATCAATGAAAAGTTATGTATTTGAGGCACCACAACACTTTGATAAACAAAGGGTTATAGAGCTGCCTCATCATGATTGCTTTCTTGCTTCTACTTGTAAAATGAAAAAGTGCCATGAAGTATACAGTCTGATGGACCTAGATTTAAGAGTCTTGTGCTCAGGGAGCCTGGGTGGCTGAGTTGTTAAGTGTCTGCCTTCAGCTCAGGTCATGATCCTGGGGTCCTGGGATCGAGCTCCACATCGGGCTCCCTGCTCAGCAGGAAGCCTGCTTCTCCCTCTCCCACTCCCCCTGGTTGTGTCCCCTCTCTCACATTGTCTCTCTCTCCCTGTCAAATAAATAAAATCTTAAAAAAAAAAAAAAAAAGTCTCACGCTCTTTAGTTGACTGAGCTAGCCAGGCTGACACACCTAGATTTGAATCAGGCTCCTTCACTTAACATTTTTTAACCTTTGACAAATTGTTTAAAAGCCCTTGAGCCTTAATTTTCTCATCTGTTAAAAAAAAGTAACACAATCTCACAGTTTTAAGTTACACGACATTACATATGTGAAAACCTAATAGAACATCCGGCTCAGTCAATAAATAGCAAGTGTTTTAAGTTAAAAAAATCCTAAAATATATTTAGTAATGAAAACAATTCAAGTTTCAAAAATTATTCAGAAAACGCTCTTATAATCTTAAAGGGATAAAGTAAATGACAAGTAAAATTGTTTACAGCAAACTAGTAGACTAAGCTGCTATAGATACTAAAATGCGTGCCTGAGTTGCTCAGTTGTTAAGCATCTGCCTTCAGCTGGGGTTGTGATCCCAGGGCCTTGGGATCGAGCCCCACAACAGGCTCCCTGCTCAGTGGGAAGCTTGATTCTCCCTCTCCCACTCCCCGTGCTTGCGTTCACTCTCAGGCTATGTCTCTGTCAGATAAATAGATAAAATCTTAGAAAAAAAAAAAAAGATAAAGTCAAAAATGTTCCATAAACAGTTATAGTTAATGAAAGAAAAAAGCTCTGGGTTCCAGAAATAGATTATTCATAGCACTGACTGAGGAAGTCACTGACTTGGTTGACATTTTAATGTCCATGAGAAAACAGATACATTGTTGTGCCCAGAAGAGACAGAATCTGGACCTGAGATCCTAATACAAGGCTGAGGATCTGAAAGGGCTTTCAAGTGTCTGAAACAGGAACTAGAAAATATCTGCTCACTGATCAGAAGATGTAGCATGAAAGTCTGCCATCTACCTTGAGCACTGGATGGGGGGAAAAAGTTTCATGAAAATGCAAAAACTCAAGACTTCCTACATTCTCGTGAGATCCAAGTATAAACTACCTGTGAAATCTGAGAGCATGAAGGCAAAACGTTAAAATAAAAACTGATCGTGTGTAAAGACCTTGAGAAACAGCACAAATTAAACTCAAACCCAAAATATTTTGAGAGGATACTTTCACACCCTATGGAGCAAAGGACACTCAGAGAAAACACAATCCACACTAAAAGGAATTCAAAACCAAATTTTGTCAACTACACAACAAAATGAAATTGGACAATGTAGAAGAGAAATTTAGTGAACTAGATGATTTAGTGAACTAGAAGACCAAATATAAGAAACTACAAAGAATGTCACCTAAAGATGGGAAATAGGTAAGACAGGTTAAGAGAGATGCAGGACAGAAAAGTCCAACACACCTCTACCAAAGTTGCAGAAGACTATGAAGGTGGAAGTAATGCAATATTGAAAAATATGGATACATTTTGTAGGAACTAAAAGAAACCCAACAAATTGCAGTAAAAACTGCAAAAAACAAAGGCAAAGAGAAATTTGTTTTCCACAATGGGCAAAAAAACCCCACAAAAAACAAACAAAAAAACTATTTAGACTGACAGCAGTCTTTTACAAAGTAACAGAGGTCAGAATACCATGGAATAACATCTTCAAGGTTTCTAGGGAAAGCAGCTATAAATCTGGATTTTAAAATTCTATAACTAGGTGATGTCTGCAAAAACAGGTAGTTAAAAAAAGGAAGTTAAAAATCTGGTCTTTCATTAAAAGCAACAAGAACACTAGCCAAAAAATGTCAGAATTGACTAAGTAATATAGAAATGTAAGAAAGAGTTGCAGCAATCAGCAAGTGTTTATTGAAGAAAATAGCTGAATCTCGGCTGTTTTATATCATCACATAGTTCAATTTCCCACCTTCCCAGTTCCACAGTAGACTTGACAATGAATAGTCCACAGTCACAGTGCATACAGTAATCTACTAGCCATTAGAGGGGGCAAAATGGGGTTGGAGGTCCTTTGGCCCCATTTCTAGAGCTAACATTCTTCAAACTCTCTAGTGGTTCCCAGGAAGAGCTCACTCACAATTCTCTGTTTCTCTGATCTGAATCAGACCTCACCTACTGTGAAGTGCCGTTTACTGTGGTGTTTGGGGGGAAAAAAAATTCACTATCAACTAACACTGCAGCTATCTAAGGGGTAAGTAAAAGCGGAGTAAGTAACAGCTGGGCAAATAACAGGCTAACCAAAAAGCTTAGAGGAAAAAGCTGGGGAGTTAGGTGTCCATAGAGGACAGTAAAAAACTCCAACATAATCATAGAACTCTACAAAGCCATATGCATGGATAGGGTTTTATACATACCCAGGGGAGTGTACAGTGCAGTGAAGAATTTAGATGGTCATAGTTATCACTTCTTGCTAACATTCAGACATTACACAAGTTAGGGCTAAGACACAATTCTGAATGATCTGGCTGGCTGCTGAAGGAACTACCCTAACACATAGAGTCTCTCAGTAAAGAACGGAAAACTTACAGATTTCAGGGATTCAAGGAAGCCTTGGTCAAATACTAGTTGACCAATAAAGTAATCAAGAAGAGAAATCAGTAACCACATATGAGCATACAAACTTTACATATAATTACTTCAGATAAAACATTAAATAAACAGACCGCAACAACACAAAACCCTAAAGAATGATTAGAATCTGATTTTCAGAGCTGCCAAATTATTTAAAGTGTTTGGTTTCAACAAAAATGTATGAGACATACAAAGAAACAAGAAAATATTACCCATACATAAGAAAAAAGCACCATATAAAAAATGTCACCAAGGAACATTTCAGACACAAATTTTAAAACTCCTATCTTTTTATTATTTTTTAAAGATTTTATTTACTTATTTGACAGACAGAGAGAGATCACAAGTAGGCAGAGAGAGAGGGGAAAGCAGGTTCCCCGCTAAGCAGAGAGCGCAATGCAGGGTTCAATTCCAGGACCCTGAGACCATGACCTGAGCCAAATGCAGAGGCTTAACCCACTGAGGCACCCAGGTGCCCCCAAAACACCTATTTTTTAAAAAGACTTTATTTATTTTAGATAGAGAGGGCATACATGCAGAGTAGAGGGAGCAACAGAGGGACAGAATCTCCAGCAGACTCCCTACTGAGCATGGAACCTGACATGGGTCTTGATCCCATGACCCATGACATCACATTTTAAGGGGCAACTGGGTGACTCAGTCAGCTAAGCATCCAGCTCTTGATTTTAGCTCAGGTCATGCAGGGTTGTGAGACTGAGCACCAAGTCTTGGGACTCCACACTAAGCATGGAACCTGCTTAAGATTCTCTCTCTTGCACCTCTCCCTCTACCCCTCCCCCCCAATAAATAAAAAATAAAAATAAATTAAAACATCTATTTTAAGTATGTTCAAAGAACTAAAAGAAACCATGTCTAAAGAACTAAAGGAAAAGTACAAAAATGTAGAATCATCAAATAGAAACTATCAAGAGACACTAAAACTTTCAGAAGAAAACATAAATATAAACTTTCATGATATTCTATTAGGCAATGACTTCTTAAAACTGACACCAAAAACATAGAAGAAGAAGAAGAGGAAGAGGAAGAGGAAGAGGAAGAGGAAGAGGAAGAGGAAGAAGAAGAAGAAGAAGAAGAAGAAGAAGAAGAAGAAGAAGAAGAAGAAATAGGGGCGCCTAGGTGGCTCAGTGGGTTAGAGCCTCTGCTTTTGGCTCGGGTCATGATCCCGGAGTCCTGGGATCGAGCCCCCGTCAGGCTCTCTGCTCCACCAGGAGCTTGCTTCCTCCTCTCTCTCACTGCCTGCCTCTCTGCCTACTTGTAATCTCTGTCTATCAAATAAATAAATAAAATCTTAAAAAAAAAAAGAAGAAATAAATTGAATTTCATCAAAATTAAAAACTTTGTGCATCAAAGGACACTATCAAGAAAGTATAGAGACAACCCATAGAATGCAAGAAAACATTTGCAAATAATTTATTTAATAGGGTTTAGTATCTAAAATATACGAAGGGGTGTCTGGCTGATTCAGTAGGAAGAACATCTGACTCTTGATCTAGGGCTCATGAGTTTGAGCCCCATGTTGGGGGTAGAGATTACTGGGGGGAAAAAAAAGAACTTAAAAAAAAAAATGAGCAAAGGACTTAAATAGCTATGTCTCCAAAGAGGATATACAAATGACCAGTAAGCACATTAAAAGCTGGCCAAAATCCTTTGTTATTGGGCAAATACAAATTAAAACTACAATGAGAAAACTAACAAAACTGCAAGCAGAAACTGACAAATGCCAATTATAATGGGAGGTTTTAACATATCTTCGAAGTGAAATTAAGTAAAAATTTGATTAAAGTATAGATTTGGACACAGTTAACAAACTTGATAAAATACACTGATTTATAACCTTACTGCTAATAATTACAGCATATGGAATCTTTTCACTCACAAATAGGATTTTTGAAAACTGGACATTTTTATTAAAGCATAAAGAAATTCTTAAGAAATGTGATATTTATACTGACCACATAATTCTGACAATAAAGAAATAAAATAAAAAACCAGAAACAACAGCAACAAAAAAATCCAATGCACTTGGAAGTTATAGTAATTTAAACTAGATCAGGAGTGGAGCCACTGGAAAGATGGTAGCAGAGCAGGAGGACCCTAGGCTCACCTCGTCCCATGAATACAACTAGATAACTATCAAATCATTCTAAATACCCTAGAAATCGACCTGAAAACTGGCAGAGCAAACTCTACAACTAAAGGTAGAGAAGAGGCCACACTGAAGAAGGTAGAAGTACAGAGACATCACGTGGGAGAGAAATGGACTGTGGCCACTGTGGTGGGGAGGGAGCTATCATGATGGAGAATGGAGACAGATTACCACACAGAGGAGTGCACAAGGAAAACCAATCCCTGTAGCAATTAGCTTGGAAAACAAGAGAGCCCAAATTTTGTGACATCTTAAAACCAGCAGGGCATAAAGCCTAAAGTTCTAAAGTTCAGCACTGGGACTGTTCCTGGAGAGAAGGCAGGGCAAACAGCCTGCCACATAGAGCCTGGAAATAGCTATCTGAAGAGTGCATAGGGTACAAAATAGGGAGGTTATTTGTTCATCTTGAAGCATCCCAGAGAAGCAGGCTTCAAGGACAGACCCCTCCAGAAACAAATAAACTGGCAGGCACCCTGCAACTCAGCATAAGTAGAGCCTCCTCCCGGAATGAGCAACAAAGGCAACACCCACTACCTAACTAGCTTATATCAAGTCTCATCTCCCCGTGCTCTTGCGGACCTGCCCTTCCCAGTCCTTCTTGCCTTAAGCCCAGCACAGCAGGACCCCTCTGTCAGAAGAATGCCCCAAGCCCCTTCTAGAACAACATCTCCCCACTCAGGAGTTATGCAGGGCATTGATTCCAGAGCTCTAGTTAAAATCACATTCAGGCCAGGAACAAAACACTGCCCCAAAAACGCAAAGAGAGCTTCTGCAGATGACTAGCCTTGATGATAAAAAAAAGCCAGGGGCACCTGGGTGGCTCAGTGGGTTAAGCCTCTGCCTTTGGCTCAGGTCATGATCTCAGGGTCCTGGGATCGAGTCCCGCATCAGGCTCTCTGCTCAGCAGGGAGCCTGCTTCCTCCTCTCTCTCTGCCTGCCTCTCTGCCTACTTGTGATCTCTCTGTCAAATAAATAAAATAAAATCTTAAAAAAAAAAGAGAGAAAAGAAAAAGAGCCAGCGCACAATAGCACAGCATATGCAGCACATGTTGGAGACACTCCTGGAAGTGCCAGGCTGTGCAGAACAGGGGACACTACACTTCAGGGCACTATAGGACCTCTTCTTAAGACCATTACCCTCAAGAACAGGCGATGTAGCCAGCTTTCCTAACACATAGAAGTAGGCACAGCAACTTCAACAAAATAAGAAAGAGGAATCTGTGCCAAATGAAAGAACACAACGAGGCCAGGATTACAGATCTAAGTGAAACAGAAATAAGTAACATGCCTGACAGAAAATTTAAAGTACTTATGACAAAGACACCCCCTGGACATGGAAGAAAGAGTTGAAGACCCTTAATACAGAGATTAAAAAAATAATCAAACAGAGATGAAGAGTGCAATAAACAAGATTAGAAACATGCTTGATGCAATAACAGCAGGCTGGAAGAGCAGAGGAAGGAATTAACGATCTAGGAGAAAGAATAATGGAAAGAAATCAAGATGAATAAAAGAGAGAAAAAAGAATTATGCAAAATGAGAATAGACTTAACAAACTCAGTGACTCCATCAACTGTAGTAACATTCACATTACAGGATTCCCAGAAGAAGAGAGAGAAAGGGGGGCAGAGTATTTATTTGAAGAGATAATAGCTGAAAACTTCCCTAATTTGAAGAAGGAAACATATCCAAATCCAGGAGTCACAGAGAACCCCCAACAAAATCAATAAAACCAAACCCATGCTGAGACATATTAAAATTAAAATGGCAAAATATACTGATAAAAAATTTTAAATGCAGCAAGACAATACCCAACTGATAAATTTTTGAATACTACATCTGAAACTAATGACGTACTATATGTTGGCTAACTGCATTTAAATAAAAAATTTTTTAAAAAGCAGCAAGACCCCATAAGGCTCTCAGAGAATTTTTATTTATTTTTATTATTATTTTTTTTTATTTTGAGAGTCAGAGTATGAGTGGGAATGGGAGGGAACAGTGAGAGGGACAGAGAGCATCTTAAGCAGGCTCCACGCCCAGCATGGTGACCAACACAGGACTCAATCTCACAACAATGAGATCATGACCTGAGCCAAAATCAAGAGTCAAATGCTAGAGTCAACTTGCTTGTCAAAAAGTCAGTACAGAATAAACACAACTAAAGGGAAATCATAAAGAGGTAATCAATGATAAAATAGAAAAAAAATCAACAAAATTACAAGCTCCTTCTTTTGAAATACTAAGCAGCACACCTCTAGAGTAACAAAAACAGTGCACATAAAATAATTTTACACATGCAAAAAAGGAGAAAAATTAAACACAGAAGAGGTTTTAAAATTAGGGCGCCTGGTTGGCTCAGTGGGTTAAGCCTCTGCCTTCAGCTCAGGTTATGATCTCAGGGTCCTAGGATTGAGGTCCACATCGGGCTCCCTGCTCATCGGAGAGCCTGCTTCCCCCCCTCTCTCTGCCTGCCTCTCTGCCTACTTGTGATTTCTCTCTCTGTGTGTCAAATAAATAAATAAAATCTTTAAAAAAATTAAAAGATGCTGTTATAAAAGATGTATGATAATAAACCTTAAAACACTGATGAACTGGACAATTTTTAGCTTCTAAATTAACTCAAGAGGGAAAAAAATCTGTTAAGTCCAATAACCATTAAGAAAAATCATAGTCAAAAAGACCTGGACTCGGAAAAAAAAACAACACCAGAACCAAATCTTCGCAGGGACGGAAGAGGGAAAAGAACACTACAAAATATAATATATAGAAGAGTATCTTTCTTTTAAAAGATTTAATTTATTTATTTGAGAGAGAGAGCATGAGAGAAAGCATGAACAGGGTAAGTGGCATAGGAAGAAACAGGTTCTCTGTTGAGCAGGGAGTCCTATGTGGGGCTCGATCCCAGGACTCCTGGATCATGACCTGAGTCAAAGACAGATGCTTAACTGATGGAGCCACCCAGGCACCCCCTAGAAGAGTATCTTTAATGATAACTGCACAGAGAAAACAATTTTTAAAACTTAACTAAAAGTATAAACCTTAAAGGAATCTAGGTAATTTATAGCAGAGAGAAAAACACAGTACTTTTCAACACTGAAAACACAAAGAACCAAGCTATTTATAAAAGAAATGCAAATTTAAATTCTATGAGATACCACGTTATATCCGCTAGATTTGCAAAAAATCAACAAGTTTGCTTGGCAAGGAGATATTTCTGGGTGAAAGTGTAACACTGGTACAACCATTTGGACAATGGTGGTCAATGTAAAAATACACATGCCTTATGATGGAGTAATTCCACTTCCAGCTATATAAACTAAACATCTCTTCCATATGTGAAGAGTGAGCTGTTGAGAAGTGTTCAAACTCAAGCTTTTGTTATTCTTGAAAAAACAATCAATGTAAATAGCTAGTAACAGAAGAATCAATGTAATCAATGTAAATAGCTAGTAACAGAAGAATGGATACATTTTTATATTTATTCAAAGTATTAGTAAAGAAGTGAAAGTAAGAAATTAGAACTTCACATATTAATCTTAATAAATCCCCAAAAATGTTGTGAAGACAAAAAGTAAAAGTTGCATGTGATATAATAGCATTTATTTAAAGTTTAAAACATAGAATAGATATCAAAATATAGTTAAAGCCTAAAAGTATACATATTACAGATTTAAAACAGTGGTTAATTCTGAAACGTGAGAAGGCAGAATGGGATAAGAATGCATTAACTTTATCTGCGTGTTTAATTCCTTTTTTTAAAAAAGTAGGAAACATGTTAATAACTCTCATTTAATTGCTAAAGATATATTTATTAAGTCCCAATGTAAAAATATAAAAATAATAAATTATTTTCTGTACTTCCATGTATGAAATAGTCCACAATTTAGAAAAATAAAAGAATTAAGTAAAAGAGGAAAAGGTAAAACCATCAACTAGCATAGAAAAAAGTTTAAAACTGTACGGACCTATATTACTATCACGAAACATGCTGTTTTTTAATCCTTGATTTGAAGGAAAAAAAAAAAAAAAAAAAAAAGAATACAAGCCCACTGAAGAAAACTACGGAAACAGGTATACGAAGAGTGCCTGACTAGCTCAGTTAATAGAGCGTGCCACTATCGATCTCAGGGTTGAGTTCAAGCCACACACTGGGTGTAGGAATTACTTTAAAATGTTAATGGGGTGCTTGATGGCTCAATGGGTTAAGCCTCTGCCTTCAGCTCCGGTCATGATCTCAGGATCCTGGAATCAAGCCCCACATGGGGATCTCTACTTGGTGGGGAGTCTCCTTCTCCCTCTCTCTCTGCCTGCCTCTCTGCCTACTTGTGATCTTTGTCAAATAAATAAATAAAATCTTTAAAATAAAAAATAAAAAAATAAAATGTTGAGGAAAAAAAAATAAAAAAAGAAAAGAAATAGGTACATGAAGGGTGAAATTGTCTTTAATTACATCACCCAGAAATAATGCCTATTACCATTTTAGTTTGTCAATATATTTTTAAAAATTTATTATTCCAAAATTGTTTTGGAAGATTTTATTTATTTATTTGACAGAGAGAGAGGGAGATCACAAGTAGGCAGAGAGGCTGTCAGAGAGAGAGGGGAGGCAGGCTCCCCACTGAGCGACTCGATCCCAAGATCCTGGGATCACGACCTGAGCGGAAGGCAGAGGCTTAACCCACTGAGCCACCCAGGCGCCCCAGTTTGTCAATATTTTAGCATGTCACTTTTCAGTGAGTTCTTTTTTTTTTTTTTTAATTTTATTTATTTATTTGGCAGACAGAGATCACAAGTAGGCAAAAAGGCAGGCAGAGAGAGGAGGAAGCAGGCTCCCTGCGGAGCAGAGAGCCCGATGCAGGGCTCGATCTCAGGACTGTGGGATCATGACCTGAGCTGAAGGCAGAGGCTTTAACCCACTGAGCCACCCAGGCGCCCCTCAGTGAGTTCTTAATACAACTGAAATAATTCTATGAAAACACTTCTGCACCTCACTTTTTCTTCTTGACATTTGAAGATAAGCATTTTCTCCAAATTGTTAAGCAATTCTCTATGAACAATAATGTAAAATACCTGAAATATTTGGTCATATGAGTACATTAGTTATTTTTTTAAAGCTTTCTTTATTTGAGAGAGAGAGAGAGAAAGGGAGAGAGAGATGTGGAGGAAGGGTAGGGGGAGGGGCAGAGGAAGGAGGAGACAAGCAGACACCCTGCAGAATGGGGAGCCTGATGTATGGCTCGATCACAGGTCCCTGAGATCATGGCCTGTGCTGAAACCAAGAGTCAGACACTTAACCACAGTGGTCTAATTTTCTTTTTTTTTGTAAATAAAGCAAGGATGAATATCCTTGTGCATAAATTTCTGTCCACATTTTTAATATTTTTTAATAGGCTCTGCACCCAGCAGGGAGCCCAATGCAGGGCTTGAACTCACCATTCTAAGACCTGAGTTGAAATCAAGACTCAAAGGCTTAATCAAGCGAACCACCTAGGCACCCCTCCACATTTCTAATTTTATTTTTTTTAAGATTTTATTTATTTATTTGACAGAGAAAGAGATCACAAGTAGGTAGAGAGGCAGGCAGAGAGAGAGGGGGAAGCAGGCTCCCTGCTGAGCAGAGAGCCCAATGTGGGGCTCAATCCCAGGACCCTGAGATCATGACCTGAGCCGAAAGCTTAAGGCTTAACCCTTAATTAGGCTTAACCCACTGAGCCACCCAGGCGCGCCCACATTTCTAATTTTAAAGTAAATTCTGGAAACACTGGATAGAGGATATAAAAAAAAACTTGATACAGGGAGGTTTATATTAATTTACAAAGGTATATGAAAATATTTGTTTCTGTTGCTTCAATGGTCTCTTAGACAAGTTTATCATTTAACAAAATCTTTGCTAGGAAATTAGTGGTTTCCAACTCTTCTTGTAATTTGTACATCTATGCTGGAATTGACTGTGTTCATATAATCTTTAGTGTATTTATTTTATATCTTGTATCAACAGCCTTTTCACATCTTTTCTCCATATCTCTTTTTATAAGCTTTTAAAATATTTAGGATTATTACAGACTTCTACCCTGTTCATTATTTATATTATGCCCAGGGTAAGGCTTAACATTTAATTTTTTAGGTTTATAAGATTCATATCTTACATTGTTATACAAATGCAATCAACATTTTTTTTTTTTTTTGTAATTATCTTCATTTGCTCCTCACCTTAGAAGATTTGGTAATGATTAAAGTTTTAAAACCATTATGTTGGACACCTGTGTGGCTCAGTGGGTTAAGCCTCTGCCTTCGGCTCAGGTCCTGATCTCAGGGTCCTGGGATGGAGCCTCACCTGGGGCTCTCTGCTCAGCAGGGAGGCTGCTTCCCCTTCCCTCTGCCTGCCTCTCTGACTACTTGTGATTTCTCTGTCAAATAAATAAATAAAATCCATTATGTTTTCTTTTTTTCTGTTGCATATAGCTGTTCTGCTGTCTACCCCTAATAATGGTGACAAGCTGAAAACCCTAAAAGAACCCCTAAACACTTCCCTTTCCTAAAGGTAGTAGAATCAGTGCTACCAGGCTAAGAAGACAGGCAGGCCCTTCTCTGGCTTTGTCATTCCCAGGACCACCAGCCAGTGCATCCTTCATGAGAGCACCTTTAAAATCACAGGTTAGATAGAACGTGACTCTTGCTGTCTGTCCAGGTTTTACTGGAAGTTCAAGCCTCTTTCTTTCTGGAATCTCTGTACATATAAAGTTTTACATCTGATGAGACTTCAATAAGACAATGTATTTGACAGTACACTATAAACTGTACAATGCTATATAAATATTACCACAAATAACAATTAATAATAATAGCAGGAGAGAAGGAATAAAAAGGAAGTTTTAAAAATTCAGCTGTGGAAGGAATACAACATGAGACAAAAATAAAGTCACTAGAAATCTCACCGAAGATCCAGACCAGCTTCTTTCCAAAGTAAATCCATCAAACGCAGCATCTGGAGTGTCAACATGTCTTGTCGTAAATCTAAGGGGGGTAAAAATCCTGCTTTATTATAAATACTTTCCAATTTTTGTCTCATAACATTAATTCAAGATTAGCTAATTC
The DNA here is from genome assembly GCF_009829155.1 of Mustela erminea. NCBI lineage: Eukaryota > Metazoa > Chordata > Mammalia > Carnivora > Mustelidae > Mustela > Mustela erminea. The sequence continues at coordinate 95,897,606 of NC_045614.1, forward strand.
AGCCAGACTTAACTAAAACCAGTGACAAATATTGTGCTAATACTTCCCCCAAACTGTAATGCTGACCATATTTATTTTGTTAAATGTTAGGTCTGGGGCACCTGGGTGCTCAGTTAAGTGGCTGCCTTCAGCTCAGGTCATGATCCCAGAGTCCTGGGATCCAGCCCCACACTGGGCTCCCTGCTCAGCAGGGAGTCGGCTGCTTCTTCTGCCCCTCACTCTGCTCTCATGCACTCTTTCTCTCAAATAAATAAATAAAATCTAAAAATATATATTAGGTTTATTGGTTAGCATGTGCCCATAACACTAGTAACTAAATTAAGTTGAACAATATTTTTAATTGGGGCAGCTGGCTGCCTCAGTCAGTAGAACATGTGACTCTTGATCTCAGGGTCATGAGTTCAAGTCCCATGTTGGGTATAGAGATTACTTAAGGAAATTCTCACTATTTCACTTTCATGAAAATTACACAACTTTCATTGTAAGCTACTATACTAATTGTATGGATACTGTAATACTATATAGCACAGTCATGCTGTGTACAGCATCCATACAATTCACACTGCTAATTTTTTTCTTTCCTGGTTGTGTTTAAAAATACACAGAAAGTTCTTAAAAATCACTTAAGTGATTATATGATGGGTTACAGAACTCTAATAGTCAATTTTATTTATTATATCTAAGGATAATTTTCAGCTAACAGAGGGCTGTGAAAGTACTGACTTCTACACAATGACATTCACATGGTCACAGTGGGGTTAGATGTCTAGCAAAACAATACGAGTTCATTTTAAAATAGGCATAAACACATTTACCTATGTTCCTTTAATTCCTTTTAATAAACCCAACATACAATACTATAATCCTTTTGGACGTGAAGAACCTGAAGCTCAGTGAATTTTATGTGACTTGTCTATAATCATACAATAACAAGTGGTGGTTGTCATAACTGCCTTCTGATTGGTATAATCACCTCAGAGGCATTCCTTTTGAAAATACTTGTCAGTAAAATATTTTAATTAAAATATAAAACTATGGCAGCAATATCAAAATTGTTACCACTGAAACAGAATATATGAATATACCACTGAAAATAATCTCTTGTACTTCACAAGCTCTTTACCAAAGAATTAGACCTTGTATTTTGTAGGGGAAAAAAAAGATTTATTAGAACAATGTATATAAGTAAGCTGTAAGCATTATTTTCTAAGAGAAAAAAAAAGGGATTTAAGACATGCCAAATTCAACCTTATGACCACTGATAGCATCTGTTACACATTTACACATCACCTTTCAGATAAAGCAAACTGACAACAAATGAAAAATACTAAGGAATTTGGTACTGTAAAAACCTCAGTACATACCATCACCATTTTTAAAAATCACTCCAACTGAATCTTCACCAAACACTTTGTTGTTGTAAACGAGCCACAAAGGCTTCATTTTGGAATCCATGTATTTACACTTTTCAACACTGAAATCAAACAAGGGGAAAATTAGCCCACCTCAATTTAAAGAAATGGCAAGACTGTATATTAGATGTGGGGAAAACCCTCACCTGTTTCATTTAGCTCTGCAGAAGTCAGAACTAGAACATATCCTCCTGGTAAAAAAGTAACTAGGATGACAGTTTTCACTGGCATGTAGTGATGCCAGATGGGCTAGACTGAAAACCCAGATTCATCCTTCTCACTACCTACATTTAAAATTCCTCCTTTTCTTTCTTTATTCTTCCTTGTGTTATTATATTTAGTCAATAAAAACCAGATATCATTGGATTAAAATTAGGAATATTATGAGTTCATTCTTGATTTCTTAAAGAGATCAATTTTGAAAACTGACATATGAGAATATTTATCATTACCTTTCTATTAGTACTTTTGAAGGGAATAAAAAAGCAAGAAATAATCTTTCAAATTAATTTAAGATCTCATTTGAAACAGGAAAACAAATTAGTAAATAATCTATGATCGTTGCCAACATTTTGCATACACAGGATTTTTAACTCTCAGAAACCAGTAATATAGAAAACAAATTTAGTCACATACACAATTGAAAGGAAAATAACATGCAGTAACTTTTATGAACCCCACAGGTAAATTTAGCTAATAGGTATACATCCTAACACATACAAGAATAACCTTTGAGAAATTTAAGATTTTCCTTCTTTAAATATATTGTACTTATGGAGGCTAACAGCTAGCCCTACTGCTCCTGCAAGGCAGTCACTCAGAAATCCTTTCCGCACTGCCATTTTCATGGAAAATTCACTGAGCACAGCAAAGACGGTCACTTACTAGAGTTCTGAGAGGATAACGCATGGATTCAGAGGCGACTGCAGGTCAGAAAGGGCTTCCCGGTAAGCATTCTGTTTTAAACAAGTATGCATGGCCTCCTTCCCTTTGGCTCTGTTTAGCTTCATTGCATTCAGTTTGATTAAGCTATTTAAAGTTTTTAACTTATTGAGTGCTTCAACCTGAAAAATAAGTGTCCCCGCCAACAAAATTTATTTATGGTTAAAAATAATATAAAGTACTATAGTTTCATGTGATATTATTTCATAACCACTCCCTTCCTCTCCCCAACACAAACATTTGACAACCAACCAAAGTAAAATCAGTGCTTGGTTTATGACAAACATACTAGAAACAATAGAGTAAAAATCTCATTTTTATCACGTTACTTAAAGCACAATTTTTCAATCTTCAAAATCAGGGAAAAGTAAAGGGACATACATTGCTGTTAAGAAGATAAGTATGACAAAGAACTCAGCACTCTGCAGCTCAACAAGTAGTAGAATTTGAAACACAGTCTGAACCATTCCATTTGGCCAGCTTCATAGTAAAAAAGGAAAATCTGTGCACAAGTAATCCTGGGGTTCCTGCCACTCAACCTTAACATCTAGTTCTTGTCATCACTCTGGTGTAACATGTTCTCAATATACTCTTATATTCTCTTTCCATGAGTAATACAGTTAAATGAATTATTGTGTAATAAAACAAATATGAATATAGAGAACAGTATTTGTTGTCCAAGTCCACATTACTTATTTTTATGAAGTAACTCTAGCTATCAAAACTTATGCAAATTAAAAAGAAACTTATGCAGTTAGTACAAAGTCAATCAACAGCGGCCAACTCAATGAAAACCATTGTGTTTAAAAGTCAACTTCACTGTTTAATAATAACTGAGGTCTTTCCATGTTGTGTTATGCAAAAATCCATTAGAAACAGCCTTGGCCAACCATAAGCCATAAAAAAGACATTTTATCTTATTGTTATGTTATTAAAGCTGAAACAGCTTGTTAATATAAATACATTTATATTAACACATAAATCGACTATAACAAGCATATAAAACATGTACACAATAAACATTATGAACACCTTGGCCTGAATTTCCATTAACAGGAGATTTATTTTATAGATTGTTTTCATTTTCAAACTTTGTTTCTATGAGAAGAAACCACTAAGACTCTGTAGGGAGATGAATTCAGTCATGCAGTTTTTACAGACAGGCTTGCTCACAGGAAACTGGAAGGTTCTATGTAGCTTGATGAAAATCGAGAGGGCTGAAGCTTGCCAAGTTAGCCACAGACACTCCATTTCTCAACAGTTTCAGGAGCTGTACAAACACTGGTGAAAAGGGAACCAGTTGAAATACAGACTGTGCAAACAGGAACTTTTTGAAGTATTTCAAATTTGAATTTCTTCTATGTTTGTACAGTTGGGAATTTTCAGGCCCCATCACTAATTGTGTTGATATCCATTTCCTGGAATAGTGTCCTAAATACCCACGTGGCCGTTAAGTCAAATACTTTTAAGTGTTTTGACACCCTGTCCTTCCACAGGTTTACAGTGATAACAAGAATCTCCAATGTAAAGTGTAGAGTATTCCCCTTGCTACTCATCAATTAGGAGTAAAAATAAAGTGATCATACATACATCATATGTTTGATGTTATATAAGTCAAACTGAGGTTCGCAGAGAACCAAAGAAATGTATGCTGTGGTTTGATCATGAATGAAGTCAATGAAGCAGGACCTCATCAAGTTGGGCCTTATAGGCTTTGTTAAAAAGTTTGGGGAAGATCCCTCTACATGCTAGGTGGAGATACTGCTGTATTCACGAATCAATCAATAAAGCTAATAATTAAAACATACTCAATTGAATTTTTTGTGACAACTTCAAGATCTGAAGCAAACTTCCCATGGCATTTGGGGATGAGAAACGCGGGTGCGGTACTGTGAACCATTTTGAATTTACTATCTTTCTCGCCATTTTCCTCTCAGCTCTGAGCTCTGCTCTCTTTGTATCAAGTTCCTGATCTAACTGGCTTTCCTTTATAGGGCAGGTCAGATCGAGCTGGCAGATAGCTTTGCCCAGAGCTCACCTTAGCTGGCAGTTCACCCTGAAGCCCAACTGAGCTGGCAGACAGGGCTGCCTGGAGCCAAGCCCCTAGCCTTTCAGAATACAATTTCCCAGGTGGAAAACCCCAATCTTAGTTGTGTCATTGGATTCCACATTGGAAACTGCTGACAGTTTAGTCTGCAATTCTCTGTTTGTTTGGAATCCTTCCCCAGATTCCATGTTGGGAAATGCTACAGGCAGCTGTGGTTCACCATTTTATTTGGAATTAGTCCATACTCCATATTCCTTGGCATTTGCTCATTTATCCCTTCCCCAGTCCAAGGTTTGATGGGAACTGGTGGTGCATACAGGGCCTTCTCTTGGCCAGGACAAAGTAACATTTCTTGGTCACTGGTGATCTATTAAGGAGCATATGTTTTTCTGTCTTGTTTTATATAGATAAAGGCTACTTCCTCTGAGGGAACTCAGAGGTCCAAAAGCTCCAAAAAGCGGGGCAAGCAATCAAGGCTGTTAGAGCATCTGCCACTTCAAGTAATAGGGTAAGTTGGTCAGGAATGTGTTAGAATGACACTAGGTTACCTGCCAACAGCAAGAAAACTTCTGTGCAACAAGGTATATTGTAACACACCCCACAATTCCCAACCTCATCACATGCCCCTCTTAGGTATTAGTTTGGCTCCAAGAAACCCAAAGGTCTAGCTAAAACAAATAGGATCCTAAAGAGTTGAGCACACCACCTTCCAGCACAACTGCATATTTTATGTCTAAGAATTACATGTAGAGGTCACTTTTAGATAACAGCCTTGAGCAATGAAATGTAGAACAAGGCAAAAGGGCCCACAGTGGGTACCTGGCTGAATACAGACAGGTGACCCACTTCAAAATATCCATAAGCCCTGACTGACCAATGGGCTTCTTACAACCAGGCACAGTTACCAAAAAGGGGATAATTCCATAGGTCCCCATACCTCCTCACCTTCCCCCTTTAAAAAACAGCCCCCACCCACTGCTTCATTGCAGATTGTTTTTTGTGGGTTTTTTTGCTGTCCTGTTCACTGCTCCCTTGCAGTGTATTCAATAAACTTGTATCTCCTTTGTTCTGCCTTGGGTGAACCCTCTTACCTCCCATACCATCAGCTTCTAGGCTACCATCACCCCACGTTTGGGGGCCTCCATCTGATCTGGAGTGACAACACACTACAGTCCTAGAAATTTCAGATAGCTAGTAAAATGGCAAAATCTTACTGAAGAAAACCTGGAAATATAATGGCCATTATGTGGAAATTTCCAATTAGATAAAACACGTAAGAAATGCACTTGAAATCAAGCGTTTCCAAATTAAATAAACAGAATAGGATATGCACTTAGAGTATGAAGCAGCCTCTAAAAGCTTCAAAATTCCAAAACAGTTTCATTGAAGATTCACTGCAAAAGACTAATGAAAAATTAAAGAGAAAGGGTATTTAAAACAAAAACTGTAACAGACAGAGGCATAAGAGTGACATAATTTCTACTGCTCCCCTTTATCCTTAATTTGAGAATCCATTCTACTAACCCCCTGTCTGAATTGCCTTTCTACTCTAAAGAGACTATTAAACAGTTAGCTTATAAAATAAGACCACCTGAGGCTATGGGCCATTCTCTTCTCCTAACTTTCACATCTTGCTCAAAGGCAGAACTAACGGCCACAAAGAATTTCTTAAATCCAGGAGAGAATTCTGAAAATTTCTATAAGCAAATTACCCCTAGAGCCCAGGGAAGAGAAGGAAATAAAATTTCACATTATCCCTTTCTTTCCAGTTCCAGACCAATTGGTTATTGATTGTTTCTCTCCCAGAGAAAAGTATTTCTTTCTTGCTTGCTGGTCTTGTTTTATATCCTAAGGCTTGGCTTTCTGCTCACCTGAGCTATGTAAGTTGTTGTTGTGTTTTTCTGTTGTTGCTATTGTTTTGGTTATGTTTAGGAGTAACTCTAGATCTTGTGAGGATAACATCTTTTGCATATACTTTGAAGATGCCTCGTAGATCCATGGGATTGTTCAATACTGCCAGAAACAGTTGACTGTCAAGGTTGAAACCTGACAAGATATTTGAAAGGACTTTAATAACTTTATGGTGAGAAATTTGCCCAAATTGGAAGATATTATTCAGAGCTTGATAGGAATTTTTTAGGCCTTCTCCCCAACAGTTATCCAGCAGGAAAGAAAAACACTCTAACATAGGTGCATAGATGTTATTAGCCCTTTGATATAATTTAGGCAGCAACCCAAGTCTTTGAGGAATTGAAAATAGCTGTCTTTTGTTTTACAAGTCTAGTCTTTATAGGACCAGAGACAAGAAGCAACTCGAAATCCATCAATACTTTTTACCAAACCCAAAACCTCCCACTTATCTCAATAGCCTTGTAAGTATTATGAATTCTGGCTTTAAGAAAACAAAAATATAGGAGGAGCCTGCATTTTTTCCCCTGTGTCTTTGAAGTACTACATGTCCTATCTGAGTCCTCTCCATAATTCTTATCTAGACCATCTCTTTGACAAGTAAACTTCAGGGAAGTAATCCTTATCAAAAGGGGAAAAAACGTAGTGAAAAGAAGGGCCACCCCAGTGTCAATAGCAGCAATGGCCATAGTCGCCAAACTGTGGAAGGAACCAAGATGCCCTTCAACAGACAAATGGATAAAGAAGATATTATCCATGTATACAATGGAATATTATGTCTCCATCAGAAAGGATGAATACCCCAACTTTTGTATCAACATGGAGAGGACTGGAGGAGATTATGCTGAGTGAAAGAAGTCAAACAGAGAGAGTCAATTATCATATGGTTTCACCTACTTGTGGAGCACAAGGAATAGCACAGAGGACATTAGGAGATGGAGAGGAGAAGGGAGTTGGGGGAAATCAGAGGGATAGATTAACTGTGAGAGACTGTGGACTCTGAGAAACAAACTAAGGGTTTTGGAGGGGAGAGGAGGGGTGGCGGGTTAGGTGAGCCTGGTGGTGGGTATTATGGAGGGCACATATTAGATGGAGCACTGCGTGTAGTACATAAACAATGAATCTTGGAACACTGAAAAAATACAGTTTATTAAAAAAAAGGGGGGGGCGGGCATTTGGAACTTGACTTGTTAAGAACAAATTTACAATTCTTAATGCTCTTCTCCACAAGTATTAGAAAACAGTTTTAGGCCCCTAAGCAGGTAATCTGAATTTACTCCATCCATCAGAAAAACAATTTAGAGCCAACTATTTTTCATAAGCAGTGAGTTTTGTATTATTATACCTAATTCATGGTAGTAATTTAAAGCTATAAGCTATAAGGTCTCTGTTTGCTTCCATTTGTGTTGGTATGTGTGTTCATACATGTGTTTTATTTATTTTTTTTTAAAGATTTTATTCATTTATTGACAGAGAGAAATCACAAGTAGACGGAGAGGCAGGCAGAGAGAGAGAGAGGGAAGCAGGCTCCCTGCTGAGCAGAGAGCCCAATGCGGGACTCGATTCTGGGACCCCGAGATCATGACCTGAGCCGAAGGCAAGCGGCTTAACCCACTGAGCCACCCAGGCGCCCCATACATGTGTTTTAAATGTGCAGTATTTTCTACCTCCATATAGTACTGCCAAAATTAATTTGTAGAAGAGCGCTGTTTGTGGCTTAAAAAAAAAAAAAAGGCACTTACATAAATTTAGACTTCACAAAATTCTCAGAAATGTAACAAAAACTATCCCAGAAGTTTTTCAAGTTCACATACTCTGAAATAATTTTTGGTAAATTAAAGCAAGTTTCAGTTTGTTGCTTGAATGGAAACAGGTCTATCTTTAGAGTTATCTACAACTGTAAGGTAGATAAACAACTTTTATTCTACCTGAATTTTCTAGCTAAATTCATGTACTTCTGTCCTAATTTGTTGACAGAAAAATAACTTAGAATGATGGCTGATTTTGTCTAATGTCTCATGAAGTTTTCGTGGGTAAAATAAACAACTGTTGAGAACAAGTGATTTAAACAGATTAAGTGGAATAAGAGTTAATAAAGTTTTTAGCAACAATTATATTTTATTGTATATGTACTTAAAAATAGCTTCCCAAATCTCTGGTAACTTGAAATTTTAGTTACTTTAAAGTATCAGAAATCTGCTGAGTATTTGCATAATTCACAAATAAGAAAATACTGAAGTATTAATTACTGAACATAGGTTTATCGACTTGTGGCTTCTTATTAGAGAGAAACTAAAAGGTATTTGGATATCCTAGTGCACTGGAAAATTGAAAAAGGCATATGCTTCTAGAAATTATGAAATGTATTCATAAACTTGCCAATCTAAAGAATGCTGGTGTTAACAATTCATAATTTCTTCTAGATTTTTACCAGGAACTAAGGTTTCTAAAAGTTAAGAGTTCTAATTAATATATGTAATTAGAGCCAGCAGAAGTAAGGGAAACATCTCCATATGCAAAGAAAGCAAAATGTGTGTTTTTCGTAAAAGAAGGTATGAGAAATGAAGATACATTTTTGAGGAGTAAAAAGTTGTAGAAAGTTTGTGAAAAATAAATCTTTGAAAAGGTATTTTATATGTGATCAGGGCTAAGACTGGAATGAGTAAGTTTTAATATCAAAAGTAAGCTGGGGGGCACCTGGGTGGCTCAGTGGGTTAAGCTGCTGCCTTCAGCTCAGGTTGTGATCTTGGGGTCCTGGGATCGAGCCCCGCATTGGGCTCTCTGCTCAGCAGGGAGCCTGCTTTCCTCTCTCTCTCTCTTTCTTTAAAAAAAAAAAAAGTAAGCTGGTATAAAATTAGAATTTGGTTTTCTCTGGTTTTTATTTTTTAACTTTTAGTGTACTTTTGATAACAGAGTGTAGAAGTTTCTTTACCTTTAAGTGATCTGCCTAGAAAACAAAGATACTGTGTTTTAACAAAATAATTTCCTGTGGTTGCCCTCTTTATTAGGTTGTTGATTACTTAAGAAAACTGAGTCTTCTCAGTATTAAAAGAGCTAAGTGTTGCAAACAGATAATTAAGTTTCATAATGATCTGTGATCCTATCTAACTATTCAAGGGCTTTAACACTTCATTTCTCCCCCACCATAAACTTCTCAAAATCAAATTATAAATGTTCTTTTTGACCTGGAATATATTTGGGATTTTTCCAAAGGCTCCTAGAATATTTCAAGGGATCTCTTAAACTAATAAGGTTTATTTGATACGTGAAATTACGTAGAAAATATTGTCAAACAAGAAGTAAGCTGGGCAACCCTGTTGGGACCCCCTCACTCTTGAGAGCTTTTTATCTTCACTTAATAAACTTCTATGCTTTAACTCACCAAAAAAAATAAATTAATAATAATATCAGTAAGCCTTCTTTATAAAGCATTTGTGTTCTAAAAATTATATGAAATTCCTAGAAACCTAGCATGCCCTAGTATAATATTATCACTTGTAATTCTGATTATCTTAAAAGGTTTGACATCCTCTGGGACCCCAATAAAAAATGGCAAAAGTGAACCATCTTCTTACTATTACCGCTTCCCTTCTGAAATTGCTGTCATTAAAACTGAGGCTCACACTAAAAGAATTAAGCCTGAGTATCAGAAAAATGCCCCAGCTGACCTTCATGCTAAGGCAACAGCAACACATCTATGAAGATTATGGCACATGTGGAAGAAATCCTTTCTGCTTCTGCAAAACCTGCCCCTCACAGCCAGACTTTTGCCATCCTGATGGACTTGGAAGATGGCAACAGTCTGTTCCTGAATTAGAGAAATTAGCATGTGTAAGCAATAGCTGTAAGTTAAACAAACATTTGAGGCTATGAGAAACCCAAGATGGCTTCTTGGTTCTTGGTGACTCCCTGGCAAACTTTATTTTTTAGTTTGTGGATTCCTTCACCCACCAGAGTGCATTTAAGATGATACAAATTATGAACAGAGATTGGTAAAAAGACTTTATTAAACTGCAAACGCAGTCTACTAGTAATGTCTGACCTGTCAGGTCCACAATCCCCAAGAAGAACTATTTTTGTCCCAAGAGATCTCAGGCCTCCACCTTCTGGGCCTTCTGAATATCTGTAGATGACTTCATTCAATTGCCACTCAGTATGGACTACCAATATGTTAATACTGCATGTGTGTTTTCCAGATGGGCTGAAGCATTCCGAAGCTCCAAGGCTGATGTCCTCACCGTGTATTTCCCACTTGTGGTATACCTTCCACAATCCCCAGTGATGAAGGCCCCCACTTCACTGGACAAATAACATAAGGCTTAATAAAAACCTGGCAAACTTCTTAGAATTAACATTGTCCCTATCACCTTCAATCATAAGGCAAAACTGAGAGAATTAATGGGGTTCTCAAACTTAAAATTTCTAAATTTGCCTCAACTATTGGACTTTCCTGGCCTACGGCATTATCTTTGGTCTTGCTGACTATTAGTAGTTACCCCTTTAGGAAACAAACTTACTGCATATATGACAGTCACCAGTAGACCAATGTCTATTAGTATACAGCCTTATGCTGATCCCTTGTTGTTTCATGCTCCTAAGACCAGCTACTGTAAATCTCTAATATCTTATGCTCAAGACTATCATCAACAGATTAAAGATTTTTTGGATCCCAATTCAAAGGTTCCTGTTGGTCAGAGTCTAGAGCTTGGTGAATGGTCATTCTGGAAATGTCATCGAAGACAGCTGTTATAACCCCACTGGGAGGGACCTTACCCAGTGCTCTTGACCACTACACTGCTTGGGTATTCATCTCACAGCTAATGACAGTTCCACCTCCAACCTGGTCTTGTGCAGAGGCTGGCAACCTCTAAGTCAAATTGATGAGAAAGAGATGTAGCTGACCTTGAGGCAGACTGCTTCTGCCTAAGGCGACAGATCAAGACTTCAGACCTTAACTAAACATGAAAACCTTTCTTCTTCCCCTTTCTTTTACTATGGCATTAGCCTGAAAGATAATGCCCTCATCTTTTTCTCCCCAGGCCATTGCTTAAGGGAGGTAACATCTGGATTTTAGAACAACCTTATAGTTCAGGTAAGAGAAAAATCTGAGACCCTAACTTTTCACAAGCAAAATAAGACAACACATTGGGTGACTCCCTTGAAGTTGCACTGTTGAGTTAGAAAGGACCTGCTGGGAGGCTTTCATGATTCAGGAATTCACTCCTCTTGACAGGACCCTACTTCCCTGGTTACAGGTAAATGTAAATTAGCTCATGATCAGGAAATTCTCAATTCTTGAAATTACTGCAGAATCTGCTGCTAAAGCAACAGAGGCCCAACAACCATCCTTAGATTCTTTAGCCAAGGCTGTTCTTAATAGTAAGACAGCCCTCTATTATCTTTTAGCCAAGCAGGGGAGTACCTCTGCTGTGGCCAACAACACCTGCTATATCTGGATTAACATTTCACAGGAAGCTGAAACTTGGTTACGTAAGATCACTAAGCAAGCTACTTGCCTTAAAAGGACTCTTTCAATAGGGTCTTCTTTGACTTGTCTGGGTCTTGCGGACCATAGCTCCCAATGCACTCCAAACACTGGGAATTACCCTGCTTATAGTTATCATAATAATTGCACCAAGTAATTCTCTCACAAGTTTTAAAGATTTTTTAATTTTATTTTTATTTATTTGAGAGAGAGACAGTGAGAGAGAACATGAGCGAGGAGAAGGTCAGAGGGAGAAGCAGACTCCCCATGGAGCTGGGAGCCCGATGTGGGACTCGATCCCGGGACTCCAGGATCACGACCTGAGCCGAAGGCTGTCGTCCAACCAACTGAGCCACCCAGGTGCCCTCTCACAAGTTTTAAATGTTAAGCCACTAATCATCAAGTAAATGAACTCCTTAAGACTGGAATGTCAAAAAAAAAAGAACAAAGAGAATGACTGATTTCCATAACCTATGAATACCACAGGGATTAAGCAAAAACATTCTAACCTATGGATAATGGAATCCACACAAGAGACAACAAAAACTTTGAGAACTTCAAAACAGTATCTGATAGTGACACTAACGCCTTAAATTTTGATCACATCTCTCCATTAAGCTGAGAGCCTGATCAAAAGGGAAATGTTGAAAGAAAAGGACAGGCCCCAAATGCTAGGCCAAGTCACCAAACTGGGGCTTAATACCTAACCTAACTGCAACTTCAACCTTCTCCTCACCCCCTCTTAAAAGATTTATTTATTTGAGAGAGAGCAAGCAGGGGGGAAGAGGGAGAGGGAGAGAGAAACTCAAGCAGACTCTATGCTAAATAGAGCCCCTAATCAGGGCTCAGTCTCATAACCCTGAGACCATGACCTGAGCCAAAACCAAGAGTTGGACGGTTAACTAACTGTGCCACCCAGGCGCCCTCTTTTCTTCATTTTTAAGATTTGTTTATTTTGTGTGTGTGTGTGAGAGAGAAAGCAGGAGTGGGAAGAGGTGCAGAGGAATAAACAGAATCCCAAGCAGCCTCCATGCTGCGCTCAGGGCCCAACAGCGGGGCTTGATCTCATGAGCCTGAGATCATGAGTCCAGTGCTTACGTGACTGAGCCACCCACATGCCACCACCTCCAAGCAAAGTATAGTCTTAGGCAGGAATTTTCTGCTCAGTACCAATAAAGTAATCTGTCACAGGAGCCCTCTCAAACCCCTAAAGGAAAATGAGGAAATCCACCTCCAATAATAATAAGACCCTCGGGCCCCTTCCCCTAAGGGAAGGTAACTGTCCTAAAACAATCATTTCTGTCCTAAAACAAACATTTCTTTTCTTTTGTTAATTGCATCCCCCATTACTCCCTATAAAATCCTTCTATTTTGCAACTCAAAGTCCCCTGTACTAGATTAGCTGGATAGGACACTGCCCAATTCATGAATCAATTAATAAAGCCAATTAGATGGTTTTTAAAAAATGGGATTTTATTCTCCATGAAATGAATACTCAGGGATTTTAAAAGTGAAAATAACATAATACATCTACATTTTTAAAAGGTTACTTTATCTGCTATGCAGTACAGGAGATACGTGTGCAACAATGGAAACAAAAGGCAAAATTTAAGAAGTTAATGAAGACATCCAGGTGAGGGGCGCCTGGGCGGCTGAGTCGTTAAGCACTTGCCTTCAGCTCAGGTCATGATCCCAGAGTCCTGGGATCGAGCCCCACATCCAGCCCTGCATTGGTCTCCCTACTCAGTGGGAAGCTTTTCCCTCTCCCACTCCCCTGCTTGTGTTCCCTCTCTTGCTGTTTCTCTCTCTCTCTCAAATAAATAATAAAATCTTAAAACAAACAAACAAACAAACAAACAAACAAGAAGACATTCAGGTGAGAGAAGATAATGGATTGGTAGAGGACAGTAGCCATGAGCACAAGAGACACTGATAGGTATGAGATATTTTTAAGAGGACTATAAAATTAAGGGGACTAATAGTATCAATTTCATGTAATTGTGAAGAAAAAATGGCCCATAATAAATGGTGAGTAAATGTTAGCTATTATTACCACCATTAATGGGCTTTCCAAAAGGATCAGATGATAGTTGTTTTAACATGAATGAAAAATCATAATACAATCATAATATAATAATATATTACACATATATAATGTAAATCATGTATGAAAAGCTATGGGAGCTTCTTTGGCAGTGCAAATGAGTTAGAAAAGTATAATGAAACTGGGAATTACCACAAGGATAGTTTATAAAATAGGGTGAACACCAGAGAGGTATAGGAATGAGTAGGTTAAGAGTGAGGAAACAAATGGCCTTCAAATGAGATCAAGAGGTTGGAAAATATGGCAAGGTAGGGAGTCTCTGCCATGAGGAAAAAACAATGTACCAAGAAGCAAAGTCTGGAAGAGGTTTTTTTTTTTTTTTTTTTTAAAGATTTTATTTATTTATTTTACAGAGAGAGATCACAAGTAGGCAGAGAGGCAGGCAGAGAGAGAGGAGGAAGCAGGCTCCCCGCTGAGCAGAGAGCCCGATGCGGGACTCGATCCCAGGACCCTGAGATCATGACCTGAGCCGAAGGCAGCGGCTTAACCCACTGAGCCACCCAGGCGCCCTGGAAGAAGTTTTTTTAATTCTACAAAATATTTTGTCTAAGTGGACTAAATACACGGATTCAGATTACATCAGCTAGTTATAACTACCTTGCTAAAACTTCCTGGTCAGATACAGTTTATAGTCTGATGTTTACACCCAGACAATAATTAACACCTACAGTAAAACCTTCAGGACTCATTTCTCTAACATGCACCCAGACACCTAGACACAGTAAAGGTGTTAATTCTCCCCAATGTTTGGGGAGAATCAGTGCCAAGACTGAAACTGATTTTTCCCTGGCTTCTCCAAAGGAACCTATGGTTTTAACCATGGTAACTGCATATTGGAGGAAAGGAAAAAACCAGACCTTTTCAAACTTCTAGATACTTGCTTTGAAATGACACTAACTCTAGGAGACTCAAAATATCACTGAGGTCCACCAGAGTAGATGCTTATGGAAGTAAGCACAGATATGTTTCACAGTGTGCCCAATGGGTCCCAAACCCATCTCTGGCTATTTCTTCAATTCTAGAATGCATAATTGGAATAGATATACTCAGCAGTTGGCAGAATTTCCTTATTGGTTCCTAGACCTATGGAGTGAGGGCTATTTTGGTGGAAAGGTCAAGCAGAAGTTATCACAACCATCTCTACCTAAGAAAACAATAAACCAAAAGCAGTACCCATTCCTGCAGGACTTAAAAGATGCAGGGGTGGTAATTCCCATCACAACCCTATTCATCTTGCCTATTTGGCCTATGCAAAGGACACACAGATCTTAGAGAATTACAGTGGATCATCCTAACATTATAATTAGGTGGTATACCAAATACGGTTTTGTTGCGGAACGAAGTAACACATCCCCTGGTACTTGGTATACAACTATTGAGCTAACAAACACTTTTTCCTCCTCCATAACTGTCAATAAAGTATCACAAGAGGTTTCCTTAAGCTGGCAAGGCCAACAATACATTTTCACTGTCCTTTCTCAGGGGTATATCAATTCTCCAGCTCTATGTCATAATTTAATTTACAGAGATCTTGATCACATCTACTCTCAACAAGATACCACTCTGACACCTTTATAATATTAGGCTGATCCAACCTAGTGAGTAAGAAACAGCAACTTAGAAGGTAGGAAATATTCCAACAAAAATTTGGGGCCTTTTACCTCAATGAAACTTGAAGCACTCAATTTATATGGAGTATTATCAAGATATTCTAAGGTAAAGAAAAATTTGTTACTCTGGGCCCTCCTACAACCAAAAATGAGACACAGTAGCTAGGGGGCGTCTCTGCATTGTAAAGATAACATATTCCTCAGGTGGGTAATGTACTGTAGTCTATTTCCTAAGTGACCTAAAAGAGTGCTAGTTTTTTTTTTTTTTTAAAGATTTTATTTTTTTATTTGTCGGAGAGAGAGCGAGCGAGAGCAAGCACAGGCAGACAGAATGGCAGGCAGGGGCAGAGGGAGAAGCAGGCTTCCTGCCAAGCAAGGAGCCCGATGTGGGACTTGATCCCAGGACACTGATATCATGACCTGAGTTGAAGGCAGCTGCTTAACCAACTGAGCCACCCAGGCGTCCCAAGGGTGCTAGTTTTGAATGAGATCCCAAATAAGAGAGGGTTCTGCAATAAGTTCAGACTGCTATGCAAACTGCTGTGCTACTTGGTCCTACGATCCAACAGATCTAATGGTTCTTGAACTGTCAGTGGCAGATATAGATGCTGTTTGGAGCCTCTGGCAGGCCCCTATAGGTAAACCATAGCACAGGTCCTCAGGATTTTGGAAAAACAAAAACAAAAACAAAAACACCTGCCATCTCCAGTAGATAAATACTCTCCTTTAGAGAAACAGCTCTTAGTTTGCTAATGGGATTTCATACTGAATGTTTAAACACTGGCCACCAGGCAAGCATGTGAACTGAGCTGTCAAATATGAATTGGGTGTTATCTGACCCACCAAGCCATAAAGATGGGGGAGCAAAATAGTATTCCATCAACAAATGAAAGTGGTGTATATAAGACTAGTCCAGAGCAGGTCCTGAAGGCACAGTAAGTTTTATATGAAAAAGTGACTCAAATGTCCATGGTTTCCCATGGACTTGTTACACTACCTTCTTTTTCTCAGACTGCCCCTATATCCTCAAAGGAAGTTCCCTTCAGTCAGTTAACAAAGGAAGAAAAGAGAAGACTCAACATGATTTACAGTATGTAGGCATCATATGAAACTTGACAACTGTGGTACTACAGTCCCTTTCTGAAACATTTCTAAAGGACTGTGCTCAAGTTCTGTTGGGCAGAACTTTGGAAACTGCAACTCACTGTTCACTTTGCTTGGAAGGAGAAATGGCCAGACATGCAATTATATACCAATTCATGAGATGTAACTAAAGCTTGGCTGATGGCCAGGGACTGAGAAGGAACATGACTAGAAAATTAGTGACAAAGAAATTTGGGGAAGAGATATGTAATAAACCTCTCTGAATGTATACCAAAGGGTGTCTCTGGAAGAGAGTTTTTATAATCAAATGGATAGGATGCCCCATTTTGTGGATACTTGTCAGCTTCTTTTTCCAATCACCCCTGTCATCACGCAATGACTTCATGAACAAAGTGGCCAAGGTGGCAGGGATAGGTGGCAGGGATGGAGATTATACATGTGTTTAGCAATATGGACCTCCACTCACTAAAGCCTACCTGACTATAACCACCACTGAGTGACTACTGTGCCAGCAGCAGAGACCAACACTGAGACCCTAATATAGCACCATTTACCTTTACTCAGGATGGTCAGCCAGCTATCTGGTGACAGGTTGATTACACTAGACTGCTTCTACTATAGAAGAGGCAATATTCTCTTCTTACTGGAATAAACACTCAACTCTCTATATGGATTTGCCTTTTCTGCATGCAATGTTTCTGCCGAACTATCATCAGTGGAGTCACAGAACACCTTATTCACCATTGTGGTATTCCATACACTATTGCTTCTGATCAAGAAACTCATTTCACAGCAAATGAAGCTTAACAATGGGCTCATGCTCATGGTATTCATTAGTCTTACTATGTTCTTAACCTGAAGTAGCTGGCTTGACAGAAGAGTAGAATGGCCTTTGGAAGACTAAGTTACAGTACTAGCTAGGTGGCAATACCTTATAGGAGTTGGGCAAAGTTCTCCAGAAAGCTGTATCTGATCCAAGTCATCATCTGCTACATGACAGTTTCTCCCACAGCCAGGACTCAAGGGTCAAAAATCAATGTTTAAAAATGGAAGCAAAAATTTTGCTTCCTTTACCTGCACCCTTATGCTTTATGGACATAGAGGTCTTAGTTACAGAAGGAAGAATGGTTCCAGTGGGAGACATGATAATGATTCCCCTGGACTAAAAGTTAAGACTCCAGCCCAGCCACTTTGAGCTCCTTATGTCTTCATATCAACAGGCAAAGGGCAGCACGGTGATGCTGGCTGGAGTGATTGATCCTGACTAACATAGGGAAACCGGCCTACTACTCCCAGACAAAAGTTAAAGTATGCCTAGAATACAGAATATTTCTTCTAAGCATGACCATATCCTATCATTAAGACCAATGGACAATTACAAGCTAACTCAGGTAGGACTACTAATGACCTGGACCCTTCAAGAATGAAGGTTTTGGGGGGAATCTGGATGGCTCAGTTGGTTATGCAGCTGACTCCCATGTGCTCTTGCTCAAATAAATAAAATCTTAAAAAAAAAGAAAAGAAAAGAATGAAGGTTTGGGTTAACTCTGCAGGTAAAGAACCACAAGTGAAATGCTTACTAAAGGCAAGGGGAATACAGAAAGGGTTGGAAGAAGCTAGTAACAAATACCAGCTATGACCACATGACTAGTTACAGAAATGAGGATTAACTGTCATGAGTATCTCCTCCTTGTTTTGGTATGCATGTTTTTGTGTATATATGTGTATAGACTATCTGTACACAGACACACAGTCCTTATTTCCTTCCCACTGTTTTCCTTTATCTTTCTTTTTTTAAAGATCTTATTTGAAGACAGAAAAAGAGAGAGAGCACGAGCAGGGGGAAAGGACAGAAAGAAGGGGAGAAGCAAACCCTGCTGAGCTCAACAGAGGCCTTGATCCCAGACCCTGGGATCATGACCTGAGCCAAAGGCAGTTAATAAACTGAGCCACGCAGGCGCCCCTTCCTTTATCATGTAACATAAGATGTACTGATTTTGTATCGTAGTATTTAAGCATTAATTTTATAACATATGATTTAATTTTCAGAGAAACAAGAGTAAGCAACACTCAAGGATATTACTTCTCATGCTGGGAAGAGGTTAGTGCATTTTTGGTTGTACTCAGGATAATTTTATCATGTTAAGGGCATTTTGAACTTGCTACAGTCTTTACCTGGAGATTAAATATGGTTTTCAGAGCTGTGTATACATGCCAAGTTGATCTATGATGGTTAATTTTAAGTGTTAACTTGACTGGGCCATGAGGTGCCCAGAAATTTGGTCCATCATCATTCTAGGTGTGTCTGGGAGGGTGTTTTGGGATGAAATTAGCATTTGAATGGGTAGGCCCAGTAAAGCAGGTGGCCCTTCCTAATATGGGTAGGTCTTGTCAGAATCTGTGAAGTTCTGAATAGAATAAAAAAGCAGACTTTCCAGCAAATAAGAAAGAACCCCGTCTATCTGACTGCCTTGAGTTGGGACACAGGTCATTTCCTGCCCAGAATTAAAACTCCTTAGGTGTTAATCTTGTCTCCTTTCAGACTAGAACTTCAACATTAGCTTTCCAGCTCCCATAACTGAAGATTTCAGGACTTCTCAGCTTCCATAATCACATGAGCCAATTCTTTATAATAAATCACAATCTCCGTCTTCCTTGGCTTCATTCTCTCTATACAGCTAACCCTTAAATAAAGGGTTAGAGGTACTGACTCCACCTCCAGCCCCATGAAGTTGAAAATCTGCATGTAATTTGTGACTCCTCAAAAACTTAACTGCTGGGGCGCCTGGGTGGCTCAGTGGGTTAAGCTTCTGCCTTCGGCTTGGGTCATGATCTCAGGGTCCTGGGATTGGGCCCTGCATCGGGCTCTCTGCTCAGCGGGAAGCCTGCTTCCTCCTCTCTCTCTCTGCCTGTCTCTCTGCCTACTTGTGATCTCTCTCTGTCAAATAAACAAATAAAATCTTTAAAAAAAAAAAAACTTAACTACTAATAGCCTACTGTTGATGGAAAGCCTTACCAATGACATAAACCGTCGATTAACATAATTTGTCCGTTATGTGTATTATATACTATATTCCTACAATAAAGTAAGCTAGAGGGAAGAAAATCATAGGAAGAGAAAGTACATTTATAGTACTGTACTATACCCCAAAAAATAAGTGTATAAGTGGACAAATGTTATTCAAATTCATATTGTTCAAGGGTCAACCATACACATACACAAACACACATACCCCTTTTTGGTTGTTTCTTTGTAAAATACTAACATACTCGTCACTGAACTAACACCAACTACAACATCAAAAGCTACAAGCATCTCCTTCACTGTGAACTCTTCCCTAATGTCTTAAGTTTGTTTACATGTCTGTCTTTTGTCCTTCCATAATATTCCTATTATAATAATTCTATCCTAACAATCACTGACTTGTATATCTTCTCTGGTATATAAACTCCTTGATAACAATAACACAACTATATTCACTTCACATTACCAGAACCTAACACAAACCCTAGCATATAGAAAGTTCTGAGTAAATATATATTAAACCATTAATAAAACCTTCTTTCGTTTATTTAGAGGATACTCAATTTAAGAAAGATTATTGCTACCTGTCAATGAAGGCTATTTTATTTTGATGGCAGAAATGCTCTCATCACAACCTTCAGGGGACCAATGACCTACCAGCAAACCAAGCCTGAGCCACAGTTATGCTTCTCACTTGCAAGCAAGCTATTAAAAAAACCTTTACTATTTGCAAACACTTAGCTGTATAAATCAGGATTATCTCCAAAACAAAAGAAATAAATAGATACCAAGACTACAACTGTCAATAATAGATTGAAATTCTATATTTAGTAAAATAGTTTCATGGTTCTGTTTAATGGCTTTCATTTTATTTTAGCCTTAAAACATATTTATACTGATAAAATAACATTGCTATTTTATATATTGAATCTATGTTTAAGTTTTGATTTATAAAATAGAGTTATGGTGCTAAAAGTGTGAAAACTCCCAGTAGGATTTAAAAAGATGTTAATTTTATAGCTGGACAGACTTAACTTTAAAATTCATTCCTGTCGGGGCGCCTGGGTGGCTCAGTGGGTTAAAGCCTCTGCCTTCGGCTCAGGTCATGATTGGGATCGAGCCCCGCATGGGGCTCTCTGCTCAGCAGGGACCCTGCTTCCTCCTCTCTCTCTGCCTACCTCTCAGCCTACCTGTAATCTCTGCCTGTCAAATAAATAAATAAAATCTTAAAAAAAAAAAAAATTCATTCCTGTCACTTAATAGTGGGTTTTCAGGCAAGCTACTTAATCTCTTGGAGCCTCAGTTTCCCCCTTGTCAAATCCAGACATTATTGGCACCTACTGTGGCACATTATTAGGAGAGTACTCAAGAAATATACTTCAAACACTTAGTATGGTTCCTGGCATATAAGCATTTAGTACCTGACCTATCAATATCACTAATATCTTATTACCTGTCATGATTAGAAAATGAAGGCCTGGAAAGAAGATAAGGGTCTGCACACACACACATACACACACACACAATTTGAAAAAGCAGCTTGAGGAATCTGAATTCTAGATCCTATAACAACTATGGACTTAGTTGTCAAAATATCTCAAACTAAAACATATGGCAGAATATCTGAAACATAAATACTAACTGCAAAGAGTAACTCAGGGATATGAAAATACAGGGCCTATTTCATGACCTTTGTCATCATCACCATCAAACACACTGTTAAGCATGTCTAAATAGGCATTTCCTATTAAAATGTATGGCATGTTTTAATATACATACAATGAGGAATCCGTAATTGGGGGGACACTCAAATAATGTTCTGCTCAGTTTGTTGACACTTCATTTATTGACTTATAATTTAAAAATGTATTAACTAGGTTTAGTTACTAAAACCTCTATGACATAATGTGAGAAACAGCATATGATACAATTTATCAAAAGCCATACGGCAAACTGAACAGAAGATTAAAAAAAAAAATCCGATACCTGCTTGGAAAGCACTTTCATGTGCCCAACACTTCCCCGGCAGTATGCTTCAAGGATAACACCAAATTGTACTGAGACAGCAGGAATATGCACTTCTGACCTACAAATAAATTAATACTATTAAGACAGGCTGCTTATAAAACACTTCAGATCACCAAATAAAAATACTGACTTCATATTCTATTATGAAATAAACTTCTGATGCCAATCAAAAAAAGAACACATTATCTTATTCACAATTATTAGTGGGATGGTCAACTTCCCAAGTCTTTAAACACCACAGTTCAAAACCATGTGATTTTGTAGTTAATTTCTTATTAAAAAAAATTCAAAATACTCACATCTCACCTTGCTTATTACTTTTTATAGTTGAAATGGTAATACTGCCAATTAAATGACAATAAAGTGAAGATTCATATCACACAACTGACTAGTCACTCAATTAGCTTCTATACAATTTTCTCTCACTTAAAGAATGCTGTACATGTTTGAAAAAGGAAGGAACACCATGTTTTGTTATTCCTTGGAGGACTTAAAATTAGGAAGACTGAACTGCAGGAGAAGATAATAAGTTTAAAATAAGAAAGGAGGGGCGCCTGGGTGGCTCAGTGGATTAAGCCGCTGCCTTCGGCTCAGGTCATGATCTCAGGGTCCTGGGATCGAGTCCCGCATCGGGCTCTCTGCTCAGCAGGGAGCCTGCTTTCCTCTCTCTGCCTGCCTCTCCATCTACTTGTGATCTCTCTCTGTAAAATAAATAAATAAAATCTTAAAAATAAATAAATAAATAAAATAAGAAAGGAAAATCTCGGGGCGCCTGGGAGGCTCAGTGGGTTAAAGCCTCTGCCTTCGGCTCAGGTCATGATCTCAGGGTCCTGGGATCGAGCCCCACATTGGGCTCTCTGCTCAGCAGAGAGGCTGCTTCCCTTCCCCTCTCTCTGCCTACTTGTGATCTCTGTCAAATGAATAAATAAAAATATTTAAAAAAAAAAAAAAAAAAAGAAAGGAAAATCTCTACGAATAATAAGGAAGTCAAGATTCAGAAATATAACCCTCCAAATTAACATCAAAATAATATAGAGCTTATTTTCCTTAAGAACTTTGGCAAAAATGGAGTTAAGTCATACTTTTCGGATAATCATTAGTTTTAATATTCTGACGTGCAGATGAAAATGACTGAAAAATGTCTGAGTACAGTCAGAAATGAGGAGCCAACAGTTTTCCCAGGAGAGAAGAATTTTAGTTATCCTTCTTGATTTTACTCCTATGTAAACTTGGTGAAATAAGACTCATGTATTTCTGAAAATGGTCTAATAAAGAAGCCAAAAATAACGTTGCTGTTCTTACAGAAAAACTTTAAAACCTCTACCTATTAGTAGCAATGATAATATTACTACCTACCCAAAGCCTTTTGGGAAGAATTGTAAGTCAGGTTTTAGCCCAAATACATTGTAAGTACATAATAAGTACATCTGACAAGAAAATAGCAACACATTAATTATTTGTTTGTTAAAAATCAAGGAGGCTTGGTGGGATACTTAATCTGAATTAGTTTGCCAAATCCTGAAAATTAAGAGTTGGGTATCAAGAAATAGGAGAAGACACCAAGACAAGTGCTAATGTTACAGATGGCTCAGAAACAACAAAAGCAGCTGATGAGTACACTAAATGTCCTGTATTATGCTGATTTATATTTACAAAAGCACAAGGTGGACTCAAATTGAAAAATACAGAACACTTACCTAAGGTGCCAAAAGAGAAACTGCCCTATTCTCCGATTAGCCAGTGCTCTTTCTAATAGGAATCTAGAGAGGGCACAATCAAGAAAAGGCTCATATTTTAAAACTTGCACCAGTTGTAAAAGATATTGAGAGAGCTCTTCATCACTAAAAGAAACAAAGAACAGAATAAGTCACTCAACAACTAGTGGCAGAAAAAGATCCCTTCTGATCAAACTATCAAATACTAACTTGCTGAAACACAATGGTTCGTGGGCGTAAGGCCTGTTGCATGCTTACATTCACTATTCCACTGTTAAAATAACACAAGAAAAGCTCAGGATTTCCTGTGGGCAGGAGGGGAAGTGAAAAGGAAAGGAGCAAAGAACAGATACGTGGGGCATCTTAATTATCTAGGTTGATATGATTAATGACTGTACTTACAATCAGCCCAGAGATAAAAAAAAAAAAAAATCAGGTACTTTAATACTGATTTCTGATCATGCTGGAATAGTGATATACTCAGTCAACCATTTTAAAATAAAAATTCCATCAGTAATTTAGCAATTTATTTTTCTTTCCTATCATTAGGATTAAGTAATTCCTTTTCACAGATAGTGAATGTTAAAATATTAACTTAATAGTTTAAAGGATAAGGAAATGAGTATATGTATAAGTGGGAACTGATTCACTGAATTAATACAACGTAATGTTGTAATTAAATGAATTAATATTAGTAGTTTAGTTTGTGTCATATATAAACACACTCTCGTCAGAGGCAATTTGAGTGGTCAGGTAAGATATGAATCCCAAGTCCTCTACTTGCTAACTGTAGTCTTGGGCAATAAATGGTTAAGAAAGTAATCTAATGCAGCTCTGGGACTGAAACCCAGGGCACTATTTTTAAAAACAAACAAATAAACAAAAAAACCTCATAAGCAGAAAATTTATCAAAGGAAAACTCATCAGAATTACCAAATGGAACACGGAGATCACAGCAATCTCCTCCTGGAGATCAACACATTTAAGAAAAACACTTGGTCGGGCACCTGGGTGGCTCAGTGGGTTAAGCCACTGCCTTCGGCTAAGGTCATGATCTCAGGGTCCTGGGATCGAGTCTCGCATCGGGCTCTCTGCTCAGCAGGGAGCCTGCTTCCCCCTCTCTCTCTGCCTGCCTTTCTGTCTACTTGTGATCTCTCTCTGTCAAATAAATAAATAAAATCTTTAAAAAAAAAAAAACCAAAAAAAAACAACCACTTGGCTCAGCCCAAAGCAGGCCAAGTAGCCGCTTCCCCTCAGGTCTCCAAACTTAGGGAAACGAAGAAGCAACTGAGAGCCTCATTTTTTAAAACTACTCAACAATCTTAAGTTTACTGTAAAATCTTTGCCCTTTATAAAACCTGCAAGTGATGTAAAAGACAGAAAGGAAGTACTGAAACAGAAGGAGGCTTCTTTTTTCCTCATACTTTGAACTTTACTCCCCTAAAACAGCAACTATGGAAGAGTTTGTGTAATTTCTTTTGGATATCACATGACTTTTAAAAAGAAGAAAAAGGGTAACAGTATCCATAATTTTCTGAGAACTTATCTTTTTCAAATAACCATATAGTATAATCTTCATTTTTGAGACTGGCAATGAATAAACCTGAAAATGCCCGGTGTCTGAGACTGTTTCAGTAACGACATTTCTTCAAATAAAGCTCATAGATTTTCATACATATACTGGCCAAAGGGAACTGTATAAGCATGTTCACTGCAGCACTGTTTATAATACTGTTTATTTGGAGAAAACAAAAATGTTCCTCAATAAGGAAATGGAGTAAATAAGATATATCCCTACAACAGAATCTTTCACAGTAGTCAAAGAAACAAACTATTATCTATATGCAATGGGAGAGAATGACCTCAAAAACCTACGGTGGGTTTTTAAAAAGCAAGATTTAAAATAAAATATATAGTAAGACATATTGGTGTAATAATGTTGGGGCGCCTGGGTGGCTCAGTGGGTTAAAACCTCTGCCGTCAGCTCAGGTCATGATCCCAGGGTCCTAGGATCAAGCACCGCATGGAGCTCTCTGCTCGGCAGGGAGCCTGCTTCCCCCTCTCGGCCTACTTGTAATCTCTGTCAAATAAACAAACAAAATCTTTAAAAAAAAAAATTTTTTTTAAATGCACAATGTTACTCTATATTTTTATAGTTATAAAAATGTAGTATAAACAAAAAAATGTGGTACAGAAGGATACATGATAAATTCATGATAATGGCTGTTTTGGGGAAGTAAAAGTAATTAGCACTAGGTAAAGTAACTACGAGGATTTCACTTTTAACTATAATGTTATTTGCTTAGAAGTATTTTTAAAAAATGACAAAATACTAACATTTCTTAATTCTGAGTGGTGGACAGCAAAGAGTTAACATAACAGCAGGCCTGAACTTTATCCTCTTAAAAAAAAAAAAAAAAAAGCCTGTTAACACTCTGGTCCTTTTGGCTGTCATTTGGAAACAGATTTCAGAAGGCTTCCCACCACCTAACAGGTAAGAGTGGCTTTGTGTGCATAAACTATTCTTACAAAGTGTATGGTTTATGCTCAATACTCATTTTTTGGGAGTCTAGAATTTTGCTTTTGTGTTAGGCAAAGGGGGCTTCTGTGACTAGCCCCCAATAAAAATTCTGACTGCCACATCTCTAAGACGCTTCCCCAGTGGATAATTATTTCAGACATGTTGTCACAACTCATTGTTGGGGGAATTAAGTATATTCACTGTGATTCCACTAGTAAAGAATTCTTAGAAGCTCCTACATGGTTTCCTCTAGACTTTGCTCTATGAATCGTTTTCTTTTGCCAATTCTACACTGCCTCCTTTTGCTGTAATAAATCACAGCCAAAAGTATGAATATATGTGGAATCTTGTGAATTGTAATGAACTGTAGAAACCAAGGGTGATCTTGGGTACCTCCTAACCCAGTGTTTTTTTGCTTTTTGTTTTATAACAGAATAAACATGAAAGAAGAGGGAGAGATGGAGATCGAAAGGGAGAGAGAAAAAACACTTTAAAATCTGAATAATTCCGAGTTCTTTCCTTTCTTATGACACATTCAAGCAGACATCACCTTCTCTATCTACCCCCCAAGTTATTATATATCCTTTCCCCGAAGAAAGCCACCTAGAGAATACCTCATCTGTCGCAGGCAGCCCACAGCATATTCTCTCACGTACTGATCTGGATAGTTGAAATCTAGAAGCTCTAACGCCTCCCGGGGGGGCAGTTTAGGCCAAATCTGAAGTAGTGCCTGAAGCTGTTGAAAAATTAAAACTGGTTCAGAAATTATAAGGGAGAAAAGTAATCTACTTCTCCTTGAAACACAGGAGCAGAGATGGGTCAAAAGAAAGGAAAAGCATACTTGCAATTACTGAGTCCTCAAAACTCCACTCCTGTTAACGTGGATTAGTAAAGACTATCTTTGTTGAAGTATTCTATAAATAAGCAATAAAGTACTTACCTGGGAATAGAATGATACACTGAATATAATCATTAACTATTAAATAACTTTTCAAAGGAAAAAAGAGAGAAAAAAGATCAAGAAATACTTAAAGGTAAAATTCAAAGTACAAATATAAGTACACACTCAAGCTAATGACAGGCAATTTACATATAAAAAGTTCATTAATAACTCAACATAAAATTATTTTGAGGGAGCTTATTTCCAGTTCTTAATACTTTTAAGAATATCTATCACTGGGGCACCTGGGTGGCTCAGTGGGTTAAAGCCTCTGCCTTCAGCTCAGGTCATGATCCCAGAGTCCTGGGATGGAGCCCCAAGTCTGGCTCTCTGCTCAGCAGGGAGCCTGCTTGTGATCTCATGTCTGTCAAATAAATAAATAAATAAATAATCTTAAAAAAAAAAAAAAAAAAAGAAAGAAAGAAAAAGAAAAAAGAATATCTATCACTTAACAGATTTTTTTTTATTGACCATAACAAGTTTACACCCTTTAAATCATAGTAAGTGACTAAAAAGAAATAGTTTATTTTCTATAAACAAGGTAAAAACAGCCAGTCCCCTATTTACAGATGCCACTTAGAAATGATCTAGACAGAATAAAAAGGAATCCCTCCACAGGGATGAGTGGGGACTGCAGTGGAGGGTGGATTTGGGCAGAAATGTCTTCATCTTTGGAAACCCTACTTCCAGAGAGCCCAACCTAGAAAGAACTCTTATCTGTCTCCCATCAGAGCACTGTGAGACTCATCCTCCTCCTCAAGGTTAATTATATTTATAGCATGTACTCTTATTAGGGATGGTTAAATGAGAAGAGGAGTGATTATGGAAGAGAGAGAAAAAAATTTTGATAACTATGATTTGTGGCCCTCCAAAGTTCAACTCTAACTGACAAAACCATATTCTATATTATCACATCATATCTATGTGATATTTGGTATCGCATGAGTAGCATGTAAGTAGCACCTGGAATCCAAAGAAGACACACAAAATGTGTGCAAGAATAGGGTTACAAAAATATGGAAAAGAGATGGCAGTAACTGGAGGACTTCTCTCAACAAACTGCCAACCTCACAGTCATACTGCAAAAAGTGGCCTAAGAATATCTGCTGTCTAGCTACCTTGTCGTTTGTCATTTAAGTTTTTATGAGACTTGGGCTTTGAGAACTAAATAAAAATCATTCTTATTTTATTATTTTAATTCTACTAATTATTCAGGCTCTCTCATTAATTAGGTCAGGTGCCAAAATAGGTCAATAATACTTGAATGAATATCTAGAAGCTGTTTATTTTCTCGTATTAAGCAAATTTTACCTCACTAAAGATACTTTTTAAAAATTGATTTTTCTATTAATTCCACATTTGCAGAAAAAATAACCTTTGAATAACTTTTAACAATTTGATTATATTGCTATTATTACTACTAACTACTAACACAGTTATGAAATTTGATATTATAATTTACATAATTATATAAATTATTCAAATATAGTAAAATATTAGTTTAACTTTTTCTTAAATTTTTGTTTCATTATTCTTAAACTTGTGTAAATAAAAGGAATAAGCTTTATACTTGCTCTTTTTATGTATACAGCACATAAGCACATATATACATATTGTACATAAAAAGACAAATACTTACCCATGGATCAAAATATCATGGGGATGGGGCTATTAGGGGAAAAAATGTCTAAAGAGGCTCCTAACAGAGGAGACTAGGTGGCCCAGTTGGTTAAGCATCTGCCTGTGGCTCAGGTCATGATTCCAGGGTTCTGCAAGCCAACCCCATATCATATATGGCTCCCTGCTCAATGGAGAGTCTGCTTCTCCCTCTCCTTGCTTCTCCCTACCCCTCCCCGCCACTCACACGTAAGCACTCTTTCTCTCTCAAATAAATAAACAAAATCTTTAAAGGGGGGGAAGTGCTCCTACCAAGTGTAAAAAATTTTGACAAATATGGGCTTAAAGGTAAGAAACACCTACCTCATACCACTTTTCATCACTGATGGGATTCCCTCCCCACTTTGCCCAAGGTCCTAAGGGACCAGAAATCCCCATTATGGATAGGGGAAATAGGGGGACTATATCCAAGGTCTGAAACAATAGTTTAAAGGTTAAACTATGCTGTGAGTTAAAAACAGCTCTACTATTGGAAGGAAGTTGCCTTTGGTAAATTTATTTGCAATTATTAAAGAATTAATTTATATAAGTGTAAAACGAAATAAAATATCAAAACTTACTACTTCAGTTTGCGTAAAGCTAAGGAAGTGAATAGGGAAGAGAAATCTGATTCAATGATATAAATAATGAAAACAGTGCTAATTAACTACCTGCCTTCTGCAAAGCCTATTGAAACCACTTCTACATTATTATTTTCCTGTGGCTTAATGGAGGACTACTCTTTTTTTTTTCTCTTGGGGTGGGGGTGGTGGAGAAAGGCTTCTATAGAATTTTCACCCATGGCTTATCCCCTAGGATCAGAATACAAACTTTACACCAGACTTCTGGCTCTCCACTTCTTAAAGTAGTCAATTTACTAAAAATACAGTTTATTCATTCTTTTGTATCCATACACTTTTTATTCTAACAACTTTTTTTTCTCTAGACTACTAAAAATAGGGATTAGGATTGGCTAATCCTAAATTGAGGATGTTAGTTTTATCTGAAAACAACGCTTTAGGTTACCTCTTGGAAATGAGATAAGTGTGCCAAATTCCAAAATGTAAAAATTTATATCCCCATGCTCATATAAAGAAATAGTAGCGGTACCTGGGTGGCTCAAGAGGTTAAGCACTGGCTCTTGATTTTAACCCAGGTCATGATTGCAGGGTCCTGGGATCCAGCCCAGCATCGGGATTTTTTGCCCTTAGTATTCTCTCTCCCCTCTTCCTTGTCCCTCCCCTGCTTGCATGTTCTCTCTCTCTCCAAAATAAATAAATCTTTTTTTTTAAAAAAAAGGAAAGAAATATTAAGCAAAAACTAGCTCTTTTTTTTTTTTTTTAAAGATTTGAGAGAGAACACACAGGCATGCTAGTGGGGGGAGGAGCAGAGGGAGAGGTTCCTCAAGCCCACTCCTTACTTAGCATGGAGGCTGAAGCCCTGGTGGATTTCACAGCCCATGAGATCATGACCTGAGCCAGAACCAAGAGTCAGTGGTGAACAAAATGAACCACGCAGACGCCCTTCGTTCTGTTTTCTGACAGATGAAACAAGAAACCTCTCTCTCAGTATCTTTTAAGAGTACAGCAAGAAATTTCTTCTAATTCTTTTTTTTTCCCTTAAGATTATTTATTTATTTATTTTACAGAGAGAGAGAGAGAGAGAGAGACCACAAGTAGGCAGAGAGGCAGGTGGGGGGGGCGGGGGGGCTCCCTGCTGAGCAGAGAGTCCGATGCGGGGCTCATCCCAGGACCCTCAGATCATGACCTGAGCCAAAGGCAGCCGCTTAACCCACTGAACCACCGAGGCGCCCCTGACTTTTTTTTTTTTTTTAAGATTTTTTTTTTAAATTTATTTGTTTGACAGACAGAGATCACAAGTAGGCGGCGAGGCAGGCAGAGAGAGAGGGGGAAGCAGGTTCCCTGTGGAGCAGAGATACTTGTGATACTGCCTACTTGTGATTTCTGTCAAATAAATAAATAAAATCTTAAAAAAAAAAATACTGCCCACCCAAAATGAATGTTAAAAACTGATCTAAAAGGTTTACACTCTAAAGTATTAGCTTCTAGAAATAGAAGTAATTTTCAAACAAGACATATTCATTTTAGAATAGTCAATGCAAAGATTAAAGTCATTTTAAGATTAAAACTTTGGAGCTCACTGATGAATCTGTTAGAAATAATCCAGAACTGGGTGCCTGGGTGGCTCAGTGGGTTAAGCCGCTGCCTTCGGCTCAGGTCATGATCTCAGGGTTCTGGGATCGAGTCCCGCATCGGGTTCTCTGCTCCGCGGGGAGCCTGCTTCCTCCTCTCTCTCTCTCTCTGCCTGCCTCTCTGCCTACTTGTGATCTCTCTGTGTCAAATGAATAAATAAAATCTTTAAAAAAAAAAAAAAAAGAAATAATCCAGAACTTACTACATGCAGGCAGTAATTATAGATGATTACACCAAAAGCAATGCTTTAATTGTTCTTAGTGGAAGATACAGGAAACCTATCTAGAATTTGGGAATTTAAAATCTTGAACTTTCTAGTCTGTTATTTAGAGTATATGTAAGAGTTTAAAATCTGAAAACTTCTCTTATTATAGAAAGTTATCCAACGTATGGAGATATCCCTGTATAAGAAAGGAAAATTTACATGAGATCAACCATATATGTCCCCAAAAAGAATTACAAAAATTATGTTCTGTTACCTGAGCAACATCCTCAAGTTTATTCCACTTGATTGACAGCAGTAATTTTGGCAGTGACTGTGGGAAATTCTCTCTGCAATCTTGCCGCAGAGTCCAAATAAGATCCATTTCATTCTCACACAATTGAGACAAGGGATCCCTGTCCAAGATTTCTTTGAGTACAGCAAGAAACTTTTTTCCACCTCGACTCTAAGAAAGTAAAATTTCTTATTTATTACATAATTTAATTCCATGAACATCACTGGCAAACACTTAGCAAAATTATATATAAGGAATTTATAAACAATTTATAAGCTTTAAAATAAGATACTAAAGATCTGATCCCTTAAAAAAGTTAATAAAGATGGATGCCCTTTTCATAAGTTGGTAGCATATTAAATTTGTAAGCTAAGGATGAAATAAAGTATTCTCCAAGAGTTCTAAGTTTCCCCTTCCTGTTTCTTTAAAAATCCATGCAAACGCTAGGTGGCAGAATTGCAATTTGGATTAAAAAGTCCTTTATTATTTAAATTGATTTCTTTCTATCCTTCCATTTTAATTTTCAATTGCTATAAACAAATCAACAAAGACAAAACAGACATACTAGGATTTTTCTTTTTTTAAGAGTTTATTTATTTATTTGTCAGAGAGAGAGAAAGAGCAGAAGCAAGGAGAGTGACAGCCAGAGGGAGAAGCAGACTCCCACTGAGCAAGGAGCATGATCCTGGAAGGACCCTGGGTTCATGACTGACTCAAAAACGGACTGAGCCACCCAGACATCCCCGAACGTACAAAGTTTAAAAAAAAAAAAAGCGTAAGTGTCTTGTTGGTTCAGAGGCATTAAAACCATTCAGATTAAGAACTGAATCCTTGGGACACCTGGGTGGCTCCATGAGTTAAAAGCCTCTGCCTTCGCCTCCGGTAGTGATGCGGGATCAAGTCCCACATCAGGCTCTCTGCTCCTCAGGGAGCCTGTTTACCACAACCACCACCCCCCCCCACCCCCCCCCACCCCCCGCTTGTGAGCTCTGTCTGTCAAATAAATAAATAAATAAATAAAATCTTAAAAAAAAAAAAAAAAAGAACTGAATCCTGGCTAAAACTAAACACGAAACAAATATCATTATCCCATTTTCTTCCCTAATTTGTACAAGAATATACTAAAATAATGAAGATGGCCCAATCTATTTTTTGGATCTACACTCTGAATTGTAGCAACATTAAAAGAAAGAGATTCATTTCCCCATACTTAAAGTAGAACTATACTATTTAGGCCAAAATACATTAAAAACAAAAACAAAACAGGGACACCTGGGTGGCTCAGTCAGTTGAAGGCTGGACTCCTGGTTTTCAGCTCAGGTCATGACCTCAGGGTCAGAGATAAAGCCTTGTGCTGGGCTCCCTATTCTGTGGGAAGTCTGCTTGAGGTTCTCTTTCCTTCTCCCTCTCCCCCACCCAACTGCTTATGTGTGCATGCTCTCTTTAAAATAAATAAAATCTTTAAAAAAAACAAAAACAAAAACAAAAACAAAAACCTCTCCAGAATAACCAGGCAAGATTCTGTAAAATCGTATATTCTATTATTTATAATTTTGTACTTGATGTTTCTAAATGGAATTTCATATAAGCATTAAAATAGTCATGCTAATTTTCTAAAGTAATGAGATTCAAAATAACACATATGTACAAAAGAATGGGGGTTATGATTATCTACATAGATGTCTATGTAGAAAATCTGAAAGAACCAACAAAAATATTATTGGAACCAATGCATAATTAAAGCAAGACTGTAGGACACGATTTAGTAAACAAAAGTAAACTGCTTTTCCATATATCAGCAATAAACAAGTGGTTTTTGAAATTAAAAATCTAATATCACTTACATTAGCACCCCAAAATATGAAAACTTAAACAAAATATGTACAAAATCCAAATATAATGAAAATTATAGATCTCTGATGAAAGAAATCAAGTAACTAAATAGATATTCCATGTTCATGAATAGGAAGATTGTATATATGTCCAAAATTAGCTCTTCTAATGTAATCAAGAGATTCAATGCAAACCCCATCAAAATTTTATAGATATTGACAAACTGACTCTAAAGTTATATGGAGTAGCAAAAGACCCAGAAAAGCCAACACAATACTGAAGAAGAAAAAGGTGAAGGACTGATACTACCCAACTTAGTAAAAATAAATGTGAAATACCAAACTATTAAACTCCCAGAAAATAAGGGACGCCTGGGTGGCTCAGTTGGTTAAGCAGCTGCCTTCGGCTCAGGTCATGATCCCAGCGTTCTGGGATCGAGTCCCACATTAGGCTCCTGCTTCTCCCTCTGCCTCTGCCTGCCTCTCTGTCTGCCTGTGCTCGCTCTCTTCCCCTCTCTCTCTCTGATAAATAAATTAAAAAAAAAAAAAACAACTCCCAGAAAATAACACAGGAGAAAACCTAGATGACCTGGGGTTTGGCAATGACTTTTTACATGTTAACACCAAATGCATGACCTATCAATAAAAAAACTGATAAACTAACTACTTCATGAAATTTAAAATTAATTGCTCTGTGAAAGACACTGTCAAGAGAATGGAAAGACAAGCTACAGACTGGGGGAAAATATCTGTAAAGACTTCTGATAAAGGGCTGTTATCCAAAATAAACAAAGAACTTTAAAAACTTAACTATTAGAAAATAAACCATCAAACTAAAATACGAGTCAAAGACCTGAACAAATACCTCACCAGATAAGATACAGGCACAGCAAAGAAACATATGAAAAGATGCTTAAAATCCTATGTCATCAGGGAAATGCAAATTAAAACAAAAGTGAGGTAAGACTACACACCTATTAGAATGGCCCAAATTCAGAACACTGACAACATGAAATGCTGTCAAGGATGTGGAACAACTCTTATTCACTGGTGGCAGGAATGTAAAATACTACAATAACACAGAGGAAGACAGTTTCACAGTTTCTTACAAACTAAACATACTCTTACCATACAATCCAGTAATCACGCTCCTTGGTATTTACCAACAGGAGCTGAAAACTTATGCCCACAAAAAACCTGCACACAGATGTTCAGAGCAGCTTTATTCAAAACAGTCAAAACTTGGAAGCAACCAAGATGTCGTTCAGTGGGGTAAATGGATAAACTGTAATACACAGAATGGAATATTATTTATCACTAAGAGGAAATGAGCTTTCATGCCACAAAGACATGGAGGAACCTTAATTCCTGCTAAGGGAAAGAAGCCAGTTTGAAAAGACTACAAACTGTATGATTCTTTTTTTTTTTTTTTTGGTATGATTCTAAATTATACAAAATTTAGGTCAAATTATGAAGAAAATAAAAATACCAGTGGTTGCCAGGGTAGGGTGTGAGAATGAACAGGCAGAGGACAGCGGATATGCAGGATAGTAAAAATACTCTGTATGATATGATAATGATAAATATGTATCATTATACATTTGTCTAAACCCACAAAGCACACAACACCAAGAATGAAACCCAAGGTAAACTAAGGACTTTAGGTGATTATGATGTGTCAGTGTAGGTTTCTTTTTGGTAACAAATGTACTGCTGTGGTGAGTGATGCTAATAATGGGAAAGGGATGTGCACGTGAAGGGACAGGAATATATGGGAAATCTCTGTACTTCCCTCCCAATTTTGTTGTGATCCTAAAACTGCTCTTTAAAAAATATAATCTTGGGGGCGCCTGGGTGCTCAGTGGGTTAAGCCTCTGCCTTCGGCTCAGGTCATGATCTCAGGGTCCTGGGATCGAGTCCCGCATCGGGCTCTCTGCTCGGCAGGGAGCCTGCTTCCTCCTCTCTCTCTCTGCCTGCCTCTCTGCCTACTTGTGATTTCTCTCTGTCAAATAAATAAATAAAATCTTTTAAAAATATATATATATAATCTTGGGCGCCTGGGTGGCTCAGTGGGTTAAAGCCTCTGCCTTCAGCTCAGGTCATGATCCCAGGGTCCTGGGATCGAGCCCCGCATCGGGTTCTCGGCTTAGCAGGGAGCCTGCTTCCCTTCCTCTCTCTCTCTGCCTGCCTTTCTGCCTACTTGTGGTCTCTGTCAAATAAATAAATAAAATCTTTTAAAAAATAAAAAAATTTTTTAAAAAATCTTATTTTAAACATACATACACACACGCACAGAGACTATGATTATAGTGGTTTTATATTCAGATCCTCAACCTAGAAAGAGTATGCTTTATTTTACAGGCTTGACTGGGTTTCTCTGAAAAGTTACCATCACAAGTCATCGGAATTTGAAAATCAAACTCCTACACTTACACATCTTGAAACCTGTTACTGCAAACAACATAGAGTCTAAACTGTTCATGTCAGAGAAACAGACCACTATTAAGTTAAATATGGCAAAAAGCCAACAAACCTACTATAATTTTGTGAATCAAAATTAGACTCTACAGACCTACTGTAAGTAAATATCCTGAAGACCTAAGAGTAAACGAAGAGGGGAGAATAGAGGGTTAGCTGTATAATTGTACTATGATTGTTTACTGAGCTATGAAAAGCGTAACACTGAATAAAGCCAAGGTAAAAATAAACAACTACCAGAAATGTGGCAGGAAGCCCAAAGAAAACACAGAATCTTACATTCTTTTGCAAAACCCCAAATAATCAATAATGAAAACTTAAACTGCACAGGGTAAATGGTGAATTTATACATCTGTTCAAATGCTTGAACTAAAGTAATGGTAGAAAGCAATGAAGAGTAACATTCATATTCTCTTTCTTTATGTTTAGATTTTTCAAAATCATATACATATTATGATGTAATAACCATTACTAACGAAAATAAAACAAAGCAAATATACTTTGCAATAAGTACATCAAAAAATGACTGTGCTTCTTTCCTCCTCTAAATGGGGGAATCTGGTTTTGGGGGAGGGGAATGAAAGACTGGAAAACTCATTGGTCTTTTTTTTTTTTTTTTTGGAAAGATTTTATTTATTTATTTGGCAGAGAGAGAGGGAGAGCGTGCAGGAGCGCACAAGCAGGAGGAGCAGCAGACAGAGGGAGAGGGCAAAGCAGGCTCCCCGCTGAGCAGAGAGCCCAATGTTGGACTCAATTCCAGGACCCTGGGATCATGACCAGAGCCAAAGGCAGACACTTAACCAACTGAGCCAACCAGGTGCCCCTTATTAGTCATACTTAAACTCAGCATGTTACCAGTATGCCTGCTGAGGACAGAATTAACTATGTGTGGCCAAACTGACAAGAGAGTTACATTACTGGGAGACTGATTACAAACAGGGGATTAAGCAAATAAGCAAATATACTGTGGTTAACAGACATCCAGATTTCTCAATGTCAGAAAACAGAATTACAAATATTGAAAGGCAAAGGCTAGAAAAAACCCTGTAGTGGTGGACCTAATAAATTAAAAACATTGATAAGAGCTCATGTTTTTTAATAGATAAAGCAATATATCTTGGTGCTTATATATGTCCAAATATATGCAAATATATATATGTTACCTAGCTGTTTTCTGAAAAGGCCTAGATACAAGTGCATGCCAATAGCAATGAGCATATACAGTGCCCAAATCTTGGATTCTAAATACTTTCCACATATGGAATCAGGACTCTTAACATGTAATATTAAGTGGCATACACACAATACTCCCTTCTGCTCCTCAATTCTTCAGTGTATATTTCCTAAAAACAAGGTCATTCTCATACTTAACCAGAATCTGTTCACAAAAATCAGGAAAATGATAATGACATAGTTCTATTGTCTAATTCACATATTCCATTCAATTTTTCCAGTTTTCTAAACAATGTTTGTTATAGATCTAGGATCCAACCCAGGCTTAACTGCTGCATTTTGCTGTCATTTATCGTTAGTTTTCTTCATTCTAAAAGAGTTCCTCAGTCTTTCCTTACCTTCACTGACTCTGACATTTTCTAAGAATACAGGTTAATTACTTTGTAGAATGTTACTCAACATGTATTTGCCTAATGTTTTGTCATAATCAGATTCCAGCTATGTATTTTTGGTATGTATACAATGAATTGGTGGAGTGTGCCTCTTACAGGAGGCAAATAATGTTAATTTGTCCTATTGCTATTGATGTTAATTTTTAAAAAGATTTTATTTATTTATTTATTTGACAGAGATCACAAGTAGGCAGAGAGGCAGGCAGAGAGAAAGGGAGGAGGAAGCAGGCTCCCCACTGAGCAGAGAGCCCAATTCAGGCTCAATCCCAGGACCCTGAGATCATGACCTGAGTCGAAGGTAGAGACTTTAACCCACTGAACCATGCAGGTGCCCCTTGATGTTAATTTTATTACTTCATTAGGATAGTGTCTACTAGGTTTTTCTACGATAAAGTTAACAAGAAGTATTTTGTGGGCCTGTTTTGAGACTAACCGTCCTGTTTCCCATCAAACTTTCACCCACTTGTTTTAATAAACATTTATTACTGTATCTCGCACCTAGGGTGCCTGGGTGGCTCAGTCTAACTGACTTAACAAGCATCTGCCCCAGCTTGGGCATAATCTGGAGGTCCTGAAATCTAGCCCCAAATCCGTCTTCCTGCTCACTGGGGAGTCTGCTTCTGCTTCTGCCTCACCCTCTACCTGCCACTCCCCGTTTCTGCTTTCTCTGTCAAATGAATAAATGGAATCTTTTAGAAAACAAATGTGCCAAAATGTTAACAGGTGGGGAAGCTGAAGAAAGGCTATATGGGAATTCTCTGAATACTTCCTGCAAATTTTGACTTAAGTTGAAAAAAATCTTTTAAATTTTTGCTATTTCCTTCCCTAAAATTAAGGGCTATAAAAACTCCAAATCATTCTCCTAAGAAAACTTCCTAGGTAGATTTCTAGGACTTGTGAACACTGGCTTAACTTATCACATCTGCATACTCCAAAGCCAACCATTAAAATTTTATGCCTGAGTTTCCACAGTAAAAAATAAAATTATAATATGGACGTTTTAGATTAGAGCAGGGTTTCTAAACCTCAGTGCTATTATTATTTTGTTGTAGAAGGATGGTCCTGTACATTGTAGAAATTTAGCAGACCCCTGAACTTTACCCACCAGATGCCAGGAACACCCTCACAACCAAGAAAACCTCTAAGCAATGCCAAATGGCCCACAAAGGGCAAATTAGTCTCAGGTTGAGTTCCACTAGATACGAAGATAAAAACTGCCAATTCTATAATCAAAATTCACAAGGATCACATTTTTCCTATTCTACAGACCCAAGGTCCTTGGCACACAACCAATTTAAAAAATACTAACACCTATTAGGATGGCTACTGTCAAAAAACACAAAAGTGATGACAAGGATATAAAAAACATTGCTTTTGTAGCTGGTGGGAATGTAAAATGGTAAAACTATTGTAGAAAACAGTATAGCAGTTCCTTAAAAAATTTAAAAAGAAAACTACAATATGATTCAGCAATTCTACTTCTGGTTGTATATATATATCCAAAAGAACTGAAAGCAGAGTCTTAAAAAGATATTTGTATATTCATGTTCATAGCAGCATTAGTTCAAGTCCAGTATCGGGCTCCTTGCTTAATGGGGAGTCTGCTCCTCCCTCTGCCTGCAGCTCCCCCTGCTTATACGTACATTCTTTCTGACAAATAAATAAAATCTTAAAAAAAAAATGCAAGTTAAAGTAGTGTGACATCAATTTTTTGTCCAATGGATTAAAATCCTAACAGGGTTAAAAAAGTATTAAAAGGGCAGGAGGACATGTAGAATGATACTAAAGCTCTTCCACAGTGTGGCTAGGGTTATAAATTTTAAGGTATTTTAAGGTATGCAATTTGGCAGAATTCTTATTTTAAAAGGGATGCTTTTGATCTAATAATTTCACTTCTAAGAATCCATCTGATAAAATACATGTATGTAGGGGCATGTGGCTGGTTCAGTCAGTGGAACATGCAACTCTTGGTCTTGGGGTCAGGAGTCCCCATGCTGGGTACAGAGCCTACTTAAATAGATAAATACATACATACATACTTTTAAAAACACAAAATACATATTTAAAAAAGTATCTCTAAAATATTCATTACAACACTATTTTAGTAAAAACGGGGGGAAAAAACCAAAAAAACCACAAAAAAACCCCAGGAGTATGTATGTTCAATAACTAATAGCTGCTAATAATGCCACAGAATGTTGAAAAAACTTTAAAAAGTGGGGAATGCCTGGGTGGCTCTGTCAGTTAAGCTTCTGACTCTTGATTTTGGCTCAGGTCATGATCTCAGAGTCCTGGGATCAATCCCTGGGGGTCAGGGGCTTTGTACTCATTTGGGAGACTACTTGAGGATTTCTATTCCACTCCCACTGCCTTTCCCAGGACCTCTCCCTCTGTTCACACTGTTACTCTCTCACTCTCTCTCTAAAATAAATAAATCTTTTTAAAAAAGTAAATAAAAAGAGGGGCGCCTGGGTGGCTAAGTGGGTTAAGCCTCTGCCTTCAGCTCAGGTCATGATCTCAGGGTCCTGGGATCGAGCCCCACATTGGGCTCTCTGCTCAGCGGGGAGCCTGCTTCCCCTTCTTTCTCCGCCTGCCTCTCTGCCTACTTGTGATCTCTCTCTCTCTCTCTGTGTCAAATAAATAAATAATCTTTTAAAAATAAATAAATAAAAATTAAAAAGTAAATAAAGAGAAGTGAACCTCTGAAAGAGACAAAATCCACAAATGCATTAAATTAAAAAGGAAGAAACTATATGATCTCATTTATTTTTTTTAAAAAAGGGTATATTATATATAAAGGTATGTAAATCCATGTATTGCATTAGGATTAGTACCTATAAGCTACACTCCTGACAAGTTATCTCTGAGGATAAAAAGTAGATGGCAGTTATAGGAATAACTTTAATTTTTGGTTTCACTATTTATTAATTGTACTATGCCCCCAATTTTTTTTAAAAAAAGGCACATCAAATGTGGGCCAGAATATCACAACCTCAGTAAGAAGGAAACCTTCTGATTTAAGTGAGGGAGCAGTTAAAAGCATAAGAGAAATAGTAAAAATTATCAGTTACCCTTCTGATACTTGGGTTCAATATAAAGACTAATAAAGGATAACAGAAAGAGGAATTAGAATGAAGATATCTTTATATAACTATTATCTCTGAAACCTAAAACTGTAATTATCTGTTTTGGTACAGGCTTATTTTATTATACCTCACAGATACTGTGCTATATTTTTTCACAAATTGAAGGCCTGTGGCAACCCTGCATTAAGCAAGTCCATCAGCGCCATTCTTCCAACAGCATTTGCTCACTGTCTCTATGTCTCATTTTGGTAATTCTCTGAATATTTCAAACTTTCTCATTATTATTATACTTGTCACAGTGATTGGTGGTCAGCAATCTTTGCTGTTACTACTGTTAATTTTTGGGGGGTGCCATGAACCATACCACAGAAGATGGCAAACTTAATAAATGTTGTACCCATTCTGATTGTTCCACCAACCAGCTGTTCCCATCTCTCTCTCTCTCCTAGGGCTTCCTCATTCTCTAAGACACAACAATATTGATATTAAGCAAACTAATAACCCTACAATAGCTTCTAAGTGTTAGAGTGAATGGAAAAGCTGCACGTCTCACACTTTAAATCAAAAGCTGTAAATGATACAGCTTAGTAAGAAGGCATGTTGAAAGCCAAGACAGGCAAAAGCTAGGCCTTTTGTGCCAAAAAAATAGCCAAGTGGTGAATCAGATGAAAAGTTCTTGAAGGAAATGAAAAGTGCTACTCCAGTGAACACATTAATGACAGGAAAGCAAAAGAGACTTATTGCTATATGGAGAAAGTGTTTGTGGTATAGATAAAAGATCAAACCATTCCCTTAGGCCAAAGCCTAATGCAAACAAGGCCCTAATTCTCCTGAAGTTCATGAAGGCTGAGAGAGGTGAGGAAGTTGCAGAAGAACAATTTGAAGCTAAAAGAAGTTGTTTAAGAGGTTTAATATCTCCATAACATAAAAATGTAAGGAGAAGCAAGTGTTGACATAGCAGCTGCAAGAGGTTGCCCAGAAAATCTAGCTAAGATCATTAATGAAGATGGCTACACTAACCAACAGCTTTTCAACGTAGATAAAATAGCTTTCTATTAGAAGAGACTGCTATCTATGACTTTCACAGCTAGAGAAAAGAAGTCAATGCCTGGCTTCAAAGCTTCAAAGGACAGATGGACCTCTCTTTCTGGGCGCTAAAACAGCTGGTGACTTTAAGGTGAAGCCAGTGCTCAATGACCACTCCAGAATCCTAGACACTTAAGAATTATGCTAAATCTAGTCTGCCTATGTTCTATATATGGAGCAACAAAGCCTGATGGCAGCACATATGTTTACAAGATGGTTTAATGAATATTTTATGCTCACTACTGAGACCTACTGAGACCTTCTTTTTAAAACATTAATGCTGACAATGCTCCCGATCACCCAAGAGCTCTCTGATGGAGATGTATAATGAGACTGATGTTGTTTTCATGCCTGCTAACACAATATCCATTCTGTAGCCCATGGACAGAGAAGTAATTCTGACTTTCAAATCTCATTATTTAGGACATTTATTTCATAAAATCAAAGGTACATACGGAGTGATGCCTCTGATGGGTCTGGGCAAACTAAACTGAAAACCTTCTGGAAAGGATTCACTACTCTAGATGCCATTAAGAACATTTGGGATTCAAGGGAAGAGGTCAAAATATCAATATTTACAAGGAGTTTGGAAGAAGTTGATTCCAACCCTCACAGATGACTTTGAGTGGTTCAAGAACTCAGTGGAGGAAGTAAATGCAGATACGGTTAAAAAGAGCAAGAGAACTAGAATTAGAAGTGAAGCCTGAAGATGTGACTGAATTGCTGCAGTTTCACGAAAAAAGCTTGAACGGATGAGGACTTGCTTCTTATGGATGAGTGAAGAAAGTGGTTTCTTAAGATGGAACATACTGCTGGTGAAGATGCTGTAAAGACTATTGAAATGACAACAAAAGATTTAGAATATTACATAAACTTAGTTGAGCAGCTGCAGGGTTGGAGAAGACTGATCTAATTTTAAAAGAAGTTCTGCTGTGGGTAAAACGCTACCAAACAGATTGTATGCTACAAAGAAATCATTCATAAAAGGAAGAAGAGTCAATTAATGCAGCAAACTGCATTGTGGGCTTAATTTAAGAACTGCCACAGCTATCCCAATAACCTTCAGCAACCCTGACCCTGATCAATCAGTCGCCATCAACATCAAGAACTTCTATCAGCAAAAAGATTACAACTTGCTGAAAGATCAGCTAATGATCAGCATTTTTTAAAATAAAAAGTATTTTTAAATTAAGGCATATACATTGTTTTTTAGGCATAATGCTACTGCACATGTGACAGACTACAGTATTGTGTAAACCTAACTTTTATATGCACAGGGAAACCAAAAAATTCACAACTAATGTTATCATGATTTTCCCTTTATTGCAGTGGTCTGGAACAGAACCCACAGTATCTTCAATATAACTGATGGATAAACTGTTAAGTGTATACTTGTAATAAACTTCTTTTATTACACTAAAGAGAAGTGCTCGAAGTATTTATAGTAGATGACCTGCACTGCAGGACTATGGATATTTTTGAGAACTCCAAGGGCAA
This sequence comes from Mustela erminea, assembly GCF_009829155.1. Lineage (NCBI taxonomy): Eukaryota > Metazoa > Chordata > Mammalia > Carnivora > Mustelidae > Mustela > Mustela erminea. The sequence goes on from NC_045614.1 coordinate 95,940,417, forward strand.
AGCAGAAGACACCCTGGGCCAGACATTTCTTCAACTAGCCAACATAACATAGTGCTTTGATTCTGTGTAAATGATAAAAATATACATTATCTCCATTTTGCCACCTGGCCTATTATTGCCATTTTATGTAAATAAAATGTATGTTCTATACTTAAAACACATAAAAATTATAAACAGATGAACATGAAAAAAGAGTATCAGATTAGACTCGGCAACGTCTTAAACTATTTTAACAGTCAAAAAATTAAGCTAAAAAGTATAAGTGATAGAAATATTACAAATATTGTAAACTAAACAAAATAATCTATATTGTCGTCTCTGGTAAAAATGATAGGCATAGTGTGTATGCAGAGATGCCGTTTCTCCCACAGTATTCTTTCTGCTCTTCCTTTATTAACTAGGATCTCTTATTCTTAGTCAAGCACATGCCTGGCCAACTAAAGACTGTATTTCCAGCCTCACCTGTGGTTAAAATATGGCCATGTGACTAATTCCTGGCTAATAAGATGTGAGCACCAATGAGGCATATTAATGATTTCCTCAAAAAGAATAGGTGTGGCCTCTATTCTTGCTTTTCCTGTTCCTGCTGGCTGGACCATAACAATATGAGAAGCTGAAGCACTAGTATTAAACCATGAGACAGAAACTACATATTAACAAGACAAAGCACCAAGATGGAAGAAAACTGGTTCCCTAGCACTGTAAATCCTGACCTGATTATATCTGCTGTTACATGTGAAAAAGAAAGAAAATTACAGCCTCTTCATTTAATTGAATAATATTTAAAAGAACAGTACTGTTACTCTATGAGGAGGTGCCAGAGCGTCTCTTAAAGACTAGCTACTGAGGGCACCTGTCTGGCTCAGTCAATAGAACATCCAACTCTTGGTCTCAAGGTTTGTGAGAGCCTACTTTAAAAAATAAATTAACTAAATTAAAAAAAAAAAAAAAAGACAAACTGCTAAGCCTGTGCTTATATCAGAAAAGGGTTTACCATTGAACACAGAATATCTACAAACAGCTGCCATTCAACAGAACATTAGTATGTACATATTCACATACAGTCTGTAAGTCATTAGCATAAATCAGATAAAGGTAACTAAAAATGAACACAATGTTATAATAAGAAAGGGCCATTTAAAATCTTGATACTTACTGATACATTAGCACTGTCACTGCTTGCAATCTCAGCCGCCTTCTCAATTATCTGTTAAAAAAAGTTTTTAATTAAATTCTGGTGCTTGTATTTGTAAAAATTTTTTTAATTTTTTTAAAAGATTTTATTTATTTATTTGACAGAGAGAAATCACAAGTAGACGGAGAGGCAGGCAGAGAGAGAGGAAGGGAAGCAGGCTCCCCGCTGAGCAGGGAGCCCGATGCGGGACTCGATCCCACGACCCTGAGATCATGACCTGAGCCGAAGTCAGCGGCTTAACCCACTGAGCCACCCAGGCGCCCTGTATTTGTAAAATTTTAATTGTAAATTATTATAATTGTACTTAGACTACAAGAAACAACATAGGGTCTGGCATTTCTATACTTTATAATGTAAACATGAATTTTAAGTGAAAATGGTATTATGCGGGGATTCCCAATCTTCAAACTCCTGACAACTAAGAGTCAATGGTACTGTGACTCCCAGGGTACACTACTAGCATTGTCTGTAGATAAAATAAGCAATGGTTTGAATATGTATGTGAAAGAATTCTTTGGTATGTGAAAGAATTTTAAATACAGGTAAATATTTTCTGATTAAGAAAATGCAAAGATATGTAAGAATTACTAAATAAGTAAGTTTTTCTCATTTGTCATTTTTTCCCTAAATTAACATAAAAAAGTAGACTATCGGGATAATCTAAAAATATCTTTTGAATTTTTTTACTTAAAAGGGGGCTCTGATTCTTAAAAAGATGGGAAAATCAGTGGTTAAAGAATCTGAAGAGGGGTGCCTGGGTGGCTCAGTGGGTTAAAGCCTCTGCCTTCGGCTCAGGTCATGATCCTAGGGTCCTGGGATGGAGCCCCACATCAGGCTCTCTGCTCTTCAGGGAGCCTGCTTCCTCCTCTCTCTCTCTGCCTGCCTCTCTGCCTACTTGTGATCTCTGTCAAGTAAATAAATAAAATCTTAAAAAAAAAAAAAAAGAATCTGAAGATTTATATCCAGTTACTGACTTACATAATACTAAATGAATAATTTAACTATATCCACAAATGTAAAGTGTAGTGATAACTGTTATCTTATTTCATAGTTTTTATGACAAAATGAAGTTAGTTATTAAAATTATCAATAACCATAAAATTGTCTTGAAAAGCAAAATGTACACAAATGATCACAACAAAAATCATTAAATTAAATAAAAAGAATAAAGGGAACTTTCAATTTTTCTATCTGTATTATTTGATTTTTTAAGTGGTGCACTTATAAATTATACAATTTTTATAAAATCCCAGTAAGTATATTTATATATATTTAAAGACAAATCCTCTATCACAAGTTGATTTTCAAAGACAAACTAAGAGATTACAAAGGCAAAAGGAAAGTTTAGTGACTTAAGCAGTGTTGAAATAAAATATTTTAAAGAAGCTGGACTTCTCTTGAAATATAACATGAAAGCTACATGTATCTGCATAGGATAGTCATAAAAATGGTTCAAAAAGCACCTCATTTGATCCAAAAGAAACTATAACTGATTGCTGAACACATACTATTAAGCAAACACAAAAACAGTCATAGCATGGAGTATAAAATGTATCACAAGTAACTATGCCTTCTGGTTAAATTGCTATTCTTAGCACTCTTTTTTTTTTTAAGATTTTATTTATTTATCAGAGAGAGAGGGCGAGAGAGCAAGCACAGGCAGAGAGAATGGCAGGCAGAGGCAGAGGGAGAAGCAGGCTCCCCGCCGAGCAAGGAGCCCGATGCGGGACTCGATCCCAGGACGCTGGGATCATGACCTGAGCCGAAGGCAGCTGCTTAACCAACTGAGCCACCCAGGCTATTCTAAGGAATAAAGCCATGGCAGGAATGCAATGGATGAGTCAGAAATGCACCTTTTGCAACTCAGTGTACACTAAGGTAGATGGTTCTTGACATATGTGGGATTTCAACTGTATAACCACAAAATTTAATTTGGTTGTATATTACTGATTAGAAAATCATTTCAGAAGAATTGGAAATGAAAAGTTACCTTATGTGGAAAAAATTCAATGAAAATGAGAGTAAAGAAGAAACATTAGGTAACATTAATTTATGTATTACTTTAAAAATTTACTCTATACAGGTCTGGCAATGCTGAATTTTAAAATACAATTTAGTTTAAAGATGGATTAATGTAAATATTATTTAGTATAATACTGATTTTTAAAGGAAGCTTTTTCTCACACAGATGAAGGAAATAAACTTGTTACTATCTGAGAATCTGCTCCAAGATTTTCTCATAAAAATTGCATCAATCATACCTGCAACAAAGATGCCAAACCTGAAGATAAAACATATGACTGCTTAGCATATGTTCAGAATGTAAATTAGCATAGCCCCATTTTCAACTCCAGCAGATATCCTCCTGGTACCTAAGATAAGCAGTTTGTATACTAAGGAAACAGGTTTAGAAATGGAAGTCCTTGCTATAGATTCTACACAAGTAACAATACCTTAGGAACTCTTACTAATAGTAATAGTCAACATAAATCTTCTGTTTTTTTAATACCAATTCTGACACAGCAGTGACCATGTCTTTAATTCCTAAACTAAGATGCCGGACAAGCTTCAATGTACGTATCACGTACTCAGACTTATATAAGTGCATTTACTATCATTTTAAATTGAAAAGAACCTGAGAGAACAATTATGATTTTCTCATTTTATAAATGAGAAACCTGACCTTCAAAGATATTATGTCTCACCTGGTCAGTGATAAAGCCAAGATTAAATACAAATTTAGTTGGCTCCATGATCACTGGTCTTTCCACTGAACCAAGCTGCGAATGTATGTGACATTTTGAAAGAGAAACAAACATGGAAAGCTTAAACTATAAACATGCAGAACCAAGAACTAATGATTCAGTGATTTTCATGCATACTGATTCTTTAAATAATTAGCTTACCTTATCGAAGGGAGGATAATAATAAGGTTGTTTTTTATTTTCTGGGAATTTGATATGCAAAGCTGTTGCATTTTCAGTATATGGATTTGTTTGAACAGTTCCCATTGGATTCAACATTTCTTCAAGTTCATCTAAAATATACAAATAATTTTGATTCTTAAAAAATGTTTTTAAAAACTAAACTAAAATAAATCCTTAGTAAAAAATTATTTTACAACTATGCCACCTAAGGAATTTGGTAGACAATCATATCAGTAAGCTTCTAACTTTCTGTTTATACTTGACACAAGAATTGAATGTGAGCTTACATATAGCTCTAAAATGAGAAAGTTTATAAAAATACCCACCTCACCTCTTTCTTCAAATTTGACTAGTATTCTCAATCTTGGAAAAAAAAAAAAAACTTAATGGGAACTGTTCTCCATCAATATAAAGTGACTCACAGAATTTTTATTACTTCACCACATATATGGACTCCTTATTTTTCCATGGTCATCACAGTACCCAAACTGATATTCTGAGAATCATCAATGACATTCTTTCAGACATATCTAATGTTGTTTATGCTTCTCAATTAGCCCATAAACTGCTGATAACAGTTAAAGGGCTCTCTGATAGTTTCTGCAACACTCCATTCAAATGGTACTCCTTTAACTGAATAAACTGCTTATTTCTTTAAGGCACTCCCTCTGCTCCCCCATGGTACATTCACAGAATTGTGCATGGGATTCTTAGATTTCAGTGTTCTCATAAAACTTTTTCATTTCACAGATAAGTAAACTGTCGAAGAGACAATAAACTCAAGAGAATGGAATTAGCAGTACAACCTAAAGTCTCTCCTCTCCAAACTATTATCTCTTTCTTATACAGACTTTTAGCACAGCTGTTCTCTCCTAAAGAAATAAAAATCCACTGTGTCCAGGCCTAATGTCTAGATATTATGCATACTCAAATTATTTACCAATGCTAGAAAATATTTTTTATTTATTAATTTGAGAGAGAGAAAGAGAGCAGGAGCAGGGGTGGGGGGGGGGGGGAGGCAGACTCCCTAGTGAGCAGGGAGGCTGTTGGGGTGGGGGGCGGGTGGGGGAAAGGTGGGAATCCCAAAACCTGGTGTTAGTGACCTGAGCTAAAATGAAGGCAGATGCCAACCACCTTAGCTACCCAGGAGTTCCACTAGAAAATCTTTGAGTATTTCCACGTTTCAGCTCGTTGATCAATTCTTCGCTTGAGTTGTTTAATACTCTCAAATTTCAGATTCCATTGTCACCCAGAAGGGAGAAATTCTCATTTATATACCTCTAAAGCAGATTTCTCAGCAAATTAAAATCCTACACTTATACTATCTAGTAGCATTATACTCCTTTGTTTTACCACATACAATCTAGCTAAGTAAAATGTAGCATTTTAGTATTCTTACTAACAAACATAGAGAGGTTATAACCTTGCTTGAAAGTGATTACCAAAAAAGCACTCTAATATATTTTATAAATAGAAAATACAATTTGGTACAACCTCAACTGGAGAGCAATTTGTGATTATCAAAATAACAAACCTATTTATTCTTTTTTTATTTTAAAATTCCAAGTTTTTTTAAGTTTTTATTTTAATTTCAGTTAGCTAACATAGAGAGTTATTATCAGTGTCAGGTGTACAATAACAAATGTATTTATTCTTTAACTTAACAGACCCACCTCTAGGAATTTATCTCAGACATATACCTGCACATAAGCAAGATTATTCACTGTAACACTGCTTAAATTATCAAAAGGTAAGTCTGGTTTAAGAACAGCAGCAGAACTCTATATAGACAGATAAGGTTAAAGGAGCAAAAAGGAGAACACTGCACAGAATGCTATTTTAAGACTATTAGAAAACTAGAAATCTACATTTGTATTTCCTAGTGTATATGCAAAGAAATCTGGAAAGATAAAAAAGCAACCAGTAATGTGATTATATACCATTTAATGATGGCCTAGGGACTCTACACAATAGATTATTTGTAGTTCCTTTTTTTCAGCTTCACTCCTACTGCGATAAATTGACAATTCTAGAGCTCATACATGCATAGCAAATGTGTTCATTTATTATTTTTCACATTACATTTTGTTAGAGATGAAGTCAGGCTCACAGTACGCCAAGTTAATACTGCCCAAAATTGTCTATTTTACTAATAATACCAGTCGAGTTGCTTGGTGATTCTGGAGAACATGTGTGAGTCTAAATTAAAATTTTCAAAAAGGTGTAACTGCTGAAATGCATAATTTTTACTCTAACTATGAAGCTCACAGTTTCTCTTAAGAAATATATAAATGCACACTACTCTCTTATATTTGGAGGAAAACATGTAGTAGTAAAAACTACTATAGGTATATGAGGAAAGAATAGTAACTGAAGAATATATACACACATAAAATATTAGAACGTAAGTTTTTTTTTTTTAAGATTTTATTTATTTATTTGACAGACAGAGATCACAAGTAGGCAGAGACGCAGGCAGAGAGAGAGAGAGAGAGAGGAGAAAGCAGGCCCCTGCAGAGCAGAGAGCCTGATGCGGGGCTCAATCCCAGGACCCTGGGATCATGACCTGAGCCGAAGTCAGAGGCTTTAACCCATTGAGTCACCCAGGCGCTCCTAGAACGTAAGTTTTAAATATGTCTGTAAATAACTGATTATCCAAAACCAATTTCTCAGATGCCAACTACTAATAAACATTTTCAAGTATCTGTCACCCAAAAAATAACTTTAAAATGCAAGTAATTTCACAGTTTTATTAACTGTATTAACAAACTATGAAGGCAGGGGGGAATGAAAACAGCTATTATAATGCAAAGTTTATACTAAAAATTTCAAACATCCAGGAAATGCAGTATGGAATAATGGAAAGAATCAAGCAGTCTTCTGTACAAATCCTACTTTTGAACCAAAGTGAACCTAAATTGTTAAGTCTTACAAAACTGGTTTCCTTATTGGGGTGCTCTGAATAGTACTTCAGAAATATAGGCATATGGAAGGTGCTCCTCTTAGCTCAAATTTCAGGTTAAAGCCAACTAAACACTTGCTGTGTTTTTACTATTCCTCCCATATTAGTGAATGTTCCTTCTATTAGTGTAGAAATTTAGTACAACTAGAAGCAAAAAGGTTGTTACAAAGAAGATATTGTTCCTTAGGAGAATTTCTCCAAAATCTATAAAAATAAAACTTTTCAAGCAAGAACATATTCACCAGGATAACAAATATCTTCAGATACAAATCACTTTTAAATACATTAAAACAATCTGCGGGCATCTGCCTTAGAATAAATAATAAAGATACAAAAAGATGGTTTCTTTTCTAAACTGAAAGAATAGTGAGTCATAAAGAAACTAACTAGTCCACATACAAAAAGTTACTCTTTAAGGATTAGGATATAAGTCTTACCAGGAAATGAAGACCAGCTGTGCAATATTATGTCTCCAGATCTCAACTGTCCTTTAAAGTCAAAAACCATCGTATTTACCCATGCTACAGGATAATGCTGTTGAAAAAGATACCACTGTATAAATATCCTGAAAAAGAACTTCAGAAGGTAAACATGTACATGCCCTTTGTTTCAAAAATTTAGATCTAGAAATATCTAGAGTTCCAGACGATTTCCAAAAAAATCATCCTAAATAAAACAAGCTGTACATGGAAAAATGTTCTAGATCTTTACAATGGTTCAAGAAAACTCTGAAAGTCAATTAATGTCTCATGATGAAATAATGTATCCAAAAAACATTATTTCTTATATAAACAATGCAAATGATGAGGAATTTTTTAATGATTCAAGAAAATACGTATGATATATCAGGTTATATGTTTTATGAGCTTTACACCTCATTAAACCTTAATGTAGTAGAAGACAATGTCTGTAGGTATTGTAGAATTTATTTTTATTTCTTAGAAGGAAGCCTAGACACCTAGATTAATTAACTTGGTCACACTTTATCAAAAAACCTTATAAACAGTCAAATACTTTGAGTAAAATTCTTTATCAGTGTAAGAAAAAACACTAAGGAATACTCTTCCATGACTTTTACACCCTAAAATTTATTTTTAAAAAACTGTATGATAATAACCAGAGGAAAAGCCTGCTTAATTCTTACATTAAAGAATAAAGGACACAAATTCATGTACATAAATATAGCAACCAGTTTTTTTTTAAATATATAAAATTCGTGTCCCCATCCCTCCAAAACAACTTTTCATAAACTTAAAAGAAAATGAAAAAGACAGCACTAAAAATATGAAATGGAATATGAGAACAGGCACACCATCATCCTTTTTCCTCAATTTCGAAATCTAATAAACTGAAAACTAAAAGTTTATTCATAATTCATATGAGAGCAAAACATGGCCAGAAATGGCATGAAGTTAACTAATATTCTGCATTTGTCTCATTTAATGTGACTATTCACATACTTCACTGCCAAGCAATGATGTGTTTGATTACAGATTTGTGATCCAGGCCCCACAGATGTGTTGAATCTTTCTAAAATTCACAAAAATCTGAATGTTTGAGCATATGTGGCACATAGAATTTCAGTTAAGGTATTGTGGAAATACAGTCTTCTAATCCTTTCATTCTTTATCTATATTTTTTAAAGTATTATATTTATAATGGAACACTTACAATACGGTATTTGCTAAAATAATTTGGCAAAAGAGAAATAAATGAACAGAATATAAAAATGAAGATCTATCATCTTTTTAAAATCACTTCATAGGGACGAAAGTTATACGCTATCATTTCACGTTACTCAATTATTTCAAAGAACCTTAAAATTATTCCATTGAAAAGATTTTTCGGTAGTGTATAATTACCACTTTCCCAGACTTCCGAATGGTCTGATATTTAGAGGGATTAATAGTTTTAGTTGACTTTTTTGTTTTCACTTTATCCAGAACTGCATAAATAGCAAAACATAATCGAGCCATTCGTGGCAGGTCACAAGTATTTATATCAAATTCCAGTGGTTCATTCCAAATGTGATCATTTTTCCCTGATATCTCTGAGCTTACGATGGTTTTACAGAGGAGTTCAGTACCATGAAAAAGGCCAGCCCTGACATGAACCTGTAATAAGGGAGACAAAAACACAGAATTAGGAGTAGTGCACCACTGAAACACCTCCACTCTGAAAAACAAACATCTATTAGGAGAAGCAGCACACCAACTCTCGTCCACAGAAACATCAGGCTGTAAGTATCAGTATATAATTCACTAAACTGTTATTTTAACCTGTTTTCACTTAGTAAACCAACTAAAAAATGCAGTATGTCTCAATGGTATAAAGAGATCTACAGAAACTAAGACCATAAGTATGAAAACTACTATCATATGTTCACCTCAAACAACTGCATTTACTTGGGGTGTCTTGTCTTATTCTTTGTATAACTGGAAAGTAAGTGATAGATAAAATGTCTCTGAAATCTCTTTCTATTTCTTAATAATGTACGAACTGGACATTCTAAGACCCACCTTCTTAAAGATATTCTATCCATATTTACAATTATTCTACACATCATTGTTTCATTTTTTCCTGAAGACACAGGTCCAGAGTAATGCAGGACATACGCAAAATGTCTCAGAAAATTTTACTCAGTCATTCATATAGTTTTTTATGACATAACCCAATTATCTCTAAATTTAAAACTGAGTAGTACAGAAGTAGAAGAAATAATCCTTACGTTTATATGGAATCACAAATAGCCAAAGCAACCTTGAGAAAGAACAAAGCCGGAGGCATCACAATCCCACATTTCAAGATATTCTTCTATAAAGCTAAAATAATCAAAACAATATGGTACTGGCACAAAAACAAAGACATCAATCAATGGAACAGAATAGAGAGCCCAGAGATAAATCCACACTTACCTAGTCAATTAATCCACAACAAAGGAGGCAAGAATATACAACAAGGAAAAGATAGTCTCTTCAATAAATGGTGCTGGAAAAACTGAATAGCTATGTAGAAAAGAATGAAACTGGACCACCTTCTTATGCCATATACAAAAATAAACTCAAAATGGATTAAAGACCTAAATGTGAGATCTGAAATCACAGCACTCAAATTACTTCCACATAGGCTTAAATTTTGTGGATACTGGCCTTAGCAACATTTTCCTAGATATATTCCTTCCAGCAGCAGAAGCAAAAGCGAAAATACACTATTGGGACTAAACCAAATAAAAAGCTTTTTCACAATAAAGAAAACCATCAACCTAACAAAAAGGCAGTCCACTGAAAGGGAAAAGATATTTGCAAATGATGTATCTAATAAGGGATTAATATCCAAAATATATTTAGAATTTACACAACTCAACACCTCCCCAAAATCAAAGAATCCAATTTAAAAATGGGCAGAGGACCCGAACAGACATTTTTCCAAAGAAGACATTCAGATGGCCGAGAAACATATGAAAAGATGTTCAACATCACTAATCATCAGGAAAATGACATCAAAACCACCATGAAACATCACCTTATACCTGTCACAATGGCTTCAGTCAAAACAAGATATAACAAATGCTGATGAGGATCTGGAGAAAGGGAATCCTTGTGCACTGTTAGTGGGAATGTAAATTACTGCAGCCACTATGGAAAACAGTAAGAAGTTTTCTTGAAAAAGTAATAATAGGAATGCCATATGACCCAGTAGTTCCACTATTGAGTATTTACCCAAAGAAAACAAAAAAACTAGTTTGAAAGATGTATACACCCCTATGTTTATTGCAGCATTATTTATAATAGACAAGGTATGTAAGCAACCCAAGTGTCCATCCATAGATGAATGGATAAAAAAAAGATGTGGGGGATGTGTGTGTGTGTGTGTAATGGAATATTACTCAGCCATACCAAAGGATGAGATCTTGCCATTTGCAACATTAGAGGGTATTATGCTAAGTGAAATAAGTCAGAACGAAAGACAACTTCTGCATGATTTCACTTATATGTGAAATCTAAAATCAAATGAACAAAGAAAGCAGGAAAGACCCATAAATACAGAGAACAAACTTACAGTCGCTAGAGGGGTAGATGAAGGGGATGGGCAAATGGGTAAAGTGGAATAGGAGGTACAGGCTTCAAGTTATAGAATGAATAGGTTACAGGGATGAAAGGTTGAGGATAGGGAATATAATCAATGGTACTGTAACAGTGTTGTACGGTGACATATCGTAGTTCCACTTGTGATGAACACAGCACAATGCACAGAGTGGTACAATCACTACACTGTACACCTGAAATTAATGTAACATTGTGTGTCAACTACACATCAATAAAACTGGTTGACTAATAAATTACAAAATAGGTGGTGAAAGTAGCAAAACAATACGAAACACGGACTGACTTTATGGTCAAATGTTTTTACATTGATTTATTCAAATGTGATCTTAGCACACAGTAGTACTCAATTTACTAGTTACTGAATAAATGAATACATGTGAATATATAGGTTCATTTTTTATAGGTTCATTTTTAGTTTAAAATGGGCTTATCAATAAAAACTAACTTATTAGAAGAGTTACTATCCTCATTTTGAAAAAGGTAGTATCAAGAATACCCATTCTATCAGAGACAGAAACATTTTTTTGAGACAGAAACATTTCAATAGAGATAAGAAATTTTAAGTAATACCATCAATTTTAAAGTTATAAATACTTATATTAGAATTGAGTTTAAAAGCGTTTAAAATTGTTTTAATTACATAAATAAAACTACAGGTTAGTTCATAATGTTCATAGTTCATATAGTCAGTTCGTAATGTAACAGGGAAAGAACGGCTTACTTTAATGAACAGTATTCATTTATCTATCTCCGACAAAATAAACACAGATTGGAGTGCCCAGATGACTCAGAGCCGGATGTGCGGCCGATCTCACAACCCTGAGACCAGGACCTGTGCTCAGTGTGGGGTCTCTCTCCTTCTACCAGTGCACCTCCCCCTGCTCACACACACAATCTCTCTCTCTCTCAAAATAAATAAAATCCTAAATAAAAATAAACACAGATAAAAGGGTTAGATATGTTAAAATCATTAAAAAGCAAAAATGTAAAAGCTAACTACTGAAGCATAGTGATGGGTTCACAGAAGTTGATTACACTATTCTCTCTACTTTTGTGTATGTTTGAATTTTTCCATTAAAAAATTTTAAGCTAGGGGCTCCTGCATGGCTCAGTGAGTTAAAGCCTCTGCCTTCGGCTCAGGTTGTGATCTCAGGGTCCTGGGATCGAGCCCCGCATCAGGCTCTCTGCTGAGCAAGGAGCCTGCCTCTTTCTCTTTCTCTGCCTGCCCCTCTGCCTACTTTGATCTCTGTCTGTCAAATAAATAAATAAAATCTTAAAAAAAAATTTTTTTAAGCTAAAGAAAATCAGTTATTCCAAATACATATGGGTTATTTCTACACAATAAAGATTAAAGTAATAGGGAGTACAAAGAATTGCTAAAAGCACCTCCAGTAAATTTTCAGGCCACCAAGAATTTTCATCTGAATACACACCTGATTGCCCTCAAATTCACAGAAAAGGGATTATTCCTTCTACTCAAAACCTCTACTTCCATCTTGTTCCAATTTCCCAAGTACTTAGACCTTGCTCCTTTGTTTCTCTGAATTGGAAAAATCCTCTCCCAGCAGGCTATAAAACCTAAGCATTTCTCACCTATGTCAAGCTCAAACAAAAAACTTCTTTGGAACCCAACTAATCATAATGAGAATGGTGCCAGTGTCTGTCTACTCATGTTTCCTACTTTCAATCTATAATCAAGCCTATACTGTAATAGAAGAGGAAAGTGATTTATGATATAATCTTACTATTTTTAAATTTTTAAAAATATATTGATTTTTTTTTTTTTAAAGTAGGCTCTATACCCAATGTAGGGCTTGAACTCACAACCTTGAGATTAAGAGTCCCATGCTCTCTCAACTGAGTCAGCCAGGCATCCCTATAATGTACTTTTTTTTTTCCTACAACGTACTCTTAAATGAAAAATAAAATAATTCAATCATACTCACTAAAAGCATATTCACATTTTGATGGTGCAAAGAAATTAATACAAATAAAACTAATTATGGTAGGATAGCAAGAATACTGGTGATTTATCATTCTCTTAAGTAATCATAGATTGTATTTTATAATGTTATCTTTAAAATATTTTAAAATTACTATTCTAGAAAGTACAACACAAATCAGCTAGATGAACTTAAATTTAAGATCCTAAATACAGGCATAACACCAAATGCTCACAATCAATTCAAAACTCATTAAATTTAATGCAAACGTGAGTGAAAATGGAAATCAGTTTAAAAACAACTACTGACGGTGCCTGGGTGGCTCAGTCAGTTGAGTGTCTCACTCTTGATTTCAGCTCAGGCCATGATCTCAGGGTCGTGGGATCCAGCTCTGCACTGGGCTTCACACTCAGTGTGGAGTCTGCTTGAGATTCTCTCTCTCCCTCTGCCCCTCCCCCCAACTCACATGTGCACATGCATAAACTCTCACTCTCTCTCTCTGTAATAAATAAAATCTTTTCTTTTTAAAAAACCCATCCAAGATTATCTGTTTTTAAACAGTGTCAAAATCTTAAAGGGTGCTTCAGTGGCTCAGTGGGTGAAAGCTCTGCCTTCAGCTCAGGTCATGATCTCAGGGTCCTGGGATCGAGCCCCGCATTGGGCTCTCTGCTCAGCAGGGAGCCTGCTCCCCACGCCCCGCTTCTGCCTGCCTCTCTAACTACTTGTAGTCTGCCGATCAAATAAATAAAATCTTTTAAAAAAAATCTTTAATAAATAAATCAATAAATAGAAAATGTCAAGATTGAGCAGCCATAGCCTTAAGCAACTTTTAAGTCCATGCCTCTACCCTACCTTAGATGCTATTTCCCTGTGTTCCCCGAAATAAGGCAAAAAGTCTGGGGATTCATTTTTACTCTCTGAAGAATGTAACAATAATTATAAAGAAGGATTTATACAACTGCACGATTAGGAAATCTTTGTATTTTCCTTTACTCTATACTCAAAATAAACTGTGAGACACTTATCATAGTAGTAGAATTTTTAATAGCCAAGACAAAAACAGAAATAACAATTATTCTTTTTATATATACATATGAATAATTATTCTATAAAGAAAACTGCAATTGCCTATAAGAACCATAATTATTTTCTCCTAAGCAATGAAAAAATGGCCCTATCATGAAATGCTCAACAAATGGCATTTAGTGTTAGTAAAATTATATGGGAAGTAAAAAGAGCACAAAATCCAGATTTCGAAGTTTTCCTTTTCTCCTTGATATACCTCAGGAAGACTGAGCACGTTAATAAGCACATAGTGAATGGTAATTTTAGTTTATCAAGAGGTTAAAAAAAGTTCCACCACTATCATACCAGTCATTATCTTAAAAGAAGTTCAACAGGAATAAAGGAAAGCGGTGCCTATTGCCTAGGCAAAGACAAACTCCCCTGGCATGCCTTAAGAACTGAAACCACTATGGCACAGCTAGAGGCACATCAGGGGGCCACACTGGTGCTTGGGTTGGAGAGGTGAACAGCAAAGTCAGTGCCAACTGAGACTACTAAACAGGAATGGAATTTTTTTTTTTAAGATTTTATTTATTTATTTGACAGAGAGAAATCACAAGTAGGCAGAGAGGCAGGCAGAGAGAGAGGAAGGGAAGCAGGTCCCCTGCTGAGCAGAAAGCCCGATGTGGGACTTGATCCCAGGACCCTGAGATCATGACCTGAGTAGAAAGCAGCGGCTTAACCCACTGAGCCACACAGGCGCCCTGGAACTTTTTTTTTTTAAGATTTTATTTATTTATTTGACGGAGAGAGACGGGGGGGGGGGGGCACATAAGCAGGGGGGGAGGGGCAGAGGGAGAAGCAGGCTTCCTGCCAAGGAGAGAGCCCAATGTGGGCCTTGATCCCAGGACCCTGATATCATGACCTGAGGCGAAGGCAGGCGCCTAAAAACTGAGCCACCCAGGCGCCCAACAGGAACAGAATTTAAATCACAGAAAGACTATTTTGTTTTCAGGTAAGAGAGAAGTTTGGGTGTAAGGTAAGATGTGAAAACAGAGGCAAGGAGATCACTGGGGAGAGGCTGTTGCTGTAATTCAGGGAGAGACAATGAATGCTTGAGCTACGAAATGGTACGGAAGACAAAGAGGAAAGAATGGATAGTAAAGGATTCCAATGAGGTAGGATCAACAGTATGTGATCAACTGTATAAATATGGTAAGTAAGGGAGAGTGGTGACTCCAGCTGCTTTACCAAATATAAGAGGAAAAGGAGTTAAAGGAGTTAAGAGAATGAGCTGGGGGACACTAAATAAAGTTGGCTTTAGAAATGTGTACTGGGGCACCTGAGTGGCTCAGTTGGTTAGGAATCTGCCTTTGGCTCGGGTCATGATCCCGGGGTCCTGGGATAAAGCCCCATGTTGGGATCCCTGCTTAGCCGGGGGCCTGTTTTTCCCTCTCTCCCTGTCACTCTCTCCACTCATTCTCTCTCTCTGTGTCAAATAAATAAAATCTTTAAAAAAGAAACAAAACAAGAAGTACACACTGAGGTATGTGAAAACAGGAGTCTGGAACTGAAGAGATAGCCAGGCTACAGCCAACAGCTTGAGAATCATAAGTGAAGGAGGTATAGTTTTTTGAATTTTCTTAAAAAGAGGATATCAGTAATTGTTTTTCAAGATATAAAGAATCCAAATGACATGAAAAACACTAAGAGGTGTTGCTGAGGCAGGGTGCACATGCCTCAAGCAAACAATCCATGTGATCTCAAGATCTCCGTAGTGCTTGCTCTTCTTCCCCTCGGCCACACAAACCCAAACAAATCTAGAACTGGACTTTCCCACCACACCCTAGCATCTCCAAATCACTACCTGCTACATCTTACTCTCTACTCACCTCCCTTTCCAAATCACTCTGACACTCCTACAGGATAATCTCCTTACCCTCTTTAAGGCCTCCATTTCAATGACCAATACTCCCCCCAAGCCCCGCTTTTCTCTATCACCTTTGTCTTCCTTTGCCTTCACCAAAACTCTCTGTCAATGGGTGTCTCTCCTCTGTCACACTCATCTGAATTCTCTATCCTGGATAAACCTAATTAACTGCCTCTCCTCCATACTACATGGTTTGGGGTCAAGACTGACCAGTCTCAAATGTAAAATTATTCTTTCATCATTACAAGAATATTTCTTACCTTTAATTAACTGCTGAAAACCTGCATAATCATTTACTCTCCTATAAGATGAGAACTATTTTTTTAAAAATGCAAAGCACCTATTTAAGCTCCTTTTATTTGTTAGGTTTTCTGTTACCCGAAGATGCCATGCTTTGATGGATACCTCCTGTCAGTCAAACTACTCTATTTAGAAGTTATAAAATATTAGAATAATGAAATACTAGTCCATTATTATTTATAAGGTAAGGAAAGCAAGTAAAGAGAAAGATCGACTTATGTAATGAATAAAAAAATCAGAATCTAATACTCACCAATTATAGATAGAATACTGTTACTAAATTGTGAAGTCATGTCAGTGGGGCAGAATGAGAAAGACATATATGTTGGGATGAAGTAAAGGGTTTAAAGAGTATTTTTCTCCCAGAAAAACTCATGCTGCTTCATATGCACCCAAAGCTCCACAAATCTCCAAGTAAAGATATATGGCAGCGGGCAAGGAGGGGGAGCGCCTGGGTGGTTCAGTGGGTTAAAGCCTCTGCCTTCAGCTCAGGTCATGATCCCGGGGTCCTGGGATCGAGCCCTATATCGGGCTCTCAGCTCAGCAGCGAGCCTGCTTACTCCTCTCTCTGCCTGCCTCTCTGCCTACTTGTGATCTCTGTCTGTCAAATAAATAAATAAAATCTTAAAAAAAAAAAAAAGATATATGAGGGGTAAGGCAGGAGCTGTCATCGATTATCACACGATCCTCCCCTTAGGAACTTCATGTTCCCCCTTTTTTTTTTTTTTTAAAGATTTTATTCATTTATTTGACAGACAGAGATCACAGTAGGCAGAGAGGCAAGCAAAGAGAGAGGAAGGGAAGCAGGCTCCCTGCTGAGCAGAGAGCCCGATATGGGGCTCGATCCCAGAACCCGGGGATCATGACCCGAGCCGAAGGCAGAGGCCCTAACCCACTGAGCCACCCAGGCGCCCCTCAATATTATATTTTAAGTTTAGCCAGTGAAAAGATTCTATAAAGGAAAGACATGTGAGAGGTGCCTGGGTGGCTCAGTCAGCTAAGTCCAACTCTTGGTTCTGGCTCAGGCCATAATCTCACGGTCATGAGATGGAGCCCTGCTTCAACTGACATGCTCAGTGAAAAGTCTACTTGGGAGTCTCTCTCCCCTTCTCTCCACCCACACTCTCTCTTTAAAATAACAAATAAATCTTTTTTTTAAAAAAAGACTGAATGACAGACAAAAGGTTGATACCAGGATCTATAATGAACTCCTCAAACTCAACACACACAAAACAGACAATCGTATCAAAAAATGGGCAGAAGATATGAACAGACAATTCTCCAATGAAGACATACAAATGGCTATCAGACACATGAAAAAATGTTCATCATCAATAGCCATCAGGGAGATTAAAATTAAAACCACATTGAGATATCACCTTACACCAGTTAGAATGGCCAAAATTAACAAGACAGGAAACAACAGTTGGAGGGGATGTAGAGAAAGGGGAACCCTCTTACACTGTTGGTGGGAATGCAAGTTGGTGCAGCCTCTTTGGAGACCGGTGTGGAGATTCCTCAAGAAATTAAAAATAGAACTTCCCTATGACCCTGCAATTGCACTCCTGGGTACTTACCCCAAAGATAAAGATGTAGTAAAAAGAATGGCCATCTGTACCCCAATGTTTATAGCAGCAATGGCCACAGTCGCCAAACTGTGCAAAGAACCAAGATGCCCTTCAACGGACGAATGGATAAGGAAAATGTGGTCCATATACACTATGGAGTATTATGCCTCCATCAGAAAGGATGAATACCCAACTTTTGTAGCAACATGGACGGGACTGGAAGAGATTATGCTGAGTGAAATAAGTCAAGCAGAGAGAGTCAATTATCATATGGTTTCACTTATTTGTGGAGCATAACAAATAGCATGGAGGACATGGGGAGTTAGAGAGGAGAAGAGAGGTGGGGGAAATTGGAAGGGGAGGTGAACCACGAGAGACTATGGACTCTGAAAAACAATGTGAGGGGTTTGAAGTGGCAGGGGGGTGGGAGGTTGGGGTACCAGGTGGTGGGTATTATAGAGGGCACGGATTGCATGGAGCACTGGGTGTGGTGAAAAAATAATGAATACTGTTATGCTGAAAATAAATTTAAAATAAATTAAAAAAAAAAAGACTGAATGAATTTTTAAATTCTACCTCTGAAACTAATAATATACTATATGTTAATTATATTGAATTTAAATTGAAAATTTTTTAAAGAAGAAAGATTATGTGAAACATTATTTTATCTACTGTAGTGATGCTGGCATGGGTGTTGGTACCCACTCTATCTCCTCTTGTGTCTCATTCAGAAGGAACCACTAACATCTCTCAATTTATAGCAGTATGAAAATGAGTTCTAGACACGTGAATAACTGATTTGTTTATATAAGGAAGTTCTGAATACAACTGACAATGTTTTCTTTGCTTTGACCACTAGCTCTATTGTAAGAAAGCAAAATCTAACATCATGCACTTATGGAGAATCTTACCATATACATACTCTCTGTGAATCTTGCTCCTGACTTTTTTGACTATTAAATATCCTCAATTATTTTCTAGAAAGTCAAAATTTTGTATATGGACACTGTGTATGTGTTATGAGAGAGAGAGGAATGAGACAGACGGAACGAACACACATACACTTAGCTCAAACATCTGTAAAGTAAGATTTGGTATATCATAAATAAAACAAAATATCCATAAGACACAGTCTGCACCTTTTGTATGATAGGATAGAATGAATTTCAAGATAAAAATGCTATTCAGTTTTTACTCTTGGTGACCCTTAACACTAACAAGACATGAATTTACCACCCTTGGCATTTGGAATAGTTTATTCAGAAAAATTACAAGTTTAAAGAAATGAATATTTTTCAGTGTTTTTGTAACAGAAACAAGCTACTTATAATAAACTGCTAAACTCGAAAATGTTAGCATCCCTTGGTTTTTGACAATTTTTGAGAATAAGAACATATAGAGTCGGGCGCCTGGGTGGCTCAGTGGGTTAAGCCGCTGCCTTTGGCTCAGGTCATGATCTCAGGGTCCTGGGATTGAGTCCCGCATCGGGCTCTCTGCTCAGCAGGGAGCCTGCTTCCTCCTCTCTCTCTCTCTGCCTGCCTCTCTGCCTACTTGTGATCTCTCTCTGTCAAATAAATAAATAAAATCTTAAAAAAAAAAAAAAAGAACATATAGAGTCTACTCCATAAGTACTCAAAAAATACTAGCATTTAAAGAATCAAAACAAAAAATGCTAGTTGTAATTCCATCAACCAACTTCTATAAGAATTCAGATATAAGGAATGAAGTAAAATTATGGATCAGGTGGCTACAAAGTTCAAAAAAACTTAAGTATAATGAACTCCAAAAGTTCTATACTAGCTATAAACAGCAACAGCAAAG
This sequence comes from Mustela erminea, assembly GCF_009829155.1. Taxonomy (NCBI): domain Eukaryota; kingdom Metazoa; phylum Chordata; class Mammalia; order Carnivora; family Mustelidae; genus Mustela; species Mustela erminea. The sequence goes on from NC_045614.1 coordinate 95,960,174, forward strand.
GATATGATCTACAAAAGAATAAAAATAAAGACTCCAACCAAGGCATGGGTGGTAACAACAACAACAACAACAACAAAAAAAAAGAGCAAAAACAAACAAACAAAAAAACCACCCTAAAATAATTCAATACATGGTTTAAAAAAGAGTATTAAAAGTGACCTACATTTGGGGCACCTGGGTGGCTCAGTGGGTTAAGCCTCTGCCTTCAGCTCAGGTCATGATCCCAGGGTCCTGGGATCAAGCCCCACATCAGGCTTTCTGCTCAGCAGGATGCCTGCCTCCACCTCTCTCTCTGCCTGTCTCTCTGCCTACTTGTGATCTCTGTCTGTCAAATAAATAAATAAAAATCTTAAAAAAATAATAATAAATAAAATAAAAGTGATCTACATTTAAAATAACATGGGGGAAAAACTGTTTTCTGAACTTAGAATTTCCCATGGTAGCAGAATTAAAGAGAAGTAGTTGTTTTCAGAAAAATCAGTAAGAAAAACTATACTCTGAACTTGCATCACATGGAATTTTGTCAAAATTATCCCATTCCCTGATGCTTGGTCTGAATCATCTTCAGACTCTGAAAAGTAAAGAATTTTAAAGCACCATCATGCTTCACACAGTTGTGCTTTATTATCCAACTTTAGTAAACTTCCAAAGAGATCCTTTTTCACAAGGCCCACAACATTTGAAGAACAAGGGAAGGCAGGCTTTATCATGCAAAGAACCTTTCACTGTGCTACAGAAAGGATATATCAAAGCTACACACACAATTCCTGAATTCAACAATTAAAAATGTTTCTGTGTTATAATACATGAAACTTTTCCCCAACATTATACCTAATTTCCTTCTTATTCAGAAATAATGGCCAAAATCCACTACTTTCTACCTTTAGATATTAGACATAGAAAAAGGTCAGTGGGATGAATAGGTTGAAATTCCCATAGGTTGAAATTCCCATGGTTTCATGAAGGGCATCACTTTATAAAGAGGCAGATTTGTTCTTGCTTTTGGAAGGAGTGTTATGCTACCTTTAACTAAGATTATAAGGTTGTTAGAGATAGTTACATTAAAATGTATTAATTCATAGCACAAATACTTATTTAGTATGTCAGGCACTAATAACAGAAAAAGATTAAGAGAGTTTCCTTCTTTCCTCAGGTTATTTTTATTTTTTAACATTTAGGTGTGCTAAGACCCACATAAGTAGGCTATGAGGTGTTACGATTTTTGACTACTAAGTGTGCTATCAGATGTACGTGAGCTTGAAATTCTCTGGGTTTATCCTATTTGTAGTTCATTGAGTTTCTTTAATCTGTTGTATTTATGTCTTCTGCCCACTTTGGAAAGCTCCCAATAATAATTTGTTTAAATAGTTTTTCTTAACTGTACTCTTTATCTTTCTAGAACTCAGATTACACAAATGTTCAACCTTCTGATATTGTTACACAGGTATCTGAAGCTATAAGGAGTTTTTTCTCCCTCAGTCATTTTTCTCCATTTTGTTCAAATTGGAAATTATTTTTATTAATCTTAAAATTCATGGACTCTTTCCTTTCTCATTACCATTTCACTACTGAATCCATTCCATGAGTTGTTGGGTTTTTTTAAGATTTTATTTATTTATTTGACAGAGACACACAGCGAGAGAGGGAACACAAGCAGGGGGAGTCGGAGAAGAGAGGCTTCCACTGAGCAGGGCGCCCAATGCGGGGCTCAATCCCAGGATCTGAGCAGAAGGCAGACACTTAACAACTGAGCCACCCAGGCACCTCATTCAGTGAGTTTTTAAATGGTAAGTTACTGTATTTTTCAGTTCTAAATTTTCCATATAGCTCCTATGACATCTTCTGTTTCTTAGCTGATACTTTCTATTTTTCCATCCCTTTCAAGTGTGTTTGCCCTTACTTGGAGCATTATTGTAACTAATAACATATATGTCATCTGAGCAGATACCTGTTGGTTATCATTATCCATACAACTTGATATTTTCCTGGTTCTTTATGATGTCAATTAATTTTAAATTGCATAGACCATTATGACCACTATGTTTTAAGACTCTGGGTTTTGTTTATATCCTACGGAGAACACTCATGTTTTAGGAAACAATGGTTAAGTTCAGACTACAAGGTGAAACAAGCTCCGTGAAGCTATGGTTCTAATATCAGTTCAGTTTTCAAAATCCTTTGCATAGTGCTTGGATCTGTCCTTTCTATGCAGCATACAGTGACCAGACTGAGACCTGGTGGGAACATATGCTACATTTCAGTCTTCAAATTATGTAGGCAGTTAAGATTCAGATCCACATAAGTTCAGCTCAGGAATAAACCTATTAGCATAAACAACTTTAAAGAGTTGCATTCCGAGCTCTTCCCACTCTTCAATCATCCAATTATTTTTTGGTTGCCTAGGGCTCCCCTTTTTTATCACCCAGCCATAAAGCTAAAGCTTTATTTACCCACACTTCCTGCAACTATGCCAAACAGAAGAAAAAGAAAAAAGAAAAAAAAAAAAAAAAAGCCTGTGAGGATTTCCCCATTCTCTGTACAACTCTTCAAATCAGAGAAGGTTCAACTTTGCACTTTAGGCCTGTCCCCCTTGTTGTTGCTGCTGCCACTGCCACCACTGCTACCACTGCCACAGGACTTCTTAGAAACTGGAACAAATGAGAACAAAGAACAGGAAACAAATAACAGAGGGAAAAAGCAGAGAAATTCTTGCTCTCTCTGAGGGTTAGAAGCCCTCCTTCCCACCAGAGCTGTAACTAGAGGGCTTCTTGAGTTCTGTGTGCACTAATGTCATCTTCTAGATTTGGGACAGCACTGAGTTCAGGATTCTCCTAAATATTAAGATGCATACCTGAGAGGGTGCCTAGGTGGCTCAGTGGGTTAAATAAAGCCTCTGTCTTCAGCTCTGGTCATGATCCCAGGGTCCTAGGATCGAGCCCCGCATCGGGCTCTCTGCTCAGTGGGGAGTCTGCTTCCCCCACGCCACTCTCTCTGCCTGCCTCTCTGCCTACTTGTGATCTCTATCTGTCAAATAAATAAATAAAATCTTAAAAAAAAAAAAAAGATGCATACCTGAAAAGTGAACTACAAGGGTAAGAAAGGACCAAATCAGGAAGGAATATGCTCCAGAATTCTAAGCACATTCACAGGGTCAAGACATTCATGTGCCCTTTAAGATCCCTGGGACTAAATATAATGGACTTCACTCCTATGATTAGGTTATACTACTTAACATAGATGACTTCAAGGAAGGGAGACTATCTTTCATGGGCCTGATCCATTGGTGAGTCTCTAAAAAGGGACCAGGTTCTTCCTGGCAAGAAATTCAAAGAGTGAGAAGGATTTGAAGCTTGAGAAATTCTCCATTTCTATAGAGTTAGAAATAGAGAGAGCCACAAAACCAGCCTTGAAAGACACCTCTACTAACTGAGAGCAATCCCCAGTCAATCCCCTACCAAGACCCAGCAAGAAAATGAGAACCTTAGTTCTACAACTTCAAGGAACTGAATTTGGCCAATAACTTGAATCCCCTTGGAAGCAAATTCTTCCCTAGAGCCTTTAGGAACAAAAACAACCCAACTAACACTGGATTTCAACCTTGTAAGAACATAAGCAGAAAATCCAGCCACACCATGCCCAGACTTCTGACCAACAGAAATGCAAGCTAACAAACAGGCATTCAAGCTGCTACGTTTGTGGTAATTTGTCAAACAGTAATAGAAAAACTAATGTAAGAGGCTATTATAAACTTAATGCCAAAAATGTAACAACTTAAATTTTTCAAAGGACAAAAATTATCAAAACTGACATAAAGAAATAGAAAACCTGACTATCCATATATCCATTAAAGAAATTAAATTCCTAAGGCTGCCTGGGTGGCTCACTCTGTTAAGCCTGACTCTTCCTTTCAGCTCAGGTCATGATCTCAAAGTTGTGCTGCATCAGGCTCTGCGCTCAATGGGGAGTCTGTCTGAACTTCTCTCTCTCCCTCCCCTCTGCCCCTTCCCCCCACACTAGCTTACTCTGTCTCTCTCTCAAATAAATAAATGAATCTTTAAGAAAAAAAAAAAAAAGAAAAAAAAAAGAAAGAAATTGAATTTCTTAATAAAAACCTTCCCACACGGGGCACCTGGTGGCTCCATCAGTTAAGCATCTGCCTTGGACTCAGGTCATGATACTACGGTCCTGGGATCCAGACCCACAACAGGCTTCCTGGAGTGGAGTCAGCTTCTCCCGCTCCTTCTACTACTCTCCCCTGCTCATGCTCATGCTCTCTCTCTCAAATAAATAATATCTTTAGGGAAAAAAAAAAAACTTTCCCACAAAGAAAACTCCAGGGTCAGATGGCTTGGAGTAAATTGTACCAAACATTTAAGGAAGAAATAATACCAATCCTAAATAAGCTTATTCAGAAAATTGATAAGAGGAAAGCTTCTCAATCCAATTTATAATGGAAAAAAGATCAGTAGCTTTTTTCTTTAATGGTGTTTGGACTATTTTACCTGTCCCAACAAACATGTTGTACTTCTGCAAGTGGGCAAAAAATAGTAAGGAAAGTTTAAATTAAATAAAAAATAGAATTGGCCATTAGCATATTCATTAAAAATTAAATCCTAGCTGAGGAAATAAGAGCAAAAAAAAAAAAAATCCCTATTTTGATGACAGCTAACCAAAGAATCTTTAAAGTCCACTAATAAGGGGTGCCTGGGTGGCTCAGTGGGTTAAAGCCTCTGCCTTCAGCTCAGGTCATGATCCCAGGGTCCTGGGATCGAGCCCCGCATCGGGCTCTCTGCTCCACAGACAGCCTGCTTCCTCCACTCTCTCTCTCTGCCTGCTTCTCTGCCTGCTTGTGATCTCTGTCTTTCAAATAAATAAATAAAATTTAAAAAAAAAAAAAAAGTCCACTAATAAAAGCAAGCCATTGATAATCTTTGGCAAGGTGCTCCTGAATATATCCTCATGCCAGCAAATATCTCAAACTACGTGAATCTCTTTCTTGGATCACAAAACTATTCACTTAATTTCCTGCCAAGCACAACTGGGGGAAACTGCTTTACACTTTGAGACAAAATGCCTTGTTAAATCTTTACTTAATTGTATGGGGTTATGTAATAAATTTCCATGAGCTAACAACTTGTGCTCCATAATGTAGTCATCTATTTCCTTCCAAGAAATGATACTACATTTTCTTTGTGTTCAGCAAGTTTAAAAGAAAAGGAGAGGTCTGAGAAAGGAGGCCGAGTGCAGCTCTAAACAAGGCTGACAAAGGAGGTTGAGCTTGCATAGGAACCTATGGCTTAAATTGTATTTGCTGAATTCCTGATCTAAAGCAAGTTCTTTTATACAACACATACAGAAAAAGTCACTATATCCAGTACATCTCCAACTATTCAAAGAATACTTTAAAAACAAAAATTCTTGGGGTGCCTGGGTGGCTCAGTCAGTTGAGCCTCTGCCTTTGGCCTGGGTCGTGATCTCAGGGTTCTGGGATTGAGCCCCACGTTGGGCTCTCTGCTCAGGGGGGAGCCTGCTTCCCCCTCTGTCTCTGCCTGCCACTCTGCCTACTTGTGATCTCTCTCTGTGTCAAATAAATAAAATCTTAAAAAAAAAATAAAAACAAAAATTCTCGTCTAACTTTAAGTCACCATATTCTGTCTTGTGTAACTGACCAATATAGGGAAAATTTAATCTCCAGTGCGACATTCATTAAGCGTATCAGTGAGTTATTCAAATAATGGAGTAGATAGGGGCACGTGGGTGACTCATTGGTTGAGTGGCCACCTCTTGATTTCCACTCATGTTATGGTCTTGGGTCCTGGGATCAGGCCACATTTGGCTCCAGGCTCAGCATGGGGTCAGCTTCTCTCCCTCTCCCTCTGCCCCTCCGCCTGCTCTAGTGCTCCAGTGCTCTTTCTCTCTCTAAAGCAAATAAATAAATCTTTTAAAAATAACAAAAACAATGGAACAGATTTTAAAAAACTCAAATCTTAACAAGTACTCACTTTTACACTTTCTTCTGTGTTAAGTTTATTTCCCTTAACCAAAACAATCTGGAAAGGGTTGTTATTTTCCCAAACATGCTGCAAAAGAATGAAATAGAGTATTTTAATTAAAGACATAAATATTCTATGCTAGCAATGAAATCATCTTATCTGTTCTCATGTCCACTGGCAAAATAATGAAAATAGACCTCCGAACTAACAGCTGAAAATCCCATATACTAAATGAAGCATCACAACCACTACCACTTAGTTCTTCCAGCAAAATACAGGCAGCATTCCAATACTGCCAAGAGGTTCACTAAACTAAACACAATAAACAAAAAGTATTAAAGCTTTGGATGAATTAAGAATTGACCACTTAAATTAATACAGAGCTAGTATCTTAATCATCAAGGAAAGATTAAACATACAACTTGTTAAAACTGAGTAACTATTAAAAAATGTTAACTTTTCTAATCAATAAACAGAAACACAGGAATTGCTTTATATAAATATATTACATTCTAGGGAAAAAATGGTATCTTTGATATATTTAAATTCTAAAAGTATTCAATAAGAAGGCAAGTTATACCAAAAATGCTAGCATAAGCTAAGCTGACATAAATTAAATACACAAGAACATCAACTATTTCTGAACATCTTTTTTACTAGAACCTCTCAAATTGCTCACTGAAGTTTATGTTCACCTGCACTCTCAAGAAATTTCTAATTTGGTATCATTTTTCTGTGATACCAAAAGAATACCAAAACCAGAAACCGCATATTTACATTTCCTTGAGCTGAGGAAAAAGAACAGTAGCTAGAAAGATAATTACCAATAAATGGTAACGGATCTTCGGCTAATGTGCACTGGTTTTCACAGAATGAGAAGTGAGCAGAGAAAATATGTGAGGCTTAAGCACACAACCTAACAAAATTATATGCTTTTTGGGGTTACCAAAGGTTTACACATGAAACTTACAGAAATAATTCGCATTTTCTTTGGTGGTAAAGGAAGAGGAAGGTTTGATGAATTTCGATTTATGGCAGCCTCTATGGCAATCATTTCCTGCTCATACATCTTCTTGATCTTGCAACATTCCACAAGCATAAAATGGGGCAAGGTCCTGTTCATTACACAGTTCCGAATATACTACAGTGGCAACAAAGAGTAAGGTAAAGATTTTCAAGCAAATACTTAAATTGACAGAAGAATAATATTAAATGAACATCACTATACCAATGTACTATGAAAATATATCTTAACAACTAGTGTTAAGAATATGAGAAATTAAAATCACAACAAAAAATAGCTACCATTAATTGAATACCTAAGTACCTAAGAACTAGCTACTTTTTTTTTTTTTAAGATTTTATTTATTTCTTTGAGAGAGACAGAGAGAGCACAAGCAGGGGGAGTGGCAGGGGCAGCAGGATAAGCAGGCTCCCTGCTGAGCAGGAAGGCCAACACGTGGCTTGATCCCAGGACCCTGGGATCATGACCTGAGCTGAAAGCAGACACTTAACCGACTGAGCCACCCAGGCACTGGAAGAACTAACTAATTTTTCTAACAACCCTGTAAGAGAGATTTTCTTCCCTTTAACAGATGAAAGAACTAAAAGAAGAGTTAAGTTACATACCTGGCATCTTAAATCTACCTGTTTCTCTCTCTCTCTCCCTCTTTTTTTTTTTTTTTTTTTTTTTTTTTTTTGGCTAAACCTTTAAGAAATATGTACCTCAGGCTTGATGTTTTGTCTTCTCTTTGCACTTAATACCTGACATTTTGACCAAGTGGCTCACTGTCCCAAGGGTGGGACTTGACACACGTACTGGTAAAGACTGATATCATAGTGTAAACTCTGATCAGTCAGTCAGGAAAAGTAGACATGTAGTACACATGTGGCCATTTCTTCACATTCTAAGGTGGTCATCTTAGACCTTCCCATAGATCCCTGAAGTCGACCTAGTACCTTTACAGAACAAGGCTCCAGAAGACAACCATTACTATCTCCCTTGCAAAAACATTGACCATCTCAGTTTGAAACTCTTTTCTTTCCATGAGACCAGGACAACTCTCCAAAGGCATATAAGGAAAGGGATGGTTATTCACATTACCAGGGATGCCTAACAAACTGGATAGAAAGAAACTTAATATATTCCTCAGAAGAATAAATTTCCTATATAGACTCAGCATATTACATTAAATTCAGAACGACAAAATACTTTTAGAAATTAAAAAAAATCCAGAATGGTCTGTAAGTAGAAATCACATATTATGATAAATATATTCAATCAAACACATGAAATATGTATCATTCCATTTCCTTCACATTCCTTTACCTACATGTTATACTTTTTCTCTCACAAGACCTTGTACAAAAATGTATACAACTCTTTATTTTTCTTTATAATAACAAATCCTAAAACACAAACTCAAAAAAAACCCCATAAATCCTAGTTTTGGCAAAACAATACACCCTCCACTAATTAAGTTAAAAAAAAATCAAAGCTCCTGATTGGTTTTTTTTTGGGGGGGGGATTTTATTTATTTATTTGACACAGAGGGAGAGAGACAGCAAGAGAGAGAATACAAGCAGTGGGAGTGGAAGAGGGAGAAGCAGGCTTCCCACTGAGCAGGGAGTACAATGTGGGGCTTGACCCCAGAACACTGGGATCATGACCTGAGCCAGAGGTGCTTAATGGCTGAGCCACTGAGGCACCCCCAAATCACAGCTTTTTCTCAGCCATCACTTAATATCTGGCATGCCTCTATCCCTCTTTAAAACAAAACAAAAAAAAATAAAGATCACAAGAGTAATCAGATCCTACTGTATAAGGATGTGAAAATGTATTAAGACCTTGTTAACTTCTTTTTAAAGAAAAAAAAAAAAAAAGACCTTGTTAATTGATAATCACATCCAAGATCCTATTTGATCAGATCATGGTGGGGGAGAGGTGTTGCACTACAGATTTATTTATTTATTTATTTAAGGTTTTATTTATTTATTTATTTGACAGAGACAGAGAAAGCACACAAGCAGGGGAGGAGAAGCAGACTCCCAGCTGAGGAGATAGCCTAACACAGGGCTGGATCCCAGGAGCCAAGGATCACGACATTCAGTCATTTAACTCACTGAGCCACCCAGGTGCCCCTCATTTACCTTATTTAAACCCTACTTAACTCCAAAAACAATCTGGGGCACTATCCTCAAGGAACTTGTGATTGCATGGAAATAGGTATGTCAAAGATGGAGGAAAGCTTTTGAGGATGAATAGACCTAATGCTTTCAAAATTCCTACCATATATGAAAGTAACAAAAAACAGAGGGAAAGACAATTACACATATAAATGTTAGACTGAACTGAAAAGCTTTCTAATTCAAAATGAAAAGGTATAAGACCCTGTTAACTGATAATCACAAATAAGTTTCTTTACCATTTAATTAGTGGCTATTTAATCAAAATATCTTTTTTTTTTTTTTTTTTTTGAAGATTTTATTTGGCAGAGAGGGAGAGAGAGAACACAAGCACAGGGAGTGGGAGAGGGAGAAGCAGGCTTCCGGCAAAGCAAGGAGCCTAATGCGGGGCTCAATCCCAGAACCCTGGGATCATGACTTGAGCCAAAGGCAGACACTCAACCACAGACACCTAGGCGCCCCTAATCAAAAAATCTTGCATTTTATTTCCTCCAGAATATTGCCTACCTAATTATTATGTTTATGTGATAAAACAGTAGGCAGCTTTAGCAAGTTTTATTAATAATTCATTATGCTGAAATGCCTGGGTAGCTCAGTTGGTTAAGCATCTGCCTTCAGCTCAGGTCATGATCCCAGGGTCCTGGGATGAGCCCCATGTCTGGCTTCCTGCTCAGCAGGGGGTCTGCCTTTCCATCTTCCTCTGCCCGCCCCCCACTGCTAGTGCTCGCGCGCTCTCTCTCTCTCTCTCTCTCTCTCGCAAATAAATAAATAAAATCTTAAAAAAAAAATTCATTATGCCACAGGAAATGCTAACACTGAAACAACCAAAAAAGTAGAAAGGAAACACTGAGATACACACATTAATATAATCATTATACCAAAAATATATAACTGCAAGTAAACAACAAAAACATGCCAAAATTTTAACAATGGTTATCTCAGAGGTGGGTAGGATTATGAATATCTATTATTTAATTTTGTATAATTTTCTGTAGGTTCTAAATACTTAACTATAATAATGTATTTTTATCAGAAATTTAAATTGTTAAAACACACGTACATACACGCACGCACACACACTCACATGTATCTATGGAAAAGTGATAGTAATACACATACCTGGAACTGAATGAGTGGCTGATCACCAAACACATATTCTACTCTCCCACTTACTTGCAACACATAGTCATAGGGACTAACTTCATCTTCTTTCCCATGAATAGTCAAACGTTTTTGGATTGCCAGTTCATTTATTTTGATAGGATTCATATTAGGAGATATTTGAAAGCTAAACACATCCTAAAAAGGGGGGGTAGAAAAAAGGAGCAAATTTTATATTTGTGCTGAAAAAACTCTCTTTACATTTATACTTATTACTACATTGTATATAGCCATACATAGTATGTTCATATATATGTTACATATGTATATCCTTTACATTTAACATTCCAGTACATTTTCTTATTTTTTAGATATAGTATGTCCACAACAAACTTAAGATTTCTGATAATTTGCAAGTCATCTTACACTATACAAAGTGCTACAGATCCCACAGATAAGATTCATATTTAACTAAAGTGTATATTTAACTAAAGTTTACCAGTGAGTTTCAAATACATTTCTCAGTAAGTATCTTTTATATTTTTTAATATCTTTGTTTTAAAAAGTTCCAAAAATCCTGTAGTTGGGGCACCTGGGTGGCTCAGTGGGTTAAGCCGCTGCCTTCGGCTCAGGTCATGATCTCAGGGTCCTGGGATCGAGTCCCGCATCGGGCTCTCTGCTCAGCAGGGAGCCTGCTTCCCTCTCTCTCTCTCTCTGCCTGCCTCTCCATCTACTTGTGATTTCTCTCTGTCAAATAAATAAATAAAATCTTTAAAAAAAAAAAATCCTGTAATTGTTCAAACGTAGTCCATACTAAGAATTTTATGTTATATACCAATTAAATTATATATGAATATACCAATTAATTACAAATGAACAATTCAGTCCAATTTTATAGACATGTAAAAAAGAAACAAAGAAGGTTTCATTAATGAGAAATAAAGATATAGTCAGAACTGAATATCAAATCTTCTCATCACAAATCCCAAATGTATAGATATTAAAGATTACTTAATAACATCTGAAACTTCTCATAATCCAGCAAAGTAATTTCCCACCATATGATCACATGCCAAGGATTTAATAAAATTCACTATCTCCTAAAGCAGCTAACTGCTACTCTGCACAACTGTGGCTGTTAGAAATTTTCTCTACTGACCAGAGGTTGCTTCTGCAGTATTTTCACCAAGTTAAGTCACCCCCCTTTTCCATAAGGTACTTCAAATTTCAACTTTTTTAACCTAAACTTACTGGGTGTTCCTTTTCTCTAGTATTTTTACCTTTTTTTCCTAATGTTCTGTATGAGTTTGTGCTATATGCATCAAAGCATATGAGCCAGGATCCACAGAGTCATTTGAAAAGTCACATGACTCCACTTTCCTCCCCTAACTCACTTCCCAATAAGATACCAACAACCTCGTATCCTTGGGCTGCCAACTGTCACCTCCTCTCTATCCCACTCACACTACTCTATTTTGGCAATTCTTCATCTTTCTCCTAAAGAGCAATATAGCTTCTTATTTAATTTCCTTGCACTATCTACCTCAAAACGTTCAGCTACCTTAGAAAGTAACCTACTTTAAAAAATAGATTCACAAAGAGATATGATACTTTTTTTAACATAATACAAATGGTCGTAACTGTCTAAAGCAGCACTACCCAATAAAACTCTTTAAAAATGGAAATAGTCTATTCTATGCTGTCCAATACAACAGCCTCTTAGCCACAAGTGGTTTTTTTTTTAAGATTTTATTTATTTATTTGACACAGAGAGAGAGAGATATCACAAGTAGGCAAAGAGACAGGCAGAGAGAGAGGAGGGGAAGCAGGCTCCCTGCCAAGCAGAGAGCCCGATGCAGGGCTTGACCCCAGGACCCTGAGATCATGACCTAAGCCGAAGGCAGACGCTCAATTTACTGAACCACCCAGGCGCCCCTCCACAAGTGGTTCTCAAGAAGCTTGATATGTGGCTAGTGCAAATTACTGAATTTTAATTTTACTTCATTTAATTAACTTAAATTCAAATTTAATGTACAAATGTGGCTAGTGGCTACTGTATTTAAACAATACAGGTCTGAATAATAAGGCCTTAAGCTCCTTAATATACCATAAAATTATTCTATGACTCCCATTTACTCTCTATTTCATAAACAGACCCTTTAGAAATAAAAAAACTAGAGGACACACTCATTATCAGATAGCAAGAACCTATAGAAAAGACCAGAAATCAGAACTAGGCTTGAAAAACTGCAGATATTACAAGTAATACTCAGAAAATAAAACAAGTTTAGTTAATGTGTGTTAAGAATTAAAGGTTGTTTGAAAATGAGTAAAGAGCAAAAAAACTGAAGAAGAATCAAAGAGAACTCCAAGAAACAAAACATATTAAGTGAAATTTAAAACTCAATGAAAAGGAACATGGCAAATTTTAAAACATTTTTCAAATTTGACAATATCAAGTGTTAGCAAAGATGTGAAGAAACTAAACTCTCAATATATTTCTGGTAGGAATATAAATTGGAAAAACTGTTTGGGGGGCGCCTCTGGGGATATAGTTGGTTTAGCAACAAACTCTCGGTTTCAGTTCAGGTTGGGATTTCAAGGTCCTGAGACTGAGATCCACATCGTGTCCTTGTACTCAGCCAGAGTCTGCTTGGGATTCTCTCTCCCTCTCCTTATGCCCCTCCTGCTTGCATAAGCGTGCTTACTTGCTCTTTATCTCTCTCAAAATAAATAAATCTTAAAAAAACAAAGAAAGAAAAACTTTTTGGCAATATATATTAAAAACCAATTACACCCATATACCCATCACTCACCAATTCCATTTCTAGGTATATTCTAATACAAATACATAAACTGATGTTATTTCATACAAAACAATGTTGGATTTGAAATGCTGTGTGTATACATTTATGTAACACAAGAATTGAGAAAAATCTGAAAACGGACTAGAATTTGAGGATAAAATCAAGTAAAATAAACTAGCTAAACAAAGAATAAAAAAGACAAGACACATAGAGGGAGAACACATTCCCAATGACAAAGATTCACTACTCCCAAAAACCAAGAACGTATACAATCAGTAAGACACACATGACACAGTTTTAAAATAGACAAGAAACAAACACAACAGAAATATGAATGTTTCATAAATATGTGAAAAGACATACTTTATCATCAGTTCTGAGAGAGATGCACCTGAGACCATGGAGATACAGCTGACACTTGAGCAACATCGGTTTGAACTGTGTGGGTTCACTTAATTATGTGGATTTTTTTTATAAATACTGTAAATGTATTTTCTCTTCCTTATGACTTTAATAACATTTTCTTCCCCCTACCTTACTTTACTTAAAAATACAGTATACGACATGTATACAAATATGTGTTAATCAACTATTTATGTTATCAGTAAGAGAGTCAACAGAAAGCTATTAGTAGTAAGTTCTGTGGGAGTCAAAAGTTATCTGTGGATTTTTGAATGTGGAGGGGTTGGCACTCAACCCTTGCATGTTCAAGGGTCAACTGCACATTTGTATAATGGATCTGTATATAGTACCAAGGGCTTGAAACCTTCCTTTAAAGACCAATCATAATCTCATGATGACTACATTCAAGTCTTCTGAAGTACTGGTGTATCTCATCACCCATGTTAATTTTCTTCACATAAACTGTTAATTAGACTGACTTGGTCAGAACTCAACTGGTTTTTCCTGTATCAAGCAGTTTTCCAACATTTTTTTTAAAAACTTCACAAAATATTGCATCTTTAAAAGACTTGGATTTTCCTCAGGAGTCAACTTGCATTGCTTAATGCTTACAGTCAGCTACATGAGAGACTACCCAATGAAGATACTGGGCATAAGGATGGAACAGAAACTCCTGTTTAGGAGGAAAGAATACAGTTCATTTGTGACTACATCAGTATCATGACATCTGTGCTTATTCAGATAATGTCTACACAGGTGAAGAAGTTATTCTTGATAGTTTTACGCTTTGTGCTTCATTGTTTCTCATATTTCTGCCCATGCTTCTGATACATTCTCTGAAATTCCCCCCATATAGTCTCTACCTCCTTCTACCTTCTCCACAACCCGCCCTGTTCCCTAACACAGAGGAGACTATTTCAAATGCCACGTGCCCTTCTCCCTTAATTGATGCAATTATTTCATATAACTTATGCTGGCTGAGGTTTAAAAAAAAACAGGTTTGAAAGTGATGCTCAGGTTTATTGGTATCCTTAACAAATTATGACTCTTGGAATTAAAAATAATGCCATGGTCTGGCTGCTGGGAACTAATGTTCTTTAAAACAGAAACATGACAGTTCCATGATTTTATTTATCTTGCTTCTCAAGAGCCCTGCTCTATACTGGATGATACTGAAGATATGGTCATCAAAAACTTCATCTTTTTCACAGAAACTACTGTCTATATTGCTCCCTATCTATCCTGTAAAACCATTTTTAACCTATACGAGTACTTTGTTATACTTCATCTCATGTTTAGTGTTCCTACATACTGCTCCCTAATGTTGGTCATTAACAGTAATGACAAAATGGCAAAATTATTATTTTATATAGAAGTTGGAAGGGCAAAAAAATGCATGTATGAGGGATCAGTAAGCTAACCATTCTTTATTCTGAAATCATCACTCTTATTTTTTGTTGGTGAAGTATTTACCCGCTTATGAGATAGTACTGATGATAAATTAGGAATTTGGGGTTTTATTTATTTGTTTTTAAGATCTTACTTGTAAGTAATTTCTACACCCAGTGTGGAGCTCGAACTCACAACCCTGAGATCAAGAGTTGCGTGCTCTACCAACTGAGCCAGCCAGGCTCCAAATTTGTGTTTTTTAAAATGGACTTAGTTGCCTAAACAAAGAAGGATAAACTCTATGTGGCTTTCCAAGTTTCTTTAATAACTTAATAATTTTACTAGTCTATACAATACAAAATAGGAACTTTTTGTTTAATCCCCAGGGAACTGTTTGGTTAAAAGAAAAGTAAACTAAGGGGAGTTATGATAGCTCTATCTCAACTATATGAATATTTGACACGTATAATGAAGGGTAGACTGAATGGATACTTATGCAAAATGAGAAAGGACAACCACATGGGAAGAAGTCATAAAAGGCTAGTTTGAATTTTTAAATACATTTTATATTAAAATCTAAATATGTGCTTGTCAAAAGTGAAAACATGCTACTCTAAAGGTCGAATACTTCCCCAAGTACTGAATGTATTTGGTCAGAGAAACTACTCTATATAAGGGATGGTGAAAAGATTATATTATATAAAGATTATATTATATATATATTATGTTATATAAAGATTATATATTATATAAGGATTATATTATTTTTATATATATAAAGATTATATTATATAAAGATTATATTATATAAAGAAACTACACTATATAAGGGATGGTGAAAAGATTATATTATATAAAGAATCTAACTAGATCATCTTCAAACTACTTTCAGCATTAAAGTCTATGACTGTTGGAGGGGAAGATGACAGCAGAATAGGAAGAGAAGATCACCCAGTCCCATGAATACAACAGATAACTATCAAATCCTCCTACATTAAATACTCCAGAAATGAATCTGAAGACTGGTAGAAAAAACTCCAGAACTAAAGATAGAAGAGCCACCACACCAGAGGAAATTGCAAAGATGAAGCTTAGGAGAGAAACAAATCATGGCCTTTGCAGTACAGAGGGAGCCGCTACAGCACAGAAGAACAAGAGACAAACTGTAACACAGAGGAGCACCTGGGGGAAAGGAGTCCACATAGTAACCAGCAAGAAAAGCAAGAGAGTCCCATTTCACAAGTTCCTGCAACCAGCCAGTGGGGCTTAAAGTCTGCAGTTCTAAAGGCAGTGGGCTTGGCTCAGGAAAAGTCCAGAGGCATGGGGGCTACTCTTAGAAATAAGGTGGAACAAACAGCCCAAGGAAATACAGAATGAAAACAGAGATCTTTAGGGTGCCTACACGCACAATGGAGTAGCTACTTGCTCAACTCATAGCAGTGGCAAGAGTTCCAGAGAGGCAGCCCTCCCAGAGAAACCTCAGGGGGGAAAAAAAGGAACTACAAGGCACCACTTCCCTTCCCTAACCCTCAGCATAAACACAGAGCCACCTGAGGTAATGAACACAGCATTAGCACTCACATGTAACTTGCTTATATACCAAGCCCTGCCTCCTGCACTCTTGTGGATCCATTCTTCCCAGTTACACTTGCCTCAGTCCCACCACAGCAGGCCTCCACACCCAGATGACCAGGCCAAACCCTTGACCAGCACCATATCTCCTGACCCAGGAGTTCTGTGAGGCCTCGGTTCTGGTGGCAACAGCAACAGATCTCATTTCATAAGTAGACCAGAGCACATCTAGTTAAAACACACCACATTCAGGCCAGGGACCAAACACTGCCCACAACAGGCAAAGAGAGCCTCTGTGAATTATACTGATCTGAAGGATAAAGTAGCCAGGGCACAAAGGCAGAAAACACTCAGCACACAATAGAGATGCTACTGGAAGCACCAGGCTGTGAGGAACAGGGAACACTACACTGTAGAGCACTACAGGACCTCTTCTGTTTAAGGCCATTACTCAGAAGAACAGAAGATGTAGCTGACTTTCTTAACACATGGGGAAACAGGCACAGAGACAAAATGAGAAGACAGAGGAATTTGTCCCAAATGAAAGAACAGACCAAGACCAAGACCAGAGATATAAGCAAAACAAATATAAATAACATGCCTAATGGAGAATTTAAAGCAATGATCATTAAGGATACTAACTGGGCTTTAGAAAAGAATAGAGGACATCAGTGAGACCATTAGCCAGTGAATAAGAAAAACATGGCAGAGCTAAAAGGCTCAATAAATAAAATAAGAAACATGTTTGATGGTATGAACATCAGGCTGGAAGAAGCAGAGGAACGAATTAATAGCCTAGGAGACAGAGTAAACAGAAGGTAATCAAGATGAACAGGAGAGAAAAAAGTACTTAGGAAACAAGTACAAAACAGTAACAGACTTAGGGAACACAATACTTCCACCAAAAGTAGTAACATTCACATTACAGGACTCCCAGAAGAAGACAGGGAAAAGGGATAGAGAATTCATTTGAAGAAATAACAGCTGAAAACTTCCCTACTTTGGGGAAGGGAACATACCCAGATGAAGACTGCACAGAGAGCCCCCAACAAAATCAACAAAAGCAGCCCCACACAAAGACATGTTACAATTAAAATGGCAAAATAAAGGAATAAATAAAAAATATTAAGAGCAGAAAGACAGGGCATCTGGGTGGCTCAGTTGTTAAGCGTCTGCCTTTAGCTCAGGTCATGATCCCAGGGCCCTGGGATCAAGCCCTGCATCAGGCTCCCAGCTCAGTGGGAAACCCACTTCTCCCTCTACTACTCCCCCTGCTTGTGTTTCCTCTCTTGCTATCAAATAAATAAATCTTAAAAAAAAAAAAAAAAAAGAGCAGATAGACAAAAGAAGAAAGTTACATATGAAAGAAACCCCATAAGGCTATGAGCCCATTTTTCAGCAGAAACTCTGCAAGCCAGAAGGAGTGGAATGATGTGTTCAAAGTGCTGAATGGGAAAAACCTGCAGTAAAGAATACTCTATCTAGCAAGGCTATCACTGAGAATAAAAAGAAAGATAAAGAGGTGCCCAGGTGGCTCAGTGGGTTAAGCCTCTGCCTTTAGCTCAGGTCATGGTCTCAGGGTCCAGGGATTGAGCCCCACATCAGGTTATCTGCTCAGCTGGGAGCCTGCTTCCCCTCTCTCACTCTTCCTACTTGTAAGCTCGCTCTCGCTCTCTCTCTCTGTCAAATAAATAATCTTTAAAAGATCTTTAAAAAAAAAAAAAAAAGAGAGATAAAGAGTTTCTCAGACAAAGAAAAACTAAAGGAGTTCATGACCATTAAACCAGCAATATTAAACATAGGACTCTTTCAGCTGAAAAGAAAGACCAAAAGTGAAAGTATGAAGGTAGGAAACACAAAAACAGTAATAAGTATTTTTGTAAAATATCAGTCAAGGAACTCACAAAACAAAAAGATATATATGACAACACATACCTAAAACATGGGAAGGAGAGTAGTAAAAAATGGGTTAAAACCTAAATAACCATTAACTTAATATAGACTGCCATATGCAGAAGTGGTTATACACAAACCTAATGGCAACACAAATCAAAAACCACTAATAAATATGCAAAGAATAAAAGAGAAAGAAATCCAATTGTATCACTAAAGAAAATAAGAAAACCATGAAAGATAAAAGACAAGAAAGGATCAGAGAAAATCTTCATTAACAACCACAAAGCAGGTAACAATAATATGGCAATATACATATATATACATATATGATTACACTGAATGTAAATGGACTAAACACTCTAATCAATAGACATAGGGTGACAGAGTGGATTAAAAAAACAGGACCCATCTATTTGCTGCCTATAGGACACTTATTTTAGACTCAAAGAAACCCACAGAGAGAGACAAACCAAGAAAGGAAATCTTTACAGAGAACAAATTGATCATTGCCAGAGTGGAGATGGGTAGGTGGATGGGTGAAAGGATTGGGATGGGATGGTAGGTGAATGGGACAGGGATTAGGAGTGCACTTTTCTTGCTAACAACCAGGTGATTAAAATAACTTTATTTTATTTATTTATGACAGAAAGAGAGATCACTAGTAGGCAGAGAGGCAGGCACAGAGCAGGGGAAGCAGGCTCCTTGCTGAGCAGAGAGCCCAATGCAGGGCTCAATCCAGGGACCCTGAAATCATAACCCGAACCGAAGGCAGAGGCTTAACCCGCTGAGCCACCCAGGTGCCCCTAAAATAAATTTTTTAAAAAACTAGAAGTAAATAAAAGAATTTGGGAAAAAATTCTATGATTGCTTGGAATCCAGTAGATTTCACAATATCCCCATTTTTCTTCTTATTTCAAAACATTTATTTTCACATATACTTTGTTACAATGATGATTACATGAAAAATATGTATATCCAGTAGAGAACTGACCCATATGTACTGAAATGCAGACTGACCTAGAAGGGCAAATTGCCCTGAGCCAGTGTTTTCAAGTTGAATTCTAGTCACCTTTTAGTGGTAAAATTCTTCATTCCACCTCTTCCAACACTGCAGAATTCCCTAAATCGTATTTCAAATTTGATTGTGAGACTTTGTAATATCCAAATCTTGATTTAAACTGAACTTTAGTCTCAACATACCTCGGGAGAGAGCAACAAAAAAAACTTTAAAGCTAGATAAATCTCCTTCATAAAATGCCAGAAGGCCAGCCGGCTCTTTCTTTCCTTCTTTTGTATTTGTTCTTACAATTATTTAGAAACATATTGTTGGAAAGGAGGCAGAACTGAATAAAACTAAACACCTGGATAAAATCCTGTCACTACCACAGACCAGCTATAAGATATAAGACCTGGCACAGAAGAAAGAAACAAGAAATAAGAAACAAAGAAACAGAGAGAGAGAGAGACAGAAAGAAAAGAAAAGAAAGAGGAGGGGGGAAAAAAAAACTTCTCTCTCCCTTTCATTTTCTTCATTGTAAAATGGGGATGATAACATTTTATAGTTTTTTTTAAAGATTTTATTGATTGATTGATTTGACAGAGAGAGAGAGAGCAATCACAAGTAGGCAGAAAGGCAGACAGAGAGATGGGGGGTGGGGAGAGCTGACTCCCTGCTGAGCAGAAAGCCCAGATGTAGGGCTTGATCCCAGGACCCTGAGATCATGACCTGAGCCGAAGGCGGAGGCTTAACCCACTGAGTCACCCAGGCGCCCCTATAGTTGTTTTGAAAGTGGAGAATATACTTAAAAAATATATATCTTTCATAGTTCTTGGCATGGTAAAGTGCTCAATACAGAATGGCTACTGAAATGGTTTATGTTGTTGTTATCGCAGTAACTGAAGAACACCACAAAATACCCTTGAATGCCTACCCTAATTCTAAATCCAGATCCTAGATGATAAAATGACCACACTAGATACAAAGGCAGTCTCATAATCTGGTTTGTAAAATAGCTGTCACCATTCAGGTATGGATTAAATATACTCCAATATAATGCCCATTTCCATATCACCATGAAATGCATATATAAGAATATGAGAAAAAAGAGATCATTTGATCAAACCTTTCATTTCATAGGCAACAGAAAAATCAAATAAGAAAATAAAATATCTACACTAAAGAACATTATCTAGACTGGGACTGGCAATCTTTTTCTGTGAAGAACCAGGCTTTGCTGACAACCCATGAGTCTGTGTCCCATTCCATTCCTTTCTCCCTCCTTCCGTCCCTTCCTTCCTCCCTTTCTTTCCCTCCATTCTCTCTCTCTCCCTTTCTCCTTCCATCTTTTAAAAATTTCTTGAGTTTTTTAACATCCTTTTAAAATAAAAACCAGAAACTAATAATATACTATATGGTTAGTTGATTTTAAATAAAATTTAGAAATAAAGTGAAATAAAAATGATTTCTAAAAAATAAATACATACATACATACCATTCAAAAACTGGTTTCCCAACCCCAATCTAGACTAATATATCACTGTATCACAAAATCATACGTGCAAAAGATGTGTCATTTGTTATACGTAATTCTAAATTTCCATCTTTAAATCTAAAAATGCTCTTTTTAATAAAATTTACCAGCTATCTCCTCTACAACTGGTGTTGCATTCAGGTAAAAATCACAGATTTTTTACAATGTATTTCTTAAAATAACATAACACTACCTGACAATTTTCAAAATGAACAGCCACAATGAGCTTTCCTCCATAAAGTTTATCTTCTAAGTTTTCAAGGACCGATGGTTCATGTTCTGGTGGGTATGTCTGCTTTAGCCAATCCATCCAAGACAATCCCACAAGCGACTGAATCTTTTCCTCACTGAATTTGCGCATTTTTATTCGGAATTCATTCACTTCGGGATCCTTCAGTGCATCAAATTCATGTAGACCTAAACAAATTTTTTTAAAGTGTCATTCTGAGTAGCTAATAATACAAGAGAATACAAAATATATTCAACCAAATATATTGAATATTTGGGTTTTATCACGCAAATAAAACTGGGTAGGAAAATATGATGAAAGATCAAAAGAACATCCAGAAAAAGTAACAAATTTCATGTACAGAAGATGAACATAATTAGATTTCTAAAGAAGATAAACTTGAAACCATTAAAGAAATGCAATTTGGTATGAGTTTTATAAAGGTAATCACTGAAATAGTACACACTTTAAAACCACATATAAAATATCCAGTTTTTCTTTACAAACCAAGTAAGTCACATTTACTATATCTGAGAAAACCTAAGAATCTGAAAACTTTTCAGTTAATGAATTTAAAATACAAGCTATTACTTAACTTTAACAAGCTATTACCTTAAATAGTAATATTATTATTATTATATTATATTATATATATAATTAATATAGTATTAATTATATATAATAGTAATAATATTAATATAATAATTACATTATTATATATTATATATAAATAATATTTATATATTATTATATTATTATATATAACTATATAATTGATATAATTAATATACAATAATATAATAATATACAAATATTATTTATATATAATATATAATAATGTAATTATTATATTAATATTATTACTATTACTTTTTATTAACTTTAACAAGCTATTACTTAAAACTCAGTAAATTTAAATTTTATAGATTAAACTTTCAATTCACTATGATTTTAACAACGGTTACAGTGTATCAATTAATAAAAAATCTCATAAAATTATTCTTTGTTGTACTTAATTATGACCACTCCTACCATCAAAACAACTAAATATAGCAACGTTTTCATAAACTTATCATTATCTTAATAAATAATTTTTGGGGTGCCTGGGTGGCTCAGTGGGTTAAGCCTCTGCCTTCAGCTCAGGTCATGAACCTCAGGGTCCTGGGATCAAGCCCTGCATCAGGCTCTCTCTCTGCCTGCTGCTCTGCCTCTGCCTCTGCCTACTTGTGATCTATCTCTGTGTCAAATTTTTAAATATTTTTTTAATAAAATAAAAAATAATCTCTGAAATCTATAATAAATGAACATGCAGAAATGTTTATATGTACATTACATATTAATGGTGAGGTGGCTCACCACTGCCTGGGTGGCTCAGTGGGTTAAGCCACTGCCTTCGGCTCGGGTCATGATCCCAGAGTCCTGGGATCCAGTCCCACATGGGCTCCTTGCTCGGCAGGGAGCCTGCTTCTCTCTCTGCCTCTGCCAGCCTCTCTGCCTGCTTGTGTGCTCTCTCTCTCTCTCCCTCTCCCTGACAAATAAATAAATGAAATATTTAAAAAAAAAAAAATAATGGTGAGATTGGCAAACACTTTAATTTAAAGATTATTCAGACTGGCCACACCTCATGACTCCAGTGCAGCTCTTTCTGCCCACACGTCCTGTCCCCATTCTTTAATAAAACCACCTTTTTGCACCGAAGATGTCTCAAGAATTCTTTCTTGGCTGTGGGCTCTAAATCCCAGCAACAGCCCAAAATTACATCAATCCTGTGCATGTATTGAGGAGACTTTTCAGTGCCAGCTCTATCTCATTCTTCTAAAGTGCTGTTTAGGTGTTCCTGGGGGGCTCAGTCGGCCAAGCGTCCAATGCTTGGTTTTGGCTGAGGTCATGATCTCAGGGTCGTGGGATCGAGCCCTAAGTCTGTCTCTGTACTTAGCACAGAGTCTGCTCAAGACTCTTTCTCCCTGGGGTGCCTGGGTAGCTCAGATGGTTAAGTATCTGCCTTCGGCTTGGGTCATGATCCCCAGGTCCTGGGATTGAGCCCTATGTCAGCTCCCAGTTCAGTGGGGAGTCTGCTTCTCCTTCTCCCTCTGCCTCTCCCCTAGCTTGTGCTTGTTCTCTCTCTCCCTCTCTCTCTATCCCAAATGAATTAAAACACCTTTAAAGAAGGATGCCTGGGTGGCTCAGTGGGTTAGGCCACTGCCTTCGGCTCAGGTCATGATCTTGGAGTCCTGGGATCGGGTCCCACATCGGGCTCCCAGCTCTGCAGGGAGTCTGCTTCTCCCTCTGACCTTCTCCCCCCTCATGCTCTCTCTCTCTCTCAAATAAATAAATAAAATCTTTAAAAAAAAAAAACTTTAAAGGAAAATAAAAACTCTTTCTCCATCTTGCTCTGCCCCTCCCCCTAAAATAAAAATCTTTACTAAATAAATATTAGAATCAATTGTGGCATTAAATACAGAAAAATTAAGTTGCATAATGCAGCAAAGTTAAAATCCTGAGGGTACACTGTGACTTCCTGGAGAGTTTTAGATCTGGAATGGAAATACACACTCTAAATCAGCTATGAAGGAAGTGTAACTTAAGACAAACTAGCTGAGGCACTTTGGGAGATTTTTCCCCAGCACCACTGAAACTACTTCTACCCACAGACATAGGTATTACAGGTAAGAAAAGAAAAATGAGTACCTAATACATCTAACAAAAATCAAACTCTTTATCTCCCTTTATCTACTAAAAGTCATGTCTAATCCACTTTCTAAATGTTCCTCAACTCTGTCTACTCTTCTAGTTCCTGCAGTCATTAATTTAACCCTGGCCATCACCAACCCTCCCTTAGGTTACCACATCAGTTTTCACTAACTTCTCTATTCCCAGTCTTAATCTGATTCATTCTCTATTTTACAATGTGAATCATCTTTATAAATATAATCTGATCATGTTACTCCACCATTTAAATCCTTTTGATACTTCCCAATTGCTTTTAGGAATCAGTCTCTAATTTTTCATATGACCTGAATGGCTCCACATACTCTGAAGCTGGTTGCCTCTCTCATCTTCCTATTTGTCCTAGCTATCCCTTTACACAAACCATAATCAATTACTTTTATTCCGTGAATAGGCCATTCTTCATACGTGCCCTTCCCATTCAATTATCCTTCTAATTCCTCCTTACCTGGCTCAACTCCTCATCAGCACTGAAGGCTCAGTTTAGTTGTGTGTCTTCTATAAGGCCAACCCTCTCTCACTCAGCTGATTTTACCTCTTTGACTTATAGCAGTTTACACACTGTATTCTAATTGTCTATTCACTGATCCACATTTTCCACAGCATTGTCAGCTCCAAGCAAAGACCCAAGCTCACTGCTACTGTTGAACTGCAATTGCTACTACTTTGGTAATTTTTTTCAATATATTGTAAATAAGGAACTCTGCTCACATAACTGTTAGAACCAACTGAAGAGTATAGATTTCTTTAATTCATCACAGACTCACTGAATTCCAATCTGAGAATCTGCTTTTAAAAAATAAATAAAAAATAAAACTTGAATTTAGAAACCACTACAAAGAGTTCTTAAAAATAGACACTTTGGGGCACCTGGGTAGCTCAGTGGGTTAAAGCCTCTGACTTCAGCTCGGGTCATGGTCCCAGGGTCCTGGGGTCGAGCCCCACATCGAGCTCTCTGCTCCACGGGGAGCCTGTTTCCCCCTCTCTCTCTGCTTGTCTCTCTGCCTGCTTGTGATCTCTGTCTCTCAAATAAATAAATAAATAAATAAAATCTTTTTAAAAAATAGACACTTTGCCAAAAAATAAGAAATTAGAAGGGTGCCTAGTTAGTTCAGTCGGAAGAGCATGCAACTCTTAATCTCCAGGTTGTGAGTTCAAGCCCCAGAATGGATATAGAGATTACTTTAAATATAAATAAATGTAACAATTAGGTAAGTAATTTAATTTTAAACTTAATTTTTACATGTCTTCTGGTAAGAAAATTTGATAGCAAGCCTTAAATTTCAAGATAAGAATATTTTATCATTTACAGTCAAGTATAATTTTATTTTTTATTTTTATTTTTTTATTTTTTTTAAAGATTTTATTTATTTATTTGACAGACAGAGATCACAAGTAGTCAGAGAGGCAGGCAGAGAGAGAGGGGGAAGCAGGCTCCCAGCTGAGCAGAGAGCCCGATGCGGGGCCCGATCCCAGGATCCTGAGACCATGACCCGAGCCGAAGGCAGAGGATTAACCCACTGAGCCACCCAGGTGTCCCTAATTTTTTTTTTAAATAGGCATCCTAGGGGCGCCTGGGTGGCTCAGTGGGTGGAGCCGCTGCCTTCGGCTCAGGTCATGATCTCAGTGTCCTGGGATCGGGTCCCGCATCGGGCTCTCTGCTCGGCAGGGAGCCTGCTTCCTCCTCTCTCTCTCTCTCTGCCTGCCTCTCTGCCTACTTGTGATCTCTCTCTCTCTCTGTCAAATAAATAAATAAATAATCTTTAAAAAAATAAAAACCTAAAAATAAATAAAATAAAATAAAATAGGCATCCTACCCGGCATGGAGTCCAATTCAGGGCTTGAACTCACAACCCTGAGATCAAGACCTGAGCTGAGATCAATAGTGAGATGTTTAACCGACTGAGCACCCAGGTGTCCCAAATGTAATTTTTTCACATAAAAAAAGCACTGAGTGGGGGCATCTGGGTGGCTCAGTTGGTTTCCTATCTGCCTTTGGCTCAGGTCATGATCCTGGGGTCCTGGGATCTGGGATTGAGCCCCATGTCTGGCTCCCAAGAGGGAGCCTGCTTCCTTTGCCCATCACTTCCCTTGATAGTGCACACACGCGTGCTCACTCTCTCTCTACCACATAAATAAAATCTTAAAAGAAAAAAGGTATTGCTGAATATTTTCTTCACATTAAAGATATTGTTAAAATCCTGCAGTCACTTTAAAATATATCACAACTTAAGATAGGTCAGGGAAAAAATAAGGGAGTTTTCAAAAAAATTTTTTCAGGATGCTGACAAAATCCTCTGATCAAGATTTAATGGGCATTTGAAGGGGTGACCTTCACTACAGAGCATAATCAGAAGACAAATAGAAATTCTGTAAATAATTATTTATAATAAACATTAGAAAATAAAATGAGATAAATCATCATGCAGGAAAAGGTATTTTTAGACCCACTAGGGCAATAACATCTGTAAAGGTTCCATTGTTTTCTTTGGGGAGGAGAAGGCAGCAAACTCGTTCCTGAAGTTAAACTGAAATAATTGTTTATTGTTTTACCAGGAGGCATGACCTCACCAAGCCCCAGTTATAGTCATCCCGTACAAATTAGCAACTGCGAAAACGGACTTCTTAGGTACTTAAAGTGAAAATTCACTCCAAAATATTAAAACAGACTTACTCAACTTCCTAAATGCATGTTAACACCTGAATCTGTGTATATGATCATTAACATCAGGTTTTCTAGATATGCTGAAAATCTCAAGTACAGTTTATTGTTAAGCGTTTATAAACTGTTCATTTTATTTCTTTTAATATTTTATTTATTTATTTGACAGAGAGAGAGAGAGCAAGCACAAGCATGGAGAGCGCGGTGGGAGAGGGAGAAGCAGGCTCCCCACCAAGCACGGAACCAACATGGAGTTTGACCCCAGAACCCTGGTATCATGACTTGAGCCGAAAGCAGATGCTTAACCAACTGAGCCACCCAGGTGACCCAAAAGCTGTTCAGTTTAATATAAAACAGAGTTTGCATCTTGATCACTCAAACTGCAGGGCACACTTCATTAAAAGTTTTCATATAATAAACCTACGATAAAGAACAAAATATGGTCACACTGCTTATAGAAAGAAAAATTCAATTTATATATTACATACGTATGACCCCTGCACTGTGGCAAGGTAAAGTCAGGGTTGCCAAATAAAAACAAAGGCAAAAAAACAGCATGCCCAATTCTATTTGAATTAGATAAACCATGAATGATTTTCATCATTGAGTATATCCCATGTAATATTTGCATCTAGTATATTTTTATTTGCTAAATCTGCCACGCTCATGTAGAAATAACAGTGGCTAATGAGCCCATATTTTTTGAAGATCTCAACTAGAAGATAGTGTAGTGATCTAAATTTTGAAAACATGATACAACTCAGAAAGATATCTATATCTTGACAAAAGTTAGCTCTCTCTGTGATGCTAATCTTTTGGGTTATCAAATATTTAATCCTTAACAATCAATATGGTTCTGGTCTACTTCCTTCCATCAGCAGGGAAACCTAAAAGCTATATATTTCATATACACAGACACATACACAAAAAGCCACTTGGAAAGAACTATATCTCAATATTATCAGTGGATATTCTTGTCTTCAATAACACTATAAGTCATTATTTATTATTTTTTACTTTCCCATATATTCTTCAATTCAAACAAAGGAGACTTTTTGCAATGGAGAATTTAAAGTTTATGAAAAAATCTTTGGAGCCCTAGCAAATGGAAAGGAGTGCTTTCTAATGAGGCCATTAATATATAAGAAAATTGTGGGGTCTCCTGGATGGCTCAGTCAGTGGAGCATGTGACTCTTGATCTCAGAGTTGTGAGTTCAAGCCCCACACAGGGTGTGGAGATTACTTAAAAATAAAAAAATAAGAGGCGGGGGGGTGGGGAGGAAGGAAGGAAGGAAGGAAGGAAGGAAGGAAGGAAGGAGTGATGGATGGTTGGGTGGGTGGATGAATCCTATATGGTAAATAATTACAAACTTATTGAAGAAACAAAAAATTATTTCCTAAGCCGAACTAGCTCTCCTCTGAAGTAATCAAACCTTTTTAAGTACTATACTGTCTGGGTACTTGGTTGGCCCAGTCAGTGAGCAATCTGACTCTTGATCTCTGCTCAGGTCTTGATCTCAGTGTTGTTGAATTCAAGCCTGGTACTCGTAGGCCCAGCATGGAGCCTACTTGAAAAAAAAAAGTAAAGGAAAAAGAAAGAAAGAAAAGAGAAAGAAATACATAGAAAAAAGATAAAGAAATATACATAGGCTGTCATTCAGTAATTCAACGAAGTTCTGTTCTTCTAAGCACTCAGAGGGAAGAATGTAGCCGTACACTTGTAATCATTAGTTAGTCTGAATCACTATAGGTCAAGATCAAAGAATGCAATCTTTAGGACATGGTTCTTAGAAGGGATGATACTAGGTTATCTTGAAGACACTTATAATATTAAATGGGATGGTACCATATTATCTTTTAAGAGTGAATTTAGTCAATACAAGAGGCTAATCCAAATCCAAAAGCCTCCAGTGGGTAGATTGGTTTTTTAGTTCAATTTCAAGTCTCTTAAAAAAACTGAAAAGAACAACACAAAACTGCTACTGCAAAATAAATAAACGTCAAGCCTCCTCTGCAGTAAACCTCTCACAGTACTTGATTCTAGTATCTTGTCTAAAGCAGGATATTGATATACCATTGGCCCATGTGATACCTAACATTATTATAGCAAAAGATACTCTACCACATTTTGTTACTCATGATTCTCCCTGGAATTAATTTGCAAAGAATAACGTAGACATAACATATCCTGACTCCCTACAAAAGTATCTCTACTTAAAGATAATTTTAGTTAAGGAGTAAAATTTGTCAGTAATATGGGTTATTGACAGAACTTTTCAATTAGCTTAAAGTCTTGATATACAGAATTTTATATAAATAGTGTGTATAGTGTAGAGGAAGTTGTGTGTATTGTGTATAGTGTATAGTTTATAGTGTAGAGGAAGTTCAAAAGAAATGGAGGATGTATCTCTTAGAAAAGGGCTTCTCAAACTATCTGAGACAAAGGGAGAACTTTTTCCTTTCCAATCTGCCAAAAAGGACATATACTCTGGCTAATAAAAATAAGTTGCTAAAAAAGATATACAAAACATATTACCATAGTGTCCCAGGGGTTATCACATTGCTACAGGAATTTATAAACATTTACTCTCAATTGTTACATGCACCTTATCTCAGACTAGTTATAAATTTACAAGTAAGTATTGGTCTTTGAGCCACACTCTACAAAGCAACGTCTTTGATCATACTTCTATGTTTATATATAAACCATAAATATGTAAAAAATTCATACCAATAAGTTTTTAAGTTACCTTTTCCTATAAGGACTCCAATTTTTGAGTCTAATTTTTCCCCTGGGTCACAACTTCTTGTCACTAATTTGAGAACTGGAAGAAAAGGTCTGACATCACAGAGTCTTCTTGTTTCATCTTCAAGCTCCTCATATACAGCAGTTTGATTCACACATGCAAACATATAGGAGTCAATTTCCATAAGGAGGTTAAACATTGGGTAATTGTGAACTTGCTTCCATAACATCTGCAGGAAAAAAATAAGACACTTTCTGGAACAGAAAAACTTGTTCAAGTGTACAAAGATACATCTACAAGGATACTCACTGCAGCACTCTCTATAAAACTCAAAAAAATAGGAACAAGCCAAATGTTTAGCAATGAAGGACTGGCTAAATCAACTATAAAATATTACAAATCTGTAAAACTAAAATAAAAATACACAGTAACATGGAAAGTTGTCCAAGATATATTAAGGTTTTTGTTTGTTTGTTTGTTTGTTTGTTTTTAAATACCAACTTACAAGATGGGATCAGGAGGGAGACAAACCTCCTCTTTATCTCACAAAACAAACTGAGAGTTGCTGGGGGGTGGAGGGGTATGGATAGGGTGGTTGGGTTATGGACATTGGGGAGTATGGGCTATGGTGAGTGCTGTGAAATGTGTAGGACTGATGATTCAAAGACCTGCACCTCTGGCACAAATAACACATTAAATGTTAATGAAAATAATTTAGAAAAAATAAATAAAATACCAACTTACAAGGGAACACATATAGTATTAACCCATATTTGTAAGTAATAGTACAACGCACAAAAAATGCATTTACATAAACAAAATTAAGTGAGTACCTGGCAAGACTTCTTAAGAGAGAAGACTCAAAATCAGAAATGAAAGAGAAGTTACAACTGACACCACAGAAATACAAAAGATTTTTAAGAGACTACTATAAAAAATTATATGGCAACAAACTGGAAAACCAAAAGAAACAGATAAACTCCTAGAAACATACAATCTTCTAAGGCTTAATCAGAAAAAAACCAGATACTCTAAATACAGTGATAACCAGTAATGAAATTGAATCAGTAATTTTAAAAAACCTGCACCAAAAAAAAAAGTCTAGGGGCTGGTGGGTGGCTAAGTCAAGTAAACGTTGGCCTTCAGCTTAGGTCAAGAGTAGCCACTCCCCTACCCCCACCCCATAAGGCTCCCTGCCAGCAGGGAGCCTGCTTCTCCATCTCCCCCCTGCCGTTCCTCCACTGGTGTTCTCTCACTCTGTGTGTGTCAGATAAATAAATAAAATCTTAAAAAATAAAAAAAGTCTAGAACCAGATGGCTGCATTGCTGAATTCCACCGAACATTCAAAGAAGAATGAGGTATCAGGTATCAGGGTGCCTGAATGGCTCTTTCAGTTAAGCATCCAACTCCTGATTTTGGCTAGGGTCATGATCTCAGGGTCCTGAGATAGAGCCCGACCACAGGCTCCTTGCTGGGCATAGAGCCTGCTTAAGATTCTCTTTCTTCCCCTCTGCCCACCCCGCTCTCCCTCTCTAGCTGTGGAGAAAAAAAGAAATGAATATCAATCATTTTCTTTTTTTCTAAAGATTTCTTTTATTTATGTATTTGATAGAGAAAGCGTGTGCTACAAGCATGGAAGTGAGGAAAGAAGAACAGGCAGAGGGAGAGAATCTCAAGCAGACTCTGCATTGAGCATGGGCCCAACTGCACAACCCTGAGATCATGAACTGAGGCCAAATTAAGAGTCAGAAACTTAGGGGAGCCTGGGTGGCTCAGTGGGTTAAAGCCTCTGCCTTCTGCTCAGGTCATGATCCCAGGGTCCTGGGATCGAGCCCCATATCAGGCTCTCTGCTCCGCAGGGATCCTGCTTCCCTCTCTCTCTGCCTACCTTTCTGCCTATTTGTGATCTCTGTCTGTTGAATAAATAAATAAAATCTTTAAAAACAAAAAAAAAAGTCAGAAACTTAACCAACTGAGCCATCTAGGCACCCCTCAATTCTTTTTTAACTCATCCAAAAAAAAGGAAAAAGGAATGCTTCCAAATTCATTCTACAAGGCCAGCATTACTCTGATACCAAAATCAAACAGACACTACCAAAAACAAACAAACAAACAAACAAACAAACATACTAGTATCCCCAGTGAACACAGGTGTAAAATCTTCAACAAAATATTAGCAATGCAAATTCAACAAGACATTAAAAGGTTCATTCACCACAATCAGGTAGGAAATATTCCAGAGATGCAAAGATGGCTCATCATCCACAAATCAATCAAAATGATATACCAAACTGAAAGATAAAATCATCTAATCATCTCAGAAGACGCCAAAACAGCATTTGACAAATTCCAAATTTGTTCATCATAAAAACTCTCAAAAAGGTGGGAACAGAGAAAATATACTTCAACATAATAAAACCATATATGATAAACCCATGGCTAACATCATACTTATGGTGAAAAGCTGAAAGCTATTGCTCTAAGATCAGGAACAAGACAAAAATGTCTACTCTCACCACCTTTATTCAACATACTGTATTAGAAGACCCAATCACAGCAATCAGACAAAAATAAAAAGTATCCAAATTGTTAAGGAAGAAGTAAAATTGTCACTATTTGCATAAGACATGATACTATATATATTAAAAAAAAACCCTAATGATTCCACAAAGTTGCAGAATACAAAATTAATATACAAAAACCTGTTGTTTCCAAATACTAGCAAAGAAAGAAAACAATGCCATTTATATCAAAGAAAAATAAGTACATACCAAAACCTAGCCTTATGCTAAGTAAATAAGTCAGAAAAAGACAAATACCACATGATCTCACTTATATGTAGAATCTAAAAAGCAAAAATAAAAACAAAAACTAATAAATACAAAGAACAAACTGGTGGGGGGAAAGGTGTAATAGATGAAGGGGATTAAAATATCAAAATACCGGTTATGAAATATATAAATCATGGAGATGAAAAGTACAGCAGTGAGAATACAGTCAATAATATTAGAATAACTTGGTGTGGTGATAGACAGTAACTATACATATCATGGTAAACATTTCATAATGTATGTAACTGCTGAATCATAGTTTGTAAACCTGAAAGTAATATAATATCGTATGTCAACTCTACTTCAATTTTTTTAAAAAGTGATTATCTATGAAGATGTTCATATTTACCTTTTTTTTTTTTAAAGATTTTATTTATTTACTTGACATAGACAGACAGTGAGAGAGGAAATATAAGGAGGGGGAGTAGGAGAGGGAGAAGCAGGCTTCTAGCCAAGCAGGGAGCCCAGTGTGGGGCTGGATTCCAGGACGCTGGGATTGAGCCCAATGTGGGGCTGGATTCCAGGATGCTGGGATCATGACCTGAGCAGAAGGCAGGCGCTTAACGACTGAGCCACCAATGCACCCTCATATTTACCATTCTTATGAACATAAGTAACTTCTAATTAGAAAAAAAAAAACAAGCTTTTTCGCAACAGGTTTGCCACCAGAACACAGGTGTCGTGAAAACCACCGCTCAACCTAAACCAGAATGGGGAAGGAAAAGACTCATATCAACATTGTTGTCATTGGACACGTAGATTCGGGCAAGTCTACCACTACTGGTCATCTGATCTACAAATGTGGTGGGATCGACAAAAGAACTATCGAAAAATTTGAGAAGGAGGCTGCTGAGATGGGAAAAGGCTCCTTCAAGTATGCCTGGGTCTTGGATAAACTGAAAGCTGAACGTGAACATGGTATCACCATTGATATCTCTCTGTGGAAATTCAAGACCAGCAAGTATTATGTAACCATCATGGATGCTCCAGGACACAGAGACTTTATCAAAAACATGATTACAGGCACATCCCAGGCTGACTGTAATGTCCTGATTGTTGCTGCTGGTGTTGGTGAATTTGAAGCAGGTATCTCCAAGAATGGGCAGACCCGTGAGCATGCCCTTCTGGCTTACACACTGGGTGTAAAACAACTAATTGTTGGTGTTAACAAAATGGATTCCACTGAGCCACCCTACAGCCAGAAGAGATACGAGGAAATCGTTAAGGAAGTCAGCACCTACATTAAGAAAATTGGCTACAACCCTGACACAGTAGCATTTGTGCCAATTTCTGGTTGGAATGGTGACAACATGCTGGAGCAAAGTGCTAATATGCCTTGGTTCAAGGGATGGAAAGTCACCCATAAAGATGGGAATGCCAGTGGAACCACGCTGCTTGAAGCTCTGGATTGCATTCTGCCACCAACTCGTCCAACTGACAAGCCCTTGCGTCTGCCTCTCCAGGACGTCTACAAAATTGGTGGTATTGGTACTGTCCCTGTGGGCCGAGTGGAGACTGGTGTTCTTAAGCCTGGCATGGTGGTCACTTTTGCTCCAGTCAATGTTACAACTAAAGTCTAGTCTGTTGAAATGCACCATGAAGCTTTGAGTGAGGCTCTTCCTGGGGACAATGTGGGCTTCAATGTCAAGAACGTATCTGTCAAAGATGTTCGTCGTGGCAATGTGGCTGGTGACAGCAAAAATGACCCACCAATGGAAGCAGCTGGCTTCACAGCTCAGGTGATTATCCTGAACCATCCAGGCCAAATTAGTGCTGGATATGCACCTGTGCTGGATTGTCACAGAGCTCACACTGCTTGCAAGTTTGCTGAGCTGAAGGAGAAGACAGATCGTCGTTCTGGAAAAAAGCTGGAAGATGGTCCCAAGTTCTTGAAATCTGGTGACGCTACCATTGTTGATATGGTTCTGGCAAGTCTATGTGTGTTGAGAGCTTCTCTGACGATCCTCCTCTAGGCAGTTTTGCTGTTCGTGACATGAGAGAGATGGTTGCTGTGGGTGTCATCAAAGCAGTGGACAAGAAGGCAGCTGGAGCTGGCAAGGTCACCAAGTCTGCCCAGAAAGCTCAGAAGGCTAAATGAGTATTATCCCCAATACCTGCCACCCCAGTCTTAATCAGTGGTGGAAGAACGGTCTCAGAACTGTTTGTGTCAATTGGCCATTTAAGTTTAATAGTAAGAGACTGGTTAATAATAACAATGCATCGTAAAACCTTCAGAAGGAAAGGAGAATGTTTTGTGGACCATTTGTTTTTTTGTGTGTGTGTGGCAGTTTTAAGTTATTAGTTTTTAAAATCAGTACTTTTTAATGGAAACAACTTGACCAAAAATCTGTCACAGAATTTTGAGACCCATTAAAACAAAAGTTTAATGAGAAACAGAATAAAACAAAAAAACAGAAAATTCAAAGTATGCACCATCCTCCCTTACAAAACATTATTTTTCTGGATTCTTTTCTATTGACCAGGATTATCATCATTAATTAACAGTGCCCTGTCAGAAGAAGCAGAATCAATCTCTTGTCATTTTCCCCCAAGCTTCCTGAATGAAATCATATAAAAGAAGGTCACCATACAAATGGCAAGGTGGATTACAAATTTGTAATTGCAGCCAGTATAAAAACCAAGAGCTGAGAATAATAGACCCTAGTAAGGGATACCTGCGTGGCTCAGTTGGTTAAGCAGCTGCCTTCGGCTCGGGTCATGATCCCAGCGTCCTGGGATCGAATCCCATGTTGGGCTCCTTGCTCAGCAGGGAGCCTGCTTCTCCCTCTGCCTCTGCCTGCCATTCTGTCTGCCTGTGCTCGCTCTCGCTCCCTCTCTCTCTCTGACAAATAAATAAAATCTTTAAAAAAAAAAAAGACCCTAGTAAAAATCATAGCTAATCTTCAGATTCAGCTATATTCAGGAGAAAGCAGTGCTGCTGGGCGACAAAAGAAAGAATAGGTAAACTGGATTTCATAAAAATTTTAAAAATTTTATACATCAAAGGACAGTACTGCAAATAAAAAGGCAACCCAAAGAATGGGAGAAAATATTTGCAAATTATGTATCTGATAAGAGATTAATATCCAGGATATATGAAGAACTCCTATGACTCAACAATAAGAAGCAAACAATTGAATTACGAAATGTACAATGGTCTTAAATAGAAAATTCTACAAATGGCCATTAAGAACATGAAAAGATGCTCGACATCATTAGTGATCAGGGAAATACAACTAAAAACTGCAATAAGATACCATTTCACAGCTATAAAAATAGTTATTATAAAAAACAAGTGACAAAAACAGAAAATAACCAGTGTTGGCCAGGATGTAGAGAAACTAGAACTCTTGAGTATTGCTGGTGGGAAAGAAAAAGGATAACGCAACTGTGGAAAACAGTCTGGCAGTTCTTTAAAAAGTTAAAACAGAGTTACCAAAAGATATAAAAATTCCATTTCCAGACATATACCCCAAAAAACTGAAAGCAGGGACTCAAACAGATAACTGTACACCAATGTCCACAATAGCCAAAAGACTGATACAATCAAAATATCCATCAAAAGATGAACAGAAAAACAAAATGTGGCATAAAATTCCAAACAGTGGAATTCTACTAAGTCTTAAAAAGGAATGAAATTTGGACTTATATTACAATATGGATGACCTTTGAAAATATTATGGTAGGTAAGATAAGTCAGACACAAAAGGACAACTACTGTTTGATTCCACTTTTATGAGGTAGCTGGAATAGACAAATTCCTAGAGACAGAAACTAGAATAGGGATTACCAGAGACTTGGAGAAGAAAGTTTTTTATTTAATGAAAACAGTGTTTGTGTTTCTATATAAGGCTGATGGTTGGGCAATACTGTGAATGTATTTAATACAGAATTATACACCTAAAAATTATTCTTATGGTAAACTTCACGTTATGTATGTTTTACAATTAAAAGAATGGAGTGCATGAATGCTTAATCCAGCTTCAGGTGCAGCCACAGACTTCCATACTTGTCACTGATGACTATAATGATAAGTACTGAACCTGTACACCAGGTTAATACCTCTGAATCTTGGGATACCTAAAATAATTTTGGGGTTTGTTTTCTACTTCAGGGATGATGCAGCTTGGAAAAGAGTTAAGAGGCTATCCAAAGTCAAGAACTTTAAAAAGGTTTATCATAAATACTTTTTCTTAAAAGTATCATATCCCCTGATTTTCATATTGGGTTCAGCTATTTGGGAAACATTAAAGAGAAAGTTTAGGAAAATAATTTCATTTACATTTCATTGTACTCACAAATCAATACCACTCATCAATTAACGTGAAAACAAGCAAGATTAGTTATATAAAAGAAGTTGCGGGGCGCCTGGGTGGCTCAGTGGGTTAAAGCCTCTGCCTTCGGCTCAGGTCATGATCTCAGGGTCCTTGGATCATGCCACACATCCGGCTCTCTGCTTGGTGGGGAGCCTGCTTCCTCCTCTCTCTGAGCCTGCCTCTCTGCCTAATTGTGATCTCTGTCTGTCAAATAAATAAATAAAATCTTTAAACCTAAATAAATAAATAAATAGAAGAAGGTGCTTCCAAACTGATGGTTACAGAAGGGAGGTATGGTTGGGGGAATGCGTGAAATAGGTGATAGGGATTAAAGAGTATAGAGTACACTCGTAGTGATGAGCACAGGGTATTGTTTGCAACTGTTGAATCACTATATTGTACACCTAAAACTTACATCACACTGTATATTAACTAACCTGAATTTAAATTAAACCTTTTTTAAAAAAAAGAACTTGCTTCCAAAGGAGGGCATGCTATTCACTACTAGGGGAAAACTTTTTCTTCCCCACAATCATCATGAAGAGTAATGAGGGTATGGAGGGAAGAAGAGGAAAGAAAAGGGGAAGAGACAACCAACCAAAAATCACATACAAAAAAGTATGACAAGTTCAAAGATAGTACTTAAAAAGATTTTAACTCAAAACTTTCTTTGACAATGTCAAATTCCTTTAAACAACCTGATTGAACATTTCAAACTAACCTAATTTTTCTTAATTCAGGTATTACATATAGATTAAAAGTGAGAGTTGAGAATTACCTTTTACACATCTACAAAAGACAAAGCATGTATCAAAATCCTAAACGTTAATTTTCCCTCAAACTGACCATATGATTTACATTTAATTATTT
Source organism: Mustela erminea (assembly GCF_009829155.1). Classification (NCBI taxonomy): domain Eukaryota; kingdom Metazoa; phylum Chordata; class Mammalia; order Carnivora; family Mustelidae; genus Mustela; species Mustela erminea. The sequence goes on from NC_045614.1 coordinate 95,997,434, forward strand.
AAAGTCAAGAACTTTAAAAAGGTTTATCATAAATACTTTTTCTTAAAAGTATCATATCCCCTGATTTTCATATAATAGAATGACATTTCTATAATAGAATTATAGAAATTCTATAATAGAATAACATTTTCTATAATAGAATAACATCTTCCCCTAAGTGATATGGTAAGTAAGCTACATTTATAAAAATTCCACTTATTAACATACCTGTTTAATATAGGAAATGGTAGCTTCCCGAGGAACCTCCAGCTGAATATAAATCCCAGTGGGCAAAAGGAAATCCACAGGTATGGAGCCATCAGATGCTAACTGTGAATCCACTGCCCAGATGTCAAGGATGTCTGCCATAGCAGGAGGCATTATGAAATTGAAGCACATTCATAACCATGGGGCCCTAAAAATTAAGTAAAATGTGGTAAAACAGAAAGTTAGCCAAATCTTATAATAAAATATGTTAAAGACCACCAATCCATAATTAGTCTTTGGATTTCAATACAGCCAATAATATAACAGATGGCTAATTGAAGATTAAGCCACCAGAAACAAAATTATTTAAAAACACTGTCGGTTATCATTAGATCCATTACACACACACACTCTACTCAAATTCAACAAAAGTGTATCACATATGAAAAATGAAAGATTTAAGATTAGAGGTTTCTAAGAAATTCCGTTAACAACCACTCAACAGGTGATTCCAGATTTTATTGAGTAATATTGGCTTCTTTCGCTGAGTTCTTCTCTGCAAACTCCAACGAAAACAGTAGTCAAGAGGGCCTTCTTTCAAATATAATTTTCTATCTGGGCACCTGGGTGGCTCAATCAGTTGAGCATCTGTCTGACCCTCGATTTCAACTTAGATCATGATATTGGGGTCATCAGGTCAAGCCCTGTGTGGGGCCCCATACTCAGCAAAAAGTCTGTGCTTTTCTCCCTTTCTCAAATTGCCTCCCCCCACCCCATTTAGACACACTCACTCTAAAATAAATAAATCTTTTTTTTTTTAATTTATCAATCTCATGTGAGAAACAAAATGTCATGAACTTACAGTCTCACGACCCATCACCTAAGAATTAAAAACACCAAATCCCTCAACCCAGCTGGCAAGGCCTTTTGTGCTAGGTTTCTGGACTAATTTCCTTTGCTTGTCCTAATACTGTACCACCTTAGCCTTTGTACAACAAAGGCTACTAATCTACTGTTGGAACTATGTTCAGACAAATGTTGACACTCCTGGAATCAAACCCCTATTCCAACAAATGCGCCCCTGAACTGCACCTTCAAGACTTCCTTGAGAGCTTCCTTGAAGAAAGCACGCAATAATAGTGGGCGGAACAAGGGCACTAAAGTTAATTAAATCAAGATTCAAATCCCATTTACTGAAAGAATGAAAGCATCACATCAAAAGAGACAAGAGCCAACTTGAAGCATTTCTGAGCATCAAAAATATCCATGACATCCACGGGTTGAAATGCATCAAAAATATAAAAATGACTTAATAATAATAAAAAGAAACAAATAAACAATTTACTGATCACCACTGGAGATTGCTAAGACCAAGTCCCTATTCTGAAAATTGATAAAGAATGGGGAAGCAGGGCACCACTGGCTCAGTGGGTTAAGCCTCTGCCTTCAGCTCAGGTCATGGTCTCAGGGTCCTGGGATCGAGTCCCACATCGGGTTCTTTGCTCAGCGGAGAGCCTGCTTCCCCCTCTCTCTCTGTCTACTTGTGATTTGTCTCTCTCTCTCTGTCAAATAAATAAATAAAACTTAAAAAAAAAAAATGGGGAAGCAAATCAAACATGTTTTGACCAGCTTATACCAAATATTTCAGGGTAACCAAATGACTGATGAGGGTAAGGTTTTTTCCTGTTTTTAGAACAACTTTAGTTCATAAGCACAGAAAGAACGATAAAATTAGAAAACCACCGTTGTGCAACCTCTAATGAAACAATGAATCTAGGCAATAATGCATAATTTATGGATGCTAAAAAATTTTACAAAATAAAGTGAAAGGATGATGAGTAACTTTATAATGAACAGTATCAGGTTAACACTATCTAAATCCTGTGACTAATTCAGACATATGTCTCCTCCTACAATTTAACAGAAGTACTAACCACACCCTATAGGATACAGTTGATTTTGGAAAACAAACAAACAAAAAGAACCTGAATTTAATCAAGACTCTAAATCTGAATTATTTATCAGTTTACAAGAAATAGGAAAACAGAGACAGGAATTAAAGACTTCAAGGAAGCATCAGTCAAGTTCCTAATGAATCATCAATAAAAAAAAGTAATCAACAAAAACAAAAGAAGCTAATCAACAATAAGAAAAGAAAATGATGCAAGGACTGTTAACAATCAACATTTAGGAGGGGCACCTGGGTGGCTTAGTTGGTTAAGCCTAGAGCTCTTCATTTTGGAATAGGTCATGATCTCACAGTTCTAAGATCAAGCCCTGCCTCAGTTCGGTGTTGGGAGTGGAGACAGCCAAATCCAACACTGATTTCACCAAATCAGCTATAAAAACCTATCTTTAGGGACGCCTGGGTGGCTCAGTTGGTTAAGCTTCTGCCTTCAGCTCAGGTCATGCCTGGGACTGAGTCCCACATCAGGCTCCTTGCTCGGCAGGAAGCCTGCTTCTCTCTCTGCCTTTGCCTGCCACTCTGCCTGCTTGTGCATTCTCTCTTTGACAAATAAATAAATAAAATCTTTTTTTTTTTTAAGATTTTTTATTTATTTATTTGAGAGAGAGACAGTGAGAGAGAGCATGAGCAAGGAGAAGTCAGAGGGAGAAGCAGACTCCCCATGGAGCTGGGAGCCCGATGCGGGACTCGATCCCGGGACTCCGGGATCATGACCTGAGCCGAAGGCAGTCGTCCAACCAACTGAGCCACCCAGGCGTCCCTAAATAAAATCTTTTAGAAAGAAAAAAGAAACAACAAACATCTTTAAGACAAACTGGGAAATTAAATATGAATTACATATTAGATGAATTTAAGGAAATACTGTTGCATTTGTGAAGTATAATAATGGTCTGGTGGTGGGGCACCTGGCTGGCTCATTTAATGAAGCATATGACTCTTACTCGTGGGGTTGAGTTCAAGCCCCACAACTGGTGCAGAGATTACTTAAAAATGGGATCTTAATAGATTAAGATCTATCTATACGCTGCCTACAAGAGACTCACTTTAGACCTAAAGACACCGCAGATTGGAGATGGAGAACCACCTATCATGTTAATGTATGTCAAAAGAAAGTCGGAGAGAGAGCAGAGAGGAGCAGAAGGAAAGAGCAGAGGGAAAGAGCAGGGAACAAGGAGAAGGAGATACCCTGCCGGGCAGGGAGCTCTATGTGGAGCTTGATGGACTCGATCCCAAGACCCTGAGATCATGAGCTGAGCCAAAGGCAGATACTTAAACAACTGAGACACCCAAGCGCCCCCAAACTGGTCTGCTTTCTTACACCATACACAAAAATAAATTCAAAACAGATGAAAGACTTTAGTGTGAGACAGGAAACCATCAAAATCCTACAGAAGGGGCGCCTGGGTAGCTCAGTGGGTTAAAGCCAGCTTTATTGCTCAGCTGGGAGCCTACTTCCCCCCTCTCTCTCTGCCTGCCTCTCTGCATACTTGTGATCTGTGCCTGTCAAATAAATACATAAAAATCTTAAAAAAAAAAAAAATCCTACGGGAGAACACAGGCACCAACCTCTCTGACCAAAGCTGTAGCAACTTCTTACTAGACATATCACCAGAAGCAAGGGAAACAAAAGCAAAAATGAACTATTATGACTTCATCAAGTCATACAAGCATGCAAAAAGCTTCTGCACAGTGAAGGAAAGCAATCAACAAAACTAAAAGGCAGCTACAGAATAGAAGATACTTGCATGACATACTGATAAAGGGTAAGATTCCAAAATCTAACAAAGAACTTATGAAACTCAACACCCAGAAAACAAATAACCCAGTTAAGAAATGGGCAGAAGGCATGAAGACATTTCTCCAAAAAAGACATTTAGATAGCTAACAGACACATGAAAAGATGCTCAACATCACACATCATCAAGGAAATACAAATCAAACCACAATGAGATACCATCTCACACCTGTCAGAATGGCTAAATTAACAACACAAGAAACAACAGGTGTTGGCAAGGATGCAAGAAACCGCACTCCCTGAATATTCAAGCCTTTACTGATTCCTCTCTCCTAACTCTTACACCCTTTTATAATCTGGACCCATTACACTGACACTTATACAGGCCCTGAAACTTTCTCATGTGCCAGTCCTGTTTCTGTTGGCAAGATAGTGCACTGATGAAAGACTGTGGTCTCAGAATCCAACAGCTTACTTTTGAGAGTTCGTTCCATCCCTTACCGGCTGAAAGATCTCGGGCAAATCATGTATCTTCTCCCCTACTTAGGTTCCCTTATCTGTGAAATGATGAAATCAACAGTAACTACCTTAGAGCACATAGCTATAAAAATTAAAGTAAGAACGCCTGGAACTTAGTAAGTTAAATATAAATATTTGCAACTAACTTGGTTTTTTTTATTCAAAAGCCCTAAGTTCTTTTGAGCTATGAATTATATATTTTTAACTACTTTCATTTCCCCAAAAGTGATCAGCACATAGTTGCCATTTTGTAACTGTTCAATGTTTTTAAGACAAAACATTATTATCCCTACTCCTACAATTCAAAAAAAAAGCTCACAGGGTAATAAGAAAATCTAAAATAGCTAAAGGTGAGTTCTTACTCTGTGCCAGCATTCTAGTAATTTCTTTACATGCATTTCTGTATTTTATCCTTATTACCCTCCTATGGTAATATTATTACTCCTTGAGGAACTTAAAGAGGTTGTTATCTCATAGCTACCAAATAGCAGTCCTGGATTTGAAGTTGGGTCTAGCTACAGAGTGTGAGCACTACACAACCCTCTGCATAATAACTCTTAAATTACCAGAAAAAAGTTTTTATTATTGTATTATTACTAACCATAATAAACCACACGTTAACTATAAGCTTCTGGAGGGCTTGACCCATGCTTTTATTTTTGCTTTTTTTCCCCCATGCTTTTTAAAGTACTGTCTCTTACCACAGTATATAGAGAAATCATTAAACTTGGGCGCTCTAAACTGATACTTTATTACAAAGATTCATTTTTATTTTTATTTATATGACAGAGAGAGAGCACAAGCAGGGGGAGTGGCAGGCAGAGGGAGAGGAGAAGCAGTCTTCCCCACTGAGCAGAGAGCCTGATTATGGGACTCGATCCCAGGGCCCTGGAACCACGACCCAAGCCAAAGGCAGACACTCAACCAACTAAGCCACCGAGGCGCCCTAAACTGATACTTTTATAAACATGAACAAACTACACACAGTTACTACAGATGTCATTAACAGTCACTGGTCCTGGAATAGCTTTAGGTACATCACTGCAGAACAGCCTATTGAGACTGTCTTTAGGAGAGTTGTTCTTCAACCTTGCAAATAGCAGGTGTTCAAGAAAATATGCTACACAAAATTATAAAGACCATGCTTTGCTTACTTTCATCACCACCACACAAAGATGGGGGAAAGCCAGCTCCTGAATACCAAGTCACAGCATGTATGACATGAATCAGGAATTTGCAACAAAAGCTGGAAAAACAGAAGTCTGCACTTAAAATAGAGAAGGGTTTATGAAACATCAGCCACCTATCATACAATTACAATCATGATAAACCTGTACATGCCCCTCCTTTCTTTAGCATGGATTTTTGGCAAGATTCTCACAACTGAAACCAAATCACCTAATAAATAACAACAGCAATAAGGGAGCATGAACCTATAAAAACAAAATTTCTAAGATCTCACCCTTACCAGACAGCTGGAAATGCTGAGGCTTCCCAGGTCCTGAAGCCCAGAACAGCAATCTTTTCAAAGACACTACACCTCAAACCACCCTATGGCATTAACTTCCCATATACAAAATTATGAACTTCTGGGGCTATTGGAAGAAAAAGCACTATAGTAGATTTAAGAATTTCTTGATGACATAGTTATAAATAAATGAATTACAAGAATAAATTCATGGGCCCCTACCTATCTTCCTTTCTACATCTGTTCTTCAATACTCTCACATATCCTATCTTTAATCCTGACACCCTGAACCACTGATACTTGCCAACATAACCCATACTCTCTCCTACCTCCTACCTTAACCATCATTCTCTCTCCCTAAGATGTCCTTATCTACATATCTCCTGATCAACTTACTCTATTTTTTAGTGATTTTTTAAAAATTATGTTATGTTCGTCAACATACAGTACCTCATTAGTTTTAACTCTTACTCTTCTAGACTCTTGGAATCCTTCCCTGATAATCCTGTGCACCCAAGCACCAGGGCATATCTATGTCAAAGCAAGAGCACGCTACATTGAAGGTCACAGCTCTTTCTCACCTCTTTATTTGCAGCTTTGGCACATATTATGGCCTCAGTAAATATTTACATATGGGTAAATGAATAAATGAATGAGTGAACAAATTCTATGGAAGTCACTTAGGAGACCAATTGTACTGGATAATTAAAAATGTGATCTAAATCGTGCCTCAGAGGAAAAATTTAACTATGTGGCTTCAATGCAGTCTCTCAGTGCCTAGTCTAGGAAATTCCATAAACAGCCCACAAACGTGACATCTTGACATGAAGTCATGGTAATATGTACCATTACACAGATAAAATGCCATACACATATAGATTTCCTAAAACTCACTAAATTTAAAATACTGAAATGATCTAATTCAGGTATCGTTTATCTATTTGCCCATGGCTTTACAAAAATTTCTGTCTATATTTTATAGATGTACCTTTCCATAAAAGAGTAAACCAGAAAAATATTAACGAATATACAGAATTCTGATCACATAATCACTTGCAATGGATCAAGCTTCACTTAATATCACTTTGTTTTCAATCCATACATTCCTGTCATGTGAAGAGGAACATGAAATATATCTTATCTATAACCTAAGCACTGCATTCCCACTATATAGCAACCCAGTAACAGTACAGGCATTTCCTTCCAAAACTGATGCTTTTTCAACTAACGTTTAACTATAGAACGGCTTATTCCCATAAAATGACATCTACTAAATTTAGACAGACTGGAGAATTCCCATGATGTCAAGGGATAACCATTATTTTTAATATAGGGAAAAAGAATAATTCACTAAGCTCCACATTTATGTTTTTGTATTTTCTATATCTATGCTACATTTCACAACAGAAATATTTAGAAACATTTAAATAAATTAAATTTTTAAAACTGGCCAAATAAGTTGCAAAGTATTTTTCTCGTGCTATCTCAGAACCTATCAAAAAGGCAAGTTTAACCATTTAGCTTTACAGTAATCATGCTCATTGCTTCTTAAAGGAACAGCACACCAATCTCCAAAATTAACTCTTTGATCTTCAATTTCAAGGGCAAAATCCTCACTTTCAAATGTCAACTACTTTAAAAATACTCCAATGATTCAGCAAGATAATAAAGATGCTTCTTAAGCAATACTATGTTTAAAAAAAAGACAGAAGTGTTCTTCTCTACCAGAAGTAAATTATCAAAAGGGAATATTGCAAGGTTACAAACATGTCCATTAATTTCTACCATAATATTGTCATATTAATAATTCACTAACAGGGGCGCCTCGGTGGCTCAGTGGGTTAAGCTTCTGCCTTTGGCTCAGGTCATGGTCTTGGGTCCTGGTGTGGGGTCCTCTACTCAGCAGGGAGCCTGTTTCCCCCCCACCCTACCGCTGCCTCTCTACCTACTTGTGATCTCTGTCAAATAAATTAAAAAATCTTTTAAAAAAATAATTCCCCCCAAATAAATAAATAATTCACTAATAACTGGCTGGCTCAGTCAGAAAAGCGTGAACTTTTTTTCCTTAAAATAGGCTCCACACCCAAAGTGGGATTTGAACTCATGACCCCGAGATCAAGAGCTACATGTTCTATAACTGAGCCAAAGAGGTGCCCGGAGCAAGGAACTCTCGATCTCAAGGTTGTGAGTTCAAGCCCCACATTGAGCACTGGGCACAGAGCCTACTTAACACAAACACAAAACAAAACAAAACAAAATAAAACACCGCTCAGGTAAACATATGGTATATAATTACAGCCTAACGAACTTTTGTTTAGATCAATGTTCAAGGTTTTCGAGTATTTTAAGCCAAATACTATGTAGAAGAATCGTTTTCAACCCTTTCATATTCCATATGCTTATTAAACAAATATTATACAAACACTTCAAAAACCTGAAATGAAACTATTCATATCTTATATATGTACCTAATTTCAAAATAAACCCGTGTAATGCCCCAGCTATAACATAAAAGGAGAAATAAAAGAAAAAATAAGGTTTTTCTCAATATGTAAATACTTGGACATGACCAAACATCTGCTAATGAAGCAGTCAGGTTTGCCTCTCAACACAGAATCACCATGGATATATGACAATCCAGATGACTAATCCAGATGTGTTGTACTGACGATCAAATCACTGGTGTCACAGATTTTCTAAATCTTTATCTTTCAACATCAATATTTTGAAACCATGTAAAAAATACTTTCTATTATATTTTTATGTAATATGGGGTTAAGAGCTCAGCTCAGATAGTAAATAGAATTTTCACCTTATCGGAAAGAAAATTCAAAAACTGTGTTGTACATGAGACTTTTTTTGTTGTAGACAACTGTCTAATGCATTGCAGGATATCTAGTAATCCATGGCCTACTACTAAGTAGCACTTCCCCCAGTCAGTGTATCAACAAATAAACAAAATTGTCTGTCACAAATTTCAAAAACATCTTATAGGAGGGAAGTCACACTGTTCACTTTCAGTACCACTGCTCTAGGACAATTCCTATTATTTCTCAAAGTAGTAGTAACCTAGAAATGGTCTTTTTTTTTTTTTTTTCTAATTTTATTTTTTGAGAGAGAGAAGAAGCATGAGCAGGGGAAGGGGCAGAAGGAGAGGGAGAACAAGAAGCAGACTCCCTGCTGAGCAAAGAGGGTGGGGCCAACTCAGGGCTGAATATGAGGACGCTGAGATTATGACCAAAGGGAACACCCAGGCACCCCAATCCAGAAATGTTTTTATCTAGACCTAGTTATACTAGGTATTTAAAATAGTAATGAACACAATTTGTCATACATTTCTACTGGCAAACCAACATTTCTTATATTTGGCTATGCTGTCTGGCTAATTCTTGAAGGGTAAAAGAAGCTGAAGTAAAGAAAACTTTAGCCCCTTAAACAATCAGAGGAATATAAGGCCAGTATGACTAGCTCTTAACTTTCATGACTCTTAGTAAACAAACTTAAAGATGGGGTGGTCAAACTAAACCCACAGGATAACTTGTGGCTCTTCAGAATATCATGTACAACACTGTATATAGTACTGAGAGAGGGGGCATACTTACAAAATGTGCTGTGCTGTTATTAAAATAGCACGTCCTTTATCAAATTAAAACTGTGATGTGGTTGCTAAGCCATCGAGGTATCAAACCAAATGCTAACAGATAAATCTTTTGTAGAGATATTTTGAAAAAAAAAAAAATTACTGCTACACATTCAAATGTAAAATATATCTGGTTCCTATTTCCCTTTGTCACCTTATTTCATAGGGAGCACCACACATGAGTCCAGCCTAAGAATTAACTCAAGAGTTTCTAGTTGGGAGATGCCTTAAGAGTTACAAACCTTGGGGCCCCTGGGTGGCTTGGTCAGTTAAGCATATATGTTGGCTCAGGTCATCATCCCAGGGTTCTGGGATAGCCCCGAGTCAGGTTCCCCGCTCAATGGGGAGCCTGCTTCTTCTCCTCCTGTTTCCCCTTCCCACACGTGTTCTCTCTCTTTCTCTCTCTCCCAGTTTTTCTCAAATAAATAAATAAAATCTTAAAAAAAAAAAAAAAAGTGTCACAAACCCTGAGGTGCCTCCAGGTTGAGCCTTCAATTCTTGATTTCAGCTCAGGTCATGACCTCAGGGTCATGGGATCCAGCCCCATAAGGGCACTGGACTCTGTGCTCATCAGGCAGTCTGCTTGAGATCCTTTCTCCCTCTGCCCCTCCCCCTCTCTCAAATAAATCTTAAAAAGTTAGAAACCCTTCTCATATTAAAGGTAAGAAAAGTAAGGCCCAAAGAAATTAATTATCGAGGATGACACAGCAACAGAGCTAGAACCAAAGTCAGATTTTTCCCAAGCAATCAGCATACCTTTTAAAATCTTTTTTCCCCTTATTTTTTGTTTTCCTTTTCTCTTTTTTAGAAATGACTTATTTTAGACAGAGAGAGTGAGCACGTGTTTGTGCCTGTGAGCAGAAGCAGAGGCAGAGGGAGGAGAGAATCTTCAGTAGATCAGTGGGGAGGCCTGATGCAGGGCTCAATCTCAGAACCCTGAGATCATGATGTGAGCTGAAACCAAGAGCCAGAGGCTTGACTAATTGAGCCACCCAGTTGCCCCCTCCTTTTGCCTTTAAAAGAAGTGTCCTTCCCAGGGCTACCTAGCCCCACAGAATTCCCAGTCTTGCATCACTCTTCTGTTTAAACATGTAGGCAATGATCAAAGTGTGAGGACAAGCATGACACAACTATGAAAACAACTCTCTTCTAGGAAGCTATCAGAGGGCATGGAACTTTAGCAATGACAATCTGCTCAACTAAAACCCTCATACTGTAATTATAAACCTATATCCTGCTAATTGTTCACTGGCAAAAAAAGAAGAAAGGATTTAAACATTCTCAGTCTCCACAGGAATATGTCATCAGAGCCATTAGATTTTACACTTCTTTAAATCAAATCATAAGTAGAAGCCAACATAAACTTACAGATGAACAAGTTTAACCAAAAACTACTCTGCAAAATTATGGAAGAAATTTTGAGAGACTGAAAGACAATTTTTAAAAAAATTAAATCCAACAGGGGTGCCTGGCTAGCTCTCTTGGTGAAGCATGGGACTCTTGATCTCAGTGTTTTGAGTTCGAGGCCCACACTCGGTGTGGAAATAACTTTAAAAAAATTTTTAATCTTTTAAAACTTTTTTTTAAAGACTTTATTTATTTATTTATTTGACAGACAGAGGTCACAAGTAGGCAGAGAGGCAGGCAGAGAGATAGGAGGAAGCAGCTCCCCGCGGAGCAGAGAGCCGGATGTGGGGCTCAATCCCAGGACCCTGGGATCACAACCTGAGCCGAAGGCAGAGGCTTTAACCCACTGAGCTACCCAGGTGCCCCCCAAATTTTTTTAAATCTTAAAACAAAAATTAAATGCAATAGTATTTACCTAATATTAATTTCTGTATTATTATATGATATAGTTAGAAGATAAGTGAATGTTCATAAAAAAAAATTAGCACTGGGCTACCTGGGTGGCTCAGTCAGTTAAGCATCTCTCTCTGGCTCAGGTCACAGTCCCCAGGTTCTAGGATTGAGCCTCGAGTTGGGCTACCCGCTAAGCAGGGGTTCCTGCTTCTCCCTCTTCCTCTCCCTCTGCCCCTGCTTGTGTGCTCTCTCATCTTACTCATACTATCTCTCAAATAAATAAATGAAATCTTTAAAAAAAAAAATTAGCACTGAAAGGGGCTGTACACATTTTAAGATTACTATCTTTGCCATCTCAAATATTCAGGTTTCAATCAGACACCAAGTAAAAGATGGGATCTTGATTCATATGGGCCTCAGTTCTGCTATCCACATTGTTCAAAAACAACAAATCAGCCTCAACTGATTTGTTTACAGAGAAGCATTATACTACGCACTGAAAATATGAACAGAGTAGAACTTGTTTTGTAAAGACTGGAATCATCGTAAGTCTATGTAAAAGATACCTCCAGAGATGGGGCCCCTGGCTGGCTCAGTCAGAGAACCATGTGACTCTTGATATCAGGGTTGTTAGTTCAAGCCCCACACTGAACATGGAGCCTACTTTTAATTAATTAAACTACAGATTTATATTCTTAGTACTTAACCTCAATATAAACAAAATACATTTATAAATATTTAGTGTGTTTGGGGCGTCTGGGTGGCTTAGTGGGTTAAGCCTCTGCCTTCGGCTCAGGTCATGATCTCAGGGTCCTGGAATCCAGCCCCACATCGGGCTCTCTGCTCAGCGAAGAGCCTGCTTCTCCCCGCTCCCTCTGCCTACTTGTGATCTCTCTGTTAAATAAATAAATAAAATCTTTTTTAAAAATTAAAAAAATACAAAAATAAATATTTAGTGTGTCTCTATAGAACAAGTTTTCTCATTATAAGTCAGATTTATTTCAATGTCCATGACAACAGAGCAATTTTTTAAAACCGCAACACATATACTTAATATACCAAAATTATTTCAGTGGCTAACCTAGGCACAGACAAAACTGCGGTCTTGCTTAAGGAAATTTCTCTCTTAAACAACTTCCCAACAAGCAATCTCTAATGCACAGACAGGTAGTTCCCATCATGGTACATATCCTGAAGAGGAAAACACAGCCAACACTTAAAATAGCACAAATTTAAATGAAATATATATAGTTACCAAAGTTCCCCACTCCCAAAAAATAGTCACTACTGTCTTTGGGTCTTAAAAGAGAAGCTCCAAAATATTCAAATTCAATAGAGCAATCATCTCAGATAAAATTATCCACTATGTAAATGCTACTTAACTCTGAAAGGTTACTGTAAGATCTAATGTATAAAAGTAATCAAGTACTTAACATTGAATTTTATGATTCTCTTTAATCGAGTATCTGGCGCATCAATATTGAACCAGATCCAGAGATTTTATTAATGAAACACCAAGAAGTTCTTTTCATAATACAGTTTCACCCACACATTATGTTGTACAACTTGGATGGTATAACCCTCATAATTTACTTCCCTCTCTGACCTTCAGTTTCCTAATTTACAAATAGGAGTAAGTAATTTCTACTTTGCAGAGTTGGTGGTGTAAGTTTTAAATAAAACAGTGTATACACAAAAGCACACTGCATAGCACTTTATATATAAAAAGCACTCAGGGGCACCTGGGTGGCTCAGTTGGTTAAGCATCTGACTCTTGGTTTCAGCTTGGGTCATGATCTGGCTCTGTGCTCAGCGTCGAGCCTGCCCAAAAGATTCTCTCCTTCTGCCCCTCCACAAGCAAGGGAAAGCTTGCTCACCCTCTCCCTTTCTCTCTCTCTTAATAAATAAATCTTTTGGGGTGCCTGGGTGGCTCAGTGGGTTAAGCCTCTGCCTTCAGCTCGGGTCATGATCCCAGGGTCCTGGGATCGAATCCCACATCAGGCTCTCTGCTCAGCAGGGACCCTGCCTCCCCACCTCCCCTGCCTGCCTCTCTGCCTACTTGTGATTTCTCTCTGTATATCAAATAAATAAATAAAATCTTTTAAATAAATAAATCTCTTTTAAAAAATTAAAAAAATAAAAATAAAAAATAAAAAGCACACAATAATCGATGACTAATATTAATTTACAATAATAATTGTTTCTTTCCAAGGAGAGAACAGCCATGACTCCTTTCCACAGCATACAACAATGACCCTGAATGACTGGTGTGAAAGGAATTAGAACAAAGTTCCTCAAAAGGTGGTCTCTAGTGACCTACCAGGTGGTTGGCTCACATAATTTCCCAAATATAATCATTTGTACAGAAATCACACAAAACAATTCTGGGTTAGCAGAGCTGTAATGATTAATTTCTCTTGGCTAACAGTTGAAATGATGCTTCCAGACTTAGCAAATATATTTTTTACTTCATTGTACAGCATTTATTTTTGTTAAATATTTTCTACTATCATGTGGTATTATTCATTTGAGGGTAAATGGCTCAAAAACAGTTCAATGAAGCAATCAGAAGTAGAGGAGCAAAAAACCATTATATATTTCTTATAGAAAACCAATTTCCCCAACTACTAAAAAGGTTCCAAAACCATGATAAAGTTAATGCTAATGCTCAGAGAGAAAGCAAAATGAGCTGCTGAAAGATTCCTCCATCACCTTACAATACTGGGCACTGCACAGTATCAGTAACATACAATATGACAGAGCAATTCCTACCACGTATGCATAAGAGTAAAAATTTTGCTTTATAAAGGCCAAAACCCCTGGCAAATCCATCATGGTTCCTGAGGGAGAGGTGCTTAATGACTTTTCATACTGTTTATGAATAAAAACTACGCAACCATAGTTAAGGATTTTTCATTTAGTTTGTAATTTTCTAAGCCACAATATAGGCTCAAAAGCAGCACCTATAATTACTACTTATGGAATTAAAGTTCTCAAATCAGTATCACTATTTCAGTGTTTACTCGTAGTCAATGCATTCACAGTGATTCAAGCACAGATATAAGCACCTGACTTTGGGCTTCTACAGTTTTTGCTGTTTTTTTTTTTTTTTAAGATTTTATTTATTTATTTGACAGACAGAGATCACAAGGAAGCAGAGAGGCAGGCAGAGAGAGAGGGAGAAGCAGGCACCCCACTGAGCAGAGAGCCTGATGGACCCTGAGATCCCAGGAACCAGGACCCTGAGATCACGACCTGAGCTGAAGGCAGAGGCCCAACCCACTGAGCCACCCAGGCACCCCTGGGCTTCTACAGCTGTACCTGTGTATTTACATAATGAAATGCATACCAATTTTTATCACAAATGACCTTCCTTTATATTGCATTATATTTTTAATATAATTAAAGAATTATATTTTTCTTGTAACATATGTAGGTAGATTATATTAACTGTAAATTCTATTTCAATACAGTACAAGTATTACATAATATGCTACAAAAAAGGGATGTGAGGGGTGCCTGGGTGGCTCAGTAGGTTAAATGCCCAACTCTTGATCTCAGGGCTGTGAGTTTAAGCTTTGCAATGGGCTCCATGCCAGCGTGGAGCCTACTTAGAAAAAGAGAAAAAATTGAGTCCAACAGGGTTTAGAATCACTGCTATAAAATTCATCGGGGTTCTTTATATGTACTATCTAACTTTCTAGAAAGACATTTTCTAGAAAGTCTTTACCAATTTGTATTCCCTCTACACTGATGGATGTACATAGTATTAACAGATTTGTAATACAAGTTTTTTAATTTTAGTCAATTACCTGAAGGCAAAAAAAGTTCTTATGTAAACTGCATTTTTCTGATTACTTATAAAATCAAACTTTAGTTTACTGAAATTTGAATTTCTGTATGTGTTTGGTCACACAGATGTTTCACTTAAACATTGATACTTTTTTCTCTGTAAAGTAAATGATAACCATATGAAAATGTTAGAACTATGAATCATGGTTTTATTAACCTGTTGCTTCCTTATCTTAGACTGTTACTTTTAATACATTAAGGCATACTATCCAAGTAAACTGAACACTCTGGCATCTTAGAGAATATCTGCTTTGAGAATAACTGGTATTATAATACAGAGCACTAAGGGAAACCTGCCTGGCTCAATCCGTAGAGAATGAAACTATTGATTTCAAGGCTGTGAGTCTGAGCCCCATGCTGGGTATAAAGGTTACATAAAAATAAAATCTTTAGGGGTGCCTGAGTGGCTCAGTCAGCTGAGTGTCAGACTTTTAAGTTCTTCTCAGGTCATGATCTCTGGGCTGTGAGATGAAGCCCTGAGTCAGACTCTGTGCTCCATGGAGAGTCAGATTCTTTCCCTCTGCCCCCATCCCGCTCAAGCACGTGCATATTCTCTCTCTCTCTCTCTAAAATAAGTATATAAATCTTTAATAAAAATCTTTAAAAGTATATGAATAAAACTTTTTTTAGTTTTAAGGTTTTAAATTCTACTTAGTTGGGGCACCTGGGTGATTCAGTCGTTAAGTGTCTTCCTTCGTCTCTGATCATGATCCCAGGGTTCTAGGATCAAGCCCCACATCGGATGCCCTGCTTGGTGGGAAGCCTACTTCTCCCTCTCCCAATCCCCATGCCTGTGTTCCCTCTCTCATTGCCTCTCTCTGTCAAATAAATAAATAAAACCTTTAAAAAAATAATTCTACTTAGTCAACATATTATATAATAGTTTCAAAATAAAATATTTTTTAAATATTTTTTATTTTTTTAAAAAGATTTTATTTATTTATTTGAGAGAGAGAGATCACAAGTAGGCAGAGAGGCAAGCAGAGAGAGAGAGGAGGAAGCAGGCTCCCTGCTGAGCAGAGAGCCCGATGTGGGACTCGATCCCAGGACCCTGAGATCATGACCTGAGCCGAAGGCAGCGGCTTAACCCACTGAGCCACCCAGGCGCCCCAATAAAATATTTTTTAAATAAAATATTTTTTTTTTAAATATTTTTAAACCTCCAAGAGACTTAAACACTTAAATCTCCATACACTTAAATTTAAACACTTAAATCTCCACAATAAAATCCTGCTTTCTAAGAAGAAAGTTCCAAACACATTCTAATTTCGAATACTCATCTGAAGTAAGTTTAAATTAACTAAAGCTTAACAGTTAATGAAATGTCCTAAGTAGACTTCACAGAATGCTAACATATATGTCATGTATGTTACATTAGAAATGATCACAGGGGCACCTGGGTGACTCAGTGGGTTAAAGCCTCTGGCTTCAGCTCAGGTCATGACTCTAGGGTCCTCGGATCGAGCCCCACATCTGGCTCTCTGCTCAGCAGGGAGCCTGCTTCCCTTCCCCTCTCTCTGCCTGCCTCTCTCTGCCTACCTGTGATCTCTCTCTCTCTCTCTCTCTCTGTCAAATAAATAAATAAATAAATTTTTAAAAGTTTTTAAAAAAGGAAATAATCACAAACTGTTATTTTTTCAGTTTTAATTTTTTCAATTTCAATTTTAATAATTTCAACTGTAATTTCTATTTTAATTTAATTCAACTGTTTTTTTTAAGATTTTATTTATTTATTTGACAGACAGAGATCACAAGTAGGCAGAGAGGCATAGAGAGAGAGGAAGGGAAGCAGACTCCCTGCTGAGCAGAGAGCCTGATACGGGGTTTGATCCCAGGACCCTGGGATCATGACCTGAGCCAAAGGCAGAGACATTAACCCACTGAGCTACCCAGGCGCCCCAATTCAATTAGTTTTAATTTCAAATTTAATCAATATAATTCAATTTAATTTTTTCAATTTTAATAATGCTGCCATTATTTTTTTCCTTTAAAAAAAATTCCATGCACAGCATACTCTGTGTACTAACAGAATCAGTATTCAAAAAGCATTCTTGGTTTTGTTTGGAAAATATTACACATAGATCAATGGAATACAACAGACAACCCAGAAATAAACCCACAATTATATAGTCTTAATCTTTGACAAAGGAGGCAAAATTATACAATGAGGAAAAGTCTCTTCAACAAATGGTATTGGGAAAGCTGGATAGCTATATGCAAAAGAATGGAACTGAACCACTTTCTTACACCATACACAAACTCTGGGTGTTGAGTTTGCTAAGCTCTTTATAGATTTTGGATACTAGCCCTTTATCTGATATGTTGTTTGCAAATAAATATCTTCTCCCATTCTGTCAGTTGTCTTTTGGTTTTGTTAACTGTTCCCTTTGCTGTGTAAAAGCTTTTGATCTTGATGAAATCCCAATAGTTCATTTTTACCCTTGCTTCTGTTGCCTTTGGTGATGTTCCTAGGAAGAAGTTGCTGCGGCTGAGGTCAAAGAGGTTACTGCCTGTGTTCTCCTCAACGATTTTGATGGATTCCTTTCTCACATTGAGGTCCTTCATCCATTTTGAGTCTATTTTCGTGTGTGGTATAAGGAAATGGTCCAATTTCATTTTTCTGCATATGGCCGTCCAATTTTCCCAGCACCATTTGTTGAAGAGACTGTCTTTTTTCCACTGAACATTCCTTCCTGCTTTGTTGAAGATTAGTTGACCATAGAGTTGAGGGTCTATTTCTGGGCTCTCTATTCTGTTCCATTGATCTACTATGTGTCTGTTTTTGTGCCAGTACCATACTGTCTTGATGATGACAGCTTTGTAATAGAGCTTGAAGTCTGGAATTGTGATGCCACCAACTTTGGCTTCATGAAACAGATTCTTAACTACAGAGAACACACTGGTTACCAGAAAAGAGGTGGGAGGGAGGATGGGTGAAATAGGTGATAGGGTTCAAGAGGAGAGCACTTGTTGAGATGTGCACTGATGATGTTCGAAATTGTTGAATCACTATTTGTACACTGACGCTGTGTGTTAACTATACTGGAATAAAAATTAAATTACATTTTTCAAAAAAATGCAATGTATTCCAAAACTTATGAAGAACACCAAACTACAGGGTGCTCTACAATTCATGCCATTTACCTACATTTTTCTTCTACCTTCCACTGATAATCACTGAACAAATAATGTTTGAAACAAGCTGCACTGGGGTACCTGGCTGGCTCAGTAAGTAGTGCATATGACTATTGATCTCAGGGTGGTAAGTTTAAGCCCCACACTGGACATAGAGCCTACTTTAAAACAAAAACAAAAAACAAAAAAAACCTTTTTTTAAAGAAACAAGCTATATAAATTAGCTATATTCACTTAAAAGACACTAGAGAATTTTAAATAATTCCTACATTCCCAATAACTTTTTAAAAGTCATTATTATTAGGTAAAAGTTTAAACATAAATTAGATAGAGTAGTGGAATTCCAATGGGGGTAGGGGACACTGTTGGGTATTATTTCTTCAGACAAAATGGGCTGATGAAAAAGTTTTAATTCAGCAGATTCCTAAGTCTAAAGAATGTTAATAATTTCCTACAGAGATTATAAAAAAATAAAAATCTTATCATCCCATTATTCAAAAATAAAGTGCTAACCTGTTTATGATACTCTTTTAAAATAAATGGTCTTGGGACACCTGGGTGGCTTAGTTGGTTGGGCAGCTGCCTTCAGCTCAACATGATCCCGGCGTCCTAGGATCGAGTCCCACATTGGGCTCCTTGCTCCGCAGGGAGCCTGCTTCTCCCTCTGACTGGGCCGGCCACTCTGTCTGCCTGTGCTCGCTCTTGCTCTCTCTCTCTCTCTCTGACAAATAAATAAAATCTTTAAAAAATAAAAAATAAAATAAAATAAAATAAATGGTCTTGGGGCACCTGGATGGCTCACCTGGATGAGTGTCTGACTCTGGGTTTAGGCTCAGGTTATCTCAGGGTCATGACAGAGCCCCGCATGGGGCTCAGCAGGGAGTCCACCTGAGATTCTCTCTCTCCTACCCCTCCCCCAACACACATGTGCACTCACATTCTCTTTCTCTCTAAAATAAGTAAATCTTTAAAAAATAGTAAATAAACAAATCCTCAGAAAATAAAATAAATGGTTTTGATATAAATATTAATTTTTTAAAGACTTTACTTATTTGAGTTAAAGAGAGAAAGCAAGAATGGTGAGGAGGGGCAGAGGGAGAGGGAGAAGCAAACTCCCCACTGAGCAGGGAGCCCAATGCAGGGATTGGATCCTGGACCCCAGGATCCTAGATCATGACCTGAGCTGAACACAGACTGCCAAAGGACTGAGACACTGTGGCACCCCAAATATTAATTTTTATTAAGTAATGCTAATTAATTTTTTCAGTGTTTTATTTCAGTCTGCCCTCCTTTCTTCTAAATATTCGATCATGTTTATCAACAAGAAAGACAATATATTACTCAAATTGGATACATTTCCAAGAAATGCTCTCCCCTCACCCTGTGCCTTCTCTTCCACGTCCAAATGAATGGTATTTTGGGCACGGGGACTAATTGTTAAGCCTACTTAAATCACTGTTGACCATAACCATGTTTTAGGGTAACACTGATTATTTTACTAAATAGATAAAACTAGGGATGCCTGGGTGGCTCAGTTGGTTAAGTGGCTGCCTTTGGCTCAGGTCATGATCCCAGCGTCCTGGGATCGAGTCCCATATCGGGCTCCTTGCTCAGCGGGGAGCCTGCCTCTCCCTCTGCCTCTGCTGCCACTCTGCCTGCCTGTGCGCTCGCGCGCTCTCTCTCTCTCTCTCTGGCAAATAAAGAAATAAAATCTTTTTTAAAAAAAATAAATAAATAAATAGATAGATAGATAAAACTAGTAAGAAAAGACTTAATAACAATTATCTAGTTCAAAATATGGTGACTTTCTTTATCCTTTGAAGATACTGCTGAAGGAATTCTTGTACATGATGGGTATTTTCTATTTTTAAACATATTGTTTAAAATACTAAAAAAAAGCTCATGCAAAAAAAGAAAGTATGCAATGAGTTACTATAAAGCAAACACCTACTGTAAAGCAAAACCACAGTCCAGGTCAAGAAACAGAACACTTGGGAAGCCTGGGTGGCTCAGTTGGTTAAGCAGCTGCCTTCGGCTCAGGTCATGATCCCAGCGTCCTGGGATCGATTCCCACATCGGGCTCCTTGCTCGGCAGGGAGCCTGCTTCTCCCTCTGCCTCTGCCTGCCATTCTCTCTGCCTGTGCTTGCTCTCTCCCCCTCTCTGATAAATAAATAAAATCTTTAAAAAAAAAAAAAAAAAACAGAACACTGCAACAGAACACTGCATTCAGAGCCTCCTTGGGTGTTCCTTTCAGGTAACAAAACCCCTTTGTCTCCCTAACCTCTCATCTCAACTCTGACTTCTGAGAAAAGTTCTTTTTTGTTTTTTAATCATTTCAGTTAATAATGCAGGCATAAGGTAAATAATTCTGGTTTACTGGATTTACTTTTGGATCTACCATGCAAATACATATTTTAGACAGAAGTTTCATCTAGACAACTTCTGTATCTCAATACAGAGGCAATGGGGGTCCAAAAGACTCACTGGGTGTCTTTTTCTTTTGGTAGGGGAGGGGGATATCAACCATCTTCATCCCAGAAATGTTATCCAATCAATTCTGGTACCTATTTATAACAAGTGACATAATGACCATCAGAAATGACTGTATCGAGCAAAGGATATCCACATGTTAAGTACTGTGTGAGTGAGTCATGAGCCAAACTGTACAAGTGTATGGTGATGCTGGTGAGTAAATAACCAACAGCCCTCACATCCAGGAACTGAGTCAGTGCCAAAAAGCCATCTGGATGGCAAACAGTAACATGAGAAGAATTTTAAATAGCTTTACAGCTGTAGAAAAAAGAACTATTCCAGGCTCCAAACCTTTTAGTTCTGTCCATTGTCATTATGAAAATAAGTTGTAATACACAGAAATTCAAACAGCATCCTAAAAAGCTGGCATTTCTCCCAAGCCATTTCAGGATTACTACTTTAGATACTAATTTAACTTTGGTCTATGCAAGTATTTGTCTGTTTAAATGCTTTTCTTCAGAGAAAATTATCCTCCTAAGCTATCTAGCCATGAATGACAAAATGCTTCTGTCTTTCATTTCCTCTTCACTACTGACAGTAAACAGAGTTTGAAAAAATCTTAAAAGCCAGGAAAAATTAAAGAGGTTGATGCCAACTCTCTTCTTTCACTGTCTATTCTATCTAGAGGACATGGTAAATCAGTAGAGGCAGGCTGATAGTGTAATCTCAGCGCTAGGCGTTGATCAAGAGAAAAAGACAGGGAAAAAAATGGAATTCAAATTAATAAATATTTATTACTTACACTTTTTTTTCCTCTTTTTTTTTTTTTTTAGATTTTATTTATTTATTTGACAGAGATCACAAGTAGGCAGAGGGGCAGGCAGAGAGAGGAGGAAGCAGGCTCCCCGCTGAGCAGAGAGCCTGATGCGGGGCTCGATCCCAGGACCCTGGGATCATGACCTGAGCCGAAGACAGAGGCTTTAACCCACTGAGCCATCCAGGTGCCCCATTACTTACACTTTTTAAGACACCATAGTCACACACGTGACTGGGAGAAGAGTGAATTACAAAAATAAAACAAAGACCAATTTGCAACCCAGCCAGTAACAAAGCACTTAGATTGGTTGAGAGAGATGAATGGGAGATCTGTCTGTTCTGTTTCATTCAGATGGTGCACCGTCTTAAACTACTAGAGGCAATAAAACCGAGAGAGAGAGAGAGAGAGAGAGAGAGAGAGAGTGTAAAGGCTCATATTACTGACTATTAATGTTTTCTACCTCAACCCCCACAGAGCTTCAATCACAAGAGATAAGGATAAACTACTGTAAATGAGAAATATAAAGTACCTGCCTAAACTTCACACAGGAGGTTGGAAAGTAGTGTCTAGGGATCAGAAGACCTCACCTGAAAAGGTGAAGCAGCAACACAGTATTGCTGTCATGAAACCCCACCCCCATGGCCACACATTGCCTCAACCAACCACCTGTGCTCAACAGAACAAGTACTAGAAGTTACATGGTTTGGAGTATAAGTCATCATATGTCACTATGTCTAGTTTCTCAAAAAACCGAAATCTTGGGGTGCCTGGATGGTTCAGCCAGCTAAGCATATGCCTTTAGCTCAGGTCAATATCTCGGGGTCCTTGGCCTCCCTGCTCACCATAAGCCAGCTTCTCCCTCTCTCTCCACCTCTTCCCCCTGCTTCTATGCTCGCTCTTTCTCTCTCTCTCTCTCAAATAAGTAAATAAATAAAATCTTTTTTAAAAAAATCTGAAATCTTCATCTATTTATGCTTCAAACCACTTCTGGCTACTGTCCTGCATTTAATTTGGAACAATATCCTATAGTTAATCTAATAAACCACATTTTGTTTCACAAACCTCAAATACAGGAAAGCCTGGGTGGCTCAGTGGGTTAAACCTCTGCCTTCGGCTCAGGTCATGATCTCACGGTCCTGGAATCAAACCCCGCGTCAGGCTCTCTGATCTGCAGGGAGCATGCTTCTCCATCTCTCTCTGCCTGCCTCTCTGCCTACTTGTGATCAGTTTCTGTCAAATAAGTAAATAAAACTTAAAAAAAAAGAAAACAAAAACCTCAAATACAGCGTTTTTTTTTTAAAGATTTTATTTATTTATCTGACAGACAGAGATCACAAGTAGGCAGAGGGGCAGACAGAGAGAGAGGAAGAGAAGCAGGCTTCTCACTGAGTAGAGAACCCGATGCAGGGCTCGATCCCAGGACTCTAAGATCATGACCTGAGCCGAAGGCAGAGGCTGTAACCCCACTGAGCTACCCAGGCGCCCCTACAGCATTATTTTTAAAACACCAAACATGTCTGGGTGGATCCCTTGATTGAGAGCATCCCCTCTTGATTTCAGATCAGGTTATAATCTCAGGGTGGTAGAACTGAGCTCAGGCTTGAGATTCTCTCCTCTCTGCCTCCCCTCCCTGGCTCACATGAGCATGCTGCTTGTGCTTTTTCTCTTTCCCTCTCAAATAAGTAAAATCTTTAAAAATGTATCTTATTTATTTGAGAGGGAGAAAGAAGAGCAAGAGAGCAAGCAAGAGCACAAAAGCAGGGGTAGGAAGCAGCAGACTCCCCGCTGAGCAAGGAGCCTGATCCGGGTCTCAATCCCAGGATGCTGGGATCATGACCCAAGTTGAAGGCAGCTGCTTAACCAACTGAGCAATCCAGGAGCCCCAATGTTTAAAAAAAATTTTTTTAAATAAAAGGCATTTTTCCCTTGTCATGAGAAGGTCATGCTACTCTCTTAGCAACTTTCAATTATGTAATGCAGTATTATTAACTACAGTCACCATGCTGTATAATACACTCTTCATGACTTATTTATATCTAGAAGTTTGTACCTTTCGACCCCCTTTACCCATTTTGCCTACACCCCACCATGCCTTTGGCAATCACCAATTTGTTCTATTTATTGATTAGTTTGGTTTGGGGAATTTTTAAAAATTCAACATATAAGTGACATCATACAGTATTTGTCTTTCTCTGAATTATTTCCCTTAGCAAATGCCCTCAAGATCTATCCATGTTGTTGGAAATGGTAAGATTTCCTTCTTTTTATGGCTGAATAATATTCCTCTGTGTGTGTGTGTGTGTGTGTGTGTATACACACCATAACTTCTTTATCCGTTCATCCATCAATGGAAACTTAGGCTGCTTCTACATCTTGGCTATTGTAAACAATGCTACAATGAACAGAGGCATGCAGACATCTTTTTCTGTTACTATTTTTTGTTTCCTTCAGATAAATACCCAGAAGTGGGATTGCTGGATCAGACAGTAGTTCTCTATTTTTAATTTTAGGAGCAATCTTCACACTATTTTCCGTTATGGTTCCACCAATTTACATTTCTACCAACACTACACAAGGGATCCCTTTTCTCCACATTCTCACCAGGATTTGTTACTGCCTGTCTTTTTGATACCAACCATTCTAACAGGGTGAGGTGATTACCGTGTGGTTTTTTATTTAAATTTCGTTGATGCTTAGCGATACTGGGCAAATCTCCAAGTACCTGTGAGACATCTGTAGGTCTCCTCTGGAAAAATATCTATCTATTCAGGTATCTGCCACCTGGTGGCGGGGGGAGGGGGGTGTCTAGTAACTTGTATGGGTTCTTTGTATCTTTTGAATATTAAACCCTCTGCAAATATTTTCTCCCATTTGGTAGGCTGCCTTTTATTTTTTTTCCTTTTTTATTTTCTTCTGCAGGAAACATAAGTTTCCTTCAGGGTTTTTTTTTTTTTTTTTTTTTAAGATTTTATTTACTTATTTGACAGAGAGAGAGATCACAAGGAGGCCCAGAGGCAGGCAGAGAGAGAGCAGAAAGCAGGCTCCCTGCTGAGCAAAGAGACCGATGCAGGGCTGGATCCCAGGACCCTGAGACCATGACCTGAGTCAAAGACAGAGGCTTAACCCACTGAGCCACCCAGGTACCCTGCCTTTTCATTTTATTGACGGTTTCCTCTGCTGTATGGAAGTTTCTTAGTTTGATTTAGTCCCATTTATTTTTGCTTTTTTCCCTTTGCTTTTGGTGTCAAATCCAAAAAACTCATCATAAAATCCAAAATATCACTGCCAAAATCAAAGTAGGAGGGCTTACCACCTATGTTCTCATCTAAAAATTTATGGATTCAGGTCTTAAGTTCACTTCTTTAATCTGTATTGAGTTAATTTTTATCTATGGTCTAAGACAGAGATCCAGCTTCATTCCTTTATATGTCGCTGTCCAGTTTTCTGGGGCTCAATCCCAGGACCCTAGGATCACAACCTAAGCCAAAGGCAGACATTTACCGACTAAGCCACCCAGGCACCCCAGTTTGTTAATATTTCAACGAGCATTTTTTAATGCATGTTCATCAGGAATATTGGCCTATAATTTTCTTTTCTTGTGGGCCCTTATCTGGTTTTGGTGTCAATAAAAAGCTGGTCTCATAAAATGAGTTTGTTAGAGTTCCCTCCTCTTCTGTTTATTTGGAAGAGGCTGAAGACTGGTATTAATTTTTCTTTAAATGTTTGGTAGAATTCACGAGTGAAGCCATCTGGTCTAGAATGTTGTTTGTTGGGAGGTTTTTAGTTACTGACTCATTCTTCTTACCAGTAATCTGTCTATTCAGGTTTTCTACGTCACGATTCATTCAGTCTTGGTTGATTGTATGGTTCTGGAAATTTATCTATTTCTTTAAGGTTGTCCTATTTGTTGATGTTGAAACAACATTATTTTTTTCTCTTCTCTTCTTAATATACCATTTAAAATACTGTTTTGGAGGCACCTGGGTGGCTCAGTCATTGAGCATCTGCCTTCGGCTCAGGTCATGACTCCGGGGCCCTGGGATACAGCAGCAAACAGGGCTCCCTGCTCAGTGGGAAGCCTGCTTCTCCCTCTCCCTGTAACCCTTCACCCTGTTTGCGCTCTTTCTCTCTCAAATAAATAAAGTATTATAAAATAAATAAAATGAAATAAAATACTGTTTTCTTATGGAGTGTGATTTTCATTTTATTCATTTATACCACCCACCCCACATCACTTACTATCAAAAATGAATGAGAGAAAATAAAATGGAAAATGTCAGTATCAATTTCATATCACTAATACAAAAACGAGACAAAAAGAATGTTTCCTGATTGTATTCAGCTCTTAAAACCAACCTATACTTTTCCTCTTGATCTTTTTTTATTATTATTAAAGGAAAACTTACAGGGTGCCCGAGTGGTATAGTTGGTTAAGCATCTGCCTTCCACTCAGGTCATGATCCCAGGGTCCTGGGATCAAGCCCCACATCAGACTCCCTGCTCAGCGAGGAGCCTGCTTCTCCCCCTCCCTTTGCCCCTCTCACCACTTGTACTCTCCCTCTCTCACTTAATAAATGAAATCTTTAAAAAAATAATAATAAAATTAAAGTTACTACTGAGGTTCATTTGACTATTTCTCAGCTTCAAAAAGGACACCATCTGGAAACTGAGGGAATACTCTCAAAAAATTTAAAACGGAATGGCTAAAACATTAGCAATGAAAGAAGGCTTTAAGAAACAAAACAATCGGGGGGCACCTGGGTGGCTCAGTGGATTGAGCCGCTGCCTTCGGCTCAGGTCATGATCTCGGTGTCCTGGGATCGAGCCCCGCATCGGGCTCTTTGCTCAGCGGGAGCCTGCTTCTCTCTCTCTCTCTGCCTGACTCTCCGCCTACTTGTGATTTCTCTCTCTGTCAAATAAATAAATAAAATCTTTAAAAAAAAAAAAAAGAAACAAAACAATCGGGATGCCTGGGTGGCTCAGTCGGTTAAGTGGCTGCCTTCAGCTCAGGTCATGATTCCATGGTCTGGGGATTGAGTCCCGCATGTGGCTCCCTGCGCAGTGGGGAGTCGGCCTGTCCCCTGCGTCTGCTTGTGCTCTCCCTCATGCTCTCTCTCTCTCTCTGAAAAATTGATTAATAAAATCTTAAAAAAAAAAAAAAAAGAAAAAAGAAACAAAACAATCTAATGGAATATTTAAACACTAGCTGCAAGGGCACCTGGGTGGCTTAGTAGGTTGGGCATCTGTCTGCCTTGGGCTCAGATAATGACTTCAGGGTCCTGGAATCCAGACTCGCATCTGGCTCCCTACTCAGCAGGGAGTCTGTTTCTCCCTCTCCCTCTGTCCCTCCCCCTGCTCTGAACCCATGTACTCTCTTTTTTTTTTTTTTTTTTTTTTTAAAGATTTTATTTATTTATTTGACAGAGAGAAATCACAAATAGATGGAGAGGCAGGCAGAGAGAGAGAGAGGAGGAAGCAGGCTCCCTGCCAAGCAGAGAGCCCGATGCGGGGCTCGATCCCAGGACCGTGAGATCATGACCTGAGCCGAAGGCAGCGGCTTAACCCACTGAGCCACCCAGGCGCCCCGAACCCATGTACTCTCTCTCTCTCTCTCTAATAAACAAATAAAATCTGGGGTGCCTGGGTGGTTCAGTCAGTTGTGCGTCTGGCTAAGTCAGTTGCACATCTGCTTTTGCTCAAGGGGTCATGGTCTCAGGGTCCTGGGATGAAGCCCTATATGGGGCTACCTGCTTAGTAGGGAGTCTGCTCCTTCCTCTCATCTCTGTCCTTCCCCACTGCTTGTGCTCACTCTTGCTCTCTCAATAAAAATAATAAATAAAATAGAATCTTTAACTAAAAAAAAAAATAAATAAATATAAAACCTAGCTGCAAAACACTGTAATTACATGATAAAGAGTTCTGCCTAGTGACCTGCAATGATTTTTTAAAAGGCCCCCAAATTCCTTTACTTCTATTCCTTCTCCTTTATTTCTCCTCTAACTTCCTACTATTCTTTACTTTTTTTTCCTTCTACTGAGAATTGAGGACTATGCTCTTTCCTCTTACCTGAGCTCTCTTTGGCCAATTAAATAAAGCATGGTAATGCTATACTAGTATCTGGACCTAGGTTTAAGAAATTGGTAGTTTTGTTCAACATAATACTAGAAGACCTAGCCTCACTGGTGAGAATGTATGCTGGTGCAGCCACTCTGGAAAACAGCATTCAGGTTCCTCAAAAAGTTGAAAATAGAGCCACCCTACTACCCAGCAATTGTACTACTGGGTATTTACCTCAAAGATACAAATGTAGTGATCTGAAGGGGCACGTGCACCCCAGTGTTTATAGCAGCAATGCCCACAACAGCCAAACTATGTAAACAGCCTAGATGTCCATTGACAGATGAATGGATAAAGAAGATGTGGTATATATATACACAATGGAATACCTCTCAGGCACCAGAAAAATGAACTCTTGCCAACTGCAACAACGTGGATGGAACTAGAGAGTATTATGCTAAGCGAAATAAGTCAATCAGAGAAAGACAATTTTATCATATGATCTCATTCATATTAGAATTTAAGAAACAAGGCAGAGGATCACAGGGGAAAGAGGAAAAAATGAAACAAGAAGGAACTAGAGAGGGAGACAAACCATAAGAGACTCTTAATCACAGGAAACAAACTGAGGGTTGCTGGGGGGCAGGGGATGGATGGAATAACTGGGTGATGGACATCAAGGAGGGCATCTGATGTAACAAACCCCAGTTATTATATAAGACTGAAAGGGGCACCTGAATGGCTCAGTTCGTTAAGTCTCTGCCTTTGGCTCAGGTCATGATCTCCAGGTCCTGGGACTGAGCCCCACATGGAGACCTACACCAGGCTCCTGGGTCAGCTGGGAGTCTGTTTCTCCTCTCCCTCTGAGACTCCTCCCTGCTTCTGTTTTCTCTCTCTCTTTCTCAAATAAATAAATAAATATTAAAAAAAAAAAAAAGACTGACTTCTACCTCTGAAACTAATATACATTTTATGTTAATAAACTGAATTTAAATTTTATAAATTAAAAAAAAAAAAAACTGGTAGTTTCCACCTGTCATTTCTTAAGACACTTGCTTGTGAGATGGTCATTCTAAAAGCCACGTGTAGGTGGTCTGACCAACCTCCACTGACTGCCAGCACCAAAGCCAGATTTCTGAGTGAACAGGCCTTCCTGATTCCAGCCCTAAGATTATGAGTTTCTTCACCTGAGGCCCAGATATCATGGACCTGAGACATCAAGAATCTCTGTCTGTCAAATAAATAAATAAAATCTTAAAAAAAAAAAAAAAAAAAGATATATGAGGGGTAAGGCGGGAGCTGTCATCTATTATCACACGATCCTCCCCTTAGGAACTTCATGTTCCCCCCTTTTTTTTTTTTTTAAAGATTTTATTCATTTATTTGACAGACAGAGATCACAAGTAGGCAGAGAGGCAGGCCAGAGAGAGGAAGGGAAGCAGGCTCCCTGCTGAACAGAGAGCCCGATATGGGGCTCGATCCCAGAACCCGGGGATCATGACCCGAGCCGAAGGCAGAGGCCCTAACCCACTGAGCCACCCAGGCGCCCCTCAATATTATATTTTAAGTTTAGCCAGTGAAAAGATTCTATAAAGGAAAGACATGTGAGAGGTGCCTGGGTGGCTCAGTCAGCTAAGTCCAACTCTTGGTTCTGGCTCAGGTCATAATCTCATGGTCATGAGATGGAGCCCTGCTTCAAATGACATGCTCAGTGAAAAGTCTACTTGGGAGTCTCTCTCCCCTTCTCCCCACCCACGCTCTCTCTTTAAAATAACAAATAAATCTTTTTTTTAAAAAAGACTGAATGAGGGACGCCTGGGTGGCTCAGTTGGTTGTTCAACTGCCTTCGGCTCAGGTCATGATCCCGGAGTCCTGGGAACGAGTCCCACATCAGGCTCCCAGCTCCACGGGGAGTCTGCTTCTCCCTCTGACCTTCTCCTCGCTCATGCTCTCTCTCACTGTCTCTCTCTCAAATAAATAAATAAAATCTTAAAAAAAAAAAAAAAAGACAAAAAAAAATTTTTTTAAAAGCATTAAAAAATTAAAAAATAAAAAAACAAAAATTAATCAAATAAACAATTTTTATAACTTTTGGTGAGAAAATAAATATGTAAAATTCATGAACCCAAGAGAAAAATGGGCAAAATAATTAAACACAGCGGGGCCTGGGTGGCTCAGTGGGTTAAGCCCCTGCCTTCGGCTCAGGTCATGATCTCAGGGTCCTGGGATCGAGCCCCGCCTCGGGCTCTCTGCTCAGCAGGGAGCCTGCTTCCTCCTCTCTCTCTGCCTGCCTCTCTGCCTACTTGTAATCTGTCTGTCAAATAAATAAAAAAAAAATTTTAATAATAATAATAATTATTAAACACAAATTTCATAGCAGCTCAAAAAATCCTTAAAATATGGTGGGGGGGAATGTTCAACCTCATTAGTCATCAAGGTAATGTAATAAATTAAAACCAAAAGAAGATACCATTTCATAGATCACTACTAGTGGGAGAATAAATTGATTCAACCTCTTTCAGAGTCTGGAATCAAAAATTCCTTTACATATCCTTGAAAAACTCTTAACCAATGATGTCCCATGTACATGAATGTTCAGTGTGGAACTGTCCATAATATTTGAAAACTGGACACAACCTAAACATACATTAATAGAATGGATCAGTAACTTGTACTGAATATTTTACAATATGGAAAATTAGCATAATATAGCTATACACATTACCCTGATGAAGCTTACAATGTTAAGAGAAAAAATATATATACAATATGATTCCATTTACTTAAGTACAAATATGTTAAATATTTTTCAGAGATATACATACAGATGGTAAAGCTATAAAGAAAAACGAGGTTGGGGTGCCTGGGTGGCTCAGTCAGATTAAGCATCTGAATCTTGATTTTGGCTCAGGTCATGACCTCAGGGTTGTGAGACTAAGCCCTATGTCAGGAGTTGCGCTCAGAGTGAAGTCTCCTTAAGACTCTCTCCCTCTCCCTCTCCCTCTCCCTCTGTCCCTCCCAGCCCCTCCCCAAAACAGGAAAGAAACAGGGGCACCTGGGTGGCTCAGTGGGTTAAGCCTCTGCCTTCAGCTCAGGTCATGATCTCAGGGTCCTAGGCTCGAGCCCCACATTAGGCTCTCTGCTCAGCAGGGAGCCTGCTTCCCCTCCCCTCTCTCTCTCTGCCTGCCTCTCTGCGTACTTGTGATCTCTGTGTGTCAAATAAATAAATAAAATCTTTAAGAAAAAAAAAAGGAAAGAAACAAAAAGTAAGAAAATAAAATATTCATCTAAGTGTAGCTTGGGGAAAGGAAGAAAAATATGCTACAACAAGACACAGGATTTGCCTAGCTATATGCACAGAAGTTTTATTTTTATTGTTTTTTAAATTATGTATTTCAGTTTTCATCTGATCTTCTGTATACATGCTAAATTTCACACTTCTTTAAGTGGACTGAAAGCAATAACATATGTAAAACTCCTAGGCAGCACCTAGCATAGAGAATGCATTTGATGGTGGAACCCACACCCCATTTTGCTCTGTGATCTCTGTGTTGGTGATGACTAAACCCAAGCTCCAGATTTCTCCTGTCACCTGCAGTTACTTCTCCTCCAGCACCGCTCCAACCTAAGAATCTCAACCATCCTCATGCCCTTACTGCTTCTCCTTATAACCTTTGTTGTTACCTCTAGATTCTGGGAGGGAACTGACATTAGCAGCTAACTGACACAGGAGTTATAATTCCAAACTTTATTCCTGTTACCCTTGCTAATATCTAAATAGTGAGTTCCTGACAACAAGGACAAGCTCTTTTATCTTTCAGGTTCTGTACAATGCCTGATATCAGACATGAGTAACCATCTGCTGAATGATGAATAAATAAATACAAACATTATAAAACTAAGCTATTACCTGAAAATAAGATTAATAAAATCAGGCTGGTGCAGGAGTCCCTGGGTGGCTCAGTCAGCTGGGAATTCACCTCCTGACTTCCCCTCAGGTCATGAAATTGGGGTCCTGGGATCCAGCCCCAGGGAGGTGCTAAGCTCAGCAGGGAGTCTGCTTGAGAGTCTCTCTCTCCCTCCCGTCCTTCACCCCTCCCCCTCTCCTAGAAAAATAAATGAAACTTTTAATAAAAATAAAAACATGCTGGTGCTTATTCATATTCCCCAGGCCCTTTCACAGCACTGGGTTTTTTAACTGATCAATAGTTGACATACAATGTTATATTAATTTCATGTATTCAACACAGTAATTCAACAATTCTAGAGGCCCAACAGAGTTTAAAGAAGAATCTCTTAATTGCTCAGGAACAGCAGAAAGATACCTCCAATGTTGCTTTGAAATCTCTGCCCACAAAAATAGTGGATTTGTGGTCATGGTCTGTATATAATAATCCTCAATCATTAGTAATTCTAAAACTGAATTTTTAAAAATTCTGAATAAAAAATTAAGATCTTTTGGGCACCTGGGTGGCTCAATGGGTTAACGCCTCTGCCTTCGGCTCAGGTCATGATCTCGGGGTCCTGGGATCGAGCCCCACATCAGGCTCTCTGCTCAGCAGGGAGCCTGCTTCCCCTTCTCTCTCTGCCTGCCTCTCTGCCTACTTGTGATCTCTGTCGAATAAATTAATAAATCTTTAAAAAAAATTAAGATCTTTTTTCAAAGTAACATAGATTATTAAAGTTTTCTTTTTTTTTTTAACATTTTATTTATTTATTTGACAGAGAGATATCACAAGTAGGCAGAGGTAGGCAGAGAGAGTGAAAGGGAGCCCGATGCGGGACTCGATCCCAGGACCCCGAGATCATGACCTGAGCCGAAGGCAGAGGCTTAACCCACTGAGCCACCCAGGCACCCCAAGTTTTCATTTATTTTTAAGTAACCTCTTCATCCAATGTGGGGCTCAACTTTATGACCCCAAGATATCAAGTCACATGCAAGCTAGGCGTCCCACATAAATTATTTTCTATTTCAGTTTTAACTATAATAATATTTATAATTATACTTAAAATATACTCTGTATTATGCATGAAAACTGTTATTCCTCCACATAAACAAAATAATCATATTTAATAATATATGCAACATAAGAGCATGCTCTTACATTGGAAAACTGTATTGACATCAACAAGGCAGCCATTTATATTGCCCTTTATATACTACTTCCTCTCTCATGTGGCAGTCAAAAGGCTAAGCGAGATGCTTGCAGCAAAGAAAACAGTTTTGAAAGGTCATGCTACACAGATAGTCAGAATTTCTTTCACAATATCCTCACTGTCTATGGTAGACTATATGGACAATCTGACCACAGTTATTTTCTGAGTAAAAGCAAAAACCATGTTATCAAAGGACCAGAAACAGCAGGCACTCAACAATATGATCTTTATGAACATTTTTTTCTAACTGCATAAACATTCACTACACATAAAGAAAAAGAACCCTGAGGCAAAGACAAGAACTGGAGGAAGAGGAATTAGTAAAGACCGGAAGGCAAGTTTAAACCACTCAGTTTATTCACAGTGTTCATGTAACATGATAAGCGTCTAAAGTATAGGTTTTTTTTTTTTAAGATTTTATTTATTTATTTTAGAGAGAGAGAGAGAAAGAGTACAAAGCGGAAGAGGCAGCAGGCAGAGGGAGAGAGAGAAGCAGGCTCCCTGCTGAGCAAGGAACCCACAGCAGGGCTGAGTCCCAAGACCCTGGGATCATGACCTGAGCCAAAGGCAAACATTTAACCAACCAAGCTACCTAGGCCCCCCATAAAATAAACTTTTTGAAATTAAAACATATCATTTACCAACAAAAAGCATAATTACAGCAATACTGAAGACAAGAATATGATCTACTTCAAAATTTACAAATCTTAATGACAATTACAAGCATGGTGCAAAGCTTCAAAAACCACCGTAAGAGCTATAACCCCATCAACATTTTTTCCCTTAATACTTATTGGTCTACTATTCATCTAACAGACAATATCACGGCGCCTGGGTGGCTCAGTGGGTTAAGCGTCTGCCTTCGGCTCAGGTCCTGGTCTCAGGGTCCTGGGATCAAGTCCCGCATCAGGCTCTCTGCT
Organism: Mustela erminea; assembly: GCF_009829155.1. NCBI lineage: Eukaryota > Metazoa > Chordata > Mammalia > Carnivora > Mustelidae > Mustela > Mustela erminea. Next base: position 96,031,159 of record NC_045614.1, read on the forward strand.
CGGTGGGCAGCCTGTTTTCCCCCTCTCTCTCTCTGCCTGCCTCTCTGCCTACTTGTGATCTCTCTCTCTGTCAAATAAATAAATAAAATCTAAAAAGAAATAAAAATAAAAAAATAAACAGACAATATCTTGGGGCGCCTGGGTGGCTCAGTTGGTTAAGTGACTACCTTCAGCTCAGGTCATGATTCTGGAGTCCCAGGATCAAGACTCGCATCAGGCTCCCTACTCAACAGGGAGTCTGCTTCTCCCTCTGACCCTCACCCATCTCATGTTCTCTCTCTCTCATTCTCTCTCTCTCAAATAAATAAGTAAAATCTTTAATAAATAAATAAACAGACAATATCTTTCCTGAACTGTTACACAATGTGTTAGTCAACAGCAAGATGAAAATTTCCCAACCTCCTTATAAAATTTCTAATCTCATAAGTTAACAAGTATACTCTTTGCTGGGGGGCAGGGGGGTAGTCATTCCAGATCATTTAATCATCTTGTCCTACCCTGGGAAATTATAGTTATTCCTGCCTACTAATCAAAACATAAAGCTTTCTCCAGATCCAAATGAAGGTCCTAGTATATTAGATATCAGAGCCAAGCTACACAGACGCAGTATCCATTCATTTCTCGCAACATACTCTTTTTAAGCCTCCAGAACTTTAATTCTTGTGAGGCTCTCTCACTAGAATTTAACTAGAACACAACTTCCTTTACCAGTTCTGATCCTATAGCAGAGCATGAGGATTTGTGTTACATCTATAACTACTAAAAACAATCTATGATATACACTCTTCTAAGAAAATATGCATAATTAAAACATTCCACTACTCAAAACCAAAAGTAAACTACAAATTGTAACCCTTGTATATTAGTGGTGGTAAGGTAAAATGGTGCAACCACTGTGGGAGAACATGGCAGTTCCTCAAAAATTTCAACACAGACTTACCATATCATCCAAAAATTCCACTACCCAAAAGAATTAAAAGTAGGGGGCACCTGGGTGACTCAATCAGTTACACATGTGACTCCTGATTTCAGCTTGGGTCATGATCTCAAGGTCAGGAGATCAAGCCTGACATCAGGCTCTGGGCTTAGCAGAGAATCTACTTGTCTCTCTTTCCTTCTCCCACTCCCTTTGCCCCTTGTAGCCCACTCGCTCAAATATAAATAAATCTTTAAAAAAATTAAAAAAAAAAAAAAAAAGCAAAAGAGCACCTGGGTGGCTCAGTCATTAAGATCTGCCTTTGGCTCAGGTCATGATCCCAGGGATCAACCCCGCATCAGGCTCCCTGCTCAGTGGGAAGCCTGCTTCTCCCTCTCCCACCACCCCTGCTTGAGTTCCCTCTCTTGCTCTCTCTCACTCTGTCAAATAAGTAAATAAAATCTTGAAAAAAAAATTTTTTTTAAATAAATTTTAAAAAGCATTAAAAGCAGGGACTCACCCAGGTACCTGTACACTCAAGTGCAAGTAATATTACTACCAATAACCAAAGGTCAAAAAAAACAAAATTTGGATAAACAAAATGTGGTATATACATACAATCAACTATTATCCAGCCTTTAAAAAGGATACAGTGACACATGCTACACCATGGATGAACTTTGAGGACATTATGGTATGTGAAATAAACCAGCCTCAAAAAGACGAACACTGTTTGATTCCACTTACATAAGCTACCTATTAGAGGCAAATTCATAGAGACAGAAAGCAGTACAATGGTTAACAGAGATTAGAGTGAGAGAGCAATGGGGAGTTACTATTTACTGTAGAGTTTCAGTTTGGGATGATGAAAAAGTTCTGGAGATGGATAGGAGTGATGGCTACACATTCCTTTTATACTAAAAAATCTGTTTTATTGTGCACCCCCTTCTATTACCAGCACTTTCAGATACTCCAAACATCTGGCCTCACTGTTCATTAGCTACAAGTTACACCACTCAGCTATAGCTTTGTCTTTCACTCCTCCCACATCCTTACCTCTAGATCTACAGCCCCATCACCACTCAAAAGAAAATGCAAAGGCTGAACAATGGTCTACAACTCTACTCAAGCAAGCCTCCTCTACTTTCACAATGTCAGCTTCCACTACCTCCTCCCTCACTGACCCCATTCAGGTCATACTGGCCCTCTTACTGCTCCCAGAATACATCAAGCACAGTCCAGTCTCAGAGCCTTTGTATTTAGGTGACTTCAGCCTGGAACTCTCCCCAACCCCTAATCGAAATATCTACCTGACCTATTTCCTTACTTTCCTTAGATCTGTCAGCTAAAATGTCACCTAATCAGAGAGGTCTTCTCTAACCACCTCCCATGAAATAGTAAATCTATCCTATCAATATCCCCATCAATATCTACTTTTCTCTAATATATTTCCCTAATATACTTTTCTTAATAGTCATCACCACCCAACACAGTATATATTAACTTATTATCTTCCCCATCCTCATGAGAATATCCATTCCATGAGAAAGGGACCTCTGCTTTTGTTCACTGTTGTAACCCTACCAGCTAGCACAGTTCTTGTTATACTAGATATTCAAAAATATATACTGACTCAATCATGGCCTCCAGTCCCTTAATATACTCCCTTTTACCAAGCCTGAATCCTAGAGATAATTCTTTCAACCACCAATGTCAAATTTCTCATTTCCATCCAGACGACTGTGCAAGCTAAATTCACACTGCCTGCCAGGTTATGCTAGCTTATCTTAAACTGGGCCTTTACTGACTGCTCAGCAATCCTTTCTATTCTATCCTACTGATCACATCAAGCTTCTCCACCATCATCTCTGGTCTGGTCAATTCTGGCCAACAGCCAGTTTTCTGACCTTTCTGCTTCCCCTCTATTACTATAACCCATCTTTAATAAAGTGGACAGAGTAATCATTAAAACATGTAATATATCAAGACATTTTTCTGCTTAAAACCTTCCTTAAAAAACTTCCTTGAATCTAGACTCCTTACCACGGCCATAGGGACCAACACGGCCCAGCCCTACCTACTTCTTCAACTTCATCTCATGATACTATGGTCCTCTTCCATTCTGTTCTAGAGTATGCGACTTTTTTCTGATCCTCCAACACAATAAGCTTATTTCCACTTTGAGATTCTTATGTTAGCTTTATTTTCAAGTGACTGAATTTTTGTCTTTCACACCTTATCCTAATGTCACCTTCTCAGAAGTAACCACCCAGAGGTGCCTGGGGGGCTCAGTCAGTTAAGCAACTCCCTTCGGCTCAGGTCATAGTCTCAAGGTCCTGAAATCGAGCCCTACATCAGGATTCCTGCTCAGTGGAGTCTGCTTTTCCTTCTCCCTCTGTCCCTTACCCCACTTATGCTCTAATAAATAAAATCTTTAAAGAAAGAAAGAAAGCGGGTGTCTGGATGCCTCAGTCAGTTAAGTGTCTACCTTTGGATCAGGTCATGATCCCAGTGTCCCCTGACTGAGCCCCAAAATGGGCTCCCTGCTCAGCAGGAAGCCTGCTCTCCCTCTCCTTCTCCCTCTGCCTGCCACTCCCCCTGCTTGTGCACACACACTCTCTCTCTCTCTCTGTCAAATAAATAAATAAAATCTTCAAAAATAATTAACTAATTAATTAATTAAAAAAAGTAATCACCCAGTCACTCTACCAAGAAGCTTGTTTTAAAATTCTCTTCACTATCACATTATAATTTGGTATTTTTCTGGTTCATTATTAATAATTGGCTCCATGAGAACAGATCTTACCTATACAAATACCTGGCACAAAGCACATGTTTAACAAATATTCCGTGAATTTGATGATTACAAAATTTTCCCTAAATATTTTCTTCTCCCAGGATCCCAACACCACTGCTAATTAACTATATGTCTAGCACATAACCTCAATCCTTACCTTATTAAAAAAGTAAGGTAAGGAATTACACAGTTTTCTTCCTCTTTCCTAAAAATTCCCTGATTTATTTTCTTCTATTTCTCTGGTTTCTAAGCAAAAATGTTGCTACTTTTCCGTAAGAATTACGTCCTTTACCCACGTCCTTGATCTCAAACCTATCTATCTCCTCCTGGCAATTAATCACTCTAATATTTAAACTACCAATGGATCACTCCCCTTTACCAAAAATATACTATGTGTTAATGCAAAAATATCTATGTGGCTAAGTCCCCACAACTGTACAAACTTCTTGAAAAACATTCTACTTTATTCTTTATGCTGTGTAGTTTGTAAAACCATTTACTTAACCTCTTACAATTCATCCTGGTCTACTTAATTTATTCTCTCAGTTATCAATAACCTTTTCTTTTTAAGAGACAGAAAGTGGAGAAGGGCAGAGAGGGAGGGAGAGAGAATCTTAAGCAGGTTCCACACGTAACACAGAGCCCAAAGAGGGGCTCAATCTCGCAACCCTGAGATCATGACATGAGCTGAAATTTAAAAGTTGTTCACGGGCTCCTGGGTGGTTCAGCTGGTTAAGCAACTGCCTCCGGATCAAGTCATGATCCTGGAGCGGCCGGATCGAGTCCCGCATCGGGCTCCCTGCCCTGCAGGGAGTCCGCTTCTCCTGCTGACCTCTCTCCTCTCATGCTCTCTCTCTCAAACAAATAAATAAAATCTTAAAAAAAAAAAAAAAAAAAAAAAAAGTTGGTCACTCAACTGACTAAGCCACCTAGGTGCCCCTCAATAATTTCTTAATAGTTAAATTCAGTTATGCTTTCCAGGGTATTAAAATTCTTAATCTTTCTACAGCATCTCATCCCTCTAAAGAGCCACTCCCTGAAATTTTTTACTATGCTTCAAAGAAAGAAACTGCGTTAATTCTGGTCTCCTTAATACTTTTCTTATTTTTGCTTTATTGATTCTTTCTAACAACATCCACTCATTTACTAAAGGCATTTCCTAAAGTCCAGCACTTAACATTTTTCTTTCGGCTAGCGCCCTGGAAATGTTACCTACTTTCACAACTGATACTTTATGTGTGGATTACTCCAAAATCTATTATATCCAGGTCCTAAAGTAACTTTTTCTAATTTCCAGTCTCATATTCCCACAATTAAGGAGATATTCTAACACTTCCACCTATAATTTAATAAATGTTGTCTAACAAATGCATCATATTACAGTCCAACCCACTAGATCATTAGTACCAGTCTTTCCTCATAGTTTCCTTACTTTTTCTGTTCATAGTATCATCATACTTCAATCTACCAGACCTCAAAATACTGGATTCGTCTGTATGACTCCTTTCTTCCATATTCTCTGCCAAATCTATTTCTCAAATCTCCGTTGTCAAATTAACTCAAGCAGGTAGTCATTATTTCACTTCTGCAGCCCTGATCACAGCTGTAATTAACCAATTCATTTCATAAATATTTGTTAAGCACTTAACTTGCCTGCAAGACTAGAAGCCCAGTATACTGGCAAAATAAACCCAGGCAGGTAATGTCTGTCCCTGTTAACTATACTTATCATCCATGTATTAATCACTGGATAAGCCATGTAATTTGTCATCTAAACCAAAAGACTTAAAAACAAAAGAGGAAGAAAACAGCTGGACATCCAGAGATGCAAGAGTGGTTCAATATTTGCAAATCAATCAATGTGATGTACCACATTAACAAAAAGAAGGATAAAAATCATATGATTATTTCAAGAGACACAGAAAAAGCATTTGACAAAATGCCACATCTGTTCCTGGTAAAAACTCTCAACAATGCAAATTTAGAGGAAACACATCTCAACATAATAAAAACCACATATGACAAACTCAAAGCTAACATCATACTAAATGGTGAAAAGCTGCAAGTTTTTCTTCTAAGATCAGGAATAAAATAAGGATGTCCACCAATGAGACAAAAATAAATAAAAGGCATCCAAATTGGTAGGAAAAAGTAAAACTGGCTCTATTTGCAAATGACAAGGTACAATATATAGAAAATTAAAAAAAAAAAAACCCTAATATTCCACCAAAAAAAAAATTAGAAATAAAAATTTAATTGAGTAAATATGAGGGCACAAAACTACTATACAGAAATCTCTTGCATTTCTATATGCAATAATGAACTAACAAAGAGATATTAAGAAAACAATCCTATTTACAAGTGCATAAAAGAATAAAATACCTAGAAATAAATTTATGAAAGACCTATAATCTGAAAACTATAAGACACTGATGAAAGAAACTAAAGACAGGATATGTGGGTGGCTCAATCAGTTAAGCATCCAACTCTTGATCTCAGCTCGGGTCTTGATCTCAGGGGCATGAGTTCAAGCCCTGCACTGGAATCCATGCTCCACTTTTAAAAAAGTAAAAAAAAGGGGCGCCTGGGTGGTTCAGTGGGTTAAGCCGCTGCCTTCGGCTCAGGTCATGATCTCAGGGTCCTGGGATTGAGCCCCGCATCGGGCTCTCTGCTCTGCAGGGAGCCTGCTTCCCTCTCTCTCTCTCTCTCTCTGCCTGCCTCTCTGCCTACTTGTGATCTCTGTCTGTCAAATAAATAAATAAAATCTTAAAAAAAAAAAGAAAAGGAAGAAAAAAAAAGCCTTTAAAAATAAAGAAAGAAATTGGGACGCCTGGGTGACTCAGTTGGTTAAGCAGGTCATGATCCCAGCGTCCTGGGATCGAGTCCCACATCGGGCTCCTTGCTCCGCAGGGAGCCTGCTTCTCCCTCTGACTCTGCCTTCCACTCTTTCTGCCTGTGCTCGCTCTCGCTCGCTCTCTGACAAATAAATAAATAAAATCTTTAAAAAAAAAAAAAAAAGAAAGAAATTGAAGACAACAAAAATAAATGGAAAGATATACCATGTTTACAGACTGGAAGAATGAACACTGTTAAAATGTCCATACTACCCATAGCAATCTACAGATTCAACGCAAGCCCTATCAAAATACCAACAGTATTTTTCACAGAACTAGAATTAGAACAAATAATCCTAACATTAGTATGGAACTACAAAAGACCCCAAACAACCAAAGCAACCTTGAGAAAAAACAAAAACTGAAGTATCACAATTCAAGATTCCAAATTATACTACAAAGCTATAGAAATTAAAACAGGATGGTACTGGCACAAAAGTAAGACACACAGATCAATGAACAGAATAAAAAGCCAAGTAATAAATTCATACTTATATAGTTAATCTATAACAAAGGAGGCAATAAACAATGGGGAAAGGACAATAAATGGTGCTGGGAAACCGCACAGACACATGCAAAAATATTAAACTGGGCCACTTTCCCATACATTACACAAAAATAAACTCAAAATGGATTAAAGACCTAAATGTGAGACCTGAAACCACAGAACCCCCAGAAGAAAACATAGGCAGTAAATACTTAGATATCAACCTCAGCAGTATTTTTCTGGATTTGTCTTACCAAGCAAGGGAAACCAAAGCAGGAAAAAGAGGGGGGAGGGAAGTTGGCAGTATGCCAAAATAAAAAGCTTCTGCACAGCAAAGGAAACCATCAACAAAATGAGAAGGCAACTTACTATATGAGAGAAGGTATTTACAAACTATATATGTGATTAAGTAGTTAATATTCAAAATACATCAAGAATTTATACAAGTCAACACCAAGAAAACAATCTGATTTTTAAAATGGGCAGAAGCACTGAACAGACATTATTCCAAAGAAGACAGACACACAGCAACAGACACATGAAAAGATACTCAACATCACTGATCAGGGAAATGCAAATCAAAACCACAGTATCACTTCACACCAGTCAGAATAGCTAGTATCAAAAAGATAACAAGAATATCAAACATTGGTAAGGGTGTTGAAAAGAGGGAATCCTGGGGCACTGTCAGTAGGAATGTAAATTGGTGCAGCCACTTTGGAAAACAGCATGGAGGTCCCTCAAAAAATTAAAAATAGGGGCGCCTGGGTGGCTCAGTGGGTTAAGCCGCTGCCTTCGGCTCAGGTCATGATCTCAGGGTCCTGGGATCAAGCCCCACATTGGGCTCTCTGCTCAGCGGGGAGCCTGCTTCCTCCTCTCTCTCTCTGCTTGCCTCTCTGCCTACTTGTGATCTCTCTCTGTCAAATAAATAAATAAAATCTTAAAAAAAAAAAAATTAAAAACAGAAATACCAGGGTGCCTGGGTGGCTTAGTTGGTTAAGCAGCTGCTTTCAGCTCAGGGTCATGATCCCAGGGTCCTGGGATGGAGCCCTAGGTTGGGCTCCCTGCTCAGCAAGGAATCTGCTTTCCATCTCACTCTGCCCCTCACCCTGCTGTCCTCACTCTCTCTCAAATAAATAAAATCCTTAAAAAATAATAATAATAAAAATAAATGAAAATTTAAAAAGAAATGCCATATAATCAGGTAATTTCACTTCTGAATATTTACCAAAAGAAAACAAAAACTCGGGGCGCCTGGGTGGCTCAGTGGGTTAAAGCCTCTACCTTCGGCTCAGGTCATGATCTCAAGTTCCTGGGATCGAGCCCTGTGGAGGGGGTGGAGGGGTGTCTCTGCTCCGCAGGGAGCCTGCTTCTTCCTCTCTCTCTGCCTGCCTCTCTGCCTACTTGTGATTTCTGTCAAATAAATAATAATCTTAAAAAAAAAAAAAAAAGAAAACAAGAACTCTACTTCAAAAAGATATATGTACCCCTATGTTTATGGCGGCATTATTTACAGTAGCCAAGATATGGAAGCAGCCTAAGTGTCCAATGACAGATGAATGGATAAAGATGTGATATATATAAAATGCAATTATTACTCAGCATAAAAAAGGTGAAATCTTGCCATCTATGACCACATGGGTGGACCTACAGGGTATTATTCTAAGTGATATAAGTCAAAAACAAGTACCTTATGATTTTACTTATATGTGGAATCTAAAAGCAAGCAAACAAAGAAACAGATCCCTAAATATAGAAGAAACTGGGGATGGCTAGAAGGGAGGGTGGTGGCAGGGTACATGCAACTCTTAATTTTGGGATTGTGAGTTCAAGCCCCATGATGGGGACAGAGATTACTTTAAAAAATAAAAATAGGGGGGCGCCTGGGTGGCTCAGTGGGTTAAGCCGCTGCCTTCGGCTCAGGTCATGATCTCAGGGTCCTGGGATCGAGTCCCACATCGGGCTCTCTGCTCAGCAGGGAGCCTGCTTCCTCCTCTCTCTCTGCCTGCCTCTCTGCCTACTTGTGTTCTCTGTCAAATAAATAAATAAAATCTTTAAAAAAAAAAAAATTAAAAAATAAAATAAAATAAAAATAAAAATAGGGGCGCCTCAGTTGTTAAGTGTCTGCCTTTGGCTCAGGTCATAATTCCAGGGTCCTGGGATCGAGCCCCACATTGGGCTCCCTGCTCAGCGGGAAGCCTACTTCTCCCTCTCCCACTCTCTCTGCTTGTGTTCCCTCTCTTGCTGTGTCTCTCTCTGTCAAATAAATAAAAATCTTTTAAAAATAATAATAAATAAAAATAGTAAAGAACAATAAAAAATTTAAAAGGATAAAAACTGGAATGCGTGGGTGACTCAGTCGGTTAAGCATCTGCCTTCAGCTGGGGTCATGATCCCATGATCCTGGGATCAAGTCCCACATCAACTCCCTGCTCTGTGGGGAAACTGCTTCTCCCTCTGCCCGCTGCTCCCCCACCTGTGCACTCATTCTCTCACGCTCGCTCGCGCTCTCTCTCTCTGACAAATAAATAAATAAAATTTGTAAAAAAAAAAAAAAAAAAAAAAAAAAAGATAGGAACTAAGCCACAGGAATAAAAAAAGTATAACACACAAAACGTGGGTGAATACAGAATGGTATTTGTCAATTATATCTCAAGCTAGGGGAAAAAATTTGGCATTAATTGATCCACAAGAGTCTTAAACCACAAGAGTCTTAAAAGGATACATGATCACATTAACTAGAACTCAAGTACTTAGGAAAATGATTGCTGCATCCTAAGCACATTCTACCTATTGATTTAATAAATGAATTAGAGATGAAATATTCACTTTATCACCTCCTCTTCACTCTTTATTTTCTACTGCACACTTATTTTCAGCCACAAACACTGTCTTGAAAGCGGTTAACCATAACCTCCTAACTACCAACTCCAAAAAAGCTCCAAAAAGCTTCAGTTTTCAATTAACCTCTCTCAACAGCTTTCAACAATACTGTCCCCTCCTCTCTCCTTCATGAAGCTGTTAACAATGGGGTAAACATAATCCTAATTATCAGACTATTATAGAAGGCGGCCTAGGATTTCTACCTCTCAAACACACGATTTAGTTAATCTCCACACGATTAACTAAAAGATTAGAATCTAGGGGTGCCTAGCCAGCTCAGTCAGAAAAGCATTAACTATTCATCTCAGGGTCATGAGTTCAAACCCCATGTTGGGGGGTAAAGATTACCTAAAAATAAAATCTTTTTAAAAAAAATTAGAATCTAACCAATATTCACATTTTCCTTCTATTTTTCAACTTCCGGAAAACTGGCAACTAATTAAAGATACAAATTGGACACTTACCTCAAAATGACAGCCCCCATTTCAGTCTTATTTTACCAGAAGATGGCATTATTTTTTTAAACTGAAGTTTTCATGAAGACTTTCAAATTAGAAGACACACTACAAAAAAGGGTGAAGATAAAAGGTATTAACACTAAATGAGCTAAATTAAAAATAAAGTTGTTACTTGTATGACATGATAGCTTATAACTATATTTTTAAATATGGGGAAAAATATAAAAAACATATGAACTACAATAATAAAATTGTAGAGCATTAGAGCGAGAAGGGACCTACAGCAGACATCCTATTCAACTATCTAAATCCTCTCATTTAGGTCACCTTTTTGAAACCTCTTTTCTGTAACATGCTCTTTCTTTCTACTTCTCAACCTATTCCTCTATCTACATCATAAGCTACTATTGATAGCTTATTTCACTTTCCCCCTTTCCTTCTTTAATATAATATTTAAAGCACACACAATATACAGAAAGATGTATGCAAGCAAAGAAGATGAATGCTATAAATCACCATCCCAAAGAAGAACACCAATACCATTACGTCTACCTACATGCTCTTCTCATCCCAACCTTTATCCTAAATAATTATTCCATTACTGTTTAAAACAGAACTTTGTCACATATGTATATATCCCTAAATAATGGTTTGTTTAGGTTTGTATTCCTGGCTCCCTTTTTCAGCTTGATAAATTCATATGCTGACAGTCTTCAGAGATGTGAATTTTGTCGCTGAAATATTTTTCTAAGCTTTATTCATGTTACTTTTTAATTGCTCTGCAGTGTTTCATTATGTAAATATGCCAAAATGTATTTATCCATTCTGTTTTCAGGCATTTGGATGGTTTGAAGTTTTATGCTATTATCAACATTATTATACAACTTTCCAGGTGCACATGAACAAGAATTTCTTTAGGGTATGCTTTAAACCTAGAAGTGGAATTGGTGGGTTATAGGACATGCAAATTCCCAACTTTACCAAAAATGCCAAACTGTCTTCCAACTGTACCACTCTACCAAGTCACCAGCAGTATGTAAACTGATGACACAATCCTCTCCACTACCTACCTGGTAAAGTCAGATTTCTTAATTTGTGGCAATACAGAAAATATACTATGATTTCAGTCTGTATTACTTAATAAGGTTGAGGACCTTTTCACACAGTTATTAATTATCTATGTTCCTTCTTGAATTCCTTTGTTCACAGTTTTGGCCCTTTATATTGGGTTGTGTTTTTCTTACCTGACTTTATGTATCAGGACCAGGACTGATTACATAATCTGGAGGCCCACTGCAAAATTAAAAAGCAGGGCCAAAACTGAGTGGCTCAGTCAGTTAAGCCTCTGACTTTGGGGATCAAGCCCCATGTCAGGCTCAGGCTCTGTGCTGGGTGGGGATTCTGCTTGTACCTCCCCTCTCTCACTGCCTCTCCCCCAACTCATGGTCATGTACACTCTCTCTCAAATGAATAAATAGAATCTTTTAAAAAAGCGGCAGGGCCATTATTCAAAAATTAAAAATTTTAAGACAGTGATAGTTTAACAATAAAATAAGTACAGGGCAGGGGGCTGCCTAGGTGGCTCAGTGGGTTAAGCCTCTGCCTTCCGCTCAGGTCATGATCTCAGGATCCTGGGATCAAGCCCCACATCGGGCTCTCTGCTCAGCAGGAAGCCTGCTTCTCCCTCTCCTTCTCCCTCTCCTGATGACTGTGTTCCCTCTCTCACTGTCTCTCTGTTCAGCAGGGAGCCTGCCTCTCTGGCTACTTGTGATCTCTGTCTGTCAAATAAATAAATAAATAAAATCTTAAAAAAAAAAAAAAAGTATGGGGCCCTGTGGGACTTCACAGGTTATACATCCATGAAGGCAGCCTGATTAGAACACTAATTCTCTAGTATATATAATTATTTTTCCCAATTTGCAATAATATTTTTCCAAGTTTGTTTATCATTTCATTTTCTTGACGTGTCGCTTGAACTCATGACCTTGAGATCAAGGCCTTAGTTGATTGAGATCAAGATTGGGACATTTAGGGCGCCGGGGTGGCTCAGTGGGTTAAGCCTCTGCCTTCGGCTCAGGTTGTGGTCTCAGGGTCCTGGGATTGAGCCCCACATCGGGCTCTCTGCTCAGAGGGGAGCCTGCTTTCCACCCCACCCCCCCGCCCTGCCTGCCTCTCTGCCTCCTTGTGATCTCTCTCTGTCAAATAAGTAAATAAAATCTTAAAAAAAAAAAAAAAAAAGATTGGGACATTTAACCAACTGAGTCACACAGATGCCCCTATGGTGTCTTTGAATGAATTAACTTTAAAACTACTAATTTTTTTTTTTAGTGGACCCTTCTGTCTCGTTGAAAAAATCCTATAGTCTTCACAAAGTTTTAGGCTTTGCTTTCTCATTTGAGTCCTAAATCATGGGTGTTTCCCAATGATCAGTTGGGATCTCTTCTCAGCCATAATGTCCCATTCCTCACTAATAAAATCTTAAGGGACATTACGTCCTCTACTGATAGCAGCATCCTAATCACATCATTTAATTCACTTCTAGGCAAGCCCACTCAAATCGGACTAGAGCTTGTGCTACACACCAAGTCTGGAATTATATATATCTTTTTTTTTTAAGATTTTATTTAGGGGTGCCTAGGTGGCTCAGTCATTAAGTGTCTGCTTCAGCTCGGGTCAGGATCCCAGGGTACTGGGATCGAGCCCTACATCGGCTCCCTGCTCAGTGGGAAGCCTGCTTCTCCCTCTCCCGCTTCTCCTGCTTGTATTTCCTTTATCACACCTGTCTCCAGGGGCACCTGGGTGGATCAGCTGGTTAAGCAACTGCCTTCGGCTTAGGTCGTGGTTCTGGAGTCCCAGGATTGATTCCTACATCGGGTTCCCAGCTCCAAAGAGAGTCTGCTTCTCCTTCTGATCTTCTCCCCTCTCATGTTCTCTCTCACTCAAATAAATAAAGAAAATCTTTTTAAAAAATAAATAAATAAAAAATAAAGATGTACAAAAAGGGAGAAAAGACTTAAAAATCTTCAAGTTTCATAAAATTAGGAGGAATTAAAAGAGCGGAACTGTTGATATAAGGTTGAAAATCTTTTTCATTTTGTATCTTCAAAATAAAATTCTGTTAGGAAACCAGTAATTCAATTACAGTCTTGGTTTCTTTGGGTAGTAAAGTCAATAATACTGTTTTCAAAATGAGAAGAATGTTGGGGCACCTGGGTGGCTCAGTGGGTTAAAGCCTCCACCTTTGGCTCAGGTCATGATCCCAGGGTTCTGGGATCGAGCCCCACATTGGGCTCTCTACTTTGTGGGGAGCCTGCTTCCTCCTCTTTCTCTGTCTGCCTACTTGTGCTCTGTCAAATAAATAAATAAATAAATCTTTAAAAATAAAATAAAATAAAATGAGAAGAATGTTATAAAATAGACTTTAGATGATGCTAAAATATATCAAACTGCTCACTTTCTCAAAAGGGAATCAGTCAACTCAAAAATAACGGCAATTTGCTGCTGCAGGATGTTGACCGGGAGGCAATGCATGCAGTGGGGGCAGGGATATAAGAGAATTCTCTGAACCTCCTACTCAATTTTACTGTGAACCTAAAACTGACAAAAAATGATGTCTGTGAGGTAGTCTGCTTCTCCCTTTGCCCTTCCCCCTGCTTGTGCACACTCTCAAATAAATAAAATCTTTAAATAAAAAAATTTACTCTTAAAATTCCTACTAAAGCTTTGGGTAAGAACAATGTTATTAATAACCTTACACATGAAGATCCATTCTCACTGCTTTATTGTGAAAAGAAAGGAAAAAATTCTGGACAAACAAACACCCATTAAACTTTAAAAAGATGCAGGAGAAGATTTCAAAAGCTTATCCAAGCACTGATAATGGCATATAAACAAACAAAATCCCCTACACAGAGTCTATCTCTAGTCCTTGTATCTCTAGTCCTTGTTCACATAAAAGTACTTTCCTACAAAAACAAAACAAATACTATGCCTCAATCTTGCAAGTTATATTATAATTTTAGAGCTGGCTAAACTATTCTATTTAAGTAACAATGATTTCAACCTCCCAACCTCCACCCACAAATAAGTAAGCAAAAGCGGGTGAACTCAAAAATCATTTCGAGGTGTAAGTATCTCTCTCTCCTCTTTATCCCTTTCTACTGAATTCAAAGTACTCCTTGCATACTACCACAAAATCCTACATGTACATCAAAGGATAAAGTAATTTAATTTCTACATTTTAACTTTTTTTACAAAAGGCAATTAGAAGAGTCAAAAATATTCTTTAATACATAGTACCCAAGAACGAACCAGATTAAGGTTGCTAGTGTAAAAGCGTTTGTCTGTCTTTCTTTTTGTTTAACAAATGGAGATTAAATATTCTGGGGTTTTTTAAATAAAGTTTTTCGGGGCACGTGGTGACTCAGCAATTAAGCGTCTGCCTCTGGCTTGGGTCGAACCCTGTCCTGGGCTCCCGGATCAGTGGGGAGCCTGCTTCTCCCTCTCCCACTCTCCCTGTTTGTGTTCCCTGTCTTGCTGTATCTCTCTGTCAAATAAATAAATAAAATCTTTTTTTAAAATAAAAAAATAACATAAAATAAAGTTTAAAAAAAACCAGTATAGCCAACAAGCATAGGGGGAAAATGGACACTCTCATTATAAAAATAAAAATTAAAACCACAGTAAGATACCACTTTGTATCTACCAAAATGGGTAAAATTTAAAGAAACTAAGAATATCCAGGCTTGCTGAGAATGTAAGCAATGAAAATTAACATACCTTCTGACATAGGAATTGCACCACAGACATACATCCAAAAGAACTATGTACATTTCACCAAAACATATTTACTAGAATGATAAATAAATAAAATAAAATAAAATAAATCTACACTGATACACCACTTTCCACATAGCAGGTATTTTTTGTCTGTTTGTTTAAGACTTTATTTATTTATTTGACAGAGAGAGATCACAAGTAGGCAGGCAGGCAGAGAGAGGGGGACACGGGCTCCCCACCGAGCAGAGAGCCTGAGGTGGGGGCTCCATCCCAGGACCCTGACCATGACCTGAGCTGAAGGCAGAGGCTCAACCCACTGAGCCACCCAGGTGCCCCTCCACATAGCAGTTTATCAAAAATCCCTGGGGGCGCCTGGGTGGCTCAGTGGGTTAAAGCCTCTGCCTTCGGCTCAGGTCATGATCCCAGGGTCCTGGGATCGAGCCCCACATCAGGCTCTCTGCTCAGCAGGGAGCCTGCTTCTCCGTCTCTCTCTGCCTGCCTCTCTCCCTACTTGTGATCTCTGTCAAATAAATAAATAACATTAAAAAAAAAAATCCCTGTTTGCCAAGCAAAGCACTTTCTAAAGATTTATTTGAGAGAGAGAGAGAGAGAGAGCTCTCTTGAGCACCTGTTGGGGGGAGTGCAGAGGGGCAAGAACAAAGAATTTCAAGCAGACTGCACTCTGAGCATTAGAGCCAGACAGGGGGCTCGATCTGAGGACCCTGAGATCACCACCTGAGCCGAAAACAAGAGTCCAATGCTCAACCAACTGCACCACCCAGGCACTCTTACAAGGTACTTTCTTGGCAAAGCTGTGAAGAAATGCCTATTATGAGGGCACCCGGGTGGCTCAGTTGGTTAAGCGTCTGCCTTTGGCTCAGGTCTTGGTTGTGCTCATTCTCTCTCTCAAATAAATAAATAAAATCTTAAAAAAAAAAAAAAAAAGATGGGTGCCTCGATGGCTCAGTTGGTTAAGCGTCTACCTTTGGCTCACATCATGATCCCAAGATCCTGGGATCAAGCCCTATATCAAATCCCCTTGCTCAGCGGAGAGACTGCTTCTCCCTCTCCCTCTGCCCCTGCTGGCTCTCTCTCATGCACACTCTAATAAATAAATGAAATATTTTTTTTTAAAAAAAGCCTACTAGCCACAGTAACAACAACAAAATGGTAATTACGTGAATTATGTGAAATGTAGTAACTAGCCTTCTGCGGTAAATATTTTGCAATATATACATATGTCAAATGATCACATTGTACACCTTAAACTTACACAATGTTGTATGTCAATTTAATCTGAATAAAGCTTGCAAGGGAGAAATACACATTACCCCTTATAATCAACGGGAGAATCTGGGTCCAAACATAAGGGCATTTTGGCAATACCTATCAAAATTACAAAGATATATGGCCTTTGATTAGTAATACCACATCTGAATTTATTCCATAATTTCATACTTGCTTATGGGCAAAATGACACGTAGAAGGTAATTCATGACAACACTGTTATAATAATCAACAGGGCGCCAGCGACCAACTGGATTTCAGGTCAGGTCATGATCTGGTCGTGCAATGGAGCATGGCATTGGGCTCCACACTCAGAGCGGAGTCTGTTTGTCCCTCTTGCTCTGTTCCTTGCCACCCCCTCCATTCTTGCTTGCATTCTCTTTCTCTCTCTCAAATAAAGAAGAAGATGGAATCCTTAAAAAAAAATTTCTTTAAAAACTAGAAACCAGAGGCGCCTGGGTGGTTGGCTCAGTAGGTTAAAGCCTCTGCCTTCGGCTTAGGTCGTGATCCCAGGGTCCTGGGATGGAGCCCTGCTTTGGGCTCTCTGCTCAGCAGGGAGTCTGCTTTCTCCTCTCTCTCTGCCTGCCTCTCTGCCTACTTGCGATCTCTCTCTGTCAAATAAATAAAATCTTAAAAAAATAAAAACCTAGAAACCACCCAAATGACTACCAAGAGAGAACTAGTTAAATAAAGTATCCAAAAGGAAACCATACAACTTAAAAAAAATTATACATACTCTCCGGGAAGATTTTGTGAAGATTTCCATTGTTAAGAAACACAATATGTAAAGGGAACAGTGGGAAGACCAATGTGTAGAACAACAGGTATAAAATGGGGGCTTTGGTGGGTTTTAGAGGGTAGAGATAGAAATAAGAATCTGCGTTTTTAGTTGCCTTTATTTACATAAAGAAACCCTAGAAGGATACATAAATAAAAAGTTTCCTGCGTGGGGTAAGTGTGCTAGAGGAATGGGGTAAACAGAAACAGGATTGACCTAGGGCTAGGGGTGGGAAGGTTTACATTGTTTAACTTTTTTAAATTCTTTTTTTTAATTTTTGTTTTGTTTTGTTTTGTTTTCTTATTTCAGAGACAGAGAGAGAACAAGTGGGGAGGAGAGGCAGAGGAAGAAGCAGACTTCCCACTGAGCAAGGAGCCCAATGTGGGGCTCAATTCCAGGACCCTGAGATCATGACCTGAGCCAAAGGCAGATACTTAACTGACGGAGCCACCCAGGCACCCTTAACTTTTTATGTTTAAAAAGTTTTTAATCCGAGGGCACCTGGCTCAGATGGTTAAGCATCTGCCTTCAGCTCAGGTGGTGATCTCCAGTTCCTAGCACTGAGCCCCACCCACGTCGGGCTCCCAGCGCAGGAGGGAGTCTGCTTCTCCCTCTCCCTATGCCTCTCCTTCTGCTTGTGCTCTCTTTCTCAAATTAATAAATAAAATCTTTAAAAAAAAGTGTTTAATCCCAATTTAGGAATTGCTACTAAATATGTCAGTAAACTAATAAACCAAAATGGGGTCCTAATATTATCAACATACACACATGATGACAGGAACTATCCTTTTACCATCTCTGGAACTGAGACCCCAGCATTGTCCAGCTATCTTACTGAAATCTTTAGGATGACTAGGTCCATCTGGCTTAAGTCATCAGCCCAAGATCCCTTAACCCTAGTATTCTGAAGATATTTTCTCTGTAATTCCATTTTACTTCTCTTAGGTTTAAGGTCAACCTCTGCACACACACATACATATGTAAGTACATGTGTATACATGTATGTAGGTATATATACATATGTATGTATGTATGTGTATTATATACACACACACAAACACACACATATCTCGAGTCTCTTTAGAACAAAAGCCTCACCTAAGGGTTCTCACTCACCTATTGAGTCCAAAGGTTAGTCTTTCCTACTAACCAGGAATTCACCCCAACAAATAAGTCACAGTCTAATAAATGAGGAAACCTACAAAATGAAACCATCCAGGGGTGCCTGGGTGGCTCAGTGGGTTAAAGCCTCTGCCTTCAGCTCAGGTCATGATCCCAGGGTCCTGGGATGGAGCCTCTCACATCGGGCTCTCTGCTCGGCAGGGAGCCTGCTTGGTCCTCTCTCTTAGCCTGCCTCCCTGCCTACTTGTGATCTGTCAAATAAATAAATTAAATCTTTAAAAAAAAAAAAGAAAGAAAGAAAGAAAGAAAAGAAACCATCCAGAATTTGCCAACCAATGAGATCTCCTCCTTAAACAATGAGATATCCCCTATCATGAATTATCCTCCTTAATGAATTCTATCATCCACCACTTACCTAAAATGCAAAACACTATGGTATCTATTAAGTTGCTGCTCATTCCAGCACCCTGTCCATCAGGCTAACTCCTATGCACCTGTACCAATTCAGGTGACATTTTCTCTAGAGCCCTTTCCTAATTCCCAAAGGCTCACTTGCATAGGATCCTGCTGTAACCTGCGACAGTATATTATTAGCTTTAAATCATTACATAACAAATATTAGTTTGCTTATCTTCCCTACTGGACTGTGAATCCCTCAGGACAAAGAGAGAGTCATATTCATACTTATAATCCAAATACTTAGCAAAGTGCCTTTACAAATGGCAGGTAATCAAAAGGCTCACTGAAAGAATTAAAGAAAATACACATGTAGGCAAACTATGAGCATGGTTGAAATCCCACTTAATATTCTCTTAGCCCCAAAGACATTTTACTTCATTCACTCCCTGCTTTGAAGGAAAAAACAACTCCAGTAACACTCTTCCTTACAGAAATATCTTATATTAACATGAAACAATTAAAAATATCTCAATACTTCATGAATGTTGCAGAAAATTATTTCAAAAGTGTATCTATTAAAAGTTAATTAAAACAAAATTGATGGAGTGCTAAATTTTATGACTTTTACTTTTTTGTTTTTAAGAAATTATGAGTTATAATGACAACAAAAAATAAGAATATACAGCATCTTCTTTTCTTTTTTTTTTTTTTTAAGATTTTATTTATTTATTTGACAGACGGAGATCACAAGCAGGCAGAGAAGCAGGCAGAGAGAGGAGGAAGCAGGCTCCCCGCCGAGCAAAGAGCCAACCTAGGGCCGGATCCCAGGACCCAGGATCACGACAGGAGCCGAAGGCAGAGGCCTCAACCCACTGAGCCACCCAGGTGCCCCAGAATATACAGCATCTTCTAAGAAGGTAGCCAAGATTATAGGGATCAGACATTTCTCCACATGGTGTTTTAAACACTAACTCACACACGCTTTCCATTTGGGCTGTCCCAAGTGGCCTGAGGAAGAGGAAGCAGAGACTAGAAATAATCAACTATTCATATATGCCCAAGAACTATATGGCAGATGTTTATCATTCAGAGTGTGCTTTCAAATTTTATCAAATACTGGTAAAAACTAGGAACTAAGGAGAAAATCGAATTTTAAGAATGCCTGTTAAGAGGCATCTGGGTGGCTCAGTTGTTAAACTTCTGTCTTTGGCTCAGGTCATGATCCTGGAGTCCCGGGATCAAGCCCTGCGTTGGGCTCCTTGCTTGGTAAGCCTGATTCTCCCTCTGCCTGCTGCTCCCCCTGCTGCGCACTATCTGTCAAAAAATAAAATCTTAAAAAAAAAAAAAAAAAGGATTCCCCCTAAATACATCCTAATTAACTGTGAACCTCTCCTCCATCTCCAGAAATTCAACAAAGCATTCTATTTTGTCAGAAAATGATAAGGAAGAGCAGACAGAAATAACTAGGATATATATGCCTGTAATCCATACATACAAACATCTACATTTATTCCTGTGTCTATCTAAAAAGACCAGCAATTCATAGTGATCTCAGATTCTAATCCAACCACAATGTCATTCAAGGCATATTTACAGCTCTCTTAAAAAAACTAATAATCTAAAATACACAAAATAGTTACAAAATTCCTAATTCAAACAAAAAACAACTCCACTAACAAATGTTCATTATGTGTTTACAGATTATTTTGTTCTGAGCCCGGGGTTTATAGTCAAAATTCTGCATAGTTAATTGGTTTTGTTTTTTATCCTCCCCCCCCCTTTTTTTTAAGATTTTATCTATTTGACACAGAGAAAGAGATAGTGAGAGAGAGCACAATTAGAGGGGAAGGGAGAAGTAGGCCCCCTGCTGAGCAGAGCCCCCCCCCCCCACCGGTGCTCTATCCCAAGACCCTGACATCATGACCTGAGCAGAAAGCTTAACAACTAAGCCACCCAGGTGCCCCTATTCTCCCTTTTTTTTTTTTTTTAAGATTTTATTTATTTATTTGACAGAGAGAGAAATCACAAGTAGACAGAGAGGCAGGCAGAGAGAGAGAGAGAGAGGGAAGCAGGCTCCCTGCTGAGCAGAGAGCCCGACGCGGGACTCGATCCCAGGACCCTGAGATTACGACCTGAGCCGAAGGCAGTGGCTTAACCCACTGAGCCACCCAGGCGCCCCCCTATTCTCCCTTTCAATGTGGGTGTTATTTATTAGAAATCCAGTTAAGCTCATTTGTTTTTGTTTGGGTTTTTCCCTTTCCATCCTAATAGATTTAATGTATTTATTTTTTTAAGATTTTATTTATTTATTTGAGAGAGCAAGCAAGAGAGAGCATGAGAGGGAAGAAGGTCAGAGGGAGAAGCAGACTCCTCATGGAGCTGAGAGCCTGATGCAAGACTCAATCCCAGAACCCCGTGATCATGGCCTGAACCGAAGGCAGCTGCTTAACCAACAGAGCCACCCAGGCACCCTATGTATTTATTTTTGATTATGTGAAACATTAATATGGTTCAAAAGTCAGACCTACACAAAAAGATACCTTCACAAAAGTATCCCTCTCACCATCCCTACTACTTAATTCCTATTCCCTTCCATTCCATACAGTACCCACCTAAATACTGTAAGAAATCAATCTCACTAGTTTCTGGACTACCTTCCTTGTGTTTACTCTTGCACAAATGTGGAAATACTTATCTATATTATTATTTCCCTCTTTTCTTCCATAAAAGGTAACATAGTTATTCTTTTGCACTCTGCTTTTTTCCATTAACAGTATGTCCTGGAAATTACTTTGTATCCGTTCACAGAACTCTTTCACATTCTTTACTTACATCTGCCCTGTACTCCATTGTGTGGATATACCATTCTTGCTGGGTATTTATATTGTTTCCCATATTTTTTTTACAATGCTACAATGTGAACTACTGATATCCTCCTGTTCTGCTCCCCCTCAAACATCATTTCAGACAAAACCAAAAACAAACAAAAAAACTGGCTCTACCTCCAAAACATACCAAACTCACTCAACACTCCCACTGTTTCTGACACAGGCTCAGTCTAAGTCATCATCAGTATTTCTTGGCTGTTTTGCTGCAACACCATCTTAATCAGTCTCTCTGACTCTTACTCTAGGCTCTCTACAATTCAACTGTGCCTGAGGAATCGAAAATGTACTTTGTAGACCATAAATCAGATAACTCCCAATTCTTTGCTTAAAACATTCCAAAAGCATCCCATTGTAACCCTACCTAAGTGGACCTACATTATCTCCTATCTGTCTATCTCTGCCCTCATCTTCCATGATCTCAGGGTGGTGAGATGGTGTCCTGTGTTAGGCTCTGAACTCACCATGCAGTCTGCTTGAGATTCTCTATCTCTGCCTCTTCTCCTCCACCTGCTTGTGCTCGCTTTCGCTTTTAAAAACACATTTTATTTTTAAATATATTTTAATTTTGAAAACCATATTTTTAAAAATAAAACTTTTAGTGAGAACAGTAATACTGCTTTATATTTCTTCAAATATCCTTAATGTCTGGCTTAATAGAAGACAGCTAAGGGTGCCTGAGTTTTGGGTCAGGTCATGACTTCACGGTTGTGAGAGCAACTCCCACATCATGCCCTACGTCAGCCTCTCCACTCGGTGTGGAATCTGCTTGAGATTCTCTCTCCCTTTCCCTCTGCCTCTGACCTTCCCACTCATACTCTTTCTCTCTCTCTCTCTCAAATAAATAAATAGGGGCACCTGGGTGGCAGAGTCAATTAGGCATCTGCCTCTGCTCGGGTCATGATCACAGGGTCCTGGGACTGAGCCCCACGCCGGGCACCCTACTCAGTGGGACATCTGCTTCTCCCTCTCCCCTCCACTTATGTTCTCGCTCTCAAATAAATAAGATCTTAAAAAATAATAATAATGGGTGCCTGGGTGACACAACTGGTTGAGCGCCTGCCTCTGGCTCAGGTCAAGATCCTGGAGTCCCCAGATAGAGTTCTGCTCAGGAGGGAGTCTGCTTCTCTCTGCTTCTCTTGTTCTCTCTTTCTCTCAAATAAAATCTTTAAAAAATAATAAAAATAATAAAATAAATAAATCTTTAAAAAAAAAAAGACAACAGCCAGATTCTCATCTCTGGTTCTGTATTCAATCTATTGTGATACCACAAATAATACTGCCTTTGGAAAACTCTTCCACATATTTTTAAGTGAATGAAAGCAAAAACAGCAAATAATGTCTTAAGTTAAAAAACAGTTTTGACCTTACAGATAAATCATGAGCTCAGGGACTACCAGGGTCCCCATACTTTGAGAACTACTGCTACATTCTGTGCTCCCACAATACCCTGATAGGCTCTATCATTTGCACTTGCCACATGGCATCAGAATAATCTGTTCATTTGTCTGTCTTTATCTTAAAGTTCCTTTAAGCCATGAACCATGAGCCCTCAACCTTGTATCCCCAGTGCCTCACACAGCAAATTCCATATATCCTCTCAATAAACATTCCATGAATAAGTGATAGAGGAAAACAGTCACATACCTTAATATAAAAAGGTGTATGTGAATAAAGTAGATTTCCCATGGCCAGTTCTTTAGCTAACAAAAATGCATAAAAGAAAAATCTTACAATATACCCGTAACAATTCCAGAGACAGAATAAAGGATACATTCAGACTTGGTATGACCACACTAGATTAGACCTTTTCAAAGTTCAGCCCTGAAGGAACAAGAAAAGCAGATTCGAAAAAGTATCTTAGGGGCACCTGTGTGGCTCAGTGGGTTAAGCCTCTGTCTTTGGCTCAATGGGTTAAGCCTCTGTCTTTGGCTCAGGTCATGGTCTCAGGGTCCTGGGATCGAGCCTCACATCAGGCTCTCTGCTCAGCAAGGAGCCTGCACCTCCCTCTCTCTCTGCCTACTTGTGATCTCTCTCTGTCAAACAAATAAATAAAATCTTAAAAAAAAAAAAAAAGGATCTTAAACTGTAAACAAACACCCACTGCTCCAGTCTTCTGACAAAAAAAGTATCCACTTCCTCCGCAACAAGACAATTTAACCACTGTTTAAAAAAAAAAAAAAAAAAAAGGCAGGGAGGAGTGTTGGGTGTCTAGGTAGAGAGAGCGCCAGTTACTGAAGACTAACAATGAAACAGGTATTCTCAGCTTATGAATTTCTTGAAATTTTGTCAATCAAATTAGAATACGAAAAAATATTTTTTCCTGTATTTATTTGCATTGTTTTTTAAATCAATGCCACCTTACATTTCTAAAAATGAACATCACCCTCCCAATCGAATTAAACAGTATCATAACAGTACTGAAGATAGGACACATATGTCTGCCCAGCACCTTGATGCTGAACCATTATGTCTAGGTTCATCCATTATTTGGATATGCAAAGTACCTGCACCAAGGAAAAAGAGATCCTTCTGCAGTAAGACCTAGGATGGGACTGGGATGGGATGTTATGCAATCAAGACAAAGGGAAAAGCTCTTGGAACAATTCTCAGGAGTGATGGGGAAAGTCAAGGCAGAGCTAAAGGAACTTGGGGCTCTAGGGGAGCAGCCTGTACACCCTAGAGTGATGATGGCCTCCTTCTCTAGGTCTTACTCTATACCATAAAACGAAACTCTAAAACACAGAGGCTCTCTCCCACACTTTTCAGGAAGTCTTGGTAGCTTACATGCCCAAGAAAGTCCCAACCTCTTGGCAGAACACATCTGACATTCCAAAGGTCTGAATTTTGACTACAGTCAGCTCACTAGCATTTCACATACTGGCAAGCATTCAATTAATGTTAAATCACTTAAAATAAATGGGTTAACACTGTTACTATATTTTCTAGAAAAGTAAACAGGAACAGAAGTAACCTGACAAATTACTTGATCTCTTATGGAGAAAAAGCCATGTGAGTATTAGAAAATAATAATCATCAAAATAATCTCCTAGCCCCTATTATAAAATTTTATAAAAGCAGAAGTCTTAAACTTTTAGTACTTAAAACTTTTAGTACTTAAAATCACAAAATAGGGGCACCTGGGTGGCTCAGTCATTAAGCCTCTGCCTTCTGCTCACATCATGATCCTGGGGTGCTGGGACAGAGCCCCACACTGGGCTCTCTGCTCAGCAGGAAGCCTGCTTTTCCCTCTCCCACTCCCCCTTTCTTATGTTCCCTCTCTCACTGTGTCTCCCTCTGTCAAGTAAATAAATAAAATCTTTTTAAAAAAATAAAATAAAATCACAAAATATTTTTGCATTAGTGACACAACTTGTAAATACAGAACCATTCTAAGACATTCACTCTGGCATAACCTTAGAACATTGTTTATAGAGCTGTAATATAATGGTTTAGAAAATAACTTTTCTTATTTTCCAGTTCTCTTGTCACAGAAGAGAAAGTATTACCCATTAGGTTCATTTATGCTTTATATTACCTATTCAAAGAGCCTTCTATGGCTTTTAAATAGATATAACATTATACTCATGTGATTAATCTCACCAACTGTTAAGAACAGCTCTACAGGGGCACCTGGGTGGCTCAGTCAGTTCAGTGTCTGCCTTCAGCTCAGATAATGATCCCAGGGTCCTGAGACTTGCATCTGGCTCTCTGCTAAACAAGGAGTCTACTTCTCCCTCTCCCTGCAGCTCCACCTGCTTGTGCGCGCTCTCTCTCTCTGTTAAATAAATAAATAAAATCTTAAAAAAAAAAAAAAAAAAAGAACAGCTCCACAAAATAAATGAAAATCTGATCATTAAATGCAAGATTCACAATTCCTTAAGAATTCTTTTTTTTTTTTTTAAAGATTTGATTTATTTATTTGAGAGAGGGAGAGAGCAAGAGAGCAAGAGGGAGAGGGAGAAAAACAGACTACCCACTGAGCAGAGAGCCCAACACAAAGCTCAATCCCAGGACCCTGACATATTGCTGGAGCAGAAGGCAGGTGCTTAACCAACTGTGTAACCCAGGCACCCCTCCTCAAGAATTTCCTAGGTATAGTGTAAGCAGCCTTTAGCAAACTCATTAAGTATAAAAAATATCAGCATTTGGAAATCCACTTCCCATTTTTTTTTTTAAGATTTTATTTATTTATTTATTTGACAGAGAGAGAGAGACAGAGAGATCACAAGTAGGCAGAGAGACAGGCAGAGAGAGGGGGAAGCGGGCTCCCTGCTGAGCAGAGAGCCCGATGCAGGACTTGATCCCAGGACCCTGGGATCATGACCTGAGCTGAAAGCAGAGGGTTTAAACCCACTGAGCCACCCAGGCGCCCCTCCACTTCCCATTTTAAAAGGATTCTTCCTGGGGCGCCTGGGTGGCTCAGTGTAAAGCCTCTGCCTGGGAGTGGGCTCTCTGCTCAGCAGGGAGCCTGCTTCTTCCTCTCTCTCTGCCTGCTTCTCTGCCTACTTGTGATCTCTGTCATATATAAATCAATAAAATCTTTAAAAAAAAATAACAGGCACCTGGGTGGCTCAGTGGGTTGAGCCTCTGCCTTCAGCTCAGGTCATGATCTCAGGATCCTGGGATCGAGCCTCGCATCGGGTTTTCTCCTTGGTGGGGAGCCTGCTTCCCCCTCTCTCTCTTCCTGCCTCTCTGCCTACTTGTGATCTCTTTCTCTGTCAAATAAATAAATAAAATCTTTAAAAATAAATAAACAAATAAATAAAATGATTCTTCCTTCCCCTTACCAAAAAAATCCGAATTTCCTTAATTAGATCAGCAGAGCAACAGTTTCTATATTGACTAAGAGAAAGATGGATTAACATAAAATTATAAACACATCAGTGCTTTGTTTATAAAACCTTCAGTGGTTTTTCAGGCTTGAAAATAAACCTACCAGAGAACCACCGTTGTACTCATCCAGCCACATGATTACTAAACATGCTCAGCAGACAGAGAAGCCCTAGGAATGACTAAACTGACATCCTATCTGGTTAAGGCTGGAACTGAAGAGAAGACTGAACTCTAGAGAACATGGCACCTGTTTATTCAAAATTACTCTGGAGGGAGTAAGACTTGAAAAGAGACCAATGGAAGGTAAAGAGCTGGAATGGCCAGAAGAAAAATAAACTTGACATTAGGGAACTAGTAAGAAGACTGGCAATTTCTGGGATTACCCTGGAAAACAAGTGGACTGGCCAGTGATGATGCTGAACATGCTGGACACTGAAAAACATGATCATCAAAACACAAGAAACTGGGACATTACAGAGATTCTTAAGCAAAGAAACAGAGGCTTACTTTTTACAATAAATTTTCAGACTTTCAAGCTTTATACTATATGTAATCATTCCAAAACTCCTATAGCTCTTTGTGGAAGTGCCCTCAAACACATAAATTATATCCTTACATACAGATGTGTTAATCACTATTCTGAATTTGAGCCATTTATTACAGTATGTCTATCTGCCCTCCCTGTTTCTTTCAGTGGTCATAATTCATACATTAGATCATACAGAATCTGAACCAAATGTTTCAAAGTAAAACCTAAACCTTATTTATTCAAGGGCGCCTGGGTGGCTCAGTTGTTGACTGTCTTCCTTTGGCTCAAGTCATGATCCCAGCGTTCTGGGACTGAGCTCCAGATCAGGCTCCCTGTTCAATAGGGAGCCTGCTTCTCCCTCTCCAGCTCCCCCTGCTTGTGTTCCCTCTCTCTGTCAAATAAACAAAATACTTTAAAATAATAATAATAAGGGTGCCTGGGTGGCTCAGTCACTGAGTGTCTGCCTTCGGCTAAGGTCATGGTCCCAGGATCCTGGGATCCAGCCCCACATCCAGCTCTCTGCTCGGTGGGAAGCCTGCTCCCCCCTCTCCCACTCCCCCTGCTGGCGTCCCCTCTCTGGCTGTGTCTCTCTGTGTCAAATAAATAAAATATTTTAAATAATAATAATAAATCTTATTTATTCATTACTTGAATGAATGCTTGAATGGGCTAAAGATGAAAACCTGAAAGTCTACTAATAGGGGGCTGGTCAGGTACATTATGGTATATCCACATAAGGGAAGGTTCTACTTGTAACTATAACAAAACAAAACAAACAAAAAGTCCTGGGGCGCCTGGGCGGCTCAGTTGGTTAAGCGTCCAACTCCTTTGGTTTCAGCTGGTCAAGATCTCAGGGTCGTGAGTTAGAGCCCCAAGCCCCGCATAAGGTGGAATTAGCCTGGGATTCTCTTGCTTCTCCCCTACCCTGCACAAGCACATTCTATCTCCCTCCCTCTCTCTCTCTAAAATAAGTAATCTTTTTTAAAAAGTCTTTTAAAATTTGGAGGCGCCTGGGTAGCTCAGTGGGTTAGGCCTCTGCCTTCGGCTCAGGTCATGATCCCAGGGTGCTGGGATCAAGCCCTGCGTTGGGCTCTCTGCTCAGCAGGGAGCCTGCTTCCCTTCCTCTCTCTCTGACTACTTGTGATCTCTGTCAAATAAATAAATAAAATCTTTTTAAAAAATTAAAATTTTTAAAAAGTCTTTAAAATTTTGTAAAGATTACAATAAAAAAAAATTAGAAAAGGGGCACCTGGGTGGCTCGGTGGGTTAAAGCCTCCGCCTTCAGCTCAGGTCATGATCCCAAGGTCCTGGGATCAAGCCCCGAGTCAGGCTCTCTGCTCAGCAGGGAGCGTGCTTCTCCCTCTCTCTCTTCCTGCCTCTCTGCCTATTTGTGATATTTCTCTGTCAAATAAATAAATAAAATCTTTTAAAAAAATAAAAAATAAAAAATAATCTTCTAAACAATATCTAAACTATAGAGCTCCTATTTCCTAATTTTCAGTTTTATTTAAAAGTACAGTCATCAGGGTCACGTGGGTGGCTCAGCTGATTAAGCATCCAACTCTTGATCTCAGCTCAGATCTTGATCACAGGGTCCTGAGTTCAAGCCCCACACTGGGCTGCACACTGGGCTGCACACTGGGCTGCACACTGGGCATGGAGCCTACTTTAAAAAAAAAAAAAAGTGCAGTCATCAAAGTATGTTGCTGGAGATGAACTCTGTTACAAAGAGAGCATGAACTTATCTTTGCAGGCAACCATAAGTCTTCTGAACCAAAATACATATCCAGGTTAAAAAGTCAATGCACAAAGATAAAATGAAGATTCTAGTAAACCAGTGGCCCAATTCAAACCTGATGATGGGGCAACTTACAAGTAAAACTCATTACTTATAAAGTATTTGAGCCAGAATGTATACAAAATAAAAAGTAAAGGGCACACTATCTAGAAGAAAAGATAAGCACACTAACACAAAAGCTATTAAATAACAGCATAAGTCAAGATCAGAGCTCGTAATTCATGATTCAGTCTGATCAGAGGATAAAGTCAGGGGGGCGGGAAGGCTGACTTTGTGGCTTCCCAATACCCACTGCCTCCAGCCTGCGCACAGCCATCCAGCCATCTTCATCCCAGAATTCCCTTTGGTGAACCCTGAAATGCTCCCAACTATCTAAAATGCAATCCCTGTGGGGCACCTGGCTAGCTCAGTTGGTGGAACATAGGACTCTTGATCCTGGGGTTGGGAGTTCAACTCCCATGCGGTGTGAAGAGAGTTCTTAAAAATAAAATTTAAAAAAAAAAAAAAAAAATTACTCCCTCTGCCTGGCAGTCCAGTGTAAACAATGAACTAGCAAGGTCAAGTTATAGCTCCAGTTCATCGTTATCATGACCTTGGGAAAATCCCATTAACTTCCATTTTCTGACTTATAAACTTACATAAGATCTTTAAGTCCATTTCAGCTATAAATTACACTTGGTCAAGCAATTCATACCTTAAAACTGCTCAGCTTTAGTTCCAGAGAAACAACTCTCCAAGCTTCTTCCAACAAGGTCCCACATGGCCCCCTGCCTCCCTGTTGGGACTCATCCTACACATGTCCTACTCACTCTATCCTCTCCAACTATACATAGCCTCCTTTGAGTTTCTCCAAGACCCCAGCCACCTTCCCATCAAAGTTTTCCCATGCACTGTACCACCAAATCCCACCTATTCTAGGGGTACTCAGTCATGTCAGACCCAATGGTCCCTTTTTTAGAATAAGAAGTATTTCGTAACAACCTCTTTACCTCACTGAAATGAAATTTATAAATAATACAAACAAAACATAATTTTAAATAATTATATGTATTTATATGTTATATACAGTCCAAACTATATTATAAAGGAGAAATAAAAGGAAGATAATTTAGTACAAAATAACACAGATACCAATCATAAATGCCCTGGTACAATTATCAGAAGGAAGTGGAACAGCATAATACTATTATTTTTCATAACAAACCCTAGAGGACTATCTGACCATTCAAAACATACATATGAAAGACTAGCCTAATTTATAAAAACAACAAAAAATTAGTAATCAAGAAATCTGAGTACCAATAACAGTTTTGCTGATAATAAGCCTAAAATCACTCCTAAATATTTTTATTTAAGTTTTTATTTAGGTAATCTCTACACCCAGTGCGGGGCTGGAACTCATGACCCCAAGATCAAGAGTTCCATGTTCTCCAACCGAGCCAGCCAGGCACCCCTTTTACAAAATTTTTTAATGTCAGGCAACCCTGTCCCCTTCCTCTTTGAGAACTTTGTACTATATTCCTCAATAAGCTTTACTATCACTCAATAAACTCTGCTTTGCTATCCACCCAAATAATAATAATAATGTCATTTCACATGTCTGGCCCTCAGTTCCAGTCTGGGTGAAGAGTGCACACAAGGGTGGCACCGTCACTAGGCAGTGATCAAGCAGGTGGAACTCCCAAGCTTACTTCAACCAGAACAGCAGCTCAGCTAGGATTTGTTTACATACTGCAGCTAGCTTCTGTTCATATAAGCCTTCCCTGTTACTCCTTGTATGATAAAAGGGACTGTGGCAATTTCTTATAAAACTAAACAGTAAATACCAGACAAGGTGGCAATTGCACTCTTAGGCAATTTATCAGAGAAAGGAACATTTCTGTTCATACAAAAAATAAACCATACTTCTTTTATTTGTAATAGCCCAAAATTGAAAACAATCCAAATCCAAACAAAACAATTTTAAAAAGCTGACTGGAGCCAAAAAACAAACAGAACATTTCAGGAACCAACCTCTTTCTAAAAGACAACATATGAGAGTTTACTGTTCTTTTATGCCTCTTGGATTAACTGAGAAATCATTCTTTAAAATATACATATGGCAAAATACCTGAGATTAAATAAAGTAAGGCAACTCAACGTGTTCCGTAAAATTCTGTGGGAGACTCATCTAGATTCATCTAGACTGGGTTTTAGGATAGAAGTGCTCTGAATATGAAACTATCTCTTTTCCAACACTCCAATTCTACATATGATTACTTTTCTCCTTAATTTAGGTTTAGATATAATAATACACAGTATTAGTTCAAATGAATGTAAGATATAATAGGAACTGAGAAAAACCATAAAAAGTAAAATGTAGGACTAATTTCCAAATTTTGCTAAATTTATCCCATAATTTCATACTCCTTTTAAAATTCTTGCTAATGATACTAACAGCTAAACTCGCTTTAAAATTTACACCATTTGGGGCGCCTGAGTGGCTCAGTCGTTAAGCGTCTGCCTTCAGTTCAAGTCATGATCTCAGGATGCTGAGATCGAGCCCCGCATCAGGCTTCTCCCTCCTCAGGAAGCCTGCTTCTCCCTCTCCCACTCCCCCTGCTTGGTGTTCCCTCTCTTGCTATGTCTCTCTCTTGTCAAATGAATAAATAAAATCTTTAAAAAATTTTAAAAAGTAAAAAATTAAATTTACACCATTTCCTTCTCTCTGCCAATACTTTAAGAGTTTAATACACAGCAAAATGTTAACAACCTGGGGCGCCTGGGTGGCTCAGTGGGTTGGAGCCTCTGCCTTCGGCTCAGGTCATGTTCCCGGGGTCCTGGGATCGAACCCCGCATCGGGCTCTCTGTTTGTCAGGGAGCCTGCTTCCTGCTCTCTCTCTGCCTGCCTCTCCATCTACTTGTGATCTCTGTCAAATAAATAAATAAAATCTTTAAAAAAAAAATATATTAACAACCAGATGATATACAGAAGGAAAACCTAGGTCATGGACAATCTCCTGATTAACAACCCTAATATATAGCAAAACACATTTACTAATGGAATCTAAAAAAAAAACAGAATTATTCAGCAAAAAAGAAAGTAATGACACATGCTACAATACAGATGACCTTAAAAACATTATGCTAAGTCAAAGAAGCCAATCACAGAAGACTTTGTATTATATGGTTCCATTTATATAAAACGTCCAAAAGAGGAAAATCTATAGAGACATAAAATAGATGAGTCACTGCTTAGGGCTGGGGACATGGATGGACTTGAACAGTGATAGTTAAACGGTTAATTTTTTGTAGGGATAAAAAATTTTCTAAAATCAATTTTTTAAAAAAAACTGGTATAGGAGGGGCTCCTGGGTGGCTCAGTGGGTTAAAGCCTCTGCCATTGGCTCAGGTCATGATCCCAGGGTCCTGGGATGGAGCCCCGCATCGGGCTCTCTGCCCGGCAGGGAGCTTGCTTCCTCCTCTCTGCCTGCCTCTCTGCCTACTTGTGATCTCTCTCTCTGTCAAATAAATAAATAAAATCTTTAAAAAAAATAAAAATAAAAATAAAAACTGGTATAGGAATATACAAAAAACTACTGAATTACACATTTTCAATGGATAAATTGTACAGTATGTTAATCATGTGTATATATACATATACATGTATATATGTATATGTATACATATACGTATATGCATGTGTACACATACATATATGTGTGCATATATGTATATGTACGTATATATGTATATACATATATGCATATGTGTGCATATATGTAAATAAAATCAACAAAGCTGTTCCCCCCAAAATTGAGAAAAACCTCTCACCACTTCTATTCATCATAGTACTAGAAGTTCTAGTCACAGCAATCAGACAACAAAAAGGAAATAGAAGGCATCCAAATTGGTAAGGAAGAAGTAAAACTGTCACTATTTGCAGATGACATGACAGGACATACAGAAAACCTAAAGACTCCACCAAAAAAACTAATGGAACTGAAAAATTCAGTGAAGTTGCAAGATACAAAATCAAGATATGCAAATATGCTGCATTTCTAGATACTAGCAACAAAACAGCAGAAAGGAGAGATGCCTGGGTGACTCAGTCCGTTAAGCATCTGCCTTTGGCTCAGGGTCATAATCCCACATCACATTTGGCTCCTTTCTCAGTGGAAAGCCTGCTTTTCCCTCTGCCTGCCACAAACCCTGCTTGTGCGTTCTCTGACAAATAAATAAAATCTTTTAAAAAATACAGAAGAGGGGCACCTGGGTGGCTCAGTGGGTTAAGCCTCTGCCTTCAGCTCGGGTTATGATCTCAGGGTCCTGGGATTGAGCCCCGCATCCGGCTCTCTACTCAGCAGGGAGCCTGCTTTCCCCATTCTCTCTGCCTGCCTCTCTGTCTACTTGTGATTTCTTTGTCAAGCAAATAAATAAGATCTTTAAAAAAATTTTTAAATAAAAATAATAAAAAATACAGAAGAAAGGAAAATTTACAATCCCATGTACAAGTATACCAAAAAGAACAAAATAACTAGGAATAAATTTAACCAAAGAGATGAAAGACCAGACCTATACTCTCAAAACTATAAGACACTGAAAAAGAAATCAGATGACACAAATAAATGGAAAGATACACCTGCTCACAGACTGGAATAATACTGTTAAAATGTCCATACTACCCATACTACTCACAGCAATCTACAGATTCAATATGATCCCTATCAAAATACCAACAGTATTTTTTGCAGAACATGAACAAATAATCCTAACATTTGTACAGAATCACAAAAGAACCCAAATAGCCAAGGCAATCTTGAGAAAGAATAAAGAATAAAGCTGACATCAAACTATACTACAAAGCTATAGTAATCAAAACAACACGGTACAGGCACAAAAACATACCTACAGATCAATGGAATAGACCAGCAAGCCCACAAATAAACCTACACTTATACAGTCATTTAATGTACAACAACACACAAAAAATATAATAGGAGAAAGACAGTCTCTTCAAAAACTGGACAGCTACATACAAAAAATGAAACCGGCCACTTTCTTACACCATATACAAAAACAAACTCAAAATGGATTAAAGATGTAAATGTGAGACCTGAAACCATAAAACTAAACATAAGCAATAATCTCTTGAATATCAACCTTGGAAGTATTTTTCTGGATCTGTCTCCCCAGGCAAGGGAGACAAAACCAGTATGAACAACTGGGGCTACCTCAAACTAAAAAGCTTTTGCACAGCAAAGGAACCCATCAACTAAACAGAAAGGCAACAATGAGTGGGAAAGATACCTGCAAATGATATATTTGACAAGGGGTTAATTTCCAAAATCTATAAAGAACATCGGGCACCAGGCTGGCTCAGTCAGTGGAGCGACTCCTGATCTTGGGTCATGAGCTCAAGTCCCACATTGGGCACAGACCTTATGTAAAAAAATGAATAAATACAAATTTTAAAAAACAAAATATATAAAGACCTTCTAAACTCAACACCTAAAAACAAACAATCCAATCAGAAAATGGGCAGAGAGGGTGCCTGGGTGGCTCAGTTGGTTAAGCCTCTGCCTTCAGCTCAGGTCATGATCCCAGGGGTCCTGGGATCTAATCACTTGAGCTGGATACCTGCTCAGCAGGGATTCCGCTTCTCCCTCTGCCCTCCTGGTCTCCGCCACCCCTACCTGCACCCCCAACCCCCCACTCGTGCTCACATGAACACGCACTCTCTCCCTGTCAAATAAAATACATATATATTTTTTAATATAAATAAAAAATAAAAACTAGTAATAGTAGTATTCTACACATACTGTGACCACATCTTTTTTGTTTTTTTTAACTTTGCCCATTTATATGGAAAAATCATTCCACATCAGTACATACAAACTTTCCTTGTGAGAGTGCCTTGCTGGCTCAGCCAGTAGGATGTGCGATTCTTGATCTTAGGGTCCTGAGGGGGAGCTCCATGTTGAGGGTAGAGAAGAAACTTTCCTCCTCTGTTTCATGGCTACAGAGCATTCAATCACATGAGTGTATTACTTTTTTAAGCCAATGCCCTCCTGAGGAACATTTAAGTTACTTTAAAATTTTTGCCATTATAGGCAAAATGGGTTTGCCTATAATGGGGCGCCTGGGTGGCTCAGTGGGTTAAACCTCTGCCTTCAGCTCAGGTCATGATCTCAGGGTCCTGGGATCAAGCCCCGCATTGGGCTCTCTGCTTAGCAGGGAGCCTGCTTCCTCCCCTCTCTCTCTCTCTCTGCCTACTTGTGATCTCTGTCAAATAAATAAAATCTTTAAAATACAAAAACAAAAAAAAATTTGCCATTATAGGAGCACCTGGGTGGTTCAGTCAGTTAAGAATCTGACTCAAGGGCGCCTGGGTGGCTCAGTGGATTAAGCCGCTGCCTTCGGCTCAGGTCATGATCTCAGTGTCCTGGGATCGAACCCCGCATCGGGCTCTTTGCTCAGCGGGAGCCTGCTTCTCTCTCTCTCTCTCTGCCTGACTCTCCGCTGACTTGTGATCTCTCTGTCAAATAAATAAATAAAATCTTAAAAAAAAAAAAAAAAAAAAAAGAATCTAACTCAAGATTTTAATTCGGGTTATGATCCCATGGATCCTGGGATGGAGCCCCACATCAGGCTCCCCACTCAGCGGGAAGCCCGCTTCTTCCTCTCCCACTTCCCTACTTGTGTTCCCTTTCTTGCTGTGTCTCTGTCAAGTAAATAAATAAAATCTTAAAAAAAAAAAAATTAAAGAAGAATAATTTTTTAAAAAAAGATTTAAAGAGTTATTTTTTTATTTGAGAGACAGAAAAAGAGCACACACACAGGAACCCATGGGAAGGGAATCAGAGGGAGAAGGAGAGAAAGTTTCAAGCCGACTCCACTATGGGTGCAGAGTCCAATGAGAGGCTTGATCTCAGGACCCGGAGATCACCACTCCAGCCAAAACCACAAGTCGGACACTTAACTGAGCTGCCCAGGCACCCCTGCAGAGTTAAGTTTTAGCTAACAAATTTTAATTTTTGTTCTGATAACCTAAGAACAGCAATTTTAAATGATTTCTAAAGCCTAGCGAATGATTTTAATAGTACCTAAACACAAGACCTACAATAAATCAGTAGTTCAAGAATACACAATGTCAGGCAGCTCTTTCTGCCCACAGTTCCTGTCCCCATACTTTAACACAAACACATTTTTGGAACGCCTGGGTGGCTCAGTCAGTTAAGTGTCTGCCTTCACCTCAAGTCATAATCCTAGGGTTGAGTCCCACATCAGATTCCCTGCTCAGTGGGGAGCCTGCTTTTCCCTCTCCCTCTGCTGCTCCCCCGATTGTGTTCCCTCTCTCTGTCAAATAAATAAAATCTTTTAACAAAAGCACATTTGGGGGCGCCTCCTATCCTTTCCTCAGAGCTCAGTGGGTTAAAGCCTCTGTCTTCAGTTCAGGTCATGATCTCAGGGTCCTCGGATCCAGCCGTGCATCAGGCTCTCTGCTCAGCGGGGAGCCTGCTTCCCCCTCTCTCTCTGCCTGCCTCTCTACCTATTTGTGATCTCTGTCAAGTAAATAAATAAAATCTTAAAAAAAAAAAAAGCACATTTTGCACCCAACCCCCCCCACAATGTTAAAGGACCATATTTCAACTAATCAATAGAAATTACTGTGTAGGGGCACCTGGGTGGCTCAGTGGGTTAAAGCCTCTGCCTTCAGCTCAGGTCATGGTCCCAGGGTCCTGGGATCAAGCCCCACGTCGGGCTTTCTGCCCAGCAGGGAGCCTGCTTCCTCCTCTCTCTCTCTGCCTGCTTCTCTGCCTACTTGTGATCTTTGCCTGTCAAATAAATAAATAAAATCTTAAAAAAAAAAAAATTACTGTGTAACTACATGTATGTAACTTGTCAGAGGTAGTAGTGGGTGGCCTGGCTACAAAAACTGAGCATCTCTTATTTGGAATTGCAGTTTTTTGGTTTAATTCCTACAAAAATCGTCAATAAGCTAAATCAGTAAATAAACATTAAGGAAAACTTCAAACTGCATTAAAGTTATAATTCTGAAATACTTATAATCTGAAATACTCACTATTAAATCATGAAAGCTCAAGAATCATTTGAACTAGTAGAGCACAAATACCTCAAAATGGAATTTGACCTCTTGCTGACAGTCACCTCCAATTTCTTCCAGTGGCTCAGCAGGTAAGG
Organism: Mustela erminea; assembly: GCF_009829155.1. Lineage (NCBI taxonomy): Eukaryota > Metazoa > Chordata > Mammalia > Carnivora > Mustelidae > Mustela > Mustela erminea. Next base: position 96,068,191 of record NC_045614.1, read on the forward strand.
AATTCATGGAATTCAGGTCTTCAGGGTCTAGTAAGCACTGTGGTTAAACCACCCAGTCAACACCAAATTATGTAGGGCAATGCCTGTTCATTATCTAGCTCCTTTGACCCCTCCTATCCTTTCCTTACTTCACAATGGCCAATACTTCTAAATGGTAGAAGGAGATAGATATGAAATCAGCATATATTATAAATTAGTTATTAGAAATGCAAGGAAAAACTATGCTCAGGAATGTGGTTAAACTGCAGTTTAAATAAAGCTTCTGGATTACGCATGGATTTCTTTTAATCCACATAATCCTCCTCCTGAAGGCATGGATAATCAGGATTTCCCTTGAAGTTTGCCTGGTGGTCTCCCAAGTGACTAGAGCACCCAGGAAGGACAACCTACAGAGTCAGAGACGAGCCCATCAGTTCTTCCTGAGCTTACACTAGAGGACTATGAGCTGCACATCTGGCTCTAGCAATACCACAATACAGGGGACCATCCAGAATAACACTCTTTATTTCACCAGTAAATACACCCAGTTAAAGGGTCAACCAGTAATAATCTCAAGTGAGCCACTTTAAATACGCAGGAAATAAAGAGGTTGTTGGTAGAGAGGTGGGGGAGAAATATATCCTGGAGCCAGGACTCAGAATAAGGATTTATGAATTTTGTATGCAAATGATGGAGTTTTTAGATTATTAACTGCTTTAGGCTGGAACTAATATAATAGGATGACTGAAAACTATATTAGCAATATACTTTGGGTATACAGATAGCATATTCTCCTCTCAATCCCTACGGAAATTGAAGAGCTGAAACAATTTTAAGTGCTGGGAAAAAAATAGATAGGTTAGCAGAAAGTGACAATGCTAGAGAGAAACGAGGGAGAAAAACTGAGACTTTATAACATAAGCCTTGACAAAATTAATCTCTAGCTAACCCTGCAACAGCAGTAAACAGGAAGTCTAGATTTACCAAAGAGAGATAAGTGGATATGTGATGCCACCCATTATGATTTTATCAGACTTAGTCCCCAAATTCTTTGTTAGATGGTCTCTATTGTAACTTGACATTATCGGATTAGTCTCCCTTCATAGGTTCCAGAAGTTACGCAATAATTTTTTTAAATTCAAAGCCTTTATAAACATCCTGTATCTACAAAGATAATTACTTTATTGCATATTGAAGACTGGAGTGATCTCACTTATATTTCCAGAAGAACACCAACAATTAGGGTGATCATGGGGCTGCCTGGGTGGCTCAGTGGGTTAGTTAAAGCCTCTGTCTTCAGCTCAGGTCATGATCTCAGGTCAAGATCTCAGGGTACTCGGATCGAGCCCCGATTTGGGCGCTCTGCTCAGCGGGCAATCTGCTTCCCCCTCTCTCTCTGCCTGCCTCTCTGCCTATTTGTGATCCCTGTCTGTCAAATAAATAAATAAAATCTTTAAAAAAAAAATGAAAAAAATTAGGGTGATCAATCATCCACTGATTCCAGTGCTAACATATTCTAGCCAAGAAAATTTTTTTCCTTAAAAAACAAATAACCAGGGTGCCTGCGTGGCTCAGATGGTTAGGTGTCTGCCTTCGGCTCAGATCATGATCCTGGGGTCCTGGGACTGAGCCCCGCATCGGGCTCCTGCTCAGTGGGAAGCCTGCTTCTCCCTCTCCCTCTCCTGATGCTTGTGTTCCCTCCTCACGCTTGTGTTCCCTCCTCACTGTGTCTCTCTCTCGTCATATAAATAAATAAAATCTTTTTTAATAAATAAATAAATAACAAATAACCCCGGGGATGCCTGAGCAGCTCTGTCAGTTAAGTGTCTGCCTTTGGCTCAGGTCATGATTCCAGGGTCCTGGGATCCTCTGACAGCAGGGAGCCTGCTTTTCCCTCCGCCTGCAGCCCTCCCTGCTTGTGTTCTCTCTGACAAATGAATACATAAAATCTTTTTTAAAAATAAATAAATAAATAACAAATAGCCCCAAGTGTTAAGAATAGGGAAGAAGGGGACTACAAAGGGGTAACACAAGGTTATTATCTGGGGTGTCAGAATTGTTTTATATACTGTTAGTGGTGGCTGCAATTACAAAAATCTATGTGTGTGTTAACTCAGGACTATACATGAAAGAAACTGAGTTCTGACAAACCAAGAAACAACCTTTTTTTTTTTTTTTCATATTTTACTTATTTGATAGAGGGAGAGCGCGAGCGAGCACACAAGCAGGACTTCTCGCCAAGCAGGGAGCCCAATGTGGGGCCTGATCCCAAGACCCTGGGATCATGACCTGAGCCAAAGGCAGATGCTTAACTGGCTGAGCCACCCAGATGCCCCCAAGAAACCAACTTTTAACTATACAGACCAAACTGATGGTTACCAGAGAGGAGGGGGTGGGGGATGGGTGAAATAGGTAAAGGCGATTAAAGAGTAAACTAATTAATTAAAAAACCAATTAAAAAAAAGTAAACTTATCATGATGAGCACTGAGTAATGTATAAAACTGTTGAATACTTTATACTGTATACCCAAAACTAATATAACACTGTACATTAACTGTACTGGACCTTTTTAAAAACTAATTTAAAATTTTTGAGTTTTACTGTGTATAAAAGTTTTTAAATTCAACATCACCCCTTTTAGAAATGTCTTTTTAGGGGCGCCTGGGTGGCTCAGTGGGTTAAAACCTCTTCCTTTGGCTCAGGTCATGATCATGGGGTCCTGGTATTGAGCCCCAAATCGGGCACTCTGCTCAACAGCGAGCCTGCTTCCCCCTCTCTCTCTGCCTGCCTCTCTGCCTACTTGTGATCTCTCTCTGTGTCAAATAAATAAATAAAATCTTTAAAAAAAAAAAAAAGAAGAAGAAGAAGAAGAAAGAAAGAAAAAGAAATGTCTTTTTATCAAAATCTCTTTAGTCATCTAAAAAAAAAAAAGTCTGTTGAAAAAGAAAGGTCTAAATTAGATACACAATCTGCATTATCAGAGCAACTGGAGCAAACACACTATATACACCCAACTACACATCTAATCCCTTTCATTTTCCCTCTCTCAAACAGAAGCTTGTGACTCAGAACTATTTAACCTGGAGATAATAACATAAAAGCAACCATGGAATACACAGTGGAACAACAACTTAAAAAGGAAATAAACCAGTGTGGAGCCAGTCTAAAGGGAAAGCTAGACCCAATGGCTAGAAAATCCAGGAAGACAAACCTTGACTAGGAGTAAGGAGAAAAGCCTCTCACAAAGCATTCCAGCAAACATTAAGACTACTGAAGGCTCATAGGCACTCCTTAGAAAAACAACCCATACCAATCATGGAACAGAGAAAGAGCAGTGGGAAGAATATCCAAGTGACAAAGTTTGGGAAGGGAAGTGAGAAGAGGAGCAGTAAGGGATGCTGTCCCATACAAGCCTAAAAATCAATGACATTCTCTATCTTTTCTTCTGCTCTTCTACTAAAATGTTCAGTCAGTATCATTATTCCAGTCTAGGATTTTCTCCTCCAATATATTTTTCCTAGTATTTCTACTTTGACAACGGAATTACACACTTTTAATTTTTCCATGCCCTTCTTTTCATACTTCCAAGTTTTTAGGGCTACAAAACAGGTCTAAAGTGGGGGGTAAAAGTCCTAAGTTTACCTCCCTCCTTCTACAACATGATGAAGTTCTCAAATGAGCAGTTAAAACAAATCAAATAAGGGGCACCTGGCTGGCTCAGTTGGTGGAGCATGCAACTCTTGATCTCAATATTATTGACTTGAACTCAGTATTGTTAACAAATAAATAAGAAAATAAGCAAGATAATTAGCAGATAATGCAGGTATAAAGAGTGTGGATTTACTTCTTAGTGTAGATCCCCCACATAAGTGTAGTAATTACTTAAAATTAAAATCTTAAAAAAAAAAAAAAGAGGGGTGTCTGGATGGCTCAGTCAGTTAAGCATCCAACTCTTTTTTTTTTTTTTTAAAGATTTTATTTATTTATTTGACAGAGAGATATCACAAGTAGACAGAGAGGCAAGCAGAGAGAGAGAGAAAGAGGAAAGCAGGTACCCTGCTGAGCAGACAGCCCAATGCGGAACTTGATCCCTGGACCCTGGGATCACGACCCGAGCCGAAGGCAGAGGCTTTAACCCACTGAGCCACCCAGGCGCCCAAGCATCCAACTCTTGATTTTAGCTTAGGTCATGGTCTCAGGGTCATGGGATCGAGCCCTGTGTGGGGCTCCACACAGAGCAGGGAGTCTGCTTGAGATTCTCCCTTTCTCTCTCCTTTTGTCCCTCTCCCAGCTCATGCTCTCTCCCTCTCAAATAAATAAATCTTTAAAAAAAAGTAAGAAAAGAAAAGAAACCAAATGATAGGGACTTATCCCCCAGATGCGGTAATTCCAAATCAAATGGTTCAGAGGCTGGATATACAGGAGCAGGGTGTCAGATTTTTTAAAAATAGTGTAATTGAAATAAAAATACCTGTTCTCTAAAAAATTCCAATTGCTACCCTAAAGGATTTGGTATGTAATACTGGATGAAACTACCACGCTCTAGAGCCAATCCCCATCCCCTACCCCCCAAAGAACAAAATTTAATGTCTCAAAAGAACCAAAAAAGCCTGTTAAGCCCATTAGGTTCTTTATTTACAAAAACACTAATGAACAAGGACACAATGAGTAAAATTCACATTTGCTATCAATAGCTTAATGTCTAAATGCTTAGCCTTTTCAGGAGGTACAACACCTTAACCAAGACTGAGGGAGTAATACCTAAACAGAATAACTCTATGCCCTCTGATTACTCCTTCATTTGCACAAATCTGGGACCAATAAAGGTAGTTTGTTCAGTACATACTGCACCTGCAATCAAAAGATTGTGACTTATTTCATTCACACATTCGTTCATTCAACATAAGTTAAATGTTTCAGACATTGTTCTGATAACGAAGTATATACCACGGTGGGGGACGGGCAGTTGGGTGACTCAGTCAACCCGTTAAGGGACTGAACTTCTGATCTCAGCTCAGGTCTTGATATCAGGCACCTGTGTTCTAGCACTGCTGGGCATGGAACCTATATTAAAAAATAAATAAGTAAATAAATTTTAAAAAATAACCATAGGGAACACAAACAAGAATCTCCCCCTCAGGGTTTAGAGTATGCTGGAGGAAAAAAGACCATAAGCAAATAAATAAGAAAATAAGCAAAATAATTAGCAGATAATGCAGGTATAAAGAGTGTGGATTTACTTCTTAGTGTAATGAAAAGCCATTGAGGCAGGAAAATGAGTAAAGATCACTCTGGCAGCTGTTTGAAATAGTAAAGCAAGACCAGAGGCAAGGAGACCAGTTAGGAAGCCACTGCCCAAGAACAATGGGGGTGGGTGGTAGCAATACAAACAAAGTGAAGTAAATACACTTGACATGTATTTTGGGGGCTCCTGGGTAGTTCAGTCAGTTCAGGGTCTTACACTTGATTTCAACTCAGGTCAGGATCCCCACCTTGGGCTCCTGCTGAGCCTGGAGCCTGTTTAGTTAGGATTCTCTCTCTCCCTCTCTCTCTCTCTGCCCTACCCAGTCTGCACACTTCAGTGCTCTCTAGCAATTTCTCAAAAAAAAAAAAAAAAAAAAGAAAGAAAGAAAGAAAGAAAGAAAAAAGGTATTTGGAGCTAAAATTGACAGGGTTTGCTGAAGGACTGATTGTGTGGGGGATGGGGGAACAGTGAAGGGGACAAATTAAGGATGACCACCATATTTTTCATGTAAGGATGGTGAAGTTTGGGGGCAGAAGGGTGCTCTTATGAAATGGAGACTTCTGAGGAAGGAATGGGTTGAGGAACAGAAATCAAGAGCTCCACTCTGAACATGTTCAGTTTAAGATGCCTATAGACAAATGGAGTGAAGATACCACACAGGCAGTAAAGGAAATCTGAAGTTCAAGACTGAAGATGAAAATGTGAGAGTCGGGACGCTTGGGTGGCTCGGTTGGTTGGACGACTGCCTTCGGCTCAGGTCATGATCCCAGAGTCCCGCATCGGGCTCCCAACTCCACGGGGAGCCTGCTTCTCTCTCTGAACTTCTCGCTCATGTTCTCTCTCACTGTCTCTCTCTCTCTCTCAAATAAATAAATAAATAAATATCTTAAAAAAAAGAAAAGAAAATGTGAGAGTCAACAGCACATTGACAGTGGACATAAGAGCACCCAGAAAGAGTGCAAGTAGAAAAAAGTAGAAGAGAGACGTCTGGGTGGCTCAGTGGGTTAAAGCCTCTGCCTTCAGCTTTCATCCTAATCCCAGGGTCCTGGAATTGAGCCTCTCCCATCGGGCTCTCAGCTCGGCAGGGAGCCTGCTTCCTCCTCTCTCTCTCTCTCTCTCTGCCTACTTGTGATCTGTCTGTCAAATAAATAAATAAAATCTTTTAAAATATAAAAAATAAAATAGAGACAGTGAGAGTGAGAGAGATCACAAAGGAAGAGGGAGAAGCAGACCGTCACTGAGTAGAGAGCTTGATGCAAGGGTTGATCCCAAGTCCCTGAGACCACGACCAAAGGCAGATTAGCTTAACAGGCTGAGTCACCAAGGCGACCCTAGAGCATACAACTCTTGATCTCAGGGTCATGAGTTCAAGCCCCATGTTGAGCACAGAGATTACTTAAAAAACGTTTTTAGGGGCGCGTAGGTGGCTCAGTGGGTTAAGCCTCTGCCTTCGGCTCAGGTCATGATCTCAGGGTCCTGGGATCGAGCCCCACATCGGGCTCTCTGCTCAGCAGAGAGCCTGCTTCCCCACCCGCCCCACTCTCTGCCTACTTGTGATCTCTCTGTCAAATGAATAAATAAAATTGTAAAAATATATATTTTAAAAAATGCCTGGGTGGCTCGGTGGGTTGGGCCGCTGCCTTCGGCTCGGGTCGTGATCTCGGGGTCCTGGGATCGAGTCCCGCATCGGGCTCTCTGCTCGGCGGGGGGCCTGCTTCCCTCTCTCTCTCTCTATGCCTGCCTCTCTGACTACTTGTGATTTCTCTCTGTCAAATAAATAAATAAAATCTTAAAAAAAAAAAAAAAAAGTAGAGGTAATGGGGGGGGCGACTGGGTGGCTCGGTGGGTTAAAGCCTCTGCCTTCAGCTCAGATCATGCTCTCAGGGTCCTGGGATTGAGCCCCACAACTGGCTCTCCGCTCAGCGGCAAGCCTGCTTCCTCCTCTCTCCTCCTTTGCCTGCCTCTCTGCCTACTTGTGATCTCTGTCAAATAAATAAATAAAATCTTTAAAAAAAAAAAAAAAGTAGAGGTAATGGCTTGGAAGCACTAAGGCATTAGGAGGTTTTTCAGTCAAATACTCTACCCCTGAGCTATATACCCCCAGGCATTAGGATGTTCTGAATTCAGCAAGAGAAAGAAAAAATCAACAAAAGAAAGAGTGAGGGAAGGAAAACCATAAAAGTGTAGTAATCTGAAAGGTTCTTCTATATAACGTGATTCTCTAGTCCACCACCACCCCCAAACCTTGTGACACACACCCACTCACACTCTATAAATAAAAAGACTGAGGCCCAAAAAGACTGAGTGACATCCTCAAAGCCCCAGCTAATAGGAACCCAAGTCCAGGCCTAGAATGAAGCAAGATGTGACTTCTGATCCCTGGCCTTTTCACAGCGGCTAGCAATGCTTCTACTTTCAGGTCACCAGTCTGAATGAAGTTAGACAACAGGGAAGACCAAAATTTGGGAAGAACATAACTTACAAGGCTTAATTTTATTTTTTTCTACGTATTTTGTTCACATTCAAAAACAAGCTGAATCAAAGCCTTTATGGATGGGTCTCTAAAGAAAACTAGGAAACATAAGAGAGAGGTACAAAATGGCTATAAATTAATGGGTGCCTGGGTGGCTCAGTGGGTTAAAGCCTCTGCCTTCAGCTCGGCTCATGATCTCAGGGTCCTATGATCCAGCCCCACAACGGGCTCTCTGCTCAGCAGGGAGCCTGCTTCCCCCCTCTCTCTATGCCTGCTGCTTTGCCTACTTGTGATCTCTCTCTGTCAAATAAATAAATAAATATTTTAAAAGCCAATTCAATTTTCTATAGTTCTAAAACACACCCTGAAGGTGGAAGACTCTCATCAGAGAATGAATCAGGGTGTGTAAAACAAGAGGCTTTTTTCAGTCATTTTTGCTTTAGTAAATACAATTTCAGTTTGTTTTTTGGTTTTTTTAAGTTATTATTTGAGAGAGAGATGAGGAAGAACAGAGGGAAAGGGATCAGCAAACTGTGTGTGAGCGCAAAGGGGGGCTTGATACCAGGACCCTGAAATCATGACCGGAGGAGGAACTCAAGAGTGGGATGCTCAATCAACTGAGCCACTCAAGCACCTCTGCAATTTTGGTTATTAAAGTTTAAGATTTTTACTTGTTTTCACACTTACCTTCTGAAACTAAGATCTTTATCCTGACCACTCTCTCTTAAGCTACATTATCATGACTTAAACAGTTCTGCTTTTACCATAAAAATCTTACAGCATTGCATAAAAATCCCCAAATGATTAATGAACTGCTGAGAATTCTGACTCCTTAAAGATGATTTTATTAGGAATCATATTTCCAAACATTTATTCAGGGCTTCAAAATAAGTACTCATCTAACTTAATTATGATGACTTCACCAGACACTAACACTGCCCACAATGATGTTTACAAAAGCACTTGTCACTCCCTTTGGATGTAGCAAGGCAGAAAAAGGAGTCTGTTTCCAGACTCATGTGTTTATACTATGTAACAAGCGACAGTTAAGTGTCACTTAAGATTATTTAAACAGCAAAGCACTTCCAGTTTGTGTGTCCCACCATCTTCCATCCTAAGCGAATCTAAAATCCATTCGGTCTTATTTACTACAATTTCCACTCAGCGCCTGAGACAGGTATCCCAAGCCAACTCAGCGAGAGAGACTGCATGATTCTAGGGTGGGCAATATTTTGGCCCCTGGAAGAGAACAGGATCCAATATGAAGAAACTCCAGTGGAGGTTATTGCAACAACAGAACAGTTCGGAAATAAATGTGCCCCAAACGTACTCCCGCAGCCAGGAATCAGCAACAGCTAACCAGAAAAGATGCTGCACCAGGGCTGCTCCTAAGAGCCTACCACGTACAGAGCGCGGGCTGATCGGTCCTGCGCATCATCCTGTCCTAGCCTCAAAACAACCCTGTGAAGTACGTATTCCTATTCCCATTAACGAATCAGGAGACTTGGGCCCAAGGCCCCAAGGCTGGTCGGTGGAAGCGCTGGGATTTGAAAACACGCCCGTACCCCAACAGCCCAGGATCTCCGCCCCTAAAATGCGCTTCAGTGTAAAAAGGCACCTGAGGGTCTGAGAGCCCCGGGGGTGTCCGCATAGGCTGAGGAGAGACAAGAGCGAGGGCGCCGCCTCTCCACAGAGGGCCCCTCAGGAACGCCACCAGAAGCACCAGCGGCCCGGGGCGCTCGGTCGGGACTCGGCCGCCCAGAGGCCGGGAAGCGCCTCTCACCTCAGAGAGCCCCGGGAGGGCCGCAGTCGAGCGAGGCGCCCCCGCAGGCCGGCGGACGGGTGTCCTCCGCGCCGGCAGGAAGCGCGCAGCGGGGACACAATTCGGTGGCGCCAGAGGCTGAGGCAGGCAAGAGCGCGCCGCCCGCCCGCGCGGGGGCACCTCACCCGCCGCCGCGACCGCGTCGCCACTCAGCTGCGCCGCATCCGGGTCCCGCGCCGCCGCTCTCACCTGCCCGGTGCTCCGCCGCCGCCTACTCCTGGCTCCGGGGACACGGTCAGCAGCCCAAGCCACCGCGACCATGCAGCTGCGGTGCCCTCATCCCCGCCTCTCTCGGTCGCCTCCCGCCTCCCCCGCGCGGCGCTACACCGGCCAGCCACCCACAGCCATGGCCCGCTCCACCACAGCCACCACCGCCGCACCGACCGACGGAGCACGCGCGCGCCGCCGCCGTGTGCGGGCGCGCGCGCACCTCCCAGGCCGGCCTCCCAGCAGCCCTCGCCCCGCCCCCTGCGCCACTCGGACCAATCCCCGGTCCTTCAGCGGCAGCGGCCAGACCCGCGGGACTGGCCCTGCAGAGGAGGACGCCGCATCGTCGCCTCGTCGTCTCCAGCTGCCTTTAGGGCCAGGCAGGTCCGGCTCCTCTTGGGCTCAGCGAGTACCGTGGGATCGGGACTCTCCAACAGGCAGCCTTCAGCGGACAACTGCCATCTGCCCCGGCTTTCGTAGCGCCCTCCCGAGACACCCCTCTGTTCCTAGGTTTTCTTGTTGGCCTTCTGTTCTGGAGCTATAGACAGACTCATTGGGCACAGCCCTTCGCTTTTCCCACTTCTCTGTCTGAGTTCTGGAGATGGAGTGCTGCCTCATAGCTGGTCCTTCCGATTCCAAAAATGTTAATGGTAATAAAAGCAAAAGTCCAGCCTTCCAAGCCCAAGATTAGTTTTCTGTGTGTTCACTTTTGCGGTAGTAATAACTAACATTTGTATGCGGTGCCTTAACAGTTTATTCAACCCTTTTTGCATAACTTATCTCCTGTTATCTTTTGACCTCGACCGGGAAATTTTATGGCCCTCTTCCTTTCAGCACTTGCTGAAATCTTAACTTACTGTAAAGCTGTTATATTGTAGAGTTATTGTAACTTACTGCTACTATGATAGCTCAGGCAAATAGCTAAGTAATCGAAAAAAAACCTGGAGGAAATTTTTTAAAAGAATAGTAATATAACTTTTCCCTGAGGGGGAAATTTTAAGCAAGAATCATTAAGCCCAGAACCATTAATGCAAAAAAAATAAGGGCGCCTGGGTGGCTCAGTGGGTTAAGCCACTGCCTTCGGCTCAGGTCATGATCTCAGGGTCCTGGGATCGAGTCCCGCATCCGGGCTTTCTGCTCGGCAGGGAGCCTGCTTCCTCCTCTCTCTCTCTCTCTCTCTCTCTCTCTGCCTGCCTCTCTGCCTGCTTGTGATCTCTCTCGCTCAAATAAATAAATAAATAATCTTAAAAAAAAAAAAAGAAAAACATTTGTCTAAGTATTTTGAAAGTTTTGCATGACATCATAATGACAAGTCTTTTTAAAAAATAGAAGGGCGCCTGTGTAGCTCAGTCGCTAAGCATCGCCTTCAGTTTAGGTCATAATCCCAGAGTTCCGGGATGTAACCCTGCACTGGGGCCTCTACTCAGCGGGAAGCCTTTTCTCCCTTCCCCTAGCCCCCTGTGTATGTTTCCTCCCTCCCTGTCTCTCTCTGTCAAATTAATAAATAAAATCTTTAATGAAAAAAAAGGGGGGGGTGCTTGGGTGGCTCAGTGGGTCTGCCTTCTGCTCAGGTCATGATCCCAGAGTCCTGGGATCCAGCCCAAGGACAGGGAGCCTGCTTCCTCCCCTCTCTCTGCCTGTCTCTCTGCCTACTTGTGATCTTTGTCTGTCAAATAAATAAAATCTTAAAAAATAAAAAAAAAGAATAATAGTTAAAAAAAAAATAGAATAGAACATTTGGCAAGCACATTGTATCTCTACCCTAAAAGAGTTTCTATAAATGGCTTTTTTTTTTTTTTTTTTTTTTTTAGTAAGCTCTACTGCCCAAGGTGAGACTTGAATTCACAACCAGGAGATTGAGTAACATGCTGTACCAACTGAGCCAGCCAGGTGACCCTGTAAATGGATTTTTTTAAATGGGTTTTTTTTTTTAAAAAAAGCCTGATGGATCAGTTTATAAAAATATGGGCAAGGTATGCAAGCAGGCAACTAATGGAAGAGAAAATCCAAGTGATCCATTAAAAAGATGCTTATTTCACTAATAGTTATGGAAAAATAAAACAATAATCCATTTTTTCACTCATTCAATGGCAAACATTAAAAAGAGCAATGCATGGGAAAAGGAGTCCTGGTCCTTCTCTGGTAGGAGTATAAATAGTCACAAACTTTCCAGGAGTAATCTGGGAATGTCTAAACATTTAAAATACATATACTTTCCCAGTGACCAAAAATTATATTAACTCTGCCCTATGGAAAAGCTAAAGAAAACATCAGTTGTAAGGATATACACAAGGATGTTGTAGTGGGTTGAATGTTGGCCCTCCTACAGATATGTCTACCCAAAACCTGTGAATATAGCCTTATTTGGAAAACAGATCTTTACACATATAATTAAGTTATGGATCTTGAAATGAGAGTATCTTAGACTTAGGATGAGCCCTAAATTCAGAGACAAGTGTCCTTGTAAGAGAAAGGCAGAGGGAGATTTGAGATACAGGGACACGGAGACAGAGGTAATGTGAAGAATGAGGCAGAGAAGGGAGTGATGCATCTAAAACTAAAGCATGCCAAGGATTGGGTGCCTGGGTGGCTCAGTGGGTTAAAGCCTCTGCCTTCGGCTCGGGTCATGATCTCAGGGTCCTGGGATAGAGCCCCGCATCGGGCTCTCTGCTCGGTGGGGAGCCTGCTTCCTCCTCTCTCTGCCCGTCTCTCTGCCTGCTTGTGATCTCTGTCAAATAAATAAATAAAATCTTAAAAAAAAAAAAAAAAGAATGCCAAGGATTGCTGGCAGCTACTAGAAACTAGAAGAGAAGCATAGAACAGAGCCACCTTCAGAACATCTAGAAGCTAACAACCCTGACAACCCCTTGATTTCAGCTTTCTAGACTTAGCAACTCTGAGAGAATAGATTCCTATTATTTTAAGCCACCCAGTTTGTGGTAATGTGTTAAAGTAGCTACAGGAAACTAAGTCAGATATTTATATTGTTTGTGGTATATAACAAACACAAAGAAACTGGAAACCACCTGATTGTCCATAGGTAATGGAATCCATGAATCTGTTGTACTACCTCTGTACTATGGAATATTATGCAATGATAAAGATGAGTTAGATGTATTTATATTAACTCAGAGGTATGTTCAGGTATATTGCTACAGTAGAAAATGCAAATTGCAGAGTGATAAAAAGTACTATGACCCTTGTAGTATATTGCTAACCATTTATATATATGTTTACATGAGCAAAAAGAAAGTGGTGGAAGGATTTATAGTAGGCTGATTATTTTGGATACCTGAGAGGGCTGAAAGAGGAAGATTTGGATGGGAAGAATTATCCTCTTTTTTTTTTTTTTTAAAGATTTTATTTATTCCTTTGTCAGAAAGAGAGATTGTGCAAGCAAGGGGAACAGCAGGCAGAGGAAGAACCAGGCTCTCTTCTGAGCAGGAGCCCAGCGGGGTCTCCATCCCAGGACCCGCGGATGATGACCTGAGCTGAAGGCAAACAACTCAACAACTGAGCCACCCAGATGCCCCCTTCCCAATCTTTTTTAAACATACATAGATCTTTGAATTAACTTACTTCTTATAACCAGTATATGTATTAACTTACTCTTTTAATCAAATAAATACAGTTTTGTCTTATTTTTTTATATTTTATTTATTTATTTGACAGAGAGAGAGGGATCACAAGTAGACAGAGAAGCAGGCAGAGAGAGAGGAGGAAGCAGGCTCCCTGCTGAGCAGAGAGCCCGATGTGGGACTCGATCCCAGGACCCTAAGATCATGACCTGAGCCAAAGGCAGTGGCTTAACCCACTGAGCCACCCAGGCGCCCCTTGTCTTATTTTTTTAAAGATTTATTTAGTGGGGCACCTGGGTTGCTCAGTTTGGTTAAGCATCTGACTTCAGCTCAGGTCATGATCTCAGAGTCCTGGGATTGAGTGCCAGTTGGGCTACCTGCTCAGCAGAGAATCTGCTTGTCCCTCTCCCTCAGCCTCTGCCCCTCCCCTTGCTCGAGCTCTCTTTGTCTCTCTATCAAATAAATAAATAAAATCTTTTAAAAAAGATTTATTTATCTATCACATACATAGAGAGAGAAAGAGAGAGAATGCAACTGTGAGGAGCAGAGAGAGAGAGAATCTCTAGCAAATTCCCCACTGAGCGCAAAGCCTGATGCGGAGTTCGATCTCACAACATAGATACTGTGACCTAAACCGAAATCAATAGTTGGATGCTTAACTGGCTGAACCACATAAACACCCCACTTTTTTTTTTTTTTTAATTCATTTGACACAGAGAGAGAGAGAGAGAGAGAGTGAAAGCAGGAACACAAGCTGGGAGAATGGGAGAAGGAGAAGAAGGCTTCCCCCTAAGCAGGAAGCCAGATTCGGGGCTTGATCCCAGGACACTGAGATCATGACCGGAGCCAAAGGCAGGCGCTTAACTGAGTGAGCCACCCAGGCACCCCATGCCCCACTTCTATTTTATTTTTTAAGATAAGCTCTACACCTAGCATAGAGCATGAACTCACAACCCCAAGATCAAGAGTCTCATGCTCCACCAACTGAGCCAGCCAGGCACCTCTCATAAATATAGCTTTAAGGGTAAAAACAATTTGTGACTAGTGCTGGAATGATAGTTAAAGTTGTGAACTTTAGGGGCGCCTGGCTGTTTCAGTCAGAAGAACATAAGACTCTCGATCTTGGGGTCATGAATTCAAGCTCCATGTTGGGCGTAAAGATTACTAAAAAAGATAAATAGACTTAAAAAAAGTTGTGAACATAAAGAGAAGGTTTTATCTGTCCAATTTTAGAAAACTCTAATGTTCTCCATGTCCCCCACTTTTCCATCACTGATTTCTATATTGTATTTCAATATATAACCTTTTGGTGTTTTTTTTCCTCTATTTTCTTTCTAAGTACTTCTGAATATTTCCTAAAATCAGAATTTCTTTTATTTTTCTTTTTAGAATTTGAGTGCTTTCTTTTCATTGTGTAAGTAATATATTCGCATGATTTGAGATCCAAAATGTACAACCAAATGGGCAACAAGTCTCTCAGCTATGACTCTCTCTTCAGAAAACCAATGTTGTCAGTTTCTTGAGCATCCTTCCAGAGGTATTGTATGCATATATTAAAAAATACAGATATATATTTTCCTACTTTTTTTTTACACAAATGGAAGTGTTTGACTCATGCTTGCTTTTTTCATGTAATGTGTGTCAGGTTGTCTTATATCAGTGCATATGGAGTTTCTGTGTCTTTTAAACTTTTGTTGGTGTATAGAATACTCACCAAAAAAACTGCACAATCCTAAATTTTCACAAACTAAACACACTGTGTAACTAGTTCCCCAATCAGTAAAAAGGAATATGAGGGACATTATTTTTTCTTTTAATTTTTAAAAGCCTTTATTTGTTTATTAGAGAGAGAGAACACGAGCAGGGGGCGGGGCAGAGAGACAAGCAGATTCCCTATTGCTAGGCTCAATCCTGGGACCCCAAGAGCATGACCTGAGCTGAAGTCAGATGCTTAACCGACTGAGTCATCCAGTTGCCCCTTTATTCTGTTTTTTTTTTAAGGAATCTCTACACCCAATGTGGGGCTCAAACTCATAACCCCAAGATCAAAAGTCACATGTTCTGCCAACTGAGCCAGCCAGATGCCCCATGAAGAACATCTTAGAATCTACTTCTCTGAACTCCCTCCAGTCATGGCCCTAACCCTAAGGACAACCATTATCCCAGCTTCTAGCACTGGAGATTCTTTTTTCTGTTTTGAACTTTTGTTCTTATTGTTGTTTTTGAACTTTTAATTAAACAGATTCATTTGGGGGCACCTGGGTGGTTCAGTCAGTTAAGTATCTGCCTTCAGCTCAGGTCATGATCCCAGAGTCCTGGGATAGGGTCCCACATTGGGCTCTCTACTCAGCAGGGCGCCTGCTTCTTCCTCTGCACCTCCCTTTGCTCATGTTCTTGCTCTCTCCTTCTCTCAAATAAATAGTCTTTTTTAAAAAAGATTCATTTGATATGCTTTTTTTAAAAGATTTAATTAAATTAATTTATTTATTTGAGAGAGAGAGAGTGAGAGAGAGCATGAGCATGCATAGGGGGAGAAGCAGAGAAGGGACAGGGAGAGAAAGAATCTCTCAAGCATACTCCACTAACACAGAGCTCAATGCAGGGCCAGATCCCATGACTCCAAAATCACAATCCCAGCCAAAACCAAGAGGCAGGTGCCCAACTGAGTCACCCAGGTGCCCTTGGTGTGCTCCTTGAGCTGTATGCTCCACCAACTGAGCCAGCCAGGTGCCAGAGGTATACTCTTTTTTTTTTTTTTCGAAGATTTTATTTATTTTTTAAAAATTATTTATTTATTTATTTATGTGACAGAGAGAGAGAGAGAGAGAGATCCCAAGTAGGCAGAGAGGCAGGCAGAGAGAGGGGGAGAAGCGGGCTCCCTGCTGGGCAGAGAGCCCGATGTGGGGCTCAATCCCAGGACCCTAGGATCATGACCTCAGCCAAAGGCGGAGGCTTAACCCATTGAGCCACCTAGGCACCCCAGAGGTGTGCTCTTTTTGTGTTTAGCTTCTTTTGCTCTACATTTCCCCTACCTTGTTTTGATATTTATGCACAATTGCATGTCACAATACTTTGTTCATTCTCGTTGCTAAATACTATTTCATTGTAGCTACACTATTTTTTATGGCTACATAATGTTCCATTGTAAGAATATACTATAATTTATTTCTCTGGTCACTTATTAATAGATATTTAGGCTGTTTCCAGTCTTTTGCTCTATAAACAATGCTACAATGAACAATCTTGAATTTATATCACTTTGTGCATATCCAAGTGTAACTACAAAAGAAATTCCTAGAAGTAGAATTACTGGATCAACAGGTATAGATATTTGTAATTTTGAAGGATATTGACCAATTGCCATCTAAGAGATATACCCTTTTTTTAGATTTTTTAAAAAGATTTTTTTTTTTTAAGATTTTAAAGATTTATTCATCTGAGCGAGAATGAGAGAGAGAGCACACGCAGGGTGAAGGGCAGAGGGAGAAGCAGACTCCCCGCTGATCAGGGCCCTGATATGGTACTTGATCCCAGGACTTGGATCATGATCTGAGCCAAAAGCAAATGTCTAACCGACTGAGCAACCCAGGCGCCCCTTAAGGGATATACTCTTTTAACACTCCCACTAGCCGAGTATTTGAAAGCTTATTTTTTAGAATTTTAAAGCTTGGAACCTGGAGACTTAGAAATCACATTATAAAGTCCATTCATCTTACCCAGAGAGAAATCAAATGCTCAAAGGTAAAAAGAATTGCACAAAACCATAAAGTGAGTTAGTTATCATTCCTAAATTCTGAAGGAGGTCTGGATACTGAGCTCACATAGCAGAAAACCAACAAAGCCTCAAACATCCTGTTCTGCTCACAGCTATGGGCATGCTGCCTCTCTCTCCCTTCCTCAACCTCCTTCAAAGACCAGCATAAGGGGTCCTGGGTGGCTCAGTCTGTTAAGCGTCCAAGTCTTGGTTTCAGCTTAGGACATGGGACTGAGCCCTTGGCTTGGGCTCTGCACTCAGTGGAGCGGGGTGGGGGAGGAGGTGGCAAGAGATCGTGGTGCTTGAGAGTCCCTGCTTCTCTCCCTCTCTCTCTCCCGGTCACCACTCTCTCTCCCTCTAAAATAAATTTCTAAAAACTTAAAAAAAAAAAAAACAGCACATAGGGGCCCAACCACATACACACCAGGACCATCCATCATGGGAGGAAGGGGGAATAGAAAGGGAGAGGCAGATGGGGTGCAGAGATTACTCAAGAGGGACCAGACACTACATTTTCCTGGAAAGCGAAGCAATAGATACATAAGGCTTTGACGGAAAATGTAATAAAACACTTAGACTTGTGCACACACACAGACACACATGCACAGAGATTATAGCTGAATTATGTGATATACAACTTTGAAAAGAATGAGGTAGATGCCTGGGTGACTCAGTTGGTTAACCATCCAACTCTTGATTTTTGCTCAGGTCATGATCTCAGGGTCGTGGAACAGAACCTGAGTTAGGTTCTGCGTTTAGCACTGAGTCTTTTTGTCCCTCCCCCTCTGCTCCTCCCCTGCCATGCTCTCTTTCTCTCTCTTTCAAATAAATAAATAAAATCTTAAAAAAAATAATAATAATGAGGCATTTCTATATGAACTGATCAGGGACAATCTCCCAGATATTATTCAATGAAACAGGTAAGATACAGAACACTAAAATATGCTGCTATTTCGCTATGCAGTGATTATCATCAATAAGACAGAAGAAACTCACAATGGGGATGCCTGAGTGGCTCAGGGGTTAAGTGTGTCTGCCTTTGGCTCTGCTCATGATCCCAGGGTCCTGGGATGAAGCTCAGTTATCAAGCTCCTTGCTCAGTGGGGAGCCTGCTTCTCCCTCTGCCTGCTCTGCCTGCAGCTACCCTTGCTTGTTCTCCTCCCCTGCCCATGTGCCCCACCCCACAAAACACACACACCAATCAGTCAATCTTAAAAGAAAAGAAAAGAAACTAACTGTGGTTGCCTGGCAGAAAGGTTAACTAAAGCCTGGGAAACAAGGGTGGAAGGGAGAATTAATTGTTATGGTTATTCTCTTTTATGCTATTTGAAATTTTTATCATGTTCACATATCATCACATATATATAATTTATAAAGTTTACATATGCTATATATTAATACATATCTATAAAGGAAATATATAAGAGGAGCGTAATTTAGTGAGAGATATGCCTATCACTGAGGAAGAAGAGGCAAAAACCAAGAGAGGAAGAGGTGGAGCCTAGTGAGAGAGTTGGTGTGGCAATGAGGGCACCAGAAGGACAGGAAGTAGGTTCAGGGACTAGGCTTGCAAACTGAGAAGGCTGATCATACGCATTTTAAGTGCAATTGGTCTTCAATCCTCTTCGTTTACAACTCTAGAATGGTGTCAAGCACTAAAGAAATACAAGTTGAATGCTGAAAAACAATAAATCACACTTTTAAAACCAGTTAGGGCTGGTATGCAGAGTTAGCTAGATCAAAGATTGTAGTCCTAGTTCCCAGGGGGTTGGGGTGTGACTCTCCCTTGTGGAATGAGAACTATTTATCAACAAAGGCGCTGCCTTGTTTGTTGTTTCAGACAAGCTACCCAGGACTCCAATTTAACCTGTTTTTATATATAAGGAAGATAATGTAATGTAAGTAAGATCAGCATTAGAAATAATCTGTTACCTTGAACACATTGAATCAAGAATTTTCTAGCCCATTAGGAAGGCGGCAGAAATGTCTCAAACTCCAATGCCAGGGGCCTATTTATAGTTTCACCCTGATTCATCCACTACTGAATTTTTATTGGGCAGCTTATTTTCAACTCCTCAGGCAGCTCAAAGGCCTTATATTTGCAAAACAAAGCCTTAACTTCAAAGGGAACTACTTTAGCTAAAAAGTGGGCTCCGTCACATTTTTTTTCCCCTCAAGGAAAGTGAAGAATTGGTTTGCTTTAACTTCTTTTGACACTAGCTTTCTTTTTTTTTTTTTTTAAGAGTTTTTTGTTTGTTTGTTTTTGTTTTTAATTTGACAGAGATCACAAGTAGGCAGAGAGGCAGGCAGAAAGAGAAGAGGAAGCAGGCTCTCTGCTGAGCAGAGAACCCAATGTTGGGCTCGATCCCAGGATCCTGGGATCATGACCTGAGCCGAAGGCAGAGGCCCAACCCACTGAGCCACCCAGGCACCCCACCAGCTTTCTTTTTTAAAGATTTTATTTGAAAGGCAGTGAGAGAGCACACAAGCGGGGACAGGAGGGGTTGGGGTGGGGTGAAGGAGAAGCAGAGGATCCTGGGATCATGATCCGAGCCAAAGGTAGATGCTTAACCTACTGAGCCACCCAGGTGCCCCTTACACCAACTTTTTTTTTTTTTAGATGTTATTTACTTATGTGACAGAGAGAGGCACAGCAAGAGAGCAAACACAAGCATGGAGAGTGAGAGAGGGAGAAGCGGGCTTCCCGTAGAGCAAGGAGCCCGATGTGAGGCTTGATTCCAGAACTACGAGATCATGACCTGAAGCCTGAGCCAAAGACAGCCGCTTAATGGCTGAGCCACCCAAGCGGCCCTACACCAACTTTTGATACAGAAGTCATGCTGGGCTCACTGGTCTAGAGCAGTTTTGAAATACTTATGCAAATGAATGGGGAAACTTGCAGGTGTAGAATGGGTCTTGAAAACAAAATTCTGGATTGCTCAATCTGAAAGGGTGGGGACCAGAGTGAAATGTGAGATGACTATCCTAGCCCTCAATCCCCCAGATTGGTCAAGGGGTAGGTAAATATTGTTTCTCTTATAAGATCAAGACTTACATACTCAGAGGGTATAGAGATGTTCCATCTAGACTCAGCTTTCAGGATGAGATCGGCAAGTATTTGTCAAATATCTCCTTAACAGCCACCAAGAGAACTTCATACAAGATTGTTTTTCAAATCCAATAATACACCGAGACTTTGGAGAGTAAAAAAATGTTCCCAGACCTTTGAGAGTATTCACTTCTTCTTGCACTCAGCAACTGTCCCAGGCACTGGGATAAGTGGTTGAGATAGGGGCCTGAACAAAACAACATGATTCCTACAGCAGATGCTGTTGAAGAAGAAACAGTCATTAATGAACTCATCGCATTATTAACTGCAAATTACAATTAAGTGCCATAAGATGGGGCGCCCGATGCTATGAAAGTAAATGATAATGGGAGGGGAAAGCAAAAGTTTCCCTAAGGAAGGGAAAACTTGCCTCAGTCTAAAGGAAGATGAGACCAGGCAAAGAATGGGAGCAGAGTGTCACAGAAAAAACAGCCAAGGCAAGGGTCCTGTGGCAGGAGGAAATATGGCCATTTACAAACCAAAAAAGAGGGGCGCCTCAGTGGCTCAGTCGTTAAGCGTCTGCGTTCGGCTCAGGTCATGATCCCAGGGTCCTGGGTTTGAGCCCCACATTGATCGGGCTCCCTGCTGGGTGGGAAGCCTGCTTCTTCCACTTCCCCCCTCCACTTCCCCCTGCTTGTGTTCCCTCTCTCACTGTGTCTCTGTCAAATAATAAATAAAATCTAAAAAAAAAAAAAAAAACCCAGAAAGCATGGGATGCCCTAATTAGACATTAGCATCACTTGATAGTATTTCCAGAGCACTTGAGAGGGTTGTACTTCGCAGCTCCTTTGAAGTTAGGTGCAACTCTTGAACTTGAGCAGAGCCCTGGGACTTGCTTTGGCCAGTGAAATGTGAGCAGAAGTGGCATCTGTTTCTTCTCCTCCTCTCCATGGAACCATTTAAGAGATAGAGTAGATTTTTCTTTCTTTCCTACTAGCTAATATGAAGGCAGCACAGGAAAGGAGCAGGATCTCTGAGCCAACACAAGGACAGCTGTCCTGGAGAGCCAACAGGAGCTGATGCAGACAGTGCATGATCTAGAAATAAACCTTTACCATGTTAAACCACTGAGAGTTAGGAGCTGTTTGTAATTGCAGGAAACCCAGCCTATCTTATTTTTTTCCCCCAAAGATTTTATTTATTTATTTGACAGAGAGAGAACAAGCAGGGGGAGCAACAGGCAGAGGGAGAGTGAGAAGCAGACTCCCTGCTGAGCAAGGTGCCCAATAAGGGACTTGATCCCAGGACTCTGGATCATGACCTCAGCAGAAGGCAGATGCTTAACCAACTGAGCCACCCAGGGCCCCAAAACCCACCCTATTCTATTGATATAGACCCAAGTTTGAGAAACTCCGTAGAAGAATCATATAATGTAGGGGAGCCTGGGTGGCTCAATTGTTAAGCATCTGCCTTTAGCGTGGGTCATGATCCTAGGGTCCTGGGATCTAGCCTCTCATGGAACACTGCATCAGACTCCCTGCTCTGCCAGAAGCCCGCTTTCTTTCCCACTTTCCCCTTCCCACTTCCTGGCTTGTGGCCCCTCTCTCACTGTGTCTCTCTCTGTCAAATAAATAAATAAAATCTTACAAAAAAAGAATCACATAACATAAAGGAAAAGAAAATCTAAACTAATTCAGAATTTAAACATTAATAATTTCTTATATCTACAATCTATGTTGCATCTGCATTTATAGACATTTATTCAGTGAATAATGTATTTTAATATCTCGTTTTCCAAAACTGCATTTGATTTTCTATATGAAGTCCTAAACACTGAAGATTATTTTTTTATTTTATAAAGCTGAATTGATTAAAAAAATAAAATAAAGTTGAATAGAAAACATTTATCAAGTTCCTCTACTATCCATTAGCACTGGGTTAAGTATCTGAATTTGTTCATTTAATCTTCCTAATAGCCAAGGAAGTAGGTCTATGACTATCTGCATTTTCCAGATGTCTATATATTATTTCAGATGCATATAAGAGAGGCTCAGAAAGGTTGAACAGCAGCTGGGAAGTGATGTACCTAAAACTGAACCCAGATCTGCCTGACTCCTTAACAAATGAGCCTAACTTTTATGAAATATTGTATGTCTCTTGAGACTGAAAACTCTATCAGATTGAACTCCTTCAAGGTAAGGATGATGTCTTATTTGTCTTTGCATCCCCAGCAGAGTCTGCCATCTAGATATCCTCAAAACGTATTTTTGGAAGTATCAAATGACTTGATTAAAAAACATCAGTGAGCTTATTACTGATAAACTACATTAACCTCTAGGGATTATATTTTGACTACTTATTTATGCACTTATAACTCTACCAGATGGTAAACTCTTTGGGGACAGGGCATTGGTAAATGACAAAAACCCAACTGAGTTCATTTGAAAGACCTAATGGCTTTTTTAAAACAACTCATGAATTGGGCAGCACTGCATCAAGTAGGTGGAGGGGAACTCCAAGGGGCTGTACAAAATGGAAGAGGGACCTGTGGTTTTCTAACAATACAGATACAGTGTTTATTTTTATACCTTCCAGAGCTGACACAGGGCCTTGATGAGTCACTTTTCGTCAAATGTGGACTAGGTCCCTTGCTCTGAATCCACAGAGCCAGCAAATGCTAACGTAGAGATTCTGTTCAGGACAATAGCCCCTGATCCTTCCACACCATACTAACTGCTGTCCCCCAGCCTCCCTGAGTTCTATTCTTCCAGGAATAATTTAGTTAATTCAGAATTTTTTTCTAGGAATATATAATTCATGATCCAACCATACATAAAAGAAAAATAATTAATTTTGTATTCAACTTTGAAAACTGTGAAGTCATCTGTTATTTGGGGGAACAAAAAGAAGAGTGAGAAAGAAAGCCCACCTAAATGTGCATATGATAAAATGGCCTTGAGGATGTAACATAAGCCAACCAAAGCACAGAAATCCAGAGTTCACCCTGCAACAGCATCCTGAAATTGTGTCTCCACTTCCACCCTGGGTCTTTGAACGAGCTTCCCAGGTGTTATTTCCCAGCGATGACATGACTCAGTGTCTGGAGCTCTGGGTTGCTCTAAACTGGGAGGATACTATCTTACCATACTTCAGTCCAAGCAGCCTAAACCAGGCTTTTCGAAACTTTTGACCAACTCCATAAGAAATGCATTTCACACTGCAACCCAGTACATTGTGTGTGTCTCTGTGTGAATTTATAATATTTATACTGTAATAAAAATGTGATGGAACAGGGGTGCCTGGACGGCTCAGGGGGTTAAGCCTCTGCCTTGACTTAGGTCACGGTCTCAGGGTCCTGGGATCAGCCCTGCATTGGGCTCTCTGCTCAGCAGGGAACCTGCTTCCCTCTCTCTCTTTGCCTGCCTCTCTGCCTACTTGTGATCTCTCTCTCTCTGTCAAATAAATAAATAAATAAATAAATAAAATCTTAAAAAAAAAAAAAGTGATGGAACAATACCCCCATTATGTGTGATGCACTTTGACGTTGGCTGGTCCGTTTCTATTTTCTGTTCTCTCTCACATTTTAAAAGTTGTGGTTGCAATCCACCAAGTTAATTTCACCACCCATTGAGTCTTCTGATTTGATAAACAGTGGCCCAATGCACATGTATGCATAAGTTGCTTCTCACTGAGGGCAGGGACATGTGTCTTTTCTTCCTGTGTCTTTAGCGCCTATCACCTTTTTTTTCCTGGACAGATGAGGAAGTGAATACCTAGCATGTGCTAGGAGTGCAGGGATAACCAACACTGAGAGCTAAAATTGAGAGATTCTTTTCTGGTAGAGCTTACAGCCTATGAAGGAAGGGAAAAAGCACCCAACAAACCAACACCAGTAAACAGAGACAAGGAGCTGGGCACATGTCAAAATCTCTTCCCACCTCTACTCTACAAAAAAGTGCCTGGAACTCTGTCATTTCTGTCCCCATTTTTCCTTTGGAACCCCAACCCCCATCCCATTCCACAGGAGCCTGGCAAGAGTCCCTATATGAGAGCTTTGCCCTACCCCCTGGCATGAGTGGGGGCCTGGCCAGAGTCATGAAAATGTTTGGTTCAGGGAGGAACAGGTGACTTCAAGTGAACCAACTAACGTCGTCGTTATAATCAATACATGGGAATGGGCTCTTTTTCTCTGGGTCTATAGATATAAGGTCAAATGAAGCTAGATCTCTTCTCCATTATATGAAGAGAACAGATTAGAAAATGAAACTGAAATACAGAGAAAAAGATAGCTAAGAGCAGCAGCAAGAGAAGAAAGATTGTCATTTGAAGTTCTCAGTCTGAGAGGCCTAGAGACAGCGCATTAGCAACACTACACAACTGTTTGAGCTAATAACTGCACTTTCCCCTAGTGCTGGTCTTAGTTGGATCTCTGTTATTTGCAGCTAACTATAACTGTGAAAGGAAGGGTAGAAAGCCAGTTAATTTCTTTTATTTATTTATTTTAAGATTTTTAATTTTTTTGGAAAGCTCTTCACTTTTGTTATTTAAGTTTTATTTATTTAAGTAATCTCTACACTTATCGTGGGGCTCAAATCACAACCCCAAGATCAAGAGTCTCTTGCTCCAGGCACAAGACAGTCAAATGCCCCTAATTTCTTTTTTTTAAAACAGAATAGAAAGGGGTGTGCCTGGCTGGCTCAGTGGGTAGAGCATACAACTCATGATCTCGGGGGTTGCTTGAGTTCAAGCCGCATGTTGGGATACACTTTCTTAAGAGAAAAAATAAAATACTTGTGGGGTCACAGACATACTTTCCCCATGATTGGGAAATTTGCCCAGAATATGCCAAGTTTTAAGGGTTCCAGAGTTAGGAGGTTGGCTGTTTTCTTTCCTTCCTTCCTTCTTTCCTTCCCTCTTCCCTCCTTTCATCTCCCTGTCTAATATCACGGTATCAGCTGTGTGGAGAAAGGTTAGGGGAGTTTATACAGGGAAACTCTGATATATTCCTAGCTAGAAAAATGCCTAGGTAAAGTAGTTTAGACCCGAGTGCCATGGTGGCAAAAGAGTGGACGAGAAGTCAACTTAAGAAAAATTTAGGTGGAGCTGCTAGTAATTGGGTTAGGGATTAGATAGATTTAAAGGGCTGAATTGTCAAAATGAGTGAATAAAATGGATACATTAATACATTAATATTCATTGAGTTCAGCAGCCACAGAGCAGGTGGTATGTCTTAAACCCTGTGGTAAGAGCTGGGACAATGAAGACAGGAAGCATGCCTTCAAGGAGTTTATAGCAGAAGAGCTCCTAACATACAGAAAAGAAAAAGCAAAACAAAACAAGGAATAGCAAAAGTCTCACCTGCAGTTGGGAGAATGTGCTTTGGATTCCTTCTAAACATGGGAGGCCTGAGCCTTGCCTCTGTAAGACAGGACTGGTATTAACTGTGGTAACCTAGCCTCTAGCCCCTCCCACCCCCAGGCCATTGTGGGGATCAGGGGAAGGACTGCTATGGAGAGGGCAGTGGGGAAAGGGAAGGAAAAAAGTTTGGGGCAAATTTATGCAAGGTGGGAGCCCATGCTGAGCTCCATTGTCATAGCCAGCAAAACAGGGTTTGGAGAAACACCGGGTAGGAGAGTAGGTGTTATACAGTAATGGCATGGAAGCTTCCAAGTGCACTATCAGGCCAACTATCTCTGAGGGCAAGGAAGAGAAAGGGTCTCAAACCAGGTTAAATGCTCAAAACACACTCATTATTAAATCAAGGAAAAACACAAAGAGGGAGAAGCAAGAGGAAAAGTGGGACAGGTTGACACATTTAGGATAAGAAGCAGTGGGGTGGAAGCATGAGGGTACCTGAAGCCTGGGGGTGAAGGGGACATAATGTTTGCATGATCTGTCCCTTGGCTATGTCAGCCTTCCCTGCTAATGGCGCAGTTACAAGAACTAGAGTTGATGTTTGAGCAAAGGCATGTCACCCATAGACAGACAGTTTCCCTGGATCAGATCAGAGGCACAGGTTGACATCAAAGGCACAGGTTGACATCAAAGAAATGCACAAGCCAGTACACCTGGCCACCAGTGTAGCTCATCAGTCAGCCCAGTGAGTGACAATGGGTTTTACTTGTATATTTTGGTCAGAGGATGGAGCTAGATTGGTTGTCATCATCTGCATTAATACTTAAGGCATCAGGGCCACCTGGGTGGTTCAGTAGGTAGAGTGTTCAACTCTGGATTTTGGCTCAGGTCATGATCTCAGGGTCCTGAGATAGAGCCCTGCTTCCTTCTGGGCTCCTTGATCAGCGGGGAGTCTACTTCTCTCCTTCTGCCCCTCCCACCTCTGTCCCTCTAAAATAAATAGATCTTTAAAAAAAAATGACCTCATGAGTGAATATTTAGTGTCTCATGTATCTTTAGGATATCGTGAATACTTAGAATACTTAGTTTTCATATTCTCTTAGTACCTCAAAAACACTAGGTATCACTTGGTCCTTCCATCCTTTCTGTTTATGTTATTTTATTTAAGATTTTATTTACATATTTGACAGAGAGACAGCGAGAGATGGAACACAAGCAGGGGGAGAGGGAGAGGGAGAAGTAGGCTTCTAGCTGAGCAGGGAGCCCGATGTGGGGCTTGATTCCAGGACCCTAGGATCATGACCTGAGCCGAAGGCAGACGCTTAACGACTGAGCCACCCAGGTGCCCGGTCCTTTCTGTTTCATACATACATCTTGTATTTATTATCTTTCCTTAACAAATTAATAAAACGTTTTGCCATTATCTTACGATCATAAACTCGTTCATTTTCTAAACTGGAATAGAATGGTCTACAAAGCAAATGCATTACAGAAAGACAATGTATCCAAATCAGAGAAACCTCCAGGAATGGTGAAAGCTAGTCAGGACAAAAGGGTCCAGAGGCCTGGGGAGGACTCTTCAAGGACATCAGGAAGACAGGGACTGTCTCCCCTGTGAGTCAGGAGCTGAATCCAGGAAGGAAGGAGGGCCAGCCAGAGCCTGCAAATGCTCAGGGGCTGTGGGCCAGAGGTGTGAGAAGGAAGCAGCTCGGATAATCAAATGCAGCCTAGCTTTCAACCCAGACACGCAGAATTGCTGACACCCAGACTTGGAGTCAGAAACTTTTTCTGGAGGTCCCCAAGGAAGAGAGAATTGAGAGAAGAGATGAGAGGAAGCATGGCCAGGCCCAGTCCAGCCCAGCCTTAACGCCTGTGAATAAAGACCAGCTCATACCGGGCCTCCCCAGGTTTCTTGCAAATCTGTAACTTCCTTAAAGTTAGCTATTTTCATTACTCCTTGTTTCCAGGCAGCTTGACTAGTAAAATGAATAAGGGTTTAAGCAAAGAAAGGAGAGAAGGTGCAAGGGGGATTGGTTACTTATTTAAAAGCTGGCCTGGGGAGTAGAGAGCAGCCCCTAATGGGAAGGTATATACTGTTGGGGCAGGGGTGGGGGAGGAAATACGGAAGCCAGGCCCATCCCACTGGAGGTGTGAAAGCTGGATGGGGCCGGTGGGGGTAGGGGTGGGGTGAGAGTTCTGACCCCGGCTGCTCTGCTAGCCCCTCAGGGGATACTTGGGCTTTTAAAACCACTTGCTTTGTAGTCAGAGGTATAGGAACTGACTGCTCTGGGCAAGGGGGACTGTGGGAAAGAGTTCTGCCCCTCCCCTCGGGGCTCCCACCGTCCCTCCTCCATCACTGTACGCTCATTGTCTGTTCTCTGTGGGTCTCCCTCTCCAGACTTGAGCGTCGCGGGAGCAGGCACTGTGTCCGATTCACCTCTTTCTGCCTCACAATGTGGCCCAGCGTGGGGCCTGACACTTGGAAGTTTCTCAAAGAGTTACTTGTTGAATGAATGAACAAATGAATGCTTTCTCCCAAACTATTCTGAACTCTAGATGGGATTTACAAAGAAGGAAAGGCCAGATCATGGCTCTGGATTCCCTTACATCACTTAACCAGCTGTTCGTGAACCTCTGGGATTCAAAGAGGCGGTGAACCCCTAAGGTTTGGTTTCTGTGTTTCTGTTCATTTTCCTGGAGATAGGATTCTACATAATTTAGCAGGTTTTCAAAGAGGCATCCCCCTCCCCCACCCCACGAAGGAGAGTAATCCTTGAGAAAATAGTTCAGGATGGAGATTTTATTTTAGTTTTCTCAGCATTGATTTCTCTGAACAAAATTACTTTTCTTAGCCACACTACTGTTATCTCCCTCTCTATAATCTCTTGAGTTTATTTTGTAATGTTAGAATCAGCCGTTCACCTGACTAAACGGTAACGAGATGCTGGTGGGGGCCAGGAAATGCTACCCCAAAATATGGCACCTTGACTTACTACATTTTTATCTTAAGCTGAACGAATTTTTTAAAAGATTTTATTTTTAAGTAATCTCTACACCCAACATGGGGCTCAAACCTACAACTCAGGTGGACCTAGCTGAAGGAATTTTTTAAAAAATAGATTTTATTTATTTGACAGAGAGCTCACAAGGAGGCAGAGAGGCAAGCAGAGAGAGGGGGGAAACAGACTCCCTGCTGAGCAGAGAGCCTGATAGGGGGCTGGATACCAGGACCCTGAGATCATGACCTGAGCCGAAGGCAGAGGCTTAACCCACTAAGCCACCTAGGCGCCCCGAAGGAATTTTTAAAGGCCACAGAAGGGGTGCCTGGGTGACTCAGTGGGTTAAAGCCTCTGCCTTCAGCTCAGGTCATGATCCCAGGGTTCTGGGATCAAGCCCCCCCCCCCTTCGGACTCTGCTCAGCGGGGAGCCTGCTTCCTCCTCTCTCTGCCTGCCTCTCGGCCTACTTGTAATCGCTGTCAAATAAATAAATAAAATCTTGAAAAAAAAAAAAAGGCCACAGAAGATGGTCACTCTGACCTCCCCCACCTTACCTTCTTCCCTGAAACAGGTCATAAAACTCCCCTGTGCACCGTAACCCTCCCTGTAACAGGAGGAAAAGCAGGACATTCTTGTTACCACGGATAGAGAAGCTAGGGCCAAGAAGGTTGTGTAAACAAGCATTATTAAACTAACCCTTATCTTCCTAGTTACTTCTTCACCATTTACTCTCCCTAGTCCAAACCCTCTTGTCTTGTCATTCTTCACAAATTTGTATTTCCCTAAAAGGTATAAAAACTTACTGCTCTGGTCCCTTCTTCAGGTCTTCATTCTCTTGGAAGGCTCCCATGTACAAATAAATTTTTTGGAAAACATATGTGCTTTACTCCTGTTAATGTCTTTGTCAGTTTCATCTTCTAACCAAGCCAGGGACCTTGTGAGGGTCAAGGGAAACTTTTTCCTCCCCTACAATACCATCACCTTTGTAATCTCCCAGACTCTCCCCTTTGTCACCTCTCCTAAGGCACCCTTAATTGATTTCTTCTTCACTTGGGGTTTTGCAGGTGGGAAGACAGTGTGGAGTGGGTGCAGGGCTATTTTAAGTGAAATCTTCAGGGAAGGCAGAACCAGGAAGGGAGCTGCTGAAATACTCAGCTACCTAATTCAATTCTCCTTGTTCACTCAGCAGCCTCCCCCTCCCTCTGCATAACAATGGAAGGAAAAAGGAAGTGGGAAAAAAAATAAGGTCGCGTAATTGAGTTAGACAAGGTAATTACCAGGACCCAGAAGCTGAGGGAAAGTACCTCCCAGAAAGAAGGGCTAAAGACAAGCCTAGGAGGTGGACGAATGGAGAAATTAGTAACGAATATATTTTGGCTCAGGGAAGCAAAAAAATAAAACTGCAGTGCTGAATTGGCCAGGCACTGGAGAAACGTGAGGTAGAAAAAAAAAAAAAAAAAGAAACCTGAGGTAGGCAGCAAGTACTGAGTTAGAGTGGCTTCGAAGGAGGAGGAGAGAAAGCTCCGAGCCAGGCGGGGATTTTGCCGCAGCTGCTGTGTCCTGATACTGAGTATCGGTGCCGCAAGGGAGGGATGAGTCAGTCCCAGCAGATTCAAGTTTAGGATTAAAGAGCCAGTAGGAAGGCACTCAGCAAACACCCTCTGAGAGGGCTAGTGAGCATTGACAAGTGAGATCCCAGTCCCACACAGGACACCAAGGAGGTCCTGGACCTGCTGGGGTGGGGGGGCTCGTTTGCGTGGGGACTGAGGGTAAAGTGCTGTTTTAAACTACTTTCCCTTTCCATTTTGTTTCATTTTCATTCCCCACTTTGTTTCATTTCATTGAGTTGTCGAAAACCAGGTTGGCTTGGAGCGCAGGGCAAAGGGGTAGGTGCCAGATGTGAGTGTCACCTCTTGCTACAGGAGGCAGGGAAGGACATTTTGAAACGAGAATTCTTGGTTATGGGTGTGGCTGTAAATACATCCTGCACCTTGATGCCTCCTGGAAGAGAGCTCGAGCTTTGTCGGGAGTGGGCCGGACATGGGTGGGGTTCTTTGAGGAGGGTAAGGTCCACAACCCCATCCTGACATTCGTGGCCTCTGAAAGGATGGCAGGATCAGGTTGCATCACTCAGCCCAAGTCTGTATAAAAACAGAAAATTACCTAAAGCTAGTACTGGCCTGCTGTACAAGCTGGCATTTCACGGTGGCCCAAGCAGCCCCTGAAACAACAGCATGTTAGAGACAGAGCCCCATTTTGGGGAGGAAGTTTGTGATAGAGTGACTTTGATTTGATGGTTTTGTGGAAAGATATATACATCATGAAATTTGATATCCTAACTTTTTTTTTCCCTAAAGATTTTATTTTTAAATAGTCTTGACACCCAGTGTAGGGTTGGGGCTCAGACTTACAACCGGAGATCAAGCATCATGTGGTCTACGAACTGAGCCAGCTAGGCTCCCCTTAACTATATAAAAATACATAAATGCAATGACACTAATTAAAACCACAATGTTGTCCAACTAGCCCTATTTCCAAAAATTTTTCATCACTCTAAACACAATGTCTGTACTCCTTTGTGTGCTTATTTTTGTGGTTATTGTTTAAATAACTTTTTCTCTAGGCTATGTTGGTCTCTGCTGGTAGGTGGCCTCAGGTCAAGTTACAGAGAGTCAACAGATTTCCTCACCTGAGTTTCTTTTTTTTTTTTTTTTTAGAGATTTTATTTATTTATTTGACAGACAGATCACAAGTAGGCAGAGAGGCAGGCAGAGAGAGAGGGGGGGGGGGAAGCAGGCTTCCTGCGGAGCAGGGAGCCCGATGCGGGGCTCGATCCCAGGACCCTGAGATCATGACCCGAGCCGAAGGCAGCAGCCCAAACCACTGAGCCACCCAGGCGCCCCACCTGAGTTTCTTTTGTCACAGGATTGCTGTGAGGTCTTTTCTATGTAAACAGCATTGCTACTTTCCTTCTACATATGCACACTTACTTTAACAAAGTAGAAATTATATCAAACTACCCAAAATTTAGTGCTTTTACTTGCTTGCAATTCTGTGAGTCCTCAAGTTGAGTAGGAATTAGCTGAGCTTCCTGCTCCTCCTCCTCCTCCTTCTTCTTCTTTAAGAGTTTATTTATTCGACAGAGAGAGAATGAGCACAAGTAGGGGGGCAGCAGGCAGAGGGAGAGGAAGAAGCAGGCTCCCCGCTGAGCAGGGAGCCAGATGCGAGTTTGATCCCAGGATTCTGAGATCATGACCTAAGAAGCCTAAGGCAGATACTTAACGACTGAGCCACACAGGCGCCCCTGGGCCTTTCTTCATAGTGTTAACCAGGGTCATTTATGCCACTGCAGTCTTCTGGTGGTTCCCCTGGGGCTGGCTATAATATGCCCATATGTTGGGAGCTGGCTATGGGCTTGGGTGGTATATTTCCAACATGATACCTGGGTTGTAGTGTTCCAAAAACAGTAAGAGAGAAAGGTTAAGACCCGTCTGTGTAAACGGTTTTCAAGCTGCAATCTGACTCGTCATTTGCTAATGTCCCATTTCCAAACAAGTCACATGGTCAAACCCAGAGTCTATGTGGAGGGGACTTCATGAAATCTGGATACATCCAGTGTGGTTCCTTGGGGCCATAATTGTAACAATGTACCACATCTACATTTTACATTTTGCTTTCCCCCTTAACAGTGTATCTATTTTCCAAGTTGTTATAATTATCATGATTACATTTGTAGTGACTATACAATAGTCAGTCAAAGGACTATGCCAAAATGTGTCTAATGATTATTTATTTTTTTTGTATGGTTTGTTTTAATATTCACTGTTATAAATAAATCATTAAGCTCTCCCTCCTCCATGGTTGCAAACTCCTCCTTCTGCCCCTCTTAGTGCCACTTGTAAGCTCCTTCAGTGCAGACCTGATACCTCCTTTGTGAACCAGGCCCTGAGGAGACTCTGGCACTCTTCATAGCCAACCACAGGCCCAAGGAAGGAGGCAAGGCTGAGAAGGATCATATTAATTTGAAGGTGGTGGGCAGGATGGTTCTGGGTGCAGTGTAGGATTAAGAGGTATACACCTCTTACTAAACTCATGAAAGCTTATTGTGAACTACAGCGTTTGTCAATGAGGCAGATCAGATTCTGATTTGATGGGCAGCCAATCAATGAAACAGACACACCCGCACATTTGGAAATGGGGGATGAAGACACAATAGATGTGTTCCAGCAGCAGATGGGAGGGTGTGTAC
Organism: Mustela erminea; assembly: GCF_009829155.1. NCBI lineage: Eukaryota > Metazoa > Chordata > Mammalia > Carnivora > Mustelidae > Mustela > Mustela erminea. Next base: position 96,100,900 of record NC_045614.1, read on the forward strand.
TACCAAGGGAACCTGAAGGGCCCTGGCTGGCTCAGTCAGTAGAGCACATGACTCTTGATCTCAGGTTTGTGGGTTTGAGCCCCAACCCTATGTTGGGTGTAGAGATTAGTTAAAAATAAAATCCTTAAAAAAAAAAAAGGGTGGGGGGAACTTGCTACTTTACAGCAGAACTCTGTTCCTCCAGACTAAGAAGACATTCTCAATAAGAAAACCAAAATTTGGCTCCATCACATCCTGATTAATACAGTATAGTTTTTTCTATTCTCACATTCCCCCTTTCCTATTCCTTTATTGTATATAAAGTAATTGTGTATGTGCATAGCACTTTACATTTTTTTTTTTTGAAAGATTTTATTTATTTATTTGACAGAGAGAGAGATCACAAGTAGGCAGGTGGGGGACGGAGGGACGGAGAAGCAGTCTCCCTGCTGAGCAGAGAGCCCGATAGCAGGGCTTGATCCAATGACCCTGAGATCATGACATGAGCCTTAACCCGCTGAGCCACCCAGGCACCCCAAGCATCCAGTTTTTAATCTCTGGGTCATGAGTTTGAGCCCCACAGTGGGGGTAGAAATTACTTAAAAAAAAAAAAAAAAACAGCTTAAACAGGGATGCCTGGGTGGCTCAGGCAGTCATCCCAGGGTCCTGAGATGGAGCCCTGCATCATGCTGTCTGATCAGCAGGGAGTAATAAATAAAACGGGCGCCTGGGTGGCTCAATGGGTTAAAGCTTCTGCCTTCAGGTCAGGTCACGATCTCTGGGTCCTGGGATCGAGCCCCACATTGGGCTCTCTGCTCCGTGGGGAGCCTGCTTCCTCCTCTCTCTCTCTGCCTACTTGTGATCTCTGTCTGTCAAATATATAAAATATTTTTAAAAAATAAATAAATAAACCATAAAAGCCCCAACATTTAAGAAAAATAGCCTAAACAAACAAAAGGAAACTCCCTTAAATTTTATTATTTTTAAATTTACTTTTATTTATTATTATTATTTTAAAAAATATTTTGTTTATTTATTTGAGAGAGAGGGAGAAAGCACAGATATAGAGGGAGAAACAGACTCCCCACTGAGCAGAGAGCTCAACATGGGACTCAATCCGAGGACCTGAAGATCATGACCTGATCTGAAATCAAGGGCCACAGGCCACCCAGGCACCCCCCCCCACCTTTTTTTTCCAGTAAGCTCTACACCCAGCATGGGGCTTGAATTCTTGACCCCAGATCAAGAGTTGCATGCTCTACTGACTGAGTCAGCCAGGCACTCCTATAGTCTTTTATCTTGACCACTTCAATCTTTTGCACTTTAGCTTTTGAGTTGTAATTGCTATTTTCTGTTGCACTGAGGTATGTTGGGGGTGGGGGAGAGATATTAAGTGGCACATACATACACAAACATGGGTAGCATCACACTCTTGACATAGACATGTTCTGTTGTGAAAAAAAAAAAAATGGGAATCAAATACCTGAAATCATAAAGGGCCAAATACGAGGAAACCAAATATTTTTAATTAGGGAACTTAGGTCAGTATTTCTTTGAGTAGTGGCTGTATCTTGGCTCGGAAGAGGGATAAAAGGTTCCTTGGCAGGGGCCCATCTGTGTATGTGTGGTTCTGACCTTGTGCTCTGTGCTCTGCTTGGTTGGGCACACTCTTGGGCACTGACCAGGAGATGGGGCCACATTCGGCAAGAAGAGCTCCGGTCTTGGGCTCTTGTGTCCATTTCTTTTCTTTCCTTTTTTTTCCTCTTCTCTTCTTTCCTCTTCTTTTTTTTTCCTTTTCTTTTCTTTTTTCTTTCCTTCTCTTCTCTTCCCTTTCTTTCCTTCCTCTCTCTCTCTTTCTCCCTCCCTCTCTCCTTCCCTTCCCATCTCTTTCTTTCCTTTCTTTTTCCTTCCTTCCATCTTTCTTTCTTTCTTTTAAAAATTTTATTTATTTATTTGACAGAGAGAGAGAGCACAAGCAGGAGGAGCACCAAGGAGAGGGAGAAGCAGAGTCCCTGCTGAGCCAGGAGCCAATGTGGGGCTCCATCATGACCTGAGCCATGACCTGAGATCATGGGTCACGACCTGAGCCTAAGGCAGATGCTTAAATGACTGAGCCACTCAGGTAACCTGTAATTCTCCCCCTGTCTGTTTCTCCTTCATTTTTTCTATTTTATTTTATTTTTTTTAGGTTTTATTTATTTATTTTAGAGAGAGTGAGCAAGCAGGGGGAGGAGCAGAGGGAGAGGGACAAGTAGACTACTTGCTGAGTGTGGAGCTCAGCATGTCGGGGGGCTCTATCCGACGACCCTGAGATCTCCACCTGAGCTGGAATCAAGAGTTGGACACTTAACTGACTGAGCCACATAGGCACCCCCATTTCTACTTTCTAAGTCAGTCAATAAGGGCAGGATCAGTGTCCCTGACCCGTAGTATGTCTGTTTGCCCTATGAGAAAATGTTTCACTCATTCATTTGTTAATGTATTTATGCATCTGGTTTTTTTTTTTTTAAGATTTTATTTATTTATTTGACAGACAGAGATCACAAGTAGGCAGAGAGGCAGGCAGAGAGAGAGAGAAGAGGAAGCAGGCTCCCTGCTGAGCAGAGAGTCCGATGTGGGGCTCGATCCCAGGACCCTGAGATCATGACCCAAGCCGAAAGCAGAGGCTTTAACCCACTGAGCCACCCAGGCGCCCCCTATGCATCTGTTTATCCAATAATTTGTCTATTCATTTGGGCATGTATTTATTTGTTATTGCATTCATTCATTCATTCATTCATTCATTCAGCACACATTTATTAAGGTCAAGGTTTTTGCCAGAAGGATCAATGATAACTAATTAGAGACCTAAGTGGGTACCCAGGGTAAGGTCCTAGACCTGTAGTTGGTGGTGGTGTGTAACTTGAGATCCTGGCAATGTACTGATCAACTCTTCTTGGTCCATTAACTTTGAACAAATAAACTCTTGTTTTGCCACTCCAAAACCAAAATGTGCTGACTGAACCTTCTTTACCAGGAAAATGCTATTACATTTCTCTTTATGATAGGAAAGGTTAGAAGAACAGTATGTCGCCTACAGCTCTGGGCACTGATTCTGCACTATGTCAGCTGTGAAAAAAACAGATGTCCCTGCATTCTCTCTTTTTTTTTTTTTTTAAGATTTTTATTTATGCATGAACAGAGAGAGATCACAAGTAGGCAGAGAAGCAGGCAGAGAGAGAAAAGGGTGGGGGGAAGCAGGCTCCCTGCTGAGCAGAGAGCCTGATGCGGAACTTGATCCCAGGTCCCTGAGATCATGACCTGAGCTGAAGGCAGAGGCTTAACCCACTGAGCCACCCAGGCATCCCCCTGCATTCTTTTTTGGCAAGAGTATGTACTTTTGTGCTTTTAAAGGATGAGGGGCATTTTTTTTTAAAAGCAAAATTCAGACTCCCTGTCCTTTCGGAGTTTATAATCCAACTGGAAAGTCCAGCCAGAGTTATACATCATAGAACTAAGGAATGTTTTCTATTGAAGGCTGGCATCCAATCTGAAATTCCCTACCAAGGTGGAACTCTCCCTATAAAGTTCACTACAAATAGTCTTTTTGGCTTTGTACCAACACTTCTCTAGGGAAGAACCTACTATTAATTTGCTTTTATTTTATTTTTCATCATAATTATTATTAATGTGTGTTTTTTTTAAAGATTTTATTTATTTGACAGAGAGAAATCACAAGTAGGCAGAGAGGCAGGCAGAGAGATATTGGAGAAAGCAGGCTGCCTGCTGAGCAGAGAACCCCAATGCGGGGCTCGATCCCAGGACCCTGGGATCATGACCTGAGCTGAAGGCAGATGCTTTAACTCACTGAGCCACCCAGGCGCCCCTATTAATGTGTTTTTAAATTAGAAAATTAATATGTGCTTAAAGTAACCCATTGAAACAATATGGCAGAGTACAAAAGTAAAAGGCGAAACTTCACCTGAAATCTTCCCACCATCTGATAAGGACTGTTCCAGGATGCTGAGGATGGCTGTTTTCTATATGTGTACTAACACATGTATAAGTATTTCCAGCCCATTCTTTCAATTGTAATCTATTTTTTAAATTAGATAACATCTAAAAAAACTAGATAGCATCTAAAATTCAGTAAAATTCAGTAAAAGCTGTATTAATTTGCATTCCTTTCTTCAATTATGAGAGTACTTTTTCCCCATGCAGTTTCCAGGATATTAATAACTTTTTATTTTATTTATTTATTTAAAAATATTTATTTTATTTATTTTAGGGAGAGAGTGGGTGCATGTACACCCACAAGCAGGGGAGAGGGAAAGTGGAGCAGAGGGAGGGAGACAAGCAGACTGTGCTGAGCAGAGACCCGGATGCTGGGCTCCATCCCAGGACCCTGAGATCATGACCTGAGCCGAAATCAAGAGTTGGATGCTTAACTGACTGAGCCACCCAGGCGCCCTGGATATTAGTGACTTTAAAAAAAAAAGCTTTTGCCAGGGCGCCTGGGTGGCTCAGTGGGGTGACCCTCTGCTTTCTGCTCAGGTCATGATCTCAGAGTCCTGGGATTGAGCCCTGAGACAGGCTCTCTGCTCAGCCGGAAGCCTCCTTCCCACTCTCTATCTCTTACTGCTGCTCTGCCCACTTGTGATCTTTGTCAAATAAATAAATAGAAATCTTTTAAAAACAAATTGTTTTTAAAAAATAATAAATGTGTGTACATATAAAATGTGTGTGTGTGTGTGTATAAAGTAGGCTCCATGTCCAGCATGGAGCCCAACACAGGGCTTGAATGCAAGACCCTAAGATCAAGACCTGAGCTGAGATCAAGAGTTGGACACCTAGCTGAGCCACCCAGGTGTCTCTGTAATATATATATTTTTAATAAGCTTAATTTAACATATAAGACAAATACTACATGATCTTACCTATATATGGAATCTGTGAGTGGAGCGCATAGTTAACAGAGATAAGAGTGGCGAGGAGCACTTGGCTGGTTCAGTTGGTGGAGCCAGCAACTCTTGATCTCAGGGTTGTGGGTTCCAGGCCCAGGTTGTAGTTTCAGCTAGGGTCACGATTTCAGGGTCTTGAGATCCAGCCCTGCATCAGGCTGCACACTCAGGGGTAGAGTCTGCTTGAGTTTCTCCCTCTGCCTCTGCCGCTCCTCCCACTGGTTTGTGCCCTCTCTCTAAAATAAATAAATAAATCTTTAAAAAATAAAATAAAATCTTTTAAAAATTAAAAAAAATTTTTTAAATCTACTTTTAGAAATGTTTTATTTATTTATTTGACTGAGAGAGAGAGCACAAGCAAGGGGAACGGCAGGCAGAGGGAGAGGGAGAAGCAGGCTCCCTGCTGAGTATTAAAGGATGAAGTCATGATCCCATGACCCTGGAATTACAACCTGAGCTGAAGACAGACACTTAACTGACTGGGCCACCCAGACGCCCTTAAAATCTTTTTTTTTTTTAAAGAGTGGTGATTACTAGGGTCTGAGAAATGGGGTGATGTTGGTCAAGGGTACAAATTTTCAGCTATAAGATAAGTTCTGGAGACCTAATATATACCACAGTGAGCAGAGTTCATAATAATGTATTGTATACTTGAAATTTGCTAGATCTCAATGGTTTTCACCACTACCAAATAAGGAAAGGGTAATTAGATGACGTGATGAATATGTATATTTTCTTCTTCCTAGCAGACTGTTTTTTGAGGCAGCTTATTCCCTCATTGGATGGTTCTGCTAATTTTTGAAGTTACTCCTTGTTTTTTTTTTTTTTTTAAGATTTTATTTATTTGTCAGAGAGTGGGAGAACACAAGCAGGCAGAGGCAGAGAGAGAAGCAGGCTCCCCACTGAGCAAGGAGCCTGATCCGGGACTCAATCCCAGGACCCTGAGATCATATATATATATAATGAAATTTCCAGATGATTTGTGTGTTCATTGTCTATTTCCCTACCACTAGAAGGTAAGCTCCGAAAGTCTTGTCTCTTTTGTTCGCTTCTGTCCATAGAATCTTATTCAGTGCCCCACATCGGCCCTCAGTAGCTATTTGCTGTGTGAATGAGTGATTGTGCTTCCTAGCAGTTACAACTTCTGCTATCTACCCTATTACTTTTTTTGGCCATCCTGGCCACAGAGAGACCACGGGACCTTATCATCCCCTTTGCAGAATCCAGATATACTGTGTCAGCAGTATTCTCGGAACCCATCCAGTTTAGTAACCCTATCAAAAACGGAAATGAAGTTAGCTTGGCAGGAAATGAGGTCAGTTTGGCAACCAATGGTGAAACATGTGAACAATGTGGGAGCTTATGGTCTGAGTTAACCATGTCAGATATGTCCCATGGCAGAGTAATAGGAAGATCAAATGGACCATGGGCTATGTAGGGCAATTGGGGCTTGGAGAAGAAAGATCCCTGTAAACCGGTGATTTCTTTCTATGTAATTTGGGCAGGCAAATATGTAGAGGAGCAAGGCTAAGTCCTCCCAACCTGGAATAAGGAACTCTCAGGGCATCTGCAGGCTATGGGTTTGGCCAAAATCAATAAGCACCGTTTATTAAGCCTCCCATAACTTGTGCTAGGTATCTGTTATCTCTACTTCTCCTAATATCCCTGCTATATAGGAAATGTAATCCATTTCAGAGAGAATGACTCAGAAGCATAAATGACTAAAGGACCTGCTCAAGGTCACAGGGTGTGTGATATGGCAGGGAGTCAATCCAGGACCTCTACCCCAGTTTGGATTCCCCTCTTTTTTTTTTTTTTTTTGTACTATGCTAAGTGAGAAAAACAGTACAAATCTAGGGCTTTAGCAAATTCTTTTGCAAGCAAACTTTGATTTGAATCTATCTAGTGGGGTACACAATGCTTAATCAATTCTGAAATGTTATATTTAAGTCTTCAGAATTACTCTTGTTAACATTACAGAAAGAGATGAATCCATGTAAGAAGAAAAAAATGTACCAAAATATCTGGTGGTTATCAGCATACTCAAATTTCCATGTGTCACAGTCCATCAAGAACTAATAGGCACAGGGTGCCTGGGTGGCTCAGTGGGTTAAGCCTCTGCCTTCAGCTCGGGTCATGGTCTCGGGTCCTGGGGTTGAGCCCCGCATTGGGCTCTCTGTTCAGCAGAGAGCGTGCTTCCCCCTCTCTCTCTGCCTGCTTCTCTGCCTACTTATGATCTCTCTCTCTGTCAAATAAATAAATAAAATCTTAAAAAAAAAAAAGAACTAATAGGCATAAAAGCTAACCAATAGAATAAACCTGGAAATGAAAATAATGATGCTGTTAATGTATATAAAAGGTATAGTCGAGCTCACTAACCTCCTGTTTAATCCATATCTTTACTGAGTTTGTGGAAACAATGATGCAATTATAACAAGGAAGAACAGAGGCCAGTGAAAATTAGACTTCCATGTGGAGGACATTTAATTGTTTAATTGCCTGCTCGCATCTTCCCATTTCTTCCGGATAATCAAAGCCACTGGCTGCCTCTCCCCACCGCCCCCAAGCCCCCCATCCTGCACCAGGATGTTTGAATTGGCACGAAGAGAAAGAGTGAAGTTCTTGGGTGGGGTAGTTGGGAGATGTGGTCTGGAAACTGCTAACAGCTATTCTTGAATTCACTTGTAGGAACTTGTCTGTGGGAGAGTGAAGTTGACATGCAGAGAGATGTACAGACAAGAGAAAGAAGAGGAAGAGAGAGAGCCAGTGTGAGTTGCACTTGCCTGTGAGGCTCTTCCTGTGGTTGTCTAAGCTAGTTTTGTTGGGTTTCTTTCACAGGCAGCCAAGAGTGGGCAAGTATTGGAGTTAACTGGGGAGTAGTAAATAAAGCACCAGGACTGGAGTCAGGACAAAGGGGCCTGAAACCTAGCCATTTTCTTTTCTTTATTTATTTCCGTTCTGTAATCAGTTCTTTTGCCTCTTTGCTGACTCTTGGATACTAAATGTTTATTTCCTTTGATTATAAACTTACCCATAGATTCTTACTCCATACTGTGCAGGGTTACAAATGGATTACATTCAGATGCTGATACAACTGGTGGCCCCCCTCCCATCCCCCATAATGTCAGGACCAGGTAGGTCCCCCACATGCTGGTTCTGCTCACCAAAGTTCTTTGCAGGGCCCAAAGGATGCCATGAGCAGTTGTCTCTCTAAGACCCACTCCCGTGCTTGGCCTGTTCCTGCTGGTCATTGTTTAAGTCCAAAGGAGCCTTGTTCAGGGGTCCTTTGTAAACCACAAGTGTGGATTTACTCTTGATGGCTAGGTTATCATTCTCCCCTTTGAACTAGGCTCAAGTGTAAGATCTCCCCACTGCAAAAAAGCACCTTAGCAGAAACTCCCTCTTTCCAACTTGTGCTGCCCTGCAATCCAGCTGAAGGGAGCAAAGTTCAGTCTGTGGGAGCCTCACCTTGGCTATACTTCCTTAATTGTGTTTGAGTAGTTCTTTCTAATGACCTAGTCAGCTGTACTCAGGGACTCCTCAGCCTCCTAGTCTGCTGAGCCTCCTAGTCTGATCCCCCAGCCCTCACCCGTGCACCTCGATGTACCTTTAGCTTTCCAGGTGACCCTGAAGTAGTCTAAAGCTCATTGAACCAGATGGTAGTGGCTAAGCCATTCCTGTTGTGCCTTGGAGCTAGGATCTGGAGTTTCTGGCTTGGTGATCAGCAGGGAAGAGTCCTTCCTGAGCAAGTAAGTGGCTTTGACTTTCACCCAGAAGCAGAATAACTTTTTTTTTTTAAAGATTTTATTTATTTATTTGACAGACAGAGATCGCAAGTAGGCAGAGAGGCAGGCAGAGAGAGGAGGAAGCAGGCTCCCTGATGAGCAGAGAGCCAGATATGGGGCTCGATCCCAGAACCCTGGGATCATGACCTGAGCCGAAGGCAGAGGCTTTAACCCACTGAGCTGCCCATGTCCCCAAGAAGCAGAATAACTTTAATGGAGGAAGGAGAAGTCCACACTAGATAACTTCTAGGAAAAATTAAAGTGAAGAAAGAAAGATACATAGAATTTTAATACCGTTCAGTCTGTATTTCAACAAGGTTAAAAAATCAGTTATACAAAGAAAAGGAGCTGAAAAGATTTATATTAAAATGTTGATGGGGCATCTGGGTGGCTCAGTCCTTAAGCTTCTGCCTTTGGCTCAGGTCATGATCCCAGGGTCCTGGGATCGAGTCCTACATTGGGCTCCTTGCTTAGCTGGGAGCCTGCTCCTCCCTCTGCCTCTGCCCGCCGCTTCCCCTGCTTGTGATCTCTCTCTCTGACAAATATGTAAATAAGATCTTAAAAAAATTTTTTTTGAAGTCTTAAAAAGAGATGTTGACGCATTTTCTCTTAATGATGGGATTACAGGGGCACCTGGCTGGCCCAGTCCATAGAGCATGGGGCTCTTGATCTCGGAATTTTGAGTTTGAGCCCCACGTTGGGGATAGAGTTTACTTCAAAAAATTTAAAAAGAATTTTTTTTTAAATGATGGGATGACAGTTGTTCTTTTTATATTCTTTTGTACTATCTTACCAGTCAGTATCCCCTTTCCCTTTTTGAAATTGTGTTTTAAATCACAAAATATAATGTAGGCTCACTGTTATATTTTCAAATCACACAGGACAATACATATGAGAAGCAGAAGTGCCACTTTACCCAAGGATCAGTTCCAGTGCTCTCCCACATGTATAGCCACTGATAAGAGTTTATTGTATTTATTATATGTGTATGCATGCATACGTACATATGTTCAAATAAGGATATGTGTATTTAAATATATGATCAGATTTTTTTCTTAATATTGATGTGGGAAACAACAGCAAAAGAAAAATTAAATTTCCTTTTTACCTATAGCTCACTGATGGGTCCTTGAAACAGGCAGAGTGACATTCCTCTAGAAACCCCAGCTGCCTTGTTGTTAACACTTTGCTGGGGGCAAAAGGCAATCTTAGCCCAACCCTCAGGATCCTGTAAGTCTACTTTAATGTATAAAAATTCCTTTGGAAACTTCCTTTATCTTTACCCCTCAACATATATGTTGGCAATTATCCTGAAGCGTATGACCCACCGATATACATCTGAATATTCTCATGACTGAGTTTTTACTAAACAGTAATAAATGACCTTTTCCTGACAATAGCTAGCTCCATCATGGTCCAAAATACCTTGGAGGCTTGTGCTATCCCGAACGCCTTCCCAACTTGAAAGTATACACTTGGTCAAACACCTCATGACCCTAGTGCAGCTCTTTCTGCCCACAGGTCCTGTCCCCATGCTTTAATAAAACCACCTTTTGCACCGAAGATGTCTCAAGAATTCTTTCTTGACTGTGGGCTCTAAATCCCAGCAATACCTCAAAACTACATCAATCCTGTGCATGTATTGAGGAGACTTTTCAGTGCCAGCTCTATCTCATTCTTCTAAAGTGTTGTTTAGGTGTTCCTGGGGGTCTCCGTCGGCCAAGTGTCCAATGCTTGGTTTGGGCTGAGGTCATGATCTCAGGGTTGTGAGACTGACCAATAGGCTTGGTGCTCAGTGGGGTGTCTGCTTGAGACTCTTCTCTCTCCCCCCCGTTCTGACCCTCCCCCATCAAATAAATAAATCTTTAAAAAATAGGGTACCTTGGTAGCTCATTTGGTTAAGTGTCTGCCTTCAGCTTAGGTCATGATCCCAGGGTTCTGGGATGGAGTCCCGTCTGGCTCTCTGCTCAGCAGGGAGTCTGCTTCACCCTCCTCTCCCACTCCCTCTCCCCTGTAATCCCTGCTTATGAGGTCTCTCTCTCTCTCTTTCTCTCTCTCTCTCTCAGGCATGCACTTCCTCTCTCTCTCTCAAATAAATAAATAAAATATTTGAAAATCTATTAATAAAAATTGTTCAATATTTTGTAGCATGAATGTATTATATTTGACTAAATGTTCTCATTAATGGATACTTAGATCATTTCAAATCTTTTGCAATTACAAACTGTACTGCATTCACGATTCTTGCATGCATTTCCCCGTATACATGTGTATTTTTTTCAAGTTTATTTGTTTATTTTTAAGTAATCTCTATGCCCAATGTGGGGCAGGAACTCACAACTCCAAGATCAAGAGTCAAATGCTCTTCTGACTGAGCCAGCCAGTTAACACTGATATTTAAATTCCTTTTTTATTTTTAAGATTTTATTTATTTATTTGACAGAGATCACAGGTAGGCAGAGAGGCAGGCAGAGAGAGAGGGGGAAGCAGGCTCCCTGCTGAGCAGAGAAACCAATGTGGGGCTCGATTCCAGGACCCTGAGATCATGACCTGAGCTGAAGGCAGAGGCTTTAACCCACTGAGCCACCCACGTGGCCCATGATATTTAAATTCTTGATGATTCTCTCTCCCCACCTTTGTATTACGTTGTTTTAATTCACATTTTTGTGATTTCTAGTAAGGATGAGTAACTTTTTATATCTGTATTGGATGTTTATATTCTCTTCTATAAATTACATTTTTATTATTTTTTATGATTTGTCACTGTCTCTTCTTTATTATATATCCTGTATATTAGTGATTTGGATGATTATATGCACTTCCTTTTTTTTTGTTTGTTTTTCTTTTTAGAGTGTGTTTGAGCCAGGGCGGGAGGGGAGGGGCAGGAGGGGAGGACACTGTGTCTGTGGCAGGCTCTTTACCCAGCTCAGAGCTGACTCAGCTGGATCTCATGACCCTGAGATCATGATCTGTGCTGAAATCAAGAGTCCAATGATGAAATCAAGAGTCTAACGCTTAACTGACTGAGCTACCCAGGTGCCCCAACTGTACTCACCTCAAATATATTTTTTTAATTTATCACTTGTCATATAATACTGTTTTTTGTTTTGTGTGAGTGTTTATTTCCATAGAAGTTTTTTAATTTATGCAATATAAACTGGCATTTTTCCTTCATGGTTTCTTGGTTTCATTTCATGCTTAGGAAAAGTTTCCATTAATGAACTGAGTTTATGGTAATATTTTCATATTTTCCTCTAATAGTTTTATGGGCTTTTTATATTACATTTTTTAAAATTGTAGTAATGAGATGAAGACTTTCATGTTTTAAATTTTGTTTTAAAGATTTTATTTAATTATTTGGCAGAGAGAGAGAGAGCACAAGCAGAGGGAGCCATAGTCAGTGGGAGAGGGTGAAGCAGGCTCTCTGCTGAGCAATGAGCTTGACCCCAGGGCTTGATATCAGGACCTTGGAATCATGACCTCAGTAGAAGGCAGATGCTTAACTGACTGAGCCACCCAGGTGTCCCTTATATTACAATTTTAAGTCTGTCTAGAATTTTTATCTGTATAAGGTGTGAGGTAGAGTATAACTTAATTTCTAAATATCAAGTTGCCCAATTCCTTGCATTGCACCTTTATCATAAACTGAATATATTTTCATATAAACGCGAAGTCTGTTATTGAATTTTCTATTCATTTTATTCATCTGTTTGTATCCCTGCAATGAAACCATATTGTGTCAATTATTATTGCCTTTTACTAAGACTTGCTTTCTGATATGGCAACTCTCCTCATTACTGATCATTTATTTTTTTATTTTTTATTTTTTTTTGTTGCTCTTTTTAATTTTTTAGTTTTACTTTTTTAAAAATTTATTTATTTGACAGAGAGAGAGAGACAGCAAGAGAGGGAATACAAGCAGGAGGAGTGGGAGAGAGAGAAGCAGGCTTCCTGCTGAGCAGGGCACCTGATGCGGGGCTCCATCCCAGGATGCTGGACTCATGACCTGAGCTGAATGCAGATGCCTAATGACTGAGCCACCCAGACACCCCTTGTTTTTATTTTTTATTATTTTTTCCTTCATTACTGATCATTTTTGAAAATGTCCTTTGGTGTGGGATGTCTGACTGGCTCAGTTGGTAGAGTACACAACTCTTGATCTTTAGTTTGCAAGTTTGAGCCGATGTTGGACACAGACTTTATTTAAAAAAAAAAAAAAAAAAAAAAAGAGGGACGCCTGGGTGGCTAAGTTGGTTAAGCAGCTGCCTTCGGCTCAGGTCATGATCCCAGCGTCCTGGGATCAAGTCCCGCATCGGGCTCCTTGCTCAGCAGGGAGCCTGCTTCTCCCTCTGCCTCTGCCTGCCTCTCTGTCTGCCTGTGCTCACTCTCTCCCACTCTCTCTCTCTCTGATAAATTAAAAAAAAAAAAAAAAAGAATAAATACAATGTTCTTTGCTGTGCTTATGCATATTTACTTCAAACATCTTGACAATTAGTAAGCTTGAGGATTACTATATGAACATTCCAGTAGATGGAAAAAAAAAAGCATTTGATGAAATTGACATCTGCAATATGGAATGTTATGCACTTGTTAACAAAAAAGAGAGTTATTTGTACTGGAATGGAAAGATCTCCAACACAAATGGATATCACAATAGAACAATGCATATCTTGTGAATCACTTGAAGTAAAAAAAGAAAACATCTATATATATACACTTGTATATGAAAATATATATGTATATGAGTTTAAAAACAGAGATCTGGAGGGATACAGACATGTCATGGTTTTTGTTTCTGGAGAAGGGAATAGGGAATAGGAGTGTAGGGGTGTAGTGGATACTGTGGGGTATTAGCCACGTTTTTTTTTTTTTTTTTTAGGACAAGGCACTTTGGACAGTTGTCAGGAACGTGGCCTGCCTACAGCAAACGCAACGCAGAGTGCCTTTAGAAGCATTACCCTCAGCTGCCTGTAGGTGCTTTGACAAGTTTAAGTCCTTTCCTGGGGACAAAATGCATCCAATGACTGGTTATTTTGCGGTAGAAACACATGTTCCTTTGACCCATTTTGGGACAGTTCAGAAGGACAATTTTAGCTTCAGAGTTCCCAAAGATATTGCCCATTATTGCTTCTCTCATCCCTTCCAGACATTGTTTCTGAGCATACTTCTCGTAAACCACCTGCACACGAATTTGTCTCAGTCTGTTCCCTGGGGAACCTGGCCTATAACAAATCATTGTAGGTGGAGGAGCACCTGGGTGGCTCAGTCAGTTAAGCATCTGCCTTCGGCTCCGCTCATAATCCCAGTGTCCCGGAATCCAGCCAGTTGTTGGGCTCCCTGCTCAGTGGGAAACCCACTTCTCTCTCCTTCTCTGCTTGCTATCTCTCTCTCAAATACATAAATAAACTCTTTTTTTTAAAAAAAGGAGGGGCGCCTGGGTGGCTCAGTGGGTTAAGCCGCTGCCTTCGGCTCAGGTCATGATCTCAGGGCCCTGGGATGGAGTCCCGCATTGGGCGCTCTGCTCAGGGCCTGCTTCCCTTCCTCTCTCTCTGCCTGCCTCTCTGCCTACTTGTGATCTCTCTTTGTCAAATAAATGAATAAAATCTTAAAAAAAAAAAAAAAAGGAAAAAAATTATTGTAGGTGGAGAATAGAGGGGAGGGTCTTTCAAATTTTACTCTCTGATAAAAACTTTACTTGTTTATTTTTAAGATTAATTATTTTATTATTTTTTTAAGATTATATTTATTTGAGAGAGAAAGAGAGCCAGCACAAGCAATGGGGGAAGAGCAGAGGGAGAAGAAGAAGCAGAGGGAGAAGAAGAAGCAGTCTCCCTACTCACTGAGTAGGGAGACTGCTTCCCCCTCTCTGCCTGCTTCTCTGTCTACTTGTGATCTCTCTCTCTATGTCAAATAAATAAATAAAATCTTAAAAAAAAAAAAAGTAATCTCTTCATCTAACATGGGGCTCAAACTCACAACCTTGAGACCAAGAGTGGTATGCTTCACAGATTGAGCCAGCCATGTGCCCCTTGAGTAAATTACTTATAAGAATCCACTGTATACAATTTTGAATTTGTGTTTAAGTATTACTATTGAATAGGGGACACCCGGCCAGGTCAGTCAGAGAGCATGCAATTCTTGATCTCTGGTTTGTGAGTTCCAGCCCCATATTGTGTGTAGAGATTATTTAAATAAATAAAACTTTTTAAGAAATGATATATTAAAAGGACTTAAGAAAAAAATAAAAAATAAATATTCCCATTGAATAGGAAATATAATAATGTTGTACCAATTTTTTTGTTTCTATGCTTAATGTGGGGCTAGAACTCACAACCTAAGATTAACAGTTGTGTATTCTACCAACTGAGCCAGATAGGCACCCCCTTATGTTGAGCTAACTTAAAAAAAAAAAAAAAAAAAAACCTCTGGTGCCTTGTACACCTTCCCTCCTATCCAGTAGTCTCACTACCGTATCAAGAGTCATTTCATTTCTATACACTTCCCTGAGTGGGAATCACATACAGTCACGTTTTTGCCTGGCTTGATGTGGTGCAAAGAACCACAAAGTGATGCAAAGACTTCTCATCAAGGTGGATTTTTCACTGCTCTGTAAAGATGATAAAAACAAAACAAAACAAAACAAACAAAAACAAAGTACAGTTGAACCAGAATAGATGTTCAGAGAACCATAATAGTCATTGTCACAAAAATGAGTTGGTTGCATCCCCCAAAAAAGGAAATTCCTGAAGGAAGCTTGTTGAACATCACAAAGCCTCTGAGCCAAAGCACCAGAAGTGAAACCCAGGGTTCTGGGCTCCAGATGCCCAGTGCAGCATTCTTTAAAAATAAAATTTTCATTTTCTAAAGGCTGACTTTATTTTCTGCTTAGTATTATCCCCTGGATGGGTAGAGCAGACCTGTATTCTGTAGCTAGGGCAGAGGAATTCTTATCTTTGGAGGGGAAGGGAATAAGGAAATTTGTTCAAAGGACCTGCTAGTCTGTGGTCACCCTGAGGAAACAGCTGTGTCCTCAGCAGCTCAGGAGTCCCTTCCTGCCCCACTTTTCTCCAGAGTTCTGTTTTCAAGTTTCTCTGGGGACTGATCTCCAGAAGCTGTGGGGAAACACTGTCCCACCTTATTTTCA
Source organism: Mustela erminea (assembly GCF_009829155.1). NCBI lineage: Eukaryota > Metazoa > Chordata > Mammalia > Carnivora > Mustelidae > Mustela > Mustela erminea. The sequence continues at coordinate 96,116,748 of NC_045614.1, forward strand.
CACATCCATGAAACTCCCCATTCAGGAGTTGGTATCTTAGCTTGGCTAGTGAACAATTAACCACAAGTGGGGTGGTTGGATACTTCCCTTAAATATGAGGAAGTTCAAAATTGAGGAGTCTGTGTTTGTTGGTCTAGGACAACTGTTCTTTGTTCTGCCCCAGACAAACTTCATGCAACCTTAAATGCAGAAAATAAGTGTTGATGAGGAAGTGAAGAAATTGGAAGCTTTGTGTGTTGTTGGTGGAAATGTAAAATATTACAGGTGCTGTGGAAAACAGTATGGCAGTTACCATATGACCCAGCAATCCCACTTTTGGGGATATATTCCCCCAAATTGAAAGCAGGGTCTCAAAGCGATATTTTCACATTTATGTTTATAGCAGCATTATTTAAAATCGCTAAAATATAGGGGTGCCTGGGTGGCTCAGTCGGTTAAGGTCTGCCTTTGGCTCAGGTCATGATCCCAGGGTCCTGGGATCAGACTGCATTGGACTCCCTGCTCAGTGGAGAGTCTGCTTCTCCCTCTCCCTTTGCCTCGGCCTCCCCTCACCCCCCTTTCATGAATAAATAAAATCTTTTAAAAAAAGCCTAAAATGTAGAAGTGACCCAATGTCCACTGATGGGTGAATGGATAAACAAACAAAATGTGATATATAAACACACTGGAATATTACTAGTCTTAAAAAAGTAAGAAATTCTGTTACATTGCTACAACATGGGTGAACTTTCAGAAATTACCATAATTTCTAAAAGTTCACCCATGTTGTAGCAATGTAACAGAATTTCTAACTGTGAAATTAGTTACAAAAAGACAAATACACGGCGGGCCTGGGTGGCTCAGTGGGTTAAAGCCTCTGCCTTTGGCTCAGGTCATGATCCCAGGGTCTTGCGAATGAGCCCCACATCGGGTTCTCTGCTCAGCAGGGAACCTGCTTCCTCCTCTCTCTCTGCCTGCCTCTCTGCCTACTTGTGATCTTTGTCTGTCAAATAAATAAATAAAATCTTTTAAAAAATCCCAAAACAAAAAGACAAATACGGCACGACCCCCCCATTTAAAATTTTTTTATTTTTTTTAGAATCTTGACACCCAGCATGTGGCTCAAACTCACAACCCTGAGATCAAACGTTGCATGCTCCTCTTACTGAGCCAGCTGGGTGCCCTGTATGATCCCACTTACATGAGGTATTAAAAGAGTCAAATTCATAGAAACAGAAAGTTGAATGGTGGTTAGTTACCAGAGGGAAGGGAAAATGGGGAGTTGTTTCATGGGTACAGAGTTTCAGTTTTGTAAGATGAAAAAGTTCTGGATCAGTTGCACAACAATGTAAATATACTTAACACTCTTGAAATGTACACTTAAACATGGATAGGGTGGTAGATTTTATGTTACATGTTTTTTACAATTAAAAAGTATAAAATAGGGACGCCTGGGTGGCTCAGTTGGTTAAGCAGCTGCCTTCAGCTCAGGTCATCATCCCAGCGTCATGGGATCAAGTCCCACATCGGGCTCCTTGCTCCGCAGGGAGCCTGCTTCTCCCTCTGACTCTGCCTGCCCCTCTGTCTGCCTGTGCTCGCTCTCACTCGCTCTCTCTCTGACAAATAAATAAATAAAATCTTTTAAAAAAAGTATAAAATATAAGATTTCAACTATACAAAATAATTAAAATATTTAAAGACTTTTTATTTTTATTTTTTAAAAGATTTTATTCATTCATTTGACAGAGAGATCACGAGTAGGCAGAGAGGCAGGCAGGTGCGGGGTGGGGAAGCAGGTTCCCTGCTGAGCAGAGAGCCCAGTGCGGAACTCCTTCCCAGGACCCTGAGATATCATGACCTGAGCCAAAGGCAGAGGCCCAACCCACTGAGCCACTCCGGCGCCCCTTTAAAAACTTTTTAAAAAAGATTTTATTTATTTATTCATGAGAGACAGAGAGAGAGAGAGTGGGAGAGGCAGAGGGAGAAACAGACTCCCCTCCAAGCAGGGAGCCGGATGCTGGACTCAATCCCAGGACCCCGGGATCACAACCTGAGCTGAAGGTAGAAGCTGAGCCACCCAGATGCCCCAGAATAGGTTAAATACTTAAAACACTAAGTGAATAGGTCAGATGACAAGTTAGAGGAAGATAATAAACTAGAAGATAGATTGTAGAAATTATTCAGAGTATAATACAAAGAGATGTTAGGAAATGGGAATGATGCAATGAGAAGGTCTAACATATAGACAACTGGTTTCTAGAAGAAACGAATGGAAAACATGAAAAAGAGAGATTATTAAAAGATAAAGCACCTGAGAAATTTCCCAGAATTGATGAAAAATATAAATATTTTGATTCAGAAATCAGAATGAATCCCAGGATGAAAACAAATAAAAATAAATAAATAAATTCACCCTACCTTCTTTTTAGGGAAACTGTAGGAGATCAAAGATATACTATAGTAAAGGAAAAAAAAAGGCTATAGTAAAAGTATCCAGGAGAGCCTGGGAGGCTCAGTCAGTTGAGCATCCAATTCTTGATTTTGGCTCAGGTTGTGATCTCAGGGTTGTGGGTTGTACTGTGTGCTGGGCATGGACCCTGCTTAGGATTCTCTCTCTACCTCTCCCTCTGCTACTCCCCCTTTCTACTCCCTCACACTCTCTCTTTCCCTCTCTCTCAAAAAAAAAAGAGTATCTGTGTATCCAGAGAGCAACCCAGATGAACAACCAATGGCTGAAGGCAATAGGTGAAATGGATAAATAAATATTGTACATCAGTACATGAACTACTCAGAGCTAGAAAGAAATGAGAGCTCAAGTCATGAAAAGACATGGAGGAAACTTAAATGCATGTTACTAAGTGAAAGAAGCCAATCTCGAAAAGGCAACATACTGTGTGATTCCAAGTAGTAAATGACATTCTGGAAAAATGCAAAAAAAAAATCTGCAAAACTATGGAGATAGTAAAAAGATCAGTAATTGGCAGGGGTTACTGGGGAGAGAAGGATGAAAAGGTGACACACAGGATTTTTAGGAGAGTGAAACTATTCTATATGATCCTATAATGGTAGATATATAGCATTATACATTTGTCCAAATCCATATAATGTACAACACCAAGAGTGAATCCCGATGAAATCTGAGTGATAATAATGTTAATATAGATTCATTGATTCTAACAAATGTACCAGTCTGGTATGGGATGTTTGATAGAGTCTGTGTTCAGGTGTCAGGGGGATCTTTTATTGTTCCCAGACCCAACGTGGAGGGGTTCCCTGCACAAAACACCAGGCAATACTTGGATACCAGCAGGGTGTCCAAAAATCTAACTCAATTCTGACACTATTTACCCAGAGATAGCGTGAGATTCCACAGGTAAGGGATCAGTCCTACAAGATTGCCCCCACCTCCCAATTGGACACAAGTCGCAAGCCCCAGGCTATCACCATGCTTCTGCCCTACTGGCTACAGACTGGAGATTCCAACAACCTCCTCCTTAGGTTGGGTTAACTTGCTAAAGCAGCTCACAGAACTCAGGGAAATACTCACTTATGTTTTCCAATTTGTTAAAGGATATGATAAAGAAAAAGATATGATAAAGAAAAAGCTATGATAAAGATTATGAATCAATAGTCAGATGAAGAGATACATAGGGCAAGTTCCCCCAAAAAGGAGTTTCTGTCCTTGTGGAGCGTGGGGCCTGGTCTGGTGGCATGTGGAAACATATGATTCCCCGAGCGTGGAAGCTCTCTGAAAGAAAGAAAGAAAGAAAGAAAGAAAGAAAGAAAAGCTGTCTTCTTGGGTTTTTATGAAGGTTTCATTACATAATCATGATTGGCTAAGTTATTGGCCATTGGCTGATCCCGCCTTTAGCCCCTCTCTCCCTGAAGGTCAAGGATGGGACTGAAAGTTCCAACCATTTAATCCCAAGGTTTGTCCATCTAGCAATCAGACTCTGACCTTGGGTGGAGTCCAAAAGTCACCTTCAGTAATAAGATATCCATTTCACTTTTATGGCTCTGAAGCATTTTCAAGAACTGTGGAGGAAGACCAAATACATCTGAGAAATATAGGACTAAATACACATTTCTTATAATCATTGTATCATAGGAGGTAGATAGAAATTTTCTGTACTTTCCACTCAATTCTGCTCTGAATCTAAGACTACTCTAAAAAGTGAAGTCTATTAAAAAAAAAAAAATCAACCTGAAGGCAGTGGGGGAAACCTACCCAAACATCCAGAGAGAAAAAACAAACAGCTAGCAAAAGAACAATAATTACTGGACAGCAAACGTCTAAAAACAAAATAGCACTTAAAAAAATTATTTTATTTATTTATTGTGTTTTTTTATTTTTTTCTTTTTAAGAGTTTATTTATTTATTTGACAGAGAAAGATACAGCGAGATAGGGAACACAATCAGGGGGAGTGGGAGAGAAAGTAGGCTTTCCAGTGAATGAGGAAGCCCAATGCGGGCCTTGATTCCAGGACAGTGGCTGGGATCATGACCCGAGCCAAAGGCAGATGCTCAACCAACTGAACCACCCAGGTGCCCCTGTCTTGGTTAATCTTATACTTCCTGATATTTATTGGTTGAAATTCTGTAGGCCCCTTTTCATTCCAATTTATTTTTGCTTATGAGTAGAGAAAGGCAGGCTAAGATTTCTAAAAGTTTTACTTACAGCCTGGACCCTTCTCAGGAACTCTGGGTTGCTACTGAATATTACCACTGGAATGTCTAAATGAGCATTTCAAACTTATATGTCTCCAAATCAAGTTCTTGATTTAGTTCTTCCAATTTACTAGTCTTGCAGTCTTTCCTATTGCAGAAAATGACAATACCATCATTTTGGATACAGAAGCCAAAAACTTGGAAGCATCCTTCATTTTTCAATTAGCAATAATCGTGCCTCAGATAAACCTCGTTGGCTACAATACTGCCACCGCACAAAGCTCATCCTTCATATTTGAAAAATTTTCATTTAAGTAAACTCTATGGCCAATGTGGGGCTCAAACTCACGACCCTGAGATCAAGAATCACATGTGCCACTGACTGAGCCAGCCAGGTGCCCCATGCATCCTTCCTGTTTTCTGTACGTCATGTCCTGTTCACCAGGGACATGCCCATGTCTACCTTTCAAAATATATCTACAATCTAACCGCTTCTCATTACTTCCGCACTGGTCCAAGTCTCCATTATCTTTCACTTGGATCACTGCAGTAGGCTCTTTAACAATCACATGTGGTAGGCGCACAATACGTAGTTACTGAATTTGTACATGGAGCAGTGGCCAGATACAGGTTCTCATTGGCTCTCTAGTGTTTCGTGGTTAAACTTGCCTTGCCATATTTTGGAGAGAGAGTGGGAAGAAGTAATATTTGGGCAGCAAGTACCGTGGGCTCCTGGAGACAATGGGGGAAGTTGAAACAAACATGACAAATGCAGGAGAGAGGAGTTAGTGGAATCAGAGCTTTGAGTGGAAATCAGCAAAGGCACTCCCAGGCACTGAGTGCCCGGTCCCTGCTGTTGTGATTGCCCATTCTTTCCCCATATAGAGATTGGGTGGATACCCTGTTTCCCTCTGCTGACCAGTCCATCCTGGGATCCTGTGAGGTGATCTTCAAGAAGTCCAGGCAGATGAATGACCTTTGCTGAACATCAGGTAAAGAGAACAGTTTTCCTTCTGAACTTTGGGGGTGGTGCATCCTGTGGTGGGAGGGAACGGAGCAGATGGGACAAGCTCCTGGAACTGGGGCCCCCATTGTCTCCAGGAGCCCACGGTACTTGCTGCCCAAATATTACTTCTTCCCACTCTCTCTCCAAAATATGGCAAGGCAAGTTTAACCACGAATCACTAGAGAGCCAAGGAAAGCACGGAGGTGTGGCCTGGCTTGGCATCCTTCCTCCTCCTTCTCTTGCGCTATCCCATTGTCCTTCAAAGTTTCCCGATAGGAGATCCAGCAGCTGCTTCCAACAGCTTAGGTCTTCTGCTTGCTTTGGGAGTCCTTCCTTCCAGAAGCTCATTCATTGTTCTTTGCCCTGACTCTTTTCAGTTATTCTTTCGGTGAACACCTAAAGCCTGTTTCCCTTTTCTCGGTCACCAGGGCCTCTTTTCCAGACTGGCTCATGGAGTATGGTTTGGGGAAAGTGCCTGGCTGGGTCTCCTACTTGTTGAGTTCAATTTCCTCCTTTGGGTATGTTTCAGCTTCCAACTGGGATCTTTGCCACAGCAATTATAACAACCACAATCTGCATGGAGGTTCTTAAAGCTATATAAGCAGACAAAAACCTGAAAGAAATTCTTCTTTTTTTTTTTTTTTTAAATATTTTATTTATTTATTTGACAGACAGAGATCACAAGTAGACAGAGAGGCAGGCAGAGAGAGGGGAAGAGAAGCAGGCTCTCTGCCCAGCAGGGAGCCTGATGTGGGGCTCAATCGCAGGACTCTGGGATCATGACCTGAGCCAAAGGCAGAGGCTTTAACCCACTGATCCACTCAGGCCCCAGAAAGGAATTCTTAAGAAAAGACAAGCAGTTATCAGAATTTCCACTTATCAGTACAGACCCAGAAACTCTGTACTCCCCTGCCCGTAACTGCTTGGTGAGAAGTATTTAACCAGCTTGACTGCTCTCGATAACCACACTGAAATCAGATATGCTGAAGGAAAGGGAAGTTTGCCTCACCCCTATCTTGCTCTTCTTCCAGCCTTCCCCATCCAGCCAGTAACACTGTTATTCACCTAGCTGTTTGAGAGAAAAAAACGAGAAGTTTGCCCTTATTGTTCCCTATCCCTCACCCTTCATCTTTTCTATCAATAAGGCCTGTTGCCTCTACAACATATGCCCAGAATCTACCTTGTCTCCCCCACTTACTGACAATCATCTTCATCTTGGGCAAGTTCAGTGTCTGCTAACTGGTTTCCCTGCTCACTCTTGTCCTGCTACAGGCTACCAACCTCGCAGCAGCCCTAGCCGTCTTTCAAGGACGAGCCAAATCCCCTTTCACATCACTCCAAATGCTCCCACTGAACTTTTGAAATTTTGATTCTCTTCGAACTTCTCTTGTTCCTCCTTCTCTTCTTCCTTCTCTTCCTCCTCCTCCTCTTCCTCCTCCTCCTCCTCCTTTTTCTCTGGGATTGTGCACTGTGGCGGGAGGGGCAAAGTGAGAGAGAATCTTAAGCCGACTCCCCATTGAGCACTGAGCCCAGCAAAGGGCTGGATCTCATGACCCTGAGATCATGACGTGAGGTGAAATCAAGAGTCAGGGGCTTAACTACCTGAGCCACCCAGGTGCCCCTGATTCATTTCTAACTTCTTACCATGGTAACTGTGGGTCCAGCCTTTCTCTCCCATCATGCATCTACTGCTCTCTCCCTCAGCCACATGGCCTTGTTGGTTCCTTCAGTGTGTCAAGCTTGCTCCTGTCTCAGTGCCACAGGATTTGTTGTTGGCAATGCTTAAATTGCTCCATGAAGATTTCCTCATGGCTGGCTCCTTAGTATTTAGGCCTCAGCTCAGTACTGTTACCCTATAATGAAAACTTTCAAAACTCAGTGGCTTCAAAACAGCAGTCATTTATTTTGTTTATGTATCTGTAATTTGGGCAGGGCTTGATGGGAAAGATGCATTTTGGCTCCATGCAGCATCAGCTGGGGCAAATTACCCAAGAGTGGGGATCTGCTTCTGAGGTGGCTCACTCACATGGCTGGCATGTTGGTATTGGCAGTGATCCATGACTAAGGCAGGGTGGAGGCATGGGGGCCTTGGTTGTTCATGCAGATTGTCTTTCCTGACCTTAGAAGTCACAAAGCATCACTTCTGTTGTACTTTACTAGTTCAGCAAGTCAAAAGCCCTGTCCAAGTTCAAGTGGAGTGAACATGGACTCTACCATTTGAGGAGAGAGTGTCAGGGTTCATACAGAAATGGAAAGATTGCTCTTCTGGATAATTCTGGGTAATGCTATCTGCCACAGCTACGTCCTTAGTGTCACTCTCACTGAATACCCTGTATAAATTAGCTCTTCCTCCCCACTTCAAATAGCCATTATTTATCATTTTAGCCTCTGGTCCCTTCATAGTTCCTACCATTATCTTAAATTATCTTGAATGGGAGTTTGGGTGGCTTAGTCTGCTAGGCGTCTAACTCTTGGTTTTGGCTTAGGTCATGAGGTGGGGCTCTGCACTCAGCAGGGAGTGTGCTTGAAGATTCTCTCCCTCTGTCTCTCCCTCACTCCCACTTGTGCAAGCATGTGCATGGGCTCTCTCTTTCTCTCAAATAAATAATTCAAAAAGAAAACAAAAAGATCTTGTCTATTTATTTATTTGCTCGCTTTCAGCCTTACACAAGAATATCCGTCCTCTGAGAATAAGAGCCTTGCACAAAGAGAGGCAGACAGGAGGCTGACGTTCTAAGCTCTAGCAGTTGCAGTCACAGAGGTGATGGCTATTTAGAGATTACGTAAGTTTGGAGATGTTGGTTTTTAGACTGACTGACTATGAGGGATGAGGGGAGAAAGGAGGACATTGGGTTGCTTGTCCCTCTCAGATGGAGAAAGGGCATGGAACTGAGGGTGTGCCTGGCTCAGGGTTCCCTGACAGAGGTCATGCTGAGAACTATATCCTGGGGTGGTGGTGTTTGTGTGGGGAGACTGGCTAGATGCACACCGAATCCCTTTCCTCTTTTCCCCAAGCTTCCAGCCACATTCCCCAGCCCTCCTGCAGTTAGATGGCGACCAGGCGAAGCTGTGTCAGAGAAATGCAAGTGGAAGGTGATGTGGATCCCTCTCTGGGGTGGCCAACTGAATGCCACTCTGTAAGATTCGGCAGCCCCCTTTCCCTTCCCTGTAGGCTGTGTGTTAAGGATGACCGCATCACAGAGAGGGCAGGGCCGGGCTCTGAGCGATTATGTGGAGCACAGACCCACTCCCTCACCACCTTTCTTATTTTATGACACCAAATTTTTTTTTTAATTTTATTTATTTATTTGACAGAGAGAGATCACAAGTAGGCAGAGAGGCAGGCAGAGAGAGAGAGAGAGGAGGAAGCAGGCTCCCCACTGAGCAGAGAGCCCGATGCGGGATTCAATCCCAGGACCCTGAGATCATGACCCCAGCCGAAGGCAGCGGTTTAACCCACCGAGCCACCGAGGCACCCCTCAGTGTTTCTTCTTGCTGTTATTTAACTTCTTCCTCTGTTCTTTGTATTTTCTGCCAACTAAAACTCTCTAGCTTGATTAGCTTCAGGTTAACTTTTTTGGTAAGAAATATCTCAACGATGATGTACTTTATATTGCATCCCATCTGGAGGGACAACAATGTTAGGTTGTCCCACCTCTGGTCCTGTTACATTTGAAGACTGAGTTTACATGGTGGTTGTTAGAGTTCTTCATTGTAAAGGCACTTCCCTCTTTTGCAATTAGTATGTAAACTATGAGGTAACCCTTGGTCACCATTCTAATATTCTGTTCCTGAACAACATTTCATCTAATCTTTTAACATACCTTGTGGTTTCTTCCCTCAATTGTTTACATTTACTATTTTTTCTAGCATTTATTTAGCAACTGACTAGGTGCTGAGCACTCTTCTCAGGGTTCTACCTGTATTTTTTCCCTTTCTTTCTCTCTCTTCTTTTCTCTCCTTCCTTCTTTTTTCTTCTTTCTTTCTTTCCTGTGTATTTATTTATTTGAGAGAAAGAGAGAGAGGGCACACATGCGGGGTGGGGGGGAGGGTCAGGGGGAGAGGGAGAGAGAATCCCAAGCAGACTCTGAGCTGAGTGCATGGCCTGACTTGGGGTTTGATCTCACAACCCTGAGATCACACAACCTGAGAAGAAACCAAGAATCAGATTCTTAACCGACTGCACCATCCAGGCACCCTCTTTCTTTCTTTTAAAACAAGCTCTACACCCAGCATTGGCCTTGAACTCACCACACTGAGATCAAGAGCTAGCTGTATGCTCTTCTGACTGAGCCAGCCAGGTGCCCCTATATTTTCTTTTTTAATCATCACGATAACCCTATGAGAAAACTATTTTATTATTATTATTTTTATACTTTTAAAAAGTAAACTTGGGGACACCTGGGTGGCTCAGTGGGTTAAAGCCTCTGCCTTCAGCTCAGGTCATGATCCCAGGGTCCTGGGATCAAGTTCCGAGTCAGGCTCTCTGCTCAGCGGGGAGCCTGCTTCTCCCTCTCTCTCTCTGCCTTCCTCTCTGCCTACTTGTGATATCTCTCTGTCAAATAAATAAATAAAATCTTTTAAAAAATATTCTGTTAATTTTTATAACATTTTTTGAAGAATATTGACATGTTTGCAGCATTTGTGTTTTATCATCTCTTTAGAAAATTTAAATAGACTTTAATTTTTACCTATTGTCCTTTTTCTGGTTCAGGATCTCCTATTACCTTGAGTTGTTATGCCCCTTTAGGCTTTTCTTGGCTATGAGAGTTTCTCAGACTCTTCTTGATTTTGATGACCTTGGCAGTCTTTTTTTTTTTTTTTTAAGATTTTATTTGTTTATTTGACAGACAAAGATCACAAGTAGGCAGGGAGGCAGGCAGAAAGAGAGGAGGAAGCAGGCTCCCTGCCGAGCAGAGAGCCCAATGCGGGGCTCGATCCCAGGACCCTGAGATCATGACCTGAGCCGAAGGCAGAGGCTTTAACCCACTGAGCCACCCAGGCACCCACCCCACCCCCTTTTTTTTTAAAAAGATTTTATTTATTTATTTGGCAAAGAGAGAACTCAAGTAGGGAGAGTGGTAGGCAGAGGGAGAGGGAGAAGCAAGCTTGTGCTGGAGAGGAGCATCCTGATGAGGGCTTGATCCCAGGACCTGGTGTCATGACCTGAGTGGAAAGCAGACTCTTAATGACCAAGCCACTCAGGTGTCCCTCTCTCTTTTTCTTAAAGATTCATTTATCTATTAGAGAGAGAGAGAGAGAGAGAGAGAGAGAGAAGAGAGTGGGGGGAGGGGCAGAGGGAGAGGGAGAGAGAGAATCTCAAGCAGACTTCACACAGAGTTCGGATCCCCTGACCCGGGGCTAGATCTCATGACCCTGAAATCATGACCTGAGCCGAAACCAAGAGTCAGATGCTTAACTGAGTGCACAAACCAGCTGCCCCAACTTGATCTCAAAGTTTAGCTGTTATTAGTTACATCAGTGGTTCTCAACAGACAATGATTTTGCTCCCTAGATGATATCTGGCAATGCCTGGAGACATTTTTATTGTCCCAACTGTGGGAGCGTTACCAGTGTCTAGTGGGTAGAGGCCTGTGCTGCTGCTGACCACTGTGTAATGCATACCACTGTCTTCCACTACAAAGAATGATCGGATCCAAAATGTCATTGGTTCCACTTGTGTTCCCCTTTGTCCACTAGGTAAAAGCAGCTCTATTTCCTTCTGCTGATCAGGGTCAATTGCCTTTTCCAGTATGGTAACTCTTTCTTTCACTGGCAGGATGCTGGTAAGGAGCTGTAGCTTGCCATTCAAAGGGAACTTGTCCTGCCCCCTTGGGTACCAGAACCTCCCACCTTGCGGAGTTTAGAATTGCAGGCACAGGAAGCACAAACTGGGTCACAGGAGAGATGGTTAATGGGCCGCTCCTGCTTCCATGCTTTGGTTCCCAAACCCAGGAGGATGTTCTGTTCCGCTGCAGCTTACCTTTTCTGGCTTAGCTGTCGGGTGGTCTCTTGGCTGCCTATACTCCAGTCTCCCTTTGCGGCTCTCCTGCCCTGTCTTCTAACTCTGTCTCCCACTTGGATTAGTTTTGTCTCCTCAGACTGCCTTTAAGCTCCTGCCACCAGGTCTCTGGCTTCCCTCTCCCACCTCTGGGAGGCTTCATGAATTCCTCAGGCCCTCAGGAAGTTCCGACCAGCACTTGTATGAGATGCGAGTTCTAGTGCTCCGGAAGGGCTGCACAGACCTTTGCCCGGATAAAATGTCCTGAGGCTGTACGTTTACAAAGAACAGAGCAGACTTTTGGAGGAGGAACGCTTAGTGCTGAGTTAATCTATCTAATTTTGTTATATCAATGCTTTGGTTGGAATGGCATATTTTATAGAATATACTGTGAGCCCCGCCAGGGCTGGTTAGGGTTTTTTTTTGTTGTCATTGTTGTTTCTTTTGAATGGGTAATTATTCACAGTGTTCAAAGTTCAAAAGGCACAAAACAGTATTCAATGAAACGTTTCCCTCCTACCTCTATTTTCCAGCTGCCCAAATTCCCCTTTCTAAGCACAACAAATGTTTTCAGTTTTTCCAGATGCCATAACACACGCATTTATATTTGTTTAGCCACGTGGTAACATACTATACAATTGTTCAGAACCTGGTGTGTATGGTTTTTGAAAATCTAACAGTGTATTTTATAGCTTATTTCCTTATTCTATTTTTACTTTTACTTTGTTGTGTGTGTGTGTGTGGGGTGTTTGTGAATGTAGTAATTTATTTAACTAATCAACTAATTGATGGGTGTTCAGTTTTTTTTTTCTAAATGTCTGAGATTACAAACTGGTAATCTCAGGTATAGATTAGGTATAGGAGTCTATCTGTAAGATAATAGCTGAGTCAAAGAGTATTTACATCTGTCATGTGAATTTTTATTTTTTTTTTTGGACTATATTCCCTATGCTGTACTTTTCATCACTAAAACTTATTTATTTTATAACTAGAAGGTTTTATCTCTTTTTTTTTTTAAAGATTTTATTTATTTATTTTACAGAGAGAGATCACAAGCAGGCAGAGAGGCAGGCAGAGAGGGAGATAGAGGGAAGCAGACTCCCCGCTGAGCAGAGAGCCCAATGCCGGGACTCGATCCTAGGACCCCGAGATCATGACCTGAGCCGAAGGCAGCGGCTTAACCCACTGAGCCACCCAGGCACCCGAAGGTTCTATCTCTTAATCCCCTTTATCTGTTTCATCCATACCCCGACCCACCTACCTTTCGGCAACAACCAACTGCTTCTCTGTATTTAAGAGTCTGTTTTCTGGTTTGTTTGTTTGTTTTTTAGATTCCACATATAAGTGAAATCATGTGGTATTTGTCTTTTTCTGTCTGAATTATTTCACTTAGCACGGTATCTTCCTTCCAAATCACCTTCCTTAGAGACTGTACAAATTAGCCTTCCGCTCTCAGTGTCCATTTCTCCAGAGGTTTACCCACACAAGGTGTTAGCAAACCTTTTTAATCTTTGCCAGTATGAAAAGACAAAGTTAGTATCTCAGTGTTTTCTTTTTTAAAAGATTTTATTTATTGGGGCACCTGGGTGGCTCAGTGGGTTAAGTTGCTGCCTTCGGCTCAGGTCATGATCTCAGGGTCCTGGGATCAAGTCCCGCATCGGGCTCTCTGCTCAGCAGGGAGCCTGCTTCCTCCTCTCTCTCTCTGCCTGCCTCTCCGTCTACTTGTGATCTCTCTCTGTCAAATAAATAAATAAAATCTTTAAAAAAAAAAAGATTTTATTTATTTATTTGAGAGAGAGAGAGAGAGCATGAGAGAGAAAGAGAGCACACAAGCGGGGTGTGGGGGGTGTGGACGGAGAGGGAGAAGCAGACTCCCCACTGAGCAGGAAGCCCAATGCAAGACTGTAACCAGATTTGAGACTTGATCCCAGAACCCTGGAGTCATGACCTAGGTGGAAGGCAGATGCTTAAAGCCTGAGCCAAGCAGGCATCCCCTCAATGTTGTTTTGTGTTAATAATAGCCATATGAAATTGCTGGATTTTTACGTAAAAATAATTGTTGAATATCAGCAATTTTTGTGGTTTCTTTGTGAGATGGAGAATTAATTAATTAATTAATTAGTTTTAGAGAGAGAGAGAGGCATGTGCACGTGGACATACATACATACACACACATAGGGTGGGAAGAGGGAGAGGAAGGAGAAAGAGAATCTTAGGTGGGCCCCATGCCCAGCATGGAGCCCAACTTGGGCTCTGTCTCATGACCCTGAGATCATGACCTGAGCTGAAATCAAGAGTCGGATGCCCAACCAACTGAACCACCCAGATGCTCCCTTTTTGGCCTTTCTAATCTTATCTCATCTTATCTATTTATTTGTAAAGAGTTTATTTATTTGAGTGAGAATGAGAGAGAGAAAGAATGAGAGAGATCACAAGTAGGCGGGAAGGGTAGAGGGAGAAGCAGACTCTCGGATGAGCCAGGAGTCCCATGTGGGACTCAATCCCAGGACTCCGGGATCATGACCGGAGCTGAAGGTAGACGCTTGACTGACTGAGCCACCCAGGTGCCCCTATCTTATTTTATTTTTTATTGAAATATAATTAACTTTTTAATTTAATGCATCTTGTAGATTTTTCCACATTGGCACATATAGATTTGCCTCTAACTTCAATGGCTACACAATCTTTCACTGGATAAATGCATCATAATTTATTTAACTCTTCCTCTGTTGGTGGACATTTAGGCTGTTTCCATCTTTGACAAGACTGCCCCAAACCTTCTTATTCATGAGTCTTTGTGCAAATGGGCAAGTATATCTTTAGGATAAGCTCCTAGGTGCACCTGAGTGGCTCAGTGAGTTAAGCCTCTGCCTTTGGCTGAGGTCATGATCTCAGGGTCCTAGGATGGAGTCCTGCATTGGGCTCTCTGCTCAGCAGGAAGCCTGCTTCCGCCTCTCTGCCTACTTGTGATCTCTCTCTGTCAAATAAATAAATAAAATATTAAAAAAAAAAAAAAAGGCGAAGCTCCTAGAAGTAGAATTGCTGGGCCAAAAAATAGGTGCATTTTAAGATTTTAAGATTTTGATTGATATTGACTAACTATTCAGATAACAGGTCGAATTAGCTCTCCTGGGAGGAACTGAGTGAAGTCCTTCCTAGTCCTGTCCTGCGACTCATCTGGCATTCCGAAGGACTCACCCTTTTGGACATTTGGTCTCACTTGACAATATAGGTCTGAAGCTGTCTCTCATTGACACAATGTTTCTAAAATTACATTTTATTTTATAGAATGGATGCACCACAGTCTATTTAGTCATCTCCCTATTGTTGGATCTTTATTGAGTTAAACAGATTTAAGTAGCTAATCTTGCAAAGAGCCTTTTGGTGAACAGGTCATCTCATGTTTTTGTCAAGTAGTTGCCCAAGAAAATAATAATGGCTGACACTTAGTGCACACTTGCTATGAACCAGGCCCTGCTCTAAACCCTTTGTGATGTATTTTCTCAAAAAGCCTATGAGTTGGATATCATTATTATTAGTTTAATTTTTTAGATGTGAAAGCTCAGGCATACAGGTAAAAGATATTTCTGGGGCCCTGGACCTGAAAAGGGATGTCAATCTAGCAGCACCTGTCAATCTAGCGGGACCTGACTAGCTCAGTTGATAGAGCATACTCTTGTTCTTGGGGTTATGAGTTTAAGTTCCACATTGAGCATGTAGAGTTTACTTAAAGAAAAGAAAACCCAAACAAACCCAGTCAGTCTAGCTCCAGTCGGTGGTCTCAGATGGAGACATTTGGCTTAAAGTGTAACCACATTTAAAAATGAGATGTTGTCGGATGTGAGGGCGATCTGGCTGCGACATCTGTCACCCCATTGATCGCCAGGGTTGATTCGGCTGATCTGGCTGGCTAGGGGGGTGTCCCCTTCCTCCCTCACCGCTCCATGTGCGTCCCTCCCGAAGCTGCGCGCTCGGTCGAAGAGGACGACCTTCCCCGATAGAGGAGAGGACCGTTCTTCGGTCAAGGGTACACGAGTAGCTGCGCTCCCCTGCTAGAACCTCCAAACAAGCTCTCAAGGTCCATTTATAGGAGAACATAGGGTAGTCAAGCTTCCAAGACTCCAGACACATCCAAATGAGGCGCTGCACGTGGCAGTCTGCCTTTCTTTAAAAAAAAAAAAAAAAAAAAAAAAAGAGATGTTGTCAAATTATTCTCCAGTCCCACTAGAGTGAAGGTGAAAAGGCCCTTTTTCCTCCAAGCAGGGTATCTTTTTCATCCCCATATCCTGGGTGTAGGGGATATGAAAATGAAATACACCCAGCAGAAGGTGCAGCATGAAGCAGGTGGGTGCCCTGAACTGGTGAGCGAAAGGATGGCTGGCTGGCTGGCTGGATGAAGGGGGGCAGACAGGTGTGGAGCGAGGGTGCCTGGGTACATCAGAAGAACCATAGCCCAGAGTGGTCCTGCCTTGAAAACTCATTCACTTAATACAGTGTGAAGTGTTAATTTTTCTGCTCTTACCGCAGCTAGCTGCCTGGCCCTCCTTGCCCCTTCTTTTAGGTCTGAAGTGTCTCCCTCTGAGAAGCCTTCCCTAACCATGCGGTAGGAAGAATCCTCACCTCACTCGACAGCTCCTTATTCCTCCACCTCTGCTGTCTTCCCCGTTGTATTTATCCCTCCTGACGTCTCTCTACTTCGGTCTTGTTTATTGCCAGTCTTCCCTGCCTTCCCTCGCCGCCCTCACAACAGAATAGAAAGCTCACAAGGGAAGGGGTTTTGTCTGTCTGGTTCACTCATGTATCCCCAGTGCCAAGGACATTTCCCAGCATTAGCAGGCGCTCAATCAGTATTTGGTGACTATGGCATTTATTATTCACTGTTCCAGGAATTGAAGGTGCAGCGGCCAGCGAGGCAGAGACCTGCCCCCAGTGCCCGGCATGCATCCTGCTGTCAGTAGCATCCGGAGAGCTTCTCCCCTGGGTTGGGCTTTTTCTAAGGAAGTGTGACCTGCAGAGCCGCTCCCCCGGCCCGGCTCCGCCCCCGGCGGCCAGGCCTCCCCACAGCGCCCCCTGGCGGGCATCATTGGCCGGGCGTCCCTGCGGCGTGAGTGCGCCCCTAGTTCGGCGGAGCGCAGGACCTCTTCCCCACCCCCCCTCAACCCCAGCTGCGGCGCTGGGAACCCCGGGAGCTCCCGGCCAGTTTCCTCCCGACCTTCAGACACTTCTGCTTTTGCCGGGAGCGAGAAGAGGAAGGAGGGCAAAGGGAGGGCGGAGCGCCCGGCGAGGCCGGCGGGGAAGAGGAAGGGAGGTCGGGGTTCGGACGTCTTCTCCCACGGCGTCATCCGCAAGATGTGGCTTTTCAAGTGCGAGTTCCCCTGTTTTGGACGGCCTGGCTTTGCCCCGAGCCCAGCTCAGGTCTCATCTTCTGCCCCTTCTCCGCGCGGGAGGCGAGGGGCGGCGAGGTCAGAAGGCAGTGGCGAGGGCCGTGCCAGTGTCCCAGGGACCCGACGTCCCTCGGTCCTGAACTGGGGTTTGGGGGTCAAAGCAGTTGGTGTCTCGGTGTTTGGGGTCCAGCTCCACGGTCCACGGGCACCAGGCGCGTCCCGTCAAGCGCCCAGTGGGTGCGCGTCCTGCCCCGCGACCTGCGGCAGCCGGAGGAGATGTTAGGGCGCCACCTGGCGGCTGCAGCCCGCCGCCCAGACTTGCCTTTGGGGTCACTTGGCGGGGGGATCCAGGTGTTGGGCGTCTCCTTCCTGGCCCGCCCCTAACAGAGGATCCCCAGTCCATTTCACTTAGTGGTCGGGGGCCTGGATCACTGGAAATGTGCAGGGTGCGGCAGGATAAGTTTTGAAGAACTGAGGAATGACAAAACAGAATAGGTTCCCCCCACCCCAGAAAAGTATCTTTTTTTTTTTTTAAGACTTTATTTATTTGTCAGACAGAGATCACAAGCGGGCAGGGAGGCAGGCAGAGAGAGAGAGAGGAGCTGGGATCATGACCTGAGTTGGAGGCAGAGGCTTTAACCTACTGAGCTACCCAGGCGCCCATAAAAACAGGATAGTTCTTTTTTTTTTCTTTTTTCAGGATAGTTCTTGATAATGGAACTCGTTTATTTGCCTTTGTGGATGGTGTAGAGACCCTCCCTCCTCTGCAGTCCGTTCCCCCCTCCCCTCCCACCCCGCACCCCATCTATATTGTTCCTTTTATTCTGGTTTTGAAAGGGCATGTGTGAGTATGAAAAGAACGCTTTAAAAATAAAGAAGGGGCGCCTTGGTGGCTCAGTTGGTTAAGTGTCAATCTTTGATCTTCGGCTCAGGTCATGATCCCAGAATCCTGGAATCCAGTTCTGCATTGGGCTTCCTGCTTAGCGGGGAGTCTGTTTTCTCCCTCTCCCTCTCCCCCTGCTTATGTTTTCTCTCATAAACAAACAAATAAATAAAATATATATTTTTTAATTTAAAAAGATTTTATTTTTTTGACAGACACAGTGAGGAAAGGAACACAAGCAGGGGGAGTGGGAGAGGGAGAAGCAGGCTCCCCCCCTGAGCAGGAAGCCCGATGTGGGTCTCAGTCCCAGGACCCTGGGATCATGACCTGAGCTGAAGGCAGATGCTTAAGGACTGAGCCACCCAGATGCCCCCCAACTTTTTTTTTTCCCTAAGGGGCTTTGCCTGAGGTTTTTCAGTGCTCTTTTTGCATAATGTGATGAATTTTTTTGGTCCTTTTTGCTCTTACAAGGTTCTTGCCCACTCAAAGAATTTTATTTTATTGGTAGGTTTACCTTGTTTTACTAGTATTCATTGTTATCATGCTTGAGCCCCTTTTTCAGTTGATTTGAGTTACAAAGGGCCATATGAGGGATGGGCCAAAGTTTGTGCGGTCTACTCCCCTAATTTAGTTAGGGATGTCCAGTCTCAGAAGTCCAGGTCCTAATAGTAGCAAAGTTATGCTGTCCTCATTTTCTACCTTACATGGTACATGACTGTAATTGTTTGTTTCCTAATAAACACATGAAAATACCCAGTTCAACAGTTCTACCAATGTCATGCCCTAAAAAACAGGTATTCTCTTTCTGAGAGCTGACAATCTGGGTATGTCATGTAGTTTATTCAGGCAGCCTGTGGCTGGGAAGAGTGGACAAGTCTGGGTCCAGAAGCTGAGGTTCCCAGTGATTCCTGCTCAGAGGCCCCAGGTAATTGTCTTGTGTGGTGGTTTCCAGGGTTTTGGAGTTCATGAACCTGGGAAGTATCCCCTATAGTTACTGGGGAAACAGGATAGTCTTGTTATTGCTTTGGCACATCGGGACATTAGCAAAAGCCAATTCTATGATCAGTTCAGAAAAGAAGGGGGCATTTTAACAACAGCAATCTCTAAATGGAAGTTTTTCTCATTTCACTGAGGGCTGGTGGGGCAAGAAAGGACACCATGGGTTCTGCTGGACATCTGGGAGCCCTGGCTGGTTCCCTTTACAAGGGACTGGCTGCTACAAGAACCTTGAGGCCTTGGTGACCAAAGAGGGACATCCACTTGGGAATGTAAGTCTGAAAACAGAGACTTCACAGTATCAAGTTCAGCATTTCACCTCTCTGGTCTGTGGCTGGTCACCATCTCTGGACTCTGGGACTTTGGGGGACAGATCTCTGTCATTGCATTTCCCACATTGTTCTGTAGTTCTGACTGTCCACCCAAGGGCTAACTGGTTAAAGATGAGAACCTCCACAGATCTGACTGCTTGGTTGTCCAGCACAGTGTCCAACACTCAGCAAGTGCTTATGAAATGCTTATTGCCAGAATGAATTACACTCGCTTTCACCCTTTTGTCTTTTCAATTAAATAATTAAGGAAGTACTCATTGTAAGCTACTTTAAAATGAGAGGGGAAATGGCTAATTTCATGCTGAGAGAGGAAAAATATTTGCTAGTTTCCCCACAGGCTACTTTATAGCCACTTGATTTCCTTTAGGTTGTGTATTTTCTGTTGGCCAATCTATACTCCACAAAACAGAGGTCCTGCCTTTCACTCTCCCACAGCCTCACTGCATGTTTGGAGAGGGAGAGGTTATAACAGTATTGCTCAGTGGACCTCTGACCAACGGAATCAGAGTCGGTGGAGGGTGGGGGTGAGGTCTGAAGGTTGGTTTTTGTTTGTTTTTTTAATCAGTTTTACCAGCGATCCTAATGTGTATCAGGGACTGAGAACCGGTAACCTAGAAGCATCTCTTGGTGCTCTAGCAGCTGAGAGTGAGGAAGGGATGAAGTAGGTAGACATCGTGCTTGAAGAAGGGCGATGGGTTTGCAGGACTCGTCCCCATCTTGTTGTGGTTTAAGCCCTTGGTTTTATCTTTTGTAAAGGGGAGGATGATGATGGCTGTCCATAGGATTGTTGTTGGGGTTATCTGAGTGCCTGGCACTGAGTTAGTGCTTGTGATGGTCATTTTATTTATTTAACTTTTAAAGTAGGCTCCATGCCCAATGTGGGGCTTCAATTCATGACTCTGAGGATCAAGAGTCATACGCTCAGGGTGCCTCTCAGGCTCAGTTGAAAGAGCATGCGACTCTAGATCTCAGGGTCATGAGTTTGAGCCCTCCACATTGGACATAGAGATTACTTATAAACAAACAAACAAACAAACAAATAAAAACCTTAAAAATAAATAAATAAATAAATATATTTTTGAAGAAAAAAGTCACATGCTCTACCACCTGAGTCAGACAGGTGCCCCTGCGATGGTTATTTTTATGTGTCACTGGTCTAGGCTATGATACCCAGTTGTTTGGTCAATCACCAGTCTAGATGTTGCTCTCTCATTATTTTTCAGATGTGACTGGCATCAAAATTAGTAGACTTTGAGTAAAGCAGATTATGTTCCAATAATGTGAGAGAACCTCTAAAGAGTTGAAGGCTTCAGAAGAAAAGACTGAGGTCCCCTGAAGAGGAAGGAATCCTGCTTCTAGACTGCCTTTGGACTTGAGCCTGGAACACCGACTCCTACTGCAGTGTCCAGCCTGTTGGCATGCCTTGCAGTTTTCAAGATT
This sequence comes from Mustela erminea, assembly GCF_009829155.1. Lineage (NCBI taxonomy): Eukaryota > Metazoa > Chordata > Mammalia > Carnivora > Mustelidae > Mustela > Mustela erminea. The sequence continues at coordinate 96,137,438 of NC_045614.1, forward strand.
TCAGACTGGCCAGCTCCCATCATTGCATGAGCCAATTCCTTAGTCTCTCTCTCTCTCCTTCTGCTCTAGAGAACTTTGACCAGGGCTCAATGAATGGCGGCTGCCGCTTTTGTCCTCTAACTCGGCAGTGGCTCGAGCTGGTTTGGGTTAATAAGGCCATGGCTTTACAGGTCAGAGCAATGGGCATTATTGTAAGGAAGTGGTAGCAGTGAGCTCCCATTGTAGCATTCCAGAGTGTGAAGTCAGATGCAGCGATAAATGCTTGGTGCAGAAATCCTTGTCTCCTTCTTCATCTGAAATACAGAGACTTCCTTCAGGAGGGGAATCCTATGGCACATGGCACAGAGGCCCAGACCCAGGGTCTGGAGGCTTGGCTTTGGCATCTGGCTGTGTCACCAACTTACTGTGTGACCTTGGGCAAGCCTCCCCTGTCTTCTCTGGTTTTTGGTTTCCTGAGGGACTTGGGCTGGGCAGTGTGGAAGGAGCTTTCTGTTTCAGAGCCTCTGAGTCTAGAGTTTCCTCTGGTGCTTCGACTTGCAAAGCAGGTTTCCCCGCCAGTTTGTTTGTTTACCTGTTGGAGTTTGGTTTCTGCTTCCTAAGTGGTTGCAGGTTGGGCCACTTGTATTTATGCTCAAGAGAGAGGCCACAGGGCTCAATCGTGGCTGTCCTATCCTGGCTTGAGACCTCACGCCGAGCCATCCCTGTGCTCTTAGGGGCAAGGAGGCTCCAGAACATGGACTAGCCAGGCTCCTACAAGGTCTCTGCTGCTGGAGTTTCCTTCCACGTCTGCTCAAGCACACCACACCTTCCTTCCCCTGCCAGCGTGCTCTGGAGAGGTCAGAGACCACACACAGAGGACCTAATGCTCTTCTACAAACACACATGTGAAAGAAATATCACAGCTGTGGTTCTCTTCAAGTGATTGCGATTCTGACTAATCTCCACCCCGCTGGATGTCAGGGGCCAGACCTTACTGCCAAGTTGTTTGCTGTCCCAGGCTGCATGGTCCACTTGGCCTGGCATCACTGGTGTTGGAGTGCGGTGCTGGCCAAGCTGGGAGCCTCAGGGGAGCCTGTGGCTATTCCCTCCCATCATCTGTCTCCTCCCCAGGGCATCCTCAGGAAAACCTGCTGACACTCAGGTCCACCAAGCCTTTCCTGTCTGTGGGTGAGGGTAGGCAGCTCTAACCTTGACTTCAGTCTCCATCTGCAGAATGCAAGACCTCAACTTGCCGCAAAACCACCCAGTCCCCTCCGTGCTGCCTGCCGGAGTTGCCAGGAAAGTGTTCAGAGAGCTCACGTGGCTCTCACCTTGGTCTGCTCTGTACTGCCCCGCCCCCTTGTGGAATTTTGTTGCCTTGTGAAGTCGTTGGAGGGTGGCGGCTCCTCACTGTCCTGGCTGTGAGGCTCTTCTCCTTTCCAGGGGCATCTGCAGGGCTGGCAAAACTGCAGTCCTTGAGGATCAGAGGGACCACACCGTTGTGAGTCTCCCTGCCGCCGCCGGACTGTGACCTCCCCTTGTGTCAGGGTGGCATCTGGTGACGTGGGCACAGATGTAGCCCTGCTTGTGGCCAGAGGCTCTTAGAACCCTCTTGAGGAGGACTTCTGTCTCAGCTCGTGGCTGCAGGGGACCCCAACATATATCCCTGATGAGCTAACTTCTCACACAGTCCCCACATGTTAGATAGGACACTGCTGGTAGCAGTGATGGAAACTCAAGTTGCTCATTTTTTTTTCTTTTTTAAGGAAACTTATTACTTTATATTACCGAAAACTCATGGCAAGTCTTCAAGTATGGCTGGAACCAGGAGCTCAAAAAATGTGGTCAGAACTCAGTCCCTCTTCTGTGCTGTTTTCTTTTGTGTTGGCTTCACTCAGGCTGACTGTTTCCACTTGACTGACCCCAAAAGTTTCAGGCTTCTGTCTTCCTTATAGCTATCAGTCTCGGTGCAAAGGGATCTTTTCTTTGTCTTTAGTCCCTGTAAAAGTTCTAAAATTTGGTCTCCCCGGCTTAATGTATTGCCTGCCGCTGAAGATGGGGTGAAACAGACCTCCTCTCCCATGAGACTGGAGGTGGCCCCATATCAGTGAGTGGCGTAAGAGTGAGGGAAGATCATTCTCCCAAGAACAAGGAGGTTCCCTTAGAAGAAGGAAGGAGAAGAGATGCAGGTAGAAACAAAGTTTCAGGTGTGTGCCTCACCAGTCACATCCGCATCCCTGCAGGGAGAACACTTGAGGCTCACGCTGGGCTCCCGGCTGCAGCTAGATGCCCAGACAGGAGAGGTGAGAGGATCCATCAGGTAAGAGGCCCAGGTAGCAAAGGCTGTGAGGGTTCAGAGGGGAGGGTGAGTGTTTGGATTGCAGCAGTATCCTCAAGCAGTGCTTCTCTAATTTTAATATGCATGAGATCACCTAGGGTCTTGTTAAGACGGAGATTCCAATTCCAAGTCTTAGAGCAGTGGTTTTCAAGGAGGGCTGATTTTGGTCCCCCAGGAGACACTGGGCAGTGTCTGGAGACATTTTTGGTTGTCACAACTGAGGGAGGAAACCTCTGGCGTCTAATGGGTAGAGACCACTGTTAAAGAACAAAAATTCAACCGAGTAAGTATGGAGATCTAATTAGCTTTATTAAGTGATTCATGCACTAGGCAGCATTTCTTCCAGCAAGCAGAGGGGAGTTCTGGGGCTTGTGCAACATGGAGAGTTTTTATGGAAGGATGGTGGCATAAGAAATTATTAGTGAATGAAAAGAAAGGATTGTTCACAACAAAGTTAGCTTCCCTTACAGAGAAAGACAGGGGGTGTTTTTAAGATTTTATTTATTTGTCAGAGAGCAAGCACAAGCAGGGAGAGCTACAGGCAGAGGGAGAAGCAGGCTGCCCATTGAGCAAGCAGCCCAATGTGGGACTCCATCCCAGGACTCTGGGATTAAGACCTCATCTGAAGGCAGAGGCTTAACCAACAGAGCCATCCAGGGATACCAACAGGGGATCTTATGATGTGGATTATCTCATCATCCTTTGCGGGCTGGAGAAGGCCTGTGTGACAGATTACCTCATTGATTCTTATCAGAGAATTCCTGACTGACTGGTTGGGACTTAGATTTCTGGGGGAGATTGAGACTACAGTTAGGTTAGGTAGTGAGCCCCGTGTTTGGTGACTTGGCTTCATCCAAGTGATGTCATTTTGGGCCTGTGGTTTTCTTTTTTTTTTTTTTTTAAGATTTTATTTATTTATTTGACAGAGAGAAATCATAAGTAGATGGAGAGGCAGGCAGAGAGAGAGAGAGAGAGGGAAGCAGGCTCCCTGCTGAGCAGAGAGCCCGATGGGGGACTTGATCCCAGGACCCTGAGATCATGACCTGAGCCGAAGGCAGTGGCTTAACCCACTGAGCCACCCAGGAGCCCCCTGTGGTTTTCTTTTTAACACCAAGAATGTTGTTAAACATCTTCCAGGGTACAGGATAGCCCTTTGCAGCAAAGAATGATCTGGTCCAAAATGCTAATAGTGCTGTGGTAATCTGGAGAGCATGGAACTAGGGAGGACATTTGAAACAGAGGAAATTTCCAAGCAAAGGAACTGAAGGGGGAAAGTGTCTGATTGAAAGGGGCAAGCTGTAGGCAGCCCAGCAGGAGGTGGAGGGGTGTATGCTGATGGAATCTTAAAACCTCATACATCCCAGGTCTGTAGAAAGTCTAAGCGTCACCTACAACTTTGCTTTTGAGAATATGCTCCAAACTGGGTGATGGGTATTAAGGAGAGCATGTGTTGTGATGAGCACTGGGTGTTATATGCAAATAATGAATTGTTGAACACTACATCAAGAACCAATGATGTACCTACCATATGTCAGCTAACCGAACTGTTAAAAAAAAAAAAAAAAAGGAAAAAGAAAGTGTGTTCTAGGGGAGTTGCAACTGTATCACTTGTGCATGTTTTAGAATGCAGAACTCAAGCCCCATCCCAGATCTTTAAATTAAAATGTCCATTTTAATCAGAGAGGGAGACAGACTATAAGAGACTCTTAACTCTAGGAAACAAACTGAGGGTTGATGGAGGGCAGGTGGGGGGTAATGGGGTATCTGGGGGATGGGTATTAAGGAGAGCACATGATGTAATGAGTGCTGGGTGTTATATGCAACTGATGAATCCTTGAACTCTCCCTCTGAAACTAGTAATACACTATATGGTAATTAAATTGAATTTTACTTTATTTTTTAAAAAATGATTTTGTGTACTCATTTGACAGAGAGAGAGAGAGAGCACGCACAAGCAAGGAGAGTGGCAGGTGGAGGGAGAGGGAGCCGTAGGGAGCCTGACACTGGGCTCCATCCCCGGACACTGGCATCATGATCTAGCCAAAGGGAGATGCTTAACTGCTTAATCAACTGAGCCATCCAGGCGCCCCTTAAATTGAATTTTAAGTAAAAATATTTAAAAAATCTCCATTTTAACCAGATCCAGTTGATTTGCATGCACAGTAAAGTGGAATAAACACGGGCTTATAACAGCTCCTTAGGATGAGCTGACCAACCAGCTTTTATTTACTGAGCACCTACTGTATGCTTAGATTTGAGTTAGATAAAGAGTTGACTTTTGGACTGCACATTTGGTTATAGAAAAGCAAAATGAATTCCAGATGTCAGACCTTCTTATGGGAAGTGCCCTGCCCAGACTTCCCAAAGGGGCAAATTTCAGCAGTCAGGTTTTGTGACAAGTGACCCTGCTCCCTTCCTTGTTCAGAGCTGATTGGAGCTGGGGCAGCTCATTTCCTCAGGGCAGCCACTCCAGATGCTGGGCAGGCTCGCAACCTCTCAGGTGGCTTGTCTTGACGGGATGAGCAGCCCCAGACAGAGTCAGTGCTCTCAGCAATTGGAATTAGGAATTTCCAAGAGAGGTTGTTAATTTGCAGAGGAAGTGGGAGGTTGGAGGAGACTCGGTGGCCACCAAATCCAGGAGTGACCCAGTGGTCATTTGCTTTCTCAAATGACCCAGAGGGAGCATTTGAGAAAGCAGAGACCAGGGAGATGTGTGGGGAAGCAGGGAGGCACTGGGTGAGACCAGGCAGTCCAGGAGAGACAAGGCCAGACCACAGAGAAAAATCTGATCTTGTTGGCAGTCTGGTCTCAAGGTCATTTTACTTTTTCCTTTCTTTCTTTCTTTCTTTCTTTCTTTCTTTCTTTCTTTCTTTCTTTCTTTCTTTCTTTCTTTCTTTTTTAAATAAGTTCAATTAGCCAACATATAAGTACATCATTAGTTTTTGATGTAGTGTTCAATGATTCATTAGTTGTATATAACACCAGTACTCATCAGATCATGTGCCCTCCTTAATGCCCGTCACCCAGTTACCCCTTTCCCACACGCCCTCCCTTCTGCAACCCTCAATTTGTTTCCCAGAGTCCAGAATCTCCATGGTTTGTCTCCCTCTCTGATTTTCCCAGTTTTCCCTCCCTTCCCCTATGGTCTTCTATGCTATTCCTTATGCTCCACGTATGAATGAAACCATATGATAATTGTCTTTCTCTGCTTGAGTTATTTCACTTAGCATAAATCCTCTCTAATTCCATCCATGTCGATATAAATGGTGGGTTTTCATCCTTTCTGATGGCTGAGTAATACTCCATTGTATATATGTACCATACTTTCTTTCTCCATTCATCTGGGCTCCTTCCACAGTTTGGCTATTGTGGATATCGCTGCTATGAACATTAGGGTGCAGATGCCCCTTCTTTTCACTACAGTATACAGTATGCAGTAGTGCGATTGCTGGTTATAGGATAGCTCTATTTTTAGTGGCTTGAGGAAACTCCATACTGTTTTCCAGAGTGGCTGCACCAGCTTGCATTCCCCTCAACAGTGTAGGAGGATCCCTCTTTCTCTGAATCCTCGCCAACACTTGTTGTTTCTTGTCTTGTTAATTTTTGCCTTTCTAACTGGTGTGAGATGGTATCACATTGTGGTTTTGATTTATATTTCCCTGATGACAAGTGATGTGGAAAATTTTTTCATGTGTCTGTTGGCCATTTGTATGTCTCCTTTGGAGAAGTGTCTGTTCATTCCTTCTGTCCATTTTTTGTTTGGATTATTTGTTCTTTGGGTGTTGAGTTTGAAAAGTTCTTTATAGATCTTGGATACTAGCCCTTTATCTGATATGTCATTTGGAAATATCTTCTCCCATTCCACAGGTTGCCTTTTAGTTTTGTTGATAGTGTCCTTTACTGTGCAGAAGTGTTTTTTATCTTGATGAAGTCCCAATAGTTCATTTTTGCTTTTGTTTCCCTTGCCTTTAGAGACATGTCTTGGAAGAAGTTGCTCTGGCTGATGTCGAAGAGGTTACTTCCTGTGTTCTCCTCTAGGATTTTGATGGATTCCTATCTCACATTTAGGTCTTTTATCCATTTTGAGCTTATCTTTGTGTATGGTATAAGAGAATGGTCCAGTTTCATTCTTTTGCATGTGGCTGTCCAATTTTCCCAACACCATTTATGGAAGAGACTGTATTTTTTCCTTTGGATATTCCTTCCTGCTTTGTCAAAGATTGGTTGGCCAGAGTTGAGGGTCCATTTCTGGGCTGTCTGTTCTGTTCCACTGATATATGTGTCTGTTTTTGTGCCAGTACCATGCTGTCTTGATGATGACATCTTTGTAATAGAGCTTGAGGTCAAGCATTGTGATGCCCCTAGCTTTGGTTTTCTTCATCAACATTCCTCTGGCAATTTGGGGTCTTTCCTGGTTCCACACAAATTTTAGGATTATTTGTTCCATCTCTGTAAAGAGTGTCAATGGTATTTTGATAGGGATGGCATTGAACATGTAGATTGCTCTGAGCAGCATAGACATTTTAACAATGTTTATTCTTCCAATCTGTGAGCATGGAATACTTTTCCATCTCTTTGTGTCTTCCTCGTTTTCATTTCCTAAGTGTTTACAGTACAAATCCTTTACCTCTTGGTTAGGTTTATTCCTAGGTATCTTATAGTTTTTGGTGCTATTGTATATGGGATTGATTCCTTAATTTCTCTTTCTTTAGAGACATTGATAGTGTATAGAAATGCAACTGATTTCTGTGCATTGATTTTGTATCCTGCCACATTGCTGAATTGCTGTATGAGTTCTAGCAATTTTTGGGGTGGAGACTTTTGGGTTTTCCACATAAAGTATCATGTTATCTACAAAGAGAGAGAGTTTGATGACTTCTCTGCCAATTTGAATGCCTTTTATTTCTTTTTGTTGTCTGGTGGCTGAGGCTTTGAGTCCCTTTTTCTTTCCCCAAGGAAACTGCAGAGTCTAACTAAGACAGTATCATCTGACAATTTACATTTAACTAATTTACTTAAGACTATAGACAGATTTAAAAAAGAGTAATAATATCCCAAGTGTATGTGGGTGGCAGGGAGGAAATTTCCAAGTTGTTTTCACTTTAGTTCACATACATCACTGTTTTGGTACATTTCCCTTTAAGATTATGATGCTAGCTACCCCTTAGTCAATTCCCATATCTTCCTTCTTCAGAGAACCCTAGTTTTGTTCAGGGATACCACCCAAATACTGCAGAGACCATAGCTCCACTCTGGACCAATTCTAATTATTCTAAGCCAGCCACAGTAGCCTCATTTTTTAAAAAAAGATTTTATTTATCTATTTTATTATTTTTAAATTTTTTAAAATTTAAATTCAATTATTAACATGTATATTATTAGTTTCAGAGGTAGAGTTCGGTGATCCATCAGTTGCATATAACACCCAGTGCTCCTTATGTCATGTGTGCTCCTTAATGCCCATCATCCAGTTACCCCATCCCTATGCCTACCTCCCCCTCCAGCAACCCTCAGTTTGTTTCCTATAGTTAAGAGTCCCTTATGGTTTGTCTCTCTCTCTGATTTTTGTCTTCTTTTGTTTTTCCCTTCCTTCCCCATGACCCTCTGTTTTGTTTCTTCAAAACCACATATTGGGAAAGCATATGATAATTGTCTTTCTCTGACTGACTTACTTAGCTTAGCAAAACAATACACTCTAGTTCCATCCACGCCATTGCAAATGGCATACTTATCTATTTTACAAAGAGAGAGAGAGAGCATGAGTGGGGGTTAGGGTGTATTTGGGAGGAGCAGCGGGAAAGGGACATGCACACTCCACACAGAGCCTGATGCAGGGCTCAAATCTCATGACACTGAGATCATGATCTTGAGCTGAAATTAAGAGTCTGCTCAACTGACTGAGCAACCCAGGTGCCCATGGTGATTTCATCTTTGCCAGCAAATAGAAACAAGCGTGTGGCTCAGCCCTGGCCCATGAGATGAGTGAGGAGGTCTGCTGAGGGTTTCTGGGAAAGTGGTCCAGATTCCTAAGAAAAAATCTGGAAGAAATGAGTCCTTTTCCCATTGGACATTTTAAAATCTGAATGTGATACTTGAACATGCTATGGTCCACAGAGGTAAAAGCCAACAAGTAGAAGGACTCACGCTCAAATCTTTGAGTGACTGTATCCATAGCTTAGAGCCACTAATCTCTGTGTTCTCATTTGTGAACTAATAAAGCCCTCACTGTCTTAATTAAATTTAAATAATCCAGAAGTATTTGGATGCCTGGGTGGCTCAGCTGGTTAAGCCTCTACCTTTAGCTCAGGTCATGATCCCAGGGTCCTGGGATCGAGTTCCTCATTGTGCTCCCTGCTCAGTGGGGACTTGCTTCTCCCTCTGCCTGCTGCCCCCACTGCTTGTGCTCATCCTCTCTCTGACAAATAAATAAATCTTAAAAAAAAAAAAGAATTCTTTAAAAAAATTGAGAAGTATTGTAATTAATGCAGAGATGCCTCAGGTTATTCATCACAATTAGATTAATGTAATCCTGAATCAGAAGAGATTTTAGAGGTCATCTGTCAATGCAATTCTAGTCTAAGTCCATACAGGGAAATGGCAAGAATGTGAAGTTACTTCTTCAAGGATGCTATTTATAAGATGCGTGGCCCTGCACAAGCTGTTTAATCTCAGTCTCACTCAGTCCCAACACAGACTAGATACCCAATAAAAAGTAGCTGTTATGGTTATTAGCCAGATGAAAAAGGTATGGTCTTTGTTTCAATAATGAAGGTGATATGGAAAAGACAAATAGCTATGAAATATAAAGCAAGATGAAAGTGAGCAAAGTCATAGGAATCTAGGGACATGTGACATTAAGAGTTCAGAGTAAGAAAATTGATGAGCAAAAAGTTGGGATGATAGTTGATTTTTATTTATTTTTATTAATGTCCTGAATTTTTCAAATTCCCTGCAAAAAGTATCTATTGCCTATATAATCACATAGAAATTATTAAAATATACACTCCTCAACAAACTATATTTATTCATTTTTCCTAAACAAAAATTTAAAGGAAAGAAACAGTCAAATATCAAAGACCCCACTTCAATGCGTTCTTTTTTAAAAGTGAAAAACTTGGGAACATTCTAAGTGGGAGAATTAAATAAATTAGGCCACATCTACATGGTTGAATATGTTGTAAACTGTGTAAACTGTGTAGGAATGTGGACAAATGAAAATACTTGCTTTGTCAGTGGTGGGACTTTGAATGATTCTTGGCTTTCCATTGTAATTTTTTTTTTTCTTTTTAAAGAGAGAAAGAGAAAGAGAGTGAGAGAGAGTGAGGGGAGAGGGGAATCTCAAGAAGGCTCCATGTCCAGTCCAGAGCCAATGTGTGGCTCTGTCCCAGGACCCTGAGGTCATGACCTGAGCTGAAATCAAGAGTCCCACACTCAAAGGACTGAGCCACCCAGGCACTTCTTTTCATTGCATTTTTAAGTTGCTGTGATTATTGGAGTACTGTTTGTGCAATAAGAAAAGAAATGAATGAAGTCAAAGAAAGTGAATGTGAAGTCTCACAGGAATATCAGGGCCTCTGTCGTACCTTCTTTGCTCTGGTGGTTGGAGGGATGTCTGCTGGCTCTCCAAGCCATGGCAGATCCAGGCACAGAATCTTAACCACTCCCGGGAAGCCAGGAAGTGGAGGTACAACTCCTTGATTTGGCCAGGGTAGGGAGACCACCCCCTTCTACAATGGGTGATGATCGGCTTTCAGCTTTCCCCCTTGTCTGCTGGAGATTGTAAGACAAGGAAACAGGGGGTGGCTCTTTTTTAGTATTGTCTTCATTGATGTTCTGTGCTGTTCGTGAAATGAACACCAAACTAGGAGAAACACCAGTGTAGCATGTTCCCCTGAGCAGCTGTGAGGGACCTGGGCTCAGGTAAACAGGTAAAATGAAACATTTTCTGGGGTTCTGGGGAATTCCTGCGATGCTTTCCTCCTCAGGTGCTGCGTTTGGTAGGCCCACGTCCTAAAGCTGAGAGCCCCTTGAACTAACTTCCACCGAGGCGATGGGGTCTGGAAGTGCCCTTTGAAGAAGGGCAGTGCCGGACCTTAACCAGCACCACCAAGGGTCTAATGGCAGGTATCATGCCTGCCCAGCTGCGGAGGGGAGCTCTTTGGACGGCCAGGGCGGGCTCCGGCATTGGAGTCTTGATTTTCTTCAGGGCCTTCTGTAACCAGGGCGGGAGGAGGTGGGGGTCTCTGGGTGTCGCGGCGCACGGGGCGGGTCAGCTGAGTCCTGTTAGCCGGGACAGGCTCCGCCGCGTAATGGGGACCATGCCCGCACTAATGGGAAGCAGCCGCAGCGCCCGGCAGAGCCTCTTCCTCCCACCCGGCCCCAGAGCGGCCAAGATAAAACGGAAGCGCCGCGAGAGGCGCTTTGATTTCAATACGAAACAAATTATTCCTCCCGGAATGGAACAAAATAAGTCAGAATGGAGTCTCATGGCCGTCATTCCTCCCTGCCAGGCCACTGCCGGCGGCTCCGGGGCCTGCAGATCCCGGGACGCTCGGCGGGGACAGTACTCTGGGGGGCCACGGGGCTACGTGGGCGGGGAGGTTGGAGCCCCGGGTCTCTGGGCCAAGGGCACGCGCGCGGGCGCGGGGAGGGCCTAATACTCTAAGTCAGGCACCCAGCTGCTGGTCCGGCTCCTGATCGAGCCGGAATCACCTCCCTGCCGGTGGTCCTCAAAATCTCCTGGAGGACTTGTTAAAGCACAACCCCTGAGTCCCACCCCCAGAATTTCTGACTCTCTAGGTGGGGTCTCATAATTTCCATTTCCAGGTGCTGCTTAAGCTGTTGGCCCAGGGACACTACTCCGAGAATCGCTTGACAAACATGTAGGCGGGAGCAAGCCTGGCTATGCTGCCCTGGCATTCAGTGGGCTGAGTCCCAGAGAGGTTGGCAGGGGGGAAACTAGACAGTAACTGTCACAGAACCCACCCACTGATGAATATGCTTCCGCTTCACTTTCCTTTGGAGCCGGTTTTTGTTCTACAGTGAACCAAGCAAATCGTACTCCAAAGCTTAGGGACTGGAATTTCCCAGCAGCTGGTGTAGGTAAGGGGGCAAGTGCCAAAGGCCTTTGGAGAACACTGGTAACTGCCCTAGGACTCAGGCAGTGTGATGCTTCTGTTCAGATCCCTGACTGCTAGAGAGGCCCCTGGTTTTGTGTCACTGTGCCTGGGCCAGAAGTCATCTCTGGCAGGGAGATTCTCTGTGTTTTAGGGGGGAGGGTGGTGTTATAGGGTGTGGGTGGTGGGGAGGACAGTGGCAGTAATTCTTGCTGGGGTGACATCTGAGGTCATGAAAACTGCTTAGAGATCTAAGAACCCAGAAGAGATTAGACTTACTGTGTGTTTCAGCATGGGGGCTGTCTGAGACAAGTTAGTGCCTCCCCTCCCTGCATTCCCTAGAGTAGACCAGTGGTTCTCAAACTTGAGCGGGCATCAGAATCACCTGCAGGCCTTGCATTGTTGTCCAGACCCCCAGAGTTGCTGATTCAGTGTGTTCGAGGTGGGGCTGAGAATTTGCATTTCTAACGAGACGCCAGGTGATTCTGATGGTCTGGGTTCCACACTTTGAAAACTGCTAGCTTAGGCTGTATTTGGCATCTCCAAGCCCTTTCTGTAACCTCGAAGTGGTCACGGTATGTGTGCCCAGCCTGTACATCCTGCCTCAGCCATTGGCCTTTGTGTGACTGCCTTTCCCAGTTTTCTGAAGGCGATTTGGTCTTGCTGTCTGTCTACCTAGTAATAGGGCCGGGGAACAGCTCTCAGGGTCATTCAGGCTTGGGAAGAGCCACATCCCCAAGCTCCCATCCCCATTCCTGCACTCAACCAGGCATGACAGATCCCCTTCTCCTTCCTATCATCCCTTATCCTCTTCCATTTGCTCAAGTCCCAGCCCTGGACCAGGCTGGAAAGAATAGAAGTTGAGAAAGGGATCCCTTTCATATGCTCTTAGGATCCATGCATAGGCCAGGCCTAGAGGGGTCGCTGTTGCACTTCTGCCAGTAACAGGATCTCTTCGGGATTATTCTTCTTTTTAAAGATTTTATTTATTTATTTGACATACAGAGAGAGATCACAAATAGGCAGAGAGGCGGGCGGGGTGGAGGGAGAAGCAGACTCCCTGCCGAGCAGAGAGCCCAATGAGGGACTTGACTCCAGGACCCTGAGATCATGAAGGGAGAGGCTTAACCCTCTGAGCCACCCAGGCACCCCTGATAATTTTTTTTTTTTTAAACTCTGTACCTTGCACATCATAGTTATTTGGGAAATATTTGCTGTTTGGCTGATAAATTGTTTGGGAATTTACTAGGAAGGGGAAAAAAGCAAAACAAAATGAAGATATTCCTGAAGACTGCCACAGACTAGGACAAGGTTTTGATCATTGTTAGCCAGTTTGGTGAAGGAGGCACAGTCTTAGGCTCCTGTGTCAGAAGCTCCTGGGTGGGAACCCTGAAGCACAGGCCTTTGGGCATGAGCATACAAGGTCAGTGGGATTGAGGGTTGGGAGCTTTGAGACTGCCCCAGCAAGCTGGAGACCTTGGGGAAAAAGGGGCAGATGATCTGTGGGGGGTTGGGGTCATTCAAGGCCATGGGGAGGCCTCCCTTGTTCTAGTGGCTCAGGATCTTCAGAAAAGGCAAGTGTCTTTACGAATGCAACCAAACATTCACACCAAGAGGTTTAGGAAATGTTAAATGTGAGGGGCAACTGGGTGACTCAGGGGGTTAAGATTCTGTCTTTAGCTCAGGTCATGATCTCAGAGTCCTGGGATCAAGCCCCAAGTCAGGATCCCTGTTCAGTGGGGAGTCTGCTTTTGCCTCTCGCCCTGCCTCTCTCTCTCAAATAAATAAAGTCTTAAAAAAAAAAAAGAAAATGCTAAATGTGAATAATCATGGCATTTGAAATTTGGATTAGGATGTCAATCTCCAGTTTAGATGAAAACCAGTCATATACAACCCATTAGGTTTTTTAATAATTTTCCTCTTAAGTACTTGTACTTTGAGGCTGTGTATTTAGGAAATGGCTAAATTGGCTGTAGGTTTCTTATTTGGTTATTGCTGTGATTCTCAATGTTAACTGTATATTGGATTCACCTGGGTTGCTTTGCTTTGAAAAATCCTGATGCCTTGGCTATATCCCAGATGTAGAGCCTGGGTGCAATATTATTTTGACTCCCCAGGTGATTTTTGGAGTGCAGCTAACTATTTTATTGCATTGTTGGAGGGGCCAAAATGAGATAAATCAAGTTTTGGGGTGGGCGTCTGCTTAGCCTTCAGTGAGAGCTGTGACTGCTCTCTCCCCTCTGGAAGAGACCATCAGAAATAATTACAGGGGGACGCCTGGGTGGCTCAGTTGGTTGGACGACTGCCTTCGGCTCAGGTCATGATCCCGGAGTCCTGGGATCGAGTCCCGCATCGGGCTCCGTGGGGAGTCTGCTTCTCTCTCTGACCTTCTCCTCGCTCATGTTCTCTCTCACTGTCTCTCTCTCAAATAAATAAATAAAATCTTAAAAAAAAAAAGAAATAATTACAGGACCCTCCATCTTGCCAATAGCTCCATTTGACAAGACCAGGGGTGGACCTCCAGGACCAGAGCTGAACCAAGTAGAACCAGTTTCTCTCTCACAGGAAAATGGAATTGGGACTCAGAGATTATAGCTGTGACTGTAGTCCTGCCCTGAACAGAGCAGAGGAGAGGGTGGTCAGAGTAGCTGGAAAAGTTGGTCTGCAGAGGGAAGCTACCTGGGTTCCTGTCATCATCTCAGCTCCTGTTCTAGCCCTTCAGAAAGTCTGGCTGCCACCCAGCTCAGGCCCCCAGGGCTCACCTACAAGTCCTTATAACAAACCCACATCCCCACTGTTTTGTTTAAGCCAGCTCCAGTGGATTTATGTTACTTGTGACCAAAGAGGCCTGACATGTATACAGACAACAGCACAAAAAAAGCACACAAAACCAAACATGTATTCCGCCCCCCATGCACGGACACACACACACACTCACAGACACACAAACATCCGGTGTTTGAATAGCCTCTTCGTAACTCCATGTGGTCCCAAAGGAAGTTTCTTCAGAATCTGTTTTCTGGAGTCCATTTGGAGAAACCTCAGCTTTCAATTCAATTGGGAACAGCAGTGGTCCCCTACTGTGGTTCCATAGACTTCATCAGAATCACCTGGAGGAACTGACTTACAGTTACACACGACGTAGATTGCCAGGCACTGGCCCCAAAAAGGCAGGAGCTAGCCAGTTTGAACAGGACCCTGAAATCCACACCTTAAAAACTTTCTCCGTGAGATTTTGATAGGCCGTTGAGTCTACTGGGATCAGACAAACTAAATTAATGTAATTTATGAAATTCTTCTTTAGTTCTATTTCTAGATGGAGCTGGCATCCCTATCAAGTTTGGGAGATGGTATTTTGTTTGGGAGATGGATAAAAGCCTAGTCTCAGGCCAGGCAAAATAAGACTCAGTGACATTCAGGCTTGTTGGAGCCCGGATACATAAGCAGTCAGGCCAAAGGGACCCTTCTAGATTAATTGCTTGAGCTGGTCAAATAAGCCAGGTCATTTGCTTTGCCCTCTTAGCTTTGTAGACACAACCAAAAAAAAAAAAAAAAAAAAAAAAAAAAAAAGTGTGTGTGTGTGTGTGTGTGTGTGTGAAGCAACAAATGTACCTTTATTTTAGAAACAAAAATATCATTTCTGACCCAACAATAGCCGGATCCCTGTGAATGAAGGGTTTGCATATTTTCCTGTTTTAACGGTTCTAGTATAAACAGTCCAAGCCCAGGCCTGATTGTCAGAAGGTCCTAAGCAGTCCAACTAGAGTGCTGGAATGACTTCTTCAGCCCTGAGAACCTGGACCCGGCTTGGTGCCAGGATTCAGGTTTGTGTTTAACAGTAGCAATGGGGTCAGGAGTTGAGGGAGAGGGCAATTGCAGTGATCCCCAAGACCAAAGCTAATGCCAGAAGCAACAGCAGAGGCAGTAGGAGCAGTAACTACCATGTATTGAGGATTTCTTTGTACAGGCACCAGGCTAAGTGATGTAATTATTTATTTGAATACTGTAAAAGTTCAATATGGTAGCGTTATTTTTCCAATTTTAAGAATGAGATTCAGAGAGGTTTAGCAGTTTTTCTGAGGTCACACAGCTCAAAGGGGAAGATTCAGGCTACAAATAAAGGCATATTTGTCTCCTATTACAAGATACTGCACACAGGGGTGCCTGGCTGGCTCTATCGGTTAGTGGTTAGTGTCTGACTTCAGCTCAGGTCGTGGTCCCAGGGTCCTGGGGTGGAGCCCTGAGTCAGGCTCTGTGCTCAGTGGAGAGTGTGCTTCTCCCTTTCCCTCTGCTCCTCCCCCCTGCTTGTGTTCTCTCTCTCTCTCTCTCTCTCTCAAGTAAAAACAAACAAATAAACCCAAGATAGAGCACACAGAAGCTCAGGTTACAGACACCACCTGTGTGCCAACTGTGGGTATAGGGCTTTGGTCCTAGAAGCTGTCCAGGGCAATTCTTCAGATACATTGCTGGTCCCTGCTTTCTTTCAAGACATTTCCCCCAGCACTCCAGCTCCACCGGTCTCCTGGAAAGGAAGAGTTGTCAGCAGGGACTGGAGGGCTCTTTCTCAGCTCCAGGCAATCCCAAAGTGTTGGGTGAATACTTTGTGCTCTGCAGGTGGGATGACTCTCCTTTTTGGTCTAACAAAGGACTCAGGATTTATTGATCAATGACTGATTAGCTATTTAGTGACCCTGGGACTGAGACTAAGGAGACTTTCCTGGACCTGAAACAAAGAGATTTGTACTGTTATATAAAAAAATCATGGTTCATGGGGTGCCTGGGTGGCTCAGTGGGTTAAAGCCTCTGCCTTCGGCTCAGGTCATGATCCCAGGGTCCTGGGAAGGAGCCCTGCATCGGGCTCTCTGCTCAGCAGGGAGCCTGCCTTCCCCCCTCTCTCTGCCTGTCTCTCTGCCTACTTGTGATCTCTGTCTGTCAAATAAATAAATAAAATCTTAAAAAAAAAAGAATTCCCTTTCTTTTTTTTTTTTTAAAGATTTTTTTTATTTATTTGACTGTCAGAAATCACAAGCAGACGGAGAGGCAGGCAGAGAGAGAGAGAGAGAAGCAGGCTCCCCGCTGAGCAGAGAGCCCGATGCGGGCCTCGATCCCAGGACCCTGAGATCATGACCTGAGCCGAAGGCAGCGGCTTAACCCACTGAGCCACCCAGGCGCCCAAGAATTCCCTTTCTTTAAAAAAAAAAATCATGGTTCATCCATATGATGGATTATTAAGCATTCACTGAAAATCAGGTTTCAGGGGCACCTGGCTGACCCAGTCCAAAGAGCATGTGACTTTTGATCTTCGGGTTGTAAGTTTGAGCCCCACATTGGGTGTAGAGATTATTTAAACAAATAAACTCTTAAAAAAGAAAATCTTGGGCGGTGGCCCAAGTGGGTTAAGCCTCTGCCTTTGTCTCAGGCTATGATCTCAGGGTCCTGGGATGGAGCACCCGCATCAGGCTCTCTGCTCAGCAGGGAGCCTGCTCTCCCCTCCCGCCTGACCCCCCCCCACTTGTGATCTCTGTCTATCAAATAAATAAATAAAATCTTAGATTAAGACATGGAGAAACCCTAATGGTGAAAGGTTATAAGATGCAGGATACAAAGTTGCAAATTCTATATAAAATATGTGTTTAATGATGTAAAATTATATAAAATATAATTTTATATACAGAGGAATCTTAGCTGTGGTAACCTCATGGGGGAGGGACGGGATTTCCTATAAGTTTTGTTTTCTTTACGAATTTTAATGTTTTATTTCTCCAATTTTCTTCGATCTGAATTATCTTTGTAAAGAAGGGAAAATGTGAAAACATGAAAAGTTCTAATATAGAGCACTGGAAGTACACAGGCATGATTATTGATTGATTTGGATCTCACCTCGGACTTCAGCCCACGGAAGTGTCTTCTCTACTCACTGTTTAGGGCTCATTTCAAGAGCAAGGATGGACACATTTTGGACCAGTTGCGTCCCCTCTAGCAGAACCTGAGAGAGGCTCTGTGTGGGGCAGGTCAGAAACGGGCCCCTGCCGGTCCTGAAGCGCTCTTACTTTGGTGGGGGAGCCAAGTGCATTGAAACAGAGGCATCCCAGCGCCAAGGGTACTTACTTTTCAACGGGGCTGTTAAATTAATCCGAACGGGAGGACAGGGTTTTCTTGGTTTGGGCAGTTAACCCTCGGGATACCAATCCACGCTATGGTGCTGGAGTAAAAGGGCTTGAACACAACCCGGGGCTCTCCCTGGGTCCCTGGGATCCCCAGAGTCGGCCAGTGGCCTGCAGGGAGACGCCTGACCGACGCCTGTGGGTTGCGGCTTCCCACGCCCTGTCCCGCGACTCCCCGAGGGCCAGTCGCCTGGGGATCTCGGCGGAAGCCGCAGAGCAGCTGGATTGGCAGCATAGAGCTTTGGCTCTCCAAGCAGCCCCCTAGACCCAGCACTCAGAGTCTTTGGTGCCCGCGCGGGCAGGGGCCAGAGATTGAGAAACACGGGAGGATCTCGACTGTGGTTGAAAGTGGGGTGGCCAGGATCCAGCGAGAATGGATCGCCTTGCCTTGTGCGACCCCCTTGTGGGCTCCGATTCTGAGCCGCTGAGGGAGGTGGCGATGCTGTCGCTTGGTGCCAGCAGAGGGCAGCCTCGAGGCTATGCGGCTGACTGGCGACCTCGCCGTGCAGCGGGCTCCCTTCCAGCGCCCAGGCTTTGCTGGGTGAGGGCGGCCTTGGAGCCCAGAGGCCAGCGATCTCTGCAGGAGTCGGGCGCCAAGGCCCAAGGGCATCTGGCGAGTTGTGGTCAATTACCTCCCTCCGGCAATCTCAGTTTGGGAGACTGAGGATTTGGGGCCGGTGGTAACCAAATGCGCCAGGAGAAGCAGCAAGAAGCAAAACCCTGCACACGGAGGGAACACATGTATACACACACACGTATACATATATACACACAAACAGATTCCATGCTGGTAGGAACCTTTTAAATGATGATAGTGAGGGCTAGGATATTCTTGTCCTTGGGGAGTGAAGTCAGAGGCTAGGAGCTGGGTGGCTCCCAGGGCTCTCAGGAGACGTGGCTCAAGCAGGGACCTGGAGATCCGTGCTGGGGACAGAAGAACTGTGGTCTAGGGATCCCGACAGACATAACTGGGGATTCCAACCCCGACAATACTCTGCTGTAAAATGGTGGTCTCTGGTTCTTGTAGGGTTTTGAGAGATTCAAGACAGCAGAAACTCAATGAATTCAAGTTTTATCCCTGTCCCGGCTATGGCATAAGATAGGGCTCCTGGGTTTGCGTGCTCAGGTGAAAAGATCCTGTCACCTCACTGTTTGCATAATGGGGTTGTACTGGAGACACAGGCCTGTCAGGCTTTGGGACCAAGCTGCTCGTGGTCGGCCTGGAATTTTGGATGCTCTATCTCAGCGCTCCAGAGAGCCCTGAATTCCCCTGTGTTCAGCACCAGGGTCACCGAGCTCTAGCAGAGCTCAATTATTGGACAACGAAATGAAGCCCAGTGACGGCCAGTTGAGTCTCTCGGCAAGCCTGGAAACGGGCCAAAGCTCTTGGGCCTGGGGTTGCTTGGCGCTAACCAAGCCAACCTCAGAGCGTGCTGGGCAAACACATCTACCTCCACAGCGGCAGTCTTTATCTGGCCTCGGTCTTTTACAGACTGTGTGCATATGGGCATCTGTTAAGTTCTCTCAGTTTGTTTCTCCATCTAAAATGTGAAAAGAGAGGATTTCCCATGGTAGTTGTGAAAATTGTGATTGAACACTGGCTAAGTCTGTGTAAAGGTGAGGCGTAATTACCACTCAGGAGTGGCCAACTTCATTGGTGCTTGCACAATGTGTGAACAGGATACATGCAAGAACAGCATCCAAACATGTGCACATGAACATCACTCGTGTGAAGATGTGTATACTTGTCTCCCTAAGTGCATGGCAAGTGTACCCGTGTATGCATCTACCATACATGCACATAGATACGGGACACCCTCGTGCAGACGTGTGCAGACGCATTCCGCATGCGAACGCTGCTCTTTGTGCCTGGAGTCCGAGTGTGCGGCGCTGCTCAGCTGACCCGTTTCTCCCGAACTGGGTCACTGCCATCGGGGGAGACTTTCTGCTCCAGGGTGCGGGAAAGCCCGGATCCGGTCAGCGACTCGGCGCCGCCAGGCTCCTTAATCTCTCATCTGCCAGCCGGTGGGCAGCTCCAGTTTCAGTAGGGACCAAGATCCCCAAACGGGCGGGTGGGGGCAAGAGGCAAGAAAAGGAAGAGGTGGAGGGCACTCCAAACGCGGGAAGCTGCAGGGCCTCACTCCTCAGGTCTGTCGCCTTTTCTTTACCTCCCTAGGTCGCGTCCCCAAGGAAGACAAAAGGGGTACCCTGATCCTCTTTTCAGCGCAGGAAACATGTCCTGGGCACCCTACCCTCACAAGCCATTCGAAAAAGGAGACCCGAGGGTTCGGGTCACTAGGGAGATAAGCGGCGGCAGGGCCGGCCTGGGTCCCAGGCCCTGTAATCGATGTGCGTGGGAGGCGCACACTGTGGGCAGGTCGCTCCACCTCCTCACCCGCAGGTAGCCGGGTTCGTCTTCCCTCTCTTGGGTTAGGATTCCAAGCCATGCAACCTTCGCATCACCTAAGTGGGTCTGCGGAGAAAAGGAGACACGCGTACTCTGGGAAACCCAGGCCACCGACACGCAAAGGCAACGCGGCCGAGGCCTGAGTTCCGCGGCAACCTGTGTTTCTAAATCACAAAAAGCGCTAGGACAGGGTCACAAACGCTCTCTCTCGTCGTCTCCGCAGACCATTCCGGGCGGACAGGAGAGCTTCATTCAGAAAAGTGGAGGCTAAACGCTGGGGGAGTCTCCGGGGCTGCGAGAAGGCACAGAGGCGCCGCGGCGACAGACACCGCACGGGTTCGGATCCTGCCAGCCAACCGAGCCCAGCCGCCGCGAACGCGAGTCTCCGCCAAAGCCGCGCACGGTTCCACTTCGGAGCACCACGTCGGGGGAGGTCGGGCGGGGAACCACGGTCGCTCACCCTCTGAGAGCCTTGAAGCGGAGAACGCAATGCTGGCGGGAACTTAGTGGCAGAAAGAATTTAGTGGCGGAAGGCTTTCGGGGGACGTCGGGCAACGCGGCGTGGTGTCGCGGCCGGGCCCTGGCCTGGTAGCCCGGGTTCAGGCAAGGCCGGCCTGCTGGAAGCGGCCGGTGGGACGGCCCCCGCGGCCCCCTCCCTCGGGATTCCACAGGGCTCTGACCCGGTCTTTATCTCGGCGCGGTCAGCAGTCGGGGGCTTCAGGAAAGAAGACAAAGGCCCGGTGTCACTGCAGGCGGGGGCTCGGTTTCCTGACTCTGCTCACACAGCCTTTAGCGTTGGCCGGGGTTGGAGGGGGGGATTTTAAAAAAATATGTGTCCAATTTCCTTCCCCCACTCCCCGAAACAAAGAAAAAGCAAAAAGCATATTCGCCTTCCCTCCTCGTCCATAGAGATGAAAGTTTCCTGGGATCCTGCCCTTTCCTTTTCTTGCCTCCCTAGAGAAGGAATTTTCCTTTGGACATAGAGGAAAATCCCGGGGAAGGATTTGTTTGATTCGGCTTGTTGGTATCATTACCAAGGTCAGGCTGAGCTCCCACCTCAGAGAAATGGAGTTGGCCTCCCGGCGTGGCGGGGGCTCGGGTGGCCTCTGGCCCCTGCGTTCGGTAGGTATCGCTGGGGACGTTCAGGGTCTTTTGCGCTTCCTCTGACCGCCCCGCCGGCGGGAGCACCCGGTGCTCCCTCGGGCCGGGGCATTTCCCCCGAATTTTGTTTAGAGCCGCCTGGGAGCGATCCCTCCACTCCCGCTGCTCCGCGCTGGCAGCGCCTCCACCAGGCCCGCAAACCCGAGGCTCCGGCGGCGCAGGCCCGGGTCTTCGGAGCCACTGGCCCCACACGAACCCCGCTAGCCACGGGCCGGCGGCGCCTCTGCTCGCCGCAGCTCGGCCCAACCCGCTTCCTGCGTTTGCCCCTCAAGTTTCCCGTTTCTGCACAAAGACCGGGGCGCGGGGGAGGGGGGGTGGGTGGGTGTCTCTCCTACAAGCTGGCCTCCGCCACCTACGGCCGGTCGCTACCTACTGCGTTTCTGAAAAAAGGAGGGGAAATGTTCCAACAGCTCCGCGTTCCAGAAGGAGGCGCCTGAAGGCAGGAGGCGCCGGCCGAGGAGCCTGAGCGTGGCCGGCTGCGCCCGGACTCAAGCGCCAGGCTGGCTCTCACTCTGCAGGTCGGCTGGGCCTTTGTCGGAGAAAATCTGAACAACCGGCGAAGATTGCTTTAGGAGAAGAGAGAGGGCGGTTGGAGGAGCCCTGGGCTAGGCCCTCCGTCTGTGTCCCCAGGACTCAGGTATTCACCGCCGGGACAGCAGGATGCGCTCTTGCTAAAAGCCCGGGGACTGGGACAGTGGGGACGCAATCGCCTGTGCTCTGCATTGGAAAGGTGCTCCATGGTCTGGGCTCCTGGGGGCTCCAGGGTGGCTGTGGCCACTGCACTAGAATGTCAGACCCTTTGGGATTACAACCCAAGGCCTGCCCTTCCTTCCTTTCTTCCCCCCTTCCTTCCCCCCTTTTCTTCTATCTTCCTTTTTTCAATATGAGAGGGAAAACCATATTGACCATCTACTACAAAATGGGCATTTTGTCTTTAGAACATTTAATTACTCTAATAACCCTGCAAGGTAGATATAATTGTTTCTATTTTATAGATGACAAAACTGAAATTTAGAATGTTTGTTTTGCTCTAGGCCACACAGTTATTAAAGCAGGTTGCTGGGTTCTACACTAGGTCTTTCGGGCTGAACTGGCATTGCCCCACCCAGCCCAGGCCACCTCCATGGGCTGACACTGTCTCAGAACAAGCTTGTCAGAGCTTATCACCAAGCTGGAGCCTGTGTAGCAAACAGTAGGATAGCAGAATGTTCTGGGGGACAATCTGCGTGTGGCTCAGTCCTGTACTTCCTTCTCCTCTGGCTGGCCGCCCCTTTCCCAGCTCCCCGAACATCGCACATTGTCCTGCGGGGCCTGTGCCACTCGGAGAGCCCAGTGGGCAGCTGGGCTCAGTGCTCTCAGGTCTCTCCATAAAGTTTCCAGGCAATTTGCCCCACAGATGGCTAGGTGACCTCTGGATGGCCCCTTCTCTTCTCAGGACTTCTGTCTGGTTCCTTAAATGTAAGCTGAGAGCGTTGGGGTTCATTCTTTTGTGACAGAATAGCTCCCTGTCTCCAGAAAATAGAAACCAGATAAGACTGCCTGGTTTTAAGAATCCTTAATCTCTTTTGTCCCTATAGCAGAACTGGGACATGAGGGTTACTCCCAACCACTTCATGCCTCTGGTCCCCACCACGCAGGGGAGGTGTGCCTTCTGGTCTCATCCTTTCCTATAGGTCCCACAGATCTACTCCAAGAAGCAGAGCCAGCCCTATGGAGGCAGCTGGACAAACAAGGCATGGTCATCACCAGCTTAGCTCCACAGAGTGGGGCTACCGCTGGGCTCCTGAGCCTGACCAAGCAGCTTCCTGGCCTGGACACACTCCGTGGCCCAGTGGTTCTGGTACTACAAGCCTCCATTAAGGGAAGAGCTTATTCATGAGCAGACTGTCTTGGGTCTGACCCAGTTTCCTGGCCCATCCTCTCCTGCCCCGCTGACTGCAAGAAGCCCTGGTCTGCCCCCGATTTCCACCTACCACCAGAGGGCTTGTAGAAACCTGGAGCTTCAGCCTCCCTTCGTGGGAGAGCCAGGAAAGTACCAGAAGGCACCTAACCTGGGGTGAAATATCTTGAGCTTCATGCCCACCCAAACTGGGCATGTGGGGGCAGTGAACTCTTTAGTTATGCAAAGGGAAGCAGGCTCAGGACACCCTCTGCAGTAGAGAGTGAGGCCATCCCAGATAAGACCCCAGTTGCCTTCTATTCCATAGTTCCCTGGGGCATGCACTGCACTGGTGAAGATTTTTCCCACAGTCCCCTGAGAAGAGGACACTTTACCTCCTTTAACCCGTAGTATTTTGGCTGGGCAGTCTTAGGGGGCAAGGATGACCAAAAATTTGTGTGAAAATGTGAGGGGGGTTTCATATGGTCAGTGATGAGGGTAAGGATGTTTACACGCACACAAGCAAATACACACTCCTCATTCAATACCATGTGTAGGAACTCATTACTCAGGACATGCAGAAATTGGCAGGGTTTTTGCATCAAACTCTCAGCTGTATTTCTAGTATACCTGGACAAACATAAATACATACATCCCCATGGTCCAGCCATCTAGACCAGACTATATATGCTAAGGCATGATTGCTATATATGAGGAACTCTCTCAAATACTTCTGCCCTCACTTAGGGAATTCCTTAAATCATCTTCTCTAATAGAAAATCGAAAATGCAAAGAAGGAGAGGAGAGAAAGGAAATGAGAGATGAAGAAAGGCAGCCATTGCCTCAAACTCTTAGCACTAGGGAAATGACCAAACTACAGAGTTATGGAGAAACCCCTAGGGCTGGAATTAGAGACAGATGTCTTCCTGTGGGCATCCATTGGGAAGTGGGGTATAATCTGTCTCCCTTCTCTGTGTGGGATCTCTCCTCCAATCCCTGTGATTGGAAAGCAGGAATCCTTCACTGATTCTTTCATTTTATCCTCCATACTTGGTGAGGCTGCCAGTGAACTTTGGGTGCCTCTTGCCTTTCAGCTCTTGGGGACAGAGAGAGGCTGTCCTCCAGTGCTGGCCTAGGCCAATTTTCCCTACCACCCTGAAGTCTTTGCCCTGGAGACGTTCCTCTTTTGCTTTCTCTGCTGGGGATAGCAGTTAAGGGGTGCCTAGGATCGACCCTGGAACAGACAGCCTCCACCAGCTCAAGCCAAGTCTCTATATGCATTCTTTGTTATCATTCAGCAAGCCAGGACTATATACCAAGAACGTAAGTGCACACATTACCAATGACTTATGAATGCAACACACACTGTGATCCCAGTAAGCACTCCTTGAGCATTAGGCATATGGTTATTATGATGCCCAAGATATGTGCCCTCTCCAGAGGTGAATGATAGATATACACACCCCCCCATCCTGTCACCAGGAAACGACTTACACTATCCACACATATTTGCAGCAGGCATCGACTACACAACTGCCCACGGCATACATGTTCACACCACAGAAAGCACAGATAGACACAGGCATAGAAGCCCAGTTTCCTTTCTGCAACTTGTCTTAGCCAGACAATCGTGCAGTGGCTCACGAGAAGCACCCAGATACTAGGCCTGACCCATCTCTCGGGCTTACCACCCCAGCTGAACCTTCCTCTCCAGCCTGCTCCTTCCTGCTTCCCTGGCATTGGCAAGTTCCAGTGGAGATCTCAGGATGATGCTCCTTAGAAGAGCAGTGGCTTTATCCTCCACCTTTCAGTATCCCCAGGGATGCCCAAGGGAGAAAGCTGTCCTGAGTCACAGCCACTTCCCCTTAGGCCCAACTACACATAATAGGGATCCCACCTTCATGATCCCACAGCAGGACCGCTAGTATAGGCTGAAGTGGGAAGCCTGCAGCCTTTGTCCCTGTTACTAGCTGCCTCTGACCTGCTGGTCAGCCTGGACCTGTGGACCTTGCTGTCCAGGCCCAGAGTGGGGGCAGTGAGGGACACGTGGTGGGAGTTTGGTCCAGCCCAAGCTGCACCACGGTGGAGGGGAGAGCTGGCTGGTACCTCTCATCTCATTAGCAGACTGAAGGCTGAGCACCCCTAATACTCCTTGAGCTCCCGGGGCTGTAACATGGTCAATTGCCCATGTGCCTGTGAGGAAGCACCGGTCTGAATTCGTTGTTGGAAGAGTCCCAATGGAAAAAAAAATTAGATTTCTAGAGCCACGCAGTATGTTCATTCCTCTCTGATACTCCTAAATCTCTTACACATATCTCGAGGAAAATGAATTCTGATTATTAAAAATAATAAGGCAATCAATGTAAGTTGCTCCTTGCATTTGTACAGACGTTTGCAGCCTATAGAACATTTCCCCAAACAGGATTTTTATCTATTTGGAATGAACTTTTCTGGTTATTATATTTATCTGGAAAAACAAACGTATTCGTTCAATATAATCAACACACAGTCCATACACCTAGTGCGACAGCGTAAGAGGTAAAATACAAACTCAAATAGGTGCAGAAATCAAACAAATTCTACCTACACCCACGCCTTGTGAACAAACCACTGATAAAATCTCTTTGATGACGTTATACAGTCACTACAGACCAGTGATGACACAGAAAACAAACAATCCCCCCCGAAAACAGAGGGGCAGCAACAACCACAAATGTCCTCTATTCGGGCTGCCCTCAACCCTTATTTATCTGAAAAAGGATAAAACTTAGCTGGAAATCTCCCTCTTTTAACCTGCAGCTCAACAAACGTAGGCAAGGCAGAAATAATATAAGTCCGCTTGAAAAGAAAGAACAAAAAAATTTATTTGGGAATTGACAAGACGATAACAACAAACAAACAAACAAACAAAACAACAAAAGTGCTCTAGTTCTTTCTAGAAAATTTGGTCCTCCAAACGACACACTACAGAACAACCAGGTCTAGGGATTTTCGGGCCAGCCGGCTCCGGGCCACAAGCCCGCCTGGTCCGACTGCTGCCAGGTTTCACATTTTTCCTGCCCAAGGTGGGAGAAGCAAGACGTTTGTAAAACAAAAATCAGTAAGAGGACGAGCCGTCCCTGCAGCGTCCGCCAGGCAGGCAGCTTGCATCGGAAGATCCGGGGAAATTTGTTTTTGATTTGTTTTTAGAATGATAGAGAGGGGAACCCCCCCAATTCGTAAAGGAAACCAACTTTTACTGAACATATTCTACCTCTCTGAACATAGTTTTTTGAAGGCCCGACAGGAATTCTACTTCAAATCTCCTGGAAGAGATTTTCATGTTTTGCTTAGCAAACTCCAAGGCCACAATACTTCGCCGGTTTTCCCGGTTAGGTTTTTTCCCCCTTAAAAAAATATTTTAAAATGTTATCTAAAACAGCCCTCCCGATCTTTTGGGCGAAACGTTAGCCGGCGGCCCCGGCCTAAAAGTGCCCGAAGCGCCGAGACGGAGAGCGGAGGACACGAAGGCTGTCTCGGAGCGGGGATGTGTTGTAAACCCCAGCGCAGGCCGCCTAGCGAGGCAGCCCGGCTTCCCGCTCGGGCCCAACCCCCGCCCCATCCAGTGGGCCCGGGCAAGCGGCTTCTGAACCGCTCCAAGAGGCGACGTGGAGCAAACACACGTTCGTCTCTTTCTCGGGCGACGCGGGTCTCATTGCCCGCCCGGACCCGCGCTTCCAGCCAAGGACTGCGCGGCAGCCGGGTGGGGAAAGCCGAGCGCGAGCGCACCGACCTGTGTGAGAAGGCCAAGAGGTCTGCACCGCCGACGCCCGGCTGCACCTCGCCCCCGGCACTTCCTCTCCGCTCTGAATTTTGGCAAAGGGTGTCCAGCCTGGACGCCGGGGCACCGGGAGGAGACGAGGCCTGCGGAAGGCGCGCGGAGAGGCGGCCTGTAGGCCGGGGGAGCGAGAGGGCAGGGAGGCGAGCAACAGGAGGGGAAGCGGAGGAGACAAAAGAGGGGCAAGAGGAGCTGAGGGGAGCGAGGAGGCTCAGAGGGCCTTGGACGCTGGCTCAGAAGATGGCCCCAGAAGGCGCGTGCTCCGGCCGGCGGCGGTGGCTGCGGCTTCGGCTAAGGCCGGCGTCGCACGTCCCTGCATCCTCAAAGCCGGCGTGCGCTGGGCTCTCAGAGATCGAGGCGTGAGTGCAGCGCGCCGGTCTTGCTGTCGTGGTCCCAGTAAGAGCAATGCATCATGGCGAGCTCGGGCTGCCGGGCGCAGGCGAACTGCAGGCCCGGCGCATTGGTGGGCGCGGGCGCGGGGGGCGCGGCGGTAGCAGGGCTGGCGGGGCTGAGCTGGCCCGGGGGCGGTGCGGCGGCCCCGTGGTGCGGCGGGGCGGGCGGGGGTGCGGCGGCCGCGTGCAGATGGTGTGCATGCGGGTGTGAGTGGGGATGCGGCGGCGGCGGGGGCGCGGCCGGCGGGCCTCCAAGGCCGTTGTACGAGTTCACCACACCGGGAGGAAGCGCCATGCTCTGCACGCGTGAGTACGGCCCGTACGAGGCGGCCGGGCTAGCCAGCCCCTTGACCACAGCGGCCGCGCCCGGGGTGCCCGGGCCCGCGGCTGCAGCGGCGGCAGCCGCCGCCGCCGCGGCCGCCGCCATCTGGCAGGAGGCGTAGGGCATGGGTGAAGGCGGCTGCGGTAGCGGCCAGGAGTTGTTGAGGAAGCCGGACTGTAGGTACTTGGGGGGCGCCAGGTAGCCATAGCCGTCGGCCCCGGCGCCCGCTACGCCGCAGCCGCCCGCGGCGCCCCCGGCCCCGAAGAGCCCCTTGCCGGGCTGGAAGTGCGCGGGCGGCGGCCGGAAGGGCCGCTTCATGCGGCGGCGGCGCCGGTAGTTGCCCTTCTCGAACATGTCCTCGCAGGCCGGGTCCAGCGTCCAGTAGTTGCCCTTGCGCTCGCCGCCGCCCTCGCGCGGCACCTTGATGAAGCACTCGTTGAGGCTGAGATTGTGGCGGATGCTATTCTGCCAGCCCTTCTTGTTCTTCTCGTAGAACGGGAACTTGGCGATAATGTACTGGTAGATACCGGACAGGGTGAGCCTCTTCTCGGCGCTCTCGCGGATTGCCATGGCGATGAGCGCCACGTACGAGTACGGGGGCTTTTGAGCCGGGTCCGGCTTCTCCGGGGCTGTCCCAGCGCCGCCGCCTCCTCCCTTGCCGGGGCTCGGCGGCGGCGGCGCCTCTGGCTCCTTGGCTGCTCGGCCCGTCTCCGGGGCCAGCAGGGCCCCCGCGGCGTCCTCGGGTTCGGGGTAGCTAGCCATCATGACAAAGCCGGCGCGCCGCGGCCGGGCAGCCCCTGCTCTTTTTCCTTGGTGCTGGCGCGGCGGAGTCCGGGCGCACCAAGTCCGCTCACGGCCCAGTCTCAAACTTCTGGAGACTGCGGATGCCGCCCGTGCTTGCTCGCTCGCTGGCGGCCTCTCGCTCCGCTCCTCTCCTCTTTCCCTTCCCCTAGGGAGCGGCCGGCGGGAGTGGAGCTCAGCCTCTGGCCATGGGGAGTCCGCCCAACAGAGAGGGGCTTCGGCCCCGCCGCCCCTCCCCGCCCAGGCCAGTCCCCGCCTCGGTGGGTTTTCTTTTCGGCGCTCTTCCCCTCCCCCCACCCTCCGGTTTCGCGAGGCAAGACCCGCGTCTCTGGCGGAGCTGCCTCCTGGAGTCCCTAGTGCGCCAGGAGCCTCGCTCAGTTCTGATTCGTATGGGCTCCGCCGAGTTCCGCTTGCGTCAGGCGCCTTCGCCCCTATAGCGGGGCGGCCAGTCGCGCACGGGCGAGTTCATCTCCAAGTCACTTTTTGTAAACGCCCCGCACAGCCCGGACCGGCCTGCCCCCTCTCAGCGACTGAGGGGGCCCGGCGGACGACCCGGCTCAAGCTCTCTCAAGCCCTTGCAATCTGCGGGTGCTCGCTCTGCGGACTGGGCGGGGAGATGCCGAGGGCCCAGGCGGGGTCGGTCCACACTCGGCCAGTGCCCAAGGAGCTCGGGCCCTAGCGCGCCAAGCCTCCTCGCGGCTTTCAGGTGAAAGAAAACGACTCCCCTGATCTGCCCTTTGCTAAGGTCTTCGGGCAAAATTTCTGCCTTGGGGCTGGGGGAGGGGCGGGATGGCGAGGGGGCCGGACGGCGCTGGGATGGAGAGAGCTGCGCGGTGGCTTTGGGAAAATCAGCCCAGAAACGCGTGTCAGTGAACCGAGAAACCTTGGCCTGGCCTGGCCTGTCCGTCGCGCTTCCAGAGTGACTCGGCCGGATGGGGCTGGGGAGACGATCCGGGAAGAGGCGCCCAGGAGCTCCGTCTGAAGCGCCGCCCTTCCTTGCACTGCCCCTGGACCAGACCCCTCCTCAGAATCCGCGCTGTAATCCTACGAGTTGGATTTGTGGTTTAACAACACCAAGTAGACCCCACTTTAGTCCTGCTCCTTCACGGTCGTTGCTGTGGGGCTTTGGGGGGATTTTATTTGTATGTGCACCGGTATCACATGTAGAAGTCATGGGGAGGGTCTGTTCTTGAGATACGTGACATACCAGCTGCCCAGGTGCTCATGTGCTGGGACAAAAACAGAGATATGCACACTTACAAGGTGAGATTTATATTTATGGGGTAATCATTTATAATTACAGATATGTAATGGTACATGTGTGTCACCTATCAGTAAATGTGGTTCTGGGATGTTGCATCTTCTTTCTTATTCCTCTCTCTCTTTTCCCTCTCCTCCCCTCTCTCCTTTCTTCCCCTTCCCCCTTTCTTTGTCAATATTCTGTTACAGACTGGGAGGAAGAGCAAGAGGCGGTGAGGGAGGCATTTGTTCGAATCTCTCTCCTGACAAGACATTTGTTCTGATCTTTCTCCAGGGCCAAGGGGTGAATGCTCCTACCTCCAGGGGAAATTAATGCTGGCCGGAAAGACAGCTGTGCTTTTTAACAGTTAACTTAGCCTTAACAAAAGATCTGCAATCATTAAGTGTGAGAGAGATGTCCGTCTTGTATTTTGAATCCTCATACCCCAGACTGCTTGGTACTGAGGGGGCCAGGATACTTTGGGGAGGAAGGCAGACTGAATGGGTGTCATGAAGGGGTGTCCTATGTCTGGATGAGCATGGCTGGAGTGGCTGCCCCAATGCTGGTTACTACCACTTCCCCCTAGCCCAGTCTCTGAGGAAGTCTGAAGAGTGCTTTGTGGCCTAAGGGCTCTTATGGGCCCAGCACCCACGGCGCAGCACCCACGGCCCACCTACCTGTGTTGCCTGCTTCCCACTCAGCTTTCTGATCTACATTCTGAGATTAAAGGAAAGGAGGACTAGGTGAGGGGTTCTTTGGAATTCAATATCTTGAAAATGACTCCAGAGAGGTCAGCAGGGCAGTCTGGTCTGACCATTACAGTAAGAGGGAACAGGGCTCTCCTAAACTCACCTCAGTAAATATCCTCCTCTATCTACCCACCATTGAAAATATCTCCAGGTAGCTTGATTGTTTTCTTCCACTGCTCCCAGTATACACCGGGGTAAGCAACACCCCTTCAAAAACCTCTATGGCTGTCTCCTGAGCAGGAGTGCAGGTGTTTTTCTTCTTCCTCACCAGCCAACCCCCCATCCATGCCTAGTCTAGGGGTGGGAGTGGTGTGAGGTTTGGGTCTGCTGCACATTGACCCTAGCGCCCATCCTCCTCCTCGGCCTGGACGGGGGAAAAAACAGCTGGTTCTGGCCCCAGCCTGTGTGTGTGTGTGTGTGTGTGTGTGTGTGTGTGTGTGTGTACGCGCGCGCGAGCGCTCTCCTCTCCTCTTTTTTTCCTGACCACCCAGGCTGGCTCTCTGTCTCTCTCTCACCCTCGAAGGCATTTCCGCTGCTGGCCTGCAGCAGCCAGGTGTAACAGCATTGTTTTGTGTGTCATCACTTCCCCGAATTCCAAACTCGGCTCCCTTTTCAGCCTTTAAAGAGTGTGTGTGTGTGTGTGTGTGTGTGTGTGTGTGTGCGCGCGCGCGCGCTCGTTTGTAGGGGGTGGGGTAAAGGAAGGAGTTCCTCTGAAGGAGTTTCTTAGTGGACAGAGGAGGAGTCCTGCTCCTTTCAGGTATTGATCTCCCCAGGAAGCGGTGGGGCGCGCCTTGGTTTACTTCTCAACCTTCTAGGGCCGGCTGGGTAGGGCCCCGCTTCCTGGCGGGGTCGGGATCCCGTCCGGCAGGCAGACGGCATCGAGGCTCGTGGTGGGGGGGCATCCTCTCTCTCCGCGGCATTGCGGCGACGCCGAGCCGCAGCTCAGTGACCTCGGGGCGGTGCCCACCTCCGAGGGCCGGGCGGAGCTCCTAGCCTCTCTGCCCGGGGTTCCCGGGGCCTGCGGTCGCAGCTCAGGAGCCGTCAGTGCCTTCTGCCGGTCTGCCTGCGCGGGCGCCGCGGGTTCACACGGTGCGGGCGACTAGCCGACGGGGCGCGGCCCCGACAGCCGCTGCCAGCAATTCACTCAGCCCTGAGGGAGGGCCGAAGGGAGACGCTTCTCTCCGCAATGCCAGGAATCCCGCAACAGTCGCCGAAGCGGCTGCGCCTCCCTGGATGCCGGCGGCAGGGTCTTGCCAGGTGAGCCGCCCAGCGACCCCGACGCTCGCAGCGCGCTTCCCGGGCACGAATCGCCTGGCCCCGTTTCGCCGCCGGCTGCTTGAACCGGGTCCCGAGGTACCCTTTTCTGGCGGGGTCCTGAAATACCCACGGGCTTCCCGCCCTGCGCGAGGACAGATGAACTGAGCCTGCCGCAGCCATCTCCTTGTGGATGTGGCCTCCGCGGCGCGCGCGCCGGGAAAAGGGAAGTCTGGATGCGTTCATTCGCACATCCCTACACGACTGCACACCTCAACGGTCAGCACTATTCCCAGCTCCACCTACACCCCCGTGGACTCCAGGTCTCTCTACTCCTGTCACATTCCTCCATGCACTTCTCTCCAGTCAACCCTGTACCCTCTGCAGTTCTTTTCCCCACTGCCCTCACGAATACTAGTTCAGATCCTGCAGATTTTGGTGGAATACGTGCTACTTTGATGCCTGGACTTTAAGCCTCATTACACACTTGGGCACTCAGCTAACTCAAGACACAGACTGGTGGACCTCTTGTCCACAAGTCTGACTCCCAGAAGCCTGCGGATTCTTTGATGTCTTTGGCCCAGGGTTAGGGTGACTGGGCAGCCACCCGATGTTCCCTTGGTGAGGTTGCTGTTCAGAGTTCTTTGGGAAGCTCAGGTACAGAACATATCCCTGAGGCACTTTCACACAGGCCATTCACACAAGTTCGGTCTCTGTTTTGTAGCTGAACTCCCTGCTGCTGTGGGAGTAGGGGCTTGGTTCTTCTACACACACCGGCACAGCCAGGCCCCAGGCCAGCCGGTGTTATTCTGCCTGTTTGGGATTAGCAGAGACACCCAAATATGTGCTTGGGAGAAAGAGTGAGAGAGAATAGGGAAGTGGAGAGGGAGGGATAGAGAGAGAGAGAGAAAGAGGAAAAGCCACCACACTTTCTGGGGAAGAACTCACAGATGAGAGCTGTTTCCAGTTGGTATCTTAGTGAGTCCTACCGGCCAAACCCTGTGAGAGGCTGGGCTGGGAGGTAGTAGGCTAGAGTTCTGGGCTCCTCCCTACTTCACTGGTGTTGGGCCTCAAGTTCACTATCACCTCTTTGCCCCAAGGAGTGTGTGCCTTTCCCTTCACCAGGCAGACTGCAGGACAGTGGTAGGCATTTCTCCTGGTTGAGCCTAATTCAAGGAGAAAAGGTGGCGGGGTGGGGGTGGGGGTTCCTGGACACTGTGGGACCTTCCCTCTCCAAAGACTTTCGGGAAGCTCCCAGAGAGACAATTCTAGGGAGGCAGGAACTGCTCACCAGCTTCCTTTGGTGTTCTGTGGCTGTAATTCCCCTGGCCCCAAGCCATTTTCTTCAGCCCTGAACGGTGAGTACCCTGCCACTAGGTGCCCCCACCCCATGCTTGAGAGCGTGATGTGTTGTTTAAAGTTGGCTTGTTGCCTTTCTCCACACCCAGACTGTAAGTCTTGATGGGTAGAGACTCTGTCCTCCGCTTGTCACTCAGTGGACTTTAAGCCACTGAGTCAATCCACCAGGATTGACTTAATGCATTCCAATGGCATTGCAAAATGCCTCCACTCCACAGAGAGAATTGAGAGATGCCTCTTTCCTTGTAATAAAGTTGGAATTTCCAAGAAAGGGACTGCAGGTGGGGAAGAGTGGCTGGACCACGGAAGGCCAGCTCAGGATCTGAGAGTCCCCCTGGCATTTGGGACTATATGCTCATTACAGCTGCACAGCCATGGTGCTGAACCTTAGGCAAGGAGACAGGCCACCTTTCTCATGTTGAGGACCTGTGTGAGACACTTAATAAACTTTACTAGAGATGGAGTGGCTTTTGCATCTGCAGCAGCCAGCTTATAAGGTAAAACCTGCTGTCTGGCCAATAAGGCCCATGCAGAGGTGGCTGAAAGAGCCCTTCCTCTTCATCCTTATTTCCTGCTCAAGTTTCTCTCCACAAATGGGCACCGTGTAAAAACCTTCTGTACAGGAGGGCATTTTTGATACCCGTCTTTGATGAAGTCCAGAGGAAGGGGAAGAGAAGGGCTGAGTTTTGTGATTTGCACTACTGGCCTTCTGAAGATTTCCCTTATGTCAAAATGGGGTATATGTGTGTGTGTGTGTGTGCTGTATAACTTGCATATGTAAACAATATGAATCTCAAGTATACAGCTTGATGTATTTTTACACGCAATATACCATGTAACCACTGCCCTGATCAAGATATGGAATGTTAGGGCGCCTGGGTGACTCAGGCAGTTGAGCATCTGACTCTTGGTTTCCACTCTGGTCACAATCTCAGGGTGGTGAGATCAACCCTCTGACTTGGGCTCCACACTCAGTGGAGAGCCTGCTTGAGATTCTCTCTGTCCCCCTGCCCCTCCCCACTGTGCTCTTTCTTTCTCTCAAATACATAAATAAATCTTTAAAAAAAGATATTAACACTTTTGTCACCTCAGAAGGTACCCTTTTATTTTTTCCTCTTTAATATCTACTCCCAAGTATAACTGTATTCTGATTTCTATCACCATAGATTAACTTTGCCTGCATATAAATGGGGCATACAACATGTACTCCTTTGTGTCTGGTTTCTTCTGCATAACATATTTTTGGGATCCATTCCTCTTGTTGCATATGTCAGACACTAATTTCTCTTTATTTCTGTATAATAGTACACAATTTGCTCATCTGCTCATCTATGAATGGACATTTTTATTGTTTTCAGGTTTGAGATATCATAAATAAAGCTGTTGTCAACATTTTTGTACATGACTTTTTGTGAGGGGCATTTTATTGTTCTTGAGTGAATACCTAGGAGAATAAGCATATATGTAGTTACAGAAGATATTGCCCAATGGTTTTCCAAAGTAGAACAAACTACAACACTGTACAGACAGACATATTGTTAACAGGGCCTTTTCCTTATAGATAGGATTCTCTAAAAACCACTGTGTACTTCCAGCAATTATCATCAGCATCATTTTAAGGAGTATAAGAGATATCCTTTAATAAGCACTTATTTTGAGCCAGGACTTTTCATGCATGCTCTCATTTCATTTTTATGACAAATCCAAGGTGTTGGTACTATTATCATTTTATAGATGAAGAAACTGAGGTGCAGGGATGGTTTGGGTATTTGCAGAAGATTGGATCATGGGCCATCCTACTTCTGGATGCTACAGAGCAGAACTTAGAGGCCATCTTTCTCTGAGAAGAGATGGGTATTTGGTCCTCCTCCCAAATGCTGAGCCAAGCCCA
The DNA here is from genome assembly GCF_009829155.1 of Mustela erminea. NCBI lineage: Eukaryota > Metazoa > Chordata > Mammalia > Carnivora > Mustelidae > Mustela > Mustela erminea. Next base: position 96,172,307 of record NC_045614.1, read on the forward strand.
TGACCATGATGCTTGAGGGGCATTAGCTTGGGTATCTCTCTATCTGCAGGGTTTGTCCAGGAATGTTCATCTTCTCCTAGAAGGAGATTAGAACCTAGAGATGTTGCACCTTGCCTGGGAAAGTGTTAATGTAGGGAGGCAGATCTGTGTGGTCTGATTTGGGAGAAAACCTGAAATCTGGAGAACTGCACTTCTGGCAAGAAGACTTGACTGTGCCCTGCAGGCAATGGTCACTCAGAGGAGAACCAGCAGCCTTCTTGTGGTCCTAAGCGCGTTGTTACAAAGTAGCCAAGCCCCTGGGTTTGAGTGAGAGGAGTGTGCTGGCCCTGTGGGTGGAGGCGATATATGGGCACTATGCTCTGTGCAGCTGGCTCTGCCTCAGGCCCCTTTTCAGACTAATTGAGGGCTTCCTGGGCTCTGGGTTTGTAATTGGGGGTAATTGCTGACAGGCTGCTGTGGTGGTACAAGTAGGCTTTTGTTGGGGAAACAGTGGTAAGGATTTTGGTGCTTTGAATGAGAACAGTCCAGCATTCTGGTATGTTCTATTCCAGGTACTTCTTGGTACCTAGCCTTTTGCTAGGAGGCAACATTTCTGAGGATTGGGGATTGGTAGCCTATTTGAACAGGAAGGGACCACTCATTTAGGTGATGGAAACTCAGGTCCAGAAATATACAAGGGCTGCTTTAGGCCGCAGAGGTAGTGCAGATGGGAAGGAAGTCCTGGTACTCTAATTGATGCACGCCCCCCACAGGCTGGGAGGCACCAGTGGTTAACACAGACCTCTGTCCCAATTCTTACGAATATTGGCCTGGGAAATTATGGAACCTTGCTGAGTTTAAAAATTTTATCATTTTTTAATTTTTTAAAAAGATTTTATTTATTTGAGAGAGAGAGACAGTGCATGGATGGGGGAAGAGGGAAGGGCAGAGGTAGAGGGAGAAGCAGGCTCTCTACTGAGCAGGGAGCCCTATGGGGCTTAGGGCTCTATGCCAGGACCCTGAGACCGTGAGCTGAACCGAAGGCAGATGCTTAATTGACTGAGCCATCAAAGTGCCCCAAATTTTATCATTTTAAAATAGGCAATATATTCACATGTACCAAAAATTAAAAATATCGAAGGCTTACAGTGAAAAGTCTCTCTTCCACCTCCGTCTTTAGATCACCCATTTCACAGGTAGCCAGTGACTCTGGTTTTACATATATCCTTCCAGACATAGTTTGTGCATATACAAACACATGTACATACATTCTCCTTCCCTCCTTCACCTTTTGCACATGGCTGCATCTAATGCACAGTGTTCTGTATCTTAGAAATCTTTCTATATCGATGAATTTTCTTTTCAGAACATTAGACTTTAGAGTATTAGACTTCTTCCAATCTTTTGCCTTTTTTAAAGATTTATTTATTTATTTTAGAGAGAGAGCTTGTGCAAGCAGGGGGAGGCTGAGGGCCAGAGGGAGAAGGAGGGAGAGGTTGAGAAGCAGACTCCTTGCTGAGCATGGATCCCAGAGCCTGGATGTGCATGCGGACTCAATCCCAGGACCGAGATCATGACCTGAGCCAAAACCAAGAGTCAGAGGTTTAACTGACTGAGCCACCCAGGCACCCCCAATCTTTTGCTTTTATAAATAATACTGTAATGTATAATCTTGTATATATGTATATGTTGGTATTGTATGGACATATATCTGTAAAAATATATGGTAGGTATGTGCATATATCTGTAAAAAAATCTACAAGTAAAGAGTTAAGTCAAAGGGTGTTAAAGGGTTTGTGCATTTGTAACTTTGGGATATTACCAATTACCTTCTTATTAATGGAAATATTACACACTCCCATAAGAAGTGTATGGGATTCCTGTTTCTCTACAGCCTAACTAACACACGTCTTTCTTTTTAAGAAATATATCTTACAGATATAGTTGAGGACCCTCCTGTACCTTTCCTTGATCCCTCTCTGCCCTCCCTGTCCTGAGGAAATCATCAGGATAAAGTTGGTCCTTAGTAATCTCATAACTGTTTTTATACTTGTACTAATGTGTATCCTTTTCTAGGCAATACTTAGTATTGTTCTGTGTTGCGTAACTTTATATTAATGGTATCCTGCTGTTGTAGAAAGACACGTGCTTGCTTTTTCATTCAGCCTTATGTTTCTGAAAAGTTCCTAGTTGATACACAAAAACAAGCCCCATTCATTTTCACTATGTTGCACCATTCCATTGTGTGCACACACCACCGTTTATTTATCCACATTCTGTGGAGGGATGGTTGGGTTATTTACTATTCTTTACTCTGTTACCAGTAGTCCTTCTATGGACATTCTTATATATATTTGCTAGTGCTTCTGTGCTACAGTTTATCGAGAGGTGCTGGGTCAAAGGGCACAAACATCTTCAAATTTTACTAGTTATTGTTGAACAGCTTCTTCATCTGTAAATCAGAGAGAGTGATGTCTGTACCCTAGAAGTCAGTGTCATTGTCAATGAGTGAAACCGTAGTGTGAGAGAATCTGGGTTTGGATTTCAACAGATCTAGACTTAAATCCTGACTCTGTGATTTATTTGCTGTGTGATTTTGGGCCTATTATTTAGCCTCTCTGTGCTTCAGTTTCCTCATCTGCAAAACATTAATGATAGTATCTAGGTCACAGGGTTTCTGAGAAGACTAAATAGGATTCAGTGTGAAAAGTAACACAAGGTCTGGCACAGAGGAGACACTAAAAAATCTTGGCAATTATTATTATTATTATTATTTTATTAAGTAAACTCTACCTCAGATGTGGGCATCAAACTCATCACCCCAAGTTCAAGATTTGCATGGTTGGGGTGCCTGGGTAACTCAATTGGATAAGCATCCGCCTTTGGCTCAAGGTAATGATCTCGGAGTCCTGGGGTGGAGTCCTGCATTGGACTCCCTTGGGGAGCCTGCTTCTCCCTCTCCCTCTGCCACTACTTCCTGCTTGTGTTCTCTCTCTCTGTCAAATAAATAAAATCTTAAAAAAAAAAAAGAATTGCATGCTGTATTGACTGAGCCAGCCATGTTCCCCAATGATGATGATATATTTGATCTCTTTGTTTTTTTAACATCTTATTATGATAGATTTCAAACCTAAAATAGGAGAGAGGATAGTACAATGAACCCTTATTTGGTTTCCTCTGTATTCTCACCTTTTTCTTCACCCATCCCTGATGAGATTCTTTTGAAGTGAATCCCAGAGATTCCATCTAATACTTCACTCATAAATATATAAATTTATATCCATAAAATATAAGCACTTAAAATAAGCATAGCTCCTATACCATCACCATACCTAAAAATTGAGAGAGATTTATTTTTAATATATCAAATTCACAGTTAATATTAAAATCTTCTCAATAATCTCAAAAGGGTTTTACTGCTGGTTTGTTTGAGTCAGGATCCAAACAAGATCCATACATTACATTTGGTTTATATGTCTCTTAAGTATCTTTTAGTCTATAGGTATCTCTCTTCTCTCTTTTTCCTCCTTGCAATATATCTGTTAACAGTAGTGGGGCATTTGTCCTATGGAGTTTCTCCCAGCCTGGATTTGGTGATTGCATCCCTGTGGCATCTTCTAGCATGTTCCCTGGTCCTCTATTTCCAGTGCATTATAGATCTAGACGGTTGGTCAGATCACTTTTGATATTTTGGCAAGAACACTTCACCAACACTCTTCTGTAGTTCCATCAGGGGACACTAAAGTCTGTTTTTTTCTCTTTTGGATCTTCACAGCCATTGATGACCACTGTTTAGAGCCATTATTCATTAGTGTTCATTAGAAGAATGGTGTATTCTAATTATGTCATTCCTTCTTTTAAAAAAATTATTTATTTTTATTATTATTTGTTTCAGGGGTACAGGTCTGTGAATCATCATTCACAGCACTCAGCATAGCACATACCCTCCCCAGTGTCCATCACCCAGCCACCCCATTCCTCCCACCCCCCTTCACTCCAGCAACCCTCAGTTTGTTTCCTGAGGTTAAGAGTCTCTTATGGTTTGCCTCTCTGGTTTCATCTTGTTTCATTTTTTCCTCTCTTTCCCTATGATCCTCTGCCTTGTTTCTCAAATTCCACATATCAGTGAGATCATATGATAATTGTCTTTCTCTGATTGACTTATTTTGCTTATCATAATACCCTCTAGTTCCATCCACGTCATTGCAAATGGCAAAAGTTCAGTTTTTTGATGCCTGCATGGTATTCCATTTTCTTTATCCATTCATCTATCTATGGACATCTAGGCTCTTTCCATAGTTTGGCTACTGTAGACATTGTTGCTATAAAAATTGGGGTGCACGTGCCACTTCAGATCACTACATTTCTACCTTTGGGGTAAATACCCAGTAGTGCAATTGCTGGGTCATAGGGTAGCTCTATTTTCAACTTTTTGAGGAACCTCTATACTGTTTTCCAGAGTGATTGCACCAGCTTACGTTCACACCAACAGTGTAGTGGGGGTTCCCCTTTCTCTGCATCCTCTCCAACATCTGTCATTTCCTGACTTGTTAATTTTAGCAATTCTGCCTGGTGTGAGGTGGTATCTCACTGGGGTTTTGATTTGTATTTCCTCGATGCCAAGTGATGTTAAGCACATTTTCATGTGTCTGTTGGACATATGGAGGCCTTCTTTGCAGAAATGTCTGTTCATGTCCTCTGCCCACTTCTTGATTTGGTTATTTGTTCTTTGGGTGTTGAGTTTGAAAAGTTCTTTATAGATTTTGGATACTAGCCCTTTATCTGATATGTCATTTGCAAATATCTTCTCCCATTCTGTTGGTTGTCTTTTGGTTTTGTTGAGTGTTTCCTTTGCTGTACAGAAGTTTTTTTATCTTGATGAAGTCCCAATAGTTGCCCTTGCTTACCTTGACATTGGCGATGTTTCTAGGAAGAAGTTGCTGTGGCTGAGGTCGAAGAGGTTGCTGCCTGTGTTCTCCTCCAGGATTTTGATGGATTCCTGTCTCACATTTAGGTCTTTCATCCATTTTGAGTTGTAAGGAAATGGTCCAGCTTCATTCTTTTGCATGTGGCTGTCCAATTTTCCCAACGCCATTTGTTGAAGAGACGGTCTTTTTCTCCATGGGACATTCTTTCCTACTTTGAAGATTAGTTGACTATAGAATTGAGCGTCCATTTCTGGGCTCTCTACTCTGTTCCACTGATCTGTGGGTATGTTTTTGTGCCAGTACCATACTGTCTTGATGAATACAGCTTTGTAATATAGCTTGAAGTCGGAATTGTGATGCCACGAGTTTTGCTTTTCTTTTTCAACATTCTGGCTATTTGGGGTCTTTTCTGGTTCCATACAAATTTTAGGATTATTTGTTTCATTTATGTGAAAAAAGTTGATGGTATTTTGATAGGGATTGCACTGAATGTATAGATTGCTCTAGGTAGCACAGGCATTTTCACAATATTTGTTCTTCCAATCCATGAGCATGGAACGTTTTTCCATTTCTTTGTGTTTTCCTCAATTTCTTTCATGGGTATCCTATAGTTTTCTGATTCTATTTCTATAATTTCTGATTCTATTTCTATAGATTCTTTGCCTCTTTGGTTAGATTTATTCCTAGGTATTTTATGGTTTTGGGTGCAATTGTAAATGGGATAAACTCAAATGTAAATGTGATGGACTATTCCATAAAGAGAAACTTCTCCTTATCAACAATTTGCCTTCACTGAGGTAGAGTCCGTCAAGACAGGTTGGATGAATGATAGATTCTTCTTACATTTGATGACAGTGACAGTGGGACTCTAGGTGATTGTTTAGGAAACAGCTGATTTTGTGGGTCCTGAAAGATATTAGGAGGCATCTTCCATTCAAAAACAGAAAGGAAGAAAAGAAAAAAAAAAGTGAACAAATGCACCCTCAACATATCATTTTTTCTTTTTTCTTCACACACATTTGTTGGACCTTTTTCTTTTTTCTTCTTTTTATTTTTTTGTATATTTTTTATTTATATCTTTATTTTTTATTAGCATATAATATATTATTTTTTTCAGGGGTACAGGTGTGTGAATCATCAGGCTTACACATTTCACAGCACTTACCATAGCACACAACCTCCCCAATGTGTTGGGCCCTTTTCTATGCAGTGGTTGTTCTGGGCATGGGGACACTGAAGGGACAAATGCACAATTACTGCCCCTGGGGAGCTCCAGGTGACAAGTGCACAACCTGAATACAGCTCCCCCAAACCAAGACACAGGTGCCATAGGATAGAATATGAAGAAAGGAAAGATTTCTGGCTGGGTAATCTGGGAAGGCCTAATGGATAAATGTCGGGTCCTCCAGGAGAGGTCATAATATGGCTGAGTTGCTCATCAATAACACTGCAGGCACTGGGGGTCAGAGGGCAGCATGTTATTGCTTTAATCAAGGGATACTTTCAGCTGTGTACCTGTCAGCTGCCCAGGGAAATATCACGTTCTCTTGTGGACATAAAAAATGACCTCGTTTCCACCCTTGATGGGTTTTCTTCGGTCTGATTGGGAAGGAAAAAACACACATTTGACTCACAATAGATCAGCAAGCACTGGGTGTAATTCAACAAATTTTTGAATATTTATTGTATGCTCCAGAAGCAGGCTCTCAAGGTGAGTTGGGCATGCCCCCTACCTCCAACAGATCATTTGATCATCTCAGCATGTTCATGGACTGGGTGCTCTGTACACCCCTCCTCTCACCCGGAACTAGAGGTGCATCCTTAGTCAGGTGGGTCTTCTGTCTGCCCTGCTAGGACATGGTAATGGTGACTTGCCTATTTGCATCTTCTTAGCCGCTTGCTGTTCAAGTTGGCTTGTCACCTCTTGGAGGTCTTCCCTGGCCCAATCCTCTACATCAGCAAGCTGGGTTGGGGGTCAGAGCTCCCATGGCACTTTGTGTTTCCTTGTATCCAACAATTATTACCCTCTGTTGTAACTTATTTACTGAGATATATATAGATATATATTTATGATACACATAAATATATGTATATGTGTATCATAAATATATATGTATATTATGTGTATCATATATATATATATATATATATATTTTTTTTTTTTTCTTTTTAAAGTACACTCCATGCCCAGTGTGGAGCCTAGCATAGGGCTTGAACTCATAAACCTGAGATCAAGACCTGAGCTGAGCTCAAAAGTTGGAGGCTTCACCATCTAAGCCACACTGGTGCCCTATATGTATATATATTTTAATTGTCCCCCCCCCCCCCCATCTTCTGCTAGACTGTAAACTCCCTGAGGGCAGTGGTTGTGGTTTTTTTTTTTTTTTAAAGATTTTATTTATTTATTTGACAGACAGAGATCACAAGCAGGCAGAGAGTCAGGCAGAGAGAGAGAGGTGGAAGCAGACTTCCTGCTGAGCAGAGAGCCGGGATGAGGGGCTCCATCCCAGGACCCTGGGATCATGACCTGAGCCCAAGGCAGAGGCTTTAACCCACTGAGCCACCCAGGCGCCCCCAGTGGTTGTGTTCTTAATATCTTTGTATATTTAGTGCCTTTCAGATGAACATTAGTTTGAGAAAAGATTAGATATTCAAATGTTATAAGTCATTGACACTTTAGTATGAATTGCTCCAGGATTTAATTATAGTTCTGTGAAAGGTAGACACCAGGAGTGGGTCCAAATGTGCGTGTTCTATGATAGCGAGGAGTCAGCATCAAGAGGAGGGGAATTCCGGATAAGAGAGGGTCCTGGAAGGCTCTAGGACGAAGGCGATCAGCAGCCTCAGGCAGCTTCCGGTGTGCCTGGCCTGACCGCGCGCTAGGGTGCAGGACGCTGACCAAGCGCAGCGTGTCCCATCGGGCCGGAAACGGGGCTCGCCCGCGTGTAGGGGGCTTCCTCGCTTTGTACCGCGCCACTTCCCCCACCAAGGCCACCGGAAGCGGCGTCGGCGGTTGGGGCCAGGCGGGTGTTATCTTTCCCTGCCTCGCGCAGGAAACCCGCAGGAGCCCGAGAACCTTACCGCAGCGCGCAGCGCGCAGAACCTTACCACCCAGGCCGGGAGGGCGGGGGGTTCTGCGCAGCGGCCGCCTGGTCATCTCCCTGCCTCCTTGGTGCTTTCCGGGAGACCGGGAGGCCTCTGACTTTCCTACCGTCAAGACCAGCCAGCTTGCACTGCCTCCCACGGCTAAGCCCTGCTCCGGTGCCTGTCCCACGAAGGGAATAGAGCATCGGTCCTGAGATGGGGGATCTGAGCGCAGCTTCGCTGTGGCCGCTTCCGGAGACGTTTTAACAGGGGCTTTTAAGGCCCAAAGAAGGTGCAACTAAGGCATTCTTTAGGCAGGGCACCGCTGGAGACAAGGTGAATTCCACACGGAGGGAACACCTTGTGTGAAAATGGCCGGTACTTCATTAAGGACAGGAGGGACTGCCCTTCCTCCCTCCTTCCTCCTTTCTTCCTTACTTTCTCTCTCTCTCTCTCTCTCTCTCTCCCTTCCTTCCTTCCTCCCACCCTCCCTCCCTCCCTCTCTTTCTTAATTTCTCTCCTCCCCTCACCTCCTTCCCTTCCTTTCCTTTCCCTTCCCTATTTATTTATTTGAGAGAGAGCGAGCCCGTGGATGCCGGTGCAGAGGGACAGTGAGAGAATCCTCAGGCACACTCCCTGCTGGGCGTGGAGCCCTATGCGGCTGGATCCCAGGATCCTGCAGAAACTGAGATCATAACCCCAGCAGAAACTGAGTCCGAGGCTTCACAGACTGAGCCCTCTAAGGTGCCCTGGCCCTAGTTTTCAATGAGAAATGGGTGCCCACGGGTTGTGGGACTGGGCAAAGGCTTCCAGAACATTATTTATATGTCAAGGGATGGTCTTTCCTTAATCTGAATATCATTTGAATAGAAAACAGAATCATGTAGGCTTGGGTGTGCCCATGGCACACAGTTGCACATTGATATTGCATACTTGTATGCTCACATATGTACATACAGGTGTACACACAGATACATGTGTGTCTTCCCTTGTCTCTGTGTAAGATGTGCGTGCACACCCACCCCACACACCTACACACCCCTTCTGTGCCAGGTTGAGTCTTAGGAAATCTGCCCATGTAGAATGCCTATTCTTTATGGCAGTCTGTGTTTACCAAACGCTTCCTGATATTTCTTCATTTTTCAGGTCTGGGAAGGAGATTTCTGTTAAGATTCCACCAGATTTTCTTTGGCACCTGGGGCTTTGTTTTTTCTTCAAACTTTAAACTATAGGAGCCATCTGGGAGAAGGAGGCTTCTGCCATGTGTGGGTTTGCTTGAGACTGCTGCCCCCAAAGACTGCCTTCAGGTGCCACTGCATGGTTGGTAGAATTTATCATTCATTTATTCATGCATTCAGATGAACTTACCTAGGCATCTCCTCTGAACTGGCCCTGTGCTAGGCCTGAGGATCCAGAAAAGAAAGCTTTGTTCTTGCCCTTGGGGGAGAGCAGTTTAGTAGGGAGTTGGATGGGTAAACAGACAAATGCAAATATGGATGATAAGAACTGTGATGGGGAAGGTCAAGGCTGCAGGAGTGTAGGGGAAGTCCTTCTGGAGGAGGTGAAGCTGGGGCTAAGTCCTGAGGGATGAGTAAGTCCAGGGAAGGTGTGGGGAGGACTTTCAAATAAGAAGTATGTACATAAAGGCCCAGAGTTGAGGGAGGGAGTGGTGCTCTCTGAGAACCAACGGTGGCTGGATTTAGCAGCATCCAGTGTGGGGAGCAGGGCACCTGCTCAGGGCCCTGGGATCGAGCCCCACATCGGGCTCTCTGCTCGGCGGGGGGCCTGCTTCCCCCTTCTCTCTGCCTGCCTCTCTGTCTACTTGTGATCTCACTCTCTGTCAAATAAATAAATAAATAAATCACTGAGGGCTAAGGGTGCCTCCCTGAGAGACTTGGACTTCATTCTGAGGCCACTGGAGGTGTTCTGTGGGAGTGAAAGGGGGGCTTGTATGTTGGGAAGAGGATTCTGGCTGCAGTATGGAGAGTCCAGGAGAGAGATGTTGGGCTGAAAATAAGAACAGGGCAGGTGGATGGAGATAAGGGCACGCCTTGAGAGGCATTTAAGAAGTGGAATCTAGGGGCACCTGGGTGGCTCAGTGGGTTAAGCCTCTGCCTTCGGCTCAGGTCATGATCTCAGGGTTCTGGCATCGGGCTCTCTGCTCAGCAGGGAGCCTGCTTCCCCACCCCTCTCTGCCTGCCTCTCTGCCTACTTGTGATATCTGTCTGTCAAATAAATAAATAAAAACTTAAAAAAAAAAAAGAAGTGGAATCTATGAGGAGCACCTGGGTGGCTCAGTGGGTTAAGCGTCTGCCTTCAGCTGAGTTCATGATCCCAGGGTCTTGGCATCAAGCCCTGCATTGGTCTCTCTACTCAGTGGAGAGACTGATTCTCCCTCTCCCTCTGTCTGGCATTCCCCCTGCTTGTGCTCTCTCTCTCTCTCTCTGTGTGTGTCAAATAAATAAATAAAAATCTTAAAAAAAAAAAAAGGAAGAAGTGGAAACTGAGACTGGACTGATTGAAGAGGGAAGGAGGGAGGAGTTAGAACCCACTCCCAGGGTCACTGGATGTGGTACCTGGCCATTAGCTAAGACAGGGAAGGCTGGAGGCACAGGTTTCTTGGGCCAGATGATTGTGTGGGACATGCTGCACATTGCATTTGAGGTGCCTAAGGAGCATTTCAATAGAGATGTCTAGAAGGCTATGGGACATGTAGACCTGGCCTCAGGAGAGAGGTGGGGCAAGATGAAGTCACCCAGGGAAGATGTGGGGAAAGAGAAGAGAACACTGAAAGAGATGAAAGAGATAGATGAGTAGAGTGGGGAGCCTGTAGCATGGCTGGGCAGGAGCAGCCGAAGAGGCTGGAGGTGAGCAAGGGTGTGCCATGTTGCAAAGACCTTGGGAAGATGTTGGTCAGGCCTGCTCAGGACCCTCCCTCCACCCACCCTCTCTAGTTCCCCGGGCCTGTGGCACCTTGCTCCTTATGGAGTGATTGGTATTTCAGTGGTGACAGAGTCTCTCTGACGGAGAATATTCAGATACTGCAGTAGACTAGCTGTGGAACAAAGTGGGGGGTTTCTCATGTGCTTTAAATACTCACAGGTTTTTTTTTTTTTTAAGATTTTATTTATTTATTTGCGACAAAGAGAATGAGAGAGAGAGAGCATGAGAAGGGGGAGGGTCAGAGGGAGAAGCAGACTCCCCACTGAGCAGGGACTCCATCCTCCGGGACTCCAGGATCATGACATGAGCTGAAGGCAGTCGCTTAACCAACTGAGCCACCTAGGTGCCCTAAATACTCAAAGTTCTTATTCATGTAATTCTTATGAGGTGCTGGTTACACACTAATATGTTTGATCTTTAAACAAATCTTTTTAGATAGATAGTATTTTCTCTACTTTACAAATGTGTAAACTGCAGCTCAGAGAGGTTAAATGTCTTGCCAGGGTCCTTCAGCTAGTTAAAACTGGAGCTGGGATGTGGAGTCTCTTTGCTTCACAGGACCCCCACCTGTTTTTTTTTTTTTTTTTTTTTTTGCATTTTACCGCCCTATGATTTTTCCTTAGTGCACATTCAGTGGTGGCTGCCTCCTGGATGGGCATCTGAGGCTGGCCATGCTTGCCCACACCCTTCAAACCTCCAGGCCACAGGGACTTCAGAGGAGGCCTGTATCCCAGATTAGCCCTAAAGACAACATGCTCCCAAAGAAGAAAGAGGAGGTCTAGGCACAGCCAAGGCCTCTGATGGGAAGGGCTTCCCGAGAATCAGTGGGGAACTTCCTCCTGGAAAAGCCAGGAGAGGGGCAGTTCCTCTCCTGGGCCAGGCATCGGGGAGTCAGGGCCCCAGCTGTTCCTGCCCAGCCGCCCACAGGCCTGAGCGCCCACCGGAGACAGGAGGCCCTGCCTGCTCACTGCCCATTGTCCCGGCACCACAGAGCCGCTTCCCATGCGCCTCCTGTTTATACAGGAAGCCCCTGCTCAGGGATGCCACCTCCCAATCCTGATGGCTGGATGCAGGCTTGAATTCCTCCCAGGCAACCCCAGGAGTCAGGACTAGAGTGAGTTATCACTGCTTAGGGGCTTTAAGAATTACGATAGCAGAGTGGATAAAAAGTGTGGCCTTGCTGTGTGGTTGTCGTGGGTGTGAATTTGACCACTTGTTAGTTGCATGACCTGGGACTTTCACACCAAGTCTGTGAGTGCAGGTTCCTCCTCTGTTACCAGGGGAATGTGATTCCTACCTATCTCACAGGTTTGACATAAGGATAAATGATATATGGAAGTATCTGGAACATAGTATATATGCTCGATAAATTATTGATTTCATTGTTGTTGTTGCTTGTTCTTCTCACTTTCAGTTGCACCAAATTTCAGCTGTCTTTCAATTGCAGGGGTGCCTGGGTGGCTCAGTTGGTTGAACAGCTGGCTATCTGCAGCTCAGGTCATGATCCCAGGGTCCTGGCATGGAACTCCACTTCCATCCTCAGCGGGGAGCCTACTTATTCCTCTCTTTCCCTCTTGTACTCTATTGGCTATCTCTGTCTCTCTATCTCCATCAAATAAATAAATAAAACCTTTAAAAAATATGTCCTCCCAATTCTGTGACTCTTCTCCCTTTGAGATGCAGGGTATACGTGCCCTCCCTTTGGATATGGGTGGGTTTGTGACTACCTTGACCAATATGGTACAGTAGAGGCGTCGCTGAGCAATTTCTCAGGCTTTACTTTGGTTGTTGGAACATTTATACTTGGACCCTAAATCACCACGTAAGAATCTAACTACCTTGAGGATGTATGGCTGGCTTAGTCTATAGAGCATGTGATTCTTGGTCTTCAGGTCATGGATTTCAAACCCCACATTGGTCAAGGAGCCTACCAAAAAAAAAAAAAAAAAAACCAAACCAAACCAAATCAAACCAAACCAATTAACTCTGGAGTTTTGTAGGCAATAGGGGCATTCTTCTTGGATGTACTATCAGTGGGTGGGAATAGTTTTTTCCATTTCAACAAAAACTCATTGAGTTTCAAAATGGTAGACTGCACTCCAACTGGAATTTCCTCCCTTACCCACAGAGGTGGTAAAAATTAAAAAGATAAAATAACAAAACAGAGTTGTGCTTAAATTATGGAGGGATACTCTTGGTAGACCAGTAATGATAAAGTTCCTAGAATAAAAAAGTCAATAGAATGTGACAGTCATAAGCTGAAGAGCTTCTGAGTTCGTGGCCAAAACATATATGGGATTATGTCTCAGAAGAGGGGTGCACACAGTCAAGACTCACCAATCAATAAACATTTGTCAAGCACTTCCTGGGTACTGAGCCTTTGTCACTGTTATCTGTGTATTTCTTTTCTTTTTTTTTTCTTTTTAAAGATTTTATTTATTTATTTGACAGAGAGAGATCACAAAGAGGCAGAGAGGCAGGCAGAGAGAGAGAGAGGAGGAAGCAGGCTCTCTGCTCAGCAGGGAGCCCGATGCGGGACTCGATGCCAGGACCCTGAGATCACGACCCAAGCCGAAGGCAGCGGCTTAACCCACTGAGCCACCCAGGCACCCTATCTGTGTATTTCTATAGTCAGTACTTGTTTAGAGTTACCTACATGTTTCCATTTTCTCTGCTCATCCATTCCTTCCTTTTGAGTTCAATTTCCTTCTTCCTGAAGTAGAAGTTTTCATAGTGTTTTCACCAAAAGTTTGTAAGTAGTAAGTCTTTTGCTGAAATTTAAAAATTTCATTCACCCTCTTACATGTTAATATAGCTGGATGTAGAACACTAAGTTGACAGTTACTTTTCTTTAGCACTGGAAGATCCTTGGAATATTCAATTACTTTCTGGCTTCTGTAGAGAAGCTGAGAAGTCTGCAATAAACCTAGTTGTTCCTTTGTAGGTAATGTGTCTATTCTCTCTAGTTGCTTTTAAAGTTTTATTTTGGTGGCCTGCAATTTTAATATGATGTATCTAGGCATGAAATTACTTTAATGTAATCTGCTTGGGGATTGGAGTGATTGTTCCTTATTAAGATTCATATTTTTATCATTATTGAGAATTCTTGGTTTTTATATGTTTTAATATTATCTCTCTCATTTTGTTCTTTCCTATTGCATATTTGTCAGACCATCTCATTCCCTTTTTTCTTTTAATTATCTTTCATTCTTTCCATTGCTTTCTCTCTCTGTGCATCTTTTTTTTTTAAGATTTTCTTTATTAATTTGACATAGAGTAAGAAAGAGAGCACAAGCCAGGGAGCAGAGGGAGAGGGAGAAGCAGGTTCCTCACTGAGCAGGGAGCCTGACACAGGGCTCAGTCCCAGGACCCCAGGATCATGACCTGAGCTGAAGGCAGATGCTTAAATGACTGAATCATCCAGGGGTCCCTCTCTCCGTGCAATCTTATGAGTGATTTCCTCTTAGCTGTTTCTAATTCAGTAATTCTCTTTTCATCTCCATCTAATCTACAACTAGACTCATGTATTAAAATTTAAATTTTGCATTTCTAGAAGTTTTATTTGGTTCTTCAAGAAACCTGCCTGGTATTTCATTATGGTTTCTGTTTCTTCTCTTTTTGTTTTTTATTATTTTAAATACACTTATTTTATTGTCTCTCAGAATGTTCAGTTATTAGAAGCTCTTGATATGCCATTTCTTCTATTGTGTCTGAAAGCTCTTGTTGATGGTAAACTTTTTTTGGTATGGTTTGTCATTTTCATTGGTGATTTCTTTCCCTACAGTACTTCTATACTGCCTGACTTGTAGGAATGACCATACAGAGAGGTTTTATTTTGCTTAACTATTTGACTTGGAATATCTGCACAATGTACATGGTATATGTCCAACTCTAAATCATCATCTGGTGTAAGCTTGGTGTTCAGGCTTCTCGTGGGAGACCAAGGAAGAGACTCTGTCTCTGGGCTGCTGGGAGAGTTTTTCTAGCCCTCTTACACTAAGGGTACAGCTCTTCAAAAGTCTGGACTTTAGGTAGGATACTCCTAATTTAACTTGAATGATCCCAAAACCCTGTCTCTTGTCCCTGTAAGATGGTGAGAACTGAAGCTTCTCATCTTTAGAGATATTTTCCAGTCTATAAGCCCTGTTAAGGGTTTCTCCAGTATCAGCTCATGTGTTCCTCTTCTGGCTTTCTGATCCCTCTATTTCTGGCATCTAGGGATTTCTCTTTCTTGAGAGCTAGAAGTTGAAAAATGGATATTTTTATTTTTAAGTCTAGAATTTCTGTGAGTTTGTAATGGAAGACCTTTTTTTCCTTACAGCTTTTGGTCACAATGAAACCTTTCCAAACCCTTTGCATATGTTCTCTCTATCATCTTCACAAGAACCCTATGACACAGGTGTTATTCATCTCCTTTCTTTCATGTGTTATGGGACTGGATCTTGGCACATCTAAGTTTTGTCCTAGATCAGACAGGTAGGAAATGGCCTTGGCAAGATTGGAACACAGGTTTCTTTGATTCTACTTAATGTAGCATGTAGGACATTATGGTAACTCCTTTTCTCCCATTTTGTTATGAAAATCACAACATAATACATGTACAATCCATCCAGATTCTATAATTATCATTTTTCTTTATTTGCTTTATTATTGTATCTATTTACTCATCCTTCTCTCTCTCTCTCTCTAAATATTTATTTATTTACTTGAGAGAGAGAGAGAGAGAGAGAGAGAGAAGGCAGTGGGGGTGGGCAGAGAGAAGGAGAGAGAGAATCTCAGCCAGACTCCCCACTGAGTGTGGAACCTGATGTGGGGCTTGATATCACTACCCTGAATTCATGACCTGAGCCCAAATCAAGAGTCAGATGCTTAAGTGACTGAGCCAGCCAGGCACCTCCCATTTACCAATCCTTGTATTCCCTTATCTATCCATCTTACATTTTGATACATCTCAAAATAAGTTTCAGGCATTAGTATGCTCCATCCCTAAACAGTTCATGCATATTGTTAACGAGTTAAATATATTATTATTCCCCTAGTTACAAATCAGCCATTATTAGCTTTGCCATCCATGAGTTTTGATTAATGTATACACCTGTGTAATGCAAATCCTTATCAAGATATAGAACCTTATCACCTCTGTAAGAAGTTCTCTCCTAACACTGCTTAGTCAATCTTGGCACTCACCCAGAGACAAGCACTCTTTTGATGTCCCCCCCACCCACCCAGACTAGTTTTGCCCGTTCTAGAAATTCATGTAAATGGATTCTTACCTGGTATACTTTCTTTGGCAAGTATTCTTTCATTCAGCATAACGATGTTGAGATTGAATTTGTGTCATGTGTCTGTGTTACCAATAGTGTGTTAATTTTTTAAAAGATTTTATTTATTTATTTGACAGACAGAGATCACAAGTAGACAAAGAGATGGGCAGAGAGAGAGGAGGAAGCAGGCTCCCTGCTGAGCAGAGAGCCCGATGAGGGGCTCCATCCCAGGACCCTGGGATCATGACCTGAGCCAAAGGCAGAGGCTTTAACCCACTGAGCCACCCAAGCGCCCCAGTGTGTTAACTTTTATTGCTGAGTTGTATCTCATTGTTTGGTCATAACACAGTTTATCCATTTTCCTATTGTTAGACACCTGAGCTGAAAGTGCAGAGAAAGAACTCATGGTTTTCTTAAAATGAGTAGATGAAAAGTGAGGAGCAAAGAATAGTAGCTAGAGGAGTGTCTAGGGGTCTAAAACATCGGAGCTGTATTCAGTGTTTGGAGGTCATGATAAAGTTATTTAAACATGGGTGCCTGGGTGGCTCAGCCGGTTGGGCATCTGCCTTCAGCTTGGGTCGTGATCCCAGGGTCCTGATCCAGGGTCCTGGGATCTAGCCCCACACTGGCTCCCTGCTCAGTGGGGAGCCTGCTTCTCCCTCTGCCTCTCTCTGTGTCTCTCATGAATAAATAAGTAAAATCTTTTTTAAAAAGTTGCTTAAGGGGCACCTGGGTGGCTCAGTCGGTTAAGCCTCTGCTTTCAGCTTGGGTCATGATATCAGGGTCCTGGGATTGAGCCCCATGTCGGGCTCTCTGCTCAGGGGGGAGTCTGCTTCCCCCTCCCCCTCTGCCTGCCTCTCTGCCTACTTGTAATCTCTTTCTCTCTGTCAAATAAATAAATAAATAAAATCTTTTTAATAAGTTGCTTAAATACTTTAATAAATAAATAAATAAAATAATAAATAAATAAATAAATAAATAAATAAAATCTTTTTAATAAGTTGCTTAAATACTTTAATAAATACTGTTATTGTAAAGTTTCTTTTCTTTTCTTTTAGAGAGAGATAGAGACAGAGAGAGAGAGCACCCATGCATGTGCACAAGTGGGTAGAGGCGAGGGGCAGAGGGAGAGGAGAGAGACTCCTAAGCTGACTCCAGGGTCATTGTGGAGCCCTACATGGAGCTGGATCTCATGACCCTGAGATCATGACCTCAGTCGAAATCAAGAGTTGGACATTTACTGGACTGAGCCACCCAAGCACCCTGTTGTAACAGTTTCTGTGACATGGTGGGGAGCGTCATGTAGCAGCCAGATTATAGTTAGTTGAGGGAGATGAGAAAGTGCAGAGAAAGAACTCATGGTTTCCTTCAAATGAGTAGATGAAAAATGAGGAGCAAAGAATAGTAGCTAGAGGGGTGTTCAGGGGACAGAAACAGTATATATACCATATATACCATAAATAACATAATAGAAATATATTTAATAATATGTATGTTATAAATAATATATATAAAATAAATATATATAACATGTACACATATATTTATACATATATAAATTCAACCCATATATGTATATATGTATAAACATAAATATATTTCTATTTAATGGGAATAACAGAAGCATGTTTTTACTGTGGGAGAGGGGAGAGAGAGGAGGGAGATGGGAATCCTGGCTTCTGGGGACCCCCATGGCTGCCCTCCTCTTGGCCCTGAGTGTCAGGTTCTGGGCAGAGCCCATGGTCCCTGTGGCTGCTCTCTGGCTTCTATTGGCAGAGTCTCAGGTCCTGAATCTTTCCCTCTGCCAATCTGATGTCCAGTCTGACACCTGAAGGGACAGTGGAACTTGGTCTTGGCCATCTGTTCAGGCTGTTGATGTGCTGGGAGGGAGGGAATGCAGGTGTTACTGAGAGATGATAGTAGCTTCGCTGGGCAGCAGGGAGGAACCTACTCAGAATAATCAGGCCATCTCTTGTGGTGGTGTTCGCATGGACCTTGCCATGGGAGAAGGGCAAAGACTCCTTCCAGGTGGAAGAAGCTGTGGCTTAGGGAAGGGCTGATCCCTCCCTTGTGAGCTCTTGCTGGTTGGAGCCGCGGGGTGAGATCACCTGCTAACTGACATACAGCATTCTGGTGCAGGGGCTGACCCAGGGGCTCGCTTCCGTCCACGTTTGGTTCTCAAGATGATTTGTTGGGTTGATAAAAGAAAATCTGCTTTTAAAATAACTCGGCTTTATTGGGTGTGGCTAGGAGTGCTACCGTTCTGGAGTGTTTAACAAGGACCAGGGAGTTCTTGTGACTCTTCCAATGATCGCTTTTTGGGAGAGGTCAGGCTTATCATGAAGTGCTTTTCCAATTGGCTCTCAATACTGGACTTTTGTTGCTTTAATAACTGTTTATTGATTTATATCAAACACATATATTTTCCTCTTTAAAAACTCAATTCTAGGGCGCCTGGGTGGCTCAGTGGGTTAAGCCGCTGCCTTCGGCTCAGGCCATGATCTCAGGGTCCTGGGATCGAGTTCCGCATCGGACTCTCTGCTCAGCAGGGAGCCTGCTTCCTCCTCTCTCTCTGCCTGTCTCTCTGCCTACTTGTGATCTCTCTCTGTCAAATAAATAAATAAAATCTTAAAAAAACCCCCTCAATTCTACTGAGGTATAATGATCATACCTAAAATGCACCTATTTCAAGAGTGTATTTTGCGGGCGCCTGGGTGGCTCAGTGGGTTAAGCCGCTGCCTTCGGCTCAGGTCGTGATCTCAGGGTCCTGGGATCGAGTCCCGCATCGGGTTCTCTGCTCCGCGGGGAGCCTGCTTCCTCCTCTCTCTCTCTCTGCCTGCCTCTCTGCCTACTTGTGATCTCTCTGTGTCAAATGAATAAATAAAATCTTAAAAAAAAAAGAGTGTATTTTGGGGAGTTTGACATATTTAAACATCAATGTAATGAATAATCAAGGTATAGAACACTTCCATCTTCCCCAAAAGTTCCTTTGTTCCCCTTTCCAGTCAATCCTGCACCCCACCCCTAAGTCCCCAAACCACAGATCTGCTCTCTCTTACTACAGATTAGATTTGTCTTTCTGGAGTTTCCTATAAATGCAATTATACTGTGTTTCTTGAAGGACTGGAGATGGACAAGACAAGGAAACTACCCTGGATTGGGTCTAAGGTGCTTGGCCCACAGGAGTCCTGATTCCTGATTCTAGAAGGGGAAATGATTGGATCAGATGGGCAGCACGCACGTGTGTGTGTTCGTGAGTGTGTGTGTACTGTTTTTTGTATCTTACTTCTGTTGCACGGTGTAATATTTTCTAGATTCACCCATGTTGTTGAGTTCATCTGTGGTTCATTCCTGTTTGAGTAATATTCCATTGTGTGTATAGATCCTAATTTACTGAATAGATAATATGGACACTTGGTGTAAAGCTCACTACACAAGTGTCTCCTACCCTAATGTCTAACCAATCAGTTCCTTTTTATGGGCAAGTAATATGAGCAGCTTCTTGTATATCTTTTTGAGTTATTTTATGCATTTAGAAGCAGGTATGTATGTGGGATCTTCCTCCAGTCCTTCAAGAAATGTATCTAATTCTGCTTGTGTGTATGTATAATCTTAGTAGTGGAATTATAAGAGTAAAAATTCACCAAAAAATCATATGCATGTAATTTTGACAAATATTTCCAAATTACCCTCCACAGAGGTATTATAGATCCCCCCAACATTTTTCTTTTTTTATTTAGTTTTTGAAAGACTTAAACATACACTGGAGATGGACAAGACAAGGAAACTACCCTGGATTGGGTCTAAGGTGGTTGGCCCACAGGAGTCCTGATTCCTGATTCTAGAAGGGGAAATGATTGGATCAGATGGGCAGCACGCACGTGTGTGTGTTCGTGAGTGTGAGTGTGTGTGTGTGTGTGTGTGTGTGTGTGAACAGTCCTCATCCTTGCTGTAGCCAGGGTGGATCTTGGAATATGCCAATCTTGTGCTTTTGCTCCAGTGGCTTGTTGGGGGAGCTCTTGGGGACAATCGGAAATTCTTACCTTGGCCTCTAAAGTCCAAAGTGATGTGGCCCTGCTGTCCCCCAGCTTCCTCTGAGGAGCTCTCCCTGGGTTGCCTGCACTCCGGCCCCCTGGGGTTTCAGTTCCTGTCTTTCTCCTTCCCAGCTCAAGCGGTTCTCCACATGAGGAAGCACTGCCCCCATGCCCACATGCCCCTCAGCACGCTGGCTTCTCCTAGCTACCATAGTCCTTCAGGACTGACCCCCACTCAGGGCAGAGTCTCCTGGTACCATTCTGGAGTGTTTGTCATGATTTGTGTTTATATATTTCTCCAATTTGATCCCCTTAGTGTCTATTTCTCTCTTTATAAATGTCACGCAGACAGGGATCATGTATGTTTTGTGCACCATTATATTCTCTGTGCTCTAAAGGAGATTAGCACGTAGTAGGTGCTTGGTAAAGTTTGTGAAGCATTTTGATAGCACACGCATGTAGCTGTAGTCAGAACTGGTGGAGAATTCTATTCCTGCATCTTGGCAAGTTACTAAGACTCTCTGAGCTATAGTTACCCCATCTGAAAAATGGGCATAATGAAATTGAGTCTTGGAGCAGTTGGGAGTACTTGAAAATACTGGACAAATAGCAGGTGCCTGAGCCCTGGTAACTATCACAGTAGCATCTTTTTTTTTTTTTTAAAGATTTTATTTATTTATTTGACAGAGAGAAATCACAAGTAGATGGAGAGGCAGGCAGAGAGAGAGAGAGGGAAGCAGGCTCTCCGCTGAGCAGAGAGCCCCATGCGGGACTTGATCCCAGGACTCTGAGATCATGACCTGAGCCGAAGGCAGCGGCTTAACCCACTGAGCCACCCAGGCGCCCCACAGTAGCATCTTTGATGCAAAGCCCATGAGCACTCTTGTTCATGAGCAGCTTGTGTTTCTGGTGACCAGCGACAGCTGGCCTCAATGTCTGCGGTCAAGCTGGACCACAGGTGGGGGTTCGGTGCCTCCCTGCCCCAGGAGGTGAGAGTGACGTTGGAGCTGGGGCTTGAGGAGGTCACTGTGCCATTTGGCAGCTGCCACCAAGACCTTGGAGGGAAGACAGCCCTGGGGCACCTCCAGTCACTGGCTTCTGACAGGGAGTGGAAGGGAGCAGCAGGGAGCCATGGGAACAGAGGAGGGTGGGGAAGCCAGGTGGTCCCAGGAAGCTGCAGGCTTGCTGGCAGGCAGGAAAGGAGCTGATGAGAATGTCAGGGCTCTGGAGGGGATAGGGTTTCTGCCGCCTCCAGCTGCCCTAAGCTGCCTCTGCTGTTTTCCAGAGGGACCCAATTACAACCCCCTTGTGGAGCCAGGGCTGCCAGAGATCCTGCAGAGATAGGAGGCGGCTCTCAGCAGGGCGGCAGGGACCTTTTAAGCTCCCCTAACCATACACCTGTTCCTGATCATCTAGGATTTGGGGCCTGGTTTGGGGAAGATGTTAGGACTTCTGAACAGGGTCCCTCAGATCTCCACAGAGCCTCAGGCTTTCAAAGTGTTCTCATAAGCACCGACTCATTTGATCTTCTTCACAGCTTGGGAGCTGCCTGAAAGTGATTGTTGGCTTTTTTGGACAGGGTCCCTGTGGTCCAGAGAGAGAGAAGCTAGTTGGCTACGGTCACCTGGCAAGCAAATGACCTAGGATTTCTGTCTCTACAAGTCTCTTCCTTGTGCCACTGGATCTCCAGTCAACATATAGCAAGCCACAGGCAAGCCAGCTTGCCACAGGCCCCACCATACCCCACTGGCACACATCATATCCCTTATAGTGTTACCTGACTGGTTCTGGAATACATTTGAACAGCAGCCCCTGCCCAGCATGCACAGTGTGCTCAGTTTTGTCCTGGGTGCTGGTGGGGTGCTGGAGGATACGAAGGAAGGTGTAGTGTTCTGTGCCCCCAAGGAATGGATGGCCAGACATGTCCTCTGAGAGAACTGTGTATAAAGTTGGGTATTCTCTTAGGAGACCATGTGATGTCGGGCCTGAGGATGCTGAGTTGGGCCTTGAGCTGGGCCTCGATGGGGGATTTGGGTAGGTTGGGAGAAGGAAAGGCATTCCAGTGGGAAGCCTATACTAGCAAGTATGGGAGGCAAGAAGGGATTGGGGTTTCACAGGATAGAGAGATGGTTTTTCTGTGTAGAGTGAAGGGAAGTTTGGAAGTTAGATGGCTTTGAATCCATTCATACCACAAATGTTTCCTGAGAACCTACTGTGTGTTAGATGCCTACTGGGCACTTTACATACCTTATCTAATTTCATCCTCTGTATAGCCTTGGGGATAGATTTTTTTTCTCATTTCACGGATAGATAAGTATGAGTATAGAGATGAGGTATCAGGAAGTTAAATGATTTGCCCAAGCCCGACCTGAGTCTAAAACCCATGCTTTTCCCACATGAAAGGCTTCTGGGGGAAGATAAGTTTGGTTATATGTGAAGGTAGGTGGTAGGAACAGTGTGAGTAAAGACAAGGAGGCAGCACCACGTTGGCTGTGCATGGTAGTCAGTGAGGTAAAAGATTTGATTTATGCACAACTTCCTGTTTGGGCCCTGATCCCTCTGTCAAGGGCCTTGTTTGGCCCACTCAGCGTCCAGCTGAATGCACCTGTCTCCTCCAACAAGTGACGTCACCAGCTGGCACTCTCCACAGACTTTCTGCTACTGCCAGCCTTTTGTTGCCCCCACCTAAATGTCATCCCTACCCTCCCTGCCTGTCCAAATCCTACGTGCCCCTTAGGTCTCCACTGGGAATTACAGCTCCTTCAGGAAGCCCTCTCTGACCTTGGCTATAATCTCTTTCTCTCCTCTGAACTCTGAACCTCTTGTCCTGCTTCTTAGCTGAGGGTGCTCAGGAGCCTCTCTGAAGTCTGTCATATCTTCCCAGTCCATAAGCTCCCCATGTTCTGGCAGGGGCCACAACCCCAGTCCCTTCTCTGCAATTCTCACGCACCTCACAGACAGTGGCAGACTGTTGATAAGGCATCTGTTGTGGGTTGGGCAAAGGGGCAGGCCTTTCCCACAAATTTCCTGATTTAGTCTTCACAGCAAGCCCTGGATCCTGACTAGCCCCGAGTGCAGACGTGGCTTGAACAAGGTCCGCTCATAGGTTCCCACAGTGAGAGATGTGAGTGCAAGAGAATGGGGGCCTGGTGAGGTGTCTAGCCCCTTGCAGGTGCCTTAGAGCACACCCTTCTTACTTTTCCACTTTCCACTTTTTGTTTTGCATGCTGATGGTGTGTGTGTGTGTGTGTGTGTGTGTGTGTATGTTGCGGGGGGGCAGTGTCGCCATAAACCCATCTTTGCCTTTAATCAATTTCCATTTGGTGAGTGAGTCTGGGTGGCCTTCGTTTATGATGTTACTCTCCTCTTGGGGTCAAGATAACCCATGGGGTGAAGATGAGGACATTGTGGGGGTCCTTCACCAAACCCAGCTGCCCACGGCTTAGCCCACGGAAGCCCTGAGGCTCCCGTCCTCCTGCTCAGGAGGGATGAAGCAGCCCGGAGACAGGCAGCAGAAAAGGAATGCAGCCTTCTAGCAGGCTCCTCGACAGAACATCTCTGGGAGGCCCCTCAGCCCTTCCATACTGCTGCTCTGTTGGGGAAGCCAGGGATTAGGGGCCTAATTCCTCGGAGAATCCTGTTTTTCTAAGCTTCACACGCATAGCTCTTTAGGAAAGGCCCCTCATCTAATTAGCCTGAGTCAACAGCTCCATTTATTTGGACACGTGATGTTATGAATGGGCTGCTGCTGGTGTGTTTTTGTACCGCATATCTGGGCTGCCCCTCCAGGATGGCATCGGGAAGGAGGTGCGGTGGGCCACTGGGCCAGTGTGAGTCTAGCCTGAGAGGGGCTCCAGCGGGGGCCAGAAGGGAGACCCCAGGTCTGCTCGCCAGGTGGGAACTGCTCCCTCTTGGATTTCATAACAAGAACGTGACCCATGGAGTGTCCACAGACCCAGCTTCCTCTCCTGTTGGTGTTCCTGAACCAAAATAAAAGAGGGATTAGGGGCCCTTTAACTGGAACTCCTTCCTTTGTCCCCAGTCAGAATCAAAAGGGACTCCTGCAAGGGGCTTTTGATGATCACAGGCCCTTTACCACATCCATAAGTACCTAGGACTTTTGGGGAAAAAATGAGTACCAATAGTTACTATTTATTAAGCGTTTACTATGTGCAGTGCGCTAAGCATATTGTACAATAAATCACATAAACACACATACTTTTTTTCTCCTTTCTTCTCTGTCCCCTCACACCTTATCTGCGTGGGGATGGTGCAAGCCCTCCTCTTCTCCTGCACTCCAGCCTCTCCCCACCTTCCTCCCTTCTCCTTGAACTTTGCTGTTTATCCTTCCAGATTCTTCTCTACGCATTTACATACGTAGGTATCATATGTCATTTCTAACTGTAAAGACAACTCCCATTCCCAGCAGGTCACAGACTTGGTCTCAGCGAATTGTCATGCATCTTACCTGTTCCTCTTCTCACTGCCTCTTCTCCATGCTTTTGTTATTTGTGGCAAATGGATCGGTCGTTGTGGACGTTTGATCCATGGGGTCACATGGAAGTAACCCTGAATAAATGGGACAGGAGCTCTGCCTTGCTGCCTCCTTCTTGTCCCCTGAACTACCACCAACCTCACTGTTACACCTAGACTGCTGTCTGCTTTGTGCACACCAGAGCCAAATGGAAGCAAGAAGCATTGTCATCCTTTCCCCAGAATAGGGCTGATCCACACACACACACCCCAGACCCCAGAGTGCTTGCGACAGAAGGTTAATCCCTCTTTGGACAAATAGTACATTGCTGTGAACAGCCGCAGCTTAGCTGAGTTCTGCGCACTTCCCACGTGTGGGGAGTCTGGGAGGGCAGCTGCTCTTTGCCTGCTCCTGCCTGGGAGGTAAACCCAGCGGGAGGACCGGACTCCTAAATGTTGGCCTCTTTTAGTGGGGGTTCATGGCCAGGAACTGCTGTGTGTGTAAGACACTGAAAGCAATTCTCACAATTGATGTAGGCTGGAAAAGCAGAGGCCAGAAGAGGCAGGAGTCAAAAAGACATTATTTGCTGGATTAGGAAAAAAAGCAAATTCCAGTGCCGGGCCTGGAAGCTTCTTGAAAAAGGTAATGGGACCTTTTTTCCTGTTGAACTTTCAAACCTTACTGACCCTGCACTTTGTGCTCTGGAGTTTATCAGGGAACCCGGGGGCCAGGAGTGTAGCACGACTAAAGTTACTAGGGCAAAGCTGAAGGCAGGTCAGCCCTCCACAGGGGAGTCCCAAGGGCCTGCGGGCAGCCACTGCCACCAAGAACTTCTAAGGCCAAGAAAGGGAAGCCTCGAAAGCAAACATCCCTGCACGGTCCCAGGCAAATGTGTTCCTCATCAAGGCAGATACAAACAAAGTTTATTAAAAAGCCTTCTAAAGGACATTCCAAATCACCAGCAGGCCTCTGTGAGGTGACCGTCCATTCTCCTGCAGACTCTCATTCCAGCCTCATTGGAGGTTTTCAAACACCAAGTCACCAATGTGTCCAGGAAGGAAAATAAACAGGGGGCTCCAGTGGGCGGCCTTGTGGCTCACAGTGACCCGGCTCTCAGTGCCGGCCTGCACTCTTTGACACCACAGCCGGCAAGGCTGATAGGAATGACCCGGGAATGGAGTACAAACAGGGCAGTGAGGTCTCTTGGCCTGTGGGGTGGGCGCTTCCCAACATGCCCTAATGGCAGCCCTCCAGGTAGAGGAAGGGCCCCTGTGGTTGCAAAAATGGCAGCTTGGTATAGTGGCATGAACTCTGGACTGGGCAATCACACGCCTTTTGTGTTCTGACAGGAGAGGAGACTTCTGTTTCCAAATAACTGGAAGTTTCCTCATCTGTAAAACTGTTGATTTTCTCAACAGACAGGAGTGGAGCTGCTCTCATTAAAGGAGGTGCTGGAGGTCTCAGAGCCAGTCCGCATGTGTCCTAAGCATGTCAGGGTGCCCCACAGACACGTGGGCCCTGGGGAGCACAGTTGGACAGTCCCCCCTCCTGGTATGGAAGCTAAGAGTCTGTGATTTTACAATAATCTGAATAAACACATGGGCCAGTAAGCAAGTTGTGAACTGCAGTGTATTGAAATACTAAGACAAGAGACAGGGGAGAATTCTGTCTCTACAGTCAGATAGGCCCGCATTGCTGCCACCTGCTTGTGTCACTTGGGCAACTTCATTGCCTAAGTTTCCAGAACCCAGAAGAGAAGATCAGAGTAGTTGCCTTGTGCTGTTGATGTGAGCATCTGTGCTGAAGTCTAAACCATTAGCGAAGAGTCAGATATGCAGTTAGTAATTACTAAGTAGTAGCTATTGTTATTTTTATTTCTTGGGCATGTCCGATGGCCCTTGCCCTGTTCCACATTCTGAGGAAATCAGGGGGTATCCAGAGAATAAAGGAAGGGAGGAGGAAGAGAGAGTGGGCCTGTGGAAGGTAGAAAGAACTTTGCTACTGATAAAATTATACTTGTAATGATTTATTGAGAACTTTCTAGGGGTGGGCACTGTGTATGGAGATTATAGTAAGTCCCTCCCATGATAATTTCACACTGCATGTTACTACTGTGCTTTTTTCCCCCCTCATAGGGGAGGAAAATTAGACTGAGAAAGCTTTAGTGATTGCCCAAATCCCAAGGCCTATGCCATAGATGAATATTTGTATCCCCCACCCTCAAATTCATATGTTGAAAACCTAATTCCCAATGTGATGGTATGAGGAAGTGGGGTGTTTGGGAAGTAATGAGGTCATGGGAGCAGAGAGCTCCCTTTTCCCTTTTGCCACTTGAGGACACATAATAAGGCACAGGTCAGGAATCAGGAAGATGGCTCACACCAGACACCAGATCTGCTGGTGCCTTGATGTTGGATTTCCTAGCCTTTAGAACTGGGAGACATCTTTGTTGTTTATAAGGTACCCAGTTTATGATGTTTTGTTATAGCAGCCCGAAGAGAAAGAGCTAGGACTCAGGCTGTCTGATTCCCAAGCCTGTGCTCTCAGCCTCTAAGGATTACAAATCCCTGATTCTGAGGCAAGGGGTGCCCTCCTCCTCTCACAGGTGGTTGTCTTGAAACACAAGAGCCCAACCAGAGCCTACAACTGTGATGCTTGAGAAACCCTTCCAGTCACAGCGTCGTGTACAAGGCCAGGAATGATTTCACCAGTTTTGGCAACACCAGCTTTCCTGGTTCTCAACTGGGGAGTCTCACCCCTGGTTGCACATTAACATTACCTGGGGTTATGAAAAATCCACACCACAAAGGCCACCTGGACCAATTACATCAGTGTCTGTGGGCAGGGCTGGGCTTCAGTATCCTGTTAAGGTCCCTGGTGATTCCAGAGAGCACCAAGGCCTGAGAACCCCTGTGAGGGGCAATTGCAGGTTTTGAAACTCTTGTTCCCTTCCACTGAGAGGCTGGGAGTAGAGGAGTTTTGAGGCAGGAATGGGGCACGAGTAGGGAGGCAGTAAAGGGGAGAGATGAAGGGCTGACAAAGAATGTGGTGTGGGTCCTGAGGCTCAGAAAGGTTAAGTAACTGGATTCAGGGTGCACACAGGGAAAATGGCAGAGCTAGAAATCATACCACTGAAGGGGTGGCAAAACGACAGAAATCTCTCATAACTGGGGAGATCCCAAAGGTTATTCAGTGTTAGAGTTCCCCAAAACCTACTTTTGCATCCAATTCTCTCATCAATTCATCCTTTCCACCCAATCAGACTCATCCAGGCTGAGCTTCCATTGTCAACTGACTGCTGAATGTCTATTTTCAGACCAGAGTGTTCCTTGGACCCCTAACCTATGATGCAGTAATTCATCTGACATTTCTTTTATTTTTTAAATTATTTTAAAGATTTTATTTATTTGAGAGACCACACAAGAAGTGTGGGGGGGAGGCAGAGGGAGAAGCAGACTCCCCAGGGAGTCTGAGAAGCAGACTGACCAGGGAGCCCAACCCAGGGCTCGATCCCAGGACCCCGAGATCATGACCTGGGTTGAAGGAAGATCCTTACTCAACTGAGCCACCCAGATGCCCTCTGACATCTCTTTTAGATGACTCCAAGGCATCCAGAATTTTGCATGCCCAAGACTAAACTCAGACATATGTACCTCCAGCCTGGTCCTTCTGCAGGTTCCAAGACTGGTGACTGGCACCAGAGTTGAGCAGGACTGTTCCCTCATTCCCTGCCCATGTGCATCACCAACGCTCTCTGTCTGAGCTTCGTAGTACCTGTACATCCTGTCTTTTCTCCACCTTTGTTGCTATCCCTTTAAACAAGCTACCATCATCTTTGGTGACTTATTCTTTTTATTTTTGGTAATTTATTCTTGCCGGTATGGCTATTTATGTCTGCCTCTTCCACTAGTTTATACACTGTGTAGGGGAGGAAATAGGTGTTTTTTACTTTTTTTTTTTGTTTGTTTGTTTTTAATGAATTTTGTCTCCCCAGGACCGAACACCTTACCTTGTCCTTGCAACTTACTTGGTCCTCAATAAGCATTTGTTGAATACCCAAGTGAGTGGATAACTAACTTTCTTTCTTTTTGGATAACTTTATTTTAAACTTTAAATTCATTCCAAGTGCTGTCACTATAATGACTGTTCCATTAGAGCTTGCTGCTTTTTAGGCTGAAAGCCGGGATGATGTTCTCGGATGACTCTGCATTCCATGAGGTCTGGGGGCAAAGAGAGCTTGTCTAAGGAGACTGAACAGAGGATCTGAGGGACCATGTATTCTGAGATGAGACACAGCCACACTATAGGGCAGGTCAGCGCGCGCGCGCGCGCACGCGCGCACACACACACACACACACACAGGCTTGTATCCATTCCTGGTCAACTCTGGTCTGCTTACTCCACAGACATTACCTTTATTTGAAGAATCAATTATGAAATCAATCCCTCACTATTTCTCCAATAATGTAGCTAATAAAAAGAAAAGCTATTTTGATGGTGTCTGGTTTTCAGCTAAAAGGAGGGTCAGAACAGCAATTTTATCAGCTGCCCTTTGAAAGTGCTTCTCTTGGTCACAGCAGTTCACAGGGGGAAACTCAATGATTCTAACCCTGTTCTTGATATTGGCTCTTCCCCGAGGTGACAGATTATATTACCTCTGGACCAGGACATCTGTGGGTAGACATCAAGGTCAAGTCAAGGTTACACCCTGCTGGCTCTGTCATCAGAACATGGTCCAGCTCTGCCCGATTGTCTGATACAGTGAAACACCAGTCAAAATAACATGTCTCTGGAATTCCGGCAGAAGTGGGCCATGGGAAGTAGCTCCAGGTCCTGGACTCTTGGTGCAAGCTCCTCTTTCATAAACTCATTAACATAGATTGTTCTCAAGAAAAATGTCCCAGCTTCATGGTGGCAGCTGTCACTGTTGTTCCTGCCCTCGGTAGATGGAAAAGCCCTTACGGGCAGTAACCGTGGTCTTTCCACTCCCAACCCTCACAGTCTGAACCTTTATGGTGCTTAGGATTTCCTAGGGTGGCAGGAGATATAGAGCCATGAGACTGTCAGACATTAAGTAATGGAGTCAGAGACTAAGCCTGCCTCTGGACCTGACACTTCTTGGCTGAGAGCTTTGGGCAAGTTACTTAACATCACCCAGCTCCAATTTTCTCACCTGTAACCGTAGTTGTACTACTTGCATAAGGTTTTTTTTTTTTTTTTTAAAGCAACATTCAATGAAATAATGCATATAAGGCACAAAAAATGCCACTTTTGGAATGAATAAGGGTGGGGGTGCTCCTTCTTGGGTGAGGGGGTCACGGGAGATGCCGGCACACACTGGAACCCATTGGAGGTGGGGTCTCAGGCCTTCTAAGTTCACTATTCCTTTGGATCTGATTTCTTTTTTCTAAAATCTGATTTCTAAAAATAGAAAATAGACACCATTGCCTTTGGCTCCCAAGGCCCAGCTATAGTACCCATGTATTTCGTAGATTAAATGTCATCAGAAGACAGAACAGATTGCAATGCCCCCAGCCAGGAGTTCCTTTATTCATGTGTGTATCACAGACATAAATAGTTGATTTTATTTGTTCCTCTCACTAACCCTTTTTATTTAAGTATATACTTTGGGAACACTTAATCCATCAAAGAAGCATTTAAAAGAAACTCATCAATTATTCTTGGGCACCAAAGAATAATTACTAAATAAAAGCACAATGCCTCACTTTCTTAGGTTAAAACGTCAACCATCCTGCTTTGATGTGCTAACAATCCCTAACAAAGGTCAGGAAAGCAGTGACCGCCTCAGCAAGAGCTTTAAAGAGGTTCTGTGCATAGCCAGGGCCTACAGTCACTGATCTGAACAGAGCTGGGAGAGATCCCCTCTGACAGAGAAGCCCAAGGTGTGGGGTGTGTGAGGTTTAGATGAGCTCTGCTGATTTATGGCTGCCATCTTGTGGCAGTTGCTTTAACGTGAGTCTGCCTGTGGGTAATGGGTTTCCTAACTTTTCTAAAGACGTGCTCCCCTGTGATTTATATAGTACTTGCAAAAGTACATTTGCAAATGGGGCTCTGGGATCCTAACTCCAACTGTAGGAAAAGTGAAATGAATGAGAATGGACCTTCTGCAAGTGGGACATACAGGCCAGTGGTGGGTGGCAGGTGTTTAGGTGGTATGTCTGGGGCAGTGTGGTGCCAGGATAATGGTGACAGCTGCCATTTACTGAGCATTTACTATGTGCTACATTTGGCTTAGCACTTCCCATATATTATTTCATTTAATACTGACAACAACCCTCTGATCTAAGCCCTACTATCTCCCTATTTTATAGATGAAGAAACTAAGGCATGGAGAGGTTTGGGCACTTGCCAAAAGTTACAGAGCTAGTGTGTGGTAGAGCTGGGA
This sequence comes from Mustela erminea, assembly GCF_009829155.1. Lineage (NCBI taxonomy): Eukaryota > Metazoa > Chordata > Mammalia > Carnivora > Mustelidae > Mustela > Mustela erminea. The sequence continues at coordinate 96,203,419 of NC_045614.1, forward strand.
CTCAAAATAAGGTCTCTGACTCCAAATTATGCACTCTAAACCTCCCTGTGTAGTCGTGGGCAGGCTGTAGAGCCATAAATACCTGGGAGTCGGTCTTGGCTCAGCTATCTGGATAATGAGAGCTTGGCTTAGTTACTTAGCCTCTTCCACTCTGTTTCTCCCTCTGCAGAGTGAAGCTTCCTCACAGGTTAATTGCAAGAATTAACTGGGATAATTGACAGAGTTAGCATGGTGCCTGGCACAGGTGAGAGGTCAGTAATGTGGGTTTCTTCCTTTTGCCCTTGGGCAGGGAGAAATGGGAGGGCCACCTCTCTAGTTGTCCTCTTACCATTTCAGCCTCCTCTGCTTCCACTGGGCTGCATAGGACCCTTTACACCAATACCAGAAGATCTTTGATTCCTGACAGTTTAATGCATTTCTCAGTTTAACCATCTTGGCTGCATAGGAAAGGCAACACCAGATGTGTAAAGAGCCTTTGATTAGAATTTTAGAGATCTTGGTAGTTCAGCCCCTGGTCTGTGACTTGGACAACTTCTGTCTCTCTGGGCCTCAGTTTCCCTACCAGTAAAATATAGGATTTGTCCAGAGATAGGACCAATGTGCCTATGTAGTCCACATGCAGGCATTCCCTAGTCTGTACTAGACATGATTAATCAATTGCAGCATCTTTGTCAGTGATCCTGGATGTGGCCGCAGAGCCTTCCCCCACACATGGAGGCAATCACCGTCAACCAGTTAGAGTTAAAATGCTAGTTACAACCTCCTGGATATTCCTGAACAACTTATCATCTGTTAAGTGTCCTTCTGGTTCTGACTATGCCGTCTGAATCTTTAACGTGGTGAGGGGCTATGCAGAGTGCAATCATCTGAAATGAGGAGGGTGGATTCTAGCTTTAGGCCCCTCACCTAGCAGCTGCGTGACCTTGGCATGTTGCTTACACCCTCTGAAACCTATTTCTAATTTGTAAAAACAAAGTCTTAACATATGTTCTGGCCATTGGCATTGTTATGAGTCTGACATCACCGTAACCTCCCTGAATGCAGGGCCCAGGTCCCCATCAGCACTGCACCCCCATGCCTGGAAGAATCTCGTCAGGAGCAGGCTTTCCATGAATTTTTGTTGAATGGAAACATGATAAAATATGAAACTTATAGAAATGGAAGGAACTACAGCCTGGTGAAACACATCTCTAGAGAAGCAATTCTCAGTTGCATAGAGCATGAGGTGGATCAGGGAGCCCTTTCAGCATGCAGATTCCTGGGCTCTACCAGGAAACTGATCCAGCATGTGTGGAGTGGGACCCAGGAATCCACAGGTTTAACCAGATTTCCTGGGGATTCAGCTGCAGGTGGTCTGGTGCCCACTCAGGGAGAAATAGAGCTCCCCGGCTGGGAGGCTCCAGTAGAAGTTAAGATAAACAGAGAGACCTTGGTTTGCTGTCCATTGTTCTCTAGGAGTTGAGTTCCACCTTGGCATTTCCAGAGCCACAGCCTCTGTGAGGGAGTCACCTGGAAGGACAGTTCCCTCCAGCCCTCATTGCTGCCACAGAGGCCCCATCCTCAGCTGACTCATGCTCTTTGGTTTCTGTGCTCTCACCTGTGAAGCCTACATAGGAAGCAGCCAGATGAGGGGCATTTCCCCTTTATCTCAAGTCAGATGGGAGTGCTGGGGGTCTAGGTTGCCAGTGCTGCCCATCACCAGTTATCCCCTGTGGGTCATGTGTTTCTCTCCTCAGCTCCATCCTGAAGTCTCAGACCAGGATCCTTCAGGAAGGGCAACAGGAGGCAGGTTGGCTGGGGCTCAGCCTGGTACTCTGGTTGAGGTGGTGGTATGTATGTATGTGAGAGAGAGAGAGAGAGAACCTGTGTCCTGATGTTGGCTATCTACATAGTTCCCAAAGCAACTGAGTGGAAAGTGGCTGTCAAATATTTGGGATTTTTTAGGGGCACCTGGGTGGCTCAGTTGTTAAACATCTGCCTTTGGTTCAGGTTATGATCCCAGGGACCTGGGTTCAAGCCTCGCATTGGGCTCCATGCTCCTGGGGAAGTCTATTGCTCACTCTCCCACTCCCCCTACTTGTGTTCCCTCTCTTGCTGTGTCTTTGTCAAATAAATAAAGAAAATCTTTAAAAAAACATTTTGGGATTTTTCTTCTTTTGCATGTTGCTAGACAGAGATTTTTGCAAACACCCATGTAAATGTTTCATCCTTAGGTTTAAGGCAATAATGCAACTTACAAGTAGATGACTGTTAAAGCATATTTTGGGGGTTGCCTGGGTGGCTCAGTCAGTTAAGTGTCTGACTCTTGATTTTGGCTCAGTTCATGATCTCAAGGTCATGAGATTGTGCCCTGCTTTAGGCTCCACACTGGGTATGGAGCCTGTACAAGATTCAGTCTCTTTCTCCCTCTCCCTCTGCTCACATGCGCTCTTTCTCTCTCTCTAAAAAAAAAAAAAAAAAAAAAAAAACCTACTTTTGGTTGATATTATTTGACTTCACAGTCATATTCATCACTGTTGTCATCATCATCATTCAGACTGAATTCATGAATTATTAAGAGAGAGTTGGATTTTGAGCTCTTGTTAAAAATTCAAATTAATTCAATTAAAAAATTATGACTGTAGGGGCACCTGGGTGGCTCAGTGGATTAAGTCTCTGCCTTCGGCCCAGGTCATGATCTCAGGGTCCTGGGATTGAGCCCCACATCAGGCTCTCTGCTCAGTGGGGAGCCTGCTTCCCCCTCTCTCTCTGTCTGCTGCTCTGCCTACTTGTGATCTCTCTCCCTGTCAAATAAATAAATAAAATCTTTTAAAAAATTATGAAATCTTGCCATTTGTGATGACATGGATGGAACTAGAGGTGTCATGCTTAGCGAAATAAGTCAATCGGAGAAAGACAACTATCATATGATCTCCCTGATATGAGGAAGTGGTGATGCAACATGGGGGCTTAAGTGGGTAGGAGAAGAATCAATGAAACAAGATGGGATTGGGAGGGAGACAAACCATAAGTGACTCTTAATCTCACAAAACAAACTGAGGGTTGCTGGGGGGAGGGGGCTTGGGAGGGGGTCGTGGGGTTATGGACATTGGGGAGGGTATGTGCTATGGTGAGTGCTGTGAAGTGTGTAAACCTGGTGATTCACAGACCTGTACCCCTGGGGATAAAAATATATTATATGTTTATAAAAAATAAAAAGTTAAAAAAAAATGAAAAAAATTATGATTCTTTTCAAACCTCCCAGAGCCTTTTCCCCACAGCTAACAAGTTCTGTTAACTTCATGGGCTTCTTCTAAGGATTAAACAAGTTAATATGTGAAATGTGCTTACAACTGTGCCTGATAAATTCTCATAAAATGATGCCAATTTTTCTTTACTACTACTACTAGTACTACCACTGATACTAGTATTACCACTACTACTACTACCACAACTGATACAGTACTGTTAACATAAGTCCCATTGAAACAATCTCTTAATTATCCCAAACCAATGGAGAATTGGGCTTCTCCCACCAAAGGGATGTCCCACAGATATTAACTTCTCAGTTAACTGAACTCTTATACTTGAAAGGAAAAGATCTTTGTACTATTAGTCACCTGGGCCATGGAGGCCATGTTGGACTCTTTGCCTTTATAAATAAAGTTCCATGGCACAACCTAGTTTTTCCCTGTTTTTTTTTGGGTTCAGAATGCAAAACACCAGCTGGAGATTGTCAGACCTTCTAATGGCTGACAGCAAGTGCTTTTTGAGTTCTTTTTCTCCTTGTTTTTTATGATGCCCCTTCCCTGTTCTGATATTCAACTGTTTCTGCTTCAGAGACTCTTCTCTACTCTTCCTTCTAACTTGTTGTACCAAATCTGTCAGGCCTTGGGTACAATAAGACAGATAATGCTGATAAAACTGTATGAAAAATGAGCATATCTGGGCACCTGGCTGGCTCAGTCGGTGGAGTGCATGACTCTTGATCTCAGGCTTGTGGGTTCAAGCCCCACATTGGGTGTAGGGATTACTTAAAAAAAATAAAATCTTTAAAAAAAAAAGAGTGTATCCAATGCCAGAAGTCTGCTTTTACTTAATCCTAGGTTGTTAGTGATGTTCTGGAGAGTTATGATTGTCATAACTTTCAGAGGAGTGCAGTGTGTACTATCAGAACATTACATTCCAGTAGGACATGGAAGACAGAATCTGGAATAAGAACCGGTTATGCTCTCTGTCCCTGATTCAACACCTGGACCAGTCAGAGACTCTAACCAGCCTCCTTACTTGGGCTCCCCACTGTCCTAGCTTGCTCAGCCTTGTCCCAGAAGTGAAACCAGATGGCTAGGGTGGGTAGTACAGGAGACCCAAAAAAAGACCCCAGGGAAAGCTGAGCTCCTGGTCCCACCCACTACCCCAAACTGCTTCTGAATTGGTTCAGCCATGAACAAACCCAAAAATTCCTTTTATCTCCCAATCACCAAGAATTTGATCCTTTATTTAGTCCCAAAACTTGGAAACTAATCTTTTATTTATCTCTACTGTAATCCCACTTCAAGCTGTGTATGGAATACACTGCTTGGGAACAAACCTCTAGGATTTCAGAGGACCCTCAGACAGGGAAGCGCAAGGGCTTACGGGGGAAAGTAAAACCAGGGCCAGGATGTTTGGTTCCATGTGTGAATTGGAGGAATCACCCACGGTTCATCTGGGCTTGTGTGATGGAGAATGAGCCACAGGCAAACTCCCTAATCATCAAACCACAGGAGAGGGCAGGAAAATGGGCGGCATGATGTCAGGCCCCGGCAAGGCAAGCTGGTTGAAACAATTTCCCAGCTAGGCCCTGAAGCCAGGGCAAAGAGTCCCTGAAAGGCTGCTTGGAGCATGCTGAGTGGTTCCAGACAGGCCGTGTCAGCCCCGGTTCTCCATCTCTCTGTGCATCAGAGGTTAAACTAGGAGCAGGGGCAGGGGGTTCCACTCCCCACCCATCCATCCTCAGCAGGCCACCCCCCACTGGGGCCCTGAGCAGAATGCCTTCCAGACCACCACCTCTGCCCTCTTTCACTTATTCTTGTATTCCGTATGAATTTCCTGAGTGCCTACCATGTGCCAGACCCAAGGCTGGAGCCAGCCATTCAATGGAACGGCACACCATCCCTGCCCTCCCAGAATGTTTAGAGCCAGTGGGGAAAGCAATCAGATACTGGACAGTCATTTCATGAAAATTATGATGGAAAGGGTTTGGGAGTTCATAATTGCAGAAGGAAATGAGCACAGGCCGTCAGAAGCAGTTAGCTGACTGTAGGAGGATGAATAGAGGTTAACAAGTTGCAGAGTTGGGGTGTCAAGGAGTGTCTTCACAAACTTGCTTTGGCTTTCCAGCTTCTTCATGCATCTCTCCAAACCTTAGCTCCCAACTCAGGCCTCAGGGGCACTGAGCATGCATTCAGAACTCCATTTCTGGACCTGCTTGTGGGCGCCAGAGCCTGGCATCTGCCCCCAGAACCAGCCAGCTGGTGTGTCCTTCCCCAAGGCCCCTTCTGGGGAGGCAGCTGCCCAGTCTTGGTCCTTCTTTCACCAGCTCACTCTCTTATGTACTCACACTTCACTGATTCACAGGCCCAGTCAGCTCGATTCCACGGGGCTTTCCTAGCACCTGCTGGCTCCCAGGGGAGGCGGCTTACTTTGTTCATGTGTTCTCTCCCTCAAAGTTAGCTTCACCAACATTCCCTCTACCAGGAACAGGCCTTGTGCTGGGCCTGGCTGAGTGAGAAAGGGGAGCCTGAAAAAGGGTCATGGGGGTGGGATTCAGAGAAGGCTTCCTGGGAGAGGCAGGCTGAACGGGAATTTGCCAGGTGAGATTGCCCTACTTTCTTATATTCTGTCTCTTTTGTTCTCTCCCATGCCTTTTTCCTCCCTTTACTCTGGCCTATCATGGATGTCTCCCAGCTTTAGCCTGAAGGAATCTGGCCTCACACCTGCCCATTTGACAGATGGAGATAGTGAGGTCCCAACACTGGGAGGGATTTTCACAGAATCATGCAGCTCAAGGAAATATGATGTATTGTTCCAGAGTCTCTGTGCTTGAGACTTACTCCTTCCTAGCTATAAAGGCTGTCTTCAAGGGGCGCCTGGGTGGCTCAGTGGGTTAAAGCCTCTGCCTTCGGCTCAGGTCATGATCCCAGCGTCCTGGGACCGAGCCCTGCATCGAGCCCTACATCGGGCTCTCTGCTCCGCAGGGAGCCTGCTTCCTCCTCTCTCTCTCTCTGCCTGCCTCTCTGCCTACTTGTGATCTCTGTCTGTCAAATAAATAAATAAAATCTTAAAAAAAAAAAAAGGCTGTCTTCAAAATTTACACCAGTTCTCTCCTCTGGGTATACCTCACCCTGTCCCTTCATCATTGGCTGATTCTCTCCAGGGAGCGATTTTCACAAGTCTCAATGCCTTCTTGCTTTTAGACAGACGAGCCTGCCAAGGATGTGTCCTAGGATCCTCACCAGAACATCTCCAAGGAGAGGCCTTTGGGCTGCTGTTCTTCTAGACCTCACCTGAAAGAGTGAAGCTTCACTATTAAAAGTAAAGAAACTTTGGGGACCCCATTTTATTTTATTTTAGTTTTTTAAAAGATTTTATTTATTTATTTGACAGACAGAGATCATAAGTAGGCAGGGAGGCAGGCAGAGAGAGGGGGAAGCAGGCTCCCCGGCGAGCAGAGAGCCTGATGTGGGGCTCGATCCCAGGACCCAGAGATCATGACCTGAGCTGAAGGCAGAGGCTTTAACCCACTAATCCACACAGGTACCCCATGGGGACCCTATTTTAATATCCTGTGAGCCCTGTTTTCTCATCTGTAAACTCAGGATAACAATAGAGGTAGTGGCAGCTTGAATGAAATAAATAAAATCTCAAATAAATAAAATAAAAAAGAAAATCATAAAGAAGAGAAAATACATCTTCGGTACTGTGCTGTATTTCTTGAAAAAAATCCACATGTAAGTGGACTTACACAGTTTAAAGCCATGCTGTTCAAGGGTCAACTGTATATTTATATATATTTTTTCTTTACTCATTCATCTATTGATGGACACTTAGGTTGTTTCCATATTTTGTCTACTGCAAATAATGCTACCATGAACATGGAAGTGCAGATGCCTTTTTGGATTAGTGTTTTTGTTTCCTTTGGGAAACAAATACCCAGAAGTGGGATTGCTGGATAATTTGGTAGTTCTATTTCCAATTTTTTGAGGAGTTGCATATTATTTTCCATAGTGGTTGCACCAATTTACATTCCCACCAACAGTACACAAAGGTTCCCTTTTCTCCACATCCTTGCCAATACTTGCTGTCACTTTTCTTTTTGATAATGGCCATTCCAACAGGTGTGGGATGATAGCTCATTGTAGTTTTGATTTGCATTTCCCTGATGATTAGTGATGTTGAGCATCTTTTCATGTACCTCTTGGCCATCCATATGTCTTCTTTGGAAAAATATCTGTCCAGGTCCTCTGCCCACTTTTAAATCAAGTTGTTTTTGTTCACTTTTTGCTATTGAGTTGTGTGAGTTCTTCACATATTTTGGATATTAGCCTCTTATCAGATATGTGATTTGCAAATATTTTCTTCTATTCTGTAGGTTGGATTTTCACTTTATTAATGGTTTTCCTTGCTGTGAGGAAGGTTTTTAGTTTCATGTAGTCCCACTTGTTTATTTTTGTTTTTATTGTCTTTTGCTTTTGATATCAAATTGAAAAAAAATCATTGCTAAGACTAATGTCAAGGAGCTTACCACCTATGTGTTTCTTCTCAGAGTTTTATGGGTTTTTTAAAATTTTTTATTTTTTATAAACATATATTTTTATCCCCAGGGGTACAGGTCTGTGAATCACCAGGTTTTTACACACTTCACAGCACTCACCAAAGCACATACCCGAGTTTTATGGTTTTAAGTCTTACATTCAAGTCTTTAATCCACTTTGAGTTGACTTTTGTGTATGGTATAAGACATTGGTCCAGTTTCATTCTTTTGCATGTGGCTGTCCAGTTTTCCCAACTTCATTTATTAAAGAGATTGTCCTTTCATCATTGGATATTCTTTGCTTCTTTGTCATAAATTAATTGACCAAGAGCACCTGGCTGCCTCAGTCAGTAGAGCAACACTTGATCTTAGTGTTGTGAGTTTGAGCCCTATATCGGGGGTATAGTTTACTTAAAAAAAATAGAACAAAAATAAAAGAAAATAAATTAAGTGACTATATATGCATGGGTTTATTTCTGGGCTCTCTATTCTGTTCCAGGCTCTCTAATGCATTTTCTATGCATTTATTTCTGATTTATGTTTTTTTAAAAAATATTTTATTTATTTATCTGACAGGGATCACAAGTAGGCAGAGAGGCAGGCAGAGAGTGAGGGGGAAGCAGGCTCCTGGCTGAGCAGAGAGCCCAACGCAGGGCTCGATCCCAGGACCCTGAGATCATGACCTGAGCGGAAGGCACTGAGCCACCCAGGCCCCCCTATGTGTTTGTTTTTATGCCAATACCATATATTTTGAATTCTACAGCTTTGTAGTATAGTTTCAAATCAGGGAGTGTAATGCCTCCAGCTTCGTGCCCCCCCCCCCCCCCCCCCCCCCCCCCCCCCCCCCCGCCGCGCGCCCTGCCAAATTGCTTTGGCTATTTGGGATCTCTTGCGGTTCCACACAGATTTTAAAATTTTTTGTTTTCTTTCTGTGAAAATACCATTGGTGTTTTGATAGAGATTGCATTGAATCTGTGGATTGTTTTGGTTAATATGGGCTTTTTAGTAATATTCAGCACAGAATATCAGCACAGAGTGTCTTTCCACTTATTTGTGTCTTCTGGTGTTTCTTTAATCAGTGTCTTCTAGTTTTCAGTGTACAGGTCTTTCATCTCCTTGGTTAAATAGTCCTAGATACTTTATTCTTTTTGATGCAATTATGAATGGAATTGTTTTCTTCTCTGATTAGTGTATAGAGACACAACTGATTTTTGGAGATGCCTGGGGGGCTCAGTTGGTAAGGGTCTGCCTTCGGCTCGGGTCATGATCCCAGAGTCCTAGGATCAGGCTCCTGCATTCGGCTCCCACATTGGGCTCCCTGCTCAGCTGGAAGCTTGCTTGTCCCCCTCCCACTTCCCTGCTTCTGTTCCCTCTCTCACTGTGCTTTCTCTGTCAAATAAATAAATTAAATCTTAAAAAAAAGAAACAAAACTGATTTTTGTATATTGAATTTTTAAAGAAATATTTTATTTATTTATTTGACACAGAGAGAGAGAGAGAGATCACAAGTAGGCAGAGAGGCAGGGGGAAGCAGGCTCCCTGCTGAGCAGAGAGCCCGGATGTGGGGTTTGATCCCAGGACCCTGAGGCTATGACCTAAGCCGAAGGCAGAGGCTTACCTCACTGAGCGACCCCTGTATATTGATTTTGTATCCCGAAACTCTTCAGAATTTGTTGATTAGCTCTAATGGTTTTTTGGTAGAGTTTTTTTGGATTTCCTATATATAATATCATGTCATCTGCAAATGCTGCAGATGCTCTGGCTGGGTCTTTTAATACTATGTTGAAAATAAAGGCAGCAAGAATGGGCATCTTTATCTTGTTGCTGACCTTGAAGGAAAAGCTTTCTGATTTTTCACCAAGTATGATGTTGGCTGTGGCCTTGTCATATATGGCCATTACTCTGTTGAGGTATGTTGTCTCTGTACCCACTTTGTTGAGAGGTTTTTTTTTTTTTTTTAAATCATAAATGGATGTTGAATTTTGTCAGGTGCCTTTTCTGCCTTTCTTGATATGATCATATGATTTCTAATCCTTCATTTTGTTAAAGTAGTGCATCACCACCACATTAACAGATTTGCAGATATTGTATCATCTATTTGCATCTCTAGAATAAATCCCATTGAATCATGGTATAAGAACCATTTACATGTTGTTGAATTCAATTTGTTAATTTTTTAAAAAGATTTTATTTATTTATTTGACACACAGAGAGAGATCACAAGTAGGCAGAGAAGCAGGCAGAGAGAAGGGGGGAAGTGGGCTCTGCGGGGCTTGATCCCAGGACCCTGAGATCATTACCGGAGCTGAAGGCAGAGGCTTTAACCCACTGAGCACCCAGGTGCCCCTCAATTTGTTAATGTTTTGTTGAGGATTTTTGCATGTATGTTTATCAGGAATATGGCCTACAATTTTTTTTTTATAGTGTCCTTGTCTGGTTTTGGTATCAATATAATGCTGGCCTCATAAAATGAGTTTGGAAGTTCCCTCTTCTTCTATTTTTTTGAGATAGTTTTTTAAAAAATTAAGTATTTTAATTTATTTATTTTAGAGAGAGAGTGCAGAAGCAGGGGGAGGGAAAGAGGGAGGGGCAGAGGGAGGGAAAGAGGAAGAAGGAGACTCTCCACTGAGCAAGGAGCCCAGTGCGGGCGGTACTCCATCCCAGGACTCCAGGATTCTTACCTGAGCCAAAGGCAGATGTGTAACCAACTGAGCCACCTAGACACCCCTGTTTTTTCAAAGACTTTGAAAAGAATTGGTATTAATTCTTCTTTAAATGTTTGGTAGGATTCACTGGTGCAGTCATCTGATTGTTGACTGCTATTTGTTCGGAGGTTTTTGGTTACTGATTCAATTTCCTTACTAGTAATTGATCTATTCAGATTTTCTATTTCTTCATGATTCAGTCTTGGTAGGTTAAATGTTTCTGGGAATTTATTATTTTTTAAATAGGTTGTCCATTTTTTGGGCCTATAATTGTTCATAGTAGTCTTTCATGATTTTTTTTTTTGTATTTCTGTGGTATCAGTTGTAATGTTTCTTTCACTACTGATTTTATTTATTTGAATCCTCTGTCTTTTTTTTCTTGGTGAGTCTAGCTAAAGGTTTGTCTATTTTGTTTATCTGTTCAAAAAACAAGTTCTTAGTTTCACTGATCTTTTCTACTGTCTTTAATTTCTATTTCTTTTATTATTTTTATTTTTATTTTTTATTCCTTTTATTTCTGCTTTAATCCTTGTTATTGTCTATTTGTTATTTCTACTAACTTTGGGCTTAGGTTATTCTTTTTTATAGTTCCTTGAGGTTAAAGTTAAGTTGTTTATTTGAGATATTTTTTGCTTCTTAATGTATGCATTTATTGCTATGAGCTTTCCTCTTTGAACTGATTTGTTTTCTTATTGTTGCGTTTAAGGAGTTCTTTGTGTATTTTGACTAACAGTTTTTTACCAAATATATCTTTTTTTTTTAAAGATTTTATTTATTTATTTGACAGAGAGAAATTACAAGTAGATAGAGAAGCAGGCAGAGAGAGAGAGAGGGAAGCAGGCTCCCTGCTGAGCAGAGAGCCCGATGCGGGACTCGATCCCAGGACCCTGAGATCATGACCTGAGCCGAAGGCAGCGGCTTAACCCACTGAGCCACCCAGGCGCCCCCCAAATATATCTTTTGCAAATATTTTCTCCCAGTCTAGTTTGTCTCCTCATTCACTTGATGGTTAATATAAATATTATTTAAAATATAATATCTAAGACATATTTATTATCTATTAATATTTTTTAAAAAAGATTTTTATTTGTTTATTTAACAGACAGAGATCACAAGTAGGCAGAGAAGCAGGCAGAGAGAGAGGAGGAAGCAGGCTCCCTGCTGAGCAGAGAGCCCGATGCGGGCCTCGATCCCAGGACCCTGGGATCATGACCTGAGCCGAAGGCAGAGGCTTTGACCCACTGAGCCACCCAGGCGCCCTATTATCTATTAATATTATTAATACTATCAATGTCATTAATATCAATTATAACATTAATATTATATAATATAAATATAAGACATATTTATATTTTAATTAAGATTTATATTATATATAAATTATAAATTTATATATCTATACATACACATACTATATATATATATGTATGCACCACTCTCTTTGTCCTTTGTTCTTCTTTTTCCCCTTGCTTTTCAGAACTTCCACCTTGGAATCACTATCCTTCTGTTTGAAGTACATCATTTAGGATTTCCTTTAGGGAGGGTCTACCGGTGACCCTCTCATTTAGGGTTTTTTTTTTTGATTGTTTGTTAAGTCAAGTTGTCTTTAATTTGCCATCATATATGGAATTCATATAGATCAGAATTGTCATAATGAACTGGAAAGGATGAGCTATTCAATAACTGATTTGGGGGTAATGACTTTTTTTTTTTAATTTAATTATTTGACAGAGAGATCACAAGTAGGCAAGGAGGCAGGCAGAGAGAGGAGGAAACAGGCTCCCTGCTGAGAAGAGAGCCCCATGCGGGGCTCGATCCCAGGACCCTGAGATCATGACCTGAGCGGAAGGCAGAGACTTAACCCACTGAGCCACCCAGGCGCCCCTGGGGTAATGACTTCTTATCTGAAAAAATTTAATCCCTATTTCAAACTATACACAAAAATAAAATCCTAAGAGACTAAATATCTAAGTTGGTAAACATAATTCTTTAAAATTATCAAAAGACTGTAGGAAACTTTTATGATCTTTCCTGGCAAATACTTCTTAAACTGACACAAAAAGTAAAAACTAGAAAAGATTGTGAAATTTCAGCATATGAGAATTGCAAATGTCTGCACAATTAAAAAAACAAGTTAAAAAACAAATGATACACTGGAAGAAAATATTTATAGATATAAAACAAATAAAGGATTAGTATCTTGAATATATAAAAAATCCCATATGAATAAGGAAAATTCTAATAGGTGATGGGCATTAAGGAGGGTACTTGATGCAATGATCACTGGATGTTACATGCAACCAATGAATCACTAAATTTTACCTCTGAAACTAATAATAAAAATAAACAAAAAACCACCAAACCAAAACCAAACCAAACCAAAACAAAAAAGAGCTCCTCCATCCTCTCTGCATAATGATTTCTATTAAAACTCTATGTTCAAACTTCCCAAATTGGCTGTTGGTATTTTGCTTAGGAAATTAAGATGCAATTTTTCTACCTGGAGAAAATGTGATTCTCAGATTTGTTTAGTAATGGACTAAAAAGAGTCAACTTTGAAACTCTATATTGAAAGCTAAGTGCTTTAATCTAAGTTGTACTTGTGTTTCCCACTGAGAAGGTTAAAGAGATTACATTTGATGAGTGACAAGATGAGAGGCAATAAGATTTGCAGTGTATGAAAGTACATCTGAAATTATTTTATTTCTTTTAAACTTCTTTTTTAACTTATTCAAGAGAGTAAGGGTGAGAGATCATGAGCAGTGGGGAGTGGGAGAGAGAGAAGCAGACTCCCTCCCATTGAGCAAGGAGCCCCATATGTTGAATCAGGGATCCTGGGATCATGACCTGAGCCAAAGGCAGGCACTTAACCAACTGAGCCAACCAGTCACCGTATCTGAAATTATTATTATTTTTAAAATTATTTTTTATTTTTAAAATTTTTTTATTTTTTATTTTTTCAACGCAACAGTATTAATTACTTTTGCACCACACCCAGTGCTCCATGCAATCCGTGCCCTCTCCAATACCCACCATCCGGTTCCTCTAACCTCCCACCCCTCGCCCCTTCAAAACCCTCAGGTTGTTTTTCAGAGTCCATAGTCTCTCATGGTTTACCTCCCCTTCCACTGAATTTATTTTTTATCTTTTTTTTTAAAAAAGATTTTATTTACTCATTTTAGAGAAAGAAAGAGCGAAAGCATGAGGGGGCCAGAGGGAGAAGGAAAAGCAGGCTCCTTGCTAAGCAGGGAGCCCAATGCGGGACTTGATCTCAGGACCCTGAGGTCATGACCCCGAGCTGAAGGCAGATGCTCAACGGACTGAGCCACCCAGGTGCCCCTGAAATTATTTTTTAAGTATTATTCCCATTCACATGAAAAGTTGCATTCATTATTTTACCAGTAACTGGGAAATTGCTTTTTTAAAAAATGAGATACCATTTGCAAACAGTTTAAAATTTGGTGATCCAGTATGGTGAAAGACTGCTAGAGGCTGTTTAAATTGTTACAACCACTCTAGAGAACAATTTGTATATATCATATAAAACTGTAAATGTACATCTCATACCACCCATAAATACAATCTCTAGGGATATTTCCTATAGGAACTCTTCCTCAGGTGCATAAGATAACAAGTGTAAGAATATTTACTACGGTATGTAACATTAAAAACTGTGACCACAAATATCCATTAATATATTAATGAATAAAATATCATATATTCATATGATGGAAACTGAAACCTTTAGGAGAAATGAACCATATATATATACAGTTGACCCTTAAACAGTGAGATTAGGGTTGCCAACCCCCACGCAGTCAGAAATCTGTGTATAACTTTGATTCCCCCCAAACTTAACTAATAGCCTCCGTTTGACTGGAAGCCTTGCTGATGACATAAACAGTCAATTTAATACATATTGTGTACATTATATGTATTATATACTGTATTGGTATAATAAAGTGAGCTAGAGAAAAGGAAATGCAATTGTGAAAATCATAAGGAGAAAAAATACATTTATAGTACTCTATTCTATTTATTGGGAAAAAAACTCACATGTAAGTGGACTTGTGCTGTTCAAACCATGTTATTCAAGGGTCAATTCTATTTATGAAGGATGATTTCTAAGCTAAGTGGAGGGAAAAAATAAACTGAAGAATGTGATGGTAGTTATGTAAATTTAATTATTCTTAAACATAAATGTTGATTATTTATATCTATACCTGTGTACATGTAACATTCATATATTGACTAGAATGATACCCTTGACTAGAAAGATACCCAGAATCCTCTGGGAATGGGGGGAGGGAACAGGAAATGGAGATCAAAGGATATGATTTCATTATCTGCAATAATTTATTTTCTTTGTAGGAAAAAAGACATTAAGGAAATAAGAGCTGCCAAATTTGGGTGGTGGGCCCATAAGCATGAAAAAAATGCATAATAATATATTAGACCAAATGTCTATGCTGTGAAGCTTAGTGCTTTTTACTGAGTAGCTGTTCTTCTCACCCTGAGGAGAAATCAAGGCAAAGCCCAGGCTGCCATGAAATTCAGAAATGCATATTTGAGGAGAAGATATTTGCAAATGACATATCTGATAAAAGGTTAGTATCCAAAATATATCAAGATCTTATAAAACTCAATACCCAAAAAACAAATAATCTGATTTTAAAAGGGCAGAAGACATGAATACACATTTTCAAAGAAAACATCCAGATGCCTAACAGACACATGAAAAGATGATCACATCACTTATCAGGGAAATGCAAGTCAAAACCACTAGGAAATATCACCTCACATCTGTTACAATGGCTACAATTAGCAACATAAGAAACAACAAGTGTTGGTGAGGATGTGGAGGAAAAAAACCCCTTTTAGACTGTTGATGGGAATGCAAACTGGTGTCGTGTAGCCACTGTGGAAAAGAGCATGGAGTGTCCTCAA
Organism: Mustela erminea; assembly: GCF_009829155.1. Lineage (NCBI taxonomy): Eukaryota > Metazoa > Chordata > Mammalia > Carnivora > Mustelidae > Mustela > Mustela erminea. Next base: position 96,218,845 of record NC_045614.1, read on the forward strand.
AAGTTTAAAAAAAAGAATGACCCTGTGATCCAGCAGTCGCACTGCTAGGTATTTACCCAAAGAATACAAAAATACTAATTGAAAGGGGCACACACACCTTGACGTTTATAGCAGCATTACCTACAATAGCCAAATTATGGAAACAGCCCATCTGTCCATCAACTGATGAATGGATAAAGGAGATGTGGTGTATATATACAATGAAATATTATTCAGCCATAAAAAGACTGAAGTCTTGCCATTTGCAATGACATGGAAGGAGCTGGAGAGTATTATGATAAATGAAAAAAGTCAGAGAAAGACAAATACCATACAATTTCAATCATATGTGGAATTTAAGAAACGAAACATACGAACAAAGGGAAAAAAAAGAATCAAACCAAAAAACAGACTCTTTATAGACAACAGGCTGATGGTTATCAGAAGAGGGATGGGTGGGGAATGGGGTAATTGGTAATGGGGAGTGTACTTGTGATGAGCACAATGTGATGTATGAAGTTCTGAATCACTATGTTGTACACCTGAAACTAATACTATGCTGTATGTTAACTGGAATTTAAATAAAAACTTGAAAAAAAATACCCATTTGATTGTTAAACTACAGGGGAATATGACATTGTACAGTTGGCTTCTGGGGTGAAACAATGTCCTAGCTTCTCCTTTCCTCCTTCCATTAAATATAATTCCCACTGTTTTTTTCCAATTCCAATTTTAGAAATATTTTCCAAAGCCCAATGTATTACATTTGTGTGCCATTTATTCATTTATTTATTTAGTAGGCATTTATCTTGATTGACTAGGTCCAGGGAAAGGAGTTTGGAAAGCAAGAAGAAAGAGAAAGATAAAATTGGTGATCATACTTTACCCAAATACCTAAGACCCATATGAAGACGATTACAATTTTTTTATTGCTAGTCATAACTAAAGATCAGAATAAATTGAGATGAATGTTATGCTAAATAGAATCAAAATTATGATGTTGTGGTTGGTGGTCTGATGCACCACCCAGATTCCTCTTCAATGAGAATTGTTCCATAAGTGCTAGGAGGGTTATGGACAGACAGCCTTCAGCTATGATCCCCTTTAGAGACTGTCTTAGCTGAAGAAAGTGGTCTTGCCTTGGGCTATGATTCTTCCCTGGTACCTCACACCCAATGGTGTGATGGTGATGAGGGAGTTGGGCTATTTTAGCCTTACCTGGGACAACTCTGACCAGTCATTTTAACTCCAGAGCTCCCAAAGAAGTTGCTGAGGCTGTCACTGGATCTGCAGCACTTCAACTTATCCCTCTCTCCCTGCTGTTTACTTGTCATCTTCTTCACAAAGCTCTTCTTAATAAGTATTGTGCATACTAAAAATAAAAAAAAAATTGGTGATCAGAAGCACCTCCAAGGACACTGGGGAATTCATACAGGCAAATTCACAATTATAAAGGGAAGGAAAAACAATGTGAAATGGTGAGAAAGGAGAGATGCATTGGGAAGTGATGGGAAAAGGGGATACACTGGGGGGGGGGGAATGACATGAATTTGAAGCAAGAGTAGGGGTAAAATAAATACAGGATTGGCTGAAGACAACAGAGGTGGAAGAAACAGTCCACACAGCAAGCACAGGCAAAGGATCTAAAAATCCATCTTTGGCTATATGTGGTCTATCCTCTGTGCTAAAGGTCCTTACCAGAAGTAATCTATCTATCATCTATCTGTCGATCTATCTATCCATCCTTGTCTGCTACTGATCAAGGCATTTTATTTTATTTTTTAAAAAAATATTTTATTTATTTATTTGACACACACAGAAAGATCACAAGTGGGCAGAGAGGTGGGCAGAGAGAGAGAGGAGGAAGCAGGCTCCCTGCTGAACAGACAGCCCAATGCTGGGCTCAGCCCCAGGACCCTGAGACCATACTTGAGCTGAAGGAAGAGGCTTAACCCACTGAGCCACCCAAGCGCCCTGATCAAGGCATTTTAGCTAAAAACCAAACCCGCAGCTGCCGGGTCCCTACGATGAAGATGTTCCATCTTTGATCGGTGGCATGTGCTCAGAGTGTGTCATGGAGGATCACTAGTGCCTGAAGCCAGCTGGCGATAGGTTGTGGGAGCAGTTCATTCCTGGAATAGGCGCCTCCGGGCCTTGGGAGAGGGACCCGGAAGGCGCTGAGGGCGCGCGTGGGGGCCTGGGCTCGGAGAGGGAGGTAGAGGTTGGAGTGGCGAGTTGGGGAAGGGCTCCAGAAGGTGGGCGTCCAGGTTGAAGTAGAGGAAAGGAGAGCGTCTCCTTGGGCTAGGGGTGGGGGCCCAAGGCCAGGCACCCGGTGTGGGGCCCTGCGGGTGGGGGCTGGCCACCCTTGCAGCGCAGGGGCGGAGCCCAGGGACGGAGCCCACTGCAAGGTCCATCCGAGGCTGCAGGAACTCGCGGTCGGCGTCTTCCTCGTAGGCCTCTGTTTGGGCGGCCATCTCTGGGGCAGAAACGCAGAAGAGGCCCCGCTCGACGGCGACGTCGTGCTCGGGCGCGCTCGGGAACGCGCCCCGTTCCAGGCTGGCAGGCGAGTGGCCCTGCCCTCCGGAGCGCAGGAGAGCCTCGGGGACCAGCACTAGGGTGAGCTCTCCGACGGTCACTTGCAGGGCCGACGTCGGCTCGGGCTCCAGCACCAGGTCTACATCGTCCAGGAGCAGCTGCAGGGCACAGCCGGTGGCCAGGACCACCACGGAGGTGGGTGTGTCAGCGGCCAGGGACCCCTCCAGGCCCGCGGGCTCCTGGGTTCGGCGGCGCTTGGCAGGGCGGGGTCCTCCTGGCGGCGGTCCCCAGCAGGGCTCGGGGTAGGCGCTGTGGCTGCGAAGCCAGCTGCCCATCACCCGGACAGCGCTGCGGGCGGCGCTCTCGGGGCCTGGCGGCGGGTGTGAGGGACCGGGTCCTGCACGCTGTGACAGGTCTCGACGACGACAGGTGAGGCGGCGGGAGCGGCGGAGCGCGGTACCGGGCGACGCAGAGAGAGAGTGCCTGGAGTTCTGGGGGCGCCTCCTGGGGCCAGAGTCCTGGGGTTCTGGAGCGCAGCGCCGGACTTCTGGCTTCAGAATCTGAAAGTCCTCCCGCGGACTGGTCAGCACTGCATTATTGGTAGGAGAAGTCAGGTGACTCCAGGGACCCTCTCAATATAAACCCCTCCTTCTGCCAAAGGGGATTAGGTTTAGTACAGCGCAACAGTAGAGTTTTGTTTTGTTGCTTTTAGATTTTTTTAAAAAAGTTTTATTTAAAAAAAAGATTTTATGTATTTATTTGACAGAGAGCACAAAGTGCGCAGAAGGAGAGGGAGAAGCAGGCTCTTCTCTGAGCAGGGAACCCAATGCGGGGCTGGATCTCAGGACGCTGGCTTCATGATGGAGCCACCCAGGCGCCCCATAGCAGGGTTTTTTTTAAGACAATGTAGATACTTCTAGGATATCCTTATGGGGGTTATTGCTTTTATTCTTGGCCAGAGCGGGGGTGTGGGGAGGTGGGTAGCCAAAATACAGAATCAAAAAGTACTTGCTTACTCTAAGAAGTAATCTATGTCTAATGTCCTCTAAGGTTTTTTTTTTTTTTTTTTTTAATACAGATTTTATTTATTTATTTGACAGCAATTACAAGTAAGCAGAGAGGCAGGCAGAGAGAGGGTGGAGGCAGACTCCCTGCCGAGCAGGGAGCCCAATGTGGGGTTCCCAGTACCCTAAATCATGACCTGAGCTGAAGGCAGAGGCTTTAACCCACTGAGCCACCCAGGGGCCCCTCCTCTAAAGACTTTGAAAAGCCTTTACTTCATCATAGATCACTGTTTCCCTGCGTCCCTTACATGGTTTTTGGAATTCATCAGGAGAGAAGTTAGAAATCCTAATTTTCTGTGATAAAAAAGCTTAAAAAAAATCAAGTGAAACTTTAAAAAAATTTTTTTTAACTGCAGTCTTTTGCTTGGAGGTCAGACTGTGGTAATGATTAATAACAGTAGCAAAAATATATCAAAAGGTTAACTTTTTATTTTCAGACTTGCTGCCTGACTTCTATTATACTGTTTAAAAAATTAGATTATCCAGTCCTCATTAGTGGAACTCATAGGAACGAAAGGAAAGTTGAGAAAATGAAATTCTTGGTTTGTGTTGGATTTGGGATTTAAAAACCAACACATTTAATTTTAAAACAGAGGTCTTTGACTTTTACCTATGTATTTATGGCAAAAACCCTCAATGGGTAATTGCTAGGTAGTAGTGTGTGGCACCCTAACAATAATAGTTCATGCCAAACTGCTTTCTTAAGTAGTTGTCCTATTTTGTATTTCTATGAACAGTGGGTAAGAATTTCCTCTGCACCACATCGTTGCTAACACTTACCATAGTCAGATTTCTGAACATTTTCCAATCTGATGATGTGAAATTATATCATGTATTTATATTGTATTTCTTTGATTACTCAGTTGGTCATGTTTTTATATACATATATGGGCCATTCATGTCACATCTTCTGTGTGATGAGTGTTTATGTTTTTGCCTTTTTTGATGTTATTGAGTTTTGGAACTTCTTTTTTATTGATATGTGTTGAAATGATCTTTTCCTATTTGTTTCCCTTGCCTGAGGGGACAGATCAAGAAAAAGTACTGCTAAGGCCAATGTTCAGGAGTTTACCACCTATGTTGGTTTGTTTGTTTTAGGAGTTTTATGGTTTCAGTTCTTACATTTAGGTATTTAATCCATTTTGAGTTTATTTTTGTTTGTGGCCTAAGAAAGTTTCATTTTTCTTCATATAGTTGTCCAGTTTCTCCAGAAGTATTTATTGAAGAGGCTGTCTTTTCCCCCATTGTATATTCTTTCCTCCTTTGTCATAGATTAATTGATTATATAAGTGTGGATTTATTTCTGGGCTCTTAATTCTGTTCTATTGATATATGTGTCCTTTTTTGTGCCAGTACCGTATTATTTTGATTATCATGTCTTTGTAATATAGTTTGAAACCTGGGATTGTGATTCCTCGAGCTTTGTCTTTTTCTTCCTCAAGTTTGCTTTGGCTATTCAGGGCCTTTTGTGCTTCCATACAAATTTTATGATTATTTGTTCTAGTTCTGTAAAAAGTACTACTGGTATTTTGATAAGCATTGTATGAAATCTGTAGATTGTTTTGAGTAGTATGGATATTTTAACAATATTAATTTGTCCAATTGATGAGCTTGGTTTATCTTTTCATTTATTTGTGTCATCTTCAAGTTCTTTTGTCAGGTCTCCGATGGACATCACAGATATATTCAGAACATTCCATCCCAAAGCAACAGAATACACATTCTTCTCTTCTGGACTTGGAACAGTCTCCAGAATAAATCACATCCTGGGTCACAAATCAGGTCTCAACTGGTACCAAAAGATTAGGATCATTCCCTGCATATTTCCAGACCACAATGCTCTGAAGCTAGAACTCAATCACAAGAGGAAATTTGGAAAGAACTCAAATACATGGAGGCTAAAGAGCATCCTACTAAAGAATGAATGGGTCAGGAAATTAAAGAAGAATTAAAAAAAATCATGGAAACAAATGATAATGAAAACACAATGGGGGACACAGCAAAGGCGGTCCTGAGAGGAAAATATATAGCAATACAAGCCTTTTTCAAGAAACAAGAAAGGTTTCAAGTACACAACCTAACCCTACACCTAAAGGAGCTGGAGAAAAAACAACAACGAAAGGCTAAAACCAGCAGGAGAAGAGAAATCATAAAGATCAGAGCAGACATCAATGAAATAGAAACAACAACAACAAAAAAAACCCACAATAGAACAGATCTACAAAACTAGGAGCTGGTTTTTTGAAAGAGTTAATAAGATTGATAAACTCCTGGCCAGACTTATCAAAAAGAAAAGAGAAAGGACCCACATTAATAAAATCATGCATGAAAGAGGAGAGATCACAACCAACACCAAAGAAATACAAACAATTATAAGAACATATTATGAGCAACTATACGCCAGCAAATTTGGCAATCTGGAAGAAACGGATGCATTCCTAGAGACATATAAATTACCAACACTGAACCAGGAAGAAATAGAAAACCTGAACAGACCCATAACCAGTAAGAAGATTGAAGCAGTCATCCAAAATCTCCAAACAAACAAGAGCCCAGGGCCAGATGGCTTCCCAGGGGAATTCTACCAAGTATTTAAAGAAGAATTAATTCCTATTCTCCTGAAGCTGTTCCAAAAAATAGAAATGGAAGGAAAACTTCCAAACTCATTTGATTAGCCAGCATTATCTTGATCCCAAAACCAGACAAACACCCCAACCTAAAGGAGAATTACAGACCAATATCCTTGATGAACACAGATGCGAAAATTCTCACCAAAATACTAGCCAATAGGATCCAACAGCACTTTAAAATGATTATTCACTGTGACCAAGTGGGATTTATTCCAGGGCTGCAAGGTTGGTTCAACATCTGCAAATCAATCAATGTGGATACAATACATTAATAAAAGAAAGAACAAGAACTACATGATACTCTCAATAGATGCTGAAAAAGCATTTGACAAAGTACAGCATCCTTTCTTGATCAAAACTATTCACAGTGTAGGGATAGAGGGTACATACCTCAATATCATCAAAGCCATCTATGAAAAACCCACATGAAAATCATTCTCAATGGAGAAAAACTGAGAGATTTTCTGCTAAGGTCAGGAACATGGCAGGGATGTCCATTATCACCACTGCTATTCAACATAGTGCTAAAAGTCCTAGCCTCAGCAATCAGACAACAAAAAGAAATTAAAGGCATCCAAATTGGCAAAGAAGAAGTCAAACTCTCACTCTTTGCAGATGGTATGATACTTTATGTGAAAAACTCAAGTTCTTTCGTCAGGTCTGTCACCTGCTTGATTAAGTTTATCCCTAGGTATTTTACTCTTTTTGGTGCAATTGTAAACAAGATCATTTTCTCAATTTCTCTTTCTGCTACTTTGTTATTAGTGTATAGAAACACAGCTAATATACAGACTTCTGTATATTAGTTTGTACCCTGCAACTTAATGGAACTCATTTATTAATTCTAATAGTTTATTTTGGTCAAGTCTTTAGGGTTTTTTTAAACATATGGTATCATGTAATTTGCAAATAGTAACAATTTTACTTCTACACCATTTAAAAATATATTTTTATTTTACTTATTTTTAAAAGGATTTTATTTATTTATTTGACAGGGAGAGAGAGAGAGAATACACACAAGCAGGCAGAGCTGCAGGTTGAGGGAAAGGGAGAAGCAGGCTCCAGGTGAGCACAGAGCCCCATGTGGGGCTTTATCCCAGGACCCTGGTATCATGATGACCTGAACAGAGGCAGCCGCTTAAGGAGTGGAGCCATCCAGGCACCCTCTTCCACACCCTTTTGAATAACATTTATTTCTCTTGTCTGATTGCTGTGGCTAGGACTGCTAGTACTATGCTGAATAAAAGTGGTGAGAGTGGTCATCTTTGCTTTGTGTGTGATCTTAGAGGAAAAGCTTTTAGCTTTTCACTATTGAGTATGATGTTAACTGTGGGTTTGTCATATATGGCTTTTATTATGTCGAGGTGTTTTAAAAGAAATGTCAAATGTTTTTTCTGTCTCTATTGAGAAGATCATATGATTTTTATCCTTCATTTTATGAATGTGTAGTATCATGTATATCATGTTTTTTGGTAAAATTTAGAAGCACTTATATTAATACAAGGGATAAGATAGGGATGCCCCCAACAGCCATACGGTTCCACCTGGAACTGGAGTAGTATCCAGCAAAAATATCAAGGAAAAATAAAATGTTAAGAGTCTTGTCGAAAAAAGAGATAATATTCTCATTATTTTCGACATATTATTCTCTTTATTAGTTAAGCAAGATAATCTACAGATAAGGCATTAAATAAATTAAATCATTTTTCTGGATACCAGAACAACATAATGAATCATTTCCATATACCAGAAACAATGTACAAAATATATTCAGGATCTTAGAACTATCAAAACACAGAGTCTTTAGAATTAGAAACTTTTCCAGCACTGGAGAATTTTATTAAAAATCTGGAAGAAAATCATGCAAAAGAGTTGGTTCTTTTGGAAAAAAGCCCCCCAACCCAGCAATATTAAACCATTTGGTAACATTTTCATTAAGAAAAGGAGGGCACACGATCATTGCTCCTCATTCTGTGTTTGTTTTGTATCCAACAAACATTTGTCCAGTATACCTATTTGTTAGATTCGCCAAAAACATCTACAGCTATCAAAAAGTCAAAATGACAAGGTTGTCATAAACTAGCAGGGACATTAGGGGCAAAACCCATTAAGAAAAATATTTTTTAAAAAAGATTTTATTTATTTACTCGACAGAATGAGAGCGATCACAAGTAGGCTGAGAGACAGGCAGAGGGCAAGAGGGGAAGCAGGGTCCGCGCTGAGCAGAGAGTCGGATGCGGGACTAGATCCCAAGACCCTGACCTGAGCGGAAGGCAGAGCCTTAACCCACTGAGCCATCCAGGCGCAACCCCCACCCCCCCCAATTTTTTTTTTTAGGAATGTCTAATTTTGGAGGAAGAGGTGCAATGGTAGGGTGCTGGGGAGAGGATGGGTTTTAGAAAGAAGTGCGAAACTAAGGAGAATGGAGCTACTTAAGCGTAACCTTAAGAGAAAACAACCTAAGCAGCGTTTCGCATTTCTGGAAGCACACTGTATTTCCAGTACCATTTCGTCCCTTCAGATGTTTCGGTTCGCCATTGATCCAAAATTTTGCAATGCAGCTTGCATCAAAAGAGCATCTGTCCGTTATTCATGCTTGGTGATTCTTGCCGGTTGTGCAGTGTACACACGGCGGCTCCTGGAAGCCTCTCCCAAGGGGCCCGCTGGGTGGCAAGGGATTGTGGGAGCAGTTCATTCCTGGAATAGGCGCCTCCGGGCCTTGGGAGAGGGACCCGGAAGGCGCTGGGGGCGCGCGTGGGGGCCTGGGCTCGGAGAGGGAGGTAGAGGTTGGAGTGGCGAGTTGGGGAAGGGCTCCAGAAGGTGGGCGTCCAGGTTGAAGTAGCGGAGAGGAGAGCTTCTCCTTGGGCTAGGGGTGGGGGCCCAAGGCCAGGCACCCGGTGTGGGGCCCTGCGGGTGGGGGCTGGCCACCCTTGCAGCGCAGGGGCGGAGCCCAGGGACGGAGCCCGCTGCAGGGTCCATCCGAGGCTGCAGGAACTCGCGGTCGGCGTCTTCCTCGTAGGCCTCTGCTTGGGCGGCCATCTCTGGGGCAGAAACGCAGAAGAGGCCCCGCTCGACGGCGACGTCGTGCTCGGGCGCGCTCGGGAACGCGCCCCGTTCCAGGCTGGCAGGCGAGTGGCCCTGCCCTCCGGAGCGCAGGAGAGCCTCGGGGACCAGCACTAGGGTGAGCTCTCCGACGGTCACTTGCAGGGCCGACGTCGGCTCGGGCTCCAGCACCAGGTCTACGTCGTCCAGGAGAAGCTGCAGGGCACAGCCGGTGGCCAGGACCACCACGGAGGTGAGTGTGTCCGCGGCCTGGGGCCCCTCCAGGCCCGCGGGCTCCTGGGTTCGGCGGCGCTTGGCAGGGCGGGGTCCTCCTGGCGGCGGTCCCCAGCAGGGCTCGGGGTAGGCGCTGTGGCTGCGAGGCCAGCTGCCCATCACCCGGACAGCGCTGCGGGCGGCGCTCTCGGGGCCTGGCGGCGGGTGTGAGGGACCGGGTCCTGCACGCCGTGACAGGTCTCGACGACGACAGGTGAGGCGGCGGGAGCGGCGGAGCGCGGTACCGGGCGACGCAGAGAGAGAGTGCCTGGAGTTCTGGGGGCGCCTCCTGGGGCCGGAGTCCTGGGGTTCTGGTGGCGCAGCACGGGCACAGGGCTCAGCCTGGGGCCTTCGAATCCCAGGTTCCTCACACGGACGGATCTGCGCGGGTATTTCAAGGGACGCCGGCGGAACCGAAGTCGCAAAATGTCACGCTAGGCTCCGCCCCTTCCGAGGCTCCGCCCCGTAGAGAGCGCGGTATCCGTGCGGCTCTAGAGCTGAGCCTGTGGTTAAGGAAATACTTCTGTGGGGCTTCTAGGAGGCAGAACACGTGTCTAACTCATTCTTAGAAAAAAAAGGAAAAGATATAACAGCAATAGAACTTAAAACCTTGTTCACCTTTAGGACTAATGTTTTCTTGAGATTTCATCCATTCTAGAGAAAAGACTACTCAAATAGATCACCCCCGTCCTCTCTCCCTCCACACCCCCATCACCTCTCATAAAATGGACTTACCCAAATGCTCCGAAAATTTCTTTAGAACTGGGTCTATCATTTCAGGAGTAAATGGAAAATACTGACTTCTCTTCAGGAAAACTTCTGTTTTAATACTAAAGTAAAATATTTGTGGAACTTTCTTCCTGAGGGTTAAGGTTTTTTATAACATTATTAATAATATCAATAGAAATTTAAACTATTATAATTAAATTGTTTTCTTGAGGAATTATTAGGACACGTCCACCATTTACTGTTTAAAAAAGTGATCTTTTTGGGACGCCTCGGTGGCTCGGTGGGTTAAGCCGCTGCCTTCGCTCAGGTCATGATCCCGGGGTTCTGGGATGGAGCCCCGCATGGGGCTCCTTGCTCAGCAGGGAGCCTGCCTCTCTCTCTGCCTCTTTTCCTGCTTTTGTGTGTTCTCTCTCTCTTTCTGGAAAATAAATAAATAAAATCTTAAAAAAATAAATAAAAAAGTGATCTTTTTCTTTTTCTTTTTTTTAATTTTTTAAATTTCTTTTCAACGTAACAGTATTCATTGTTTTTGCACCACACGCAGTGCTCCATGCAATCTGTGCCCTCTCTAATACCCATATTCCTAACCTCCCATCCTAAAAAAGTGATCTTTTTCTAAAAAAAAACCAAAACCAAAAACCCAACACTTTATTGAGGCATGATTGATATACAGAAAGCCATGTATATTTATTTAATGTATATGGTTGAATTTGGAAAACGTGAAAATCAATGAAACTGTCATCTCAATCAATGCCATAAAGGTATCTATCACCTACAAACGTTTCCTCCTGCCCTACTTAAAACAAATGATCTTTTCAGTCTTCACAACAGCTGATGCTGGGAGTGGTAAGCTGAGTTATCCAAAATTATATACCTAGTTTGAGTTAAATGTGGGAATCAAATGTAGACTAACTTGGTTTTAGATCATGGACTCTTTACTCATATGTTTATTGTATATACCTAGGAATGGATAACTAATTGTTACTGTGTGTCTTTTCAAATTAGCAGGTAATGCTTCCTCCTATTTTTCCCCCAAAATGCTTTTCATAGTTTACACTTTTATAAGCAGAGTATGTTTCTATTTCACTACATCATTGCAAACATTTCTTACTGCAAGACTCTTAAATCTGGTGTAGTAAAATGCTCTCATTGTGTTTTCATTCTGCATTTCTAATAGCCAGTCGAGGCGGATCGTTTTTCATATGCTTACTGGCCATTCTTTCCCCCCCTTTTTTCTTATTGGTCGTTCTTATTTCTTCTTCTTTGAAATATTCCTGCTTTTTTTTTTTTAAATGAGTTTCAACACTTCTTTCAATTTTATGCAGTGCTGGTACCTTCCTCATTAAAGACCAACTGGATAGCACCTTCTTAAAAAGGCCATTGCTGATCACTTTATTTGAAATGGCTTTCTCTGTTCACTCTTTCTCATCACTTTCTTTATGGCCTTCATAATATTATCACAATCTGTAAATAATCAAAATATTGTTTAGAAAATGGGTTTCAGACATACTTTATACCAATCATTTATGAAATGTACGTGTAGCAAATGTCTCTATCATCGTCTTTGAAGACTTTAGCCTTGATTCACTATAATTCTCACTCATTCTACCTCTGGTGTAATTTGTGGTGATTTTAATATGCTTATGGATCCCCCTTTCAAATCTTAGCCTCTGACTTCTCTTAATGTTCAATAATTTTGTCCTCTTTCCTCATTGACTCATACTCTTAACCTTGCCAGTTACTCCAAATTCTGGCCTCTCCATAATCCATTTTCAAACGTTGTATTCTCAGAGCACCACCTCCTAACTTTATAGCTTAGTCCTTTGAATATCCAAATTCTATCAGTCCTTCTTCCCTTTTGGAAAAATCCATTGATCCTATCACTTTTTCACTGAAACTGACACCGTCTGGTCCCCACTTCCCGCTTTACCTGGAATTCAAATTCCATGGACAGTCATTATAATCATTGTCAAATTTATATCTTCATCTCCCTTTCCTGCTTCCTGCTTTGCTGGTTAATATATTTGTTAATCTGTGGCTACATTTGTGTGGCTGAGTGGTGTTGGGAAAAAACCTTAACCCCACTGACTAGTCTTACTTTAAATTCTTGATCAGCGACCTCAAGTAGGCTACTAATTGCTGCCCAGTGATTTTACTATGTTGGTCGACCTCAAGTAGGCTACTAATTGCTGCCCAGTGATTTTACTATGTTGGTCTATTTCATTCATTTTTTTCACTCTTGTAGATGAATATTGCATGCTTTCTTCTCTCTGCAAAACTCTGATACCTCATCTCTTATTTTTTCTACTAGATGGTCACCTTTTTCTTTTTCGCTGAGTCAAAGGAGCAATCAAAAATATTTTTAAAATTTCCCATAATCACATCTAATTAAGTTCCACTGGGATTGTATGTTTTGCCTTTTGTTCTCTTCCCATAGAAGATATGTCTGTGCTTTTAACAGTCCTCTTTATCCATTTGTGCAGTTCATCTCATCTCATTTTGCCTCCTCTAGAACATCACTCTAGCAATCCCCTCCTCTCTGTCAAGCACCATCAAATTTTACTACCTTTACCAATTCAATATCTTCAATATATAATTGAGAGGTAAAGTCTTCCATCTTTAACAAAAACTCTGTTGACATGACTTTCTCCTCCAGTTTCTTTTTTAAAAAGATTTATTTATTTATTTGAGGGGGAGAGGAGCAATGGGAGAGGGAGAGAATCTCAAGCAGACTCCCCACTGAGCATGGAACCCAATGTGGGCTCAATCTCACAACCCTGAGATCATGAGCTAAGCTGAAATCAAGAGCCTGATGCTTAACCAACTGAGCCACCCACGTGCCCCTCTCCTCCAATTTCTCTACCAATTTTCTCTTTCCTCATACACAGAAACTCTCAAATCAGTGAACTGTGCATGCATTCTCTAATTTTCCTTCTTCCACTTGATCTTGAACCCACTCTAGTCAGACATCTCTCCGTGCCAGGCATCTAAAAATGCTCTCATTAAGGTCATCAGTGGTTCCCACATTATGAAATCTAGTGGTTATTTCTCAGTTCTCATCTAGAGTTACGAACAACACTTTATGCCATCACTGTCCTCTTTAAACATTTTCTCCTTTGGCATCCAAGACTTCACAGTGTCCCAGTCTGTCTCTGGCTTCTCAGTTTCCAGCTGTTTGCTCCTCCTTGTGAAGGTTGAAATATCTGAGGACCCTTTTTGGCATTATGTTTTTTTGGTTGACCTTCATTGCCTTCTTTTAAGTGCCAGCTGTATGTTGATGACCCCCAAACATGAGTCTCCCTCCTGTTCCTTTTATACCAAATGCAACTGCATTTGTTACCATTTTCTCCTGCTTATCTATTAAGTTGAACCATATGCAATTTTCATTTTTGTAGGTTAAGATGGTTGTCTTTTGTTAAATTTTATGTATGTCAATCTAATGATAGGCAGTCCAAACTTTAGGTCTAAACTTGAACTCTTCATATTTTCCCAAATCCGATCTTTTAAAGATTTTATTGATTGATTGATTGGTTGTTTGATTTGAGATAGAGAGAGAGAATGAGCAGAGGGAGCAGCAGAGGGAGAAGCAGACAGCCCACTGAGCAGGGAGCCCCATATGGGACTCGATCCCAGGACCCTGGGATTATGACCTGGGCCAAAGACAGACACTTAACTGACTGAACCACCCAGATGCCCCAAACATGATCACTTGGAATTATCCTTGGGAGTCTTTGTCCATTTCACCTGGATATCCTGGACCATACCCCTTCTTTCCACTCCCCTCGCTAACCCTCTGCTGCCACATTTATCCCTTTAGTGAATTACTGTAGAAGCCTCCAACTGGTCTCCTTACCTTTTTTTTTTTTTTTAAATATAATCTCTGTACCCAACGTGGGGCTGGAACTCATGACCTGAGATCATGAGTCATATGCTCTATGGACCGAGCTAGCCAGGCACCCCAACCTTGTATCTTTTCTTTATTTCTTTCTAGACTTGTTTCCACACATAAGCTAGAGTGGGTCTATTAACTTATAAGTCAGACCATGTCAGTTCTCTGCTCAGATGCCTCTAAAATCACTCAGAATCAAAGCCAATGTTTTTATATAAGGGTCTGTAGAGCTCTCTAAAAAGTATAATCTCTATTTTAATTTTTAAAATTTCTTAGGTATCCATTGTCATGTGTCTTCTTTCATTTATGATCTTATTTATTTGAATTTTCTCTTAATTTTCCTCAGTCAAGCTAAGGGTTTATTGTTTTTGTTTATTTTTTTCAAACAAAACTCTTAGTTTTATTGATTTTTCAATTATTTTTCTACTCTCTGTTTGATTTACTTTTGCTCTAATCTTTATTATTTCCTTCCTTCTCCTAACTTCGGGCTTTTCTCCTTTTCTAGTTTTTTGATATATAAAGTTATTTGAGGTATTTCTTCTTTTTGAGTGTAGGTGTTTATTGCTGTAAACTTCCTTCTTAGTCCTGCTTTTACTGCACCCCTTAAGTTTTGGTGTGCTGTATTTTGGTAACAATTTGCATGGTTTGCCTTTCTTATCCCTTCACTTTCAAACTTTGTGTTTCCTTAAATCTAAAGTGTTTCTCTTATAGACAGCATATAATTGGGTCTTGTCCTCTTATCAATTCAGTATGTCTTTTGATTGGGATTTTAGTCCATTTATATTAAAAGTAATTATTGATCGGTAAAGACTTACTATTGACATTTTGTTAACTGTTTCCTCTTTTTTGTGGTTCTCTTGGTCTTCTCTCCCGTTGTTGTCTTTGTAATTTGATTTTCAAAAATAGTGGTGTGTTTTCTTTTCTCTTTATCTTTTTTTTTTTTTTGGGTGTGTGGTTACTGTGGGGTTTATATTGAACATTGTGTAGTTATAGCAATCTTTTTAAAGCTGATGACAACTTAACTGCAATTGCTGCAGAAACTCTATACTTTACTCCCCCCACCCTACTTTATGTAATTGATGACAGATTTTACTTTTCTGTATATTGTGTTTCTAGTAACAGATTTCTGTGGTTATAGTTATCCTTACTGTTTTTGTCTTCTAATTTATATACTACCGTTAAAGTGGTTTATGCACAACCATTACAGTATTACAATATTCTGTTTGTCCTTATATTCACCTTTAGCAGTAAAATTCATACTTTCATAACTTTTTATGTTGTTGTTTACTATCTTTTCATTTCAACTTGAAAAACTTCCTTTAGTGCTTCTTGTAAGGCAGGTCTAGTGTTGATGAACTCCTTCAGTTTTCTTTTGGGAAAATCTTTTCTATCTTTGATTTTTAAAAGACAATTTTTCCTAGTAGAGTATGTTGGTTGGCAGTTTTTTCTTTAAGTACTTTGAATAAATTCTTTCCTGGCCTGCAAGGTTTCTGCTGAGAAAACCACTGATAGGTTACTTTGTGCATGGCAAATTGCTTTCAAAATTCTCTTTTTGTCTTTTGATAATTTATTTATAATGTGTCTCATTGTAGACCTCTTTGGGAATTTTCAGGCTTCATGAATCAAGATGTCAACCCCCCACCAATTTGGGGAATTTTCTGCCATTATTTCTTTAAATAATCTTTCTGTCCCTTTCTTCTTTTTCTGGAATTCCCATAATGTGTATAATTTCTTTTGATGATTTCAGTTAAGTCCTATATGCTTTCTTCACTCCTTTCTATTCTTTTCTCTTTTTGTTCCTCTAACTGGATAATTTCAAATAACCTCTTTTGGAGTTTGTTGATTCTTTCTTCTGCATGATAGATTCAGTGCTAAGCTCTCTATTGAATTTTTCAGTTCAGTAATTGCATTCTTTAGGTCCAGAAATTTTTTTTTTAAGATTTTATTTATTTGTCAGAGAGAGGGAGAGAGAGCGAGCACAGGCAGACAGAATGGCAGGCAGAGGCAGAGGGAGAAGCAGGCTCCCTGCCGAGCAAGGAGCCCGATGTGGGACTCGATCCCAGGATGCTGGGATCATGACCTGAGCTGAAGGCAGCTGCTTAACCAACTGAGCCACCCAGGCGTCCCTAGAATTTTTCTTTTTTTAATGGTTTCTATTTCTTTATTAAATTTTATCATTTTGTTCACGTATTGTTTTCCTGATTTCATTTAGTTATCTACCTATGTTCTCTTGTACCTGAATGAATTCTTTAACATGATTTTTTTAAAAAAAAGATTTATTTGTGTATTTTAGAGAGATAGAGATAGAGATAGATATAGATAGATAGATAGATAGAGAGAGAGCTTGAGCATGGGGAGGGGCAGAAGGAGAGGAAGAGAAATCCTCAAGCAAACTCCTCACCCAGCATGGAGTCTGATATGGGGCTCAATCCCAGAACCCCGAGATCATGATCTGGACTGAAATCAAGAGTCAGATGCTTAATGGACTGAGCCACCTAGGGACCCCTAAGATGATTATTTTTAATTCTTTGTGAAGTAGTTCATAGATCTCCATTTCTTCAGTGTCAGTTACTAGAACTTTATTAGTTTCCTTTTGGTGGTCATGTTTGCCTGATTCTTTATACTTTTTGTCTTGCATTGGTATCTATACATTTGAAGAAGCAGAAACCTCTTCCAGTCTTTATAGACTGGTTTTGCCAGGTAGGACCTTCTGCTACAAGGTCCAGACTGATGGGATAGCCTCTAGACTGTAGTCAGATAAGATTAAAGCTGTGTCATAAGGCTGATTTTAGGGTCTGTAGCTGGGTCCATAGTGAGTGGGCCTGTTCACTGATGGACACGGCTCTCCTGGGTCTTTTGGTGGATGGGGTTGATGGGAACACTGAAGGCAACTAGAGCTGGAGCTGAGTCCACAAGGGGATGGGGCAGCTGCACATTGAATCTGAAGCTGGTACCACTATAGTCAGTAGACCTCTCATTGGTGCCTGCCTTCTCAAATGGGCTTCCTTTGTCTTGGGCTCTACTAGTTTTCACAGCTTCCAACCTGGTCCCAGCGCTTCCACAAAGGCACTTTTGCCCATGAATGCCTGCCAAATCATTGTTTCTGTGGGGAGAAGATTGCTGCGGACTTCTTATTCTGCCTTCTTGCTGATGTCAGTCCTTAGAGGTCTGGATCTAATGATTTGCTATCTCTAGAAGATCTCTGAGAATCTTCAATTTATGTTCCTTATTGGAGTAGATTTTACCTTTTGTGGAATTCTTAATTGTTTTTTGGTTGTGAAATGTGAACACAAGGACTGACACCCTGGAGTTTCGCGGCTGTGTTTATTGTTAATAGTATCTGATAAAGTCTTTTCCAATGAGGTTCAAGAGTACTTTTTTTCCCCACATCTCTTCCAATAGATGAAATCTCCCAACTAAAGATCATGAAGAAACTTTTTAGGAAGATATTGTTGGAATGTGGACTTGTTGGTGATTGGACTGGGTATAATATATGTCTCCTGCAAAATCTTGCCATGTCTACATACAATAGCATGGAGTCTAGTATTGGAGCTAAAATCCCTAAATGCACTGGCTTTCCAGTTACCCCTTCATAGGGGAATAACCAGTGTGTCCCTAAGGAAATGAAATGTATAGCTTCATAAGGGTTAGTAGGAGTATATTTGGCCAAGGGAGTGTTAAGAGTTTCTTAAAGTTTTGCTAATTTTAATTTAAGGATGCCATTGGTGCTGTTAATTGTTCTAGGAGATTGTGTGGGTAAAGACAGTGCAGTTTTGGAGTAAAGGGCAATGCCTTACAGTGTTCTTTTATAATGATTTCCATAAAGTATTTGCCTTGGTCATTGATATAAAAGTTGGTATATTCCAGGTTGGAAACACAGTATCAAACAGCTTTGTTTTTAAATAAAAGATTTTATTTATTTGAGAGAGAGGGAGAGAGCACAGGTAGGGGAAAGGGGCAGAGGGAGAGGGAGAAACTGACTCCCTGCTGAGTGAGGAGTACCATGTGAGGGTCGATCCCAGGACCCCAGGATCATGACCTAAGCTGAAGGCAGACGCTCAACTGACTGAGCCACCCAGGTGCCCCTCAAGTAGCTTTTTAGTGACTATAAGAGCTGTAGATTTTCGGTCTGGAAATGATACAACCCATCCTGACAGTAGTTATACAGAAACTAAAATATATTCATATAGGGATGGAAACTGGATAAGATCTATCTGAAGGTGTCCAAAGAGCCTCTGAAACTTTGATTCTTGGCTGTGTGCCATTTTTTACAGTTTTTCCAGGATTATGTTATTGACAGGTGACATATGAACTAGAATAACTTCAGTTCTCTTAAACAAAATTGAGTTTAATTACACACAACATAAAATTTAGCACTCTAATCATTTTTAAGTGTACAGTTCAGTAATAATATTAAGTATATTCACATTGTTGTGTAACCAATATCCAGAAATTTTTCATCTTGCCAAATGAAAAGCCTATACCATTTAAACAACAAATCCCTAATTCCTCCTCTCCCCGGCCCCTGTTTTATGAGTTTGACTATTCTAGATACCCCATATAAGTAAAATCATACAGTATTTGTCTTTGGTTACTGGCTTATTTCACTTAACATAATGTCCTCAAGTATTTATCCATATTGTAGCATGTGTCAGAATTTCATTCCTTTTTTAGGCTGAATAATATGCCATTATGTGCATCTACCATATTTTGTATGTCTGTTCATCCTTTTGTGTACAATTTGGGTTGCCCCCACCTTTTGGCTATTTTGAATAATGCTACTCTCAACATGACTGTACAAATATCTCTTCAAGATCCCATTTTCATTTTTTTTGGTTGTATACCCAGAAATAGGATTACTGAATCAAATGGTAGTTCTATTTTAATTTGTTGAGGAACTGCCATGTTATTTTCCATAGTGGCTGCACCATTTTACATTATAACCAATAGTGCACAATGGTTCCAATTTTTCCACATCCTTGCCAACACTTGTTTTTTTCTCTTTCTTTTTAAAAAATAATGATCATCCTAATGGGTGTGAGGTGACATTTTGTTGTAACTTTGATTTGCATTTCCCTAAAGATTAGTGATGCTGAACATCTTTACACGTACTTGTTGGCCATTTATAGATTTTATTTGGAAAAATTTCTGTTGAAGTCTTTTACCCCATTTAAAAATCAGTTATTTATTTTTTGCTGTTGAGTTGTAGGAGTTCTTTATCATTCTGAGTATTAACCTTATATGAGATACGTAAATTTTTTGCAAATATTTTCTCTCATTCCATAGGTTACCTTTTCACTCTATTGATGGTGTCCTTCGATGCATAGATGTTTAAAATTTTGATGTAATCCAGTTTGTCTATTTTACTTTTGTTGCCTGTGCTTTTTGGTATCATATCCCAGAAATCATTACCAAATCAAATGTCATGAAACTTTCCCCTTATGTTTTAAGTTAATAGTTTTGTAGTACTAGATGTTATATTAGGTATTTTGAGTTAATTTTTGTATGAGGTATAAGGTTAGGTCCAGCTTCATTCTTTTACATGGAGATGTCCAGTTTTCCCAACAAAGGTTGTTGAGAAGACTGTCCTTTCTTCATTGAATAGTCTTGGCACCCTTGCTGATAATCGTTATACCATATCTTCAAGGGTTTATTTCTGGACTCGTTGTTCTATTCTGTTTGTCTTATATGTCTTTATGTCAGTCCCACACTGTTTTGATTACTGTAGCTTTGTAAAAAGTTTTGAAACCAGGAACTGTGAGAGCTCTAATTTTATTCTTTTTCAAGACTGTTTTGGCTATTTGAGGTCCCTTGTGATCCCATGTGCATTTTAGGATGGATTTTTGTATCTCTGAAAAAAACATTGTTGGCATTTTGATAGGAGTTGTATTAAGTCTGTAGATTGCTTTCAGTAATGTTGATATCTTAACAATATTAAGTCTTCCATATGAATGTGGGATGTCTTCCCATTTGTCTTTAGTTTCTTTTAACAATGTTTTGTAGATTTCAGTGTACAGATAGTTTGCCTCCTTTATTAAGTTTATTTCTAAATATTTTATTCTTTTTTATGCTATTGTAATCACCTGTTTTAAAAAAAGGTTTCCCCACCAATGCTGATTTAAGAGAGCAACCAATTTGTCTATATCATCATCATGAGTAATTTCATGGAGAAATTCAGCTAATATCCATGTGAAATAATCTGATGCCACCAAGCAGCTGTCTTGATATTATCTAAGTGAGAGGGACAACCATATTTTTTTCATTCTTCCTTTTTAGGGGTCTTATTGTTTATATTATATAATGGCCTGTTTGAGTCTCTCCAGGAATTTATACTGTCGTGGCTTTGTTAAGGCTGTTTGTTTGACATAATGATCTGCTAGAGCATTTCTTTTAGCTTGTGTATTATCTATTTTTGCATGGACTTTAACTTTTCTTATAGCTGCCTCTAGGCAGTTGGAGTACATTTAAAAGTTCCCATTTTTGAGGGGATACCAGCAGAGGTGAGAAACTCCTTTTGTTTCCAAAGCATCCCAAAGTCATATACTACTCCAAAAGCATACCTGCTGTCTGTATATATTTACTTTTTGGTGTTTGGCTAATTGACAAGCTATAGCAAGTGCAGTAAGTTCTGCCTTCTGGGCTGAATTTACCTGAGGTAGAGGACTTTATTCTAAGGGAGAATTTAGATTAGTGATAGTATATCCTTTTCGATAACCTTCAATCTCAGTTTTGAGGTATGATCCTTCAACAAATAATAGTAGGTCATGGTTATCTATAGGAGTCTCTAATAAACCTGAGTGAGGTACAGAGAATTCCTTATCTGAGGTAAGATAATAATGAGGTTTCTTTTCTTTTGTTAGGGGAGGACAGTGGCAGGACTCAGGGTATTGCAGTGGTGAATTGTGTGAGAAGGAAGGAGTAATAGCATCTCATAGGTTAATAATTGGCTAGTTAAAAAGTATTCTGTCAAAGTAATATCTGTACTGAATGGGGAACCATAAAATTAGGTGGGGAGGCTGGAACTAGTTCAGCAGAAGCTTTGAATTTTTCAGTGACAACTATCACCCTAAGATAAAGGGGATAAACCTTTTAGGTAGGTCAAGGGTGAGGCTATAATCAGTATTTTTGGTTAGTTGTTTTTAGAGGTTGGGACAGTAGATAAAAGTTAAGCTGGCCATTTTAGTGATATATAGAACTTGCCTCTGACAGTCTTCTAACAAAGTCTTTGTTTATTATACATCAGATAGCTTCTACTTTCCTTTATGTCACAAGGCTATCAACTTGTTTTTTAATGTGTGTTCATCAAAAAATCTTATCCCTGAAGTTAACTTTTCAAATGGAGTTTTTCTTCCTTACCTTTAAAAAAAAAAGATTATTTATTTGAGGGATAAATAGAGAGAAAACATGAGTAGGGGGAGGGGCAGAGAGAGAGGGAGAATCAGCCTCCCACTGAGTAGGGAGCTGGCCGTGGTATCATGGTATCATGACCTGAGCTGAAGGCAGATACTTAACCAACTGAGCCACCCAGGTGCCCCTTCCTTAACTTTAATAAAATAATATATTTATTTTTGTTACAACAGATTTTTAAAAGATTTTATTTATTTACTTATTTATTTTATTATTATGTTCAATTAGTCAACATATAGTACATCATTATTTTTTGATGTAGTGTTCAGTGATTCATTAGTTTCATATAACACCCAGTGCTTAACACAACATGTACCCTCCTTAATAACCATCACCCGGTTACCCCATTCCTCCACACCTCTTCCTTCTATAACCCTCATTTTGGTTTCTGGAATCCAGAGTTTCTCATGGTTTGTCTCCTTCTCTGATTTCCTTCCATTCAGTTTTCCCTCCCTTCCTCACATACGAGTGAAACCATATGATAGTTGTTTTTCTCTGCTTGACTTATTTCACTTAGCATAATACCCTCCAGTTCCATCCACACTGAATGCAAATGGTATTTATCCTTTCTGATGGCTGAGTAATATTCCATTATAAATATGAAGCACATATTTATCCATTCATTTGTTGATGGATGTCTTGGCTCCTTCCACAGTTTGGCTATTGTGGACATTGCTGCTAAGAACATTGGGGTGCATGTGCCTCTTCTTTTCACTACATCTGTATATTTGGGGAAAATACCTAGTAGTAAAATTACTGGATCATAGGGTATCTCTATTTTTTTTTTTTAGATTTTATTTATTTATCTGACAGACAGAGATCACAAGTAGGCAGAGAGGCAGGCAGAGAGAGAGGGAGGAAGCAGGCTCCCTGCTGAGCAGAGAGCCCGATGTGAGGCTCGACCTGAGCTGAAGGCAGAGGCTTTAACCCACTGAGCCACCCAGGCGCCCCGGGTATCTCTATTTTTAATGTTTTGAGGAACCTCCTGCTGTTTTCCATAGTGGCTGTACCAGCTTACATTCCCACAAACAATGTAAGAGTGTTGCCCTTTCTTCAAGTCATCACAAACATTTGTTGTTCCCTATCTTGTTAATTTTTGCCATTATATCTGGTATAAGGTGGCATCTCATTGTGGTTTTGATTTGTATTTCCTTGATGGCAGGGGATGTGGAGCATTTTTTCATGTGTCTGTTGGCCATTTGTATGTTTTCTTTGGAGAAGTGTCTGTTCGTGTTTACTACCCATTTCTTGACTGGATTATTTGTTTTCTGGGTGTTGAGTTTGAGAAGTTCTTTATAGATCTTGGATACCAGCCCTTTATCTGATATATCATTTGAAAATATCTTCTCCCATTCTATGAGTTGCTTCTAGTTTTGGTGACTATTTCCTTTGCTGTGCAGAAGCTGTTTATCCTCATGAAATCCCAAATGTTCATTTTTGCTTTTGTTTCCCTTGCCTTTAGAGACATGTCTTGAAAGAGGTTTCTGTGGTCGATGGTGAAGAAGTTAAGGATTTTGATGGATTCTTGTCTCACATTTAGGTCTTTCACCCATTTTTAGTTTATCTTTGTGTATGATGTTAGAGAATGGTCTAGTTTCATTCTTCTGCATGTGGCTGTCCAATTTTCCCAGCACCAGTTATTGAAGAGAATGTCTTTTTTCCTTTGGATATTCTTTCCTGCTTTGTTGAAGATTAGTTGGCCATAGAGTTGAGGGTCCATTTCTGGGCTGTCTATTCTGTTCCATTGATCTATGTGTTTTTATGCCAGTACCATGCTGTCTTGGTGATCACAACTTTGCGATTTATTTATTTATTTTAGAGAGAGAGAGAGGGAGAGACATAGTGTGTGTGTGAGTAGAGGGGCAGAGAGAGAGAATCCCAAGCAGAGTCTGCACTAAGCATGGAGCCCCTGGAGACGCTCCCTCTCACATCCCTGAGACCATGACCTTAGCCAAAATCGAGAGTTGGTCAGTAACTTAACTGACTGAGCCACCCAGGTACCCCATTTTTAGAACAGCTTTATGTTTATAGAAAATTGAGCACATAGCACAGAGTTACCATATATAACACTTCTCCCTTGCAGTTTCCCCTATTATTAACATCTTGCATTACTATGGTATGCTATTATAATTAATAAACCAACATTGATACATCATAGTTAATTGAAGTCCATAGTTTACATTAAGGTTAACCTTGTGTTGTACAGTTCTATGAGTTTTGACAAATGCATAATGTCATGCATCTATGCAATATCATGTAGAACAGTTTCATTACCCTACAAACTCTTTGTATTTCACCTATGTACCCCCTCCCTCTGAACCTTGGCAACCACTCATCTTTTTATGGTCTCTATAGTTTTCCCTTTTTTTCAGAATGTTACATAGTTGGATTCACATAGTATGTAGTCCTTTCAGATGGTTTCTTTCTTTCTTTATTATTATTTATTTTATTTTATTTAAAATTAAAAAAAATTAACCTATAATATATTATTTGTTTCAGGGCTACAGGTCTGTGACTCATCAGTCTTATACAATTCACAGCATTCACCATAGCACATACCCTCTCCAGTGTCCATCACCCAGCCACCCCATTTCTCCCACCCCCCCTCAGTTTGTTTCCTGAGATTAAAAATATCTTACGATTTGTCTCTCTCTGGTTTCATCTTGTCTCATTTTCCCCTCCCTTTCCCTATGATCCTCTTTCTTGTTTTTCAAATTCCTCATATCAGTGATATCATATGATAATTATCTTTCTCTGTCTTATTTCACTTAGCATAATACCCTCTAGTTCGATCCAAGATGGTTTCTTTCAATTAGCAATATGCATTTAAAGTTCCTCCATGTCAAGGAGAAGTGAGTTGGGGGAAATCAGAGGGGGAGATGAACCTTGAGATACTGTGGACTCTGAGAAACAAACTGAGGGTTTTGGAGGGGTGGTTTTGGGTGGTTGGGTGAACCTGGTGGTGGGTATTGAGGAGGGCACGTATTACATGGAGCACTGGGTATGGTGCATAAACAATTAATCTTGGAACACTGAAAAAAAATAAAATTACAAAAAAATGTTAAAAAAAAATAAAGTTCCTCCATATCTTTTCAGGGCTTGTTAGCTCTTTCCTTATTTTTGACACTGAATACTATTCCATTGTAAGCATATATCACAGTTTGTTTACCTATCTGCCTGTTGAAGTACATCTTAGTTGCTTCCAGTTTTTGAAACAATGGTTTTTTGGTGGTTCTCATCAAATTTAATTAAAATCTCAAGGGTTTATCTAGATTGCATATGCACAAATAGAACTTTATGTTGTTAGAGATGACTAAAGAAAGAGGCTGTTGAATGACCTTCTTCAGGTTACAAAGTCCTGTTCCCGTATGTGTTCTCCAAGTGAGAGTTTCTTACTGAGGACTTAGTAAATTCATAAAAGTTGTTTCAATCACAGAAAAATTTGGCAACCATTGTTTGCAATATCCAGTTAAAATAAAAAATACTCTCAGTTGTTCTCTGTGAGGTGTCTAGGTGTCTAGGACCTTATTAAGATAGATCATGTTCTAAATAAAAGATTGTACTTGGGAAAAATTATAACTTATCTTTTCAGCCCTTTTTTTTTCCTAAGGCTGGGGGCAAGTAGATGGAATCTTTTTACAGGCTTCCTTGTTCTCTGAACAAAGTAGGAGATTATCTACACGTTGTATTGGTACTAAATCACAAGGGAGATTTAAATCTTTTATTTTATTTTATTTTTTAATTTATTTTTTCACTGTTCCAAGATTCATTGTTTATGCACCACACCCACCTTTTAAGTCTTGATTGAGGACCTGGGAAAAACAGTAGGAGGCTCTAGTGAACTCCTGGGACATGACTGTCCAGATAGATTGTTGTCCTCCTCAGGTGAAGGCAAAACGGTATTGATTGTTTTGATTTAGAGGCACACTAAAAAAAGACAATGAACCATTATACCGAAGTGAGTGGCTTCAGGTGGAATTGATGCTAGGATGGCTCTTGGGTTAATTTCTACCAAAGGTGAAGTATACCTATTTTGCTGATGGCCTTGAGGTCTTGAACAAATTTATATCCTTGTCTATTTGGTTTCTTTTCTAGGGGGATGAGAGTGTTACGAAGAACAGTGTACAAGAAGACCTTTGTTTATGAGGTCTTCAGCCACAGGTTTAGCTCTTCCTTTGACTTCAAGAGATATTGGGAAGTTTGGGTAATGGTTTGGTAGAATGTAGCTGAATTTAATAGATTCTGCTCCCATTACCTTTCCTATGTCTAGAATTTCTAGCCCATAGAGGGTCAGGTTGTGTGTCAAGATCTTTATTTGGGGTATGTATTAAATATGGAGAATGCAAAGGTGTATTCAGAAAAGACACAATTGGTTATGAACACATTTAGTTAGCACAACACAAAATGGACACAAGAAAGTGAGCTAAAGAGGAGAAAAGGAATGGCTTGATTTCACAGGATGCCAAATAAATGGAAGTGGTAACAAAATGTGGTTACCACTGAGAATAAATAACCAAGGAACTGAGAATAAATAACCAAGGAACTCAATGCAGTGAGAGAGTTCAGACCTGCTATTGGCTTACACCTCAATTCATACTTCATAAACTAAGAGTAGCAGGACACAGGTGGCCTCCATGTGTACTGCACTTGGTTGAAGGCCAAGGTTTGGCAGTGGGTAGTGCAGCTTACATCTCACCAGGACCTCCAGAGAAATGGAAAATAAACAAAGGCTACTCAAATGAGAACAAGTGAAAGCTATTTATTCAGAACTTGCAATGTCAAGGGAGTCAGCCCTATCACTTGCATTTGACAGAGACTTTTTGGCAGGTAAGGGAGTGGGAAAGCTTTGTAGTGAAAAAAAAAAAAAAAAGGAAGTCTTTAGATATGCTTGATTGGAGATTGTTGGCATGATAGAGAAGCTGGAGGCAGGCTAACTGTAAGCAGGGAGTCCTATGTAATTGGTTTGGTTTGTATACTTTGTATCTTAGGTGATAGCATATGTGGCTTTCTCTAGTTGGTCCTGAGTTGGAAGTGGGGGTGGAAATTAGGGAAGCTGGCAGTTTTTCACTAAGTCTGACTCTTTAGAGCCAGTTATGGATAAGGTTATGGTTGTTTTTCTGGGCTGGTGCTGCAAAGGTTGTGGGTCAGAATTTTATTGTCATATGTGGTCTGGCCATTGTTCATTTGTATATTCAGTCTCTCAGATCCTATTATCCCCATGGCTATCAAGGAGTCCAGCTCTTTAATGGCATTTGCTGTCATTAGCCACCTTTGGCCCATTGAGCTTCTCATTTATACTGGTGCTTCTCTACTGCATTTCTTATTACTTGGTTGCACAAATGTCCCTCTAGTCCCTCCCACACTCTCTACTAGCTGATATGTTATTCAGCCATAGATAGTATATTCATTATATCATTTCCACTGCTTGAACATTTTGATCCTTTATTCTACTATCTGTCTTGGAGTTTATGGTATTTTTACTTAACTTCGTGTGGGACATCCTTTTCTCCAAGCTTCTAAGAGCCACCTGTCCAAATGTGAGCACGGCCTTACAGGGTCTTTGCCAGGATTGTTCAATCCTATGTCATGAGAGAGTGCTACTAAATTGATAGATTCTCCCTTCTCCAGGCTGACATCCAGCACCCTCAGTTCTACACTTGGCTCCTGCTAGTATATGTTGAGTGAGTTCTGTAGCTCTTCCAGGGTATAGACATTCTCCTTCCTTATGTATAGGCCTAACACTTCTCTGACTGAATTATATTATATATAACTTTAGTTACTGGCCTGGTGGCAAAGAGAGAAGCTGAAGGAAGATCTTGAGATTGGTGCAGGTTATCTTGCCAGGCAGAGAATTCTGCATCATCTTAAAGCAAGGGAGAAGTGCCAACTTTTTAGAGAGGAGTGGGCCATTTCTGAGGTTCAAGAGGATTGAGAGGGATCTAAGGATTCAAAATACTCATGTGCATATAACTAGTTATCTCCATTCAATGTCTCAGTGCTCAGTTAAGCTGTGATCTCATCATTACAGACTTGCCTAGTTTGAGAATTTAATCTTTTAGGTACTCTACAGTGAATTAATCTCTACAGTGAATCCTGGGTTGGATCTTCGGGGTCTCCGATTGACCTCTTTATCTCAAGGAGGCTATTTGTATGCTGTCAAGGAGACTTTCTGAATCTCTTTTATTTGAAATTAATCACCCTTAGACTTTCAGTCTTTATCTTGAATGTATTGATCATCCCAGTAACAGCCATTCAATTCCATATTGCTTATAAATATTACTTCTTATCACTCTGTCCCCCAAATTTCTCAAATGCCTGGGATATTGCCAATGCCAGTGTGTTCCCTTCTACCAGTATGTCAGTAAGTTCACCATTGATTAAAATCTTATCTGCTTTGGAAGGAATGTCCGATGGAAAAAAGACAGTCTCTTCAACAATTGGTGTTGGGAAAATTGGACAACTACATGCAGAAGAATAAAACTGGACCATTTCCATGCACCACACACAAAAATGGACTCAAAATGGATGAAAGACCTCAATGTGAGACAGGAATCTATCAAAATTCTTGAGAATAACACGGGCAGCAACCTCTTCAACCTCAGCTGCAGCGACCTCTTCCTAGACACATCGCCAAAGGCAAGGAAAACAAGGGCAAAAAATGAACTATTGGGTCTTCATCAAGATAAAAAGCTTTTGCACAGCAAAGGAAACAGTCAACAAAACCAAAAGACAACTGACAGAATGGGAAAAGATATTTGCAAATGACATATTAGATAAAGGGCTAGTATCCAAAATCTATAAAGAACTTATCAAACTCAACACCCAAAGAACAAATAATCCAATCAAGAAATGGGCAGAAGACATGAATCAACATTTCTGCAAAGAAGACATCCAGGTGGCCAGTAGATACATGAAAAAGTGCTCAACATCACTCAACATCAGGGAAATACAAATAAAAACTACAATGAGATATCCCCTCACACCAGTCAGAATGGCTAAAATTAACAAGCCAGGAAGTGACAGATGTTGGCAAGGGAACCCTCCTACACTGTTGGTGGGAACGCAAGCTGGTATAGCCACTCTGAAAAACAGTATGGATGTTCCTTAAAAAGTTGAAATTAGAGCTACACTTTGACCCAGCAATTGCACTATTGGGTATTTACCCCAAAGATATAAATGTAGTGATCCAAAGGAGCACATGCACCTGAATGTTTATAGCAGCAATCTCCACAATAGCCAAACTATGGAAGGAATCTAGATGTCATCAACAGATGAATGGATAAAGAAGATGTGAGATATATATATATATATATATATATATATATATATATATTCATTCATGTATATTCATGTCATTGCAAACGGCAAGATTTCATTTTTCATGGCTGCAATATTGCATGAATATTCCATGAAAAATGAAATCTTGCCGTTTGCAATGACGTGAATTGAACTAGAAAGTATTATGTTAAGTGAATTAAGTTAATCAGAAAAATCAATTATTATATGATCTCACTGATATGAGGAATTTGAGAAACAAGACAAAGTATCATAGGGGAAGGGAGGGAAAATGAAACAAGATGAAACCAGAGAGGGAGACAAACCACAAGAGACTCTTAACCTCAGGAAACAAACTGAGAGTTGCTGGAGGAGAGGGGTGTGGGAGGGATGGGGTGGCTGGATTATGGACATTGGGAAGGGTATGTGCTATGGTGAGTGCTGTGAATTGTGTAAGATGGATGAATCACAGACCTGTAACCCTGAAACAAATAATAGATTATATGTTAATTAAAAAAAGACCTTATCTGTTTTGCTGTAGCATGCCTTGGGCTGCTCATGCTCCATGATGTAGCTCTGAAATTCATTTTATTTTATTTGTTTCTTTTTCTGAAATCCATTTTAGTGGCCTCTTCCTATGATAACTCCTGGTATAAGCTGTAATGAAGATTTGCATGTAGGAATTTGGAGGAACAAAGAAAATATGACTGAGGAGATGGAGAAGTTGAACTGGGATACAATTGCAACAAAAGCCTCAACCAACCCATGGAGAGCTCTAGAATTGGGATAGACCTGCAGAGTTGTCTTGAACCAAGGGAACTGGGCTTGTGCATCTCTTAACTGGACAATCATTTGAGTGGACTTTTTGTGGAGGTTGAAGGTTGAAGTTGACTTTCCATGGAGGTTTCCTTGGAGGCTGAAGGTAATTCTTGGACAGCAACTCAGCTGAGTCTGTTAATACTCCCAGTTGCAGTCCTGATGGAGTGGGGACAGAGATAGTCCACTCCAGCATCACTACAGCATTGAAATTGGAAACTGGGCTATGTGTTATTGCTTGAGGATGAGAAATATGATTTTTGAGTGGCAAGTTATCTGAGCTCCATATGTTTGGCTCTGAGTTCTGGATCTTAGGGAGCCATTATGATATACACACAAAATTCCAATATAGAGCAGCAAATGAATTGCCACTCAAAATGTGTCCCCAGGAAAAACTGAGAGCTTTTCCTCTATGATCAGGAACAAGACAGGGATATACACTCTCACCATTGTTATTTAACAGATACTGGAAGTCCTAGCTGCAGCAATCAGAGAACAAAAAGAAATAGAAGGCATCCAAACCAGCAAGGAAGGAGTCAAACTTTCACTAGTTGCAGATGGCATTATACTCTATGTAGAAAATCCAAAAGACTCCACCAAAAAATTGCTAGAACTGACA
The DNA here is from genome assembly GCF_009829155.1 of Mustela erminea. Classification (NCBI taxonomy): domain Eukaryota; kingdom Metazoa; phylum Chordata; class Mammalia; order Carnivora; family Mustelidae; genus Mustela; species Mustela erminea. The sequence continues at coordinate 96,249,103 of NC_045614.1, forward strand.
CACAAATTCAGCAAAATCTCAGGATAAAAAATCAACCTGCAGAAATTTGTTGCATTTCTATACACTGACAGTGAAGATGCAGAGAGAGAAATCAACAAATTGATCCCATTTACACTTGCACCCAAAACCATAAGACACCTGGGAATAAATGTAACTAAAGAGGTAAAAGTTTTTTATGCTGAAAACTATAGAAGACTTATGAAAGAAATTGAAGAGGACACAAAGAGATGGAAAAACACTTCATGCTCATGGATTGGAAGAGCAAATATTGTTAAAATATCTATACTACCCAGAGTAATCTACACATTTAATGCAATCCCTACCAAAATACCACCAGCATTTTTTAAAGAGCTAGAACAAACAACTCTAAAATTTTTATGGAATTACAAAAGACCTCAAATAGCCAAAGCAATCTTGAAAAAGAACAACAAAGCTGGAGGTATCACAATTCTGAACTTCAAGCTCTATTACAAAGCCTTGGTCATTAAGACAAGTATGGTACTGGCACAAAAACAGACACATAAATAAATGGAACAAAATAGAAAACCCAGAAATGGACCCACAACTATCTGGTCAACTAATCTTCAACAAAGCAGGAAAGAATATTCAATGGAAAAAGACAGTCTCTTCAACAAATGGTGTTGGGAAAATTGGACAGTCATATGCAGAAGAATGAAACCGGGCCATTTTCTTACATCATACACAAAAATAAACCCAAAATGGATGAAAGACCTAAATGTGAGACAGGAATACATCAAAATCCTTGAGGAGAACAAAGGCATTAACCTTTTTGGCCTCGGCCGTAGCAACTTCTTACTAGACATATCTCTGGAGATGAGGGAAACAAAAGCAGAAAATGAAGTATTGGGACTTTACCAAGATAAAAATCTTCTTTATGGTGAAGGAAATCATCAACAAAACTAAAAGGCAGCCAACAGAATGGGAGAAGATATTTGCAAATGACATATCTGATAAAGGGTTAGTATCCAAAAATCTATAAAGACCTTATCAAACTCAACACCCCCCAAAAACAAATAATCCAGTTAAGAAGTGGGCAGAAGACATTTTTCCAAAGAAGACATCCAAATGGCTAATGGACATGAAAAGATGCTCAGCATCCCTCATCATCAGGTAAATACAAATCAAAACCACAATAAGATACCATCTCACACCAGTCAGAACAGCTAAAATTAACAAGTCATGAAATGACTGATGTTGGTGAGGATGCAGAGAAAGGGGAGCCCTCTTTCACTGTTGGTGGGAATGCAATCTGGTGCAGCTACTCTGGAAGACAGTATGGATGTTCCTCAAAAATTTGAAAATAGAGCTACCCTACGACCTTGCAATAAATACACTACAAGGTGTTTATCCAAAGGATACAAAAATACAGATTTGAATGGATAAATATACCCCAATGTTTATAGCAGCATTTTCAACAATAACTAAATTATGGAAAAAGCCCAGAAGTCCGTTGACTGATGGATGGATAAAGATGTCAGGGATATAAAAGGAATATAAAGGAATATTACCCAGCCATCAAAAAGAATGAAATCCTGCCATCTGCAACAATGTGGATAGAGCTAGAGTGTATTATGCTGACTGAAACAAGTCAGTCAGAGAAAGATAAATACCATATAATTTCACTCATATGTGGAATTTAAGAAGCAAAGCTGATGAACATAGGGGAAAGGAAAAAAAAAAGAGGGAGGCAAACCATAGGAGACTCTTAAGTATAGAGAACAAACTGAGGGCTGCTAGAGGGGTGGTGGGTGGGAGATGGGCTGGTGAGTATAAAAGAGGGCGAGTGTTGTGATGAGACCTGGGTGTTGTATGTAAGTGATGAATCACTAAATTCTACTTCTGAAACCATTATTGCCCTATATGTTAACTAACTAGAATTTAAATAAAAATTTGAAAAGGCAAAATGAAACAAAACAGAAAAACCCAAAATGTATCCCCAAAACAAGACTTCTTACCCAGAAAGAAATCAGTCTCAATAGCTGCCAAGTAATTGGAGGTTTTATGCTTGAGGAAATGGAATTATTGGGCTAATTGATACATAATTTAAAATGAGAATGCCTAAATTCTTTTAGAAATAAAGGATGAGATATCCATTAAATAAGAAAAGTTTCTATGACACTGATTAAAAGTTGTGAAATAAGGGCAGGTAGATATTTTAAAAAACAAACAATTAGAAGTCTTGAAAAGGAAAAATGCAGTATTTGAAATATACACTGTCTTATAAAGAACCTAAACAGAATGTTGAAAATAGAAAAGGACAGAATCAGTGAATTGTATGAAAGAAAGTGGGTTATCATAAAGGCCATAAAAACAGAATATAGATATTAGATGTGAGGGTAAGAGCATTGATTAAGCAGCATCACCATTTATCCATTAGAAGTTCCAGATATTAGAGAGGGATTCAATGGTCCGAGAGATAGTGACTCATCCTTTTCTGAGATTTTTTTTTTAAAGTTAGTTCTGCAGATTAAAAAAGCTCATTGAGTTGCAGCAAGCAAAATTTCACCCACTAAACACATCACATTGACACTGTAGTGTATCAAGGTCAAGAAAAATAGTAAATTGTAAACAGAATCCCTGAAAAGGAATGGCAGTACAAATGACAGAAATCTTCTCAACTTTGACAATAAGTGACAAGGCAAATAATAGAGCCATATCTTTTTTTTTTTTTAAGATTTTATTTATTTGTTAGAGAGAGAGAGAGTGCAAGTACAAGCAGGGGTAGTGGCAGGCAGCGGAAGTAGTAGGCTCCCTGCTGAGCAAGAGCCCAATGTGGGGCTTGGTCCCAGGACCACAGGATCATGACCTGAGCTGAAGGCAGAGGCTTAACTGACTGAGCCACCTACGCACCCCTAGAGCAATATCTTTAAGGTAGTGAGAAAGTATAGGCATTATTTTATTTATTTATTTTTATTAATTTTTAAAATTTATTTTCAGCGTAACAGTATTCATTGTTTTTGCACCACACCCAGTGCTCCATGCAATCCATGCCCTCTCCAATACCCACCACCTGGTTCCCCCAACTTCCCCCCCCGCCCCTTCATTTTATTTTATTATTTTTTTAAAGTAGGCTTCATGCCCAGTGTGGAGCCCATCGGGGCATGGAGCTCAACATGGGGCTTAAACTCACAACCCTGAGATCAAGACCCAGGATAAGATCAAGAGTTGGTCGCCCAACTGGCTGAGCCACCTAGGTGTCTCTAATTCTTTTAGAATTCCATCTCTCACTAGAATATTATAGAAGTTTGAGGGTGTAACTAGAATATTTGCAGACATGCAAAACTAAGCTTTACACACTAAGCTGAAAGAATTTTTTTTTTAAAAGATTTTATTTATTTATTTAACAGACAGAGATCACAAGTAGGCAGAGAGGCAGGCAGAGCGAGAGAGAGAGAGAGAGAGAGAGAGAAAGAGAGAGGGAAGCAGGCTTCCTGCGGAGCAGAGAGCCCGATGCGGGGCTTGATCCCAGGACCCTGAGATCATGACCCGAGCCGAAGGCAGCAGCCCAAACTACTGAGCCACCCAGGCGCCCCTAAGCTGAAAGAATTTTAAAGAGCATACTTGGTAAGGAGAAAAACGAGGATGGAATGAAGGAGTAGAATGCGAGAATGGAAAGTGAAGCAAAAACACTGGCAAAGCATGCTGGCAAATCTAAATAATAATTATTAATGTTCAACAGAAAAAATGAGCATCTTGTTGACATTAGCTTTATCATGAATAATTTATTTCATTATGAGGCAAATATGAGGCAAATCTGGTAAAATATATTTTAAAATTAGAAATTGTGTATATATGGTTTTTTGTTAAAAACAAAACAAAGCTAAAAAGGAAAAAAGAACCCAAGGTAGAACTAGAATTGTATCAAATAATGTGGAATAGCAGAAAGGTAAAGATATTCCGTTTTTAGGAGGTGCACATCACCACATTAATAGATTAAAAAAGGAAGTATGAAAGTCATTTATACATACAGAAAAGTTTGCATTAAAATTTAACATTAAAAACCCTTAAAGTGACCTAGCAGTTACTCTCTTTTCCTTTCTACTTTCTCAAGTCCACAGGAGGGCATCCAATTTTTAAGATCCCTGAAGCCCCAAGCCTGGTCCCATTTGCTCTGTTGGGAGGTTTCTGTATGTACCCAGTGACCCAAAGTTTCCATGCAGCTATATTATGTATACACACACACAATGAACTGCCAACATTTACAATAAATCGAGAAAGTCTTTGTAGTCGGTTCAAATAGACAAAACAGAAGTCCAAGATTTTTTCATGATTAGAAATACTCAAAACTAGCCTCTTCAACAGGATAAGGGTTATCTACCAACCATGTGCACGCGCGCGCACGCACACACGCACACATCATGCTTTATGGGAGAATTTAGAAGCACTTGCATTAATACAAGGTACAAGATAAGGATGCCCTGTTTATAGAACGGAAGTGGGTAGGAGGAGGGGTGACTGGGTGATGGGTATTAAGGAGATCACCTGTTGGGGTGAGCACTGGGTGTTATACACAACTAATCAATCATTGAACACTGTAACAAAAAATTATGATGTACTATATGTTGGCTAGTTAAACAATAAAAAATAAAAAATAAATTAAAAAATAAAAAATAAAATGTAAGAGGCTAGTAAAAAAAAGACATTATTCTCATTATTTTGGTCCTATTATTCTCTTTATTAGTTAAGCAAGATAATCTACAGATAAGGGATTAAATAAATTAAATCATTTTTCTGGATACCAGAACAACATAACGAATCATTTCTATATGCCAGTAACAATGTACAAAATATATTCAGGATCTTAGAACTATCAAAACACAGAGTCTTTAGAATTAGAAACTGTTCCAGCTCTGGAGAATTTTATTAAAAATCTATTGGAAAAAAATCATGCAAAAGAGTTGATTCTTTTGGAAAAAACCCCCCAACCCAGCAATATTAGTTAAACCATTTGGTAACCTTCTCATTAAGAAAAGGAGGGCACACGATCATCGCTCCTCATTCTGTGTTTGTTTTGTATCCAACAAACATTTGTCCAGTATACCTATTTGTTAGATTCTCCAAAAACACCTACAGCTATCAAAAAGTCAAAATGACAAGGTTGTCATAAACTAGCAGGGACATTAGGGGCAAAACCCATTAAGAAAAAAAATTTTTTAAAAAAGATTTTATTTATTTACTCGACAGAATGAGAGCGATCACAAGTAGGCTGAGAGGCAGAGGGCGAGAGGGGAAGCAGGGTCCGCGCTGAGCAGAGAGTCAGATGCGGGACTAGATCCCAAGACCCGGAGATCATGACCTGAGCGGAAGGCAGAGGCTTAACCCACTGAGCCATCCAGGCGCCCCCCCCGCCCCAATTTTTTTTAGGAATGTCTAATTTTGGAGGAAGAGGTGCAATGGTAGGGTGCTGGGGAGAGGATGGGTTTTAGAAAGAAGTGCGAAACTAAGGAGAATGGAGCTACTTAAGCGTAACCTTAAGAGAAAACAACCTAAGCAGCGTTTCGCATTTCTGGAAGCACACTGTATTTCCAGTACCATTTCGTCCCTTCAGATGTTTCGGTTCGCCATTGATCCAAAATTTTGCAATGCAGCTTGCATCAAAAGAGCACCTGTCCGTTATTCATGCTTGGTGATTCTTGCCGGTTGTGCAGTGTACACACGGCGGCTCCTGGAAGCCTCTCCCAAGGGGCCCGCTGGGTGGCAAGGGATTGTGGGAGCAGTTCATTCCTGGAATAGGCGCCTCCGGGCCTTGGGAGAGGGACCCGGAAGGCGCTGGGGGCGCGCGTGGGGGCCTGGGCTCGGAGAGGGAGGTAGAGGTTGGAGTGGCGAGTTGGGGAAGGGCTCCAGAAGGTGGGCGTCCAGGTTGAAGTAGCGGAGAGGAGAGCATCTCCTTGGGCTAGGGTTGGGGGCCCAAGGCCAGGCACCCGGTGTGGGGCCCTGCGGGTGGGGGCTGGCCACCCTTGCAGCGCAGGGGCGGAGCCCAGGGACGGAGCCCGCTGCAGGGTCCATCCAAGGCGGCAGGAACTCGCGGTCGGCGTCTTCCTCGTAGGCCTCTGTTTGGGCGGCCATCTCTGGGGCAGAAACGCAGAAGAGGCCCCGCTCGACGGCGACGTCGTGCTCGGGCGCGCTCGGGAACGCGCCCCGTTCCAGGCTGGCAGGCGAGTGGCCCTGCCCTCCGGAGCGCAGGAGAGCCTCGGGGACCAGCACGAGGGTGAGCTCTCCGACGGTCACTTGCAGGGCCGACGTCGGCTCGGGCTCCAGCACCAGGTCTACATCGTCCAGGAGCAGCTGCAGGGCACAGCCGGTGGCCAGGACCACCACGGAGGGGAGTGTGTCCGCGGCCAGGGACCCCTCCAGGCCCGCGGGCTCCTGGGTTCGGCGGCGCTTGGCAGGGCGGGGTCCTCCTGGCGGCGGTCCCCAGCAGGGCTCGGGGTAGGCGCTGTGACTGCGAGGCCAGCTGCCCATCACCCGGACAGCGCTGCGGGCGGCGCTCTCGGGGCCTGGCGGCGGGTGTGAGGGACCGGGTCCTGCACGCCGTGACAGGTCTCGACGACGACAGGTGAGGCGGCGGGAGCGGCGGAGCGCGGTACCGGGAGACGCAGAGAGAGTGCCTGGAGTTCTGGGGGCGCCTCCTGGGGCCAGAGTCCTGGGGTTCTGGTGGCGCAGCACGGGCGCAGGGCTCAGCCTGGGGCCTTCGAATCCCAGGTTCCTCACACGGACGGATCTGCGCGGGTATTTCAAGGGACGCCGGCGGAACCGAAGTCGCAAAATGTCACGCTAGGCTCCGCCCCTTCCGAGGCTCCGCCCCGTAGAGAGCGCGGTATCCGTGCGGCTCTAGAGCTGAGCCTGTGGTTAAGGAAATACTTCTGTGGGCTTCTAGGAGGCAGAACAATGGTGCCACTTTAGGACCTGGCTTCTGGTGTGATCTCGGCCTTCCTTAAATTGACCTCAGATGAGGACGACCTTAATCGGAAAAGTGCGTTTCGATTCCCACCAGTGGAAAACTGCCTAGACAGGGAGCTGTAAGGCCCCTCTCCTCGAAGCCCCGCCCCGGAAATGACCTGAGTTTTTTCTTTGGGTTGAAGAGCAGGAAGAGTTTTTGGACCATATCCTATGCCCTTGCGGAAGTTGTAAACCACTGTCATCACCTTTCAGGGGCGGTGAAGGGGAAATGAGATTGGAATTGAGTGCGTTAATCGCTGGCCCTGCAAGATCAACTTATTACTGTACTGTGTACATATCCGTTTCGTATTGTAGTAATTATTATACTACTATCATCAGCAGTAAGCGTTTATTTAGTTTGACCTAAAATCCAACCACAAAGTATATCTGTTTTAGCCCAAGTGACAGATGATGAAAATGTCATGCAGAGAGTTAATCGGTTTGCTCAGAAACCCGGAACAAGCAGAACTGGGTTCAACATGACAAGGCCCACCTACAAAGATGGTGTCTGCGCCTTAATCTGAGTGTCATTTTGAAGGTGCTTTTGCGTCGTGTATTGTGGCTGCAAAAGGAAGGTGTGGCTCAGCCCATTACCTGGTGTTATTAGGAAGAAACACCCAACACTGGTTTTGGAATAAGAATGAATACTCCTAATATGGTCACAGAGGACAACAAAACATTTCCTTCCACCCCTGTGCCTTAACCACGTGATTGCTCACTTTATACGTTTTATAAAATACGTTTTATACGTTTTATAAAATAGTATATTTATATTTTCATTTTTAGGGCTGCATAACATCCCTTTGTACGGAATTACATTTAAACCAGACTTCTATCTTTTTTCTATTTTACTTTAAAAAAAAATACTAACATATAATGTATTATTAGTCCCAGGGTTACAGGTCTGTGAATCGTCAGGCTTACACACTTCCTGGCACTCACCATAGCACATACCCTCCCCAGTGTCCATAAACCAACCATCCTCTCCCTACCCCCTTTATGCCAGCAACCCTCAGTTTGTTTTGTGAGATTAAGGAGAACACAGGCAGCAACCTATTCGACCTCAGCCGCAGCAACATCTTCCTAGGAACATCGCCAAAGGCAAGGGAAGCAAGGGTAAAAATGAACTATTGGGATTTCATCAAGATCAAAAGCTTTTGCACAGCAAAGGAAACAGTTAACAAAATCAAAAGACAACTGACAGAATGGGAGAAGATATTTGCAAACGACATATCAGATAAAGGACTAGTGTCCAAAATCTATAAAGAACTTAGCAAACTCAACACCCAAAGAACAAATAATCGAATCAAGAAATGGGCAGAGGACGTGAACAGACATTTCTGCAAAGAAGACATCCAGATGGCCAACAGACACATGAAAAAGTGCTCCATATCACTCGGCATCAGGGAAATACAAATCAAAACCACAATGAGATATCACCTCACACCAGTCAGAATGGCTAAAATCAACAAGTCAGGAAATGACAGATGCTGGAGAGGATGCGGAGAAAGGGGAACCCTCCTACACTGTTGGTGGGAATGCAAGCTGGTGCAACCACTCTGGAAAACAGCATGGAGGTTCCTCAAAATGTTGAAAATAGAGCTACCCTATGACCCAGCAATTGCACTACTGGGTATTTACCCTAAAGATACAAACATAGTGATCCGAAGGGGCACGTGCACCCGAATGTTTATAGCAGCAATGTCCACAATAGCCAAACTATGGAAAGAACCTAGATGTCCATCAACAGACGAATGGATAAAGAAGATGTGGTATATATACACAATAGAATACTATGCAGCCATCAAAAGAAATGAAATCTTGCCATTTGCGATGACATGGCTGGAACTAGAGCGTATCATGCTTAGCGAAATAAGTCAAGCAGAGAAAGACAACTATCATATGATCTCCCTGATATGAGGAAGTGGTGATGCAACATGGGGGCTTAAGTGGGTAGGAGGAGAATCAATGAAACAAGATGGGATTGAGAGAGAGACAAACCATAAGTGACTCTTAATCTCACAAAACAAACAGGGTTGCTGGGGGGAGGGGGGTTGGGAGAAGGGGGGTGGGGTTATGGACATTGGGGAGGGTATGTGCTTTGGTGAGTGCTGTGCAGTGTGTAAACCTGGTGACTCACAGACCTGTACCCCTGGGGATAAAAATATATGTTTATATAAAAAATAAAAAATTAAAAAATTATTAAAAAAAAAGAGTCTCTTATCGTTTGCAAACCAGACCTCTCTTAGTGGACATAGTGGTTTGTGACTTATCAGCATTGTCATTGCGTTGCAAATTTGTGAAAAAGGCGGATGCTAACAACAACAACAACAACAACAACAACAAAACGCTTTCCCCAAAAGCATCCCCAAAAGATGCTTTCCCCCAGCCTAGAATCACTGAATCAGAATTCCTGGAGCGTGGGGCCTCAGAATTCTCTGTAAGCACCTACAGAAAATTTTGTTTTACACTGAAGTTTAAGATCGCTGACTTTGTTTTCATTAGTGGTTGAGAGGTTTGGGAGGTTCAGGTAGCAGGGTGGTTATGCCTTCAGTCAGGGCCCTGATTGCTGGTGATCAAGTTATGAAGAAAACTCAACCTTCCTGGGCTACATTCAGCGTTTTTCCTGGTGCAACTGGCTGGCATCTGCTCTTATGGCTGGGTTTCCTGTGTTTCCAGCTGGGCTTGTGTGGGGTGGGGGGATTCCCGTGAGTTGGTGTGACCAAGGGCGAGCACTGTCTGCTTCGTCTGGAGAGTTCTGCTGTAGGGGCTATGCGGCGAGGGGAGGAGAAGGGGAGAGTGAGGGCTACCTGGAGACTGCAGTCCCCGAAGTGTGAACGTGGAAGCCCTTGCAACCTACTCAGAGGGTCACAGATGATAGGAGCAACAGCTTTGCTGCTGGTGTTCAGGCAGAAGATAGTGATAGTGGTGCAGAGGTGAGGGGGTTGGGATGGGGAAGGAGCTTGCAGGAACCACTGCTTTGGCCCTTGAAATTTCCAGGCTCGTGGAATAATGGGAGTTTCACTTAGGAGACTGAAAGTGGACATGCCCTGGTGTAACGTACAGATGGATGAGTCTAAAGCTAGCCAGGACACAGGGAGGGCTTTAGAACTGCTGACCTACTCAGTGGGGCTCTGAGCAAGGTGGTACCACTTGGTGTCTGCTGCTCACTTAACTTAAGCAGTTCCACTCTGGAGCTTATCATTGTCCTGTGAATCCTCACTGCGAACTCCCCTTCCAAGGGAATATTGTCCTGCCCTGAAGGAGAAGCAGTTAGCAGGGTCCTGAAATAGATGCACCCGATTTCCTCTTCTGGTCATCCACTTTATACTTTGGTCATTTCACCTTCTCTGAGCCTCAGTTTCCTTACATGTAAAAGGGAGAGTGCCATCCACTGTGCGGGCTGGTTGTGAGTTAATGTATGTCAAAAGTTGTTGGAACATAGCAAGTCCTCAGTAAATAGTAGCTGTTTACTGTTTATTATGTTTATAATCTGTCTCTCCCACTTGACAATATCAGCGCTGTTCGCCAGCATCTTGAATATCACTTGGCATGTAGCAGCATTGAATGAATGGTAAAAAATACTGTTATCGACATCATCATGATCATCATCCTAAAAGGGAGACTGACCTGTTAGAAAGTACTCTTCCAGGTATTTTTGTGACATATCTATATGGTTCAGGAATGGCTTGCTGGGCACTGGGTCAGGTAATCTTTCATCCTGCCGGTCTTGAGTTTCCTGCAAGAGTTCCCAGGGACCATCAGGGCCACTCATTGGGTTTCCTTGGTGTCAATCAATCTTGCGTAACCAATCATCACGAAAGGCTTGAACCACTGTTTAGGGCGGAATTAGCAACTGTAGCTTCAGGTTCTGGCCAGCATACAGGTTGGCAGTAGACGCGTCATTTTGCATTTTTTTTAAAAAGATTTTATTTATTTGACAGACAGAGATCACAAGCAGGCAGAGAGTCAGGCAGAGAGAGGAAGGGAAGCAGGCTCCCTGCTGAGCAGAGAGCCCGATGTGGGGCTCGATTCCAGGACCCTGATATCATGACCTGAGCTGAAGGCAGAGTCTTAACCCACTGAGCCACCCAGACGCCCCAGACACGTCATTTTGAAAAAAAAAAAAGTGGAGGTACCTTGGGTACTGGAAGTTAGGTACAAGGTGGACATCAGTGAGTGGGACTCAAGAATTTCCTCAGCATTGGGCATCAGAGCACTCTGATCCTTTCATTGCTTGATTGGAGACTGTGAGGCCCAGGCCCTGTGCTCCTGGTCCTGACACTATCTTGGCATCGGTTGTTAGGTCATCTCCGAGAATGCATAATTGGCTTTAAACAAATTTTATTTACATAAATAGTAATACCTGAATACATTAAAAAAATTGAACGGTATAGGTCTCCCTTCCACTCTCCATCAACCCCCAATTCAGGATTGAGGTAGTAAGATACTTTATTTGTATTTCTTTGTTTCCTTCCTGGAATGGCAAACTACTGTGGATATTTTTCTGTTAGAGCCTATTGCTACTTGGTATTGTTATCTGCAAAGTACACGATCTCTTCTGTCTTTTATGAAGAGATCTTTTCAACATGCAATACTTGTGTCTGTATCTTGTTCGGAAATTTTTGATAAATACAAGAAAAAGCAACTTCAAATATCTTTTGTACAGCAACTTCTTTGTCTTTGCCTGAAGAAGAATGATTAAAGCAGTCCATTTACTTTCTGCTTATCTCATGGTAATTCTGGTATATCTTTATTTCTTGAACACATCACTGAGGAGTGAATGACATTATACAGTTACTGAAGATATTACAATGATTAGGTATGATCATGGCCTATGTTATCATAAAATCATTAATACTTTACTATTTAAAGAATGCCCAAATTGACAGTAAAGTAGTTATTTGGGTATTTGGTCTTTTTTAAAGGCTGAGGCTAAATTGCAGGTTTTTTTTTATTTTTAAATTTTTTAAATAAACATATAATGTATTTTTAGCTCCAGGGGTACAGGTCTGTGAATTGCCAGGTTTACACATTTCACAGCACTCACCAAAGCACAAACCCTCCCCACAGTTATTTTTTTTTAACCAAATGCTCAGGTTTTTCTAAGTGAACATCAATGATTTGTCTCTGTGTGTGTGTATAATTTTAAAATTAATTAGTTATTTAATTTTAAGATTTATTTATTTATTTGAGAGAGAAAGAGAGAGAGAGAGAGAGAGAGCATGCCTGCTCCCAAATAAGGGGAATGGTGGAGGGAAAGAATCTCCAGCAGACTCCACTGCTGAACCTGCTGGGCAGGGGGGCTCCATTTCAAGACCCATGAAATCACGGCCTGAGCTGAAGTCATCAGTCCCCTGCTCCATTGACTGAGCTCCCCAGGTGCCTCTTATTTATTTTATTTTTTTTAAAATTTAGGGTACAAATGGCTTTTATTGTTTGCAAAGGGAAGAGGAAGGGGGGGGGACGCGGCAGCTATGGCTCCAGGGACAGCTACAGAGACTGACTCCATTACTGTCCTTCCAGGGTTTTTGTATATTAATTTTGGATTCAGATTTTTTATGACATTGTCTTTTTTTTCCAGTTACTTTCTGGGTTTATGATCATATGGTCAGCAAATGGTCTTCTTTTCTTTTCTTTGCAGTTTTATACATCAGATATCTTTCTCTTTTCTCGTTTTGTTGGCTAGTAATACCAGTACAATGTTAAATACTAGTGGGAAGGTGGCATCTCTAGACTTGGGTGTGAATGCTCCTGGTATTTGCCTGTTAAGGATAATACTGGCTGTTGCTTAGAAATGAATGTTATGTCGAAGAAGTATCAATACATTTCTGTTTTGTTAATTTTTTAGTGCTTTGTTTTGAAATATTTCCAAATTTATAGAAACATTGCAAAAATAATAAAATAATATCATTTAATCCATCATCAACTTTTTACATTTTGCCACATTTGCTCTATATTCTCTATCTCTCAGAAAGACCACAGGAGATACATATATATATATATATTCCTTGAATCATTTGAGAGTATGTTGAATTAATTAGGCCTCTTTACCCCATAATATTTCAGTGTATATTTCCTAAAAAAAATTCTTTTTTTTCCATTTTATTTTATGTTATTTCCTTTCAGTGTTCCAGCATTCATTGTTTATGTACCACACCCAGTGCTCCATGCAATATGTGCCCTCCTTAATCCCCACCAGCAGGCTCACCCAACCCCCCACCTCCCTCTCCTCCAAAACCCTCACTTTGTTTCTCAGAGTCCACAGGCTCTCATGGTTTGTCTCCCCCTCCAATTTCCCCCAACTCACCCTAACAAGAATATTCTTATGTATCTTTACTACAGTCATCAAATTAAGAAAAATTTATCATTGATGCCACACTTTAACAGTCCATTTTCCAATTTTGTCCATTGTACCAATAATGTTTTTTATAATATACTTCTATTTATCTATTTCTATATCTATATTTTAAAAATTTATTTTATTTGTTTATGTATTTATTTATCTGTTTTGCCTATAAGATGGAGGTCAGGATCATGTATTGCTTTCAGGTGTCATGTCTCAGGGGGTGAGTTGGGAGGAGGGGCAAAGGAAGAGGGAGAGAGAGAATCTTAAGCAGACTCCATGCACAGCATGGAGCCAACCTGGGGCTCCATCCCAGGACTCTGAGGTCATGACTTGAGTAGAAATCAAGAGTTGGACACTTAATGCCCGAGCCAGCCAGGTGCCCTACTTTTTATTTTGATGTAGTCCCAATAGTTTATTTTTGCTTTTGTTTCCTTTGCCTCAGGAGATCTCCTTAGAGAAACATTGCTGTAGCTCTTATAATAATAATTCTTGTCTTAAAGTCCACTTTTCCTCAGTGTTAATATAATTACTCTAGCTCTCCTCTGGTTATTGTTTGTATGATATATCTCCTACCATTTCAACTCATTTGTTTATTTGAATCTGAAAAGTGTTTCTTTAAGACCACAAATAGTTGGATTTTTTTTTAATACAGTGCAACAATTTCTGCCATTTGATTGGGATGTTTAGACTATTTATGTTTATGGTAATTATTGATATGGTTGAATTTACACCTGCCACTTTGATATTTATTATCTAATTGCTTCTGTCTTTTTTGTTCCTCTGGTATTCCTTGACTTCTTTTGCATTAAGTAAATAATTATTGGTGTGTCTCATTTTAAAATTCTCTGTTGATTTTTTAACCATATTATTTTGAGCTGTTTGGTTGGGATATAGGAATCACCATATGTATCTTAACTTATTACAGTATGCTTAAGAGTAATACTAACTTAATTTCAATACTACATAAAAATGTTGCTCTAATATAACACTATTCCATCCTTTTAATTCAATACTTTCATCTATATTATATTAATATACATTATGAATCTAGTAATATAATGTTATAATTATTGCATTTTACAGTCATTTCTTTTAAGGAAGTTAAGGGAAGAAATGAGAGAATATATAGCATTTCTTAATAATGGATATTATTTTTTAGAGCAGTTGTAGTTTCACAGCAAAATTGAGGAGAAAGTAGGAGCAGTTCACATATACCCTCTCCCCCCAAATATTATCATCCCATACCAGTATTACCTTTGTTATAATTAATGAATCTACAACGACACATCATTATTACCCAAATTCCATAGTGTACATTAGGGTTCACATTTGGCATTGTACATTTTTGTGGGTTTTGACAAATGTATAATGGCATGTATCTCTGATTATGGTATTGCACTGCTTATTCATTCTGCCCTTCTCCTCTCTAACCCCTGGCAATATCTATTTGATCTCCCTACTGTCTCCATAATTTTGCCTTTTCTGGAATGTTATATATTTGAAATCATAGTTTGCAGCCTATTCAGATTGGCTTCTTTCACTTAGTAGTATGCATTTAAGGTCATTTTACAGCTTGATAACTCATTTGTTTTTAGTATTGAATAATATTCCATTGTCTTGGGGCACCTGGGTGGCTCAGTCATTGAGCATCTGCTTTTGATTCAGGTCATGGTTCCAGGGTCCTGGGATCAAACCCTGCATTGGGCTCCCTGCTTGGTGGAGGCCTGCTTCTCCCTCTCCCACTCGCCCTGCTTGTATTCCCTCTCTTGCTGTGTGTCTCTCTGTCATATAAATATATAAAAAATCTAAAAAAAAATTCCATTGTCTTCTGTGTTGTAGTGTGTTTATCCATTCACCTACTGATGGACATCTTTTTTTTTTTTTTTTTAAGATTTTACTTATTTATTTGACAAAGATCACAAGCAGGCAGAGAAGCAGGCAGAGAGAGAGGGAAGCAGGCTCCCCGCTGAGCAGAAAGCCCGATGTGGGGCTTGATCCCAGGACCCTGAGATCGTGACACAAGCTGAAGGCAGAGGCTTTAACCCACTGAGCCACCCAAACGTCCCCTGAGGGATATCTTGATTGCTTCCAAATATCAGCAATTTTAAGTAAATCTGCTATAAACGTCTGCATGCAGGATTTAAAAAAATTTTTTAATTTTTAATTTTTAACAGTAAAAAATTATTATTTTTGTTGACATATAATGTATTATTTGCCCTGGGGGCACAGGTCTGTGAATTGTTAGGCTTACACACCCCAACTCTGCCTCCAAATTATACTGAGCGAAATAAGTTAATCAGAGAAAGACAATTATCATATGATCTCCCTGATATGAGGAATTTGAGAGGAGTTGACCTATTTTTATTGATTTTGAGGGAGGTTCTTTGTGCCTCCTGGATTTTAATGCCCATTTCCTTCACTAAATTAGGGAATTTCTCCACTATAATTTGCTTCAATACACCTTCTGCTCCTCTCTTTCTTCTTCTTCTGGGACCCCAATTATTCTAATATTATTTCATCTTATGGTATCGCTTATCTGTCAAATTCTCCCCTTGTGATTCAATATTCGTTTATCTCTCTTTTATCGGCTTCTTTATTTGTCTCCTTCCCAATCCCATCTTGTTTCACTTTTTCCTTCCCTACCCCTAACCCCCCACTCAAATTCTCAAATTCCTCATATCAGGGAGATCATATGATAATTGTCTTTCTCTGATTGACTTATTTTGCTCAGCATAATACCCTCTAGTTCCATCCACATTGCTGCAAATGGCAAGATTTCATTTCTTTTGATGGCTGCATAGTATTCCACTGTATATATACACCACCTCTTTTTTTTAAATTTAAATTTTTTTTTAATTTTTTTATAAACATATAATTTGTTTTTATCCCCAGGGGTACAGGTCTGTGAATTGCCAGGTTTACACACTTCACAGCACTCACCATAGCACATACCCTCCCCAATGTCCATAACCCCACCCCCATCTCCTGACCCCCCCGAGCAACCCTCAGTTTGTTTTGTGAGATTAAGAGTCACTTATGGTTTGTCTCCCTCCCAGTCCCACCTTGTTTCATTTATTCTTCTCCTACCCCCCTAACCCCCCACGTTGCATCTCCACTTCCCCAAATCAGGGAGATCATATGATAGTTGTCTTTCTCCGATTATTTCACTAAGCATGATACCCTTTAGTTCTATCCATGTCATCACAAATGGCAAGATTTCATTTCTTTTGATGGCTGCATAGTATTCAATTGTATATATATACCACATCTTCTTTATCCATTCACCTGTTGTTGGACATATAGGTTCTTTCCATAGTTTGGCTATCGTAGACATTGCTGCTATAAACATTCGGGTGCATGTGCCCCTTCAGATCACTACGTTTGTATCTTTAGGGTAAATACCCAGTAGTGCAATTGCTGGGTCATAGGATAGTTCTATTTTCAACATTTTGAGGAACCTCCATGCTATTTTCCAGAGTGGTTGCACCAGCTGGCATTCCCACCAACAGTTTAGGAGGGTTCCCCTTTCTCTGCATCCTTGCCAGCATCTGTCATTTCCTGACTTGTTAATTTTAGCCATTCTGACTGGTGTGAGGTGGTATCTCATTGTGGTTTTGATTTGTATTTTCCTGATGCTGAGTGATGTGGAGCACTTTTTATGTGTCTGTTGGCTATCTGGATGTCTTCTTTGCAGAAATGCCTGTTCAGGTCTTCTGCTCATTTTTTGATTGGATTATTTGTTCTTTGCTCCACTGCTTAAAAAAAAAAGATTTTATTTATTTATTTGACAGACAGAGATCACAGGTAAGTGGAGAGGCAGGCAGAGAGAGAGGAGGAAGCAGGCTCCCCACTGAGCAGAGAGCCCGATGTGGGGCTCGATCACAGGACCCTGGGATCATGACCTGAGCTGAAGGCAGAGGCTTTAACCCACTGAGCCACCCAGGTGCCCCAACCTCTTCTTTATCCATTCATCTGTTGATGGACATATAGCTTATTTCCATAGTTTGGCTATTGTGGACATTGCTGCTATAAACATTTGGGTGCATGACCCCTTAGGATCACTACATTTGTATCTTTAGGGGAAACACCCAGTAGTGAAATTTCTGGGTTGTAGGGTAGCTCTATTTTCAACTTTTTGAGGAACCTCCATGCTGTTTTCCAGAGTGGCTGCACCAGCTTGCATTCCCACCAACAGTGTAGGAGGGTTCCCTTTTCTCTGCATCCTCTCTGACATCTGTCATTTCCTGGCTTGTTAATTTTAGTCATTCTGACTGGTGTGAGGTGGTATCTCATTGTGGTTTTGATTTGTATTTCCTTGATGCTGAATGATGTGGAGCATTTTTTCATGTGTCTGTAGGCCATCTGGATGTCGTCTTTGTGTAAATGTCTGTTCATGTGCTCTGCCCATTTCTTGATTTGGTTATTTGTTCTTTGGGTGTTCAGTTTGATAAGTTCTTTATAGATTTTGGATACTAGCCCTTTATCTAATATGTCATTTGTGAATATCTTCTTCCATTCTGTCATTTGTCTTTTGGTTTTTCAGAAGTTTTGATCCTGATGAAGTCCCAATAGTTCATTTTTTCCCTTGCTTCCCTTGCCTTTGACAATGTTTCTAGGAAGAAGTTGCTGTGGCTGAGGTCAAAGAGGTTGCTGCCTGTGTTCTCCTCCAGGATTTTGATGGATTTCTGTCTCACACTGAAGTTTTTCATCCGTTTTGAGTCTATGTTTTGTGTTTGGTGTAAGGAAATTGTCCAACTTCATTTTTCTGCATGTGGCTGTCCCAATTTTCCCAGCACCATTTGTTGAAGAGACTGTCTTTTTTCCATTGGACATTATTTCCTGCTTTGTTCAAGATTAGTTGCCCATAGAGTTGAGGGTCCATTTCTGGGCTCTCTATTGTGTTTCATGATCTATGTGTCTGTTTTGTGCTAGTACCATACTGTCTTGATGATGACAGCTTTGTAATAGAGCTTGAAGTCTGGAATTGTGATGCCACCAACTTTGGCTTTCTTTTTCAACATTCCTCTGGCTATTCAGAGTCTTTTCTGGTTCCATACAAATTTTAGGATTATTTGTTCCATTTCTTTGAAAAAAAGTTGATGTATTTTGGTAGGGATTGCACTAAATGTATAGATTGCTCTGGGTAGCATAGACATTTTCACAATATTTTTTCTTCTAATCCATGAGCATGGATATTTTTCCATTTCTTTGTGTCTTCCTCAATTTCTTCCATGAGTACTTTATAGTTTTCTGAGTACAGATTCTTTGCCTCGTTGGTTAAGTTTATTCCTAAGGTATCTTATGGTTTTGCGTGCAGTTGTAAATGGGGTCGACTCCTTAATTTCTCTTTCTTCTGTCTTGCTATTGGTGTATAGAAATGCAAACTGATTTCTCTGCATTGATTTTATATCCTGATGCTTTACTGAATTCCTGTATGAGTTCTAGCAGTTTTGGAGTGGTGTCTTTTGGGTTTTCCACATAAAGTATCATACCATCTGCAAAGAGTGAGAGTTTGACTTCTTCTTTGCTGATTTGGATGCCTTTTATTTCTTTTTGTTGTCTGATTGTTGAGGCTAGGACTTCTTGTTCTATGTTGAATAGCCGTGGTGATAATGGACAGCCCTGCTGTGCTTCTGACCTTAGGGTCAGTTTTTCCCCATTGAGGATGATATTCACTGTGGGTTTTTCATAGATGGCTTTGATGATATTGACGAATGTACCCTCTATCCCTACACTGTGAAGAGTTTTGATCAAGAAAGGATTCTGTACTTTGTCAAATGCTTTTTCAGCATCTATTGAGAGTATCGTATGGTTCTTGTTCTTTCTTTTATTAATGTATTGTATCACATTGATTTCTGGATGTTGAACCAAGCTCGCAGCCCTGGAATAAATCCCACTTGGTCGTGGTGAATAATCTTTTTAATGTACAGTTGGATCCTATTGGCTAGTATTTTGGTGAGAATTTTTGCATCTGTGTTCATCAAGGATATTGGTCTGTAATTCTCCTTTACGTTGGGGGTGTTTGTCAGGTTATGCTGGCCTCATCAAATGAGTTTGGAAGTTTTCCTTCTATTTCTATATTTTGGAACAGTTTTAGGAGAATAGGTAACGTTTTAAATGTTTGGTTGAATTACCCTAGGAAGCCATCTGGCCCTGGACTCTTGTTTATTGGGAGATTTTTGATGACTGCTTCAATCTTCTTACTGGTTATGGGTCTGTTCAGGTTTTCGATTTCTTCCTGGTTCAGTTTTGGTAGTTTATATGTCTAGGAATGTATCTACTTCTTCCACATTGTCAAATTTGCTGGCGTATAGTTGCTCATAATATGTTCTTATAATTGTTTGTATTTCTTTGGTATTGGTTGTGATCTCTCCTCTTTCATTCATGATTTTATTAATGTGGGTCCTTTCTCTTTTCTTTTTGATAAGTCTGGCCAGGGTTTATCAATCTTATTAATTCTTTCAAAGAATGAGCTCCTTGTTTTGTTGATCTGTTCTATTGTTTTTGTTTGTTTGTTTTTGTTTCTATTTCATTGATTTCTGCTCTGATCTTTATGATTTCTCTTCTCCTGCTGGGTTTAGCCTCTCTTTGCTGTTCTTTAGCCTCTTTTTGCTGTTCTTTAACACTTTAGGTGTAGGGTTAGGTTGTATACCTGAGACCTTTCTTCTTTCTTGAGAATGGCTTGTATTGTTATATACTTTCCTCTCAGGACTGCCTTTGCTGTGTCTCACAGATTTTGAACCATTGTGTTTTCTTTCTTTCTTTCTTTTTTTTTAAGAATTTATTTATTTATTTGACAGAGAGAGATCACAAGTAGGCAGAGAGGCAGGCAGAGAGAGAGAGAGGAGGAAGCAGGCTCTCTGCTGAGCAGAGAGCCCGATGCGGGACTTAATCCCAGGACCCTGGGATCATGACCTGAGCCGAAGGCAGTGGCTTAACCCACTGAGCCACCCAGGCACCCTGAACCATTGTGTTTTCATTATCATTTGTTTCCATGAATTTTTTCAATTCTTCTTTAATTTCCTGACCTAGTCATTCTTATTTTTTTTTAAAGATTTTATTTATTTATTTGACAGAGAGAGATCACAAGTAGACAGAGAGGCAGACAGAGAGAGAGAGAGAGGGAAGCAGGCTCCCTGCTGAGCAGAGAGCCCGATGCGGGCCTCCATCCCAGGACCCTGAGATCATGACCTGAGCCAAAGGCAGCGGCTTAACCCACTGAGCCACCCAGGCACCCCTATTCATTCTTTAGTACGATGCTCTTTAGCCTCCATTATTTGAGTTCTTTCCAACTCTCCTCTTATTATTGAGTTCTGGCTTCAGAGCATTGTGGTCTGAAAATATGCAGGGAATGATCCCAATCTTTTGGTACCAGTTGAGACCTGATTTGTGACCCAGGATGTGATCTTTTCCTGAGACTGTTCCATGTCCAGTAGAGAAGAATGTGTATTCTGTTGCTTTGGGATGGAATGTTCTGAATATATCTGTGGTGTCCCATCTGATTTAGTGTGTCATTTAAAGCCTTTATTTCCTTGTTGATCTTTTGCTTGGATGATCTGTCCATTTCAGTGAGGGGGTGTTAAAGTTCCCTACTATTATTGTATTATTGCCAGTGTGTTTCTTTGATTTTGTTATGAAATGGTTTATATAGTTTAAATATCTATGCCCCTAACATGCTCCCATGTTAGGGGCATAGATATTTAAAATTGTTAGATCTTCTCATTGGACAGACACTTTGAGTATGATATAGTGTCCTTCCTCATCTCTTATTATAGTCTTTGGCTTAAAATCTAATTCATCTAATATAACGATTGCCACCCCAGCTTTCTTTTGATGTCCATTAGCATTGTAAATTGTTTTCTACCCCCTCACTTTAAATCTGGTGGTGTCTTTCGGTCTAAAATGAGTTTCTTGTAGACAGCATATTGATGGTTTTATTTTTAAACCATTCTGATACCCTGTGTCTTTTGATTGGGGCATTTAGCTTATTTACATTCAGGGTAACTATTGAAAGATATGAATTTAGTGCCATTGTATTGCCTGTAAGGTGACTGTTACTGTATATTGTCTCTGTACCTATCTGGTCTACTACTTTTAGGCTCTCTCTTTGCTTAAAGGACCCTTTCTATATTTCCTGTAGGGCTCATTTTGTGTTTGCAAATTCTTTTACTTTTTGTTTGTCCTGGAAGTTTTTATCTCTCCTTCTATTTTCAATGATAGCCTAGCTGGATATAGTATTCTTGGATGCATGTTTTTCTCATTTAGTGCTCTGAATTTATCATGCCAGTTCATCTGCCAGGTCTCTGTGGGTAAGTCTGCTGCCAATCTAATATTTCTTCTATTATATGTTACAGACTTCTTGTCCTGAATGCTTTTAGGATTTTCTCTTTGTCACTAAGACTAGTAAGATTTACTATTAGATGACAGGGTGTGGACCTATTTTTATTGATTTTGGCGGGGGTTCTCTGTGCCTCCTGGAGTTTGATGCTTGTTCCCTCTGCCATATTAGGGAAATTCTCTACTATAATTTGCTCCAATATGCCTTCTGCCCCCCTCTCTCTTTTTTCTTCTTCTGGAATCCCAATTATTCTATGTTGTTTTGTCTGATGGTATAACTTACCTCTCAAATTCTCCTCTTGTGGTCTAGTAGTTGTCTCTCTTTTGCTTAGCTTCTTTATTCTCCATCATTTGGTCTTCTATATCACTAATTCTCTCTTCTGCCTCATTTATCCTAGCAGTAAGAGCCTCCATTTTTTATTGCACTTCATTAATAGCTTTTTTGCTTTCATCTTGGTTAGATTTTAGTTCTTTTATTTCCCCAGAAAGGGATTTTATTTATCCAGAAAGGGTTTCTCTAATATCTTCCTTGCCTTTTTTGAGCCCAGCTAGCACCTTGAGAATTGTTGTTCTGAACTCTAGTTCTGACACATTACCAATGTCCATATTGATTAGGCCCATAGCCATCAGTAATGTCTCTTCTTTTTTTTGTGGTGAGTTTTTCCGCCTTGTGATTTTATCCAGATAAGAATATAGGAAGAAGGACACCTGGGTGGCTTAGTGGGTTAAGCCGCTGCCTTTGGCTCAGGTCATGATCTCAGGGTCCTGGGATCGAGTCCCACATCGGCTCTCTGCTCAGCAGGGGCCTGCTTCCCTCTCTCTCTCTCTGCCTGCCTCTCCATCTACTTGTGATTTCTCTCTGTCAAATAAATAAATAAAATCTTTAAAAAAAAAAGAATATAGGAAGAAGAGAATATAATACTAAAAGGGTGGCAAGTATACCAGAAAAATGTACACTAACCAAATCAGAAGAGATCCAAAACCTGGGGGAGAAGAAAGGCAGAATAAAGAAATAAAACTTAAAATCTATCTATCTATCTATCTATCTTAGACTGATGAATAGAACAGAGCCACCCACTTGAATTTGGGTGTATTTTGGTCTCTCAAAGGAAACTACCACCTAAAATTTATTTTTTAATTTTTTAATTTTTAAAAGTTGTTTTTATTTTCAGCATATCAGTATTCAGTGTTTTTGCAACACACCCAGTGCTCCATGCAATCCGTGCCCTCTCTTAATACCCACCACCTGGTTCCCCCAACCTCCCACCCCCCGCCCCTTTAAAGAAAGAAAAACTTATATATATAGAAAAATAAGTATAAACATGATGAAAGGATGTAATATGACTGTAAAGATGAAATTTAAAAATTCTAGAAAGGAATTGATCATGAAGTTGAAGATCAATTCCCTTTTTAAAGAATGGTCAAATAATCCTCAACAAAGCAAGAAAAAAATATTACAGTGGAAAAAAGACAGTCTCTTTAATAAATGGTGCTGGGAAAATGGGGACAGCTATGTGTAGAAGAATGAAATGCAACCATTCCCTTACATCATACACAAAGTTAAACTTGAAATGGATAAAGGACCTCAACGTGAGGCAGGAATCCATCCGAATCCTAGAGGAGAACATAGGCAGTAACCTCTTTGACATTGCCCACAGCAACTTCTTTCAAGATATGTCTTCAAAGGCAAAGGAAACAAAAGTGAAAATGAACTTTTGGGACTTCATCAAGATCAAAAGCTTTTGCACAGCAAAGGAAACTGTTAACAAAACAAAGAAGTAACCCATAGAATGGGAGAAGATATTCACAAATGACAGTACAGACAAAGGGGTGATATCCAGGATCTATAAAAAACTTCTCAAACTCCACACACCCAAAACAGATAATCATGTCAAAAAATGGGCAGAAGGCATGAACAAATACTTCTCCAATGAAGACATACAAATGGCTATCAGACACATGAAAAAATGTTCATCATCACTAGCCATCAGGGAGATTCAAATCAAAACCACATTGACTTACCACCTTACACCAGTTAGAATGGTCAAAATTAACAAGACAGTAAACAACATGTGGTGGAGAGGATGTGGAGAAAGGGGAAAGCTTTACACTGTTGGTGTGAATGCAAGTTGGTGCAGCCACTTTGGAACACAGTGTGGAGATTCCTTAAGAAATGAAAGATAGAGCTTCCTTATGACCCTGCAATCGCAGTATTGGGTATTTATTCCAAGATACATATGTAATGAAAAGAAGGGCCATCTGTACCCCAATGTTCATAGCAGCAATGTCCACAGTTGCCAAACTGTGGAAAGAACCAAGATGACCTTCAATGGATGAAAGAATGAAGAAGATATGGTCCATATATACTATGGAATATTATGTCTCCATCAGAAAGGATGAATACCCAACTTTTGTATTAGCATGGACAGGACTGGAGGAGATTATGCTGAGTGAAATAAGTCAAACAGAGAGAGTCAATTATCATACAGTTTCACTTATTTGTGAAGCATAAGGAATAACATGGAGGACATGGGGAGATGGAGAGGAGAAGTGAGTTGAGGGAAATTGGTAGGGGAAATGAACCATGAGAGACTGTGGATTCTTAGAAACAAACTGAGGGCTTGGGTAGGGGGTGGGATGTTGGGTGAGCCTGGTGGTGAGTATTGTGGAGGGCACCTTTTGCATGGAGCACTGGTTGTGGTGCATAAGGAATGAATTCTGGAACACTGAAAAGAAAAAAAATAAAAATTAAAAAAAAGGAATTGATATGATAAGTTGGTTGGAAAAGGAAAAAAAAAAAAAAAAGAATATGTCCAGGCTGGAGAGTAGAACAAAGTCATGGGCTAGATTAGGGTATATTTTGATCTATTAGAAGAAATTTTATCCCAAAATTAAAAAAAAACTCTATATGTATACAAAAAATAAGGTTCAATACAATGAAGGGATAAAATATGATTATAACAATGAAGGTTTAAAATATCTATCTATCTATCTATCTATCTATCTATCTATCTATCTTAAGAAAGGTATTGTTAACATAAACTAGTTAAAGAACACTAAAAGAGGAAAGAGGAAAAGTTAAAAAAATAGTGTAAGAAAAGAATTTTTAAAAATTTAACTTTGCAAGACTAAAGGATCATGGGGAAAAAGCCATGAATTCTAGGTGTTACTCTCCCCTAGCTCTGGAGTTCTGCTGTTCTCCTTGATTGGTGAGCTTGGTCTTGGCTGGATGTTCTTGCTGATCTTCTATGGGAGGGGACTGTTGAAGTGATTCTCAAATGTCTTTGAGGCAGAATTGCACTGCCCTTGCCAGGGACTGGGCTAAGGAATCTGTTTGGGTTCCCTCTTGGGACCTTTTGTTCCCTGAACGCTTTCCCTAGAGCTTTGGAGAATGGGAATGAAAATGGAAGCCTCCCAATCTCTGGCCTGTAGGAGCTGAGAGCTTGGGGCCCCAATCCTCAGTGCATCCTCAGAGATAAGCAATCACTCTTGTCTCCCTGGTCTCTGGCTGCACTCCAAGATCACCCAGCCTGTGACCGAGCATTTCTGTGTCTGGCACTTGGCCCTGTTTGGAGTCTCCACACCCAGCATATTCCTGCTGTGCTGCTCCTCCTGGAAAAAGAAGGTGAGTCTCCCCGGATCTGCTACTTGTGGGCCCTGCTCAAAGAGCAGTGGCCCAGCTGTGCCTTGGATCATGGCTTAAGGTAACCGTGAGCTGAGAGCTCACTTTACGGCTCTGTCTCTCTAGTCAGTTTCCCCACTCCATTACTGGCATCTGTGGCACACTCAGACCCCCCCCCCCATCTTTCTGTGACCCCGTGGGACCTGAGACCACACTGTCCCCACAAGGGCTCCACCCCTGCTTAGCCTCTGGAGTGATGTCCCTCAGTGGAGCAGACTTCTAAAAGTTCCGATTTTGTGCTCCACTGCTCTGCTGCTTGCTGGGAGCTGGCCCCTCCCCCACAGTCTATCTTCCCGTCTTTTGGGATTCACTTCTCCACACATCCTGCCTTTCAGAAAGTGATCAATTTTCTGTTTCTAAAATTGCTGTTCTTCTTCTCTTCTATCTCCTGTTGAGTTTGTAGGTGTTTGGAATGGTTTGATACCTACCTACCTAGCTGAACTCCTGGTTTCTGATGCCATTTCCATCTGCTACTCCTATGCCAGCTTGTCTCTGCCCTTTTTTTGTAATATCTTTGCTTGGTTTTGGTATTATGTTAATGAAGGCTTCATAAAATGAGTTAGGAAGTATTCCTTTGGCTTCTCTCTTCCAGAAGAAATTATAGAGAATTGGTATAATTTCTTCCTTAAATTTTTGGTAGGACCCACTGGTAAACCCATCTGGGCCTAGTGCTGTCATTTTGGGAAGGTAATTATAGATTTGATTTCTTTTATAGATGCAGGCCTATTCAGATAGTCTATTTCTTTTTTGGGGGGTTGGCAGATTGTGAGTTTTGGCTGACTGTGTCTTTTGAGGGATTTGTTTAATCTTGGTCATCAAATTTGTGGGCATAGAGTTGCTGATAATCCTTCTTTATTATTCTTTTAATATCCATGAGCTCTGTAATGATTGTCCCTTTTTTAATTTCTGGTATTAGTAATATGTATCTTGTTTCTTTCTTTTTTTTTTCTTAGCTTTGCTAACAAGGTTTATCTATTTTATTACTTTTTCAGAGAACCAGCTTTTGGGCTTATTTTCTCTATTGACTTCTTTTTTTTTCATTTTCAAAATGGAATTTATTTCTGTAATAAAGAATTAAAATATGGCTGTGAAAGTAGAAAATAATATTGAAAAATATTTAAAATGTGCAATAGTAATTTTAGAATAAAGGCAGTTAACCACTAGAGTCCATGCTCAACTTATACTTGAAAGACTGACCCTATTTTTAATTTCATTGATCTCTGCTCCAATTTTTATTTTTTTCTCTGTTTACTTTGGATTTAATTTGCTCTCCTTTATTAAGTTTTCTGAATGTAAGACTAGGTTTTGGGTTTTAGATCTAGCATATGCATTCAACTTCTTGCTAGACAGATCTCCAAAGGCAAGGGAAACAAAAACAAAAATGAACTGTTGGGACTTCATCAAGATCAAAAGCTTTTGCACAGCAAAGGAAGCATTAAACAAAACCAAAAGACAACTGACCGATGGGAAAAGTTATTGGTAAATGACATGTCAGATAAAGCTAGTATCCAAGATCTATAAAGTACTTCTCAAACTGAACACCCAAAAACCAAATGATCCAATCAAGAAATGGGAAGAAGACATGAACAGACATTTCTGCAAGGCAGACATCCAAATGGCCAAGAGACAGATGAAAAAATGCTCCACATCACTTGGCACTAGGGAAATACAAATAAAAAACACAAGATAGCACGTTATACCAGTAATAATGGCTAAAGTTAACAAGATAGGAAACAACAAATGTTGGGAAGAATGTGGAGAAAGAGGAATACTCTTACATTCTTGGTGAGAATACAAACTGGTGCAGCCACTCTGGAAAACAGTATGAAGGTTCCTCAAAAAGTTGAAAATAGAGCCACCCTACAACCCAGTAAGTGCGCTACTAGGTGTTTACCCCAAAGACACAAATGTATTGATCCGAAGGGACATATGCACCCCAATGTTTATAGCAGCAATGTCCACAACAATAGCCAAACTGTTGAAAGAGCTGAGATGTCCATTGACAAATGAATGGAGAAAGAAGATGTGGTATACATATACAATGGAATATTACTTAGCCATAAGAAAGGATGAATACTTACCATTTGCATCAGTGTGGATGGAACTGGAGGGTTTTATGCTGAGTGAAATAAGTCTGTCAGAGAAAGATAATTATCATATGATATCATTCATATGTGAAATATAGGAAACAGCACAGAGGATCATAGGGGAAGGAAGGGGAAACTGAATGGGAAGTCATAAGAGAGTGAGAAAAACCATGAGAGAATCTTAACTATAGGAAACAAACAAGGTGCAGAAGGGGAGGTGGGTGAGGGGATGGGGTAGCTGGGTGATGGCCATTAAGGAGGGCATGTGGTGTGATGAGCACTGGGTGTTATACGCAACTCATAAATTGTTGAACAGTACATCTGAGACTAATGTACTACTATATGTTGGCTAATTGAATTTAGATTAAAAGATAAAAAAAGAATAACACGCATTCAATGCTATAAATTTCTGTCTACCACATTTGTTACTGTTTTTTAGTTATTGTTTTTGCTCTTTGTTCATATTTTTGTTTTCCATTCTTTTTTAAACCTTTTGTTGTTTTAATTGAGGATTTTATATTTCATTTTCTTTCTTTTCTTAGCATATCAATTATGTTTTTTTCTTTTTGCTTTTAAAATGGTTATCCTAGAATTTTCCATCTGCAACTATTCCAAGCCCACTTTCAAATGATGCTGTAACACTTCACAGGTTGTAGAAATACGTTATAATACCAAAATATTTATAATTCCTTCCTCTTAACCCTTGTATAATTGCTGTCATTCATCCCACTTACATGTAAGGCATAATCATTGAATACATTACTGGTATTATTATTTTGAACAAACTGTTATCTGTTAGATTAATTAAAAATAAGAAAAAGGAAAGTTTTTTTTTTTTATTGTATCTCCCCTTATTTCTTCTCCAGTTCTTTATGCAGATCCTTATTTTCTTCATGTAGATCCACCTTTGTGGATCATTCTCCTTCTCTCTAAAGGACTTTCAACATTTTTTGCAAGGCAGTTCTATTGCAACAAATTCCCTCAATTTTTTTTTTAAAGATTTTATTTACTTATTTGACAGAGAGAGATCACAGTAGACAGAGAGGCAGGCAGAGAGAGAGAGAGAGGGAAGCAGGCTCCCTGCTGAGCAGAGAGCCCGATGCGGGCCTCGATCCCAGGACCCTGAGATCATGACCTGAGCCAAAGGCAGTGGCTTAATCCACTGAGCCACCCAGGGATCCAAATTCCCTCAATTTTTGTCTGAGAAAGTTTTTTTTTTTAAAGATTTTTTTTTAATTTATTAATTTGACAGAGAGAAATCACAAGTAGACGGAGAGGCAGCCAGAGAGAGAGAGAGAGGGAAGCAGGCTCTCTGCTCAGCAGAGAGCCCGATGCGGGACTCGATCCCAGGACTCTGAGATCATGACCTGAGCCGAAGGCAGCGGCTTAACCCACTGAGCCACCCAGGCGCCCAAGTCTGAGAAAGTTTTTATTTTAAAGTAAGCTCCACATGTGAAGCTCAATGTAGGGCTTGAACTCATGACCCTGAGATCAAGACCTGAGAAGTCAAGTGTGGGATGCTTAACTGACTGAACCACCAAGGTATCTCTCTCCTTCATTTTTGAAGGTTAATTTCATATAATACAAAACTCTAGGTTGATTTTTTTCTCTCTATACTTAAATATTTCACTCTACCCTTCTTGCTTGCATGGTTTCTGGGTGAAGTCAAATGTAATTCTTTTTACTTCTCTGTAGGTGAGCAGTGTTTTTCCTCAGGCTGCTTTCAAGACTTTTTCTCTTTGATAATTTGTAGTTTGAATATGATATAGCTATGTGTAGTTTTTTAAAATTTATTTTTTAAATTATTTTTTACATTTATTCTGCTCAGCATTCTCTGAGTTTCTGGATGTATGGTTTCATGTCTTATGTGAATTTGGGAAGAATTCTCAATAATATTATTTCAAATATTTTATTCCATTTCTTTCTTCTCCTTCTGGTATTTCCATTATGTGTATTTTATGCCTTTTGTAGTTATCTCACAGTTTTTGGATATTCTGTTTTTTAATTTAATTTTTAAAATTGGAGTATGATTGACAGAAACACAATGTTATAGTAATTTCAGGTATATCTGTTTTGTCTTATTTTCTGGTCTTTTTTTTCTGTTTTATTTTCAGTTTTGGATTTCTATTGTTATATCCTCAAGCTCAGAGATTTTTTTTTTCTCAGCTGTGTCCAATCTATTAATGAATTCATTAAACACATCTGAGCCATTGCTTTTTTAAAAGGATTTTTAAAGGATTTTAAAAAAAACACTATGCTAACATAGTGTAATATTACTTTCAGGTATAAAATATAGTGATTCAACAATTCTGTACATTACTCAGTGTTTATCATGATAAATTTACTCTTTAATCCCCATCCCCTATTTCACTATCCCCTCATCCTACCTCCCCTCTCATAACCATTAAGTTGTTATCCATAGTTGAGAGTCATAGTTGGTTTCTCTCTCTTTTATTCTCCTTTGATCATTTGTTTTGTTTTTTAATGTCCACATATGAGTGAATCATATGGTATTTGTCTTTCTCTGACTGACTTATTTCATTTAGCATTATACTATTTTTGTTCCATTCATGTTGTTGCAAATGGCAAGATTTCATTCTTTTTCATGGCTGAATAATACCCCGTCATATGTATGTATATACATACATTTATATGTATACACGCACACACACACACACACACCCCACATCTTCTTTATCCATTCTTCTATCAGTGGACCTTAGGCTGCTTTCATAATTTGGCTGTTGTAAATAATGAAGCAATAAATATAGGGGTGGCCTGTTTCCCTTTGAATTAGTGGTTTTTTTGTTGTTGTTTTTTTTGTTTATTTTTTGTATTTTGTATATATCCAGTTGTGTGATTACTGGATTGTAGCGTAATCCTATTTCTAACTTTTCATTGCTGGTATTCGGTCTGTTCAAATTTTCTTTTTTTAAAAAATTTTTTATTTTTTATAAACATATAATATATTTCTATCCCCAGGGGTACAGGTCTGTGAATCGCCAGGTTTACACACTTGGGCATTGGAAAGGGTATGTGCTATGGTGAGTGCTGTGAAGTGTGTAAGCCTGTTCAAATTTTCTATTTGTTCTTGCTTCAGTCTTTGCAGGTTGTATGTTTCTAGGAATTTATCCATTTCTTCTAGATTGTTAAGTTTGTTGGCATATAATTTTTCATACTATTCTTTTACAATTGTTTGTATTTCTGTGGTGTCAGTTGTAATTTGTCATCTTTCATTTGTAAGGATTTTGTTTATTTGAACCCTCTTTCCTCTCTCTCTCTCTTTTGATGAATTTGGCTAGAGGTTTATCAACTTTGTTGCTGTTTTCAAAGAATCAGGTCCATTTATCTGTTCAATTGTTTTGTTTGTTTGTTTGTTTTTAGTTTTTAAACATTTATTTCTGGGGCACCTGGGTGGCTCAGTCATTAGGCATCTGCCTTCAGTGCAGGTCATGATCTCAGGGTCTTAAGATCGAGCCCCACATCAGGCTCCCTGCTCAGTGGGAAGCCTGCTTCTCCCTCTCGCACTCCCTACTTGTGTTCCCTCTCTTGCTGTGTCTCTTTCTGTCAAATAAATAAAAAAAAAAATCTTAAAAAAATCAACATTTATTTCTGCTCTAATGTTGACTATTTTCTTACTTCTGCTGGTTTGGGGTTTTGTTGTTCTTTTGCCAGCTCCTTTAAGAATATGTTTAGGGGCACCTGGGTAGCTCAGTTGGTTAAGCAACTGCCTTCCGCTGGGGTCATGATCCTGAGTCCCAGGATCGAGTCCCACATCGGGCTCCCTGCCTGGCTGGGAGTCTGCTTCTCCGTCTGATCTCTCCCCTCTCATGGTCTCTCTCTCTCTCAAATAAATAAATAAAATCTTTTAAAAAAGAATATGTTTAGTTTGTTTATGTGAGATTTTTCTTGTTTCTTTTTTTTTTTTTTTTTTTTTTTATTTCCAGCATAACAGTATTCATTATTTTTGCACCACAACCCGTGAGTAGGCTTTATTTGCTGTAAACTTCCCTGTTAGAACTGCTTTTGCTGCATCTCAAAGATTTTGGACGCTTGTGTTTTCATTTTCATTTTTATTTTCTTCCACATACTTTTTTATTTCTTCTTTGATCCATTCAATGTTTAGTAGCATGTTAGTTAACGTCCATGTATTTGTGGTCTTTTCTGATTTTTTCTTGTTGTTGATTTCTAGTTTCATAGCATTGTGGTCAGAAGAGATGCATGGTATGACTTCAATCTTTTTGAATTTGTGTGGACTTGTTTCTGTGGCCTAATATATGATGTATTCTGGAGAATGTTCCATGTGCACTTGAAAAGAATGTGTATTATGCTGTTTTAGGATGGAATGTTCTGAATATATCTGTTAAATCCCA
The DNA here is from genome assembly GCF_009829155.1 of Mustela erminea. Lineage (NCBI taxonomy): Eukaryota > Metazoa > Chordata > Mammalia > Carnivora > Mustelidae > Mustela > Mustela erminea. The sequence continues at coordinate 96,280,891 of NC_045614.1, forward strand.
TCTGGTCCAATGTGTCATTCAAAACCACTGTTTACTTGTTGATTTTCTGTTTGGAAGTACTGTCCATTGATGTCAGTGGAGTGTTTAAGTTCCCTATTGATTAGTTCCTTTATGTTTGTTTTTAACTGTTTTATGTATTTGGGTGTTCCCAGGTTGGGTGTATAAGTATTTACAATTGTCATATTGTTGTGTTGGATTATCCCCTTTATTACTGTATAGTGTCCTTCATTATTTTTTCTTGCAGTCTTTGCTTTAAAGTCTATTTTGTCTGATATGAGGATTGCTATCCTGGATTTCTTTTGACATCCATTTGCATGGTAAATGTTTCTCCATCCCTTCTATTTCAATTTGCAGGTATCTTCATGTCTGAAATGAATCTCTCATAAGCAGGGTAAAGATGGGGTCTTGTTCTTTTACTCTTTCTTGTCATTCACTCCATTACCCTGTGTCTTTTGAGTGGAACATCTAGTCCATTTACATTCAAAGTAATTATTGATAGATATGTATTTGTTGCCATTTTGTTACTTGTTTTACGATTGTTTTTGTAGTTTTTTCTCTGATCCTTTCTTCTCTTGCTCTCTTTTGTAGTTTATTCACTTCCTTTAATGATAAACTTGGATTCTTTTCTCTATTCTTTGCATACCTATTATTGATTTTTGATTTGTGGTTACCATTAGGTTTGTATATTATACTTGGTTATAGCAGCCTATATGAAGTTGATGGTTGTTTAAGTTTGGATCCATTCTTTATTCCTCTCCCACCACATTTTTAGTATTTGATGTCATATTTGACAGTCTTTTATTTTGTGAATCTCTTGACTGATTTTTACAGCTATACTTATTTTCACTGCTTTTGTGATTCTTACTTTTCATACTTTCACTTGTGGTCTTTCATTTCCACTCAAAGAATTCCCTTTAATATTTCTTATAGGGCTGGTTTTGTGTTCATGAATTCCTTTAGTTTTTGTTTTTCTGAGAAACTCTATCTCTACTTCTAGTCTGGTTTTTTCTTTTCTTTCTTTCTTTTCTTTTTAAAGTAACCTCTCCCACAGGAAGCTAGAATAGTATTTTCTTTTTTATGTTTAAAAATTATTATAAAATGTAAAATATTTTTATATATTTATATATTTATATTATAAGAAATAATATAAAACATTTTGAAAGCACAATCTGAAACATTTCATTTATGCAAGTTTTTAATTAATTTTTTTTCTTTCCAAATTTTTTGGGATAAATTTGACATGTAACATTGTGTAAATTTGGGATGCCTGGATGGCTCAGTCAGTTAAGTACCTGCCTTTGGCTCAGATCACAATCTCAGGGTCCTGGGATCAAGCCCCTTGTCAGGCTTACTGCTCATTGGTAGGCTGCTTTTCCTTCTGCCACTCTTCTCACTCATGCTCTCTCTGTCTTTCTCTCTCTCAAATAAATAAAATCTTAAAAAATTCTGTAAATTTAGAGTATAAAGTGTGTCACTTTGGTACCTTTATGCATTGTAATATGATTGCTGATATAATAATTTTTATCATATTACATGTTTATAGTATAGTATTATTGTCTATTGAATAGTTTCTTTTCTTTTTCTTTTCTTTTTTAGAGAGAGAACGTGCACACATTGGGGGGAGGGGCAGAGAAAGAGGTGGAGAGAGAAAGAATCTTAAGCAGGCTCCATGCCCAGCACAGAGCCTGACTTGAGCTTGATCTCATGACCCCAAGATCATGACCTGAGCCAAAATCATGAATTGGGGGCTTATTGACTGAGCCACCCAGGAGCCCCTCTCTTGAATAGTTTCTTCACTACTCTTCCCTACCCTCCAATTCTGTGTCAGTCTTTTACATTATAATGAAAGTGAGTGTTCTAAAAGACAATTTATCAATCATTTCCTATTTTAAGTCCTGCTTTGGTTTCATTGTCTTCCTGTTGCTTTCAGGAAAAGTCTAAATACTGTTTTATGGCCAGGAGGCTCGCAGTGATGATGTCCGTCATCTGTACTGGTGCCTTGCTTTTAGCTCTGGTTGGATCAATGACTTCTGTTCATTTTCTGTCTCTTTTCCTTTCTCATCAGGACCTTTGGCTCTCTATATGTGAAAGAGTAACACTGTGGAGAGATGAAATTACATAGGACCCTGACAATATGAAAAAAAATGTCTTCAAAATGGGCTTTGTGTAATAGAAATAATATTCAGTCCTAGAAATCCCAAGTGTGTGCTAATAAGGAATGAGTTTATTTCAAAGGCTCAAGCTGCCTTAGATGGTGATCTGAATGACTTCTTATCAACTTGAATGCCTTTTCCTGTGCCGTGTGCAGTTACTCTCGGGGTGAACACTTCTGAACTCCCTGGGAGAGCTGAAGCCTTCTCTGATTTCAGTGTAATTCAATTTAAGCAACGCTGTCATAGCATCTGCAGCCCGAAGCTGTTTCCCACCCAGATATCACAGTTTAGCGTAGACATGGAGGAGGCAGGGAGAGGGATCATGCAGCATGTGTCCCCAGTCTGTCTTCTTGGGAGGTGGGGGAATGGGAGGATGGGATTAACAGCATCTACTCTATGCCTGGTAAGGTGCTAGCTGCTATCTCTATATTACAGCAATTAATCTTCACAGTGATCTGCTGAGGTAGGTATTATATCCATTTATACAGAAGCCTGTTTCTTTGGGCTGCCCATAGTCTTCTCTTGTTGCCCATGAGTTGCCCCATCTGAGAGCAGGAGAACATTAAAAATGCTCCATTTTGCCCCACATTCCTCTGGCCTAAGGTGCAGTTATAAATGTGGACTTGTGGATAGTGGGAACGTTTGGCTGGGTCAGGTGTCTTCTCCTGGAGCTGATTTCCAGGGCTTCTCTCTGCCCTCCTGGAATGGGTCTCTTTCCAGTTCTTGGTTCTCATCCCTGCTGTGTAACATTGCCTGCCTCATGACCACAGTGTTTATATCTCTTTCTAGCTTCCCTGGACTTTGAGGGTAGTGGTAAGGCTGTAGTGGGTGCAATATCACAGTGATTTCTCACAGGGTGGTAGGAGAGTCTCTCCAACCTTTCCCTCAGCACCAAATCCTTGGTCTTGGTGCATCTGCCATATGGGAGGTGCTGGGTCAGTGCTGGGGTGTGGTGGTGAAGACGAGAAACACGGTTTCTTACAGTTTGCCTTCTTATGTGGGAGACCATTAACCAAGTAAACAAACATAAGCAGCATCAGTACACATTTGATAGGATCTAGGAATAAAAAAATTGGGGCACTGTGCTTTAGATTTAGTGGCTGACACAGATCCAGCTGAGGTGAGAACAGTGAACCAGGTGTGGCTGGGAGTGGCACAAAGGTCCTGAAGACAGAAAGCCTGGTGTGTCTGGGGAACTGAGAGAAGGCTTGCATGGGGTCTGGAAAAGAGAATGTAAGGTGGGTAGATGGAGGTGGACTGGGACCAGGTCATGCCAGCCAGTCAGCAAAAGGAGTTGTGATATTTTTCAAGGTGTGTGGACAGTTACTGAAAGATTTCAAGCAGGGGAGTGTGTGATAAGACTTGTTCTTAAGGGATCTCTCTGGCCCACTATGGAGCCTGCCCTGGAAGGAGCAGGGGTTCATAGGAGAGAAAACAGTGCTTGGGACCAGGTGGTGGAGAGAGGTGGAAGATCTGAGAATATTCAGGAGGTGGCAGGTTCAGAACATGCTGTTTGGTTGGATGGAAGGTTGAGGGAGGGGCAAAGATGAAGGGGGAGGAAGAGCAGGTCAGGTCAGTGGGCAGGGGAATAGCCTTTCTGCTTTAGATTCTCCTGTTTCCTGGATTCCTCCCACTTTCTTTATCCTATCCCTCCCCTGACCTCAACCCTCAGCCCCCAGCTGCAGGAATTCCTCCCTTTCCCCACTGCTTGGGGAAGCTACCTCCACAGCTCCAGCTTCAGGAATTTCAGGTCCCCCAGCTAGTGATCGTGGCTTGGCCAAAGCATGGCAACCTCTTTTTCCATTGAGCTTGGCTGAGGCAAGGTTTTTCTGTTAAAGGAAGTGTATATCATGAAACTAGGAAGAATGGAAAATAAATTACCTTACCAACATCAATTAAAAAAATCACAAAACTTTTGCAAAAGGGGGGTTTCAGAATGCAGACTCTTATGTGTAATGATAATTTGGCAAACATAAACTGAGTTCCTATGGCGGGACTGGTTGCTTGGAATCAGGGTTGAATTCCAGTGGGTTTCTGCCCTTGGGAGCCCCCAGGCCCATGGGAGAGACTGAGGAGAAGGGTCAGCCTCATGGTTAGGCTTTCCTAGGGGTGCAGTTAGGGGAGCCCAAATGAGGTGGGTGTTGAGAGAGAGCATTTTTTGTTTGACACAGTGCCACGCTCTGGCACATTGGGCCTGCAGTGAATTTACTGGTCAGGCTGATGTGAAAAGGCTGAAACTATGGGCACTGGAACACTACCTTGGGCTTTGCTCAACCAGTGTGTGCCAGATCTAAATTTAACCTCCTGGTGTTCCTGGGCTGGCAGGACTCCTTCATGTGCTAGCAAAGAGAGAACTATATACTGTTGGAGTCTGCAGGGGCAGTCAAAGACTTGCTGGCTGGGTAGCCTCCCTAAGTGGTCTGAATCCTCAGGCCTGACCCTTCTTGTTGGATTCAGGGCAGGGGCTCATTAAGAGCAGAGGCAGGGGCAATATTATCCTGGCCTGGCCACTCAGCCTGAGGGACATAGGCTGGGCCTGCAGAGCCCTGGAGTACATGTAGGTCCAGAGGATTGCCCTGAGCTCTTGAGCAAGCTGTCAAGTAAGGAAGGTCACATGGTGGATGGCAGGTGGAAGTTTCATACGCTTGGGGCCCTGGGGAAAGGAGAGATAGGAACCTCTGCTGGAATGCTGAAATAGCCACCCTCTAGGTGGCAGTCGCAGTGGCCATCTATCCCAATTTCACAGTAAGGTCCTCACTTACCATAGTTAGTTGTATTTGTGGAGAAACATGTATTGAATTTGAATCTAGATCTGCCACATGGCTATGCTGACTCCTTGAAGTTTCTTCTTCTTTCTGCACCCATTTTTTTACCCATAAAGTGAGGGGTTGGTCCTGGCATCAATCCCTAAGTGGTGATCATTCTGTAGAGCCCACCTCAGAGCCTTCCTTCCCTCTCTGGCCTTTCCCTTCTTTTCTTTCCCTTGGCTGTTATATGCCTAGCCTTCCAAGGGCCCCTGAGACCCAGGCTCTTCCCTGGTCTACCCCGGGAGGCAGAATGTTCTGTTAGTCTTGGGAAACAACATCTCCAGGACAAGTATACCTTCCCTTCTGATTTTGATCACTTTTCATGGCACACCTTTGGTGTGTATGTGGAGATACTCCCTTCCCTGGGCGTGAGGTGCTCGGGACCTCATCCAGGGACAGGATGGACTAGAGGGCCCTATCTAGCCCCCCTTTTTGCAACCCTCTTCTCCAGTTTCCTGTTTTGTTTGACAGTGTCTAGGCTGGGATCTGGAGCTGGACCGAATTGCATTCTGATTCTGCTCTGTCTCATTCTGGCTATATGATCTCTCCAGCACTATTTGTTGAAAATATTTTCTTCCTCTATCTAGTTACCTTAGCATCTTTGTAAAAAATCAGTTGACCATATATATGTGCATCTGTATGTGGACTTTCTTTTCTGTTCTATAGACCTGTATGTCCATATGCCAGTGCCATTCTGTCTTGATTACTGTAGTGTCCAGGAAGTCCAGATATCAGGGAGTGTAAGTCCTCCAACTTCTTCTCTTTCAGAGTTGTTTGACAATTCTAGGTAATTCTGCATTTCCTCATAAATTTTAGAACCAGTGTGGCAAATTATTAAAAAATAACCTGCTGGGATTTATTTTTTATTTTTTTATTTATTTCCAGCATAACAGTATTCATTATTTTTGCACCACACCCCGTGCTCCATGCAATCCGTGCCCTCTATAATACCCACCACCTGGTACCCCAATCTCCCACCCCCCGTCCCTTCAAAACCCTCAGATTGTTTTTCAGAGTCCATAGTCTCTCATGGTTCACCTCCCCTTCCAATTTCCCCCAACTCCCTTCTCCACTCTAAGTCCCCATGTCCTCCATGCTATTTGTTATGCTCCACAAATAAGTGAAACCATATGATAATTGACTCTCTCTGCTTGACTTATTTCACTCAGCATAATCTCTTCCAGTCCCGTCCATGTTGCTACAAAAGTTGGGTATTCATCCTTTCTGATGGAGGCATAATACTCTATCCCCAGGGGTACAGGTCTGTGAATCACCAGGTTTACACACTTCACAGCACTCACCAAAGCACATACCCTCCCCAATGTCCATAATCCCACCCCCTTCTCCCAAACCCCCTCCCCCCAGCAACCCTCAGTTTGTTTTGTGAGATTAAAAGTCACTTATGGTTTGTCTCCCTCCCAATCCCATCTTGTTTCCTTTATTCTTCTCCTACCCACTTAAGCCCCCATGTTGCATCACCACTTCCTCATATCAAGGAGATCATATGATAGTTGTCTTTCTCTGCTTGACTTATTTCGCTAAGCATGATACGCTCTAGTTCCATCCATGTTGTCGCAAATGGCAAGATTTCATTTCTTTTGACGGCTGCATAGTATTCCATTGTGTATATATACCACATCTTCTTGATCCATTCATCTGTTGATGGACATCTAGGTTCTTTCCATAGTTTGGCTATTGTGGACATTGCTGCTATAAACATTCGGGTGCATGTGCCCCTTTGGATCACTACGTTTGTATCCTTAGGGTAAATACCCAATAGTGCAATTGCTGGGTCATAGGGCAGTTCTATTTTCAACATTTTGAGGAACCTCCATGCTGTTTTCCAGAGTGGCTGCACCAGCTTGCATTCCCACCAACAGTGTAGGAGGGTTCCCCTTTCTCCGCATCCTCGCCAGCATCTGTCATTTCCTGACTTGTTGATTTTAGCCATTCTGACTGGTGTGAGGTGATATCTCATTGTGGTTTTGATTTGTATTTCCCTGATGCCGAGTGATATGGAGCACTTTTTCATGTGTCTGTTGGCCATCTGGATGTCTTCTTTGCAGAAATGTCTGTTCATGTCCTCTGCCCATTTCTTTATTGGATTATTTGTTCTTTGGGTGTTGAGTTTGCTAAGTTCTTTATAGATTCTGGACACTAGTCCTTTATCTGATATGTCATTTGCAAATATCTTCTCCCATTCTGTCAGTTGTCTTTTGATTTTGTTAACTGTTTCCTTTGCTGTGCAAAAGCTTTTGATCTTGATGAAATCCCAATAGTTCATTTTTGCCCTTGCTTCCCTTGCCTTTTGCGTTGTTCCTATGAAGATGTTGCTGCGGTTGAGGTCAAAGAGGTTGCTGCCTGTGTTCTCCTCAAGGATTTTGATGGATTCCTTTCGCACATTGAGGTCCTTCATCCATTTTGAGTCTATTTTTGTGTGTGGTGTAAGGAAATGGTCCAATTTCATTTTTCTGCATGTGGCTGTCCAATTTTCCCAGCACCATTTATTGAAGAGGCTGTCTTTTTGCCATTGGACATTCTTTCCTGCTTTGTCGAAGATTAGTTGACCATAGAGTTGAGGGTCTATTTCTGGGCTCTCTATTCTGTTCCATTGATCTATGTGTCTGTTTTTGTGCCAGTACCATGCTGTCTTGATGACGACAGCTTTGTAATAGAGCTTGAAGTCCGGAATTGTGATGCCACCAACGTTGGCTTTCTTTTTCAATATCCCTTTGGCTATTCGAGGTCTTTTCTGGTTCCATATAAATTTTAGCATTATTTGTTCCATTTCTTTGAAAAAGATGGATGGTACTTTGATAGGAATTGCATTAAATGTGTAGATTGCTTTAGGTAGCATAGACATTTTCACAATATTTATTCTTCCAATCCAGGAGCATGGAACATTTTTCCATTTCTTTGTGTCTTCCTCAATTTCTTTCATGAGTACTTTATAGTTTTCTGAGTATAGATTCTGTGTCTCTTTGGTTAGGTTTATTCCTAGGTATCTTATGGTTTTGGGTGCAATTGTAAATGGGATTGACTCCTTAATTTCTCTTTCTTCTGTCTTGCTGTTGGTGTAGAGAAATGCAACTGATTTCTGTGCATTGATTTTATATCCTGACACTTTACTGAATTCCTGTATAAGTTCTAGCAGTTTTGGAGTGGAGTCTTTTGGGTTTTCCACATATAGTATCATATCATCTGCGAAAAGTGATAATTTGACTTCTTCTTTGCCGATTTGGATGCCTTTAATTTCCTTTTGTTGTCTGATTGCTGAGGCTAGGACCTCTAGTACTATGTTGAATAGCAGTGGTGATAATGGACATCCCTGCCGTGTTCCTGACCTTAGCGGAAAAGCTTTCAGTTTTTCTCCATTGAGAATGATATTTGCGGTGGGTTTTTCATAGATGGCTTTGATGATATTGAGGTATGTGCCCTCTATCCCTACACTTTGAAGAGTTTTGATCAGGAAGGGATGCTGTACTTTGTCAAATGCTTTTTCAGCATCTATTGAGAGTATCATATGGTTCTTGTTCTTTCTTTTATTGATGTGTTGTATCACATTGACTGATTTGCGGATGTTGAACCAACCTTGCAGCCCTGGAGTAAATCCCACTTGGTCGTGGTGAATAATCTTTTTAATGTACTGTTGAATCCTATTGGCTAGTATTTTGTTGAGTATTTTCGCATCTGTGTTCATCAAGGATATCGGTCTATAGCTCTCTTTTTTTGTGGGATCCTTGTCTGGTTTTAGGATCAAGGTGATGCTGGCCTCATAAAATGAGTTTGGAAGTTTTACTTCCATTTCTATTTTTTGGAACAGTTTCAGGAGAATAGGAATTAGTTCTTCTTTAAATGTTTGGTAGAATTCCCCCGGGAAGCCGTCTGGCCCTGGGCTTTTGTTTGTTTGGAGATTTTTAATGACTGTTTCAATCTCCTTACTGGTTATGGGTCTGTTCAGGCTTTCTATTTCTTCCTGGTTCAGTTGTGGTAGTTTATATGTTTCTAGGAATGCATCCATTTCTTCCAGATTGTCAAATTTATTGGCGTAGAGTTGCTCATAGTATGTTCTTATAATAGTTTGTATTTCTTTGGTGTTAGTTGTGATCTCTCCTCTTTCATTCATGATTTTATTTATTTGGGTCCTTTCTCTTTTCTTTTTGATAAGTCAGGCCAGGGGTTTATCAATTTTATTAATTCTTTCAAAGAACCAGCTCCTAGTTTCGTTGATTTGTTCTATTGTTTTTTTGGTTTCTATTTCATTGATTTCTGCTCTGATCTTTATGATTTCTCTTCTCCTGCTGGGCTTAGGGTTTCTTTCTTGTTCTTTCTCCAGCTCCTTTAGGTGTAGGGTTAGGTTGTGTACCTGAGACCTTTCTTGTTTCTTGAGAAAGGCTTGTACCGCTATATATTTTCCTCTCAGGACTGCCTTTGTTGTGTCCCACAGATTTTGAACCATTGTATTTTCATTATCATTTGTTTCCATGATTTTTTTCAATTCTTCTTTAATTTCCCGGTTGACCCATTCATTCTTTAGAAGGATGCTGTTTAGTCTCCATGTATTTGGGTTCTTTCCAAACTTCCTTTTGTGGTTGAGTTCTAGCTTTAGAGCATTGTGGTCTGAAAATATGCAGGGAATGATCCCAATCTTTTGATACCGGTTGAGTCCTGATTTAGGACCGAGGATGTGATCTATTCTGGAGAATGTTCCATGTGCACTAGAGAAGAATGTGTATTCTGTTGCTTTGGGATGAAATATTCTGAATATATCTGTGATGTCCATCTGGTCCAGTGTGTCGTTTAAGGCCTTTATTTCCTTGCTGATCTTTTGCTTGGATGATCTGTCCATTTCAGTGAGGGGAGTGTTTAAGTCCCCTACTATTATTGTATTATTGTTGATGTGTTTCTTTGATTTTGTTATTAATTGGTTTATGTAGTTGGCTGCTCCCACGTTGGGGGCATAGATATTTAAAATTGTTAAATCTTCTTGTTGGACAGACCCTTTGAGTATGATATAGTGTCCTTCCTCATCTCTTATTATAGTCTTTGGCTTAAAATCTAATTGATCTGATATAAGGATTGCCACTCCTGCTTTCTTCTGATGTCCATTAGCATGGTAAATTCTTTTCCACCCCCTCACTTTAAATCTGGAGGTGTCTTCGGGCTTAAAATGAGTTTCTTGGAGGCAACATATAGATGGGTTTTGTTTTTTTATCCATTCTGATACCCTGTGTCTTTTGACAGGGGCATTTAGCCCATTAACATTCAGGGTAACTATTGAGAGATATGAATTTAGTGCCATTGTATTGCCTGTAAGTTGACTGTTACTGTATATGGTCTCTGTTCCTTTCTGATCTACCACTTGTAGGCTCTCTCTTTGCTTAGAGGACCCCTTTCAATATTTCCTGTAGAGCTGGTTTGGTATTTGCAAATTCTTTCAGTTTTTGTTTGTCCTGGAAGCTTTTAATCTCTCCTTCTATTTTCAATGATAGCCTAGCTGGATATAGTATTCTTGGCTGCATGTTTTTCTCGTTTAGTGCTCTGAAAATATCATGCCAGCTCTTTCTGGCCTGCCAGGTCTCTGTGGATAAGTCAGCTGCCAATCTAATATTTTTACCATTGTATGTTACAGACTTCTTTTCCCGGGCTGCTTTCAGGATTTTCTCTTTGTCACTGAGACTTGTAAATTTTACTATTAGGTGACGGGGTGTGGGCCTATTCCTATTGATTTTGAGGGGCGTTCTCTGAACCTCCTGAATTTTGATGCTCATTCCCTTTGCCATATTGGGGAAATTCTCCCCAATAATTCTCTCCAGTATACCTTCTGCTCCCCTCTCTCTTTCTTCTTCTTCTGGAATCCCAATTATTCTAATGTTGTTTCGTCTTATGGTGTCACTTATCTCTCGAATTCTCCCCTCGTGGTCCAGTAGCTGTTTGTCCCTCTTTTGCTCAGCTTCTTTATTCTCTGTCATTTGGTCTTCTATATCACTAATTCTTTCTTCTGCCTCATTTATCCTAGCAGTGAGAGCCTCCATTTTTGATTGCACTTCATTAATAGCTTTTTTGATTTCAACTTGGTTAGATTTTAGTTCTTTTATTTCTCCAGAAAGGGCTTTTATATCTCTCGAGAGGGTTTCTCTAATATCTTCCATGCCTTTTTCGAGCCCGGCTAGAACCTTGAGAATTGTCATTCTGAACTCTAGATCTGACATATTACCAATGTCTGTATTGATTAGGTCCCTAGCCTTCGGTACTGCCTCTTGTTCTTTTTTTTGTGTTGAATTCTTCCGTCTTGTCATTTTGTCCAGATAAGAGTATATGAAGGGGCAAGTAAAATACTAAAAGGGTGGCAACAACCCCAGGAAAAAATGCTTTAACCAAATTAGAAGAGATCCAAAATCGTGAGGGGGGAGAAAGGGGATAAAAAGAGGTTCAAAAAGGAAGAAAGAAAAAAAAAAAAAAAAAGAAAAGAATTAAAAAAAAAAAAGGAAAACACCTAAGAAAAATGTAAAAAAGAAAAAATATATATATTAGATAAACTAGTAAAAAATCGTTAAAAAAGAAAAAGGTAACAGTTAAAAAAAAAAATTTTACCCGAAGGCGAGAAAAAAAAAAATGAAAAAGAAAAAAATTAAATTAACTGCAAGACTAAAAAAAAATCACAGGGAAAAAGCCATGAGTTCCGTGCTTGGCTTTCTCCTCCTCTGGAATTCTGCTGCTCTCCTTGGTATTGAAACCGCACTCCTTGGTAGGTGAACTTGGTCTCGGCTGGATTTCTTGTTGATCTTCTGGGGGAGGGGCCTGTTGTAGTGATTCTCAAGTGTCTTTGCCCCAGGCGGAATTACACCGCCCTTACCCGGGGCCGGGGTGAGTAATCCGCTTGGGTTTGCTTTCAGGAGCTTTTGTTCCGTGAGCGCTTTCCGTAGAGTTCCGGAGGACGGGAATACAAATGGCGGCCTCCTGGTCTCCGGCCCGGAGGAGCCGAGAGCCCAGGGCCGCACTCCTCAGTGCGCCCTCAGAGAACAGGGCCCAGTTACTCCCGTCTGCCTGACCTCCGGCCGCGCTCCGAGCTCTCCGAGCCTGCGACCAGTTCAAGGTAACACCGAGCTGTGAGCTTACTGTCGGCTCTGTCTCTGTAGCCGGCTTTCCCGTTCCAATACCCGCAAGGTCTGCGACACTCAGACACCCCTGCTCCTTCTGTGACCCTGCGGGACCTGAGGCCACGCTGAACCCGCGTGGGCTTCGCCCCGGTTTAGCCTCTGGAGCGATGTCCCTCAGCGGAACAGACTTTTAAAAGTCCTGATTTTGTGCACCGTTGCTCCGCCGCTTGCCGGGAGCCGGCCCCTCCCCCCGGGGTCTATCTTCCTGTCGCTTTGGATTCACTTCTCCGCCGGTCCTACCTTTCAGAAAGTGGTTGTTTTTCTGTTTCCAGAATTGCTGTTCTTCTTCTCTTCGATCTGCTGATGGATTTTCAGGTGTTTGCAATCTTTAGATAAGCTATCTAGCTGATCTCCGGCTAGCTGAAGCAGTCTCAGCCTGCTACTTCTCTGCCATCTTGCCCCTGCTGGGATTTTGATTGGGTTTCTGTTGAATCTATTAACCAATTTGGGAACAATTGCCATCTTAATAATGTTGAGACTTCTAATCCATGAACATGGGATACTTCTTCATCTATTTAGGTCTTATCTATCATTTATTTAGGTCTAATCTATTTTTGTTATAAAGGTCCATAGGTTTTTATTTTTGCTATGTAAGCACTTCCTATTTTGATAGGGGATCCGGGAATATTAAAAAACTATTCTCTCATTACTGTTATCTCACCCAAATCTCTTTTGCTAACTTCTTTTTTTTTTTTCAATTCTGAACTTGCTCATCACTTTAGTTTTTAATTTTTAACAAGGTAGTTTTTTTTTTTTAACAAAGTGCTTAACACACACAGTATAACATTTGAGTGGAAGGAAAGTCAATGATCAATAGAATTAGAAATATTTTCAACCAATAGATTTTATCATTAGATATTTTTTCTGTGTTAAACTATATTTCATGTAAAAATGTACTTGCATTCATGAATGATGTAAGTAATTGAGATTAAACTTAAAGTTTACATAAACTTATTTTTTTTTCATTTGTTCCAAAGTCTTTTTTTTTAATTTTTAATTTTTTTATAAACATGTATTTTTATCCCCAGGGGTACAGGTCTGTGAATCGCCAGGTTTACACACTTCACAGCACTCACCAAAGAACATACCCTCCTCAATGTCCATAAACCCACCCCCCCTTCTCCCAACCCCCCTCCCCCCAGCAACCCTCAGTTTGTTTTGTAAGATTAAGAGTCACTTATGGTTTGTCTCCCTCCCAATCCCATCTTGTTTCATTGATTCTTCTCCTACCCACTTAAGCCCCCATGTTGCATCACCACTTCCTCATATCAGGGAGATCATATGATAGTTGTCTTTCTCTGCTTGACTTATTTCGCTAAGCATGATATGCTCTAGTTCCATCCATGTTGTTGCAAATGGCAAGATTTCATTTCTTTTGATGGCTGCATAGTATTCCATTGTGTATATATACCACATCTTCTTGATCCATTCATCTGTTGATGGACATCTAGGTTCTTTCCATAGTTTGGCTATTGTGGACATTGCTGCTATAAACATTCGGGTGCACGTGCCCCTTTGGATCACTACGTTTGTATCTTTAGGGTAAATACCCAGTAGTGCAATTGCTGGGTCATAGGGCATCTTTTGCTAACTTCTTGAGAGCAATCTCAGTCCATTAATTTTCACTCTTTTGGGGCACCTGAGTGGCTCAGTGGGTAAGCCTCTGCCTTTGGCTCAGGTCATGATCTCAGGGTCCTGGGATTGAGCCCCGCATCGGGCTCTCTGCTCAGCGGGGAGCCTGCTTCCCTCTCTCTCTCTCTCTGCCTGCCTCTCTGCCTACTTGTGATTTCTCTATCTGTGTCAAGTAAATAAATAAAATCTTAAAGAATTTTTTTTTCACTACAAAAATGGGCATTTGTGGCTATAAGTTTTCCTCTGACCACTGCTTTATCTGTATCTGACAAATTTTGGTGCATAGTATTTTTCTTTTTTTTTAAATTTATTAAAAAATTTTTTTTTAATTTTTAATTTTTTAATTTATTTTCAGCATAATGCATAGTATTTTTCAATTCACTTTCCTGCAAAAGATCTTCTGTTTTTTCCTGGGACTTCTTCTTTGATCCACTGGTCATTTCAAAATATATCCCCTACTTTCCAAACATATAAATGTATTTTAGAGACTGTTGTTGTTACTTAATTGCATATAGTTAGAGAACATACTATTATGATTTCAGTACTTGTCAGTTCATTGAGATTTGTTTCATGGTCCATTATGTTAATTTTTTATTTTTGTGTGTGCTTGAAAATAATTTTTATTCTGCAGGTGTTGGGGGCACTGTTCTGTTGTTGTCCCTTAGTTAAATGTTGTTAAAATGTTCTTTATCCTTATTGATTTTTTTATCTGCTTCTCTTAACAGCTACTGACTATGAAATCTCTAATTCTGAGAATTTATATTTTTCTTTGTAGATTTGCCTATCTTTGATGGCATATTACATGTTTTAAGGGCATATTATTGACTGCATATAAATTTAGAGTTATTTGATCATCTTGATGAACCTAACCTTTTGTCACCATGAGCTGGCTCTCCTGTTTTCTAGTAATGTTTTTTGCCTTAAGGTTTTTGCTGATAATAGTACAGTCACACTACTTCTTTACGTCATTGAGTGCATGGTATATCCTTTCCTCTCCTTCAGCTTAAAACCTTTCTGTCTCAGTCTATGTGGACTGCTATAGCGAAATGCCATAGACTGGCTGGCTTATAAACAACAGTAATTTATTTCTCACATTTCTGGAGGCTGGAAGTCCAAGGTCATGGCAAAGGCATATTAGGTATTTGGTGAGGGCCTGCCTCTTGGTGGATAGCCCTCTTCTCACTGTGATCACACACAGTGGGAAGGGCAAGAGAGCACTGTGGGGTCTCTTTCATAATGGCACGAATTCCCTTCATGAAGGCTCTGCCTTCACAATCTAATCACCTTTCAACATATGAATTTAGGGGAACACAAATATTCAGACCATAGCCCCTCTCTATATACTTATGTTTTATATGTTTCTTATTTATTTACTAATTATTTTAAATTGAAGTGTACTTGACATATAATGTTATATGTAAATCATCTAGTCTGTCAACTCCAAGTTGCTCAGGTAATGTTAGTTCCGTGTAAACTGAAATAACAACCACAATAATAAAAGAAACAAAACATGAAGGCTGGTAGCCACCTGATCCTAAAAGGTATTGGCTTTTACGGGCTGTTTTTAGAACACGACTGGAAATACACAAATGAACAGCCTGGTAGGGAAGCCAGAGTGCTTCACTGATGCATGAGCTGCACACACCTTCTTCGGAGTGGGGATGTGCCGGAGAGGGAGATGCAGCTCTGGGTCTGGAGGACTACACCATCCAGTCCAGGCCTGTAAGGGCAAAGGGAACTTACTGGATGTTTGGCACCAACCTAAGCTCTACCTGCAGGCTCTCATTTAATCCTTAGAACAACTTCATGGAGTGGGTTGTTTTTCTTTTCAGATTAAGAATCCAAGACCCAAGAGTACCAATCACTTGTTCATTGGGCTCTGTGGAGATGGTCTGATTGGTTTTTGCAAATGCTCACCTAACCCTACACCTGCAGATGGTGTGGAGGCTAGGACTGAGCTGGCTTAGGTTGCTGCCTTAGGCACTACCACAGAAATGGGTATAGACGCAGAGCATCTTTTTGCCCTGACCCCACTGCCCTAGGAACGGGCATATCAGTGGATAGTCTTGTGGCTGCTTGGGGCCAGAATAAATCCATTGTTTGAGTACATCCCAGGCTCTTCCTTGCAAGCAAAGTGGTTTATTACTTAGTGGACCTTGCCCATATCGAGAATTGCCCCACTGTCGTGGTAGCTTTGGACCTGGAGATGAATTTCCCTATGAAAAACAGGCTGGGTCATGTGGCTGCCACAAACTCCTATAGCTTCCTAGGCTTCCTTGTCTCATAGCACTGATTCTCCCACACTGCCACTATCAGACTAACCTTTGCGTCTTCCTTCTTGCTGCGGACACTTGTGGGCACAGATTGAGTCCTAGGCATCCTGGGATGGGGCCTGGAAGGGAGCAGGTAAATGCTTCTTGGATGGATGAAATGGTATTTGATCCCCGATCGTATGTCCTGAATATCCTTTAAGTTCCTAGCCTAGTCTCATGGTTTTTGAGGTTTAAATAGCCTTCTGGGCAGCCTTCCTTGACCACTCAGCTCCTCTGAGCCTGGGGTCAGCACCATCTGGCACTCTGTGACTCAAAGCTCAGGCTTTTCCTAGTTTCTGTTGCCTCAGCTGTGTGTGGCTGTCAAGGCTTCTCTGGCCCAGCCCAGCCTTGTGGCCCTTCTCGTCTAGATCACTTCTTTGAAACTCCAATTCTCTAAAGTCAGACTCTTCTTCTTCTTCTTCTTCTTTTTTTTAAAATAAATATTTATTTATTTGAAAGAAAGAGAGAGTGCAAGCTCCGGGGGGGGGGGGAGCGGGAGGTGACAGGGGAAAGGGCAGAGGGAGAGGGAGAGAGACTCTGACGCAGATTCCTGCTGAACTTGGAGCCAGACTCAGGGCTTTATCTCATGACCTCAAGATCATGACCTGAGCCAATATCAAGGGTCAGATATTAACTGTCTGAGCCACCCAGGTTCCCCTAAAGCCAGACTCTTCATGGCTTTCTTCATCTTTTCACTAGCCAGCTTGTAGACTATCTCCTCTTGGGCCAGTGTCCATCCCAGTCTTCTCAGCTGGGATTCAGCTCGTGGAGTCACATGGCCCACATTTCGGCAGCCCAGGCAGCAGAGGGTCTGCAGTGACAGGCCATGGGAGGGAGCTAAGGACAGCAGGCTAGTGATGTGTATCTCTGACCCACTGACAGCCACTCGTGGACTCAGGGCTCCTCACTTTGACTCTCCTCCTTCACCAGCCTGAGCTCTGCAAAAGTGGGGCCCACTCCTCATTTGCATCTGGATGTTCAGTGCTTAGCATGTGGCCTTGTCCACGGAAATAATCAGTAGCTTAGAACTACGGCAGGGAGATTGCTTCCTGTTGGGGTCGGCCACAGGTCCTCCAGTGGGCTTCCTGAAGATCCAGACTATTGCGCGGCAGAGGAGTTTGCTTCTGTTTGTATCTACCAGACCGGAAGTAGTCAGAGGCCCAGCTCAGTTCTGTCTGGCCTGGACTTGGGCAGTTTTCAGCACTGGCAGCTGTGGTCTAGGAAAATCTCATTGCTTGTGTACGGCATCACTTCCCAACCTGCACAACAAAAGAATGTCTCCAAATAGGGAGGATAAACAGTAGAGCTGCTCTGGGAGCTTGGCCCCCCAGCCTGGGCTCACCAGAACATAGCCTGTGTAGTGGAAGTCTGCTGCTGTCTGTCATAGACGCTCCCCCAGGGGCCCTGAGAATGCTGCCCAGGTGTGCTCCCCACTTGCAGAGAGAGGAAGGGAGTGTAGTGTCTGGCAATCAGGTAGACAGCTTCCAGCTGATTCCTGCCCTTACAATTCCCCTTCCTAGCTGCTGCTTGGGAAGTTTTCTGGGAGACCTTCTCTAGCACTGGCAGCTGCTCCTGGACCTGAGTGGAACTGGCCAGTCCTCCTCAAACCAGGAGGAAGAGTCTATAGCTGGCAATCCCCTGGATTGAGGCTTTAATATAACCCCTCCCAGGGGACTTGGATGGAGGGAGGTGGCATGGCGTAGTGGAAAGTGTCAGAACAACCAGGGTTTGGATGTGGGCTCTGGTGACTGGAGTGGTGCTGTGGGCAGAAGGAGAGGGGATACATAAGGGGAATTTAAGAAACAGATAAACATAGGTGAAAGAAAAGAAAGAAAAGAGAGGGAAACAAACCATAAGAGGGACTCTTAATGACGGAGAACAAGCTTGAGGGTTGCTGGAGGGAGGTGGGTGGGGAATGGGCTAGATGGGTGAAGGGCAGTTAAGAGGGCAGCTGTTGTGATGAGCACTGGGTGTTACATGTAAGTGATGAACCACTAAATTCTACTCCTGAATTAGTTATTAAACTACCTGTTAACTAACTAGAATGTAAATAAAGACTTGAAACTCTATTAGAAAACCAAGGAGAGGGGAGAAACATGTAGTGTTCCTCAGAAGTAGATTTTGTGGGGACATTTGGAAGTGGTGAAAAGAATGTGCTAGGTCAGGAGGGTGCTTACAGCTGACCCAGGGATCAGGTGAGGAAAGCTGGACGAGGCTGGCAACAAGGAGAATGAAGGTGAGAGAGGCCAGGAATCTGAGAATAGCAAATTGGTCACGGTGGCTGGAGCAGAGAGGAGCAGGGGTGAGGACAGCCCCAAAGCAAATTCCCACATGTTGTGTCTGGATGCAGGGAGATGGGCAGAGCTGACAGGACCCACTGGGCCACCTTTGAGTGAGAGGGTGGTATCGGAGGTGCTGAGTGGGCCTGGTGCTAGGCAGGCCTAGGGGTGTGTGGCTCATGGGGCCCGAGTGGCTGAATGCAGGGCCCCGCTGGAGGGACGCTTGTGGCAGAGTGGGACTCTCTCTAGGCTTTGGTCGGGCCTTACCACACACTCTTAGACATGAGACCTCAGGAGAAATCCCTAACCTTTCTGAGCCTGACGACAACGTATCCACTCCCTTCCCGACCTTGAGACAGTAATTACAGCTGCTGCCCTCCAGTTTACCAAAGGAAGGCAGATGGAAATGAGTAAAGAAATGATGGCATATATACAATGAAATATTATTCAGACTTAGAAAAGAGGGAAATCCTAAAAAAAGAAAAAAGGAGGAAGATCTTGTCATTGGCAAAGACATGGATGACCCAGAGGATATTATGCTAAGTGAAATAAGCCAGACACAGAAAGAAAACTACTGCATGATCTCATTTCCATGGAGAATCTGAAAAAGTCAAATTCATAGAAGTAGACAGTAGACCAGTGGTTACCAGGGGCTGGGGTTAGAGGAAATTATAGAAAATAAATAATTCTATAGAGAGCTAAGTACAATGTGGTGACTAGAGTTGAAAATACTGTACTGAATATTGGATATTAGATTAAGAGTAGATTTTGGCTCTCATCTCACACACACATAACTCTGTGAGGAGCTATGTGACTTAGCTTGACTCTAGTAATCATTTCACTGTGTATATGTGTATCAAATCATCATATTGGGTATCTTAAGTATACACAACTTTTATTTATTTATTTATTTATTTATTTATTTATTTATTTGTTTATTTCCACAACTTCTCTTTAAATGAGAAAAGAAAAGAAAGGCACCATGGCCAGACTGAGTCTGGACTGGGCAGTTCCATTTCACAGGCTAGAGAACTGAGACCCTGGAAAGGCCTCCCTAAACTAGCTGGCCCACTGGGGCTGGCTTGTGGATCGTCATGGGGTGCTGTTGGCCATGCTGATGGCCTTGTGGTGGCTGCTCCCACCCCCTATTAGCTGTTGACATACAAACGCCCTGGTAAGGAAAATATTTTCATTCTTTTATTACAACATTCTCGGGCCTGCTTAATCATATTTTTCTTTGTCTTTAAAAACAAGCTTCTGTATGGTTTTCTACCTCCTTGTTGCTCTTCTCAGGACATTCTAGAACTGAGCCTTACTTGTGCTTAATGCCTTTCCATGTGTCACTGCCTCTGGCTTCTTTAGGGGAGTTGAGGGCAGGCAGCTATGGAGCCCCTTCAAGTGCCTCACACCACATCTGACACCTGACATCCAGGGATCTTTTACCAACCTCACTTCTACTCTGGGAGAAAGGTATTACCTCATTTTGCAGAAGAAACTGATATTCAGAGAGGTTAAGTATCCCGCCCAAGGTCACACGTTGTAAGTGGTAAAGCCGGAGCTTGAAGTGGGATTCAAGCCAGTTTGATTTCCAAGTCAGGGATTATTCTGTTAATAGGTCTGCTCTGCTAGTACCCTGATCTGATCTGTGGCACCAGCCTGCTGGGGTGACAGAAAGCAAATCCCGGATGGTCTCTGTGCCTGATCATACCCTCTGGGTGTGACAACTCATCGTGGACATGGAGAATGAGGGTGATAGCTGGAATTCGATCACATACACTGCCGCCAAGTTGTGACAGAAGCAAGAATCAGTCCATAGAGGTGTTTGCTGGAAGCCAGGGATTGAGTGGACTCGGGGGAAGGGGCATTCCTTCACAGACAGGAAGAGTAAGAACATGTCTGGATGAAGACTTGCCGTTTACTAAACTTAAACTTAACTTAAAGTTTAACTTAAACTTGCCTGTTTAATCTTGCCAGCAGTCCTCTGAGGACGGCATAGCATTGCCCCCATTTTACAGATGAGGGGACAGAGCTGAGATGACCTAAGGGCAGAGAGCCAGCAGGTATGGAACAGAGATCCAGGGCTGGAAACCCAGCCTCAGATTAGTCCTCCATCACTCTGTGGCCCAGAGCAAAGCCTCTCCCTGTCTGGCCTTCATTTCTTCAGCAGTAAATTGTGGGGTCTGGTCCTGCTGGCCACATGGCCCAGTGTCCAGGTTAATTTCACTGAGCTCCAGTTTCTTCTCCGAGCTTCCCACCTGCTTTGCCTGCATCCTGACAGCCTCTGTGGGAGACCAGGCCTGGCCTTCCTCCCCTCTGTGAAACACTCCTGTATGGAGACAGTGCGAGGGAAGGGACACAGGGGGCAGGGAACACAGACAGTAGAGAGTTACCCTGTCCAGCTCCTGCCCTGCCTGCTAGAGCCCCCTCTTTGTGGCTGGTGGGCTTAGGGAGGGGGGCGGGTGTGCTGTGGAGGGAGTGGAGGGGAAGGGGCTGTTATTCGCTGCATGGAGTTCCTCTAGGCTACGTTCCCTCTCTGCGTAGTAGGGTACCCAGACCCTGCCCTATACTCTGCTATCTCCCCCATGCCAGGGTCCTTTGGTTTTAACGGCTGATGATGGGCCCTGGCCACTGTCCTAAGCTGGGAAGAGCAGTTGGGGGAAAGTGTGTGAACTTCCTCCTATCTTCAGCTGTGCCTCTTTATTCTCAAGGTCTTTTGGTTGTGAAGCAAGGCCTGGGGCCTTGACTGGCAAGATTCACGTGGGAGGTGGTGGTTCCCTCCCCCTCTGTGGTGAAAGCTGAGTGTACTTTCCTTCAGCCAGTGTCAGAAGCTGTACCATAGCCTATAATTACTGACATGAAAATCCCCACATGTAGAGAGTCTGCATGGGGCCTGCCATGGAAGTAGCCTTGGGCCTAGGAAGGGTTGGAGTCAAAGCCTGTGTTTGAATCCAGGTTCTGCCTCTCAACTATCTGTGTGTCCTTTGGCAGGCTACTTGTCCTTCTCACCTTAGCAGCCTTCTCTGTAAAATTGGAGAACTCTACTCACCTCTTGGTATTGCTATGAGGGTTAATTAGGCGGATGTGTACAGAATATATAATACAGGGCCAGTACTGAGCAATGTCATGTCCAGGTGAAATGGATATTTTGTGTGCGATCACACTCTGTGTGCCCAAACCAGCCTCTTGGCACTTTCCCATTCATTCCCCAGGCTCCCTGACTGCCACGTTTGCAGGCTTGTCTTCTTCTCCCATCTCCCCAGATCCACCATCCTCCTTCTTCCTTCTGCCAGCAACCTCCTCCAAGCCCATTTCCAAACTAGCTATCACTCTGGAAACCAACAGGCCAAACAAATTCTCAACAGTATGTGAACAACTGATAGTATATTAGAATTTCTTTGTTTGTATTTGTTGTAAAAGATTATTATTTTTTCTCTAAGATCTTATTTTTCATTTATTGGAGAGAGATGGAGAGAGTGTGAGAGAGAGAGAGAGCATGAACAGGGGTGGGTGGGAGAGGAGCACAGGGGGAGGGAAAAAAGCAGACTCCCTGCTGAGCAGGGAGCCCCATGTGGGACCCAATCCCTGGACCCTGGGTCATGACCTGAGTCAAGGCAGACATTTAACGCACTGAGCCACCCAGGTGCCCCAGATTATTATTATTTTAAAGATTATTTATTTATTTATCTGACAGACAGAGATCACAAGTAGGCAGAGAGGCAGGCAGAGAGAGAGAGTGGAGGAAGCAGGCTCCTGCCTGAGCAGAGAGCACAATGCGGGGCTCGATCCCAGGACCCTGGGATCACGACCCAAGCCGAAGGCAGAGGCCTCAACGCACTGAGCCACCCAGGCGTCCCCCCACCCAGATTATTTTTTTAAACTCCACTTTTTCAAACTTTAGGTCTGGCACTCAGATGCTCAGGAAAGGCTGATTAATTGAAGAAGTGAAAGGACCTTGATAATTTTCTAATGGTGGAATTTCAACCATGTATTCCTACATTTAGCTCCTTTATAAATATTTAGTTTTTAAATTTTAAAATTATTTTTGAAAGATTCTATTTATTCATTTGTCAAAGAGAGAGAGAGAGAGAGAGAGAGCGAGCACGCACAAGCAGGTAGAATGGCAGGTGGAGACAGAGAGAGAAGCAGGCTTCCCGGTACTCTGGAAGCAGAACCCTGATGCAAGCCTTGATCCTTGATCTCAGAGGACTCTGGGATCATGACTTGAGCCAAAGGCAGCCGCTTAACCGAATGGGCCACCCAGGTGTCCCACAATTATTTATTTTGTGTGTTAGACAATGGGGCTATCTGCATGGATCAAACAGGCACAGTCCTACCGTTATGGAGCTTTTGGTGTGCTATTCCTGAATGGAGAGAATCAGATAATGAGCAAACAAACACATTTCTATTTACAAATTTTGATGAATTCCTTGATGGAAGTAATAATGCAGATTCTCTGTGATACGGTATGATGAGGGGGCCCTAATTAAACTGAGGTGATCCTAATCTCACTCCGGATGAGGATTTAGGAAGACCTTCTGGAGGAGTTAAACTTTAAGAGGAGAAGGAGCAGGGATAGCCAGAGAGAATGTCCTGGCTCGCAGGCCTTCCTGGACTCTGTGACACCCCCTCCTAGGCCAGGGCCTCCCACCTGTGCCCAGTAGTACATGCGTGGTGCCCCTGCCTTGAGGGCCCTCATGGTGGCCCATGTCTACAAGCCTCATGGGTTTAATGCCCAAACTCCTGGTGCTGCTGCTGCCTGTCACCCAGAGAGGCTGTGGCAGACCTCTGTAAATGGCCCGTCCACATACTCCGCCGTGGTCTGCGCAGGCCTCAGTCCAGCAAATGTCCCTGCTGTTTCAGAAGAAGAAAGTTGGGAGTGGATGAACTTGATACTTGAAGCCAGGTCTGAGTTCAAATCTTGTCTTGACTACTCACTAGCCTTGAAGGCAGCAAAACAGGGTAACCATATAATTTATCATCTCAACTGGAATACTTTTGAGAGTCAATTGCACAAGGACAATAGGCATGAACTGGGACCGTGACAGGCAGTGGGAACCTGTTCACCCTTTATTATATTCCCACAGGAGCAGAAGCTTTCCAGGATACATTGTGTTGGGGGAGGAGCTACTTTGGGCTAGTCTAGGTCATGGTCAACTTCCCACTCCCGGTGCTGGTCACTGAGGCTCCAAGTAGAGTGAGACTGGGCCCCAGTCATCTTCTCCTTCATCACGTGCGGTGGGATGTGACAGTGTCCAGCTGGGGCTCAGGGGGAGAAGTTGGAGTTGCTGACCTGATCATCCTCCACTAGAAAGCCCATCACTAGGAAGTGCCACTGGGATGAACACCCCAAGGGTCTCTTTCTGTTGAAAGGGAAGGAGGTAGGAGAGAGCAAGCAGAAGAAAGTGAGCTGTAGTCACAAACATGCTAGTCGAGGCTGGTTAAGGGAGACTGATGCTGCAGAGAAGCCTGGAGGCCAGGCAGGGCCCAGAACCTGGATGGCTGCTCTCTCTGTAGTGGGCCACTTCAGACAAGAAGAACCTGTGACCTTTTCCATTTCCAGAGGTCTGCTGAAAGCCAGCCAGCGTGGCACCTGTCCCAGACTCAGGGGGCCCAAAGCCCGGCCACCCCCCTCTAATGCAGCGAGGCTCCCTGGGTTTTCAGGTTTATGGAACAATATTCCCAAGGCCGAGGGCAAGCAGGGGGCTGGCCCCTGTCTAGATTTCAACCTGCACTGCCTTGGGGGCTGTGCCAAGGCCCAGAGCTCGCTCTGACCCCCATGTCCCAAGGCAGGGCAGACTGAGCCTGTTCTTGGGGAGTTATCAAGAGTAGAAGCTGCCACCCGAGATTGTGGGGGCCAGAAATGGGAGAGAGGGCAACAGGGTCAGCTGACTGTTCCTGTCTTAGGTTGCTGTGAAAGCCTTCAGCCTGGGGGCTGGGAGGCGGGAGGCTGAAGGCAGGGAGGCGCTTGTCGCTCCTCCATGAAGCCATGCCTGCTTTCTCTTCAGCAGGTGATATTTAAGGTCTAAGGAGCCAGAGGACTCTTGGGAGAGGACAACATACCAGGGAATAAACTTGGGAGGGAGAAACTGCTTATTCCTGCTTCTCTGCAGAGCTTATCCCTTTGTCCTGCTTTGGCCATCCCTAAACACATCATGTTTATTCCTACTTCCATATCTTAGCATTTGCTCTATCACCTGCCTTAAATGCCTTCCTCCCCTTTTCTTTGCCAGTCCTTCAAGGCCTAACTCCAAGCCTGTCTCTGGAAAGCCTTTGTGCCTTTTCCAGCCAATGGAGACCATTTTCTCTTTGAGTTCGTCCTGTAATGTATGCCCAAGGGATATCATTCAAGTCCATGGCTTGTGAAGCTCCCCATCTTCCACATAAAGGTCCTGTTTCTCCAACCAGGCAGCAACCTGCATCCCCAAGGTCACTTCTTCACCACCCCACAGTGGTGAGCAGGGACCCAACCCAGCCCTGGGTGCAGGCATGCAGGAGGCCCCAGCATCAGAGGAGCCACCTGTAGACCCGTGGGCTGGGATGGTCCTCAGATGGGAGCAAGGTGCCCCATGCAACCTCAGGCTCCAAAGCTGGAGGTGCCAGATGGTTTTTATTCTACTTGGCATTTGTCATTGCTCATTTGGCTCGTGGGGGTAGATGGTGAGCACAGTCCCATCACACCCCAGCCGTCCTTTCCCAGTTCTCCAAAGTGATGATTTATCCTTCTGGCCCTGTGCTTGAATTGCCCCTCTTGTGGGGATAGTGGCATCAAACTAGCCAGCTCTTTTGCCCTGGAGACACTAGGGAAGTTCACAGAGACAAAGAGCAGCCTAAAAGAGTGATGCTCTGTTTTTAGATTTCAGGGTTTCTTGGCACAATTCAAGGAAGTTAGATTACACCATATAGGACAAATACATGCATATTCTCATGATTGTCTTTTTTTTTTTTCTGGCATTTATCAGCTGCCTCTTATTCATTGCCTTGATTTCTTTCCAAGAAACAATTCATTCCAAAATTCTGGTTGGGTCCAAAATGTCAAGGGATTGGACTCTGCCATGTGCCAAGCAATACGCCTGAATCTTTGATCATTCAACAGGCCATTCTTGTGATGTCCAGCAGGGGTATGGCCAGAATGCATAGGAGCTCCTGGGGCCCCTCATCTCAGAGTGTGAAATGTGTTCACCAGAGGAGTGCGCTGTGGAGGAGCTGTTCTTAACAGGGCTGCCAGAAGCATTTTCTAGCTTATGTACTTTTGGGCCACCTGGGGCTCAGACCATCTGTGTCCTGGTAGCTAACCCTCCCCTTCCCTCATGAGAACAGTTCCCTTAACACTTGCCACCAATGTTTAAATATGCCAGGCAAGCTAGGAATCCAGGCCTGATCCATCTGGAGCACAGCCTTCTTTTCAGGCTTCAATCTATAGGAGTAGGCAGGGGTGATGGACATACTCATTTGAAAGGCCAGCCAGAGTGGTGAGTTCGTTCTGTCCATCTCTGTGGCTAGTCTTTCTGGAAATGACCCCAGAGTATTATTACTTCCAACACTCACACACCCTAGACTAATTAGAGGACCATTGTTGTCTGCTTTTGGAAAAGGGAGAGAAAAGCACATTCCAGAGGATACATGCCACTCTTGATATCAGAGTTTCTCTAGTGGAAGGTTACCTTGGTTATATTTCAGTTGCAGGCTGAAAACACTTCGCTCTGCAATGTTGTTAAAAAACTTCAAAAAAAAAAATCCTCCTCTGGTATGTTTCTAATTTAAGATTGAAAAAATATTTCTATTGTGCCATATATAGAGTAACTTAAAACCCAATAAAAGCCCCGAATTAGGGCTGGACAGAATGGTTTGAATTAAGCTCAGGTAGAGGCAAGGACACCGTATCTGTTGGCTGGGGCTGCTGGCTCTCAGGCCAAAAGGCAGGTTCAAACTGGGAGAATGGACCTGCCAAGTTTGGAGAGGAACCACCTCCTCTGCCAGATTCTGATGCTCTTGGCCACTGGCCTATAGAGCTCTGATACTATGGTCATCTGCCCCAGCCCAGGAAGGGTCTAACTGTTGCTCTTCATGTCATCTTAGTTGCTTTGTAGGTTTCTCACTGGGGCATAGTTTATTTGAGTTGTTGGATATTTATTATTATTTTTTTCTTTTCTCAAGGTGTCTGCTAGCCTTTGCCTCACACCTCCCTTTTGAGAAGCTGCTTAGGGCTTCGTCCTCTCCATGCTGTGATTGCACAATTTTTTGAGCTGAGGCTAGACTTCCCTGCCCCTGTCTAGTATTCCAAAGTCTGGAAAGCAGCACACACTCAGTGAATGCATAATGAATTAATACATTTGGAACCAGTGAGTGAGGAAAACGATTTTTTTTTGTTAGTATAAACAGTGCTGCATGAAACATCTTTCTACCCATCTATTTATCTGTCAATCCTGCTCCTTCTGCTCCCACTCTCTTCTCATATTGGACAGTCTTGTTCTGTTTGTATCACATGACCCAACCCAGACCACCCTCCCCATTCCAACTGCCTGTGGCCAGCCCACAACTGATTGGATAAAGAAGGTCATCTGACTCCAGAGGACCCAAATCATAGGCCAGATTAAACCAATCAGATTCTTCTGAGATTTGAACTAAGAAACAGAGAGCGGCTTTAGCAGTGTTTAGACTGGTAGGAGAGTAGTATCCAGAGCTAAGGGAGGTTCTGCTTGGCCATGGTGGGGCCATGTACAAGCAGGTGAGTGACAGAAAAGTGGGGGTGGGGGGTGGGAGTGGGGAAGGGAAGACAGCAACAGAGACCATGATGGGGAGACAGAGATACTTCCATGACTTTGTGGAAATGATGTGGAAGATGTAAGTTTAGTTTCTGTGAGGCATAACTAAACTTTCTAACCTCAGAGGCCATGAGATATTCCTGTATCCTTTCAAAAAACAAACCCAAATCATCCTTCCCTTTTATGCTACCTCCTGACTATGATTTGAGCTGCTTCCTTCCCCTGAATGGTGTCCCAGTGGCCCAGGTGATGCTGGGAGTTCCGACTTTCTTATGAGGCCAAATGTGGTCCAGTGTGAGCCAGGTGGAGGGAAAGATAGGAGGTGATCTGAACTGTAAATCCCTGTCCTCACCCCGCCCCTGTCCCACTGCACCCCACCTAACCTAAGAGATCAGTGTGGACATCATTGTTCATTTCTCTTTGCTCATTACTGGGGCAGAGGAAAAGCTCCCACCTGTGTGCCCAGCCCTATGCCAGAACTGTCAGTGATGGCTCTCCTCTGCCTCCAGGCACCTCACTACTAGGTCAGTGGCTTCTAGCCCAGACTGCTCCCCATGACCACACCCACAGAATTGGCCTCATGTTTGAGGTGGTGCAATGGTCACATAGGACTGGGTCTCAGGCCAGGTTCCTCTGCCTACCTTGGTGGCTTCAACCAAGGTGAGTCCCCTAGTCTTGAAGGCCCTCCCTGTGAGGTAGGCTTCCCAGAAACTGACTCAGCCCCTTGGCCATTTAAAAGAGATAGCATGTAGGAAAAGTGGCCAACACCTCACAGACCCTGCCACCCACCCTGTGTTTTCCTCTCCAGCCTGAGGGATGCTTAGTGATACTGGCCACTCTCTTCCCTTCAGTGGCTCCATCTGCCCTTCTCCTTTCCCCATCCTGGCCAGTGCTGTTCTGGTGACCTCTCACATGGGCCCCTTGTTTGGTCTTCCCCTTCCTCTACTTGGAGTCTGCAGCTAAGAAAGGTGGGATTTGGGGAGACAGGTGGATAGAAACTAGAGGCAGGAGGCTGGATGGGTCAGGGTGGAGGCCCCAGCGGAATGAAGCCGAAGTGTCACTGCCCTATATGTGGAGATCATCTCTCTGGGGCTCAGCAGGGGGACTTCTGAGGGCCGGACAGCTCCCAGCCTCCACTAGATGGCACTGTTGCAGGTCATTTCTACCTGAGCCCTTCTCCGAGAGTATGTGTGAATGTGCGTGTATGAATACCTGAGCTTGTTGGGGAGTGTGTGTGTGTGTGTGTGTGTGTGTGTGTGTGCGTGTATTGTGCTGGGCATTCCTGACTTGGGTTTTGCAATGCCTCAGCCCACTCTTTGTTCCTTAGGCTAGAAGTTAACTTCTCCTGAGACATTTTCCAGGGCTCCAGTGGGCTTAGGACATGGGTTCTTGACCTCAGGGAATTACAGAGTGACCAGGGCAGGTCCAGCGCCCTCATGGGCCACCCATCTGTGGGAGGCTGTGAATTATCCTGAGATCCAAGCCCAGACGGTGCAAAGCCTCAGCAGGCTTCACACTCTGGGTGGGCACTACTGGGAGATTTAAACTAGGGGAAAGCTTTCAGAATCTTGAATATTTCCAATGCAAATTTTATTTTGTGTATTAATGCTGGATGGTTGGTACTAGCTACTGGAGTGCTATGTTGAAAAGGCTTCTGAGGCTGGGTCTGGCTCAGGAGGAAAGAATGCTACTGCCAGTCAGTGATATCTGCCAGAGGCTTGGGGTAAGAATAGCACTCATGACATGTTCGTTCGTTCTTTCTTTCTTTCTTTCTTTCTTTCTTTTCTTTTCTTTTCTTTCTTTTTTTTTTTGTGATGTAAGTCTCTGAGAATATGAGGATATACCTGTTTTGTCAAGAGAATCCTAAATATTTAGGACTTCAGAAATTATCCAACTTATTTATTTCATAGATGGAGAAACTGAGGCACACATAGACAAAATGGTTACCCATGGACATATGGTTTGAAGCAGAGAGAAGTTTGGAAGGTGGATCTCAGACCACCCATACTAGTATCTTTCTGACACATCTTGTATTTCCAGTGGATCCAGTTCTGTGTTCAGACAAGGTCCCCAAGACCACATTAACCTCTTTTGTGTGGTGTTTTGAGATCTTTAAACATGGCTGCCAAGAGAAAGTTTCAAGTTAAATCTATTCATGTCTTTGTGCTACTCAGATAGATACTGAGTAGGGCAGATTGTAAGGCTGGATCTTGGAAAATACATCTTAAGAGAAAAGAAAGGAAAGAAACTGGGGTTTTGTATATTTGAAAGAGAATACAGGGCAGCAATTAACATGGCTTTGGTCAAGGGTAGTAACTTTGATTAAGCCCAAAGAGGTAGCTGAAAGAGCGCACAAGGGTCTCAGGTGAAACGTGAGTGAGGAGGGATTTCCTGATGGTTGAGCAGACTGTAGGGTCAGTGTCTCAAGGCTGGGTCTGTGCGGGCTGCCTCACATGCTCATCTGCTGGAGTGGAACCACTAGGAACAGCAGAGGCCTGGGAGTAGAGCAGGTGCTCAGGAGCTAAAGCCCAGAGCTGCAGGTTCTAGGCCCAGCAACCTAACCAAATTAAGTGTATTGTGTGCTGTTCCTTTGCTTCACTTTTGTCAGCTGGTACATGGAGTTAGCTATCTGGTACCCTAGGATACAGTGCAAATGAAAGAAATGATGGCTGTCAGCCTTTGTGGGTATAGGAGTTGGTTTGAAGGCAAGGGTAGGCTCTCCTGAGGATTCCACAAAGAAAACCATGACCCCTGTTTAACAGTCTTTGTGTGCATAAATGTGAGGATGGGAACATGTGTGCATACTGTGAATGAGAGTAATATTAAATTTTGGGGAGTAGGCAGGAGCTGTGCTATGCACGCTAGCTTGGTTAGCTCTCCAATAATCCTAGGGGATTGAGTACTATCATTATTCCCATTTTCCAGAAGAAGAAACTGAGGCCAGAGAGGTGAAATCACATGTCCAAGAATATACTCCGCAAGAGGCAGAATGCTCAACCAACTGCCTACCTGTAATGAGGCTGGTGCCATCCATAAATTAGTCTGAGAGAGGGCTGGCTTGGGGTACCCCTTTCCAACTGTATATATTGTCTGGACTTATGACAGGTGTTGTAGAGTGAATAAAGGCTTAAAGTTCACCC
Organism: Mustela erminea; assembly: GCF_009829155.1. Taxonomy (NCBI): domain Eukaryota; kingdom Metazoa; phylum Chordata; class Mammalia; order Carnivora; family Mustelidae; genus Mustela; species Mustela erminea. The sequence continues at coordinate 96,311,136 of NC_045614.1, forward strand.
AGGTAGAGTGGGGGGTATTGCCTGTGTGTGTGTGTGTGTGCATGTACACACATACATTTTAGAAAATGATGTCCAACGTGGAACCCAGAAGGTGGAAGCCATTCCATGAGAGCAACACATCCCTGCATGGTACCCAAGCTGGAGACCAGGCTTCCATCACCTGTGATGGGTTGTTTTCATCAGGATTCTCTAGAGAAGCCATCAGGGGATGGATTTGGATATAAATATAAATACACACACACACACACACACACACACACACACACACACACACAGGAATTGGCTTATGTGATTGTGAGGGCTGGCAAGTCCAAAATTTACAGGATAGGCTGGCAGACTGGAGACCCAGGGAAGAATGATGTTTCAGCTCAAGTCTGAAGGGAGTTGGCTAGCAGAATTCCCTTTTCTTAGGGGGAGGTCACCTTTTTTCTTAAGATCTTCAGCTGATTGGGTAAGTTTGAATTATGAAAGGTAATCTACATTACTCAGAGTCTACTGATTTAAATGTTAATCTTGCCTAAAATATATCTTTATAGCAACATCCAGACATGTTTGACCAAATACCTGAGCGCTGTAGCTCAGGCAGTTCGACATGTAAAATTAACCATCACAGAGACTAACTGGTTTCTCTCCATTAAGGTCATTGGAAGTCTTAGGAAACATTTTTTTTGTGAGGGGATTCCCCCCACAGATAAAAACCTGGCAGGTGAAACAATATGGCTGGCTTTCCCCTGTCCAGGGGAGGGCTGAGCCATACCCATGGGTCAGGAGGAAGAGCCTCTTCTGGGGCACATACACTATAGAGTCCCTTGGAGCTGGAGCTACTGCACTGTTGGTGGTTTGGGTAGGGGTTTTGATAGAACTGTCCTCTGGATCAGCTGAGTAGCTATTGTGTTCCTAGGGAGCCCCAGTGTATTAATGGGAAGCCCAAGGAGACTGCTCAGTGTTGGCTTGATCTCCAGCTTTTTCTTCTTCTCACAAATGGTTCATGGCACATGGGATTTATAGCCCTGGAATGTCTTCTTTCCAGAATATTCTCCAGCTACTCAGACTATTGGAGGTTGTGAGACTACTGGAGTTCTTAGTGGGCACTAATCTGTAGGCTTTGGTTATACACTTGTAGATACTGGCTGGAAGCGCTACGGGAACCTGACCAGAGCCCTGTACATAGGAGGAGATGTCCTAAGGAGTGGTGAATAGGTTTAGCCATGGTGCCTGACTCCAGAGAATAGGGAGCTCCTACAACCTGGCCTGTCCACCCTAGCCGGTGTCTTTGGTTCTCTGAGCCCTGTGAAGGTAGAACTGGGTGCACAGATGCCATGCTTTTGACATGTCTTCATCTGGTGGAAAACAGCATAGCCTACTAGTTGTCTGCTCTAGGGAGGGACCTACCCCTATGCGTTTGACTCTTGAGGGCAGGGCTTTGTTGCATGGATGACCCTGAGAGCAAAGATGGAAGCATCTAGTGCAATCTGGGGGTTCAGGGAAGGACATTTGAGCAGAAGACATAGGGACAGTAGTAGTAAGGTGAAGTTGTGCATGTCTGAGTGTATGTGCTTCCTTTGCAAAAGTCCTGATACAATATTGAGCATGGCTCAATGAAGGCCCTGGTTCAGTGTAGTGGGAGGCTAACATTGTAGAGAGGAGAGGTGGGGGGAGACAGGACAGAAGGGCAGGCTCTTAGGGATATGGGGTACAAACCAAAGGAATTTAGACTCCATCTGTGGGCACCTGTCAGTTTTCTAGAGCTCACAATGTGGAGCGATGGCGTGATACTGGAGGCCAATGGTCAGAAGGCCATTGCGGTGGTCACCCAGGTGACTGAAAAAGGACTGTGGCCAAAGAGGTCGGGTTGAGGGGACAGAGCTGGATGCCATGGATAGGATATGTTGGTTGATTAAGTATGTATAGCATGATAAGGAGTCAAGGGTGAGGGAGGCCTGGTCTCTAGCTTGGGTACCAGTTAGGGGGATGATGCTATTTTCTTGGCAGGGCTGCCACCTTTTTCAAGGATGTTGGGCTCCCCTTCTCTGGGGTACCCATTCTGCTCTCATGAGTCCTCTTACTTTAATGGCCCATCTCATGAACCTGAGCTTGGCTGGGATTGCTGGGTGCCCTTGTCAGCTCCTTGGCACATATCCTTAGGGTCTGTCTGAGTCTGGGAGCCTGATTCAGTGGTGAGTAGTTTGGAACTTGGTGCTGGGCAAGTTCAGTTGTGGCTCCAGCTCTGCCAGGGCACTGGGGCCAGACTCCTGAGGCACTCAGAGCCCTTCTTGACCTCTGGCTCTGGCACCCAAAGAGCTGTTGCATCTCCCAGGAAGCAGCTGGCATCCTACTGGCTAGGCTCTTCTCAGACGTTTTCTAAATTGTTACATGGGGCCTGGAGAGTCTTGGGGTTTGGCAGTTGCACATCAGGAAAATCTGCATGGAGTGCCTTACTATATGCCTGGCCGCGTGCTGGGCTCTGAATGGACAGGAGGAAGTCCAACTTTTAGAATAAACAGGGCACTGAGTCTCTCATACTGGACACATTAGGAGACCAACAAATGGCACCCAGTATCGGAAACTGATTTGGTTGGCAACTTAGGGAAGGGAGAGGGCAGTGTGGACTACAGGGTAGATGGGACAGCTTAAGCTAAATCTTGTCCTGTGCTCAGAGAAAGGAAAGGAAGCGGCGGGGGGGGGGGGGGTGGGGGGGGGGGTGTTGTCCGTGATGGAGGAAGGGCAAGAGCAAAGGTCAGAAGTGAGCGATTGGACAAGCCTGGCTTTTGGAGTGAGTGCCTGGCTTTTGTGAGTGTGTGCACTGCACAGATCAGGCATTGTTTCTTTATATGTTCTCTTATGTCTACATGTACAAATTCTACATTTCTGCTTCTAAAGAAGTGAAGGGGGGCAGCAATCAGGCACATTTGCCTTTTGAATCCCGAGTTGAGGCAGACAGCTTTGGTTTCACACCGGGAGTGGTACAGCTCTGCCCAGGGCACTGCAGCTGAGAGCAGGGTCGGAGAGTGTGAGGAGCAGCCTTCACCACAGCTCCATCTCCATCAGGGCTCAGTAACCTGACACCCTCCCCAAGGCCTCTCAGCCCAGGCCGGTAGCACTCCCTGTCACCATGGCAACCTTCCTGGATCTGGGTATGGTTAGGGGCACTCACGGGAACCTCCGTCCAAGAGAAACTGAAGTCATTTGGTGGCTTCAATCATGAAGATTGACACCAGGGAACTGGTCTCCAGTTCACAGGTGGAGAGCAGACAGCCTGGATGGCTAGGAACAGTAGTTCTGTTCAGCCATAAGCGGGGCTGACACCTACACCCTTGGTATTGGCACATGGCGGTGGAAAAAGGAGGGCCCTGGGTCCTTTCCGAGGTGGGAGAAACTGTGATCCAACCCTGACAAGGTAGATGGGCCAGCTGCCTGAGAGGTTGTGTTGGATCCCATGCAGCCTGCTCTGTGCTGTTTCCCATCTGTTTCCTAAGGCCCATTTCTACCTCCTGTCCAGTGTGATAGGCTGCAGCCTAGACTTGTAGGGCTGGCCTGGCCAGGGCGGGGCTCATGGGGCCTCAGAGAGAACCTGCCTTAGGAGGGAGGCCAGAGGAAGGGCTGCGGCATATCCAACTTGTCTCACAGGTAACTTGACCCCTGGGTGTAAGACCTTGTCCATTTGTCAAATTGGTTCACACTTCCGGTTCCAGAGGGAAGATAAGCCTGGACCAGCTGTCAGCCCAACACTAGGCTGCCCTTCTCCCTTGAATGGCTGCCTCCACTTTCCCCCCTGACTACTAGATCCTGAGTCTCACCTGTGCAGTCCTCTTGCCTCTGGCTGGAGTCATCTTCCCAAATACACACTTGAAGCATGAGCCCCTTTATGCTGTAGCCAGACACCTGGCCCTGTGCATGATCCTACCTCCTGGACCTGGAAATTATCCTTGGCCTCTCCTCTGTGCTCCCCAAAGCATTAATACACACATCTCTCATTGCCCTGACCAGAAGGTGCTGGTTATCTGTCTATGCCTCTTTTCAGAGTAACTACCTTGAGAGCAGGGGCTTTGGTGCTGTTTTCTGAACCAAACTGCATCATGAATGGGACCAAGAAGGGTTGGGAAGAGCCCCCGATAGCTGGTGATTGCTCAGTGATCTGAAGAGAGAATCTATATCTCAGCTTTTCACTTGACCTGAGACTCCTGGACATATCATGCCACTGAGGAGCCAATAACCTAACTCACATTAGAGTAGGAAGGCAGATGGTAATGGCACTAAGCTTCCACACAGAGAACCTACTATGAACCATCACTGGTTCCCAGTGTTTATACATCTTGTCTCTAACCCTTACACAGCCTTGTGAACTATGGATTATAAAAAACATCCCTCCAGTGAAGACACTGAGATCCAGAGAGGTTGACTTGCCCAGAATCCCACAGCTGGTAACTATCGGGGTAGGGATCAGAATTCATGCTGGTGTCATCTCAAAGTCCATTTCTTTCCATGACTCCACCCTGGTCCTTTTTAAGTGTGGCCTGTGGGAACAAGCCCACTCCAGAAAGGTCCATTCCAGCCTAAAGAGCATGTGCTGTTTGTTTCTTACCCAGTATTCTGTCTGGGTCCCTGGCATGAGCATCTGACAAGTCGTGTAAACTCTTACCGCAGTGAGCCCTGACGTCAGGGCCAGCTCCTCTTCTGTTAGTGTTTTCTAATTGGTATTATCTCAGCAGTTGCTTTAGAGATTTGACTTTGATGAAAAAAATTAATTACATAATGAATTACTCTCCAAGGACCAGGCTGTTGTGTCATGGCTCAGCCACGTGTGGGGCAGGGAGCCGGCTGAAGGGGAGTGTTTGGGATGAGTTGACGTGCATTCCCCCACCGTGTGCCTCTGCATTTTTCTGTGGTGACTATAAGATGAATTAGGACTTGAATGGCCCGCGGGGATAACACACGAGTACATGCGCCGCGGGGAAACATCTGCGCCATTTTGCTCCTAACGGACCAGAGAAAGCTGAGTGCGTAAGAAGCCTTGTTTTGAAATGTGTTTTCAAAATAAAGGGTTTCATAACAACCATGATTGCAGAAACAACTGCTGATGGGAATAACTTCCTGGAAAGCAGAGGCCTCCATGCGAGCTGGGATTTAAAAGGCCAAGCCGAATTCCAAACCTAATTGAAGTTGAGCACTGCCTTTTGTGCTCGTGCTCACACATGTATACACACACACACACACACACACACACACACATTTGTAGGTGTCTCCCTCAGGCTGCAGGCTTTGTTGTTAGCTTTTGACACTTCACCCAGGACCACTGAGCTTTTGTTTTGAGGTCTGGGGCAAAAATAAGAGGCTCAGGGGTACTCCCCATTCTTCCCGGTTCCAAAGTCCCTGGTCTACACAGAGAGGTTGGAGGGAGCTGCTTCTGCATTGGTTGCCTAGAGCTGAACTGCGCGTCTCTGTCCTCTAGTCACATGACTGGGCCATGTGACTAGAGGACACATGTGACTGGAGGCTCAGCCAAAGGCAGCATCTCATAGGCTAGCGAGTGGTCTGCGGGGTGGTCTGTTGCAGGATGCTGTCCAATAGAGACTCAGCATTTGGTGCGTGGCTACTGGGCCGGATCAGATCCTCTCCTCTGTGAATAGCACAGAGGAGTATAGCCGCCAGAAGGCAGGCAGAGGAAAGTTGGAAGTAATGAGATTCTTAGAAACCCTAAGACAACTGGATACCTGGTGGCAACAGGAGGAGGCAGAAGAAGACTGGGTCAGAACCCTGGAGCCTCAGTGGCCTCCTGAAGGTAACACCTGTTCTTCATGGTTGAGCACCTACATGTCTCTGTATAGCCTTACAATAAACATGCATTCCTCCTGAAGGGCCTTTGAACCCATTTAGCTTCTTGCTCCCTAATGGAACCTAGCCAGCCAAGGGTCCACCTTGTTCTTGCCCCTGGAGATGGTTCTGTTGGGCGCCACAGATAAGCAAAAATAGAAGATTCTATTAAGGGGAATTCTCAGTCTTGGCACGGTCTTCATTTCATTACTTCCTTGGGCTTTTGGGTAGGGGAGGGTGACTGTGGGAACTTCTGCTTCCCAGATGGGGGGAGTTTGGTGGGCGGTGCTGTTCTGAGACAGGGAGGCCCTGGTTTCCAGACCAGAAGAGTTTCCCACAGAGGTGGAAGGACACGGTTCTGCTTTGGATTTGGAAGGGGTCTTGGTGCATTTTTCCAATGTTGGTTCAACGAAACTCAAAACTTTTTCCTAATGCTTTCCTCCCTTCATTTTAACATCACCCTGTATGCACAAAAAGACAGTACATGTGCTTTTGATTCTTTTACCTTGAAATCATCACTTTTTCTCCCTTGAGAAATCCCAGGTCTCAGAAACCTCTGGAGACATTTAAGGCCTTTCACACTCTCTTAAAACGAGGACCCTGCATGCTGCTAAAAGCAAATAGATGCAGAGGGTTTCAGTCAAGACAAAAAGCGTTCTTCCCCACCTGATCCAGTGTGATTGAGGCCAACCTAAGCAGCAGCCATATTCCTGGGAAATAAGGCCTTGGAGAAATCAACACCTGCTATGAAGACACCGAAGACTGAAAAGAACAGCAATGGGGTGTCAAGTTGTAAATGGTTGTCAGAAGTTGACTTGCATATTGCATCCTTTAGCTGCAACACACGGTCTTCTCTCTCCCCAGTGCTGGGGACTGGAGGCTCACATCCTGTATGCTGGCCTATATTCTGCCTTGGAAAGGCTCTTGGGGTGTGGGTGGGGGTCCTCAGTGTCCACTCTTACTGCATCTTGTCTCCAGGACAGCAATACTTTTCAGGTAACATGATGGTGATAGTGATGTGGCAGGGGTGATGAGACAGGACAGCAGAGGTGAGGGGCTCTGTTCATGAATTGCCAGAAACTAATTCTGGGCCAGTTCTTTGGGGAGGGGAGAGGAGCGTGCAGCATTTACCCAGGTCCAGAAATGTTTGTCCTCCCCTGAGGTGGTGCAGTGTAGGGGTTAAGTTCACAGACCACCTGACTTCAAGTACTAGCTTTGGCCCTTCCGGGGGGGTGGGGGACATGACCCTAGGACTTGCTTGTGTATCTGTGTATCTGTGCCTCAACTTCACCATGTAAATGGGAATCATAATAGGTCTCTCACAATTGTGGTCCCCCATGATCCAAGTTGTATGAGCATGGGTTTGTCATGCTGTACCTATCTGACATCCAGCAAATGCTCTTCAGATGTTTGCTGTTATCAAGAATGACATGAAAAGAAAAAAGAAAGAATGGCCTGTATACAAATGAAACGATTTGGTGCCTTTGATTTTCTTTAAAATAGTATGGGAATCGGGAAGTAGGGTGGTATACAGATGAAATGGGACTAGCCAGGAGCTGACAGTTGTTGAAGCTGGGTGATGGGTGTACACAGAGGTTCATTAGATTATTCTTTCTATTTTTGTTTTTGAAATTTTCCATAATAAAAAGAAAAAAGAATTCAAAATAAAAAGTTACATGCATGTGTATATTTATATTAATATGAGACATAATAATGTTTACAGTGGAATGTAATTAGAGATTGCAGTGCATGAGCTGATTTTTTAAAAAAGATTTTATTTATTTATTTGACAGACAGATATTACAAGTAGGCAGAGAGACAGGCAGAGAGAGGGAGGGGGAAGCAGGCTGTCCACTAAGCAGAGAGCCGGATGCAGGGCTTGATCCCAGGACCCAGAGATCATGACCTGAGCTGAAGGCAGAGGCCCAACCCACTGAGCCACCCAGGCACCCCAGTGTAAGAGCTTATTTTAAGTAATATGCTGATGATTCATTCATTCTTTCTTTCTTTCTTTCTTTTTTTCTTTCTTTCTTTCTTTCTTGTAGAGAGAGAGTGTGCTCATGTGTGAGCAAGGGCAGGTCCAGAGAGAGAGAGGGAGAGAGAGAACCTTAAGCAGACTCCACACCCAGCACAGAGCCCGGCGCTGGGCTTGATCTCACGACCCTGAGATCATAACCTGAGCTGAAATCAAGAGTCAGACGCTGGGACGCCTGGGTGGCTCAGTGGGTTAAAGCCTCTGCCTTCAGCTCAGGTCATGATCCCAGGGTCCTGGGATCGAGTCCTGCACTGGGCTCTCTGCTCAGCAGGGAGCCTGCTTCTCTCCCTCCCCTCTCTCTGCCTGCCTCTCTGCCCACTTGTGATCTCTGTCTGTCAAATAAATAAAAATAAAAATATTTAAAAAGAGTCAGACTCTTACCCTACCTGACCACACAGGTGTCCTTGTCTGTGAACTTTTAAATTTTAATAATTATGTATTTAAAATGTAAAATAATTATAGCAAGTGGCATGAAACATATCCTTTTAAACTAAAGTTAAGTAGGAAAATTGAGTTGATTTCATGAGAAGAAATGAAGGTAATGAGAGAAGAAGAGATTATCTGGATATGGCAAATATGATGGCTGTAGAAATTGAATTGTGGAAGTTTTGGAAACATCATTAAAGTTCTGATGAGGAAGGGTTCATGCTGATTACTTTGAGTGCACAGTGTGTTGGCCTTATGGGACCATTTATCTAGAAGGTTAAGTATGGGGGTCACAGCAGCAAGAGATAGGAGGGAGATGACTGTGGGCTTTGGAGATAAAGAGACTTTGTTTTGGTTCCTGACTCTGCCGTTTAATGGCTGTGTGACACTGGGCAAATGACCCACCTGCTTTGGGACTTGTTTCTTTATCTGCAAACCTGGCATGTTACTTTATATATTAAAATGTCCTTGTGAGAATTAAATGTGGTGGTGCCTGTGGTACACCTGGCATAGTGCATTGCATGTAACAGGTGCTTAGTAAATGGCAGTGCACTTGGAAAAGAAGTAGGACAGGCAAGGTGGAGCGTAAAGTCCATGTTTGAGCTCTGGGCGCAGTCCTCACAGTTTCATTCAGAACGTGTTTAGTCCTATCTGAGACACAATTTTAAAAGCATGTGTTTTTTGTTTCCTGTACTGTTCTCCTAATCTGTGGATCCTGAGAAGTGGACAGGAGACAGGTGGAGACATGCTGAGCAGACAGAAGGCGGAGCCTGTCGATTGACACAATCAGCACAGCGTTATCCGCAGGACATATCATGTGGCTCCTTGGCTTGTTCTGATAATACAGTTGGTTTTTATTGCTTGAAACAGCTCCCACCCAGTCAAGTCAAATTTTGCTGTCTATAATTCACAAATAACAGTTTTTATTGAGTATTTACTCCGTGCCAGGACCATGCTGAGCCTCCACATTCATTTTCTGACTCAGCTGCCCTGACAGCCTTCCAGGCGAGGGGTCACTGTTCCCGCATCACAGCTGAGGACACTGAGGCTGAAAGGATGCAATGACCTCCGGACGACCCCACAACAGGTTAGTGGCGACGCCAGGACAGATGCGGTTTGATTTCAGAGCCCATGTGCTTGGTCACAGGACTCCACCAGCACTCTCTCTGAGGGCCTCTGGGCTCCTCAAGACCTGGACATCCCCTCCTCTTAGAGTATGGTCTTAGTCCTGATCTAGTAGCATGAGGCCTCATCAGGTCAGCTCTTGGGGACAGGTGCCTGGGGGTGAGGGTGCCGCCTGAATGTGGCTGTAGTCTGGCAGAGATGTGGCTCTTGTCAGTCTGGAGGTCCTTTAGACCTTTACACTTAAAAATGCAAGCTCTGTCCATCTTCAGAGGACAAGTCATGACAAGCAGGTTTTGAACATTTGGAGACCGTATTTCTAGGTCACAAGGACCTTACCTTTTGGTGTGTGATGGAAGGGTAAAGATGGAAAATATGTGCCTTGGTTTCTGCCATGTGTGCCCAGAATCCCAGAGATAACGGTTGTTTGAGCTTCACAGTAGTCTGTTCACAGATTTCCCCATAATTTCCCACTAGTCCAGCAGTTCTCTGTAGATACCCATAGGCATCTAGCAGTTCCAAAGAGAAAACAGCAACCCATGGTTTAGAAATGGTAATGCCCATTAATTGAATTCATATAACTTCTAAATGGGACCATCTCCCATACAGAAAAAATATTACCACTTCCAGCAGCCACACTAGGAAATACTCAGCAAATATAAGATAGAATCACAGGTGAAGGAGTAAATATGACAGCATTTATGTGTCCAAAGGTACATTGCTTTTTGAAAGGTAATTCTCCTGAGGGCTCTACAGTTATTCCATAAAACACTCTTATTGCTCCATGCTTTTAGGGGGTTTCTTTTATGTGACTGCCTTTAGAACCCATTATGTATTCATTTCAGTGTCTCTAAGGCAGTTCTTTGTCTTTAGGGACAGGTTTGGCTTTTTAGAAAAGTCCAAGGTCAATCCAAGCTCAGCTCAATGAAGTGTATGTGTGGTGGTAGTTGTGTCAGTTATCAGTTGCCACAGTACTGCTGCAAAAGAAACAACCAGAAAAACCTCAGGGACCCACAACAAATATTATTTAGCTCATGACTCTGCAGGGATTCAGCTGATCTAGGGTGGTTTTGGCTGATCTTGGCAGGTCTCGATTGTGTATCTGCAGTCAGCTGATCTTGTCTGAGTTTGCTCAGATATCTAGGGAATAGCTGCATGATAGCTGGTCCAGAATGGCCTCATCTGAATATCTTGGGGACTCAGATGTGTTTGATTTGTCTTTCATCCTCCGTCAGGCTTGTTGGGGGCATACTTTGAGGGTGATGGTAGAGGCATAAAGAGAAAGAAACCTCAGTGTGCAAGTCCATTTCAAGCCTGTGCATTATTTCTGCCATCTCATTGGCCAAAGCAGGTCATATGGCAAAAGAAAGGCATACAAGAAGGAGTGAAGAACTGTGATGTTTTTGGCCATCTATGACAGTGACTAAATTGGAATGTGTTTTTGTTCCAAAGGGAATTGGCTTCAAAATTCTGACAGTGATCTTGTCAGTGAAGTTCCGCAAACAAGCATTTCAGACAGTTGTCTGAGGGGACAATTCCAAATGATCTCTGACAACAGCAGAATCCTTTGAAGGAAGGGTATGGCCTGTGAGGTGACTGTGGGGAGGACAGTGGCTGCCCCCCTCTTTTTTTAAAAGAAAAAAAGTTTTTTCTCTCTTTTCTTTATATTTAGAAAAGGGAGAAGTATTTAATACTTTGTTCAGCTAATTGTAAAATCTTTCTTTAATCCTACACCAAAACTTGACCAAAGTTTTTCAAAGGTTGGTTGTCCTGTGGAACCTGAAACTGGGTAACTGCACTTTCTTTTGTACAGTATTGCACTAAAATATATTGGTCCATTGTGCATATTTTATTAATCTTTATCCATGCATGATTTCATAATATTATTCATTGGTCATTCAGAACACATTGGTTCATTGAATCGTGTAGCTCTTCCAAGTTAAATATATCTTTTTTTTGGAATAAAGTTTTTAAAAATTTTTATTATTTTTTAAAATTTTATTATAATTTTAAAAATATTTTTTAAATTTTTTATAAACATATAATATATTTTTATCCCCAGGGGTACAGGTCTGTGAATCGCCAGGTTTACACACTTCACAGCACTCACCTTAGCACATACCTTCCCAATGTCCATACCCCCCCAACCCCCTCCCCCCAGCAACCCTCAGTTTGTTTTGTGAGATTACGAGTCACTTATGGTTTGTCTCCCTCCTGATCCCATCTTGTTTCATTTATTCTCCTACTCCCTTAACCCCCCACGTTGCATCTCCACTTCCTCATATCAGGGAGATCATATGATAGTTGTCTTTCTCCGATTGACTTATTTCGCTAAGCATGATACCCTCTAGTTCCATCCATGTTGTCGCGAATGGCAAGATTTCATTTCTTTTGATGGCTGCATAGTATTCCATTGTGTATATATATCACCTCTTCTTTATCCATTCATCTCTTGATGGACATCTAGGTTCTTTCCATAGTTTGGCTATTGTAGACATTGCTGCTATAAACATTCGGGTGCACGTGCCCCTTCGGATCACTACGTTTGTATCTTTAGGGTAAATACCCAGTAGTGCAATTGCTGGGTCATAGGGTAGCTCTATTTTCAACATTTTGAGGAACCTCCATGTTGTTTTCCAGAGTGGTTGCACCAGCTTGCATTCCCACCAACAGTGTAGGAGGGTTCCCCTTTCTCCACATCCTCGCCAGCATCTGTCATTTCCTGACTTGTTAATTTTAACCATTCTGACTGGTGTGAGGTGATATCTCATTGTGGTTTTGATTTGTATTTCCCTGATGCCGAGTGATATGGAGCACTTTTTCATGTGTCTGTTGGCCATCTGGATGTCTTCTTTGCAGAAATGTCTGTTCATGTCCTCTTCCCATTTCTTGATTGGATTATTTGTTCTTTGGGTGTTGAGTTTGCTAAGTTCTTTACAGATTTTGGACACTAGCCCTTTATTGGATATGTCGTTTGCAAATATTGTCTCCCATTCTGTCAGTTGTCTTTTGGTTTTGTTAACTGTTTCCTTTGCTGTGTAGAAGCTTTTGATCTTGATTAAATCCCAATAGTTCATTTTTGCCCTTGCTTCCTTTGCCTTTGGCGATGTTCCTAGGAAGCTGTTGCTGCAGCTGAGGTCGAAGAGGTTCCTGCTTGTGTTCTCCTCAAGGATTTTGATGGATTCCTTTCTCACCTTGAGGTCCTTAATCCATTTTGAGTCTATTTTCATGTGTGGTGTAAGGAAATGGTCCAATTTCATTTTTCTGCATGTGGCTGTCCAATTTTCCCAACACCATTTATTGAAGAGGCTGTCTTTTTTCCATTGGACATTCTTTCCTGCTTTGTCGAAGATTAGTTGACCATAGAGTTGAGGGTCTATTTCTGGGCTCTCTATTCTGTTCCATTCTGTTCCAAAGACTTCCTCTTTGCCGATTTCCTTTTTTTGTCTGATTGCTGAGTCTAGGACTTCTAGTACTATGTTGAATAGCAGTGATGATAATGGACATCCCTGCTGTGTTCCTGACCTTAGTAGAAAAACTTTCAGTTTTTCTCCATTGAGAATGATATTTGCAGTGGGTTTTTCATAGATGGCTTTGATGATATTGAGGTATGTGCCCTCTATCCCTACACTTTGAAGAGTTTTGATCAGGAAGGGATTCTGTACTTTGTCAAATGCTTTTTCAGCATCTATTGAGAGTATCATATGGTTCTTGTTCTTTTATTAATGTGTTGTATCATACTGATTGATTTGTGAATGTTGAACCAACCTTGCAGACCTGGAATAAATCCCACTTGGTCATGATGAGTAATCCTTTTAATGTACTGTTGAATCCTACTGGCTAGTATTTTGGTGAGAATTTTCGCATCTGTGTTCATCAAGGATATTGGTCTGCAGTTCTCTTTTTTGATGGGATCCTTGTCTGGTTTTGGGATCAAGGTGATGCTGGCCTCATAAAATGAGTTTGGAAGTTTTCCTTCCATTTCTATTTTTTGGAACAGTTTCAGGAGAATAGGAATTAGTTCTTCTTTAAATGTTTGGTAGAATTCCCCCGGGAAGCCATCTGGCCCTGGGCTTTTGTTTGTTTGGAGATTTTGGATGACTGTTTCAATCTCCTTACTGGTTATGGGTCTGTTCAGGTTTTCTATTTCTTCCTGGTTCAGTTGTGGTAGTTTATATGTCTCTAGGAATGCATCCATTTCTTCCAGATTGTCAAATTTGTTGGCGTAGAGTTGCTCATAGTATGTTCTTATAATTGTCTGTATTTCCTTGGTGTTAGTTGTGATCTCTCCTCTTTCATTCATGATTTTATTTATTTGGGTCCTTTCTCTTTTCTTTTTGATAAGTCTGGCCAGGGGTTTATCAATCTTATTAATTCTTTCAAAGAACCAGCTCCTAGTTTCGTTAATTTGTTCTATTGTTTTTTTGGTTTCTATTTCATTGATTTTTGCTCTGATCTTTATGATTTCTCTTCTCCTGCTGGGTTTAGGGTTTCTTTCTTGTTCTTTCTCCAGCTCCTTTAGGTGTGGGGTTAGGTTGTATACTTGAGACCTTTCTTGTTTCTTGAGAAAGGCTTGTACCGCTATATATTTTCCTCTCAGGACTGCCTTTGTTGTGTCCCACAGATTTTGAACCATTGTGTTTTCATTATCATTTGTTTCCATGAATTTTTTCAATTCTTCTTTAATTTCCTGGTTGACACATTCATTCTTTAGAAGGATGCTGTTTAGTCTCCATGTATTTGGGACTTTTCAAATTTCCTCTTTTCAAATTTCCTCTTGTGATTGAGTTCTAGCTTCAGAGCATTGTGGTCTGAAAATATGCAAGGAATGATCCTAAACTTTTGATACCAGTTGAGACCTGATTTAGGACCGAGGATGTGATCTATTCTGGAGAATGTTCCATGTGTACTAGAGAAGAATGTGTATTCTGTTGCTTTGGGATGAAATGTTCTGAATATATCTGTGATGTCCATCTGGTTCAGTGTGTCATTTAAGGCCTTTATTTCCTTGTTGATCTTTTGCTTGGATGATCGGTCCATTTCAGTGATGGGAGTGTTAAAGTCCCCCACTATTATTGTATTTTTGTTGATGTGTTTCTTTGATTTTGTTATTAATTGGCTTATATAGTTGGCTGCTCCCACGTTAGGGGCATAGATATTTAAAACTGTTAGATCTTCTTGTTTGACAGATCCTTTGAGTATGATATAGTGTCCTTCCTCATCTCTTATTATAGTCTTTGGATTAAAATCTAATTGATCTGATAGGGGGATTGCCACTCCTACTTTCTTCTGATGTCCATTAGCATGGTAAATTGTTTTCCACCCTCTCACTTTAAATCTAGAGATGTCTTCGGGTCTAAAATGAGTTTCTTGTAGGCAACATATAGATGGGTTTTGTTTTTTTATCCATTCTGATACCCTGTGTCTTTTGACTGGGCCACTTAGCCCATTAACATTCAGGGTAACTATTGAGAGATATGAATTTAGTGTCCTTGTATTGCCTGTAAGGTGACTGTTACTGTATATGGTCTCTGTTCCTTTCTGATCTACTACTTATAGACTCTCTCTTTGCTTAGAGGACCCCTTTCAATATTTCCTGTAAAGCTGGTTTGGTGTTTGCAAATTCTTTCCGTTTTTGCTTGTCCTGGAAGCTTTTTATCTCTCCTTCTATTTTCAGTGATAGCCTAGCTGGATATAGTATTCTTGGCTGCATGTTTTTCTCATTTAGTGCTCTGAATATATCATGCCAGCTCTTTCTGGCCTGCCAGGTCTCTGTGGAAAAGTCTGCTGCCAATCTAATATTTTTACCATTGTATGTTACAGACTTCTTTTCCCAGGCTGCTTTCAGGATTTTCTCTTTGTCACGAAGACTTGTAAATTTTACTATTAGGTAATGGGGTGTGGACCTATTCTTATTGATTTTTTTTTTTAAAATTTTTATTTATTTATTTATCTATTTATCTATTTATTTATTTATTTTTATTTCCAGCATGACAGTATTCATTATTTTTGCACCACACCCCGTGCTCCATGCAATCCGTGCCCTCTATAATACCCACCACCTGGTACCCCAACCTCCCATCCCCCGTCCCTTCAAAACCCTCAGATTGTTTTTCAGAGTCCATAGTCTCTCATGGTTCACCTCCCCTTAAACCTGGTGATTCACAGACCTGTACCCCTGGGGATAGAGTATTATGCCTCCATCAGAAAGGATGAATACCCAACTTTTGTAGCAACATGGACGGGACTGGAAGAGATTATGCTGAGTGAAATAAGTCAAGCAGAGAGAGTCAATTATCATATGGTTTCTTATTGATTTTGATGGGGGTTCTCTGGATTTCTCTCCTGGATTTCTCTCCTGGATTTCGATGCTTGTTACCTTTGCCATATTAGGGAAATTCTCTCCAATAATTCTCTCCAATATACCTTCTGCTCCCCTCTCTCTTTCTTCTTCTTCTGGGATCCCAATTATTTTAATGTTGTTTCGTCTTATGGTGTCACTTATCTCTCGAATTCTCCCCTCATGGTCCAGTAGCTGTTTGTCCCTCTTTTGCTCGGCTTCTTTATTCTCTGTCATTTGGTCTTCTATATCGCTAATTCTTTCTTCTGCCTCATTTATCCTAGCAGTGAGAGCCTCCATTTTTGATTGCACCTCATTAATAGCTTTTTTAATTTCAACTTGGTTATATTTTAGGTCTTTTATTTCTCCAGAAAGGTCTTTTATATCTCCCGAGAGGGTTTCTCTAATATCTTCCATGCCTTTTTTGAGCTTGGCTAGAACCTTGAGAATCATCATTCTGAACTCTAGATCTGACATATTACCAATGTCTGTATTGATTAGGTCCCTAGCCTTCGGTACTGCCTCTTGTTCTTTTTTTATGGTGAGTTTTTCCACCTTGTCATTTTGTCCAGATAAGAGTATATGAAGGAGCAAGTAAAATACTAAAAAGGTGGCAAAGACCCCAGGAAAATAAGCTTTAACCAAATCAGAAGAGATCCTAAATCGGGAGAAAGGGGTAAAAAGAGGTTCAGGAAAAAAAAAAAAAAAGAAACAATTAAAAAAAGAAAACAAATAAAGAAAAAATATAAAAAAGATAAAAATATATATATTAGATAAACTAGTAAAAAAAGTTAAAAAAGAAAAGGGTAAAAGATAAAAAAATTTTAGCAGCAGAAGAAAAAAAAATTGAAAAAGAAAAAAAATTAAATTAACTGCAAGACTAAAGAATCATGGGGAGAAAGCCATGAGTTCCGTGCTTTGCTTTCTCCTCCTCTGGAATTCCGCTGCTCTTCTTGGTATTGAACCTGCACTCCTTGGTAGGTGAACTTGGTCCTGGCTGGATTTCTTGTTGGTCTTCTGGGGGAGGGGCCTGTTGTAGTGATTCTCAAGTGTCTTTGCCCCAGGCGGAATTGCACCGCCCTTACCAGGGGCTGGGCTGAGTAATCAGCTCCAGTTTGCTTTCAGGAGCTTTTGTTCCCTGAACGCTTTCTGTAGAGTTCTGGAGGACAGGAATGAAAATGGCGGCCTCCCAGTCTCCGGCCCAGAGGAGCCGAGAGCTCAGGGCCCCACTCCTCAGTGCGCCCTCAGAGAATAATGCCCAATTATTCTCGTCTCCCTGGCCTCTGGCCGTGCTCTGAGCTCACCGAGCCTGCGACTGGTTCAAGGTAACCCCAAGCTGAGAGCTCACTCCTCAGCTCTGTCTCTGGAGTCGGCTTCCCTGTTCTAATACCTGCAAGCTCTGCGACATTCAGACACCGCCGATCCTTCTGTGACCCTGCGGGACCTGAAGCCACGCTGCCCCCGCATGGGCTTCACCCGGGTTTAGCCTCTGGAGCTATGTCCCTCAGCCGAACAGACTTTTAAAAGTCCTGATTTTGTGCTCCGTTGCTCCACCACTTGTCGGGAGCCAGCCCCTCCCCCCGCAGTCTATCTTCCTGTTGCTTTGGATTCACTTCTCTGCCAGTCCTACCTTTCAGAAAGTGGTTGATTTTCTGTTTCTAGAATTTCTGTTCTTCTTCTGTTCGATCTGCCGTTGGATTTGTAGGTGTTTGCAATCTTTAGATAAGCTATCTGGCTGATCTCCTGCTTCCTGAAGTAGTCTCAGCCTGCTACTTCTCTGCCATCTTGACTCCTCCTCCTGGAATAAAGTTTTAATTGAAGTATAGTTGACACACAGTGTTTCATTAGTTTCAGGTGGGCAACACTGTGATTCCACAAGACTCTGCATCACATTGTGCTTACTGCAGTGAACCATACAACGGGTTTATAATACTGCTGACTGTGTTCCCTTGGCTGTACCTTCTATCTCTGTGACTTATCCATTCCACTGGGAGTCCGTACCTTCCATTCCCCTTCATTCATTTTCCACCATACCCCACCTCTCCTCAATCATTTATTGGTCTGTTTATGCTTTTTGTTTATTGGTTTGTTTATTCATTTTTTTTTCAATTCCGTATGTAAGTGAAATCATATGGTATTTGTCTTTCACTATCTGACTTATTTCACTTAACTTAATACCCTCTAGATCTATTCTGTTGTGGAAAATGAGAAAGATCTCATTCCTTTATTTTTATTTTTTTTAATTCTTTTTAAAAAATTTATTTATTTTCAGCATAACAGTATCATTATTTTTTCACCACACCCAGTGCTCCATGCAATCTGTGCCCTCTATAATACCCACCACCTGGTTACCCCAACCTCCCACCCCCCCGCCACTTCAAACCCCTCAGATTGTTTTTCAGAGTCCATAGTCTCTCATGATTCACCTCCCCTTCCAATTTACCCCAACCCCCTTCTCTCTAACTCCCCATGTCCTCCATGCTTTTTGTTATTCTCCACAAATAAGTGAAACCATATGATAATTGACTCTCTCTGCTTGACTTATTTCACTCAGCATAATCTCCTCCAGTACCATCCATGTTGCTACAAAAGGTGGGTATTCATCCTTTCTGATGGAAACATAATACTCCATAGTGTATATGGACCACATCTTCCTTATCCATTCATCCATTGAAGGGCATCTTGGTTCTCTCCACAGTTTGGCGACCGTGGCCATTGCTGCTATAAACATTGGGGTACAGATGGCCCTTCTTTTCACGACATCTGTATCTTTGGGGTAAATACCCAGGAGTGCAATGGAAGGGTCATAGGGAAGTTCTATTTTTAATTTGTTGAGGAATCTCCACACTGTTCTCCAAAGAGGCTGCACCAACTTGCATTCCCACCAACAGTGTAAGAGGGTTCCCCTTTCTCCACATCCTCTCCAACACATGTTGTTTCCTGTCTTGCTAATTTTGGCCATTCTAATCGGTGTAAGGTGATATCTCAATGTAGTTTTAATTTGAATCTCCCTGATGGCTAGTGATGATGACCATTTTTTCATGTGTCTGATAGTCATTTGTATGTCTTTATTGGAGAAGTGTCTGTCCATATCTTCTGCCCATTTTTAGATATGATTGTCTGTTTTGTGTGTGTTGAGTTTGAGGAGTTCATTATAGATCCTGGATATCCAAATTGGTAATGAAGAAGTCAAACTCTCTCTCTTTGCAGATGACATGATTCTTTATATGGAAAACCCAAAAGACTCGACCCCCAAACTACAAGAACTCATAGAGCAATTCAGCAATGTGGCAGGATACAAAGTCAATGTACAGAAATCAGTGGCTTTCTTATACACTAACAATGAAAATACAGAAAGGGAAATTAGAGAATCGATTCCATTTACTATAGCACCAAGAACCATAAGATACCTGGGAATAAACCTAACCCAAGACGTAAAGGATCTGTACTCGAGGAACTACAGAACACTCATGAAAGAAATTGAAAAAGACACAGAAAGATGGAAGACCATTCCATGCTCTTGGATCGGAAGAATAAACATTGTTAAAATGTCTATACTGCCTAGAGCAATCTATACTTTTAATGCTATTCCGATCAAAATTCCACCGGTATTCTTCAAAGAGCTGGAGCAAATAATCCTAAAATTTGTATGGAATCAGAAGAGACCCCGGATCGCTAAGGAAATGTTGAAAAACAAAAATACAACTGGGGGCATCATATTACCCGATTTCAAGCTTTACTATAAAGCTATGATCACCACGACAGCATGGTACTGGCATAAAAACAGACACATAGACCAGTGGAACAGAGTAGAGAGCTCAGATATGGACCCTCAACTCTATGGTCAATTAATCTTCGACAAAACAGGAAAAAATATACAGTGGAAAAAAGACAGTCTCTTCAATAAATGGTGCTGGGAAAACTGGGAAGCTATATGTAGAATAATGAAACTCGACCATTCTCTTACACTGTAGACAAAAATAAACTCAAAATGGATAGAAGACCTCAATGTGAGACAGGAATCCATCAGAATCCTAGAGGAGAACATAGGCAGTAATCTCTTCAATATCAGCCACAGCAACTTCTTTCAAGATATGTCTCCAAAGGCAAAGGAAACAAAAGCGAAGATGAATTTTTGGGACTTCATCAAAATCAAAAGCTTCTGCACAGCAAAGGAAACAGTCAAAAAGACAAAGAGGCAACCCACGGAATGGGAGAAGATATTTGCAAATGACAGTACAGACAAAAGGTTGATCTCATTCCTTTAAAAAAATATTTTATTTATTTATTTGAAAGAGAGAGAGAGAGTGTGCATGCCTGAGTGAGGAAGAGGGGCTGAGGGAGAGGAATAAGCAGATTCCCTGCTGAGCAGGGAGCCGGACTCAGGGCCCAGTTCCAGGATCCTGAGATCATGACCAGGGCCAAAGGCAGCTGCTTAACTGACTGAGCCATCCATGCACCCCTCATTCTTTTTTTATGGCTCAGTAATATTCCATTATATGTATTCCACATCTTTTTTGTTCATTTATCTATTGATGGACACGTGGACTGCTTCCATATCTTGGCTATTGTAAATAATGTTGCAATAAACACAAGGTTGTATATCTCTTTTCATGTGTTTTTGTTTTCTTTGGGTAAATACTCAGTAACAGAATTACTGGATCATATAATATTTCTACCTTTAATTTTTAAAAATGATTTTATTTATTTATTTGACAGAGAGAAACACACTGAGACAGGGAACATATTCAGGGGAAGTGGGAGAGGGAAAAGCAGGCTTCCTGCTTATGGCCCAATCCCAGGACTCTGAGATCATGACCTGAGCCAAAGGCAGGCACATAATGACTGAGCCACCCAGGTGCCCCTATTTTTAACTTTTTTATTAACATATAATGTATTATTTGCCCCATGGGTATAGGTCTGTGAATCTCAGGCTTACACATTTCATAGCACTCACCATAGCACATACCCTCTCCAATGTCCACAACCCAGCCACCCATAACTCCCCCACCCAATCCCCAGGAACCCTCAGGTTTCATGAGATTAAGAGTCTGTGATGGTTTGTATCCCTCCCGATCCCTCTTGTTTCATTATTTCCCTCCCTACCCCCCATGACCTCCCATCCTACCTCTAAAATTCCTTCTATCAGAGAGATCATATAATAATTGTCTTTCTCTGATTGACTTATTTTGCTCAGCATAATACCCTCTAGTTCCATCCACATTGTTGCAAATGGTAAGATTTCATTTTTTGATGACTGAATTGTATTCCATTTTATATATCTATATATCTATATAGATATCTATCTATCTATATATCTATATCACATCTTCTTTATCCATTCATCTATTGATGGACATCTAGGTTCTTTCCATAGTTTGGCGAAAATGCCCTTCAATGGACAAATGGATAAAGAAGATATGGTCCATACACACAATAGAATATTATGCCTCCATCAGAAATTATGAATACCAACTTTTTTATCAACATGGATGGGACTGTAGAATTGGACATTGCTGCTATAAACATTCAGGTGCATGTGCCCCTTTGGATCCCTACATTTGTATCTTTACGTTATATACCCAGTAGTGTGATTGCTAGCTCTATTTTCAACTTTCTGTGGAACCTCCATGCTGTTTTCCAGAGTGGCTGCACCAGCTTGCATTCCCACCAACAGTGTAGGAGGGTTCCTCCTTCTTCACAACCCCTCCAACATCTGTCATGGCCAGAGCAATCTATACCTTCAATGCTATTCTGATCAAAATTCCACCAGCATTTTTCAAAGAGCCAGAACAAACAATCCTAAAATTTGTATGGAACCAGAAGAGACCCCAAATTGCTAAGGAAATGTTGAAAAAGAAAAACAAAACTGGGGGCATCATGTTACCTGATCTCAAGCTTTACTACAAAGCTGTGATCACCAAGACAGCATGGTACTGTCATAAAAACAGACACATAGAACAGTGGAATAGAGTAGGGAGCCCAGATATGGACCCTCAACTTTATGGTCAAATAATCTTCAACAAAGCAGGAAAAAATATGCAGTGGAAAAAAAGACAGTCTCTTCAAGAAATCGTGCTAGGAATATTGGATAGCTACGTATAGAAGAATGAAGCTTGATCATCCTCTTACACCATACAAAGATAAATTCGAAATGCATAAAAGACCTCAACATGAGGCAGGAATCTATCAAAATCCTAGAGGAGAACATAGGCAGTAAGCTCTTCAGTATTGGCCACAGCAACCTCTTTCAAGACATGTCTCCAAGGCAAAGGAAACAAAAGCAAAATGATCTTTTGGGACTTCATCAAGATCAAAAGCTTCTGCACTGCAAAGGAAACAGTTAACAAAATAAAGAGGCAACCCATGGAATGGGAGAAGATATTTGCAAATGACACTACAGACAAAGGGCTGATATCCAAGATCTATAAAGAACTTGTCAAACTCAACACCCCAAAAACAGATAATCATGTCCAAAAGTGGACAGAAGACAAGAACAGACACTTCTCCACAGAAGATATACAAATGGCTATCAGACACATGAAAAGATGTTCATCATCGTTAGCCATTAGGGAAATTAAAATCAAAATCACATTGAGATACCACCTTACACCAGTTAGAATGGCCAAGATTAACAAGACAGGAAACAAGTGTTGGAGAGGATGTGGAGAAAGGGGAACCCTCTTACACTGTTGGTGGGAATGCAAGTTGGTGCTGCCACTTTGGAACACAGTGTGGAGACTCCTCAAGAAATGAAAAATAGAGTTTCCCTATGACCCCGCAATTGCACTCCTGGGTATTTACCCCAAAGATACAGATGTAGTGAAAAGAAGGGCCATCTGTACCCTAATGTTCATAGCAGCAATGGCCATGGTCGCCAAACTGTGGAAGGAACAAAAATGCCCTTCAACGGACAAATGGATAAAGAAGATATGGTCCATAAATACAACAGAATGTTATGCCTCCATCAGAAATGATGAATACCAACTTTTGTATCAACATGGATGGGACTGGAGAAGATTATGCTGGATGAAATAAGTCAGGCAGAGAGAGTCAATTACGGTTTCACTTATTTGTGGAGCATAAGGAATAACAGAAGACATTGGGAGAAGGAGAGGGGAAAATTGGAGGGGGAAAAGAAGCATAAGAGACTGTGGACTCTGAGAAACAAATTGAGGGTTTTGGAGGAGATGGGAGTGGGGGTTGGGTGATCCTGGTGGTGGGTATTAAGGAGGCAGGAATTTCATGGAGCATGGGGTCTGATGCATAAACAATGCATCTTGGAACGCTGAAAAGATAAAAAGTTATAAAAAAGTTAAAAACAGTTGGGTATTTATCCTTTCTGATGGAGGCTAAGTATTCCATTGTATATATAGACCATATCTTCTTTATCCATTTGTCTGTTGAAGGGCATCTTGGCTCTTTCCACAGTTTGGCAGCTGTGGCCATTGCTGCTGTGAACGTTGGGGTATGGTTTTCACTACATCTTCTTTCTACATCTTTTCACTACATCTGTATCTTTGGGGTAAATTCCTAGTAGTGCAATTGCAGGGTCATAGGGTAGCTCTATTTTTCATTTCCTTTTTTTTCCCACTTCTTAAGGAATCTCCACACTAATTTCCAAAGTGGCTGCACCAACTTGCATTCCCACCAACAGTGTAAGAGGGTTCCCCTTTCTCCAGATCCTCTCCAACACTTGTTTCCTGTCTTGTTAATCTTGGCCATTGTATCCCAAAATTTTAAAGAAAAAATACCCCTATATGTATATAAAAAATAAGGTTAAATACAATGAAGGGATAAAATATGGCTATAACAATGAAAATTAAAGATTTTAAAAAAGGTATTGATAAAATAAAATTGATAAAATAAAATAGTTAAATAACATTAAATTAGGAAAGAGGAGAAATTAACAAAATATAAGAAAAAAGTCAAGTTAAAAACATTTAAACTTTGAAAGACTAAAGGATCATGGGAAAAATGCCATGAATTCTATGTTTTGCTTTCCGTAGCTCTGGAGTTCTATAGTTCTCATTCATTGGTGAACTTGGTCTTGGCTGGACCTTCCTGTTTCTCTTCTGGCGGAGAGGCCCATTGCCATGATTCTCAAATGTCTTTGCCCTATGTGGAATTGCACTGCCCTTGACAGGGGCCGGGCTAAGTAATCTGCTTGGGTTCACTCTTGTTAGCTTTTGTTCCCTGAAAGCTTTCTGGGAACTTTGGATGATGGCAATGAAAATGGCGGCCTCCCAATCTCTGGCCCATTGGAGCCCAGAGCTCAGGGCCCCACTCCTCAGTGCACCCTCACAGAAAAGCAGTTAGTCACTCCAGTCTCCCTGGTCTCTGGCCAGGCTCCCTGCTCACCTGGCCTGTGACTGAGCATTTCTATCTCAGGTGCATGGCCCCATTTGGAAGCTCCAAACCCAACAGATTCCTTCTGCATGATCCCATGCCACTCCTCCCAGAGGAGGAAGGTGAATCTCCCCAATCTGCTGCTTGTTGGGTCCTGGCTCAAAGAGCAGTGGCCCAACTGTTCCTTGGATCACGGTTTAAGGTAACCCCGAGCTGAGAGCCCCTCCTTGGCTCCGTCTTTACAGCTGGCTTCTGCACTCTCATATCTGGGGGCTCTGCCACACTCAGACCCCATAGGTCTTTCTGCGACCCTGCGGGTCCTGAGATCACACTGTCCCTATTAGGGCTCACGTCCCCCCCCCCCCCCCTTAGCCTCTGGAGTGACGTCTCTCAGTGGAGCTGACTTCTAAAAGTTCCATTTTGTGCTCTGTTTTTCTCTCACTTGCCAGGAGCCAGTCCATCCCCCCATGGTCTATCTTCCCTAATGTTGCCTCAGATTCACTTCTCTCCACATCCTACCTTCCAGAAAGTGGTCACTTTTCTTCTCCTAGAATTGCTGCTCTTCTTTTCTATCTCCTGTTGAGTTTGTAGGTGTTCAGAATGGTTTGATAACTATCTAGCTGAACTCCTGTACCTGATGATATTTAGGTATCCTATTTCTCCCCCATCTTGTTCCTCCCTCCCTATTTTAAACTTTTTTTTAAAAAAGATTTTATTTAGTTATTTGACAGAGCACACAAGCATGGGCAGTGGTAGGCAGAGGGAGAGGGAGAAGCAGGCTCCCTACTGAGCAAGGAGCCCAACACAGGGCTCAATCCCAGGTCCATGACCTGAGCCAAAAGCAGATGCTTAACTGACTGAGTTACCTATGTGCCCCTATTTTTAATTTTTTGAGGAAATTCCAAACTGCTTTCCACAGTGGCTGCACCAATTTGTATTCCCACCAGCAGTGCGCAAGTGTTCCTTTTTCTCCACATCCTTACTAACACTTGTTATCTCTTGTCTTTTTGATTCTAGCCATTCTCACAAGTGTGGGGTGATATCTTGTTGTGATTTTGATTTGCATTTCCTTGACGATAAGTGATGATGGGCTTCTTTTCATAGATCTCTTGGCTATCTGTATGAAATGCTTGTTCATGTCTTCTGACCATTTTAATCAGATTACTGTTAATATTATTTTTGGTGTTGAATTGTGTAAGTTCTTTACATGTTTTGGATATTAACCCCTTATGGAATATATCATTTACAAATATCTCCACCCATTCAGTAGGTTGCCTCTTTGCTTTGTTGCTGGCTTTCTTCACTTTATTTATTTATTTATTTTTTGGTGTGGTCCCAGTAGTTTATTTTATTTGTTTTCCTTGCCTAAGGAGACAGCTAGAAAAATGTTGCTACAGCTGGTGTCAAATAAATTACTGCCTATGTTTTCTTCTGGGAGTTTTATGATTTTTTGTCTCACATTTAGGTCTTTAATCCATTTTGAGTTTATTTTTGTGTATGGTGTAAGAAAGTTGCTTGGTTTCATTTTTTTTTTTTTTTGCATGTAGCTGTCCAGTTTTCCCAGCACCATTTGTTGAAGAGACTTTCTCTTGTTGTATATTCTTGCCTCCTTTGTTGTAGATTCTTTTACCACATAAGTGCATGTAGGATGGTGCTCTTTTGGCTGAGGGCCTGAGAAATACTTTTTGGGCTTGTTGGATTGAACTGAATTTGCAGTGAAAATCTTACCTTGCAGTCCCCAGATGATAAACTGGTCTCTGATGTGCATGTTGCCTTTCGTTTCTCTCTGCAACAGCCAGGCTCCAGCAGTGAAGAATTAATCTTTCAGTAACTCTCATTTTCTTGGCAATTTGACGTTTTTAGGCTGCAGCAGCTAACCCCTATCCTTTTTCACTTTGACCAATGGAAACTTCAAGGAGAGGAGTGAAAGGGGATGCACAATTACTTTGTCACCTATCTCCTGCACACACTGACATTTGCTGAGCATCCTTTGTGCTCTCTGTTGGGTACTGGGTATACGGAGACACACAGGTGGAGGCAAGGAAGAGGGTGGGGATGAAGATAAAAGAGGAGGAGGTCTTCATGGACCAGTGATAATGAACTGCCATGAAAGTGAGAAGCATGTTTAATTCAAAGCCCTCTCCACCTGAGGTTAAACATGCGCTCACACACACATATTAACATACATACATGCATGCACACAAGCCAAAATGCCAAAGACATGTAACAGAGAGTGCCTGCTTCCAGGAAGCTCAGAGAGTAGTGGGAGAGACACATGCTCATACGATAAGTTATTGTACTAGAGAGTTAAAAAGGTCATACAAGAGGGCTAAGTATAGGGTACTTTAATGGGTCAAAGGAGGGGCATCTCTCCCTGCATGGGATGGCTTCTTGGCAGGGGTGACATTTGAACTGGGTCTCCAGAATAACTAGGAATTCATAGACAGTGTGGGTGCTGCACAGTTGTCACATATAGAGGTGTGAGATAGCAAGTCTTACTTAGAAAGGGGCAGGACAATGACATGGAAGCAGACAGTTTGGGATTTTATGGGAGGGGATATAGAAGATTGAAGGGTTGGGAAAGGGCAGGTTGGGATGGGAACCCCATGAGAGATGGTGAGGACTCCCAGGCAGGGGAACTGGGAATGGAGAGAAGGGATTGATGGGAGGGGGACTGGAGGGGTAGTGGGAAGGACTGAGGGGCTGATGAGGTGAAGTAGAGGTCAAGGTCAAGACTGTTACCTGGCTTTGGGTAATGTAGAAGAGGTCTGTGCACAAGAAGACAGTGTTGGTCAGTTACATACTTACTGTACCAGAAAGAGTGAAGGTGGAGTCATGGGGACGCGGGTTTGAATCCTGGGTTCACCACTGTGTGCATCTGGGCAGGTCGATTGCCTTCTGTAAGGCTCAATTTCCTCATCTGTAAGACAGAGTTGATACATAGAGGCCTCTTTTAAGTGCTAAATTATGTTGTGGGTTTAAAGCCCCTGGCGTAGAGCCTGGCCCATTTCAGGTAGTAGAGTCAATCCAGATAGACAGGCAGGCAGGCAAGGAGCCACTGGGGAGACAAGGATTACTCTTGGAAAAAATGGGCACAACTCTCTGAGCCCCCAATGAACACACTTGAGCTGCTCCTCTGGCTTGGGCTGAGCAAGTGGGCACAATGTGAGGGGTGCCAAAGTCTGGGTGAAAAAGGTCAGAGGAATTGGAAGGGGTGTGTGTGTGTGTATGAGTATGAGTGTGTTTCCTGTGAAGTAAACCATCTGACAGGTGTAGTCAAGGGTGGCTACAACATTCTGTGCTTCCAGCAGTCCTTCTTGTCCTCAGCTCTTAACTCTTTGAATCCCATTCTCAAACTAGGGAGGTACCTGGAGGTGAATGTTGGTCCTGTCGATGCACACTAAGCTCAGTGAAAACCACAAGGATAAGTGAGTCCAGTGGGCTGTGAGTACCTCTTGGCCCAGTTAAGCACACTCATGGATAGTCACTGTCCCCCTTTAGAACCTCAAGCCCCGAGAACAGAACAACAGCTCAACTGGCTTTGTCTTTGTGAATATGGATAGAACCTGATGCCTACAGAAGGCCAGCAAGATGGGTTGGCAGAAGGGTGGGTGTAAGGTCTGGAGATGCCCCAAAACAGACAGGCACACCAGATTCAGGATCCAAGATCTCAGGCCATTTAAAGAGGAGCAGCACTAATGCTGGGTGCCAGCATGTCCAGATAGCAGTTGTTCTCCTGGTCAGGGTGAACACTGCATGAATTCCTTCAGGTCTGGCCACTGCACTCTGGCCACCACCTCTTCCATCAGGCACCTACAGACAAGCAGCCAGGCTGGGTACCTGTACTCAAAGCAGCCACTAATGCAAAGATCAAGATGTGAGGCATTTTAAAAAGCAGTAGCCATCTCTGCTGTGCCCTGGGAAGCCTGAGCATGTTTACTGAAGGCAGGAGGTGTCCTTAAGTATTTATCCAAAGACTGTCAAGCACGTAGCGGGAGCCCTGCTTCATGCATGTGCTCAGTACTTTGGGAAAGGCCTGAAGAAAGACCCAACCTCAGTTTTCAGTGAGCAGGTGGTCTATCTAGGGGTCATCAACTCCCATTCCTGTGGAAAGGCTTGGGGGTGGAGGGAGGACAGTGGTGGGTGCAGGCGTCAGTAGTCTGAACAGTGGTCTCACTGAGGCCAACGCCATCCCTGATCACTGACTTAGCACCCTCTTCCTCCTGAGAACAGAAACAAGAATGAGAAGGGAGTCCAGAGTCCTTGCTTGGACTGACGTTGGTCACTCCCGGAGGGCCCCTGGGCTGCTCCTAAACCAGGCTCCAGCGATTTGCAGAGCACTTTCTGAGGCTGGAAGGTGGTGAGGTAAGATCTGGTAGAGAAGGAAGGGATGGTGGCAGCCCTTGGGGGGCTCACACTGATGAGATGGTTTTCATTGTGGGGAGAGGGGAGAAGAGACCAGGCTTAAATGCTGGTTCTGCTGCACACTGCCTCAGGAGCTGCAGCCAAGTCACCCCACTTCTGTGAACCTCAGTTTTATTATTAGAAGTGACTGTTGCAAGAGTGGAGTGAGGTGGTGTACAGGGTGTTCAGGGCACTCTGCCAGGACCCATGGCAAGGTGGAAGCACACGCTTGGTGCCTCGTAGAGCCTCATGTGCCATATGAAGGGCAGGACCTGAGCCACTGTAGGAGATAGGGAAGGAAGAGCCCAGATGGTATCAGTCATGGGCAGTAGAGGAGGGCCCACAGCCTGGATCTTCACATCCTGTATTGCTAGCTCTGCAGGGAGGGTTAGTGGAGGCAGCTTCTGTTCACCCTTAGGTGTGGGTCAGAGGGGACACTGAGACCCACAGTCCTTTCCCTCATTCCTGCTCTATACAAGATTTGACTCAGAGCAGGGGGTGCTTATATCCTTATGTGAGAGGTGGCTGCTTGGTCCCACCTATTCCCAGTGCCACACTGGCAGTTATCCTGTGGTGGGGGGGGCGAGGTGCAGGGAGTCCACAGTGAGGGTAGGCCCCTTTGGGAATGGGTAGAGGAAAGCTGAAAACTGGGATGAGCCTGGAGACATGATAACAATTCATTCCACTTTGGGTATCATGGTGCTCCACTCAGATTGCCTCTCCAGGGCTGACACCCCATCCCCCAGCTGCTGGGAGTATCACTGTTGATGGCCCACAGCCGTGTCCTCACTGAGCCCGGCTCTCTATAGTGGGGGCTCTCCATAGCCCCTCCTAGGGACAGCCCATGGGCCAGTTGCTTGCTGGTGTGGGGACACCAATGCCAGCCAAAGGGATCAGCTGAAGCCTCAGTTGCAGATTGAACTCTTTGGGGGTTAGCATCTCCTCTACCCAATCGTGCATTCCCCACTTCCTACTCATGTCTAATTCAGGGGTACCCCCAGTAGGACTCTTGCACTCAGTTCTCTGTCTCAGAGTGCTTTTAGGAAGTCCAGTCTAAGAAAATTGGTACCCAGAATGGTCCTGAGAATCAGGCTCTAAGAGGTAATCACTCACCAGCAAGCTGGCCATGGGGATGGCATTATGGGTGGGAGGTGAGCATGGATGGCCCCTGGTGTGCTGTGGAAGTGCTGTTGCTACAGCTCTTACCCTGGTGAACTGGGATGAGATGCTGATGGGAGCAGCTGTAGGCATATGAGGGGAAGAGAGAAATGGCAGTTCTGAGCCCTGCAGAATGAGGTGGGTGCTGGTGAGCTCGCTGACTTGTTGAGGACAGAGAATGGTGGACTCTGGGTAACAAATCACCAATTTAAGGCAGAATAGGAGAGCAAGAGTGCCTGGCCAGCATTGTCTGAGGAAATCATGATCTTACGCAACCAGGGCAGAAGATCGGACTTAAATGGAAGAGTAGCAGCTGCGTTCACAGCTCCAGCAAGCCTCGAGTAACAAGGCTAAGGCACTGGATGTCTGGCTACATACACCTGAGAATCTTGAAGTCCCAGTGTCCTCCAAACATGCTGGCAGAAGTAGCCCTATCCCCATTCCTGGAAGACAGTAGTCCTATCCCCACCCCACCACTGTTTGTAGATCACAGGAAGGCCTCAAATAAAACAAGGGAGATGCTTTCTAGGACAATGCTTACGGCTTGAGTAGTATTCCTTGGTGTAGATAATCATAGTGTGTTTATCCAGTGACATTTGGGTTGATGGACTCAATGTCTGGGTTTTGACTATTACAAATAAAGCTGCTTTGAGAACTCATATATAAGAATAAAAAAGACAATGCTTAACTCCCTTAGGATTTATTCTCATTTCTTGCGAACCAGACCAGTAGCAAGGATCAAATCCCAGAGAAACAAACTAGGAGTCCACTGGCCTGCCGAGGAGGGCACACTCTCCCTAATTCGTTATGAGTGGAAGGAGTTGGGAGGGTGCACATGGGATTGGACTAAAGTGTGGTATCAATGGGGCAGAATATAAAACTGGAGAGATGAGAGTTTAATGATACAGTTGCACATACAGGATTTAGCATCCTGGCCAGAACCCCAGGAGACTGTGTTAATATGCCACTGGGATAGCTTTTGGAAACTTGGCCAAAGTGATAGCCCCCACAAAGTGAAGTAGACATGACAGATGGCTGTGGAAGACAAGGTGGAAGGGATCAAAAGTCCTAGAGAGTAGGGTGGATATACTGTGTAAGGTTGGGAGAAGTTAGCTGTGTTCCACAGGAGGGCCAAGTGGACATTTCATTTACCCAAGTGATAAGGAATGCATTGAGGGGGGCATCAGCATCACTAGGAAACTCAATGGATCGGGACTAACATTAGTAAGAGATGCTGTTACAGTACTAGACTCCCTCGTAGCAATGGGAATTGAGAAGATCTCAAATGCAGAGGCCAAATGGTAGTGCTTAAGTCTCAGAAACAAGGTGGGCATTACTATCAAGACTAGTGGCAAAGTCTAAGTGGAGGAGGGTCCCACCTGTGTAATACCACATATAGAGATGGTTCAAGGACCACAGTCTTCCTTATAAGGTAGACAGGCAGCCCCCAGGGGAGGCCAGGTTTCTCTGAGGAAGGATCATGCAACTTGGAAACAGTTGCACTCAGTAAGAATTATCCCAGACCTTTCCCAAAGTTGCATATGCTCATTTATTTACTTGAGTAACCATGCACTGGAGAGAATACTCAGATTTTTCAAAAATCTGAAAACATTTTTAGATTTTTCATTGAGTCTGAACTGACACTGATATCCAGAGACCCAAAGTGCCATCATGGCTCCCCTAGAATGGGGGCATATGAAATCCATGCTAAATGGGTATTGACCCAGATCTGGCTCATAGGGGCTTTACTAAACCCATGGATTACCAGATGGTCATTGCCCCAGGTTCCAAATGTACACAATTAGATGGAATTGCTGGGCAGTTCGCAGAACACTTACATTAGTTTCTTGACTTAAGGGGTAAGAACGATTGTAGTGGGAACAGCCAAGTGGAATGTTCTGAAACTGCCCTCCTCCCCTGTCAAGATAGTACATAAAATAGTAATGCCTTGTCTTGGGAGGGTTGGCATTCATGCTACACTCAAAGACTTAAAGGATGTCATAACCCTATTTAATTCATCAGCCTGGTATCTGTAACGCCTTGCTGGATTCTGATGGACAACAGTGGATTACCCCATACTTAATCAATGGTAAACTGACCTGGCCAAGTAGCTGGTCAGCCTAGCCTGTTGATACTGGACAGACCTGACTGGGTAACATAAGTCTGACCCAGACACATCACAAAGCAGTAGGACACCATAATCTCGAGGAAGGGACAGCAGATCCTCAGCAGAGGTACCTGGTTCTTATAACCTAGAAACACGTAGCACATGCATATCTATAGCAGACTGCTTTCAATGCTTACGTGACAGAAAATCCCAATCATCTTCACTCACATGTTGATTTCCTAAAAAGGGACAGAAACAACTCTTAGTCTATTGGTCTTGACAAAGCTTCCCTATTTCTTCCCTTGCACTTCATTTCCAAGAGTTTACCTACGATTTGTGCTGGTTCTTATTCCCTGTTTGGCGGTAAACCTTTTCACTCAGCCACCGAACTGTGGTCTTGAATAGTCTTATTTTAACACCAAGAAGTAGCTCCACTGCCACTGTGGAGCCAGCAGGTGATATGTGTGCATCATTCTGGCAGTCATGTTCTTTTCCATACCTGTCATGAAGCAGGAGCAGAATCAGTTTGGATTCACAGGTCCTCTCTGGACATTCTGATGAATGTCACATCCGTTCACTAGATTGATAACATGTTAATTGAACTGGATGAGCAAGAAATGGCAGGCACATTGGAGATTTGGCATGACGTGTGGTCTCTGTGTGTTTGGAGACAAATCCTAGGAAAATGTAAGGACTTCTCTTCCTTCCTTCCCTCCTCTCTCCCCTCCCCTCCCCTCCCCTCCCCTCCCCTTCCCTTCCTTCTCTTTCCCTTCCTTTTTCTCTGTCTCTGTCTCTCTCTTTCTTTCTGTCTTTCTTATTGAGATTCAATTTCAGAGGTAGAGTTCAGTGATTCATCAGCCTTATATAACACCTGGTGCTCATTACATCATGTGCCCTCCCCAATGTCCATCACCCGGTTACCCCACCACCCCCCTTCCAGCAACCCCAGTTTGTTTCCTATGATTAAGAGTCTCTTATGGTTTGCCTCCCTCTCTGATTTCTGACAAGGACTTCTGTATTTGTGGAAGTTTTATGGGTTCATACGTCAGAGGCATGTTCTTCCAAAGGACAATTACTGTATCTTGCACCTTCCAGCAAAAGCAGTACAGTGCTTGGCAGGCTTCTGTGGGTTCTGGAGGTAGCCATCACTGCATCTGGCAATACTAGCCTGATCCATTTATGGGGGGTAAGGAGAGTTAACAGCTTTTAGGGGAGCCTAGAGTGTGAAAGGGCTGTACAGCCAGTCCAGCCTGTGGTATAAGGAGCCTGACAGTTGGAGCACATGAATAGGTAGACCCTCTGGAGCAAGCAGTTGGACAGCCGGTGACAGAGGCTGCTTGATACAAAATGGCCAAACAGTTGTGCCACTTTGTTGTTTGGTGCCTCTTTGGTGGCTCCCTGAGCCTGACAGGGATAATGAGCCAGGGCAAATGGCATGCTAGCCTGTGCTCAGGGCTGATTCCAGATCCCGTCAATGCTTTTGTTCAGATCCTCCTAAGAAGTTCACCCAAGTGAAAACAAACTGTTTGCAGCCTTTTGTTAGTGGTTCACAAATAACCTCTGTAAGGGAAGTGCCTCAAGGGCTTGCATTACCACCTAGCAGATAAGAGAACTGAGGCAAAAGTGACTTATAACATAGGATGGTGAGGGTCTCGTTAAGAGTCATCCAGTAAGTCATTTACTTACCCATTCAGCGGTTATTTATTGTCCGCAGTTGGGAACCAACACTGTCTGACCCCAAGATATGTTGGCAAAGAAGACCTGTCTCTGTTTTCAAAGAACACAGTTTAGAGTAGGTGTAAGAAGAATGGAAAATGGAGTTAACTGGTAAATCCAGCACTGTGGAACAAACATGAACAGAGGAGTAAATACAGGGTGCAGGGTGAACTTGTCAGAGTTGGGGATAGAGAGAAGAAAGAGAGAAACAGAGGAGACCAGGGGACCTTGATGCTGTTTGGAGTGGCTGGAGTCAGGGTGGGGGGATCCAGAAGGGGTTGCGAGGACAGTCCTTCAGGTTACAGACTCCATCCTTGTCACTAACTCGTGTTCCCAGGGCAGCTGTCCCCAGAGCTGTCACAGTGGGTGAGGCCCCAGGCCATTTCATTAGGGAGGTTTGTTTCCAGATTCATCCCCTAAGCCCTATTAAGTCTCTTACTTAGTGGGGAAGCAGCAAATCAAGATGACATTTGAAAAGTAGTGGCCCAGCCTGTTCCTGGAGGAACAGCTAAATCCTCACCCATATTAAATACCTTCTCCTCAGCAGCAGCGGCTGGGCCATTTAGGAAAATTAAAAGGAGAAAGATGAACAGAGAGTGGGGAGATTAGAAACAAGTGTAATAGTGTTTCCAGTCCTATGGCAATGAAGAGACCTCACATATGGCCTTTACACTTTATCCTTCTCTTGGCTTATGCAGAGGGCTGGTCATTATGAAAGTGGTTTTGCAAAGAGGAGCTCGGGTTTCCAGCTCTCCGTCGCTAGGCCAGTGTTGGCCGGCCCAAGCCAGTGTGCCTCATAGCACACGTGCGGAAGACTTTGCATTGGAAAAATCACCCTGTAGAGATTTCTATAAGGCAGCAGAACTCAGGGTTTGTCTTGACTCAAGGAAAGCCAATGCGTTGCAAAGGAACTGGCCCACAGGGGAAGGAGTGTTTACCATCACTGTTCAAACGATGATAAATTAGAAGAACAGTGACATAGCATTTTAAACCTGTTGGATGAAGATAGGTTAAGGAAAGAGAAAACTTGAGCACTGCTGAGGAGATAGTGCAAAAGGAGTACTTGTCCCTTGCTGGTAGGAGTATAAAATGATGTCAAATCTTTGGAGAGCACTTGGGCTAAATGCATCAAGATTCTAAATATGCGTTAAGAATTCAAAGAATGTTGGAGTAGTTGGTATAATAATTCTACTTGTAAAAAATAGGTCCAGAAATGTGGTCAGAATATGAGACAGGAATGTTTTCTCTTTAAAAAAGAGAAATCTGAAAAAAAAAAGAGAGAGAGAGAAACCTGAATGCCTAACAATAACTGACCCATAAGAAGTGGTAGTCAGTTGTTTCAAATGATCTTTATGAAAGATAAGCTTATATGAAAATATTAGGTTAGAAAGGATACAAAATACCTTATATACTAAAATTTCTTTCAACTCTCTTTCACAGACACCCCTCCCTGCTACTAACTAACTCTGTCTTCATATACCTCCATTTAACTGACCACTCAAGTTGGACTGATTAGTTGGATTAACTGAGACACTCTATTTTTTCTGTAAACAAAGCAGCCTACACCCAGGGCCTGTGAAAGATAGTGAGTGGTTAACGATGTTCTTCTTTCTACTTCCCCAGCTCAGTTCTATGCTTACCAAGAATCTTCTGTTTATTATTCTCATAATACTTTGCTAAATTTGATTTGATAATATATTATTGAGGATTTCTGCTTCTATATTCAAAGTGTGCTTGACCTGTGTGTGTGTGTGTGTGTGTGTGTGTGTGTGTAGGGGCAGTTGCGTGTAAGGGTAAAGGCTAGACCTGTAAAAGGAACTGAGAAGATTTCTTACTCTGATCTGATTGGATAGTCTGAGAATCATCTGTCTGCTGAAGGCTGGGCACCATTTGCCTCTACATACTATTTTAACATAGGCCTGTTTTTTGGGGTGTGTGTGTGGATCGGTCATTGACTGTTTTTCCTCTGTCTTCTGTGAGTATTTGTCTCTTAGTGACTTTCACATTTTCTTGAGCCAACTTTGTAGTTATAACTTACTAGAAACACAGTATTATTCATTTAATTTTTATTTTTTAATTATATTATTTTGTATCTTCTTCTATGGTGAAGTATATTCATTGTCAGAAAAATGTGATTTTAAATTATAATAATAAAATATTTATTTTAAAATAAGCATATGCTGTGTGTCAGGCACCACACATGTTCTTATTTACTCCACACAAGAGCCCAATGGTGTAAGGACTATTATCATACCTATTTTGCAGATAAAAAAACTAGGGACGATAAGTGTCCAAGACCATGAAATTTGTAAGTGGTAGAGCTGGGATTGAACCTTCATTTGTCTGATTCTGAGCTGTGTTCCTATCCATTAGGTTATACGCTTGAAAAAAATATGGACAAATGGACAACAGACAAACCAAATCATGTACCACAGTATGATTGTCCTGCAGTTTAAGTAATTTGCTCCTGCTCAAGATCAGGCTCTGGATATTTTTGCATAGTCTTTCTCAGCCTGTTTCCTGAGCAAGAGCTGCTTGGGGCCTGTGTGAGCTGCAATGTTACAGGGACACTTCATGTTTCCACTGTTGGTTTTTTTTGTTTTTTGTTTTTTGTTTTTTTAATTTAAATTCAATCAACCAAAATATAGTACATCATTAGCTTCAAATGTAGAGTTCAGTTAATTCATCGGTTGCATGTAACACCCAGTGCTTATCACATCACGTGCCCTCTTCAAGGCCCATCACACAGTTACTCCATGACCCCACCCACCTCCCCTCCAGAAACCCTCAATTTATTTCCTTTTTTAAATTCTCAATTTGTTTCCTATAGTTAAGAGTCTCTTATGGTTTGTCTCCCTCTCTGATGACTTCCCATTCAGTTTTCTTTCCCTTCCCCCATGATCCTCTATGCTGTTTCTTGTATTCTACATATGAGTGAACCCATATGATAATTGTCTTTCCCTGATTGACTTATTTCACTCAGCCTAATACCCTCTAGTTCCTCCACGTCGATGTAAATGGTAAGTATTCATC
This sequence comes from Mustela erminea, assembly GCF_009829155.1. Classification (NCBI taxonomy): domain Eukaryota; kingdom Metazoa; phylum Chordata; class Mammalia; order Carnivora; family Mustelidae; genus Mustela; species Mustela erminea. The sequence continues at coordinate 96,347,637 of NC_045614.1, forward strand.
CTTTCTGATTGCTGAGTAATATTCCATTATATATATATCTCACATCTTCTTTATCCATTCATCTGTCAATAGACATCTAGGCCCTTTCCATAGTTTGGCTGTTGTGGACGTTGTTGCTCCAAGGGCTGCTGTGGACGTTGGGGTACAGATGCCCCTTCAGATCAATATATTTGTATCTTTGGGGGCAAACACCTAGGAGTGCAATTTCTGGGTTGTAGGGTAGCTCTATTTTTAACTTTTTGGGAAACTCATACTGTTTTCCAGAGTGGCTGCACCTGTTTGTACTCCTCCCCACAGTGTAGGAGGGTTCCCCTTCTCTGCATCCTTGCCAACATTTGTTGTCCTGTTCATTTTGGCCATTCTGATTGGTGTGAGGTGGTATCTCATTGTGGTTTTGATTTGTATTTCCCTGAGGCTGAGTGATGTTGAGCACTTTTTCATGTCTCTGTTGGCCATTTGGTTGTCTTTTTTGTTGAAATATCTGATAATGTCTTCTGCCCATTTCTTGACTGGATTATTTGTTTTCTGAATATTGAGTTTGAGAAATTCTTTATAGATCTCGGGTACTAGTCCTTTATCTGGTATATTATTTGCAAATATCTTCTTCCATTCCCTAGGTTGTCTTTTTTAGTTTTGTTGACTCTTTCCTTTGCTGTGCAGAAACTTCTTATCTTGATGAAGTCCCTCTAGTTCATTTTTGCCCTTGCTTCTCTTGCCTTTGGAGATGGATCTAGCAAGAAGTTGCTGCAGCGGAGATCAAAGAAGTTGCTGCCTGTGTTCTCCTCCAGGATTTTGATGGATTCCTGTCTCACATTTAGGTCCTTCATCCATTTGAGTCTACTTTTGTGTGTGGTGTAAGGAATTGGTCCAGTTTCATTCTTCTGCATGTGGCTGTCCCAATTTTCCCAACACCATTTGTTGAAGAGACTGTCCTTTTTCCACTGGATATTCTTTCCTATTTTGTTGATGATTAGTTGATCGTAGAGTTGAGGGTGCATTTCTGGGCTCTCTGTTGAATTCTATTGATCTGTACGTCTGTTTTTGCGCCAGTACCATACTGTGTTAATGAATATAGCTTTGTAATATAGCTTGAAGTCCAGGATTATTATGCCACCAGTTTTGGTTTTCTTTTTCAACATTCCTCTGGATATTTGGGGTCTTTTCTGGTTCCATACAAATTTTAGGTTTGTTGTTTCAGCTCTGTGAAAAATGTTGATGGTATTTTGATAGGGATTGCACTGAATATGTAGACTGCTCTGGGTAGCATAGACATTTTAACAATATTTATTCTTCCAATCCATGAGCATGGAATGTTTTTCCATTTCTTTGTGTCTTCCTCAATTTCTTTCATAAGTGTAGTTTTTAGAGTATAGATACTTTGCCTCTTTGGTTAGGTTTATCCCTGGGTATCTTATGATTTTTGATGCAATTGGAAATAGGATTGATTCCTTAATTTCTCTTTCTTTTTTCTCATTGTTAGTATATAGAAATGCAACTGATTTCTGTGCATTGATTTTATATCCTGCCATGTCGCTGAATTCCTTTATGAGTTCTAGCAATTTTGGGGTAGAGTCTTTTGGGTTTTCCACATAAGGTATCATGTCATCTGCAAAGAGTGAGTGTTTGACTTCATCTTTGCTGATTTGAATGCCTTTATTTCTTTTTGTTCTCTGATTGCTAAGGCTAGGACTTCTAGTACTATGTTGAACAATAGTGGTTGGAGTGGACATCACTGTCATGTTCCTGACCTTAGGGGAAAAGCTATAAGTTTTTCCCCAATGAGAATGATATTTACTGTGGGCTTTTCAGGTATGACTTTTATGATATTTAGGTATGTTCCCTATCCCTACACTGTGGAGAATTTTAATCAAGAAAAGATGCTACATTTTGTCAAATGCTTTTCTGCATCAGTTGAGAGGATCATATGGTTCTTGTCCTTTCATTCATTAATGTGGTGTATCATGTTGATTGGTTTGTGGATGTTGAGCCATGCTTGTAGCCCAGGAATAAATCCCACTTTGTTGGGGTGAATAATTCATTCATTCATTTGTTCATTCATTCATTCATTTTTTAGATTTCATTTATTTATTTGACAGAGACAAATCATAAGTAGGCAGAGAGGCAGGCAGAGAGAGAGAGAGGAGGAAGCAGGCCCCTTGCCAAACAGAGAGCCCGACACAGGACTCGACCCCACGTCCTGGAGATCATGACCTGAGCCAAAGGCAGAGGCCCAACCCACTGAGCCACCCAGGTGCCTGGTGAATAATTCTTTTAATGTACTGTTGGATCCTATTGGCTAGTATTTTGGTGAGAATTTTTGCATCCCTATTCATCAGGGATACTGGTCTGTAATTCTCCTTTTTGATAGGGTCTTTGTCTGGTTTGGGTATCAAGGTAATGCTGGCCTCATAAAATGAGTTTGGAAGTTTTCCTTCCCTTTCTATTTTTTTGAAACAGTTTCAGAAAAATAGGTATTAGTTCTTTTTTATTTTTTATTTTATTTATTTATTTATTTATTTATTTATTTATTTATTTATTTCCAGCATAACAGTATTCATTATTTTTGCACCACACCCCGTGCTCCATGCAATCCGTGCCCTCTATAATACCCACCACCTGGTACCCCAACCTCCCACCCCCCGTCCCTTCAAAACCCTCAGATTGTTTTTCAGAGTCCATAGTCTCTCATGGTTCACCTCCCCTTTCAATTTCCCCCAACTCCCTTCTCCACTGTAAGTCCCCATGTCCTCCATGCTATTTGTTATGCTCCACAAATAAGTGAAACCATATGATAATTGACTCTCTCTGCTTGACTTATTTCACTCAGCATAATCTCTTCCAGTCCCGTCCATGTTGCTACAAAAGTTGGGTATTCATCCTTTCTGATGGAGGCATAATACTCTATCCCCAGGGGTACAGGTCTGTGAATCACCAGGTTTACACACTTCACAGCACTCACCAAAGCACATACCCTCCCCAATGTTCATAATCCCACCCCCTTCTCCCAAACCCCCTCCCCCTAGAAACCCTCAGTTTGTTTTGTGAGATTAAAAGTCACTTATGGTTTGTCTCCCTCCCAATCCCATCTTGTTTCATTTATTCTTCTCCTACCCACTTAAGCCCCCATGTTGCATCACCACTTCCTCATATCAAGGAGATCATATGATAGTTGTCTTTCTCTGCTTGACTTATTTCGCTAAGCATGATACGCTCTAGTTCCATCCATGTTGTCGCAAATGGCAAGATTTCATTTCTTTTGATGGCTGCATAGTATTCCATTGTGTATATATACCACATCTTCTTGATCCATTCATCTGTTGATGGACATCTAGGTTCTTTCCATAGTTTGGCTATTGTGGACATTGCTGCTATAAACATTCGGGTGCACGTGCCCCTTTGGATCACTACGTTTGTATCCTTAGGGTAAATACCCAATAGTGCAATTGCTGGGTCATAGGGCAGTTCTATTTTCAACATTTTGAGGAACCTCCATGCTGTTTTCCAGAGTGGCTGCACCAGCTTGCATTCCCACCAACAGTGTAGGAGGGTTCCCCTTTCTCCGCATCCTCGCCAGCATCTGTCATTTCCTGACTTGTTGATTTTAGCCATTCTGACTGGTGTGAGGTGATATCTCATTGTGGTTTTGATTTGTATTTCCCTGATGCCGAGTGATATGGAGCACTTTTTCATGTGTCTGTTGGCCATCTGGATGTCTTCTTTGCAGAAATGTCTGTTCATGTCCTCTGCCCATTTCTTGATTGGATTATTTGTTCTTTGGGTGTTGAGTTTGCTAAGTTCTTTATAGATTCTGGACACTAGTCCTTTATCTGATATGTCATTTGCAAATATCTTCTCCCATTCTGTCAGTTGTCTTTTGATTTTGTTAACTGTTTCCTTTGCTGTGCAAAAGCTTTTGATCTTGATGAAATCCCAATAGTTCATTTTTGCCCTTGCTTCCCTTGCCTTTTGCGTTGTTCCTAGGAAGATGTTGCTGCGGTTGAGGTCAAAGAGGTTGCTGCCTGTGTTCTCCTCAAGGATTTTGATGGATTCCTTTCGCACATTGAGGTCCTTCATCCATTTTGAGTCTATTTTTGTGTGTGGTGTAAGGAAATGGTCCAATTTCATTTTTCTGCATGTGGCTGTCCAATTTTCCCAGCACCATTTATTGAAGAGGCTGAACCAGGAAGAAATAGAAAGCCTGAACAGACCCATAACCAGTAAGGAGATTGAAACAGTCATTAAAAATCTCCAAACAAACAAAAGCCCAGGGCCAGACGGCTTCCCGGGGGAATTCTACCAAACATTTAAAGAAGAACTAATTCCTATTCTCCTGAAACTGTTCCAAAAAATAGAAATGGAAGGAAAACTTCCAAACTCATTTTATGAGGCCAGCATCACCTTGATCCTAAAACCAGACAAGGATCCCACCAAAAAAGAGAGCTATAGACTGATATCCTTGATGAACACAGATGCAAAAATACTCAACAAAATACTAGCCAATAGGATTCAACAGTACATTAAAAAGATTATTCACCACGACCAAGTGGGATTTATTCCAGGGCTGCAAGGTTGGTTCAACATCCGCAAATCAGTCAGTGTGATACAACACATCAATAAAAGAAAGAACAAGAACCATATGATACTCTCAATAGATGCTGAAAAAGCATTTGACAAAGTACAGCATCCCTTCCTGATCAAAACTCTTCAAAGTGTAGGGATAGAGGGCACATACCTCAATATCATCAAAGCCATCTATGAAAAACCCACCGCAAATATCATTCTCAATGGAGAAAAACTGAAAGCTTTTCCGCTAAGGTCAGGAACACGGCAGGGATGTCCATTATCACCACTGCTATTCAACATAGTACTAGAGGTCCTAGCCTCAGCAATAAGACAACAAAAGGAAATTAAAGGCATCCAAATCGGCAAAGAAGAAGTCAAATTATCACTTTTCGCAGATGATATGATACTATATGTGGAAAACCCAAAAGACTCCACTCCAAAACTGCTAGAACTTATACAGGAATTCAGTAAAGTGTCAGGATATAAAATCAATGCACAGAAATCAGTTGCATTTCTCTACACCAACAGCAAGACAGAAGAAAGAGAAATTAAGGAGTCAGTCCCATTTACAATTGCACCCAAAACCATAAGATACCTAGGAATAAACCTAACCAAAGAGACACAGAATCTATACTCAGAAAACTATAAAGTACTCATGAAAGAAATTGAGGAAGACACAAAGAAATGGAAAAATGTTCCATGCTCCTGGATTGGAAGAATAAATATTGTGAAAATGTCTATGCTACCTAAAGCAATCTACACATTTAATGCAATTCCTATCAAAGTACCATCCATCTTTTTCAAAGAAATGGAACAAATAATGCTAAAATTTATATGGAACCAGAAAAGACCTCGAATAGCCAAAGGGATATTGAAAAAGAAAGCCAACGTTGGTGGCATCACAATTCCGGATTTCAAGCTCTATTAGTTCTTTTTTAAATGCTTCATAGCATTCCCCTGGGAAGCCATCTGGCCCTGGGCTCTTGTTTGTTGGGAGATTTTTGATTACTGCTTCAGTTTCCTTGCTGATTATGGGTCTGTTCAGGTTTTCTTTTTCTTTCTGTTTCAGTTTTGGTAGTTTATAAGTTTATAGGAATACATCCATTTCTTCTTGGTTGCCTAATTTGTTGGCATCTAGCTGCTCATAATATGTTCTTAAAATTGTTTATATTTTCCTGGTGTTGGTCATGATCTCTCCTCTTTCATTCATGATTTTATTAATTTGGGTCCTTTCTCTTTCCTTTTTGATAAGTCCAGTTGGGAGTTCATTGATCTTGTCAATTCTGTCAAAGAACTAGCTTCTAGTTTTGTTGATTTGTTTTACTGTTCTTTTGGCTTCTATTTCATTGATTTCGACTCTAATTTTTATTATTTCTCATCTCCTGCTTGGTTTAGGCTTTATTTGCTGTTCACTATTTTAAGGCAAGATTTATTCTATGTAGGTGGTTATTTCCCAGAGAAATGAAACTCACTCCTGAAAGCACCAAAATTTTTAGTGATTCTCATGGAAATTTTTGACATTAAAAAAAATTTTTTTTTTTACTTATTTCTTTTCAGCATAACAGAATTCATTGTTTATGCATCACACCCAGTGCTCCATGCAATACTTGCCCTCCATAATACCCACCACCTGGCTCCTCCAACCTCCCACCCCTCATCCCTTCAAAACCCTCAGTTTGTTTCTCAGAGTCCATAGTCTCTCATGGTTCACCTCCCCTTCCAATTTCCCTCAACACTCTTCTCCTCTCCATCTCCCCATATCCTCCATGCTATTTGTTATGCTCCACAAATAAGTGAAACCATATGATAATTGACTCTCTCTGCTTGACTTATTTCACTCAGCATAGTCTCTTCCAGTCCCATCTATGTTGATACAAAAGTTGGGTATTCATCCTTTCTGATGGAGGCATAATACTCCATGGTGTATATGGACCACATCTTCCTTATCCACTCGTCTGTTGAAGGGCATCTTGGTTCTTTCCACAGTTTGGTGACCGTGGCCATTGCTGCTATAAACATTGGGGTACAGATGGCCCTTCTTTTCACGACATCTGTATCTTTAGGGTAAATACCCAGTATTGCAATTACAGGGTCATAGGGAAGCTCTATTTTTAATTTCTTAAGGAATCTCCACACTGTGTTCCAAAGTGGCTGCACCAACTTGCATTCCCACCAACAGTGTAAGAGGGTTCCCCTTTCTCCACATTCTCTCCAACACATGTTGTTTCCTGTCTTGCTAATTTTGTCCATTCTAACTGGTTTAAGGTGGTATCTCAAAGTGGTTTTGAGTGGTTCTCTCTGATGGCTAGTGATGATGAACATTTTTTTATGTGTCTGATAGCCATTTGTATGTCTTCATTGGAGAAGTGTCTGTTCATATCTTCAGCCCATTTTTTGATATGATTGTCTGTTTTGTGTGTGTTGAGTTTGAGGAGTTCTTTATAGATCCTGGATATCAACCTTTTGTCTGTACTGTCATTTGCGAATGTCTTCTCCCATTCCGTGGGATGCCTCTTTGTTTTGTTGACTGTTTCCTTTGCTGTGCAGAAGCTTTTGATCTTGATGAAGTCCCAAAAGTTCATCTTCGCTTTTGTTTCCTTTGCCTTTGGAGATATATCTTGAAAGAAGTTGCTGTGGCTGATATTGAAGAGGTTACGGCCTATATTCTCCTCTAGGGTTCTGATGGATTACAAAAAAACATTTTTTTTTATTAAATTGATTTATTTATTTTCAGAAAAACAGTATTCATTATTTTTTCACCACACCCAGTGCTCCATGCATTCCGTGCCCTCTATAATACCCACCACCTGGTACCCCAACCTCCCACCCCCCCACCACTTCAAACCCCTCATTGTTTTTCAGAGTCCATAGTCTCTCATGATTCACCTCCCCTTCCAATTTACCCCAACTCCCTTCTCCTCTCTGTTTTTTTTTTTTTAAAGATTTTATTTATTTATTTGACAGGGAGAGATCACAAGTAGGCAGAGAGAGAGGAGGAAGCAGGCTCCCTGCCGAGCAGAGAGCCCGATGCAGGACTCGATCCCAGGACCCTGAGATCACGACCTGAGCTGAAGGCAGCGGCTTAACCCACTGAGCCACCCAGAAGCCCTCCTCTCTGTTTTTTAATAACTCTTTTCTTTTCACAGTTGAGAATACAATTTATTCTTCCATTTTTAAAATTGAAACTTTATTGAGATAATTGTAGATTTACTTGCAGTTTTAGGAAATAATATGCAGCATAGGATAGCTCTGTTTTTAACTTTTTGAGGAAACTCCACACTGTTTTCCAGAGTGGGTGCACCAGTTTGCATTCCCACCAACAGAGTAATAGGGTTCCCCTTTCTCCGTATCCTTGCCAACACCTATTGTTTCCTGAGTGGTTAATTTTAGCCTTTCTTTCTGTCTGTATGAATATATCTATTCTGAACATTTCATATGAATGGGATTAGATAATTTAAAAAAAAGAAATAATATGGGACAACCGCTTGTATACTTTTTCCAGTTTCCCCTAGTAGTAATGTTTTAGAAAACTATAGTATAGTATCATGAACAGGATATTAATATTTATACAATCCATTAATATTATTCAGAGTTCCCACTTTTATTTGTATTCATCATGTGTATGTATTAAGTTCCATACATTTTGTCACCTGAGTAGGTTTTTATTTCCACTGGAACAGTTCTCAAAAGCAAAATGAAGTTATGAAAACTGTTTTTGTGAAGTCCTGGGCCTAGTATTTTCAGAGTACACAGTTTCAAGGACACATAAGAAATGTGTAAAAATCACATGCACTGAGATTAAAAGCAAGTCTGAAAAATTTTAAAGGATTGAATATGTTTTTTTTACTACAGAGCAGTTAAGCTAGAAACCAATAAAAGAAGATAACTAATTGCACTACTGGGTATTTACCCCCAAGATACAGATGTCGTGAAAAGAAGGGCCATCTGTACCCCAATGTTTATAGCAGCAATGGCCACGGTCGCCAAACTGTGGAAAGAACCAAGATGCCCTTCAACAGATGAATGGGTAAGGAAGATGTGGTTCATATACACTATGGAGTATTATGCCTCCATCAGAAAGGACGAATACTCAACTTTTGTAGCAACATGGACAGGACTGGAAGAGAGTATGCTGAGTGAAATAAGTCAAGCAGAGAGAGTCAATTATCATATGGTTTCACTTATTTGTGGAGCATAACAAATAGCATGGAGGACAAGGGGAGATGGAGAGGAGAAGGGAGTTGAGGGAAATTCGAAGGAGAGGTGAACCATGAGAGACTATGGACTCTGAAAAACAATCTGAGGGTTTTGAAGGGGTGGGGGGTGGGAGGTTGGGGGTACCAGGTGGTGGGTATTATAGAGGGCACGGATTGCATGGAGCACTGGGTGTGGTACAAAAACAATGAATACTGTTATGCTGAAAATAAATAAATAAAAAAAAGAAGATAACTATATTTGGAAATAAGCAATATTATTATACACAAAGTAAAATACACGAGGGAAATTAAACAAAATATAATGAACTGAAGGACAAAAATACTTATTCAAAACTTGTGGAAGGCAGATAAGCCTATAATTACAGGGAAATTTATATCCTTAGGTGCATATAAGACTGAAATTATGCACTCAGCATCTGTCTCAACAAATTAGGAACATAGCATCATCAACAGCAATGACAAAACAAGCACAACAAAGTAGAAGGTAAAACCTGTATAGTAAGGATAAGAGTAGAAATTTATGAAGGAGAAGCCAAATACAAAATAGAAAGGATCAGCAAAGCCAACTTTGGTTTATTGAAGAGACTGACAAATTGATAATGCCCTAGTTTTTAAGAAGTTGTAAATAATCAATGTTAGGAATGAAAAAGAAGAAATCAACTTCAGAGCCACATACACTGGGGGACAAAAAGAAAGAGGATGTTTTAAACAACTGTGTGATAAAATATTTTGAAGTTTAAATAGAATGAAGAAATTTTGATAAAAATACAACTTTTCCAAATGGATATAAGAAATAAAAATTCTAATAGTTCTATAATTATTTTTAAAATTAAATAAAAATATATTTGGATAAAAAATAATTCCACAAAGAAAACATCATGGGAAACTTATTCCAAACATTTATGTAGTTACACTAATCTTATGCAAGCTCTTCCAGAAAATAGAAGAAGAAGGGATTCCCTGAATTGTTTTAATGAGCCTATTATAACTTTGATGGTAAAATCTGACACAGCATGAAATGGAAATAATAACCTGATTCTACTAATAAACATAAAATTTAAAATATAAAGCATACTATTAGCAAAATAAATCCAGTAACATTGAACAAGCATCTTTAGAATTGGGTTTATTCCAAGAGTTGGGTTTATTCCAAATTTAAAATTTGAAAATAATTTTTCAACATGATTATCTGTTTTTTGGGTGTTGAGTTTGAGGAGTTCTTTATAGATCTTGGATATCAGCCCTTTGTCTCTAGTGTCATTTGTGAATGCCTTCTCCCATTCCGTGGGTTGCCTCTTTGTCAAAAAATGGACAAAAAACATGAACAGACACTTCTCCAAAGAAGACAATGGCTAACAGACACATGAAAAAAATGTTCATCATCATTAACCATCAGGGAAATTAAAATCAAAACCACATTGAGATACCACCTTACACCAGTTAGAATGGCCAAAATTAGCAAGACAGGATACAAAAAGTATTGGAGAGGATGTGGAGGAAGGGGAACCCTCTAATACTGTTGGTGGGAATGCAAGTTGGTGCAGCCACTTTGGAAAACAGTGTGGTGATTCCTTAAGAAATTAAAAATAGAGCTTCCCTATGACCTTGCAATTGCACTACTGGGTATTTACCCCAAAGATACAGATGTAGTGAAAAGAAGGGCCATCTGTACCCCAATGGTCATAGTAGCAATGGCCACATTTGCCAAACTGTGGAAAGAACCAAGATGCCCTTCAACAGACAAATGGATAAAGAAGATATCATCCATATATACAATAGAATATTATGCCTCCAACAGAAATGATGAATACCAACTTTGGTATCAACAAGGATGGGACTGGAGAAGATTATGCTGAATGAACTAAGTCAAGCAGAGAAAGTCAATTATTATATGGTTTCACTTATTTGTGGAGCATAAGGAATAACACGGATGACATTGGGAGAAGGAAAGGAGAAGGGTGTTGGGGGAAATTGGAGGGGGAGAAGAAGCACAAGAGACTGTGGACTCTGAAAAACAAATTGAGGGTTTTGGAGAGGACGGGAGTTGGGGGTTGGGTGAACCTGGAGCCTGGTGGTGGGTATTAAGGAGGGCAGGTATTGCATGGAGCACTGGGTGTGATGCATAAACAATGAATCTTGGAACACTGAAAAAAAAAATAAAATTTAAAAAATAAACAAAATTTGAAAATCAGTTTATGTATTTCACCAGGTTAACAGATAGGAGAAAACCCATATGATCATCTCAGTAGACATAGAAAAAGCATTTGGAAAGTTTCATTTGTGATAGAAAAATACTATCAGAAAAATAGGCGTAGACAGGAACTCAATCTGATAAGAGAAATCTACACAAATTCTACAATCAGCAGTGCACTTATTGGAGAAATATTGGAGACTTTTACCCTTCTCCTCCAAAGATCAGGAATGAGGCAATGATGTCCACTGTCCTTACTTCTATTCAGCATTGTCCTGGAAGTCCTAGCAGAACAGTAGAGTAAGAAAAGAAATAAAATTAATGAAAGGAATAAACAAAACTCTCAGTATTTAAAGAGGATAAGATTGTATATGTAGACTATACAAAAGAATCTTCAATTAAATATTAGACTTAATAAGAGTTTGGGGATACCTGGGTGGCTCAGTAATTAAGCATCTGCCTTCAGCTCAGGTTATGATCCCAGGGTCCTGGGATGGAGCACTGCTTAGGGTTCCCTACTCAGCAGAAAGCCTGCTTCTCCCTCTCCCACTCCCCCTGCTGGTGTTCTCTCTCTAGCTGTCTCTCTCTGTGTCAATTAAATAAATACATCTTAAAAACATAAAAGAGTTTATCTTTAGTTACGAAGAAAATGCACAAAATTTAATCCTTTGTATATACCAGCAACAAACAGAAAATAAAAATGTAAAAAGATGCCACTTTAAATATACCAACAAATATCAAATACCTAGAGGTAAATCTAACAAAGCTTGTGCAAAACCTCTATGGAGAAAGCTATAAAATATTATTGATAGAAAATAGAAAAGTAAAATTAAAGACTGAATAGAAACATACAATGTTCATAGATTGGAAGACTCAGTGTTGTAATGATAGCAGCTCTCAAAGTGATAGTGATACATAGATTCAGTGCAATCCCAATGAAAGTCCCCACTGTTCTGTGGACTATTACAAGGTGATTCTAAAATTTATATGGAAATGCAAAAGGATAAGAGTAGCAAAGACCATCTTAGAGAAAGAAACAAGTATGTAATGCTTCCTTCAGATGTATTATAGAGCTACAGATATTAAGACAATATGGTATTGGCACAAGGAAAGACAAATATAGTGATAGATTGTGCATATGTGGACACTGATTTATGACAAATGTGGTATTACAGAACAGTGCAGAAAAGTCTCTACAATAAATGGTACAGGGAAAATTGGGCATCTCTTTCTCTCTATATATATAAAAAGAAGAAACTTGACCTTTACCTACAGCATACACAAAAATCAAATTCAGATGTGTTGTGTGTTGAAAGGAGAATTGTAAATCAAGCTTTGGGAAGATAAAATTGGACAATGTCTTCATGACTTTGGGGACAGGGAGAGTTCTCTATAGAGCCCACAAAAATCACTAAACATAAAGGAAAAAGGCTTCATCAAGGCTTCATTTGATCAGTAGATACCATGAAGTGAGAAAGAAAATCAAAGTGACAGAATGAAAAAGATACTTGACACTTGACATATAATAGACAAAGAATTCATGTCCAGAATTGATAAAGGACTCTTACAAATCAATAAGAAAAAGGCAACCCAGTAGAAAACTGAGCAGAAGTCTTAAACAGGCACCTCACAGCTGATGACATCCAAATGTCCAATAAACATATTAAAAGCCAATCAATCTCAGTAGTAATAAGGGAAATAGCCATTTAAACCACAATAAGATACCCATCAGAATGCCTAAAGTTAAAATATCTGGCAGCATCAAGTCTTGGGGAGGCTGTGGAACAATGGGATCTCTTCTATATTACTGGAGCGAGTGCAGTATTGGTACAATACTGGAAAAGAGTGAGGAAACATCTCATATAATTGAAGATATTCACCCTATGACCCAGCAGTACCTTTCCCAGAGACACACCCTGAAAAATTGTACATCTGTGTGTGGTATTGTGATACGATAAATATATTTATTGGTCTTCACCCCCAGCTTCTGGCCAGTGCTCTTATAAACTTTATAACTCCTAAGCAGTAAAGGTCCTAGAAACATCTTTTGTTCTAATACAAATATTAGTTCTTTGGCACCAGTTCCTGATACAGAGCTGGAATTTCCTGAGTGATAGGAGCATCTTTTATTCTAATAAGGTGACTCTCGGTGGGCTCCTGGATGGGGGCTGGTCACTAGAAAGACCAAGCTGTGATTAGAAGCTTGTAACTTTCATTTCCACACCCTCCCCTTCTCTGGGGAGAGGAGAGAGCCTGGTGATTGAGTTAATAATAATGTCTACATGATGAAGCCTCCATAAAAATCCCTGAACTGTGGTTTGGAGAGCTTCCAGGTTGGTGAACACATCCACATGCAAGGAGGGCAGCATACTCCAATATCATGGGGACAGAGGCTCCTGCATATGACCCATCTGGATCTCATCCTATATTCCTCTTCATCTAGCTCTTCCTCTGTATTCTTTATTTATGATAAACTAGTAAACACAAATGTTTCCCTGAGTTCTGTGTTATAGTGAATTAGTGAACCTGAGGAGGGAGTCCTGGGAATCTTTGATTTGTAGACAAATTAGACATAAGTGTGGGGAACCTGGAGACCCACTATTTGCAATTGGCATCTGAAGAGGGGTGCAGTCTTATGGGACTGAATCTTTAACCTCTGAAATCTGACACTAAGCAGGTAAAAAGTGTCAGAATTGAATTGGATCATAGGACACTTAGCTGGTGTTGGAAAATTGGTTGGTGTGGGAAGAACACCTGCACATACATCGGGTGGAGGCAGAAATGTTCTTTGAGTGTGTAGAGGAATAGAATTTTTCCTTTTAGTGTGCCTTGGGATAGGGTTAAGAATGCTTATTAACCACTGCATAAACATATTATGGTATATTCATATATTAGAATGTGCTTTGGTGAGTGCTGTGAAGTGTGTAAACCTGGTGATTCACAGACCTGTACCCCTGGGGATAAAAACATATGTTTATAAAAAATAAAAAATTTAAAAAAAGAGAATGTTATGCAACAAAGAAAATTAATTAAGTTATGCAAAACAACCAGAATCAATTCAAAATACATAAGGTGATTTTTAGAAGCCATACGTACTGCATGATTCTATATATTTATTCTGTTAGGGTAAAACAGAAGGCTATGATTGTAAAGTGATCTCTGGTGGCTTCTGGAATCCAATTTTTCTTTTTTTAATTTTAATTATTTAAAAATACTTTATTTATTTAAAGAGAGAGAGAGAGAGATCACAAGTAGGCAGAGATGCAGGCAGAGGGAGAGGGGGAAACAGGCCCCCCACGGAGCAAAGAGCCCGACGTGGGGCTCGATCCCAGGACCCTGAGACCATGACCTGAGCCAAAAGCAGTGGCCCAACCCACTGAGCCACCCAGGCGCCCCTTTCTTTTTCTTAAAGTTGATAATTTTATTTTAGGTTTTCAGTGTTCAAAGATTCATTGTTTATGCACCACACCCAGTGCTCCATGCAATACGTGCCCTCCTTAATACCCACTTGGTGAGAACACATACATATTTATTTTATAGGATTCTGATGGATTCCTGCCTCACGTTGAGGTCTTTTATCCATCTCAAGCTTATCTTTGTGTATGGTGTCAAAGAATGGTCGAGTTTCATTCTTCTACACATAGCTGTCCAATTGTCTCAGCACCATTTATTAAAGAGACTGTCTTTTTTCCACTGCATATTTTTTCCTGCTTTGTCGAAGATTATTTGACCGTCAAGTTGAGGGTCCGTATCTGGGCTCTGTACTTTGTTCCACTTGTCTATGTGTCTGTTTTTCTGCCAGTACCATGCTGGTGATCTTGGTGATCACAGCTTTGTAGTAAAGCTTGAAATCAAGTAGCGTGATGCCCCCAGTTTTGTTTTTCTTTTTCAACATTTCCTTAGCAATTAGGGGTCTCTTCTGATTTCATACAAATTTTAGGATTGTTTGTTCCAGCTTTTTGAAAAATGCTGGTGGAGTTTTGATCGGAACGACATTGAAAGTAAGATTGCTCTAGGCAGTATAAACATTTTAACAATGTTTGTTCTTCCGGTCCATGAGCATGGAATGGTCTTCCATCTTTTTGTGTCTTCAGTTTCTTTCATGAGTGTTCTGTAGTTCCTTGAGTACAGGTCCTTTACCTCTTTGGTTCGGTTTATTCCCAGGTATCTTACGGTTCTTGGTGCTATAGTAAATGGAATTCATTCTCTAATTTCCCTTTCTGTATTTTCATTGCTAGTGTATAAGAAAGCAACTGATTCCTGTACATTGATTTTGTATCCTGCCATAGTACTGAATTGCTGTATGAGTTCTAGTAGTTTGGGGGTGGAGTCTTTTGGGTTTTCCATATAAAGTATCATGTCATCTGGGAAGAGAGAGAGTTTGACTTCTTCATTGCCAATTTGAATACTTTTTATTTCTCTTTGTTGTCTGATTGCTGTTGCTAGGACTTCTAATACTATGTTGAACAAGAGTGGTGAGAGTGGGCATCCTTGTCGTGTTCCTGATCTCAAAGGGAAGGCTCTCAGCTTTTCCCCATTGAGGATGATATTCGCTGTGGGTTTTTCATAGATAGATTTTAGGAAGTTGAGGAATGTCTTAAGTCATACATAGATACTTTAAGTATTTTCTGAATGTGAATTATATTTAGCAATAAAAATGTTTTAAAATAGAGAGAACAAACTGATGGTTGCCAGAGAGGAGGCTAGTGGGGTGATGGGAAGAATGGGTGAAGAGGAGTGGGAGGTACAGGCTTCCAGTTACAGAATGAAAAAGTAATGGGGATGAAAGGCACAGCATAGGGAATATAGTCAATGGTATTGTTATTGTAATATTGTTGTATGGTAACAAGTGGTAGGTACCCTTGGCGTGTATACAGTTGTTGAATCACTATGTTGCTCACCCGAAACTAATGTAACATTGTGTGGCAGCTATACTCAAGTAAAAAAATGTTTAAAAATTCCCACTATTTTTAGAAACAACGATTTGGTTGACTGAGCCAGGTGGATGGTAGAAAGTGAGAGGCTTGGAGGTGGGACCAGGGGATTTTACACAAAACAAATTTTTTTTTTTTGCACAGATTTGATTCTCACAACATCCCTACAAGCTGGGCCTTGGCAAGTCTGTTTTATAGGTGAATTAACTGAGATTCAGAGAGGTTAAGTCACTTGTCTGCGTTCAGACAGCTAGTTTGTATCTGAATCAGACTCAGAATCTAGGTGTAGGTCTGTGCCTATTTTGCTATGGAATACAAATTCCCCTTAAGTTTCCATTCACAAATACTCCCCTAATTGTCATTTGTACACTGACACTTGCCAGAAATGTCATGACTGCAGGTGACTCAGTCCTGCTAATGGCAGGTGGTCTGACAATGCTGTCATTGTCTGCAGCTTCTGGGCTCTGTGAGGGCTCTGCCAGCTCTTTCTCCTCTGGCCTGTGCCTGGCCCCAGCTCCTGTTCGGTGGCAGGGATGAATGTTGTCTCCATTCTTTCCTCCTGCTCCACAGGCTCAATCACCAGAAAGTGCTGCTCTCTGATTTGAGGCATCTGCCAGTCACCATGGAGCCCCCTAACTGCCAGAGCCTCTTGTTTTGGAGATCTGACCTGGCCATGTGTTTATAAACAACCTTGTGTCAGGTGGAGCCCTGCTGACTGGTGGGGCCTGCCTGGCGAGGATTATACCTGTACTTGCAACGACAGCTTCCCTGCCCAGCAAAGCCTCCAAACAAACCCCTGCCCCTTAGTCCTTCTGTTTGTTTGGCTTTGTGCTGACTTGAAATGAATACCTTCACGGGTCCCTGCAGCAGGACGGACAGCACTTGGGACCTGTGGGGACAATGGCTATGCCCACCTGTAGGTCAAGGGTCAGGCTCAGCAGGGCAGCCCTGTCAGTGCTTCAAAGGCTGAGGCCTCAGTTCTGTTGGGCTCCACCCATGGATCAGTGACTGGCTGGCCCGCAGGTGTGCCTGGCTATTCAAGTCCCTGTGACGGGATAGGGGGTGGTCCTAGGTTGTGTGCCTGCAGCTTACGTAGGATTACAGCCCAGTCACAGGTGTCCACTCCATGCTGAGGAAGGGAGGCTGGGCTGGGGCCTCATATGCTTGGGGTAGGGGAGAAGGCAGGGCACCTGGGTCTCCTTGGAAAGAACATCTGATCATAGGCTGTCCCTGGGTGGCATTTCATGGGACTACTTGCCAATTCTTCGTCAGTGTCTTTGTGAACTTCTGGAAACTTTACAAATTTTGAGTTATATTCTTTTTAGTTTAATGGGTCAATACTTACCAATTTGTTTTTTAGAAACAGGGGAAGGAGAAGAAATGGAAGAGTTTGTGTGCGTGTGTTGGGAGGGGCTGGTGCTGAAAAAAATCACTGTAGGAGGCCAGTGAAGAGGTACCTTATTCACACAATAAACTTTCATGTGCCTGTGCTACATGCCTGATCACTGGGGTATAGAGACTCTGCCATCATTCACTCATACATTTTGCCTGTGAAGCAATAAACCAACCACCATTTTCTGAATGACTGTTACGTCCCAGATTCTGGACCCGGCACTGGGGATACAAAATAAACAGATAGTTCAAGCCCTCAAGGCTCTTGGTCTTGTGGTAGAGACAGAAATGCAAACAGATAATTGTAAGTGGCTATAAAGCAGATTTCTCAAGTGACAGCAGTGTGTCTGGGCGGGGCGGGGGGGTGCCATCTGGTAGACTAGAATTGAAGCAGGTCTTATGGGAAGAAGCACTTTTCAAGGGCACTGCGATGAAGAGAGCTGGAGGCAGAGGTGTACAGATTGGAGCATTTGGGGGAGTTGCAAGCTGGTGGTCAAGGTGGGACATCGGTAGATGAGGCATTTGGAAGGAGATTAGGAATGTGGGTCTAGGGCTGACCATGTAGGGTTTGCTAACTAGCTGTGCTTGAGTTTGGACTTTACCTTCAGGACAGTGAAAGCAGGGCTGGGTTTTAAGCACAGAAATGACCTGACTAGATGTGAATGTGGAAGATTGCTTTGGCAGAGGTGGACAGGGTGGTCAGTTAACCTCGGTGACAGAGGGAAGAGAATATAGGTGGTGGCCCAGCCTGAGCCAGAAGAGCTCTGAGCATCTGCCCTGCCTCTCCTTATCCTACCTAACACCAGCTCACCCAAGGAACCCCCCTCCCTCCCACCTCAGGAAGCCCTCCCTGACCTCTTCAGCCACAGTGCTGCCTTCCATCCAGGGAAACCTCTGCTTTTCTTCTCCCAAACTGGCAATTCCTAATCCCTTTGCAGTCAAATTGCGAGATTCATCCCATCCCCCAGGCCTCTGCCCAAGTGAGCTTTAAACATTAAAATTATCTTCTCAAACAGAGTAGATTCATTTATCCTCTCCACTTCAAGTTTCTTGAGCATGTACTATATGGCAGATAATGTTGGGCCACCTCAGAGCAGGAGATACTTCAAAAGTAAAGGAGATAAGCTGTGTGATGCCAACCATCTCATCCAATCCTTGTAACTTTTTTTTTGGTTGTTTTTTTTTAAATTAAATTTATTTATTTTCAGCATAACAGTATTCATTATTTTTTCACCACACCCAGTGCTCCATGCAATCTGTGCCCTCTATAATACCCACCACTTGGTACCCCAACCTCCCACCCCCCCACCACTTCAAACCCCTCACATTGTTTTTCAGAGTCCATAGTCTCTCATGATTCACCTCCCCTTCCAATTTCCCCTAACTCCCTTCTCCTTTCTAACTCCCCATATCCTCCATGCTATTTGTTATGCTCCACAAGTAAGTGAAACCGTATGATAATTGACTCTCTCTGCTTGACTTATTTCACTCAGCATAATCTCTTCCAGTCCCGTCCATGTTGCTACAAAAGTTGGGTATTCATCCTTTCTGATGGAGGCTTAATACTCCATAGTGTATATGGACCACATTTTCCTTATCCATTCGTCCGTTGAAGGGCATCTTGGTTTTTTCCATAGTTTGGCAACCATGGCCATTGCTGCTATAAACATTGGGGTACAGATGGCCCTTCTTTTCACTACATCTGTATCTTTGGGGTAAATAGGGAAGTTCTATTTTTAATTTCTTGAGGAATCTCCACACTGTTCTCCAAAGAGGCTGCACCAACCTGCATTCAATCCTTGTAACTTTTTGCCAGGCACAATTATCCCCATTTTACCAGCAAGGGACTTGGAATTCTAGGAGGAATAGCATCTCCCTCAAGATCACACAGGGAATGGTGCAATGGGACAGTTTAGTCCTGCTCATGTCAAAACCTGTTTTTGTTCCCCAGCCACCATATTTGTTCCATTTTGTGGGAAGCTGGCTTTCCTGTTATTTGTCCTAAGTGCACCTCTTTGTAGCTTCTCCCACCCCAGAGTCCTCACTTTAAGGACAGTCCCCCTTTTTATAGTTCAGCTGTTGGCTCCTCCCACAGTGGCTTTACCCATGTGTTGACCAGCGACTGAGTGGAGGAGTGTCATTTTCACTACTTTATGTGTCTCTGGTTGTTCTGTCCTTTTTCTAACTCATTATTGGTCATGGATTTCTTGTCTTTAGTTCTTGGTTGTAGATCAGGAACTCTGCCTACTTTTAACATTGTTCCCAGGGCTGGGGTGGGGAATGCCATTGTCAGTGTGATAGTCTGTTTTGCACCCAATTTCCAGGGATTCTGCATGGACAAATGAAAAGCATAGGCATATATAGAATCTCCTAAAGAGGAGCTTTGTCCTCTGGGAAAATTGGTTGATTCTGGGTCTGGGCTAGGAAATGCATAGCATGATTCTTACTATATCAGAAAGAAGGAAGATGAGTGGAGACCTGTATTCCTGAAACAAATAATACATTATATGTTAATAATAAATACTATATAAATAAAAAAGATGAATAGGGTCATGTCAGAAGCATAAATTAGTAATTAGTATTTTAAATGATTGCCATCAGTAATGAAAAAAACAATCTCTATATGCACCATTGGCTAATGGATAGGATGCTGTTGCAATAAATCTAATAACAGTTTTGCAAACATCATCTGAATCACAAGAGAAATGATATATGCAAATAAACCAAGAGGTTCAATTACACTTAGTTCCCCTGATCAGCTCTCTTCATCCAACTCTGTAACTGCATTTTTATGGCAGTGATCATGGCAGTAGAATCATCTTTCAGCTTTGACTTGCAGTTGTTGATTAAGAATATTGAGCCTTGAAAACATATTCTAAATAACGCATCTCTGAGAGCCACTTGCTGACGTTTCAGTGAACAAAGACTTTATTCACCTTAATGAGTTTTCGCCCTTAGTCATGGCACGGTTGATATTTCCCTCTGTGAGAAACATCTTAAGTCTGAAAACCTAGATGAGCATCTTCTTCCTATTAAGCCAGTACACATATGGTTGGTAAAGCAAGCTTTCAAAACAACTTTTTTTTATTATAAAGTGGCCCTGAGAGATAAGTATTCAAACTGCTAAGTTTTCTATACAGAATTTTGATTAAAAGTTTTTACCACTTAGAACTCAAGAGCAGACCTTTCAGAAATATGTTTCATGTGTGACACAGGTTCCAGGAACCCTCATTGTGTGTAATAGATGTCAGGGCCACCATTTTCTGCTGTTTTGCCCATCAGAGATTTAGCTCACCTCTCCAGGGGTCTGAGCTGCTTATCTACATTTGATATTAATCTTTTCGGACTTAGATATCTTGTCAAAAATATATTTCCTTGTTATTTTACCATCAACCACTTTAGAATTTGACATGTCTTCACAGACACTTCACAGAATCTTGTTAGGGTTATGATGGATAAAAACTGATAAAAACTAGATAAAAAACTAGATAAAAACTGATAAAAAAGCTAGATCATTAATATCTGCATTTTCATGACCTCTGTCCTCTCTAAGTCAGTCATTCTAGTCTGTCTTTTTGAACCCACTAAAGCGCACTGGTAGACAGGAGGGCTCTGTAAGGATATATTTTTTTCAAATCAGCTGCCTCCTTTTGATACAGATAGAGGTGTGGTCCTACCCATAGTGAAGCCCTCAACCAACTTTGATCAGTTACTCAAGCCACAACTTCAAAGACATTTCTCAGACTAAAGAAATCTTTAAGACACCCTTTAATTTGCTTTTTTGATTCTGTTTTCCATCATATTGTTCTTAGTCTTCTTCATTTTACGTTTTTGAACACTTGTGTGATTTATTTCTTTGAAACTGCGTACTTGACCTTTCCAATGTAGTTGCAGTAGAGATGGCTTTCATACCGTTATTTCGTGTGGTCTTCTATGACTCCCCTAAAATAAAACTCCACTAAGGAAAACCCACCTCACCTCACTGTTCGGTATTTTAGGGCATTGCTCATTTGATGTGGCACCCCAGTCCTGGTGTCTGTCATGGTCACATGGTCGGTCTTAAGGTCAACAGCACATCTGTCATGACTATGTGACTCATTGCTATTCTGATTTTGCCTCAATAGCTTCATGTTTTCACTGATTATAAGCTTTTACTTCAGCTTTCCTATTTTTTTAACCACCGATCCATGTTCTAAGTTGAAAACATAATTTAAAAATTACTATATTTTAAAAAGATAAATGAAAAATAACCAAAACTCCAGAACTTCTGGTTTCTTTGTGTTTGTAGAAAATTTGCTGTGGTGGGAAGTGGAAGGATGCCCAGTGATATTTGTAAACAGAATATGTGATCAAGAGGAACAATAGCAGGCAGTTGAATAGATTTGGGAAGTCAGCTTATATAGTCAAAGTGAAAACAGAACTGGTTTCCAAGTTGGCAAACTCCTTTACAGAATGTTTCAGGGAATTGCTAAGAAAACACATGCCCTGCCCACCCCTAGCTTGTGGCTGAGACATTGGCCAACTCTGTTTTTGCTGCTGTAGTGAGTTTGGTTCTCTCTAACTAGAAGGCATTAGTTTTCTTCATAACCAGGAGAACTGAATTGTTCCGCCTCTCACTGTCACCTATCACCTAGCCTTTGGAAAAAATGACATGGTTCAACAGAGATCAGTGGGATTTTGCTGATTTTACTTGTGTATATATGACATTTTTGGGGAGGGAATTTGCTTAAAACACATTTTAAAAATTTTAAGAATAGGGCGCCTGGGTGGCTCAGTGGGTTAAGCCGCTGCCTTCGGCTCAGGTCATGATCTCAGGGTCCTGGGATCGAGTCCCGCATCGGGCTCTCTGCTCAGCAGGGAGCCTGCTTCCCTCTCTCTCTCTCTGCCTGCCTCTCCATCTACTTGTGATTTCTCTCTGTCAAATAAATAAACAAAATCTTTAAAAAAAAATAAAAAATAAATAAAAATTTTAAGAATAATACATGCTCAAAAATAAAAGGGGGGGGCATGGGACATGACAAAGAAGAATAGTACATGCTCACTGTTCACAGAAATTCTATAAAGCACAAGATTGAAACTCTTTTCTCCCTGTACTTACTTTTCTCTTCCTTCATCCCCCTTCTTATGATTAACCATGATCAATAATTTGCTGTTTATCACATCTTTCACATCTTTCTCTCTCTCTCTTTTTAATAGCATGTACAATCACATGCAAATATGTCATTTTAACTTAAAATCAATATAGGATTGTGTTATTCTGCAACTTGCTTTTTTTTTTTACTCAACTGTATGTCTTGGCAACTCTTTTTTGCTGTCTGATTTATATCAGTATACCATAGTTTAAGCATTTCTTTACTCATTTACACTTGTTTCCAAATTTTCCCTATTTTAAAAAAGTCCTCAGTGAACATTCTTTGCATGCCTGTCCTTTGCACTTTTGTGCACAGTCCTGTGGGTGTAGAGTCCAAAAGTTGGAATTGCCAGGTCAGTGGGCTTACAGATCTAAAAAGTGGACAGATACTGCCAGATTGTCTTCTAAAATTTTTGTATCTGCTTATGTTCCCACCAACAAAGAATGAGGCCATTATTCTTCCCAAATCCTTGCCATATGTAGTTACTATCAATTTTTAAAATCTTCCCAATCTGATAAGAGAAAATGACATTTCATTGTTATTTTAATTTACAGTTATCTGTTCACTCAGAAGGCAGAGGCTGCTTTCCTATGTTTATTAGCAATGGTTCTCAACTGGGGATGATTTTGTCCCCCACAAGACATTTGGCAGTGTCTGGAGACATTTCTTTTTTTTTAATTAATTTTTTTTATTTTCAGCATAACAGTATTCATTATTTTTTCACCATACCCAATGCTCCATTTCTGATTGCTTCAAGGGAGTGGGGCTTGGGGTTGGGGGTACTATTGACATCTAGTGTATAGAAAAAATTGCTGGCTCCAAATGTTGATAGTTCTGAGATTCAGAAATTCTGGTTTATTCGCCATTTGTGAATTGCCTATGTAGACATATCTACTTGTTTTTAAATTTAGGACATCTTAATTTTGTGCCATGCTTAGAAAATTTTCTTACTCCAAGTAGATATAAATATACTCCTATATTTTATTCTAGCACTTCAGTTTTATTTATTACAATGTTTAATTCTTTAATCTACCTGAAATTTATTTCTGTGTAGGTATGACAACACTTCTTTTTTTAAAAATTTTTTAAAATTTATTTTCAGCATAATAGTATTCATTGTTTTTGTACCACACCCAGTGCTCCATGCAATCTGTGCCCTCTATAGTACCCACCACCTGGTACCCCAACCTCCCACCCCCCGCCCCTTCAAAACCCTCAGATTGTTTTTCAGAGTCCATAGTCTCTCATGGTTCACCTCCCCTTCCAATTTCCCCCAACTCCCTTCTCTTCTCCATCTCCCCATGTCCTCTATGCTATTTGTTATGCTCCACAAATAAGTGAAACCATATGATAATTGACTCTCTCTGCTTGACTTATTTCACTCAGCATAATTTCTTCCAGTCCCATCCATGTTGCTACAAAAGTTGGGTATTCTTCTTTTCTGATGGAGGCATAATACTCCATAGTGTATATGGACCACATCTTCCTTACCCATTCGTCCGTTGAAGGGCATCTTGGTTCTTTGCACAGTTTGGCGACCATGGCCATTGCTGCTATAAACATTGGGGTACAGATGGCCCTTCTTTTCACGACATCTGTATCTTTGGGGTAAATACCCAGGAGTGCAATGGAAGGGTCATAGGGAAGTTCTATAATTTGTTGAGGAATCTCCACACTGTTCTCCAAAGAGGCTGCACCAACTTGCATTCCCACCAACAGTGGAAGAGGGTTCCCCTTTCTCCACATCCCCTCCAACACATGTTGTTTCCTGTCTTGCTAATTTTGGCCATTCTAACTGGTGTAAGGTGGAATCTCAATGTGGTTTTAATTTGAATCTCCCTGATAGCTAGTGATGATGACCATTTTTTCATGTGTCTGATAGCCATTTGTATGTCTTCATTGGAAAAGTGTCTGTTCATATCTTCTGCCCATTTTTTTATATGATTATCTGTTTTGTGTGTGTTGAGTTTGAGGAGTTCATTAAAGATCCTGGATATCAACCTTTTGTCTGTACTGTCATTTGCAAATATCTTCTCCCATTCCGTGGGATGCCCCTTTGTTTTTTTGACTGTTTCCTTTGCTGTGCAGAAGCTTTTGATCTTGATGAAGTCCCAAAAGTTCATTTTCGCTTTTGTTTCCTTTGTGTTTGGAGATATATCTTGAAAGAAGTTGCTGTGGCTGATATTGAAGAGATTACTGCCTATGTTCTCCTCTAGGATTCTGATGGATTCCTGTCTCACATTGAGGTCTTTTATCCATTTTGAGTTTATCTTTGTGTACGGTGTAAGAGAATGGTCGAGTTTCATTCTTCTACATATAGCTGCCCAGTTTTCCTAGCACCATTTATTTTTATTTTTATTTTTTTTTTATTTTCATGATATTTTATCATATTTATTTTTTTTTATTTTTATTTATTTATTTATTTTTTTACTTTTTTTACTTTTTTTTTTATTTCCAGCATAACAGTATTCATTATTTTTGCACCACACCCCGTGCTCCATGCAATCCGTGCCCTCTATACTACCCACCACCTGGTACCCCAACCTCCCACCTCCCGTCCCTTCAAAACCCTCAGATTGTTTTTCAGAGTCCATAGTCTCTCATGGTTCACCTCCCCTTCCAATTTCCCCCAACTCCCTTCTCCACTCTAAGTCCCCATGTCCTCCATGCTATTTGTTATGCTCCACAAATAAGTGAATCCATATGATAATTGACTCTCTCTGCTTGACTTATTTCACTCAGCATAATCTCTTCCAGTCCCGTCCATGTTGCTACAAAAGTTGGGTATTCATCCTTTCTGATGGAGGCATAATACTCTATCCCCAGGGGTACAGGTCTGTGAATCACCAGGTTTACACACTTCACAGCACTCACCAAAGCACATACCCTCCCCAATGTCCATAATCCCACCCCCTTCTCCCAAACCCCCTCCCCCCAGCAACCCTCAGTTTGTTTTGTGAGATTAAAAGTCACTTATGGTTTGTCTCCCTCCCAATCCCATCTTGTTTCATTTATTGAAGAGACTGTCTTTTCTCCACTGTATATTTTTTCCTGTTTTGTTGAAGATTATTTGACCATAGAGTTGAGGGTCCATATCTGGGCTCTTTACTCTGTTCCACTGGTCTATGTGTCTGTTTTTATGCCAGTACCATGCTGGGTATGACAACATTTCTAAGAACTCTTTAATTAAAAACTTTTCCATTTCAAATCTATAAGTGAGATTGACACTATAGGAAATAAGCCAGGTTTATCAAGTAGTTACCCTCTGAGTATGCCTTCATAGGGTGCAAAGCCAAGGGACAAATGTAAACTGCCAAGCAGTGCCTTGAAAGTCCTTTAAGATCTATCTCCAGACCTTTCCAATTCCTTCCTAACTCCTTCAGAAAGCCTTCCCAGATTCCTCAGCTTGTTTTCTACCTTTAATGTCTCAGAGCAATTTATTAAGGCATGCCTCCTATCCTGCCTAGTCGTTTAGCTTTGTTATTATTATTTTTTAAGGAAGCTTTTCCATCTAACCAGCCACCCAGCTTCTGGAAGGCAGTCTCTGTGTGCCCCAGTTCAGTGCTCCTGTATATGAGAGGTGTTCAAAAACATCTCTCCAAGTGTATGAGAATTTGTTGCCATTCTGAGTCTGGGTGGGGTTGGGGCATCGGGGGTGCATGAGAAATTGGCAGAACATCTGTTTGTGTTTTGGGGGAATGGGGAGCTGGATCCTTTGAAAGAAAGAGGGACTGAGAATGGGGCAGGCAAAGAACTCTCTAGCTGGTTTTGCCACTGGACCTCAGCACAGTTTGGACAGCCCCTTCCCTGTTTCTGTTTTCCTCTTCTGAAAAGGAGCAGGACTTTAAAGATGGCAAATATAAACTGTATGAGAGCTGGAACTGCGACTCTTTTTGCTCCACACAGCCTCCTCAGACCTTAGCATAGCCCTTGACATTCATTAATCATTTGCAGAATAAATGAATAAATGAAGGAAGGAATGGTGAGATATTCCCTCTGTGCCTTTATGCCCTGTCCCATGACCCAGGCAGGCATTGCTAATCAATTAGGACTTTTCTTTTTCCTCTCAATTTGGATTTGTGGTTTTTTTGTTTTTGTTTTTGGTATGGCTACAACAGACACTGGTTAATCACTTGGTGTTTGTGTCAGAGGGGAAACCTGTGTGCCCGCTCTGGGTTAGGAGTCTTGGAGTTCCCTTGGGGCTCTACCTGGGAGGTAACGGGTGGTTTTGTACTGGTCCCTGCTCTCCCAAAGGGCAGAGGTGTGGGTTGGGCACACGGTCCCATTGCCACTGCAAGTAGATGCTGCTCATCCCACCAGGGACCTGCTTTTCTTTATGGGCTTGGGTTTCTCATAAAATCAACTCACTACAAGGGGCCCCTGGCCTGGTTTTTTTTTTTTGGTAAGGAAATGGGAACAATTAGTGGGCTTATCTGATGAAAAGTAATGCTGCTAATGATTTATTAATTATCATGAAGCTTATCTTTCTGCTTCTTATTAATCAAAGATGTCCTGGAGCTCTGGGGCTTCCCATGAGGGGAGCAGACCCAGACACAGCCTTGGGGAGGGGTGTGGGCTGGAGTGTCTCTTGATCCTGCTCTGGACCACTCCATCCTGGGTGTTAAGCCCTGTCAGACTTTAGGCAAGAAGAGCTAAGAGAGGGGCAGTGGAGAAGGGCATCATGTTGGGTTGAGCACCTAGTCTGTGCCAGCCATTGTGCAGAGTACTGTATATCCACATCCCCATTACAGGCATACAAGGAAGGAATTATTCTCATTTCTTTAGAGGAGAAACTGAGGTCAAGAGATGTTAGGGATGTTGTCCAAGTTGCACTGTTAGAAATAGTGGGGCTGGGATTTGAACCCAGGTATGTCTGACCCTAGAGTTGATGCCTTTCAACTGGGAACATCTAAATGAGAATAGAATGAGTCTGAGGCAACACCCTGGGTGTGCTGAGCTAAGGGTCGAGCTCTACACTGTGTGTTTGGGGGCCCACCCAGGGTGGGGCATGGCTATTTCCTTTGGCCTCAAGGCTTTTCCCACCCCATGAGCGAGACAGGATTCATACCCATGAACCAGATAGGGACCCCTGGGTTCAGGGCACACCTGCATGAGTGACCACTCTTCCCGAGGTGCAGTCTTGCTCCTAGGTCAGAGCTGATGAGAGTGCTTCATGGGGACAAGGATGTCTTGGGATCTTGCAGGTTGGGTAAGATCGGATAGATAGGACATTAACAGGGGAGAACATTGAGGCAAGGGAAACAGCTTGGCAGAGGTGACAAGTGTAAGAAATGACCATGCTTACTGAATGAAATAGCAAAGAGGAGCCAGACTAAGTGCACAGGAGGAAAGGGAGAGTCTGGGGAAGGTAGCCCTGGAAGGATGGGAGGAAGGGCCATGTAGAGGCTCTGGAGCTGGTGTCTCTTGCTTTCTGATCCTAGAGAAGCCAGCTTCAAATCTCTTGAGTAGTCAGATGCTAATATGTGAGGATGTGAGTGTGTGCGGTATATGTGTGTGAGTGTGTATATGTGTGAAAGCATAGGTTCACATGCAGCTCTCTATGCAAGCATTTGAGTAACCATTGATGGGAATATTTTATGTGTTCGTGTGAGATCGTGCAAAACTTGTGTATTCTTACATGAATATGCAATGTTGTGAATGTGTTTGGGTGTGAAAATTCATGTTAGAACAAGAGTCTCTATAAATGTATATGAGAGTATAAATGGATATAGTGTGTCTGTCAGTCTTTGCTCTTGTACCAGTGTTCTGTAGACTTTCGGCAATGTGAGTTCTTGCCTGATGTGGCGGAAGGGACAGATGGAGCTGTGGGTGGACAGAGAGGAAGGGGAGAGGGTTCTGCAGGACCCTGGGGAGAGGACCTGAGAGCCCTGGCTTTCTCCCATGTAGCTTAGGTAGCGTAGGTGCTGCCCTGGACCTGGGGCTGGGACAGGGCCACTTGGGAAGGGAAAGCCTTCAGGTGAGCCCCCTTTTCTGCCTGTGAACTGGGAGACTCTGCAGCATCAGCCTTTTAGGTGACTGGTGGACATCCTAGGGGATGCCAGGGAAGGGAGAGAAGCCAGCCTAGGAGCTTAGTCAGGGCCATCATATTTGGGCTGTGACCCAAACCAGTCCTGCCTCCCTTCTTGCTGCTCCCTCCCTACCTCTGGTGTGGTGTGGGCAAACAGATGGTCCTTGTGGCAGAGGGGAGCTGGCTGGTGGTGATATGACACGAGACAGTGGGGTCTTGGTGCTAGGGCCCCTTCACAGTGAGGGCAGCCATGCAACTTCAGTTGAGTGATGACCTCAACAGCTCACCTCAGTCCACCTGTGTTAGGTGAGGGTCCTTGGCCCCTGATCTACTCTGACAGCAAATTGCTGCCCACACAGAAGTCAGCTGGACCAAAGACCGGCACAGCCAAATCTTGCTTTCTCAAGAACACTACTTCCCATAATGCCCAGCCTTCCAAAACATTTCCTAGGACAGTAATCACCTTTTATTCAGCAGAGTGGTTAAAAACTTCATGAGAGTTCATCCTGCAGAGAAATAGAAGATGGGGTTGGAGAGGTATTAGGAGCAGGAACATGGGGCTCCTACTTGTGGTCCTGGTCAGGCCTGTTCTATCAGGGAACCTCTGGCTGTCTCGTACTTTCTTATCCTGTCTTCCCTGCTGCCTGTGGGATTGGCCACTACACCTCCTGCATCCTACTCTCAGCTGGCCTTATTGACTCGGGATCTGGGTCAACTTTTGTTGGAATGGGGTGTCCTGCATGGAGTGGTCCTGTGTCCACCAGAGCCCCCATCCCAGGTCAGGTCCCCTTCCTTGAGATGCTACATCTGGCGGGGCTCCACACACTGCCCTGCTCCTGGCCTGGAGGTGGGAGTGAGAAGGGCTGCTGCCCTGCCTGTGTCCGGGTGGGCCTGGCTCTCTTCAAGCAGTTGGGCTCCAGCTGCAAACTCCCAAACACATACTTTGGGAGGTCAGCCTGGCCTGCGGCTGGGGCATTCCATTATTTTGGTGACATATCTTTGAACATGCTGCAATTCCTGCACTCTCAGCTCAGGCCCCAGTCCCAGCTGCAGAGCTGTCTAGATACCAGAAGAGCGTTGGCGGTATGCTTAACCCCAGACCAGGTCCAAGGCAGAAACAGGAGGTGCTGATGCGGGGGACTGTGCCCAGAAGCCCCTAGGATGTGCATTTGGACTAAGCACTTCCTTCAACTCTCCTTTTCAGATTCAGATTTCCTGGGGAGCAACATATGAGATTCTTAATACCTGAACATAGGAGACATTTTCTATCATCTCTTCCAAGAGTGGGAAGATGAGGGAGCACTGGAAAGGGAGAAACTAGTATTGGCCCTATCTCTGGTTTTTATTTTTATTTTTCCTTGATCCATCCCTATTTCTACTTCTGATTCCAATATCCCTATCTGTAAAGTCTTTTCCAGACAGTCTATTGCGATGTATCTAAAATGGCGCCCTAGACAGGGTGGCCAGGGAAAAAGATCCTGGGTAAGCAGAGGTAAGGGTTTTTAGCCTGGCCTGGTGAGTACTGCTGGGTGACAATCGACAAGGTTCTTAATCTCTCTGAGCCCCGGTTCCTGAAACTACCAGGTCACATTACTAAGACCCTCTCCTATATGTGCCTTAGAGCCTTTATATACCATCTATAGGCACTCATGGGCATAGGGCACTTTTGTGTGTAGTAGGGAACCCTGCTGCCTGCTGGGCTGGAGGACAGGTGTGCTACCTAAAGAGTGTGCAAGAGTGAGCACCAGCCCCAGTCATGAGCTCCTGGCCAGACTGGCTGCTCCTGTATCCATGGGATGTGCAGAGCTGGTCCTGTCCCAACTCCTTCCCCAACAACCCATCATTGATTGTATACTAAAAGGCTAGTATTCTGGAGGTGACTCACTACAGTGGAGATTGTTGCTTTTTTCTTTTGAGCAAACGGAACTCATTTATTAAAAATTTGCTATCCTGGGGCGCCTGGGTGGCTCAGTGGGTTAAAGCCTCTGCCTTCAGCTGGGGTCATGATCCCAGGGTCCTGGGATCGAGCCCCACCCACATCGGGCTCTCTGCTCAGCGGGGAGACTGCACCCCCCTCTCTCTCTGCCTGCCTCTCTGCCTACTTGTAATCTCTGCCTGTCAAATAAATAAATAAAATCTTAAAAAATTTTGCTATCCTGGGTACTGTACATGCTCATTTCATCCTCATCATTGAATAGGTATTTATATTTTTATTTTATAGGTGAGGAAATTGAGGCTCAGAGAGGTTAAATAATATTTCTGGCATTAGCCAGGTATTGGGTAGAATAGGATTTGAACCCACATCTGTCTCACTTTCCCTCACCACTTCTTTGGACTATCTGATACTCTATAAAGCTGTCAGTTGAGAAGGGAGAGAAATTTCTGTCTTCTCCTGTGGTGACTTTGCCTTCTCTGTTAGGGTTTATGAACACACACCTGCAGCACCTCTTCTTCCTCAACACAGTGGATCTCTGGCCACTGATCTGGGAGAACAGTGTTGGTCAGTTTCTTCCCATGATGGAATTGGGGGTATAGAATGTCACTCTTGCTGAGAGAGGTAACATTTTTGGAAAGTTTCTATTTAAATTGCAGTTAATTAACATACAGTGTTATATTGGATACAGGTGTACAATATAGTGTTAAACACTTCCATACATCTCCCAGTGTTCATAAGGACAAGTGCACCTCTTAATCCCCATCATCTATTTCACCCATCCTCCCACTAACCTCCTTTCTGGTAACCACCACTTTGTTCTCTATAGTTAAGAGTCTGTTTCTTGGTTTCTCTCTCTCTCTCTCTCTCTTTCTCCCCTTTTATTGTTTCTTAATTTCCATATGTAAGTGAAATTGTACAGTGTTTGTTTTTCTCTGACTAACTTATTTTGCTTAGCATATTACTCTCTGGATCTGTTCATGCCATCGCAAATGGCTGAGTAATAGTCTATTGTATACATACACCATCTTCTCTATCCATTCATTAGTTGATGGACAGTTGGACTGTTTCCATAATTTGGCTATTATAGATAATGCTGCTATAAACATTGAGGTGCATGTATCCCTCTGAATTAGTATTTTTACATTCTTTGTGTAAATACCTAGTAGTCCAAGTGCTGGACCAGAGGTAGTTCTATTTTTAAGTTTTTGAGGAACTCTATATTCTCTTCCACAGTGGCTGTACCAATTTGCATTCTCACCAGCAGGGCATGAGGGTTTCTTTTTCTCCATATTCTCACCCACACTTGTTATTTCTTCCCTCCCAGGTCTTTTTTTTTTTTAATTTTTTAAATTTTATTTGATTTTTTCGGTGTTCCAAGATTCATTATTTATGCATAACACCCAGAGCTCCATGCAATACATGCCCTCCTTTTTTTCTTTTCTTTTCTTTCTTTCTTTTTTTTTTTTTTTAAAGATTTTATTTATTTATTTGACAGACAGAGATCACAAGTAGGCAGAGAGGCAGGCAGAGAGAGAGGAGGAAGCAGGCTCCCTGCCGAGCAGAGACCCTGATGAGGGGCTCCATCCCATGACCCTGGGATCATGACCTGAGCTGAAGGCAGAGGCTTTAACCCACTGAGCCACCCAGGCGCCCCAATACATGCCCTCCTTGACCCACTACCTGGCTCACCCATCCCCCCACCGCTTTCCCTTCCAAGACCATCAGTTTTTTTCTCAGAGTCTCTCATGGTTCATCTCCCCCTCTAATTTCCCCCAATTCACTTTTCCTTTGCTTCTCCTAATGTCCTCCATGTTCTTCTTTCTGATGCACAGTAAGTGAAACCATATGATAGCTGACTTTCTCTGCTTGACTTATTTCACTCAGCATAATCTCCTTCAGTCCCGTCCATGTTGATACAAAAGTTAGGTATTCATCCTTTCTGATGGAGGCGTAATATTCCATTGTACATATGGGCCATATCTTCTTTATCCATTCATCTGCTGAAGGGCATCTTGGCTCTTTCCACACTTTGGTGATTGTGGCCATTGCTGCTATGAACATTGGGGTACATATGTTTCTTGTGTTGATTTAAGTCATTCTGACAGGTGTGAGGTGATATCTCATTGTTGTTTTGATTTGCATTTCCTTGATGATAAGTGATATTGAGCATCTTTTCATGTGTCTGTTGGCCATCTGGATGTCTTCTTTGGAGAGATGTCTATGCATGTCTTCAGCCCATTTTTAAACTGAATTATTTATTTTTTGGGTGTTGAGTTATATAAGTACTTTATATATTTTGGATACTATCATTTATCAGGTATGTCATTTGCAAATATCTTCTCCCATTTTGTAGGTTTTGTTTTAGTTTTGTTGATTGTTTCCTTGGCTGTGTAGAACCTTTTAAATTTTGATGTAGTCCCAATAGTTTATTTCTGCTTTTGTTTCCCTTGCCTCAGGAGACAAATCTAGAAAGAAGTTGCTATGGCTGATTTCAAAGAAGTTACTATTTGTGCTCTCTTCTGGGATTTTGTATGGTTTCAGGCCTCATATTTAGGTCTTTAATTCATGCTGAATTTATTTTTGTGTGTGGTGTAAGTAAGTGGCCCAGTTTCATTCTTTGGCATATTGCTGTCCAGTTTTCCCAACACCATTTGTTGAAGAGACAGTTTTTCCCCATTGTATATTCTTGCTTCCTTTGCCAAAGATTAATTGACTATAATTGTGGGTTTATTTCTGGGTTTTCTTTTCTGTTTCATTGATCTATGTGTCTGTTTTAGTGCCGGAACCATACTGTTTTGGTGCTTTGTAATATAACTTGAAGTCTGGAATTGTGATGCCTCCAGTATTGCTTCCCCCCCCCCCACCCCCAAGATTATTTAGACTGTTTGGAGTCTTTTGTGATGCTTACAAATTTTAGGATTATTTGCTCTAGTTCTGTGAAAAATGCTAGTGGTATTTGGATAGGGATTGCATTAAGTGTATAGATTGCTATGGGTAGTATAAACATTTTTTTAAAAGATTTTATTTATTTATTTGACAGAGAGAGAGATCACAAGTAGGCAGAGAGGCAGGTGGTGGGGTGGGGAGAAACAGGCTCCCTGCTGAGCAGAGAGCCCGATGTGGGACTCAATCCCAGGACCCTGAGATCATGACCTGAGCTAAGGCAGAGGCTTAACCCACTGAGCCACCCAGGCGCCCCAGGGTAGTATAATATTTTTTCTTCTAACCCCTGAGTAGGGAATGTCTCTCCATCTCTTTGTGTCATCTTCAATTTCTTTCATCAGTGTTCTATAGTTTTCGGAGTACAGGTCTTTCATCTCTTTTGTTAGGTTTATTCCTAGATACTTACTATTTTTTGGCAATTATAATTGGGATTGTTTTCTTAATTTTTCTTTCTGCTGCTTCATTATTGGTATAGAGAAATGCAACAGATTTCTGTATGTTGATTTTGTATCCTGTGACTTTAGTGAATTCATTTATCAGTTCTAGTAGTTTTTTTTGTGGAGTCTTTAAATTTCTATATATGGCATCATGTCATCTGCACATAATGAAAATTTTATTTCTTCTTTGCCAACCTGGATGCCTTTTATTTTTTATTTTTTTGTTTTCTGATTGCTGTCTAGGACTGGAAGTCTAGGACTTCCAGTACTATGTTGAATAAAAGTGGTGAGAGTGTACATCCCTGTATTGTTCAGAGGGGGGAGCCAATTTAATTATTTGTTTGTTTATAAAGGGGTAGCATTTTAAAAGAAAAGTCTGAAGAAGAATGCTTAATTTAAGAGAAAGATACTTTATTGGTGCAATTTCAGGAAGCAGAAAAAGTATAAGAGATTGATTTGGACAGTGTGATCTCCCCATGCTCTCAGATGATACCAAAGCATGCCACCATCATGGAAAGTTAGTCTGTTCCTGAGTGTGGGGTGGTTTCCTTTGGGTTTCTGGAAACTTGTTTCTACTGTTTCTTCTCCGCCTAGAATTCTCATTCACACACAAAATCATGGTCAGTCTTAGCAAACAAAAAAGGACAGGGAGAAGTTAAAATACGCCCAAGTAATCATTTATGTGGGAAGCTGGGATCCTGAGTGGTATCCTGGCGGCCTTGGACAGTGCTTATCCTCTTCTGGGCGTTAGTATCTTCATGTGCAAAAGATGTGGGTTGGATCATCCAGGACTGTCTTCTTGGCACATGACAGAAGTCCAACCAAATTGGCCTGGATAGAGAAGGGAATAGTATTGGCTCATGTAAATCAGAAGTGTAGGGTAGCTTGGATTCGTCCATGGATTGATCCACAGGCTTACACATGGGATTGGGTTTCAGTCTCTTTCTGTCTCCACTTCCCTCTGACTGCCTATCCTCTCAGAAGACCTACCAGGAGAGACCACACTCTACCTGCAGAAGTCTTAGGAGTAGCTCTAATTGACCTTACCATGGTCACCTTCTGTCTCTGAATCAGTCAGTGGCTGCAGATGGAATGTGCTGATTGGCCAGGCCTGGGTCAGGTGCCCTCTGCTGGCTGAGGAGTGGGAGATCTGTAGGCCTGCTCCACCCAAACCACATAGTCTGAGGTGAGGGAGGGCTGTTAGCAGAAAAGGGGAGAATGGATATTGGGCAGGCCTTAACTACTGCCACCCACTACTGCTAAGTTAGTGGTTTTCCATTTTTGCTCTGGGGACCCCAGACATCTGAGGAGGAACTTAAGCGATATCTATAAATAGTAATGTATTTTCCGAAAGTCAATAAGGATTTAAATGAACAGGAAATTATTTATCACTTTGGTTGCTTTAATATTGGGATTTCACTTAAGTTTTCATTTTGATAAGTCTTTCTGATTTTGCTAATTTAAAAAAAGGCTGGAAACCATTGAACTAGATTATGCTTAAGTTTCTGTTCAGAACGTTCTAGTGGATTATATGCCAAAGTGAATACTTTTCTTCAGTAAGGGGCACATTAAAATAGTGAATCATCAGCCCTGCTTTGCCCACTTTTTTGACTCTGCCTTGTTCCTTCTTCTCCTTGATCCTCCTGGCTTTGATATCTCTGTCAAGGTAGAGCCAAGCTTGCCCTCCCTCACTTCCAAGGATCCACCTGCTTTATGCTTTGCAAATACTTTTACAAATGTAAATGAAAAACACTTTTAGTGCAAGCACAGACCAGGTGCTGGTTCTTGCCTTTTATCAGCCTGAACGACTGGGAGCCAAAAGTAGGGAGCTCTCAGTGGGCTATTCCTAACATTTGGAGGCCTCCGGCAAGACTACAAGTGGAGGTCCTTTAACCACATGTCTTTGTATTTGTAAGTTATAAATCAAACTAACAAAGTTAAATAAAATATGTTTCTTTCCTCTACCTTGACAAATTTTCTTTGTAATGATCTAGAAGGCTAGATTTAAATTTAGATTTTTAGGACTTCTTAGAATTCTGCATGGGAACACAGCAGGGAAGGGCAAGCTAGCTCCCAACCCATGGACCAGTCCTCTTCTCTCTTCCCACCCTGGGTTGCCCTGTTCTATGAGGGGTCCTGCATAAAACATATGGACACCCCTGTCACTGTTCAGGCAAAATTTCCCCCTAAATCAGTCATCAGTTTTACCATTCAGTGTTAACAGTTACAACCAGGGCTTGCTTTGAGTATTTACAATTGTCCACAGTAGTGGGGTCTCAGTGAGCTGCTAACAATACAGAGGAGCAGGGTGGTAGATTGGCAGCTTCAGTTGGGGTGCCAAGATCAAAGCAGATCAAATACCCAAGTGAGTGGTGAGGCAGTTTAGGACATATACTTGAGCTTCCAAGGGAGTCTGGGGACATGGTCTTTTTAATTTTTAATTAATACATAATGTATTATTTGTTTCAGGGGTGCATGTCTGTGACTCATCAGTCTTACACAATTCACAGTGCTCACCATAGCACATACTTTTCCCAGTGTCCATCACCCAGCCACCTATCCCTCCCACCCCCTTCCACTCCAGCAATCCTCAGTTTGTTTCCTGAGGTTAGGAGTCTCTTATGGCTTATCTCCCTCTCAGTTTCATTTTACCCTCCCCTCCCCTATGATCCTCTGTCTTGTTTCTCAAATTCCTCATATCAGAGAGATCATATGATAATTGTCTTTCTCTGATTGACTTATTTTGCTTAGCATAATACCGTCTAGTTCCATCCACATCATTGCAAATGGCAAGATTTTATTTTTGATGGTTGTATAATATTCCATTATGTATATGTACCACATGTTCTTTATCCATTCATCCATTGGTGGACATCTAGGCTGTTTCCATAGTTTGGCTATTGTGGACATTGCTGCTATAAACATTGGGGTGCACATGCCCCTTTGGATCACTACATATGTATCTTTGGGGTAAATACCCAGTAGTGCAATTGCTGGGTCATAGGGTGGCTCTATTTTAAACTTTTTGAGGAAACTCCATACTGTTTTCCAGAGTGACTGCACCAGCTTGCATTCCCACCAACAGTGTAGGGAGGTTCCCCTTTCTCCGCATCCTCGCCAATACCTGTCATTTTCTGACTTGTTAATTTCAGCCATTCTGACTGGTGTGAGTTGGTATCTCATTGTGGTTTTGATTTGTATTTCCCTGATGCCAAGTGATGTGGAGCACTTTTTCATGGGTCTGTTGGACATTTGGATGTCATCTTTGCAGAAATGTCTGTTTGTGTCTTCTGCCCATTTCTTGATTGGATTATTTATTCTTTGGGTGTTGAGTTTGATAAGTTCTTTATAGATTTTGGATACTAGCCCTTTATCTGATATGTCATTTGCAAATACCTTCTCCCATTCTGTCAGTTGTCTTTTGATTTTGTTGACTATTTCCTTTGTTGTGCAAAAGTTTTTAATCTTGATGAAGTCCCAATAGTTCATTTTTGCCCTTTGCTTCCCTTGCCTTTGGTGATGTTTCTAGGAGCAATTTGCTGTGACTGATGTAGAAGAGGTTGCCTGAATTTTCCTCAAGGACTTTGATGGATTCCTGTCTCATATTGAGGTCTTTCATCTGTTTTGAATCTGTTTTTGTGTGTGGTGTAAGGAAGTGGTTCAGTTTCATTCTTCTGCATGTGGCTGTCCAATTTTCCCAACACCATTTCTTGAAGAGACTGTCTTTTTTCCACTGGATATTTTTTGCTGCTTTGTTGAAGATTAGTAGTATAGAATTGGGAGTCCATTTCTGGGTTCTCTGTTCTGTTCCATAAACCTATGTGTCTGTTTTTGTGCCAGTACCATACTGTCTTGATGATGACAGCTTTGTAATAGAGCTTGAAGTCTGAAATTGTGATGCCACCAGCTTTGGTTTTCTTTTTCAACATTCCTCTGGCTATTCGGGGCCTTTTCTGGTTCCATACAAATTTTAGGATTATTTGTTCTCTTTCTTTGAAAAAAGTTGATGGTATTTTGATAGGGATTGCAATAAATGTGTAGATTGCTCTAGGTAGCATAGACATTTTCACAACACTTGTTCTTCCAATCCATGAGCATGGAATGTTTTTCCATTTCTTTGTGTCTTCCTCAATTTCTTTCATGAGCAGTTTATAGTTTTCTGAGTTCAGATTCTTTGCCTCTTTGGTTAGGTTTATTCCTAGGTATTTTATGGTTTTGGGTGCAATTGTAAATAGGATCGACTCCTTAATTTCTCTTTTTTCTTTCTTGCTGTTAGATATAGAAATGCAACTGATTTCTGTGTATTGATTTTATATCCTGCCACTTTACTGAATTCCTTTATAAGTTCTAGCAGTTTTGGAGTGGACTCTTTTGGGTTTCCGACATAAAGTATCATGTCATCTGCAAAGAGTGAGAGTTTGTCTTCTTTGCCAATTTGGATGCATTTTATTTCTTTCTGTTGTCTGATTGCTGAGGCTAGGACTTCTGGTACTAATTTGAATAGCAGTGGTGATGGTGTTCATCCCTGCCATGTTCTTGACCTTAGGGGAGAAGCTCTCAGTTTTCCCCCATTGAAAATGATAACTGCTGTGGGTTTTTCATAGATGGCTTTGATGATATTGATGAATGTACCCTCTATCCCTACACTTGGAAGAGTTTTGATCAAGAAAGGATGCTGTACTTTGTCAAATGCTTTTTCAGCATCTATTGAGAGTGTCATATGGTTCGTTTTATTTCTTTCATTAATGTATTGTATCATATCGATTGATTTGCAAGTGTTGAACCAACCTTGCAGCCCAGGAATAAATCCCACTTGTCATGGTGAATAATCCTTTTAATGTACTATTTGATCCTATTGGCTAGTATTTTGGTGAGATCCAAGTTCATCAGGGATATTGGTTTGTAATTCTCCTTTTTGCTACGGTCTTTGTCTGGTTTTGGGATCAAGATAATGCTGGCCTCATAAAATGAGTTTGGAAGTTTCCCTTCCATTTCTATTTTTTGGAACAGTTTTAGGAGAATAGGTATTAATTCTTCTTCAAATGTTTGTTAGAATTCCCCTGGGAAGACATCTGGCCCTGGGTTCTTGTTTGTTGGGAGATTTTTGATGACTGCTTCAATCTTCTTACTGGTTATGGGTCTTCTGTTTTTCTCTTTCTGGTTCAGTTTTGGTAGTTTATATGTCTGAAAGAATGCATCCATTTCTTCCAGATTGTCTAATTTGCTGGCATATAGTTACTCATAATATGTTCTTATAATTGTTTGTATTTCTTTGGTGTTGGTTGTGATCTCTCCTCTTTCATTCATGATTTTATTAACGTGGGTCTTTTCTCTTTTCTCTTTTGATAAGTCTGGCCAGGGGTTTATCAATCTTACTAATTCTTTCAAAAACCAACTCCTAGTTTCATTGATTTGTTCCGCTGTTCTTTTGGTCTCTATTTCATCGATTTCTGCTCTGATCTCTATGATTTCTCTTCTCCTGCTGGGTTTAGCCTTTCTTTGCTGTTCTTTTTCCAGGTCCTTTAGGTAGAGGGTTAGGTTGTGTATTTGAGACTTTTCTTGTGTCTTGAGAAAGGCTTGTATTGCTATATAATTTTCTCTCAGGACCACCTTTGCTGTGTCCCAAAGATTTTGAACAGTTGTGTTTTCATTATCATTTGTTTCCATGAGTTTTAAAAATTCTTCTTTAATTTCCTTGTTGACCCATTCATTCTTTAATAGGATGATCTTTAGCCTCCATGTATATGAGTTCTTTCCAACTTTCTTCTTGTGATTGAGTTCTAGTTTCAAAGCACTGTGGTCTGAAAATATGCAGGAAATAGCCCCACTCTTTTGGTATCAGTTGAGACCTGACTTCTGACTCAGGATGTGATCTATTCTGGAGAATGTTCCATGTCCACTAGAGAAGAATGTGTATTCTGTTGCTTTGGGAAGGAATGTTCTGAATATATCTGTATGTCCATCTGGTCCAGTGTGTCATTTTAGGCCTTTGTTTCCTTGTTGATCTTTTGCTTGGATGATCTGTCCATTTCAGTGAGGGGGTGTTAAAGTCCCCTACTATTAATATATTATTGTCAATGTGTTCCTTTGATTTTGTTATTAATTGGTTTATATAGTTGGCTGCTCCCATGCCAGGGCATAGATATTTAAAAGTGTTAGATCTTCCTTGAGGATAGACCCTTTAAATATGATACAGTGTCCTTCCTCAGCTCTCTTTTTTTTTAAATTTATTTTTTATTTTCAACATAACAGTATTCATTATTTTTGCACAACACCCAGTGCTCCATGCAATCCATGCCCTCTATAATATCCACCACCTGGTACCCCATCCTCCCACCCCCACCCCCCACCCCTTCAAACTGCTCAGATTGTTTTTCAGAGTCCATAGTCTGTCATGTTTCACCTCCCCTTCCAATTTCCCTCAACTCCCTTCTCCTCTCCATCTCCCCTTGTCCTCCATGTTACTTGTTATGCTCCACAAATAAGTGAAACCATATGATAATTGACTCTCTCTGCTTGACTTATTTCACTTAGCATACTCTCTTCCAGTCCCATCCATGTTGCTACAAAAGTTGGGTATTCATCCTTTCTGATGGAGGCATCATACTCCATAGTGTATATGGACCACATCTTCCTTATCCACTCGTCCGTTGAAGGGCATCTTGGTCCTTTCCATAGTTTGGCGACCGTGGCCATTGCTGCTATAAACATTGGGGTACAGATGGCCCTTCTTTTCACAACATCTGTATCTTTGGGGTAAATTGCAGGGTTATAGGGAAGCTTTATTTTTAATTTCTTGAGGAATCTCCACACTGTTCTCCAAAGAGGCTGCACCAACTTGCATTCCCACCAACAGTGTAAGAGGGTTCCCCTTTCTCCACATCCTATCCAACACATGTTGTTTCCTGTCTTGCTAATTTTGGCCATTCTAACCAGTGTAAGGTGGTATCTCAATGTGGTTTTAATTTGAATCTCCCTGATGGCTAGTGATGATGACCATTTTTTCATGTGTCTGATAGTCATTTGTATGTCTTTATTGGAGAAGTGTCTGTCCATATCTTCTGCCCATTTTTTGATATGATTTTCTGTTTTGTGTGTGTTGAGTTTGAGGAGTTCATTAAAGATCCTGGGTATCAACCTTTTGTCTGTACTGTCATTTGCAAATATCTTCTCCCATTCCGTGGGTTGCCTCTTTGTTTTGTTGACTGTTTCCTTGGCTGTGCAGAAACTTTTGAATTTGATGAAGTTCCAAAAGTTCATCTTCACTTTTGTTTCCTTTGCCTTTGGAGACATATCTTGAAAGAAGTTGCTGTGGCTGATATAGAAGAGATTACTGCCTATGTTCTCCTCTAGGATTCTGATGGATTCCTGTCTCACATTGAGGTCTTTTATCCATTTTGAGTTTATCTTTGTGTACGGTGTAAGAGAATGGTCGAGTTTCTTTCTTCTACATATAGCTGTCCAGTTTTCCCAGCACCATTTATTGAAGAGACTGTCTTTTTTCCACTGTATATTTTTCCCTGTTTTGTCAAAGATTATTTGACCATAGAGTTGAGGGTCCATATCTGGGCTCTTTACTCTGCTCCACTGGTCTATGTGTCTGTTTTTATGCCAGTACCATGCTGTCGTGGTGATCACAGCTTTGTAATAAAGCTTGAAATCAGGTAACATGATGCCCCCATTTTATTTTTGTTTTTCAACATTTCCTTAGCGATTCAGGGTCTCTTCTGATGAATACGGATGCTAAGATTCTCAACAAGATCCTAGCAAACAGGATCCAACAGCACATTAAAAAGATTATCCACCATGACCTGGTGGGATTCATCCCTGGGCTACAAGGATGGTTCAACATTCGCAAATCAATCAATGTGATAGAACAAATTAATAAGAGAAGAGAGAAGAACCACATGGTCCTCTCAATTGATGCAGAAAAAGCATTTGACAAAATCCAGGATCTGTTCCTGCTTAAAACGCCTCAAAGTATAGGGATAGAGGGAACATTCCTGAACTTCATCAAATCTATTTATGAAAGACCCACAGCAAATATCATCCTCAATGGGAAAAAGCTTGCGTCCTTCCCGTTGAGATCAGGAACACGACAAGGATGCCCACTCTCACCACTCTTGTTCAACATAGTATTAGAAGTTCTAGCAACAGCAATCAGACAATTGGTAATGAAGAAGTCAAACTCTCTCTCTTTGCAGATGACATGATTCTTTATATGGAAAACCCAAAGGACTCCACCCTCAAACTACTAGAACTCATACAGCAATTCAGCAACGTGGCAGGATACAAAGTCAATGTACAGAAATCAGTGGCTTTCTTATACACTAATAATGAAAATACATAAAGGGAAATTAGAGAATCGATTCCATTTACTATAGCACCAAGAACCATAAGATACTTGAGAATAAACCTAACCAAAGAGGTAAAGGATCTGTACTCGAGGAACTACAGAACACTCATGAAAGAAATTGAAGAAGACACAAATAGATGGAAGACCATTCCATGCTCTTGGATCGGAAGAATAAACATTGTTAAAATGTCCATACTGCCTAGAGCAATCTATACCTTTAATGCTATTCCGATCAAAATTCCACCGGTGTTCTTCAAAGAGCTGGAGCAAATAATCCTTCCTTATCTCTTATTGTAGTCTTTGGTTTAAAATCTAATTTGTCTGGTATAAAGATCGCCACCCCAACTTTCTTTTGATGTCCATTAGGATGGTAATGGACACACCCTCCCTTTCAATCTGGAGGTGTCTTTGGCTCTATAATGAGTTCTCTTGCAGACAGCATATTGTTGGGTCTTCTTTTTTTTTTTTTAAATCCATTCTGATATCCTGTATCTTTTCATTGGGGGGCATTTAGCCCATTTACAATCAGGGTAACTATTGAAAGATATGAATTTAGTGCCATTGTATTGCCTGTAAGGTGACTGTTACTGTATATTGTCTCTGTTCTTTTCTGGTCTATGTTTCTTTTAGGCTCTCTCTTTGCTTTGAGGACCCCTTTCAATATTTCCTGTAGGGTGGGTTTGGTGTTTGCAAATTCTTTAATTTTTGTTTGTCCTGGAATCTTTTTATCTCTCCTTCTGTTTTCAATGATAGCCTAGCTGGATATAGTATTCTTGGCTGCATGTTTTTCTCATTTAGTGCTCTGAATATATCATGCCAGTCCTTTCTGCCCTTCCAGGTCTCTGTGGATAGATCTGCTGCCAATCTGATATTTCTATTGTTGTATGTCACAGACCTTGTTTCCAGAGCTGCTTTCAGGATTTTTCTCTTTATCTCTGAGATTTGTAAGTTTTGCTCTTAGATGATGGGGTGTTGACCTATTTTTTAAAAAAATTATTTTTATTAACATATAATGTATTATTTGCCCCAGGGGTACAGGTCTCTGAATCGTCAGGCTTACACACTTCACACCACTCAGCATATCACATACCATCCCCAATGTACATAACCCAACCACCCTCTCCACATCCCCTCTCCCCCCAGCACCCCCCAGTCTGTTTTGTAAGATTAAGAGTCTCTTATGGTTTGTCTCCCTCCTGATCCCATCTTGTTTCATTTTTCCTTTCCTACCCACTAACCCCCCCACTCTGCCTCTCAAATTATACTGAGCAAAATAAGTCAATCAGAGAAAGACAATTATCATATGATCTCCTCGATATGAGGAATTTGAGAGGAGTTGACCTATTGTTACTGATTTTGAGGGAAGTTCTCTGTGCCTCCTGGATTTTAATGCCCATTTCCTTCCCTAAATTAGGGAATTTATCCACTATAATTAGCTTCAATATACCTTCTGCTCATCTCTCTCTTTCTTCTTCTTCTGGGACCCCAATTATTCTAATATTATTTCATCTTATGGTTTCGTTTATCTGTCAAATTCTCCCCTTGTGATCCAGTTTTCGTTTATCTCTCTTTTATCAGCTTCTTTATTCTCCATCATTTGGTCTTCTATATCACTAATTCTCTCTTCTGCCTCATTTATCCTAGGAGTGAGAGTCTCCATTATTGAGAGTACATCATTAATAGTCTTTTTAATTTTGACATGGTTAGATTTTAGACCTTCATTTCTCCATCAGGGGATTCTCTAGTATCTTCTATGCTTTTTTCAAGCCCAGCTAGTATCTG
The DNA here is from genome assembly GCF_009829155.1 of Mustela erminea. Classification (NCBI taxonomy): domain Eukaryota; kingdom Metazoa; phylum Chordata; class Mammalia; order Carnivora; family Mustelidae; genus Mustela; species Mustela erminea. Next base: position 96,391,548 of record NC_045614.1, read on the forward strand.
TATAATCATCATTCTGAACTCTAGTTCTGACATCTTACTAATGTCCATATTGATTAGGCCCCTGGCAGTGGTACTGCCGCTTGTTCTTTTTTGTTGAGGTGAGTTTTTACATTTTGTCATTTTGTTTAGAGAAGAATAGATGAATGAGAGAACAAAATCCTAAAAGGGAAACAACAATCACAGAAAAATATACACTAACCAAATCAGAAGAGACCCTAAACTGGGGGAAAGAAAGGGAGAAAAAGAAAAAAGAAAAAAAGAATATGATCAGGCTGGTGAATAGGACAGAGCCACATACTAGATTTTGAGTATATTTTGGTCTGTTAGAATAAACTGCCTCCTAAAATTTTAAAGAAAGAAAAATTTATATATACACAAAAATAAGGGTAAATATGGTGATGAGAATGGATTATGACTGTAAAGAGGAAAATTAAAAAAAAATTTAAAAAGGATGATAAGAAGCTAGTTGAAAAAGGAAGAAAAAAATTAAAAAAAAACAATAAAGAAGAGAATGTTATCATGCAGGAGACTAAAACAAAGCCATACACTAGATTTGGAGTATATTTTGGTCTGTTAGAACAAACTGTCTCCCAAAATTTTAAGGAAAGAAAATATTATATGTAATAAAGTAAAATACAACAAAGGGATAGAATATGACTGTAAAAATGAAAATTAATATCCAAGATCTATAAAGAACCTCTCAAACTCAATACCCAAAACAACACCCAAAAAGCATAATGAAATAAAACAATGGGCAGAAGACATACAAATAGCTAGCAGACATACGAAAAAAATGTTCATCATCACTAGCCATCAGGGAAATTTAAATCAAAACTGCATTGAGATACCACCTAACACCAGTTAGAATGGCAAAAATTAACAAGGCAAGAAACAACAAATGTTGGCGAGGCTGTGGAGAAAGGGGAACCCTCTTACACTGTTGGTGGGACTGCAAGTTGGTGCAGTCACTTTGGAAAACAGCGTGGATGTTCCTCAAAAAATTAAAAATAGAGCTACCCTATGACCTGCCAATTACACTATTGTTTACTTACCCCCAAAATACAGATGTAGTGAAAAGAAGGGCCATATGTATCCCAATGTTCATAGCAGGAATGTCCACAGTAGCTGAACTGTCACAAGAACTGAAATGGTCTTCAATAGATGAATGAATAAAGAAGATGTGGTCCATATATACAATGGAATATTACTCAGCCATCAGAAATGTTGAATACCCAACTTTTGTATCAACGTGGATGGGACTTGAGGAGATTATGCTGAGTGAAATAAGTCAAGTAGAGAGAATCAATTATCATATGGTTTCACTTACTTGTGGAACATAAGGAATAACATGGAGGACATTAGGAGAAGGAAAGGAAGAGTGAAGTGGGGGAAATCAGAGGCAGAGATGAATCATAAGAGATTGTGGACTCTGAGAGAGAAACTGAGGGTTTTAGAGGAGAGGGGAGTGGGGGGATGGGTATGCCTGGTGGCGGGTATTATGGAGGGCAGGTATTGCATGGAGCACTGGGTGTTATATGTAAACAATGAATCTTGGAACATTACATCGAAAACTAAATGTATTGTATGGTGACTAACATAACACAATAAAAAAAAGAAAAAATATTTAAGCAATAAAAAAAAAAACCCAAAAAATAGTTTAAAAAAGGAATTGATCAGATAAGATCTTGGCAAAAATAGGAAAGAAGAAAAATTTGAAAAATAGAAAAAAAATAAAATTAAAAAAATTAACTTTGAAAGACTAAAGAATCATGGGGAAAAAGCCATGAATTCTATGTGCTGTATTCCCTAAGAGCTAGAGTTTTGCAGTTCTCATTTATTGGTGAACTTGGTCTTGGCTGGATGCTCTTGCTGATCTTGTGGGGGAGTGATATGTTGCACTGATTCTCAAATGTCTTTGCCAGAGGTGGAACTGCACCACCCCTGCAAGGGACTAGGCTAAGTAATCTGCTCAGGTTTGCTCTTGGAGCTTTTATTCCTTGAATGCTTTCTGTAGCTTTGGAGGATGGGAATGAAAATGGCAGCCTCCCAATCTCCAGACCCTGAGGACCCAAAAGCCTGGGGCCCCACTCTTTAGTGTGCCCACAGAGAAAAGCAGTCACTCCAGTCTCCTTGGTCTCTGGCCGCACTCCATGCTCACCCAGCCTGTGACCAAGTATTTATATCTCAGGAGCATGGCCCCGTTTGGAGTCTCCAAACCCAGCAGATTCCTGCCACGCGCTCCTGTGCTGCTTCTCCTGGAGGAGGAAGGTGAGTCTCCTGTTTCTGCTGCTTGTGGGGTCCCTGCTCAAAGAATAGTGGCCTGAATGTGCCTCAGATCATGGTTTAAGGTAACCCTGACCTGAGAGCTCACTCCTTGGCTCTGTCTCTGTAGCCGGGTTTCCTGCTCCGATACCTGGGAGCTCTACCACACTTAGACACACCTGGTCTTTCTGTGACCCCACAGGTCCTGAGACCACACTGTCCCTGCAAGGGATCCACCCCCCACTTAGCCACTGGAGCGACATCCCTCAGTGGAGCAGACTTCTAAAAGTTCCAATTTTGTGCTCTGCTTCTACTGCTTGCTGGGAGCTGGCCCAACCCCTGTGGTCTCTCTTCCCATATATCGCTTCAGATTAACTTCTCTGCACATTCTACCTTCCAGAAAGTGGTTGATTTTCTGTTCCTAGAATTGCTGCTCTTCTTCTCTTTGATCTTCCATTGAGTTTGTAGGTGTTGAGAATGGTTTATAACTATCTAGCTGAATTCCTGGGACCAGATGAAATTTAGGTCTCCTACTCCTCCACTATCTTGCTACTTCCCTGGGTTTGATGACTCTAAAAACCCTTCATCCTAGAGGGAGTTGGGAAAATCTTGGATATGGTGAAGTGGAGAGAGTCGCTGGGGTGGGTGAGCCCTGAGCAAGGTGATAGGGGATGTCTGCCCTCACCTTGGCTGGTGGGGAAAGATTGTCAAGGCTTTCCTCACTCCTGAAAGCCTAGGAAGGTCACTCAGAAAGCCTAGGAAGGTCAGGTGGCTTGTGGCAGTGAGTGGCCTGAGGCACTGGTCCATATACAGGGGATTATGCCTGGAGCCCTGTGGAGTGCTGCCCACCAGATCTGCCCAGAAAGAGTCTCTGAAACTAGCTCCACACCATGTGGAACCCACCCCATGCAGAATCTCCTGAGCATAATCTCTCAATAAGCCTGGGGGCAGAGGTTGCTAGTTGCCTTCAGTATCCACTCTCCACTTATTCCACAGCAGTATGACCTGTGGTTGGACGCATGCCTGAACAATTGGGAGGCTACATTTCTCAGCTTCCCTTGCGAGGGACAACCTTGTCACTAAGTTCTCACCAATGGGTTGTGAGCACAAAGTGAGACCTGTGCTGGTAAATGTTTAACAGTCACCTCTTCAGGAAAATAAAGTCCCGATTGCAACTTTTGCCAGTTTCCATGGTGTAAATACTCACACCACAGCTGATTTCAAGCTGGGAATATGAATGGGGGAGATATGCACAATTATCTCTTGGAACCATTGGGATCAGGCTTGGTACATTATTGGAGCAACTTCTGGCTCAAGCCCTCAAAGGGCACAGGCATGCCCTGCTTTCTCCCTACCCCTCCATGCTGGCTGGAATGCAGACATGACAGCCATCTGTGCCAAGCAGGTGAGGACAACACTCCAGGTATGGCAGACCAACAAGACAGAAAGAACTTGGGCCCCTCCTTGCTGGAACTATCCTAAGCACAATGACCCTAAATGGGCAGTGACTAACTTAGCTCTTGCTTTAGGAAGTGGCCTGTAAGTTACCCTGACTTCCCTGTAGCTGGTAGAAGTCTTGTTGGCACAACATGCCTGCATGGCCATTTGAAAGTTGCATCAAAATAAAAACAAAACCAAATAAATAAACCACTCCCCCAAACTGCCTGCCCTTTGGACCAATGACTCCTTTTTTTAGAAATAATGCCAAAGTAAATTGAGACACACATAAAGATGTGTTATGAGATACCCATTATAATGTTATCTATGGTAGCATTAAATCAGTAGGGAATTTTAATATTAAATTGTGATATAGTCATAAGATAGAATGGTATGTATTTGGGGTTGCAATGAGGTGCAAGGAACTGAAAATGTGACTATCATGGTTTTAACAGGTTGGGGTTTATTTATCAGCCAGTAACAGTAAGTCCAACTGGAGGCAATTCTAGGCTGACGCGGCACCCCATACCATTAAGAACTCAGCATACCATTAAGAACTCAGACTCCATTTGGTTTCCTGCTTTAACTCCTGTTCTTTTTTTTTTTTTAAGATTTTATTTATTTCTTTGAGAGAGCAGAACAAGAGAGAGAACACATGAGCATGGGGGAGGGGTAGAAGAAGAGGGAGAAGCAAACTCCCTGAGGTAGCAGGGAGCCTGATATGGGGCTTGATCCCAGGATCCCAAGATCATGACTTGAGACAAAGGCATATGCTTAACCAACTGAGCCACCCAGTCGCCCCTCCTTCTTTCATCCTTATGGTCACAAGATGGTTGGTCACCTCCAGGTATGACTTTACCATTCCAGTAAAAAAAAAAAAGGAGTAAAGGCAGAAAGGCATGAATATGTCTATACCTTTTTATAAACTTTACCAGAAGGCTCACTCAGTGAGTTCTGCTTTCATCCATTGGCCAGAACTGTGTCATATGGCCATCTCAGATGCTGAGGTATCTGGGAAGGTAAACATTTTTGGCTTCCCAGGTTTTTTTTTTTTTTTTAAACTTTCCCTCTCTCTCTTTTTTTAATTAAAAAAAAAATCATCTCCTATCCTATCCATCCACCCCCACCCCCACTCACCTGCCCTCTGGTAACTATCAATTTGTTTTCCATAATTAAGAGTCTGTTTTTTGGCTTCTTTCTGTCCCCCCCCCCAACCTCCTTTTACCTTTGCTCATTTGTTTTGTTTCTTAAATTCCATATATGAATGAAATCATATGATACTTGTCTCTTTCTGACTGACTTATTTCTCTTAGCATTATCCTCTCTGGCTCTATCCATGTTGTTGCAAATGGCAAGATTCCATTCTTTTTGATGACTGAGTAATATTCCATTCTATGTATATACCACATCTTCTTTATCCATTTTTCAGTCATTGGCCACTTGGGCTACTTCCGTAATTTTGCTGTTATAAATGATGCTGCAGTAAACACAGGGGTGCATGTATCTCTTTGAATTGGTGTTTTGTATTCCCAGGTTTTTTTTAACAAGGAAGTTAAGGGAGTAGGAGATCATCAAACCAAATGGCTATTGAGTAGCTAATCCACTGTGTCTGTCACAACAAAGCAGAATTTAGAAATAATTTTGCAATGTAAAGTTTGGTAAAACAACAACAACAGCAACAAAACACTGGATACAAAACTGTAGCCACAATATTATTCCAATTCTTGATTTGTATTTCCATGATGCCAAATGATGTTGAGCATTGTTTCATGTGTCTGTTGGTCATTTGGATGTCTTCTTTGAAGAAATGTCTATTTATGTCTTCTGCCCATTTCTTGAATGGATTTTTTTGGTTTTTTTTGGATGTTGAATTTAATAAGTTCTTTATAGATTTTGGATACTAGCCCATTATCTGGTAAGACATTTGTAAATATCTTTTCCCATTCCCTAGGTTGCCTTTTAGTTTTGTTGACTGTTTCCTTTGCCATGCAAAAGCTTTTTATCCTGATGAAGTCTCAATAGTTCAGTTTTGGTTTTGTTTCTCTTGCCTTTGGAGACATGTCTAGCAAGAAGTTGCTGTGGCCTGACTGTACCACAGATCACAGTTTAAGGTAACCCTGAGGTGAGAGCTCACTCCTCAGCTCCATCTCTGTCATCAGCTTCCTTGCTTTGATATCTGGTTAGCTCTGCTACACTCAGATACCCCTGATCTTTCTGTGACCCCACAGGACCTGAGACCACACTGTCCCCATGAGGGCTACACCCCCTCTTAGCCTCTGGAGTGACATCCCTCAGTGGAGCTGACTTCTAAAAGTTCAGATTTTATGCTCCATTGCTCTACCACTTGCCACGAGCCAGCACCTCCCCACCCCGTGTTCTATCCTTCTGTTGCTTTGGATTCACTTCTCCACATGTCCTACATTTCAGAAAGTGGTCGATTTTTTGTTTCTAGAATTGCTGCTCTTCTCTTCAATCTCCTGTTGGGTTTGTAGGTGTTTGGAATGGTTTGATAAATATCTAGCTGAACTCCTGTGACCTGATGTCATCTCAGTCTGCTACTCTTCTGCCATCTCGACTCCTCAATCACCTTTACTTCTTTTGCCACTCCTAATCTTCACCTCTGGCAATGGCCAATCTATTCTCTATTTCTACAAGTTCAGTTTTTTTAGATTCCTCATTCAAGTGACAGCATACAGTATTTGCCTTTCTCTGACTTATTTTGCTTGACATAATGCTAAGCTTCATCCATGTTGTTGCAAATGGGAGAATGTCCTTTTTATGGCAGAATAGTATTCCATTGCCATACAGATATCCCTAACTTATAATAGAGTTAGGCCCCAATAATCCCACCGTAAGTTGAAAATACTATAGTTGAGAATGCACATAATACACTTTACCTGCAGAACATCACAGTTAGCTTAGGCTGCCTTAAATTTAAATAGCCTAAAGTTGGGCAAATAATCTAAAACAAAGCCTGTTTTATAATAAAGTTTTGAATGTCTTATGTAATTTATTGAGTTTTATACTGAAAATCAGAAACAGGATAGTTGTAAGGGTGCAGAATGGATGTAAGTGTATCAGTTGTTCACCCTTGTGATGGTGTGACTGCCTGGCAGCTGTGGTTCAGCATCACGAGAGAGGACTGTACCACACATGGCTAGTCTGGGAGAATATACAAATACAAAATTCAAAATACTGTTTCTACTGAATGCATATTGCTTTTGCACCATCATGAAGTTGAAAAATTGTAAGTTGAACCATCATAAGTTGGGGACTGTCTGTATATACGACATTTGCTTTATCTATATATCTGTTAATGGACATGTGGATTGTTTCCACCTTTCATTCCATCATTGTACATAATGATGCAATGAGCATAATTGTAGCTGTCTTTGAGATAATAATTTTGTTTCCTTCAGGCAAATACTCAGAAGTGGAATTGCTAGATCATATAGTAGTTATATTTTTAATTTTTTGAGGTTTACTTTTTTTAATCATAAAACAAATCTGGGAGAATATATATGAAAGCATTAAGGGACCATCTTGGTGATTTTAAAGTGCCCCCCTTTCTTTCTCTCTCTCTGTATCTCCCTCTCTCTCTCTCTATCTTCTACCTTTACATCAAAAGGAATTTTTTCTTTAAATCTCAAACAGGCAAATCATCATCTAACAAAAACCCTGAGGCCACTGACTTTCTCAGACTCATGGTCTGCTGGACTGTGAGGCAGTGACCCTGAGCATTAACATTTTTAGGAGCTGGGGCTGGTCTGGGGATTCCTAGAAGACTTCTCCTGTCACTTCTACCCCAGGCTGTTCCAGGAGCCATCTCTTAGAACTTCACCCCTCTGTCCTGGCCACAGGACTTATATGCTCCTACAGAAAGATCTCACACAAATCTGTAAGCTGTCACTAAATCAGAGGGAATGGGACTCCTGTGTCTCCCTGGGAGGTAGGGGCATTGGACCCTGGGGAGAGGGAATGAGCCCAGGGATGTTCTCCAAGGCAAGTGGAGAAATTTGAAGACTAGGAATGAGGAAAGCAGGCAGGCAATGGGTTGCCCTTCTGGCTTTGGCTGGGGCTACCTCTAGCTGAATGAGTGAAGGGAACAGCAGGAGGGGAGGTGGATGGGTATTGCATCAGGGTTGGAGATCAGGGTTTCTTGGATTCTCAGGAGAAAGGGGAAAACAGTAAGAGTGAGACGAAGAAGTCACACTCATTGAGCATGTCTCTATGTTGCATTATGTTCTCTGCTTCTCATCCAATTTTTTTTTTTTTAAAGTTGAGGAGTTTATTAGGGAAATATGAGAGGCAAAGATACCCCAAGTGACAGAAAGAAAATTCTGAACATGTCCCTTCAAGCCAAGTGGGGGCCTGGAAGGACAAGAAACTGGTGGGTTAGCAACAACATTCTCTGGCGGCCACCTTGCCAGGGCATAAGTGTTTCGGCCAGGACTGCCTCCCAAACCCCACCAAAGGTGAAAAGGAGACAAAGACTGTTTCCAGAATCAATGCAGAGGCAATGAGAGTTGTAAGAAAAGTCTGAGAGAAAGAGAGGTGGGGAGGACCTTAACAGAGTCCCAGGCGTCTGGCTCTGAGCGCCTCATACATTGACAGATAGTTCTACAAAATGTTACTTCAAAGATAAAATGCCTAATGTTGGTTCCAAGAGCTTCCCTGGATGTCTTCCCACATGCCACATCACACACCGACGTACATGGCAGAACCCAAAGGCCACACTTATGAAAAAAAAAAAACAAACAAACAAAAAAAACAACCAAAAACAAGAATAAGCCCTGTTGCTCTTTAAGGAGAGAGGAAGGAGCTGAGGCTGCTGGGGCCTTTCCCACGTCGGCCTGCGTTCCATGAAGCAACTTCCCAGCAGCAGCATGGCATAGCTCTAGGTGAGGGTCTCACCTTTTGTCACCCGCGCTTCAATGTACTCTATTCTCCGTTCGAGGGCTGTCAATTTCTCGTTTAGTGTTGCAAGTCTTGAACGACAAGACATATCGAATGAGTTGAGAAAGTCCGCGATTTTCTTGATGCTGCTGGTGATGACCTCAATGTATTCTCGGTTCGCCCAGTCCTGGTGAATCTCCCGCTGCACCGGATCCTCTTGACCCGCCATGGTTGCCGCCGGACGACGAACCACTGCGCAGCCTCATCCAATTTTTAAAGCAGCAGCTTATATCAATGCCACATATAGACCATCCAAGGCAGCAGAAACGTAGACTGCGTGCTTTAGAGTGGCACTGCCTAGGCCCAAGTTCCCTACCCATCAGTAGTATGACTTGGAAAGTTGCTGAAGTGCCTTGTGCCTCAGTTTCCTCTCTATAAATGGCATAACAATGGGATTTACAGCATAGGATTGCTAATAAAATCAAGTGAATTAATACATGTAAAAAGCCCACACCAAGTGTGGCTTGTACTAAAGCCTCAATAAAGTGTCAAGTTCTAGTAATACAAAGTTTTTGTACAGATCCCAAGAAGTAATGTATATAAATAACAAGTCCATGGAATGCATCCAATAAATGCATCCAATAAATGCACTTAAATGCAAATGCTTCATTTGCTCCTGTATTAGATACATGAGGACAAGGAGGCCTGGACTAGTGCGAAGGGAATCTCCAAAGGTCACACAGTGAGAGTGGGACAAATCTGGGACCTGAGTGCAGGTTTCCTGGATTCTAGCAAAGTCCAAGATATATATAGCAAACTTCCCTGGAAAACTTAAAGAAGGTACAAGGGAATTTAGCAAAGCATCTGGTGACATTAGGCCCACACCATTCCCAGGGTAGAAAATGGGCCTTAGGAAAGGCTGAGAAGGCACTTGCCAGCATGTGAACCCTTCCTTTCATGAGGTCTCCTCCCAGTATCCCCTTAGCCTTAGGTGGCCTTTCCCTGGGGACAGACCAGGTGTCTTTGAGCATCCCAGAGCTGGTCTCTCTGGAATGAAAGGAATGCTTCTTACTGCACTTGGGTCCCCTGAGCAGGCACTGACTTTTGTTCTCCATATCCTGTTGTTTTGGACTCAGCCCTGGCTGCCAGGCATTGGCTCAGTTGACAGTTCCAGAGCCCCACCACCTGGCCTTTCTCAGTAGCCTGCCCAGGAAGCCAGGTGGAAAGTAAAATTCAGCACCCATAGGCATCAAAAGCACCAAACTAATGTTGAGCAAGATAGCACTGGAGAAGCTGGGGTCTGCCCTCAGCCCTGGCTCTAGTGCCTGTGCCTGCTCAGGGCCGATGGCATGACCAACCTTCTCTTATGGGGTGCACAGCCACATAATGTGTGGTCACAGGGCTGTCATACAGAGTTTCCATCATCTCTAGGGGTCCGGGGCAGTATCTGAGGTTGGTTAGGCCAGGCCCAAGATGATTTTGGGTTGAGGAATAAAAACAAATGTGGCATGAAACTGTTTTCTTAGCACTTTGAGAAGCTGATTAGAGACCCAATGTTTGACCCAAATGAAGAGTACCAGATTATCCAAGGAAGTCTGGCATTCAGCTGAAGTTATACCGACTTTGTGTGGCCCCAGGGGTTAGCCCATCCTAGCCAGTGCTGATTGGTATTGGGTCATCATCAGAATTCCCAGAATGTTGGGGCGAATACTAAGAGAGGCCCTTTATGATGACAAGGTGACGACCCCAAGGTTGAGTGACTCCTGATTCTGTTTCTGAGATTCTAGTATTAAGACCAGCCCTGAGCTCTGGCTGTTCAACCTGAGGAACACACACGAGCATGGTGGGGTTCTAGAAGCAGAAGGTTAACATGACTCATCTTCCTAAAGTATCATATATGGCTAGAGATAACAGGTAGATAATAAAAAACATGTTTTTTTAAAATTTATTTTTTATTTATTTTCAGCATAACAATATTCATTATTTTTGCACCACACCCAGTGCTCCATGCAATTCGTGCCCTCCATAATACCCACCACCTGGTACCCCAACCTCCCACCCCCCCGCCACTTCAAACCCCTCAGATTGTTTTTTCAGAGTCCATAGTCTTTCATGGTTCACCTCCCCTTTCAATTTACCCCAACTCCCTTCTCCTCTCTAACTCCGCATGTCCTCCATGCTATTTGTTATGCTCCACAAATAAGTGAAACCATATGATAATTGACTCTCTCTGCTTGACTTATTTCACTCAGCATAATCTCCTCCAGTCCCATCCATGTTGCTACAAAAGTTGGGTATTCATCCTTTCTGATGGAGGCATAATACTCCATAGTGTATATGGACCACATCTTCCTTATCCATTCGTCTGTTGAAGGGCATCTTGGTTCTTTGCACAGTTTGGCGACCGTGGCCATTGCTGCTATAAACATTGGGGTACAGATGGCCCTTCTTTTCACGACATCTGTATCTTTGGGGTAAATACCCAGGAGTGCAATGGAAGGGACATAGGGAAGTTCTATTTTTAATTTGTTGAGGAATCTCCACACTGTTCTCCAAAGAGGCTGCACCAACTTGCATTCCCACCAACAGTGTAAGAGGGTTCCCCTTTCTTCATATCCCCTCCAACACATGTTGTTTCCTGTCTTGCTAATTTTGGCCATTCTAACTGGTGTAAGGTGATATCTCAATGTGGTTTTAATTTGAATCTCCCTGAGGACTAGTGATGATGACCATTTGGTTTTTCTATTAAAACAACCCACTGGGTGCCTGGGTGGCTCAGTGGGTTGAGCCTCTGCTTTCGGCTCGGGTCGTGATCTCAGGGTCCTGGGATTGAGTCCTGCATTGGGCTCTCTGCTGGGCAGGGAGCCTGCTTCCTCCTCTCTCTCTCTGCCTGCCTCTCTACCTACTTGTGATCTCTCTCTCTGTCAAATAAATAAATAAATATTTTAAAAAACCCTTAATCCACGCATTCTCTCAATCTCTCTCTCTCAAATAATAAATAAATCTTTATTTGAGAGAGAAAGAGAGAGAGTGAGAGAGAGAGAACATGAACAGGGGATGGGGGAGAAAGGGAGAAGCAGGCTCCCCACTGAGTAAGGAGCCCAATGTGGGACTCGATCCCAGGACCCTAGGATCATGACCTGAGCCAAAGGCAGACACTTAACTGACTGAGCCACCCCACAGGTGCCCTGTAAGTGAAATCTTAAAAACAAACAAACAAACAAGCATGCAAACAAAAAGATCTAGCTAATTTACATAGGATTTAACCCAAAGGAAATAATTTCACATAGTGGAAATTCATGCTCCCATCCCCTCCTCTTTGCAGACCAAGAAGCTGTGGTTATCTCTACCTGGGGAGGAGGTTGAATGACCCTCTCTTCCCATGGTTGTCCCTGCATCCAGTTCAGGCCCTGGGGGTTGTTCTGGATATTTGCTGAACCACCTTGTGTTCTGAAGCTCAGTCTCCCCCTACCCTCCTCTTGCACAGTGGGAGGGAGATCTGTATCCCTGAAGGGGCTTTGGGGCCTGGTTGGTGCACCATATAAGAAGCCCCTCAGCTCAGGCTCTGCTCAGTTATCTGCAAAAGACCAAGAGAGTTAGCTGGATTCATGCCCAGAGTTGCATTAACCCTGGGGGCACCTCCCTAATGTAGCTACCAACTGTCCCTGTGTCCATCACAAATGGCAATCAGGGCCCATGTTGAAAAGGAAGGGGGAGACAGAGAAAGGGCTCTGGACCTGCTGCATATCATTCAGACATGACTGGTGGGGGGTCCCTCATCCCTATCTAGGCCTCAAGCTCTTCTCTGAGAAACAGAATGGCTGGGTGGGCAGGAGAGGAGGACTAGGGGTCTGCCAAAGTCTTCCCCAGCTCTCTGCACTGTACATCCACAATCTGGGGTCTCTTCTGAGGGTCTGGGTTATGAAGGTACTTCTTGCACATGGAAAGTGTGGGGCCTTCTCAGGGCAGAAGTGTACAGCGGTTTATAATACAAGTTCTGAGGCCAACTGCCAGGGTTCAGATCCCACAATGCCACTTGTTACAATGGTGACATTGAGTAGGTTATTTAATGCTCTGTGCCTCAGTTTCCCCATCTGGGAACAAAATAGTGCCCTGCTTCACTGTAAGCACTGATTAAAATAATTCAACTGAAATGTAACATGTTGAGGGTACCATGAATCTTGGCTCCACCAGCTTGAGTACTGGATGCTGCATAAAGAGGTCCAGGACTGTAGCCCTCACAGCTTCTGTTGTCCGCCATGTGGAGACAGCCTCCTGGAGCCATGCCTTGTGGTGGCTCCAAATAGGTGCTAATAGTAACCCAACCTGGTTGGGCATCATGGTATCCTGTTTTCCAGATAAGGTCCTTAGAGTCTGTTATGAGTCAGACAGCATGCTAGATTGTATGGGACACAGCCTCTGATACAGCCTCTGCCCTCTGCAGTATAACTGGAGAATCCAGAACACAGTGTGGATGGTAAAGGTGTTAGAAGAGGCATGGCAGCAGTGGGACAGATTCTTACTGTTGGCATAGGAACACCCTGTGCCAGGAGCTCAGGGACTAGGCTGAAACAAGCTTTCTCCCTGCCAGTGCCTCTTCCTTCAAACTGGCTTCTGTTCCCAGTGCTGGCAAGGAGCTCTAGGCTCTTCTGAGGCAGCTCCTGGACACACAGGAAGAGACAATCTCTTCTGCTTCTGGTCAAGGTTGGGTTTGACTAGGATGCCTGAGATTATGGCAGCCATTTTTAAGTCAACTTGGGGACAAGGTGATATGGAGAATAGATGAGCAGAGACTGGGAAAGCCCTTGATGTTGTTTCCCACTTCCCCATTTTTGCCTTGGTCTTCCCTGCCACCTGCAATGCTGTCTCCCAGTCTCAGATTGTTTAAAGCCCTGTTGTGGGGCAGGGCTCAGTTCTCGCACTTGCTCTCCCATGTTGCCTTCCCTCCTCCCTTCCCAGAGTGGATATCTTTGCTCCCAGAGCACCCTCCATATGAACAGTCTCAGTCTGAAACCAGATCTGATACCTTCCTATGTGCTCTGAGACATCCTGGAGGTCAGGGTCTCTTTAACCCATATTCCACCCCTCCCATGGGACTGTATTTTATCTGGTAACCTTCACATGGAGGGGAGACAGAGAGTGGCTGTCACAGAGCAGAAAAAGTTTGGACTTTCCCTGATGCTACTTGCCAACCTGAGAGAGCACTCTAGAGGTGCTGGCCGCCATATTACCATGGGCCAATGGATACAGGCTGGATACTTAAGAAAATGTCTCACTAAAGAATGTCTTTTCCCACTCCAAGCCACTCTCCTGCCCCAGACTTTGCCCGTGGGCCCCAGGCACGGGCATTGAGGTGTGCCTCAGCCTCCTCTGCAGCCCTAGCCGTAGCTGATGGGAGCTGACAGGCTGCCTAAAAACACGCAGCAGCCTGACGCCCCACTAATCTCCACATCATCAGCGGGTGAATGTTTCCAACAGAGGTGGAGGAGACAATAAAAGGAGCAGTGTTCCTGCATGCAGCACTTCTAGTGAAGCGTGTTTGCATGGTGATTCACATCAGCACATTTTTAATATCCATAAACCCATGCCGGCGAGGATGGGAGCAACTTTGTGCCAAAGCTCCTGGCTTTGCAAATGTTCTGGACTAAGGAGAGAGCAGCCAGTGAACAGGCAGGCAGGCTGGCTTGCTGGATGAATTCTCCAGCATGCTGGATGCCAAATGCAGTGTCCATACTGCATGCTCCTGTGGGGTTTCCTAAAGCCTCTGACCCAGCTCTTTGGAGTTGCGACACCTAGAAAAGTGTTATCCAAATATCCAAAGTCTTATCCAAATATCCATACACTCTTGGAGGTTGCTCCTAGGGCAGACTTGTTCCTCACTCAGAGCTGTACTATTAGCTTCCCACTGCTTGATTGATGAGTCTGGTAGTCGAAGGATCCTGTTATCTAATAATGGTAGGCATCCCAGATGTTGGCCACAGGACATCTCAGGTATAGTCAGGGGGCCAGGGATGATCCGGGAGGCAGCATTTATTCCATCAATTTTCCCATCATGTTCCCAGAAATGTTCAAGGAGCAGAAGTTGCTAGAGCAAACCTGTTCTCAATAGCAGTAAAACCTATTCCCTGGTGTCCAGGAGCACTAACAACATTTGAGAAAATAAAGGACAAAACAGAGAGGACAGTTATAGGACAATGGTATGGGAAGAGAATGGCATGGTCCCTGAATTGAAGAAGTGGGTTGCCATTCTCACTAATGTTATCAGAGAAGCTTTGTTGTGTTTATCATAATGTGAACTGTGGTACCACTCATGCTCAATAGATGTAGGAAAAGTATTTGATAAAATTCACCATCCATTCATGATGTTAATAACCTTCAACAAACTAGGAATAGAAATGAGTTTAAATCAGAGAGGGAGACAAACCATGAGAGACTTTCAAATCTGGGAACTAAAATGAGGGTTACAGAAGGGAGAAAGGTGGAGGAATGGAATAACCAGGTGATGGGTATTATGGAGAGCACATGTGATGAGCACTGGGTTTTAGACCAACTAATGAATCATTGAACACTACATCAAAAACTAATGATATACTTTATGTTGGCTAATTCTTTGATCTGATAAAAGGTAGCTACCATGAAAAACCCTGTGACATCATGTTTATTGGGTGAAATACTGGACACTTTCTTCCTGAGATTGGAAGCAAGATAGCATTGTCCACTACCACCACCTCTTTTACCACTGTATTGAGTGGCCTATCCAGTGCAAGAAGACATAAGTATTAGAAAGCAAGAAGTATAGACATTTTAACAATGTTTATTCTCCCGATCCAAGAGCATGGAATGGTCTTCCATCTATTTGTGTCTTCTTCAATTTCTTTCATGAGTGTTCTGTAGTTCCTCAAGTACAGATCCTTTACCTCTTTGGTTAGGTTTATTCCCAGGTATCTTATGGTTCTTGGTGCTATAGTAAATGGAATCGATTCTCTAATTTCCCTTTCTGTATTTTCATGGTTAGTGTATAAGAAAGCCACTGATTTCTGCACATTGACTTTGTATCCTGCCACATTGCTGAATTGCTGTATGAGTTCTAGTAGTTTGGGGGTGGAGTCCTTTGGGTTTTCCATATAAAGAATCATGTCATCTGCAAAGAGAGAGAGTTTGACTTCTTCATTGCCAATTTAAAATGTCTATACTGCCTAGAGCAATCTATACTTTTAATGCCATTCTGATCAAAATTCCACTGGTATTCTTCAAAGAGCTGGAGCAAATAATCCAAAAATTTGTATGGAATCAGAAGAGACCCCGAATCACTAAGGAAATGTTGAAAAACAAAAATAAAACTGGGGGCATCATGTTACCTGATTTCAAGCTTTATTACAAAGCTGTGATCACCAAGACAGCATGGTACTGGCATAAAAACAGACACATAGACCAGTGGAACAGAGTAGAGAGCCCAGATATGGACCCTCAACTCTATGGTCAATTAATCTTCGACAAAACAGGAAAAAATATACAGTGGAAAAAAGACAGTCTCTTCAATAAATGGTGCTGGGAAAACGGGACAGCTATATGTAGAAGAATGAAACTTGACCATTCTCTTACACCGTACACAAAGGTGAACTCAAAATGGATAAAAGACCTCAATGTGAGACAGGAATCCATCAGAATCCTAGAGGAGAACATAGGCAGTAACCTCTTTGATATCAGCCACAGCAACTTCTTTCAAGATATGTCTCCAAAGGCAAAGGAAACAAAAGCGAAAATGAACTTTTGGGACTTCATCAAGATCAAAAGCTTCTGCACACCAAAGGAAACAGTCAAGAAAACAAAGAGGCAACCCACGGAATGGGAGAAGATATTTGCAAATGACAGTACAGACAAAAGGCTGATATCCGGGATCTATAAAGAACTTCTCAAACTCAACACACACAAAACAGATAATATATAAAAAAAATGGGCAGAAGATATGAACAGACACTTCTCCAATGAAGACATACAAATGGCTATCAGACACATGAAAAAATGGTCATCATCACTAGACCTCAGGGAGATTCAAATTAAAACCACATTGAGATACCACCTTACACCAGTTAGAATGGCCAAAATTAGCAAGACAGGAAACAACGTGTGTTGGAGAGGATATGGAGAAAGGGGAACCTTCTTAAGACTGTTGGTGGGAATGCAAGTTGGTGCAGCCAATTTGGAGAACAGTGTGAAGATTCCTCAAGAAATTAAAAATAGAGCTCCCCTATGACCCTGCAATTGCATTCCTGGGTATTTACCCCAAAGATACAGATGTTGTGAAAAGAAGGGTCATCTGTACCCCAATGTTTATAGCAGCAATGGCCACGGTCACCAAACTGTGGAAAGAACCAAGATGCCCTTCAACAGACGAATGGATAAGGAAGATTTGGTCCATATACACTATGGAGTATTATGCCTCCATCAGAAAGGATGAATACCCATCTTTTGTATCAAAATGGATGGGACTGAAAGAGGTTATGCTGAGTGAAATAAGTCAAGCAGAGAGAGTCAGTTATCATACGGTTTCACTTATTTGTGGAGCATAACAAATAACATGGAGGACATGGGGAAATGGAGAGGAGAAGAAAGTTGAGGGAAATTGGAAGGGGAGGTGAACCATGACAGACTATGGACTCTGAAAAACAACCTGAGGGTTTTGAAGGGGCGGGGGGTGGGAGGTTGGGGGAACCAGATGGTCGGTATTTGGGAGGGCACGTTTTGCATGGATCATTGGGTGTGGTGCAAAAGCAATGGATACTATTACACTGAAAAGAAATAAAAAATAATAATAATTTTAAAAAAAGGCCTAGTATGTAGTTCCTTGATTTATAACAAAGGTGCCACTACAGTTTGGTTGGGGAAAGGATCATTTTTGCCAAAATGATACTAAAGCAATTGGATAGTTGTACAGAAAAAAAATCTTGATTCCTACCTCACACCGTGTAACATTAATTTAAGATAGAACATAGATCTAAGTGTGAAAATTTAGTCAATAAACTTCGAGAAGAAAATGCAGAAGATTTTCATGATCCCGGGATAACAAAAGACTTCTTAAACAGGACACAACAAGCACAAAAAAGCATATTTACCAAAAACCTCACAACATTTAAAAAGCAAATGAAGGGGTAGAGGGTGGGAGGTTGGGGGAACCAGGTGGTGGGTATTGGAGAGGGCACGGATTGCATGGAGCACTGGGCGTGGTGCAAAAAACAATGAATACTGTTAGGCTGAAAATAAATTTAAAAAATTAAAAAAAGAAAAAAGCAAATAAAGCAGTCTAATCTAAGTAATAATAGAGAAGGTATTCACAATGCATATATCATATAATGAAGGACTTGTATCTAGAACATATAAATAACTTCTTAAAAATCAATAGCATGATACGCTCTAGTTCCATCCATGTTGTCGCAAAAGGCAAGATTTCGTTTCTTTTGATGGCTGCATAGTATTCCATAATAAGTCAAGCAGAGAAAGACAACTATCATATGATCTCCCTGATATGAGGAAGTGGTGATGCAACATGGGGGCTTAAGTGGGTAGGAGAAGAATAAATGAAACAAGATGGGATTGGGAGGGAGACAAGCCATAAGTGACTCTTAATCTCACAAAACAAACTGAGGGTTGCTGGGGGGAGGGGGTTTGGGAGAAGGGGATGGGATTATGGACATTGGGGAGGGTATGTGCTTTGGTGAGTGCTGTGAAGTGTGTAAACCTGGTGATTCACAGACCTGTACCCCTTGGGATAAAAATATATGTTTATAAAAAATAAAAAAATAAAAAAATAAATAAAAAAAAATAAACACTAAAAAAAAAAAATCAATAGCAAAAAAAAAAAAAAAGAAAAACAAGCAAGACTTGGACAGGTATTTCTCGAAAGATCTCCCAATATCCATAAACATGTGAAAAATTCTCAACATCATTACTCATGAGGGAAATGTAAATTAAAACCAAAGTGAGCAAGCTGTATACACCCCCTACCCTAGCTAACAAACAGATGGACAGACAAACAATAAAAGCTTGATAATTCCAAGTGTTGCCAATGTAGTGGACCAACTGGAAACCTTCTGTATTGCTTGATAGGGGTATTAATTGGTTCAAATAGTTTGGAAAACGATCTGGCATTCCCTGCAACAGCTAAACATACGCATATGTATGGCCAACTCCAAATTATATATCCAAGATAAAGACATGTATAACATGTTCATAATAACTTTGTTTATAGTAGTGCATAACAAAACAAACCCCCCAAAAACAAAACCCCAAACCCCTGAATATTAATCTACAAAGAAGATGACAAAGAAATCAGAATATTTTCATAAGTGGAATACCACAAATGAATACAAAGAGAACTATTGATACACACAACAACATAGTTGAATCTCACAGACATTATCTTGAACCAAAGAAGCCGACATGAAACAGTACATGCAGTATATTTATGTGAAAGTCAAAGAACAAGAAAAACTGCTGTATGGTAATAGAAATAGAGTCGGTAGCTCTGGTGGGATGAGGAGTACTATCTGAGGGTATGAGAGAACTTTCTGGGATGTTGGAAATGTTTTATATCCTGGTCTGGATGGTTCCAATATGTAGAGAAAAGTAAAAATTCAAGAATAATGGACAAATCCCAAGACTTGAGTTTCCAATGAAGAAATTAGAGGATGATATTTTGGGGTGTATGTGTGGGGGTGCTCCTTATGCCTGATCATTATTCCAGGTAGATGATCACATACTTCACTGAGAAGTTAGATTGTTTCTAATTATTACAGAAGTTAGTTTTCTTGATTCATAGACGTGTACTTCTTTAAAAATTTTTTTAATTTAAATTCAATTTTTTCAAAATATTTTATTTATTTATTGGAGAGAGAGAGAGAGAGCGCACGCACAAGTAGGCAAGAGGTAGGCATAGAGAGAGGAGGAAGCAGGCTCCCTGTGGAGCAGAGAGCCCAATGTGGGGCTTGATCCCGGAACCCTGAGACCGTGACCTGAGCTGAAGGCAGAGGCTTAACCCACTGAGCTACCCAGGCACCCCTAAATTCAATTTAATCAACATATAGTATATTATTAGTTTCAGAGGTAATTAACTGATTCAGCAGTTGCAGATAACACCCAGTGCTTCTTACATTGAGTGTTGTTGTTAATGCCCATCACAGAATTTTCCCACTCCCCACTTCTCCCTCCGGCAACCCTGTTTTCCTACAGTTAAGAGTCCCTTCTTCTACCCACTTAAGAAGAATCAATGAAACAAGATGGGATTGGGAGGGAGACAAACCATAAGTGACTCTTAATCTCACAAAACAAACTGAGGGTTGCTGGGGGGAGGGGGGTTGGGAGAAGGGGGTGGGATTATGGACATTGGGGATGGTATGTGCCTTGGTGAGTGCTGTGAATTGTGTAAACCTGGTGATTCACAGACCTGTACCCCTGGGGATAAAAATATATGTTTATAAAAAATTAAAAATTAAAAAAAAAGAGTCCCTTATGGTTTGTCCCCCTGTTTTTTTTTAAATTTTTTAAAAAATTATTTATTTCTTTTCAGTGTAACAGTATTCATTGTTTTTGCACCACACCCAGCGCTCCATGCAGTCTGTGCCCTCCCTAATACTCACCACCTGGTTCCCCCAACCTCCCACCCCCAGCCCCTTCAAAACCCTCAGGTTGTTTTTCAGAGTCCATAGTCTCTCATGGTTCACCTCCCTAACTGTTTTCATCTTATTTTTCCTTCCGCTCCCCTATGTTCATCTGTTTTGTTCATAGAAGTGTACTTCTAAGATACTAAGAGATAATGTCCAATTACCCCCTCAAAAGACATATAAATTTGTGCTTCTACCTCTTTTTTGAGAGTGGGTGGCTCCAGATAGAACTGAAAATTCTGGCTCTGGGGTAAGTTGCCCACAGTATACTTTATAATATTCCTGGTGGTGTTATTTCCATCTATGACAAGCCTCTAAGTGGGAATGAGGAGAGAGGGCAGGAATCAGACTCAATAGCCTGAAAATGCATCTCTTACATTAGATTCAGATACCTGAAAGCTATCCAAACCCTAACAAGAAAGTGAGGGCTAGGTGTCTGAGCAAAATGCTTCCTTGGGAAGGAAAATCTCTTTCTTTATTTCTTTCTTACTTTTTTTTTTTTTTTAAGATTTTATTTATTTATTTTATCTCTAGCATTGGAGAGAGAGCACAAGCAGAGGGAGTGGCAGGTAGAGTGAGAAGTAGACTCCCTGCTGAGTAAGGAGCCTGATGTGGCACTCGATCCCAGGATCCCAGGATCCTTGGGATCATGACTTGAGCCGAAGGCAGACACTTAACCCACTGAGCCACCCAGATATCTTGAAAAGCGTTTTCTAAAAGGGGAGGAATGAAGAATGAGGAGTCACTTTTGGGAGTGACACAGACTTAAGCAAATGATGAGTTTTGTTTATGTGTTAATTAAAAGTGAAATTTACTTGATATATTTTCAAAGAGACCCTCAGCAATTTGACAAGATTTATTACATTGAAAACTGCCTTATCCTTCCATTCACAACTTCTGTTTCTAAAAATATTCAAGGGTGGTAAAATGTATGCACAAGCATATACAGTGTTTTTTGGAAACATGAAAAGCTGTAAAAACCCTAAGTGCCTATCGATAGGGGAATGAATAAATAAATTCCAACACATGTATTTATGGGACTACTATGCAACTATGACAAATAGTGATGCTGATGTATGTTTGTGGACATAGAAAAATGTCTGCAGCTTATTGTGAATCAGAAAGCATGCTACTGAGCAGTATTGGAGAATTGGAGAATATATTTCTATCTCTGATATCTGCATATCTATAGAGCTTACATAAAACATGGGCACTGAAAGTATCTAGTATTAATGGTGATTATCTTTGAGGGCTGGGATCACAGGGACTCACTTTATGCACAGTCTGTTTCTGCATCCTATGGATGTTTTAGATAGAGTTCATGAATTCAGTAGGTGTGATGTCTCTAGCTTTGTTCTTTCTCAAGATTGGTTTGGTTGCTCGTGGTCTTTTGTGGTTCTGTATGAATTGCAGAGTTGTTTTTTCTACTTTGGTAAGAAATGGCACTGGTATTTTGATAAGGATTCCATTGAATCTGTAGACTGCTTTGGGTAGTATAGACATTTTAGCAATATTAAGTCTTCAAATCCATGAACATGAGATGTTTTTCCATTGGTCTGTGTCTTATTTAATTACTTTTATCAATGTTTTATTGAAACAAAACAAGTTTTCAGTATACAGGTCTTCCACTTCCTAGCTACGTTTATTCCTAAGTGTTTTATGCTTTTGACACCATTGTAAATGAGATTGTTTACCTAATTCCCTTTTTAGATAGTTTATTGTTAGTGTATGGAAACATTAGTGTATATTGATTTTGTATACTGCAACTTTACTGAATTCATGTCCTAGTTCCAACAGGTTTTTGGTTAATTCTTTAGAGTTTTTTAATATATAAAATCATGTCATCTTCAACCAGGGACAATTTTACTTTTTTCTTTCCTATTTCCATGCCTTTTATTTCTTTTTCTTGACAAATTGCTTTGGTTAGGACTTCCAGTACTATGATGAATAGAAGTGGTTAAAAAAAAAAAAAAAAGAAGTGGTGAGTGTGGGCATACTCCTGGTCTTAAAGGAAAATCTTTTAATTTTGCACTAATCATTATGGTGTTAGCTATGGGCTTTGCATATATAGCCTTTGTTTTGTTGGGGTATTTTAAAAATCTAATACAAAGCTACAGTAATCAAAATAGTATGGTATTGGTGTAAAGACAGATATATAGACCAATGAAGCAGAATACAGAGCCCGGAAATAAATTTACATATTTACAGTCAACTGATCTTCAACAAGAGTGCCAAGAATATACAATAGGGAAGGGATAATCTCTTCAAAAAAAAAAAAAAAAAGGTGTTGGGAAAACTGGATAACCACATGCAAAAAGAATGAAATCAGGCCCTTATCTTACACAGACACAAAAATCAACTCAAAATGGATTAGAGATTTAAATGTAAGTCTTTAACTAAGTGTATTGTAAGTCTGAAACTAAAACTCATATAGTAAAACACAAGGGAAAGTCTTTATGACTTTGATCTCAAAATGCTTTCATGGATACAACACCAAAAGCAAAGGCAATAGAAAGAAAATAAACAAGTGGGACTAAGTCAAACTAAAAAGCTTCTGCACAGCAAAGGAAATAACCACAGGGTGTAAAGACAACCTACAGAATGGGAGAAAATATTTTTTTTCTTTTTAAAGCTTTTATTTAAATTCCGGTTACATATAGTGTAATATTAGTTTCAGTAGTCAAATTTTGTGATTCATCACTTATATACAAAACTCAGGAAAATATTTTCAAACTATATTTGACAAAGGGTTACTCTCCAAAATATAAAACTCTTACAACTCAGTAGCAACAAAACTAATAACCTGATTAAAAAATGAGTTAAGGACTTGAATAGACATGTCTTCAAAGGAGACATATAAATGGCCAAAACACACATGAAAAGATGCTTAACATCACTCATCATCAGGGAAACACAAATCAAAACCACAATGAGATATCATTTCACACCCGTCCAATAGCTATTATTAGTGGAGAAGGGAGTTGGGGGAAATTGGAAGGGGAGGTGAACCATGAGAGACTATGGACTCTGAAAAACAATCTGAGGGTTTTGAAGGGACGGGGGGTGGGAGGTTGGGGTACCAGGTGGTGGGTATTATAGAGGGCACGGATTGCATGGAGCACGGGGTGTGGTGCAAAAATAATGAATACTGTTATGCTGGAAATAAAAATAAATAAAAAAAATAAATAAAAAAAAAACAAAACAAACAAACAAAAAAAAACAAAAAACAAAAAACAAAACCAAAGACAGAAAGTGTTGGTGAGAATATGGAGAGACTGGAGCTAGTGTTAGTGGAAATGAAAAATGGTGCAGCCACTAAGGAAAGCAGTATTCCTCAACATTCAAAAAATAGAGCCAGTAATCCCACTTCTGGGTATTTATTCAAAATAATTGAAATCAGAATCCTTATAAGGTATTAGCACTTTCATGTTTGCTGCAGCACTACTCATAATAGCCAAGATGTGGAAACAATCTAAATGTCCATTGATGGGTAAATAGATGAAGAAAATAAGGTATGTACATACAATGGAATATTATTCAGCCTTAAAAAAGAAATCCTACAATATGCTACAACATGGACAACACTTGAGGGCATTATGCTAAGTGAAATAAGCCAGTCATAGACAAATACTGCATTTGTCTATCACATGAGGTATCTAAATTAGTCAAATTCATAGACTCAAAGAGTAGAATGGCGGTTGGCAGAGGTAGTAGGGAGAGGGGAAATGAGTTACTAATCAACAGGCATAAAGTTTCAATTAAGCAAAATGAGTAAGTTCTAGAGATCTGCTGTACAACATTGTACCATTAGTCAACAAAACTGTATTGTACACTTAAAATTTTGTGGAGAGTGTAGATCTCAGGTTTTGTGTTCTTACCACAATTAAAAAAAAAAAACACAACTTTTGTTTTTAAGGGAATCCCAGGGGAAAACAGTATCAGGTGGCCTCCGATCCTCCTCTTTTGAGGTCTCTGGGAGTTGGGAATGTGGAGCCTCTGGGCTGACGAGATCTGACTGGGAAAGTCTGGTTGGGTGGGAGAGATGATGGCTTCCACCTACAAAGGGAAAAATAAGAACCAGAGGCCCCAGGCCCTCCTGGGAGGTCTGATTCTGACAGCTTCCTCCCGGAACAATGAGCTGACACTGGATAGTCTGCAATCACCCACAAGCTACTCTTCCTGTCCTGGCTCAATCAGCTTGTCAGGGCCTGGGAAATGAGGTTGGGTCTCTGGATGTTCAGGTTCCAGTTGGACAGCCTCAGAGCCCCTAAATGCATTCCAGCTCCTCAGGTTCTGAGCCAATTGCTTTGCCTGCCCGTTTTTAGAGGGATCTTTAAAAAAAAAAAAAAAAAAGGTGGCCCACTGAGTTAGTTGGTTTCAATTTCCTTTGCTTAAAGATGTCATGAATTGTGTTTGTGCTGGTGGTCTCCAGCATTCTGTGGCTGCCATAACATGCTTGTTGGGAAAGAAGGGGTGACACCTAGAGAATGTTTGCCTTGCACTGCAGTTTGACTTTTGCTTCCGAAGGCTGGTTTAAGCTTTTATGTCATACTTCCCCAGTCTCTGTCTGCTCCATGCTGGCTGCTAGAGACAGCAGTGAAAGGACACGGGCCTTACCGTCCAAGGGCTCATAATGGAGCACAGACAAGTATGCTTATGTCACAGGCAATAGTACGGGCATGGGATACTGGGAATAGGGGAGGCACTGCTGCCTCTTTGCTAGTAGAACAGAGCACTTGCTGGGGCATAGGACTCTTGGGTTGTAGACCTACAACTGGGATGTTTTGTATATAACTGCAAACTGAAATCAATCTCTTATTTCTAAAGGCCTCAGTTTTTACCTTTGTAAAGTGGGAGAGTAAACTATTTGTCCAGACAATCCTATCGAACCATTATGAGAGTCAGAAATCAGCTTGTGAAAGTGCCTGGGGCAAGGCGGTAGATTGAGTGCTGATACTTACCTTTATTCTGTTTGCTGTTGCCAGTGAACAAAGGGCTATGACTTTGTGATTGCCCTTGCAGAAACCATACCTTGAATTTCTTTGTTTCTCTGAGAGTATCTAGAATCCTCCCCAAACCCCAATACCATTCTCAACACTTGCACAGCCCCCTTACACTTTAAGATGAAGATGTGATTGGACAGTGCTGGCTGGTGGCCCAGATGTGCAGATGGAACCCTACTGGGAGAAACTAGATGCAAGTCCATGTAGTTCAGGCTTGATGGTGCCCACCACATGGTTGGAAGCTGAGAGTGGGGATGAGAAGGGGCTTTGCAGTTGTATAGAATGAGTCTATCTTGTAACTGTTCTAATTCATAGAGCCTGCATTTGTTCTGTTTCCCTTCTGCACCTTGGATGAGGGTTAGAATGTCCCTGCCTACATGTAGCAGTGTTCAAGGAAGCTGGATTTGAAGGGTCCCAGGGTGACAGGTTTGATTTGAGGGAGGTGTAGGGTAACAGGATGAGGAAAGAGGCACCCTGATGAGGTGTGGCTCTCAGGTTATGGGGTCAGGAGGCAGAGCCTTCTCGTCCCTTCCCAAGATACTCTTCTCAGCCATTGGAACCATGTACTTGCTGTTTCACACATTTCTTTCCACTTTTCTCTCTTCTCCACACTCGTCTCCCATTTGCCTTCCTTTTCTTTTCTACCTGTCCCCTCTCTTTCTTCTCTCCTTCTCTCCCCTTAATCCCAACTCTGCACAGGTATACCTGGCCCAGAGGCAGTGGCACAAACATCTGTTTCCATCTTCATTCATTACTGGCACTGTCTTCATTTAACTGTAAGATTATGAAATGCAGGAATGAATGAAATGTAATTATTAATTTGGGCACATTGTTATTCCCAAAAGAATTAGAGTTAAGTTAGTAAGGCAAGAGAATGACTCTCAGGAAGGCAGCTAGAAGCTATCTCAATTCATAGGGATATTATGAACGTTAAAAATGTTAATACTTGTTAACTGCTTAATATCACTCCTGTAACATGGGAGGCACCCCATAAATGTTGGTTTGAGTATTGCTGTAAGTTTCACAATAGACACAAGCCCAGTGTGTGATGGAAATCCCAAAGAGAGGCACCTAGCCCAACTAAGGATAGCAGGGTAAAAGGGAATACTTCCAGGAGTCAGTGATACCTGAGCCAAATCTGAAACAGTAAAAGATAACCATTAAGCCAAATAAGAGAGGAAAGGAGACCCAGGCAGGAGCAACAGCAGCAAGAGAATGTTTGGCAGTGAGAAATAGCCTGTCATGTGTAGAGACATAGCAATTCATCTCCAGTGTCCAAAAAAGTGGGAACATATAGTGTGAGACAATTTTATGTGTGCTCAGGTAGCAGTCAAACAGTTACATTGGAGCAGGCATGTGTGCATATGCACACACACATGTGCCACGTACACACACACACACACACACACACACACACACTTAAAATTTACACAGTCCTGGAGGCCTCCTGTGAGAGAGCAGACTGGCAGGAGGCAAGCTTCTGGACCCAAGCACTGCAGATCTTCCCCACTCTGGGAGAGGGCAGAGGTGCAGAGCTGTGGGCTGGGTGGCCACTGTGGTCCCCGAAGAGGTCTAGCCCTCCCCATTCCCCATAACTCTTCTCAAAGATAGGGGCTTTCAAAAACACACTTGACAAGTTTGGTCAAACAGGAAGTCAAGAGCTGATAGTGTGGGAGGGAAGCAAGAGTGTGGGCTTGCTGCCTGGGCCTTTTACAGCCTTCTTTTCCCATCTTTACCCCAGCCTGGGTCTGGTCCCCAATACCTAGATTCCCTCAGGTGTGGGCTTGGGAGGAGTGTAAGCACCCAGATACCAGATGTGCTGTGTCTCTGGGTTTCCTCTTAGCTTCTGCCCCTTCCCTTGTGGAGGGAACATGCACAGAGTGTAAGCCAGGGACTTTTTCCTTATTGCATTCTCTTTCTGCTAGAGGCTCCTCCTGGCTCATACTCTCCTGACCCCTCTCTACAATACTTTGCTTAAATCAGGACAGTTCATATTTACTGCATACCTGTGAGGTGTCAGGGCCTGGAAGAGCTCTGCCTGGGATGCATGATGTACGTGTGTGTGTGTACATGTGCATGTGTGTGCATGTTTGTGTGTGGGGTGAGTATTTGATATAAGAACATGGTAGTTTTCCCTTATCTTCCGTTTTACTGTGGAGAAGTATTCTCTTATTGTAAACTGTGGTTTTTGCCATTCTTTTATTAATAGGTATTTTGGTTGTTTCTGAAGCTGTGGGGTTTCTGGGCAATTCCCATTGTGCTGCCCTAGTGTGCCCATATGTGCCCCTCTGCACATGCCTGCACATGGGTGAATGGCCCTAAGGGTCTGTAGCGAGAAGGGAATACCAGGGAAGCCAATGGCAAGCCACCCTCTGGAGCATCTATATCAACTTATGCTCATGTGAGCTGTGACTATAACCCATTTCCTCATATTCTCATCAACACTTGACCTTATTGCACATTTAAAATGTCAGGAGAATTTGTCTGGAGAATTATGTCCTTGTTTGCTTGACACTGTACTTGAGGAGACTCTGAGCTCCTCAGGGTCAGGGACTATCATGTCTTGCTTAAATTTAAGATCCTTTAAAAACTCTATTTTCCTTCTGAATTGACTTAGAAAGCTTAACTCTCATGTTAGTGGTTACTCTTAACATTTTAAGAGGTACCTTTAATGTTTAAAGCCGATCATCCTCTTCCCATCTTCTATGCCTTACTTGTTAACATTGTCTACTAATTTGGTTTCAAATTATTATTATTATTATTTTTAAAGATTTTATTTATTTATTTGACAGACAGAGATCACAAGTCATCAGAGAGGCAGGCAGGGAGAGAGAGGAGGAAGCAGGCTCTCTGCGGAGTAGAGAGCCCGATGTGGGGTTCGATCCCAGGACCCTGGGATCATGACCCGAGCCAAAGGCAGAGGCTTTAACCCACTGAGCCACCCAGGCACCCCTGGTTTCAAATTATTTTATATCCCAATATGAGCCATCATCATTTTTAAAAATGGATGCTTGCTCGGCTTTGCGTACATGTTTACTGTTTTCTTTGTCCTCAGTTCCTTCTTGTATACAAGGTCTTTTCTCTGGAATCATGCTCCACTTTTTTTTTGTCCTGTAGTGAAGACATGTGGTAGTAAGCTCAGTTCTTTTTTTGTGTGTGTGAGAATTTTCTTTTATTATGTTATGTTAGTCACCATACAGTACATCATTAGTTTTTGATGTTGTGTTCCATGATTCATTGTTTGTGTATAACACCCAGTGATCCATGCAATATGTGCCCTCCTTAATACCCATCACTGGGCTAACATAACTCTCTACCCCTCTCCCCTCTGAAACCTTCAGTTTGTTTCCTGGAGTCCATAGTCTTTCATGGTTCGTCTCCTCCTCCGATTTGCCCCCCTTCATTTTCCCTTACCTTCTCCTAACGTCTTCCATGCTATTCCTTATGTTCCACAAATAAGTGAAAACATATGATAATTGACTTTCTCTGCTTGACTTATTTCACTTAGCATAATCTCCGCCAGTTCCATCCATGTTGATGCAAAAGTTGGGTATTCATCCTTTCCAGTGGGTGAGTAATATTCCATTGTGTATATTGGTCAAATCTTCTTTATCCATTCTTCTGTTGAAGGGCATCTCAGCTCTATCCATAGTTTGGCTATTGTGGAATTACTGCTATGAACATTCGGGTGCATGTGGCCCTTCTTTTCACTACATCTGTATCTTTGGGGTAAATACTAGTAGTGCAATTGCTGGGTCATAGGGTATTTCTATTTTTAAATTTTGAGGAACCTCCACACTGTTTTCCAAAGTGGCTGTACCAACTTGCATTCCCACCAACTATGTAAGAGGGCTCCCCTTTCTCCACAATCTCTCCAACATTTGTTGTTTCTTGCCTTGTCAATTTTTGCCATTATAACTGGTGTAAGGTGGTATCTCAGTGTGGTTTTGGTTTGAGTTTCCCTGATGGCTAATGATGATGAACATTTTTTTCATGTGTCTGTTAGCCGTTTGTATGTCTTTTTTGGAGAAGGGTCTGTTCATGTCTTCTGCCCATTTTTGACTCGATTATCTGTTTTTTGGGTGCTGAGTTTGAGAAGTTCTTTATAGATCTTGAATATCAGCCCCTTATCTGTACTGTCATTTGCAAATATCTTCTCCCATTCCGTGGGTTGCCTCTCTGTTTTGTTGACTGTTTCTTTTGCTATGTAGAAGCTTTTTAACTTGACAAAGTCGCAGAAGTTCATTTTAGTTTTTGTTTCCCTTGCCTTTGGAGACATGTCTTGAAAGAAGTTGCTGTGGCTGATGTGAAAGAGGTTACTGCCTATGTTCTCCTCTAGGATTTTGATGGATTCCTGTCTCACACTGAGGTCTTTCATCCATTTGGAGCTTATCTTTGTGTATGGTGTAAGAGAATGATCAAGTTTCATTCTTCTGTATGTAGCTGTATAGTTTTCCCAACACCATTTATTGAAGAGACTGTCTTTTTTCCATTGGATATTTTTTCCTGCTTTGTTGAAAATTAGCTAACCATAGATGACAACTAATACCAAGGAAATAGAAACAATTATCAGATATTATTATCGACAACTATATGCCAATAAATTAATCAACCTGGAAGAAATGGATGCATTCCTGGAAACCTATAAACTATGAAGAATGAAATAGGAAGAAATTGACAACCTGAATAGATCAAAAACCAGTAACGAGATTGAAGCAGTAACCAAAAACCTCCCCAAAAACAAGAGCCCAAGACCTGATGGATTCCCTGGGGGAATTCTACCAAATATTCAAAGAAGAAATAATATCTATTCTCCTGAAGCTGTTTCAAAAAAAAAATAGAAACAGAAGGAAAACCTCCAGACTCATTCTTTGAGGCCAGCATTACCTTGATCCCCAAACCAGGCAAAGACCCCATCAAAAAAGAGAATTTCAGACCAATGGATGCCAAAATTCTCAACAAGATCCTAGCTAATAGGATCCAACAGTACATTAAAAGGATTATCCATCACAACCAGGTGGGATTTATCCCGGGATGCAAGGGAGGTTCAACATTCCCAAATCAACCAGTGTGATAGAACACATTAATAAGAGGAGAGAGAAAAGCCATATGGTCCTCTCAATTGATGCAAAAAAAGCATTTGACAAAATACAGCATCCTTTTGTGATTAAAACTCTTCAGAATGTAGGAACAGAGGAAACATTCCTCAATTTCGTAAAAGCCATCTATGAAAAGCCCACAGTGAATATCATTCTCAATGTGGAAAAGCTGAGATCATTTCCCTTAAGATCAGTAACACAACAAGGATGCCCCCTCTCACCACTATTGTACAGCATAGAACTAGAAGTCTTAGCAACAGCAATCAGACAACAAAAAGAAATAAAAGGTATTCAAACTGACAAAGAAATCAAACTCCCTCTTCATGGATGACATGCTACTTCATGTGGAAAATCCAAAGACTCTACCCCCAAATTACTAGAACTCATACAGCAATGCAGTAATGTGGCAGGATACAAAATCAATGCACAAAATCAGTTGCTTTCCTACACACTAACAGTGTAGCTGTAGAAAGAAGTTAGAGAATCAATTACATTTACAATAGCATGAAAACCCATAAGATACCTTGGAATAAATCTAACCAAAGATGTGAAGGATATATACTGTAGAAACTACAAAACACTCATGAAAGAAATTGAAGAAGACACAAAAAGATGGAAAAGCATTCCATGCTCATGGATTGGAAGAATAAACATTTTTAAAATGTCTATGCTGCCCAGAGCAATCTATACTATCCACGCCATCCAGATCAAAATACCAATGGGATTTTTCAAAGTGCTGGAACAGACAGTCCTAAAATTTGTGTTGAACTGGAAAAGATCCCACATTGGCAAGGAAATGTTGAAAAAGAAAAAACAGAGCTGGGGGGATCATGTTGCCTGATTTCAAGCTATATTACAAAGCTGTGATCACCAAGACAACATGGTATTGGCACAAAAACAAATACATAGATCAATGGAACAGAATAGAGAACCCAGAGACAGGCCCACAACTCTACAGTCAACTAAACTCAGTTCTTTTAAAAGCTCTGGTACTCTTTTTTTTGTGTGTGTGTGTCTGTGTTTTTTTCTTTATATATATATATTTTAATTTTTTAAAATTTATTTTTAGCATAACAGTATACATTGTTTTTGTAACACACACAGTGCTCCATGCAATCCGTGCCCTCTATAATACCCACCACCTGGTACCCCAACCTCCCACACCCTGCCCCTTCAAAACCCTCAGATTGTTTTTCAGAGTCCATAGTCTCTCATGGTTCACCTCCCCTTCCAATTTCCCTCAACTCCCCTCTCCTATCTCCCCATATCCTCCATGCTATTTGTTATGCTCCACAAATAAGTGAAACCATATGATAATTGACTCTCTCTGCTTGACTTAATTCACTCAGCATAATCTCTTCCAGTCCCATCCATGTTGCTACAAAAGTTGGGTATTCATCCTTTCTGATGGAGGCATAATACTCCATAGTGTATATGGACCACATCTTCCTTATCCATTCGTCTGTTGAAGGGCATCTTGGTTCTTTGCACAGTTTGGCGACCGTGGCCATTGCTGCTATAAACATTGGGGTACAGATGGCCCTTCTTTTCACGACATCTGTATCTTTGGGGTAAATACCCAGGAGTGCAATTGCAGGGTCATAGGGAAGCTCTATTTTTAATTTCTTGAGGAATCTCCACATTGTTCTCCAAAGAGGCTGCACCAACTTGCATTCCCACCAACAGTGTAAGAGGGTTCCCCTTTCTCCACATCCTCTCCAACACATGTTGTTTCCTGTCTTTCTAATTTTGGCCATTCTAACTGGTGTAAGGTCATATCTCAATGTGGCTTTAATTTGAATCTCCTTGATGGCTAGTGATGATGACCATTTTTTCATGTGTCTTATAGCCATTTGTATGTCTTTATTGGAGAAGTGTCTGTTCATATCTTCTGCCCATTTTTTGATATGATTGTCTGTTTTGTGTGTGTTGAGTTTGAGGAGTTCATTATAGATCCTGGATATCAACCTTTTGTCTGTACTGTCATTTGCAAATATCTTCTCCCATTCCGTGGGTTGCCTCTTTGTTTTGTTGACTGTTTCCTTTGCTGTGCGGAAGCTTTTGATTTTGATGAAGTCCCAAAAGTTCATTTTCGCTTTTGTTTCCTTTGTCTTTGGAGACATATCTTGAAAGAAGTTGCTGTGGCTGATATCGAAAAGCTCTGGTACTCTTATTTGTACTGCCCCCCAACTTTATTGAGTTATAATTGACAATTACAAATTGTATATATTTAAAATGTACAACTTGATGATTTGATATACATGTTCATTGCAAAATATTCACCACAACCAAGCTAATTAATATCTCTTACATCATGTAGTTACTATTTGTGTGTGTGCATGTGTGCACATGATGGTAACACTTAAGATCTACCCTTCTAGCGAATTTCAAGTATGCAATACCCTGTTGTTAACTATGGCCACATAATTTTACACTAAATCTCAAGAACTTACTTTGCATAACCAAAACTTTGTACTTTTCCTTTTTTTTAAAGGATTTTATTTTTAAGTAATCTCTACATCTAACATGGAGCTTGAACTCATGACCCTGAGGTCAAGAGTCATGCAGTCTATTGATTGAGATAGTCAGGTGTCCTGAAACTGTACCCCTTGATCAATATCTTCTCATTTATCTCTCTCTCCTAGCTCCTGGTAAGCACAGCTGTACTTTACATTTCTATGAATTTTATTATTTTTAGATGTCCTATATAAGTGATATTGTATAGTATTTGTTTTCATTCATATGGCTTATTTCACTGGACACAATGTCTTCTAGGTTCATCCATGTTTTTGCAAATGGCAAGATTTCTTACTTTTTAATGACTGGATAATACACACACAGAGTTAAGCTGAATTTAGAATTCTAGGTAAATAGTTATTTTCCCTCAGCATGCTGAAGATGTTATTCCATTGCCCTCTGGCCTCCATTGTTGTGGTTGTTGGTCTGCTTGTTTTTCTTTAATAAGTAATCTGTCTTTTCCCTGTACATTTTAAAAAGATTTTTTTCTAAGTGTTCTGCAATTTCATTATGATCAGTGTACATGTAAACTAATTTTTAGTTATCCTGCTTGGGTTTCTTGAATCCATGAGTGATTCTGGAATCCAGTGAGTCATGTCTTTTATCAACTTTGAAAAATTCTTCGTCATTATTTCTTCAAAGATTTCCTGTCTCTAAGTTGTGTCTTCAGAAGCTCCAGTCAGATATGATTTAGACCTCCACATTTTATCTTTCATGTCTCTTAGTGTCTCCTATATTTTTCCTCTCTTATCGGTGTGCTGTACTATGAGTAATTTCTTTAGATATGTCGTCCAGCTCATGAATTCTCTATTCAAATGTTTTAGCAATTCTATTAGGTTTTAAATTTCAATGATCTGAGTTTCCATTTCAAGAATACATATGAAATTAATTAATTAAATATACCTGGTCGTTTTTATTAGTTTTTGTTTCGTACTTGAGTTTTCAGTCCTCTGTTTTGCTTTTAAAAACATTTAAATGTACTTATTTTATATGTTGTACCTAATCAGTCCAGTGTCTCAAACCCTTGTAGGTATAACTCAACTATTGATTCTCATGTGTTTTTTTTTTTTTTTTTGATTGTGAGCTCTATCTGACTACTTTAAATTTTTATGGTGCTAAGGATCCCTGGGTTGATGGTATGCTGGTATGCTTCTGCAGAGAGAATTTGCTTTTGCCTCTGTCAGGTGTTGCAAAGCACTGCATGCCTGGGACTACTTTAATTTCCTGTCTTGGACTTTCCTAGACCAAGGAAATAGTGTAAATTTGAACCCAAACCTGCAGATTGCTGGACTATGGTTGTGGATTATCAACAGAGTCTTTATTATTTTACTTTCCTTTTCTTCACTTGAGCCTGAGCCTAAGAGCAAATCTTAGATCTGTGATTGTCGAATTATCTTGTCTCCTTTTGACGATGAACAGAGTTTTTCTTCCTAATGTATTCTTTCACTGAGGGTGTAACCCTTCAAAGGCCCTAGCTTCTGTGTATGGGAGAGGAGCAGGTAGGGGATCCAGTCACATATATGCTTAAGGCCTTGTGTCCTCACTTGCTAGTAAACTCTGAGAATACAGTTTCCTGGTCTCAGCAAATGCCTGGGAACTGCCTTGGTGCAGTGCTGGCTCTCCAGGCTGGAGGCCTGTCTGTTCTTTGCCTATAATGTTGGCAGAGTCCTTGTCTTACTCCAAGTTAAGCTCTACTTTTAAATAGATTGTTTGATATATTTTATCCAGTACTTTTCTTTAAAACCAGGAGTGTGCGGCATCAGGGAAATACAAATCAAAACCACAATGAGATATCACCTCACACCAGTCAGAATGGCTAAAATAAACAAGTCGGGAAATGACAGATGCTGGCGAGGATGCGGAGAAAGGGGAACCCTCCTACACTGTTGGTGGGAATGCAAGCTGGTGCAGCCACTCTGGAAAACAGCATGGAGGTTCCTCAAAATGTTGAAAATAGAACTGCCCTATGACCCAGCAATTGCACTATTGGGTATTTACCTTAAAGATACAAATGTAGTGATCCGAAGGGGCACGTGCACCCGAATGTTTATAGTAGCAATGTCCACAATAGCCAAACTATGGAAAGAACCTAGATGTCCATCAACAGATGAATGGATAAAGAAGATGTGGTATATATACACAATGGAATTCTATGCAGCCATCAAAAGAAATGAAATCTTGCCATTCGCGACAACATGGATGGAACTAGAGCGTATCATGCTTAGTGAAATAAGTCAAGCAGAGAAAGGCAACTGTCATATGATCTCCCTGATATGAGGAAGTGGTGATGCAACATGGGGGCTTAAGTGGGTAGGAGAAGAATAAATGAAACAAGATGGGATTGGGAGGGAGACAAACCATAAGTGACTCTTAATCTCACAAAACAAACTGAGGGTTGCTGGGGGGAGGGGGGAGGATTATGGACATTGGGGAGGGTATGTGCTTTGGTGAGTGCTGTGAAGTGTGTAAACCTGGTGATTCACAGACCTGTACCCCTGGGGATAAAAATATATGTTTATAAAAAATAAAAAATTAAAAAAACAAAACAAAACAAAACCAGGAGTGTGCGTGTGTGTATGTGTGAGTAATTCAGAATACTGAATCCACAATATTGTCAGGAGTAGAAATTCTTATTAGAATTCTGAAGTCTGAGGTGGAATTCAGTACCAACTATGCCAGAGTCTAGCACTCAACTATTGCTCTGTAATTGTTTCATTTTGCAGACACGTTGCTCAGCTGGTTTTAGCTCTTTACAAATTCCTCACACTTGGTGCCTGGTTCTAGATTAAGGATAGCTTCCTGCTACAAAGTTTTTACAGGGCTCAGGCCATGCTGACCCATCCTATATTTCTCTCCCTTCATTTCTGCTATTGGTCATTACCATCAGTTTTACAGGGGGACCTTTAGCACAGGGATGTGTCCTTATAGCCTGCTGATGGGTAACTTTATGCCTTGTCTTTCTGAGACAAGGACCTTGGTCTCAGGTCCCTGTGTCCCTGCTGGAACACCTGCGCTACCTCCTTCCCACAGCTGGGAGCCAAGCTAGAGCCTGCTGCAACACTTGAGATGTCAGGCTTGGAGATTTGTTCTCTGGGGTTTTTCCTCCTAGAAAAAAACTTTATTGTAAAAAAAAGACTTTAGTGTAAATGAACTTACCTAATGCTGTCATAGTATTAGAAGACAGCATTTACCGATTTACTACAGTGCACTCAAAAATTTTTATTGAGGCCTGAAAGCAGGGATTGGGAAAGATCACTGTATAGATCAAGATGTGGCCTGAAGTCTGTGGTTGGCCAAAGGGGTACTGAGATGGGTTACAAGGTATGGTAGGGTTCATGAGGACCTGGAGGGCTTGGAAAGGGAAGTCATCACTGGCAGGGGAGGGGAACAGATTGACATTCATCATTCATTTGGTCGACAAACAACCCTTAAGTCCTTACTAAGTGCCAGGCATTGTGCTGGGTGCTGGAGATGCGATAAGGATGGGGACTGGCCTCAAGGAGCTTAGGGAGCCTACATGAGGCAAACTTCTGCATGTCACCCAAGATCACCTACCCTAGTCTTTCACTGTACAGATGAAGTAACTGAGGTCCAGAGAGGGGCAGAAACTGCCTCAGGATTGCACAGCAAGTACTTTCGTCACAGAGAAAGTGAGGATGGCCAGGAGGAAAGAGAGTCTGAAGTGAGGGAGGTCGTGTATCTCTCTATTGGCTGGAAGTCACCTGCTCTGCTTGTGATCAGGCTACAGTGTGGAGGCCTAGGACCAGCCCAAGACTGCTCCTGCAGGGTCCTGTGGTGGGCACCTCTGTAGCTTCCAGAGGCTACTGGGGCTTCAGTGGAATGGGGGATCCCTCCAGTTGCCTTTGGTCCCAGGCAGCAGGGAGTCTCTGGCTGAGAAGGCTCTGCTGCTATGTGGGACAAGGGGGTCCTTTCTCTCCCACCCCATCGAGGATGAACCCATGGGAGAGAGCTGGCTTTATCAGACTCCAGCTGTGGCTGCCTTGGGCTTTCTGGGAGGTGCTGGAGCTGGGAGTGAGGCTCAGGACAGGCTGACACAGCCAAGAGGAGATAATTTCAATCTGCCGCCTCCAGATTGAGGGAGAAATGTAAACACAGGCTGCTGAGCCAGCAGCCTTGGGGGCAGGGTGGGTGGGCAGTGGGCACCCTGCTCACTAGCTCTCCTCACAGAGCCTACTTCGAGGGGAGTTCTGGTTGATTTCCCATGACCTGGCTCTTTGCAAGCATGTGAGGGAGTAGCTGCTGTGGCTGCCGAGGTCCCTATAGGCCAGTCTCACCATTAGTGAGTCTCAGTGAGTAGAGTCCTGGCTTGACCTCAGCATGGTCTGCCAGCCCCAGCTCTGTTTCACAGTAGCTGTGGCATCCTTCAGTGAAGATCCTTTAGTTTCCTCATCTATAAAATGGGAATCATATTAGAATCATATTAGAATCATATTAGAACCATCATATTCTACCAATGTTTATTGAGCACAGCCTGAGTTCCAGGCAGCATTCTGCCACTGAGGATAGATCAGTGAATAAAACCCAAAGCAAAGATTGTCCTCCTCAGAGCTGAGAGGGAGGCTTCAATGAGATAATGTGGCTGAAGCGTTCAACGGTGGACCCGACACAAAGAAATGCTGTGGTCAGGTCACCATGAATTACCATATCACTATGAATTAATTAATTAGAGTCAGTGTGTCCTGGGTCCTTCTCTTATCCTCCTCACCCATTCACAAGGCTAACTCATGTTCGGCCTTCAGTACTTAGCTGCTCCCTCCTATAAGAAGCCTTCCCTGACTTTTCAAGGCTGGGTTATCAACCTCCCTCCACTCTCCCCGCTCCCCTTCCATGCTTCATTATGCGTCTTATCAAAGATGACTGTCATCATCAGTTCCCCTCTCTGCGCCCCAGCACAGCCATGTGCTCCTCAAGGGAGGGCTGGGTCTTGACCCATCTCTACTCAGAACCTAGCACACTGCAGATGCTCATTAGATGTTCGCAGAAGGAATGACTGATTGTCAGTCCAAACCATACCCCTGACTCTCAGACAGTTTGGGTCCATCTTTGGAAAGGAGTCTGGAAAACGAACTGAGGAAGTCACAGGTCAGCAGCACAGATTTCTGTCTGTGTAGATGTGTGATAATGATTGCTGGGTCCTTACCATAGCTGGACACTGCTAGGAGCTCTTTTAGGTAGATTTAATCTTCAGTCCATGCCTATGAGATAAGAAATGCTATTTTGCAGATGAGGACATGGAGGACCTGAGGGGTTCCGTATCTTGCCCAAGTTCATCCAGTGGGTAAATGTGGTTGGACTCAGGATTTGAATCCAAGTGGAGCCCCCCCCAGGGCTGAGCCAATGTTCACTGTCCCTCACCAGAGAATCTTTTGGGCCTGTGTGTGGTGTGTGGCTGTATAGTTGTTTACTGGCTAATTTTAACATTTTTCAGGTACAGTATCTCTGGGGACCCCAATGACATGCTGAGAGGCACAGTGACTTTTACCAGTTCCCCAATGTTTTCATCCTGTTTGTTTCTTTTTCCCCAGCTATGGTCAAAATGATTCTTAGGATATTGGCGAGTACCTATATTGTCAGGGGAGAGGAGCCTGTGTGCCTTAGTGGGTGCCTCTCTCTGGCTGCATGAATGTGTCTGGCTCCACAGGATCCTGGCAGGGGCTCTGACTTCATTACTCAGAAAGAAAGAAGCTTCCATGATGCAGACTGTCATTTGTTCATTCAGCCATCACTCCTCAAGAACCCACTCTGTGCCAAGCCCTGTGCGGGCATTAGGGATGAAATGGAGATTGAGACCCAGGTCCTGTCCTCAGGAGCTGACCGTTTAGTGGGAGAGTCAGGCCAGGAAACAGGTGATGGTGGCCCAGGATGGGGAGGGCTCTGCTGGAGGGGCACAGAGAGGGCACATTGTGAAGCAACTCCCAATGCAGCCTTGGGAAAGGGAGCCTATAGAGAACTTCCTGGAGGAGGTGACAATTGGGCTGGGATTTGAAGGATTCATTAAGATAATTAGGGGGAATTATCTTAAAGTGGGGGACTGCTTTACTGGACTGTAGGTAGTATAAATGCCTGGTAAGGAGAAGGGTCCAGGGTGTTCAGGAAACTCCAAGTCATTTGGTTTGGGTGAGGGAGTCGTGTATATGTGTGTGAGCATATGCGTGTTTATGTGTGTGTGTTTGTGTATGTCTGTGTGTATGTGTGTGTGCATTTGCATATTGTACAACATAGTGACT
This sequence comes from Mustela erminea, assembly GCF_009829155.1. Lineage (NCBI taxonomy): Eukaryota > Metazoa > Chordata > Mammalia > Carnivora > Mustelidae > Mustela > Mustela erminea. Next base: position 96,430,667 of record NC_045614.1, read on the forward strand.
GAAGTGTTGTATTGAAAATGTCTATTTACATTTTTTTGTGAAAAACTTCTATGAATTGTAATGCATGAAGAACATTTAATCATTCACATTTTAAAGATTTTATTTATTTGTTTGACAGAGGGAGAGAGATCACAAGTAGGCAGAGAAGCAGGCAGAGAGAGGGGGGGAAGCAGGCTCCCCGCCAAGCAGAGAGCCCGATGCCGGGCTTGATCCCAGGACCCTGGAATCATGACCCGAGCCGAAGGCAGAGGCTTTAACCCACTGAGCCACCCAGGGGCCCCAATCATTCACATTTTAGATGAACAAGTTTCTCTGTCTCTTTGCAGAGAAGCTTCGATCCTTGAATTAGAGTGTATGCTGAAAGACAGGGCAGGCCACCCCAGCCACAATTAGTCGTGCTCCCTCCTCTGTCACATTCCCTGCAACTCTGAAACTCTCCTGAAACCTGTTGATACTTTCAGCCTTATCCCCTCTGAGGTGTAATAATCTTGTCATCTGCCCTGCACAGCAGGAAGCCGAGAAACCTGATATTTGTCCTATACTCACCTCTGGCTAACCCTGTGCGGAGGAAGGGACCTTCCTCACATAGAGGCATGGCCCAGGGCCTGGCTCTGAGTGAGTGAGAGGAAGGCTGGGAAGGCTACCGCTGAGACCACTGGGGCTCAGCCCCTGCTTGTTGTCCTGTGCCCAAACCTTGCCAAGCTCCCAGCTGTGGTACCTTCTCATTGTCAGATTAAAACAATAGATCACCCTATTCAGAGGGGCCTCCAATAATCCAAACCATGTGGGCTCTATGGTGGCGGTGCGTGGGAGATGAAAAGCATGCTTTTGAGGGGAGAGAGGAAGGCACAGGGAAGAGTGTTTGTCTCAGTAGTGTGTCCTATCTGCAGAGGGCCTCATCATCCTGTCTGGATGGAGGTTCAGTGGACTTGTAGCTGAGCAGTGGCGCCCCAGATCTCCCTGCCACTGGCCACTTGCCGGGTAGCCCTAGCTTTGGACAACACTGGTGGTCCTGTTGCAGGTACGTCTCTGGGTGGGGACTTGGAGGGGTCCAGCCCCAGGGAAGTAGCAGGGATATATAACCTCTCCCAAAGGGGCTGCCTCTGTCGGGAATGAAGGTTTGAGCCCCTGGAATGGCAAGCTCCTCTCTCAGGGCACAGTTGAATTCTGAGGGGCCTGGGGTATAGGGTCGGGCCCTGAACCACTGAGGGCAGGACCCCAAGGGCAAGGACTGCGGATAGCATGTCCCAGGTAGGTTAGCCACTTGCAGGGGACACAGTGGAGGACTCACTGTCAGTTGAACTGTTGCAACAGATCCATTAAGAAATTCCTCTGGGCCCTATACCTTGTAGGATACAGGGTCATATATTGTCCCTTTTGATCTTAGAAAAAGCCTCTGTCAAATTAAGTCATTCCAAAAGAAAACTTCTGCAGGTCACAGCTAGAAACTGGTGTGGGCAGGCTTTGAATCTAGGTATAAACCCATTCTCACCCAATAAACTGTGAGTCTTTGCATCCAGAGGCCATCTGCAGGCTGCTGGCATTCAAAGCCTGGCTGGACCACTTTTATGCAGGGTGGACTTGGGCAAGTTACCTAACTTCTCTGTGCCTCAGTTTCCTCATCAATCAGTGCTGATTGTTACACTGACCTATAGGATCCCAGTGAGGGTCCAGTGAGATAACACATGTGAGATTCTGAGCAAAGACCAGGGGATTGTAACTGTTCACTGAGTGGTGGACGCCAAGGCTGTCAGTGGAATTGTGAGGTTGACCTGGATGGTGGAAAAGTATGTTGGGGCAGATGTGGTCTGGGTACCCAAGGCCTTAGACTAAGGGGTGAACTTCTAGTACCTTCCAAATGTCTCCCCTCCTCTTTAAGTCCCAAGAGATGACTTACAGTGGGTCCCACCAGCCACTTCTCCAGAGTCCCTCACCTGTCAGGAACAGTAAAGGGAAATTGAAAACACTAAGAAACTGATGCATGACTGGAAGCTGGGTGCAGTGGTTCAGGTGCCAAATCACCTGGCCTGAGACCTGAGAGGTTGAGAGTCGTCGGGGAAGGTCATTTGGAAGTGATGACCTTAGTGCGGTTTATATTAAAGAAACATTCTTGTACATCTTTGTGATGGGGGAGTGGGGCCTCAGACCTAGAGTGGCCCAAGAATGGATAATCCTATATCCTGGGGGTCAACACAGTCCTGGTTATGTGTACTGCCTCAAAGCTAGTATTATTAGTGTCTCTTTTCACTACTAGAAGTGTCTTGATTTGAGTAATAAAGTATACCATGATCCTATTCTGAGCCACAGGCTCAGAATATCCACCAGAGCTGACTGCCCCCTGAATGTGAAAGTGTATTAGAGAGGGCACCCTTCTTCCCTGTCAAGACCTGTTCCTGAGGGGCTGCTGAGACCTGGCTGGGTAGGGTGGGTCTGAGAAACCTCCATGTAGGGTCACAGCATTTGGGAGCCTGTGAAGCCCACCCCTTGAAGCTGGAGAGTCAGGGGTGGGGTGGGAGGATGGACAGAGGGTGGCTTTGAGCTCTAGTCCAGCTGGCAGCATGCGGGCCTGGGACGACAGCCAGAGACCACAGTGCTCTGTCACCTGGGTGCTAGCTGTGCAGAGTTTAGCTGGAGGAGATATGAAATATTGGTCTGGCTTAACTTTTCCATTTTCCTATTAGTAATGACAATAGTAAACATGAGTACCTTTAAATAAGCACGGACCAAGTGCTAGGGGTGTGTGTGTGTGTGTGTGTGTGTGTGTGTGTGTACATTCACATGTGTATAAAATATTGCTATATTCTGTATACTCTATATAATGTATATTATGCATACACAAACACACTTCTTCAAATAGTCTGCTGATGCAGAGTGAGACAGAAAAAGAGGGAAGGGGAGAAGGGACCCTCTTCATGTGACACGCCTGTTAAGTGACAGAGGCAGGATTCAGACCCAGGTGCATTTGACCTCAGAGCTGGTGTCCTTTGCAGTTCCACCCACTCTTCTCTCCTCCTCTGTGCATCAGAATCTGGCATGCCTCTTGCACAACCCTGCAGCCCAGGCTGGGCCTGGAAGATTAGGATTGCGGGGGACCTTTCTGTCCCTGCCTGTCCCTTGCCCTCCCCGGGGCCGGCTCCAGCAAGGAAAGGCCAAGCTCAAGGCCACATGAGGAGCTCCCAAGCTGTCTTTCATCCGGTCCCGCGGTTATTTGTTCAGCATGCAGTGCAAATTTCCCTGTCTCAAAACATGGAATCTGGTACAGCTTTGCCTGGATCAATGTCCAGCCCCTTTCAAGTTCTGGAGAAAGTTACTCCTCTCCAAAGTTCAGACCTGCCAGACTCAATAACTCCACAAAAATGCTTGGATGAAAATTGCTCCAAGCAATCCCAGCGGAAAGCCAGCACCTCACCCCTCGTTTAAAGTTATGATCCTTATCATAATTAATTCAATAAAGAAGTAATGTGCTTCAACCTAGGCAGAGAGAATAATTTTCTGTCCTGACTGGTATAAACTTTCAACTAGGGACATTTAAACTCTGGGTCTGAGCTCTCGCAGCAAGTAATAAATTGCAGACGCAGGCAGGGCTGCAGAACCCCGCTTAAACTGCGGTAAATAGGCCGCTATTGAAGAGAGGAAGATTTGGATTCGGGTGGGCAGCTCCAATAAATAGCAGAGTGTTGTTTATAAACCCTGCAGTCCCCGCCGGCCTCTGCCTTGAGACAGGCAGTAGCATTTGCTTGTTGAAAGCACCAGAGTGTTTGATCCTCGTGCTCGGTGGACCCACTTTGAGTCTTGAATCTAAAATCCATTTCCTTCCATAACTGAAAGGTAGGATTAGCCTGGCTTCTAAACAGACTAACACATTCTCAGGTGGAGATACTGACTTAGAGACCAAGCCAACCCATCCCAGAGCTGCATTCCCTCTTCGTTCTTCTGAGGTTCGGTGATTAAAGTTCATTCTGGATTTGTTTTGAACACGTTCAGAGTAATGAGGCTCCTGGTTGGTCCCAGAAGCCTGTTAGGTTTACAGAAATTACAAGTTTAGCAATGAAAGTCTTTGGAAACAAGTTAAAAAAAAAAAAAAAGGAAAGAAAGAAAGAAAGAAAGGAAGTTGGTTTTAATCAAAACAGCTTTCAGATTGCGTATTATGGGAAGAGATGAATTCGACATCCATTGTTTTCTGAAAAGAATTCAATGATTGGGAGGCAGGGTTCTTTAAAGTGATTAAACTTGGGAACATCAAGGCGATTGTCTGACTCGGTTTCTTTGGTTCCTGGCTAAAGATTTTGGATACCTCCTTTGTGAACCGACAGCAAGCATGCATTCCAAAATTCAAGAGGGCCTTTCTCATCAGTTTTGTGGGGTTGAAAACAATTGTGTTATCGGCCCGCATTCCGCTCCATCGGTCTCCAGCTCAGGCAGAGATGCACTGCGACAAGGCTCACTGCCCCCGTAACCGTTCCAAACCTCGCCAGGACTGCAGAGCGCTCGATCCAAGATGAAGAGCCGGTTCTGGAGAAGTGACTGAGCATACTCATGGATGTTATCTATCAAAACACACAAAGTACACACACTAGACAGCCGAGACTTTTTATCTCACCAAAAATGTGAGGGGCTGCCCTGGGGGAGGGGAGAGAAGCAGGCTTTTGAAACCTAGACGGGGAAGAAGCCAGGCGAGAGCATGCGGCAGCTAACTAAATACGCCAGGTCTAGGGACCACCCCCTCACGAACTTTTTGGAGCATGGAGAAATGTAAATGAATAACAGTATATCCGTAATAGCAATAACTGCATGCCACACACATTGTCCATTTTCTGTGCGCTTGTAAAAATAATAATTTTCTGTGTGTATCTTACCTGTGTTGGTGTCACCTGCTCAAGCTACAGAGTGTGAAACTTGAAGCTGATATTACTTCAGCTCTTGATATGGCCAGATATTTCTGATGTTGTTGTTTCCTCCCCGCCCCCCGTCATTGTTTTTTTAAGTGAGGAAAACATCCAGTTTATGATTTGTAATGCCGGATATCCAATTTTAAAAAAAAAAGAGAGAAGACAATTCAACAACAGTAACTTAAGTAGTAAACTAAGATAAGCGCTCAAATGGCTTAGTGACTGGGTGCTGTTTCTAAGCATCTCACTCTAACCACTCCTGACCCCTTCGTTGGCCACCCTGCCCGGGGTGAGAGAGCCCGGAGGACTCTCCGGGTCGCCCAGATGGCTCAGATGTCGGTAGTGTCTGTGGGTCCTGCATCCCTGACATTGTCTCCCCAGTGAGAAGTGGCCTTGAAGACTTTTGGGGGCTTTCTCTCTTAAACCTGGGCCAGCACTGCCCAGCGATCTCAAACAGACCCAACAAGGAGGCTGGAACTGGCACAGGAGGGGACCCCAGGAGGGGCGTGAAGATCAGAGGAGCATCTGAAATCCACAAAGCTGAGGCTCAGTCACTTTTGCGACACATGCATTTGAGCCAGCACATTTGACCAATGCTCACAACCCCTGCCCGCGCCCCCTACTACCCCCCAATCCCTCTTGGATTGATTAAATTGGCTCAAGATGACACCAATAATTGGCTCAAGATGGGGCTTCGACAGGCCCAATGATCCATATCTTCGCATTCCCTAAAATCAGTCCTTTCAGCTCTGTGTTGGATTTAGGATGGTTTACATTGGCTCCGTCACAAACATTTTAATAAAGTCCCAGAGAAACCGCAAACGGGTGACATCATTGGATGGTGTTAAAAAAAAAAAAAAAAAAGAGTCCTATTTTGTAAGAGAGAGGCTGGGCCTCTGGAGTGTGATCACGCTCTGTCCGCCCGTTGGGTCATTCAACAATCATCCGCTGTAATTAGGACCATAATATTTAAAACGGGGTGCGGTGATGGGGGGGCGGGTGGCCAGCAAAGGACATTAGCTAATAAGTCAAAAACAAATATGGATATTTTGACATAAAGTAGCCAAGAAGATGAACGACCATAGCGTGGGTGTACAGCTCCAGGGCTGAGGGGCTTGTAACCCGGCCTCGGGTGGAGGCGCTTGGAGCTTTAAATGTAAGGACAGGGGGCGCCTGGGTGGCTCAGTGGGTTAAGCCGCTGCCTTCGGCTCAGGTCATGATCTCAGGGTCCTGGGATCAAGTCCCGCATCGGCGTCTCTGCTCAGCAGGGAGCCTGCTTCTCTCTCTCTCTCTCTCTCTCTGCCTGCCTCTCCGTCTGCTGGTGATCTCTGTCTGTCAAATAAATAAAATCTTTAAAAAAAAAAAAAATAAATGTAAGGACAGCCCCCTTGTCCCCTGTCCCTTGAGGCTGAACCCGAGCGCTGGAGAGGGGAGCAGTTCATAGCCTACGGATTCTTTTTAGAAGAGCTTCTTGCTGAGGGGTGGACTATAGGGACCTTTCATTTTCTTCTCTCTGTTCTTCTGTTTACTTACCCTGAACTTTCTCAAAGGGCATATATTAAATTTATAATCTGAAGAAAAATCAACTGTGCTTTTTCAAAAATTAATATAACAATTGTGATCATGTCCACTGACTCTAATTATGTATTAGACTGAAAATGTCTGGAATAAAATGCACTATTAATGTTACGGTGGTTCTCTCTGGGTGGTAGGACTGGGAGAGCCTTTTGTCTTCTACTCTTTAGTGAATTATTTTTGTAGTAGATAAAACGTTTCAAAGGAAAGTGAAATACTGGAACCTGGAGAAAATGAATTCGATTCACTTGGACGTGGATTAAAATATATATGTGTCCAACACCCCTGCAAAAAATACAAACTGCTGTGGTGGTTTTAACATTGTCTTGTATTTTAAAAATACGCTTCACTCACATGATTATGAATTTAGAAGAAGCAGGATATTTTTTAATGACAGCACTCAACTTCCCAGCTGAGGAGGGGACATATGCCTGTCTCCCTGTGTGTCAGGACCACCACACCATCTGAGGTGAGTTGGTGTGCTGGTGGGCCCCCCAACCTCTGTTGTTGCTCCTTCAGAAAAAGGGCTGATGCATTTGATGCACACCTCCCTGTCAGCCAGCTGGGCTGAAGTCATGTTGTAGATTTCCCAGAAAAATCGATCCATTATGGCCATCACAATTAATTGACTTTTCTGTGACTCAGGGTCAATCTGATGCCAGAACCTACCTTGATCACTTTTTCTAGCGATAGATTTCAAGATTGTTTTGTTTCATTTCCTTTGTAAACGTATCCATAGTCTTATGGTTCACACTGGAAAGGGGATATGGGGACCATATAGTGTGGACTTAAGAAATAGAAGAGGGAAACACAGGCTGTGTGATGTGTCTGTGTGTGCACACGTGCGTGCCTATGTGCATGTAACTGAGTTTTTCTTTTTCTTTCTTTCTTTCTTTCTTTCTTTCTTTCTTTCTTTCTTTCTTTCTTTCTTTTTTTTTTTTAAATAATGTGTCTTTTAAAGGCTGGAACTGGCCATAACAGCTTGCTAATGCGGGCCTTATTTTGCTGATCCGGGATTGGGCACATGGAAAATACCTGTTGCTTTAATGAAATACATCTCATATGAGAATCAGACCCTGTTCCTTGTGCTAAACAAATGCATTACATTTGCACAATGTAAACTCACTGCTTTAACTCCTGTTTGACCCCAAAATATTTCAGGGCTTATTCTTTCCGTCTTTTCCTCCCTGATTTATTTTTTATTCTCAGAGAGAAAGGGCAAAGGAGAGTGGACTCTGAAATGAGACAGACACAAGATCAAGTCCCTTTTCTGTTTCTTGCTGTGCGGCTGCAGCAGGTCACCTGCTCTTTGCGAGACTGCAGCCTCTCTCACCTATAAAATGAAATTAACATTCCGTTCATGATGCGATAGGTGTAGAGAACTGAGCTCACACTCTGTTTTGTCCCGGTTGATGGAGGAAGGTGACATTCAGAGACAGAGACTTTGTGGCATGGGAGAAGAGCATTGAATGAGGAGTACAAGAGAGTGTTGCTTTAGTTGTGGCTGAATTACTTTGGAGAGTCACGTCTTCTCTCGGGGACTGGTTTTTCCCACGTATGACCCGGGGAAGCAGAAGTGTGGAGCGTGTGGAGTGTGGGTCAGGAGCTCAGCGGCCAGTGTTCCCATCCTGGCCATACAACCTTGGGTCACTTCCCTGTATTGTGTGACTTTTCTCTTCCATAAAACAGAGTCATCGCGACAATTCATGTGTGCCAGTTTCGAGAGCAGTGTGATGAGTGCGGTGGGGGGGTCTGCATAAGTGTAGGGTCACTCCTACACTTACGTTCTCCCAGGTCCCTTCGGACTCTGTTGATTTTTGATTTCTGCTTCCTTGGCCCTCATCGTTTCAGGGAAGGGCCAATATTTGATTTTATTCTCCAACATTAAGGTAACTGCAAACATATTGTCAAAAGAAAATAAAAGGTACTTTTCAGGCTTTAGTCTGCAATAACTTAAAAAAAAGGACCCAGAAAAAAAAAAATCAAGGACCCAGCACTGTCTTGATTCTGCACAAATGTTCGCCTCCTTCAAAGAGGCAAGAAGGCAAGTGCTGCCAGATCTGATTGTGCAGACCCGGAGGATCTGATCGCCCGTCACTAAGGCTACTAATCAAATTTCCATCCAATATGCTCACGCAGGATTTCCTGATCAAACACTTAAGCCTGCCCCTCTGCACCCCCATTAGCTAACATGTTTTATATGTAGAGGGGTCATCAAAAGTGTAATTGCCTTAAAGAAACTTAATCCTGCATTCTTGTCAACTCGAAGATAGCTAATAATGCTCGCTGGCTGATATTTTCCCAACATCAAGAGTGCACCAGAAATTAGGATCTTGTTCTTAATCTTCCTCACAGCAGATGTTGAAATGTAGGTGTACAGATACCTCTCACAGGCCAGGTAAAAAACATGAGTTTTCTCTAAAATTAGCTGGCTTCCCTGGGAAAGCACATTGCTCCCACTCGATGCTGGAAGATAGAACAGGGCGATGAAGAGCCAAGCCCGGTGGTTTCTCAGTGTCGGTGTATCGTTATTCTGGCGACCAAATTCAGACCTTACGTGTGCATGTTTAAGAGGGTATCCCATCTATTTTAGGTCTGTCTTAATTTGATCAGATCATTTTGGAGTGCCTGCAAAAAGAGGTTTGCTAGATGCCTGAAGAGAAAGTGCTTCACAAAGTGAAAGTACTGCACTTTGGAAGAAAGGGACTATGTGATTATTGATGTTAGTGTTAGCTATTGTATTGAAGGAAGGTACATAAAAACATTATGTGATTGGCATTGATATATTATGTGAATATATTCTAAACATATCGTATGCCTAACATATCCGTATATTGTCATGGTTTATGGCTTTTGAAATTTTTGTTTAGACAGTCGATCGGGGAATTATTTTCTCGAAGACCGAGATTTTTTTAAGCTCTTATTTCACAAAGGTGTTTCTCATATTTGAAGCAGATTTTGAATCCGTGTCAAATAATCACTAAGTGCAAATGTGTTTCAGGTTATCTTTGCTGTGTGTTCTCTCCTTCGTTGAGCAGGTTGAAACTGGCTCTGCCCTGAGAAGCTGTCATATTTGTCCTATCCATGTGTGGACTTGTGTGTGTGCACACATGTGCTCACGCACACATGTACTAGCACGGACACAGCACTGATGCCTCGCTGGGACTTGTGGTTTGAATGAGAAAAGGCCCCAGTCATGCTGGGATAAGCAGGTCAGGAAATTTAACCTGACTCTCCCAACCCCAGTCATCACCGGCAGGGTCTGGAAAGGCCAGGTTTGTCAGGACTCAGGATCCTTGGTGTCTGAGTGGCAAAACCGATTTGAGGTCCTGTCTGTTCTGCCCTAACATTTGCCCCAGCATCCTCCACCCAGCACCCACTCTCCCCTGCTTCTGTGCATGGGGCCCCGTGTTCTCTTGATGGGGGTATGGAGTGAGTGTGATTACCCCTGACTCCACTCTGGGGTAAGGTCAAGGGTCACCTGCATGGGCTTACTTGACTGCTTCAGAAAGACAAAGAAAATGTGTTCCTTGTGTTTGCGGAGGAGAACAGAGCCTGCCACAGGGGTCTGGAGAGGCCAGCGTAAAAAGAACCATATAACAAAGACATGAATGAATGGTACAAGTTTCAGTCATTTGAGGAGGTCTAGGTACAAGCCTGGGAGGGAAGAATTGGACTTCCCTCTTTATAGATGAGAGATTAAGTGGCCCGTCAATGTCGTAAGGTCCTTTGGAAACCCTGCTTTTCTTCTGCCCCTGATAAAACCCAGCCCTGTCCCCTCCAAAGCCATGCTCTGTCCCCCACACTGTCCTGCCCACTAAGGAAATACTATGCACTGGCACCCTGCAAAGAACATGCTTGCACACAGTCATACCTGGGACACAGTGTTCTGTATGACTCCAGTGACTGTGTGGTTTGGGGCTGTGCAGACAGAAGAGAAAGGATGTTTCCTCTCCATCCCAGACACCTCTGGATGGGACATCCTGGTGGGAAGTCCACACACATCACAACGTCAGTCATCCTTGGTTTCACCAGAGATTGTCTTGGGAAGAGGGCTTGGGAATTCCCATCAACACCTCCCAGCCGACCATCAGAAGGAGTCTAATAGATAAAGAAATTGAATACATAATAAATAAATAAAATACAGCCTGAATCAGTTTGGTGGTCTTGCTGAGCAACTTCAGTTCTGAGACAATCTCCTGGCTGCCTCCCTGTCTTCTTAACAAATTCTGCCCCTGATCCTCTTCTGTATAAACATGGAGACAACCTTTGCTAACGAGTGTCTATGTCGGCCATTTCAACATAGTTCGTTTATTCAATACAGTTAGTCTGCTTCTTGTTAGGCCCTGATTTAGGATCTGGGCACACAAGTGAACAGGACCTGTCCTGGAGCCCACAGGCTGTCCAGGGAGGTCAAGTGCTCAGGCCTGCACTTGGGTCAGAAGGTGCCTAAGGTGCTCCTTTCATTTGTGCTCATCGCAAGGACATGCTGTGGGCTGAGCTACCACAAGACAGCAGTTCCTAGCCCACCTGCATTCCACGAGGGCATCTCTTTATTGGTTCTTCAGCATGATCAGTTCTTTGACCTGAGGTCATCTTGGGCTGGATGGGACAGAGGCAGAGAACCAGTTCCTCTCAGGACAGTTAAGGCTGCTTGTAGAACACTGGTTGTTACTTGATTGTACTGGATGATCCATGTCTGATTTGACAAATTACTCAGCAATTTGATATATTTTTTTTTTTTGCTAGTAAAAAAAAAAAAATCCCCAATCAGCTGAATGCAAAACTCATTTGATATGTTAATATGCCATAAACTCAGAGACTGCCTATGCTTGGCATGCCCTGAAAGGCTGTGGACCAGCCTCCCATTTAACAGATGGGGCCACTGAGACCTGGAGGGTAGAGGTCTTGCTCCAAGAGGCAGTGTGAATCATCAAGCGGCAGAGTATGGGTGTTTCTGTTACTGGGGCATATGTCCAGTGAGTTTATTGCCGCAAAGAGAATGCTCTCATTTACCCCAGGCAGCCACATAACTTGACATAGCTCAGGAAGTAATTCCAATGTCAAGAGTTTCACATATTTTTCAACTTTGTTTTACCAAAACGCATCTGCTGTTCAGAAACATCCTCACGTCTTTTAGGAGAAACATCTCGAAAGGACAATGGGAATATTTTCTATTTTTATAATGATGTCTGATCTTTTACCTTTGGGAGATTTGTGTTTAAACCAACTCAGCTTGCCAACTTCTCTTAAAAGAAAAAGTCATTAAATTTCCAATTGGAAATTTGAGCATAAATGAGAGATTTCAAATGAAAACAGCAAGGAATTCTGCAAAGGCATCTGATCCTGCATCATACTTCCAAATGTTCTTTAAATTAGCTCTATGTCAAAAGGCTACGTGGAAAGACCTTTTCTTTTGTCTGATAAAGGAAAAATTGGAACAATATCGCTTCACTTTAGGATCCAGGCGATCATTTGGATTCATTCCAAGGAGAGTATTTTTTTTTTCTTTTTAAACTTTGGTCTGTAGCTGCACATGTGTGTGACTTTAATCAGTTTCTCCCACAGCTTTCTTGCCATTTAAGCTATTCTATACTTACTGACCTTTTCTCAAATCAGATGGGTGGATCTTGTTTGTGATAGGGACTTTAGCTCCAACAGCAGAGAAATATTTTACCTGAATGTGCACAACATTGCCCTGGGAGAAGAAAATAAAGGCTCTTCTGAAAAGGCAGCCGGGGAGTAAGATGAGTTCATTGCCCCAGTGCCTCCTGGGGCTGTTCCTTATCAAAGCATGTGATTCTGTATCAAAAAAACGTGACCATGGAGAAACACTTAAAGACCTGCAACTCTGTTAGACTCTCCTCCAGTTTCGTCCAGTGCTTTTTTCTAGCATCTCAGTAACCAAGATGACTCCTCATCAAGACTTAGAGCCTGAGTCTGTCCTCTCGAGAAGTCTTCTGCAGAGACACTTGGTACCTGGTGGCCTAATGCCATCTTCCGTCTCAAGGTCCTCCTGGCCCTGTGGTCCCGATGGTGATGTGATTGTCTCTGGTGCAGAACTGAGTCAGAGGGGCAAAGGTCATAGCGTCACAGACCTCCCCGGAACCAGACAGTCTAGGTTGCGGCGAGTGATTAGGCCACAACAGAGACTGTGGCTTTGGGAGTAAGGGCTTCATTCCTTCCTCCACTTGCTCTATCAGCAGATATTTTATGAGTACCTACCTTGTGTCCAATCTGTGCCCGGAACCAGGAAGCACACCGTGGGCCCTCACAGTTTGTTAGCAAACTCAGTTATGGAATAGATGTCACAGAATTGAGGGAATGAGCTCCTGAAAGTCCAGAAATTGCCCAATATCCTTCACCAGGAAGTGATGCTCTTCTTGTATCTGCCTCAGAATCTTAGAACACAGTGAACACAGTGGTGTTTTTGAACCAGCCAAGAGGTGATGAGAGAGTACTTCAGACGTTTAGACCTTTAGAGCAGAACAAAACTGTTAGCTAATTATAGATACATTTTTCCAGAACATTCTCCCTAATGGGAAGAGATGTCGTGGGAGGTGGGAGCCCAATCCAAATATTTATGTTTCTTTCCTCTCAGTGTATCAGTAAATCTTTCCTTCCCCTCCCTTCCTTTCCCATCCGTTCCCTTCCATTCCCTCCCCTTCCGTCCCTTCTCCATCCCTTCATTTCTGTTCCTATCCTGCACCAGAAATAGAGACACCCAGAAGCTGCTTTTCCAGAATGATGTGAAGCTTGCACTCCAATCAGGACCAGCCCAAGTAACTGGGGCTCTTGGCTTTTGGCTTTCAGCATCCTCCCCCGTCCTTTCTGGTCTTTTCTCTCTATCCTATGTCCGTCTTCCTCCTTGCTTCTCTTCCTCAGCTTCCTCTTCCTTCAAGCCCCTTCCCTTAGAAACCTAATTTTCCTCAAGAGTTTAGGCACTTTTCTGCATTCCTCCATGAGGCATTTGGATTCTGAATAGAAACTGAGGAGGCCATGTTCAGGCAACAAGCTCCTTGTATTTATTTTGGAGCTGGAGTGTAGGAAAGAAAACCACATCCAGGGAACAGTGGGGTTGGGGGGAGGCTACTTTTTGGGTACCCTTCACCAAGTGGGGCATTGCCTTCTCCTTCTGCTCTAGACTGTGGACTTCCTAAGGCCAGGCAGGGATTATTCACATCTGTGTCTCCAGAATCCAGCACCAAGCTGGTGCTCAGAATGGGCTCCTCTGGAGGAAGAATGAATTTGTGCACAGCATCAGGCCTCCTCCCTGGGACTTGTGGGCACCCACGTTAGCTTATGGCACCACTGCTTGCTACTCTTCGCTTCCTCCTCCTCCATCTTCTGTTTTTATTCACTTTGCTTTTCCAGTAAATCATCAACCAGATCATGAGATCCATATGATAAATTTTTGGAAATTTTTTTCTGTAGCATGATACATTTTTCCTAATTGGTTCATGTATGTTTGGGGAAAATGGGTAGTATTAGTTTGTTGATTATTCAGTTCTACTTAGAACTTTTAGAGCAAGATTGTTACTCATCTATACCGCTCCTTATTTTTTTCTATTTGATATATTGGTTTCTGAGCAAGAAGTGTTAAAATCTCCCATTTTGATTATAGATTTTCTGTTTCTTCTTTTGGTTTCTGTTTTTGCTTCATGTATTTTTAAGGTCTGAGTCAGGTGTATTAAAATTCATGATCTGTATCTTCTAGATGTTTATCAGGGTGAAAGGTTCTTCTTTGTCCTTTGATTTTTTTTTTCCTTTTTGGTCAATATGTTTTCTGATATTAATACTATTAACACCTGTTTTCTTTATCATTTGCCTTATACATATTTTTCTTTTGAGGTTTTTTTTAAGTAGAAAAGAACAGATATAAAGAGCACATGTATTCACACACCAAGAATTAATAACTATTGACATTTTATTCCTCTTTCTCTTTTGTTAAAAAACGAAACATCGCAGTTAGAGCTAAAGGTCTCTCAACCAATGTTCCCTATCTCCCCCAGACTTCCTTGAAGCATCTACTATCTTGAGTTTGGTGGGTGCCATTCCCATATGCTCCTTGTACTTTTACATACATGCACATCATTCCTAAGCAGTATACAATTGGATTTTGTTGTTTTAAATCTACATAAATGATGCCATACTTTATTTAGGATTCTGCACTTTTCATTTTAAATGTGTACTGTGTTTTAAAAAACCACCATGGGGTATGTAGACATTGTTCTTTTCTTTTAATTGTTATGTAGGGTTCTATTATAATAATAGACTGCATTTTATTTGTTTATTTACTGATTGATGGACATTTAAGTAGATTCCCAGTTTCCACTCTTATAAACAAAGCTGCCAAGCACATCCTTGTACAAGTCCCCTACCTGACTGATCATTGCTAGATCTCTCTCCAGACTGCCGCGCCATTTCATGGGGAGCTCCTCTCAGGTGAACACCAGTAAGCAGGATCTCTGAATTGTGGAATATGTGCACCTGCACTGTTACTAGATACTTCCCAAGACGCCTTAGTTTGGTTGGGCCATTGATAGCCTGACCCCCAGGAACCTAGGAGAGGACTCCTTTTTCCAGTTCCTCATTTGTATTTGATATTGTTGATGCTTTAAAATATTTGCTCATCTATCAAATGAAAAAATATTTTTTGTTGTTTTGATTTGCATTCCCATGAGGTTGAATGTGTATATTGGCCTTGAAACATTCCTCCTTTTGGGTGGGGTATCATTTTTCCATTCCTTAGATAATTTTCTTGTTTTTTTAGCCTAATCCATGACTCGTTGATTTTGAAGAGGAGATTTTAATTTATGAAATTATTTTAATTTCTGAAATATTTGAATATATTGTTGACATCTTATTTTATGTTTTCATTTATGGTAATATTGTTTCTTTTTCCTATTCTTTGTTGTATCAATAAGGTTTACTTAGTTCCATTTTCATTCTGTGTTTACTGGGAAATTTTTATTGTCAATATGTAAAGGTATTATGCCATTCATATCTAGAATTAGTAATACCTTCCTTTTAATCTGGAGTCTGTCTTCAGGCCATCATTTAGAGAAAGGTTGTAGATGGAATGCTTTCTGAATTCTTGAATGTTTGAAGGTAACTTTAGTCAGTTTTCATATTGAAATGATTTTTTGACTGGGTATAGAACTTTAGGTTCAAAATATTTTATTTGATTTATTTTTAACCCACAAAACATTAGTTATTTCTCCATTATTCTCTTGCATTTACTGTTGCTCAGTGAAGTGTGTGTTTATATGATTCCTATTTCTCTACATATTATCTGTTTGTCTCATCTCTGGGAATATCCAGGAATAAGAATTCTTCTTAAGATTATGAAGTATGGATTATTTGCCATTTATTTATAATCTATCATGTAGTTCACTGATAGTCTTTTTCAGCTGACTTAGTACTTGGTTCATTTTTTTAATTTTGGGGACTACTACTTTGGGAATTGTCTTCTATTTATTTTTTTCCTTTTCTTGGAGCTTCTGGTGCAGAGTTGATTTTATTATTCCCTCAGTCCATAGCCCATTTGCTTACTGGTCTGTGTATAACTTCCCTTGTTTAATTTCACCATTTCTTTTCTCTCTTATCACTAATTGACACTTCCATTCCTCCTCTCTCTCCAATGGTAGCCTTTCTAATGTTTTTGGTGTTTATTTTTGCTTTACATAGGGCTTTTGTTTATGTACATATTTCTCCTTCCTTCCTCCCTCCCTCCCTTCCCTTTCTTTTTAAAAAAGATTTTATTTATTTTAGAGAGAAGGAGGGCATGTGCGCATGAGCGAGTGAACAAGGGGAAGAGCAGAGGGAGAGGGACAAGCGGACTTACCAGATTTATCCCCCAAATGTATGTCTACTACTGGATACTCCCATCACCAGTGAACAGAAGTCATTGTATCCTAACATTCTGTCAACACTGGCATTATTGAGTTTTCTAATTTCTAATAAGAACATAGGAGTCTCTCAGTTTAATTTGCATTTCTCTAATTATTAAAAATTTTAGTGATTTCAGTTTTCTCTTTTTTTGATTTCTGTTCTTATCATTTTCCTCATATATTTTTCTGTTGGATTTCCTGGTATCTGTTTTGTTGTTGATTTTTTAGGAGTTCCTCATATAGTCTAGAAATTAGACTTGTCCATTTAATATAAGACAAATATATTCTTCCAGTCATCTGCCTATAGTTTTGTCTGTGATGTCTGTCAGTGAAGAAAAATCTTTAGATTTTATTTAATCAAATCCATTTTTATTTATTTTCTGATGTATTGCTCATGATTTGTGGTTTGGGGATTTTATTTAAGAAGTCCTTTCCTGGAGCATCTGTGTGGCTCAATCAGTTAATAAACATCTGCCTTCAGCTCAGGTCATGATCCCAGGATCCTGGGATGGAGCCCTGCATTAGGGTCCCTGCTCAGTGGGGAGCCTATTTCTTCTCCTTCTGCTGCTCCTCCTGCTTGTGCTCTCTCTCTCTCTCTCAAATAAATAAATAAAATATTTATTTAAAAAGTCACTTCTCTGGGCACCTGGGTGGCTCAGTTGGTTAAGCAACTGCCTTTGGCTCAGGTCACAGTCCTGGAGTCCCGGGATCGAGTCCCGCATCAGGCTCCCAGCTCCATGGGGAGTCTGCTTCTCCCTCTGACCTTCTCGCCTCTCATGCTCTCTCTCACATAAATAAATAAAATCTTTTTTTAAAAAAGTCATTTATCACCTTTAGAGTACAGAGGTTTAGTATTTACTGCCAACTTTATAGTTTACATTATACTCTTAAGCCTTTAATTTTAATATTTATCTATTGATTCTGGTGGTTCTTCTTTCCCAGAGATTTTAAAAGGACCAGACTGAAATATTTAGCAAGTGTGTGTGTGTGTGTGTGTGTGTGTGTGTGTGTGTGTGTGTTTAAATGTATGTGAATGACATGGTGTAGCCCTCTTTCTGTTCCTTTCTTTTCTTGGTCGCTCAACACAGTGTTTTCCAAACACTATCCAGGTAACTATACATATTTTAACATGATTCCTTTTGCTATCTGCTTTGTGTGCCACTACCATTTCTTTTACCCATTTTCTTAGTGATTAATTTCTAGGTTGCCTCCACTCTTGGCTGCCAGAAACAGTGCTGTGATAAGCAGTCCTGTATATGTTTCTTTGTGGGGCTGTGCACCAATTTCTCCAGAACAGTATGAGGAATGGAATTGATAGGTCATAGAGAGTATGCGTACTGCGTTTCACTAATTGCTTCCAGATTGCTCTCCAGCATTACTGTGCCACTCTGCATACCCACTGGTGTCGAAACAGAGTTTCTTCCCTTGTATATACCATCGCTGTCATTTGTAATTATCAGATTTTATAATTTTTACTACTCTAATGGCGTCTTTGTGGCTTGATTGCTCTTTTTCTTTTCTAATTTTTATTTATTTTTTAATTTCTTTCCAGTGTTCCAGAATTCATTGTTTATGCACCACACCCAGTGCTCCATGCAATAGTGCCTTCTGTAATACCCACCACCATGCTCACCCAACCTCCCATGCCCTGCCCCTCCAAAACCCTTAGATTGTTTTTCAGAGTCCATAGTCTTTCATGGTTGGTCTCCCCCTCTGATTTCCACCAACTCCCTTCTGATTGCTCTTTTTCTAATTACTAATGAGGCCGAGTATCTTTTCTTAAAATTGTTAGTTGTTTTGGTTTGAATTGCCTCTTTTTTTTTTCTTTTTTAATTTATTTTCAGCATAACAGTATTCATTATTTTTTCACCACACCCAGTGCTCCATGCAATCCGTGCCCTCTATAATACCCACCACCTGGTACCACAACCTCCCACCCCCCGCCACTTCAAAACCCTCAGATTGTTTTTCAGAGTCCGTAGTATTTCATGGTTCCCCTCCCCTTCCAATTTCCCTCAATTCCCTTGATTTGAGAATGTGCCTTTAAATTCTTGCAAACATCTACTCTTTTTTTTTTTTTTTTTTAAAAGATTTTATTTATTTATTTGACAGAGAGAGATCACAGTAGGCAGAGAGGCAGGCAGGGAGAGAGAGAGAGAGAGAGAGGGAAGCAGGCTCCCTGCTGAGCAGAGAGCCCGATGTGGGACTCGATCCCAGGACCCTGAGATCATGACCTGAGCCGAAGGCAGCGGCTTAACCCACTGAGCCACCCAGGCGCCCGCAAACATCTACTCTTGACTCGCCATTCGTCAATTTACTTTGTCCAAGGTATCTTTTGTTGCATATTGTTT
Source organism: Mustela erminea (assembly GCF_009829155.1). Lineage (NCBI taxonomy): Eukaryota > Metazoa > Chordata > Mammalia > Carnivora > Mustelidae > Mustela > Mustela erminea. The sequence continues at coordinate 96,449,375 of NC_045614.1, forward strand.
GCCAGGATAATGCCTGGATACTTTGTTCTTTCTGTTGCTACCATGAATGGCACCTTGTTTTCTGTTATAGCTTGGTTGTTGCTACTATGGAGAATATATTGATTTTTTTTTGGGAAATTGATCTTATCTCTGGCAACCTGGCTAAACTCTGATTATTTCTATCCTTTATTCGATTTTATTGCATTTTCTATGTAGGTAATCAAATCATATGCATATAATGAGAGTTTTGTTTCGTCCTTGCCTATATTTTACGTTTTATTTTTTATTCTTGTTTTACTCTGCAGGCTGGGGCTGCTAGTACTAGACTTAACCTAGTTAAAGCAGTGATCATGGGCATCTTTAATTGGTTGTGGATATTACAGAGAACATGGCTAAAGTTTTTCCATGGAGTATGTTTACACCATGTTTTAATCTATGGTTGTTGTTAAGATAAGGAGGTTCCAGCCCTTCCTACTTTTCTGAGAGCTTTTATCTTAAATAGTTAGACTTTTATCAGAAATATAGGCTGTGTTTTTTGTACCTAATGATACACTTGTATAATTTTTTTAGTCCATTAATGTGTGAGTATAGTAATTTTAAAAATTTAATTTCAATATAACACATACTTGTAAGTACACTTTTAGATTCAGATAACTAGCTATTATTCAGGGTCTTGTTTTCTTTCCTTATAAGGTCCTTATCTGGCTTTGGAATCATGGATAAATGATTCCAGCCTCACAAAATGAGTTGGATAGGCTTCCCTCTTTCTATTTTCTAGAACAGCTTGTATAATACAGACTTTAACAATTTCTTAATTGTGTTGGCCTCTTCTTACAGCCATCTAAGCCCCAGATTTTTCTTGGTAGTTGAAGAGGGCAGTAGCAGCAAGAGTAGTCTTTCATTATATAATTTCTATTTCTCTAATGGTTATTTTATTTCCAGTTTGTCTTTTGCCACAGTTGGTCCTGTAGATTCTTTCCAAAACTGTCTTTTACTGTAATGTGGATTTTTTAATAACTTAAAGGATTATTTTAAACTCAGTTGTAACTGAGATTATTTCTTCTTTTTTATCCTGAATTTTGCCTGTAATTTTCTCCCTTTCCCTTTTGTAAGTTTTATTAATGTCTTTTAAAAAAACAGCTTTAGTGTTTTCTATTTGCTTTGATTTTTCTCTATTATCAATTTCTGCCCTTACTTTTTCTTATATTATTTTCATCTTTCTTATTTTTCGTTTGGAGATACAGTTTTTTTTTTGTTTTGCTATTCCCCAAGCTTCTTAATTTACATGCCAACTTTATTTGTAGTCTGATAAATGTATTTAAAACTGTACATTTTTCTCTAGATACCATTTCAGCTGCCATGTATGGGTCTTACATTTATAACTCAGATAAAAGTATTTAATAATTTTTAATTGTAAATTTTAACTTTTAGCTGTGCTAATACTTTTTCTTTGCTAATCAGTCTGAGAAGGTTGTGTCAAAATCTCCAACTAAAATTGTTGACTTAACTATTTTCTCTAGTTTATTGATTGTTACTTTATATATTTTGATTCTGTATCTTCAGCTACATATATGTATGTAATCTTTATGTCTTATAAATGCTGTAGTCCTTTTACTAGGGCATAGTGTTCTTTTTTCTCTCCTTATTAACTTTTGCCTTAAAATCTATTTAGTCTCATATTAAAATTACCACTCTGGTTTTCTTTGGGTTCATATTTGCCCGTAGTGTCTTCTTTTTCAATCCTTTTATTTTTAAACAGTCTATATTCTGTGAATCACCAGGTTTACACAGAATATAGACTGTTTAAAAATAAAAGGATTGAAAAAGAAGACACTACAGGCAAATATGAAAGAATGTATTTGCAAAATTAAAAAAAAATAAACAGTCTATATTCTTTTCTTTGAAATGTTTTGTTTTGTTTGGGGCATTGTATTATTTGATTTTTTTAAAAAAGACCCATTCTGACAGTCTGTATTTTGATTGGTGAATTTAATCTGAGTACCAGGCTTACTGTACTGCTATGTTGAGATTTATTTAAAGTTTATTTTTTTATTTTTTATTTACTCTCCTTTTAAAATGATTTTTATACATTTTTTTCTTTTTCTTTTTTCTTTTATTATTTTTTATTATGTTAGTCACCATAAAGTACATCATTAGTGTTTGATATGTTCCATGATTCATTGTTTGTGTACAACACCCAGTGCTCCATGCAATATGTGCCCCCCTTAATACCTACCACTGGGCTAACCCATCTCCCACCACCTCCCCTCTGAAACCTTCAGTTTGCTTCCTGGAGTCCATAGTCTCTCATGGTTTGTCTCACCCTCTGATTCCCTCCCCCTTCACTTTCCCCTTCCTTCTCCTAATGTCCTCCATGCTATTCCTTATGTTCCACAAATAAGTGAAAACATATGATAATTGACATTCTCTGCTTGACTCATTTCACTTAGCATAATTTCCTCCAGTTCCATCTATGTTGATGCAAAAGTTGGGTATTCATCATTTCTGATGGGTGAGTAATATTCCATTGTGTATATGGACCACATCTTCTTTATCCATTCTTCTGTTAAAGGGCATCTCAGCTCTATCCATAGTTTGGCTATTGTGGACATTGCTGCTATGAACATTGGGGTGCATGTGGCCCTTCTTTTCACTACATCTGTATGTTTGGGGTAAATACTAGTAGTACAATTGCTAGGTCATAGGGTACTCTATTATTAGCTTTTTGAGGAACTTCCACACTGTTTTCCAAAGTGGGTGTACCAACTTGCATTCCCACCAACTATGTAAGAGGGTTCCCCTTTCTCTACAATCTCTCCAACATTTGTTGTTTCTCGCCTTGTCAATTTTTGCCATTCTAACTGGTGTAAGGTGGTATCTCAGTGTGGTTTTGGTTTGAATTTCCCTGATGGCTAATGATGATGAACATTTTTTCATGTGTCTGTTAGCCATTTGTATGTCTTCTTTGGAGAAGAGTCTGTTCATGTCTTCTGCCCATTTTTTACTCGATTATCTGTTTTTTGGGTGTTGAGTTTGAGAAGTTCTTTATAGATCTTGAATATCAGCCCCTTATCTGTACTGTCATTTGCAAATATCTTCTCCCATTCCGTGGGTTGCCTCTCTGTTTTGTTGACTGTTTCTACTGTTTCTTTTGCTATGCAGAAGCTTCCCCCCCCCTTTTTTTAATGCAGAAGCTTTTTAACTTGACAAAGTCGCAAAAGTTCATTTTTTGCTTTTGTTTCCCTTGCCTTTGGAGACATGTCTTGAAAGAAGTTGCTGTGGCCTATGTGAAAGAGGTTACTGCCTATGTTCTCCTCTAGGATTTTGATGGATTCCTGTCTCACACTGAGGTCTTTATCCATCTGGAGTTTATCTCTGTGTATGGTGTAAGAGAATGGTCAAGTTTCATTCTTCTGTATGTAGCTGTACAGTTTTCCCAACACCATTTGTTGAAGAGACTGTCTTTTTTCAATTGGACATTCTTTCCTGCTTTGTTGAAGATTAGTTGACAATAGAGTTGAGGGCCCATATCTGGGTTCTCTATTCTGTTCCATTGATCTATGTGTCTGTTTTTGTGCCAGTACCATGCTGTCTTGGTGACCATAGCTTTGTAATAGAGCTTGAAATCAGGCAACATTATGCCCTCAGCTTTGTTTTTCTTTTTCAACATTTCCTTAGTGATTTGGGATCTTTTCTGTTTCCATACAAATTTTAGGATTGTTTTTTCCATCTCCTTTTGGATTATTTAATTTTCTCCTTTCCTAAATTCCATTGGATAGGTCAATTTTTGTCTGCTGGTATGAAAGTTGTGTATCTTGTATTTATTCTCATGTGGTTGTTTCTAACGTACCAACTGTGCTTATTATCACTTTCTTCTACATATTTCTACATTTTTCTCCTGAATATGACAATCTCCTATGTCCTCTCTTACTTCCTTCTGGTTTTCTCCCTCTACTTCCCAGCATATCAGTCATCTAGAATTTTAGTTCTGGAGTTTCACAGATACCCCTTTTGTTTCATTAGTATTTTTCTTATTTAGACTAAAATTAACTTTATTTATTTACACAGGCTTATATCCCTTAGCTAGTATTACCAGATGAAATATAAGATGTCCAGTAATATTGCATAGGACATACTTATACAAAAAATTCATTGTTTATCTGAAATTCATATTTAACCAAATAAATTATTGTTGTTACTGGTTCCCTCCCCCCATCCATATCTGACGACCCTATCCATGTTTCATACAATCCCCTGGTATCTGTTTCTCTGAGTGTCTTCCAGGAGTTGTTTTTGATGGGTGTTTATGTGCAGCAAAGTATATGGGTCTCACATGACTGAAAGTGTCTTTATTTCACCCTCAATGTTTCAGTGACATTTTTCCCAGATATAGTATTCTGGGTCCAAGTTCTTCTCTTTCAGCACTTCAAAAATAACATTCTCTATCTTCATGTTCACTGTCTTGTTGAGAAGCTCATGGCAATTTGATGCCTTTCTCTTTTTTAAAAGATTTTATTTATTTATTTTGGGAGCCAGGTAGAAGGGCCAGGAGAGGGAGAGAATCCCAAGCAGACACCACATTGAGTGAGAAGCCCCACGCCAGGCTTGATCTCATGACTTGGAGATCATGCACAAACTGCGCCAAAACCAAGAGTTTGTTGCCTAACTGACTGAGCCGCCCAGGTGCCCTGATGCTTATTTCTTTGTAGGTGATTTGGTTTTTTCTTTCTTGTGGCTTTAAAATTTCCCTTGTTGTCTTTGATGACCTTTATTCTCACTGTACTGTGAAGAGATTTTTTTTCTTCTTTATATTGTTTTTCCAGGTCCTTTCCGTCTGAGGCCTTTCTCTCTGTGAAATTTTTTCTTCCTTCCTTCCTTCCTTCCTTCCTTCCTTCCTTCCTTCCTTCCTTCCTTTTCTTTCTTTCTTCCTTTCTTCCTTCCTTTCTATGTTCAGTTAACCAACATATAGTACATCATTAGTTTTTGGTGTAGTGTTCAATGATTCATTGGTTGCCACTCTTTCTTCAAATATTTCTTCCTGTTTTCTCTATTTCTGGGAGCTTACTTGTTCTGCGGTTGACAGTTATTCTCTTACCCTTCTTATCTCTGAATTTGCTTTCATATGTGCCAATCCCTTCACGATGCTGTCTGTGAGAGCTACTCAACCTGATCATTGAATGTTCAGATTCTGTCTTCAGCTGTAACCAGTCTGCTACTCCACCACGTCCATTGGGTTCTTTTTTCTAATTAATATGTGTGTCATGCCCAGGATTTCTATTTTGTGGCATCTGGTTCTTGCTTTTTGTTTTGCAGTATCCTCTACATGTCTTTGAGGAAATTTAATATGCCAATTTTAAGTTGATTTATTTGCCCATTGGTTTTATTTCACCTGGTAGCGATTGTTCAGTCTGCCTTTCCCTTATAGTGGTCACATTCCCAAGGTTCCTTTGTATTTGTTCTTGTCATCTCTGGGGGTATTAGTTGCCTTTTCTGGTGATGTGGGGAAATAATAACTGAGGAGGGAGGCTTCTTCCTCCTCAAGTGTTTGCACAAGGGGGAAATGTGGTGGATGTATCTCAGAGTGAGAGAAGTCTGGAGTTACCCTGGCACTGCTGATTTGCTGAGACCCGACCTCCTCAACCACAGCTGGCTGGCCACTGGGCTGTCAAGGGTGGTGATTCTTCAGTGTATACTTTTTAAAAATTAAATTCAATTAGTGTATATATAGGACATCATTAGTTTCTGTTGCAGTGTTCAATGATTCATTAGTTGTGTATAACACCCAGTGCTCATCACATCACATGCCCTCCTTAATGTCCATGACCTGGTCACCCCATCCCCCTACCCATCTCCCCTTCCACAACCCTGAGTTTGTTTCCCAGACTAAGAGTCTCTCATGGTTTGTCTCGGTGTATACTTTTTATTTGTTTTTGAGATTCTCTATCTATTGATAGATGCTATTCATACTTACCATATGCTTCTAGAAGCCTCCTTCTAGTAATTTCTTTTTTGTGGGAGGGGTAAAATATATGGGAGAGAGAGGTGTGTAAAAACAGCATGCACTACAGACAGGAATCAAACAGGAAAATGGACTCATCTTATGTTGTCTAAGCTCCTGGCTTCAGCTGGAGGCTGATGCCCGGCTCAAGGGCCAGGGAAGGGATCCTCTCACCTGGCTTCTCCAAATGCTATGCCCTAAACCTACTCTGATTGTCACTTCCTTCCACCACCTGTCCTAGATATCTTTGAGCTTGGGAGTTGCACCATATTTCCCAATGGTTCCTGTTTAAGGTCTTTGATTGGTGTTACTTCCACTGGTCCAATCCCATCTATGTTTGCCTTTCAACAATTCTTATTTTCCAGTCATAACTAGAGCCATTTTTTGTTCTTCACTGCTCTGGTGTGTGTGATTTTTAAAATTAGTTTCATAAGTAGTTTAGTGATTCATCAGTTGCATATAACACCCAGTGCTCATTATGTCAAGTGCCCTCCTTAATGCCTATCACCTAGTTACCCCATCTCCCCTCCAGCAACCTTTAGTCTGTTTCCTAGAGATCAGCATCGCTTATGGTTTCCCTCCCTTTCAATTTTCATCTTGTTTTATTTTTCCTTTCTTTCCCTTATGTTCATCTGTTTTATTAAAATCCACATAAGAGTGAATCATATGGTATTTGTCTTTCTCTGATTCACTTCACTTAGCATAATACCCTCTAGTTCCATCCATGTTGTTACAAATGGCAAGATTTCATTCTTTTTGATGGCTGAGTAATATTCTATTGCATATGTGTCTCAATATATGTATATAATATATGTATTATATATTATATAATATATAATATAAACAATATATTTAATATTTAATAATATATAATATAAATATATACTATATTATATATTATATGGATAAAGAAGATATTATATATATAAATATATAATATATAAAATTTTATATATATAAATATAAAATATCTTCTTTATCCATTCATCTGTTGATAGACATCTGGTTTTTTTCCATAATTTGGCACTTGTGGACATCTGGGCTTTTTCCATAGTTTGGCAATTGTGGACATTGCTGCTAAAAACATAGGGGTGCATGTTCTCCTTTAAATTACTATGTATGCTTTGAGTAAATACCTAGTAGTGCAATTATTGTGTTGTTGGGTAGTTCTATTTTTAACTTTTTGAGGAACCTCCATACTATTTTCCAGAGTGACTGCACCAGCTTGCATTCCCACCAACAGTGTAAGAGAGTTCCCCTTTTTCCACATCCTTGCCAACATCTGTTGTTTCCTGAGTTGTTAATTTTAGCCATTCTAACTGGTGTGAGGTGGTAATTCACTGTTGTTTTGATTTGTATTTCTCTGATGCTGGGTGATGTTGAGCATTTTTTCATGTGTCTGTTGACCATTTAGATGTCTTCTTTGCAGAAATGTCTGTTCATGTGTTCTGCCCACTTTTTGACGAGATTACTTGTTTTTTGGGTATTGAGTTTGATAAATTCTTCATAGACTTTGGGATACTAGCCCTTGATTTGAAAAGACATTTGCAAATATCTTTTCGCATTCTATAGGGTGCCTTTTAGTTTTGTTGACTATTTTCTTTGTTGTGCAAAAGCTTTTTATCTTGATGTGTGTATCATTTTTAAGGATTTGTGGAGGGATAAGCAGACACATGTGCTCAATGTGCCATCTTCATATAGTCTCTATAGACTATGTTATTATTTTTAAAATTAATTTATTATTATATATTGTATTTATTGTTTTTATCATTGTACTTATTGTTATATATTGTATTAAATATCAAGTATATTGAAATTGCACAGAACAGCAACCCAGTAACCATTAAGTATTACACAGATGTGAATTGATCTATAAAACTTGAGGTCCAAGAAAGGTCACCTTTTGTGGGTTGAGGCTCTTTTTTCCTCCTCTGAGAGGAACAGGATCCCAGGGCTCTGACAGCTCCAGAAGCTCATGGTGGCAAGGCCTCTTGTTGGCAGTCCCCATAGCATCTTCTTAGAACACCTCTGGGATGACCTGCTAGGTCTGTTCAAAGGCAGCAGCTCTGCTGTCTCTATCAATTGCCTCCCATCCTTCCACAGCAAGCCTGGCTACAGGGACCTCTCTGTAGCTGGCAAGGAGAGAGGACTTAGAACTTGAAGTCTGAACCACCCTATGACCACCATGACTTGTCACTTTCTGATCTTTGTGCGTCAGTGGATGTGGGTCCTCCTGCCCATAGTCCTCTCAGCCTTAGGATCTCTCTTCCCTTCCCCCTTCCTCTTCCTTCTCCCTCTTCCCTTCCTCCCCTCATCTCCCTTCCCCCTTCCTCTTGCTAGTCTTCCCCTTCTCCCCCATGTACCTTGACTGTCTCCTTAAATATAGACCTTTAAACAAAGCTCATTGAATGGTGACTTCAGACACCTTCACTATCTGAATTTTCCTACCACACAACTCTAAAATCCCTGTAGGAGAGGAAGTCCAGTATTCAAAAGCCCAAGACCCAGCTACCTGCCCCCAAAAGGCAAAGGTAAATGTCCCTTAGTTCATTTGATGGTGGCTTCACCATAGCCAATGTGGAGACTCATGCCCTTGGTTTCTCTGTTACTTCCTTGCTACACTACAAATGACCTAGCCTGCCCCTTGGTCTGTTGTTGTCTGTCCCCTGTCCAGGCTTTCAAGGACAGGACTCCTCCATCTCTCTCCTGGGATTCTGAGGGGTTCATCCCAGCTCAAGAGAATAAGTAAGTAGTTGCCTGGTGTGCAGGAAAGGGAAGAGAGGAAGAGTTAAGAGGGACAAGCCTGAGATTATAGGGAAAACTTGGGAACACCCCTGGGCCTTGGGACCTTCTGGATTTTCCTTCCAAGACAACCCTGGGGAAGGGTCTGTCCACTTCTCAGACATAGCTTCTTGAGAGGGAGGCTGAAGAAGTCTTTAATCCTTTTTATGGGGGAAGAAATATGACAGTTCTGACACTTCCACTGAGTTGGGGTATTAATGGAGTTAGTGGACAGATGAGAGAGGTCTGGGTCAAAACCCTCTACTTCAGGCCTCTTCTCACCACCCAGGTAGGTGGGAAGAAATGGCCAGGGATGATAATTGCCGGGACTGCCCTAGCTGAGTCTTGACTATCCATCTCCACAAACAACCATCTGAGTATCCAGGCTCCAGGGGTTTGCTCCATGGCACCACCCTGCTGGGCCTCAAGCCTCAGGGATCATTCTGACCCTGGGTCCTTGAGCTTTTGTCAGCACAGGCTGCACTGTTGGTCCTTCCACCCCACTTCACAGGCACACAGGGGCTCCTCAGGGAACTCAAAGTCTGTGGCTTCTGGTCCCTAATTTTGTGTCTCACCCCCCACCCTTCCCGGCCAAGCCTGACACATGCTGTGGTTCCAGGTAGGCCTTGACAGGTATTTGGTGGCTGAGAGAATCTGCTATCATATCAGTGTTTACAGAGTCCAGTGGAGCATGGAGCCCTGGGTTGTGGGAGCAGAGCAGAAGCAGAGTGGCCCTGGGGCCAGAACGGGTGCCAGAGGGTACCCTCTCACAGGTCGGCCTCTGCAGTACCCCCTGGCCTCCTTCCTCCTGCTGCTGACCCAGCCCTTCTCCTGTGGACAGCCCAGGCGGGGTCCATGGGAACGTGTTACTCTCCTGGCTCTTGTTTGCCTCAGCTAATCTCAAGAATGCTCTGTTTTCCCTTTTGGTTTGGGAAGTCCTCAACAGCTCCCCTTGATGTCGATAGAGCTGGGGACAGAGGCCGTGGGAGCCAGAGGGCAGTGATCCCTGGCTTGTTCTCTTGCTGGCTTCATTTCTGTCTTTGCAATTGTTTCAGTTACCTCCCACCTCCATTTCAGCTTCTCTTCAAAGTTCCCAGAAACTGTGCAAAAAATATTCTGAATTTTGGACTCTTTAACCATCTCTCTTTCCTGTGAATCTCCTCACAGGGGACAGCACCTGGGGGATACAGATGAATCCATAGCTCAGAAAGGTTGTTATTGCTCATCATCCTACAGCAAGGAAGAGCAGAGCTGGAATGAACCCAGGGCCCCTTTACCTCTGCTCCACACTTCACTCTGGGGTGCTAACCTCATGGCAGCCATGTCTGCTATTTGCTATTTCCTTCGCCGGATGGTGAGTTTCTTGAGACAAGGAATTCTGTGGTATTCATCTTTGTATTCTCAGGCTTGGCCCAGTGTCTGGAAACATAGAAGATACTTAGTGGATGCTTATTTTAAAAAAATGAACAATGCATGTGAAACCAAGTGCTTACCCAGATGAATTTTACACATAATCCTTGATTTTCTTTCTTTTTTTTAAAATTTTTTCAATTTATTTATTTTCAGAAAAACAGTATTCATTATTTTTTCACCACACCCAGTGCTCCATGTAATCCGTGCCCTCTATAATACCCACCACCTGGTTCCCCCAACTTCCCACCCCCCGCCGCTTCAAACCCTTGATTGTTTTTCAGAGAAACAACCCTGAAAGATAGTTGCTGTTCCCACTTCATAGATGGAATTATGAGGACTCAGAGAAGTCAAGTAAATTGCCTAAGGTCACAGAGCTTGTAAGGGGCTGAGAGGAAATTGACACGCATGTAGTCTAACTCCAGAACACATGCTGCCTCTCTCACACAAATGGAATAAATGACCTGGAGAGCAAGGACACAAGGACTATGAGGGCTCCATTCCTGCTGGGTTTGGAGTGAGCTCTGACCAATGGAAGATTCCTGGCTGACCAAGGTCCCTAAGTGGGGAAGCAATTCTCAGCCCCTCTCTTCAGTATCACCCCTTCCAATCACAAGACACGTGTTTTTGTTCAATGACTGAGTGACCAACCCTGCAGATAGCGGCAGAGACACTCACTCCCAGAACTGGTCTTTCTGGCTGCTCTTTCTTCATTAACATTGGGGCATGTCTCTCTCTGCCCAACCGTGAGTGCTGGGGTTCCTTGGGTGTGCTCTGTGAGCTCTCTTCTCATTGCTCCACCTTCTCTGGGTGATCACATCTCTGGTCCTATTATTCTGTATGTGTGGGGGGCTGTATTTACTGTTCAGACCTCCAGAACTTCCTAGGTCGCCACTGGAATATCTAACAGGAATCCCTTCTCAACCCTTCACAAGTGCTGGCATCATTTCTTCCCCATGTCAGACACAGAGATTGGGGCACTGCTCACCCAGCTACCCAAGCCTCAACCTCAGGCTCGTCCTCAAAAGTCCTTCATCCTCACTTCCCCACAGCTAAGTTCTCCTTTGCTAACCTCCAAGTTCTGGTGCCACCCTCATTCATCCTTTGGATTAGTCAGTGACTCCCAACTGATTCCATAAGCTCCAGCCTTGCCCTCCCCTCCACCCAGTCTCCACAGGGCAGTAGGAAAAATCTTTTAAGTCACAGATCTGAGCTTAGTACACCCCAGCTTAAAACTCTGGACTCAAGAAGAAAGCCCAGATCCTCAACATGACACCCAGTGTCCCCCAGGATGTAGTCCCTACTGACCTCTTTGATTTCAACATTCTCCCTGCTCCTAGGTGCTGGATAACCAGCCACCAAGCAGTCACTGCTCTTGAAGAACTCGTGAAGCCCCTGGATGCACCATGCCCTGGGCTGGGATTCTCTCCCTTTTCCTCTACACCTGCTAAATTGTCATTAAACTTTCAGGTCCCAGCCTGGATGGTGTCCCCTCCCAAAAGTCATTCCTGAGCCTGGCTGAACAAGGAGCCCCTTCTCTTTTATGTAATGGCCTCCAGGCCTGGAAAGTGGATTCTTTCAGGATGGGGACCATGTTTGATGCATTAGTGGTGACCTTAGCACTTGGACCAGGGCTTGGCATAAGGAGGCTCCGTGAATGTCTACCATCAGGCATGAATCCTGGGTCATCAGAAGGAAAAAAAAATGTCCTCTTCCCATGTGTCTTGGGCTTAGCCAGCTGAGTTCATGATCTCTTCCCCACTGCCCTATACCTTGTTGTCTCATCCAGCTTGTTCTAGGACTGGAACTCTCTCCTTGGGCACACTCCCTCCAGTTCATGGTGATCACCTCTTTCCTGAAGGCCCTCAGGATTACACCAGACACAGTCTGGTCCCATTTTAAGGTCCTGGGAGAGCTCTCCACATACAGTTCCCCAGACCACACCACATTTGAAGCCTCACATTCACTTCTTGGGACATAAGAAATTCACTGGAATGTTAAAGATAATATTAGGTGTGAAGTCCTATGGGGAGAAAGAACATTTAGGTTAACTTCACACTAAGATATAAGTGGCCAGCATAAGATACATACCTGAGATCAGGTGTGGGTAGGTGGGACAGGGACAAGAGCAGAAAATCTCTGGCTGTGTAAAAGAGATAGGAACCCTTGAGAAAGGGAAGAGACACTGTCAGGCTGCATGACCTGTATCATAGAGCATTACCTGCATTACCTACTGGGGTGTGTGCATGCATGTGTGTGTACGTGTGTGTGTGTGTGTGTGTGTGTGTGTGTGTGTGTGTGTGTCCATCCTCGGGTACAACTCTTAGAAGCTGAACAATTCTCTTGCTGGTTGCATAACCTCAGCAAGGAGCTGGACACACAGTGGGTGCCTAATAAGTGCTTGTAGCTGTTCGCTTGGCCTGTCAGTTGCCGCTGCTGGGGGCATGCCCATCAGTCACTTCTCTCCAGGAGACTGGGCAGTGTTTGCAGCAGGAGGGGGATCCTTCTTGGTTTCTCTTATGGCCCTAATGAAGTCCTTTCCCATGAACTCCTTGCCCTTCCGGCAGCCACACTAATAACCTACTAGAGCAGCTCCCTGGGCGCTGAGGGAAGCAGAAGTCTGGAAGGGCCTCCAGAGTCCTGGCCCCTTTCTAGGGTCATGATGAGCCCCCACCAGGGAACTGGGAATTTGCTTGAGATGGCCTGAAGCATCTTCATCTTGGCCCCCAACACCCCTTGGTGCCTTACGTTCATTCAACAAATGTTTATGTAGGTGCCAAAACCAGTCTTGGTGCTGGAGATGCATTGGGAAGCAGATAAAGATCTCTACCCATATGGAGCTTATATTCTAGTGTTATTTTTCATAGGAGGGAGGCAGCAATAAACAACAAAAAAAGTAAAATAGTAATGTATTGGAAGTCATAAGCACTAAGAAAAAAATAAAGCAAGGAAAGGAAATATGAACCATCTTGTGAGAAGAGAGTAGGAATTTTAGAGAGAGTGACATACATTTTTAAAATTTGTTTTTATTGGGGTAAAATATACCTAACATAAAATTTATCATTTTAGCCAATTTTCAGTGTACAGTTCAGTGGCATGCACACTGTTATACAGCTATCACCACCATCTGTCTCCAGAAACTTCAGGTCATACTAAAATTCTCTACCCATTAAACAGTAACTCTTCATATTTCATTGTACGCATATACCACCTTTTCTTCCTTCCTTCCACCCTCCCTCCCTCCTTTTCTTTCTTTCCTTATTTCTCTCTCTCTTTTTCTTTCTTTTTTCTTTTTTTAAAATTTTTTCAATTTATTTATTTTCAGAAAAACAGTATTCATTATTTTTTTGCCACACCCAGTGCTCCATGCAATCCATGCCCTCTATAATACCCACCACCCGTTTCCCCCAACCTCCCACCCCCCGCTGCTTCAAACCCCTCAGATTGTTTTTCAGAGTCCATAATCTCTCATGATTCACCTCCCCTTCCAATTTACCCCAACTCCCTTGTCCTCTCTAACACACCTTGTCCTCCATGATATTTGTTATGCTCCACAAATAAGTGAAACCATATGATAATTGACTCTCTCTGCTTGACTTATTTCACTCAACATAATCTCTTCCAGTCCCGTCCATGTTGCTACAAAAGTTGGGTATTCATCCTTTCTGATGGAGGCATAATACTCCATAGTGTTTATGGACCACATCTTCCTTATCCATTCATCCGTTGAAGGGCATCTTGGATCTTTCCATAGTTTGGCGACCGTGGCCATTGCTGCTATAAACATTGGGGTACAGATGGCCCTTCTTTTCACGACATCTGTATCTTTGGGGTAAATACCCAGGAGTGCAATGGAAGGGTCATAGGGAAGTTCTATTTTTAATTTCTTGAGGAATCTCCACACTGTTCTCCAAAGAGGCTGCACCAACTTGCATTCCCACCAACAGTGGAAGAGGGTTCCCCTTTCTCCACATCCCCTCCAACACATGTTGTTTCCTGTTTTGTTAATTTTGGCCATTCCAACTGGTGTAAGGTGGTATCTCAATGTGGTTTTAATTTGAATCTCCCTGAGGGCTAATGATGATGAACATTTTTTCATGTGTCTGATAGCCATTTGTAGGTCTTCATTGGAGAAGTGTCTGTTCATATCTTCTTCACATTTTTCATATGTTTGCCTGTTTCGTGAGTTTGAGGAGTTCATTATAGATCCTGGATATCAAATTTTTGTCTGTACTGTCATTTGCAAATATCTTCTCCCATTCCGTGGGTTGCCTCTTTGTTTTCTTGACTGTTTCCTTTGCTGTGCAGAAGCTTTTGATTTTGATGAAGTCCCAAAAGTTTATTTTCGCTTTTGTTTCCTTTGCCTTTGGAGACATATCTTGAAAGAAGTTGCTGTGGCTGATATCGAAGAGATTACTGCCTATGTTCTTCTCTAGGATTCTGATGGATTCCTGTCTCACGTTGAGGTCTTTTATCCATTTTGAGTTTATCTTTGTGTACGGTGTAAGAGAATGGTCGAGTTTCATTCTTCTACATATAGCTGTCCAGTTTTCCCAGCATCATTTATTGAAGAGACTGTCTTTTTTCCACTGTATATTTTTTCCTGTTTTGTCGAAGATTAATTGACCATAGAGTTGAGGGTCCATATCTGGGCTCTCTATTCTGTTCCCGTTGAGATCAGGAACAAGACAAGGATGCCCACTTTCACCACTCTTGTTCAACATAGTATTAGAAGTCCTAGCAACAGCAATCAGACAACAAAGAGAAATAAAAGGTATCCAAATTGGTAATGAAGAAGTCAAACTCTCTCTCTTTGCAGATGACATGATTCTTTATATGGAAAACCCAAAGGACTCCACCCCCAAACTACTAGAACTCATACAGCAATTCAGCAACGTGGCAGGATACAAAGTCAATGTACAGAAATCAGTGGCTTTCTTATACACTAACAATGAAAATACAGAAAGGGAAATTAGAGAATCGATTCCATTTACTATAGCACCAAGAACCATAAGATACCTGGGAATAAACCTAACCAAAGAGGTAAAGGATCTGTACTCGAGGAACTACAGAACACTCATGAAAGAAATTGAAGAAGACACAAAAAGATGGAAGACCATTCCATGCTCTTGAATTGGAAGAATAAACATTGTTAAAATGTCTATACTGCCTAGAGCAATCTATACTTTTAATGCCATTCCGATCAAAATTCCACCGGTATTCTTCAAAGAGCTGGAGCAAATAATCCAAAAATCTGTATGGAATCAGAAGAGACCCCAGATCGCTAAGGAAATGTTGAAAAACAAAAATAAAGCTGGGGGCATCACGTTACCTGATTTCTTTTTTCTTTTGGTACCGTATTTTCTTTGTCTATTTATCTGACAATTGTTTCCATCTTTGGCTATTGAGAATAATGCTGCTATGAACATGGGTGTATGAGTATCTCTTTGAGTCCCTGCTTTTATGTATATGCCCAGAGGTGGAATTGCCAGATCATATGGTGATTCTATGTTTAATATTTTGAGAAACTGCTGTACTGTCTTCCATAGCAGCTGCACTATTTTGTATTCCCACCAGCAAATGTACAAAGGTTTCAATTTCTCCAATCCTTGTCAACACTTCTTTTCCATTATATATAATACATATACATACATGCCATCCTAATGAGTGAGGAGTAGGTTTTGTAGTGAAGAGTAGTTTTGATTTGTGTTTCTCTGATATTTAGTGATATTGAGCATTTTCTCATGTGTTAATTGGCCATTGATATATATTTAGAGAAATAGTATTGAAGTCTTTTACCTACTTTTTGGTTGAGTTGTTTGCTTTTTTGTTGCTGAGTTTTAAGAGTTCTTTATATATGCTGGACATTAATCCCTTATCATATATATGAATTGCAAATATTTTCTCCCATTCTGTGGGCTTCTTTTCATTCTGCTGATAGTGTCCTTTGATGTACAGAAGTTTTCATTTTGATGAAATCCAGTGTCCAGTTTATCTATTTTTCCTTTTGTTACTTGTGACTTTGTCATCATATCCAAGAGATCATCACCACACCCAATGAAGCTTTTCTCCTATGTTTTATGTTAAGAGTTTTATGGTTTTAGCTATTATACTTAGGTCTTTGATCAGTTTTGAGTTAATTTTAATAAATGGTGTTAGGTAAGGGTCCATTTTCATTCTTTTTTGGATATGGAAGTCTGACCTTCACAGTATCATTTGTTGAAAAGACTGTTCTTTTCCTATTGAGTAGCCTTGGGAACTTTATTGAAAATCATGTAACCGTATATATGAGGGAGAAGACGAATTTTGAGTAAAGACCAAGAGGAAGTGAGGAAATTAGCTATGTAGATGTTGGGGGAAGAACATTCTGTGCAAAGGCCCTGGAGGTGAGGACCTAGGAATGGCTGGTTTACGGAGCACCTGGGTAGCTCAGTAGGTTGAGCCTCTGCCTTCGGCTCAGCTCATGATCTCAGGGTCCTGGGATCAAGCCCCGCATTGGGCTCTCTGCTCAGCAGGGAGCCTACTCCCCCCACCCTGATCCCCACCTGCCTCTCTGCCTTCTTGTAATCTCTCTGTCAAGTAAATAAGCAAAATCTTTAGAAAAAGAAAAAAGAATAGCCAATTTGGCTAGAGTGAAATAGATAAAGGGAAGAAGGGTAAGAGATGAGGTCAGAGAGGTGAGGGATGGGGGAAAAATCACGGAAGGCTTGTAGATCATGGAGAGGACTTTGCTGTTACCCTGACCAAATTGGAAGTTACTGGAAGGCTACTTTATGTTTCCATTCTGACTCCCATGATGAGAATAGACGTAGGAGTGTGGGGCAAAAGCAGGAGTGTGGGGCAAAAGCAGTAGTGAAGAGTAGTTTTGATTTGTGTTTCTCTGATATTTAGTGATATTGAGCATTTAGTGATATTGAGCATACTGGGTGAGAGACACCCAGTCAAGCAAAGATCGTGGTCTGAACCAGGGGGTGACAAGTAGTGAAAATATAGATGATAGCATTTGGTGACAGACCAAATGTGGTGGTGGGGGGTGTAGCAGGGGTAGGGAGAGGGAGAGAGTAAGAGAGACAGAGGGACAAAGAAAGAGAGAGAGATAGATTGAGATAGAGACTGAGAAGTAGAGGGAGAGAGATAGATAGTTAAGGATGACGAACAAATTTTCAGTTTTAGTAATTGGCAAAGTGGAGTACACATTAAACCAGAGGGCCGGAGAAAGACTATGGTAGGCATAGATTTGGGGAGAAATCAAGATTTCTGTTTTGGATGTGCTAAATTTGAGGCACCCATTAGATCTCCAATGGGAGGTGTTAGGTGGACAGTTGATAATGGGTCTGGACTTTAAGAGAGTGGTCTTGGCTGGGGTCATGGAGCAGGCAAGGAAGCCCCATACATTGTTATGTGACCATAGTGCAGTCCCTTTCTCTCTATGGGCCTCAATTTCCCCTTAGGCAAATTAAGGTAGGATGGAGCATATGTGTTTTAAGCAACACATTCCAGCTCTGGTATTATCTGATTCTAATAGGAGAGTAATGGAGCCAGGAGTTGTAGGATGCCCACATCTCCTTTATAGACATATCTCCCTCCCTAGATGATTTTCTCCTAAGATCATCTTCCCGAACAGATTGCCTGGCCACTAACACCAAGAGTTCAAATCTTGGAGAACATTGTAGGGAAGGAACAGAGCCAGCCCCAACTCTGTCCATTCTAGAGCACTCTAGGCTCCTTCACGAAGATGATAGATGAGACATACAGTCACATAGTGGAGGCATGTAGGTGAGCAGAGGCAGGAGTCAAGTGACTGGAGTATGGGCTAAATTCTAACCACTCTCAGCTCCTGATCTTTGCCTGTGACCAAGGACAAAATAGAAGAATTCTTCCCAAATCAGTGACTGTAACTTTATTTAATTTTGTTTAATTGTCTCCATAATAAACACAATAACTATTAATAATTACGAGTGGTAACTGTGCTCTAGGCATCCTACCAAGTGGTTAGCCCACGTTTTCTAATTTAACCCTGACACCAAGTGCTATGGAAGTATGTGTATCCCTCTTCTCACTTTAGCATTCACGAAGTAGAGACTCAGAGAGGTTACTTAACTTACTGCAGGTCACACAGCAGGAAAGTGTGAGATTTGAGATTTGAGATTTGTATTGCAATATACTTAATCCAAAAGAATTAAATAAAAATACATGAGAAAATTTGGGTTAAGGAAAAATTTGACAGGGTACAAAATATCAAGCCCTGTAACACAAGGTCCTATACATTTGCTGAGAGAAATGAATATTGGTGAATTTCTTAGAAACCGAGGCAAAAAGGGAAATATTATCAGATATAGGATTCATAATATCCACAATATTAAAAACTCGAGTACTCCTGGTGTTGGGACTGAGAGGACTTTTGGAAGTCAGTATTGTGGGGATGCGCTGTGGTATGAGAATGATGTATCAGCAAAAGGGATAAAGTGGATCTAGAGCTTAGAAAAAACCTAAGTAATAAATAAGTAGAACAAGGAGTATTTATATGAAAAAAAAAGTGACAAAAGGGAGTTCCATGAGGAGGCCTGGCACAGTGTCCTTTGATGGGGATCAATCAGTAAAAGCAACTGCAGGCAGGAATACAGATGGTGGTCAGAATCAGACCCTTGGGAAGAGGCTGCCTCTGTCCCAAGGAGGCCATCTTAGCACCTTGGGCACTCAGAGGAGCCCCACCAGGCCTGGAAGAGTGGATGGGGGCCCTTTATTGTCTTCACAATTCCCTGAAGCCCCCAAAAGACCTGTCCACCCTCCCTTTAAGTGCAGGGCTGGCATTGTTTTCTGGGGACAGATATTACTGTGAGAATCAGGTCTAATTCCCTCCATTCAGCTCAGGGGGTGGGGAGCCCCAGGTCAGGACTCTGTCCCCAGCCCCGCCCATGGGTGTACAACCTCCAGGATGTCAGCACCCACTGTTGCCTCTCAGGCACACCTTCCCGGAAGAGCCAGTAAGCAGCCCTGGGAGCCCTCCCTCAGAAAGCTCTTGTCTGGGAGACAGGCAGTGACTTTGTCCTTCTAAAGCACGGAGGGATATGGAGCCCACTACCTTCTTGTGCAGAGTGCTGTGCCATAAATATCTGTGGAAGAAAGGAAGGAATGAAAAACCCATTGGAAGAGATTTTACATTTTGTCATGCTCTCTGGACTCTTCTCTGTGAATATAGACTTCTAACCTTCCTCCTCATGCTCATGGTTCCCAGCAGGTGCACTGTCTCTAGGAAGGTGGGCCAGTAGCTTCGAAAGTAGAGCTGTCCCCTAGTCTGGGGACAAGGCAACTGCCCTTCTGGGTGGGGCAAATTGTAGCAGGAGGTGGTCTGTGAAGTCAGCAGCTCTGATTTAGAATCTTACTCCAAGGGTTGGCTGAGAAGTGGATGGAGATGCCACGTCTCTGGCCCTTGCTTTCTCTTCTATAAAATGGGGATAGCACTACCTGCTTCATGGGTTGTTGTGGGGATTCATAGAGGTCCAGCCCCTGCCTGACACAGCAAAGGGTCAATACAAGATCCTCCTTCTTTAAATTCTGGCTCAGCCATTACAAGTTGTATGAGCTTGAGATGCCACTTTACTTCTCTGGGGCTCAGTTTCCTTGACTGCAAGATAGGAATAATAACACAGGATAAGACTATTGGGAGGACCGAAAGAAACAGCAGTTACAGCCTCTACTATAGAGCCTGGCATATAGTAGGTGCTCAGTCAAAGATGGTTCTAGCTATTGTTATGATTATCAGAGACTAAACTGTGTCTTATAGGGTGGATGTCCACAAAAGAGATATAACTAGGGCCAAGGCAGTCATGACACATGTCCTGGAGGAGGTGGCCCTGGTGCCCAGCCAGATCAGGTTGGGGTTATGTGGGTCTCAAGGAGAGGGCTGTCATCCCAGGGCAGGGCCTAATGTGAGCCAGGGCAGAGGGCACGTGAAGGGGCTAGGGTCTGATCTGAAAGGAAAGGAAGCGTTTTGGGATAGAAGAACACAAGTCTTTTAGTCAACTATGGGAGCTCAGGAGGGCCCAGAAAGGCCAGCAGAGGAAAGTAGGGGCCACTCTGGTGAGGAAAGAATCAGCCCCATTACTATAGATGTCAAAACTGAGACCCACGGAGGACAGATGGAATAACTTGCTCAAAACGAGTGAAAACTTAGCACTGGAATGTAAATCCCATGAAGCCTGGTGCTCAGACTGTGTGCTTTCCTGGGTTTTTAATTACCACAAAGACCTCCCCACACCGGGGTGGCGAGAGGGGCATAGCTGACTGGTGAAGAGCCGCGCGGAGAAATATGGAGGGGTGTGGAGCTCAGCTAGGCTGTTTGGAAATGAACACAGATGAGACTGAGTCTCTCTTGGGCTGTTATGGAGATTAATGGCCACAGACAAGGGCCCTCACGCATCACTAGGGAGAAGATTTCAAAGACCCTTAAAAATCATTGGGAAACATTTCAAAAGGAAACTGCTCGCAAAGCAGCTAGAGGCCCGCCAAATGCGCTGGCGTATAGCTCACCAGGCGATGCTTGTAATCTAATTGCCTATGAGCAAGAGTTTAAAACAATATTTACGATGTGGAAAAATAGCCCATGATTTGATTTGTACAGAAGAAACACGCCTAATGAGTAAATTAGATTTTGATCTTGCTGGCTCTGGTCCTGTGGGTGGAGCCTAGCCCTTTGGAAGGGCGAGGCTCTAATACCCTCCACCTCCCTCCCCACCCCTCACACCCCTAGCACGGTCCTGTGACAGCTCTGTGCCCTGGTATGACACGCGAGACCATCCTCCTTTCCCTGATGCCTGAATATAGCAGCCCGGAAACACATTTTCCCTTTTTCTTCGGCCTGCCAGTCCTTCAAACTCCACCTCCGCCTCCAGGAAGCCTTCTAGACTGCTCTAGCCTGCTCTCTTTTCATTTCCAACAGCCCTGAGAGTCTGTGACACATAGTTGAGCTTCAGTGAGATAGAGCTGGCTCTTGTTTAAACATTTATTAGCTTGGATTCTTTTTGCTTAGTATGAGGTCTCATGAAGGCTGCTAGATGTTCCTTGGCAATCTGGACTTGTTCCGTTTCTCGCCTTATTTAATGAAGGCACTCAGGTAAGTATTAATTGCTTTTGCTGACCAGTGTTGATTCTCCTTCTTCTGGAAAGAGTACGATGATTTCTTTTGGGGAAAGTATCCCCTACCGCCCCTTGCTCTCAGTGTCAGTCCAAGATACACGTGTTCTGGGCAGGGCTAAACAGACTCCTCCCAGTTCTAGGTGCCTGTGGTGGGCATGTGACCCAGAGCTGACCAATCAGAACACCACCCATCTTGGCTGCGGAGATGTGTTCAGAGATGGGCATGTGATGTCAGGCCAATGAAATCTCCTTGGGAAGGCTGTGGGAGCAACTGGAGAAAGGCACGTTTTGTGTTCTGGAATTGTTAAACTAGAAGAATCAAAGGGTGGAGCTCCGGGTGGTCATCTGGTCACTTCATGGGGGAAGTGCCTCTGAAAGTGACGCCAATATATGGGAAGTGCAACTGAGGAACATAGAGCAATTCTTAGGTCCATGGTCAAGCATCTGATTCCAGATGTGGGTGATTCACTCGCACTTTGATCTAGTGCTTTACAAGCTCTCGTTTGTTTCATCCAGTTGGAGTTGGGTTTCAGTCTTTCACACAGAGACCAGTAGTTCTGACTTACACAGAAGGCACAAGACTAGTGTCCAAGAGTGATGAGTAGATTCTTCTAGAACTGAGGGAAATGTGGAGACCATCAAAATAAAATATTCATGGACAAAATTCTGTGACTGAAGCCAGTTTGCCAGACTTTTCCTGACTGCCTGCTCTGTGTTGGCTCTTCCTCTAGGTACTGGGGACACAGAGAAGAATTGGAGCAGACCCAGCCTGGAGGAGCCCACAGGCTTGGAGGGGAGGTAAGAACAGCAGGTGCCAACTGCAGCCATGGGCAGAGAGGAGAAAGTGCCATATATGCTGTGGAGAATCACTCGAAGGGCTCTGGGAGCACCTTGATGGAAGAGCAGAGAGGAGGTTGGGAGGGTGGGGAAGGCTTCACCAGGGAGGAGAGAAAGTCCCCCATAGCAGGGGAGAAGCTTGGTTGTGAAATTGGTGGGCGTGCCAGGACTGAGGCTCCTTACCCCAGACCTCTGGAAAAGAGGCCCTTATGCTGCTGTTTAGCACCTGACAGAGGTCTCCTAGCTGTCTCTCTTCCTGCCCACTCCACAGCAGCCCCCTCGGCTGTGAGGTGAAGCAGGAAAGTGTGGTGCTTGTCTTGGGTCATGTGTGGGCATTGGAGGCCAGCTGGAGGAGATGAGTGAGGTGGGGATGCAGGTGCCAATACTTGTCTGGGTTATCCAGGGCCACCCAGAATTCTATTACATTTGCTAGGTATTTCCTTATGGTAGGTAGATACTATGCTGGGGGCTTTACACACGACATTTTGTGTCCTTACTTAACAGTGAATCATCTGCCTTCGCTCCCACCTTTCTGAATGGTGCTTAGAAAGGCTTAAAGAATCAAGTGCAGGCCAGTCTCGCCTGGGTCTGCTTGGCAACTATGGTGTTACTATTACTGTGAAGTCAATTGAGCTGAATTCAACCATTTCAGTCACTAAATGCCTACTATTTACTGAGCCTGCCTCCCTGTCCACTCATCTGCCAAAAATAGAATAAGAAGCAGACCATAGCTAGAAAGACACGTCCACAGTCCTGTCATAGTATGGGATGCGTGCGGTGGTGTGTGTATGTGTGTGTATGTGTTCATCCATGACAATGTACAGAAACGTGCAGAGAAGAGTGGGATTGATTCAGTGTTGGCGATCAGGAAAGCATACTGTGGTGCCAGCGGCCAAGTAGAACTTGGAGGCCGGAGAAAACTGTCCTTCCAGCAGCAAGTGTTTTGTGTGGTGAGATCGTAGTAGCAGGATTGGCATTAAAGATAGCTCCCATATGTCATCTCCTGAAAGGTAGATTCCATTGCCCCATTTTACAGAGGAGGCAGTTGAGGCTTAACATGCTTGAGTAACTTGCCAAGGCAGAGCAGGATCAGGATTCAAACTTGTGTTCTGGAATGCAAAGTTTGGGCTGCTTTCTCTCTGCTTTGCTTCGTTCGGGGTACCTGTGGCTTTTGTTTTCCCAACACCGAGTCTGTAGAATGGAACCTCCCATCTGTTGGGCGGACACCCTCTGGTCCTCAGTAGATGCTGATGTCATAGTGCTGGGAGTGGTGGTGGATATACTCTCGTGTGCCCCACCCCCACTTCACAGGTATAAGGGAGGCAGCCTGGGGCAAGAGCTGGGTCCCTGCCTGGCGGGCCTGGCTCCCTACACTGTCCCACTTCTCTGGTTGTGGGGATGGATGTCACACTTCAAAGGCAGCAGTGCACTGTCTATCCAACCTCCAGTCCATGAGAAAGCGCCTAAGTCCCAGAACAAAGGCCTTTCCAGACTCACGTCACCTGCTTGGCACTTAGCACAGGGCTTAATTAAAGGAAACAGAGTTTCTTGGAGTGAGAGTGAGGAGTGAGTGAGAAAGTTGATAACACTAAAGACACCGCCATTAATAAAGCCAGACTCACTGCTAATATCCCACTTGAATTCAAAACAGGACAAATAATTGGAAACCTGAGCAGGGTGAGTGGTGGGCCCAGTGGTACAGATGACAGAGGTCTGGCAGCTGTGAGAGACCTTCTGTGTGGGGCGATGTGGCTGGGCAAAAGCTCCTGGAGGGGGTAATTTCGTCCCAGGGCCCAGGGCCCTCTTCTTGGCCGACAGCTATGGGCTGATACCTAGATATGGCAGAAGCACACATTGAGTAGCGCTTGGAATCTGCCAGGTGCTGTTTTCAGTTTTTTACAAATATTAATCCTTTAAAAAATATATATTCTTTCTACCTATCTACACCAATTTATCTTATTAATTAGGTGCTATTTTTGTTCCTGTTTTACAGATGAGGAAACTGGTGCACAGAGGGGGGGATATTGTCTAGGCTGAGCTGGAATTTTGAATTTTGCTATGACCTCAAAGTATATGTGCCTAACCAATAGCCTACACTACCTCCCTTGAGTGAACTGGCCTCTCAGCCCTGGTTTGCTGGATAACTGGCAAGGACTGTCATCTATTCGGTCAGCAAACATTTATCAGGTATAGTGCAATCTTAAGAATAATGGTAATGACCACTGTATATGGTTCCTATATGCTTGGCACTAAACACTTCACATGCGTTATCTTCCAACCCCCCCAATCGCCCATACGGTGGGTGCTTTCACTGCCTCAATTTTATAGGGAGTGAAACTGAGCCCAGAGGGGTTAGGCGACTTCCTGTGGTCCCATATTTAGTTAATACTATAGCCAAAATTCAACCTGACATGTTTTGGCTCAGAGTGAATTTCCTAAACCACTGCTGCTATCAGTCTATCCCCAATGGGTGCTCATGTAGAGCCTGGGTAGGGGTACTCACGGGCAGTCATGATGCTGGCTAATGGATGCTGCACACACCTAGACATCCTTGGCAATGTGAGCATCCTCAGCGATGGTCAGGAACCACATATGGTCCACTGAGTACCATTCACTGAATGTCCGCAGGCCATAACCCCAGGACGCTATCCTCATCTAACCCCTTCTGTTCCTTGTCTTTATCCTGCCGGCTCTCCCACATGTTCAATCCACAGCCTTAAACCTGGGAATAGTCATCTGGGAAGTTCTTTGAATTCTGGACCCCATGTTGGGGGATTGGAATGCATTCTTCCTAGGAACTCTGGCTCCTTTCTTGTGGGTGACATAACCCATACTGATTCAAGAGGCAATGTTAATGGAATGAAAAGGACATGGACATTGGAGTCAGGCAGGCCTCAGTATGACTCCTGATTTCTGAGCCTTAGTTTCTCTGTCTGTGAAATTGGCCAGCAAGTCCAGAGAATGGTTGGAGAAGGCTGGCTTCGCCACTAAAACCTGAGGCAGTCTCATGGTGGAGAGGGAAGGGAGATTGAGAAGAGGGTCTTAACCTGTGAATTCAGGAGAGCACAGGGAGCAGAACATGAGCCCCCTTTTCTTAGCTCATGATATTAGAACAAGGGGCTCCTTAGGCCTGGAAGTGAGCATATATAGGGGAAATGAGAGGAGATATGGGAATGGGGGAGGAAATAGGGCCTCACTGCTGTAAGAGTGCTGAAGGCCAGAAATGTCACCTAATCCAGGAGATTCAGGTCGCCTCATGCATGGAGCCAGTGGGTCATTGAGATGGCTCAGGGCATGGCTTCATCTTTAGGGTTGTTTCCTAGAAGACTTCAAGGCATGTAGCTTAGAGGGTCTCCCTCTCCTGTGAGCAAGGTGTCTGCTTGCCCCTACTAGACTAGAGAAAGCCTCAGTCAATCCTGATCTGAAATGTTGCCATCTCACCTGCATGGCAGCGCTGACAGGGCTGCTTTGGGGTTTAGGGGGGTGGTGAAGGACAGAGAAGGGGAGAGTGGTCAGTGCACAGATAGAAGGCTCTGAGACCACCACCCTTGAGACACGCCTCCTGATTTGATATTAAGTCCAATGATTTTGTCCTCTGAATAGTCCTGCTATGATAGCCAATGACAGGGACTTCGTACCAAGGACCAGAACTGCATTTCCACTTGAGCCATAAGTAGAAGTGAATTTAGTGTTCTACTGACAAATGGTTAACAACCAGCTTCCTAGGGTTGGAAGAAGTCCTAATCTGTAGCATTTGACAGTTTCTGTGGTGCAGATATTCCCACCATGGCTGATCTTAAGCCACCAACATGATATCACTGAACATTAAGTTGGGAAGAGGTGTTGATGATTGGTTCTCATGAGCCCATACACACGGGCCTCAGCACACTCGTGCATAGATTCACCGTGAGGCAGACAAGCCTCCAGCTCGGTTGTAGGGATCCTTCTAAGGCCTGTATAATGTGTTCACATGGACATAATGTTTTTGTACAGTTCGGAAAAGTCAGATATAATAACTGCCTTGGTTAAGATTCTTGCTTCTTTCCACTTCTTGAATGGAAGGACTTGGAGTAGCTATGGGCACATTGTAATTTGTTGTGATTTCTTTTTTATTCTACATATATATTATTTTTGTACTTAATTTTGATATGTATTTTTATTTTCTTTTTCTTAAAGAGGGCTTCAAAACCTATATATACTTCCAGCTGTAAAGTGTGGATCCATCCCGGGAGTAAATTAAATTGTGACTCACCCTCCAGAAAATTTTGGTTATTGTTCCTCTGTACCTTAGAGGCACATTGGTGTAACTGGATGTTTTGATCCAGATTAACTTCCTAGAATGTGACTTTCATAATGCCAAAGCTCTGCTCAAAACTCTCATGGCTCCCCCTTGATCCTTTAAACTAGCATTCAAAGATCTTCATAGATTCAGATCTCCTCCTCAAAATATCTTCTTTATTCTTCCCTCTTTATCCCCCAAATAAAATGTTTTCCCTTGTGAATTTAATTAGGTTGTTTTCTCTGCCTGGAGCACCTTTTCTGTCCCCTCTCTTTTGGGTTTGCCAAATGCTTTTTCTGTATCTCTTGACATGATTGTGTGTGTATGTCCTTTTTTATAATACTATGGTGTATTACATTGATTTTCATGTGTTAAACCAACCTTACATTCCTGGGATAAATTCCACTGAGTCATAGTGTATAATCCTTTTTCTATTTTTCTGAATTCAGTTTGCTAGTATTTTATTGAGGATTTTTGCATATATGTTCATAAGAATCATTGATCTTTAGCTTTCTTATGATGCCTTTGTCTGGTTTCAGTATCAAGGTAATTCTAGTCTCATATAATGAGTTGAGAAGTGTGCCCTTCTGTTTTTTGGAAAAGTTTGGGATGGTTTGATATTTTTCTTTATATGTTTTGGTATAATTCAATGAAATCCTCTGACACTGGGCTTTTATTTGTGGGAAGTTTTTAAATTACTAATTCTCTTTTCTTGTTATAGGTCCATTCAGATTTTCTGTTTCTTCTTGAGTCAGTTTGGATAGTTTTCATCTTTCTGGGAATTTGTCCATTTCAACTAAGTTATCTAATTTGTTAGCATATAGTTGTTCGAAGTATTCTCTTGTACAGGCTTACCTGGGAGATGTTGTGAGTTTTGTTCCAGACTACTCCAGTAAAGTGAATATCACAATAAGGCGAGTCAAATGAATTTTTTTCCTCAAGGCTTATAAAAATTATGTTTACACTATATATTAAGTGTGCAGTAACATGTCTAAAAAACCAATGCACAGATAATAATAGAAAACAGTTAAAATGAGTAAATAAGGGGCACCTGGGTGGCTCAGTGGGTTAAGCCGCTGCCTTCGGCTCAGGTCATGATCTCAGGGTCCTGGAATCGAGCCCCGCATCGGGCCCTCTGCTCAGCAGGGAGCCTGCTTCCTCCTCTCTCTCTGCCTGCCTCTCTGCCTACTTGTGATCTCTCTCTGTCAAATAAATAAATAAAATCTTTAAAAAAATGAGTAAATAAATACTTTATTACTAAAAAATGCTAACCATTATGTGTACTTTCAGGCACTTGTAATCACTGATCACAGTCACCATAACAAATATAATAATAATGAAAAAGTTTGAAATATTACAAGAACTACCAAAATGTGACCAGACACAAAGTGAGCAAATGCTGTTAGAAAAATGGTGTCTATAGATGCTCGATGTAGGGTTGTCAAACATTTAATTTGTTAAAAAATGCAGTATCTATGAAGCTCAAAAAAATGAAGCCCACTACAATGAGGGTATGCCTGTAAGCCTTTTTGTTTCTATAAGATTGGTAGTGATGTCTTCTCTCTCATTTCTGATTTTAGTTCTTTGAGGCTTCTCTCTTTTTGGTTTCACCAGTCTAGCTCAAATTTAGTCAGTTTTGTTGATCTTTTCAAAGAATGACTTTTGGTTTTGTTGATTTTCTCTACTATTTTTTTAGTTTTTCTTTTTTTTTTTTTTTTATATACTCTAGTCTTTATTTTCGGTCTTCTGGTTGTTCTTGGTTTAGTTTGCTCTTCTTTTTCTAGGAGAAAGTACTGGGAAAGACCCTAAAAAATGTGTAACCCAATATTGATGTTTTAGGAGATTGGCTGAAGCCCCAAGATTAAAAAAAAAAATACATTATAAAGATGCCAGCCACATCTATGCAGATTACTAACAGGTAGCAGAAATGGTCCAGTGACTACTCACCCCCCTCACCTATCTCTGGCTTACATAGGAGAAAATAGAGAAAGAGATGGTCTTCAGGAGTACCTGCAGAGATTGGGAGTGGGCTGTCTGAGGAGGAGTTTGGTACTACCACCTGGCAGGACACTTAATGAGCTTCAGAAACCCATGGGCTGTCTTGCTACATGAAGAGAGGGAAGGGCAGTGAGAGTGGTTATAGCATACATCACCTGGAGTTTGGGGGTGGTTGTGAACATGGAGACTGCTGTCTGATTCTTTCCAGGGACTTGGAGTCCTGGCTGGAGTCACCTGTGGTGGCAGGGGCAGGGGCAAGGGCTGGGGCAGTAGAGCAGCCTCGCATGAGCATTCTTTCTATGTCATGTGGACAGACTAGGGCTCAGGCTGTCTTGATAAGACCTGCCTACTGGGAAGAGGGACCTTGAGCAGTAAAAAGCTATGAGGAGGACCACTTTAGGAGGGTGCCGTGAAAGGGGTCAAAGAGCCAGAGAGTGCACGACCAGCAATAGGAAGCTATACTGTGCAGTGTGTAGGTGTCTGTAAGAACCTACAAATGCGTTGCCAGTGGATGGGGAGGGTGATCAGCATTTTGGCATCTGATGCTATAATGAGGGCAAACAGCCAGCCAGTAATTTCTTAGGGAACTATGATCAGGAGTTTCCCCCTCCCTTCTCCTATACACACTGCCTTCAGTATCAGATCAGGTCACTTGACCTGATCAGCAAGTCCTCTTAGGAGCTCTGTGTCACAAAGGACATCATGCTTATGGGGCTTGATTCCTGCCTGGCCTCTTTCGCTGTGCCCCTACGCACTGACCACTGACTGGGAGCCTCCCCTTGCACAGACAAGGTAAATAGGGCATAGAAAGGGGAGAGGCCTTGCCCAAAATAATACGTGCAGGCTGTGTGATAGGCTCCTGGGCTCTCCAGCTCCTGGAAGCTAGGGCCCTTCCCTATCCATTCAGCACAGACAGCACTCATTGTAAAAGGACACAAAGTGGGGTGGGAGAAGCAGGGAAGGATAAGATAAAATGCATATTCTCTGGATTTTATTTTTGTCATCAGAGGTTTCTCAAGGAAAATGATAGTTCCATCCTAGACACGGAAGTGGAAATGTCCTGTGCTAACATGTGTAAGTTTTGGAAAATGCTTGATTTTAACCCTGTTCCCCCAGAAGTTATATTCATCTATTTGAAACTGCCAATCAACCTTCCAGCAAAGGAAAACACACACACACCTCTGCACAAATGGCTTTGATTAGGCTTAGCTGTAGGTTTAAGAAAATTTAATCATCTTAACCTGTTTAGTCTTTTCCCTGATGAAAATCATCAGTCAGATTCCAGCATGAGCCCGTTAGAACTGAGCTGCTGTCAGCACCGTTGTTTATGTTAATACATTATAGGCATGAAATGGAGGAGAGCGGAGTTATGAGAAGAAGTCCTGAGTGAATTAGGAGAGTAGGGGTCTGTGGCAGGCCCCCGAGGCTGACAGGCAGGGCTCAGAAGGGACTGTTTATTTATGGGTCTCAAGCTACAGTCTCCTCTACCTGTTGGAAGGGATGTAGAGCAACTCTGAAGTGTATTTCTATCTGCGGTTGGAACGGATGTTTAGCATAACTGCTGGTTTGGAAGCCTGTAGATGCCATTTGCTAGTTGCATGACCTCAGGTAGGTTACTTACCTCTCAGTGTCAGTTTCCTCATCTGAGAAATGGGGGTAACAGGAGTAGCTAGCCCACTGGATGGCTTTATAGATTACTGGCACATTAGGTAAAGGCCTGGTATTTGTAAGCAAATGCTCAGTCACATGCTCCATGGAGTCAGCATCATCACTCTTTTCCTGTGCCAGCCAGCTACTTTATGTGCTCTCTCCTAGCACCCTGGACTCTGGGGGCATTGGCCAGTGGGTGATTGCCACTCAGTGTGAACTAGTGTGCTGGGCACAGATTGAAAAGACCCAAAATCTGGAGCCTTGACCCATCTCTGTTACGAGAACCTAGGTGAGTTTAGGGAAGTCACTGCTTCTTTGGATTTTGGTTTCTCGGTCCCCCATATGAGACCTCTCTATGCCCATCATCCACTCTCCCCTTCTTCCTCCTAGACAAAAATCCCGACTGCCACCCAACTAAAGGGTTGCACTTCTGAGTTCCTCATAGCTAGGTGTGACCAGGGGGCTATTTTTGGCCATTGAAATCCAAGACGAAATGTTTTGTGGAACTTTTAGAAAAAGTCTTCTAAAAGAGGGAGAAGAAATGGGTTAATGTCTGCCAATATGTGAATAAGCAATGGCCCATCTATACTATGGAATATTACTCAACAATAAAATTCTGTTGATTCACATGACACAGGTATATCTCAGAAGTGTTAAGCTGAGTGACAGAATCCAGACACAGAAGAGTAAATTCTATACTATTGCATTTTATGTGAAGTTCTAGAATAGGAAAGCTAATCTATGGTAATGTGGAAGGGGGGCACTGATTACAAAGGAATGTGAGAGAATTTTCTAGGGAGATTGAAAGGTGCTGTATCTCAAATATGAGTATTTAACATGTCAAAAATTCATCGAACTCTATACTTAAAGTGTGTATTTTATTTTAGGTAAATTGTACCTCAATAAAACTTATTTTAACTAAAAAAAAAAAATGACAAAGAGCTTCCTTGTTCACAGATGTGATGGCTGGAGCTCTAGCAGCCATCTTGGAGATGAAAATGAGGACATGATCCCGCTAATGGAAGAGCAGTAAACTAGAGGGGGCCTGAGTCCCTGTAGACTTTGTGGAGTCACCCTACCAGGCCTAGATTGTCTCTGGATTTCCTTATGTGAGAGAGAGACATTTTATCTTGTTATAGCCATTGTTAGCCGTTGCTGTTGCTGTTGATTATGTGCAGTTAAACCAAGTCCTGACAGAAGGATGATGACTGGAGGGCAACAGGAGGGCCAAGAGAGAATGATTAGAACAGTCCTGAGACTGTTATTACTATTATGATTCTTAATTGTCTCTTCTTTCTGTCCCTGGTATGCTGCTGAGGAGCACACCAGCAGATGGGAGATGAGGTGGGGATGTGGTGCTGGCCCCAGCTTTCCCTTGGGGCCATCTGACAGACCCTGGGGCTAGGGCAGGCCCAGCTTGATTCCTTACCTCCCCACATCTTCTGCCTACTCCTTCTACGCTTCACCCCCCTACCCAACCACCTCCCGCCCTCCCCTACCCCCCTACCCCGCAACGTCACGGATAAATGGACCAGAAAACTAGAGTCGCTCTTAGAGAGCTTTATGAACTTATTGTCGGGGTGAGGCTGCATGACTCACAGGGGGAGGGGGTCTTTTTCTCACAGGGTGGGTCTCCTTCTCACAATGGAAAATTCTGAAGCCCAGAGATGGGCAGGGGCTGGTCTAGGCTGCATTTGGCAGTTCAGTCCCATTGGCTGCAGGGCCCCCTCCAGTGCCCTTCCCTTGGTGATACCCTGACCTTGGGTTATATGCAGGTCCAACAGAGGAGGTGGGAGGTCCCAAGGATGCCCAACAGGCCTGAGGTGGAAGTGGACTGACTTCCTAGAAGCTGGGCCTGGAGCCTGCCTCCTCTTTTCAATGCTACACCAGTCATGAGCCATGCCAACATGTGCCTGCATGGGGAGGAAGTGGTGTGTGTCTGCTTCAGGCCAGAGTGCAAAAAGGAATGGGTCATGGAGTGTCCTTGAGAAGTGAGGCAGCAGGATTGGGGGTGCTGTTCCTCCCATCTCTGGATTCCAGCATAAGGACACTCACAGGGTGAGTGTCCATCAGCTTAGGCCTGGTGAAGGAGAGGAGGTCCTGGTGTTTCTATGAACACACACATGGCATACACACACACACACACATACAGACTTGCACATACTTCCAACAGGAACACACATGGTTGTACACATGTAGATACATGCACACATACATATGTGTGGGCACACGCCACACCGAAGATCTAGAAGCCCACTTGCTTCTTCCCTTGCATCCACACAAACTCTTACTACAGGTTTCTGCT
The DNA here is from genome assembly GCF_009829155.1 of Mustela erminea. NCBI lineage: Eukaryota > Metazoa > Chordata > Mammalia > Carnivora > Mustelidae > Mustela > Mustela erminea. The sequence goes on from NC_045614.1 coordinate 96,481,748, forward strand.
TAAATACCTCTTTTCCAGGGAGGCTTTGTCACATCTGTCTGCCAGAGACCCTCCCAGCCCCATGCAGCCCTGCTCTGAGCCTTTACCACACTCTTTGTAATAATAGCTTTGATGTCTTTCTGATAAACTGAGAACTTCATAAAGGCAGGGCCTGTCCAGTGTGGCTACCCTGTGCCCCAGCACTGGACCTAGGTGCTTAAATAATGTGTGTTGAATGGATAAATAAATATACACATTCACCCCTCTGCATCTGTTTCCACCATGTGACTGGGAGCTCCTTGAGAATGGGGTCTTGCCTTGAATGGTTCTGTGAAGGTGTTTAGAAATGCTTGTTGGATGGCTGAAAGAGTGGATAAATGACTCCCCAACACACACACACACACACACACACACACACACACACACACACAGAAATTCTGAAACCTTCCTGTTCACTCAGACTCCTGCATAGTAAATTAAAAATGGCCTTACCTTCTATTTTACTGTTCCAACTGAGAGGGTATTTGAGCACATTTTGCTTGCATCTGGGTTGAGATTAGTGACTTAGAATGCAGCAGAAATGGGGCACCCAGTTGGCTCAGTCAGAAAAGGATGCGACTCTTGATCTTGAGCCCCATGTTGGGTATAGAGATTACTTAAAAATAAATAAACAAACTTTAGAATGTAGCAGATATGATATCCTGGACTCCTGAAGCTAGATCATAAGAAGACTTGCAGCCTCTGCTTGGACATGTTGCAACATTTACTCTTGGGACCCAAGTGCCATGCTATAAGGAAGCCCAAGGTGACAGATGACACCAGCTTTCTGGCCATGTCTTGGGATATTACCTCAGTTGATAAGCAAATATGAGCTTCCCTGCCCATTAAGCACTACCCAACGTGCATATTCACAAACAAAATGATGATTGTTATAAGCCCCTAAGTTTTGGGGTGGCTCATTATGCAGCAGTATATAACTAGAACACCATCTAGTCACATGTATGTGGAAGAGGTCCTTCGAGGGATTGCTGGCAGTCTGTCCGGGTTACATACCTGGAGCCCTTCTCAGGGGAAGGAGCAGATAGGGCAGCTCTGCAGGACTCTGAGTTTGCTAGGGATAGGCAGGGTGGAAGAGAGGGCAGCACCCCAAAGGACAGGCAGAAGGTGTTTGGGTCTCTCATTGCTGTCTGGGCCAGAGGCTGTGTGAGGGTCTTGTTCACTCTCTAGGATCTCACATACACACATGAACTTAAAGCATTACTCAGAAGCTAGGGTTAAAAGTTCTCTGTGCTAAGAACCTAGAACCCACCTTTCTTCCTGTGTCTATCAGTGACTTCTCCTGTTTAAAACCCCTCCCTGCCTGGAGCAAGAAGATAGGAGATGCAGGTGAGAGCTGGAGAGGAACAGTAAGCCATGGGGCTTGTAAAAAGCCATCTGATGTGAGCTCAACACCCACCATACTGGCAGTTTGGGTCAGATCTAATGTACTAATGTGTACAAGTCCATGGTGGTGAGGGGTCTAGATCCACACATGTGGTGTGGCTGGCCAGCTCACAACTGAACTTACTAACTGCCTGACCTGCCTTCTACTGCATGGTCTCTAGATTACAGAGAGGCTCTCACAGATGCATCAGGCCTGTGGGCAATGGGAGAGGTCTCTGACTGGAAGGGATTCCTTGACTTTAAAGTCAAAGAGTCATGCCTTCAGTCAAACTGTCATCTCTAGGATCCTTTCAGAATGTACATTTTTTTTATTTTTAATTTTTATTAATTATTTTTATTAATATATAATGTATCATTTGCCCCAGTGGTACAGGTGTGTGCAGAATGTGCATTTTTAAGGAAGAGAAAATCTAAGAAGTTTCCTGATATGTATTATACTAATATGACGTGTAACTAAGTATGATGACTAAGCTGTTTTCAGTCATTAATACTTAAACCTGAATTAGTTTACTCATTTCTTTCTATCGAGGGGAGAGTGTAACAGTGAGAATTTAGTACATTCAAGGATGGGGGAGAATTACTAAAAAGAAGGAAAGGAAGGAAGAGTAGTACTCTAGAAGAATATTTACCAGCATACACAAAAATAAACTCAAAATGAATTAAGGACCTAAATGTGAGACTTGAAGCCATTAAAATCCTAGAAGAGTACACAGGCTATAATTAATGGAATAATATTAATAATAATATTATTATTAATAATAATATTACTCAGCCATGAAAAAGAGTGAAATCTTGCCATTTGTAGCAACATGGGTGGAGCTAGACAGTATTATGCTGAGCAAAATAAGTCAGTCAGACAAATACCATATAGTATCACTCATAAGTGGAATTCAAAAAACAAAATAAAGGAAGAGAAAATAAAGCAGACAAACCAAAAAAACAGACTCTTAACTATAGAGAACAAACTGAAGGTTACCAGAGAGGAGGTGGGTGGAGGGATGGGGGAAATAGGTGAAGAGGATTAAGAGTGCACCTATCATGAGCGTCGAATCACCTGTAGAGTTGCTGAATATTGTACACTTGAGATGAATATAATGCTGCACTGGAATTGATTTTTTAATGAATAATGAATTAATTAAAGAACTGTCCTTTACTGTGCTCATATTATCAAATCTTTGAGGGGAAAACCTCTTCATTTTTTACTGTTGAGTATGATGTTTGCTGTGGGATTTTCATATATGGTCTTTATTATGTTTAGATATGTTCCCTCAAAACCTACTTTGTTGAGGTTTTTTATCATGAATGGATGTTGTACTCTGTCATATGCTTTTTCTGTATGTCTTCTGAAATGGTCATGTGTTTTTTATCTTTTATTAATGTGATGTATCATTTTGATTGATTTATAAAATTGAACCACCCTTGCAATCCAGGAATAAGGCCCTCTTGATCATTGTGAGTGACTTTTTTCTAATGTATGGTTAAATTCAGTTTGCTATTTTTTGATTGTTTTTGCACCTATGTTTGGCAGAGATATTGGCCTTCTAGTTCTTTTTTTGTAGTGTCTTTATCTGGTTTTATTATCAGGGTGATGCTGGCCTCAGGGAATAAATTTGGAAATTTTCCTTCCTTTTCTATTTTTGGAATAGTTTGAGAAGATTAGGTAAATGTTTGGTAGAAGTCACCTGGGAAGCTGTTTGGTCCTGGAGTTTTGTTTCTTGGGAGTTTTTTTTTTTTTTAAGATTTTATTTATTTATTTGAGAAAGAGACCATGAGAGAGAGCATGAGAGAGGAGAAGGTCAGAGGGAGAAGCAGACTCCCCGTGGAGCTGGGAGCCCGATGCGGGACTCGATCCGGAAACTCCAGGATCATGACCTGAACTGAAGGCAGTCGTCCAACCAACTGAGCCACCCAGGCGTCCCTCTTGGGAATTTTTTGATTACTGAATCAATTTCAATGCTTATAATTGGTCTGTTCAGATTTTCTGTTTCCTCCTGATCCAGTTTTGGGAGGTTATATGTCTTTAGGAATTTATCCATTTCTTCTAAGTTGTCTAGTTTGTTGGCATATAATTTTTCACAATATTCTCTTTTTTTAAAAGAATTTAAAAATTTTTTTAATAAACATCTAATGTATTGTTAGCCCCAGGGGTACAGGTCTGTGAATCGCCAGGTTTACACACTTCACAGCACTCACCATAGCACATACCCTCCCCAGTGTCCATAATCCCACCACCCTCTCCCTACCCCCACCCCCCCAGCAACCCTCAGTTTGTTTTGTGAGATTAAGAGTCTCTTATGGCTTCACAGTATTCTCTTAACAATTGTTTATATTTCTGTGGTGTTGGTTATTTATCTCCCCTCTCTTTTAATTTTATTTGATTTCTCTCTTCTTTAAAATTTTTGGATGAGTCTGGCTAAAGGTTTATCAATTTTATTGATCCAAAGAACCAACTCCTAATTTCATTGATCTGCTCTAGTGTGTTTTTTAGTTTCTGTTTTGTTTATTTCTACTCATATCTTTATTATTTCCTTCCTTCTACTATTTTTGGGTTTATTTGTTCTTCTTTTTCTAGTTCCTTTAAGATTAAGTTTGGGTTATTTATTTGATATTTTTCTTGCTTCTTAAGGTGGGCCTGTTTTGCTATAAACTTCCCTCTTAGAACTGCTTTTGCTGCATTCCAAAGATTTTGGACTGTTGTATTCTCATTTTCATTTGTCTCCTTGTATTTTTTGGTTTCTTCTTTGATCTCTTGATTGACCCATTCATTGTTTAGTAGCACATTATTTAACCTCCATGTATTATTTTCTTTCCAGATTTTTTCTTGTGGTTGCTTTCTAGTTTCACAGCATTGTGGTTGGAAAAGATGCATGGTATGACTTCGATCTTTGAATTTGTGGGGCTTGTTTTGTAGCCTAATATTTGATTCATTCTGGGGAATGTTTCATGTGCACTTGAAAAGAATGTGTATTCCACTGTTTTAGGATGGAATGTTCTGAATATATCTGTTAAGCCCATCTGGCCCAGTGTGTCATTCAAAGTCACTGTTTCTTTGTTGATTTTCTGTTTGGTTGATCTATCCATTGATGTAAGTGGAGTCTTGAAACCCTCTACTGTTATTATGTTACTATTGATTGCCTTCTTTATGTTGTTATTAGCTGCTTTATATATTTGGGTGCTCACATGTTGTGTGTATAAATATTTACAATTGTTATATCTTCTTTTTTTTTTTAAGATTTTATTTATTTAACAGCCAGAGATCGCAAGTAGGCAGAAAGGCAGGCAGAGAGAGAGGAGGAAACAGGCTCCCTGAAGAGCAGAGAGCCCAATGCGGGGCTCAATCCCAGGACTCTGAGATCATGACCTGAGCCGAAGGCAGAGGCTTTAACCCACTGAGCCACCCAGGCGCCCCTTGTTATATCTTCTTATTGAATTGTCCCTTTTATGATTATATAGTGTCCTTCTTTATCTCTTGTTACAGTCTTAGTTTTAAAGTCTATTTTGTCTGATATAAGTATTGCTACCCTGGCTTTGTTTTGACATCCCCTTGCATAATGTTTCTCCATCCCCTCACTTTCAATCTGCATGTGTCTTTAGGTGCAAACTGAGTCTCTTATAGGCAGCACATATAAATGGATCTTGGTTTTTGTTGTATTTTTAGGGAGAGTGTGTGTGTGTGTGTGTGTGAGGGGGGTGAGGCAGAGGGAAAGGAAAAGAGAGAATCCCAAGCATGCCTCATGCCTAGCCAGGACCCTGTCATGGGGCTTGATCCCATTACCCTGATACTAGGACCTGAACCAAAATTGAGAGTCAGGTGCTTAATTGACTGAGCCACTCAGATGCCCCATGTATTTTTCTTTTGTGTGTGTGTGTGTATGTATATATATATATATATATATATATACATATATATATATGTTTTTTTTTTTTTTTTTTTTTAGCAGAGAGAGTCAATTATCATATGGTTTCACTTATTTGTGGAGCATAACAAATATATGTTTGTTTTTAATCCACTCTGTCACCTTGTATCTTTTGATTGGAGTGTTCAGTCCATTTATATTCAAGTAATTATTGATAAATATAAATTTATTATTTTAATATATATTATATATTCTATTTATTGATTATATATATAAATATATGTACATATATATAGCTATTTTGGTGCTTGTTTTGTGGTTGTTTTTGTAGTTTTTCCCTGATCTTTTCTTCTTTTGCTCTCTTTCATGGTTTTCTGGCTTTTGTTAATGATATACTTGGATTTCTTTCCTTTATTCTTTGCTTATCTATTACTGGTTTTTGATTTGTGGTTACCATTAGGTTTGTATATAATATCTTATGCATATAACAGTTTATATTAAGTTGATGGTCATGTAAGTTTGAACTCATCCTTTATTCCTCTTCCCATCATGTTTTAGGTATATGGTGTCATACTTTACATCCTCTTCTTTTGTGAAACCCTTGACCGATTTCTGCCAGGCTTCAGGTTGTTTCTGGGTTATTTGCACTGATGTAGGTTTCATCTTCTTGTATCCACAGGATGAGGGGAGCTAAGGGTCTTCCTATTCTGCCATCTTCCTGAGAAGTCAGGACACTATTTTTTTACTTTTGTAAAAGAGCCAGAAAGAACCTCTAGAAAAAATATGTACTCATTGAAACGGAAAATTCACTGGATGAATTTGCAGTAGGTTAGATACAGCTGAAGAAAAAAATTAATGAACTGATAATCCTTTTTTTTTTTGTTTGGTTTTGGGGTTTTTGTTTGTTTGCTTTTGTTTTTGGGGGGGATAAGATAATTCTTAAAAAAAAACTATCTAGTATTCAAAGATATGGACAACAAAAAAGGAAGGTTAAATGATATGAAGAATAGGGCATGAAGGCCTAATATATATTTACTTGGAGTTCCAGAAGGGGATGATTGTAGAAATAATGCAGAAGAGGCAGTCTTCAAAAAAAAAAAATGGCCAAAACTAAAATCTTAAAAAAAAAATAATGGCTGGCACTTACCAAGAATTTTTTTTTAAATATTTTATTTATTTATTTGTCAGAGAGAGATTACAAGTAGGCAGAGAGAGAGAGAGGAGGAAGCAGGCTCCCTGCTGAGCAGAGAGCCCGATGCGGGACTCGATCCCAGGACCCTGAGATCATGACCTGAGCCGAAGGCAGCGGCTTAACCCACTGAGCCACCCAGGCGCCCACCAAGAATTTTTTTAAAGACACCAAAACTCATGTTTAAGAAGTTCAACAGATTTCTACTAAGATAAATAGAAATTCACAGCCACATATATATTTTGGTGAAACTATAGAACACCAAAGATACTTTACTTTTGGGGCACCTGGGTAGCTCAGTGGGTTAGGCCTCTGCCTTCAGCTCAGGTCATGCTCAGGGTCCTGGGATCAAGCCCCACATCGGGCTCTCTGCTCAGTGGGGAGCCTGTTTCCCCTCTCTATCTGGCTGCCTCACTGCTTATTTATGATCTCTCTCTGTCAAATTAAATAAAATCTTTAAAAAAAGATACTTTACTTTTAAGTGTATATATCTTATATATAATATATATATTTATATTTTTCCTTTTTGGTATATACTTATGTTAGCACCTTCTTCTGTATGTTGAGTTGACTCTTGAACAGCATGAGTTTGAACTGCACAGGTCCCTATATACACATATTTTTTTAAATTAATTCAGACAGTACTATAGATGTTTTTTTCTCTTTTTATGATTTTCTTAATAATATTTTCTTTAGCTTACTTTATTGTAGGATACAATATATTATATATGTAATATATGAAATTTTTTTGACTGTTTATGTTATTGGTAAGGCTTCTGGTAGGCTATTAGTCAAGTTTTCAGAGAGTTAAAAGGTAAATGCAGAGTTTTGACTGTGTGTGGGGTTGGTACCCATAATCCCATGTGTCGTTCAGGGGCCAACTGTATATTTCAAAATAAAATTTTTTTCGGTGGCTCTGAGCTTCTGAAAAGAACAGACGTGGTTAAGCGGAGGTGGCTGGAAGTGGCTCTGAATACAGCTCTGCAGCACTGGCTGTAATTGACATACAATATTGTATTAGTCTTAAGTGTACCACATAACGATTTGATACGTGTATATATTGCAAAATGATCACCACAGTTAAGTTTGATTAATATTCATCATCTCACATAGTTACAAATTTTTTTTCCTTGTGATGGGAACTTTTAAGATTTACTCTCTTAATTTTCAAATATGTAATACAGTATTGTTAACTATATTCACCATGCTGTAGATTACATCCCCAGAACTTATTAATTTTGTAACTGGAAGTTTATGCCTTTTTTTTAAATTTTTTAAATTTATTTATTTTCAGAAAAACAGTATTCATTATTTTTTCACCACACCCAGTGCTCCATGCAATCCATGCCCTCTATAATACCCACCACCTGGTACCCCAACTTCTCACCCCCCTGCCACTTCAAACCCCTCAGATTGTTTTTCAGAGTCCACAGTCTCTCGTGATTCACCTCCCCTTCCAATTTACCCCAACTCCCTTCTCCTCTCTAACACCCCTTGTCCTCCATGATATTTGTTATGCTCCACAAATAAGTGAAACCATATGATAATTGACTCTCTTCTGCTTGACTTATTTCACTCAGCATAATCTCTTCCAGTCCCGTCCATGTTGCTACAAAAGTTGGGTATTCATCCTTTCTGATGGAGGCATAATACTCCATAGTGTTTATGGACCACATCTTCCTTATCCATTCGTCTGTTGAAGGGCATCTTGGTTCTTTCCATAGTTTGGCGACCGTGGCCATTGCTGCTATAAACAGGGGTTTATAGCAGGGATTTATAGCAGCCATTGCTGCTATAAACAGGGGTACAGATGGCCCTTCTTTTCACGACATCTGTATCTTTGGGGTAAATACCCAGGAGTGCAATTGGAGGGTCATAGGGAAGCTCTATTTTTAATTTCTTGAGGAATCTCCACACTGTTCTCCAAAGAGGCTGCACCAACTTGCATTCCCACCAACAGTGGAAGAGGGTTCCCCTTTCTCCACATCCTCTCCAACACATGTTGTTTCCTGTTTTGTTAATTTTGGCCATTCTAACTGGTGTAAGGTGGTATCTCAATGTGGTTTTAATTTGAATCTCCCTGAGGGCTAATGATGATGAACATTTTTTCATGTGTCTTATAGCCATTTGTATGTCTTGATGGGAGAAGTGTCTGTTCGTATCTTCTTCCCATTTTTTGATATGTTTGCCTGTTTCGTGTGTGTTGAGTTTGAGGAGTTCATTATAGATCCCGGATATCAAACTTTTGTCTGTACTGTCATTTGCAAATATCTTTTCCCATTCCATGGGTTGCCTCTTTGTTTTTTTGACTGTTTCCTTTGCTGTGCATAAGCTTTTGATTTTGATGAAGTCCCAAAAGTTCATTTTCACTTTTGTTTCCTTTGTCTTTGGAGACATATCTTGAAAGAAGTTGCTGTGGCTGATATCGAAGAGATTACTGCCTATGTTCTTCTCTAGGATTCTGATGGATTCCTGTCTCACGTTGAGGTCTTTTATCCATTTCGAGTTTATCTTTGTGTACGGTGTAAGAGAATGTTCGAGTTTCATTCTTCTACATATAGCTGCCCAGTTTTCCCAGCACCATTTATTGAAGAGACTGTCTTTTTTCCACTGTATATTTTTTCCTGTTTTGTCGAAGATTAATTGACCATAGGGTTGAGGGTCCATATCTGGGCTCTTTACTCTGTTCCACTGGTCTATGTGTCTGTTTTTATGCCAGCACCATGCTGTCTTGGTGATCACAGCTTTGTAATAAAGCTTGAAATCAGGTAACGTGATGCCCCCAGCTTTATTTTTGTTTTTCAACATTTCCTTAGTGATTCGGGGTCTCTTCTGATTCCATACAAATTTTAGGATTATTTGCTCCAGCTCTTTGAAGAATACCAGTGGAATTTTGATCGGAATGGCATTAAAAGTATAGATTGCTCTAGGCAGTATAGACATTTTAACAATGTTTATTCTTCCGATCCAAGAGCATGGAATGGTCTTCCGTCTATTTGTGTCTTCTTCAATTTCTTTCATGAGTGTTCTGTAATTCCTCGAGTACAGATCCTTTACCTCTTTGGTTAGGTTTATTCCCAGGTATCTTATGGTTCTTGGTGCTATAGTAAATGGAATCAATTCTCTAATTTCCCTTTCTGTATTTTCATTGTTAGTGTATAAGAAAGCCACTGATTTCTGCACATTGATTTTGTATCCCGCCACATTGCTGAATTGCTGTATGAGTTCTAGTAGTTTGGGGGTTGAGTCTTTTGGGTTTTCCATATAAAGAATCATGTCATCTGCAAAGAGAGAGAGTTTGATTTCTTCATTACCAATTTGGATACCTTTTATTTCTCTTTGTTGTCTGATTGCTGTTGCTAAGACTTCTAATACTATGTGGAACAAGAGTGGTGAAAGTGGGCATCCTTGTCGTGTTCCTGATCTCAACGGGAAGGCTGCAAGCTTTTTCCCATTGAGGATGATATTTGCTGTGGGTCTTTCATAGATAGATTTGATGAGGTTCAGGAATGTTCCCTCTATCCCTATACTTTGAAGCGTTTTAATCAGGAACGGATGCTGGATTTTGTCAAATGCTTTTTCTGCATCAATTGAGAGGACCATGTGGTTCTTCTCTCTTCTCATATTAATTTATTGTATCACATTGATTGATTTGTGAATGTTGAACCATCCTTGTAGCCCAGGGATGAAGTTTATGACTTTTGACCACTGTCACCCATTTCCCCCACCCCTACCTCCTGCCTCTGGCAACTACCTACCTCTGTTCCCTGTATCTATGAGGTATTTGTTTTGTTTGTCTTTTAGGTTCCACATCTAAATGAGATAATACAGTATTTGTCTTCCTCTATCCGACTTATTCCACTTACCATAATGCCCACAAAGTCCATCTATATTGCCACAAATGACAGGATTTCCTCCTTCTGTTATGGCTGAATAATATTCCATTGTATGTGTTTAATACCACATCATCTTTATTCATTTGTCTGTTGATGGATGCTTAGATTATTTCATTGTCTTGGTTAATGCTATAATGAACATGGGGGTGTAGATCTCTGAGGTGGTGATTTTATTACCTTCCTCTATATACTTGCAAGTGGAATTTCTGGATCATATGTGGTGTTTCTATTTTTAATTTTTTGAGGAACTGCCATACAGTTTCCCACAGTGACTATACCAATTTACATTCCCACCAACAGTGCACAAGGGTCCCCTTATCTCCACACCCTCACCAACACTCATCCATTTCTTGTCTTTTTGATAGTAGCCATTCTATCAGGTGTGAGATGATATCTCATGGTGGGTTTGACTTTTATTTCACTAATGATTAGTGAGTTCATGCACCTGTTTGGCTATTGGAAATGTCCAATGTCTTCTCTGGAGAAATGTCAACTCAGTTACTTTGACCATTTTTTAACAATATTTTTTTTCTATTGAGTTGAATGAATTCTTTCTATATTTTGGATACTGACCTCTATTGAGATATAGAATTTGTGAATATTTTCTCTCATTTGGTAGATTACCTTTTCATTTTGTTGATGGTTTCTTTTGCTGATCAGAAGCTTTTTAGTTTGATGTAGTCCTCTTGTTTTGTTTGTTTGTTTGTTTGTTTGTTTCTTGTTGCCTTTATTTAGTGTAAAAAAGTGATTGTAAAGACTGATGTCAGGGAGCTTACCACCTATGTTTTCTCCTAGGAGTTTTATGGCTTCAGGTCTTACGTTTATCTTTAATCCATTTTGAATTTTTCTTTTACATGGTGTGGGATATAAACTATCATTTTCTATTGTATATTCTTGGCATATTTGTCATATGTTAATCAATCATAAGTGTGGGGTTATTTGTGGACTTTCTGTTCTGTTCCATTGAACTATGTGTCTGTTTTTATGCCGATACTATACCGTTTTGATCACTGTAGATTCGTAATTTGGTTTGAAATTAGGAAATGTGATGCCTCCTGCTTTGTTATTTTGCAAGATTGTTTTGGCTATTTGGGGTCTTTTATGGCTCCATACAAATGTAGGGATTTTTTTGTTCTATTTCTGTAAAATACCATTGGAATTTGAATTTCAGTGCCATTGAATCTATAGATTGCTTTCAGTAGTATGGACATTTTAACTTTATTAATTCTTCCAGTGTAATGAGCATGTAATATCTTTCCATTTATTTTTATCTTCATCAATTTTTTCATCACTATCTTATAATTTTTAGTATACAGATATTTCATACCTTGGTTATATTTAGTCCTAGGTATTTTTTTAGTGTAGCTGACATACAATGTTGCATTAGTTTCAGGTGTGCAACTCAGTGATTTGACAAGTTTATCCCTTCCTAGGTATTTTTTGATGAAGTTAAAAATGGGATTGTTTTTTTAATTTTTCTTTTTGAAGTTCATTGTTAGTGGATAGAAATTCAACTGATTTTTTTTGTATGTTCATTTTGTGTCATGCAACTTTACTGAATTTATTAGTTCTAACAGTTTAGGGGTTTTATATATAATATTTGTTATCTATAATTAGATACAGTTTTATTCTTCCTTTCCAGTTTGGATGCCTTTTATTTTTTTCTTGACTAATTACTCTGGCTAGGACTTCCAGACTATGTTGTATAAAAGTGGTAAGAGCAGACATCCTTGCATTATTTCTGTTCTTAAAGGAAAATCTTTTAGGTTTTCATCATTGAGTATGATGTTAGCTGGGGCCTTGTCATATATGGCTCTTATTATGTTGGGGTACATTCCCTCTATAGTCAATTTGTTGAAAGTCTATCATGAATGGATGTTGAATTTTGTCAAATGCTTTTTCTGCATCAATTCAGACGATCTTATGATTTTCATCCTTCATTTTGTCAGTGTGGTGTATACCATTGACTGATTTATAGATAGTGAACCATCCTTGCATCTTTGAAGTAAATCCTGCTTGATCATGGTATAAGATACTTTCAATGTATCATTGAATCTAGTTTGCTAATATTTTTTTGAGGATTTTGCATCGATGTTCATCAAGGATATTGGCCTGCAATTTTCCTTTCTTATAATGTCCTTGTTTCATTTTCGTATTAGGGTAATATTGGCCTCATAAAAAGAGTTTGGAAGTATTTCCTCCTCTTCTTTTTTGGGGGAAGAGTTTGAGAAAGATGGATATTTTTCTTTAAATGTTTGGTAAAATCCACCAGTGAAGCCATATGGTTCTGGACTTTTGTTTGTTGGGAGTTCATTGATTACTGATTTGGTCTCATTGCTAGTAATCAGACTGTTGAGATTTTCTATTTCTTGGTAGGTTGTATGTTTTTGGGAATGTGTCCATTTCTCCTAGATTGCCCAGTTTATTGGTGTATTATTCATAGTAGTCTCATGATCTTTTGTATATCTGTGGTATTAGTTGTAATGTCTCCTCTTTCATTTCTGGTTTTATTTATTTGAGTCCTCTTTTTTTCTTGGTGAGTGTAGCTAAGGCTTGTCTATTTCATTTACCCTTTCAAACGATAAGCTCTTAGTTTCATTGATATTTTCTCTTGTATTTTTAGTCTCTATGCCATTTATCTCTGCTCTAATCTTTGTTATTTCCTTCCTTCTACTAACTTTGGTAAAACCTCCCACTTTTTAACCACTCCTCAATCCCTCCCTTCTAACCAGGAGGTAGGAGGGAAGCTATTTATCAAAGACTGATTTCATTATCTTTAAGAAAAATCAGAAAGACTTCTTTTTTAAATTTAGAAAGAGTTTTCTGTGTTGATTATATAAACTTCAGAGAACCCCAGAAAGCATGAAGAATGTCACAGGAATGACGCTTGCCTCACTACATGGAAGCACAGCCTGGCTTAGGGGAAGCCTGACTGGGGACCTAGCCCTGGCAGGTTATAAGTGAGCTTACCACTAGGGCAATTACACATAAGTGTGATTATCATTAGGGAACTTCCCAGCAGAGACCAGTCTCCATCAGTGTGAGACATAAGACATTTTCAGATGACTCAAGTCCTGTGCTTGATACATAGTCCAACTGGGGCCTGCTGCTGGGGATGCTATAGAGAATAGACATTCCTTGGAGTAAACTTGGAGACAGAATCTGAGGGATGAGGGTAGGCAGGGTAGTGAGGACTAAAGGGAAGAAATGTTGGGTATGGGACACCAAAAACCTCCTGGTGTGGTGCAGGGGAGTGACTGTGAATTTGCTGGTTCCCATGGGAGTGAGGGAGAGGCTGAGAGCAGGGCAAGAAGAGCCTCTTCTGTCTTGCAGAACAGGAAGAACACTGAGTAACCACATACACTTGGTGAGCAGAGAATGGGAAGCAACAGCATTCAGTGTGGTCAGAGACCAATGAACAAAGGCTAGATAAGGGGTATCCAAGACCAGTACTGGCAATGGGCAGAGGCCACTAGAGGGAGAGGTAGGGATCCTTTCCTCTAATGCCTGCTTCTTCCATCTCTCCTCTGGGGACAAAGAAGGTGGAGAAAGGGAAGGAACACTGTATTGACTGGCAATTAACTGAGAAAGTATAGAGACTGGGTCTTCTATGAAATTAATGTCAGCAGTGGACACAGGGTTTAGGAGCTAACCAAGGTGGGGAAATGAAGACACAAGTTTATCCACTGGGGTCTGGGTGTGTAAATTCACACGTCCTCTGCAGTGGGTTTAGCTTTACTGTTCCGAGGTAGATCTCCTCCCTACTCCAGACAGGGAGCTGAGGCACAGGGGAAGTTGCTTGGTGAAGTTGCTTACCCAAGGCCACAGCAAGGGGCTGGGCTTGGACTTGAACTTACATCTCTGTGACTTCAAAGTCCCTGTCCATTCCCTTGATCTCATTGTCTTTAGTCTGCTCTTTGGGGGATTCTGAGACAGCATACCCACTGTATCCCCAGAAAAAGACCCCCAAATCCAGAGAAGCACCCCTGGCCATGCCTGAGGCCTGGTTCCGCAGCTGCTCAGCACCATGGCCTGTGGACAGAGCTGGATAACATGGCTACAGGCAGCAAGAGGGCCTGAGCCCTTTCCTCCCCTTTCAGCACAATACTGAGCACTGATTGGAGGGTATTTCTGGAGGCTGCTCAAGGGCCAGGCCCCGTGCACAAAACACCCAAATGATTTGTCATCTGAAGACCTGAAAACATGGTGGAGAAATCTTGATGATCCGATCACGGAAGATGATGCAAATCCCCCAGCCTTTGGTGTAGACATCTTGAGCTGAAAGATACCACCTCCAGATGTGGTGCCCTCTAAAAATAGCAGGTAGAGTCATCTCCCCTGGCTAATTGTTCTAAGTGGTCCCTCCGTGCCATCTGGAACTGGGTCTTGTCAATGTACCAGGACGTCACCCCAATTATGTGTGCAACGGCTCTTCAACGCCCGCCCCACAACAGAGGGGCGGCAGCTGTCTCCACTCAGCTCCCTCTCCCGCCGACACCCGCTGTGTCTCCGATGTGCATTGCACACCCTCACCCCACAGGTCCTGTCAGAAGAAGCCACTCCCCGCTGGAAGAAGATCCTAAGAGCCTCCAGGAGGCAAGATTCTGGCAGAATAAGGCAATTTCTCTCTCCCAGGCTGCAGGAAGGCAATTAGAGTGGGTGAGGATGGAGTCTGCTTTCTCTTTTCTTCACTCCCGGGGAAATGTGGGCCAGGTCACGCCACTGGCAGATGCTACCGCTCTGAGTGCAGCATCCGCTCTGGATGGCTTTCCTGCCAACACCTCTGGCAGCCAGGATAGGAGATGTGTGTGTGTGTGTGGGCTCAGCTCTCCCATGGGTTGTAGGCCTGTTAAGGGTAATGCCCACTGCAGGCAGGTCTGGGAGAGGCACTTGGTTGGGTACCTAGGCCTAGCTGGTTTAGGACTTTGGACAGGTTCTCTCCCCACCTCAGCCTCTGAGCCAATTAGCTGGTCTCCTTGCCCTGTACCCTGGTCAGAGGAAGGAAAGATGACAAAGTCCTCAGAGGTACCTGGCTCATGAGGAAGTGCTGGGGGTATAAGTGCATTCTTGGAAGGGACATGGTCAGAAGAGGTTGGATCCAAGTGATGACTTTGAGCAGCATGGAAGAGAAGAGGGGAGAGGGAGCCCAAGCCCTAGCTTGGGGCCCTTTAGCTTTCTGCCTACCTGCAGAAAGGGAACATGCAGTCTGGTGAGGTGGGTAGGAGCCGGGCTAATAGGGCCCCCAGATAGTGCTGGTGACCATCACAGATGGTCTAAATGTCAGAGCAGCCCAAGTAGGGAGAGCTGGTGGTGGCTATTGGGCTTGTATTCCAGAGGAAGGGGCATTAGTAGAGTTTCAACAGGCTGACAAAAGGCAAGGGTAATCCAAGTGGAGGGAACAGCAAGGACAGAGGCAGAGAAGCAGGAGCCTGCAGGGCACATTAAGGTCAGCGAAGTTGTGTTTAGGAAAGCCCAGCCATATGATTCCAGACCCAGCTGAGTGGAGAAAGATAAAGAGGGAAGCCTGGTAAACCGGGTCCCTTGCATCCAGACTGTCCTCTGTGGAGGGGGGCATGGGCCAGAGAGGCTAGCATGCCTGCCAGGAGCCTGAGCCAGACTGGGGATGTTTGGAGTATCCCCATCCAACAAGCTTAAGCCTAACCCATGGGACAGTAGGCACCTTCCTACAGGGCAGGAGTCCAGGCTGGACAAGCAGGAAAGCGGGTCCCCAGTACAATACCACCTCAAGCTGACATCTGTGAGTGAACTTACCACAGAACTTGGATTCCTAGATAGCCTCTACAACCTTGAAAAAGAATTTTCTGGGAGCTTTACGTACTGACATGGAACTCTTTCTAAGAAATGTTAAGTGAAAAAAGCAAGTCATAGAAGGACAACATATATAGCGTGAAACATTTCTGTAAAAAACAACACACACAGAAAACAAGTGTAGAGGTTCTTGTAGGCATCTGTAAGTGCACAGAAAAGCTCTGGAAGAAGGCGCAAGCCATCCAAGGACAATGGTTACCTCCTGGGAGGGAGTGGAATTGCAGGGGGTGGGGGGTAGGAACATGCTATCTTATGCTGTATGATGCACAATGAAGTTTGCCATGTATTTAGAATAATGTTGGCTAACACCCTTGGGACAAAAGCATGCTTCCCACCCTACCTTCTCACATCTCGGCACATGCGGACCCAGGGCACTGTGCACTGGAGCTGGGCTCCTGGCCCAGCTAACCCACTTGCCCATGGGGCCAAGCTAGTGTGGGCAGCTCCCTGAACCACCTTCTCCATCTGGAAATGGGAGCAATGGTGACGACAAGCTCTCCTCACCGGTTCATCTTGGCCATGAGGTCACATGTGAGCTTTGTGGGTGCCCAGAAATCTAGCGTCCTGTGTGACAGGCCAATGACAAAGAACAGGCATGCTGCCGCCCGCAGAGGCTCTTCTGTTGCTGTGGGACCAGAACAGAAGCTGGTGGGGACACTGAGGCTTTGGGGTCAGATCTGGCTTCCGTTCCTGACACTGTTGCTTCCCAGTCACAGCATGTCAGGTCCCACACAGCCTCATGTTCCTCTTTATGAATGGGGAGGGCAACACCTATCTCGACAGAAGGCTTTGTAGGCTAAGTAAGATAATAAATGTAGGTGTGCTTAGCACACAGTGGCATCAATACATGGTTGTCTGATGGTTGAGGGCAGGCCTACATCTCCCGATAGCCTGACTCAGCAGGCCCCCCAGTATTCGTCACACATGCTGGTCTGGGGGGAAAGCACTAACACGTTCTCCCTCATGCCACCCACTGTGCCCCTGCTCTAGTATAGAATGGAGCTCACCGACCTCATCACTACTCATGTGCTCCTGAGGAGCACCCCTGTGGCATAAATGGGAGGGGACCTGGAGACTAGTCATGCCATGACCACTCAGGGGACTTGTGGAATGCTGACCTCTCCTGAAGCCCAGGAGGGCGAGCAGTGGTACAGACAGCCCCACGCTCTATGATGGACACCTGGGGCCCAGCTGGACTCTCTTCTACTCCTATCTAGCTGTGTTACCTCCACCGGGTTGCCCATAGGTCAAAGCTAAACACTGGCCCAGCTCTGACTGCAGGTGACTCTTGAGAGGAAATGCAAGGGTTCAGACCGAACAGATGTAGAGCAAACTCTGCAGGGGTGGGTGGGATGAGATCTGAGGCCATAACTCCCTCAGGTTGCCTAACCAAAGTATGGGGCTGAGCCATGGAAGGGTGTCTCCAGGAATGTCTGCAGAAACAAGCTGCTGTCCCCTCTCCTCCCCTGGCGTTCCAAGCAGCCTCCCCCTGACATACACACACATTTTCTGGCCAAATTGTTCCTTGGTTTATCTCTGACCTCCACTGCAAACCAGGCTTACTCTGA
The DNA here is from genome assembly GCF_009829155.1 of Mustela erminea. Classification (NCBI taxonomy): domain Eukaryota; kingdom Metazoa; phylum Chordata; class Mammalia; order Carnivora; family Mustelidae; genus Mustela; species Mustela erminea. The sequence goes on from NC_045614.1 coordinate 96,499,509, forward strand.
CAAGGCTTTGAAGTCGAGTGCCTGATATCTCCCTCTGAGGCTGGGCCTAGCCCAGCTGGACACAGGCTGAGCACAGGGCAGAGGTTGGGGTACACGTGGCTGGAAGCAGGAGCAGGGAAGGCCCCAGGATGTGGGCTGTGGAAGTGGGTGGGTAAGGGAAGTGCTAGGAGAGAGGGGAACAGGGCTGGGGTCCACAGGATGGGGGCAGACGTGGTGATGGGGTGGGGAGTTCAGATGGCTGCAGGTTGTCAGACTGGGAACTGGTGCTCAGGGCCTACCCCCAGAGCTGAGTGGTGGGTATTTCTAGGCAGCCATGATAAAAGGCCACCACAAGGCAAGAATTGGATTTATCCTGCCTAAGTGGCCTGTGCTGACCTTCCTCGGGGTTCTCAAACTCTGAGCCTGTTTCAGAATCACCTGAAAGGCCTGATAATCACATAATCCTGAAACCCCTCCCCACCAAGTATCTGATTCAGTGGGGCTCAGGATGGACATTTCTAACAGTTCCCAGGTGATGCTGCGAGTCTCGGGACGATCCTCTAGAACCACTGCCTGAAGTCCTTGGCCTCCCCACTCTCTGGGGAAGAGGAAGAGCCGGAGTCAGGCTGCATACAGGCAAGGAAGCAAAGGGGGCCTCGAGATTCATTTTATCCAAGTTAACCATAGGACTAGTAGCTTTTGTTGAGGTTTTATTGGGTCTCAGTCTACCTGTATTATCTTATTGAATACTTACAAGGACCTTGCCAAATGGAATTAGCACTCCCATTTTAAAGATTTTATTTTTATTTATTTGTTATAGAGAGAGAAGCGAGAGCAAGCACAGGCAGACAGAGTGGCAGGCAGAGGCAGAGGGAGAAGCAGGCTCCCTGCCAAGCAAGGAGCCCGATGTGGGACTCGATCCCAGGACACTGGGATCATGACCTGAGCCGAAGGCAGCCGCTTAACCAACTGAGCCACCCAGGCGTCCCAGCACTCCCATTTTAGAGGATAAACTGAGACAAAGTTGAGTCATCTCTGACCAGCAGCAGAATTAGGATTTGAAGACAGGCAGTCTGTCCCCAGAGGCCATGGGCTGTGTTATAACACTTCGGCCCCTCAAGACTGGTCAGCAGCCAAGACTAGGGGGATCCATTCGGAGCCTAGAGAAACCCCTGTTCATGGAAGGGTCAGGGTAAGCCTGGGTATGCCCCGGGGCAGTGCTGCCTTTGCCCACTGATGCAGCTGACCCAGGCTGAGGGCCTCCCTGAGGCCAGCTAAACTGGCCTGAACTGGGGGTTAGACTAGTGCAGGGATTAGGAAGGGTGAGCAGTGAAAAGGCCTGGATCACACTCAGAGCTGCTCCTGGCCTGCTGGGCTCCACTGATAGGCCCTGCCCCTCTCTGGGCTAGCCTCTGCATTTGTCTAATGAGGGAACTGGAGAGGGCCCCGTCTTGCCCTAACACCTAAACGGGCTTCACACAGAGAGTAGCCACCTTACACCGTCCCCTATGGGTCTCCTTCTGAAGTCAGGTCCACTCCACTCATGCTCAGGGGACCCATGCCTTAAAGGAAGTGGGGACAGAGACCAGGCAGGCCCTAACTTTCACAGCAGGCCCCCTGCATCCCCACATGGCTGGGCCCTGCTAGAGAAGAGGGCCAGTATACCTCTGGAGAGAACAGCTCTCTGAGGAACAGGGCTGAGCCCCTTGTGAGCTCAGTCCTATCTGATAGCATCAGGAGTACTAAGATGTTGGCTTAGCTCCTTCCTTTTTTTTTTTTTTTCTTCTTTTAAAGCTGTTTCAGAACCTCCTTAGCCTATATTTTATTTTTCAGTTGAAAGCAGTCCTTCCGCCTCCTCCAATCCACTTGGCTGTATAATGCCTGGACTGAACACGTTTTCAATGATGCGGGAATACATGTGCATATCTGGGTGTGCGCAGGGACCTGTGGATGCATGTGGGGGACTGTCTCTGAAGGGGGAGGGTGCCATCATGGTGTCTGGGTGCACATGCGTGAGGGTCTGAGTGCACGCCGCCCCCCTGCGCTTCCCGGATGGGCACTGGTTCCTAACTGTGAACACATGTGCCTCGCAGGGCCAGGCAGGGATCGCAGCTGTTTGGCTGCCAGAAGACAGCTAGTTCTGGGGGCCTAGGAAGGAGCCTGGAGCACCTTGACCCAGCAGAGGAACACCTTACCCTTGGTGCTGCTGCTGGCCAGGAGGCTTCCTCTCTCAGCCTGGGCTGCAGAGCATCGTGTGGGGGAGACAAGGCCGCCAAGCTATTTATCAACCCCTTTGAAATGGTTGGGGGCTGCCGGCCAGGCCAGCAGCTGGGGCTGGGGGGTAAAGCATTGCTTTCTGGGCCTGCCTTCATGGTGACCTGGCCTCTTGCTCCTCATACTCTTCTCTGGCCATTCAGCTTTCTATCCCCGTGATGCAGTTGCCTGAGAAAGGGGCTTCCCTCCTCCCCACTCATTCCCCTACCTCTGGGGGAAGGAATAGCTGCTGGAGGGTAGAGAGGGGTAGGGAGGGCCTCTGTATCCCAGGGCAGGCGTGAGAGGGAGGAAAGGATGGTCTTTCAAAGGCCTGGCTTTGTCTGCTCCTCTCTGTGGTTATGAGGCAGCCCCGATCTCCCTCTAAGTCCAAGAAAGACCCCTAAAGGAAGACAGAAAGAGTAGGAGGTGCTAATGGATACTAGAATACCCCTGTGTCTGCCCACTGTTCCATGCCCAGTGCCTGGCATAGCCCTTGATACATAGCAGGCACTTATAAAATGTTTATGGACTATTTCGTAAGTATTGCAGAATGAAGAAAAGAGCTAGAAGCTTGGGGGTCAGGACTGGTAGAGAAAAAGAAGATGAAGAAGCCACCAGAGAAATGCCAAAGAGAGAAGTAGAGAGCCCAGCTGGCTGTGAGGTGCCACCCAGGGAAGTCAGCAATGAGAAGAGAGAGAGGGAGAGGAGGAGGAGGGTAGAGGAAGCAGCCAGCAGTGAGGGCAGGAGGGAAGATTGGCCCCCACGTTCCCCAGCTGCAAAGCCTGGGAAGCCATGGCCCACCCCCACGCATGCCCAGGGGCCAGCGCCAGCAGGATCACCCGGGCCAGCAGGTTTTATCTCTGTTTTCCCTTGGCACTGGGCAGCTTGAGAATGGGTGATGGGAACTTCAAGGCTGGTCTGGAGGTCTGGATTCTTTTTGCCGTGGAGGAGGTGCGGCTTCCTCCTCTGTAGCTTCAGAGAATGGCATCAGAATCTGACCTGGTGGGGTGAGGGTGAGGTGGGACGTGGGGCAGAGCGACCTTCTGGATGTGAAGGCTGTGCCTGCTTTTAGAAGGGAAATGCTTTCTTGAACCAGGTGCCTGTCACTCTGTCACCTCATCATTGTCACCACATGTCTGCTCTGGAGGATCTGTCCCTCCATTCTGCATCTGAAGAAACTAAGTCTCAGAGAAACTAAGAGGTTTGTGGTAGGGGAGAGCAAGCAGAGGCTGGGAAGGCAGGGACCCAGACGTGCCTGATGCCAGAGCCCAGGGGTCAGGACAGGGCAGGAAAGCTGCTCGGAGGAGGTGGAATTTGATCAGCTGAGACTTCAGCGACGGTAAATTGTATTATCTGTAAGAACCAGTTGGAGAGAAGAAACGCCTTGTGTTTTTTCAGTCAGGAGAGATGTCCTGTCTTGGGCGGCCACGGCTGCCACCCTGCATTAGGCTGCCCACGGGGGGCCCCCTGCTTGGCGTAGGGGAAATTAGAGCCAATCAAGGCGATTTCAAGGCAGCAGCTTCCTTCCCAGCGGCCCATGGCCATGCCTGTTAACCAGCCTGCAGCCCCACTAGCCCGATACCACAAGCAAATGGCCCCTAATGGGGACCAGACCTCCTTGCCCTCCCACCTGCCTGCCTGTGTGCAGAGCTGAGAAAGTTGCCCTGGGGGAGGGGTGGGAGAATGCTCCAGCCTGCAGGCCCTACTGGGCTAGCATGGGGCAGGGCAAGGAGGGGCCTGGAGCCCTGCACGTGGCCCCTCCTCTGCGAGGGTCAGCCTGTGGGGAGGGCGTGGCCTGGCTCATCTCCCCCTCAGGCAGTTGTAATGGGGTCATCTGGCAAGTCCAACCCTGAGGCCTTCCTCTGCCCTGCAGACGGTCCAGGAATGCTATCCCCACTCTTTATTAATGGGAACACCGAGAGGCCGGTGCCAGGGCTGCTGGATAGATTCTGTAGTATATGTTGCTTCCATCCATGCCCTCCTTGCAGACCCTGTCTCCCTAGACTTGGTTTGAGTCCTTATAAGCCCTGACCTGGGCTTCCTGGACTCACTCACTCTTTATAGGTCTTCCTGCTTCTAATCCCTCTGCCTCCTGACTCCCTTCCACCCTGCTCTTGTTGGGAGATTTTCTAAAATCTATTCAATGGCATTACTTCCCTGCTTTATCATCCTCCATGGCCCCCTACTGCCTTCAGGGGGAGAGACAAAGTTCTGAGCTGAGAGGCCCACTCCTGGGTCCCCTGTCTTGCCTATTCCCCAAGCCTCCCCTCTTGAATGAGTTGGGACTATGGTGAGGAGAGTGAGAAGCTCATCTTCAGTGCAAAATATGAGGGGGTGCGCCAAAGCTCAGTAATTGAGATAAATATATTGTTTAAGTAAGTGTGGAGCCCTATGCAGGGCTCGAACTCACAACCCTGAGATTAAGACTTGAGCTGAGATCAAGAGTCGGATGTTTAACCGACTGAGCCACCCAAGCAGCCCAAGATAAGTAATATTTTAATGCAGTCTGTTTTGGGATCAAAATTAATGCAAAAAAATTCGTGATAAAATATCAAAATTTTGAATCAATACCTGGACCAACAGGGTCAGGGTTAGTGAGGGAAGCAGGGAGTTGTGCAAGGCAGGGTCAGATGCTGCCTTTATGGGGAACTTGCGCTGGCTGTATCTGGATGCACCCACCTCATTCTCCAGCATCCAGCTGGCTCGCATAATTGCTCACCATCCCCCAAGAATCACTTTGCAGTGCTGTAGCCTCCTGGAATTCTCTCCCAGCTTCCTTCTCCATTCTTCTCCTGGATCCTTTAGAATGCCTCTGAAACTCAGCTCAGGCAGTCCCTCCCCTATCCTTGGGCCAGGTGAGGAGAACTTCTGTGTCTCCCCCACCCGCACTGCCTGTCCTTTGGCCTCTGCTCCTTCAAAGTGGAATGTTGACTTGTTCATCTCTGCATTCTTAAAGTCCATGGTGGGGGCTGACGCAGATGAGGCTTTGATGGGCTCTGGCTGACCGATGAATGAATGGACAAACGAAAGAAGAACAGGGCTATGGGTCATATGCCATTTCAACTAAAACTTTAATGACCAAAACCAAACAAGAGCCCTGAAGTCCCTCTGACCTAGATGGGGCCACATCTATGCTGCCAGCACCGTAGACCGCTGCAGTGTTTTGGCCCCATAAAGAGATTCTAGCAGTTTTTGAAATGCTCAGCGATGGAATCTGACCTATACTTCTTAAAAACACTTTTTTTTTCATGAATAAAGCTCTTCAGCTAAAAGATAACATAAGAAGAGGGAGACTGTGCTGGCCAATCCTCTCCAAATAAGGTAAAACCCAACTTTGCTTTATTTTTAGCAGTGATTTTCTCAGCTGCATGAAGGCATGGTTCCATGAACCAGCCTTGCATTTTGGCCCAACAAACCCACCAACTTCCAGAGAAGTTTCAACAACTCATAAAGATTTGAATGTCCATGATAACCCAATCACCTCTGTGAGAGATGGGACCACCAGACAGAGCCTGAAAGATGAGCTGGGGCCCAGTTGCCCTGTCGCTAGGACAAGCTCCCGACCAGACTGGTTGGTGATGCCCCCTGAGCAAGCCTCCTCACACTCCTGCAGAAATTCAGTTTTGCATGTCCCTGAAGTTTGGTGGAACTGACAGCAGAACACCCCTGGTGACCCCTGGAGAGCCCAGCCCCCAGCAGAGGAGCTGGAGGTAGTTAAAACACCTCACGTTTACTACCTATACCCTCATTGTCCTCATCTCCACAGACTGGCCTGTCCCCTGTAACCTGAGCAGGGGACACCTAGCACCAGGATGGCCAGAGGGAGATGCCTGGACGCTCCTCCAGTCAAGCCAGGGACACCCAGTAAGGGCCTGTGGACTCATCTGGAAAATGGGGATAACGTCAAGATGAGCTAATCGATGTGAAAGCCAGAAAGCCTGCTATCTTGCCATTTCTGTTTCCAATATGATTTTTATGGCCTCCAAGATGCTGCCTCCTTGTATTCTTCCTCTGCCATGGGCTCCTTTTTCTCCTCAAATTCCTCCATGTTTGGCTAAGAACAATGTGTTTTTCCGACATTTATCAAGTGGCTCGAAATTCCTAATTCTCATTCATGTCCTTCCCAAGGATCAGCAGAACACCCCTTGCTCATCTTTAACCACACTCCCTCCGCACGTGGGCTAGAAACTCTCCTTGAGTAGAACCCTGGCTATCGATGCCCATAAAATGGAGACTTTGGCGTGACTCACTTGCATGGGGCAAAGTGGAAATGAGGCTGAAAAGCAGGCCTGAGCATCTTTAATGATGTGCAGAAAGAGAGGGGCCCCTGCCTGCCTGGGCAGATGTGCACAGCTGTTAATGGAGAAGCCCCTAATACTACGACCAGCGCAGAGTAACGGATACCCTCAAATGCTTCCTAGCGGAGTTAAGAATTTTTTGTTGATCGTGCCTTTGAACTAAGGTCATTTAAGTATACAACAGATGTTCCTCTGAGGGAAACAGACTTATAAAGTCAGGAACACAGAAGGGACCTAATGGTTTACTGGGGGTGGCGCATTAAGTTCATAGCAGTTTAACTCCTTTCAATGTTAAACAAAACAATGACGCAATTTTATGCACAATAAAAACCTGTCAAAACAATCATCCTGGGCAGTGGAGGTCCTTTCAGTCATTCTTCTTCTAAAGATGAACTGAGGGCACAAGTGACGGACATTTCTGGCTTCTCTGTGTGGTGAAGGCAATCCATGTGGCAGCCTCAGCAATTCAAGGCTGAATCGTCAGGGACGGTCCGAGTCTGAAGCTTGGGGTGGAGGGAGGGAGGGGCAGGCATAGCATTCAAAGGCAGAAAAATCATGGTCTGTGTGGTTTACAGGCCTTGCTAGCCTTCCACAGGTAGAATCCACAGTCACCTGGGAGGCGAAGTTGGCGGGGAGCTGAGCAAATCCAGTTCCCGTAGCTGCCTCCATATGTCACATTCCATCATTAGAGATTTATCAGTCTGACCCCAAATAGTTTTTGAGTGCTTGCTAAACATTAGGCACCAACACAGGGGTTCAGCATCGACCCTTCAGGGTCCTTATTGGAAATGTGCTTTTCTCTGGGAGAGGTCCTAGAGCAGAGCGAGAGACAACTGGATTTGAATTCAGATCAGAGGCTAAAACCTAGTCCTGGCCTTTATTAGCTGTGTGACTTTGGGCAAGTTGCTTAACCTCTCTGAGCCTTTATATCCCATTTATGAAACGGAAGTGATCATATGTCACAAGATTATTGTCAGGCTTGAGTAAAAGAAATGGATGAAAATTCTCAGTATGGTTCCTGGAACAGAGTGGAGGTTTCACTTCCCTTCTCAAGGAAGAGCCAGGCAGCATCCTGTCTTCGGGGAGCTTAGAGTTTTGATGGGCAGACAAACTCCATGTGCAGAAGGCACTGATTCTGCTGGGCCTTAAGAAGCCTGGTGCTTTCAAAGCTGAGCAGAAGGCAGGGGGACTGAAGATGGGTCCCTGGAGGCATAGGCCTTGAGCTGGAGCTGGTAGCCTGTGGAAAGAAGAGTGGGCCTTTCAGTCAGGCAGAGCCCAGCAAGTACAGGTGCACTGGGAACCCTGAAGGCATGTTGGAGGTGGCCGGTTGAGGCGGCCGGTCTGATGGAAGCATATGGTTCAGTGAATAACTGGTGGGAATTAGGGATGTGAGGTACAGATTGAGAAGGGCTTTGAATGCCAAGCTTGGCATTTTCTGAAGCAGCCCAGACCACTGTGGCTCTTTGAACTAATGGACACTAATAACATTTATATTCCAAGATGTGTCTAGTTCATGAATAGGTGAAACCTGGCACACTCTCCTCTGTCCTGTGTTCATAGCAGACATTGCTAATCAATCTCAGCCCAGAGGCCAGGAGACAATTTGGGAGCTGATATAACTGTCTGTGGCTGTGGGGATGGAGGTGTACGATGGGTGGATTTGTTCAGTCTCTTGAGAACATGGGGAGAAAGGGCTCGCTGTGAGTGTGATGGTCTTCATCTCTGCTGCTCCTGGGACAGACTCTGGCTCTGGAACCTTCTCAGCAGTCTCCTGGCTGCACCTCGTTCACCGTGCTGAGCAGTCTCTGGTGCCCCCTGTTGGATCCCCAGCTCGGAGTCCGACAGCTGCCGCTGCAGCTGGCGCCCAGCCACAGAGCCGGGGCCGCAGCGAGAGGGGCTGGGGCTGGCAGCCTGGCCCAGGCACCCTGGGTCTGAGGTTCAGCAGTAATTGGTGAGTTGTGGTTTCCCTTCTGCGCCCTCTTTGGCAAAGACCCACATCTGAAATGTCTGACTGTTTGGGTAGGAGCTTGGCAGGCTTGGCCCCACTTCGGAAGGGGGGTGGAATTTTCCCAATGACAAACCATTTAAGTCTTTTCAGGACTTTCTACAGTTACCGAGGTGCCAGAAATAGAAGGCAAGTCTGCTTCACATTGTTGTAATTTCCTTCTTGATTTGCATTTCGAGCCAATTTTGATCTACAGAGATGGCAGCTCCCAGAGCTGAGTCCTGCCTCGGCAGGAACGGGAGAAGTGTGGAGGCCGCTGGAGAGGAGAGGCCACCCTTCAGCCAGCCAGCGTCCCCCCCACCCCAGCATCTGTGTGGGCCCGCTGCATCCCACCCGGCCCCTTCAGAAGGGAAGGGCAGCTGCCTTCTGCTACCTGGAGAAGCCTGAGCAGCCGGGGGAGTGGGAATGGCTGGTTTCAGTCCTCCCTGAGCATGGCAGCTCTGGCCACACTGCAGCCACTCTCTTCACCTCTGTGGTCACTGTCATGTCTCCTGGAAGACGAGAATGGCCTCCTCCATGGTCTCTCTGCCTCCTCTCTTGGTCTTCTGCCTCCCTGCACTGCCATATCAGACAGCAGCCATGGTGGTCTATTTAAGAGAGATGCTAGTAATAGCAGAGACTGATTGGATGGTCCTCTAGGTGCTTTGTACACAGCAACCTGGGGGGGTGGGGTGGGCGGGTGGCATTATCACTTTCCTCATGCCTATTTCATAGAGAAGGAAACTGAGGCACGGGTGTTTAATAGACTACACAGCAGTGGAAGAGCCAGGACCGAAACCCAGCTTCTCTGGTTCCAGAGTCCATGCACCGTGTCCTCCTGGCTCTGCTGATGTCTCAGCTCTGCTTAAAGCTGATCTCTGGCTTCCTGTTGCACTTAGAATAACAGCTGTCCCTTGCCAGCCCCTGCAGGATCTGACTGGAGGCCCACCTTTGATCTCTCTCAGGCCATTTCGTCTTGCTCCTTCAGCTCAAGTGAGCCTGGAAGAAGGTGCCTAGATAAAATAGAGAATGCCCAGTTAAATCCGGACTTCAGAGAAACCATGAATACTTTTTCAGTAGCTGTATGTCTCATGCAAGGTTTGGGATATACTTATACTAAAGAAGTATTTGTTGCTCTCTGAAATTCAGATTTAGCTTTTGTGGGTGTGGGCGCGCGCATGTGCGTGTGTGTGTATGAGTGTATGTGCACATGCCATTAAATCTCGCAGCTCTGGCTTATTTTCCATTCCTCCAGTTGCTGAGTGTGTGTCCCCTCAGGTCCTTTTCTACACTTTCCCTCCTGCCTGTAGGGCTCTTCCTTCACTTTGCCTAGCTGGCTCCTCTGTGTCCTTCACATGTCAGATTGGGTGTCAACCTCCTCTAGGACGCCTTCCCTGACCACCCGTCTAAAGCAGGACTCCCTCATCTTCCACTACAGAGTATCTTCTCTCCCCATGATTTGGCGTTACATGGATAACCTGCATTAAGCCTGCCTTCCCACCTGGGCTGTGAGCTCCCCAAGGAAGGGCTTATGCCCAGTGCCAGTGGCAGCCAGGGCCATGACACTTGCTATGTCAATAAATAGCTCTTCTTGTACCCATGCCAGTCCCTCCTCTGGAAGCCCTCTCCTCTCTCTTCACCCCACTCTCTATGTGTTCGTACTGTTCTTTTAATTTGGTTGATTCATTGTTACTGATGCGCCTAGGTGTGTCTGGAGCCAAACTTGATAGGTCCTCGGGAGCTCAGTTCTTGTCCACAGGGAGTTCTTGTGAGTAAAGAGGATACATGGGGACAGTGAGCCTGGTGCATTGTGCTAAGTGCAGAGCTGAAGGCCTGGGTGATGTGTCGTCAGGGGCGTGGCAGGCTCCTGTGCCGCCTGCCTTCACCCTCATGCTGGGAAGTGCCAGTCCTCCTGGCCCTGTCTCAGGAGAGCTTTGTATAGACCTCAGGGGGTGGAGGGCATCCTGCTGACTCCCCTGCCCCTGCCTGCTGAAGGGTGGAGTTCCTGCTCTCTCTGCTTCCTCCCTCCAGCTCCTGGTAATAGCCCAAACCACCACAGGTTGATTTATAGGTTAGAATGCTTTGGGCTGCAAGTGACAGAGTGTATGACTCAGACTACTTAAGTCAGTAAGAAAATGCTGTGTTTCACACTACGAGGAAGCCCAGAGGCAGGGCACACACACCCAACAGCTCCATGATGGCTGCAGGCACCCGGGTCTCCCTGTCCCTCGGCTCTGTTGTCCTCAGCAAGGTGCCACACTGGGGGCAGTTCCCTGAGATCAAGGTGGCCCTCAGGTCTGCGCGCCACTCTGTGGTCAGCCAGCAGGAGAGTGAGACAGTCAACCAACCATTGCATGTCTGTGCCTAAACTCAGTTTCACAGGGACAGTGGCACACTGGGGTCCACGGACAGGTATCAGGAAAGTTCCTTGTTCTTATTTGCTTAGGGTGAAGGTTTCCAAACTGCCTCAGTGAAGGCACCCTTAGTGCCTCAGGAATTTTCATGGCATCCTAGGCCAAAAAAAATATCGTAACAGTTCTCTTTATTAAGTACTTAGGTACAAACTAATTAGGGGCAAAATTCACAGTAATTAAAAAATAATGCACATAAATTGAAAAAATCAGCTTTTTATAGCATTCTTAATTAACCATCATTCTTTACTAAAGGGATTCTCTGTCTTTAGGCCCTACACAACTTCTCCAACCTGGTAGACTGGACCCCACCATTCTTTTTTCCTATTTCCGTTGTTTTTTGTGCACTACTTGATTTTTATGATGGCAACCTTGAAACATGACTTTACCAAGATATGGGGTCATTAATGTTAAAATCACGAAGTACCTTGAGCACGTGGTTTTTGTGATTCTGATAGATGTCACTGTGCTTCTCTTGAAAAACCAAAATATCACTTAGTGCTACAGTGAATTCAGGGACGCACCTTGGGGCACCTCACTGTGTGGTTTGGGAACCACGGGCTTAGGGTAATTACTGTGCCTCCCTGAAGCCGGCCTGAGAGAGATCAATATCTGAACAAAATTAAGGTTGTGTTTTGAAAGAGACAGAGAGGGAGTGGGTGCTGGATGGGTAACAGAATCCACTGAGGTGGACATTACGACTGTCACCTGAATGTTGAATTTCAAGCCGTCAAGGAAAGGGAACTACCTTCTGGCAGCTACTTCCTGACACATCCACTGCTGTTTGATCATTCCTGTTACATGGCGTCATTTCACCTGGTTTCGGTGGGTGACTCTGTTCAACACATCAGTAATGGGCTTGGGGATTCTTCATCTCTTTTGTGAGGGGCTGGGGAAGCCTCTGAGCCCTTCCCAGAAAAATGAGAAGGAGTAGACTTATGTTCACATGCTGCTTAACCCTTAACGCACTTTGTCATTTTAGGCACATTTTCTGACCACTCTCAACCTCGATTTCTGGTTGAGATCTATGAAATGCCAATGGGCTATCCCACGTGGTCTCCTCCAGGACAACATCCTGCCCTGGCATCAGGGGCTAGCTGGGGTGCTGAGGACACCTGTTCACTAGAGCCGTGACCCCACCCTCCCGAAAGCTGAAGTGTCCCCTGTGCCAGCCACCCATTCATTCTGGGTGGTTCTGGCTTGGCCCAGTGGCTGGCATCTGGTCACAGGGCCACATATCTGATCATGGCCTCTTCTCTCCAACCTTGGCTCTGAGAGAGATTCTGTCCTGATCTCACTGCCAGGCTCCACCACCTGCAGCCAGGGATTGGGCTCTGGGCTCACCAGCGCCCCGGAGGAAATGTCTGCACGCTGAGTCAGCGAGGCCCGCAGGTATAGTTTCTCTTGGCTGCTACACAGGCTTATCAGAGTGCAGTGTCCTTGTTCCCCAGCGAGTGAGTTCAGACAATCTTTTTCCGGAGATTATGTTCCCAAGCCTCTGTGCAGCCCGGGGCTTTGATAGCCACCTGGTGAAGCGGCCTTCAACTCCCCTCCTGGGGAAGCTTCGTGTCATGTTTCGGAGCTGCCTGCCTGAAGGGCGCTGTGGGGCCAGAGCTGGGGGTCAGATGTCAGATGAGCGAGGGATGGTTACCGCCTGGGCCAGACAGAGACAGGGTAAGGCTGCGGCCAGATGACTGGTACCCCCGTGGGCCAGGAGCATCTGCTTTCTCCTTGCAGTTGTGTCTGCCTTCTAGGCTGTCCTCTGCTTGTGATGGTGTTTATGCTCTACAGCAAGGAAAAGTGACCCATCCATCAGATCTTCTGTGTCAGGCAACCTTTTTCAAATGTTTCAATGTGTAATTACATTTAATCTTCATCATAACTTGATAGAGGTAACTTAATTTCCTTCTTTCCCAATTTGTAGATTACAGGATCTAGACGAGCCAGTTAGATAACTTCCCAGGAGCATACTATTGGCAAGTGGGAAGTCTGGGATAGGTGCTGACGTGATTGGACACACTGGCCCGGATCCCTGCCTTCTATACTGCCAGCCTCTGTCCTGCGCTGGGGGCCTTTGTACACAGATCCAGTGCCCTGCCTGACCAGTGAAGACCTGAGTTCACCCCACTCACTGACGGCAGAGATTCTGAGACCTGCACTTCTAATCTCCTGGGTCCAGAGCTCTTTCCAAAGATGTTTAAAGTTTGTTTTTTTGTTTTGTTTTTTTTTTTTATTTTGTGGGGAAGATGGCCTTTGAGGGGTGGGGGAGACAGGGGAATGTTTGTTGCTTGGAAACCCCAGAACTGATAGTGGTGGCAAGATAACTGGATTCAGAGCAGCGAGGTCTGTGGTTGAGGGCTCCTCTCTCACTCGCCCCGAGCACAGTGTGGTGAATTCTCTGTTTATCAAGTGTAAACTGGTTCTGTCCTCCCAGAGAAGATTGGGTAACAGAGACCAAGAACCCTAAAAATGTTCCTACACTTTACTCAACAGGGCCATTTCTAGGAATCTGTCCCAGGGAAGTCTTTTGAAATACAGACAAAGCTTTTCAGGTCATTACTTTTGCAATACCACAAGACAAACAAACTCAGGAGAATGCTCACATAAATCCTGGTTCAGTCGAGGGAAGGAAGACCATGCAGCCTTAAAAAATGGTGTTTAGGAAGGATGGAAGGAGAGAAATCCTGCTGATTTGAGATTAAGCGAAAGGTGGGGGCAGGGTAAGGTGGGCACAGAATGACAGTGTTAAATACTTTAGCATCTCAGTTATTTGGGAAGAAAAAAAATGAACAAAGGGAACAAAACTGGAAGGAAAAGCCTATAATATTGATTGCTTCTCTCAGCAATTTACTGTTTGTATGGTTTTCTACAGATTTAGCTCTACTCGTGTAGCTGGAAAAAATAACCGACCAACCAGCCACAACAATAAATAGAAATGAACATTCTGGGGTGTTGGTGCCTTTCTGGATCTGGAGGGCAAGGGCAGCCCCAGCCTTCTCTGCTCCTATAGCGCCCAAGGGAGGGCAGGGCTCAGGGACCATCAGAAGCACCATGCTGAAATGGCCTAGAAGCCTCACTGCCCCAGTGTTCGGTGGAAGGGGTCGTGCTCCAGCTCACCCTCACTGGAGGGAGGAATGTGCGCACCTGGGTGGGTTGGGGTGGCTCCTTCATACAGCCCAGTGAGCCGACTTTGCCTGTTGCTTGGGGAGGGCCCAGGAAGGAACAGCCCACTGAGGGGAGCCCCAGATGGCTGGCCAAGAGTTGATCTGTAGTTCGGCTTCCTTTCATCCCTTCTGCAAAGCCAAACAAAATCTGTGTTGCCATGGAAAGTGCTGCACATTGAATGGGTGGGAAGAAGCAGAGCCTCTAGGCCAGAAGCGGTCTGAGTTCGGGTCTGGTTGAAGGTCCAGAGAGTTGGCTGGAGAGTCAGGGGAAACCTCCTGCATGGTCCAGGACACCCAGCAGAGTCCAAAGCTCTGGGCTGGGGTGGGTCCACCAAAACCAAACCACAGCTCCCCCTGCACACCCACCTCCTGTGGAACTGAGGGTCCAAATGCCTTGCCCCCTAGGCAGGCCACTGGCTTGGGGAGTGAGTGGATAGAGCCTACACACAGGAGACTGTGGCCCTCAGCAGAATGTATTCCAAAAGATCCCGCTGCCTCATTAATAACCCTGTCACCCATCTTTCAAGTGCTTGTTTTGCCATGGTGTGCCCTGCCCCGGCTACTCAGATGTGTATCCAGGCATCAGTTGGATGAAAGCTGGAGCAGCCTAGGACCTGCCCCAACTCTTGGTCTGCTGCCTTGGGGAATCAACCATGAAGAGCAGGCCAGGGTGGGGAGGAGGAGGTGGCCTCCAGAAGAGCCACTGGGTGCTGAGGAAGGCCCCTAAGAGGCCAGTGGAGTGACTCTCCACGTGGCAGCGTTGACAGTGAGGCTCCCCCGGGTGGAAGCCTGAGCTCTCCCTGGCTCTCCCCTGTTCATGTGATTCCTGTGTTCTGCTCATTCCTGAGCCTTTTCTCCCCCCACCAACAGACTCATGGCCAGAGTTGTGTCTCCCGCCCATGCGCTGCGCAGATGTGCACATGGGCCCCACGCTGCCCCCTGCTGGCCCTGGCTGCCTCGGTCTCCACTCTGGAGTCTGACTGACCCCCCCACCCCACCCCACACCCCAGAAGTCGGCTCAGGTTTCCTTTGCTGGATCTTGTCGGGACGTCTCTCTTCGTGGTGGCTAGACTGGCCCGCTCAGCTATGCCTGGCATGTGTGTGGTCACAGGACAGTCACAGAGAAACTTTGTGCTGGTTATTTTGGTTTCGTGTTTTGTTTGTTACTGTTTTTTAATAGTGCTTAGAGGAGACAGAGATGTGGTTATGTAAGAAGAGTAGGGACTTCTGGCTGTTGGTGGCAAGGAAATTCACAGTGCAGGGCTTCAGTCCTCCCACCTACTTTGTCATAGTAGCTGCTGTTTGTTGAGTGCTTACTGTGTACTCCGTACACCCTCATCGTATTTCCCCTAATTCTCGAAACAATTCCACAAAATAGATGTTTTGGGATCACTCATTCACACCGCAACTCTTGGACTAGTCTTCACTGTCCGCTAGGCATTCTTACCACCCCTGTTGTAAGGTGCAGTGACTTAGGCTGAGCCTCTGGTTCAGTGAGTCTCCGAAGCACTCAGGGCAAGGAATGAAGGGAGGTGAGGGAGGCCTGGTGAGAGTGGACCCAGCTCTAGGGAGGCCTGTGTGTGCATCAGACTGGTGAGTTTGGGGATTGCTGCTGAGAATGGGACCCTCAGGAACATGACTTAGAACCAGCAGGTGTGTGTGTGTGTGAGAGAGAGAGAGAGAGAGAGACAGAGAGAGATGATTTATTGAGAAGGAGTGTGGCTCCGGAAGACGACACAAGCACTGATTGATGAGCTTGGGGTCTGCTGGAGATGAGCCCACTTCATTTAACAGGGTCCCCAGACTTTCATTGAACAGAACAAACACCAAAGGAAGAGATGAGAACACAGGAACAACTGAGACTGAATTTGCAGTCATGACATTTGTTTTATTAGATTTGACTTTCTTAAAAGCTCCCTGTAAGGCTCAGATTACTCCCAGGCCCCACTTCCATTCAAAGGTCTTAGTGGACGCTTACCAGGTGCTTGGGTCTCTGCCTGCTGCTTTGGGGAGGGAGGGAGAGATTGAGTGAGCAAGTGTGGAGCCTGCACACAGGGGGTTACAGCCTAGGCGGAGGTGACAAAACCAATGTGTGTTTCCATGCACCATGGGCTGGAGGGGCCATGGGCTGGAGGGGCCATGGAGGAGGTGGCCCCTGAGTTGGGCCTTAAAAGTAGGGTAGGAGTGGGTACCTGGGTGGCTCAGTTGCTTGAGCGACTGCCTTCAGCTCAGGTCATGATCCTGGAGTCCCTGGATTGAATCCCTCATCAGGCTCCCTGCTCAACAGGGGATCTGCTTCTCCCTCTGACCTTCCCCCTTTCATGCTTGCTCTCTCCCATTCGCTCTCTCTTTGAAATAAATAAACAAAATCTTTAAAAAAAAAAAAAAGAGTAGGGCAGAAGGTAGATTGTTGAGACAGAGGTAAGGACACATGGGGAGAAACCACACCATGAGAAAGGAGGGGACCATTTTAAGCATGATTGTTGGGGGCCAGTGTCTAGCTTGAACAGAGTGGAGGAGGGTGTGTGTGCTTTTTATCTTTCCAGTAATTAAGATGTAATTGACATATAGCCCTGTGTAAGTTTAAGGTGTATAGTGTGATGACTTGGCTTACATATGTTGTGAAATTATTACAGTAAATTTAATGTTCATTGTGTCATACAGAGCAAAAAAAAAAAAAAGTAGAAGAAAAAAATTTTTTCTTTGTGACGAGAACTCTTAACAACTTTCCAGTATATCGTATAGCTATAGTCATCTGTAGTCATCTTGTGCATTACCACCCCGGGACTTACTTATCTTCCAACTAGGAGTTTCTCCATTTTGCCCTTCCTGCAATGCCCCGCCCAGTGCTCCTGCCTCCTTCCAAGTCTGATCTCCTTTTCTATGATTTTGATTTTTCCTTTTTTGAGATTGCATATGTGAGACTGTATAGTGTTTGTCTTTTTCTGTCTGTCTTATTTCAGTGAGCATAATGCCCTCAGAGTCCCTTCATGTTCTCGTTTATGGCTGAATAATATTCCATTGTATGTATCTACCTCAGCTTCGTCATCCATTTGTCCATGGGCATCTAGTGGTTTCCACAGCTTAGCTGTTGTAAATAATCCTGCTGTCAGCATGGGGATGCAGATATCTCCCTGACAGAGTGATTTCCTTTCCTTCAGATATATTTCCAGAAGTGGAATTGCTGGATCCTACAGTGGTTCTCTTTGTAAATTTTTGAGAAACCACTATCCTGTTTCCCGTAGTGGCTGCACCAGTTTGCACTCCATCAGCAGTGCACGAGGGTTCCCTTTTTCCCTCACCGACACTTTTATCTCTTGTCTTTTTTGTGGAAGCCATTCTCACAGGCATGAGGTTTTGATTTACATTTTCCTGATAATTAGTGGTGTTGAGCACCTTTTCATGTACAAGTTGCCCATTCATATATCCTTTTTTGAGGGGAAATATCTACTTAGTTCTTTCTCCTTTAAAAAATTTGATTATTTGGGTTCTGTGTTCTTTGAAAGCTTTAATCTAAGATGTTCCCGCTGAGAGGAAAAGCAGAGTCCTAGGTCTAATCCAAAGAGTAGGAAAAAACCTGTCTTGAATTTCTTGCCTCCCATTCCCACCTGGAAAATCAGAGCTGAAATCCTTTCTGGTGAACAGCCCCTGCTCTTCCAATTACCTACAGAGTTTAAGAGGCATTATGACAGGGGCGACTAGGTGGCTCAGTGGATTAAGCGTCTGCCTTCAGCTCATGTCATGATCTCAGGGTCCTGGGATCAAGCCCCACATCAGGCTCCCTGCTCAGTGAGGCATTTGCTTCTCCCTCCCCCTCTGCCTGCTGCTCCCCCTGCTTGTGTTCTCTCTCTCAAATAAATTAATAAAATCTTTAAAACAAACAAAAAAGAGGTAGTATGACATAGTGGCTATGAGGTTAGCTTCCAGAGTAGAGACACTTGGGTTCTAGTCCTGGCTGAGCTACTTCTCAGTGCTGTGCCTTAGACATAAGATATTACATTGTTTAGACTTTCTGCATCTTATTTTACTCAGCTGTTTAAAGGAGATGATGAGAATGTCTGTTTCACCCAGTTGTTGTGAGAATCAAATGAGATATCATGCTAGAAGTTTCAGTGTTCCTGTGGCTCAGATTGTGCAGAGTCACATTCCAGGAAGCCCAGTCTGAGAGCCAAAAGTAACTTAAAAATGTTTCAGTCTTCATGCATGTCCTGAAGAACCTCATAGGAGAGCCATTCTGCAACTCTCCAGAGCAATTCCCAAAGTCACTCTCCTTTTCCCTCAATTTTCCCGCACCTGCCACAAAAATCCTCACTCACCAAAAGGGCTTTTCTGTTCTTTTCCTAGTGATTAGCTGAACTGCATCATGACATGGCAAGTGGAGGGAGCTTGTGAGTGCTCATACATAGTTTTAGTTTTTTTGCGTCGTTACAGAAATAGTGCTTACAAAGCACTTAGCAGAGAGCCTGGCGCTTTAAGACCTCAGTGCATTCTGTTATTAATAGGAAACACTGTGGGGGTGAGTGTGGGGGGAGGTCAGGTGGTTAAGCCTCTGCCTCTGCTCAGATCATGATCCCAGGGTCCGGGGTTAGAGCCCCGTGTGGGGCTCCCTGCTCAGTGGGGAGTCTGTTTCTCCCTCTCCCTCTGCCTGCTGCTCCCCCTGCTTGTGCGCTCCTTCTCTCCCTCCTTATCTGCCCAATAAATAAATAAACAAATAAATAAATAAATTCTTTTTTAAAAAAAGGAAACAGTGTGAAAGCACATACTAATTGTTCAAAAATTGGAGCTTAAAAATATAATCAACTAATACAAATAGTACTTTTTCTCCTAAAAATATTAAATAACTGAAAACTGTTATGTAAACTTTGAGAAGTTCTTGAAAGTCATTCCCCTAATGCTTTAGTTCCATTGATGTGCTTCCTGAAATGGGGTCTGGATCAGTAAGGGAAATTCTCTCCCCCGGCCAGCTCCGGCAGCCTTTCCAGTTCCCTTTGCCACTCCTTATCCCTAAACCACAGTGGTACCACTGAAACTCCAGGGCGAGTTCAGGGAGCTCTGAAGCTGGAAGGGATTTGGGGGCCTCTTGGCCTCCAGAACAGGAGGGACCACCAGAAAGGAATTCCAGGTGGGAGTGGGCAGGAAAGGAGTCCAAGTGATTTGCCGCTTGTATTTATTGGAGTTGGTTGAGTCTTAACTGAGAAGAACTGTGTGAGGATGGAGGAGAGATGGACAATACAGAACAAGAGCCATTTGTTCCTTCATTCATTCACCAGCCCTTCTCTGAGTAGCTGCTCGTAACTGATTGCGGCAGACCATCTTTTCCAAAGATAGCGATGCATCTATATCTATCCCACCCTACATGTTTTCCTTACAGTGTGACTGTCTCTCCTTCCACTGAGAAGTGGCCACCTGTTTCTTCAGTTTGGAAGAGTGTGTGTGGCTACCTTGATCGACAGAGTACAGCAGAGGTAATGTTGTATGACTTAAAATTTTAGGTCATAAAATGATACTGATTCCTCTTGTGTTTGTCTGTCTGGCTTTCTGTCTCTTCTTCGATGCTTGCCCTTGGCACTCAACCACCCAGAGGAAGGCATGTGGAGGGGCCCAGCCAGTGCTTGGTCAGTAGGCAGCATCAACCCCCAGCCATGTCTGGTTCTATATGCCAGCAAAGGCTGGTTCTATATGCTATGGGTGCAAAGTCCATGTGTTGGTAAATTAGTGATGTCTGGAAATGTTGGACAGAAGAAACAACTGTTGCTATTTTGAGTCCCTGATTTTCGGGACAGTTTGTTTTGCGGCAATAGATTGCTAATACATAGGCTCTGTAGGGAGGCTGGGCCCACAGAATGGGAGCGCTGTCAGGGTCTCTGGGGAGATGGCTAAGTTAACAGACATCAGTCCTCTTGCTTGATAAGGCAGGATAGACACGCTGAGGGTGTTTGTCAAACCCCACTGGGGCTGGGGGTCAGGGCTCAGAAAGGCTTTTAGGAAGAGGTGACACTTCAGCTTCATCTGGAAAGGCAGGTAAGAGTTAGCCAGGGGGAGGATGGGAAATGGGGGAAGAGTGTGGGGAGAAATTCCTGTCAGGGAGTTATCTGGCTTTTCTCAGTTAGTACATGCGTGACTGCTCTCTTGAAGAACTGACCATAGTGTGGGGCCTCGCACCAGGCACAGGGCCTGGCATCTGCCAGGGCACATCAGGGCGGCGGCTCCAAAACCCTGTCCCTAGAGAGGCTCTGCACCCTGGCAAGGTGCCAAGCAGTGGTCCTGCTAACAACAGTGGGGACTCCTCCTGGATTCTGAAGGGCTAGCTTCTGAAGGGACTGGAAACCAGCATCACGGGGGAGGGTCAACAACCACAGCCAATGCGGTGGGCTAGCATTGGGAAATTTCGAAATGGTACCCTGCTCCTAGGTTTGGGCGGGAGTTGTTATGAATCACAGCAGGATGAATGACTGACTTCCTTCAGATGTTCCCGGCCACTCCTTGTGGTCCAGCCACACTGCATGAACTACCCTTCTCAGAACATCTCTTCTCCCCAATTTTCTTGGGTTTTGTCCCTCCTGCCATTTTCACCTCATCCTCACCTCAGGTGTCCCCTCCTCTGGGAGGACCTCGGAGATGCCCGCAGGCTTCTTAGGACTGCATGGCCCCCTCTGTTGCAGCCCTGAGATGTGATGCTCTAGCCTGCTTACTCATGGGCCTCCCTGACTAGGCTTAGGACAGTGGGGTATTAGAGTAGGGGGGCTTGGTGTGTCTGTTAGTCTTCTGTGGTTTGGGTCCGTGTGTCCTGTCTAGGTATGGGTGCTGGCGAATGTCTCTGAGTGTCCATGTGTGTCTAATCCTGGCCGTGTCTGTATGCATCTTCTGGGACTGCGTGCCTGTGTGTGTTGCGTGCCTGTGTGGGGATGCTCCCTCTGGGCTGAGAGCGGGGGGTAGAGACAGTCACCAGTCAGGAGCCAGCCAACTATGTCTTCACGGAGTCTTTTGCCTGCCAGCCTCCCAGGACAGCCAGCCCAGCCCAGCGAGACACTCTGTGCCCTCTCTTCCAAATTAGGAGGACATGTGACACAGACACAGCCTTGGCCCTGCCCACCCTCCAACCCCCCCTCACCCCCGCTGGGTGGTGTGCGTGTAGACATGGCCAGCATCTCCCTGGTCTCCGTGCTGCTCAGTAAGGAACGGATTATAATTCCTGGGCAGGCTGCATCTGCAACCAACTTGAGGGAAATAATTGTTGAGCGAGTTGAAAGAAAAAAATTGTAGCAAGGAACTTCAATCCAGCCAGCCATCCGTGTCATTAAATTAGGCTAATCTAAATCCTCAGAGCCTAATTTAGCGGCCTCCAAGGCCAACTGAAGCCTTACCCTACATGGCTCTCTGGAGTTCCCACTGCAGTGTCCCCAGCAGAGGGGAGCTCCAGGGGATGGGTGGGAAGTGACCTCACGGCCCCAGGACATGCAAAGCCATGATGGACACCAGCTGCTCCTCAGGGACCTGCTGTGCAGGAGGAGGCCTGGGCTGGGGGAGTGGGCGGGGTGCCTGTGCTGGCCCTGCTTCTGCGCCAGTGTCCAGGCGCCCCAGGACTCATCTGCGCTTGCCCAGCTCACAGGGGCCACTAGCAACATGAACAGGGAGGGGTTGGCTTGGGGCTGAGGCCAAATCCCTCAAAGTTACCTTAGTGTTGCTTCTCTGAGCGGAGAGCCGGGTCTTGTCAACACCACCCAGTGGCTGAATGGAAGAGAGAATACAAGATGAATCTGTGCTATCCAACACAGCTTTTGTAATGACTGCTGTGAATCATTAATTCCTTCACCCATTCAGACATGTGGGGACTCATTAATTCAACCATTGCTGCCCTCCGTTATTCATTTTTTCCTGGACCCTCTCCCCTCCTCATTCTCTCTGGTGTTCTCATTCATTCACTGACTTCCTGTCCCCCCGCTTCCTTCTCTCCCTGTCTCCTTCCCTTCTTACTTCCCTCACTCCCTCCTTTTATTCCTACCTTTGAGGAATTGCCTGAGAGATGCTCATCCCAGCGGCTGGCCAGAAATGAAAAGCACTTGAGGTCTCTTGCCTCAGGGATCTACGTCTAGGCCAGGGTCCTGAACTTGCTCCTCTTCCTGGATCCTTACCCGTGGCTCTCCACTGCCCCCTTACTGGCATTTCGGGGGAGGGGAGTGGTGGGAGCTGATGGTGGGCTGTTGGGTGCGCCTTTGCCAGGGGCACTCAGGAGGAAAGGTGCCGAACTGACCCGATAAATGAACCAACAGGGATGTGTGGCCTGGCCCCCCTCACCCTTTGATCAAAAGCCTCTGAACCCCTGATGACATCCCATGGCGTATTCCTCTATTAATCAGAAAAGCCTTGACAGATGTAAGCAATTTGTCTTTGGAGAGGACTGAAAGGGGGGTGTGTGTGTGGGGAGGGAGCCCGCTCCAGCCCCGTAAGCGTGGAGAAGATGCTGAGGGTAAGTCTTGAAATGGGGGCTGAATTCATGCATACTAAGAAGGCAGGAGAAGCAAGAGCCAGGCAGATCAGAAAGAGAAGAGTTTTCATTTCAAAGCATATTTCTTCCTTGATTGAATAGGGCCCCCCCACTACTACCACCAAACCAGGATGCTGGAATGAGGCTGGGATCCAGGGGTTAATCCCACCCAGACCCCTTCAGGACTCAGATGCTTCCAGTGACAGGGACTGGCAGGTGGGTTTCAGGTGTGGATTTTCTGACAGAGCAGCAGTCAGCGTTTTCCTGCTGTGCCATGGTTGCTCCGGTTCCTGCCTGCCGCTGCCAGTGAAGCACAGCCCCAAATCACCAGCAAACACCCGCTGAAGCCACTGTGCGGCAGGTCCAGCGCTGGCACTGGAGATGCAAAGAGAAGTAATGTCCACGCTCCAAAACACCCAGCCTAGACCACCAGACAGACACACAACCCAGGAAATGAGTCTTGAGATGCGGGTGGAGAAAGGAGGGAGTGAGTGTACCTGGTACAGTGTGGACAGAGAGGGTATCACCAACTCGACAAGGTGGCTCCACACTTCCCAGAGGAAGAAACATAAGCTGGGTCTTCAAGGATAAGGCGATGTTCTCACATAAGGGCTTTCCCTTCTTTGTCAGGTTGGAGAACTTCTCCTCATCCTTCAAGACCCAGCTGGGCCTCCATTTATCTTCTCCTCTTTTCCTAATTCTTGAGTTCGGAAACGATGTCTGACTTATCTCTATGTCCTAGTGCCCATCCCAGGGCCTGGCATAGAGTAACAACAGATGATCTCTGAAGTGAGTGGAACAGAGTTGCAGACAGTGGGAACAGCATGTACCAAGGCTCAGAAGGCAGGCAGGAGTCAACATGGGGGTACAAGAGAACTACAGCCTGTGTTTAATTGGTAGGGCTGTGTCCACACAGGGTTCTATATCAGTAGGAATCTAAACACTGATTTGCATTTCTCAGTTTTTATGCGGATGTCTGGCACCCTACAAAGGCAGCCCAGATATTCGGCTGCAACTGAGGAGTATATACAATCTTATTTTCAAAGTGGTTTAAAAAAAAAAAAAAAAAGAGTGCTCCATGAATCTGTTTAGATGCTTCAAACATAGATTTTAAAACTCGCTTTTGCAAATTTCAGAGACCAGAGCCACAGCCAGTGTTTTGATCACTTGCCTCCTTCCCTTTCCAATAAACACCTAACATACTTTGCCAAGCTTTCTGTGGTCAGGATTTACAGATCTGTGACTCACCCAAGTGAGCCAGGGAACATGAAAAGATGTCGCTGGGGAGAAATATGCGGGAAGGATGGGAGAGGTCAGCGCCTCCACCAAGCAGGACAGACTCCCACAGCTTTTCCTAATAAACAAGTTTCCAGAGCCCTTTGAATTCTTCCGGGGAGGAGAGGAACGTTAGCATTCACATGGAGGGGAGGAGCATCATGGACAGTGACCACGTGGGCCTGGAGAGGACGTGGAAGCTTGGGTTGGGCCAGAAACCGAACTGGGAGGTGGGCCAGTACCGGAGTCATGGTAGCTGACAACTGTCATTGAGCCCCCGCTGTTTGCCCATCCCACAGAGAAGGTGGATTGTCTTGTCTGAGATCTTGTGGCCTGTAAGCAGGGAGCTGGGATCAAAGCTGGGTTTGTTGGTTCCAAAGGCCCTGTTGTTCTGTATTCCACTGTGATCTGGACAGGGTCAGGCCTCTCAATAGGGCTGGGACCTGGACTCTGGGCCTGAACTGCCTCACCGGCAGATTGCTGCTCATTGAAACAAGCCTGAGGACGCTCAGTGATACCGAGGCTCTCAAGCGAGTTCCAAGGGAGCTTGGGGTAAGAGGATTTTAGTTAGGATTCACCCTAGGCTTAGGGTGTCTTCTGAATGCCCTCCAACCTGCAGGACTGGAACTGGAACTGCGCATGTGTACATTCTGTTCCCTATGCCCACGCTGTTCCCTCCAACAGCCTGACCCCCTCCGAGGCCAGTGCAGCATCGCCCACCCCACCCCCCCAGGCCCTGCACACAGCCTGCTTTGCCTCCTCTGGCCTCCATTTATGTCCTGGTCTCTAAGCACCTGACCGTGGTAATAAAAAGCTGTCCTGCTTACTCAGCGCCTCTGGTTTAACTCCCCAGCCCTGCCAAGAGGTAGGTCCCGCTGTCTTCCTTTTTCTGATGAGATAGCGAAAACTCTGGAAGGTTAAGGAACTGGCCAGAGGCCATCCAGCTTGGAAGTTATAATAGCCACCTGAATGTCTCATCTGTGTGACTGGGGAGGCGGCGTCCCCAGTGCCAGTACTCTGCTGTCTGCAGGCTGCCTCACACACAGTCACTGCCCTCCTCTGGGCTGTCCCCGGCTCGGGCCCATCTCATCAACCTGGCTTCCCAGGTGAGGGGACTGGCCTCTTCCTCTCCTAGTGTCATTTAAACCCAGCTTTTCATTGTGTGTGTAAGGTGTCTTAGCATGCTCAGATCTTAGCACGTGGCTTCTGGAGGATCATTCTTTGCATGGGTAACTTGTGGTCATGAGCATCTGTGCATATGTATGAGACCACGTGTACATGTGATTCTGTGTGTGAGCGTATGTGTGCGTGAGAGTGTGTTGGTGGGCAAAGATGGGAGATAAGAACAGAGAGGCGTGGGAAGGAACTTAGGACAGAACAGGTATCCAGGAGATGAGAGGGGCCTCGTCTTCTCAGGGCTCTCTGCTGCATGCTGCAGGGGACAAGAGCAGATTGAGTCTGGGGACCCTAGCAGGGGTGCAGAGTCTGGAGCCCTAGGATGCACAAGGCCTCTGTAAGGTAGGCACACTCCTTTATGATCTATGGCTTCTGCAGCCTGGCACAAACTTGTTTAGACCCATAGGGGGAAACAACAAGCTTCCTACAAAAGATGACCTGCCTTAATGATGAGGTATGAAGAAACAGAGTAGCAAATGTCATTAGCTGAGCGCATCTTGTGTGTGAAGTGTGTTATGTGCACGAATGTATGTACCTCATATCCTTGCAAGGGGTACATTATGAATGAAGAAACTGCCCCAGAGAGGTAAGTAGGCTTGACAAGGCCACATAGTGACTGATGAATATGGAAACATGAATCAGGACAAGGATGGGTCTGACTTCTAGTGACTGAAGCTGAGAGCCCTCCTGGGGGGCTGCCAGGTCTAAGCTGGTGGGGGAGCCTGGTGATCAAGGAGGACCCATGTGTTTCCCACCATTGGTGCAGAGCACGTGTCAGCAGTATGGACAGAACTTTGGAGAGCTTTGTTAACTGAGTCTCAAAGGTCAAGTAAGGCTCACCAGGGAGACCCCAGGGCAAGCGCATGTTCTCACCAAGCTTATCCTGCCTCTGAGCCACTGAGCTGGCCTTTCCCTTCCTTTTCTCAGTTTGATTCTTAGGTACTTACTGGGGCTGAGTTCCAGGCCCACCTCCTCCAGGAAGCCTGGCTTATCCCCAGGGCGGCCCCACACTGGCCTGTGTGCAGGATGACTATGAGCCAGTTGGGTGCTCCAATGTGGTGGAAAGACCACAGCCTGGAGGCCCAGCAGAAGGCTGGCTGGCCGAAATGGAGAGGGAAGGAAGGCAATGAGCCGTTGTCATCTGCTGAACAAACGCAGCGTTGGGGAGCTATCAATGGCCTCTGGTGTGGAAATAAATTCTAGTCAAAGAGCTGCGACCAAGAAAGTCCTTAAAGAGTATGCAGATGTGAATATAACCAGCATACTATTTTTAAAATGCCTCTGAACATACATTCTAAAATGAGTAAGCTGGCTTTTTTCTCTGAAATCCCACCTACCCACTGAGGCAAAACCATGGGGTTTCAGGGGAGGAGCCTAGAAGACGGTGTTCCCTAGGGCAGGGAAGGAGGAAATGCTGAGAGGAATCTTTCAGACCTCAAGGGTTGGTGGGTGGGGTGGAGGAAAACCTCTCATGGTCCTGGAAGGGAGAAGTAAAGAGAAAGAAGGCAGGGGATGTGGTCCTATGTCCTCCAGCTTTCCCCACTAGAAACAAGCCCTCCCCACCAAGAAACCTGAGAAATGTGGTATAAGAAGATGCTTGGAAGCCTGGGGGTATTTCTGATTTCAGGGCTTATTTTATGGTTCTCATGGAGGTAGACAGAACATTTTGGTTCCTGCATCCAACACGGTGCCGCTGCCCAGAGGACAGAGTCAGCAGTGGCTGGACAGGGAACTGTGCAAATAGTGGACAGTCTTCTTTGGTCTTCTAGAGGAATCTGGAGTTATTCACAGGTTCCCACTGGGAGATATAGGAAGAAGGGAGTAGAACATCTGGGTGACTGCCATGGTGAGGGTCAAGGGGTCCGAGACTAGAGACCGGGAGGGGGAGTCTGAGATACAGGACGTGCAAGTGTCACTGAGGATGGGGCTGGGTGCTGAGGTGGGGAGCCCAGTGGGCACAGGCCATGCTGAAGGAAAGACCATGCATTCCCAGCCCAGAGCTCCGTCAGAGGACATCAGGAGTGGGCTGAGAGAACAATTCCAAGGCTCATCTCACTTTCCCGAGACCCCTCTCCCACCACAAAGGGCCACATAAGCTTCCCTACTCTTAGAAGCTGTTTGGTAAAAAAAAAAAAAAAAAAAAAAAAAAAAAAAAAAAAAAAAAGAGGAAAGCGGGAGAAAGAATATTTACCTGAAAGGGACTGGGATTCTTTCATTGTTAAGCTCAGTGGACACTAGCTTGCCTCTGCTATTCTTTTTTTTTTTTTTTAAGATTTTATTTATTTACTTGACAGACACAGATCACAAGCAGGCAGAGAGGCAGTCAGAGAGAGGAGGAAGCAGGCTCCCTACCGAGCAGAGAGTCCGATGCGGGGCTCAACCTCAGGACCCCGGGATCATGACCTGAGTCAAAGGCAGAGGCCTTAACCCACTGAGCCACCCAGGCACCCCTGCCTCTGCTATCCTGATAGAGGAGATAATTTATAGAAAATAAAAGGATGTCTCAGTTTGGGGCTTAGTCCAGTGTGTGAATTTTTTTTTATCATGAAACAAGATGATTCTCAGGTTTGGCCACAACTTTATGCTGAGGGCACAGTATCTCACAGGTGAGAAATCTTTTCTCTCTCTTAGATAATTTACCATTATCATCTTGAGTATTATTATCATTTATTATTTGAAATACATAGAACCAGAGGCCTTGGAAGACAATTATACCCCATTTCTTCCTCCCTTCAAATGGGAAAGTTCTTGCTGTATTCCCTTCCTCTTCCATCCCAGTTCCTGTGTACCCTCCAGGGTGCATCACTTCTGTGGGGGAGATGAAGAAGGGTGGGTATGTGTTCTCCAGCTCCCCTGCTTCGCTGGTATCCCACAGGGAGGGGGCCTGGCCAGCTGGAGTGCATATTGCCAGAAGGAGTGACAGATCTAAACTTTGTAGCCCAAAACCGCATTTACTATCAGCTTTTAGCTGCAAGTAGCAACTCAACTAAGGGTGATTTAGAAAATACAGATACTTAACAGAAAGACTGAAGAGAGGTGGCTCCAGAGTTATTTCAGTGGCTTGAAGATGTCATCAAATACCAAGGCTCTTTCCAGCTATTTTCCTATCCTTAGCACATCAGCATTTTGGCCCCCATGCATGTTGCCTCACAGTCACAATATAGCTGCCATAACTCCAGACATCACATTCTCATACAGGTATACTCAAATTTAGCTCATATGCCGGTCTTTTCTGGTCAGAGAACTTCCTAACCAGGGAAGGTAGCTCATGTGCCTACTCCTCAGACTAGACTCTATACCCACCTGCACTAGATTAAGACGTCTGTTATCAGATAATCAAGGGTCTCTTCGCAGAGAGAAAGGTTGGGATATGTTTAGGCCGGAAAGCTAACGGTGTTTGCTGGTGGTTCAAGTAAGGCCAGGCAAGGGGCAGAGCCAGGGCAGGAAACCTCATGAGGCAAAAGCTAAGAGGAGACAAAAAAGAGGATTTAGAGTGGGTCACGGCTGAGCTGCCATGTAGATGATGATGATTTGGTAGGGATGGAACTACAAGTTCTAGAACCTTACCATGTGTCACACTTGCTCTGCACTGTGCAGTCCATGCTTAATCCTCACAGCAATGCTGTTGTTTTACTCAGAGGGGTACTGGGGTCCCATGTGTGTGCTAGTGGTTGGGGGGAGATGTCATTACTGCACGCCACCATGGCTGCTGGTGTGGGATGCTGGGAGCATTTCAAAGTGGCTGCTGTGTGTATATTCCTTCTTCCCTCTCCTAACACGTATTTAGAAATACCTCATGAGTCTCCTCCATTAGGCTCCTCAAAGGTCCTCACATTCTGGGATACACTGGAGAACAAGATTGACAAGGTCCCTGCTCTCACGGAGCTGCATTCCTGTGGGAAGCACGGGAGAGTGTCAATCAATCAGTCCATAAAAAAGATGCTGTGGTAAGGAAATTGTGACAAGTGGGTGCCACCAGGAGTGCCTGGAGAGAGAGCCCTGTATATACTGGTAGTGTAGGAAGGGCTTTCTGAGAGAGAGGAGGAGGTGGTTGGGTTGAAACTTCAGTGTGAGATGGTGCAGCCGCCTGACAAGCCCGACAATCTGCGGGAAGGGAATTCTAGTCAAAGGAACAGCAAGGGACCAGGCTTGGGCGTTGTTGGTAGCATTTGAGGAACAAAAGCACATCACCCTGGCTGAAGCCTGGCTGGGCAGGGGTGAGAGTGGAGGGGAGTCTGGATTTTTTTCCCCAGGTGATAGGGGACACAGTAGAGCATCATCAGCGGGGGAATGCCTAATCTGAGCTACGCTTTTGGACATGTACTCCTGCGCACACAGCTCTCCCTTTCCTGTGGGGCACACTGACCCTCCTTCTCCCATGGGCATTGGTCATGTCTCCCTCAGAGGGCTGCAAGCCCTTGGAGATGAGGACAGAACGGTGGCACCTCCTGCACCTGCATGAAGCCATCAGCAGTGAACTAGTGACAGAGAAGCCGATGTTCCTATCTTCATCTGAGGGGACCTGAAGTCAGCTGTCCTGGGTGGAGAGTGAGTAAGAAGGTCTCTGCTTCTCCGAAGTGTTGCGGTCCCCCCACTTCACCCAGCACAACAGGCTTAGTTGGGAATCTCTTTCCTCCCTGGGAGAGGTTTCTTTAGGGTGCTGGGGGTTCTCCTTGATCTGGCCTTCCAACACAAGCTTGGAAGCAGCCCTGGGTCTCATTAAGAGGAGGCTGTCAAATGATCTCAGCGTCCGGCAGATCATTCCCACAATGAGATCTGATAGGTAGCAGACATGTGTGCTGGGGTGACCTGGTGAGCAGCTACCCCTCCGCCCACACCCGCCAACTGGGGGCCTCCCTGGCCCTTGCAAGGTGCTCTCAGAACTTGACTCTGAATACACGAAACATGAGGCCGTCCCCCTTAATCAGAGCTGACTTATGGGAAAATTAAACACAGAAGGACACGCCAGCTCCAGGGAAGGTTCCTTCCCTCCCTTCCTGGAGGCTCAGCCTGACTCTGAGCACCTTCAGGGGGAAAGGCTGACCCTGCTGTCAGCCAGAGAGCTGTGACCCCATGGTGGCAGTTGCATTGAGATGATGTGTTCTTATTGTGGGAACAGGGAGGCTAGTAACAAAAGATGAGTAAAACGCATAAATCTTTTGTTCGGGATGTTCTGTCTACTCTCTAAGTCCTCGTGGCTGGATATCATTGATCTTTCAGAATTACTGAACTAAAGTCTCATTAAGGTTTTCCAGAAGTGTCAGGTACAAATTATCTAACTCCTTCTGCAGCCATTAGAAGGAATGCAGGTTCTGCGTGAGGCAGTTCACAATAGAGAGCCAAGGGGCCAGGGTAGAGGGACTGTCGGTGGGCCAGAACTGGGAAACCTGGAGAAATGTTTCAGGATGCTGAGCTCTGTGGAGGGGAGACACATCTAGGCCGTGACTCGACTTTACTGTCACTGGATGGAAGGACAGGCTAAGAGTCTTCTCCTTTGAGCCACGTTGAACTTGCACACGGGGCAACAGGGTGATCCAGAGCCAGGGGTCTTCTTCATGCACCCTAATTTGTCCAGAGAGCCCTTTGAAGGCTGCTGTGGGCTCCCTCTCCACTTAAAAAGACCCTTTCTCATGAGGATTTAAAGCATATGCTTGCTTGGCCAAGGCTGTCAAAATGCATCACAGAGATGGTCCCAAACCAACTGCTGAGCAACCCCCCTGTCCTGATCAAAGCAGAAAAGGCAGACGTCCCGCTGCCCGTGGATGCTGGAGCAGAGCGCGGGGAGAGCCAGCTGGGGCTGCAGGCTGACAGCCCTGCTAGTCATGGGTTTGGGAGTGGGGGAGTTGCTGTCCATGTGCTGCTGACCAGTTAGGAAGCCGGACAGCCCCTGGACCCAAGTATCTGAGGTGGATCAGTGGCTACTCATGTCCAAAGCCAGATCAGGGCAGCTAGGGTTAGACCAGGGAATCAGAGCCTGGCAGGGCTGGATGGGGAGGGGTCAGCCCCTACAGGAGCTGGTAGGAAAAAAAAAAAAAATACAGATGGTGCTTGTTCCCTGGAGGTGGGCGGAGGAGCAGAGGAGATGCCCCATATCTGAAGCTAACTCTACAACAGCCACCTTGCATGAGCACCCGCTGTGCACCTGGCATCATGCCAGAGCTTTCACACTAATCCTCATGCAGTCCTCCTAAAAGGCCTTGGGGGTGGGCATACTAGTGCCTCCCAGTTTGATAGATAACACAATGAAGGGTACAGAGACTCAGCTCTGTGACCAGCTTCACCCAGCTAGCTTGTGGCATAGTTAGGATTTGAACCCATGGCTGTGTGAACCCAAAGTTGGAGCTCCTAATCCCCAGCTGTATCACTGCCCAGAGATCAGACAGGACATAGCCTCATCACAGAGGAAAGGTGATGGTCAGGGGGCTGAGAGCTTGGGGGTACAAGGGCTTCTCAGTGGGAGGCTGGCACAGAGGAATTCCATGGGTGGAGAACACCAGCTCAGCAGTTGTACACCAGGAGAAGATAGAAAGAGCAAGGTAAGAGAGATTTTGGGGGGACTGGGGGCATGAGTCCCAGCCTAGATCTGCCTGGGGATGGCTGGGGTGCGGGGGTGGGGGTGGGAGGTTGCAGGGCCAGGTAAAAGCAGCCCATATTCTCCATCTCATCACTGTTCCTGACATCCTTGAGTCTGGGACGTGGCCGCATTCTCTGCAAACTTCTGAGAAAAGTGAACTCAGAGGTGAAGTAAGTGTTGCCTGGTTTATGGTCATTACAACAAAGAGGCTAGTTCAGAAGAAAGCTGCAAATCAGCCTGGGAATGAACCTTCTGGGATCCTAATGCCTTGCCTTGGCAAGACTTTAGGTGAAGAAGAGGTAATGTGTGTAGGAGAGAGACAAGACTGCATGGCTTCCTAGACTCTGCTTTTCTGGTTCCCTGGCTCAGACAGCCCAGCCTGGATGTCTCAGGACATCAGGCCATTCTGGTCCTGTATTTTCTCAAATGGTCTATTGAAACCATTTGCTTATTTGAAAGAACTGAATTGCTTCCTTACTGTTGAGTTGTAAGAGTTCTCTACATATTCTTGCTGTGACTACCTCTGTGGTATCTCAGGGCTCCCTTTTGCCTTTCCAGTTCTATAATTCCTGGTTAACAGTGCTTCTGTGAAACAGGCTCTGCCAAAAAGATTCTTTCCCTCTCCTGATGGAGACACCTGTTAATACCTGATGCCTCACGGGTCCAATGTGGAGAATGACTCCATGTCCAGGTCATTGCAAGTACTCAGTGAGGAGGTGCCCGTGAAGAGCGTTGTGGTCAGACACCCGGCACCCAGGGAGGACTCGGGCAGGGGGGGCCCCAGCCAGGGGCCCCCAGTGCAGTGCCTTGTGTCTGTTTTAAGCTGAGGGAGAAGCAGAGTGGTTGAGTTTAAGAGGGCCTTAATGAGAAATCAAAAACTTCTGCTCCCAAATGCATTGTTAAGGAGCAGAAAGGTGAACTGGGTGTTAGGGGCAACTAATGAATGGTTGAAGACTACATCAAAAACTAATGATGTGCTGTATGGTGGCTAACTGAACATATTAACAATAATAAAAAGAAGCAGAAAGGCAAGGTGTAGCCTGGCAGATACTATATTCAACAATAAGGATACTAACAACTAAAAAAGGGCAAAATATTTGAAGAGCTACTTCACAAAAGAAGACATCTGAATGACCAGCAGGCACATGAAAAAATGCTGAGTGTCATTTGTCATAGAGAAATTCAAATTAAACCACAGTGAGTTATCACTACACCCCCACTGGGTTGGCTAAAGTTAAAAAGACTGACAATACCAAGCGTTGGTGAGGATATGGAGTAAGCAGAGTGCAGCTGCTTGGCTGGTGGGCTGCAAAAACACAGAGGCACTTTAGAAAACAGTTCGTCAGGTCATTCAAAAGGGAGACAACACCTGCACAATGATCCAGCCATGCCACCCACAGCTGTTTACCTGAAACAAAGGAAGACAGGCATCTCCACAAAGACTTGTGTGCAAATCCTCATAGAAGCTTTATTCATAAAAGCAAAAGCCTAAAAACAACCTCAATGCCCATCAGCAAGTGAAGGAAGGAATACATTGTGACATTAGTGCAGTGGGATACTAACTCAGCAGTGAAATTAGCAAACACCTGGTGTGCACAGAGCACCGATAAAGGTCAAAATCGTGCAGAGGGAAAGAAATCAGGCACAAAAGAGCACCTACTGTATTTTTCCATGTGTATGAATCTCAGGAAAAGCCAAGTGGAATATATAATTATGGAAAACAGACTGGTGGTTGCTTAGAGCCAGAGGTGGAAGGGTCTCGACCAGGAAGGGGCTCGGAGTCCTTCAGAGAGATGAGAACCTTCTCTATGTTGATTGTGGCAGTGGCTACATGAGTATATACATTGTCAAGACTCATCAAAACATAGACTTAACATGGGTGTATTTTGCTGAGTGGTGTTATGCCTCAATAAAGTTGGCTTCAGGAATATCAGACATGAGGCAGAGAGTCTTGACAAGACCGACCCTCAGATATGAGGGAGGGACCCATCACCAGAGAGAACCGCCACGTGGATCCCCCTTCAGATTATACCCCTTTCACAGCCCCCTGTGCTGTGTATCTGAGTTTGCTCCCCCACCCTCCATCTTGCTCTGTGTCCAAGAGGCTGACTGGAGTGGACTGCATGGAGGGCGCCCTGCCAGTGGTCTTCCTGTTAGGTCTGCCAGGAGCAGACATCGGCAGGAGCTCCAAGGCCGGAGGACTGGGAGTTGCTGCAGGCCTCCTATGCCCCTGGACTGAAGGACATAGCTCCCTCATCCGTGTCTGGATGACTCTCCCTTCTGGGTTCTCGTAACTTTCTCATGCTCCTACCCTTTCTGAGCCATCCATTGATCAAACTGACTTTAAGTTCTCCTAATTCGAATGTGCCATCTCTTGCTTGAGGATGGATGATCCAATGGACAGAGCGCATAATCTTTTTGGTAAAACAAAACAGAGGCTCTGAACCTGGCAAGAGAATTTGGGGGTGCAGGTGGAGCCAAGGGGCCCCACATTTCCCATGAATGTGCGAGTTTTCGCTCCCTCGCCTATGGGAGCTGGCTGCGGGGACACTGTCCTCTTCCAAAGCCGTGGCCCAGGCCTGGACAGATTTTTTTCCCTTGGTTCCCTACAGGGGTTAAGACTTCTTCAAATTAGTCCATTCCAAGGGACTGTAGCAGGCACAGAGACAGAGGGGAGGGTACAAGAGGCCTGCAGCACACAAGTGGCACAGAGGGTCCCCAGCAACCCCCTGCGTGTGGTGCCTTGCACAGCTAAGTGTGGCCCGGTGGGCGGAGCTGCCGTGCGGACCACTGCTCAGCCGGTGCTACTGCACGCTCTTAGCATGGCCGCCGTTCCCACCTAACCGCATCTTCTCATGCCAGCACTGGGTTGGAGACACTACCACTTCCATTTTTTACATAAGATCAAACGGAGCTTCAACAAAACCAGATAATCCATCCAGGGTCTTACCAATTATAGCTGGGAAGTCTGGCTTCGAACTCAGGGCTCCCTCCTTGGTCTGACTCCTAGGCCACCTTGCTGCTGCCTCTGTGGTGGCTCGCAGATGGTAGCAGAGGCTCACAGCCTCTGTGGTGCTTCTCCCACCTATAAACTCCAAGGACCAAAAGGATCAATATTCTGGCACCCTTCAACATGCCACAGCAAAGCCCAGGGCCCCAGGCCTTGCTGAGCAGAGAGGAGGAGAGGCAGGCCATCTCTCCATCTGCCCCCGCCCCACGCCAGGGCCCTGTCAGAACCCACAGTGGAACAGAGCCCAGGACTCACCTCACTGCACAGGGCCCTTGTCCTTGGCAGCGGGAGCTCCTCCATGTCCCGATGTCACGGAGGAGCGTTGATGGCATGTCTCTGAAATGCCTTGTGAGTCTGCCCCAGCCACTGCACTGGTTCCCGGGCTCTCTTTGTGGTGGAGGCCAAGGCTGACCTCGTCTGGTGGGCCTCCGCACTGAACCCTCAAACACCTAGCTGCACACTCTATGCTTATTTTTGGAGTTATAAACACATGTATTTAGAGTTCACTATATAGATAGATAGATAGATAGATATCACCCTTGTACATTCCCCCAGATCTGAGAAGCCCTATGTGAGCAGCCACCCCTCCTCCCTGGGACTAGGGTGTCTTAAGAGCAGCACTAGGACCCTTGGGAAAGATAATTCCCAGGGAATGTGTTGGGGCTGTCTTGTGCATTGTGGGATGTTCAGCAGCATCGCTGGCTAGTAGCACACTCCTACCCCCCACATTTGTGACAATCACATAGTTCTCTATACATGTCAAATATCTTGGTGGGGGGCAAAATCACCCCAGTGGTGAAGCTCTCCCGTGGAGAAAACCACTGTGAGTTGGTGACAGTTGGGACTTTGATTTTTAGAGTTGTAACACCCATGCGCACATCCCTAAAGCAACATGGTTTTGTTTTGCTCATTCTAAACTTTGTTGGAAATGGAGTCACACGTAGGTGCTCTCAAGTCTGGCTGGGCTGCTTTCTGCCACTTCGCATAGGCGCCTGCCGTGTGTTTTCATCGCCGCGCAGTTTTGTCGTGTGAACATGCCACACTTGGCTCTTCTGTGTTCTAGCTCGGCCAGCCCTGGGCCGCTCCAGTCTGGGGCTGTGCTGGGCGGGGCCTCTGAGTGCGTGTACCTGCCGCTTTCCTGGTGCACACGTGTGTTGCTTCTCCAGAGCACATACCTGGGAGTGGGATTCCTTTGAGGGGTCACAGTTGTTTTGCGTAGTTGTAGTCAATGAGCCTCCCACTGGCAGGGTGTGAACATTCCTATTGTTTCACATCACTGACAACAGTTGTGATGACCATTTTTAAAACATTCATTAACTGATGCACGCGTACATGTTACGTTCTTCTTTGCACCCCATTGGTCTGCACACCATTGGGAGCCTGCCCCGGCATGCTGTCCCAAGTGATCGAAGCCTTCCTCTGACTTAGCTCTCCCTGCCTGCATTGTCACTGCCTCATTTCAATCCCATTTCTCTAGCCTGGAAGCCCCACAAAAGCAGAGATGAGTTTCCCAACCCCCCCCCCCAGCAGACTGTGTGTTGGATGAATGAATGAATAATTCTGTTGCAGGGGGGATCCACATATGTGTTAGCCTCTCCTTCTGACAAGAGGGGAAACTGCAGCCCAGCCCCGTGGGGAGAGGCAGGGGCCAGGAGCTCCATGGGGAGGCAAGCAGAGGATTTGGACTCTTAACCCCGTGTTTCCCAGTGGGACCCATGTCCCAGCCCTCCACCACCCCCAGCTGCTACTTGGGCCGAAGGAACAAAAAGACCCTAGAGTCGCCCTTCTTCTTATTGTTCTCTACCCACCCCCATTCCCAAATATACTTTGTCCTGAAAGCCTCTTGGGGTCTCAACAGGGAGGCAGCAGGCAGGTTGGGGAGAACTGCCCTGCTTCCCTGAGGTGGCTGGATTTCTGGGACGTGTTGGTTGGGGAGGGAGGGCATATGCCCATGGTGTGACTGAGGCACTGCTATAGGGCAACCTGTGTTTGTCTGTTTCTCTACTGCATTTGGGGAACAATGACATTGACTATCATTTCCCATCCAGGAAGGCTTGGGAGAGGCAGATGGATGGACACTAGGGAGACAGAAGCTTTTGAGGCCAGCAGCCTAAAATCCTGAGAGTGTGGGAACAAGGAGAGAGGCAGTGAGGGAGAGCCTTCCTGAAGACGGAGTGAAGGACTGATGGCTGGGCCGGGCAGGGCTGCCAGATCTGGTGGAGGGTGTGGCCAGCAGATGGTAGCGGTAACTAGCAGGTGCACTTACTCAGTACCTACTGTATGCCTGGCTCCCTATTAGGTACTTTACTGGCATCGTCCTGTCTTCCTGTCTTAAAGCTAGGGTTGGCATCATGTCCGTTACACAGATGAGGACCCTGAGGCTTGGAGACTAGGAGCAGCTTGTCTGCAGGCTCTGCTTCTGCAACAGTTACACACTCCAGCCAGGGCTGTTGAGTGGACTTAAGACCCTCCCACTATGGCATGTTCCTTGGAGGCAAAGCCACAACAAACCTAAGCCACGTGAACCACAGAGGGCAGGACCCAGAGCAGAGAATGACTTCAGCAGCTTCCAAGAACCAAGCGAACATCTCCAGAGTCTGGAGGTAGGTGGGTGGGGGGAGAAGGGCAGATGTGACAGAAGGCAGGGGTGGGGGTTGGTTAGAAGAGCAGAGGAGCCCTTGAGAGATGAGGAGATCTCACTGGACGGGGGGCTTTCGGGGGTTCAAAGTGAAAGACCATTTTGGTTGCTAAGGTTACTGTCTACCATCTTTCTAGAGTACCTCCCAGTGTGCATTTTCAAAGTGCGGACAGTTTTGAAGCCCTTTCACCCAGATGACCCCTCATAAAGTCTGAGGGAGTAGAGTTGCCAGATAAAACACAAGATGCCCAGTTAAATTTGAATTTCAGATAAACATCAAATAATGTTTTAGTAGAAGTATGTCCCAAGTATTGCTTAGAATATACTTGTAGGAAAAGATTATTTGTTGATTATCTGAAACTCAAATAAATCTGGACATCTTATATTTTCATTTTGCCAAATTTGGCAACCCTAAGAAGGAGGCCTGGACTGGTGTCCCCATTTTACCTGGAAAGGAACAGAGGCACAGATAAGTTGTGTGGGGCATGGCAGGCACTGGCACCGTGCACCCTGATCGCAAGCCTGGGCCCTTTTCACTCCACACAGCTGCCACCTCTGAGAGCTAATTGATGCACAGAGTTGCAACCTGACATCTGGGGCATGTGTCAGACCACAACAGAGCCTGTCTTCCCTTTCATCAGGCCCGGCCGGGGGAGCTGCCGGAGCCCTTGGAGGGAGGAAGAGCTGTAACTTCAAAGGCCGTGTCGCTGAGAATTCCAGCTACAGCCTTCCAGGTTTGCTTTTGGCTTCATTTCTTGGACTCACTTGGCTCTGGGGACTGAGGTTTTACTTGTATGTTCTGAGAAGATATTGTTCCTTTTTTTCCACTGGGGGGAAAATACCACCTTCACTAAATGGTGCATGGCCATTTTCCAAATTCTTTTACAGGGATCCATTCATTCTCACATCAACCCCATGAAATGCCTTCATGTACTGTTGTCCCCATACTGCAGATGGAATCGTGGAACCTGAAGCACTCGGGGCTGTCCAGGGCGCACAGAACAGGGCTGGCTCTGGTCTAAAGGTTTTCCCCGGGCCGCCACAGTGAAGGGAAAATTATGTGATATGGGGAGTGGCTCCCAGATCTCAGAACATAAATCTCACCAAGCCAGAACCGAACAAACCAAGTCATCCCAGATTCTGCCTTCTTCCTCTGCCTTTTCTGTGAAGGAGGCAGTTTCAGGAGGCATGGAAATAAACTAAGATTTGAACTTCTCTTCCAAAGAAGTGGTCCCCACATACATCTTCAGGACAGGTCAACCCTTCCTGATGTCTTGCTCTTCTCCTCTTTCTGTGGGGTTCAGAGTTAACATTCAAAGCCACCAGCATTGATGTGAACTGTGTACACTGATACTTTAGAAAGATTATCAGCCATCTTTCAAAACTGAAAGCAATTTTGGGTGTGACTTTACTCCCTAACAGAAGAGCCCCTACCCCAGCCCTCTAATCAGCCCAAGTGTCCCAGTCGACAGTCTCAAGGCTTGTTGATAAGGTTGCTGTTGGGGTGGTTGCCATGCTGCATGGAACAGATCTCCCAGCGGCAGCACCTTCTCTTCTGCAGCAGAGGGGATCAACCCCGCCAGCACACCACATGACCGGTTTGTACTACTTTCCTTCAGAGCAGAGGTGGTCCTGGTCTCCCCACATTTCATTTCTTAAGTGTATCTGCGTGTGTGTGTGTGTATGTGTTGGGAGATGGTCCTGCCATGGATGCCCTAACCAGCTTCTCTCTTGTAGGCAGCTCAGACCAGCCTCGGCTGGGCTCCCTGCCTTGCTGGGAAGCAGGAGGTGAAGCCTCAGAAACACAATTTGTGGTATTGGTGCAGATGGGAACACATCTGTGTGTGTGTGTGTGTGTGTATGTGTGTGTGTGTGTGTGTGTGTGTGTGTGTGTGTGTGTGTATGCACCCACATGTGCTGTGACCAGGACAGTCCTGTCCTCCTGAGACAGAAAGGACAAGTGAATCTCCACTCTCAAGCCCATTTCAACAGTCAGGACAAGTCAGAGAAAGAGCAGCCTTCCACAGTCAGGGTCAAGAACGGGGTGAACCGCCACAGTGACAAGGCTGCATGTAGGTGTGTTGATGGAAAGCTATGCCCAGCTGCCTGGCTATCACCTTCAAGGTTCCATCATGTTAAGTGAAGTCATCTTGTGTCCATCAGACCCAGCTTAAGCACCAGCTGAATACCACAAGGAATCTCAGCTGATGCCATACAGAATAGAAGGATCACCCAGCTGAACCCTAACTTACAAAATTGTGAGAAGCAATAAAATAGTTGCTGTTTAAACATCTTAAAAAAAAAAAAACAGGCTAAAATGCACACTGATTACAGAAACTTGTCGGCTGGCTTCTCACTTCCATTTTCACTGCTGCCAGAGGGATCTCTCCAAGGGCTGCCCCTTGTGGGTGGAAGTTCCCTAACGGCTGGGGTTCTGGGTCTGGATGCAGCAGCCAGGCACTTAAGCACCACCACTACCCTCCCACCCTCCCTTCCCCGCCCCCAATCCCATCTGCCTCTGTCCTCTCCTTCCAGCCTGTGCCCCAGACTCCACTCACCTCACACTTCCCAGTCCCTGTGCTCCTGTGAACCCACTCCCCCTCCACCCTTAACCCTGTGGGCCTGGCTCAAGGTCTGTCTCTCCCTTCCACCCTCCACTGGGCTCCCGGGCCCTGCCCACACCCGCCATTTTGTAGATGTCCCAAGGCTGTCCAAGTTCGTTATCTTTTTGTGATAATCACATCTCACAGCTGCCTAGAACTTTCCAACAGACAAAGCACATTCACAAGATACACTCGTGTATTCCTCATGGCATATAATCCTACAAAGCAGGGGTCACTCGGCCCTCTTCACTGATGAGCCTTAGAGAAGTTACCTGTGGATTCTGATTCTAAAGCCCCCTGTTCGTGAAAGCTGGGCTTGCTTTCTAGGTCTGACGTTTCCTGAGTGAGGCTGTCTTCTCTACCCACATTGGAAATTCCACAGCAAAGGCTTGCAACCAAGCGTGGGGTTCTTAAGCCCTTTTAGAAAAGCAAGTCTCCCCACAGACAGGGTATGCAGAGCTTTATCATCAATTCCAGAATTAGAAAGAGGGGTTTGCATGCCTGGATCTGGGCTCTTGGCTTTTAGGAGGTAGATGGGGTCTTTGCAGCAAGGTCACTATCTCTCTCCCTATTGTCTGCCATCTGCTCCCCACTACCCCTGCGTCCTGGGAGATCCCCTGCCTCTTTAGCTTTCTGTCCAAGGGGCAGGTGGGGAAGGAACCAAAGGCTGCATGAGAGGGACACGCTGTGCCTTTCCAGAGATGCTGACCACAGAAAGGCTGACGAGGGAGGGGAAAGGCACCCCCTGGGCTGTGTCGCTGGGCAGGACCAGACACGCTGCGCTCTGGGTCCTGAGGCGATCCCACAGCGCCATCTTGTGGCAGTAGGAAGAACACGCGTGCCTTCACGTGGAGCGGCGCTCTGCTCAGGAACCCAGAGCACCTCCTAAGGACCAGAACTGGGCCAGGAACTCCTGCACATTAAGTGGCTGGATCACCTCGTCAATCTTCCCACTAGCTCTGCCTGGCAGGATAAAGGGATCAGGCTCCGAGAGAGTACGTAGCCCTAGAAGAACTTGGTTCCTTGCTGGGGCAAGTCAGAGTTGCTTCCAGCAATGGTTCCTCATGTCCTTCTCCAGTGCCTTTAGCCCACAACCACCTGTGTCCTCTGCCACTTGCCTTCTGGATGATTATCTGCGCTATTCTCCTGTCAAGTCATTTCAGGGACAAATATAAAATCCCTTATAAAAGTAATAAGTGTCACCCACTGGGTACCTGCTCTGTGCCTGAGGCTGCTTAGAACTTTTTGTGTATTCTCACTAAACTCCATAGTAACACTGAAAGGCAGGGGTTATCAACCCCATTTTATAGAAGAGAGACTGAGTCTCAAAGAGGTGGAGTAATGCATACAAATTCACCCAGCTGTACGAAACAGAACTGGGATTCACACCCTAAAGCCCCTAGGTCCCTGGTTTCCTGGGAAGACCTCTTGCTCTTATCATCATTGTCTTAGAGAAGCCTCTGCTGTGGTGGAAGAAAAAAATTTGCAACAAGAAAAAAAAACAGTAAGTTTTCTACCAAATTCATAACCATTTTCTCTTCATGGCTTAAATGAAAATGGGCATCATTATTGTCACCATCATCAACATCACATATTCCACATATAATGAACCCTGTCACTGTCACTGCAGGAGTCCAGCATGAATCATTGCCCCATCTGCCCTCAAGGTCATCATCACTGCCATTCTCTGGCTCTGATTAGGGTGGCCTCTTCTCATCTCTGCCTGGACATCTGGACTTTTCTAATTCTGCTTATTATATGTACCCATGTGTTTTTTTACTCATATATTTAATGAGTGTTTATTGAGCTTCTATTATGTGTCAGGTACTGTGATGAATACTAAAAATACAGTGCCAAAAGGCCCCGCCCTCACAGAGCCTATGGTCTGGAAGATAAACAGGTAATAACCAAGTAAACTAACGAATATTTGATGACAATCTTCATAAGCACTCTGAAGGCAGGTCTGGGATACTACAACAGCATGTCATGGGACCCTGCCTTAGTCTGGGGGCTCCCCTCTCTGCCTCACATCCTGCAGCCCACACTAACTGTGCCCTAGAGGAAATTATGCAGCCACAGGGCCCTCCATCTTGGATACTCAGTGACAATTCTGGTTTCCTGGGATTTCACTTGTTTTTGTTTTTGTTTTTTTAAGTTGCCTCATACTTTGTATTAATTTGTGAGTCTTCATGAACTACAGTTTTAAATCAGAAGAAAAACAACCCTTGACATTCTAGGTTCAGAAAACTCGTGTTCTACAATCTTGAATCACTCCCTAATGGTAACCTATAGGTGTTCGTGTCCTTCAGACTTCATTGAGAAGGACTCCACTTCCACTCAAGATAGAGGAACAGGGACTAGATTTACCTGAAAGAAAGAAACAAACAAACAAAAAAAGAATACACAAAAAATATACAAAATAAACAAAAAATATATAATTTGTTTATATAAATAAACAAAAATACATAAAGAATACAAAAATATACAATATATACACAAAATATATAAAATGATGGTTTTCAAAATACTAAACACAAGAAGAGGTGAGTCCTGCAATTTTCACATCTTGCTGACTTGAAAAGTTCTCCGGGCTATGATGTAGAGAAGAGGAACCCAGCGAGAGCCCACAAAACTCCCTGAGTTCAGGAGATGGACCTGAGAGGCTAGGGAGACCAAAGTGGCCAAAGTTTGCCAAATATAGTACCAAACATGCAGAGAACACATAGAACTTTGAAGATCCACAAGCAGTTCCTTTCAAGTGTTCATCCGAGTACTGGTATATGAAGTACATGTGTATGAAAATATTACCTGAAGTGGGGGCAGGCAGAGAGAGACATCAGAAAGGAATAGAGAACAGTGGGCAGTGCACTCAAAGGGCTGGAAATAGTAACTGTTCTGACCAGCAAGAAAAAGTCACACATTTGGGGGCATTGGGTAGAATATTTGCAAAGGTCTTGTCTGAGTAATGTGAAATAATTAGCCCCATGTGGAGCACTGTTCTAGACCCACCTAACAAATCATAAAAGAATATTCAAAAATATGAGATGTTTTCAATTCATTTAATTGAATCCCAAGCCAAGGTACAAGAATATGTATAGGAATACCGAAACATTCAGCTCCCAACAAGATGAAGTTCACAAAGTAGGGCAATCAAATTACGGGGCATAAAAAGAAGCATGAAAACATTATTAATAACAAAAATAATCACCTGTATTTCATCTATTCAAAAAGTTAAGACATTGAAGATACCAAAAAAGGCCTAAATCAAACTTTTGGAGATGAAGACAATGTCTGAGATTAAAAGTACACTGGGTTAGTTTAAAAGCAGTTTCGACTCAGCAGAAGAAAAAAAAATTAGTGAACTTGAAGTCATAGCAATAGGAATTACAATGAAACACACACATAGAAAAAAAATTTTTTTTTAAAGAATAGAGGATCAGTAAACTAAGCGACAACTTTAAGTGACCTTATATATATCTAATTGGAATCCCTGAAGGAGAATGAGGGTGGTGGTTAGGCAGTGGACAGAAAAACATTTGTAAAAGTAATGAACAAATATTTCCACATTCACTGAAAACTATACACCTTCTGATCCAAGAAGCTCAGCAGATCTAAAGCACAAGACACATGAATAAAGCTACACCAAGGTACATGGCAATCAAATATTTAGAACCTAAGATAATGAGAAAAATCTTAGCTGCCAGAGGAAAAAAGACACATTATGTTCAAAGGAACAACAACAACAAAAATGGGTACAACAGATTCTTGTCATTAAAATGTGATCAAGAATACATATCTTTAAAGTACTGAAAGAAAAAATTGACAGTTTAGGATTTTACACCTAGCAAAAAAATATGTTCCAAAAAATATGTCTATATAAATAAACAAAAATACATAAAGAATATAAAAATATACAATATATATATTGGAACATATTTGTGAAGGTGAAATAAAGATTTGTTTTTCAGACAAATAAAAGATGTAAAAATTTGGTATCAGGAGAAATGAAGAATGCCTTTGATGGGCTCCTTAGTAGTCTAGACATGACTAAGGAAATACTTTTTGAGCATAGGAAGACACACATATATTAAAAGTAAATGGATGGAGAAAAATGCATCATGCTATCACTAATCAAAAGAAAGAGAGTCCGTATATTCTCCAGGAAGACATAACAATCTTTATGTGTATGTACCTAACAAGCACATCAAATATGTGAAGCAAAACCTCTTGGAACTACAGGAAAACTAGATGAATCCACAATTGTAGTTGGAGAATTCAGCAGCCTTCTATCAGAAATGGACAGATATATCAGGCAAAAAATCAGTAAAGAGACAGTTGAACTCATTAGCACCAT
This sequence comes from Mustela erminea, assembly GCF_009829155.1. NCBI lineage: Eukaryota > Metazoa > Chordata > Mammalia > Carnivora > Mustelidae > Mustela > Mustela erminea. Next base: position 96,543,713 of record NC_045614.1, read on the forward strand.
CAATCAACTGGATATCATTGACATCTGTCAACTACTTCATCCCACAACATCAGGATTATGTTCTTCTCAAGCTCACATGGAACCTTTACCAAGATAGACCACACTCTGGGTCATAAACACACCTTAGCAAATTTAAAAGAGCAGGAATCATACAGTGTCTGCACTCAGATCACAGTGGAATTAAGCTAGAAATCAATAACAGGAAGATGGCCAGGTACACACTGAACATTTACTAAGGGAGACTATATTTTGAGCCATACTACTAGTCTCAGTCAATTTTTTTTTTTTTAGTCTCAGTCAATTTTAAAAGCTTCAAGTCATACAAAACATATTCTCTGATTGCGATAGAATTAAATTAGAGATTTATAACAAAGGTATCTGATAAATCCACAAATATGGAGAAACTAAATAAGCCATGGGTTAAAAAAGGAATAACAAAGAAAATGTAAAAGTATTTGATCTGAGTGAAAATAAAAACAGAATACAACATATAAAATTTGTGGGATGCTGCTAAAACAATTTTAAGGGAAAATTTATAGCACTAAACACCGATATTGGAGGAAAAAAAGATCCCCAAACAATAACCTCCACTTCCACCTTAAGAAACTAGAAAAGTAAACAGAATAAAGGGAATAAATAATGAAGATCAAACAGAAATCAATAGAAAACACAAAAACAAAGCAAAATATGAAAACAAAAACTGGTCTTTGAGATGATAAATAGAATTGATAAACCTCTATCTAGACTCATCAGAAAGAAAAAAGAATATATAAGTTATTAGTATCAGGAATAAGAGAAGTGCTATCTTTATAAAATCTACAGATTTAAAAGACTAATTAGTTAATACTATAAAAAGTGTTATGCCAGTAAATTTGACAACTTAGATGAAATGGACAAATTCCTTCACAGATACAAACTACCAGAACTCATTTAAAAAAATAAAAGTGAAAAGGTAATCGAAAATTGAACTTTAATTTAAAACCTTCCCACAGGGACGCCTGGGTGGCTCAGTCAGTTAAGCATCTGCCCAGAGTCCTGGGATCAGTCCCACATCGGACTTCCTGCTCAGCAGGGTGCCTGCTTCTCCCTCTGCCTGCTCTGCCTGCTGCTCCCTCTGCCTGTCCTCTCTCTCTAACAAATAATTAAATAAAATCTTAAAAAAATAAAAACCTTCTCACAGTGAAAACTCAAGGCTCAGATGGCTTGATGGGTGAATTCTTCCAAACATTTATGGGAGAAGCAATAGCAGTTCTACACAAACTCTCTCAGAAAATCACAGAGGATGAAGATTTCCCTACTGACTTTATGTAGCCAGCAATACCTGATTGTAAAACCAGACAAAGATTACAAGAAAAAGTAACTACCAGTCCTTCATGAAAATAGAGTAAAAATTCTAAAAATGTTATCAAATAAATCCAACAATATATATTAAAAAGAGAGAAATCCTTATCAAATGTGGTTTATTCCGGGAATGTGGGGTTGGTTTAACATATGAAAAGCAATCAGTGTAATCCCCCATATTAATGCACTATTAAAAAAATGCTATCATCATCTCAACAGATTCTAAAAACATGTTTGATGAGAATTAAACATTCATTCCTGAGAGAAACTTTCAGCAAACTAGGAATAAAATGAATTTCTGCAACCTGACAAAGGACAGCTATGAAAAACAGCATTACACTTAATGTGCAAGACTGAATGCCTCTCCTCTAAGATCAGGAATAGACAAGTATGTCTGTTCTCACCACTGCTCTCCAACATTGTCCTGGAGGTTCTAGCAAGTATAATTAAAAAAAAAAAAAAAAAAAAAAAAAAAAAAAAGTTGGTGGGGAGTGGGGGGAAGTTATCCAGATTGAAGAAGTAAAAGCTATCTTTATTCACCATGTGATTGTTAATGTAAAACATCTGAGGGAATTTACAAAGAAGCTATTAGAACTAAAAAGTGAGTTTAGCAAGTTTTCAGGATACAAGAGCAATACAAAAAAATCAATTGTATCTCTAGACTAGCAATAATCATACACTAAAACTAAAATAACATTTACAATGGCATCAAACATATGAAACAGGGATAAATCAGACCAAAGGTATGATCTGTACATTGAAAACTATCAAACATTGTTTAGAGACCCTAAAGAGGGCTTAAATAAATGGACAGATAAGTATCATTAATGAGTCAGAAGACTCAGGATTGTTAAGATCTCAGCTCTTTCCAAATGGATTTATTTGGAGAGAATACATTTGATTTTGTTGGAGATCTTAGATTTGATCTAAGATTTGATATAATTTTAATAAAACTGCAACAGGAGTATTTTTAAAAGATTCATTTATTTGAGAGAGAGAGAGAGAGAGAGCATGCGCACACCAGTGCAGGGAGGGGCAGAGGGAGAGAATCCCTGTGAGTGGGGAACCCAACACCAGGCGGGTGGGGCCTCCACAGGCTGATCCCACAACTCATGAGATCATGACCTGAACCAAAAATCAAGAATTTGATGATTAACCGACTGAGCCACCGAGGCACCCCTCCAGTAGGATTTTTGTAGAAACTGTAAACCGATTCTAAATTTTTTTAAAATATTTTATTTATTTAACAGAGAGAAACTAGGCAGAGAGGCAGGCAGAGAGAAAGGAGGAAGCATGCTCCCTGCCGAGCAGAGAGTCCAACGCGGGGCTGGATCCCAGGACCCTGGGATCATGACCCAAGCCGAAGGCAGAGGCTTTAACCCTCTGAGCCACTCAGACGTCCCCCGATTCTAAAATTTATGTGGAAATTCAAAGGACATAAAATAGCAAAAACAACTTTGGGGGGAAAAAAAGGAAAGGAGAACAAAATTGGAGAACCAACACTATCCAATTTCAACATTTATTATAAAACCACAGTAATAGTAGAACCATATATTGTTCACATGAATATATAAAAATAGGCCACTGGATGGGGCATCTGGGTGGCTCAGTCAGTTAAGCGTCTGCCTTTGGCTCAGATCATGATCCCAAGGTCCTGGGATTGAGTCCCACATTGGGGACTGGGATCAAGCCTGGAACTGGGCTCCCTGTTCCCTGGGAAGCCTGCTTCTCTCTCTCCCTCTGCCCCTCTCACCTACCTGTGTTCTCTCTCTCTCAAATAAATAAATAAAATCTTTAAAATAAATAAATTAAATAAATAAAATCCAGCCACCAGGTTCCTGGGTGGCTCCGTGGGTTAAGCCTCTGCTTTCAGCTCAGGTCATGGTCAGGGTCCTGGGATCGAACCCTGCATCAGGCTCTCTGCTTAGTGGTGCGCCTGCTTCCTCCCCTCCTCTGCCTGCTTCTCTGCCTACTTGTGATCTCTATCTCTCTCTCTCTCTGTCAAATAAATAAAATCTTTAAAAATAAAAAACAGGTCACTGGAATAGAATAGAGAATTCAAAAGTATACCCACACAACACAGATAAAGATGGCTAATTTTTTTAAAAAGGCCCAAAGGCAATTCTGTGCAGAAAGGGTAGTCTTTTCAGGAAATGATTCAGAATAATTGGCATACATATGCAAAAATATACTTCAACCCATTCCTCACACTATATTTTAAAAAAATAACTCAAAATGTACCATACACTTAAATGTGCAATGTAAAACCTTTGAATCTTCTAAAAGAGAACATAGGCAAACGCTTTGTTATTTTGGATTAGGCAAAGCAAGCCCTATGAAAAAAACACGTTGATAAATTGAACTTCATCAAAATTAAAAACTTCTTTCTTAAAGATGTTGTTAGAAGAATACAAAGGCAAGCCAACTTTATGGAATAACAAGAATAACAAGAAAACAACCCAACTTTAAAAATAGGCAAAAGAGTCAACTATCGTATGGTTTCACTTACTTGTGGGGCATAAGGAATAACACGGAGGACACTGGGAGATGGAGAGGAGAAGTGAGTTGGGGGAAATTAGACGGGGAGAAGAACCATGAGAGACTGTGGACTCTGAGAAACAAACTGAGGGTTTTGGAGGTGAGGGTGGTTTGGGGTGGGGTGAGTCTGGTGGAGGGTATTGAGGAGGGCACATATTGCATGGAGCACTGGGTGTGGTGCATAAACAATGAATCTTGGAACACTGAAAAAATTAAATAAAGAAAGAAATTTAAAAATAGGCAAAAGATTTGAATAGACACATCACCAGAGAAGATCCATGAATGGCAAGTAAGCATATGAAAAGATGTTCAAAATCATTAATCATTAAGCTAATGAAATTAAGAACCACAATGAGAAACACGCACATACTGGAATGACAAAAATTAAAAAGACTGACCAGCATCAAGAAGATACTGAGGAGATAAGTCTCATGTGCTGCTAGAGGAGATTTAAAATGGCACCATGACCTTGGAAAGCACTCTGGAAGTTTCTTGAAAAGTACAATGCACCTATCATGGGATTCAGCCATTCCACTCATATTTTCCCAAGAGAAATGGAAACATAAGTTCAAAAACTTGTACATAAATGCTAACTGGAGTTTTAATTTTAAGAACCAAGTACTGGAAACAATCCCAAAGTCCCTCAGCAGGTGAATGGGTAACAAATTTTGGTACATCCATATAATGGAATATTAGCCAGCAATAAAACGGTACAGGCTATTGATACACATGACAATATGGGTGAACCTTAAAATAATTACTCTGAGTGGAAGAAGCCAGACAGAAAAAGAATATGTACTTAGGATGCTTTTTTGCCAGACTCTAGGATATGCAAGGTGATGTGTAGGGGAGGAGAGCGGTGGTCTCACAGATTGAGTGGGAGGAGGGAAATCCCAAGGGGTATGAGGGAACTTTGGGGTGATGGGCACGTTTGTAATCTTGATCTGGTGATGGTTACATGGTGTGTACACAGGTTAAAACTTATATTATATGCTTTAAACATGTACCATTTATTGTATACCCATTATACCTGAATAAGCCTGTTTGTTTACTTGTTTGTTTATTTATTTAAAAAAATCAACTGGGGATGCAGAAGGTGGCCAGCCACCTTTGGATTACTTTGATATCCACAAGACATACCAACATAAAAAGAAAACTCATTGAGCAAAGTTGCTTACTGGTGTGATGTACCTGATGGGGAAATTGTGATTTACTGATGTAGCAGAAGTCCAGGGACAGGAGGGGATTCGGTCTGGTCAGTCATGTCTCTGAACTGCTAGTTCAGGTTAGTTCATGTCCATCTGAAATGTTTTCCACCCTGGATGGGTTTTAGAGGAGACAGAAGGGGGCGCCTGAATGGCTCAGTGGGTTAAGCCTCTGCCTTCAGCTCAGGTCATAATCTCAGGGTCCTGGGATGGAAACCCCCTTCACCCCGCATTGGGGGGGGGGTCTCTGCTCGGCAGGGCACCTGCTTCCCCACCCCCCCACTCTGCCTGCCTCTCTGCCTACTTGTGATCTCTCTCTGTGTGTCAAATAAATAAATAAAATCTTAAAAAAAAAATAAAGGAGACAGAAGGAATCCTGCACAGCCATGGGACGAGATGAGATGAGACCAGAATGATGCTGATCATTATCAGTAATGGCAATAATGCTCTCTACCACTGGGTGGACACTGACTGTGAGCCAGAGCTCCAATTGCTTCATGTCTGTCAACCTTCACTCTCAACCTATGTAGAAGCTGCTATCATGTCACCTTAGAGAGGAGGAACTGAAGGTGGGGAATAGCAAGGGCTCAGACAGCTAATGAGTTGTGGAGCTACAATTTTAACCCGTATCTTCTCTCATCCCCAAACTCTTACCTTGAAAGTGCCCCCATTCCCAGGCCAATATACACATGTGCACACATGCATGTTCACCTGTACACAGACAAGACCACGTGCGCGCGCACACACACACATATGCTCACTTTATATATATGTGTGTGTACATGCATACGTGGACTTACGTGCATGTCCATACATATTTGGAACATATGCACATTCACATGCATACAAAATGGCCACCTACACATAAACACATGCACGCATGTATGTCCCCTGAAGCCACACCCATATACACACACACATTTGCATGACACATACATATAGGCACACACGCTTAGAATGTCCTAAATGTTTATATTCTGCTCTTTTTGTTCAAGCTTCCCGTCAGCAGCAACCACTACATCCTACTGCCAGCCTCTACCAGTCCAGGCCCCAGGAATCTTCAGGATGACGCAGTCCTGAGTCTAAAGTGAAATTATGCTCAGGCCCCTCATCTGGGGACTGCATGCAAGTCAGTCAATCAGACGCATCTCATTTTCTCATGAATCAGATGCATCCCATTTTCTCATGAAAGAAATTTCTGACAGGCTTATTAACCTTTGAAAATACCAGCTCTCTGTCCAAAGGATTCCAGAGTCCAGATCGAACTGAAAAATAATCTTGTGACAGACCACCCAGTTCTGAGCTGAAGGGAATTACTTTCAACCCAGGCCAGCATGTCCCTCCGACAAAATGTTCCACATACCAAACCAGACAGCAGCCAGCTCTCAGGGAGCAAGGGAGCCAAGTGTCAGCTATTATAGCTCATATCCACGAAGCCTGTGACATAGGGTGATCGCTCTGGGCCTTCATCATTGTGGGGGCATCTGGAATAGCAGAAAGGAGCTGGTCTAAGTGCCTTTGACATTTGTGTTCCTGTGCTATAGGACAGAGTGTCTGCCGGTCATCACAGACAGATGTAGCCTTGGTCTCTGGCAATCGCTTTCTCTTTTGAGTGTTCGGTTTGGGGTAGAATTATAGTTCGGTGGGTGCTGTCAGAAGCATAGAGAGGTAAAGAGACAGAGTGTCATGTGGAAAATTGGAGATAAACAGATTAAAGTCAGGGTTGGAGGAAGTGACTCATCCATCCCCATTTTCTCATGGTGGAGGACAGTCTTCTTGCCTGCTCTTTTTGGGCCACCTTCTGGGCTCAGAAGACAGTCTGTCATTTTTGGAAACCTCAGTGTTTTTCCTTACCCATGAAGCACATGTGAAACAACTTTTACACCATAATAGCTGCTAGGGACCCCAAAGTGTAGCTTTGTCTTTGCCTTGAATAAATTGGATGGCCTTGGGCAACACCCATAACTTTTGAGCTTCAGCTTACATGTATAGAAGATGCTCATATTGATGCCTGTACTGTCTGCTTCACCAATTTGTCATGAAATCAGCAGGACTGATGAAAAGAGTGCACTCCAATGACAGGGACAGTGGCTATGCTTTGTCACATCTTTCACCATCCTCATCATTGCTCAGGGTGTTTCTGCTCCAATGTAGACTTGCACAGGTTTCCAGGAAAAATGTTTTCTATCTTCCTCTAGAGCTATCTGGGGGACCCTGGAGCTTCCATCCTTCAAGACATTCCTGTGGCTTCCTGTGGCTTGGCTGTTCAGTTTTCCCTTGAACTCTGTGAGATATTCAACATCTTTCCCATCACTTCCATCTCTGTGTTAGACAAGAAAGATTTCTATTGCTCATAACCAGATAATCTTAACTGATGAACATGTAACTCTCTAAAACTTTCCCTCTGAAGATCTTCAGGAAGGCACTGACTTGCTGCCACCCAAATGTCTTGCACCCTACCCACTTAGGAAATACCAGGCATCAAGATAAAGTCCTTTATCTTCAAGGTCTGAAAGATAAGTGCTCTCATCACAAAATTTTGCAGGTGAGGAACTGAGACTCTGGAAGATGTGGACATCTGTCCAAGGTTACAGGTAGAACCAGGAATCTTGGTTGATACATGTCAGTAAAACTTAGTGTAGTCCCAAGTAAAGGTGATAATGAAAAGAACAGGGGAGGATCTCTGGCCAAGAGAAAGTTCAACCTTTCCCCATCTATCTCTTTCTCAAAGCACATAGTATGCCATCTCTGCTTCTGCTCTGTCTTCCTGTCTTTTTCTGTAGACTGGGTTTCTCTGCTCAATCATCAGGGAGTATACTGCTGAGAAAGGGAGCTCCAAACCTAACTCTAAATAGTAATTAATTTCAAGGCTCTGCCTTCAACTATAGCTTTTGTGTTTCTTGGTTTGAATATTAAGAGAAAACCTGTTTGGTGCTTGAACAGTTGGGGTGGGCTGAAAAATAGCCTTCTTTCCCCAAAGATATCTACCTAATTCTTAGAACTTGTGCCTTACTTTACATAGAAACAGTCTTTACAGAAGTGATTAAATTAAGGATTTTAAGATGGGGAGATTATCCTGGATTATCAGGGTACATTCTAAAGGGAATCATACATATCTTTATCAGGGTGAGGCAAAGGGAGATTAAGCACAGACAGAAGAGGTTATGTGATGATAGAGGCAGAGCTTGGAGTGATGCAGCCATAAACCAAGCACTGCTTGCAGTTACCAGAAGCTGGAAGGGACAAGTAACAGATTCTCCCCTAGAGCCTTTGAAGGGAGTACAGCTCTGCTGATACTCTGCTTTTGGCAGTTATACTGATTTCAAATTCCTGGTACCCATGACTGTGAGAGAATAAATTCCTGTTGTTTTAAGCTACAGATTATTATAATTTGTTACAGTGGCTAAGGGGGCTAATACAGCATCCAATGGATTCATTTTTCCTGCCTAGGTGTCCATTCATTGTCCAAACAGTATTATCCAGGGGGATGTTAATATGAAACCTAGCCAGTGAAACCTATCCTCTCAGCAGTGCCTATGGGAAAGAAGTAGGTGGCGATCCTTAGAGAAAGGACATGGGCTGGGAGACACTTGCATGCATCTCACTACCACTCCCTGACACCTGCTATCATGTAGGGGTGAGAAGTAGCAGCCATGTCTAAATGCAGCACCAAGACAAGGGCTCTCTCCTTCCCCACCCAAAGAGGGAGTGTGTTCAGAGTCAGCTCTTAATGGGCAGCGGTGGAAAGAGGAAAGATTAGTGAGTCTACCTTCCAATTAATTCAAACGAATGTTAACATCCTCCTTTAGCTAGGCCTTGCGATGAGTTCTTAGCATAGGCACCAAACTATAGGGAAGAGAAAGACCTACACATCTTGGAGAGTTGGTAAGAAAATAACAGGATCATTAAATCTTTCGTTTAGTCATTTATGTCCTGTACATAGAGATGTACCAGGTTAGGTGACACTACAGTAAAATATGTAGAGTGATCGTCTTCATGGGATAAGAAAAATAAGCAAAATAATAATAAATTGAGAAAAGGGCTATGAAGTAAAGAAGTAAGGTCCTGAGAATGAGGTGTATGAGTGGGTGGGGATGAAGGCGGTTTTGATAATCAGGCTTTGGAATCAGGAGTTACATCTGTAGTGCGGGAGGGTCTGTGGCAAGTTTCAACGGATAAGTCGAATGAATAGGCCGTTGGATTTAAGCCTGGGGCTGGGAGAAAAAGTGTGGGCAGGAAATGGAAATTTGTTAGAGCCATGGAAACGAAGGAAAGGTCCAGGGAAAAGAGCATTTAAGGGAGATGATGTAAGTTTTACCTTTGTCTCTATGCATACAGAGGACACGAGCATCCTCCACGTGTAAAGAAGAGGTTTACAAAAAAAAAATTGTGACGTTTCGGAGCCCTGCCTCCTCCTCCCTCAACCAGACTACATTTCCCAGAATGCTGCGCGAACCTCGCGAGACCCGAAATACCTCAAGGCCGCTTCCGCCGCCGGTGGCTCCCGGAAAATCATGGCGACCGTCAGAGGGTCTGTGTTGTTGTGGAGCCTCCTGACAGGTTCCCGGAGCGCGGACCAGGTCTGTTTCCGGGCCCGAAGTCGGCCCCAGTTCCGCGCCTTGCTCCAGCCACTGCCCGGGCCCTGCGGGGCGGGACTGCCATGCCGTCGGTTTGCCTCTGAGGCGGGTAAGTGACCTGTCTGACGTCCACTGGTACGTTCTCCTGGGAGACCTAGAGCCTGCTTCTGGCTGGCGAGAACCACGAGGACCCCATCCTGCACCACCGTCCCCGGCTCTCACTAGGCCAGTGCGCCCTAGGCCAGCCGGCTCCCTTCTGTACCTTGTACCTGCAGGGTCAGTCATCGCCTGCCCTTGTCATTCCTTAACTCAATGAACCAGCAGTGCCTGCCTGAGCTCGGTTCCTTGCAAAGGACAGTGTTACGTTTAGGGGATACGGCCAACTGAACTGGCTTGTCTTTGAGGAACTCTCGGCCCAGTGGGGAACTGACAATGCAGTGTGACTCAGGCCGCGATAGGGGAACACACATAAGAGTGGCACTCAAACTTGGTGGGAAGGACGGGAAGGGTTCCTGGAAATTAGGACCAGATCTGAGACCTGGCTAACCATGCTAGAGAGAAGAACATTTAAAGCACGAGAAATATACATACAAATACATCTATACAAATAATAAAATGCAATAATGTCTGAAAAAAAATAAAGCACGAGAAACATTTAAAACAGAGGAAACAACATAAACAAAAGTTCAGCAATGAGACTGAACACATGTGGCTTGAAAACACATGTTTGAGACAGGATTGATGGGCTTGGTTATGGCTTTGGCTTTAAGTTTAAAAGGAGAAATCAGTGTTGCTTCCCAGGTTTCTGGCTTGAGCGGTTGAGTGGAGGAGAGTAGTCCCATTTATACCAAGACAGAGATTAATTGTAGGAACAGTTTGTTTTTGTTTGGTTGGTTTTTTGGGCGGGGGCGTGGAGGAGAGGAAGTGAGGGAAGAAAAGGCGGGAGTAGATGAGATTGGAAGGGAGGCAGAAGTACACGTCTATTTGTACACATTAAATTTGAGTGCTTTTGAAATTTGAGTGTAGGTACCCAGTTCGCAGTCATATCTAAAGTGAGAAATATCTGATAAAAGTGGTAACCCAACCTGGGTGCCTGGGATGAGTATAAGAAGTAGAAGACTAGTTTTGGCCTTTGGGGTAGGACAGTGTTTAGTAGGAGACACAGTGAAGTAAGCAGACTACCTTAGTTTCTTTTCTAAATGAAGTTAGAAGTCATTGGTGAGTTTTAAGCATGACTCTTGAGTACATTTAAAAATTTTTTCAGTTTTATTGAGATATAATTAATATACGGTATTGAATAAATTTAAGGTGTGCAGCACAATGATTTGACTTCATATGTCATGAGATTATTACTACAGTAAATTTAGTTTACATCTCTCCTCTCATGCAGGTACAAAGAAAAGAAAAAAAAAATTATTCCCTGTGATGAGAACTCTTAGGATTTACTTTCTTAACAACCTTCATATATGCTATTCATCAGTGTTATATTATCCTGTAGTATATTATATCCCTAATTCTTTTATCTTTTAACTGTAAGTTTGTACCTTTTGACTACCTTCATCCAGTGCCCCTTCCTCTGGTAATCATAAGACCACAAGCCTGATCTCTTTTTCTGTGAGTTCTTGTTTGTTTAAGATTCCACATATAGTGAGATCATACAGTATTTATCTTTCTCTGCTTGATTTATTTCACTTAACATAATGCCCTCATAGTCCATCCATGTTGTCCCAAATGACACAATTTCCTCCTTTTTTATTCCATTACACACACATACACACACCCCACAACTATATTATCCACTGATGGACACTTTGTTGTCTCCATGTCTTGGCTGTTATAAATAATGCTGCTGAGTTCCTTTTCCTCTACATCCCTGACAACACTTGTTTATCTTTTTGAGTCTTGCCATTCTAATAGGTGTAAGGTGCTGTTTCTTGTCGTTTTGAGTCTTGCCAATCTGACAGGTGTAAGGTGTTATCTCCGTGTGGTTTTGATTTGCATTTCCCTGATGATTAGTGATATTGAGCACCTTATGTGTCTGTTTGCCATCTGTATGTCATCTTTGGAAGAATGTCTGTTTAGATCTTTGACCCATTTTTAATCAGACTGGTTTTTTGGCATTGATTTCTATTAAGTTCTTTATGTATTCTTTAGATATTATCTGATACATCATACGATGTATCTTATCTGATACATCATATGCAAGTATCTTCTCCCATTTAGTAGGTTGCCTTTTTGTTTGTTGATGGTTTTCTTTGCTGTGCAAAAGCTTTTTATTTTTATGTAGTTCCAATGGTTTATGTTTGCTTTTGTTTTCCTTTCTTGAGGAGATACATCTAGACAAATATTGCCATGACTGATGTCAGAGAAATTACTGCCTTTTTTTTCCCCCTAGGAGTTTTATGGCTTCAGATCTCACATTTAGGTCTTCAATCCATTTTGAGTTTATTTTTGTGTATTGTGTAAGAGAGTGGTCCACTTTCATTCTCTTGCCTGTAGGTGTCCAATTTTCCCAGCACTATTTATTAAAGAGACTGTTTTTTGGGGCACCTGGGTGGCTTAGTGGGTTGAGCCTCTCTGTCTTCGTGGTCCTGGGGTCCTGGGGTCCTGGGATCGAACCCCGTGTTGGGCTCTCTGCTGGGCAGGGAGCCTGCTTCCTCCTCTCTCTCTCTGCCTGCCTCTCTGTCTCTCTCCCTTGTGATCTCTGTTAAATAAATAAATTAAAAAAAAAAAGACTTTTTTTTCTTTGTGGTATATTCTTGCCTTCTTTGTCTTAGATTAATTGATCGTGTGAATGTCGGTTCATCAGGGATACTGGCCTGTGGTTGGATTTTTTCTTTCCTTCTTTCTTTCTCTCTCTCTGTCTCTTTCTTGTTTTGGTATCAGGGTAATGCTGGCCTTACAGAATGTATTTGGAAGCTCCTTCCTCTTCTATTTTTTTGGAATAGTTTGAGGAGAACAGGTGTTAGCTCTTCTTTACATGTTTGGTGGAATTTATCTGTGAATCCATCTAGTCTTTTGTTTGTTGGGAAGTTTTTTTTGTTTTTGTTTGGGGAGGGCAAGAAAAATGGCGCCACCATCACTTTTATTTCCTGAGGAGTTTCCTGCAGATTCCGGTTCTCTGGCAAATGTCCTCAGATTAGTTATTAATCTCTTTAACATATGCCCAGGCACTTTTCCAACTGTTGCTTCTGTGCTGTGTCTGGGGTGAGTTATTTAGCATGCTGGGTCTTTATGGACAGTATCTCAGGTTTTTCAACTCTGGCTCTCCCAGAGTCTAAAATCAGTTCTATCCATTTTCAGAGCCAGACCTTATGGGAACTCCTTTTCCCAGTGTGGGTCCCAGGGCTGGAGGAATCTAGTCTCGGTGTCTGATTTTCTTGCTCCTTTCTGCTTGTGATTTCCTTCTTGTTTATGGTTAGTTGAGTCATGGGTTTGGTTCCTGAATATGTTTCCGCCCAGCCAACTCTTTTTGATATGGCCTCCATTCTATGGCTAGCTGCAGAAGATCTGTTCAGCTACTACATTTTATTTTCAGAGTTAGTGGCCGTATTTGTAATTGTTGCCTCAAGTGTGCCCTGGGATGAGGTGAACTCAGAATCCTCCCACCCCACCATCCTCACTTCATTCCTCTTCTTTGATTTCTTTCATAAGTGTGTTTTCGTTTTCAGTATAGGGATCTTTCACCTCTTCAACTAAATTTATTCCTAAGCATTTTATTGTTTTTGATGCTTTTTTCAGTGGGATTTCTTTCTTTTTCATATAATTTGTTAGTATAGAAATGCTACCAGTTTTTATTTTATTTATTTATTTTAAAAAAGATTTTTTATTTATTTGACAGACAGAGATCACAAGTAGGCAGAGAAGCAGGCAGAGAGAAAGCAGGAAGCATGCTCCCTGCCGAGCAGAGAGTCCAATGCGGGGCTTGATTCCAGGACCCTGGGATCATGACCTGAGCCGAAGGCAGAGGCTTTAACCCACTGAGCCACCCAGGTTCCCCAAAATGCTACTAGTTTTTAAAAGTTAATTTTGTATCCTGCAGCTTTACTAAATTTGCTCATTAGATCTAATAGTTTTTTGATGGATTTTTAAGGATTTTTTACATACAAAATCCTGTGGTCTGCAACTAATAAGAAACTTATTCCTTTCCAATTCTGGTACCTTCTTTTTCTTGCCTAATCAATTGGCTAGGACTTGAAGCATTATGTTGAATACAAGACAACCTTGTCTTATTCCTGAACTTAGAGGGAAGTCTTTTAGTCTTTTATGGTAATGTGGGGATGGCATATATTATGTTGAGGTATATTCCTTCCATAACTCATTTCTTAATAACTTTTATCATAATGTTGAACTTTGTTAAATGCTTTCTGCATCTGTTGAAATGATTATATGATTTTTTTCTGTCAGTCTGTTAATTGTGATGTATCACATTGATTTGTGTATGTCAAACTATCCTTGCATCCTAGGGATAAATTCCACTTGATCGTGGTGAATGATCCTTTGATGTGCTGCTGAATTTACTTGCAAGTATTTTATTGAAATTTTTACATCTATAATTATCAGGTATATTGGCCTGTAGTTTCCTGGCAGTGTCCTTTTCTAGCTTTGGTAAGGGACTAGATTGGGTGCATTCAGAATGGTATGGTTGTAGAGTCTGGCTTTGGTATTAGGAAATGCTGGTCTAGTAAAATGAGTTTGGGAGTGTTCTCTCCTGTTTCTTGGAGGAGTTTAAGAAGGATTGTTTGGTAAAATTCACCTGTGAAGCCATCTGCTTCTGGGCTTTTCTTTGTTGGAAGATTTATTATTGCAGATTGACTCTCCTTAGTAGTAATTGGTGTGTTCTGATTTTCTGTTTCTTCCTCAGTCTTGGTAGGTTGCATGTTTTTAAGAATTTTCCCATTTCTTATAGGCTGTCCAGCTTGTTGCCACATAATTATTCACATTAGCCTCCTAGAATCCTTTGTATTTCTGTAGTGTGAGTTGCAATGACTCTTTTTTTTATTTATAATTTTGTTCATTTATGTCTTCTCTTTTCCTTGCTTAGTCTATTTAGCCAAAGGTTTGTCAATTTTATTATCTTTTTAAAGAACCATCTCTTAGTTTTGTTAATCTTTTCTGTGGTTTTGACTACATTTTTAAGAGATTCACTCTGGTTCTATGGAGAGTGGTGTCAGAATAGACACCATTATAGTGGTGTCAGAATAGAGCCAGGGAGACTGGTAAGGAGGTTTAGGCAATAGATGAGGATGGCCTTGATCAGGGTAGTGGCAGTGGGAAATGGAGAATTAAAGAGAGATTTATGAGGTATAATAGACATATGCAGTGTTTTAGTGTCCTTTCTTTGTAAAATGGGGATAATTGTATTTCTGGGGTGGTTGTAAGGATTAAGTGTGCTAAATATGTAAGGTACTTGGCTCAGTAAGTACTGGCATATAGTAAATATCTAACAAATATTAGTTGTTATTGTTGCTGTTATTGTTATAACTGCTGTTGGCTAGATGTGGAAGGTAAAGGAGAAGTCAAGAATGACTAAGAAGTTTCTGGTCCCCATGGCTTGTTGGATGCTACTAAGATAGGAAAAGCAGGTTTGAGACAGGAGAAAGTTGATGTGTTCTGGTTTGGCAATACTGAAGTGGATGTGAGATGTACATGGGATAGGTGGATGGAAGATGTTGACTGAAGATTCAGATTTTAGAGTCTCCAGCATATAAAAATAATTAAAGTCACAGGTTGGTAGGATATCATCTCAGAATGTAAGAAGGGAGAAAAGAAGGCTATAGTTCAGAATTTTTAGGGCCACTAGCATTTATAGGACTAGTAGAAGAAGAGGCGGCTGGGAAGGAATGGTACTTTTTTTTCTCCTCCCTTTCCTAATGGTAGTGGAAATAGAGGAAGTTAGGCAAAGGGATGGGCAAACTGTGTTAGGCAGAGGTGATATCTGGGTATCTTCACCTGTCCAAGGCTCTTCCATGACACCACATGGCCTTTTTAGTCTCACATTATGATCCAAGCCTGTGTTTCCTAGTTGCAGCCCTGTAGCCTGGAATTTTCTTCCTTTTTCCCTCTGTCCTCTTCAGGCCCCATGGGAAGCCTTCCAGACCCTGCTGTTTTGGCCTTCTCTGCTCCAAGAGTAGTGTAGCTCTTGCACTGGGGAGGACCAGGAAAGATAAGAGTTGATCTAGTATCTAGAAACAAACTTTGGTTTGTTTATTTTTAAGATTTTATTTATTTATTTGACAGAGAGATAGAGATCACAAGTAGGCAGAAAGGCAAGCAGAGAGAGAGGAGGAAGCAGGCTCCCTGCTGAGCAGAGAGCCCAATGCGGGGCTCGATCCCAGGACACTGAGACCATGACCTGAGCTGAAGGCAGAGGCTTCTGCCTTCACCTGCCACCCAGGTGCCCCTAGAAACAAACTTCGGTTTAAATGTTGACTGTCACTTAACAGCTAGTTGGTCTTTAGGCAGGCTCCAGTATCCTCATTTATAAAATTGAGATATCAATATCTATTTTGTGGATTGTTATAAACATTCCTAAAAATGTATGTAATGTCTGGCATCTAAGAGACAACTCTGTAAATTATTATTATTATTATTAATACTATTATATTAGCTATTTATTTTAAAGGTCTGTTTATTTGTGAGAGAGAGTACACAAGCATGTGTGCATGTGTGAGTAGGGTGAGGGGCAGAGGGAGATCGATAATCCTCAACAGACTCCCTGCCAAGATCAGAGCCCTGTGGCGGGGCTTGAACCCATGACCCAGAGGGTCATTACCTGAGCTGAAATAAAGAGTCAGATGCTTGACCGACTGAACCATCCAGGCACCCTTATTTATTTTTAAGATTTTGTTTTTAAGTAATCTCTGTACCCAGCATGGGGCTCAAACTTACAACCTCGAGATCAAGAGTCACATGCTCTACTGACTGAGCCAGCCAGGCACTCCACATTAATTACTTAAAAAAAAAAATTATTTTAGAGAGGGAGAGAGCATGAGCAGGAGGGAAAGAGGGTGAGAGAGTCTCAAGCTGACTCTGTGTGGAGCGATTCAGGGCTTGATCTCACGACCTTGAGTTTGCCTCCTGAGCCAAAACCAAGAGTTGGACAGTTAACTGAGCCACTCAGGTGCCTCTTAATTACCTTTTTATTTTTATTTATTTATTTGAGAGAGAGAACGAGCAGGGAGAGGGACAGAGAGGGAGAAGCAGGCTCCCTACTGAGCGTGGAGCTGGGTGTGGGGCTCGATCCTAGCACCCTGAGATCATGACCTGAACTGAAGGCAGACACTTAACCAACTGAGTCACCCAAACACTGCTTAATTACTTTTTTAGAATTTAATTTTATTTTTTTAGTGTTTCAAGATTCATGGTTTATGCCCACACCCAGTGTGGTGCAGTATGTGTCCTCCTTAATACCCATGACCAGGCACACCCATCTGTCCACTCCCCCACCTCTCCAAAACTCTCAGTTTGTTTCTTAGAGTCCACAGTCTCTCATCGTTCATCTCCCCCTCTGATTTCCCCCAATTCACTTTTCCTTTGCTTTTCCTAATGTCCTCCATTGTTATTCCTTATGCTTCACAAGTGAGTGAAACCATATGATAATTGACTTTCTCTGCTTGACTTATTTTACTCAGCATAATCTCCTCCAGTCCTGTCCATGCTGATACAAAAGTTGGGTAGTCATTCTTTTTGATGGCTGCATAATATTCCATTGCATATATGGACTGTATCTTCTTTATCCATTCATCTGTTGCAGGGTATCTTGATTCTTTACATAGTTTGGCGATTGTGGCCATTGCTGCTATGAACATTGGGGTACAGATGGCCCTTCTTTTCACTGCGTCTATATCTTTGGGGTAAATACCCAGTAGTGTGATTGCAGGGTCATAGGGCAGCTCTGTTTTTAATTTCCTAAGGAATCTCTACACTGTTTTCCAAAGTGGCTGCACCAACTTGGATATCCACCAACAGTGTAAGAGGGTTCCCCTTTCTCCACATCCTTGCCAACATTTGTTGTTTACTGTCTTGTTAATTTTGGCCATTCTAACTGGTGTAAGGTGGTATCTCAATGTGGTTTTGATTTGAATCTCCCTGATGGCTAGTGATGATGAACGTTTTTTCATGTGTCTGTTAGCCATTTGTATGTCTTCATTGGAGAAGTGTCTGTTCATGTCTTCTACCCATTTTTTGACATGATTATCTGTTTTGTGTGTGTTGAGGAGTTCTTTATAGATCCTGGATATCAGCCTTTTGTCTGTACTGTCATTTGTGAATATCTTCTCCCATTCCGTGAGTTGCCTCTTTGTTTTGTTGACTGTTTCCTTTGCTGTGCAGAAGCTTGTTATCTTGATGAAGTCCCTAAATTTTGCTTTTGTTTCCTTTGCCTTTGGAGACATGTCTTGAAAGAAGTTGCTGAGGCTCATGTTGAAGAGGTTACTGCCTATGTTCTCCTCTAGGATTTTGATAGATTCCTGTCTCACATTGAAGTCTTTTATCCATTTTGAGTGTATCTTTGTGTATGGTGTAAGAGAATGGTCGAGGTTCATTCTTCTATACATAGCTGTCCAATTTTCCCAGCACCATTTATTGAAGAGACTGTCTTTTTCCCCACTGGGTACTTTTCCTGCTTTATCAAAGATTATTTGACCATAGAGTTAATGGTCCATATCTGGCCCCTCTTCTCTGTTCCATTGGTCTATGTGTCTGTTTTTGTGCCAGTACCATGTTGTTTTGGTGATCACAGCTTTGTAGTAAAGCTTGAAATCAAGCAACATGATGTTCCTAGCTTTGTTTTTCTTTTTCAACATTTCCTTAGCAATTTGGGGTCTCTTCTGATTCCATACAAACTTTAGGATTGTTTGCTCCAGCTCTTTGAAAAATGCCAGTGGAATTTTGATCAGAATGGCATTGAAAGTATAGATTGCTCTAGGCAGTATAGACATTTTAACAATGTTTATCCTTCCAATCCATGAGCATGGAATAGTCTTCCATCTTTTTCTGTCTTCTTCAGTTTCCTGCATGAGTGTTCAGTAGTTCCTTGAGTACAGATCCTTTTTCTCTTTGCTTAGGTTTGTTCCAGGGTATCTTACAGTTCTTGGTGCTATAGTAAATGGAATCGATTCTCTAATTGCCCTTTCTGTTGTTTCATTCTTAGTGTATAAGAAAGCAACTAATTTTTGTGCATTGATTTTGTATCCTGCCACATTACTGAATTGCTGTATGAGTGGAGTCTTTTGGGTTTTCCACATAAACTACTATCATGTCATCTGTGAAGAGAGAGTTTGACTTCTTCTTTGCCAATTTGAATACCTTTTATTTCTTTTTGTTGTCTGATTGCTATTGCTAGAACTTCTAGTACTATGTTGAACAACTGTGGCAAGAGTGGGCATCCTTGTCATGTTCCTGATCTCAAAGGGAAGGCTGTCAGCTTTTCCTCATTGAGAATGATATTCGCTGTGGGTTTTTCATAGATACATTTTATGAAGTTGAAGAATGTTCCCTCTATCCCTGTACTTTGAAGAGTTTCAATCTTGAAAGGATGCTGTATTTTGACAAATGCTTTCTGCATCAATTGAGAGGACCATATGGTTCTTCTCTCTCCTCTTACTAATGTGTTCTGTCACAATGATTGATTTGCAAATGTTGAACTTCCCTTGCATCCCAGGGTTAAGTTTATCTGATATGAGAATCGCTACCTCAGCTTTCTTTTGAGGCCCATTGGCATGAAAGATGGTTCTCCATCCCCCTTCACTTTCAGTCTAGATGTATCTTTAGGTTCAAAATGTGTCTCTTGTAGATAGCATATGGACAGGTCCTGTTGTTTTATCCAGTCTGCAACTCTGTGCCATTTTATGGGAGCATTTAAGCTGTTCATGTTGAGAGTGGTTATTGAATGATAAGTTTTTCTTGACATCATGTTTCCTGTGAAGTCTTTGTTTCTATAATTGTCTCTGTAAATTTCTGTTCTGTGTCACTCTTGGGTTCTTTCTTCTTTTATAGAACCCCCCCCTTAATATTTCTTATAGTGTCAGCTTGGTGGTCACATAATCTTTTAAACCTTGCCAGTCTTGGAAGCTCTTTATCTCTCCATCCATTCTGAATGTTATCCTTGCTGGATAAAGTATTCTTGCTGCATGTTCTTCTCATTTAGTGCCCTGAACATGTCTTGTCAGCCCTTTCTGGCTTGCCAGGTTTCTTTGGACAGGTCTGATGTTATTCTGATGGTCCTCCCTCTGTACGCAAGGAATCTCTTCCCCCTAGCTGCCCTTAAGACATCTTCTCTGAATTTATGAGTCGTGAATTTCACATTTATGTGCCTGGAGGTCTTTCTACCCTTGTTGATCCCTTGTTGATCTTGGGGGTTGTTCTTTCTGCCTCTAGAACACGAACACTTGTTCTATTCCCCAGATTAGGGAAATTTTCATCCAGGATTTGTTCAACTATATCTTCTAGTCTTCTCTCTCTCCACCCCCTCAGGAATCCCAATAATTCTGACATTGGAATGTTTCCTGGCATCATTTATTTCCCTAATTCTGTTTTCATGGCTTCTGAGCTGTTTGTTCCAGGCCCCTTCCTGATCCTCCTTTTCTGTCAGTTTGTCTTCTAGATCACTAATTTGATCTTCTACCTCATTTACTGTAGCTGTTGGAGTATTTAGATTAGATTGGATCTTATTGATAGCATTTTTAAGTTCTGCCCAGATCAGCTCTCACTTCCGCCCATAGAGATTTTATGTTGCCACTAATGGTCTTCTCCCACCTGGCTATTGCCTGGATGATTGTTACCCTGAATTCTATTTCTGACATATTGTTTATGTCCATATCCACTAGTTCTGTGGCAGAGGTCACAGTCTGAATTTTTCCTCTGTTGGGTGTTCCTCCTCCTAGTCATTTTGGTGAGGGGTGGTCAAGAGGATGTATAACTGAATATATCAACCATGATCCAGGCAAGGTGCATCTCTTCACTGATGATTCCCACCACCACCACCACCCCAATCCAGAAGTGTATAGTCTTACATCTCAGGCTGATTTCATGGGTGTTCATAGTGTTCTGGTAGATATTTAGCTCAATTCAGGGGACTGGTTGAAACGGAGTCTCCTACTTCTCCACCATTTTGCCCCCCCGCCATTACTTTTTTATGTTTCTTTCTCTACTAGATTTTGAGTGCCCTTTTGGCAATAGTCTTATCATTGTAAATGCTCAGTAAATTTTATCAAGGAATGAATGAATGGATTTCATAGGTACTAACATTATACATTTTGAGGTAGATACTTTGTTAATTTCTATTGTTAATTCTTCTGTTTAGAGATCTTGTTGGCTTGTCATTTTTACCATCTTATTTACTGAAACCTATTTTAGCAGAATCTGGTAGCTCACAGAACAAGAAACCTACGTTCATGGATGAGGAGGTCCAAAACATACTCATCAAGATGACAGGCTTGGATTTGCAGAAGGTTTTTAAGCCATCTATACAAGAACTGAAGCCACCAACCTATAAGCTGATGACTCAGGCACAGTTGGAGGAGGTATGTGAATACAGAAATACTGATAGAATACCTTTCTTTAAAGGGTTAAACAAGATTTCCAAAGGTCCCTCCAGATACCAGTAGCTGCTTTTCCGTTGGCACTCATGGTGGAGAGTTCCAGGCACAGACTAAGAAATGGGAACAGGCAGGCACAGTGAAACAGGGAGCATGACCAGAATTAGACGGACTGGGGCTAATGGGTCAGGCCTACATGTCCAAGCAGAGCCTCCTCTGCTCCCAAACCTGCCTGAGTATCCATTCTTTGTCCTGCCTGGTTCAGGTTTCTTCCTTGAAAAAAGCTGCTTTGAGGATGATGCTTTGGTGGGATTATGGATCCTGCTGAACCACAGACTACTGTAGGCCTCAGTCCTCCTGGAGTCATGGGTATGAGCGCTTTGTGGAAAATGCTCTGATGTATGAATAGGTAAAGCGTTATTGCTCCTTTTTCTAATTCAAAGTAAATTACAGTCATAACAAAACATTCAGATATCCAGTAGTATATCACGTGAGGAGTAAAAATATCATTTTTACTTCTCAGAGGTAATCACTGCTAACAGTATGGCTTGGAGCAGTATGGTCAGTGGTTAAGAGCATGGACTCTGAAGTTGAGTGGCCAGGGTTCAAATCCCAGTGCTACAACTTCTTAGCAATTTACTTCACATGTATGTGCTCCTATTTTCTCTTCCATGGAATGAAATAACAGGGTCACCTAGCTCGTAAGGTAGTTTGTGGATATTAAATGAGCCAAATACATTCCGAGTATTTGAACGATATATGGTGCATAGTACACACACAATAGATGAAATCCTTTATTGTATTTCAAGCAGCTTTTGTGGCCTGGCTGTCTCAAAGCATTCCTTTGCCATGGTGAGAATGATTGAACCTGTAGGTGGTACTCTCAGCCACACCACAGAGTTGGCAAAGGCCAGGGCCCAGGAGCCTTTTCACTCACTGATTTGGGGCTAGAGCTTTTTCTCTTTGTAGTTCTTGGCATTTTTTATCAGTATCTGCTTTTGTCAGATGATCCTTCTGGCTTGCAACCTTGCAGCTTTCCTTAAGAAATATCTTATTTCATTAGGCTACAAGAAAGGCAATTGAGGCAGCTAAAGTACGATTAAAAATGCCACCAGTTCTGGAAGAACGAGCACCAATAAATGATGTGTTAGCTGAAGATAAGATTTTGGAAGGAACAGAAACAGCCAAATACGTATTTACTGATATATCATATAGCATACCACATCGGGTGAGTATATGTCTAATTGCAAAATGATCTTTATTTGAAATATGTGGAGATGGGTCTGAGGGACAAGGGTCAACATTATTGTGACCCACCTGTCTCTGAATCTTTCAAACCAGAATTCCTGTGGCTGGGTGAGACCCTCTGGAAAATCCAGCCCAGCATAAGGAAGAGGAGAAATGCAGATCAGTCCATCATCATGTTACCATTTCCCTACAGATTATGGACACATTTTATTCCGGATCAAGAAAGAGACAGGTGTGCTGAGACAGTGGTAGTTTATAGACAAACCCACCCCCAAACCACAAACAGGCAGAAATCTTCAAGGCAGTGAGAGAAGGGGATTCTTTCTGCCGGTTAGACTAACTCCCTTAGCTGAAACATTTTGAGAAAATGGTTTCTTTCTTGTAAATTCTTGAGGATGCCAAAAAACCCAAACTTTCCATAGGATTTTCACTTTTCAGAATTTGCAGAAAGAATGACAGGTTTCCGGAGGTACTTTTCAGACACCACTTGCTTCTTCTGTTGTGGTTTTTATCCTCTAGCTCCTCTTCCCTTGATGGCCAATTCCAAAAGAACACTCTGGTACTTGTAAAATATATCAGTTTTGTGTTTGAATCTTTTCAATTAAGAGTGAAACAAGTGACTTACAATTCAGCCCACAGAATGCAGTAAAATACTATGTAAACTACAGTTGGGAGAAAGACCACCCCCCATTAATCTTTTTATCATCTATGATTATGGTC
This sequence comes from Mustela erminea, assembly GCF_009829155.1. NCBI lineage: Eukaryota > Metazoa > Chordata > Mammalia > Carnivora > Mustelidae > Mustela > Mustela erminea. Next base: position 96,566,882 of record NC_045614.1, read on the forward strand.
AGAAGACATGATTTGAGCCATGTCCGTATCTGTACATCAACCATCTCTACACCTGACATGATAAACAGGGATCACAGAGTTTCATTTTAATTAAAATTTTTTGCTCTGGGGTGCTTTCCTATATGTTTGGAATGCTTTGAAGGGTGTTTATGGGAGCATTTTATAACCTGAAAGGGAGAAAGGAACTTAGAATTCAAATTGCCAGTCCTTTTGAGGAATAACTGTGGTATTTAGACATCTGTTATTTTCTATTTGCAGTACTTGATGAAAGTTTTAATTATATTGTCCTCAGAACACATTCAGTGACTCTTACACCTCTGAAAAGTAGAAAATTAGTACCATCTGGTTAATTTATACAGTAATCAAATGTGTATTAATTACCTGCTATGTGCAAAATTCTATGTAAGTCACTGGGTATATCAAAGAATTATAATCAACAGTTCCTGCCCTTTTTCAATTCTCTGGCAGTATCTGAGCAGTATCAAGAATCTAGCTTATGAGGGGCGCCTGGGTGGCTCAGTGGTTAAAGCCTCTGCCTTCGGCTCAGGTCATGATCCCAGGGTCCTGGGATCAGGCCTCACATCAGGCTCTCTGCTCAGCAGGGAGCCTGCTTCCTCCTTCTCTCTCTCTCTGCCTGCCTCTGCCTACTTGTGATCTGTCAAATAAATAAAAATCTTAAAAAAAAAAAAAAAAGAATCTAGCTTGTGATAAATTGCCAGTTGAATGGAAGATACAGTAGGTGGAATTCAGAGGAAAAGGATCTCACCACCTAGGATTTGGTAGTTGGAAGAGTGCGGAGACCAGAGGCAGGTGGACAGTCTCTTTGACACATTTGTCTCATCCCAGTTTGGGGAATTATAGAGATGTGGAATTAAGACTCCATATTCCTGTGTTTGTTTCTTTTACCCCAGGGACTTTAGAAGTAGATCACAAAGTAGTAAAGTCTGTTTCTGTGAGACTTTGTGATGCGGAAGTGAAGCAGTTTGAAAGGTCTCATAGCATTTCTTTGCTCTGAAATGGATTTAGACGAATCTCTGACCAGCTTTTTTCAGTTGAACCATTTTATGTATTAAACCCACTTTAGGACCGTAGTTGCCACTAGCAAATACTTTCATTTTAGATTTGATTGTCAGAGGCACAGCAGTGATTAGTGAAGGAAGTATCAAATCTTGCAAAGTGCTTGAAGTTTAAAATTATCATTGGAATCATATACAATTGCATTTTGCATCTCCCAGTTGCATTTTGTATTTTGATTACAAATTATTCTTACAGTGGTGCTTAGTGGAACACGGGAACTAGAAATAAGGCTTCACACACCCACCCTTGATTTTGTTCTCTATTTCAGGAGCGTTTTATTGTTGTCAGAGAACCAAGTGGGAGGCTACGCAAAGCCTCTTGGGAAGAACGGGACAGGATGATACAAGTTTATTTCCCAAAAGAAGGCCGTAGAGTTTTAACACCAGTAATTTTCAAGGAAGAAAATCTTAAGGTAAGGCAACTTTGGTTTCCTGGAGTCAGTGGTGATGGTTTCTTTGTGGAGTTAGGTTGGCTCTGGTGCTGCAGGGCTTCTGCTTTGATAAACACAGATACCTGTTTCTGATGATGACTCATCTACTGTTCTCTATATCTTGCAATTGGCTTAGTTGGGGTTTGAATCTAGGTGTGACAGTTCTGAAGCCTGTATTATTTCTGTGTTATTTCACTTACTGGGCACAGAAGTGGATGAGCACATCTGTCACGACAGCAGAACAGGTGTTGAACTTTGATGTTTTTCTCATCTAATTCCATCTGTGCTGTGTGGTTTTAGACCATGTTCAGCCAGGACCGGCATGTTGATGTCCTCAATCTCTGCATTGCCCAGTTTGAGCCAGATTCCACTGAATATATCAAAGTGAGTATATTTTATAGTTTCTAAGTATGAACTTAAATATGGTTATGAGTAAGATTTTTATAAGGGGAAGAGAAGAGAAATACCTGAACATCTATTAAGCACCTGATGTACATCAGATGTTTTATCCTCACAGCAGCCCTTGAGTTAAGGATGGGAGAATTTAAGCTTGGAGCATTCTATATAGCTTGCTGTAAGTTGCACAGCTAGTAAGTGGTAGCATTAGGGACCCAAACTTGATTACAGAGCTGCTTCTCTTTTATCATATAGGAACAGAGTCATTTACTAAAATTTGCCAAGATGTAATTTATGTGTCTTACAATTTAGTTTAGTAAGCAATCATGTAGTGCTTTCTTCATACGGTATTGCAGATAGTATAGTGACGACATAAACTATGGTACGGTATGCTGTGTCAAAGCTTGCAGTCCAGAAGTGATTGTGGGAAAGGGTGCCAGATAAGTATGCAGATAATTATCACCTTAGGTTTAAGATGTTAGGTGCTAAGAGAAGATTACAGAGTCCTTTCAGGAAAGGTTTCATAGGGATCTTGGACAGGGTTCTAGAAGGGCAGGGAACATCGTGAAGTTGGATGAGAAGAGGTGTTCCAGGCAGCGAGAGGGAACAGTGTGCTTGCAAATGGTCAGTCATCTGACTATTGCTTATATGTGCAGTGTATATGTATGGGAGGTGTTCAAGGTTAAACTGGAAAAGTAAATAGAGGCGTGTCATGGGTGACCTCAGATGCTAGGCTCAAGAATCTGGACTTCATTCAGCAGGACTTTGAAAGTCTTTTGAACACAGGAATGCCCTTATTGTAGTCCTTAGTTGGCATGATCAGTCTGGAAGAGCGGAAGGAGAATTAGTTAATAAGGTGGAAAGGGGTAGTTGATTGAATTGGGGAAAAATGGATAAGTGAAGAAATATGCTTGACTTTTTATTTTTTAATCTTCTAGTGACCAAGATAATGGTGGTCCATTATTTTCTAGTGGTCTACATATATATAAAATAGGTGCTTCATAAATAGTGGTTGGCTGCTGAAAAGTACTTGCAATATGGCTACACTTCTACAGTGCAGGGTTGATCTAAACCATACCTACTGGTTATTCAGAGTAGAGGCAGATGTAAATAGGCCTGGTTTACTGGTCCTTTCTTGGGCAACACTCATGCAAGTAAATGTGTATCAAGTAATGCTCACTTTTACTTTTAATGTTTCTGAAAAAAACTGCATTTTATGTGAATAGATTCATCATCAGACCTATGAAGACATAGATAAACATGGAAAGTATGACCTTTTACGTTCAACAAGACACTTCGGCGGAATGGCTTGGTATCTTGTAAATAAGAAAAAGATTGATGGTTTACTGATTGATCAGATTCAAAGAGATTTGTAAGTACGAGCTTAGTAAGTAAAAGAAATTCTTACAGTAAATAAATACAGTAAATCTGTATTTGAGCTATTTTTTCCTCAGTGTATTGTCCAGTAAAACACTTTTCACTTACCTCCTTTATTTATGGGTTGGTTCTTCCATCACAACCCACTTTTCTGTCTTTGCTTTCGTGTTATTTAAATATGGCTAGATTCTCTGAAAGAGTAAGTGGCTGTGGATCTGTATTACACACCTTGGATACTGACTTATCCTGGGCCTTACAAGTGTTCCTGGGTATCAGTGAACTTTCCAGACACTCAAAGGGGATTAAATGGGAAATGTAAAGACATAATCTCCAGCAGGTGCTTGTTTTGTGGTGCAACTGGGGCTTTTCAGTAAAAGTAATCCTTTAATTTATGAAAATATTATTGCTTTTGATATCCCTTGCTTTTGCAAGATTTTTAAGGCACTAAAAAAATTGTATTTTTTCCCAGAGTTACACGAAACAAGGAATGTCTACTATATTTTAACATGTAGGTATTTTAACTGGTGAGCTCCCAGGTTTCTAGCTGAAACAACAACTTGTGATGAAACTAAAAAAATTGTTCCTGAGTATCTATCAGTTGGATTAGAACTACCAAAATGACAAGAAAAAGAAACCAGTGTGGCTCTAAGAAAGTCAACTTTCTACAAAAAGTCATTGACTGACTCAAGAGTGTGAACTGCAAGAGGGTTTAGTGATTCCTGCCACCTTCAAACTTTAAGGCGCTGTGACTCAGCATATCCTCCGTATCATCTGATCTAAGCTATTCACATAAAGTTCCTAAGGCTTTTGGAAATAGAAAGTTCCACAGATACTATCTAAGAAATACATTCCATATTTGGAAAAAGAGCACCAATTCTCACAGAAGCAGCATTCCTAATGATAGATGTCTTCAGGCCAGCTCACTTCACCAGCAAGTGTAGTGTAACTCAATTCAGAGGGCAGATATATATACCTTCATCCCATGTAAGTAGGGGGCTGGTTGATGGTCATGGGGATACTCAAAATATGGGACCTGTTTTCAGATGATTTAGCAATGACATCTCCTGTGAATGAATTTTCTTATAAAAATTTTTTAGATGGACTCATTCTGAAATGATTTTATTATAAACACATCTAACATTTTCTAAAAACAATTAGAGTAAGGAATGTGTAACTGAACATTAAAGTTCTTTATCAAATTGTACTAATTTATATTATAGTAATACTCATTACCACATGCAAGTTTTACATCCAAAGCAGTTTACTTGTATACTGGGAGGGAGTTTTGAGTACTTAATCTTCCTGCTCTGCATTAAGTAAAACCATTCTTGCGGGATTTCTGACCAGGACAGCGTGCTGCAAATCCCAGACTAGACAATAGAGGGTGCATGTCCTCAATGAATGGAACCCAAGGTAGAACTGAGATTCTACTTGTTTACTTCAGACTTAAGTCTCACTGTTGGTTTTTGTAATTGAGATTCTTTTAAAATCTTTTTGAACATGTAAATTTATTTGCTCTTATTTTCAAATATGGGCTGGGTGTGGAACTAACTTGTTCAATAAGATGCAGGCATTATACTATACCATGAATGTAATGAAGCCCTAACCAAAAATCTAAATATAGAAGCCCAGTTAAGCTCTTTACAAGACCACATGCTTCTGAGCTCCAAAGGGGATTTTATTATTTGGGGAATTTTTGTTGCCATGTTTATTGGACTTTGTTAGATTATATAACAAGCACATACTTTTGTAATGAACATGTCTCAATATTTTTCCCTGAAAAATTTTACTGTAAGAACAGCCCTGGTTTCTCATTCTCTCAGAAGATGGCCTTGAGAGTGAATGGGCCTTGGGATAAGCCTAGAGCATTTCTCTGAATTCACTATCGCTTGAGAAGTTCTTTACTTGCACAGGCCAGGTTTAATAGGAAAACAGGAAAATTAGTGAGATAGCTGGGGAAACACTGAATTATGATGTCTTTATCCCTCTACCCCCACAGCTGGAAAGCAGTAACTCACAACCTCAAAAGCACAAGCATTTTAGAAAGGGTATTTACCCCCTCAGCTTTGAAGTGGCAAATGGTAGGCTGGTGTTGGATATGTGAGAAGATAGTGATTGATTGGTTTGGGGAAGGCCAAGGTTGTTTTTATGCTGATAAAAGTTGTTTAGAGGTTTCTAAAAAGTAAGTACACACCAGAACTGAATTCTAGATTGTTAAAGTAGAACCTGACATTCCTTCTGACTGAGGAGCATAATTTCAGATTTACTCTGCTAGGATGCTCATTTTTAACTAATGGGTTCTTGTGAATAGACTCGTGGCCTGGGAGTCTTTCCTTGGACTCCTAGGAGGCCTCTTGTGGAGGCATTTATTCACTAATTCAGAGTCTTAATGAAAATCTGTTAGCAGAAGATGTCACTGCTAATGATCTTGAAGGCAAGTGGCTTTGAGCATCCCCTGACCACCAGCCTCCAGTTTTTATGGGATGAAGGTAATATTCCTGCCCTCTGAGTTGGATTACATTATTATCTGCCTGTGAAGTGAGCTGGCCTACCAGCCATCTAACATTAAGAACTGCTATTTCTATGAGAAGTGATTCTCTGTTTCCAAAAAGAATTCTCTGTTTCCAGTCACATTTAGAATATATTCACTTTCATAAACTCGGTATTGCCTGTACTGACTGCTGCCCTGCCTGCTGCAGAATGGATATGAAGATTTAGCTGATTTTCTAAAAATGTCTTTGAAAATACAAAACTAAAGGCTTAAAAAATGTCTGGCCCAAGGAAAGTTTAAAGTGTAATTTAGTTTTAAGTTGGGACACATTTTTATAAATGCAGAAAACCCATTGATGGCAGTAAATCCTTTCCCACTAGAGTTGATGATGCCACCAACTTGATCCAGCTGTATCACCTCCTCCATCCCGATGGCCAGTCAGCTCAGGAGGCCAAGGAGCAGGCTGCTGAGGGAGTACATTTAATTAAGGTAAAGGGACTTTCCCCACACTGTCTGTTGTATTGTGATAAAACTGAGTTGGAAGAATTCTGAAATGGGGCATATCTAATGGTAACTAAACAGATTCACATATACACGAGATGCGTGATTTTGAAATAGTTACTAGAGCACCCCCCCCCCCCCATTTCTTCATCTGAAAACAGTAACAGATGGGATGGGGTTCGGGGGGAGCTACAGCCGGAGTCCAAGTAGTTCAGATAGTAGGGCAGCAGCCCCCTTGTTCTTTGAGGTGATCAAGTCACCAGCAAGATAGGGTGGAGGATGAGGCAGACACATGTTCCCAGTGCACCTTCCTGTCCTAGAATGTGGTCACATTCCTGTCCAGAAGGGGAGAAGGTGGTGCTTACATATTACTCAGCCTTAGTTGCATTATCATTTTGGAAGTGCATGCCTCTCAAAACCATAGACATATACAGATTTCTCTGTAACGGTACATTTTCATCTCTTCTAAGGTGCAGAATAGGCATGGTTTTATTGGTCTGGCTTCTCTCCCAATCTTATTTTAGGCATACTACAAAGCAGTTCTAAAGATAAAAATGACCAGCGATTACCCCCTAGGAGGAGTAGAGAGAAACCATGGTACCAATTTTGGTTTTCTATGATAGGCCAGATAAAGCAAACTGCTTTTGGGGAAAATATTTTTTAGCTTAAAAGCTAATGATATTACATTTTGATCTAGCAGGAGGTGCAATGTCAGGTTTTATTTTTCTGGAAATAAGCTAAGAGAGCTGGCAGCCATATTAGGATTCTTCTGATGTTTAGAATAACTGTGGCTTGAACTGTGTCGGATACTATTTTTTGGTCCATGTAGTATGCTTATTGTTTTATAATCAGAAAAAAAATTGTGAACCTTGGAAGACTTTTTAAACTGGACTTTGCTAATGCAGAAATGGAAAACTTTATAAATAGTATATGTCTATTGCTTAAAAGAGTTTCTTTTTTTTTAAACAGATCTTTGCAAAAACAGAAGCACAGAAGGGAGCATATATAGAATTAACACTACAAACTTACCAAGAAACATTCATTAGCCATTCTGCAGCTTCCTGAAAACATTTTTTAAATAAACTTCATTTTACTAAATTATAACTTGCTTTCTCTGTTAATGTTGAGCTGAATGTTTGTCAAAATTGAAAGTATGATGGGAGTTCCCTATATAAAATTGTTTTTTTTAATAGTGCCTCTAACAGAAATACAAAGAAAACCTTGTTACTCCACTCATTTTCCTAGGCTTAAAGGAGATAACTGAGTAATATATTTGAGTGCCTGGTTATGAATTTCTCTAATCAGACAGGTACACTGTTGAAGACCAAAAAAGTACTTGTATCTTTCTGTATTACCAAACAGGTAGTTTAAACAGAGCCCAGCTTAACAAGGTTAGAAGAGCTGGGTTTCAGATTCTGATTCAAGAAGCAAGTACACAAAATTGGGGTGAGGCATAAAAACCCAAGTATGTAGACTTGGGCATGGGGGAACATCAAAAAAAAGGGTTAGGAGAATGTGAGCTGATCTCTAGATGAGGTATAGTTTGGCTTAGCCTTCTAAAACTAGAAGTTTATTTTCCTAATTTAGAAAGGAAGCTTTCAAGTATTTTCATTAATTCAAAAGATTTTATGAGATATGGTTTAACGACCGTATGAAAAAAATCAAAGCCCACATTTGTTTTACTTAACAAGGAAACAGTGATTTAGATGCTGCACATAAACCACTCCTAAGATGAGAAGAGCACTGTGCTCCCAGTGAGCCACACTCAGCCTTTTCATATAAAAATCTAAGGAATTTCTCAGAGTCCAAAGCATGGTGGTCAAGGTGGCAATCAATACCTGTCCATAATAATGATCTATGAGTTGGGTTCTCAAGAAACATTACACTCAATCATCCAAAATGTCTTCATCTAGGTTGATGTCTGTTGTGTCAATATCTTCTAATTCCAAATTATCCAGGTCTACTTCCAGTTCAAGTAAACTCTGCAAAGAAAAGAGTCATACAGCACTTGGTTATCTCTGATAACCTTTTGAAGTTACCTCTGATTCATGATCCAAAGAGAACCAAAGCAATAGTCAAAAGGGGCATTTTCTCATTGCAAAGCCCCTGCTCTGAAAGTGATTACATCACTTGAAATGCAGAGCCCTGCCCATCCTGCAACCATTCATGGGGAGAGAAGGAGGAGTGAGCATGGGGTTCCCCTGGAATATCTGGGTATGACGTCTGTACCTTTTCTTCTTTGTTGGCTGTGTGAGAGGCCACAATAACTGGAGTAGGAGAAGGTGGTTTCCCATCAAGTTCCTGAAAGCCCAAGTGGAGACACAGACAAAGATGAAGGAATTTGTTCAAATAATTTTCCCCCAAGGGAAGCTGTTAGGATTAGGAAGTGGGAGAAGGTACTTAAAATGAACAAATCTTAACCAGATTATCTCATTCAATATTCTACTGACCTGGTGAGCTGCAGATCTTGAGGGCTGAAAGCCTTTTGCCTCTTCCATAACATTTCTTTCTTCATTTGGCTATCAGAATAAAGCAATGATGAAATATTCTGAAGTCAGTTCATCTCTAAACTTGACCCAAATCCCAGATATTAGCTCTCAGTCCAACAATAATGTATGTAAAGTGTGATGCACTTCTACACTTTAGTCACAATAAATGAGGTCTGGCTGCCTGGAGACTCACCGTGACAAGTGGGTATTGCTTGGCTGGCCACAGATCAGCATGTGTTTCTTTCACCCATTCTTCCACAACAAAGGCTTCTTTTAATCCAGGAAAAAGGTTTTCATACTCTGTTGGATCGGCAAGGGATTCTGCAGCTTTCTGATTGACTTTTGAGAGATTTTCTCTCCAGAGTTTCACCACCCTATTGTAGAGATTATGGAACCAGAGAGAGACTGAGTAAGTGTGCTCTAGTTTTTACCTGAAACATTTGTTCCTAAAACTAAAAGTCTGTACCTTGAAACCTGACTGGGTAAGTAAGTCCGGGCCAGGAAGGCAGCTTCTGGCAGTCGGCCAGTTCTAATCAAGAGTTCCAGGCAAGCATCAAGCCTAAAGATTCAAAAGGAGAGGCACTATTACCAAGAATAGACAAAGAAATGCAGATTAAGCAATGCAAGGTGAGTATGCTTTCCCCAGCTTCCACACATACACCTCGTTTCTGTCACTGAGCCATTTACTTGTCATCACCAGGGTGTTTACGTCCTCAATGTACTCCATAAGCATGAAGGACAGAGCACGTTTGTGACCATTTTCAATCTCCTGATAACTTACTTTAAACAACTCCTAAGAAGAAGCTAACGGGGCATTTTAAGACCAGCTAAGGCAGCTTAGACAAGCACATTTTAAAGGCTTTCAGGAGCAGAAACTTAGTTTTACAAGTGGGGTCGACAAGGGCAATTCTCCAATGTGAGCTGTGCTGGACATTCCAGTGCTGCCCAGCCAGAAAATGTCCTGGTGTCTGTTTTCTTAATTTGTTTCTTTTTTTTTTTTTTTCCTAAGTTTGATAAAGTATATAATGTGCTTTAGAATTCACAGGGTTTTGGCGGAAAAAAACACAGGGTTTTGGATTTTAGAAAGGTAATATAGTACATATACTATATATTACCTAACATCCTCAGTATCAATTCTAGTAAATGTGCTGAAGTGAGCACACCTCCTCAGCATCAAATAAAAGTCATAAACGTTAATATTCTGCAATAACACATGCATACTGGATGTGCTAAAAAACGAGTGGCATAAAAGCAACTAATAATAGTACTTCAGGTTCAGGTTTTGCCATCAGATAAGTTTTAAGGAACTATTTTCAGGACACTTTTGGCTTTTAAATTATGGGCCTATTCCTACAAGTATACAAATTTATAAATACATCTATTATGATACACATTGGGGTGCACCAAGTTTTTATAATAAAGTGTGAGGTTTAGAAAAGTCACTAGAGCAAGGATTAAACACTTTTGTGTTTGATTTCTTAATATGGTCAACTAATGCTGAGATGATTTGATTTGCACTAACCGCTAGACTTTCAGAAGTATATGACCTTTTTACACTTTACAATTAGACGCAATTCTAGAAGCACCTGACATCATCCTCAACCCCCTTTATTCTTGCCATGCACAGGTCAGAACTATCCAATTAGGGTAAAGCTACTGCCATCTGGGTACTATGGAAGCAGGAGAATAGCTTCCTGCCGTGGTGAAATAAAATGGCTCAGCCCGAGAGAGGCAAGGTTTTGAGAAAGTGGTTTAACATTTCTCTCAGTCCACACCCTCCCTAAACAGCTCATTTTCCTCAATTTAGATCAAATATGTGAAAAGCATCCCTTACTGAAGGCGAATGCCACCAAGGTAGCACTGTCCTCTGACTGCCCCCACTAGCCAGAAGCAAGGCCAGAACTCTCTCCATTCTCTTTCCAGGTTCATTCTTCCTCTCTAAAGCACCCTCAAAGTCAGTGCAGAAATTAATGTTTTAAATTACCGTCTCTCTTAGATCTTGGGTAAAATACTTACTTGCCCTGTAAAAAGTAGCTCATGAATGCCACGTTATTCTTGCCATCTCTCTCTGCACCCTCTGCTAGTTTGTTCACCATACTAGCATTTCCAGAGGCAGTGGCCAAGAGCAGCAGACCCCCGTAATCCTGTGCGTGGTGCAGGCACTCCTGGGCAAGGCCAAACTGACATTTACTGATGGCAAGTTCGGCAAGTTGTTTCCACTTTTGTTCTGACTGTAAGAAAGAGTTTACAAGTTAAAACATCTACGGAAATAAACATTTGAATTTTCAACATCAACACTCTTTTGTAACGTGAGTATTACTATGCTGACAATGGGAGATATTTCATACATATACTGAGCTGTGCCTATTAAGTTAGTTCTATCAATCAAAATAAGAATGGAATGACAAAATGTGTAATGAGAAAATGGAAGTTATTCGTGTATACAAAATTAATTCAAACACAAATCAATTTTAATGATGCATGAATAATCATCAACCCATTATATTTTTATTTTGTAATTACACGGTAAAACTAAATGTAATACTATCTAATTGGAGTTTTAAGGTAATTAGATTGCGGTTACTTTAATGAGTGATTTAATACCCTTTTTTGAAAGAGCAGAAGATTGTTTTTATACCCTTAAATATTCAACAATATCATCTGTCACTTGTAGCTTCTCAAAAATCAAATGCTACAAATTTGGATGATCTTAACATAGCTGAAATTTATTTAGCACATCTGAAATGAATTTACCAATAAATGCTAGCCTTAAACCAGAGCTGGTGGGCCCTCAATAGATAATAGTTTATTAAAATGTCACTGAATTATGTCAAAATATTAAAATCTTTATTTAAAACCAACAACTCTCTCAAAAGTTTGGGATACTGGCAAATTACTGCTTTGTCTATACTCTTTAAAAGAGTTCTCAGACTACTGTATCTTGTATCTTATTTCTTATCTTACAAAATAGATCTCATATAAACTATTGAAAACACTTTTTCTTAAATAAGATACTAAGAATATATCTCCAATAGAAACCATTTAATTTATGTAAAGACTAACAAAATGCATTTTTAAATGATCAAAGAATGGCAATAATCTCACCAAAGAGAGTTACTAATTTGCATTTCCGAGAACTTCAATGAAAACTTACACTAAACACGAAGAAGTACCTCCTAATCTTTACATTAGTTATGAAAAATCCTGACTTATTACATACCTCTGCTTCTACTGCTAACTGGTATGCAATGTTCAGTTCTCCGAGCTGAAGAGCAAGTTCAAAGCGATGCTCTGGATCTGTGGATACTGTGAGAGCTTGCTGCTTGAAGCCCTAAACAGAGAACAGATGTAAGTGTGTGTGCACTCTGTATGCATATATATCTGGTATGCGTACACAGCAAATCATCCATTTATTTATCTCTCTCAAACTAAGACTACCCTGCTGACACATAGCCTCACTGCCTAAACAAAAGTAATAGGTAACAAAATACTCTAATGAGAAGACAGAAAAATTAAGGAGTCACTCACTAAATTAATTGGTAAGAACCAACCAACAGACAAAATTCAGTCCCACAGTGCTGTTTTCTAAGCAGCTGTTTTCTAAACAGCAGTGCTGTTTTCTAAGCAGCTGAACAAACTGATGTAAAACTAGTAAAATTAAAAAAGAAAAAAAAATGAAACTAGCAAAATCAATAATGCAAAAGCAAACCAATGTCAAAAAGAAAAGGATTTTGGAAAGTTGAGTGAACAAGAGCCATTTCAAAAAAAGAAAGGCACAGTGGTATAGACCTAGCTGTTCCTAATCTACTCAATAAACTGGGCTTAGAGATTATCTAGTCCAGTCCCTCAAAGAAAAGCAAGTCAAATGTGAAAGCTTTCTTCCAACTTTCCCTGATCTGTAGGTCATTCAGCAGACATTTTGCTTGCAGGTCCTGACATGGATAGGGTACTATTACCTAGACTTCACTGTTGGTCTTATGTCCAGTTTATTCATTAGCAAGCACTCCAGGGGACAGAAAATCTAAAATGGTCTTCCACATTCCACAGAGTCATCAAAACTGGCTTTTATTTAGAGATGTAGAAATCAACACCAAGAGAATCAACCAAAAGAATAAAAATGATTACCTCTAGGAAGCAGGTGTGAGAAAGGAAAAGAAGTGCGGTTGTTTTTCTTAAGTTCTGCAGAACTTTACACTTTGTGCACATATAAATTTGATTTTAAAACATTCCATTCAGAAAGGGGCGTATCAGTGGTGGTAAATTTTATGCAATGTATATTTTACCATAGTAAAAAGAAAAGAAAAAAGAAAAAAAGGCTTGCTAGCATAGAGAGGGAAAATATACGATGGAAATTAAAATATTGATAAAATGGAAAAGAAGTCTCCAGAACGGGCACCTGGGTGGCTCAATGGGTTAAAGCCCTGCCTTCGGCTCAGACTCCTGGGATCAAGCCCTGCATGGGGCTCTCTGCTTGGCAGGGAGCCTGCTTCCTCCTCTCTGCCTACTTGTGATCTCTATCTGTCAAATAAATAAATAAAATCTTTTTAAGAAAAAAAAAAAGAAGTCTCCAGAAAGAGAAGACTGATAATCGCTTTAAACATTTTTCTTTCTTTCTTTCTTTCTTTGCTTTAAACATTTAAAGAAGGCACTAAGAGTTACGGCACTGGGTGGCTCAGTCAGTTGAGCATCTGGCTCAGATCATGGTTTCAGGGATGTGAGATTGAGCTCTGCATCAGGCTCTGCCTAAGTGCAGAGTTTGCTTAGGATTCTCCCTCTCCTTCTCCCTCTCCCTCCCTATGTGTGTGCATTCTCTCTGTCTCCTCTCTCTCTCAATAAGTAAATAATAAAATAAAAAAAATAAAAATAAAAAAAAAAGAAGTTACTGGGGCATTAAGAAAGGACAAAGAAGAGGCTAGTAAGTAACTTAAGTTTACAGGAGAAATTCCACTGCCATTAAGTGGCAATAAAGAAACAGTTTTCAAATCTATACTAACATTCTTTTCAATAGGTTTAGGAGGAAAAAAAAAAAAAACACCCAAAAAGAAAACAAACCAAAAAACTCTTACCTGCTTTTCTAGAAAGTGTGCAACTCTGGTCCTCTGTTCTTTTGGAATGGTAGGCAGAACCTTATCAGCCATGCTAAAGTCCCTTCTCATGACGGCTGTCTGGTATTCCAGCACTGAAACCAGCAGAGAATAGCTAACAATGTTCAGTTCTTTATCTCCCAGATAAAGCCTGTTGTCTTTAGGAATATAGCCCAGGAGATACATTGTCCTATAACAGAAACAGAAATTAATTTAGGAGTAGGCCCACATCAGTAGGTAAACACACACACACTCTCTCTCTGACACACACATAAAAAACCTGCCTCTTGCTCAAAATCTCACTTTGATTGAAACAGTTCTGATCAACAACAGCCAACGTACTAAAACTATACACTGAAAAATCAAGGCTATTGCTGCTACAAGCCAGCAACAGATTTTGTTTAAAAAGCATAATTCTAAGTTTAGGATGCTTGAGACAAAAGCAAAACGATACTCAGTTACCTATCCAAGTGGGCAATGGTGACTATTTCTCCTCCAACATAATAATTTAATCTGTTCACAGAACTTGTGTAAATGAAGCAATCGCCTACCCACAGCCCTGTTTTCACAATTTCCTGAATCTCACCAAGAACCTGCAAAGAAAAAATAGTCTATTATGAACTTACAAGTATTAGAAATCCTGTCAATAACAAAAACTGAGTATGACTGGGGGTGATAAGGTAGAATAAGGAATACAACGTAAGAGCCTACTTTAAGAAAGAAAATATTTCGTGGGAATTTCTATCTTCTTTTTCCATGTAAAAAACAGATTTCCTGGCTGAGTATATTTGTAATGTAGATTCTCACTGCTGCATCAGAGCTGTGATCCAGAAAGTGGTGATCTAAACTCACACACACGAAACTGGAGAAGTATTTCATAAAATCTTCCAGGACCATCTCCACAACAGATGATTTAACTTAACCATTTGAGAGCTCATTTAAATCACTCTGGGTAAACTGTCTTAAGACCAAAGCACCTTCTAATTTCCTTACTAAAAGATACCAAAGGAATCTAAAAACTTCCTAAAATCAAAGTACAAATTTCTTTTAAACATACATACTTTCAAACTCTGATCTTTCAGATAAGACTTTAATTTTTGCATTTCACTGTAATTAGTTAAATGTTACTTTCTCCAAACCTAACTTAATAAAATATTAAAATCAGTGAAGTTCTATTATATGAATATAAATCAGTACAAACAAAGCTAAAATTGTGTTGGTCAATTACCTCAAAGGCATCTTCAATGCCATCTTCAGTAACTCCCTCATGTGTTTCCTGTGCAGCCAAGACTTTTTCCGACAGATACTTCAGGATAAAAAATGACTCCTCAGTGGCAATACAAACCAGCTCTCCAGAGTCAGACCAGAAAATCTACAACATGGCAAACAAAACAGTTTGGGATTTCTAAGCAGTATGACAAACTGCGTACACTTTGTTTCTAACAAGACTTGTCTTCTTATATTAGGGTAGTAAGTATGCATTTAACAATTTTATGTAGTACATACAGTGTATATATAGATATACATTTACACACATATGTACGTATATATTTGTATTTATTTGGAGGGTGGACAGGGCAGTGCCTCACTCTTTAGCCTAAAAATGGAAAGACTCAAGGAAAACAGGAAGGAAAGCTGTCAGTAGACACTGAACGTGCTATAATTTAGCAGCAGTAGCCTAGTCCCTATTGCTCTAGAAAAGTGTTTTTCAGCCTTTTTTTTTTTCATTATCATCCCCACCCACACACCCAGTAACCTTTTTAGACATTTTTTTTCCTCACCTCACCTATAAAGTTTTAATACCATGGATATTATATATATGCTTATACATACATAGCACATACACATATATACATACATATAAATATGCTTTATAGATAAAGAGTGAATTTTCTTTACACTCAGTAACCAATTTTTTCCCTGTGGGGCCCTAGTCCCCACTCAGACTGCATGCTGTAAAAGACACAACCAGGACGCTAGGGAGGTAGATTTGTCTCCAAAGAATTTTGTGACAATGAAAAGTGGTCAAAGAAGCAGGCAGTTCCAAAGGTAGAAAGCTCTGTCACTAGAGGCATTTATCTGAAGTTTCAACAGCCATCATCAGGTAAAGCCCGAAAAGGCTTTCTGAATGGTATGGGGCTCCTAGGCCTTTCCAAGTCAAGAGCTCCCTGACTTCCTGTCTTGAAAGTATACTTTTTATATTCTGTCAAATGCCATTTAAAATATGAATAACAGGGGCGCCAACTGCCTTTGGCTCAGGTCATGATCCTGGACTTCCAGGATCAAGCCCCGCATCGGACTCCCAGCTCCTTAGGCAGTCTGCTTCTTCCTCTGACCTCCTCTCTCATGCTCTCTCTCACTCATTCTCTCTCAAATAAATAAATAAAATCTTTAAAAAAATAAAATAAAATATGAATATATTTGTATAACATTTGTATAACCTTTGGTGCTTTTCAAAATACCCAATGTCTACTGTCTCATTCATATACAATTCTGATTTTCTAAGCAATCTTAAAGTAAATGGTACTGTGTCCAAAACAAATGGAACCAGGACAGCTGGGTACAAAGACACTTATTTGCCTCAGGGACCGACAGTTCCTCACAAAGGTGCACACTCCAGAAGTAACAATGGAGGGGAATACTCACGTGTTTGGGCTGAATTTCAATTCTGCGTATGAGTTCGGTATTGTCCCAGTCATAGAAAGCTAAGCCATTTACGGATCTGACTCCCAGT
The DNA here is from genome assembly GCF_009829155.1 of Mustela erminea. Taxonomy (NCBI): domain Eukaryota; kingdom Metazoa; phylum Chordata; class Mammalia; order Carnivora; family Mustelidae; genus Mustela; species Mustela erminea. Next base: position 96,583,461 of record NC_045614.1, read on the forward strand.
AAGAAGCCTCCATAGATACCTAAAAGGGAAAAGGATTTTGGTTTAGATGTTTCTGAGCCATTGAAAAGCTTCTAATATTGTGTCATAAATAAATAGCACTCACTTTCTGCTCCAAAATCTGGTTTAAATGATTTTTTTTCCTTAAAGTTCTTAAATATCTTTACAACACTGTTGCTCTCTCTTATTGCGTATCTGGCGGGAAGGAAGGAAAACATGGCATATTATATACCAAACCATACTTCCATAAAATGTTAGAAATATTTTCAAATATATCTGAGTAATGAATTATGGGTTTTACACTATTACACACATTATTAGGGTTTACAACTATTTCAGAAACTGAAAAAGACCCACCATCCCTCAAAAAGTGAGTGATTAAACCAACTATGATATATTCATACAATGGAATATTACTCTGCAGAACAGGGGACCAGTTACTGATTTATGCAACAATATGGATGAATCTCAAAAATATTATGCTAAGCAAAAAAAGCCAGACACAAGAGTGGATACTGTAGGACTCCCTTTATATTAAACTCTAAGGACAAATCTAATCCACATGGTGACAAAAAGCAAATCAGTGTTTGGGGCCAGGGATAAGACTGTTAAGGGAAAACAAAGGGATTTTCCAGGGATGACAGAAATGTTCTATGTCTTTATTGTGCTGGTGGTTACAGACTGTATCTATCTGCCAAATTTCACTGAAACATACATTTAAAGTAGTGCATTTAATTTTGTATAAATTACAACTCAATAAAGATGACTTAAAGATAAAAACTTTAACAAGCGGCTCAGCCATTTCTGGCAACTATTTAGAACATTGTGTATATTCAGGCCTCTTGAAAAAAGGGACTGTGGCTGTTGCTGGATAATCAAGAGTATTTAAGGAAGTGATCTGATGAGTGTTCCTATCAAGACAGGAAAGATGCTGAAAGGGCCTTAGCTAGATAAAGATTAAGAGGAAAAAAAAAAAAGCAAATTATCAAAACAGAGAGGTATATTAAGAGTGGTGAGGCAATCCATGAACTGTAATTTTTTTTAAGATGATATCAAAGTACATTTTAGTATTTGGAACAGTGCATGTATGAATGTATTTAGGAAATCTATGAAAAGATCAAAACAAATTCTTACCTCAGTATATCTTACTGTTAAAAAACTTAAAAACATGCACCTTATATGCAAAACTGAGGCTCAGGTTTCTCACTGTTGAGGGCAGGGACAATACAATATATGGAGAAAACAAAACTAAGAAAACGGAAGATGTAATTCAGTTGTATGGTCAGAAAAAACCAAAGCCCTAATATTTATTATATGCACCAAAAAGGAATCAAAAGGAACCACTCGGTAACGAGTATCTAGTACAAATAATGATAATTAATTAGCACCTGGAATGATAATTCAGAGTTAAATGATTTTTCCTGTTTTTAATAAGAATATTTTGTGAATACTCAAAATTTAGACAGAATTTAATAATGGGGGTTGGATAACATCACAGAAAATGAGTTTTAAAAAAGATTCAATGAAGTTCTCATCAAGATGACATCAGACTACACTCTCTCGCAACTAGCTCAGGACCTAGCAACACCTCAGGACTCCAGGGCAAAGGGAGAGCCTCCTTTGTCTTGAGCCCATCTATAAACACCAGGCCCTGCCAAGGGTTCCATCAAGGAAATGGGTGCTGGGCCCCCAATTTAATGGGATTATTAGATGAGCCTGAGTGAGCTTGCTGAATAATGAATACAGAAAGGGCAAAGGCAGCACTGGTGAGAACTGTTCTTGAACACAAAGAAGCACAGCGAACACTGAGCCTTTGGAACATGTTTCATACAGCTGCACACAGATCACCTATCTGCATGCAGTCGGGGCTAGCTGGAGAGCACAAACCAAAACTTACTCTGAAGAATCATGGGCCCATGCAAACTCCTGGGCAGACCCAAAGCTTTTGTTTCTCAATGCCATTGCTGTGTAGATGATATATTCACCATCACCACACACCACAACAAACCTGGAAATTATGGAAGCCAGGGAGAGAAGTAGGATCAATAACATGTGGAAGTTATGAAACAATGCTCATCTTCATAATAAAATACTTCTAATAACAAATGCCACTTTAGCTGACTGTTGTAACTGAATCTAGTATCTTTTAAAGTTATACATTTCTTCAAATACAGATCTAGACATAAATATTCTACACAACAATTCCAAAAACATAAAGATAGGGTTTTGCTGAAAATCTTATTGCAGTGGCCCTCTCTTATAAACAAAGGATACGTGGGACAGGAAGATAAGAATGGCTGGAGATGCACAAGGGCCAAGATTCTAATAATTCAACTGATTTTCAAGGGGGGGGGGAGGGGCAGTGAGAGGCTCTTAAGCAGACTCTATAACCACCCTGGAGCCCAGTGTGGGGCTCCGTCTCACAACACTGAGATCATGACCTAAGCCAAAATCAAGAGTCGAACACTTAACTGACTGAGCCACCCAGGCGCCCCTCAACTGATATTTATTGAGAATCAAAATGCCTAGCATTTTGCTCACTGCATTTATACCGTAAGAAGGTATATTTATTATATTTATACAAATATATATAAATATATTATAATATATGTTATACATACAAATACATTATATTTATATACATAAATATAAATATATTACATTTATACCATAAGAAGACATAAGAAGGTGCTACTCTGGGGTGCCTGGGTGGCTCAGTTGGTTAAGCATCTGCCTTCGGCTCAGGTCATAATCCCAAGGTTCTGGGATCCTGCACTGGGCTCCTTGCTCAGCAGGGAACCTGCTTCTTCCTCTCCCTTTGCCTGCCTCTCCCCCTGCTTGTGCTCTCTCCCTCTCTCTCTGTCAAATAAATAATTAAAACCTTTAAAAAAAATTGTACTGGTTGCTGTTGGACTACCAATGTAAGATGCAAAAAAAAAAAAAAGTTTTATGATATTAAGGGAAAAAATATACAATGCATTCTTAATCTTCCTAAGGAAATTATATTACAAGTAACTATGGATATCATTTACTAAACAAGTCATATACTTGGTTTACAAAGCTTGTCTTTTTCGATACTCAGAACAGAATTGTAAGATGCCCAGATCTAATGTAAAGTAACTTTTAAAGATGCACAGGTTTAAACTCATGCTTGAAACTCAAGATGTTTGGTGCTTTCTAAATCTTAAGAAACAAAAATGATGGTTCAAATTATAGATAAGAAGCAGAATTATTATCAATCCCCTAATGTTTTCAAAAGACAAATACTTAAGAGTCACCTCTTCTTAAGTTAATTAGCAAGTATTTAGAGCACCTACTGTCTCAGGATAAGACATGATACCTGCCCTCAAAGCAGCACAAGAATACAAACCCAGCACATTTAAAATGAATAAATAGAAAAACTATTTAACTGTTCAAAGTTGTACAGTGGGACAAAGCCAGAAAGGCAAATATGCTTTCACCTTGCATGCCAACTCAACTGACTGGTATGTCGGCAGCTCTATTGAGGATTCCAGGGCAAAAGCTCATGAGGAATGCCCACCACAGTGTAGGGTGGTATATGCTGTGGATACGCAAGCTCTGCTCTAACATACTCAGAAGCCTAGGACAGATTCTGGTGATGGCTTACCGCCCATTAGGATTATGTTGAATAGTCTGGGGATATATTTCACAACTGCCCATATCCTTGACGGCTAGTGGCAGTCTTTCTCCATCTTTAATTTCAGCATCTCCCATTGCTTTTAGGTTGGCCTGCTGTACTTCTGAATGCTTGGCCCAAATTATCTTTCCATTGGCATCCATGGACATGGCAGGTTCCTCCCGACCAAGCTGGAAGAATGACAAATGGCTTTTAGCAATAAGAGAAACCATATAAAACCACAAAATAAACATTTTCTATTTTCATTTAACAGAGGGTTCCTTTCTTCCACTTTAATCCAGTGCTTAATCTCTTGTGCTTAATGAAAGAAGAGCCAGTTTAATAAAACTGGTAACTTAGAAGATGACTGTACTAAAACATAAGGAAAATTGCTTCCACTGTGTTCATTTTGTTCAGAAAGAGTATAATTAGAGATTACCTTAACAATAATGCTCCCTTCATCATAGCCCAAAGCGACATTGTTGGACCCTCTCAGACTGGCCACACACCACACCCTCTCCATTCCATAATTCAACGTGCTCTCAAGGCGATACGTGCTTGAATGCCAAATACGCACAGTTCCTAAAGAGAACAATGTGAATGTTTCCTTCTAATGAATATCTAACGATGAACTGTGTCAGGTGAACCGACCAAAGGGAAGTCTTTTTTTAATTAGTTTCCTGGCAGCTTAATTTTTTGATCTATAGTCTATATAGGTAATTTTATGAAGCAACATAAATTAACAGAAAATTGTAAGAAACCAAGAACTGTGATTTTCCATGTAAAATAATGAATTTTCTCAGCACGGTAACTACTATGAACCTGCAGGTGCTTTACACACATGATCTTTTCTTTTCACTATAATCCTATGAGGTGGATATGTCTGTTCCCATTTCATAATCTGCCCAAACCACATATGCATGAAGTGGCAGCACCTGAATATGACCCCAGGTTTTTGGACTCCAAACCACTGACTGGTTTTTTCACAGTTTTTCTCTAGGACTTCTGGGTTCTCTTATTTAAGTACTAGTCAAAACGCATTAGAATGATGATGAAGGGGGCGCCTGGATGGCTCAGTGGGTTAAAGTCTCTACCTTCGGCTCAAGTCATGATCCCAGGGTTCTGGGATCGAGCCCCACATCAGGCTCTCTGCTCAGCGCGGAGCCTGCTTCCTCCTCTCTCTGCCTGCCTCTCTGCCTACTTGTGATCTCTGTCTGTCCAATAAATAAATAAAATCTTCAAAAAAAAGGGGGGGGGCGCCTGGGTGGCTCAGTGGGTTAAGCCGCTGCCTTTGGCTCAGGTCATGATCTCAGGGTCCTGGGACCGAGCCCCGCATCAGGCTCTCTGCTCAGTGGGGAGCCTGCTTCCTTCTCTCTCTCTTTGCCTGCCTCTCTGCCTGCTTGTGATCTCTCTCTGTCAAATAAATAAATAAAATCTTAAAAAAAAAAAAAAAAAAAAGAATGATGATGAAGAAGAAGATAACAATGGCCCTTTGCTCTGTTACAGCACAAATATTCTACTCTAATAAAAAGAGCAAAATTCTCAGAAACCTCCAATTACAATGCAAGGCACTATCTGACTTAAATAACTACTTAGTAATTACAAGTACAGGAATAAACATACATTTTGAACTTACCATCTTCTGACCCTGTGATGATGATTGGCAACTCAGGATGAAAACTGGCACAAGACACATTTTGGGCATGTCCCTCCAGTGTCTGTACACATGTCTTATTCTGTAATCAAGACACAGAAAATATTTTTAGTGAAAAACAAGTAACTCATCCTTAATTTTTCCAGTTTGCAGATACATAAAAATGAGAGCTGTTATTTTAATCTAAATAATTTCTGATGCAGAAATTTTGAAACACAATTATCTTACCTGCATAATTTCTCTAATTCCTTGACAACACAGGAAAATAGAATTTTAACTATCATATTTAAAGAAAAAAACACAAACACCTCAAAAGATCTGGTTTTCATATGAATATTTTCTCTCCCAAAGATCTAAAATAGTATCTTTAATAATTTTATCCTGTACTTAAACACAAATCTGAATAAGGTTCTAAGTAATAGTGATTTTCTAGGCCTCATTTTATTAACTGTTCATGGAAATTTTGATGTGAGAAACAAAACAGAAATTCAATCTGTCTCTGAGAGATAAAAAGCATAGTAACAAGAAGTGATAACTAGGTTTACAAAGTCTATGTGGCAAAACGTCTGTAACATGGCGTCATGGTATTATTCATTTATCTGCTAGTTTTCAAATATGGACAGAAGTCTACCAGTGAGGATACTAGAGGGTGTAGTAACTTCATTTTAGTTGAAATATTTAAATTTCTAATTTCTACTATTAAGTAAAAAATAAACATAATGGCGTTTTATTTTAAAATCTCAATAGGCATTTCTTTCATTGTTATGGAGAACTCTAGGACTACTGTTTAGAGGCAAATACTGAAGACTTAAGTTATATGCTCTGAATAAAGTTCAATAACCCAAGTCTTAACTGTCTTGTAACAAACAGTAAAATCCATGTCTAACATATGATAAAGTAAGATTATGAAGAAATTGTACCTGATAGTCCCATATTTTAACAAGACGGTCATCTGCACCTGAAATGAGGTATGGTTTGTCGCCACCACTGTAGTAATCGATGCAATTCACACCTTTCTCATGTCCCTCCAGAGTGAAGTTTGGTGAGGAAGAACCCAACTGCCACACCTTTAAAGAGCAACAGCATCTGCCAGTCAATAAGGGGCCTTGCTTTTCAGAAGGCAGCTCCATCACACTTCTGACATATTATATAAAGTGCCAAAGCCCAGGACAGGAAAACTAAAGAATGTACATTTCTTTCAACCATTTATTTCTGTTCTTTCTCACTTTACTTGACTTTCTAGGGGGCAGAATAACTATAGTATTCTCCAAAAATGCCAATTTCCAGGCTTTATCTCTAGAGATTTCTCTTTATCCCTATAGTTCCCCAGGAATCTAGATTTTTAACAGACATCCCAGTGATCCACAAGTTATAGTCTAAAGAACAGTAAGAAATGATTTCATGAGAATTTTAATATAAAGATAATGAAAGTGAATTTAGTAAGGTATATTAAAAAGAGAAAATGACCACATAACAAAACATTTAAAACATTTAAAGTATGGAAAAGTAGCCAAACATTACCATAGCACTAGTATTATTTATCTTTACAAATAATTATTGAGTGCCCCCTACAAAGGAGGCTCTGTGGGAAGTATAAAGATGCATAAACAAATGTTTACCACTGACGGTATGCAACAAACTTTACTTGAGCCAAAGATAAAACAATTTATGTTCTCAAGACACACCTTTTAGTGAAGAAAGTTCGAAACTAATTTCTAAGTTTTCAACCTATGTCAAAAGCAAGGACAATCCAGCAAAAGGGAAAAAAAAAGGTCAAAACCCTAAGATATTTAGACAGATATCATTTAATACTCAATTATCAGACAAATAACATAACATTTTATGTAAGTTAAAGGAATGTTATATAGATGTAAGCATACACACGTAAGTGAAAGTGCAATATAGCATTTTAAACCTATGCATATAGAGACATTTTAAATAGTGTAATGGAAAAGGGAGTATGACTACCACTCATGCAACAAGTATTAAGCGTTTAGTAAAAGCAAAGCACTGTGTTGCTTGCTACCGAGTGTCTGTTTGAGGGAGTGGGGGTGACACCCAGTTCCTGCCCAAAGATCAACATTTTGGGGGATAAAGATTTCTGGAGACATATTAGTTATCGCTCAAAATGAAGGGCATAATAAAGACAAAAAGGAATGAAAGGAATGGGATGAGCATGATTGGCTCTGTCTAGAGGTGAAATGGATGTCTGAAGAGAGCTTCTCAGAGTAAGTAACTGTGCTGAGCCTTGAAAGATGAGTAGTTTTCCAGAGGAGAAAAAAAGTAAAAAAGGGAGAATAAAGAGCATTGCAAGCAGAGGTAACAGTTGAATGAGGGTCTATGTACATTCATGGCATTTCTGGAGAATGGTGGATAGACCAGGATTATAGGAGATATAATATTAGCTGTGGCTAGTCTTGGAAACCCTCATATTCAACAGTAAGGTAGTGGAACTTTACTCTTACACTGGGAATAGAAAGGTGAAATCCATGTTTTAGAAAGATACCTGGCAGTAGTACAGAGAAATGCAGTAAGGAAAAGAGAATGGAGGCAGAGGAAATTTTAATGTAAAACAGATTAATAATCAGCAGATGTCAACAATGAATACACTAAAAGGAAACAGGAAATAGAGGAAATACACAAAAAGGAGAGGAAATAGAAGAGGCCATACTAGCATCTTTCTTATTCTGGGTTTGCAGTAGTTTAAAAGTCTTAGAATATATTGCTTTGACACAGAAAAACACTCCTCCTGTTAAGAGCATCAAGTTACCACAAGTCCTATTTTGATTTCAATATGAGCTTTTAAGAGAAACTTCTAAGCAGGAATAAATTTCATGGGCAGCCAGCAGTAAAATATCTCAAACAACTACATTTCACCAACATAATGGATACAAAGAGCAGGCACCCTACCTTGATGGTCCTGTCCAAAGACGCACTGGCAAACTGATTGTTATCTTTAGGATTGATCACAATCTGCATAACATAATGGGTGTGTCCTTCAAACACTTGTGAGCAGGACCATTTTTTATCCCAGTCCCAGAGCTTAATAAGCATGTCATCTAGGCCAAAAGAAAGTCTCAAGTTAGTTGCCATTTATATTTCTTTCATTTAGAACTAAGATGCAGTCTTTGTGCCTTTTAAGGCAGCAAATCTAAGAGAAATCATACATTCCCAGGCTTAAAGAAATAGAATCAGAATTGAACAGATTTCTCAAAATCCTTATTTATCCTAAGAATAAACTTAACTCCCTACAGAAGAGGTGAGATAAGATAGAGAAATTACTACTAGTAAATACAAAAATTTCATGAAAAATTTTAAGAAAGACTCAAGTGGGCTTTACAGAATGACAGAAGAGTAACACAAGTTTGATTAGAATCTAAGCATGACTGAATAATGACGGCAGTGACTAGGGAACAAGCATTTCTCTTATAAGAATGGTGAAAGAAAAAAGCTTTGAATTACTTCTCAATTTTAACTTAAAAATGTTTCAAAGAGCTATTACCAAATCAGTACAACTTGTTTTAATTACCCTCCAAAAGTTCACTGTTCTAGATATAATGCCACAGAGCAAACTAGCCTGAATATAAAGAAAAAAGTGATGAGGGTATGTAGCAATCTGGCAAAAACTCACCCACCAGCATGTAAATTAGCTTTCTGTTCAGCAGATGTTTAATCATCTAGACCTTCAGGACTTCCCTGACAGAAACTGGAACAATTGCTACACAAATCCTAAGTAGAGTTGATATTTCATTAAATACAAAAGCAAGCAGCACTGATAGCACGGTAATGGACTTAAATAGTTTAAAGGCTGCTCGGAATTAGAACTCCACATGTAACAGCAGTAAAAGAATTGCAAGTCTCACTGAATGAAAATGAATTACTGAAAGAGATGCACATGACCAAAAGGAGTCATCTCTTACCACTGCTAGTCAGAATGAAAGGCTGCGTTGGATGAACAGCAATACAGCGAATGTAGTCTGAGTGTGCTTCAAACATATGAACTCTCTCCAGAGTATTATAATTGAACACTCTTATCTGCATGTCATCCTAGAAATGGAAATTTAGAAATTATTATTGTTATAAAGTAAACTGTGCAAAATGGTGTAGGGGCGCATGGGTGGCTCAGTCGGTTAGGTGTCCTGACTTTTGATTTCAGCTCGGGTAGTAAGTAAACTCAGGGTCCTGGGATGGAGTCCCACATCAGCCTCTGCACTCAGCTGGGAATCTGCCTCTCCGTCTGTACCCCCTCCCTTGCTTTCTCTAAAAAATAAATAAATCAATCTTGAAAAAAAAGTTATAGGCTCAAGTTATAAAGTCTATGCTTCAAAACATTAGACTAATTAATAATCAAGAACCAAAATCATTTGCATAATCACTGACCAATTAAGAAACTGAAGGAATTAGAAATTCATATAATTACTTACCGCTCCTGTCACAACCCAATTCTTTCTTGCAACAAACTTTGCAGCCCGAACAGGAAGATCACACACTTCAAATGTTTTCACCAATGTCTTTAAAATTCAATAAGAATATATACTTTGAGTTATGAGAAAATAACTGAAAAAACTACTGTGTCACATTTAAAATATCCAATTATTTAGATCATTCCTAATTTAAAAATATTCTCAGGCTAAAACACAAAAGCTCAACAATCAAATGAAGAAAAAAGACCAATCATCTTTTCTTTAACAGTTTCAAAATTAAAATGCTTATAAAGGATAAAAGAAAGCAAATCTCCACAAGATGGAATTCCAGATCCTCTGTGCTCCAGCCTGCCCTTCCTTATCTTCTTAGCCTTACCTTTGGCTACTCCCACTCTTACCTTTGCTCCTCCTGTGCCCTCTGCCTGAAAACCCACAAACAGAACCTTATACTCCCCATTCATAACATAGCACTTTCATAATTATGTGTCTAATGTTAATCTTTTCTACTAAGCTCCCCAATGGCAAGAATCTTGTTTACCACTGTATTCCCAGAGCCTAGAACAGTGGCTGGCAAACAACCAGTGTGCAGTAACTATTTGTTGAATGAATTGGCTCTTAGTTTTTTCTTTTTAAAATTAAACCTATCAACTCACAAAATAAACTCATAAACAAGATCCAATTCTTTTGAACACTTTAGCAATGTTTCCGTATAAATGCTATTGACCTCTTTTTAGTGAAGCATGAAAACACAGTGATTTAGATGTCTCTTCAAGCTGCTCAAAATGGAATAATATATATAGCATAAAAGCAGAAAACTGAAAGAGCCTCTTAGAAAGAACAGGGATAAATGCATGTCTTTGTCTTCCCACTATGATGCCTTATTTTTTAAGATTCTGAGATTCAAACTATCATTTTGCAATCTCTCTTTTTTGTACCAGAGAGTAATGAAAAACAGCACAATCTTACTGATTAACCATGTACACTAAATAAAAAGAATCAAAACTAGTACACCTGAAACTAATGTTATATTATATGTCAACTATACTTTCAAAAAAAAAGTTGTAAGAAAAAAGAAACAATAGAGACTGGTTCATAAGAACTGTTGAGCCTACTTTGGCCTTCTGAAGCCAGACTTCACAGATTCTTCACACAAACACAATAAATGGGGGCATCAGCTCTAACCTGTGCAACTATCAGCTGACTACCATACAGAGAGCAGAAACAACATACAATCTATAAGATGACAGAAAAATGCACAAAAGCTCATAAGGAGCCAACAAATCCAGGGATCTGCTGAGCAGTACAAATAAAGCAGCTGCAGAACAGTCACGGTTAAGGTCCACGGTTAAGTGCTGTGGCTGATACAAATGACACGAGAGATGGTCTCTGCATTATAGAAGTTAAACAATCTAAAGAGGAAGAAATGCTACTCAATATAACTTAATGTAAGTTAGGGAAATAATGACTAACACCTGTATGGGACTTTACACAATATTATCTAGTTTGATTTAATCCTTTTGACAATCCTGTGATATAGGGAAGGCAACAATACCATCTTCATTTTAGGTAAGTAACTGAGTCTTAACATGTTTAAGAGGTTTGCCCACATCATTTATTTAAGCAGGATGGCTTCAAACTGTAACATACTGATTTTTAACCACTGCACTCACCACCTCAAAGACTTATTTGAAATTCAAGTACATTTGAATTCACTTCCAAAAACGTTTTGCCTCTTTAAAGAATTTTGCTCTTAATATACATGAGTGGCAATTAACTTCTGTTGGTGATAGAGGGAAAAAAAGAGGTAGAACCAAAAATAGACCAACCATTAAACAAAGACTTACTCAGTATCTACTGTAAGTCTCACTGTCAAATAGGCACTTGTAGTAACTGTGGAAAGTAAGACTAGTATAATCCCTATCCATCCCAGGACTCCATTCTTGAAGGAAAGAAGGAAATCAGAAGTTACCAACAAGATGAATTTTGAAAGTGGATGCAGGTGGCCCTGCCAGAGGGCACAGAAGGGCACAAAAGAAAAAAAGAGGCAAACTGGATGAACCAGAGAGAGTTACGTTACAGTAAAACTGAGAGAAAGTTAAGGGAAGTACAGCTGGGATTTAGAACATACCACAGTGAAATAACAGATCTGAGAAATGGCTAAATGGAGTTGCCAGAAGGGATCCCTAGGAAGAATTAGGATGTGTGGTGGGGTTTGGGGGAGGCACCAACATGTCTGTTAAGCATAAAATCACAAAGATATTAAGTCTGTGAAAACAGAAGTGGATCAAAAAAAGCAGTTAGCATGCATACTATTTGCATTAAGACAAATGGATTCACAAAATGAAGAACTGAAATTGTAGAGGTTAGAAATCCTGATATAGTTAAATAGTGATAAATGGAATACTGATTATTCCTTAGCTCAAAAAACAATTATTGAGTACTTACTATGTGTCAGACAATGTTATCAGCACTGGCATAAAGCAGGGAACAAAGTGTTAATGTTTATAAGATGTTACTGATGGGGTCCTGCTTTAGCGTGCAGTCATTCTGTGCCATTATAGGGACGTAAGACTGTAAAGGTGTTTTTAGAGTTATTACTGACCTTGGTTCCTAAGCCTATTTTTCCATTTTAAATTACTCAATGTGAATTTTGTCTGGCTATTAAGAACTTAACCTTACATGTTGAAAATAATGATTGTGTAAGTAGACACATAACTATATGAGCTAGTGCCCACTATATGTTCTGTATTTTGAAGGGAAACGATTAAGAACCATCAACAAAGACTGGAAAATAAGAGATAAACCAATTTGAAGGATAAATGATTTACTCAGATGATAAAGAGCAAAACAAGCATTTAAGGCAGATAATCTGTATAACGCATATTCTCATATGTGTAATCAAAAGCTGACTACAAATATTTCTCTAACACTCTATAATTTGAATAGTTGATTGAAAGTTACCTGCATATCATTACATCAATTATTTGGGAAAAAATAAAATTAAAAATCCCATTCTTAAGATCATTAAAATATTGACTGAACAGAAAATTAAGTGCTATTCAATCTTTATCTATAGTAAGTGACCTTATATTGGTGGCATTTTCCTTTATTTCAAAAAGATAATACTAACTTTTATCAGAATATAACATTTAAGTGTTGTATATAACAAGACTGAAACGGTTTCTTCCATAAGCTATAACCCCGTAACTGTTAGTTTCTCTTTCCTGAAAATACTTTGTACTAATTTATTTGAGAAAGCAATCTGCACACCTATTGGACTCTCTGTCTTCTCTTGCATTATAAACACAGTCTAACACACTGTTTCTAAAAAGTCCTTAAAAATTCTTACCTGTGTTTCATGATTCCAAACGCACACACTGCCATTGTAAAGACTTGCCAACATCCATGGCTCTGTAGGATGCAAATCCACGCTCTTAACTCGATCAGATCGAGCAGTTAGCTTTCTCTTTATATCAAGTCGCAGAGGCTAAGAAGAAACAACATAAAAAGCCCTCAAAACATTAAATTGCTATGCCAAATAAATCATGTTTGAGATCTTAACTAAAAACAGTGCATTAACAGGCCTTCAAAAAAATTCAGTTTTTACTTTGCTGAACTGTAGATTCAGTTTCAAGTCTACAGCACCCACCTCTTCACTCATACTAACAAACGAGTATTTAAATTTTTTTAATTTATAGTAGTGGTTATCAAACTTTTTGGTCTCAGGACCCCTTTCCACTCAAAAAAATTTCCTAAAAAGCTTTTGCTTACATAGGTTGTATCTATTGATATTTACCATATTGAAACATTAAAACCAAAACAAGTTAAAAATATTTATGTATTAATTTTCTTTTTAAAAAGATTTTATTTATTTATTTACTATTATTTAATTTATTGTTTAATTATTTCATTATTTAAATTATTTATTTAAACTATTTAAATAAATGGTAGGCAAAGAGGAAGGCAGAGAGAGAGGGAGAGGCAGGCTCTCTGCTGAGCAGAGAACCTGATGTGGGGTTCAATTCCAGGACCCTGGGATGATGACCTGAGCTGAAGGCAGAGGCTTCAACACACTGAGCCACCCAGGTGCTCCTATTAATTCATTTTCAAATAAAAATAAACTCATTACATGTTGACTTAACATATTTTAATGAAAATAACTATATTTTCAAAAGAAATTTAGTGAGAAGAATGGCAATTTTTTTTTCACATTCTTGCAAAACTCTTTAACATTCTGTCTTAATAGGAGACAGCTGGTTTCTCAGATCTGCTTTGGCCTTCAATATATTATGCTTCAATATGATATGCTGTTTTGGCTGACATATATGAAAAAAAAACTTGGCCTCACAAAGACACGTAGTTGGAGAAAGAGAACTTTTTTTTTTTAAAAGATTTTTAAAAATTTATTTGTGAGAGAGAGAGAGAATGCACAAAGAGTGGGAGCAGCAGGCAGAAGGAGAAGCAGGCTCTCCAGTGAGCAAGGAGCCTGATGAGGGACTCATCCCAGAACCCTGGGATCATGATCTGAGCTGAAAGCAGAAGCTTAACTGACTGAGTCATCCAGGTGACCGAAGATAAATATTTTAATAACTTTTAAACATTTTTATAAAGATTTTATTTATTTATTTATTTATTTATTAAAGAGAGAGAGAGAATGAATGAGCGTGGAGGGGCAGAGGGAGAAGTAGGCAGGGAGCTGAGCAGGGAGCAGATTAGGGGCTTTGATCCCAGGACTAATCTGCTGAGCAGGGAGCAGATTAGGGGCTTTGATCCCAGGCCTCTGGTATCATGACCTAAACTGAAGGCAGATGCTTAACCGACTGAGCCATCCAGGCACTCTAATTAACTTTTTTAAAATAGTTGTGAATAGAATATTCTTCACTTTTCAAAACTTGAAAAGTGGTAGTTCCTTAAAGGTTAGTTGCAACATGAAATCTGAAAGCACATAAATGAACCTTTATGAACTTTTTATAGTTTGTTACATGAAATCTCTTGGCCTATTATGTATTTTGAATGGATCTCTAACACATGCATCTTTTCTAACATCATGCATTGTTTATTTGGAAAATTCTGAATCAATGAATTATGCAAATCTTCCAAATTTTGACACATTTCATTATATAATAACAAAAAGTCACATTCATTAATATCACCATCTACCACAAGGGATAAATCTTCAAGTATTAGAAATCTAAACAGTTTAATGATAGAATTTTTCTAAAATTCTAATTTTCACTTCAAAGCACCAATTTTATCACTGGGAACAAATAATGTCAAGGACCAGCAAACGTCTTTCAGTTTTTAGAAAATGTCTGCCAAATAATCAAGTCTGAACAAACATAGTATGTCAGTCACTGCTTCAAGCAAGCTTGTAACTTAACAGTATGCAACAGAAGTATCTTGTGCATACTTCTCATGTCATTACAAAGAATATTTAAAAGATGTAGGCTCAAGTATCGAGATGTAATAAAACTAGCGTTTTTTCCTGCTTCATCAATGACATTCTTAAGTGAAACTGGATTAAAAAAAATTGTGTGGTAATAAGGAATGTACTGTTAGTTCAATTTGATGACATTATACCAGCAGTTCAGTTTTATCTTCCATTTGTTTTACAGCAAGAGTGCAAATTATCAACATAGGGAACCTCCTGGAAGACTATGGGGGACTCCTAGGAGACTACAGATAACACTTGGAGAATGCCTGGTTTACAGAGAATCTAGTAATTAAATGTAAAATATCTACTAAATCACAAGGTTGTGCCCATGTCATTAGTGTCCTATCAGAAAATATTCTGAACAAGTGTTATTCATGAAGTCTTAGTAATCCTAAAACTATATATCAATCAAAACAGTATAGCATTGGCATAAAAACACAACGATCAATGGAACAGAATAGAGAGTCCAGAAATAAACCCATGCATATATGGTCAATTACCCCACAAAAAAGGAGCCCAGTATATACAATGGGCAAAGGATGGTCTCTTCAATAAATGGTGTTGGGCAAACCTGACAACAATATGCAAATGAATGAAACAGAGGAGTGCCTGGGTGGCTCAGTTGGTTAAGTGTCTTGACTCTTGATATCAGTTCAGGTCATCATCTCAGGGTTGTGAGATTAAGCCCCCTCCCATGTCAGTCTCTACACTGGGTGTGAAGCCTGCTTAAGATTCTCTCTCTCCCTCTGACCCTCTCTGTGCTCTCTTAAAAAAAAAAGAGAGAGAGAGAGAAGAGAGAGAATGAAATTGGACCATTATCTTATACCAAAAATTAATTCAAAATGGATTAAAGACTTAAATGTAAAACCTGAAACCATAAAACTCCTAGAGGAAAACAGGCAGTAAGCTCCTTGACATCGGTGATGATCTTTTTGGATCTGACACCAAAGCAAGGGCAATAAAAGCAAAAATCACCAAGTGGGTCTACATCAAGTAAAAAGTTTCTGCAGAGCAAACTTATTAATAAAATGCAAAGGCAACATAGTGAATGGGAGAAAATAACTGGAAAACATACACCTGGATAAGTGATTAATATTCAAAATATACAAAGAACCCATCAAACTAACAGCAAAATAATTAACCAAGTAAAAAATATGAAGAGGTCCTAAAGAGACATTTTTCCAAAGAAAGATTACAGATGACCAACAGGTACACAAAAAATGTTCAATGTCACTAAACATCACAAATCAAAACCACAATAAGGTATCACCTTACACCTGTTAGAACGGCTATTATCAAAAAGATAAGAAATAACAAATATCAGTGTGGATATGGAGAAAAGGAAACCCCTATGCACTATTGTTTGGAATGTAAATTGGTGCAGTCACTGCAGAAAACAGTGTGGAGGGTCCCCTCAAAATTAAAAATAGAGAACTGGCTATAGGACCTAGCAATTCCACTTCTGGGTATTTACCTGAAGAAAAATCAAAGCATCAAGTTGAAAAGACATGTGCACCGGGGCGCCTGGGTGGCTCAGAGGGTTAAACCTCTGCCTTTGGCTCAGGTCATGACCTCAAGGTCCTGGGATCGAGCCCCAAATCAGGCTCTCTGCTCAGCAAGGAGCCTGCTTCCTTCTCTCTCTGCCTGCCTCTCTACCTACTTGTGACCTATCTGTCAAGTAAAAACAAACAAACAAACAAAAAAACCAGACACGTGCACCCCCATGTTCACTGCTGCATTAGTTACAATAGTCAAGACATGAAAACAACCTAAGTGTCCACTATAGATGAATGGATAAAGAAAATGTATGCAATATATACATATTATACATAATATTTTACTGCATATATGTATTATTATATTTATGTATGTGTGTAATAATACTTATTTTTTGCATATGTATTATTATATATACATTGGAAGTAGTTGAATAAAAGCCTTGTGAGGTTTGCTTTGTCTCAGGAAATGATCTACACTGAAATTATCTAGTGATCTTCATTTTGTGTTGAAAAGTAACCTTACATTTCTAGTCCATTCATGATCATTGTGGAAGATCACAAAAATAAAGATTCACACACACGAATATTATTCAGACATAAAAAAGAATGAAACCTTGCTATTTGTGTCAACATGGATGGACCCTGAGGGTATTATGCTAAGTAAAGTAAGTTGAAAAAAGACAAATACTGTATGATCTCACTTATATGTATAATCTTAAAACAAAAAAATAAAATAGCTCAAGCTCATACATGCACAGAACAGACTGGTGGTTGCCAGAAGCAGGAGGTGGGTGTAGGCAAAATGGATGAAGAGGGTAAAAGAGTACAAACTTCCAGTAATAAAATAATTAAGTCATGGGAATATAAGGTATAGTTAAAAATTCTGTGTTGCACAATGCTTTGAAACTGGAGCTCAATCACAAGGAAAAGTTCGGAAGGAACTCAAACACCTGGAAGCTAAAGACCATCTTGCTTAAGAATGCTTGAATCAACCAGGAGATCAAAGAAGAACTTAAACAATTCATGGAAACCAATGAGAATGAAGACACTTCGGTCCAAAACCTATGGGATACAGCAAAGGCGGTCCTAAGGGGGAAATACATAGCCATCCAAGCCTCCCTCAAAAAAACTGAAAAATCCAGAATACACCAGCTGTCTCTATATCTTAAAGAACAGGAGAATCAACAACAAATCAAACCAACTCCACACATAAGAAGGGAAATAATCAAGATTAGAGCAGAGATCAATGAGGTAGAAACCAGAGATACAGTAGAATGTATCAATGAAACTAGAAGCTGGTTTTTTGAAAGAATCAATGAGATCGATAAACCACTGGCCACACTAACCCAAAAGAAAATAGAGAAAGCCCAAATTAATAAAATCATGAAAGAAAAGGGAGAGATCACAACTAACACCAAGGAAGTATAAACAATCATCAGAAGTTATTATCAACAGTTATATGCCATTAAGCTAAGCAACCTAGATGAAATGGATGCATTTCTGGAAAACTATAAACTCCCAAAATTGAACCAGGAAGAAACTGACAACCTGAAGAGACCGTTATTTAGTAATGAGATTGAAGCAGTGATCAAAAACCTCCCAAAAAACAAGAGCCCAGGACCTGATGGATTCCCTGGGGAATTCTACCAAACTTTCAAAGAAGAAATAACACCTGTTCTCCTGAAGCTGTTTCAAAAAAATTGAAGCAGAAGAAAAACTTCCAGACTCTTTTTATGAAGCCAGCATTATCCTGATCTTCAAACCAGGCAAAGATCTTACCAAAAAGGAGAATTCCAGACCAGTATCACTGATGAATATGGATGCTAAGATTCTCAACAAGATCCTAGCAACGGGATCCAATAGCACATTAAAAAGATTATCCACCATGACCAGGTGGGATTCAAATATCCCTGGGCTACAAGGATGGTTCAACATTTGCAAATCAATCAATGTGATAGAACAAATTAATAAGAGAAGAGAGAAGAACCACATGGTCCTCTCAATTGATGCAGAAAAAGCATTTGACAAAATCCAGCATCTGTTCCTGATTAAAACGCTTCAAAGTATAGGGATAGAAGGAACATTCCTGAACATCAAATCTATCTATGAAAGACCCACAGCAAATATCATCCTCAATGGGAAAAAGTATGCAGCCTTCCCGTTGAGATCAAAAACACGACAAGGATGCCCACTCTCACCACTCTTGTTTAACATAGTATTAGAAGCCCTAGCAACAGCAATCAGACAACAAAGAGAAATAAAAGGTATCCAAATTGGCAATGAAGAAGTCAAACTCTCTTTGCAGATGACATGATTCTTTATATGGAAAACCCAAAAGACTCCACCCCCAAACTACTAGAACTCATACAGCAATTCAGCAACGTGGCAGGATACAAAGTCAATGTACAAAAATCAGTGGCTTTCTTATACACTAACAATGAAAGTACAGAATGGGAAATTAGAGAATCGATTCCATTTACTATAGCACCAAGAACCATAAGATTCCTGGGAATGAACCTAACCAAAAAGGTAAAGGAACTGTACTCGAGGAACTACAGAACACTCATGAAAGAAACTGAAGAAGACATAAAAAGATGGAAGACCATTCCATGCTCTTGGATCGAAAGAACAAGCATTGTTAAAATGTCTATAGTGCCTAGAGCAATCTATACTTTTAATGCCATTCCGATCAAAATTCCACCGGTATTCTTCAAAGAGCTGGAGCAAATAATCCTAAAATTTGTATGGAATCAGAAGAGACCCCGAATCGCTAAGGAAATGTTGAAAAATAAAAATAAAACTGGGGGCATCATGTTACCTAATTTCAAGCTTTACTACAAAGCTGTGATCACCAAGACAGCATGGTACTGGCATAAAAACAGACACCTAGACCAGTGGAACAGAGTAGAGAGCCCAGATATGGACCCTCAACTCTATGGTCAAATAATCTTCGACAAAACAGGAAAAAATATACAGTGGAGAAAAGACAGTCTCTTCAATAAATGGTGCTGGGAAAACTGGACAGCTATATGTAGAAGAATGAAACTCGACCATTCTCTTACATCATAGACAAAGATAATCTCGAAATGGAAAAAAGACCTCAACATGAGACAGGAATCCATCGGAATCCTAGAGAAGAACATAGGCAGTAACCTCTTCGGTATCAGCCACAGCAACTTCTTTCAAGATATGTCTCCAAAGGCAAAGGAAACAAAAGCGAAAATGAACTTTTGGGACTTCATCAAGATCAAAAGCTTCTGCACAGCAAAGGAAACAGTCAACAAGACAAAGAGGCAACCCACGGAATGGGAGAAGATATTCACAAATGACAGTACAGACAAAAGGTTGATATCCAGGATCTATAAAGAACTTCTCAAACTCAGCACACATAAAATAGACAATCATATTAAAAAAGGGGCAGAAGATATGAACGGACACTTCTCCCATGAAGACATACAAATGGCTATCAGACACATGATAAAATGTTCATCATCACTAGCCATCAGGGAGATTCAAATTAAAACCACATTGAGATACCACCTTACACCAGTTAAAATGGCCAAAATTAGCAAGACAGGAAACAACAAGTGTTGGAGAGGATGTAAAGAAAGGGGAACCCTCTTACACTGGTGGTGGGAATGCAAGTTGGTGCAGCCACTTTGGAAAACAGTGTGGAAATTCCTCAAGAAATTAAAAATAGAGCTTCCCTATGACCCTGCAATTGCACTCCTGGGTATTTACCCCAAAGATACAGATGTCGTGAAAAGAAGGGCCATCTGCACCCCTATGTTTATAGCAGCAATGGCCATGGTCGCCAAACTCTGGAAAGAACCAAGATGCCCTTCAACGGACGAATGGATAAGAAGATGTGGTCCATATACACTATGGAGTATTATGCCTCCATCAGAAAAGATGAATACCCAACTTTTGTAGCAACATGGACGGGACTGGAAGAGATTATGCTGAGTGAAATAAGTCAAGCAGAGAGAGTCAATTATCATATGGTTTCACTTATTTGTGGAGCATAAAAAATAGCATGGAGGACAAGGGGAGATGGAGAGGAGAAGGGAGTTGAGGGAAATTGGAAGGGGAGGTGAACCATGAGAGACTATGGACTCTGAAAAACAATCTGAGGGTTTTGAAGGGGCGGGGGGTGGGAGGTTGGGGGAACCAGGTGGTGGGTATTAAGGAAGGCACGTATTGCATGGAACACTGGGTATGGTGCAAAAACAATGAATACTGTTACGCTGAAAAGAAATTAAAAAAAAAAACAAAACTGTGTTGCATACTTGAAAGTTGCTAAGAGTAGATCTTAAAAGTTATCACAAGAAAAAAATTATTGTAACCACATACGGTGATAGATATTAACTAGACTTACTCTTGTGATCATTTCACAATATATACAAAGAGTAAATCATTATGTTGTACACATGAAATTACTATAACATTATGTCAATTATACCTCAATAAAAAAAATTGATTTCTTTGGAGAAAAGTATTTTGGCAATAATATTAATAAATGGTAGATGAATGTGATGTGTGATCAATACAGGTTATACCCAGGTCCATGAGGGCCTTTGGAGACAAAGAGGAATGTTTATAGCATTTTAATGGATTTTAGTCATAGGAACCTAATGTAATTTAAATGGGAACCTAACTAGTGAGTTACTTAGTAATCGAATAAAAGAACCTAATTCTAACTTAATTAGAACCATTTTAAACAAAAATTAAAATACTTTCCAGTCAGAAAATGCTACTAGTTTAAAACCGCTTTTTTTCCAATCTGGATTCAACTAAACAGACAAGAAAATGATGTGAATAAGTATTTTCTCAATTCTCCCAAGGATACCATTCTAAGAGAAAAGTTAATTCATTATAAACAATGACACCGAGTTCAGTAATCTTAATTTTCTCTTGGACACAGATGAGGGAAGACTGATTTAAAATATGTTTCCCCTTCAAAAGGTTTTAAACACACCTAAAAGTTTACTTGGCAAGTTACCACTGAATCTTTTTGTGATCTTCCACGAAGGTCATGAGTGGAATAGAAATTTAGGGTTACTTTTCAACACAAAATGAAGATCACTAGATAATTTCAGCATAGATCATTTCCTGAGACAAAGCAAACACCTAACAAGGCTTTTACTCATCTACTACTTCCAACCTTATTATTACCCTAGATTTATTTGAAAAGATCGGAATTCTCTGGCTCTTCTCTACAATCACCAAAAAAATGTTTCCCCTGCCATGCCTTCCTCTTCGTCTCAAACTTTCTACTTTCAAACCACCATCCTCACAGTTCTTGGTCATTCAGGGAAGCAGGACCTTTTACTTCATCCTTTTCTTAATTTTGCCTCATTTATTAGCATGACAAATTTCAACTCCTTTTACTGGTCTCTTTACAGTGAACAAACATGAAGTGTCTTCTGTGTGCCAGGAACAATGGGGGCTTTCATGTAAGCCAGCGCATCTCATACTTTCCTATAGCAAATGAGGAAATCCATCACTTATAAATTGTGTATATTTTACCATACGGATGTTTAATGATTACTGAGTAAAAGTGATGCTCTGGAAAGGTGGGCTGAGGGACTAAGCAACCCTAGTGCACCTCGAAATACCCTCCAATTCACAAATCCCAGTTAAAAAAGCAGAGCCAAGATCTTTTGCTGTAATTTCACCCGACATTTAAGTGACTACTTTGAATAAGACATTCTATTAGATATTCTCAAAATACAAAGATATTTATACTGTACCCTTAATTCTAAATGTCTCCCTCCATTTTCCAAAAGCTGGATGCATTTAAGACTCAGCTTAAATTACTGCCACCAATATAATCTTTTGGATTACCCTTGCCAGAACTATCCTTTCTTAAGGGATTTTAAGAAGCCAATTTAAGAAGCTAATTTAGCTTTAAGAAGCTAAATATACACGTCTCTTTTTGCTTTATTTATTTTTTTTTTAAAGATTTTATTTATTTATTTGACGGAGAGAGATCACAAGCAGGCAGAGAGGCAGGCAGAGAGAAAGGAGGAAGCAGGCTCCCTGCTGAGCAGAGAGCCCGATGTGGGGCTCGATCCCAGGACCCTGAGATCATGACCTGAGCTGAAGGCAGCGGCTTAACCACTGAGCCACCCAGGTGCCCCCTCTTTTTGCTTTATAGAGTAGATGCTCTTCAGGGGTCTTTACCTCCACAGCATCTTATATATTTGGATATGGGGGTTTAAGGACAGATGGTATAATCGAGGTCTAGAGAATTATGCTGAATTCAAATTTCAGTTCCACCACTCATTTCAAATATGCAATACTGAACAAGTTTACTTAACTTCTCTGAGGTCTGACATACGTAAAAGAGGATTAATACTTTTATCTACAACTGAGAGTTATGAGAATTAAATTCAGTGTTAAGCAGTTAGAATAGTGCCTGGCCTATCATAACCACTCCATAAACATTACTTATAACTCATTCTCCCAGCTGCTCTAAGAATTAGGAGGCAAATGTTTAGCAAATTGGATGGGCACGTAATAAACGCTCTATGGAAAACAAATGAATAAATAAATCCACATTTTGTATCTCATACAAAAAATTTTAAATGTATTAAAGAATGAAGGATATTTCACTATAAAATGTCCATTCCTGAAAGCACAGCACACTCCAGACCAGATCACTGGTTAACAGGAGGCAGAATAATTAAGAGACCTGAGATCTTGCTAAAGGGCTCTTAACCTGGGGACCCACGGAAGTTCACAGGTAAGAATGGGGGAGACGTGGTGTCCGAGTGAACCCACTGAAGTTTTTGCAACACTGTGTGCTTCTCAATCCATTTTTCTAGGAGGAGCCATAACTCTCACCAGTTTCCCTAAGGATTCAGTCTCTGTTGTAATTCCAACTCTGCTTCAATTAGCCTTACACAAACTTAAAAGTTTTAAACTACGAGATACAGAATTTAGACTAATTAATCTCCAACGTCTCCAAGCCCTAGTTAAAAGAAGAGTGGGCAGGAAAACGTTTAAAAATAAAATACTGACTTTCTTATATTTTTTCAGAAAAGATATTCTTACACTATTGTAGTTTTTCCTTCTTATTACAACACTCTTGAGCCAAAGTACTTTAGGGTATTTTGGGGGGTGAGACGGACAATATAAAAGTGCTGTCTGTCACGACTGCCATTCTTACCAGCCACTGTATTTGCAAATGCAGAAAACCACGTCAGTTTTAGAAGCAACGTCCTAACCCTTCCTTGCCCCCTAGAAACTTAAAGTGGGATCCCAAAGCATTCTAAATTCTTTTGACATAAACACTTTACCTAATTTCAGAAGGAGTTCTTATCTGCTTAAGACCGTAGTTTGTGGTTAGCACCCACGACTATAGCATACTATAGCATGTTTAAGACCAGCTACCGCCGTTTTAAGGGCCCAATGAGTAGGTTTGGCAAAGCCCCGGCACTGCCTCTCCACACCACCTCCGATTTCTGGGCCTCACTGCCGCCTCCCTCACAGAACTCAACCCAGACCAGGACCCCACAAGGCCTGAGGCGGCGGCCGCAACGAGAGCCCAGGCCGCTGCTTACCGCAGCCCCCAGTCCCGAAGCCCAAGAACTGGCCTCAGACAAGAGGCCCCGCTCCTTCCTGCAGGGTCTGGACCTACCATCGCTCCGTTGGTCCGAGCCCGTGAGCCCTCACTTGCCACAAGCGACGCAATCCCTGAGAGACTCACCGACCCGCTGACCAGCCGACTGACTGACGTGGAACTTCCGGGAGGCAGTTCTCGCGATAGTGGAGGCCAGGCTCTTAGCACCTGCGCAAACGCGCCGCGGGGGCTGACGTTTTCCAACGTCCTCGCCAGTTTCCTAGGCAACGCGGCCCTCTAGTTGTCCGGAGCCGACTTGGAGCAGCTAGAGAGGGCGGGGTGTGGTCTTTACCGTCGGGAGAAATCGTCTGAGGTTCCTGAAAGAAGACGAGAACTAGAAAACAAAAACAGGGGGAAAAAAAAAAGAAAAAAGAAAAGAAAAAAAAAATATATATATATATGAATTGGAAAAACGAGATGCTTAGTCCCTTTGGATGCTAACGGCAGGGGGAGCTCCCCCTCGGTGCAGCTGTGCCTTGAGAAGGGCTCTTGGAGTCCTTCGACTCTGAAGGGAGGGATGGGGGAGAGAAGGTGAAGCAAGGCTCCAAGGCCTCGAGGCTGGAGTACGAGACCCAGAGAATTCTCTGCAAGCCC
Source organism: Mustela erminea (assembly GCF_009829155.1). NCBI lineage: Eukaryota > Metazoa > Chordata > Mammalia > Carnivora > Mustelidae > Mustela > Mustela erminea. The sequence goes on from NC_045614.1 coordinate 96,608,327, forward strand.
CGCCGAGCGCCGAGTGAGGCTGGGAAGCAATAGCCGGACTCGGGCGGAGCTTCAGATTCGTGAGGTTGGGAGGATGCCCGAGGAGATGGGGACTACTCCACCATGCATGATCGCCCTTTACTGAGCATACACTGTGTTATTCATTTATTTAACAAATACTTACCGATCTTCGGCTGTGTGCCAGAAGTACTTTCCTCTCAAATCCTCATATCGAATCTGAAGTAGCTCCAGAAAGTGCCTTGGCGGAGGCCGGCAGTAAGTGCTGGAGTCCGGGTTTCATCCCGGATTCCTACCCCTCTTAGTCCCATGCTGTTTGTACTACGTCAGAGTACCTTTTCGATAAGGAGCTGAGCCACAGGGATCGAAAAAACTGCAACATATGAACGAGTACCTCTGGCCTGAGAGAAGCCTTGGCTTTTTAAGACCTCTGTATTTTCAGAAAAGCTAAAATTGGGTCTCTGTAGAAACCCAAATGGTACACCCTGTAAAATTGGGTCTTTGTGTAGAAACATATTCAGAGGGAGCCATGGACTCTGCATCAGGTAATTTGGCTTTTAGTGACAGCTTTGCTGCTAATGTGATCTCTTTATGGGCCTCAAAGTTCCTCATATTTAAAAAAAAAAAAAAAAAAAAAAGGTTGGGGTGCCTGGGTGGCTCAGTTAAGCGTCTGCTTGGGCTCAGGTTAGGATTCCAGATTCCTGGGATCCAGCCCTGTCCCAGGCTCTCTTCTCAGCGGGAAGCCTGCTTTTCCTTCTCCCTCCTGCTCTGCTCTCTTTTGGTCAAATTTTTAAAAAATTAGGTTGAATAATTTCTAAAGATCTTTCCATTTCAACTATTCTGTTTCAGTGATATTTAATAGTAGAAGAGCGGGTCTGGAACTGGATTTAAATGCCAGCAGTTTTATCTTATGAAATGTAAATTGAGACTACTAATTGAATGTTTACTCTGTGAAGTGATTGAGGATCAGAAGAATTAGTTGAAAGTTTTACAAATGCAAGCTATATCTAATTTACTTGAATAGTGGAGCTGCCAATATTTCTGTTTCTCGGATCCGCTTGCATTTGAGAAAGTATCTTCAGACTTGGCACACTACCAAGTAATACAAAATAAAATGACATCATCTCTATTCTCAAGGCACTCAGTTGGGAATACTTTATGTACCATGGGGCACCCAAGGATTTGTTTAGCTAGTATTGATGAGAGCTGAGCCCCCAATTGTCACACTCACTTTGACTATATCTTTTCTCATTTTGTCCCACTGCAGTTAACCAACATTAAGTCCTGCAGTTGTATCCTATAAATTCATTTTTTTTCAACCATTACATATTGAATGTGTATTATACCTAAAGCACTGTATGAGGTGCTGCCTGAAAAATAGACCTATAAAAATTTAGTCCTGGATTTGGCTGAGAGAAATTCCATTTTAAAGAAATAAGATTCTCACATATGAACAAATACATAAAATAACATTAAATATATGTGTATATTCCTATATTTTCAACTGTGGGTTTAAATCTTTTGTTTACTCTGGTTTAGAAGAGATTGGAAGGTTAGGAAAATAGCTCTGGGGAAAAACAAATATGGATAAGCTTAGCAAATTAGTAAGGGGTTTCCCAAGAGGTTGATTGCAATTGATCAACAGATCTTAAAGTCTTACCTGGTCAGTTTCTAGGATGACTGTTTCAACCCTGCCCTTTTTCTGCTGCTGGGGGAATTCCAAATGGAAGTTCAGCCAGTAATGCCTCTATCAGTACTCTGTATACACACCGTGCTCTCCCCATTCCATTACCACCCCTTCATAAAAACTTGAAGTGAAAATAATTCCTTGAAGAAAAGTCCAGTTGGTATTTTGAAAAAATAAAACTCTCTCTTCCTTACTCTTCCTCTTCTTCCCTCTACCTCTGTGCACACACATGTATGTGTGTGTGTGAGATCACATAGCAATGTGTTGAGTAGGCACACGAATAATAACCTGGCTTCACTCTTCAAAAGGAGGTCAGTTGTGTACAAATAATGAAATAATATGCCAAATCTGAGTACCCCGAGAAGTACCAGTATTCTGGAAATAAAATATCTAACCTGGGGTATCCGTTTCATAAAGGAGGCATAATTGGAGCAGGACTTTGAGGTAAAGAGTATGAGATATGTTTGAGAACCACAAAAAGTCCAGTTTGCTTGGTATTTATTTAGAAGGGCATTGAGGGAGAAGACTGGAGAGGAAAGATGGAGCTAAAACCTGAAGATTCTTAAATAGGGAGGAATTGGGCTTTGATTCAATAAACAATCCGGAATCATTTGGCCAGAAAAGAAACCTGTTCATATCTGCACTCTGTAAGATTTACCTTTTGTTCATGCATATGAAGGAAGGGATTGAGACAGTGAAATACTACACATGTTTAAGAGAAGTGTGAAAATAACAGTAATTATGAATAAATTTTATTGAGTGCCCACAGTGTACCTAGCATTGGAATATGCACTTTGCTTACTATGATTCATACAGTAATACTAAAAGACATTATTTTCTCCCAACTTCTAGATGAGAGACTGAGGTCCAATTGGTTAAGTAATATCCTCCATTCCACACTGTTCAAGAATGAGTGACAGACTTGAAATATGAATCCAAGTGTATCTCCAAAATGAGTGCTCTTTTTACTGGACTGGTATTTCTTCCCTTTTCACCAAGAAGCTAGAATCAATGAGATACACAAATGATTTGCATTTGTTATGAGTTAGTGTTGGGAGGCATCCTAATACTAATGTTTTGAGTCTAATGAACCTGGAGAACACATTTAATTAGAGAAGTGGAGCCCATAAGTGACACAAAGAAGAAACAGAATAAGACATAACAGGAAAACGGTATGCCACAAAAAGAAGAGAGGGAGAACATAATAGGTTGACCAGCAGTCTAGATGACTTTAGAAAACTTAAGGAGGTTTGGTATTTGTGGGGAAAAAACAATTGCCAATAAATTAAATGATTGTGAGGACACTAGTAGCCTTCAAAAAAGTGTTTTCAGTTAAGTAATGCTAAGGGAAGCAGGTTTGCAAGAGGTAAGATATGCTTGGATGGTAAGGAAGTGGAAGTAGTGAATATAATTTATTTTACCAAAAGAGTAGTGTGAAAAGGGGCTCCTGGGTGGCTCAGTTGGTTAAGCGATTGTCTTCAGCTCAGGTCATGATCCTGGAGTCCTGGGATTGGGTCCCGCATCATGCTCCCTGCTTGGCAGGGAGTCTGCTTCTCCCACTGACCTCTCTCCTCTCATGCACACTCTCTCTCATTTTCCCTCTCTCTCTCTCAAATAAATTTTTTAAAAAATCTTTAAAAAGGAGTAGTGTGAAAAGGCAAATGTTGATGTCTCGCTGATAGTGAATTGATTGTTTCTGTATTTAGGGTGTAGTTGACATTCCTTCATAGTAACACTCCAAATAGATGTATGCAAGTAAACAGACCTTTGCAGCGTGAGTAGGAATTGTCCAAACAAATGTCAAGAGGGAATATACAGAGCATTTTAAGTGGAGGGAAGAGAGAGTTTAATTTTTCCAGAGAACTAAAAGTAGTTTAGCATGTCTGAGCCAGATAGTAAGAAGGGGAAGAATTGAGAAATGGGACTAGAAAGATAGATGAAGCTCAGATCTTGAAGGTCCATGATTGCCGGTTTAAGGAGACTAGACTTTATCGAGAAGGCTCTAGGGAACCATTGGAGAATGTTAAGTAGGGTAATCTTCATGCTCCATTACTGATTCATCATTGCATGTCAGTTACTTTCCCTATTAAAGGAAATGTTAAGGTTATCAGCTGGATTTCTGCATGACGTGAATAAGAAGAGTTTTGACCACATAATGACATACCAACCATCGGCAGACTAAATTGAGTTGAAGAACCACTGAGCTGTATTCTAGGAATGAAGCTTGTGGATGCCCAACACTAGAGGCAAAAGCATCAATTAACTACAATGTGCTGTGCATTTCATATGATTACCTTCTAAGAATTTATAAGTTGTTAAAACAAATTCACTCCATGTGATGTGGGCTTGGGGATAAAGGAATGTTCACTTTTGTCTACCTGAAAGCATAAAAATCTAAATTTTTAGTCCTGTTTTTGCTGTGGATATAAATGTTACCTTTTAAAAGAATGCATTAACTTCATGTTTAATAAAAACTTTTAGAGGAGACAGAGTTTAAAATGAACTTGGAATGAAATGAAGGAGGGGACTGCATAGATTGGAATTGCTAGACATTGTAAGTATAGTAATAGAATTTTGGAAGTTTGTTGTTTAGTGACCTCCATAGTGTTCCACATGTCAGAACATTCTCTACTCCACTCTTCACACAGAACACTAAGACCACCAATGTTAAGTCTTGACCAACAGACTCTGGAGACCTCTGTCTCAAGGTTGTCTTGTGGGGAGACCTTTCCTGGTCTTGGTTACCTTACCTGCAAATAGTGTTGGACAAAATGAACTCCAAAATTACTTCCCACTCCAAGGTTCTTCCAATTTTTTAGTGTGATTCTGTGTTCTTTTCAAATAAGGAGGGCAAAAGGATGTAGGATGTATTAGAGACCTGTGTTTTTACTTTATGCATCAGTGCAGTAATCCCACATATTTCACTTTCAGATTCAGAATAGGCTTCCCTTTAAATCCCACATATCACTTTTTCTCTGGAAGCCATATTTGATCAGCAAATTTTGGATGAGGGTTCATTATCCTTTGAATAATACTGTACAAACCTGAGGGTCATAGGGCTTACGGCAAGGAGCCTGATGGATGTGATGGGGCTTGGAGCAGAGACCCAATTGTGCATGGTATGCCGAGGTCCTTGGCGAACATTTTTGGAAAACCAATACTTAAACTTTCTTTCCAGAGAAAAGATTTTTACAAAGTTTTACATAAGCAAGCTGATAGGTTTAGAGCAATTATGTTTCCTTAAGAATTATGTCCTTGCAAATGACAGTGCTGCATATAAATAAACGAATAATAATGACAAATAGCCTGGATATCTGGCATGTAGCAGTTACCTTTAAATTAATTGAAAAAAAAATTTAATGTAAAAGTGAAATATCTGGAGTGACAAGGCACTGCACGGTATAATTTCCATCAAATTGCCTTATTCCACTTTCTTCTAAAGAATTTGTCAGCTCAAGTTGATCTAAGGGCATTACTGAATTTGAATTCAAATGTAGTTCAAGCCCAAGGTTTAAAAAATGAAGTCCTTGGGCTCTGAGCTCCTGATATGCTTTTGTACCTGAAGATGATAATCCAAATCATATTGAGCTGCACTACTATAGGACTTCTCATCTGATGTCAAAACAACTTTGCATTGATAGTGCTTGATCCATCACTAAAATCAAATTAAAGGTACTAGTGCTAGGAAGAAGAAATTGTTTCTTTTGCTAAATATGACTATACTTCGGCATATTGTACATTGACAAAGAATGCAGATATAACTTTATCTTTAAAAAGTTTATATATAAAGCAGATGTTAGGTAACTGGATCATATATAAATTTTATTTACACACACATATATTACAGGTGCTTTTATTTGTATTTTCTAACTTCTCTCATAAACTTACTGTGTGAAAATTTTTTATGCAAATATATAGCAAAGGAGCTTGTCATTAAAGGGAAGCCTATTCTGAATCTGACTATAAAACAAATAAATACCCCTTATTTTCTGCATAAACCTGGATTTTCATTTTATAAAGCCCATTTGAGGTGCAACAAAATGATATAATCATATCAGGAATGAGCAGTTTGCCAAAAGAGAATATGCAATCCCCGAGCATTCCAGGGGATATATGAAACAGGTTTTGCAAAAAGAAGTTCTCCATGGGGTGCTTGGGTGGCTCAGTTGGTTAAGCATCTGCCTTTGACTCGGGTCATGCCCCCTGCTCAGCAGGGAGCCTGCTTTTCCCTCTCCTGCTTCCCCCTTGCTTGTGTTTCCTCTCTCACTATTTCTCTCTGTCATAAATAAATAAAATCTTTTAAAAAAAAGTTCTCCTATGGATTTTTTTAAGGTGTATTCCTGATAAAACTAGACAAGGAAGCAGCTGTGCTGGAAGATTTAAACGGGCAGAGGCCGAGTCGGTGCTGGGTGGCTCAGTCAGTTAAGCATTTGACTTCAGTTTGGGTCATAATCTCGGGGTTCTGTGATTGAACCCTACATCGGGCTTCCCACTCAGAGGGGAGTCTGCTTGTCCCTCCATTCTTCCCCCTGCTTGTGCTCTCTATCAAATAAAACCTTTTTTTTTTTTTTCAAATAAAATCTTTAAAAACAAATAAACATGCAGGAGGGAAAGGTTGAGACAGGGATCAAGGAGGAGGAAGGATGAGAGATGCTTAAGGTAGCCCAGTGTTTTTATTCAGCTGCCACGTATTAGTACTGCCAACACCTGTATTGAAATGCCAGCACAAGATGACAGCTACTTTGAATGTCTCCACCACCCTAGCTGATCAGGTCCCTCCCCTGGGCTTCTTCAGATTCTAGCCACTAAAGGGGTAACAAGTTACACAAGGGGCCCCAGGACCCTGGTCTTGTGCAGCAGCCGGCATCTGGTCTGATACCGGGAATCTTTTCTGTTTGATGAGTGCGGTGCTTTTGAGTACTGTCAAATATTTTGAGCATCAGTCCTGCATATAAGGTAAGGTTAAGGAACTGGTCCTCAATGCATCAATAAATGAGGAATCACTGAAAGGAGAAAGCAGGTGTTTTCCACCAACAAGTATCATATTCATGGTTGGGCAGATTATAAGGCAGGTTTGGTTCATCTTTGACAGCCAATTTCAACTTCTCAGGTACCCTTATCACTCTTTCCCACCAACTCTGTGTTCCACTACAGATCTTGTTCTGTAACTTTCTCAAATACTCTTCTGATGAACATCTCTCCTAGTCCATCCTTTTAAAGAGTTTATTTGACAGAGATAACAAGTAGGCAGAGAGGCAGGCATAGAGAGAGGAAGGGAAGCAGGCTCCCCATTGAGCAGAGCGTCTGATTCGGGGCTCAATCCCAGGACTCTGGGATCATGACCCGAACCAAAGGCAGAGGCTTTAACCCACTGAGCCATCCAGGTGCCCCCTAGTCCCTCATTTTTTAAAGTGCGATCAATCAACACTGGTTTTTCATGCCTCTCTTAGAATGTCCAGAATTTTCAAGGGGGCCATAGACTAAGAAAAGGGATCAAATTCATTTTTGAATGGCGGTTGTGTGTAGAATTCCAGGTTAGCACTAATTTTCTTTGAGCATGTCAAAGCTTTATCAGTGTACCATTTTCCCATGTGCTGTTAAAGGTCTGTTATCAGTTGCTCCTTTGAAGATAACTTTTTTCTCTGGTTGCTTTCTTAGATTTTCTTTATGTCTTAGTTTTCTGCAGTTTCATTATGAGCTGTCTAGGCATGGGTTTCACTCTCTTCTGCTTAGAATCCAGTGAATCTCTTAATTCTGTGAATAGATGTCTCTCATCAGTGCTGAGAAATTCTCAGTCTCTCTGCTAGTTTCTCTTTCCTGGCATGGCAACGGTAGAACTTTGTACCGTATCCTCCACATCTCCTACTCAATTTTGTGTATCTTTTTTTTTCATTCTCTCTGTACTGCATTCTGTATAAGGTCTTCTGCCCCACCTTTCAGTTCATTATTTCTCCCTTATATTGTCAGTGTGTCACAAATACGATAACTGAGTTTTTATTTCAACTACTGTCTTTTTTTTTTTTTTAGTTTGGTTCTTTTTCAGATATGGGGTATAACTTTTTATAGCCTCCTTTAATTGTTTCTAACATTGTCATTTATTTCCACAAACACATAGGCATAGTTGTGTTTTAAACCTGAGTCTAATAGCTGAATTCGGTATGGGTTTATTTCTTCTCTCTTGTTTTGCTGATTCTTATTCCCTTGATGCTTGCTTATTTTTGATTGAAGAATTAACTGGCCACTTTCCTTAAATTATTTATGGGTGTACTCCAAAGCCTAGTTTGGGTGTGCCCACCTCTACCCCCAGATCCTTTATTTTGGTTTTGCCAGGCAACTGTGAGCAATAACAGTTGAGATCTCTTCACACCAAATTTATGGCTTACAGGTTTCTGACTCACCCAGGTTAAGTGTACACATAGTACAAGCCCACAAGAGGGTGATCTGTGGCCACAACTTCTCAGAGACTTTTTTCCCTTTCTTTTTAATTCTCTTGCCTTACTAATTGCCAAGGCAAGCTTTCTGGCAGCCCCCTGAGATTGAGGGGTAGGGGAGGCAGACTGAGGTCTGGCTTATCCTTAATCTGCATGTGTATTAATGTGGAGAAGTTGTCTGTAATACTCATCAGTTTCTGTGGGTCCCAGGTCTTACTTGGCATCCACCCAGCCCCTAGGGCCCACAGCAGAGTTGACAGACACCATTATGGGTTTGGATCATCCAGGAGTCTTCTTACCATTTGGTAGCACCCACATATTGACCTGAAAATTCTTTATTGTGTTTTCAGGTCTTTGGTTATTATAAAATAGTAGTGTTTATTTAAATCCATTTGAATAACATTTTTTGTTTGTGTTTTTAGCAAGAGTGTTGATCTGAATAACCTAGCTCACTGTTGCCTGAAAGCTGTATAACAGTAACATCAAAGCTACATTTTTATTTTTATATTTTTTTTAAGAGAGAGAACATGTGTGTGAGTGAGGGTTGGGGGCAGAGGGAGAGGAGAGAGAGAGAGAATCCTAAGCAGGCTCCCTGGTCAGTGTGGAACCCAATGTGTTAGGATCTCCACGACCCTGAGATCAGGACCTGAGTGGAAATCAAGAGTCAGATGCTCAACAAACCGAGCCACCTAAGTGCCCCTCAAAGCCCTTCCCAGTGTCCCTGAAAATTGACCTCATCTATGGGTGATGTGGCAGGGTAACATTTTGACACATCTGGCAAGACTTTTCCCCATATTTCTTCATATGCTATTTTCTTTCAGCATATCTCATCTTTGACTCTCCCACAGCCTTTGCTGAATCATCTGTTTCAAATTCTCCCTCCATTTCCTCTGCCATTGCCATCCCCCTCACCTGGATCAAAATATGAGGGAAAGGTTAACAGCCGTTACCAGTATTCCCAGATTAGAGCAGGATCTTCCCCCAAGGACAAAAAAATGTACATACAGATACACTTTTCATATAATCTCAACACTTTATGGAATCCATGTTAAAAACCCAAGCTCCACATATATGATGTAGACATCACAATTAAATTCAACAAACATTCCTGAAGACCTCTTACATACCAGAAATGATGATGAGTTTTAGGGCTAGATAAAAAGGACACCATTCTTATCCTAGAGGTGCTTGAGCTTCTTATGATAATAAACTAAAAATATTGTCCTCACAAACATATCCAGGGTGATTACTCTTCAAAGGGATTTTATAAAATTATTTTGCCTGCTTAAAAAAAGCAGGAAGATTGGATGCACTCTAAATTCCATTTGCAGAAAAAGGAGTGGAAGCCTAGCTACAGGTTTTAGTGGCCTGTAGCCACATGGTCAAACAAGTAAAGAATTAATGACACAATATAATGATCACTCTGCAGGTGTCAGCAGCACTTACACAGAGCCCCTGTACCCTGGACATGGAAGGCCATGTTGCCATAAGAAGTTGGGGCCAATGGCAGTGTAAGAAAGCATCCATGGGACACCAAAGGGAAATGCAAACTGTGCATTGCTACCAGGCACATTGTCTGCCTAAGATGGAATGTAAATTTTGCTTTTGGCATTAGGAAAGTAGGCATTACAAGTGTAGCCACATCTTCCAACAGTCAAGATTATTGTGAATAGGGCTCTTAATGTCTTATTGCAGCACTAGAACATTTTCCACAGATTGGATATGTTCCCCTTCTCTCATCCCCTAATGATCTCATTTGCAATTCACTGAAAATCTAGGGTGTACAGTACCACCCTGAATGAGATTCACCAGTGAGCTAAGTTGGGGTAAGTTCCTTAGCCTGTGACTACATAGTGGAATTGCATCATACACTCTAATTTATGCAAATTCACCTATTTGAGCTCAGAAATAAAGATGGCTTAAATAATATTAGCAGCACGTCTCTCTCTTGGAATGAACACAAACTAGAAGTGAATCTGCTAGTCCTTCAAAACACCTCAGTTCCTCTGTATCTCCCACAATGACAACTGTTGCCTCAGTGAATGAGCGTCTAAGTAATTTTCCTATCCTACCTCAATAAATGTGATCCATCTGTTACCTAGAACTAACCCAGGAAGCAGTGATCAAGGGGGGGAAAGTGTTGTGTTTTTAGGTGTTGCTACGGATACAGTGAAGATCCCTGCTGTCCAATAAACTTCACTACCTATATTGAGCTCCATGAAAAAGGTGAAAACCAAAGACAAAAGGAACATCCAAGATAAAAGAAGGAGGGTGGCATACCATTAGCCTTAGGAGATTAAAAGACTTTCTTGAAGGAGGAGACACTTAAGAATATGCCAGATTATCTCACAGTTGACCATCGGTCACAGAGTTTGGTGCTTTTCATCCAATAACTCTGAGAGCATCTCCATTTTATAGATGAAAAATCTGTTGCACACAAAGGTTAAATAACTTGCTTAAGGTCACCCAATATGTGGTAGAGCTGGGCCTCAAACCAGGTGGGTACTGTAAGGTAATACTTCTACCTATTATAAGGATAATGTTAAGTTAACTAGGTTATTAGAACTTAATAATAAATGAGCACTCAGTAAATATTAATTATCTTCCCATCTGCTTATATTGTATCCCTCTATAGCTCCTAGCTTGGAAGCAAATGTTTAATAAAAGGGCCATGAAAAAGTGTGGTAGAGGATGGGTTGAGCTGTGTAGGGAAGCAAAAATGTTACTATCACTGGAACTTGTCAGTGGACTCAAAGCAAATCCCATGTAAAGATTTCTAAGGATATAATAAAATCAATATACACAAATCTGTTGCATTTCTATACACTTATAACAAATTATCAAAAGAGAAATTAAGAAAATAATCTCATTTACAATTGCATCACCAAGAATAAAGTTTCTAGGGATAAATTTAATCAAGAAAGTGGAAGACCTGCACACTGAAAACTATAAGACATTGGTGAAAGAAATTGAAGAAACACAAATAAACAGAAAGATATTCTGTGTTAATGGTATGGAATAATTGATATTGATAAAATGTCCATGCTACCTGAAATAAACTACAGGTTCAATGCAATCCCTACCAAAATTCCAGTGGCATTTTTCACAGAAATAGAACAAATAATCCTAAAATTTTCATGGAACTACAAAAGACCCATATTAAGAAAGAAGAACAAAGCTGAGGCATCATATTTCTTAATTTCAAGCTATATTACAAAGCTATAGTAATCAAAATAGTATGGTATTGGCATAAAAACAGACCCACACATCAATGGAACAAAATAGAAAGCCCAGAAATAAACCCACACATTAATTTATGAAAAAGGAGCCAGAAACATACAATGGAGAAAAGACATCTTAATAAATGCTGTTGAACAAAGTTGACAGCCACGTGCAAAAGAAAGAAACTGGACTACTGTCTTGCACCACACACAAAATGTAATTCAAAATGAATTTAAGACTTGAATGTAAGACCTGAAACCATGAAACTTCTGGAAGAAAACATAGGCTGTAACATTTTTTAGATTGGTCTTGGTGATAATTTTTTGGACTTGATCCCCAAAACAAAGGTAACAAAAACAAAAAACCAAACCAAACCAAAGCAAAACAAAACAAAACAAAAAAACAAATGGGACTATATCACACTAAAAAGCTTCTGCACAACAAAGGAAAAAAGGAAACCGTCAAAATACTGAAGAGTTAACCTACCAAATGGGAGAAAATATTTGCAAATCATATATCTGATAAGAGGTTAATATCCAAAATATAGAAACAAGCCATGAAACTTAATAGCAAAATAAAAACAAAAAGCAAACAAAAAAACAATCCAATTAAAAATGGGCAGAGGATCTGAATAACCATTTTTCCAAAGATGACATGCAGATGACCACAGGTACATGAAAAGAGGCTCAGCATCACTAATTATCACAAAACTGTCGTGAGATGCCACCTCACACCTATTAGAACGGCTATTATTAAACTATCATCAAGTGTTGGCAAGGAGGTGGAGAAAAAGAAACCCTTGTGCACTATTGGTGGGAATGTAGTTTGGTGCAGCCATTATAGAAAACAGTATAAAGGTTCCTCAAAAAATTAAAAATATATCTACCATATGATCCAGCAATTCCACTGGTGAGTATTTACCAAAGAAAATGGAAATACTAACTCAAAAAGATGATGCATCCCCATGTTCATGGCAGCATTATTTACAACAGCCAAGATATGGAAACAACTCAAGTGTCCAATAGTAAATGAATTGATTAAGAGACGGTGGTGGTGGTGGTGGTGGTGTGTGTGTGTGTAATGGAATATTATTCAGCCATAGAAAAGAAAATCTTGCCATTTACAATAATATGGATGCATGGATGGACCTTGAGAGCATTATGCTAAGTGAAATTAGTCTAAGGAGAAAGACAAATACCATGTGATCTCACTTACAGGTTGAATGTTTAAAACAAACAAACAAACAAACAAGTTCAACCTCATAGATACAAAAAAGAGATTGGTGGTTGCCAGAGGCAGGGAATAGGGTGGAGGTTGGAATTAATGAAGAGGATCAAAAGGTACAAACTTAACAACTATAAAATAAGTAAGTCCTGGGAATGTAATATGCATCATCATGGCTATAGTTAATAATACTGTCTTGTATATTTGAAAGTTGCTAAGAAAGTAGATCTTAAAAGTTCTTATCACAAGAAAAAGAACTCTAACTATGTATGGAAATGGATGTTAACTAGACTTATTGTGTGATCATTTCACAGTATATAGAAATATCAAATCATTGTGTTGTACACCTGAACTAATGTTGTGTGATGATTATACCTCAATAAAAAGGAGTAAAAACTTGGAAAAAAAAAGATTTCCTGCTGGTCTTCTATTACTGAAGAGTTGAATATAAGATCTTCACTGGGACATCCAAACCTACTATATATAAATGTTTGTTGATTGATTTCCAAAAAATACTTATACATGCATGTGGTATTATATTATATACTATATATTAATATATGTGTATATATAAATATCTGTTTTTAAATTTGGCTATCACATGGGAGGAGTTACTTTTATTTTTTTTCTAACTCATGTACAGTGGGTATTATTGTTTTGGTTGTCTGTATACCCTTCCTATTTGAGGGAATTCTCCATCCTCTGGCAGCTTGAGTTCAAGCATAGCCATGTGACCTCAGTACAACTCACAATGTGCTCCTGTCTATGCTGAATCTTGAAAGGCTGGTCAGCTGGTGATAATTCATGGTTAAGTCCAGCAACATAGAGGGCATGCACCTGTGCAGCAGAGTCTACCAACAAGATGCAGAAGCCTGATACTCATGGCTCCTGCAGAGGCCATAGTACTGTGTTGAACAAACAGATTCTGTGGTAGGTTAGGCCTTCTTCCCCAGTCCCTGTGCTTCATCAATGCTAGAACTGATGTCTGTTATTTTGAACCAAGAACCCTGCTTAGTGTGGTGTCTAATAGCCACCCACAAACATAATAATAATAATTATAAATAGGACAATAAACATGAATAAATATGAATAGAACAAAAACATGGAGGAAAAGATGGTATGATGGGCTCAATGGTAATTTTGAAACCTGAAGGAAAGACCCAAATATCACACTGATTTTAACAATAGCTAAAGCAAGTTTGGGAAGCAAGTAACCACTCCAAATTGGCCTTGAGTTAGGTCATCATTTATGGAAATAACACTTCTTTCTCTCTAGATGTATGGGCGGCAAGAAAACAACCAGAGTCAATCATAAAACCAGGCCTGACCCTTGGCTCTGGGTGGTTCAGTTGGTTTCTTGTTTCATTTCTTATTTTATCCAAAGCCAGGTCAGACTGTCCGGGTGGAATGTTCATAAAAACCAAAACCTTAGTGTGAACATTTTCTTTAAGGTCAGTGTAATTTACAATCTGTCCAGAGAAGCTTTTAGAGATGTAGAATGTGATGTGGAATGTGACTGTAATCCACAATGCACTCTCATTACCCTTCCCTCCTATTAGAAATTGATTCTGGCACAGCTCCTTCAGGTGGAAAGTGACTCTGTCAGCAACTGCTGTTTCGTTTTTCACACATTTGTGTTCCCCTACCAGAGTATTAAAACCTCCTTAATGTTCCTTTAGGAAAGGTTAAAAACAGTTATCACCAACATTTGGAGTTTCATATCTCCCTGTTATTTCTACTGTGCTTTGCTCCTTGAGCAATTAGCAATCATGTGGAGTGGAAGATCTTTTCCTCAAATTACCTGAGCTTGACTACTCTGTATGCCAAGTGACCCTGAAGGAAAACATGCCCAAACAAGTCAGCCAGCTCTGGCTGTGGTTGGCAGCATTTATTTCCCTTTTCCCTACCCTTATGGATTTCCCTTGTACTTTAGGAAAAGATAACAATGTCACCAAATTATTGACACCTTGCAACTTGACTCTGGGCAGATCCAGAGAACAAACTGGACTTCTTCCCTAGATAAGTTGAAGCTGACAGAGAGGATGATCAGCTCGTCTCTGTATGTGGTCATTAACATTCTGATAACTTTCAGGATATTGAGTAGTGTGATGATTAATTTTATTTGTCAATTTGATGAGATCACAGATGCCCAGCTATTTGGCTAAACATTTTATCTGGGCTGTCTCCTGACAAGGGTGTTTCCGTATAAGATTAGCATTTGAATCACACTCAGTAAAATACATTTCCCTTCCTAACATGGGCAGGCATCATCCAGTTTGTTGAGGGTCTGAATAGAACAAAAACGTGGAGGAAAAGAAAATTTGCTCTCTGCCTGACTGCTTGAGCAGATACATTTGTCTTCTCCTCCCTCAGGCTGAGACTTACACCATGGTTTTAGGCTTTTGGACACAGATTAAATTATACCACTGGCTTTCTTAGGTCTCTGGCTTGCAGATGGCAGAACATGGGACTTTTCAGCCTCCATAATCAAATAAGCCAATTCATATATATATATATATATATATATATATATATATATTTACACACACACACACACATACACACATCTCTCCTGTTGGGTCTGTCTCTCGAAAGAACCTCAGTGGATACAGATAGTATCTCCTAATAGTACCCATGGTGCTTACTTCCTGATGCCATGCTTTTCAAGCTGTTTAAATTCATGTATACCCCCTTTGTTTAAATATGAAACATTCTTTCACCCCCTATATTGAACATTCCATCTTTCAGAAGTAGATGTTAAGTTTAATTTTCTTTAAACTTACTCATTTTTAAAGTTTCCAAATATGGAAACATATTGAACATGACTTTTAAAAATGAAGTAGATTCCTTAGAGCTTTGTGTCAGCCTCTATGGCGAGAAAGTACCTGGTTAACAGTCACAGATTATGACAAACATAATGGGTGGGCCCAACAACCATCTCAACCTTCTTAACGCCCTCCACTCTGAACACCAAGAAACTTTTCCAGCTTTTCCTGCAGGAAGAATGGCCCTGTGACATGCTATCACAGCAGCGACATGTAAGTAGAGGTCTGCTGCTTTGCCTTCTCAATAAAGGGACAGACATAGCAACCTCAGTCTTTTTAATATAAAATGATAATAGCATCTAGTTCAGGGATTGCTACAAGAGTTATAAACATATCATAAGTGAAGATAAATTTTAAAAAATATTAACCCATTTTTGTACTTCATATTTCCTTTAACACTCATGCTACAATTTCCCCACCCCCTAATACCTTTATTCATGGTCAACTCTTTTATAGTTACTACCCTAGGGATGAGATGTACTGGTAAAAACAGATATACAATGAGTCCCATCTAGACACTGAGTAGGTAGGGGTGAGAAAAGGAAGGACTCAGGACATAGACTAGAGAATTCAACAATTTCAGATGATTTAAAATGTGTAAACATTAGTACTTGACCTCTACTTCCAGAAAATTGAAGTAAATGTACTTTTCTTTATTCCTCTCCCTAAGTATAACAGACCAGCTAGGGACCTCAGGACTCAAATAATGACACAATGGCAAGTTCCTTGGGTTGTCTTTTTACACTATATATCCCAGATTTGGAGCTGAAGAGACAGCAACCAGGAAACACTAATGGCCACAAACAAATAATCAATCAATACACCAGGAAGAGGCAGCACAGAAAGGCAGAAAACTTTTCGATGATAACCTCTTCAGTCCAGCCAAACACCATAGAAAAAAACTGCTCCTCCACCCCAACTCATGTTAATAAACACTAAGTAGTGGCCTAGACATCCACCTTCATCAAGCTGCAATGAGATGTCCCAACCCTCTTGCTGAAGTTGTGTCAGAGGTCAGTAGAGAGCTGGAATATTTATCCTCACTGGATGATAAAGAGGCCCACCCCTCCACAGTGTCAGCAAAGACCATATGGAAGCATAGTCTTCCACTTTGATCTGTCAGTAAGGGGGTACCCCTCCTTCCCACTAGGGTGGTAGCAGAGGAGGCCTAGTAGAAAGGCAGCCATAAAGAAAGCCACCCTCTCCTCTACCATCATGATATTATTGGAGGCCATGTGGGGTACACCAATGAGACACTCTTACCCTTCCCAGCTAGAGAGGTATCAGTAGAGGCCTAGTGGCAAACTAGAACTCCTATCTCCACCTAACAGTAGCAAGGAGTTTCTCCCACCCTGCTCTCAGATATCAGTGGAAGCTAAGTGGGGAGTCTGGGCTTCCACCTATATCTGGCAATAATGATTCCCTTCTCTTTTCTGACCCTCAACCACAAGTACTATCAGAGGAAGTCAGCTAAAACAGAAGGCTCAAAAAAGATCAGGAGCAACTGTAATACCAAAATGCCCAGATTTTAAATGAAAATTGCTCATCAATTTTCTGTCCGGGTGGAATGAACCAGAACATTTCAGAGTGAATGGAAAAAGACAATAGATGTCAATATCAAGATGCTTGAAATGTTAGAATTATGTGACAAAGCATTTAAAGCAGCCATGATAGAAATGTTTCGTGAACAATTATGAATATGCTTGAAACAAATGAAAAATAAAAAGAAAGTCTCAGCAAAGAGACAAAAGAAGAACATTTATATCATTATAGTTCTGGAAGGAGAGAGAAAACAGAATGAGGCTGATAAGGTATTTAAAGTAATGATGGCTGGAAACATCCCAAATTTACCAAAAGCCATAAACCATGAACAAATTTGAGATACTAAGAGAACTCCCAACATGATAGACCCAAAGAAATCCATACCAAGAGTACATCATAGTCAAACTTTGGAAAATTAAAGACAAAGAAAAAAATCTTGAGTGCAGTAAGAGAGAAATGACATATTTGGGGAAAGACAATTTGAATGACAGATTTCTTATCAGATACCATGGAGGCAATGAATGCAGGACATTTTTCATATGCTGAAAGAAAGAACTAACAACCCAGAATCCTATGTCCAGCAAAAATAACTTTCAGGGGGCGCCTGGGTGGCTCAGTGGGTTAAGCCTCTGCCTTCGGCTCAGGTCGTGATCTCAGGGTCCTGGGATGGAGCCCCACATCAGGCTCTCTGCTCAGCAGGGAGCCTGATTCCCACCCCCCTCCTGCTTCTCTGCCTACTTGTGATCTCTCTGTCAAATAAAATCTTAAAAAAAAAAATAACCTTCAGGATTGAAGAGAAGAATCAAGACATTCTCCAGTGAAGGAAAATTAAGAAAATTTGTCATCGGCAGACCTACTCTAAAAGAATGGCTAAAGGAATTTCTCACAACAGAAAGGAAATCATAAAAGTAGGAAAGGTGAAACATCAGGAAAAGAAAAAAAGAGACACACTGATCGTTGAAACAGAATGGCGAGTCATGCTTATTTGTTCAATTAATCTATGATAAGAAGGTTGGAATATACAATGGAGAAAATGTCTCTTTGATATATGGTGCTGGGAAAACTGGACAGCTACATGCAGAAGAATGAAAGTGGACCATTTTCTTATATCATACACAAAAATAGGCTCAAAATGAATTAGAGACCTAGATGTGAAAACATAAAAGTCCTAGAAGAAAGCACAGGCAGTAATCTCTTTGAAATCAACCATATCAACATTTTTCTAGATTTGTTTCCTTACACAAGGAAAAGAAAACTGAAAATAAACTATTGGGATTACAACAAAATTAAAACAACAACAACAAACTTGCATATCAAAGAAAACCATCAATAAGACGAAAAAGCAAACTACTCAGTGGGAGAAGATATTTGCAAATGATATATCTGATAAAAGGCTAATATCCAAAATGTATAAAGAACTTACATAACTCAACACCAAAGAAACAAATAATCTAATTAAAAATTGGTAGAGGACCTGAATAGACATTTTTTCAAAGACATACAGATGGTCAACAGACACATGAAAAGATGCTCAACATCACAAATCATCAGGAAAATACAAATCAAAACCACCATGAGATATCACCTCACACCTGTCAGAATATCTATTATCATAAAGACAAGAAATAACAAATGTTGGTGAGGATCTGGAGGAAAAGGAACACTTGTGTACTGTTGGTAGAAATGTAGATTGATGCAATCACTATGGAAACCAGTATGAAGGTTCCTCAAAAAATTAAAAATAGAAATACCACATATCCAGTAATTCACTAGTTGATATTTACCCAAACAAAATGAAAAGATATATTCACCCTTATGTTTATTGCAGTATTATTTATAATAGCCAATATATGGAAGTAACCCAAGTGTCCACTAACAGATGACTGAATAAAAAAGATGTGACATATATGCAATAAAATATTACTAAGCCATAAAAAGAATGTAATCTTGCAATTTGTGATGACATGGATGGATCTAAAGGGGATTGTGCTAAGTGAAAGAAGACAGACAGAGAAAGACAAACACCACATCATTTCATTTATATGCAGAACCTAAAAAACAAGACAAATAAACAAACAAAAACCAAACAGATTCTTAAATACAGAGAATAAACTGGTAGTTTTCAGAGGGAAGGGAAGTGAGGCACAGGCAAAATGGGTGAAGGGTAGTGGGAGGAACAAGCTTCCAGCACGAAATGTTCAAGTCATTAGAATGAAAGGTACAGTATAGGGAATATAGTCAATTGTACTGTAATAGTGTTGTATGGTGACAGATGGTAGCCACACTTGTGAACATATCTTAATGTAGAGTTGTGGAATCACTGTTTTTTACACCTAAAACTAATATAACATCATGTGTCTGCTATACTTCAATAATAAAAAAAAATCTTTCCACAGAGATAAGTACTGAGCCTAGCACTTTAACTGTAAATTTTACCAAATATCTAGTAAATAATATCAAAATTTCACTGATGTTTTGAAAAAAAAATAGAAAAGGAAATATTTGCCAAATCATTCAATTTGGCCAGCTACTACCTTAATATCAAGACCAGAGTAAACTATCACAATTAAAGAAGATTATGAATCAAAATAACTAATGAATATAGAGACAAAACCCCTAAAAATATACTAGCAAACTGAATTGAACAACATATAAAAATGATTAGACTATGACCAATTGGGATTATTTCATAAAGACAATGTTTGCTTAACATCTAAAATCAATCAATGCAATACACAATAGAATAAAGAACAAAATATGTCATTTCTATAGACCCAGAAAAGCATTTGTCAAACCCAAAACCCATTTGTGATAAAAACCTAAACAAGTTTTTAGTAAACAAAAATTTCTGAGACCTACAAGAGTGCACCTATGAAAAACCCATAACTAACTTCACACTTAATGGTGAAGACTGGATGTTTAGGAACAAGATAAGTATATTTAATTTGCACTCTATTCAACATTATATAGGGGGGATTAGCCAGTGAAATTCTCAAGAAAAGAAATAAAATTGTACAGTTTGGAAATGAAAAAAAACAAAAATCATTATGGCTAAATCAAGATGGAATTCCTTTTTTTTTTTTTTTAAATAAGTTCTATGTCCAGTGTGGGGCTTGAACTCACAACTCTGGGATCAAGAGTTGCAAGCTTTACTGACTGAACCAGCCAGGCACCCCCAAAATGGAATTCTTTAAAAAGTTCAAGTAACCCACATGAAGGCAGGAAAAAAGAAATAGTAAAGAGAAAAGCAGAGCAAACAGAAAACAAAAAATAAAATTGCGAACTTAAATTTTGACAGAGCAATAATCACATCAAATATAAATGATCTAAATACACTAATTAAAAGATAAGGATTGGCATAGTGGATTAAAAACTGACCCAACTATATGTTATCTACAAGAAATTCATTTCAAATATGATATAGGCAGATTGAAAGTAAAAGGATAGAATAAGATATATCATACACACATTAATCAAAAGAAAGAGGTAGTTGAATTATTTCAAATAAAATAGACTTCAGAACAAAGAAAACTTCCAGAGGCAGAGGGACATTATATAATGATAAGATCAATCCACCAAAAAGACAGGGAAGTCCTAAATTAATTGCAACAAACAATAGAGCCACAAAATATGGAAAGCAAAAAGTGATACAACTGAAAGGAGAATAAGACAAATCCACAATTATAGTTGGAGACTTCAACACCCCTTTCTCAACAATTGATGAAGCAACTAAACAGAATGTCATCAAGGACATAGAAGAGTTCTTGACTCAACACCACCATCAACAAACAGGATTCAATTAACATATACAGACCATACCATGAAACAATTCCAGAATACACATTCTTTCTAAATGTCCACAGAATATGTACCAAGATAGACCATATCTTGGGCCATAGAATAAAAAATATTAAAAGAATTTGAAATAATACATTCTGTTCTCTGACAACTGAATTGAACTAGATGTCAGTAACTGAAAGAGAACAGGGAAATCGCCAAACACTTGAAAACTAAATAATACACATCTAAATAATCAATGAGTCATAAAAGAAGTTTCAAGGGAAAAGAAATGCACTGAATGGCATGAAAATAAAAATAAAAATAAAATGTATCAAAAATTTAGAAAGATTGCTGACAGGGAAATTTACAGCTCCAAATGTCTACATTAGCAAAGGGGAAAGGTCTCAAATCAATAATATAAGCTTTCATCTCAAGAACCTAGAAAATGAAAGTGAAATAAATCCAAAACAAGCAGAAGGGGAAAAACAAAACAAAACAAAGCAAACCTGTTCTGTAAGAACAGAAATCAGTGAATTTGAAACAGAACAATAATAGAGAAAAATTAACAAAATAAAGAGCTAATTCTTAGAAAAGATCAATAAGATAGACAAATCTCTAGTAACCTGACAGAAAAGAGAGGGGACACAAATTACTAATATTGGAAATGAGCAGGGGCTATTATAGACTTTTCAGAAATCAGAAGGAATACTACAAACAACTCTGCATAAATATGACCATATAGATGAAATGGATCAATTTCTAAAAGAAGCACAAATTATCACAACTCACAACTAATATGAAATAGATAATTTGGAAAGCTTTATGACTATAAAGGAAATTGAGCTCATAAGTTTGAAACTCCCAAAGAGGAAATCTCCAGGCCCAAATGGTTTCACTGGAAAATTCTACTGAATGTTTAAAGAGGAATTAATATTAATTCTACATAATCTCTTCTAGGATAAAGAAGAGAAGACTACTTCACTTTATAAAGCTAGAATTACCCTAATACAAAACTAGGCAAAAACAATTCCAAAAGACTCCACCCTACAGACTAATGTCCCTCATGAATTTAGAGACTCAAAAATCCTCATTATAATTATATATTATGGCACATATAATTCAGCCATACCTAAGATAATCACATGGTGAATTTGCTGTACAGCTATAGTAATAAAGACTATGTGGAATTGGGGGACACCTGGATGGTTCAATCATTAAGCATCTGCCTTCAGCTCAGGTCATGATCCTAGGGTCGTGGGATCAAGCCCCGAATCAGGGTCCCTGCTCCACAGGAAGCCTGCTTCTCCCTCTCCCACTCCCTCTGCTTGTGTTCCCTCTCTCACTGGGTCTTGCTTTGTCAAATAAAAAAATAAAATCTTAAGAAAAAAAGACTATGTGGTATTGGAAGAGGGATATCCACATAGATCAGTGGGACAGAATAGAGAACCCAGAAATAGATGCACATAAATATGTCTGATTTTAACAAGAGTGCCAAAATAATTCAATGGAAGAAATGCAGCACTTTCAACAAATGATACCGGAGCAGTTGGGTATTTATGGGAGAAAAGAAGAAAACCTCACTCTAAGTCTCATTCTTTCTATAAAAATAAAGTCAAAATGTATCATGGACTTAAAAGTAAAACATAAAGTTGTAGAGCTTTCAGAGAAAAAAATTGGAGAAAACCTTCATATCTAGAGGTAGGCAAAGAGTTCTTAGACTTGAACAAACAGCAAATTCCATTAAAAAAATTGACAAATTGGATTTCAAAACTGAAAACTTTTGGGCACCTGGGTGGCTCTGTTGGTTAAGTGACTGCCTTCGGTTCAGTTCATTATCCTAGAGTCCCCGGATCAAGTCCCGCATGGGGCTCCCTGCTCTGCAGGGAGTCTGCTTCTCCCTCTGACCCTCCCTCCTCTCATGCTCTCTCTCTCTCAAATAAATAAATATATAAAATCTTTTAAAAAAAACTGAAAACTTTTGCTATGTGAAAGACCCTGTGAAGAGTATAAAAAAAACAAACTACAAACTGGGAGAAATATTCATATATCACATATCTGACAAAGGACTACTATCTAGGATACACAAAGAATGTGCAAAACTCAACAGTGAAACAACTCAATTATTAAATGGGAAACAACATGAAGATTTCACCAAAGAGAATATAGAGAAGGCAAATAAACATGTAAGAAGATGTTCATCATTAACCATTAGGGAAATGTAACTTAAAACCCCTTGAGTTCACTATGCCCTAATCAGAATGGCCAAAATGCTAATGAGAATGCAGAGCAAATAGACCATTCATGCACTGCTGGTGGGAATGTAAAGTAGAAAGACCACTCAGGAAAATGATTTGGTAGTTTCTTAAAAAAACAAGACATGCATTTACTATACAATTTAGTCATTGTACTAGGTTTCTATCCTAGAGAATGAAACTTATATTCACACAAAAACCTGTACACAAACATTTATAGCAGCTGTATTTGTAATAGCCTAAACTGGAAACAATGCAGCTGTCCTCCAACAGGTGAATGACTAAACAATCTGTGGCACATACACACCGTGGGTTACCAGTCAACAGTGAGAAAGGATGAATGACTGAAACATGTGACAACCTAAATGAATGTCCTGGGAATGAGGCTGAGTGAAAAATGCCAATTCCAAAAGGTTACATAGTGTATGACTTCATGGGTGAAATGACAAGATTATAAAAATGGCGAACAGACTAGTAGTCTAGTAGTTGCCAGGGGCTAAGAATGCCAAGGATAAGAGGGAAATAGGTGTGGCTAAAAGGGTAGCATTAGGAATGCTGTGTATGGTGAAGTCCTGTATATTGACAGTATCAATGCTAATATCCTAGTTGTGATATTACACTACAGTTTTACAAGATGTTACCATTAAGAAAACTGTTGAAGTATACATGACATCTCTGTATTCTTTCTTACAACTGCATGTGAATTTATAATAATCTCATAATTAAAATTTTAATTAAAAATATCAATCCTTTGCTCAAATAATGTATTTTATTATTTATAAGACAACTGAGATTGTGAATTACTGCCCTAGAAGTTTAAATAAGTATTTTTTATTGAACTTTAAATTTTGAACTACTTTTAGACTTGCAGAAAAATTGCAAAATGGCACAGATTTTCCATGTATCCTTCACATATATGCTCCCAATTGTTAACATCATACATAAACATAATATTAGAACTAGGAAATTTATGCTGATATAATATCATTAGCCAAATTCAAGACTCCAAATTTCACTAGTTTTTCCATTAATGTTCCTTTTTTTGTTGTTCCAGTGTCCCATTCAGGATCCTACATTGCATTTAGTTATCATTTCTCCATGTTCTGTGACTAGTCCCAATTGTTACTCAGTCTTTCCTTGTCTTTCACAACCTTGACATTACCAGAGATCAGTTGTTTTGCTGAATGTTTCTCAAATCCAACCTGTCTGGTGTCTTCTTGTAACTGGACTGAGTTCTTATGCTATGAAGCCATCTGAAAGCTTCTAGCTTCTAAAATTAGGAAGGATTCCTAGAGAAAGGGCGGGGTTGGGAGAAAATTCACAGTTACTTCTGAGTCCTATAGAAAAAGATCCTTCTTCTTCTGAACTTTCAAATGTGTCACCGGGAGAAAGATCACAGAAGTCTCAAACAGATTTGTACAACTCAAGAGTGAAAGCAACCCATGTCCCTTTCCTGGACAGACAGGTTGTGGGGCCTCTCAGTCAACATGGACAGGCAATATCAAAAGTATCACATACATCCCCTTCATGCTGTCACCGCATCTGGATACAATCAAGAGGCTGAACAGACCCTCCAAAATGGCTATTCACTTAGCAGAATAGGAGCTCAGACTAGAATCTATTTTAGACTATAGAAAAATGAAGTTTACATTTCTTAAGCCCCTGAGATGGGGCTTGGGATTTATACCCATTGGTAAGAACTGAAAAAATGACAGTGAATATTGTGAAAAAAGGTATAAACGCACAGAAGTGTGTGGATGAGTATGAGTGTGTTAGTTCTAAGCACAAAGAGCAGTATGTTCAAAGCCATGCTGAAATGGAAGTTGGCATGTGTGCTTTGGGAACTGCAGACCATTCATGGCAAAGTAACCAATTGGCTCTACTTGTCGGGGGCGGGGGCTCCTATCCATATTGTGTTATATTCCTTCTAGTACACAGTGATGTGTATGATGCACCAAGTTATGATGCCATAAAAACATCTTTTTGTGAAATGTATGAAATGCCATAACCACCCTCTGGGTAATGGTGCTGTGTGCCTTTGGTTCTCCAAACCACCCTAGAGGGTGTGCTGTCTTTGACCATGAAGGGGAGCCCTTGGCATGTTTACACGTGTAGATAGGAAGACTTGCCTCTTCTAGGTGATAAGCAGATGAAGTGAGAGCTCAGCCATTCTGCCACCAATAAAACTCCCCAAAACTTGGCTGTCCTTTCGGAACTGAATCTGTTCACATTTCCAGACTTAAGGAATGATAGCATTTTAGACCAATGAGGTTCTTAGAGGGCCCAGCACCCTGAATTTACCAATGAAGAGACTGAGTGCAGAAAGGGAAGTGTAGCTTGCGTTAAGAATGCCCAGCCAGCCAGTGACTGAGTCTTTGGGCTCCAGGTTCCCAGCCCAGGGTTTGCAGCTACTTTACCATGTTTCATCCCTGGCCTCCTCCCAGAAAAGCACTACCTGCCCTTCCAGCCCACCTAAATCCTATCTAGCTTCCAAAACCCACCTCATATATCTCATAAACTGACCTCCACTCGTGGCAATTCTTGTATTATCTTAATGTTATCTTGTGTTATCTTAATGTTATCTTCTAAGGTTGTTCTGTCAGCTTTGATTTTTTTTTTTTTTTGCTGTTAATTAACTTTTAAGTCTTTCTGCATTACCTTATCCAACGAAACTGTTTCATTCTTGAGCAGAGGCTTGTGTGTGTGCCTGTGTGTGTTCCAGTAACAAGCAGTACCAGCACCATACTGCGCGTCAGGCGGATATGTAATAAGCATTGGTTGATTTGATGCTGCTGGCACAAGCTTACTGTTGTGTACTATGTGACACAGAGGAGTGTAATATGAAGGTTAATAATATGGGTTCAAGGGTCAGTAGCCAGCTTTGGTTGTGTATGAACTTGGGCAAGTTGCTTCAGGGTTTTTTGTTTTTTTTTTTTTTTTGAGGGGGTGCTTTTTAAGTTTTCATTTAAATTTCAGTTAGTTACCATACAGTGTCATATCAGTGTCAGGTGTACAACACAGTGATTCATCACTTCCATACCACACCCAGTGCTCATCACATGTGCCCTCCTTAATCCTCATCATCCCCACCCCCATCCCCTCTGTTTTGTTCTCTAAGTTGCTTCGGTTTTGAGCCTCAATTTTCTTTTCTGTAATATGGAATGATGATAATTCTCCTGGGACCAAGAGGATTAAATCAATCAATCTCTCTCTGGCATGTAACATACTTATATATACCCGTGGTCACAACCATAAACCTTCGGTTGTTGGCAGCTATTACTACTACCAACGTCATGTCATGGGTTGGAAATCACTGAAGGGCTATTAACTTCATGGAGCTCTAGGGCCTTAAAGTAATCCTTCCGCAGTCATTTCAATATCTCATAGAAGGGTTACAATATCCAGGCAGGGGCATGTCCCCATAACTGTCACCCATTCTCATCCTTACCCTACTCTGATCCCCATAAAAAGAGTGGTGTGTATTTTATACATACATATACATATGTATGTATATATATTGTGCACACACAACACACATATGCAGGGCACCCCTTCCAAAACACCCTTTAGCTGGTAGCCAGAGTCTCTCCTTGCCTAAATGTTTTCAGCCACTAGGCGGTGCCTCAATTCTTCTCAGGGCAGCATTTTTGCTTGTTCCCACTGGGGAATCCGCTCTAAAAGTCTAAGCGAATCTTTCTTTCTCCACCTACTGCAGAGTGCGCAAATCATTTCCTCAGCTGATTCAGATGTATTATGATGTGCTGGGAAACCTGAGCATTCTCTCACCCTGTGGAGATTAATTACCTTGAAATATTCATTGGATTAAATGTATTTAAACATGCACTGTTTAAAGCTCAGTGCTGCAAAATGCCATACTCAAGATATATATTATGGGCATTAAATAATTAACTTGAGTGTGTGAGAGAAAGGGAGACGGGGGGGGGGGGAAGAAAGAGTGGAAGGATGGGGGAGACCTTGTTTTGTGCTAAGCCGGGGGTGAGACTAATAGTAGCTAAGTCTAAAGCTTTCCACAAATCAGCTCAATACCGGTTTCGCTATTACTAGAATGATGTGAACTTGGGCAAAATACTAAGCATCCCCAAGTCTCAGCTTCTTCATCTTTAAAAGGGAATGATAGTACCTCAGAAGTAGAAATTTTATGGGCTAAGACATGTAAAGAAGTGGGTATCCTGTCTAACTCATAGTAGGCACTCATACAAAACAAGATTCAGTCCTGTTTTTGTTTCTTTGGACCCAGCGATGGCCTCGCTCCCGGCCCTCTCCTTCTTTCCCCATGCCAAGGTGCTCTCACTTAGCTCTGGGAGAAGCTCAAGAGTGGGGCTATTGTGTGCACAGACTCAGGATCTGGCTGCCCTGGTCCACGGCCCAGCTCTAGTGCATACCAGCTGTGCAAACTTGCGCAAGTCTCTTACACACTCTTGTCTCCTTGGGGTGTCTGGGTGGCTCAGGTCATGATATCAGGGTCGTGAGTTCAAGCTCTGGGTCTGGCTCCATGCTGAGTGCCTGAAGCCTGTTTGAAATTCTCTCTCCCTTTCCCTCTGCCCTCCCGTTTGCTTTTGCTCTCTTTCTCTCTGTAAATAAATAAATCCTTTAAAAAACCCCTTTCAGTGCCTCAGTTTCTTTATCTGTAAAAGGGGATAATAAAAGTACCTTACCTGATAGAGTTGCTGTAAGGGGCAAATGAGTCACCACCTAGGGAGCGATGAGAGCCGTACCCACTGGTACAGTCTGTACTCTGCAGGTGTTGGTTATTATGATCGTTTCAGGCTCAATTCAGACCTTGCCTGAGTTTAATTCTGAGCCAGGCTTCACACCCAGTGTAGGGACTCAGCTTCCTCCTAGTGCCCTATCCTGCTTGGCTTGGTACCATGCTGAGACCTTGGACCTTCTAGAAGCCCCTATGTGGACCTGACCTTCACCAGATGTTACCTGCTCCATGCTCTAAACCTAGCCTCCCCTCTGTTACTCATTCAATTCTACCCCTCCTAGTCCCTGATGTGTGGCTGCTATAGGAAATGGAGCAACCCAACTAATTCATAGTAAGATCCTAATGACTGAATACAAGTTCCAAGGGGACAGAAGTCTTGTCTGTTTTATTCACTACTTATCCCTAGTAGCTAGTAGGTTCCTGAACATAGGAAGTGCTCTATAAATATCTGTTGCATTACTCTTTGGAACTGTGGGAACATAAAACCTTCATTGAAAGTAATGCATCTTGAATGGTAGGACTTGAGATGTCTTGACAGCTGAAGAGGAAAATGTTGAAGGCAGGGACTCCCACTTGTGTCCTTGAGACAGCAGTAGCTAGGGGACCTTCTACTTCATTTACATGTACAGCTGATTTTTTTTCTTTTAATTTTTATTTTGAAATTAATCTTGACTTACAAAAAAATTGCAAAAAAAAAAAAAAGCACCCCTCTCTTAGCTTATTCTGAATGTTAATGTTAACCTATTCCACAGCGCAGTGACAGAAACCATGAAGTTGGCATCGGTACTCTTCATGTTACTCTCTGTGCTATGAATTAGCATTAACTAAACCCCAGGCCTAATCTGAGTTTTACTGGTCCTTCCACTGACGTTGCTCTCACATTGCACTTACTTGCTACTCTCTGTGGTCTTCTCCAAGCTGTGATGGTTCCTTAGTCTTTCCCTGTCTTTGGTGACTTGCGGCTTTGCAAAAATACTAGTCCGTTATATTGTAGAATATCTGTCAGCTGGGGGTTTGCTGGATGTTTTTCACTACTAGATTGAGGTTATGGATTTTTGGCAGGAATACCAAAGAGGGATGTGGCCTTCTCAGCATGTATATTAGGGGATACATTATGTCAATATGTCTTATTACTGGTGATAATTAACCTTGATCACTTCGTTAAGGTGGTGTCTGCTGAGTTTTTCCACCATAAAATTGCCATTTCTCTCTTTTAAAAATGTCTTGAGGGAGATACTTTGAAACTATGCAAATACTCTCTTTCTCCTCAAACTTTCCCACACTAATTTGAGCATCCGTTGGTAGATTTGCCCATAATAATTATCATTGCAGTGTTTGCCTCGTGGTGGTTTTTTTTTTTAATTTTTCTCATTTCTTTTGCATTTACTTATTGGAATACTTCTGTAAGGAAGAACTGTCCCTTCTTCCCCATTTATTTATTTATGCAATTAAAATGTATATCAGTTGGAATCATGGATATTTATTTTATTTTATTTCTTTATCATTTTGTCCCAGTTTTGGCCAATGAGGGTTGCCTTCAGTTTGCCTGTGTGTCTTGTCATGTCCCCATCCTTTTCTGAACCTTTCAGTGAGGTCATATCTGGTAACTGTAGAGACCACCTGGGCATATCTGCCATTGCACTCTGGGGGATAATGTTCAAGGAGCAAAGCATTATCAGGGGTAGATGCCTGTCCTGCTCTCTGCCAAGGTACCAGGCTGTCTGTCCACACTTCTCAGTCTTTGTTTACCATGAAATTCCCATAACCGCACATTCCCTTCCCTCTCTGATTCCTGTGGGTCAGCCAGTCACTGGGAGGCTGGGGTAGGATTAGGAGGCCAGGCTGTCTCTACACTCTGCCAGGTGTCATAGAGGGGTGGCCTTCTCTGTCATCTCTTTGCCACTAACACCCAGGCAGGCAGTCAGGATTAGTTTGGGAAAGCAGATCTTTAGGTTATTATTATTGCTGTAGTTTTATACCTGTAAGAAGTAAAGCATCTTTCTTTTCAGCTTGCATGGTCACCCAGGGCTTTTAAAAAAGTGTAGGTACAACTTATTTCTCCTTTCTGCAGTAATGAATGTAAATGAGGCTTGTTAAAAGGTGCTGGGACACTTAAGTAAAAAACAGTTTCCTCTACAGAGAAAGGAATAAATGAAAGGATATCATTAGGAAACATTGAGACATATCCAGAATGTGGAAGTTCTACCAGAAAATTGGCCTGGACTCACTAAAAATGGTGGAGGTTTTATAGATGGAAAGAAGGTAAAGAGACTTAACAACCAAATACAATGCATTGATCTCTGATGGGGTCCTACTTTTCATGAAAGTCATTTGAAGACGCTTGAAATTTGAATTTGGACTGGGTATTAGACTCCAGGGAATTATTAATTTTCTTAGGTGTGATAATGGCATTATCATTCTGTAGGAGAACATTCTTGCTTTTAGGATATACATGCTGAAGTATTCTGGGAGAAGTGTCTTGATATCTGTAACTTTCAAATAATTCTGAAAATAAGTTCGTAGAGTAAAGCAAATGTGGCAAAACGTTAACAGTTGTCAAATGCAGGTGTATAATAGAACAGTGTTTCTCTTTCAGTGTTCTCTATGCTTGAAATTTTTCAAAATAAAGTCTGAATAAAAGCTATTTATAATCTTCTTTTACATCCTCTATTTATTAAGGAAACAACCCTTCCCTTTTTATTCCCATTAAAATGACAAAAGTCAGTTCCATCCTGCTGAAATGATCACATGACCAGGTGTTCAGAAACTCCCATTAACACAGTCAAGTATCCAGCCTGGATCTGTGGAGAGATGGTTGGGATGGGGAGTAGAGCTCTGGTTACTGCATATCCCATCTTAAATCCCAGCCACTCTGTTGTTTGATTACTGACATGGCTAAGGAACATAACATTTCTGAGCCTCAGTTTCCACAACTGTAAAATGAGAATAGTAACATGTTATTCATTTTGAGAACCAAGGGTTCCATTTGTACATGCCATATAATATGGATATGGGTGTCACCACCGATGATGGAGAGTGTAGACCCACCACAAACAGTTGTTGATGTGTTAGGTACTAAGGGCCATCTTGTGATGGACTGTTGGCCATCCAGTCCTCCTGGAGTGTGCAGGGATTATAGAGATGATAGCTCAGGCCCTGGGAGCTAGAAGTTGGCTGATGGAAGCAAGACTGAGGGGACAGATGGGAATGGGATCTGTCTTTAGGGATCTCAAGATCCTTTTAGTAAATGAGATTATATCCACAATCACCATACCTTCAAAACTTTTGGGCTAGGAGCATTAGCTTATTAAATGTGAACATTTAAAAATAGCTGACAATACTTTAAAATTCTGGTTCTACATAGCTGCTGCTGCTTCTTTTTTTAAATACAGAAACCTCAATAATAGGAGAGTTGACAATTGAATATCTTTATGTAAAAACATGATCCTTGTCTGTTATGTGACATTACATGAGAAAGATTAACATGGAATAATAGACATAAATTTAAGAGCCAACTAAAAAACTTCAAGAAGAAAACATAGAATAAAACCTTAGTGATCTTGGGTTAGGCAAAAATTTCTTATATAGGACATAAAAAAGCATGAGTCATAAAAGAAAAAGTATTAAATTGGACTGCATCAAAAGACAGTGTCTTCAAAAGCTACCATTAAGAAAGTGAAACAGCATGCTCCTGACTGTTAGAAAATGTTCGTAAAACATGTACCTAACAAAGGACTGTCTCTAGAATACATGGCAGATTTCTTATAACTCAATAATGAGAAGATAAACAACCCAACTAACAAATGGGCAAAAGAGGGGCATCTTTGTGGCTTTTCAGTTGTTGGTTTCCGCTCAGGTCATGATCTCAGGATCATGGGATGGAGCCCCATGTCAGGCTCTGGGCTCAGCAGGGAGTCTGCTTGAGATTCTCTCCCTCTGCCCCTCCCCCTGCTCTCTCTTTCTCTGAAAT
This sequence comes from Mustela erminea, assembly GCF_009829155.1. NCBI lineage: Eukaryota > Metazoa > Chordata > Mammalia > Carnivora > Mustelidae > Mustela > Mustela erminea. Next base: position 96,639,986 of record NC_045614.1, read on the forward strand.
AAATAAATGAATCTTTAAAAAAATGACTCGAATGGACACTTCAGGAAGGAACATGTGCAGATGGCAAATAAGCACATGAAAATATGCTCAGCATCATCAGTCAAAAAACACAGAAAGATGCCACCACACACTTACTATGTAACTCAAATTAAAGAGACAGTACCTAGAGTTGGTTGGTGAGGATATGGAGCAACTAAAACTTTCATACACTGCTGGTGTAAATGCGAAATGGGAAGATTACTTAAACAAACTGTTTGACAATTTCTTATAAAATTGAATATACATTTAATAGAATTCCTAGAAATTTTACCCCTAAGTATTACCCAAGAGATGAAAGCATATGTTCCCACAGAGGCTTGTATGTGAATGTTCATTGAGCTTTATTCATAATAGCCTCAAACTAGCAGCAATTCAAATGTCTATCAGCTGGTGAGTGGAAGAACTATGGTACGTCCACATAATGCAATGCTATGCAGCAATTAAAAAAGGGAATGAACATGCAGAACATGGATGAATCCCAAAAACATGTTGAGAGAAAGAAGGCAGACACATAATTATGTAATTTCACTTATGTGGCCTTCTGGCAATTTTAAACAGAGGTGTTCTGGGAAAAATAATCTAGTGGGGATATAGAGGTGACTTGACTTGCAGAGATTCCCCAGGGTGGTGGACATGCTAGGAGGTGGGTGCTACAAACTTGAGCTGACTTTGGGGGACCATGGACTGGGGGATTAGAGAAAAAGCATGAACATCAAGGGTATTATACAGAGACATGGTTTCTCATCTTGGCTCTGCTAAGGATGAACTGTGTGCCACGGAGCAAGTCATTTAACCTCTCTGGGCCTCAGTTTTCTCACCCATAAAACAGGGATTAAAGTTCTGCACCCAAGGAAAGTTGGAGGTTAATTAGTTATAGGTAAGATATCTTACACCCAGAATAGAAGTATGGCTCTTTGAAGATTAATTTCCTCCCCTGTTGATTTCTTTCCCTTTGCCCCTCATTGATATGTGTCTTGCCCCTTCTCTCTGCTTCTTTTCTGTAAGAAATGTAAGCGCAAAATGTGTCTAAACTGGGTCAAAATGTATATTCTGGTGAGCTTTGCCCCAGTGCCAGGCCTCAGTTGGGTCTTTCTCCAGCCACCTTGTCCACTGACATCCTATGTGACCTGGGCAAGTCACCTTTGTTCTCTGGGCATCTTCTTCAAAATGAAGGGCTTGGCCCAGACTATTGCTCTGGGCTCCAATTTTAACTCCTTCACTGTAGGAGTCTAGTTCAGGACTGAAGAAATGGCAGAACTCAAGAAGCATTTGCTTATGAAAGTCTAAGGAAACAGCTGGGTCCTCAGGTCCAGATGAGAGTGGAGAGGGGGGCTTTAGGGAGAGTAAGTCTAGAGTCTAGAGGAGAAGGATGGTAAATTCAGACTGGTTCTTATTTCCCTTCCTGCTCAGCTCCCTACCCATGAAACCGTTGCGAGGTGTGTGGAGGCACTGTCCTTTCTTGAAGGAATCATTTCTCCGGATAGGGGTCCTGAGAGTTCTGAATCAGAGGTGCTGCCCCGCTCTCTTCCCCGACACAGCAGACTCATCAGTAGCTTCCAGCAACTGGTTCCTGTAATGAAAAATGAGGTGCCAGCCCTTGCTCCTGTGGCAATGAGGGGTGAGGCAAGGTCGGAGTACTTGGGGGTGTCACGGCTTGTGCAGGCTCAGCACAAGCCCCCCCACTGCTCGACAGCGCCCACTGCATGGAGAGGAAATGGCAGGTTGCAACCATTGGGCTTGTGATCTTGGCCTCCGAGAGGATCCTCCAAGTAGGGTGCTGAGCAGCCTCAGAGAAAAGAGCCACACAAGAGCCATTAACTTCCCTGGTCTGAGGGGTGATTGATCCCACCCAGACAAGCCCCTTTTCTTCAAGCCATTCTTTTTTTTTTTTGAGATTTTATTTATTTATTTGACAGACAGAGATCACAAGTAGGCAGAGAGGCAGGCAGAGAGAGAGAGGGGGAAGCAGGCTCCCTGCCGAGCAGAGAGCCCGATGTGGGGCTCGATCCCAGGACCCTGAGATCATGACCCTAGCCAAAGGCAGAGGCTCAATCCTCTGAGCCACCCAGGCACAGATTGGCCTGCAGTGTCAGCCCTGAGCTGTTTGTAAGGTAGGCCAATATTTTGTCTCCGATGGACATGGGCTTTGTTAAAAAAAAAAACATGCAGTTACACAGGCCTGGTTTTAAACCCCAGTTCTTCTCCTTCAGACAAATGACTTAGCTTCTGTCCATATTACTTTCTCATCTGAATAATGAGATTAACAAATCCACCTGGAGGAGTTCTAGGGAGAAGGGATAAAAATGAATGCAAAACATGCAGTGCTGTGTGTTGTACATGGTAGACATTTCATAAATGGGAATTATTCTTACAGTTGTTTTAGGACCTTGTGCACCGGAAAGGATTGCATACCCCAGACTCTTTTGGATGCAACAAGGTTTATTTTACTAGACCAGTAGCTCTCAGAGTGTGGCACCCTGATCAGCAGTATCTGAGAACTGGTTAGAAATACAAATTCCCAGACCTCACCTCAGATTTTCTGAATCAAGAACTCCAGAGTAAGGCCCAGTGAGCTGTTTTAATAAGCCCTCTAGGTGATTCTGATGCCTACTCAAGTTTGAGAACTGTTGCAGTTTTTTTTTTTTTTCAAATTTGAGCATAAAGAATCTAAAATGGTGTCATACAGTATATCAATTGGTTTCACTTTATGCCCCAAATTTGAAATAATACAAATCCCCCCAAATAAATATACCATCACAATTTGCATCATTTCAAAGCTGGCAAGTAAATTAATTTTGAACAGCATTTACACTGTATACACTTGGTAGCGCCATCTTGGTTTGTATCAGTTGGGATGCTCTCAGCAGCAGATAACAGAAAATCCTAACTAAAATGGATTTAAGAAATAAGAACATGTATTAGTTCACATGAAAGAATTCCACAGATGGCCGCATCTGGAAACAGCTCATCAGGCACTTGGCTGCCCTGCGATTCCGTTCTGCATGCTTGTATGTGTTGGTTTACTTTCAGAATGGGGGTATTGCGAATGCAACAGTCCTAGATGTCACACTCAGACTTGTCAACACTGCAAGGATGAAGCTTATTTTTGTGATCTTTCCTTAGGAACAAGGAAACCTTTCTTACAAGATCCTGGAAATCTTCCCCTCATCTCATTGGCTGTTCCTAAACTATATGCCCACTTCTAAACCCATGCCCACAAGATGGGAAGAACACAATTGGTTTATACCAATCTTTGGGTGATGTTATGGGTTTAATTGTGCCCCCCCCAACAAATTTACCTGTCGAAGTCCTAATTTCCAACTTCAGAATGTGACTTTATTTGGAAATAGGGTTACCACGGATGTAATTGGTTAAGATGAGGTCATACTGGAGTGGGGCAGGCCACTTGTCCAGTATGACTGCTGTCTTTATAAAAAGGGACACAGACCTACACACAGGGCAAATGTCATGTGAAGCTGAAGGTAGAGTTTGGGGTGATGCTGCAGAAGCCAAGAGAGCCAAAAAATCACCAGCAAACCACCAGAATCTAGGAGACAGGCAGGGAACAGATTCTTCTCCACAGCAGTTGGAAGGACTAACCCTGCAGACATGTTGATGTGGGAACTCCTACCCTCCAGGACTGTGAAACAATAAGTTTCTTTCATCTAAGCCTCCTGCTTTGTGGTGCTTTGTCATGGCAGCCCTAGCAAAGCAACAGAGTGGTAGGACAGATGTTGGGGAGTCAATTGCCACAATCACTACACCTGTTCTTGAGTAATCAGCATTATGCTAATATCTTTACCTCAAATACACCTAAAATGTGAGACAAGCAGTATCATGAGAAAGTGCCCAGCTGTGGGATCCAAAGATCTGGGTTTAAACTGTATCCTCAGCTAGCTATGCGACTTTGGGCAAACCACTTGGGCTCTCTAAACCACTAAAATTTAAAGTCTACCACTGAGCTATAAAATGGGGTTCAATTGTTGGGATGGAAATATTCAGACATTCCCCTTTCCCAGCCCACCAAAGAGAATTATACCCCCCTTTTCTACCTGGTTCCATTTTGTCCCTACCTCTATCCTTTTTCACCTTACCTCCTCTCCAGGGAACTTTGAGATTGTTTCTATAGAACTAATTGGGTAGAGAAGGACAAAAGAAGACAGTAGAGGGGAGAGAAGGAAGAAATGGAGAACTTGGCCCCTAGGGGAGGAGGCTAGTCTGCAGAATAAAACATTGAGAGAGAAAAGAGAGGAGGTGAGAAAAAGAAAAGTTGAGAAGGTTGAAGGTAAAGAGACATAGCTTTGAGGGCCTTTTGGCTAGTGAGGGGCTTCAGAACAAGTAGAGGGTAAGAGAATTAGGAAACAAAGGAAAGAGATTTCCAAGGAGATTTGCTAGTGATATAGATTAGATCCACCTTTGTGTGTTTTTAAAAGCTTCTAGTAAAGAATGTGTAATTCCTGAGCTCTAGAGAGAGAATAAAGTTGGATCACAAACTCAACCTCCTGGAATACTTAACAACAAAGTCCAAAATTAAAATGAGCTTTCCCCTGCCAAAACAAAAACACAAACAAAAACAAAAGTGAGCAAGCAAATGAACACCCCTAGCCACAGCCAATCAAGGAAAAGGGTACAACTTCTGCTGTCCAAAATGTGGTGGTCAGGGAAAGAGAAAGAGAAGTCTCACTTGATTTGCCATGACTTGTAAACTTTTCCCATAAGCCACTCAGAAGTGAGTGAAAAAAATTCTGAGAAATCACACAACTATGCCCCAAACTAGAGCCAGAAGGACTAAGGTAGGGCTGCCAGCTTAAATACAGGATACTTAGTAAAATCTGAATTTCAGATAAAAAATGAGTAGCTCTTCAGTATACACCAAATGCAATATGGAGGACATACCCATATTAAAAGTGGTTTGTTGTTTATCTGAAATTCAAATGTAACTAGGAGTCCTGCTATCATTACTATTATTATTTTGATAAAATCTGGCAACACTAGACTGAGGTAATGAGCAGATATTCTGTAGAAACCCCCCCGCAAAAAACCCTAAATCAATAAGAACAACAACAGCAAAACCCCTCTAGCAGAAGTCTCTAACGATTCTAGAAAGATCTCATTGGCAATTGGACTCACAATTTCATGGGCTCCTCTCTGAGTGGAGATACCACTATCATATCTCAGGTAGCTGCCTTGCTTTAATAAAATCCCACCGGAGAAATAAAGTTGAAATCCCCCGGGGTTCCACATGATTCCTATGTGAATTCTCCTTCCTATTGCACCCTCAGGTATAAAATGTGGAGAGATCTGCATCACCCTAGCCACTGGAACTTGGAGAAGACATACAGGCTTCGGGTATGGCAAGATAGAGTTCATAAAGAAAGTCTTTTCATCTTGCCATTTGCGATGACGTGGTTGGAACTAGAGAGTATTATGCTGAGCGAAATAAGTCAATCAGAGAAAGACAATTATCATATGATCTCCCTGATATGAGGAAGTTGAGAGGCAATGTGGGGGGTTTGGAGGATAGGAAAGGAATAAATGAAAACAAGGTGGGATCCAGAGGTAGACAAACCATAAGAGACTCTTAATCTCACAAAACAAACTGAGGGTTGCTGGGGGGAGGGAGGTATGGAGAGGGTGGTTGGGTTATGGACATTGGGGAAGGTATGTCCTATGGTGAGTGCTGTGAAGTGTGTAAACCTGGAGATTCACAGACCCCTGAGGATAATAATACATTATATGCTGACAAAAAAAATTTAAAAAAGCCTTTTCAGAGTTATCTCCAGTATAATGAGCAAAAAACCAAAACCAAAACAAAACAAAAAACAATGTATCACAAGTATGAAAGCAAGCAATACAAAGAAGACAAAGAGATGAAGAATCCTACCTAGAAGAAAACCCAAGAAATGAAAGAAAATTCCCCCTGGCCATTTGGAGGCAGCTGTTTCTGTCCAGCTGGCTGTTTACCAGGTTTTTATAGCAATGGAATAAAAAGAAAAGAAGGAAAAGGCTTAGATCTTTGATTAACTCTCTGCTTTGGGGAATTGATGCTTAAGGCAAAAATCAAAGAACTGCCCCAAACAAACAAAGCAACATATATAATAGAGATGTTTGTTCTACTGCTGTTTATAAAACAAAAATGATTTATATAGTCAGAAATTGGTTAAGTAAGTGGTAGAAATTCATACCGTGGAATTTGCATGGAGTGTTGAGAATTGAAAATAAGATCTTTGTTTTCTATCTCTAAGTAAAAATAATTAGGTTATGCAGCAACATGTAAAGGAAAACCTCTTTGACAATCAGCAAACCTATGATCATGTGCTTATGTTCATAAAAGTGCCCACAAGGGTGTTTTCCCAAGATGTTATCAATGGCTTCCATGTCTTATGATGGGATTTCTAATTTTTCCCCCTTCTCTGCACTTTGCCTTATTGAGTTCTTTTTTCTTTCACATAATACATGTACTGATTTTATTTATTTTTTTAAAAACCTTGTACACCCTTTTGCTTTTCTTGAGCTCAGGGGACTTTCAAGTTACCTGATGTACTCTGGGATGAAGTAGACCAGGTAGAATGTGACTAGGTCACATTTGCTTTTTAACAAGTGGCCAACACCTTGCCTGGCCTCAAGACAGTTCTGCAGCCCCATACCCTTGGGGAGTCTTAGCAATAGCTGCCTAACCTGAAGTTCCCAATGACCAGCTAGGTTAGGCATCTGTTGGAGCATGGGACTTGTGGCAGATGAATTGTTTTGGAAAGCAGAATGGGGCCATGGAAGAATGGGAACCCTGCAACTTATTGACTAGGCAATCTTGGGCAATGATTTCTCCCCTCTAGCCTCAGTTTCCCTGTATAAAATGGGGTTAATGAAACCTACTTTACAGGATCATCATGGGCATCAGATAAAATAATACATGTGAAAGATACTCACTGAACTTCAGTCTCCCTTTTCTTTCTTTCTTTTTCTTTTTGTTTTTTTAAATTTTTTTTTTTTTTTTTTTTTTTTTTTTTTGTTTAACCAGGGAGCCTGATGTGGGACTTGATCATGGAACTCCAAGATTATGGCCTGAGCTGAAGGCACTCGCTTAATCAACTGAGCCAACCAGGCACCTCGTCTCCATTTTCAAAGACTTTCCACTAAGCTGTTAAAATTAAATGTTCCATTTTATTGATGGTTGGAACTTGGGTTGAGGGCAAATTTATTTGGAAATATTTGTGTAAGGATAAATGCCCTCCCTGCCCTCTAGTCTATACCCACAATCTAGCCTTTAACACACTTTAGGATTTCACTACTGATGAGAGTCTTACAACTCGATTATTTGTTTCCAGAACTTGACTGCCCTGTGCATTCTCTTATTTGATATGTGGGGAACAAGAGAATTCTACTGTAATTTCCATGAATAAAACATGATTAAACAGTTGTCAGGAAATCAGAACAAAAGGGAATGCTTTGCACTCAAAAGACTTGCAATCAGTAACGAAAGGTCAGAATGGCTTCTGAGATGGACATAGGGTTTCCATTGTCTCCTGCAGGGTGAAAGACCCTTGCTCCCCAGCTTTTCATTTCTGGCTTTGGGCTCAATTAAACAGCAGAGTCAACCTGCTTCCCTGGGTTGACACACAAGTTGAGTGCATTTGGTTACTTCTACTTTATTCAGAACAGCAATTTAGATTTTAAAAATAATTAAGATGAGTTAACCAGTCTTACAGGTTGTCTTCAGAGGCACAGTCTGTCCTAGGGTATAGTGAAAACTTTCTTTCTGAAGTCTGCTTCGCACAGGAAGCCAGCAAAATGGGATTGCTCCCTGGATCGGGGTTTTGGAAAGAATTCTTAAAACAGAAAATATTTTGTGGCAACTTGCATATCAAAGCAGTGATATCAAATAGCTGAGTTCCAGTTCAGACACCAACCACATGGCCATGGTCTTCAGGATTAATCAGAGTATATGACACATCTGCATGTCTTCCAGGCAATTTCTCCCTCAGATGACAACATCTGTATTTTTCACTGAGGTTAAAGTTTAGGAACAATGGATATACAAGTGAACCTAGTTATGTGCTTAGGCCAGGGGGTTCAAAATTTAAAAATGCAGGAGGATCCACATCATAACTTTCCCAAGTCAGAGTCCCCCACCAAGTAAATCTCACCTGTTGGGTGGACATTCATTTGCACGGGACTTGACAAAATCTTGACCCTCACAAACACCGTCGATGTGGGGGAAGGCGACTGAGAGAGCTTCCAGGGGCTGTGTCTTGGGTTGAATATAGTTAGGAGGTGATGACGCTAATGAATCAACAACCAGTAAACATTCAAACATTGAGACCAAGCTCTTCATTATTTTGGTCATTGGTAGCCATGGGATTAGTAATTAGTCTTATATTGTGAATGAGAGAGAGAGAGAAGAGAGAGAGTGTGTGTGTACGTGTGCATGCAGGTATGCTCACAAGTTAAGTGGAATAAGAGAACAGAAATAAAAGATTCTAAACAATTAACTGCCCAATTAGCTGTCTTCACAATTATGGGAATGTGACATTTAGTGAAAAACACAATGATCATTTTAAACTAAATTGCCCATTTTGAAAGTGTTCTCCTGGCTCAGTCGCCATGCCAACTGGTTCTTACAGTGGTGCCATTGCTTTGGAGAGGCAGGCACAATAGTCTCCCTCACACCAAGCCCAGTCTGCTGTCTTAATCAACAACACTGAAACTAAGGAGGGGAAACATTTTGGTTGGGAACAGGCAGCTTAGTGAGACTCCCTTTCCCGTGATTTCTCAGGCTTGAGGGTGGCCTGCCTGAACTTTGCATCTGAGGAAATATTGTTGGGGGGGCAGTAATGCAGGGCAGGGCTGGGAAGACTGGCTGATTAGGGACGTTGTGCAAACAGCTAAAGGTCTCTTTCCAAAGCAAAGTGGTGTGTGAGCAAAAATGAAAGACAAGTGAATATGAACAAAATTCTCAGGTTCCAAAGACTCAACAACACGACTAATGGAGGTCTGGTTGGATTCTTTCCAACATTTCCTACTGGCTTCCAGTAGGTAAGGGGACAGAGAATCAGAATGTTTTTCTTTCTTCCCCTTGTTTTCATAATATTTGGTCTCATGGACTGACTTGTGTGCTCACCTAGGGACCATCCCTAGGGACACAAGGAACTTGTTTCTTTTCTTTCTTTTCTTTTCTTTTTTCCCCATTATTCCCTCCTGGCATCATGACCCCTACTGTGCACATACGCTCTGCCCATCCATAAAGAGAGCACAGACCTGAATACAATGGGGTCCAGAGTTCCCACATGTATCATTTTCATTGCCCTGAGCTCAGAAAGAAGGGCCCTAGGGGAACCAGGATTTGAAGGGCACTGAGACCTCCTCCTTGATAAGCCTCTTCTGCCTTGGGTGGCAGCTCAGATCCTAGAGCCTTGGGACAGCTTTGCACTCAGTGAACATTTAACAAATGCAAGCTTGTCTGTATAGAGTTCCTGAGAGAGCCCCTTCAGCCAGCACTTCTGCTCTCCTGCACAGTGAAGTGTGGTGTTCATAATGGTCATATTGTAGGACATGGACCAGCACTTGCTTCAGAAAGAAGGGGGCTTTTGAATCTGGGTTTACTGAAGGCTCTGTTGTTTCTCAGCTGGGGGAACTTAAATAGGTCACTTAAATGTTACTTAGCATCAGGGAGTCTGGTCTATAAAATGGGGAGAAAAAAGGTACCTATCCCATTGAGTTACTATGAAGACTAAATAAGCCAGTGCATGGAAGGGGCCTAGCACTGCTAAATACTCCAAAATGGTAGACTTTGTTACTATGTATTTATTATTTTTTTCAAAATGGTGGTTCAGTGTCAAAGCTGGGATGTCAGAGAGGATCCATCAACTCCCCAACCTTGCGCAGACTCTGGGACTTGAAGCCAAGGCACAGGGACTGGGCCCACTCTTCACATGGTCTCTAGTAGAGTCTTTCCAAAAATGGAACTCTAATGCATATCTCTTGTACTACCTGAAGGTCTTTAGTGGATGACTGAGCAATGTAGGGTAATCCAAACCAATAATAGTTTCCCTCTGGAGCTGGGTGGATCCAGAACAAATCTGAGATTCATTTAGAAAGGAGGCACCTGGGTGGCTCAGTGGGTTAAGACCTCTGCCTTTAGCTCAGGTCATGACCTTAGGGTCCTGGGATTGAGCCCCACATCAGGCTTTCTACTCAGCAGGGAGCCTGCTTCCCCCTCTCTCTCTGCCTGCCTCTCTGCCTACTTGTGATCTCTCTGTCAAATAAATAAATAAAATATTAAAAAAAAAAAAAGAAAGGAGGTAGGGAAGAGCTATGGGTTGGGTAGGCAAGCAACTTCTCAACATGTTCTAGCAAAGATGTACCTCACACTGGCATATGGGAAGCATTCCCAGGTTTTCAGGACTGTGATGTCCTCTAGCTTCATAAACACCTATGGCAAACTTGAGAAGTGAGCAAGGGTTAGTCTATCTACTTGCCAGAAAAGGGCTCAGGGAGATTAAGAAACTGACTCAAGGTCACACAAATGGTGGAGCAGCAGCAGCACTTTCTTTACCTTCCCTGCCTACTCAAAACTTGTTTATGGTCTAGAATCTTTTGACACTGATGAAGTTCTAGAACCTAGGTGAGGTTCGGTGGGCTGAGGTCTGGAGCCGATGACCAAGAAAGAATTCTTGAGACATCTTTGGTGCAAAATGATGGTTTATTAAAGCACGGGGACAGGACCCATGGGCAGGAAGAGCTGCCGCCCAGGGTTGTAAGGGATGGCATGTTATGTACCCTGAGGTTGGGGGAAGGTGGGGGAAGGGAGGTTTCAATGGAGTTTTCATATGCTAAAGAGGGCCTACAAGGTGCCAGGCTAGGGATGGCCCAGCAACCTGGGTTTACTAGAAGAAGGCTTATTTACGTAATTATCATCCAATATGTCAGGAGGAAATTTACTAGCTGACTCATTTGGGCAAACATTCCACAAAAGCCCCTTATTTGGGGTCCTGGTGCAGAGCAATGAAGGCATAGGTATGAGCCGTGAAGGTATCCTAGGTCCATTTGCCCTGTTTCCTGCAGAGATCTAACTGATAGATCCCACTGAAGCCATGCAGTGTTACAGGAGCTCAGTCCTTTCCTAAGTTTTGCAATCCAAATTATTTCCAGTGGGTTAAAAGGCACCCCAAGGTAGAGTCCAGAAAAGTAAAGAAGGTCCATTACCAAATGCCCCCTGACTCCTGGGTGGCGTCCCACGCGGATATGTCAGAGGTTCCTGTGTGTCAAAAGCGACCAGAGGCGTCCCTCAAGATATCGCTATTGATCACCATCCTGCCTTCCCTGGGAAGGCATTTCTGCCCTAAAGGCCCTGGAGGGTTGCCGGCGATCCTCCACTTTCCCATCGCATCCTAGGCTGCCGATGGGTGCCTGGTTAATGGACCAAAATACTTGTGCCATGCAATGCCATCGTCTGCCCTGAAGACTGCATACTGTTTTGCCATTTTAACCCATGGAAATACTAGAAAAGTTTGGCAAGGGGAAATTACCCAATTTCATAGCTTTAAGTAGTCTGTAGAAGACACTGACAAGAAAGAGTCAAGACTGAAATCCATCATGGTCTATGCGACATTCCAACGTATGTGGCCCTTGCAGCCAACTTCCCTAGGAAACGGTCCCCGGTTGCGTTTTAGTTCAATCGGGTACTGGTTTCGGCTGGCTCCCAGTGGAGGTCCCTCGGCCAGAAGTGGCTAGACCAGGGATGTGGAGGGGATCACATTAGATCAATCAGGAGGAAACCTCACACGGGAGTCTTAAGATTGGCAGCCGTCCTGGTGACTTAGGTGGCTGTCCCGTGCCCAAGACAGACAACTTTATATAAGAACAGGGATAAAGAGAGGCCATCAAGTTTCTGGGTCCTATTGCCATTCCGGCCAGGGTACTAACTTACAGCCAAAAGGCAGACGTTCTCCTCCCCGCAGAGTAGCCACGGGCTAGAGGATTTCAGCCTGAGCAACTGACATGCAAGTGTTCCAATGAGACCATACTCCTTGAAAAGCCCTGAAATCAGAGTAAAGGAAAAGGAGAGAAAGTACTCACCATTTTGCACCGAAGCTCAGAGTCCAAATGTAAAGACTCACAGCCCCATGTTGGGCGCCATATGATGAAGTTCTAGAACCTAGGTGAGGTTTGGTGGGCTGAGGTCTGGAGCCGATGACCAAGAAAGAATTCTTGAGACATCTTTGGTGCAAAATGGTGGTTTATTAAAGCACAGGAGCAGGACCCGTGGGCAGGAAGAGCTGCCGCCCAGGGTTGTGAGGTTGGGGTAAGGTGAGGGGAAGGGAGGTTTCAATGGAGTTTTCATATGCTAAAGAGGGCCTACAAGGTGCCAGGATGTCCCAGGCCTACCTGAGGCCTTGCCTTTGCAGCTGGATCAATGTTGTCTTTAGACCAGCCATTAACATTAAGATACGTGGGAGACTTTTTGGTGGGTTGTCACAATCCTGCTATCAATCGTCTTTGTTAGTAAGATTTAGAACATTTGTAAGCCAAGGGAGACTCCTGTCTAGCAGGATTGTGAGCTCTGCAAGTTAACTATTTGCTTATTGTTCATGGCAGTCAGGGCTGCCTGAGGGATGCTCCACATGACAGAGGGAGAGCGGATGGAGAGGGGGGTGCAAGGCGCCAGCTTTTGCTTTGTCGTCAGCCAGCCCCATGCTCCCTCAACAACACCAAGAACAAGAGGGAGTCCAGTGGGTGTCTGATTGCTGTTGCTAGGACTTCTAGTACTATGTTGAACAACAGTGGTGAGAGTGGAAATCTTTGTTGTGTTCCTGATCTCAAAGGGAAGGCTGTCAGCTTTTCCTCATTGAGAATGATATTCGCTGTGGGTTTTTCATAGATAGATTTTATGAAGTTGAGGAATGTTCCCTCTATAATAATACTGGCTTTACAAGGCTGTGAGGCTCAGAAACAAATTTGTGAGGAGAGGGAACATGCCCGCTTTGCTTCCCACTCTCTCCTCAATGCCAGCCCCCGCCCCCAGATCTGGCACATAGACCATATGTGATCAATGAATGCTCCTTGAATGACTAGGTCAATGAAGAAAAATGCCTGGCACCTATCCCAGGCACTGGTACTCATATGGGCCCCACAAACACCTGTGTATGTCAGAGACACCAGCAGGTATCAGATGCTGTGAGCAGGACAATTGCCTCTGCCCAGCGGAGTCTGAGACCCAGGAGGATGGGAACAATGCTGAACAAGAATTACAAATCATTGCACAATTGCAAGTGCACCAGTATTGCAAAGGAAAGGTTTATAGTCACCCGCATGCTCACAGTCATGCACACACACACACTCACACACAAACACACCCAGCTATGGGCAGGTGAGAGCAAGCGCCCAGCGGTCCAGCCTGTGGGATTGTGGTTAGCCAGGGATCGAGGCTCTGGAGAAGTTTTTGAGAAGTTTTCATTGCTTTTGAAGCTTAAAACCATAAACTTTGATAAAAGAAAACATTTCCATTGAACTTGAAAATACTTAATAGGAGTTAGAAGTCATTAAAGCTAGTCAAATAGTCTCTTTTGTTCCGATTCAATATGCACATTCTTTTATCAACTTCATCGTCCATTAAGATTGGGATTCAGGTTTGTCTGCATCCAGAAAAGGTCACATTTGTCCAAGGACTGATGGAGAAATGGAGGGAAGCAGCCGCTCCCACTGAGGATGCCAATAAGAGATGGAACTCTGTGAGGCTGCCCCACACGCCAGCCCTGCCATGGCCTGGCTATCCCCACAGACGTGTTTCCTCCCTATTCTGCCAAGACTCCATTTCCTTGTGTGTGCAGATCAGGTGTTACCACTGTGTGAGGGCATGTTGAAGATTAAGGGAACTAAGGTATGTGCGGAAAGGTATACCTAGTTCATTGTGTGCTACAAAGAGGGCTTGTTTGATGGTAACCCCCTCCCCTCTCTCCTTCACTACAGAGATGGCCTCTCTAAACCATGTTCAGCCTTTAAATCTCAGGTCAGGCGACAGTGCAGGTGGGCTGGGCCCTCCTTTGGGCTCCTTCAGCCCTCTGCAAGCTCAGTCGCATGCATCCTTGCAATGGTCTGAATCTGACCTGGAGCTCATGGGGGACTGGGGCTGAGGGCCGCTCAGTGCCTGATTGCCAACAGACACCCTCCCCTCCCTTCCCTGTTCTACCCTGCAATCTGGGGAATATTTCCCAGCCTCCCTGGGAGCAGGTTCTGGGCAGTTTCTACCAGTGGCAGCACTGATGGAGGGTAGAAAGTGGGAAGGAAGGAGGAGCCAGGGTGCTTCTCGGTCTCTTCCTCTGTCTTTGATTTGGGGGTGTTTAGGGGCTGCCTCTCCTCTGATATCATCTCCTGCCATGGTCTGTCTCACCTGGCAGTCCTGGCTGCTGGGTTCTGGTAACACCACTGTCCTCCCAGAGTTCCTGGTGGTACAGGCAGCTTCCTGCTGTGGCTAAGCCTCAAGTTGCTCCCCCATCTCCTGTCAACCTTTCTGGCTTTCCCAGCTTCTGCATAAGCAGTTCCCTGTATTGAATTCCCTGCAGGTGAAATGCCCAGCATGATTTTTTCCTGAAAGGAGCAGACTGATGCATTCTTCACTTCCCCCACCTCGATGGGAGCTCTGATTGGCTAGATGCATTTTCCGATTGTCACTTTCCAAAGAAGGTGGGGTTTTTGTTTATCTTTCCAGGACTTGCCTTTGGTTCCCTCTCACCCTTCAAAACTGTAGTGATCCAAAAGCATGAGCAACTAATGTGAGGGCCAACCTCAGAAAAATCTAAGACCAAATCTTCAAAGTTCTCGAAAATTTGGTCTTGTTCATTTCTAGTTCATTTTCTCACGCCCCAGCTTCTACTTGGGCCCATTTATATAACAAGTGTAATCAGGGAGCCAAAATTAAATATCTATCCCCAACTTCTACCCTTCTAATCAGTCACAAATCATGAGTGAAAAGAGCTGGTTCAAGTGGAAGAATTGATTCCGGGAGGCCTGCTCTGTCCATCCATTCTGTCCCGCTCTGAGCAGGGACAGGACTAAACCTCCCAACCAGGGAGGGTGTGAACAAGTCACTTCTGGCGACATCTGGTCTGCAGTGGAATTAGTCTTGGAGGAAACTGAGGATGCATGCTGAATTAGGAAGAATGAAGCATGATTTCAGATATGACTGGGAAGAAACGGCATTAAATGTTTCCTGAATATGCCGGTTGTCTGGATGCTGTTGGGTAGGTTTGGATTTCCAGGAACAAGAGGCCCCCCCTGTCCCTACCAGGAACCGTCTCCTGACTGCAAGGTCTAGGACTCTGGAGACAGACCTACCTGGGTTTAAATTCTGCCTGGGCTACTGACTAGCTGTAGGGTCTTCAGTGAATATTTGACCAGTCCAAGCCTCAGTTTCCTCATGTGTAAAATGGGGCCCTCTATTCTAGTCCTGGAAAGAGCTCCAGGACAGTAAGAGGAATTACTTAACAGAAGGTCTGTTATCCTCTCTTTGATTTAAGACCCAGGACTCTCCGTGCCTGTAAGTACACTTGCTCTGTGTTGACTTGCCTAGGTGTACTGAATAGACCTTCCTGGGCTTTGGGGAGTGTGTCAGGACGAAACTAGAGAGAGCCCCTGGGGTCTGTGTCAGTTCCTGTGAAACTGGCTGTGGCTGGTGTACGCTGGCCTCTTGCCTCAGAGTTTACTCCGCCCCTGTCTTCTGCATTTGCTCACAGCAGGTGGGGCTTCTAATTCCAAGCTGAGACCCGCCCCCCTTCTTTCTCCTGCTCCCTTCTTTCCCAAATCCTCCTCTCTACGCTTTCTCCTCCCCTCCCTCCCCTCCCTCCTTTTCCGTGCTCCCCTCTTCTCCCATCCTACATCCCCCTCTTTTCTCTTTCTCCCTTTCCCCTCCTCACCCCGCCCCTCTCCTCTCCCCTGGGGGCATCAGCACTTTCTCACCTCAGAAGTGTGTGTGGCAGCCTGGCTGCTCCTCCAGCATTGGCCCAGGCCTTCCTCCCTCCCCAGTAACTGGAGGCTGTTGGATTCAGGTCATAATGTGGAGCCATTGGAGGGTTGCAGTGGGCAACTGGAGAGAGGGCCTCCTGGCCTTGGCAATCATTGCTCTGCCCCTTCACATTGCCACAGACCTAAGCCAAATGCACCATCTTCCCACCAGCTGTCTGGAAGATCGTCCTTCCTTCACTTCCCCAAACTTCCACCTTTGTTGCCTCCTCTCCTCTGTGAGCTTCCTGCAACCACTGCCTAGTGCAGAGGCTCCTAAATTGAAGCGCTTCTCGCCTTCTTCCCTGCCTCCCCCAGCCACTCCCTGCTCCTGACCCAGGCCCTCACTGCTACTCTCCTGAGCTCCTTATGACCAGAGCCTCTGAGCAGGTGAACCTGAGTCCTTCTCCCCAGCTCCATCTGTCCTGCCCACAAGGGCTGGAGAATTTCTCCAGGCCCATGTCCCAGGCCATATCACTCTGTGCTCGGAAGACTGCATCAGCTTCCATGATCCTCTGGATGAAGCCCGGCAAGACCCTCACCTCTGACTCTAGTTTGAGCCAGCAACCTTCCCAGCCCTGGCTCCTTCCTTCCATTATGAGCAGGCACTGCCCTCTCACCTTTCCCCGACCCTCTGTGTCATTTTCTGTCTAGCACCTTTGCACATGGCAGTCACTTCTCTGCTATGCCCTGCCTTCCCCTTTGCCCACCACCATCTTCCAGCCCAAAGTGCCCCCTACCATGAGAGCAGAACCCTTCTCTTACAGGGCTCAGCATGTGCAGGCCCACGCAGAGAGACATGCAGGTGGCTTGCCTGCACTTTGCCCACCTGCGGAGATGGACTGGGCTTTGCATGAGAGTGTGCAAGTGTGGGTACGTGGATGAACACACATTTAAAATGGATCGTGCTTTAGCTGAAAGAAGCAGGGTTTGTCATTGTGCCCTCCAAGCACCTGCAGGTGACTCACGTGGGGACCTTGTCGCAATACAGTTTCATGGGTCCTGCCATGACCTCAGAGACAGAATCTTGAAGTGGCAGGGGGCGGGAATCTGTGTTTTTAATCCATCCTCCTGTGATCTTCAAATCTGAGGACTGTGGAAGGGATGTCGGTCAGTGTTCAAACTCTTGGAAAGCAAGAGTTTAAATGAAGAGATTATTATCTCATCATGCACACATGTATAAATAAGTGGAATTAGGAAGAAGAGTGAGTACTGGCTGCTGTTAGCCATGCTAACATCTGGCTCCATCTCAGCACTTCCTGTGACACAGGTCCCTGGTCCTCATTCCTGACCCTACAGAAGAGGAAATGGGGGTGCACAGTTGCACAGCTGGGGTGGAACAGAACAGGATTTGAACTAAGGGCTGAGGCTGAAGCCTTTGCTCGAGTGACTCCATGGTGCTTCCCATTTGTGAACTGGAATTTTTCACAGGGCAGGCTTTCTTTAACCTGCAGGATCAGCAAGATCAGCTCCCCTGGTTCACAGCTCAGCCCTCCGTCTCTCAGGACACCCCTGGAGGCTGGCTTTCTGAGGTTCTGAGAGTCTTTCCCAGCAGCCCCACCCCGCCTCAGTGTAAAATGGGTTTTCAAAGGCGACCCCTTCCACTCTGTTCCTAAACAGCCTTGTGCATGCTGAGGGATGCGTTCCTGTCATGGCTTAGTCTTGAAATAGGCCGAGGGAACAGAAATAGGAAGAGGCAACTTGCCCCATCTCCCCCACAGTGCACGCAGGGTGGGAAGACAACCCCAGGCCCAGAACATCCGCCCAGCTTTGAAATGAGGACCTCAAACGCGACTGCTTCCGAGTGTAGGTGCATCTTTGTTGAAAAAGAAGGATCAGTAGAACAAACACAGTCACCATGGGTCTTTTGCACCACATGTCGACCAATCCATTCACTTACTCGTCATTTGTAGTGAACATATACTGGGAAAATTGCACTTGGAAATGGGAGATTCAAGTTTATTGTTTGTTACCTGTAATTGAAAAAGTGCTCTGCCATGTAAGAAACAGTCAGTGTTTCCAAAACACTGTGCAGGGGTGCAATGCTGTGCATAAGGGGACCCCAGGGTTTAAGGTCTGTCTTCTATGCTGCAGGAATTTTCAGAGCTTTAAAAACAGGAATTCTTGTTCTGAATTTCTAAGAAGGAGATATAGTGCTCAGAATTTCCAAAGTTCATTTGACCATGAACCTTTTCACAGGGCAGGTGGGGGGAGGCGTGGGTAACATCCCATAGAATACAATTTGGAAAACTTAGGATCAAAAGTTACTGAGGCAGTGCTGGGCTAGGGCAAGACAAAGAGAGGGCATCAAAAGGGGAACCTGAGGCTCCTGGAGAAGCTCCGGAGGAGCTGGGGACAAAGAGCTCACTTTATCAGTCTCTGCACCTGGTCCCTGGTCTGCCCCAGGAGCCTGCAGCTCCTGGGAAGTCTCCCCTCCTCCCCAGCATCCATATGGGGGCACCTCCTCCCTCCCCCATCCCCATACCTCCCCAGTCAGCAAGAAACTCCATCCAAGCACTTCCTTGGCTTTCTTGCTGCCAGAACACAGCATGGCTGTTGGGGAGAACAGCTTGCCAAGAGGCCCAGGGCATGGCTGCCTAGTCACCAGGGCTTAGGCCAAGGTTGGCCCTGGTCCACATGGCCAGAATACAGCTTTACTCTCTGTCCTCAGTTTCATTTAGGATGCTCAGGATCAATGAATGATCTGTTCATTCAAGTCACACTGGAGTGGGCCAACACCACACGCTACCTTTCTGGGAATAAGCCTGCTTTTCAAAGGTAATGCTCGCCTAATGGTGGGATTCTAGGGCCTGCTACAGAGGGCGGGGGAAGGAAAGGGCTTTGACCTGTAGGGCCTTCCCAGAACCCCATGAATGATCCACCATAAATATGTCTCTGACGACCACTCTGCTCTCCCAGGTGCACTATTCCATTTGTGTATCCAGCAGGAAAACACAATTCTGTTCAGAGTAACAAACCTAATGTTCTGGAAGCACCAGGAGGCCTCAGAGTTACTGACCCATCACTACTTAGCATCCACCCATCTGGACCCCTGGGCTTTAGAGGGAGTAACTTTACATAATGACCAGAGCTAGCAGGGACCTTGCTCCTGCCATGGGTCAGGCCAAGCTCCAAGCATTCCGTATGTACTGACTGGCTTACCCTCACAGCGACCCCGTGGAAGAGAGGCTATTTTTGTCTTTTCCATGTTATAGAAGAGAAAAACAAGGATAGAGGGGCCAAATGATGCGCCCATGGCTACCCAGCTAAGTGGAGCAGCGAGACTGGAACTCAGGCTTCCTGTCAGAGCTTGGGAGTCCTCTGCAGGGGTGTCACTCTGCCCAGTGCTGAAGGGGAGAGGGCTGTGCTGGACCGAGTGCAGCTGGTCCTGCAGACCTGCAGAGACCTTTACAAGTGACTCTTCCCAAGCTGCTGAAGACAAAGCACGAACTAGAAGCCATATGTGTCTTAAAATAAACTCTGGAGAAATATCTGTGTTATCCAAAGGAATGAATTTCAAAGGGCAATCGTTAAGAATGAGAAGGGGATGCTAAATTTGCCAGACAATGTTTCCAGGTAAAGTAATCCCCCAAACAAGCAAATTAACAAAAAACAAACAAAAATAAACAAAAAGATAAACAACAACTACAACAACAAATCTTCCCAGAGAACCACCATCCAAGCCATCACCACTTTGCTTATAGATAAAACTGACAGTTCTAGAAATAAAAGAAGATAGGTATAAAGGGCTTCAAAGTATGGGAGTGATTTTTGTTTTTTTCATTTAATGCTAGGTTTCAAAGAAGGAAGGATATGTCTGTCAAAGGTTACACATTCATTCTATTTAAATCCCCTCCAGATTTCTTAATGGGCTCTGTCAAGAGCGGGAAGGTCCCCAAGGCTGCTTCCCAAAGCCTATAGAGAACGCTTGGTGGGGAGTGTGGAGCCCAGACTCAGCGACCCCACTGTGGCCATTACTTCTTCTTGAACACTTGATGGCATACCTGGTCACCGCAGGTCAGCTCCTGCAAGGTCAGAAAGTGGGTGAGTGACTCACAGGCCAGGCCTCCCTGTGCCCCACGGCAACTCTTGGTGTCTGTGAGTTGGGGTGGGGGTGGGGAAGCTGGAGTACAGAGGACACTTAGTTGTTCTGGGCAAAGTGCATCTCATAGACCCCATCAGCTGGCATGCCCTGCAGGTAGCAGTAATTTGATTTTGACACTTGAATTGAGCTTGAACAACTATAAAAATGAAAAATGCAAAGAAATTACCCTCTTGGGCGGGATTTTTCCTACTCCCGTGATTAAAGCAACATCTCCTAATTTATAAAAGGCAGTGAAGCTGTGAAAAAGGAAAGGATCTAGTGGGGAGAAGTGTTTGGAAGGCAAGAGTCCGGGAATACATAGGCTGGTGGACTGTCACTCTGTGCTTTCTGGGCATTCTGGCCTCTGGTCACTAGAATGTTGGTTGGTGGCATCCCAGGTAAGGACAGGATGACAGGGTGTGGGCTGCAAAAGGGCTTCCCCTGGGCCTGCCTTTGCAGAGAAGATGCAGCTTTTGATCCAGATGGAGGGAGCCCCCAGGCCTTACCTGCACCTCATGACTCCTTGAGGGAGGAGAGAAAAATAGGAGTGTGGGGATGGCTGCAAAATCATTACAGCTGACAATGAATCCATTGTCTTAGCCACAGGGACCACTGGGGATTGTACTACAATTAAAAAAATCCATCATCCAAACCAGAGCAGGTAGGGAAAACCGTCAATGGAAAACATGGTGAATGCTTTCCATTTATCACCAGTTGACAATGCCTCCGAAATAAAGATCTCAGGTGAGGCCAGTCTGGTTCTGAAGGGCACAACGGTGACCTGAATACTGACACTGGGGCCAAGTGCTTGCCTGACTCCAGAGGTGAAGTCATGACTGACTGAATGAGTGACTTAACGCATGAAGGAGTGAAAGATTCCTCACTGTTGGGATGCTGGGCACATAAATGGCCTTGAAGATTGAAGACTGAAAAATGTAGCTATCTAGACACATATAATTTATTTCAGGAGATCAGCCATTGTTCCTACTGCTCTGTTCTAATACCAAGTTAACTTAAAATATTTCAGGATTAGGTGGATACACCTGCTGATGAGAGGCCAATGCCTGTGGTCTGTGAGATGGTTCCCAAGCCCACCTGCCCCTATCCATCCTGCTCCCGCCTCTCTTCTTCCTGGCTCTTATAATGGTGAGGAGGCCTGGAGCTACCCTCCTTTGGGCCATCTTCATTCTGGGCCTCACATTTCTCTTTAGCTGGTCTTTCATAGGTTGTGTGCATTTCTCCTTGGACCTCGGCTTCCTAACTCAGCAGTTTGAACCCTCATTTTAATTGCAGTCGTTCACAGAGACAGCCATATAGATTTCTTCCTGGAGTCCCCTGAGCCAGGTGGGAATGGCTTTCTGACAATATGACCACACGTGTGTGGCTGAAGCTCAGGGGAGGAGTGCAGGGCCATTTTTCTTGTCAGAGCACCTGGGGAGGTGAACCTGCAGTTTGTGGAAGCACCAGGGAAGGGACCCGGGCAGACCCTGGGACTTACCAGGTGCAGCTTATCCCCTTCAACCCACTGCCTCCAGCCACGGTTCTCCTTCTCCCCCTTCTGCACGCACACAAGGACATCACCTTCCCAGGTGACCAGCGTCTGCAATGACAGTTTCCCAGGCAAATCAGATGGATGGTCCTGATGGGGACGGAGCAAACCTAAGCCGGCAGCTGTGGTTCCTATGGCCATTGCCGGGTTCCTGCTTGTCCACAGGGTGGAGCCTTCAGCCTCTGCCAAGCCGAGATCTGCCAGACTCTCCACATATACCCTCCATTCCCACCAAACCAGCTCATTGTGGCTGCTCCTGTTCTCTTTTAAAGAATTCTAGGGGTGCCTGGGTGGCTCAGTCAGTTAGGCATCTGTTCTTGATTTAGGCTCAGATCATGATCTCAGGGGGTCATGGGCTCAAACCCGGCTTCTGGCTTTTTGCTGAGCAGGGAATCTGCTTGAGGTCCTCTCTCTTCCTCTCCCTCAGCCCCTGCCCTTGCTCATGCCCTCTCTCTCTCAAATAAGTAAATAAATCTTTAAAAAAGAGAATTCTACTCTCCCATTTTACCATATGGTGAAGATAATATTCCAAATCAATGGGGGAAAAGACGACACATTTGACTATAAATGATGTAAAATTTCTCAAAGGGCAAAATAGCATAATGTCAACAGATGAAGAACAAACTGGGAAAAATAATTGTAACGCATATCAAAGACCTGATTTTCTTATATATAAAAGGCTCCTATAAATTAATAAGAGAAAGATCATTAACCTAATAGGAAATTTTAAAAAGGACACAGCCAACAGCTTACAAGAGAGGAAAAAAAAAAACAACCTAAAACCCAGCAGATGGCTTTTAAACCTAAGAAAAGATATTCAACCCTACTCATAATAGGAGGAATGCAAATTAAGGCTGTTTTTGAGATACAATTCATCATACGGTCAGAGATCAAAGAGTCTGATAACACACTGAGCTAGAGGAAGTGTGGAGAAGCAGGCATCTCCATTAATGGCTGGTGGGTATATAAATTGGTATGAATCCTTTTGCGGGGCAATTTTATATTACCTCTTGAAATATAACATTGTTATATCTCTTTGACCTAGAAATTCTGCGTCTGGGAATTTTCCCTACAGGAAACACATGGTGAGGACTGCCTATTGTGGGACAATCATATAGGCAGAGAAGCCACCTGACTAGCAGGGGACCACAACAGATGGTTCCAGGGCCATTCTCATTATCCAGAAGCAGAAGGGTGGCCCTTCTCCCAATCCTGGACTTCCTGCGGGCAGAATGCAGACTGGCTAGTAGCACAGGCAGGTGGGGGGGCAGCAGAAGGCAGAGTTCATGCTGGATGGCCAGACTGAGCTGACCAGCAAGTTAAAGAACCCCAGGAGGCTCAAACTCCTGTGCACAGATCATACTTACAGATTATATCCCCCAACTCCTCTGGCTTCTCTTTCTCCTTCTATTCCTCCTAGCACCGCCCTCTGGACCATTTGTACTACCCCTCGGTGGTTCTCCAGGGCCACCCACCTCTGAGCCCAGATGAGGACCGCACATGCGCCTCCTGAAGGATGATGTCATTCCTATCCAGACAGTGTTTTTTTTTTGTCAGTCCTGTCCTTTCTCGGGGATGACCCTGATGCCAGCTGGTTTTCTTCCAAGTACGTGTAAACTGTGTTATGCCTTTGTGAACAATATTATGTTAAGGATCAAATGTTTGCTTTCTTTTTTATCTTGTAAACCTAGCTGGTGACGAACTGACCAGTGCTTCTTTATACACTGTCCTTGCACATTTGGATCTATATTTTGGGACAAATTTGTTTCCTACGGATTGATAAATCTACCTCCATCTAAAATAATATTTGATCTTGACCATATGATATATTTTATGTACAATTTTATCCCTCCTCATTTTACTCCTCAACACATTGCAGTGTTGTTTGTTACGACAAAGGACTAGAAGCCTCATAAATTCCATCAGTGGGTGGCTGGTTTAAGTCTGTGTGGTTCAACCATGCCATGCAGCCCTTGAAAGAAGAAGGCGGTTCTATACCTATGGAGGAGACCGGTCTCCATAGTGTATAATGAAGTTAAAAAAGCTAGGAGGATGGCCATGTGCATAAGACAAGGTGGGGGGAATATGTACGCATGCCTATGTTTGCATATGTTCTCTTGCAAGGAACTAAAAGAGCCCTTAATGGTGATTTTCTTTGCAGAAAGAACTGAGAGGCAGGGGGCCAGTTTGGGAAGGAAATTTCAGTTTTTACTGCATGTATTAATATTTCCTAAATTTACTTAACAATAAAATTCTACACGTAGGTCTCCTCCTTCTTTGGAGCCATCTGAAGCCTCACATCTTTGAATGTCTTGAGGAAGCTTAAATTCACAGGTTGCTTTCCTTGCTCCTCTGGGAGGAAGATGTTGTTTGGAATATTCCAGAATCCCCTCCCAAATAGATGAGAAAGAAATATTCATTTGTCATTGCCCATTATTGGTGTTGGGACTCAGTTCCCTCCCAAAAGTATGAGAAAGGATGACATCTTATTTGGGCAAAAACTGTGTCTTCTAAGCCTCCCTCCCCCAGCCCACATTGCCTTGCACATCCTAATACATATTGACTGAACTAGCGTCTATTTCTCCCATTAGACAATAAGCTCCGTGAAAGAAGAGGCCATGTTGGTTGTTTATTTCTGCAACCCCAGTCTCAGCAGAGAAGGTGCTTGGTGAGCAATGTTGAATGACTCTGTGACTGAGTTATTTTGTTGAAATGGAATCTTGAAGTAAATCCACATGGGAGAATAAATGAGCCTATGTATTCTTCATTGATGATGATTCTTGACAATGACTCAGCCAGCCAGCCTCCTTGCCTTGATTTCTATGGTCCCACTGGAATGCACACATGACCATCAATATGGACACTGGATGGTAACTGTCCATCTACTTGTCTGCTTCCTCATGAGACTGCGAGATCTTTCATGGCAGATCTCTAATTCATTACTTTACCCATAGCTCCTGACCCAGGTCTCTCATGTAGTAGGGGGTTGGCAAATTTGTAGAAGGAACAAAAAAGAAAAATGTTGGTGCACAAGGACCTGTCCTAATATTTTCTTTTAATAAATCTCACTAGGCAGCAAGATTAAAAGTTATTCTGACCCTGAGTAAATTGGTTATTAGTGAATGATGGTAATACATAACAATATTACAGCCTTACTCCTACATAAAACAGACAGTAAGAAGAGAGAATGGTTAAATGTACTAAAATACCACAATTCAATTTCAGTTGGTGTCCTTCATCCTTGTGTCAGAGGAGGTTTTGAAAAAGGCTCAATTGACTTGAAAGATCTTGAGATTGAGGGGATGGAGATAAGTGAGAAAAACCATTGCTTCTGAGTCAGAGGATAAAGAAGACACACTGAACAGAATTAAAGAAGGAATCTGGGCCCACACTGCCATTTCCCTCTCTCAGTGTCCAAAATTAACAGTTAAAAATAGCCTTGTAAAGGAAATTAGATAAAGTACTGTCTTAATGTTAAATTTACAGAAGTGGATCACTACACTGTGATTACATGACAGAATATCCTAATTCATAGAAAACACTGAATTACTTAGAGATAACACATCAGATTGTTCAGGAAAAAAATATGTATACAATAGCAAGAGAGCATGTACGAAAGATAGAGCAAATGGGGCAAAATGTTGACAGTAGGTAGCTCTCGGCAAAGAGTATACAGATGTTCTTTGCTATTTTCATGCAACTTTTCTGTAAATTTGAATCAGTCCTTTGAGAGTCTTTTTTTTAAGGAAAATAATAGTTCTTTAAATTAAGCACATTGAAGGGCACCATGAACATGTTTAAACCTTCCCAGAACACTTGTCCTTGCACAAGAGTGATTTTTTTTAAGATTTATTTATTTATTTATTTATTTATTTATTTATTTATTTATTTGACAGAGAGAGATCACAAGTAGGCAGAGAGGGAGGCAGAGAGAGAGAGAGAGAGAGAGAGAGGAGGAAGCAGGCTCCCTCCTGAGCAGAGAGCCCGACTCGGGACTTGATCCCAGAACCCTGAGATCATGACCAGAGCCGAAGGCAGCGGCTTAACTCACTGAGCCACCCAGGCGCCCCACAAGAGAGATTTTTGGCAGCACCCATCCCTTCCAGCAATTCCAGGTGGGGGCCTCCTGGAGAAGGTTGTAGCTCCTGGGCTCTCATGGACACCACAGTGGCATTATTTGTTTTAACTACCATCGTGTGCCTGCTTTCCCCTGCCCTGATTGTTTGCCCCAATTACTTATTGTTTCTAATTGAGATATAATTCACATACGATAAAATTTACCTTCTTAAAGTACAATTCAGTGATTTCTAGTATATTCACCAAGTTGTAAAACTCACGACTGTCTAAATCCAGAACATTTTCATTGCCTCCCAAAGAAACCCTGCACCGATCAGCAGTCTACTCCCCATTCTTTCTGCCCCGGGAACCACTTTTTGTCTCTAGGGTTTTGCCTAGTAATTTTTAAAAGATTTTATTTATTTATTTGAGAGAGAAAAAGATAGCAACAGAGATAGCGAGAGAGAGCACAAGCTGCGGGAGCAGAAGCTGGGAGGAGAGGGAAAACTCAGGTCTCGATCTCGATCCCAGCACCTGGCATCATGACCGGAGCCAAAGGCAGACACTTAACTGACTAAGCCACCCAGGGTCCCCTAGGGATTTGCCTACTCTGAGTGTGTCATATAAGTCCTACAATATGTGGCCTTTGTGTCTGACTGCTCCATTTCCCAAGGTCATGCAGTGTGTATCAGTGTTCCATTCCTTTCTATGCCTGCATGCTATTCTAGCACATGAAGATCTGTTACTTCTTCTTAATTTTATTCTGGGTAGCTTGTGTACTTTTTGAAAAGGGCTTTAAATCCTCTTAGAAACAAACCAGGGTAAGTGAAGAATATATCATACCCGCAAGAAGGAGGAAGGGGGGATCCCTGGGTCCTTCAAAGTGTTGACCCCATGATTAACATGGTGTCACCACCCCTGCTGTGGGATGGCATAGATCTGGGCACTTTAGGGCCCTACTCTGCCTCTGCTACAACCCAACCCTACACCCACACACATGTCTCCTCCAAATGGCCGAATGGAGAGGTTCTCAGAGGGGATCGTGAGGGTGACAGAGACGTTGAGAAGTAACAGCCTGGAGAGTAAGAGCATGAGCACTACAGCAGCACACGCGCGCACACACACACACACACACACACACGCATGTGCATGTACACACATACAGACTCACACGTGCTCGTGTGTGCACATGCACACAACACACAGCTTGTGTGCCCTCAGCTGTGCCACCACATGCGGCCACAGACATTAATCAGAGAGAGATACTCACCTGCTCCCTATCATCCTTTTCCAGCTGAGGGTTCCAGTCAGATTACAACAAGTAGGGAGTCCTGAGGACATTTGCTTTGGTTGTGATTCTCATGGGAACACCCTTTTGCTGGAGACGGGCAAATTCTGTCCTGGGGGCTTCTCGGGCCCCACCAGTCTCCTGTGTGTGTGTGTGTGTGTGTGTGTGCATGTCTGTCTGTGTGTGTTTGTGTGTGTGTGCATGTGTGTATAAGCCCCAACTTTTTGTTGTGGGTCAGGCAGAGATAAGAAGTGCGAAGTGAGATTCTCTTTCTCTCTGCAGGACTCCGAACTGACTCTGGGGAGAGGACAGGGCTCCAGCGTATGGAACAGAAGGCAAAGAGACATGAGAGTAGGTGTTGAGAGGTAGAATCCTCTAACGGTCAGGACTGAAAGGATGTAACTTATTTTAGGAAGAGAGAGTTCTCTGCTATCAAAGGTGATGAAAGAAGTCAGAGAGAACAGGCCTGCTTTTCCACAGCCCACATCCAGAATGGAAAGATGAAGGAAAATGAATCATTGTGAACAGATGAGGTTAGAACAGCAGAGTGATGCAAAAATCCAGAGACAGATTTCCCATTCATTTTGGTGTCTGAGGGACTGGCCTTCCAGCCACACAGTTTAGAGAAGACTTGTCGATCCATCAACCCTTCAGGGAGGGGATTCTACAAGGCGCTGTTCCAGAGCCTGGAAGCTTCAGCTTTTATGCCAAGATTGCTCTGATGGAAGCATTTCTAAAGTGCTTTTCATTTCCCACTTTTCTTAGCAAGGAGCACTAAATATAATTCAAACTTGATGTGATGGCTGGGATTATCAGTGCTGCAGGACAACTTGATGGAGAAATAAAATGTGTCCTGCTCTCTTGGCTTTGCAGTGATCACCAGAGAATGATGACAGCTTTTCTCCCCACTGCAGAAGAGCAGCCAGAGCTCCCTTGCTTTGAGGGAGATTTGAGACCTCTGACTTTGGATTAGCTCCTGAAAGCACCAGAGAAGAGAGGGAATCTGGAGTGAGTGGGGCTCATGGTGAAAAGGAATGGGAAAGGTGGAGGATTCTGTTTCCTTATGGCACTCTGAGGGGCTGGCCCACTGCTCGGCTAAGGACACAGATACCTGCAGATAGGATATGCAGCACTGCCCTCCCTCATTTTGGGAGCCAGGACAGAGGTCCTGGTGGCTGCACTGGCATGGAGAGAGCGGGTACTGTAAGTATGCAAGCTACCATGGACTTTGTATATGTTTCTACACAGTTGGATAAACTGCATGGGCCTGGACAGTGAGCAGTCAGTGGCAACCATGTTAAATGACAAACCAGAAGTCTTCCCAAGTTTCCTGGACTGCGTAATCCACCAGATTCTTACATGATGCTAAGACTGAAATTGGGGTGGGCAGCACCTGGGTGGCTCAGTCAGTTAAGCACCTGCCTTTGGCTCGGGTCGTGGTCTGGGGGTTCTGGGATTCAGCCCCGTGTTGGGCTCCTGCTCAGCAGGGAATCTGCTTCTCCCTCGCCCTCTGACCCTCCCCCATTCTTGCTGGTGTTCTCTCTCTCTCTCTCTTTCTTTCACACGCACTCTCAAATAAATAAATAAAGTCTTAAAAAAAAAAAAGATTAGGATGCGGGAATCCTTAACTATGACTGAGATTACTTTTCTTGGCATTCCTGTTTGTGGGGACTGACCAAGGGATAATCGGATTTAGATAACCAAAGATAGGTACACTGAGTGTGACTGAGGGCACTGCAGTGATTGGACACTGGATTATGATACTACATGGTGACACAAAAGGCGAGGGGGACCTGCTGTTACCCTGCCTCCCCTGCCCCCTGACCCCAACCCCACTTCTTCCTGCTGCTGTCATTCTGCCTTATTTACAAACAGCTCCTCTGGGGAGGGTCTGCTTCTCCTGCAGAGTCCAGTTCCTAGGCCTTGAGATAACCCCCCACATGTGTACTCAGAGTTGTCTGCTTACTTTCAGGGTCCTCCCTATAATATCCGAGCAGTTCAAGTGGCTGGAAATCTGGGCTTTTGATGAATGGAGGATTTCCTCAATTATGATGTGAGTTAAGGTGGTGCTGGAACAGAAGCCATCAGTGTGCTAGAGTTTTCGCTAAGTGACTAGCACTGGGAAAACCTTGACCTCTTTACTGACTTTTTCTGATTAGCATTGTATTTTTCTTAAAAAAAAAAAAAAAAACAAATAAACAAGTTAAATTAGTTGGGACCAACCACAATTGAGGTATTTCATATAAAAAGTGTGAGTTCTCAACATCTCTTGGAAAGAAAAAAGCAACATATTAACATGAGGTCCCCGTGCTCTAAGGCAAGGCCTGGCTGGTGCTGAGTGGGGCTGCCCCTGGGATGAAGAGCTGTGCTACCCAGCTCTCGAAATCACTGTCACTCCCTATGATATTGGCCTTGCCCACCAAGCCCACGTTGGCATAGGAGCTGGCCTCCTACCCAAGGTCCTGGAAAGGTCGGCAGTCTTCTGTCTCTCCTTCACTTATAAGCTTAGTGTAGAAACTGGCTTGTTTCTTCCTGCTGAGCTTCCAATGCTTGTTTATTGCCAGCATCAAGTCACTCTGGTCCCCTCTCCTGATCCCTCTCTGGTTGTTTCTGTCATATTTTCATTGTGAAGCCAGATGGCTGGCTTCTGGACAGAGTACATGAGTTGAAATGGCCAGGCTAGGTCCTCACCTTAACCGTCCGGTTGTCCAGGCCCTTCGTGCACTCCTCAAACTCCACTCCAACAGTGAAATTCAGCTCATAGTTGCGGAATGTGCTGTTGGTTTTTGTCTTGAAGTTATCGCCGTCTTGTTCAATGATCTTTGTCTGAGTCAGACGTACTGCGATCTTGCGGGTGGCAAAATCAATATCTGTTGGCAAAGGGAGTTGTGGAGGTTATGATGTGCTCAGCCAGACTCATTCATTTCTTTAACAAGGCCAAACATTCAGGACCAGAGACACAGACCATGGGCAGCCACGTTTCTTTGCTCAAATGGGAAACAAGAGTTGTATTACACAAAGCCAGTTTGCGCAACTCAGTCAATTGTCTGGAAATGTCTGGTCTCTCAGTGCCTCCTCGGGAATCCTGATGGGAGGGGGAGGTAGCAGGCAGGGCTCGCCCTGAGCTGCAACTCTCAGTAGGTGTGTGCATTCAAACACACATGCACACACACGCACACACTCACACACACAAACCCCTCCCCAGAGAAGTTCCATTCTATTTGACATATTGGATTTCCTCCTAAGAGTATGCTGAATAAAAGATTTCATGGTTTAAAAGAAAAAAGACCACTTTAAAATAACCATCTAGACCATGGGTAATCCATGACCTCTAAGGACATGAACTCTAAGGACACATGCGCACTTCAATTTTTAAAGCAGATTGGGGGTATACTTAGCTGGGTTGTTCTGCCTCAGTCATGGGCCCCCAGGACAACTTTAAGCATATTCCACACACTTAATAAATACTTGTGGAGAGATTTCTTTGTTGCTTTTAAGGAAAATATGAATGATTGTTCATATTTATATTATTGGGGAAAATTTAAAACAAACCAAAGCAGAAAGGAGAGTACAAGGAACTCCACACAACCTTTACCCAGTTCGACCATTATCAGATTTTGCCACATTTACTCCATTTAGATCTTTACTTTGTCTTGATTTTTTCCCACCAAATTCTATAGAAGATTTTTTTTAATCCACAGCTTAACTAAGATACAAGTAACAAATAACATTGCATCACTTTAAGTGGTATGATGTAATGATTTGATACACATATATGTTGCAAAATGTTGACCAACAATAAGGCAGTTCTTTTTTAAAGTTTAGCATGCATCAGAATTTCCAAGAGAATTCATGCAAAGAGATCCCTGGGCCTTGGTCCATACATTCTAACTCTGTAGGTCTTAGAGCAAGACATGAGTTTGCATTTCTAATAAACTCCAAGGTGATGTTCATATTATTGGTCATTGATCACACTTTGAGCAGTATTGCTATGACAGATTGAAAATTGATACATCAGTAGTATCTGTTTTCACATATATTTTTGATTGAGACTAATGGCAATGGATGTTTGAAGATTAAGCTCACTAGAGAGCCCTTTAACTATTTTTTATCTTTAACTGTATCTTCATTTTAAAAATCAGGAGGAAGTATTAGGAAGTATTTTAGTATTTAGTATTAGGAAGTATTTTAAAGGAAAATGTACTCATTTCTCAGAGACTATTAGTATGCAAAAGGGAGTGTGCTTTTCAGTGGGTGCTTCATTTACTAAGCTTTGAATTTTATAGTATGGAGCTAGGTATGGAGCCAAATTTCTCTCTAACTTCTGGTTGTGTATAAAATGTCACCCAAGCCAAAAAGTCACTGTCCTGTGGAATAGGTTTTTAAAACAGAGGATAATTCTGGAACTTGCCACAAACATCATTAAGCTCTTAGTATCTAGCTAAAATCATATTGGATCCCCTTTATGTCTGTGAATTCTCCAGATATTTTTGGATGCCAATCTAAATCTTTAACTTTTTTTTTTTTTTCAGAAATTCCACTTGGAAGTTTTTAAAAATACTGACATTGGTTCTATCATAACCCAAAGATAATAATGACCTCAAGAGTAAGAACAATTCAGATTAATTGAGTGTTCTTTCTCTGAGAATCTCAGCTCCATCTCTATGGTAGGGGTACTAAAACGTCACACTGTGTGCTTTCTGTCAGGGGATAGATACTATTGTGCCCATGAGGAAGACCAGGGGTTACCATCAACAGTTTAGGAAGCTCCTGGCAATATGGAGAATTGACACCTCTACTGGCCTACCCCCACCCTTTCTGCTGCCTTTCCATTGTAGCCAAGCATCACTTCCCTCATCTTCTCTTCCATTACTTTCTGACTCATCTTCTGGATCTCTTTAGTTACTATCACTCTTCTCCTCCTAAAGGACCAAGAAGAGACTGAAGTTGGATGTTTGGACATCAGTGTGGACCAGTAGTTTGGCCACAGCTGGGAAGCCACAATAGTATCATATCTGCATAGGGAAGTGCTCTGGATTGGCGTTTGGACCTGAAATTGTATAGTCAGGCTTTATCATAATGGGAATAATTTCAATAATTTCAACATCAGGCAGCCCAGAAGGTAAAAGAATTACATACCCATTTCCTAAGTTGAAAAGAAAAACAAGTTCAAGTTGTCATGAGCTAGTGCATGAATGCTAGTGTCTTGCTGAAATATCATTCATGACTATTGGTTGAGAACCTGTCATGCCTAAGAATTCACCAATGGGTCCCATCAGGATCCTGTGGGAAGATATAAAAACTACAGATTTCTGGGTCTTACCCCAGACCTAGAATCTCTGTGTGGTTTTAGATCTTGGATTTCTTCATAAGGGGCTGTTTGGAGAGATTTCTATGGTTTAAGAAATTTGAAAGCCATGACTTAAGCACCTACTCCTCAAGCCATAGGTGATGACATGGAGGCCCAGAGAGGTTAAGTGACTTGTCTAAGCATGCATAGCTGAAAAAGCAATCACAAGGTTTGATAATTGGGTGGATATGTGTGGAGAGATCAGGTTGGGAGGAGAAAACATGAGTTTTTAGTTTGGGAGTCAAGGTGCGATCGAGGAAAGTCAAAAAGAGAATTAATCTTATGGGTAACATTGGAACTGAATTTTAGGTCAGATGACCTGGAGGTTACTCTGTGTGGAGCCTCGGTAATATTTGGAGTGGTAATTAAGACGCCTTGGAACCAAAGAGCAATGATGCCCCCAGGGTGGAACCACCCTTGAGAAAGTTCACCCAACAAACCCATTAGGTAAGCATTATATTATCTCCATTTTACCAATGAGGAAACTGGCTCAGAGAAGCTGTGGCACTATTCCTGGGTTGTATAGCGAGGAAGCGGTAAAGGTGGAATTTGAACTCAGAATGATTAATCTCCAGGGCCAGCATAGTGCTCCACAAGCTCTGGGCTGGCCCATCTTGTCAGAAGGTCAGACCACCCAAGTCTGTGCACTTTCTGTGGCTGCTCAAATACCAGTAACTCCTGAGTGACACTTCTTTACAATTCCCCTGGAGCTGCAGGGACTTCTAGATCCAGCTGGAGGACACCTCCCTCTTTGGGGAAGTATATGTTTCCCTACACTCTAATGTACCATCTTCACCAAATGTTGTTGTTTTCTGGGCTTAGGGTTCCCTATGAAATCTGAGCTGAATCAGTCACACTCTAACTCCTGGTCTTTTTCTGATAACTCATTTAGCTTCTGCTTTGTGGCTTAAGGAATTGTACCTGGGGACATGCAAGACACAGAGCCTGCAATGAGGCCACAGGACGTGGAATTAGATAAAAGCTCTCTCTGATGCCCTTTGTGATTTGAACATTCTAGGCTACCATTCATAGGTACCCCACTGCATTTGCCATGGTGCTCAGCTTCATA
Source organism: Mustela erminea (assembly GCF_009829155.1). NCBI lineage: Eukaryota > Metazoa > Chordata > Mammalia > Carnivora > Mustelidae > Mustela > Mustela erminea. Next base: position 96,673,414 of record NC_045614.1, read on the forward strand.
GGTCATCAGGTGGTCCAAAAAATGTGGCTCATGATCAACTGTTTGGAAAGTGAGGAGGTAAAACCAAGAGAAGCTGGTTTCTACACTGAGGAACTTCAATCTAAGAAAGATGTTTTGCAGCCCCTAAAGTGGGGATGCAGGATATGGACTTTCCCAGTCTTATGTGGCTGTAGTTCCACCCTGTGGTGGAACATCCCACCCAGCTGGTCTGGTGTTCCATAGAACATGGTACAGAAAGGGCTGACAAAACCCTCCGGCTTTCTCTCAGTCACCTGGGCCCTGCAATTATGGAACTATATCCTGTTTGATTTTCTCCATTCAGTGCAACTTCTGGCCTGTTTGGAAGGGAAAAGACTAAACAGGACTAAGTGGTCAAGTATTTCTGTCTTAGAAATTAATCTTTCTTTAAGATTGCTAAAAGTTGTCCATATTTTGTCAGTATAAACACATGCTTGTGGCAGGCAGAGGGCTAGCATGTCACAGTCCAACTCCTGTTTCTCTCCTGCTGCCCCAGAAACACAGTCTAGTGAGTCAGGTGACACCTGTGTGTCCAGCTTCAGTCCCATGGCTGGACCCTTGAGTCCAGATCTACAAACAGGAGAGAGCAGTGGTCATAAGTGGAGCTATTATGAACTACATCAGGTTGCTTTGAGGATTAAATTTGATGTGTTTGTGAAGAGTTCTGCCCAGTGTCTGGTGGCTTGTGGTAATGGCCCCATAAATGGTAGCTGCTGCCATCATTGTAATCATCTTTATGATGCTCTTTGATCTCACAGGGTGCTGTGCTCCATATCCTTTGCATTTTCCCAGGTATGCCCTGTGTGTTTGCCCCCTAAGTCCCTGAAGCTCTCCTCCTAGCTCTGCAAATCTCATAAGACCCAGTCCCAGTCCTGCTCTTGGCCGCTTCTACTCTTTCCCTTCCTCCTTTCTCACCTGGTCTTCGGACCACACAGCTTTACCCCCCAGGAGAAACAGCCTGATAGTCCCCTCTGGTTTTTTTTTTTTATGGGGGTGATTTTTCTTCCCTCAAAAATCTTACCTCTATGAGGATAGAACAATGCTGTCTTCTTGCTCTTTGTCCCCAGGGTTGGGCACAGAGTAGGTGCTCAAGAAACACACCCAGATTGTTTAATAATCACCATAGTTTAGGACAGTGGTTCTCACAGTGAGGTCTTTGGGCCAGCAGCATCACAGCACCTGGGAACCTCTTAGAAATGTAAATTCTGTATTCTTGGCTGCCTTTTCTTCTCATTTAGTACTCTGAATGTCTTGCCAGCCCTTTTTGGCTTGCCAGGTCTCTGTGGATAGCTGTGATGTTATTCTGATATTCCTCCCTCCATAAGTAAGAAATCTCTTATCCCAGCTGCTCTCAGGGTAGCTTCCTTGGCCCTAAGATTTGCAAGTTTCACTAGTATATGTCAGGGTATTGGTCTATTTTTATTAATTTTAGGAGGGGTCCTCCCTGCCTCTTGGACACAAATGCTATTTCCTTTCCCAGATTAGGGAAGTTCTTAGCTATGATTTGTTCAAATATACCTTCTAGTCTTCTCTCTCTCTCTCTCTCTCTCCACCCCCTCAGGAATTCCAATAATTCTAACATTGGAATATTTCATGGTGTCATTGATCTCTCTAAGTCTATTCTCATGGGCTTCTAGCTGTCTATCCCTATCCTCCTCAGCTTCCTTTCTTTCCATCAGCTTATCTTCTAGATCACTAATTTGTTCTTCTGCCTCATTTAGTCTAGGTGTTAGAGCATCTAGTTTAGATTGCATCTCATCCATAGCATTTTTAAGTTCAGCTTGATTAGATCTCGTTTCTGCCCTTAGATATTCTATATTGTTGCTAATGCTTTTTTCAGGCCTACCTATTGACTTCATAATTACTACCCTGAAGTCTCTCTCTCACATCTTGCTTATATCCATGTCCATTAGTTCTGCTGCAGAGGACATTGTCTCTGGTTCTTTCCTTTGTTGGGAGTTCCTTCTAGTCATTATGTTGAGAAATGGTTGAGGGAATGTACAGAGTCCAAAATATCAATCACGGCCCAAGCAAAATGTACCTACAAAAAAATCTGAAGTGGTCAAAAGCTACGACAGATATGCCATCAAAGCCAAGATGATCCAAAAGAATAAAAAAGAAAGAAAAAAGAAAAGGGAAAAATAAGAGGGAGGGGTAGGGACAGATTATAATCTATCAGAGTGGACAAAGCTAGGTGATCTGCCTGTTCCTGCTTGATTTTTGGTCTCTGTGTTAGAAGACGTTATATCTCAAAATTGCAAAGAAATCAGAACTTACATATATCACGATAAAAATAAATAGAGTGAAAAATGGGCTAGTATGGGGAATAAATCTATAAAACATATATGTGAAAAAGAAAATAAAAGTTAAGAAGTGACTTAAAAACATAGGTTGGGAAATGAATAAAGATGTGGTTCATACATACAATATTTTATACTATAGGAATATTACTCAGCCATCAGAAAGGATGAATACCTGCCATTTGCATCGACATGGATAGAACTGGAGAGGATTATGCTAACTGAAATAAGTCAAGCAGAGAAAGACAATTATCATATGCTTTCACTCACATGTGGAATATAAGGAATAATGCAGAGGACCACAGGGGAAGGGAGGGAAAACTGAACGAGAAGAAATGAGAGAGGGAGACAAACCATGAAAGACTCTGGACTCTGGGAAACAAACTGAGGGTTACAAAAGGGAGGGAGTTGGGGAGTTGGAATAACTCGGTGATGAGTGTAAGGAGGACATGTGTGGTGATAAGCACTGAATGTTATACATAACTAATGAATTGCTGAACACTACATCAAAAACTAATGATGTACTATATGTTGGCTAATTGAACATAAAAGAAAGTTAAAAATAGAGCTACCCTAAAAAATAAATATGGGAAAGATAAAATAAGATGAAATCAGAGAGGGGGACAAACCATAAGAGACTCTTAGTCATAGGAAACAAACTGAGGGTTGCTGGAAGGGAAGTGGGTGGAAGGAAAGAGGGCTGGGGTAACTGGGCGATGGGCATTAGGAGGGCAAGTAAAATGAAACAATGAAAGGAAAACAAAAAAAGTGTAAATTCTGGGGTTTACCCTAGACCTGGGAGTTGGGCGCTGCTTGTTTTAACAGGACTTTCAAGTGATTCTGTACATGCTAAAGTTAAGAACCATTGGTATAGAAGAGGGAGGGTTAGGTCCAGGTATAAATTCTGCCCCAGATTTCCCAGCTATGTGTGTCTCTCTGTCTCAAATAAATAAAATCTTTTTTTAAAAATGGGGAAAGAATGCTCATTTCACAATGTTATTTATTGAAGGATTCAGTTAAAATGATGGTAGAATGCTTTACAAAGTACCAATGAGCTTGTGGGTATCCTGAGCACATTGGCCACCACCCCTTGGCCTTTTCTGTTTAGGTGAAACAGCGGCCAGATTGGCTTTCAGTCCAGAGTAAAATATTTGATTCATATTTATGCATCTGTAAGGGTTCTGGACTCCGAAGGAACAGTCAGGATGGTGGCTGATCTACTTCCTCACTAGCGGAGCCCTGGCATTTTATCCAGCCTGGCCAAACATTTCTCTGCATGGATCAGCTTCCTTGCTGCAATTTGGCTAGTGGGTAGAAACAACTTTATCTCCCACTCATGAGGTCCATGCTGTTTTAAACCATGATGCCAGAACAGTAGTTAGGAGATGAGAAAGAAAACCACAGGCCAGTATTAACCAGGTGAAACAAAGAGGAGTGCTCCAGGCAAAACAACTAAGGGAGAACTGGGGATTACAGAAAAATTTAGGATGGCAGCACTCCTCAAAGAGGTTGTGGAAGACAAGGCTCAGAGAATTTAAGTGGTGGGTTCAGAGTTACCCATGGGACAGAGTTCCTGACAGATTGCCCACAAATAAATTCTGTTATCACTCACAACTAAGGCTCCCCTAACAAAAATTATCGCTTGTTCCTGGTTGCCTAGAAAGGTAGATCACAGCTAAAAATACCTATTGCCGAGAGTACTGGTTTATCCTGGTCACACCAGCCCCTGTCAATCTTTCTGACCAGTGCTGGGGGAATCTTATTAGAGGCTCTATGCAAATGGAATCAAGTATTGCTGCTTCTCTGGATTGAAAAATGGCTCAGCATCTTGGCCACCCTTTAGCATTTGCACAGGCTAGTTAATCATGTCACCCCTGCTCCACCCCAGGGAAGGGAGCCAAGTGTTCTGTTGGTGGATTCGTGATATTTCTAATCAAAAGGAAAGGTTTAACTGCAGCAGTAGAATACACACACACACACACAGATTACAAAAACACTTCCTCTTTGTACTTTGTAGAGAAAATTATTTTCCTGATATGGTATTTTAACACCAGGGTTATCAAGTATGTTTTATCTGCTTTTCTGGATTAAAGGTATCTTCGAGTCTGATTTATAGCCAGGTGAAATGAATTTCTATCTCAGAGGAAAAGGTCCAAAGGCAAGCTATTTCTGAATAATATATGTGGCGTGTAGCTACTGCAGAAGAAAACAACAACACCGAAGTGACTTTATTAAAGCATACTTTCCATAACTGCATTTTGAACAATGTAAGTCATAAAGTTGAAATATGAGTATACTACTTACCATTACAATGCTTTGTAATATGCTTGTGAAAAAAGCTAAAGTGGCAGGCTAAAAGGGCAGGCACTCTTTGTAAATTAAAGAGAGAGACGCACACATATTCATCATGTGAAATCTGAGACCCATTTCAGCCGTTTCAGCCGTGGCTTTGATGGGCTTCAAACCTGGACTCCTTAATTCTCATATCATCAGCACTCTTAGGCAACTGTGAGAAGCAGAGTGCAAGAGCAATTTTTTCCATGTCTTTTCCTCTGGATAACACATTTAGAGAGAAATTGGACTGGCCCCTGCCTGCCTCCTCCAGTCTCTCATGGGCATCTCCAAATATGTTTAAAACCTTTCCTAGACAATGGAGGTAGCCTGGAGACCCTGGGGTGCCTCGCTGCTCCCTCTGCATTATTCCACCCCCACCCCACTCATACTCTAGTACTCACTATTGGGATGGAAGCAGGGGGAGATGCGGCCAATACAAGGGAGGAGAGAAGGGGCTCTCTCTCTCTCTCTCTCTCTCTCTCTCTTTCAGAAAAGCCTAGGAAAGGGCTGAACTGATCTTCACTGGGGGCTTTTCTACTGCGGCATTCCCAGCACTTTCAAAAGTTTAAAAGTACAATCAGGGAATCCTGGGTGGCTCAGTCCATTAAGCGTCTGCCTTTGGCTCAGCTCATGATCCTAGGATCCTGGGATTAAGTCCCCATCAGGCTCCCTGCTCAGCAGGGATCCTGCTTCTCCCTCTGCCTGCCACTCCCCTTGCTTGTGCTCTCTTTCTCTGTCTCTGACAAATAAATAAATAAAATCTTTTTAAGAAAATTAATAAAAGTCCAACCAGATACCATGTAGTTCAAGTAAAGACTATGGCAATGTATATAACTTCTTTGAACTCTAAGCACTAGCAGAAATCCAAATTTTGTGAAACGAACTTCTTTGGTCATCGGATATTTTTTCTTTCTCTCTCTCTCCCTCTCCCTCATTTGGTAATTAATTTCCACCCTGGGACCTTGAGTGACCCTTTGAGTTTGAGAAACTTTGAGTTTCTAAGGGTGCTATCTACCATCCCAACAAACCTTGCTCAGAATGAAGTTCCTTCTCCCCTACCCCATGCTTAGTACCTGCACCTAGAACAGTGCTGTGGAAAGAACTGGGGTGGTAGAAGCAGGCAGACTGGTTTCCTGGCTGAGTAACATCATTGTCCAGCCACAGGTGACCCTGGGGAGGTCCTTTTACTTCTCTGGGCTCAGATTCCTCATCCTGTGAAATGGAAAACATTTCTTCCATCTTAATCCCTATCATCTGAGCTATAGATTTGTATCAACATGCCAATTTTAATAATTTACCTGAATTTGTAACAGGCATCTGAAATCCAAATATGCAAAACAGAAGTCTTAGTGAATTTTGCCCCACTCAGCACCACTCTCCAAACTCACTCCTCCCCATGTCTTCTCTATTTCAGCCTATGGGATCACCATCTTCCCAGTTGTTCAGCTGTAAGCCTGGGCCATCTTCATTTCTTCCATACCCTCTGGTTTCATATTCTTCCGCAAACCCTGTTGGCTTTATCTCCAAAGTATATGTTTAACCTGTCCTCTCTTCTCCAGGCCCCTGGGCACTAGTAGCCCAAGCCACCATCACTTCTTGCCTGAACAACACAGCTGCCTCCTAGGATGGGCCTCCCTGCTTCTAGTCTTGCCTTCCAATGATTCATTCTCTACATTATAGCCATAATGATCCTTAAAGAATATAAATAAGATAGATTGTCTTCCATCACAAGGGCTTACCTTCCCCCTGTTTACCACTTCCCAACACACCAGCCTTTGTGTTTCTTGAACACACCCAGAACTTTTGCATTTGCTGACTCCTGTACCTGTGACACAACTTCTCAACATTCAAGCCTTAGCTCACTTGTCACCTCCTCAGACAGCCTCCTCTGACCACCCAAAGCTCTTCACTCAAGAAGTCCTTTTTACTTTCTTTAAAGCTCTTGCCACTACCTTAAACTATACACTTTCCCTCACTGCTGCTAGCATATGTACTTTAGGAGACAAGAAACTTGTCACGTCATTGACCACAATGTTGCCAGTGCCTAGAACAGTTCTTGGCATGTCACAGGTGCTCAATGCATTTGTTGAATCTGAATAAATTAAGTAAAATAATGTATATACATTTCTGATAAGATGCTTACCATGGCTTGATAATGCCTATCATGGCATGTGCTCCCCTCGGAAGCTGGACCGTGGCTCCTAAACAATCAGGACAGGATTTGGAATATTATGGGTATTCAGGAAACCTTTCCTGGCAGAAACCATTCAGAGGAAGAGCTGCCTGACTTCAGCCTCTAAGCCTGCATCCTTTCTGGTAGAATTTTCCAGAGACCCACTAGGACTTTTTGCAGTGGCCTCTGCTCTTTTAAATCTGTGTATGTTTATTTAAATGAAAAGATGTTCTTCATAGAAGATGGCCCCCCTCACCTTCTTTTCCAAGAGAAGAATTGGATTTTTCCTAATAGTTACAATTTGTGAACCAAAGAATTCTTAAATGTCTAAACTGAACATTAACTGAGCATTTTTAAGACACACACATTCCATTATATGTCCACATCTTCGCTGATTAAAGTTACATGATGGTGTTTCATTTTCTAGGCTCCTTCCCTGCCTGGTCCCTGCCCAGTCACCAAATCTAGTCTATTTCCCACTCCAGACTTTACCTTGCCCACCTTCTTGGCACTGTTCTCACCGTCTTCCCAGGGCCATCACAACAACCTCTTTACTACTCTGAGAGTCCCTGCAGATCTATTCACCCCTGGCTGTCAGAGTGAGCATTGGTGACTTCTCTCTCCTCTGCAGACACTTCCTCTCCTTGTATGATGAAGTCCATACGCGGTGGCATGCCACCTTCAAGATCTGATCTGTCACATTTCTGATGCTCTTTTATCTCCTCCTTGCACTTCACCTCTGGCAATACAACTTGTTCTATTCTCTCTGCCCAACACCATGTTCTCACCGGCCTGGCCTTCACACATGCCTGCACAGTCATACCTGACTCCATTTCCAAACCCCACCCAGCACTTAGGAAGCCTTGAATGACCTGCATACAGTAGCTCCCTCCACCACATCACACATACATCTGCTTCCTGTTGCTCTACTATTATGGACCCAAGGGATGGAATCACCCACTCTCCCATGAGTGACAGACTGCATTTACTTAAATGGCTGCAGCAATAGTTCTCATCCTACCTGCTTTTCATACCATGTGACTTTGACATTCTTCTTACTGAAAGATGGTGGTCTCTGTATCATTCCCTCGAATGTCAGTGGGCTCATGACTCCTTCAACCCAATAGAATACAGAATGCTGTATGATTTCTGAGGCTGGGTCATAAAAGACTATTCAGCTTCTGCCTCCTCTCTCTTTGGACACAGCAAGCAAGCTGTGAGGAAAACCAGGCCAGAAAATTACTATCTGGCAGATGAAGAAACTGGTTCTGGAAGGTTAAAAAGTTGATCAAGGTTAGAGAGCAAGCCTTAACTGGGCTGGCCCCTCTGATTTGGTTTCCTTACCTGCATGATCTTGCTCAGAATTATACTTCTGAGATAAGGTCCAGACCATCTGCCCATTTATAGAATCAGTTTTCCATTCTATTGTCCACTCAGGGTACTAAACTCAGCACAGCAGAACTGGGGCTCTGGTAAGAGGATTTGTGCCTTCCCTCTCATCCCCCAAGGATTTGTGGTAAAATTCAGATAGCCAGCAGGAAAAAGAAAGAAAGCAATTCTGTGTTGGAAACATGCCTAGAGTACATGAAGAAAGTTCCAATCTCTATAATTTGTGTAATATGTCCCAGCTCTCCTCATTCACGGTAGAAATGTTCATCAAGCTAGAAGTTAATTTGCACAGGAAATTCCACAATTCCTATTGTTGATGAGACTTCTCATCATCTTATCCAAATTATTAAGGCTCTCACCCCACAGGCAGCCCCAGCAGTGGGGAGGTTCCAACCAGGAGCTCCTTATGTGGAGAGCTCTAAAGGTGGAAAAATGATGAAGAGGTTGTTGCAAGATGAAATAAGCACAGGAAGCCAAAGCTCCTTGCCCAGTGCCTGGCCCATGGCATCTGCTCCACACATCAGCTCCTCCCACAGTTTTCATGTGATTTCTGTTAGCCCCATGATAGATCCTGCAAGAGAGTCGACTCAGGACACATACTGATCAAGCCCTTGGCCTGGAGTCCAGTTCAAAAGTCAGGTAAAGCAGTGAGTTGTTTGATCTGTTGACAAAAGCCACTCCTAGCCTTCTGTGGGTCTGATATTCTCTGGCTGAGAAATTTTTTTAGACACTCCTTGTCTGCTTCCCCACCACAAGCCTGATGCAAGAGCAATGCAGGGGCCATTCATGGATAATATCTGGTCCAACTGGTGATCTAAGAGACGGTGGTCAAAAGCAAAAGAGCTACTGTGTTATCCTGTCAAGTTTGGTTTTATTCCATGTGTGTATGTGTGTGTGTGTGTGTGTGTACCCTCTATTCACATGTCTTTTCTCTGTGCCAGGTAATATGCTATGGACATTTCAGACATCATCTCATTTCTATTATTCCCCACTTACAGATGTAAATTCAGAGAATTTGTATGCTACTATATAGCTAGCAAATAAAGAGCGAGGTTTGCACACAGATCTGTTGATCTCCATGGTGGCACTGTCCAGATGGCTGGACCATAGTTCTCCCAAAATTCCCCTCCTCCCCCACCACTGGTCTCTCCCTTACCTAGGGCCTTCATGTATCCTTCAAAATTGTCATTACTCTCCATCTCCCAGGTTCCATTCTGGTCCCTTGTCATGGTGATAGCCTCTGGTTCAGTGTGAGTGAGTGCTGAATGTCAAGGAGCAGACTGCAGGGAGAACCTGTTGATATGAGCTACTTTTATGGTGTAGTAGACCAGGTTTATGGCTTTGAGATAACAGGATCAAAGGTTATAAGCACAGCCCAAAAAAGCTTTCCTTTCCTTGGCAAAGTTCAACAGAACTATGAGCAACCCACATTCAGAAAGTCCAACGTGGCCAGCATGGGTGTCCCAGTGACCTCTTCCACATGCAGGGCTCCAGAGCAGCTCTTTTTTGGCTGGCTGGGTTCCCACAGAACCCCTGGCCCCATGCTGAACACTCTTTCTTGTCCTTAAGGAAAACAAATACTCTGTGCCCACTCAATACTGGGCAGAGCCCAATCTACTAAAAGCAAGCCAGATCTGAAGGAGGCCAGATGGGAGGCATAAGGGAAGTGGGACTCTACTTTAAGACCCCAGGAACAAGCTGAGGATTGCCTTGACCAAAGTGGGGGACATAGCTGGCATTTGGACAAAGACTCTTGGTTCAGGCTGTTCCCCAAATTAGCTGTCCAGTGAGTCAGAAAATGAGTTGGTTTCTTGCTCTGATGCATAATTCTGAGAGATGAGGCCCAAGCAGGGGCCACTACACTCTGAAGCACAGAAGTGTGAGCTAAGATGGATAAACCATGAGTCCCCCAAAGTAGGCCAATTTTGATTATGGCACTTTGGAGTTCTAAAATATGTAATCATATGCTGTGAAATCTAAGCAATGGTTCTGTCTCTGTGTGGTTTGGGGGGAGTAAAGCAGCACATCTATATTTTAGTAAATATACCAGGATCAGGAAGATACATGGTAAAACGGCCCAGCTGCTATCAAAAAACCAATGTAGGATAAAGGGAAGAGTAAAGGACAACTTCCTAAAAAGAGAAAATGAGTGAAGGCAGAAGAAACAGACAGATGATAAGCATCAGTCTTCATTATTTGATGTCCAGCCAGAAGCTGCTGTAAGCTGAGCACTTAGCCTCCTGGTTTGGAAATGTAGGTATTCCTTTCTGAATTCAGATTCAAGGACTTCCACACAGCCCCTTCTATTCCCAACTGAATCTCCTATTAGGCCTCCCTTGCAAGAAAATATTAAAAAGCTGACCTGGTGGGGGAGATGGTTGGAGGCAAAAGTGGAATTGCTAATTGCAATAAGAAAAGAGATTTGAATTTTAATGGGTGGGTGGAGGCATTCACTCTGTGTCAGACAGGAAGCTGAAAATAAGATGCTTGCAAAAAACTAAAACATTGGAAAGACTACAACGCCAGTGAGAATGTGAAATACCCAAACCTGCCCAGAGACAAAGAGAAAGTTTGTCTATTTGACCTGGGATCTATGTGAGTTAAAAAGAAGTTCTGCCCTGCTCTACCTCTGGTTTGGGGTTTGAGGTTATGCTTCCTACTAGCCAATGTATTAGACATATGGAGTCCTGAACTTGCAAAATGTATAGGCTTCCAGAAAGCAGTAAATGTGAAAACTGTCTGGAGGGACACATTTTCAAACTAGGCCAACCAGAATTTCCTGTGATGAAGTCAGCCAAATGTGAGGTCATCAAAATTTGTAAAACACACATGAAAATCCACCAAAAAGCAAACAGCAGCAGAAACATACAGTCAAACTAGACTTTTAAGAGCTTCAAATGGTAAAAATGGTCAGTAACAAACCATAAAATAAGTATGTTTAGAATGAGCAAAAAAATTTTTAAAAATGTAAAAGGATAAAAGGACACTTAAAAAATAGATCAGAAAATAACCAGAGAGTAGTCATAGAAATTTTAAAAATATAGTCAGTAAAATTTAAAAGGTAATAGGTGGATTTAAAATTTAAAAGGTAATAGGTGGATTAAAAAGCTGATTAAACACAGCTGAAGAGAGACTTCATAAATGAATGCTAGAGCTGAGGAAATTATCCTGAATGTATATAACACAGAACACCTGGGTGGAAATTTAGAACATCAAAATAAAAATAAAACTCTAAAATATTCCAGAGAAAACAAAAAACAACCATAGATTACCTATAAATAAACAATACAATAATTGGATTAACATCAGACTTTTCAACAATTCTGATGGAAGGCAACAATGAACAATATCTTGCAATGATGAGGGGAAAGACTTTTGACTAAGAATTCTAAATGTAAATGAACTTCATTAAAGGGTTTTAAAAACTAAAATACTTTCAGATACAATAGCCCCAAACTGGAAACAACCCAAACATTCATTGACAAATTAATAGATCAACAAATTGTAGTATATTCACAAAATAGAAAGCTACTCAACAGTAAAAAGGAACATAATGACATGAATAAATCTCATAGCCTTATGCTGAGGGAAAGAAACTTGACACTTAAGATTGTATACCACATGGTTCCATTCTTGGGAAACTCCAGAAACAAACAAACAAACAAACAAAACTAACATACAGTCATATAAAATAGATCAATGATTTGCTAAGTATGGGAAGAAAAGGTGGGATAGGAGAAGGAACAAGGGAAATTTCTTGGGGAAGAAGGATGGAAATGTTCTATAGTTCGGGTAGTGGCTGTATGACAATTGTTAAAACTAAAACTCTACAACTGAGAGCTGTTCCTTTTATTGTAGGTAAATTAAATTTTAATAAAAATTAATGAAATCATTTTTATTCATGCATTCATTCATGATGTTTTTGGAAAAAAAATTAGTAGCAACCCAAAATAAAATCTCATATTATAACTGTATGGGAAATTAGCTGATTGAAATGAAGGCTATAAGTATTGATTGACTAGATGTTTCTAAGAAATATAAGTTTACATATTACTTGAAAAACAAGAGGAACCTCTAGAGCAGTGGTTCTCAAATCCTAGCAAGTGTCAGATCTATCTGTAGGGCTAATTAAAACACAGATTGTTGAGGGGAGTCAGGGAGATGGCAGCAGAGAATACTGAGCTCAGCTCATCCCATGGGCACACAGAAATAACAGCTACGTCTATACAGATTAACTGAAAATGACTTGAACTCTGGCAGAAAAGACTTACACAGTTAATCTTAGAGAGAAGACCATGTTGAAAAGTGTAGGAAAGGTAGAGAAGCAGTTGGGAGCCAAACTCTTCCAGTGAGACTAACCACAAGTGGGAAGGACATCACAAACACAGAGAAATGAGAGGGTAAGATCCAGTACCAGGCACGCCTGGCACTAGGGACCTGCGCTGGGAAAATAAGCCCCCATAACATCTGGCTTGGAAACCTGCAGGGCTTAATTTCAGGAACTTTAAAAATCAGTGGGCTTAACTCTGGGGGAATTAGAAGGTGATAGGAAACTGAGTTCCTTCCATTAAAAAGCCAGCATAATAAATAACTCAGCCCAAGACACAGCACAAAAAGTTTGAAAATTGCCTGGGGTAGACATGAATATTTATTGACTATTTTTAGAATGTGTGCTGGAGAGACAGGGACCTTTAGGAGATATCTCCAAGAAGAAAAGAATTTCTCTTCCCTTCTTCAAGCCTAATTAGCCTGATATTTATGGAAGCTAGCACTAACACTCTCTATCTACCTTACTAGCACCATGAGCCCTGACCTTGTGCTCCCCTGCAGAACCTACCCTGGTCAAACTGCCAGCTTCAGCAGGCATCCTCCAAAGTAGCTCCTGCCCTGTGATACTCTATTGGCAGCGCTGGCCCTGAATGGTGCCACCCCAAACTGACTCCTGCCCTGGGGAGGGAGGAAGATAACCCTACACACCAGCATTGCTATTGTAGCAGATGGGCCTATTACCTCACTGCCCAGCGAGCAAGCTCTGCCCTTTGGTATGCCTGCAGCTGTGGCAGAGAGGCTAAGTACAAATAGTTAATATGACTGCCAGCCCCACCTACCAAGAAGTCCTCAGTGACTGCAGACAGACCTCTCAACAGCATAGATATCAAATCCTACCAAGTGTGCCCACAGTGGGCAAAGCAGGTGATTGCAGCCAGTTGGGCTGAAGGCAACTGCCGCTCAGTCACAACAGTAGGGTGCATGAAGCCCACACAGAGGATACCTCTGGAGTGCCTGGTTCTGGTGACCAGAAGGGACTGCACTATAGGGCATCACAAGACCTCTTTTTCACAAGGCCACTACTTTCAAGACCAGGTGATGTTGCTAACCTACCTAACAAACAGAGAGACAAAATGAATTGACAGAGGAATATGTCCCCAATGAAAGAACAAGGCAAAATCACAGTAAAAGAACTAAATGAAAAACATAAGCAATATGCCTGATAAAGAACTCAAAGTGATAGCCATAAAGATACCGAACGTGAAAAGTAGATGAGTTCAGTGAGAACTTAAACAAATAGAAAATATAAAAAATAAAATAAAATTAATAAAAATAAATTACAAAGCTGAAGAATTCAATAATTGAAATAAAAAATATGGAAAGAATCAATGGCAGATTAGAGGACACAGAAGAACGAGTCAGTAATCTCTAAGACAGGGTAATAAAAAGCAGCCAACATGAATAGGAAAAAATAATAATAAAAAATTAGAATATATTAAGGGAACTCAGCAACATCAAAGTGTAATAAGACTCACCTTATAGAAATCCCAGAAGGAGGAAAGAGAAAGGGGCAGAAAACTTATTTGAAGAAATAATCACTGAAACCTTCCATAATCTGGGGAAGGAAACAGGTATCCAGGTCCAGCAAGTACAGAGAGCCCCTAACAAGGTGAACCCGAGGAGGTCCACACCAGACACATAATAATTAAAACGGCAAAAAGTAATGATAAACAGAATTTTAAAAGCCACAAGAGAAAGGGTAACAGTTACATAGAAAGAAAACCCTGAGGCTATCAGCTAATTTTTCAGCAGAAACTTTGCAGTCCAGAAGTGAGTGGCATAATATATTAAAAGTGCTGACAAGAAAAAACCTACAACCAATAATACTCTACCCAGTAAGGTTATCATTCAGAAGAGAAGAGATAGGGTTCCCCAGACAAACAAAAGTTACATGAGTTCATCACCACTAAACCATCCTTACAAAAGAATGTTTAAGGGAATTCTTTAAGTGGAAAAAGCAGGCCATAACTGGAAGAAAATTATCAAAGGAAAAAATTTCACTGGTAAAAGCAAATAGTAAAGGTAGTAGGTTAATCACTTATAAAGCTATATGAAGGTTAAAACATGAAAATAGTAAAAATCAATTATATCTGCAAAAATTTGTCAAGAGATACAAGAAATTAAAAGATGTAAAATATGACATCATATACATGAAACTTGAAGGGAGGAGAAAAAAATTTAGTGCTTTTAGAATGTGTTCAAACTTAAGCGACCAACTTAATATAGACTTCCATACACATAAGATGTTATGTATGTGCTCCACGGTAATCAAATCAGAAACCTATAATAGATACAAAAAAATTAAAAAGAAAGGAATCCAAGCATAACACTAAAGAAAGCCATCAAACAACAAAAGGAAGAGAACAAGAGAAGAACAAAGAAACCAAAGAACTACAAAAACAACCAGAAAACAATTACAAAACAGCAAGTATATACCTATCAATAATTACCTCACATGAAAATGAACCAAATGCTTCAGTTATAAAACATAGGGTGACTGAATGGATAAAAAGGCAAAACCCATCTATAGGCTATCTACCCAAGACTTCAAAGACCTCAAATAATCATAAACATCTCTAAATTCTTCACAATAAATGATCTTCAGACCTAAAGTCACATACAGACTCAAAGTGAAGGGATGAAGAAACTTACACCATGACTATGGAAGTGGGAGGAAAAAAAAAAAAGCTAGAGTAGTAATACTTATATCAGACCAAGTAGACGTCTTTATTTTTCCAGAAAAGAGGTGACTATTAATGTTTATGGACATTAATATAGAAATTCATGCTATCTCAGAAAATTCTAGCTCTTACAACAGCTTTTTGTATCCTAAAACAGTAGTTTTCAACTAGAGATGATTTTGCCCCACAGGGGACATTTGGCAATAGGGACATTCCTGTTTGTTATAACTTGGCAGGGAGGGAGTTACTACTGATATGTGGGATAAAGGCTAGGAATGTTGCTAAACATTCTTTGATATTCAGGACAGCCTCTTACAACAAAGACTTATTCTGCTCCAAACCCTGTGATGATAACCTGGCCTCTGGGGATTATTATCTAAAGGGCAACAAGGATGTCTGGGTGGCTCAGTGGGTGAAGTGTCTGCTCTTCAGCTCACGTCATGATCGCAGGGTCCTGGGATTGAGCCCTGCGCTGGCCTCCCTGCTTTGCATGCAGACTGCTTCTCCCTCTCCCTCTGCAGCTCCCCCTGCTTCGGCTCTTTCTCTCTCTCAAATAAATAAAATCTTTAAAAAATAAAATAAAATAAAGATTCCTAGACACTATGAAATCTGATTTCTTCTCAATCAATAGTAGCAACAGTATTTTAAGAAACTTAACACACTACAAAGTAGAGCTATACTATAGTGTCTGTAAATGTGTCATTATGGAGTTCATCTAAGTATTCTGTCCTATTCGTTCCATGAGGGCAGGATTGAGTATACTGCTGTATACTTGATGCCTGAGACATGATAGGCACATAAATGTTCTTTTAATAACTGAACAAGTGAAGGAGATTACTAACTGGACTTCTCTCTCCAATATAACATGATCACTGTAGCCAGTGTTGTTAGAAATTACGAAGTAGCTATGGTTCCAGACAGAGTTCTTTCTCATATCCTCTTTAAGAAATTGGTCTACATACTGCAGCTCATATCTCAAAGTTTAAATTCCATTGTTGATGTTGCCAGTTACGATAATCCTCTGCATCCTGATTAAGAATATCAGCAGTAAACTCAAGCTCCTGAGATGGATCTTTTAGGCATTCCGCTATTACTTGCCTGTGATACTAAACTTGATAATTTGGGGGCTCTTCCTCAATTATTGCAGTGATGTAGTTCATTTTCTCATGTAGATCCTTTTGAAGTGACTTTAAGAGAACTCTCCAAAAACACCAGTGTATAGTTGGCTGCGTTTAATGCAATAGCATCTCTGGTTAGTTTAAAAGCTCATTCACTCCTTTTTTCACGTCTCAAATAATCATAAACATCTCTAAATTCTTCACAATAAATGATCTAGACCACTGAACTGGGGCCATCATTCTATGGTACTGGATCTATATCAGCGCATTCTGCTCTGTCCCTCTACAGGACATAGATGGGTGAGTCTGGGCTTATCGGTGAGTCTGGAACCTGTTGTCTGTAGGTCACTGCTTCTCTAGGCTCAGCCATTGGCAAGCTGATGCACATGGTGTCAGTTGGATGCTCACGTAGGTCCTCTCCAGGGCCCACTCCTCCTTTTGAGGGAAGTGGGCCCTGAAACTTGCATGTTTGGCCCGTGTTTGTTGTGGGAACTAAATACCACTAGATTTGTTCTTGCCAGAGTCCCTAAGTGGAAGGAGACCTGGAGTTCCTTCAGCCATCACACAGAGCTGGGTCTTGTTTTAGATATTTTGTAAATTGTTCCCTTTTCCCACTCTTGTGCCCAGAAGTCATTCCAGAAGAGCAGGAGGTCACAAACCCTGATTGTTCCCAGGGCCACAGGGATCAAATTGTTTTCGTTCATATAGGGGTCCATTTTCAATCTCCTTGTCCTTCCCACACTCCCCTACACTTTAACTGCAGTTGGAAAGATGTAGGGAGCTGGCAAGAGTGGGTCACTCTAAACCACCTCTTCCCAAAGGAGCTGTCCCTGCCTCCCTTCCAAGGATTCTTGGGATACCCTTGGCAATCCTGCCAGATGGAAACTGCTCCCCACTGAACTTTTCTTCCACCAGACCTAACGAATTTCTGACATTTCTCAGATTAGGGAAAATCTGTTTATTTATTTTCCTTCTTCCTGAGATTAGGGGATTATTTACTATCTTTCTCCTTGTTTTGTTTACTGCCATATCCCTAGTACCTAGCACATTGCAGATGAGGAATAAAAAAATATTTGTGCAGTGAGAACTACTGGTATTGAATGTAAATGGGGAGGGTATTTCTGCAGCAGAAGCCCCAGTTTTCTGTATACTCTGTGAAAGAAGGCAGAAGCATTTTGACTACTAGTGATGCAGTAAACTACCAGCAATCTTTGTTTTAAAGACCTCAAATTAAATGAAAACATTGGTGATTTAATCAATAAGATATTCGTCCATATTCTCTCCTACCATTTATCAAATGTCATTTGATGTGTTAAAGTCAATGAAGATGTGTCTGTTCAAAACCTCTTATTACACAATGTTTTGTTTCCAATAAGTGACTTATTAACCTTTGATTAGAATAGCAATCATGTTTTGTTGAGCTTGCCAAGCACTTTTCCTGGCTTGTTTCACTTAACTCTCTCAGCAACTCTTTAAGAGAGGGAGTGTCACCAAAGTTCCACTATGAGGATGATGAATATGAGGCTGAGAGAGGTTAGATATCTTCCAAGGGTCACACAGCTGTTAAGAAGATTGTGGATTTGAACCCAGATACTCTTTTATCTGACCTATAGAGCTCTGTTTTCTAGCCAAGGAAAATAATATTTACTTTGTAAGGCAGTGTTGAAAATTAAATGGTGGAATGTTTGAAAAGAGTTTAGTGCTGTGGTTCTCCAATTTCGGTCCTATCAGAATTACCTCCATGAAGTAGATGAAAACATAGAGGCTAGACCCTATGCTGCTTTAAGGATCCTGGACCTCTTTGTGCCTTATTAGCTCCCCAGGTGATTCTAATACTTGTGAAAGTGCAAGAAGCATTGATGCCGTACATGATATACACTAAACATGTGGGAGCTACAAAACAAACAAGCAGAGACAAAATGTCCAAGAAGTCCAGGTACAAAAAGAGAGCAGAGGGTAGCCAAAGATGTTGGACACAGAAAGCATCAGAATTTTATGGTTTCTCAGTGCCCTGTGTTCTGTAAGTGCTGCCCTCTGGATTTGGGAAAGGCAGGCCTCAGGAACAGGTATTAGTAATGGCCATGGCATGCTGGCCTGCAAGCCCATAATGACCTCAAGGCAGCCACTGAGGGCATGTCACTCTTTTGGGGCCAAAGCAGGTGAAGAGTACCTGGTAGTACTGCCCTTGACAGTCAGGTAGTTGCCAACCTCAGCCATGTATTTGAGTCAGATTGAATGTTTCCCAACTGGACACCCCATGAGACCAGGCAAATCTCATCCCCATACTGTTGGAGGTGGAATCCCAGACTCAGAGGGCCCATGGGGCCCTGCTGAGAAAATGATTGGTGCTCATCAGGCTGGGGTATGAGCCATTGGATTTATCTTCACTTGAGTCTCCAGAAAGAAGGAGACTTGGGAGTCCCCTCAGCTAGCAGGCATCACAAGGCCTAAATTGTGCCCCCTCTCTAGTTTTGTGCCAAGAAGTCAGGCTAGGAGAGCAGGGGGTCATAAATACTCATCCCTCCCAGGACCAAAGGGATCAAATGGCTCAGGCCCGGGAAGGGGCCCATTTGTAGTTCTCGTGTCCTACCCACCCTACCCTACCCTCTTATTAATAGGAGGAGATAGGAACTTGGCAGCAGTCACTCCAGACCACCTCTTCCCAAGGGGACCTGTCCCTGCCTCTCCCAGTGACCTTTTCTTCCATGAGACCTAGGGAATATCTAACATTTCCATTTGATATATCTTGCAAATCTTTTCAAATCAGCACATATGATCTACATCATTCTTATTTATCTATTCTTATTTTATTGCATTTTGGATAGGTAACCTATTCACATGGCTTGAAACTGAAGTAGCATGAAAAAATACACAGTGGAAGTTTGATTCAGTTCTTGCTCCTGCTAAACAAGAAACCTTTTGTGTTAATTTCTTGTGTATCTTTCCAGAGTTTCTTTATGCACATAAAATCAAATATGAGGATATTTTCCCCTTCTTTAACTTTTTATCCAAAATATAGAATACAACAAACTGGATCCACATTTTTCTTTTTTGCTTCTCTTAGCAAATTTTCATATTAATACACAGAGAGCTTTCTAATTCTTTTTGACTTCTGTATAGTATCCAGCTCCTTCCAAGTACCAAAATTAATTTAGCCAGTCTTGAGTGGATGGCCATTTGGGTTGTTTACTGTTATTTGTAATTATAAACAGTGCAATTCTGATCTATTTTGTGCATATGTCTTTGTACACATTACAGAAAATGTCAAAGTGGTTTTTAGTAGGTTGTGCCAGTATGTGAGAGTTCCTGCTTCATCACATTCTTGGCAACCCTGTGTATTGACAAATAATTTTAAAAAATCTTTGTCAATCAAATAGGTTTGTAAAAATGTATTTTGTTGTTTTAAAATGGATTTCTTCTAAGTACAATTGAGCATATTTTCAAATATTTGTGAACATTTTTCCTGTGAGCTGCCTTTTCATGTCCTTTCTGCATTTTAAATTGGGTTGTAAGATTTTTTTTTTTTTTTTTTTTACTGACTTAAAGGGCTTTTTATAAAAGTTTGTATGGAACCACAAATGACCCCAACCCCAAATAACTAAAGCAATCTTGAGAAAAAATGAAGCTGGTGGCATCATACTCACAGATTTCAAGATATTCTACAAAGTTGCAGTAATCAAAACACTATAGTTTGGGGGACACCTGGGTGGCTCAGTCGATTAAGCATCTGCCTTTGGCTCAGGTCATGATCCAGGGTCCTAGGACTGAGTTCCTCATTGGGATCCCTGCTCATCAGGGAGCCTGCTTCTCCCTTTCCCTGATGCTTCCTCTGCTTGTGCGCACTCTCTCTCTCTCACATACACACACAAATAAAGAAATAAAATCTTTAAAAACAAAACAAACAAACAAACAAAAAAACCCACTATGGCTTAGCATTAAAAACAGACACGTAGTTCAGTGGAATAAAACAGATAGCCCAGAAATAAACCCACACTTATATGGTCAATTAATCTATAACCAAGAGGGAAAGAATAATCAATGGGGAAAAGACAGTCTCTTCAACAAATGTGAAGTGCTGAGAAAACTGAACAGCCACATGCAAAAGAATGAAACTGGACCACTTTCTTACACCATACACAAAGTAAGCTCAAAATGGATTAAAGATATAAATATGCGGCCTGAGATCATAAAACTCCTAGAAGAAAACAAAGAAGTAACCTCTTGGACATTGGCCTTAGCAACATTTTTCTAGGTATGGTTTCTCAGGTAAGGGTAACAAAAGCAAAAACAAACTATTGGGGCTATACCAAAATAAAAAGCTTCTGCACACTGAATGAAATCATCAATAAAATAAAAAGTCAACTACTGAATGGAAGAAGATATTTGCAAATAACCTGATAAGGAATTAATATCCAAAATATATAAAGAAATTAACTCAATATCAAAAAAATCCTGAAATAATCCAATTAAAAACTTGGCTGAGGACACCAATAGATATTTTTCCAGAGAAGATGTTTGACAGTTAACAGACACATGAAAAGATGCTCAACATCACTGATTATCAGGGAAATGTAAATCAAAACCAGAATGAGATATCACCTCACATTAGTTAGAATGGTTAGGCCAAGAAACGATAAGTGTTGGTGAGGATGTGGAGAAAAGGGAACCCTCATGCACTGTTTGTGGGAATGTAAATTGGTGCAGCCACCAGAGAAAACAGTATGGAGGTTCCTCAAAAAATTAAAAATAGAAACACCACATGAATCAGTAATTCCACTTCTACGTATTTACCTCCCCCCAAAACCAAAACCCTAATTTGAAAAGATATATGCACTTCTGAGTTTACTGCAGTATTATTTACAATAGCCAAGATATGGAATGTGTGTAGATAGATAGATAGATAGATATAGATAGATATATAGATAGATAGATATAATGAGTATATACAATGAAATATTACTCAGCTATAAAAAAGAATGAACTCTTGCCATTCTTGGCAACATAGATAGACCTAGAGGGTAATATGCCAAGTGAAATAAGTCAGAGAATGAGAGATACCATATTATTTCACTCATATGTGGAATATAAAAACAAAACACAAAACCAAACAAAACAAATGAACAAACAAAAAATCAGATTCTTAAATACAGAGAACAAACTGATGTTTCTCAGAGAAGAGATGGTTTTTATGGTGGGGGAATGGGAGAAATAGATAAAGGGTACTAACTAGGAGGTACAAACTTCCAGTTATAAAATAGATAATGCCTACCTTCTGGGGTATTTGGTACTTCTGACTTCTGTGTCCCACAGAAAGTTCTATAGGTAAATTAGATGGCTTCTCATTGGCATACTCTTTTGTGACACTTAGGTTGTTTATTTTTCCTACTTTACTAAGTCAATCACTACTCATCCAAACACTTTTCCATTTTTCCCATCATTCAACTGTTCTTTCACTTTTGTGATTTTATACCATCTTTATTTTTTTTTTCAAAAGTTTTGAAAAGAGCAGAGAGAGTCAATTATCATATGGTTTCACTTATTTGTGGAGCATAACAAATAACATGGAGGACATGGGGAGATGGAGAGGAGAAGGGAGTTGAGGGAAATTGGAAGGGGAGATGAACCATGAGAGAATATGGACTCTGAAAAACAATCCGAGGGTTTTGAAGGTTTTGGGTGTAGGAGGTTGGGGAAGCCAGGTGATGGGTATTATGGAGGGCACGTATTTCATGGAGCACAGGGTGTGGTGCATAAACAATGAATTCTGTCATGCTGAAAATAAATAAATAAATAAATAAATAAATAAATAAATAAAAATAAATGAGGGTGGGACAAAATGGGTAACAATACATGGGTGATTCCAAATGTGAGAAAACAATAGATTGCTTATATTAAATCTGCAAAAAAAATTAGAGTGTTAGTAAAAAGAGACACAGTCTTTATTACAAAGCTGTGATCACCAAGACAGCATGGTACTGGCATAAAAACAGACACATAGACCAGTGGAACAGAGTAGAGAGCCTAGATATGGACCCTCAACTCTATGGTCAAATAATCTTCCACAAAACAGGAAAAAATATACAGCTGAGAAAAGACAGTCTCTTCAGGAAATGGTGGTGGGAAAATTGGACAACTATGTGTAGAAGAATGAAACTAGACCATTCTCTTACACTGTACACAAAGATAAACTCGAAATGGATAAAAGACCTCAACGTGAGACAGGAATCAATCAGAATCCTAGAGGAGAACATAGGCAGTAGCCTCTTCAATATCAGCCCCAGCAACTTCTTTCAAGATATGTCCCCAAAGGCAAAGGAAACAAAAGCAAAAATGAACTTTTGGGACTTCATCAAGATCAAAAGCTTCTGCACAGCAAAGGAAACAGTCAACAAAATAAAGAGGCAACTCAAGGAATGGGAGAAGATATTTGCAAATGACAGTACAGAAGGTTGATATCCAGGATCTATAAAGAACTCCTCAAACTCAACACACACAAAACAGATAATCATGTTAAAAATGGGCAGAAGACATGAACAGATATTTCTCCAATGAAGACATACAAATGGCTATCAGACACATGAAAAAATGTTCATCATCACTAGCCATCAGGGAGATTCAAATTAAAACCACATTGAGATACCACCTTACCTTACACCAGTTAAAATGGTCAAAATTAGCAAGACAGGAAACAACGTGTGTTGGAGAGGATGTGGAGAAAGGGGAACCCTCTTACACTGTTGGTGGAAATGCAAGTTGGTGCAGCCACTTTGGAGAACAGTGTGGAGATTCCTTAAGAAATTAAAAATAGAGCTTCCCTATGACCCTGCAATTGCACTCCTGGGTATTTACCCCAAGGATGCAGATGTTGTGAAAAGAAGGGCCATCTCTACCCCAATGTTTATAGCAGCAATGGTCACAGTCGCCAAACTGTGGAAAGAACCAAGATGCCCTTCAACGGACGAATGGATAAGGAAGATGTGGTCCATATACACTATGGAGTATTATGCCTCCATCAGAAAGGATGAATACCCAACTTTTGTAGTAACATGGATGGGACTGGAAGAGATTATGCTGAGTGAAATAAGTCAAGCAGAGAGAGTCAATTATCATGCGGTTTCACTTATTTGTGGAGCATAACAAATAGCATGGAGGACAAGGGGAGATGGAGAGAAGGGAGTTGAGGGAAATTGAAGGGGGAGATGAAGCATGAGAGACTATGGACTCTGAAAAACAATCCGAGGATTTTGAAGGCATGGGGGGTGGGAGGTTGGGGGACCCTGGTGGTGGGTTTTATGGAGGGCACGTATTGCATGGAGCACTGGGTGTGGTGCATAAACAATGAATTCTGTTACACTGAAAAGAAATTAAATTTTAAAGAAAGAGACACAGGAAAAAGAAAAAGAAAAGTTTTGAAAAGTTTTTAAATGGGAAAAAAAATCAGTGGCTGTTCTGTCTAGCTCACCCATTCAAGTTGCATTTGGCTATGTTCCAATTTTGTAGAGATAGAGGTTAACATGTAGAGCTGATTGTGATGAAGGTGTTTCCAGTGTATAGCTGTGCAATTGATTCTTGATCATAGCAAAGCAAATAGGTTTGTCCAGTAGAGAATATAAATCTCTTTAACTCAAACTATCATTTGAACCAATTGTGACATCTTACTGGTTCCCTCATCAATTGATGAGTTAATTTAAAATCTTTGCTCAGTGTTCATTTTATATTTGTATGAGTTATGGTTTCATCTTTTAAAAAATATATTTTAACAATTTTGAAGTTTCTGCTGAGATGCACAATAGATTCATCTGACAGAGGCAGGTAGACTGTGTGCTCAGACAAGTATGCTTCATTAGCAGCTTAAGCAAGACACATTTTTTTTTGGGGGGGGGTCTCCTAGGTGAATCCCAAGTGTCAATAGAACTTTAACTTTGCCAACTGTATATTCTCTGGGTTTTTTTCCTCTATTAGTTTTGCATTTTGGTTTTGTTCACTTACAGTCCATCAGTTATACTACATTGGTGAGAGCAATAACTGGGCATTTGTCTTAATTGCCCAGCCATTTGATGGTTTTTGTAGGTAAGTGATAGATATCTATTCTTTGCTGGGTGAGAGAGGACAAAGAATCTGGTCTATTAGTCCTTTTTATTTGTTTTTCTTGTTATTTGCTTATGTGTTTGTCTATTTGGAACACAGATTTTTTTTAAAAGATTTTATTTATTTATTTGACAGACAAAGATCACAAGTAGGCAGAAAGGTGACAAAGAGAGAGAGGGGGAAGCAGGCTCCCCACCGAGCAGAGAACCTGATGCGGGGCTCAATCCAGGACCCTGAGATCATGACCTGAGCCGAAACCAGAGGCTTTAACCCACTGAGCCACCCAGGTGCTCCGGGAACACAGATTAATGAAAAACTTCATACTCACTAGGAAGAAGAACAGCTCTCTTTGATAGACAGAATGGTGATTTTCAAAAAAAATTTCTGTCTGTGTCATGTGACCTGTGACTAAAATTATAGAACTGAAACTATAAACTCTCTGTAATTTGGAAAGGCCTTTACCTCTCAGTGTGTGTGTGTGTGTGTGTGTGTGTGTGTGTGTGTGTGTGTGTGTATTTTCCTATTTCTGGAGGGTATAAATAAATTAGAGTACAAAGTCTTTTAAATTAAAGGAATTTTATTCTGGTTGGTTTTTAGAATTAATAAGTAGCTATATAAAATCCTCCCAAATAAGATAATTAAACTTTGAATACTTTAAATGTGCTATAAAAATATGGTAAAATTATTCTTCCTGATGCTAAGTCAGAAACCTTTTAAAAACCCAAATTCATATAATTAAAGTAAATGTTTGGTAAACAAGACCAGTTTACTAATGTGAGTTTAATAAAAACAGCTTTGTCTTTTCTGATTTATCACTATTAAGTGTAATTTAAGCAGTTTTTTCTATGTAGGTGTGTTTTTCTTAGACATTTACAGGTTTGCTGATCAAATAAGCTAACATTACTCCTACATAATGCGTAAGATTATGAAAAATAAAAATTTATGTTTGACTAAATTGAATCATTATTCTGACAAATTTTTAATTTCAACAGCATTTTTAAAAAACTGTGAGCTGATATTAAATTAAATTAATTATTATGTGGCCAGTGGATATCTAGGTACTTTCTAAGTAGTATAGAGCACTGCCACATAGACTACTAAGCATAATTTTGCTTTTCTAATATGCTAAAAGAGAAACTATAGCAATGAGTCATGTTAATGAATGTGCTCATTTTTTGCCACACAGGAATGCATGTGACTGTAAAAAATTGTATTATGAACTCTGCTAATCTGCTAAAATGCTTCATATGACAGAAAGTTCTCAATTATCTGCTCTCTAGTTTTCTCTGTGAAATAGAAGTTAATTACTTCAGTGAAAAGTTATAATTAATATGACTGGTTGCAACTGCACTAGGAGCAAAGACAGAGAAATACAACCAAGAATATGCTTTTGCTTTTCCATAAGCAGCGGTTCTTGGGATTTATGTGGTTACAATAATTTATATTTACTCCATTAAAAATAAAAACAGAAATATTTAAAATACTCATTTATGCATTAATTTGAAGATAGTGATGAATCATAGCATGTTATCAAAAATAGCATCTTAATATTATTACAGAATTAGTTTTGAACTTATGGACCCCTTGACATTTGTATTAGAACAAAAATATAACCAGAATATTGAAAAGTATGGGAAAGGAAAAAACTGGGAAAGTAGATTTTTCTTATCCTGATTTATAATCCTTAGTCTTATAAGCTATGAAATGTGTTAGAATTTTTGCAAAGTTGGGCTTGCATCTTTGATTTTCTGATTAATGTCTTGACCGAAAATACAAATGTCTCTTCTTTTTAAAGTGACCCACATTCTTGAGTGGTGCAGAACCGAGGGCTTCCTGGGATGTGGGACTTTCAGTATTACAATCAGAACAGTCCTGGGGAAGCTAGCAGGGTTGGCTACCTTATTTACTTTCTGTGTAATCTGCCTACAAAGCAAAGATTCTGTAACTTGCCTGAATAATCTTACATTCTCCATATTGAATTTTTTTAATTTTTTAAAATTTAAATTTTTCTAAATTATTTTTTTTAATTTTTAAAAATTTAATTATGTTAGTCACCATACAGTACTTCATTAGTTTTTGGTGTAGTGTTTCATAATTCATTGATTGCATACAACACACTGTGCTCCATGCAGTATGTGCCCTCCTTAATACTCCTCACTGGCCTAACCCATCCTCTCACCCCTCTCCCCTCTGAAACCTTCAGTTTGTTCCCTGTTGTCCATAGTTTCTCATGGTTCATCTCCCCCTCTGATTTCCCACCTTTCATTTTTCCCTTCCTTCTCCTAATGTCCTCCATGCTATTCCTTATGTTTCACATACAAGTGAAACCATATGATAATTGTCTTTCTCTGCTTGAACTTATTTCACTTAACATAATCTCCTCCAGTTCCGACCATGTCAATGCAAATGGTGGGTATTCATCCTTTCTGATAGTTGAGTAGTATTCTATTGTATATGTGGACCACATCTTCTTTATCCATTTGTCTGTTGAAGGGCATCTCGGCTCCTTTCACACTTTGGCTATTGTGGACATTGCTGCTATGAACATTGTGGTGCACGTGCCCTTCTTTTCACTACACCTATATCTTTGGGGTAAATACTTAGTACAGTTGCTGGGTTTAGGGTAGCTCTATTCTTTACGTCTTGAGAAAACTCCATACTGTTTCCCAGAGTGCTTCAACACTCTAAAACAAATAATGAAGTCAAAAAATGGGCAGAAGACATGAACAGATGCTTCTCTAAAAAAGACATACAAATGGCTAACAGACACATGAAAAAATGCTCAACATCACTAGCCATCAGGGAAATTCAAATCAAAACCACAATGAGATACCACCTTACACCAGTTAGACTGACCAAAATTAACAAGGCAGGAAACAACAAACGTTAATGAGGGTGTGGAGAAAGGAGAACACTCTTATGCTGTTGCTAGGAATACACGCTGGTCCATTTTGACTTTATGCTCTTAACTATGAAAAGGAAGGAAAGCAAGAAAAAAGAGAAGAAAAAAAAGTTTCCTTGCTTATGAAAGTGCTAAGGTTCTTTACAATCTTGTTTCCTCCCCATATTTATTTTTAAATGTTTTATTGTCACCTTGACTCAATAAGCAACCAAGCATTGTTTCTCAGGTACCTATGATCCTGTCTTAATCAAGTGTCTAAATCTCCTCTGACAACTCTTGATTTTTGCCTTCCAAAAATCAGGTCTGAAATATAGAAGAAAATAAATAAGACTTGCAGGAAATCTTTTACACCTAAAGTAGTCTTTGAGATTTCCCAGAGGGTTCCTGGAAAATCACAAAGCTTTGTTCTTTTACCTTATAAAAAGGGATGCTAGAAATAATCAGTTTTGGTGAGCTGCTTGGGAAGAGTTGTTAATATCAGAAGAAATGCTCAGCCTTCCCTAGGTTAAATTTGTATAGGTAAGATGTTATTAATATAAATATTTCAGAAATTTTATGCTTTATGGGAAGTCTCTGGAGATTTTTCAATGCTTTGCTTTCTGTATATGTTTAAGTTTGGGGAAAACACTGACTGGAAGTCTTATAAAAATAGTTCTGTTGAACTTTTCCTTATTTATTTGAGTCTTGGCAGTGTTTTTTTTCTGATGATACTGAGCAACAATACATTTCAATTATTGTTTAAAATGTTGACTGCCACAGACATTTTTTCCTTTTTAAAAATATGAATCAAGTAATTTTTAGGTCAGTGGGCCTCAATACATATTAGACCTAATTATAAAGTTGCATAGAAATATAGATGTCTAGGCCCTACTTCAACTTTTTACTTGATATTCTTCATATATTACATATCTGTTTTATCTAAGGATTGTGATATGTTCTATCCTAAGAATTTTCCCTTTATAAAAGTATATCATCCAATTTTATAAATCAGATGTATCATCCATTGGCTTCTTAGCAAGTAGACTTAATGATTTATATAAGAGACATTTGTTTAAAGTTTCTTTTGGGAGAACAGGTTTATTATTTTTGTTTTGTATGCCACTAACCAAATGACTAAATATCCTTCCAAGTTGTATTATTCCTGCATTATTATTATTATGAACTCTCATCAGTCCATTTGAAAATTTTCAGTAATAAAATAACAATAGCTGTCATTTTAAAATAGTTTTTGTGTGCAGCAAAATGGTTCTAAGAGGGAAGTTTATAGCGATACAGGCCTACCTAAAGAAGCAAAAAAAATCTCAAATAAGCAAACCTACCTTATACCTAAAGGAGTTAGAAAAAGAAGGACAAGCAAAACCCAACCCAGCAAAAGGAATGAAATAATAAATATTAGAACAGAAATAAATGATATAGAAACTAAAAGAAAAAAAAAAAGAATAATTCTATAAAACCAGGAGCTGTTTCTTTAAAAGATCAACAAAACTGATAAACCTCTAGCAAGACTCATTAAAAAAGAGAGAGTGAGAGGACCCAAATAAGCAAA
Organism: Mustela erminea; assembly: GCF_009829155.1. Taxonomy (NCBI): domain Eukaryota; kingdom Metazoa; phylum Chordata; class Mammalia; order Carnivora; family Mustelidae; genus Mustela; species Mustela erminea. The sequence continues at coordinate 96,702,292 of NC_045614.1, forward strand.
ATCACTAACAAAAGAGCAGAGATAACCACCACAGAAATACAAATAATTATATCAGAATATTATGAAAAACTATATGCCTACAAATTGGACAACTTAGAAGAAATGGATAAATTCCTAGAAGCATATAACCTACCAAAACTGAAGCAGGAAGAAATGGAAAATTTGAACAGATCAATTACCATCAACAAAACTGAATCAGTAATATTAAAAAAAAAAAAAACTCCCGAAAAACGAAAGTCCAGTAACAGATGGTGTCACAGGTGAATTTTACCGAACATTTAAAGAAGAGTTAATATTCATTCTTTTCAGATTATTCCAAAAAATGCAAGAGGAAAGAAAACTTACAAATTTATTCTATGAATCTAGTATCACCCTGACACCAAACCATAAAACCACCACAAAAAAAGACAACTATCAGCCAATATCTCTCATGAATTTGGATGCAAAATTCTCAACAAAATATGAGCAAACTGAATCAAACAATATATCTAAAAAATAATCAACATGATGCTTCACATTAATAAGAGAAAGGATAACTGTAGGATCATCTCCATAGATGCAGAAAAAGCATTTGACAAAGTACAACAATTCATGATTAAAAAAAAAAAATCCTCTGCAAAGTAAGTCTAGAGGGAACATATCTCAATTTAATAAAGGCCATATATTTAAAAAAAAAACAAAAACTCACGGACAACATCATACTCAGTGGTAAAGAAAACCAAGAGCTTTTCTCCTAAGGTCAGGAACAAGACAAGGATGTCCACTCTCACTACTTTTATTCAACATAATAGCGGAAGTCTGAGCCACAGCAATCAAACATAAAGAAATAAAAGGCATCAAAATTCACAAAGAAGCAAAATTCTCACTAAATGCAGATGACATGATACTATCTATAGAAAACCTTAAAGATTCTAACAAAAAACTACAGGAACTGATAAATGAATTTAGTAAAGTTGCATGATACAAAATCAATGTACAGAGATCTGTTGTATTTCTATGCACTAATAATGAAGCAGCAGAAAGAGAAATGAGGAAAACAATCCCATTTATAAATGCACCGAGAACAGTAAAATATCTTATTAACAAAAGAAGTGGAAGACCTATACTCTGGAAACTATATAACGCTGATAAAAGAAATTCAAGATGACACAAAGAAATGGAGAGACATTCCTTGCTTGTGGGTTAGAAGAACAAGTATTGTTTAAAAGTCTATGCTACCAAAACAATCTACAGATCTAATTCAATTCCTATCAAAATACCAACAACCATTTTTCACAGAGCTAGAACAAACAATCCTAAAATTTCTATGGAACCACAAAAGACCCTGAAGAGCCAAAACAATCTTGAAAAAGAAAAGCAATGTTGGACATATCACAATTCCAGACTTCAAGTTATATTACAAAACAGTAGTAATTAAAACTGTATGGTACCACAATAACAATAGACACATAGATTAATAGAATAGAACAGAAAACCCAGAAATAAAACCACAGTTGCATGGTCTATTAATCTTCAACTAAGCAAGAAAGAATATCCCATGGGAAAAAGATCTTCAACAAATGGTGTTGGGAAAACTGGACAGCAACATTGGAAGAACTGACACTGGACCACTTTCTTATACCATACAAAAAAATAAACTCAAAATTGAAGAAAGACCAGAAAGTGCAACAGAAAACCATAAAAATCCTAGAAAATAACATGGGTAGTCGTTTCTCTGACACTGGCCGTAGCAGCATTCTTTTAGATATTTCTCCTGAGGCAAGGGAACAAAAGCAAACTATTGGGACTTCATCAAAATAAAAATCTTCTGCACAGCAAAGGAAACAAAACTGAAAGACAACCTATGGAATGGGAGAAGATATTGCAAATGACATATCCAAAGGCCTTGGTCATTTGGTCAATTTGTTTAATTAAGGTCTGGTAGAAAGGAAGACAGATTATTACCAAACCCATGCAAATAACTATAATGCCATAAGAAAGAGACTCATAATTTCTGAGTTCTAGGAATCCATAGAATTAGATATCACTTTTAACTGCTTCATTTTAGTTTATAAAAGCAGAGTCTACCAAATTGCCATGGGTCACTTAGAGCATAAGAAAAAATGACAAGGGCTTCCTTAAATATCTGGAAAATAGTGCATTAAAACAACATCAGTGATATTCCAAACAACCACAATAAAATCTTTCTCATCAATTCATTCATTTCTGTATAATTAATTCTTGTTCCATTCCATATCTTAAATTCATAGTCTTATGAAGCCATCTGTTTCTCAACTGAAAGGGTTCTGGAAATCCAGACTAAGTCTACTGATATGGTCTGAAAGATGCCCAAATGATTCCAGCTTAGATGCCTCTACCCAAGAGTTAATTCTTTGAAATGTCGATATTTGGAAGTACATGTTTCTATAGGGCTCTGAGACTTTCTTTGTTAAAAACACAGATTCTAGTCTTGGCTTATAGGAGAGACTTCAGCAAGCATTAGGGTAAACTATTTTTTGTTCTTATTTGTTGTTTTTCATTTCATTTAATTTATTCATCAGAACAAAAGGCACTCTTTAATCCCTATCACCCCTATTTCCTCCACCCACCATCCAGCTTCTCTGATAACCACCAGATTATTCTCTACAGTTAAGATTCTGTTTCCTGATTTTTCTCTCTCTTTCCCTTTGCTCATTTGTTTCGTTTCCTAAGTCCCACATTTGAGTGAGATTATATGTTATTTGTCCTTCTGACTGATCGATTTCAATAAGCTTTATATTCCCTAGCTCTCTCCATGTTGTTCCAAGTTGCAAGATTTCATTCCGGGGAAAGGGGCTGAGTAATATTCCATTATATATGTATCTTATATACACACACACATACACACACACACATATGTATATACAGAATGTGAATACATACATACATCTACATATATATGTGCATATATAGATAGATAGATATGTAGATATCTACATATCTATCTATCTATATATCTTCTTCACATCTTCTTTATCCATTCATCTATCAGTGGACACTGGGTTGCTTCCATGGTTTGGCTATTGTAGATAATGCTACTATAAATACAGAGGGGCATGTATCCCTCTGAATTAATGTTTTGTATTTTGAGATAAATACCCAGTAGTACAAATACTGGGTCATAGGGTAGTTCTATTTTTAACTTTTTGAGGTACTTCCATACTATTTTCTACAGTGACTACACCAGTTTGTATTCCTACCAACAGTGCAAGACGGCTCCCCTTTCTTCACATCCTCACCAATGCCTGTGTTGTTGATTTTAGCCATTCTGACAGGTGTGAAGTGATATCTCATTGTAATTTTGATTTGCATTTCCCCCCATCTGGATGTCTTCTTTGGAGAAATGTCAATTCATATCTTCTGCCCATTTTTTAAATTGGTTGTTTTTTGTTTTTTGTTTTTTTTGGTGTTGAGTTGCCTATGTTCTTTATACATTTTGGATACTAATCTTTTATGGGATAGGTCATTTGCAAATATCTTTCCTATTCCATAGGTTGCCTTTCAGTTTTGTTGATTGTTTCTGACTAGGCTATTTTCCAATTCTGGGAGATAGAAGTTAACTTGTAGAACTGATAATATTGCAAACTTTTCCTGTCTATAGCTATGCAAATGACACCTTATCATGGCAAGGCAAATAGATTTTATTAGATGAGGATATAAATCTCTAAGTCAAATCCTGCTTTGTAAGAGCTATAACATCTCAGTAGTTCTTTCATTAATTAATAAATTAAATAAAATATTTGCCAAGCATTTATTTTATGTTTGTATGAAGGTCATGATTTTACTGTCTTTAAAAAAAATTGTCCTGTAACATTTTTATTGTCATGGTAGTGAAATTTTGGTAAAGAGCAGTGATAAATTCATGTATTTATTTATTTATTTATTTATTTATTTATTTATTTATTTATTTTTTGAAGATTTTATTTATTTATTTGACAGAGAGAGATCACAAGTAGATGGAGAGTCAGGTAGAGAGAGAGAGAGAGGGAAGCAGGCTCCCTGCTGAGCAGAGAGCCCGATGCGGGACTCGATCCCAGGACCCTGAGATCATGACCTGAGCCGAAGGCAGCGGCTTAACCCACTGAGCCACCCAGGCGCCCCAATTCATGTATTTAATCCACACTTTTAAACTGAAAGTTCTGTACTGGAATTCTAATTAATAGGTACTTTAAGTTATCAAACTTTTCTTTTCATTGGTTCTAAGGTTTATGTCATAGAAAGTCTTCCCTACCCTAAGATTAATATAAAAAATAAAAAGAAAATCTCATGTATTTACTTTTAGAAGTTTTATACTTTCACTTTGAAGCCTAAAAACTTTTTGATTTAGCTTAATTAGTTTCCCAAATGTGTCATTGATTATTCCAGTACCATTTCAAATCATTTCCCCACTAATTAAAAATTCCATTTTGTTATGAAAATGGAAAAAATGTTCACATTCAATTTACATATTAACTTAGGAAGAATGGACATTTTTGTAATGTTGAGTTCTATACAAAAACAGGGTATGGGTTTCCATTAATCCAAATCTTATTTTATATTAAGTCTGAGTTTAAAGTTTTTGTCTATATATCTCTCATATTTTTTGTTAGTTATTTCTAAATATTTTGTCTGTCATTATTATTATAAATGGAATTTTTCTCCCATTAAATTTTCTAGTTGTGTTTTGTTTGTATATGGGAAAGCTACTGACTTTGGCATTCGTTTTGTGTCCAATTACTCTTTTGAATTCTCTTATTATCTGTAATAGTTTTTTTAATTGATTTGCTTGTATTCTTGTATTTTCATGTATACAATCATATCATCTACAAATAATGATAGTTTTTCTTCTTTGTTTCTGATTTTTACACCTTTATTCCTTTTTGATTGTTGGCAATGGCTAATCCTTACGGAAGAGTATTAGTGGGTATCCATGCCTTATTCTTGACTTCAGTAGAAATGCCTCTAAACAAACAAACAAACAAACAAGATCTATTTATTTATTTATTTAAGATTTGGGGAGATTGAGTTTGAGTGAGTGGAGGAGGTGCAGAGGGAGAGAATTTTCAAGCAGACTCACCGGTGAGCATGGAGCCCTATGCTGGGCTCCATCCCACAACCCATGAGATCATGACCTGAGCTAAAACTGGAATCAGATGTTTAACTGACTGAGCCACCTAGACACTACAATACTTTTTTTTTTTAAGATTTTATTTATTTATTTAGTTAGTTATTTTATTTGAGAGAAAGAGAGAATGTGCAAGCAAGGGCAGGAGCAGAGGGAGAGAGAGAGAGAAAGAATCTCATGCAGACTCTATGCTGAGCTCAGAGCCCCATATGGGGCCAATCCTGTGACCCTGAGATCATGATCTGATCCAAACTAAGAGTCTGTTGCTTAACTGAACTGAACTGAGCCACTCAGGCACCCCTAGTAGAAATGTTTTTAATATTTCATCAATTAAAATGACTGACATTTAGTCATACCTTGTTAAGAATTCAGCCACCCAAATCTATTTTGCTATGCTTTTATTTTTAAGTTAGTATCAGAAATCATAGGAAACAATGAGATATATAACATAATATCATTTGTGAAAATTAAGAATATAGTGCCACAAAAGAATGCATAACTTGCAAAAATATGTTCACACTAAACTTATTAAAATGGTTGCTTACAGATGTGCCTTCCTGGCTCATCAGTGAAACATGCAACTCTTAATCTTGGGGTTTTGAGTTCAAGTCCCATATTTGGTAAAAAGATTACTTTAAAATAAGATATTTTCTTAAATGGTGGTTCATGGAGGAACGGGAATGAGAATACAAAAATAGAAAGAAAAATATATTCATAGCAAAAAACTAACAACTTGAAACCTTGATAGAAAAAGGTACAAGGGCATTATTTGTACTAGTATTTGTATTTAGTACTTAATAAAAAATGTCTATGAAATCATCTGGGCCTGGTGCTTTTATGAGGGAGGATGATTCTTTGACAACGTCCTTAATTTCAACCAAGGTCACTGGTCTCTCTAAATCTCTGTTCTGTGATCAGTTTTGGTCTTTATATTTTACTTGAAAATCTTCCTTTTTTTTTGGAGAGATCATCATACTTTTATTTCCTCTATGTCAGTAGCCATTTCCTCATTGTAATTTTAATTTTGTATACTTATGAATTCTTACTTTTTCTTGATTTGGTTAGCTGGTGGTTTCTGTGTTTTATTTTTAAAGATCCAACACTTTATTTTTAAAGATTTGTTCTATTTGTCTATTTTCTTTTCTTCTTTTTTCTTTTTGAGAGAGAAAGAGACAGCATGTGCATGTGCACAAGTTGGGGAGTCGGGAGGAGGGGCAAAGGGAGAATCTTAAATAGGCTCCATTCTTAGCACAGAACCCGACTTGGAACTCGCTCTCACAATCTGAGATCATGACCTGAGCCGATACGGGGTGGACACTTAACCAACTGAGCCACCCAGGAGCCACTATTTGTCTATTTTCAAAGGCACTAATTTCCAGTTCTGCTTTATCAGATTCTTTTTCTATTATCCTTATTTTTATTTTGCTACTCTTTTCCTAATATTTAAATTATTAATTTAATTATTTTTACTTTGTTGAATATTATCAATTTATATAATAATTAATATTTTACATATTAATTTATTAATTATTTAAGGATATGAGTTTTTCCCTGAGCCTTGTTTTAATCATAAACCTTAGGATTTTATACATAGTGTTATTTTTAAAATGTTTCTAATTTTTTTATTATGTTCAATTAACCAGCATATAGTACATCATTAGTTTTTGATGTAGTGTTCAATGATTCATTAGTTGTGTATAACACCCAGTGCTCATTACAGCACGTATCCTCTCCAATGTCCATCATTCAGATAATTACAGACTCACAAGAAGTTAGAAAAATAGTACAGACAGGTCCTGAGTATCCATCACTCAGCTTCCTCTACTGTTGACCTCTCCTATAACTATAGAACATTATCAAAACCTAGGAAATTGGTTGTCACAATACATATAACTGACCACAAATCTTACTTGGATTTCACCATTTTTGGCAGGCTCTTTTTATATATCTTTGTGTACAGTTCTATTATATTTAATCACATGTGTAGATTCATGTAACCATCATCACAATCAAGATATGGAACTGTTCTGTCTCCACAAAAACATTCTTATGCTGCTCCTTTGTAATCATATCCTCCTGGCCCTTCCTAACTCCTGGTAACCACTGATGTGTCCTCCATCTCTATAATATTGTCATTTAGATAATGCCATATAAATGGAACCATATACTATGAAACTTTTGAGATTGGATTTTTCACTTTACTCAATGCCCTCGGAGCTGTCCATTTATTTTAAGTATCAGTAGTTTGTTCCTTTTGTTGCTGACTGGCATTCCTGTTTGAATGTACCACAGTTCGTTTAACCCTTCATCAGTTGAAGGTCATTGGGTTTTTGTTTTTAGTCTTTGGCAATTAGAAATGAAGCAGCTATGAACATTCATGTACAGGTTTTTGTGTGAATATAAGGTTCCATTTCTCTGGGGAAAATATCCAGGAGTGTGATTACTGGGTTGTATCATAAGTGTGTGTTCAATGCTTTAAGAAACTATCTTTTTCAGAGGGGCTCTACCATTTTATATTTCCACCAAAAATGTGTGAGTGATCTAGTATCTCTGGATGGTTGCCAATACATGGTACTATCAGATTTTTAATTTTAGCCCTTCTAACAAATATATTAGCATGCTTTTTGAGCAGGTAAGTCATTATGATTTAATTTGCATTTTCCAGTGGTTAACAATCCTGAACACCTTTTAATGTATTTATTTGCCACCCTTATGTCTTCACTGGTGAAGTGTCTATTCTAGTCTTTCCTTCATTTTCTAACTGGACTGTTTTCTTACTGTTGAGTGTAGAGAGTTCTTAACATTTTTTATATGAGCCCTTTGACAGATATATGATTTTCAAATGTTTTCTCCCATGTAGTCTTTTCATTGTCATCAATGTCTAACCATTTTTCTACTTGAGTTTTGATTTACTGTTTGATGCAAAAATATTTTTAAGAGAGTGGATACCACAAAAAGAATGTAATTTAATAATGACACAATGTTCATCATGAAAAAGACCATCCAGGGCTGATAAGGAATGTGTCTTGCTTTGGTAGGGCCTTCAACTGAGTCTTCAAGAATAGGTTGGGCTTGGGGAAAAATAATCTGTAGTGATTACAATAACCTTGAGGATTATCAATTAAGAGCTATAAAATGGTGATAGTCCCAAAGTGCAAAAGAGCAGAAATTTTCTGAAGATATACCCAGGCATTATCCTGACATCCTACATTAGGTGTTGCAATGCCCACCTCATCTGAGGAGCAGTTCCCTCTCAGAGGTGGCCTGTTTGGTGGGCCAAAGGTCACTACCTATTGCTGTGTGGCAGGAAGATTTCTTAACACTGGAGGTCTCCTTAGGAGGGCCATAAATGAAAACATGGTCAAAGTTGGGCTGATAACCACAGTATGAAGGTCAGAGGAGTAATTAACTCACTTACACAGCCCAGTAACTCAGAGAACACAGGGCAAAGTGAAGAGGAAAAGGAGAATAGAATGTGACCAATCCTACCTGGCTGGAGAAAGTCTGACGGAATCCATGTTGTCATCAACAAGAATGAGATCTTGAAATGTACAACCTGGTTTGACCCCTCTCTTCCAACATCACCACAGCACCAAACCAAAAAAAATTGAGAATTAACTAGGAAAGTCAGTCAAAGAGGACTTTTTGGAGGAAGGACTTGGAGAATTTCATAAGAATTGGCTGTAAAGGGAAGAACTAGGCATTTCTTCAGTGAGAATGGGAAGAACAATAGTGTAGTGCAGGAACTGTCACTGTTCACTTCAGTGAACAGAAAGGATGGCTCAAACAGAAAGGATGTGTCCAGCACTCAAGGGACAGACTTCTTTTTTTTTTTTTTAAGATTTTATTTATTTATTTGACAGAGATCACAAGTAGGCAGAGAGGCAGGCAGCGGGTGGAGGGAAGCAGGCTCCCCGCTAGCGGAGAGCACAACCCTGGGATCATGACCTGAGCCAAAGGCAGAGGCTTTAATGCACTGAACCACCCAGGTGCCCCAAGGGACAGACTTCTAAAGGAGGACTTGGACACCAGAATGAGGAGGGCAGATGCTATAGGACAGGAATTAAGGGGCCCCTGTGGGTTCAGGCAGCTCCCCACACTCTCCCCGCCCCACTTGTCATGGTGTCTGAGATGTCCAGGAGGGCTCCGGGTCACTTCTTCAGATAAAGACATTACTCCCTCCAGATTCTTCTTTGAGAAGCAAGCAGTCTGAAGATACTTCTTCCCTCTGGTATTTCTCCCACACAATCCCTAAAGTGCTTCACCTAGTACTGCATCTCTATGTGTTAGAAAATTTCCCCCTCTTACCTCTCCAAATATCCAGCCAGCTTGCTCAGTTGTGGACTGACAGGGGGTCTTTCTAGAGTCCTGCACTGCACTCTGTTCTCACTCTGCCAACAAACTCCTGTACCACTGGGCATCTCAGGCACTCATGTGGCCCCTGGTGCTGGTGTCACATTTCCTGGGTGAATGGCCCAGACACAGCTCTGGCCCTGCTTATGTGATCAGTACACATTTATGGAGCAATGAAGGACAATAGAGGAACATCTTAAGTAAGGCCATTTTATTTTATTTATTTTATTTTTTATTTATTTTCAGCATAACAGTATTCATTATGTTTTCACCACACCCAGTGCTCCATGCAATCTGTGCCCTCTAAATACCCACCACCTGGTACCCCAACCTCCCATCCTCCCGCCACTTCAAACCCCTCAGCTTGTTTTTCAGAGTCCATAGTCTCTCATGATTCACCTCCCCTTCCAATTTCCCCCAACTCCCTTCTCCTCTCTAACTCCCCATGTCCTACATGCTATTTGTTATGCTCCACAAATAAGTGAAACCATATGATGATTGACTCTCTCTGCTTGACTTATTTCACTCAGCATAATCTCTTCCAGTCCCGTCCATGTTACTACAAAAGTTGGGTATTCATCCTTTCTGATGGAGGCATAATACTCCATAGTGTATATGGACCACATTTTCCTTATCCATTCATCTGTTGAAGAGCATCTTGGTTCTTTCCACAGTTTGGCGACTGTGGCCATTGCGACTATAAACATTGGGGTACAGATGGCCCTTCTTTTCACGACATCTGTATCTTTGGGGTAAATACCCAGGAGTGCAATTGCTGGGTTATAGGGAAGTTCTATTTTTAATTTCTTGAGGAATCTCCACACTGTTCTCCAAAGAGGCTGCACCAACTTGCATTCTTACCAACAGTGTAAGAGGGTTCCCCTTTCTCCACATCCCCTCCAACACATGTTCTTTCCTGTCTTGTTAATTTTGGCCATTTTAACTGGTGTAAGGTGGTATCTCAATGTGGTTTTAATTTGAATCTCCCTGATGGCTAGTGACGATGAACATTTTTTCATGTGTCTGATAGCCATTTGTATGTCTTCATTGGAGAAGTGTCTGTTCATATCTTCCCAACTTCTTTCAAGATATGTCTCCAAAGGCAAAGGAAACAAAAGCGAAAATAAACTTTTGGGACTTCATCAAAATCAAAAGCTTCTGCACAGCAAAGGAAACAGTCAAAAAAACAAAGAGGCAACCCACGGAATGGGAGAAGATATTTGCAAATGACAGGACAGACAAAAGGTTGATATCCAGGATCTATAATGAACTCTTCAAACTCAACACACACAAAACAGACAATCATATCAAAAAATGGACAGAAGTAAGGTCATTTTAATTTTGTTAACTGATATCGTTTCACCTATCGTTTAATATCATTTGTAATTTTCTTTCTTTTTTCTTTTGCTTAAAACAACAGAAAGTTATTCTCCCACTTCAGGGTTTGTTCCTTTTGGAGGTTTGAGCAAGAATCTGTTCATTGCCCCTCTTTTAACTTTGTTTTTTTTTTTAAGATTTTATTTATTTGACAGAGAGAGATCATAAGTAGGCAGAGAGGCAGGCAGAGAGAGAGAGGGAGAAGTAGCCCGCTGAGCAGAGAGCCCAACGTGGGGCTCGATCCCAGGACCCTGAGATCATGACCTGAGCCGAAAGCAGAGGCTTAACCCACTGAGCCACCCAGGCACTCCCCTCCCCCTTAACTTCTACTGGTGATCCTTGGTATTCTATGAATTGTAGACACATCAGCCCAATATTTTCCCTCCATATTCAAACCACTTTCTTTCGTGTGTGCCCTTATCTGTCTCCTATAAGGACAGTCTTTTTGGATTTACCATGATCTTATCTTGATTCTATCTTAATCACATCTCCGTGGGACTTAAGTAATTAAATTAATAACAGAACCACCATTTTCTTATGTCTTCTAGTTCTTGACCTCTCTAGGATTCAAAAAAACAATCTGAGGTTCATTAGCTATTCCCTCCCCATCTTCTAGCTCCTTGGCAACCAGACTTAGAAATGTTACCTTATGGAAGGGACACAGTCTTGGGCATCTCAAAGACCCAGGTGCTTCTTTTGGTTCTGCCTTTAAAGGCCTACAGAGAAGAAAGGAAGTCTTGCCAAAGGCTGATTTGTCATACTCATGGGGGCACAGCCGTCTTTCATGGTTCCCATTGAGATATCATCGGTCCGCACAGAGGCCACCCTGCTTATGCATCTGAGAGTTCCTGTATTGGTTATTTATTGCTGTGTAACAAATTATTCCATAATTTAGTGGCTTTAAACAACATAAGCATTTATTATGTCACAGTTTCTATGGGTCAGGAGTGTGAGAGTGGCTTAGCTGGACTGAAGGACCTGCTTTTAAAGGTGGCTCACTGGCTGCTGGTGAGAGGCCTCAGTTGTTGTCCATGTGGGCCTTTCCACGGGTCTACTCAAGTGTCCTTGTGACATGGTGGCTGGCTTCCCTCAGATCCAAGAGAGAGACCGAGGAGGTAGTTGTATATACCATTGTATGAGCTAGCCTCAGAAATCACACACCATCACTTATGCCACCAGTCCACATTCAGAAGGTGGGAAATTGGGCCTTGGAAGGGAGGCATGTCAAAGAATTTGTCAAAGTATTTGAAAACCACCACAACTCTCTTTTCTACTAGGTCTCCATCCTTCTTCTCCTCTGTCTTTATCTACTTGGTCTCATTACTACTCTGTTCCCCACCTTCTCACCCTTATGCTTGGAGTCCAGGATCTCTGCCAGAGTGGGGTGTGTGTGTGTGTGTGTGTGTGTGTGTGAGATACTAGTTAGTGAAAACAAAGGATTTCATTGGCTAACAAGTAAAAAGCCCATGGTTAGGACTGATGTCAAACAGGGCTTGATCCTAACATTCAAGCGATGGAGCATCTCTTCATCTCTTACCCTTGCTTTCCTCCATGTAGGCTTCATTTCAGTAAGACTTCCTCCATGTGATGGCTCTCAGCAGCTCCAGGCTGATATTCTACCCCTTTAGTTTCCCAAAGGCTAAAGAACATTTCTTTTTCAATAGCTTTAATGAAAAACCCAAGATTATGTAATTGTGCCAGGTCTAGTGACCTTGGGTTTGATGGGCCAGGCCCGTGTTGTATGCCAATCCTGGAACTGGCTGGGGAACATGGAGGTATGAACTGTGTGAAGCACATGGACTGAGTGTTATTATTAGAAGGGGACCAGACTTGGAACAAGAAACCTGGCAGTGGTCTGCAATACTGATGGTGAAGACATAAGGAGATAAAATATATTAACTGCCTGGAACTTGATGGGAATTTTTTTTCTGGATTCTTCTATTTTTCCCTCTCTCTGTATTTAATCATATGATAAGTCCCATAGATTCTCCTTTAACATTGCTGGTTGCAACTGCCTCTCCCCTCCAAACCACTGCCTTGTTATGGTCTCTCACTGCCACTCTCCTGGGCTAGGCTGGAGCACCATACCACTGACCCCCTTCCAACTATCTCAGAGCACCAGAACCAGAATCTGGCTCTGGAAGATCCATCATCTCCACACACCTTCCAATGTCCCCTTGGCTACAGAAGAGCACGTGGACAGTTTGTGGCAGAGAAAGCTGGCCGCAGGTGGGCGGTAGAGCTAACTATCTGGGATGGAATGGAGACGCATGGTAGTCATGGCACTGGGCACCATTGTTCCCAATGCATCTGCGGAAACCAGAGCATATATGAAGCTAAAGGAGGCCAGATGGCCAGAGTGCACTGCAGCTTCTCAGTCTCCACATTCAAGCAGCTCCATCCTCCACCTCCCACAGAGGAGAAATGCTTTCCATTCTTTGATCTGAAATGGAAAGTGCCTGGTTAACCTTGCCACGGGGCTCTGCAAGTTATCAGCTTTGCAAGGGTATTCATAGTTAAGCCATATGGAGTCTGATTTCGTGCAAGGTCATTTATTTGTTTAAATTTTTATATTTTTAAAACAGTTTTTTATTTTTTTTTATTTTTTTATTTTTATTTTTTATTTACTTGAGAGAGAGAGTGAGAAGGTGAGAGAGGAGAAGGTCAGAGAGAGAAGCAGACTCCCCATGGAGCTGGGAGTCCGATGAGGGACTCGATCCCGGGACTCCAGGATCATGACCTGAGCCGAAGGCAGTCGTCCAACCAACTGAGCCACCCAGGCGTCCCTAAAACAGTTTTTTAAAGAAAACTTTTAAGGTGCACCTGGGTGGCTCAGTCATTAATCATCTGTCTTCAGCTCAGGTCACGATCCTCGGGTCCTTGGATCAAGCCCTGAATTGGGCTCCCTGCTCAGCCTGCTTCTCCCTCTCCCACTCCCCCTGCTTGTGTTACCTCTCTTACTGTGTCTCTCTCTTTCATATAAATAAAATCTTTAAAAAACCCAACTTTTAAATTATGGAATATTCCAAACATCTAAAAAGCAGATAGGATAGTTAAATGACCATCACCTAGCTTCAACATTTATCAGGTCATGGCCAGTCTTATTTCGTCTCCTTTCTTACTACTTCTCCCCTCTCCAATTATCTTAAAATGAAACCCAGATATCATGCCCTTTTATCCATAAGTATTTCACTGTGTATCTTTAAAAGATAAGAACTCTTAAGATATGTGACCATAATGTCATTATCACACCTGAAAGTTTATTTTTTTTAAAAGATTTTATTTGAGAAAGAGAGAGAGTGAGCATGAGCAGGGGACAGGGTCAAGGCAGAGGGAGAAGCAGGGAGCCCAGGTGGAACTTGATCCTAGGACCCCGGGATCATGACTTGTGCCTAAGCAGACGCTTAACCAATGGAGCCACTCAGACACCCTCACACTCGAAAGTTTAATAGTATTTCTGGCAGTATAATCAAATGTTGTTAGTATACACATTTCCCTAATTATCTCATATACTTTTTTGTTTATTTTGTTTTTACGGTTTATTTATCTGAATTAGGATTCAAATGAAGGCCATAGAGTATAATTAGTTGAAATGTCTCCGGAGTCTCTTAAAAAATATTTATTTATTTATTTGAGAGAGAGTGAGAGAGAGAGAGAGAGCACATGCATGAGTTGAGGGAGGGGCAGAAGGAGAGGGAGAGACAGAATTGCAAGCAGACTTCCTGCTGATCACAGAGACCAACTCAGGGCTCTCTCTCATGACCCTGAGATTGTGACCTGAGCTGAAATCAAGAGTTGACACGTAACTGACTGAGCCACCCAGGCGCCCCTCTGAGTCTTTTTAAGTCTAATATAGATTATAGGTTCTAATATAGGTTATAGGTTCCCTCTCTGTATCTTCTTTGTTCCTTGAAATTTTTGTTGAAGAAACAAGGTTATTTATCCTGTTGTTTCTTACAGTCTAGGTTTTGCTAATTGCATCCTTCAAAAATCCTTTAATATATCCCTCTGCCCCTGCATTTCCTGTAAATATGGTTAGAACCAGAGACTTGACCAGATTCTGTGTTGATTTTTTTGGTGAATCCACTTGACAGGTGGTTTGTGTAAGAAGCACAGAGATCTCATTGCTTCTCTATTTCGTGTCCACTGCCAGTATATATAGTGCTTATGGCACTGGACACTGGGAACCAGAAGTCTGTCCCTGATGTCAACCCAAGCCAATTCCTCCACTGCCACCATTTCAAAAAACTGAATTCACATTATCCAACTTCCTCACCTAGTTCTCTTTCCAGATCTCTTTACTTGGGAATCTTGGTCTCACACCTGGAGCCTGCATGCTCCAGGTAGGCTGGGAAAGCTATTTCTTCTTTCTGTGAATACCTTGGAGAGATGGAATTCCCCATGAAGAAATTCCTTAATTAAATAGGGGAGACTTGTTCACAAGATGGCAGACAGCCACAAGTGTGACAAATGTGCACTGGGATGTCTAAGACAATGGTAAGAGAGAGAGCTAAGTGTAAGGAGCTCAAATAGGACCTCCACTGGGATATGTGGTATTGGGGGAAGGGACTCATTGGGCCTGACATCACATTCATGAAAAGATTTTCAACTTCTGATGCTATTACCAAATGAAAGTCACAGAGAGACAGTAATGGGACAGAAGAGAATTCATTTTTTACCTTTAAGACTATGCACCATGATTGGACGAGCCTATCTCAGCTACACTATGAATTCAGGAATTTCATAAATACTAATCCTGGAACTAACACTGCAAAATTATACTGTATTTTTGTGTACTAGCCTATTTGTTACCTCCAGCCATTTAAAATAAACCACAACTTTTGTTCATTGAGAACTGGTCTTTTTTTTTGGAGGCATCTTAAGAAGAAATGGCCAGGATCACCTTTAAGAAGCTCAGCACTCAGGCACACCTGGGTGGCTCAGTGGGTTAAGCCTCTGCCTTTGGCTCAGGTCGTGATCTTAGGGTCCTGGGATTGAGCCCCACATTGGGATCTCTCCTTAGCAGGGAGCTTGCTTCCCCCTTTCTCTCTGCCTGCCTCTGCCTGTGTGTGATCTCTGTCTGTCAAATTAATTAATTAATTTTTTATTTTTTAAAAAGAGGCTCAGCACTCCAAGGAGTGGGATTTTTTGGACTTTGGAAGGAGAGGAGGGCCCCAAACTTTGTCTCGAAGGATTGGTAGGGTTTGATTATTGGAGAGAGAATGGCGGATGTCATCATAGGTAAGTGTCCCTCTTAGAGTGAATCAACTCCTTTTCCCAAAGGCATATTCATCCCTTTCCTTGTCCCCACTCCCGTTGAGAAGAAAGCTCTTCCTGTGACATGGGTGATTAGCAGGTCCCCACCACCTACACTGACTCAGTCCTGCAGGCCTCCAGCTCAGGGTGGGATGCCCAGCTGGGACTGCATTGGTGAAGCCCCTGGGAACTGAGATTAGGAAAGACTCAGACTTGCAGGTGGGGGGTGAGGTGGGGGATGGCTCCTGTCAGTGTTGGCCTGGATAAGGGACATTCAGGGGAATTAAGTGGAGTTTAATTGTAGGGCACTGTTGAGCTGTTTAATTTGCACCTGAAAAGAACAATAGTGCTGTCCTAATTAATGGAGACAGAGGTTATAAATTAGGGCTTCCAGAGAGGTCCTAGGGTTCACCTTGTCAGGATTTTCTTGTGGGAGGGTTTTGGAGGCTGTCCAGAGAATGACATTTCAGGGGCCTTGTGGGGTTTAGGGTCTGAAGTTCATCCTCCTGCCAGTCCTGGGATGACAGGTGACATGTCTGTACATCGCAGACTCGGGGATCCCAATCAGTAACTGTGGTGTGTGTGTGTGTGTGTGTGTGTGTGAGAGAGAGAGAGAGAGAGAGAGAGAGAAACTGCACTTGGGCTTGCACCCTCAAAAAAGGAGAGAGGCCTCCCTCCCCCCCACAACCCCCTGCTCTGCCTCTCAAATTCCTCATATAGGAGAAATCGTATGATAATTGTCCTTCTCAGTTTGACTTATTTCACTCAGCATAATACTCTCTAGTTCCATCCACGTGGTTGCAAATGAGAAGATTTCATTTTCTGATGGCTGCATAGTATTCTATTGTATAGATTTACCTTCTGTGCTATGGTGAGTGCTGTGAATTGTGTAGGACTGATGATTCACTGACCTGTACCCCTGGGGCAAATAATACATTATATGTTAATTTAAAAACAACAACAACAACTCCTCTGGCTCCTGCTACCTGTTAAAATAGATCCTGTGGTCAAGCTCTTCTATCAGAGTGTGGCTAAGTCTCCCACCGGGACCAAAGATTCCCAAGGTGGGGGTGGGGCCATGATTCCTACCTTACAGGCGCACTCACGCTAATGGCGCCACACTTAGAGTGCCCACCAGACCCTAACTGTTGGGCCAGGTATTCACTTATTGGGGGTGATCTGATGGGGGTCTTAATCTCTGGGATGGGCCAGGATGGGAACTCCTGGATGCCCAGCAGTTATGACTCCAGCACAGTTGTTGGCACAGAATAGGACTTCATTAGACATCTGTGTGATGAATGAGTGAACAGACTGTATAAGGCTCTTTACCTTTGCTCTATTTTCAGGGCCAGAACCGGGGCAAAGGTGAAAAGGTCTCTAAAATCTTAGGCTATTCTGGGTTTTCATTTCTTTGATCTAGGCCAGGGACAGGACCTGGATAACAAAAAAACATTAAACATTTCTTACAAGTGTCTAAGGCAGGGTTTCTCAACTCCGTTGACATATTGTGCTAGATAATTCTTTGGTGTGGGGCCATCCTTGTAGGATGTTTTGCCTAGCTCCTGAGGTGTGTAGATGTAAAGAGCAACCCCCACCCAAGCTATTAAGTCAAATGCCTCCAGACATTGCCAGATGCCTCCAGGTTAGAAACAGTGGTCTCGGGCAGTGATTCTCAACTCAAGTGGCATATTAGAATCACATGGGGAGGGGCGCCTGGGTGGCTCAGTTGGTTGGGCCACTGCCTTTGGCTCAGGTCATGATCCCTGAGTCCTGGGATCAAGTCCTGCATCAGGCTCCTTGCTCGGCGGAGAGCCTGCTTCTCCCTCTGCCTGCTCTGCCTGCTGCTCCCCCTGCTTGTGTGCTCTCTCTCTGACAAATAAATAAATCTTTTTAAAAAAATCACATGGGGAGCTTTGTAAAATGCGGGTGCCTGGGTCCTACCTAGAGACGCTCTGCTGTAACTGGTTGTGAGGAGTGGCCTGGGTATAGGAAGTTCTGTAAGCTCTGCAGGTCTGTAACCTTCAGCCAGGTCTGAGAGCCGCTGGTCTAGTGCCTGGCAGTCTCCAAGTTGTATACGAGTTACCAAGCTTCACAGCCCACCTCGGTGGGAGGGGAGCTAGATCATTAGTGTGGTTTTCTGATGTGAGCAATGAGATTCAGAGACCTGTGGTGTTGCCCTGTGAGTGGTGGGGCTGGAGTTCAAACTCCACTCCTGAGACTCCTACCCCAGTACTCTTTCCAAGGGGCAGGGCACACCCTAAGCAGAACTGATGTTGAAAGGGTCCTGGATGTAAGTCTTCTGTTTCCCAGTGCTTTTTCCTATCCTGATCTCTCATCTCCTCACTCACCCTTTAGTTTCCCTAAGTTCCTTTATGCAAAAGCACACTAGCTGTCATTTACACTTTAGTGTGAACACGAGGCGGCTTTCCCTCTAGAGGGATCTGCAAGTTATGTTTCATCTGTAACAGTTAAAGGAAGGCTTTACAGCAGCCCATAGATGAGTTGGGAATGTTTTGGGGGCGGTAAAGTTTAGGCTCATGATGCATCTAAAATGAAATCCAGCTGGTAGTTGCCTTTGATTGAGGTTCACCTCATTCTAGCTTTGGCTTGCAATTCTATCCAGCTCCGTCTCATTCACAAAAAATTTTTAGACCATCTCCTATGTGTACAATCTGGAGCTGGAGATCTCCATTGGTCAGATCTCCTTAACCAGGCTTTAAGTGCCCGGGGGGAAGTGGCGGGGAGAGCGTCTTCTCTTGCTTCTGTGGCAGTCACCATATTTTGGCCCTGAATGGGCGTGTAACATGGTAGGTGCTTAATATGTGAAAAGCTGAATGTGAAGTCACACATCCTGACCGTGAGCCCATGCCCTTGGGGAAAGATCTTACAGGTGCACTGTCAGGACTAAATCAGCAGGTGTGTGGATGAATTTCTCCCTCTGCCCAGGGGTGGCATCGGGAGCTGGCTTCAGAAGCCCCAGGAAAAAAAGTGAGCACAAGGGGGTTTGGAAGATTCTTCAAAACAGATGTCTGGAGGAGAAATCACTTTTATTGGGATGGCTTTGTTATAAGGAAAAGAAAAGAGACAAAGCCGAGAGAGTGCCTCTGCTAACAGGTGCCTGCGGGGGGCTGGACATTTCAGCCCCATGCTGAGCAAAGAAGGGGATCCTGGCCCAAGGGTCCACGCCGCTCATTCCTCCAGATCCACAGGTCTCTGCAGGCTTCAGTGCACCTTCTTGAATACTTGCTTGCAGACCACTCCCTGCACTCTCATCTCCTGAAACAAAAGCAGACATTTGCCACTGGCCGGAGCAAGGTCACACTTGGGGCTCAGTGCATGCAGGGGCAGGAACTTGGAAAACACTCAGTGTCTGTTATTTTTCCTCAAGAGTTGGCGTGAACTAACCAGTTCCTTGGAAAGTCAAGTGAACCGGATCTGTGGAGATGGGGCTCTGCTATGCCCCGTAGGCAGAGCTGGCTGGGAAAAAGGTAGCTGAAAACTGGCCAACAGGACCTTCTGATGACTCCCCTCCTCTTACTCTGCTCAAGGGGCTGAAAGGCTTTAAGAACCTCAGGCCTGAGCAGGACAGAGTCTTTGCCCAGGCCTGGTAGAAAACAAGCCCGGACACACGGCTTGACCCCAAGAGGACTCAGTAGGTTGTCACAGGCCAAGGCTGGAAATTAGCACGGAGACTCCAGCTTCAGGCATACGTTGGAGTACCCGGGAAGCCTGAACGATGCCCGGGTCCCAGGCTAGACCAGTTGTATCAGTGTCTCAGTGGGTGGAGCACTATTATTAAAAGCTCCCAGGTGGTACTACATGCAACCCAGAAAATCCATGCTCTGTCTACAGGGCAGTCCCCATGGAGATGCCAGGAGGAATGACAGCATGGTGTCACCACACCTTGCAAGTGTTTTGTTTTGTTTGAAGGAGGCTGGAAATCTGAATATTTATGTGACATCTTGTAATTTTTAAACTGTTGCCTGAAGAAGTATGAAGCTCATTGATGGTCACATAAAAGAGGCCTGAGGCCCTCATTTTGCAACTTTGGGCATTAAGCCACAGAACCACTGAGCCGGAAGAGCCAGTAGAGATCACATCGGCTTCCCTCATGCCTCTGCAGTTGAGGAAACAGAGGCCCCGGGAGAAGACGGGCTCAAGGTCAGGCACTGCAGAGCCCAGGCTCTCTGCATTAGCCTAAACTGCTTCTGAAAGCCATGCCCTCGTGCCTCCTCCCAGGACTCACGCATCCCAGGGCTCTTAGGGACTCTGGCCTTTGCAGAACCCCCATGTGGCAGGATGGCATTTTGAAGATGAGGCTCAGGGAAGGAAGGCACTTATTCAAAGGTACCCAGTGAGGTTGAACCCAAGTCACCCAGACCAGCTTGTTTTTTGTTTTTGTTTTTGTTTTTGTTTAACTCGGAAGGTAATTGAAGAGTTCCAAAGGTGCAGGAGTGATGGAGGTCTCCTTTCAGAGGATATGTGTTATTTTAGCCCTCCAGGGGCTAAGACCCTTACTCTTGAGTTGTGCATGCTTCTCCCAGACAGTGGATGGAGAAGTGGCTTTGACTAGAGTTCCCAGGCTGGAAGCCCACACCTGAACTGGAGAAAGGCTTCTCTTCCCCTGACCTAGAGTGTTGAGATCAGGTCTTAGAGAAGCTTAAAGAATTCTCCTTGGTTCTAGCCTGCCACAACTTGGCATGGTGAACATAGAGTTTGGGAGCAAATTTCAGTTCTTCCAGTTTCTAGCTGTGTAACTTGGATGTAAGTCTCCGTGTCCCCATCTCCAGAATAGGAACCCTAATAGTACCTGGCCCATGGGGCTGCTGAGAGAACAGAAAGAGATATGGAATGCAGAAGAGCTTAGCTCCACATCTGCTGCTTGGCAGAGACATCTCTTCCCCTCCTGCCTCTGGCTGGACAACTGAGTCAGCCTAGACCTTGAAAACACATCCCTTGGTTTTTAAAGTCATTCAAGTGTCTTCTCCTGGTCCTTGGAAGAGAAGCTTCAGAGCAGAACCAAGGCCCAGCTATAAGGCCTTCTTCCAAGGTCCACAGGACCTCAACACTGACCAGAGCTTCCAAGCCCAGCTCTGCCCCACACCACCCCACACACCAGCAACCTACCAGGTGCAGCTCATCACCTTCAATCCACTGGGTCCAGCCACGTCCCTCCTTTTCACCTTTCTGCACACACTCAAGCTTGTCCCCATCCCAGCTCACCGTGGTCTGCCAAGCAAAAGAATATGGTGGTCAGTTTTGAGCAAGCAGCCCCTGGGGGGCAGCCCCAACCTTGATAACCCAGGGTGCGCTCAAGTCAATTTCATTAAAGAAAATTTGCAGCCAAATTCTGTCCATCATGTGCTCTTTTTTTTTTTTTTAAGATTTTATTTATTTGACACAGAGAGACACAGTGAGAGAGGGAACACACAGTGAGAGAGGGAATACAAGCAGGGGGAGTGGGAGAGGGAGAAGCAGGCTTCCCAGCAAGCAGGGAGCCTGATGCTGGGCTCAATCCCAGGACACAGGGCTCAATTCCAGGACCTGAATATCATGACCCAAGTCAAAGGCAGATGCCCAATGACTGAGCCACCCAGGCACCCCACCACCATGTGCTCTTATTACAGTATGCAAATCAGTTTTAAAACTTACAAAAACCATCCTAAATTTCACTTAAAGGGGTAATTAGAAGAGAAAAAGGACATTAGGGTGGGGATCTCAGAGCTCGGGCTGGGGCTTGGAAGGGAGGAAGGGCTTCAGAGGGCTGAGCTCCCACCAGGTGGGCAGGGAGAGGGCTACGTCCTATATCTTGCAGGTGAGGTTAACTTCTCAGAGTGCTCTGCCTTTTCCTAGACCTCCCCCCTCCCCCCGCTTCCTTCCTTCTTTCTTTCCTTCCTTCCTTCTATTGTTTCAACCTTTGCAAGTTCTTAGGACACATAAGACTTGAGCCCTGCCCTCAAAGATGTTTCCATCTCATGAAGAATGACCTTAGATATAAATAACCACCTGTAGGTACAAATGGCAGCCCTTCCAGCTCTCTGTGCTGTCTCTAAATCCTCATGACTCCATTTGGAGCAGGGATTAGCTTCTCTATTTTACAGAGTGGGTTAAGGGACTGGCCAAGTTCACCCAGGTGGCCAGTGACAGAGTCAGGTCAGAACACAGATCCGTGGGGCTCCAAAACCCTCCTGCCCACTTTGACTACACTTCTTTCTGAGGTGTTGATTGTCACCAGAGTTACAGACCAGATGCTGTGGGATCCCAGATGAGAGTCAGAGAAGGGGAAGCTCTGGAAGGAGGAAGCAAGAGGGCAAGGCCTTGAAGGACAGGAGAATGGAGCTGAAGCCGAGGAAAGGAGGCATGGGGGGAGAGGAGTTTTCAGTGGATCACTGTAAGATGAAGGCACAGAGATGGGACGGCATCAGGCATGCTCGGGAATGCTCCTCAGGTGGGTTCCTGGGGGGGGGGCGGCGAGGAGGAAGCTCCTACTGCCCGGTGCTCACTGCCACCCCACTCCCCACCTCCAGCCCTCTCATCTTCTCTGAGCACTTTGTGCCCTGCGTAGGTGCCTGAGCCACACACTGAACAGGCCAAATGGAGTCCTAACTGCCACAATGGGGAGGCAGGGCTCATAAGGTGGAACTGCCATGTAGGGGAAGGCTGTTTAAGGGGAGGTGGGTAGCTGCAAAGATGGGACATGCCACTGGCACCTGCACAAAAGTCGCAGTCCAGACCATGAGTTCTCAGGGACCACTTAAGCCCTGTATGTCTGAGTGAGCCTTTGCCACTCCAGTAAGATGCTGAAGTCTCCCATGGGCACAGGCTGAGCCTGTGGCTTCCCTCCTCCTGCTGTCTGTCTTCCTTTGGCATGCCCAGCACCTGGGCAGGGCACAAAGTGCTCAAGGAAGTTAATGCCCTCGGGCCCCCTCCTCCTATGACAGGTGGGCACACAGAGCCCCAGAGAAGGGCCATTAACTCAGAGGTCTTGGCTTTACAGAGGTAAGGTTCTAGGGCCCTTGTGGTCCTGGACATGTTCAGACAGCCAGGACAGTTAGCAACAGCCTAATAAAGATTCAGGAGAGAAGTAGTCTGGGAAACGAGTATGGAGTCAGTGGGGGCACTCCCTGTAGGACCACCTCAACCTTCTTCTCCCAAGCCCTCTCTCCCTCCTGGGCCTGCTGATGACAGCTCCCTCTGCTGTTGGGATGAGCCTGCCATGGAGCACAGGCATAAGGGCACCAGGTGGAGCCCCTGAGAGCAGGAATCAATCTGACTTCTGGTCCTGGAGCCTGTTTCCTGAGGGAGACACAGCCCAGGAGGACTTGGGATGGGGACGTTCCTTTCTGGGATCTAGAGATGGCTCAGGGCACATGCCCAGCCCCAAGCCAGAGAGGAGGTGGATGTCAGATGAGGTGTTTCGTGGGCAGAGACCACCAACGAGTCAAGCCACAGGACAACGTGACCATTCTCTGCATGCCTTGTCCATGCCAGGCCTGTGGAGGGACGTGGGGGCAGAGCTCTCTGACATTCCTCAATTTCAAGGAGCTCGTCAGAATACTTGGCTTCCCCATCGACTGAACTTTTTGTGTTTATCCAGAAGTCTACTCTGCATACTAAGGGCTCCAGGCTTCATCAGAGGCTGGGACAGAGTTATTGGTTCCCAGTTAGAATATACACACTTCTGCCTCTGCCAAATATATTAGAGTCTATAAGGGTAGCCATGCCTTCCGTTGGAAAGTGCGAGAAGCGCTCAGAGAAGAGCACAGCAGTAAAAGGAATACCTGTAATCTTTCTTCCTCAGAGATAATTACCCTAACATTGTGATGTATTTATGTCCAGTCTTTTGTTCTATTAATCCATATATATTTCTATTTTAAAAAATTAGGATTACATCATTTATGGTTTTGTACCCTAGTTTCTTCATTTAATAGAAGCAATTTTCCACTTCAATAAATATTCTGCATAAGCAGTATTTTAATTGTTACATAATATTCAGGAAATGGCTACATAATTTGCGGGGCCCAGCACAAAATGAAAACAAGGGGCTCCTTTTTAAAAAAATGATTTGGAATTTTAAGATGGTGACAGCAGAGCATTAAACCAAGGGAGGGGCCCTTCTGTGTATTGTGGCCTGTGTGATTGCACTGGTCACAGGACCAGTAGGCTAAGCCCACTGGTGTTTCATTGTATAGGTACACTATTATTTAGCTCATTCTGTATTCTTGGACATTTAGGTTATTTATTATTCTGTGCCATTATATATACACAGTTTTGAATATATCATGTTCTTTTTTATTTTAGGGCAGAGGGAAAGAGGGTGAAGGAGAGAGAGAGAGAATCCCAAGCAGGATCCACACCCAACACAGAGCCCCATGTGTACTCAATCGATTGCCACAACCCTGAGATCATGATCTGAGCCAAAATCCAGAGTTGGATGTTTAATTGACTGAGCTATCAGGCACCCGTGAACACATCATGTTCTTAGAATAAATTTACAGGGGAAGAATTGTTGCATTAAAGAATATGCATATTTTTAAGGCTTTTGGTAAGTATTGCCAGCTTGATCTCCAGAAAGCTCATGCCTGTTTACCTTCCAACACCAATGTCAGGGCATGAAGCTTGAAAGTGATGTTCATTAATAGTAAAGCAGGCTTTGCTCCTGAACTAACATGTTACCCTTTCCAGATCATTTTGCATCTTTTAATGGGGACCATTTGGATATAAAAAATAAAATACCTTACCAAAAGTGACGGACAGCAGAATTTCAGGCATCCTGAGAGATGGAGGGATATAGGGAGTGGGTGGAAGGATCTTTGGGTGTAGAGAACCCTTTCTTGGGGCCCTACAATTAGGCCCGTTTATGAGAAGGGTCCCTAACACACAAATGCTATGGCAGTTTCCAAAGGAGGCACTTTCTCAACCTCAAGTTCCTATTGACTCTAACCTTGGTTGGGTGAGTTAGACAGAACAGAGATGAGAATATCTCTGAGGCCAAGCTCAGAGATGTTCAGTAACTTTCTCAGGGTTGCCCAGCTAATAAGGAAAGAATCTGGGTGGGAACATGAGCCTTGCATGACTCCGTGCCCCATGATTCCCAGCCTAGGGCAGGGCACCCGGAGAGGTCTGCAGGAGACTCTGGGGCCTATAGATACATGCAGGGATTACGCTGAGACTCTGAGCAGCCCCCAGGAGAACACCTTTCGGTTCAGTCTAGCTACTGTTGGCTGTGGGTGCTGGGAGCCAGAGATGGGTCCGAAAGGGCTGACAGAGAAGTACCAGGTGCTTACACCCCAACATGGTTGGCACTGGGATTAGGGGAAGCCCAGAGGCTGCAGTCCTTGGGAGAGCTCCTCGTTCTAACAGGAAACATAACTACTATTTTTCTTTTTATTTAAGTGGGAAGGCATTCCAAACCCAGTGAGTAAGGACAAGCAAGTCAGTGCTGTAAAAGCTTCCCTGGGCTTAAGGAGAGGGAGGAACAAGGCTGGGGGATTGATGGGGCCATGCTGCGAGGCTACAAACTGGGACTGTGGCCTGCAGCGTGTTTCCAATGCCCGCCAGTGCTGCTTGCCCCCACACAGCCCCGTGGCTCTGACCTGCGGGGTGGGACCATCAGGGAGGACACTCATCCTGCGGACCAGGAAAACTGCCAGGCTGTCCTCCAAGTTAAAGAGGGCCAGAAGCTCAGCCATCATGTACGCTGGGTTCCTGGTACCTGTCCCCTTACTGTATACTCTCCAGCTGCATCAGGTTGACCCAGTACTCTCAGCAATGAGCACGTTGCTTGGAGTCAGCAGACCTGGGACCTAGCTATGAGCAATGACTCTGGGCAACGGGAGTTGCTTCTGAGCTTCGGTGCCCTCATCTATGAGAGAGGGACTGATATTATGTATCGTGGCCAACCGTTCCGTGGGTGGCCCCAGTGGATCACATATTCACACCCCTGTGAAGTCCCCTTCCACACTGACCCTGGCCTTGTCCGCGTGGCTTGTTTTGGCCAATGGGACATGATGCAAGCAGCGCCTTTATAAGCACGTGGACACTGGGGGCTTGGTCTCTTAGAACCCTCCCCTCTGGGAACCGAGTTGCTGGGCTTTGAGGAAGGCCAGCCCATTCTACTGGGTAAAAGGCCAATGGGAGAAGCCTGATTACCGCACAAGAATTAAGACACCCAGCTGAGCCTTATCGACATGCAGAACTGCCAGTCAACACAGAGAACCATGGGAATGCATGGTTGCCCTTTTCTGTTACTAGGTTTGAGGTACTTTGCTATGTGGCATTAGGCAACCAAGAGACCAACCAAGAGAGAAAAAGCACATAAAGTGCATAATGGGGCTGGCATAAGCAGCACTAAGTCCTAGTAATCAAGACATCCAGAGTTTAGATAGGGAGGGGATTTGCTGGTCCAAGTTGAAACATAACTAAAAGGCTTTTATTGGAAGTTGGAGGTTTGTGAGGAAGTGATTGATTGGCTATTCATCATGGCTAAATGTTTCAGAAGCTCCTTCCCTTCCAGAAGCCTTGGACCCAGACCCAGAAGGAGACCTTGCAGGGACTGCCTGCTGAGCTGGGCGCCCCAGAGCACTGTGACATCCATGTTCCTAAGACCTAATTAGTTTTTGTTTCGGGAGAAGATCCATTTGGAAACTTCCCACTGGTAGCAGTGATGGCTCCAAAAATGGTGATTTAGTTCTCCCACTTGACTATCCTATGTTCACTTTTGGTGGGCACAGATTTTTCTCTTTAAGCTTTGTGTCCTGTAGGAATAAACCAGGTACTTCCCCAGAGGATCAGATTTGTCCTAAGAAAAGAGGGGTGGGGGAATTGGGGAGGAGGAGGATGACCTAAGAAGAGATGAGGGAAATAAGGAAAGAAGGATTGTTGGAAGGAGACTGGGTCAGAAACAAGGGTCCCTTGTTTTCTTGGGATAACCCCTGATGACGAACTTCCCCAGCACCCGAGAACTCATCCTGTGACTTCCTTCTGCAGTAAGAGCCAGCCACCTTCACTGGACCAGGAGCAGGGACATCTGAGACAAGGATTTGCTTGCCCTGTGAATGCCATGTCTGAAAGGGTCTTTAAGAGGTTATTCAACCCAGTTTCCCAGCTCAGCCTCTTGCTACTGCTTAATCCATTTAAGCAGAGCCTAACAGGGGAATTTGAGGCCAGAGAATGCTCCTGATGTTTTCCAAGTAGCACGGGAAGGCAGATGCCAGTGGGGATTGAGGTGGACAAGGTACCAATGATGAGGATGGGCAGTGCTGCCTTCACTCCCACCACGGGCTCTCGGACTCCACCTTGGAAATGAAGCCCAGATAATTTCAAGGACAAGGGGGAGTCTGGCCACCTTCAGTTCCTTTCCTTTTTTTTTTTTTTTTTAAAGATTTTATTTATTTGTCTCAGAGAGAGAGAGACAGAGTACACAAGCAGGGGGAGCTGCAGGCAGAAGGAGAAGCAGGCTCCCAGGTGAGCAATGAGCCCAATGTGGGACTCGATCCCAGGACCCTGGGATCATGACCTGATCCAGAGGCAGGCCTGAACTGACTGAGCCACCCAGGTGTCCCTTCAGTTCCTTTCCTAAGTAATCCTCACTGCAGAGACCAGCAGGTCTGCAAAAAGGCTGGAGCCCAGGGTGGTGGTTGTAAAGTGAAGTCGGTCTAACTTTTCTATTAAAAACAAATAACCTCTAACACTTTGGCCTTGTCAGCAGCTTTCCCAGAAAGACAAGCACCTACAGATGAATGAAGACAGAGCTGCATCACTCTGACAAGGAACTGTCACTTCAAAAGCCATTATCCAGCTCCCCCGACCACTTAGAAGACCCAGCTGGCACTGCTGCATGGGGACCAGTGACACAGAAAACCAGGCAGCCTTAAGAAGCACGTCCCAGGAGTCCCGAGGCCCCCTTGTCCTGCG
Organism: Mustela erminea; assembly: GCF_009829155.1. Classification (NCBI taxonomy): domain Eukaryota; kingdom Metazoa; phylum Chordata; class Mammalia; order Carnivora; family Mustelidae; genus Mustela; species Mustela erminea. The sequence goes on from NC_045614.1 coordinate 96,730,316, forward strand.
CAGATGACCTGTACTGGGAGTGACAGACCATTCCCACTAAATGGATTCATCTCTTGGCAATGACCCAGCACAGTCTACAAATAGTGGGATTCAACCTACCTCCCAGGGATCTGTGACAGTTGTTAAGGGTCCTACATGCCCCAAACACCCGTTCTGATGAGCCGGGGGAGGATCAATTATGGACCCCTCCAAACTTGCCCACACAGCTCCAGCAAGCCCTGTGTTCATGCACCCACCTCCCGGATATGGCTGGGACTGAATGTTACTGTCTCTGAGGCTCCAGAGCCACATCAGAAGGGAGGCTGCCATGTGTGCAAAAGCCAGAGCCAGGACTGACCCAGGTCTGACCCCAAAGCTTGTGCTTTTGAAATTCTGGAAGGGGTGGGGGACTGAAAAACCAGACAGTGAGTAGACACTTCCTCTACATGATGTGAATTGTTAAAAGATGCAAATTGGCCACTCCTCCTGGTTGATTTTAAAGTGCGCCTCACCCGTTGATTTTAAAGTGTGCATCACCCATTGAGCATTCCTGGGACAAAAAGAAGGTTCTCAGCCTCTGGTGCCTGTGTTAAATAAGTGAGCAGATGAGAAGGTCAGGGAAGGTAAGGGAGAACCTGCTGAGTGCCAGGTACTTCTGTTTCACTTGACTTTCAAGCTTTACCTCTGGTAAAAATTAGACTTAGTATTAGACTTCGTTAAGCAACCAGCCTAAGTCTCCTAGGGGTTATGGGCTGAGCCTTCCCTTGGATCCAGTTCTTTCTGGCGGAGAAGTCTACTTGCTGCCCACAAGGCAAGGCCAGGTGAGCGATGGGCCCACGCTTCTCCTGATCCACCTCTAGGAGGCTGGCCAATCTAAAATCAGCACATTCGGGGGCTGGGGGGAGAAGCCAATTCTCTCTAAAAGCAAATTAAAATGAAATTATTAAGGCCTTAAAATGTGAACAAGTAATTAGAGACCGAAAAGCTGTTAAAAGCAACTACTTCAAACCAGTAAAGCCACAACAAGGCCTTTGTGGGCATGAGAGAATGCGACGCTAATGCCACGAAGGAGCTAACAGCAAATGGTAACAATTCTTAGGACAAACGAAACGCTAAAATGCTAAGACTGACCTTGACATGTCATTTTTTAAATTCCTTAAACATTCCAGGAAGTTCCCAGGATCAATTTTAAAACAAGAAGCCCTCAGAGAGCTCAAGGCGCTAGGAGGCCAATATTCTGGATAGGGAGGAGGGAAATGGGACTGGGGAGGGTCACAGGGCTCATGTGGAACTGTGCTCAGTCAATCCAGGGACCCAGTACCAAGTGTCCCAATCTAGGGACCCAAAGTCTGGGCTGGACCCCAGCCATGCCATGGAGCAGCTCAGCCTGGAGGGAAGGCAGACATGGAAACTGGCATTGATTGCACTGGCGTTCCATGTTGGGCTATGTGGTGGGTACCCAACCTAGCCTGGAGGGTCAGGGAGAGCTTCCTGGTGGAAGGAAGAGCACCACTGTCCTTGTCACCATCACCATCATTACCCTAACAACATGAGCTGAATACTCACTACATGCTAGGCAGGGTATTAAGCGCAACATGGGTCATATCTTGCTGGAGAACTTACACGTGCCCCGTTTTACAGATGTGGAGACTGAGGCTTTCAGATCACCCAGCCATATAGTAGGCAGATGAGATTTGACTCCAGAGTCCATGTTCTTGGCTATTGTGCTCGGCAGCTACCTGATCTCAGTGGATTCTTGAATGAGCAGGATTCTCTGGCATGGTTCTATGCAAGGAAACATTCGACAGTTGTAGATTTGACACCTACACACTAGTCTCGGGTGCTGGAAACAGAGGCAGTGAGGCGACGACCCTACTCTCAAGAGCACACAGACTATGAAAGAAGACAAGTGGAGAATTCCAGTAGAATAGCAGGTGCTGGGTAGAAGTAGGTGATGGTAGTTGTGGAAGGGGTAAGGCATCTCATCAGTCTCTGATATAGGGACAGAGGTCCATCAGGGAAGGCTTCCTGGAGGAGGTAATTGATGCTGGAAGTAAAGCTGGAACTGACACCAGAAAATACCATGAGAGTTAGGTTAAGGAGAAATTGGAAAAGAGGAATGAGGGTATCCCAGGTAACAACCTGGACAGATGCAGGGAGGCAAGGGCTGCATGTGGGAGGCGTCTCAATGAGCTCTGCCCATCTGGATTCTCTTGGCATGACCCTCCCCCTGGAGTCTGACCCTTTACCTCTAACTCCAGAATTTCCTGGGGAGAGATGACTCAGCCTCTCTTTTCCTGCACTTTCCGTCTTTGTGGCTCCAACCAGCCAGGCCTGGAGCAATGGGCAATCCGGATGTTTGCAGGCAGAGCTGGCCTGCTACTTGAGCTGGTGGTGAGGAGTCAGCTTATTATCAATGATAGTCCACCCTGGCAGTGGGGGGTGGGGGGAAAGGGGGTGGGGAGTAAGGGAGGAGCCATCCTGCCCCAGAGAGCTTGGAGGGGCTTTGCAGGGCAGAGTCCACCAAAGCCTCATCCTTTTCACAAGAGCCTCTGGTTCCTTCTTTTTATCTTTCTTTTCCTTTTTTTCTTCTTCTACTTTTTATCTTTCAAGGCAAACAGAAACAAGCGGCTCCCACAAGATAAGAGATGCTAGCTCAGTAACCGAGGAGGAGTCGCCAGCAGGTCAGGGTCTCTGAACCGAGAGCTCTTTGGGGTCAGGGATCTTTTTATTCACTGCAGGATACCAACCCCACCTGGGGATCTATGCGGAGAAAATGCATATTACCAATGAATGAATGAACAAACAGCAGAAAACATTCTAGGGCAGTCTTACAATTTTTCGGGCAATGATCAGATTTTTTTTGTAGACAAAATATCCCAGGCAATGTAGCTGTTTATTCTTTTGTAGATTAGCCTTGAGAAACGTGTTAGCCATTGTGTGCTTCTGAGTCCTGGAGAACTTAGTCATCACGCCCAGGGTCACACAAGCCAGGAAGAGTATGAGTCATGGTTTCAACCCACTTCGGTCCAACTCCAGATCTACCGCCTGCCCACTGTTCCCACATGAGCTTGCAGCCATGGATGCTTTTGCTGCCAAACAGTGACTGGGAGGCTATGGGGCTGGAGCTGGCCCCACCAAGGGACTGTGTGACAGCCTTGGAGAGATCCAGACCTGAGCCCCAATCCACTCCGGCTTCCTTCCAGCAGGGAGACCCTGAGCACTGTACTCCACCTTTTGAGCCATCATGTTCTCACCTGCACAGCGGGGCCAGTGAGCCCTGCCCCAGAGCAAGAACCATGGGGACAAAATGACACAAGGGGCTGAAAGGACCTATTTCAATGCTAGAAACAGAAAATACTTCAGTGAGCTGCGGCTGGCCTTGCATTTGATATGCTAGATAGGGGAGCCCACAATTTGCATGTACAGTGCCTACCACAGAGGGCTCCAATGTGTTCATCAAACAAGTGTCAAGGCCCTGTGAGGCCAGCGTTCTAGATGGCGAGGAGAGAAATGGGGCCGGAGAAGGTCTTAGGGATCATATGGGACTGTGGGACTGTGGAACTGTGGCATGTTCCCTCTGGCTGTGGAGAGGGCCCTGCCCTTGGCTCCTACTCTTGGACTAGACCATTGCAGGCTTTCCTGCCTCTAACCCTCACTATGAAGTAGTAGGTACTCCTGATTTTATAATTATCCCCAATTTCACAGACAAGTCAAGGCAAGGAGAGGTGAAATAACTCACTTAAGGCCACCCAGTTTGTAGGTGGCCTAGATGGGACTCCAAAGACAACAGTCTGGCTCCAGAGCTAAACCAGTTATGACTCAGCCCCACCTCTCTGGCCTGCCTCAGAGGGCATCCAGCCATGGCCAGCCTCCACCATGGGGGAGAACGAGCCAGAGCAGACCCCGCTCCTCTGCCCGACAGTTCCATCCCATGACAGCACTACTTCACTGGGGTCACTGCACTCGAGATTTCAAAAGCCTCCTAGAGAAATTCTTCCAGAGCTGGGGCTGTGAACATAACAAGGACCCCGCCCCTTTCTGGTAACAATCTGGAGTCAGACTGCCAGGATCCCAAAGCAGGCTCCACCAGCTACCTCATCAGGTATCACCAGTGGTGACACCTGTTCCGCCTTTCATTCATTTCACGTACAATATAGGAAGAATTCGGGCATTTTCCTTAAAAAATTGTGAGGATTGAAAGGATTTGTTTATGGAAAGGGCCCAGAATTCCTCGCACATGGGAAACACCCAATAAGCATTATTGTTAAATGGCAAATGGATTCTGCAGTGATAAGATCTACCATTTACATTGTTTGAGGTCCTGCTATTTTTACTTAACACCCATTTGACAAACACACTGGAGCCTCTAGGCACTGGACATGCAAAGTATGCCCCCCCCCCCCAGCATCTCAAATGCATGAACAAGTATCCCAGGTGCCCTGGGGACAACAGCTGCAGAGCGGGGCAGTGAAGCAAAAGGAAAGGATGAGGTGGGGTTAGGACAAGATTGGTGGTACAGTTGAGCTGGTCTTGACCAATGGTATTTATTCAGCAGGGGACTTATCTCAAGTGAGTGGAGAGATGAAAGAAGAAAGGCAAGCGAAGGCATCTGCACGTGGTAGTGGTGGGGAGGGGCGAGGATAAGGAGTGAGCCCGGGAGTGGAGGTGCAGAGACAACCACGGCCATGTCCTGGAAAGCACAAGCCCCCTCAGGACTTGGCATGTCAGTGGTGGGGAGCCCCTGGGGGTTTGGCTAGGGAATGAGCTCATCAGATTCCCTTTTTAGAATGTGAAGGGTGGCCGGAAGTACTGAGGATGGTGGATGGGAGAAATAATTCATAGAAAGTGCTGAGCCTGGTGCATAGGAGTAAGCATAAAGGGGGGTTATTATTATTGTTATTATTGTTACCAGCATGAGACATTCAGAGCTGTGGGGATGGGGGAAGGGAAAGAGAGGCTAAGAAGCAGAATCCACGGAACTTGTTGATGGGTTGCCCATAAACACTTTTCATTTATCTTCACAGTGATCATTTATGGGGCTACGCAGTGGTCTACGGAATTAAAAAGCCACAGTCACTCTGGCCACCTGTGGTTATGTGGCACTTAGCCACATGGGCAGGAGGCAGCCAGCTCTGTCAACCACACAGGGTCAGGGGTCAGAGAGATGTGAAGTTGAATCCCAGGGCTATGGTTAACCAGCAGTGTGACCCTGGGTGGGACCTGAGGGTCCCCTCTGTAAAATGAGAGTAGCACCTCTTCTCCAGGATTATTGGGGATTTATATCATACATGTAAAGTGCTAGGGCAGAGCCTCCCACTTGGAAGCCCCCGGAGGGTGGCTTGTGCTTCTGTGTGGTCTGGTACAAACAAATATCTTCGTAAAAACAGATGCAGCTTTTTTTTCTCTCTCTTTTGAATGATTTTCCTGGAATATAATCACAGAAGTGGGATATCTGAAGACTTTTCTGACTCAGTGTGCACTGCCATACGGAATTTCTCCCCCCTCATTTTCTGAAGGCAGAGCCACTTGTATTGTTAAGGCTGGTCAAGGTGGGTTTTGCGGCCTGGCTTCTCCTTTACTCCTGCCCTCACACCTTCCGTGTCCACCTGGTTTATACACCTCTTCCCCAGAATTCCTCTGCTGTTCTTGGACCCTCAGGCCAGGAAAGAAGGGGGGCAGGGGCAAGGAAGGACAGACTCATTAATACCACTGTATCAAAGACAACTATCATTCTAAGGTATTTGCTTATTAAAGGAAACACCTAGGGATGCCGGGGTGGCTCAGTCAGGTAAGCGTCTGCCTTCAGATCAGGTCATGGTCCCACTCGATCCTGGGATTGAGTCCTGCATCCGGCCCCTTGCTCAGCTGGAAGCCAGCTTCTCCCTCTGCTTTTGCTCTCTTTCTCTCTGACAAATAAATAAATAAGATCTTAAAAAAAAAAACAAAAAAGGAAACACCTAGAAAAGTCTTGGGATATTTAGCCAAAATAAATGTGCTCTAATGTTGGAATTTCAGTCAGTGTGACAAAGCCCTGGGGTTCCTGTTTGGAGGATGAGGGGTGGAGTGTGTGTGTGTGTGTGTGTGTGCACGCGTGCATGTGCGCGTGCACACACACACACATGCACGTTCCAGCACAACTCAATCTGTAAAATAGCGATAGCTACAAAAATGCTTCCCAGGGAGGAAGCTCTTGTGAACCAAGCACAGCACTTGTTGTCAGAGTTTTTGATCAACTCTAAGTCAAATATGAATAAACCCCCAAGCCCAAGTGAAAGGTCAGCAGCTGGACCTGAGTTGCAGGGGCCGGTTACCAGAGAAGCCTTCCATAGGGCAAAGGGGCCCGGAAGAGAGCCCTCAGCTCACAGCCTCCAGAGGGCTGGAGAGGAGGGCAGAAGGGGTTTCCCACCCACTCACTTCTTCTGGTTCTAGGCCCTGTGACTGCCTCAACCAACAGAATACAGAAAAATATGGCTATATGACTTCAGAAGCTAGGGAGATCCCAACAGTGTCCCACCCTTACTTACGCCTTGTTCTCTTGACCCTGTCATTCCTGGGACCCAGCAACCAAGACCTGAGGAAGTACAGGCAGCCAGGAGACAGTGAGTATGAAGGGCCATAGGGAATGGGGATCCTCCAGCTAGGAGGACCAGCCACCCTCTTTGCGCTCTGTCCAGATTTCAGATTCATGAACAAAATAAATCACTGCTATTGCTTGGAGTGTGGGAGCACTAAGTTTTGGAGTGGTTTGTTACACAGCAACAGAAAAAGGATACAATTCACCACCACACTGAATTTTCACACCAATCCCATCCGTGCTGCTACCCCAGCTCATTTTTACAGATGAGGAAACACAGCTGGAAGCTGGACCCAAGACTCAAATCCAGGTTCATCTCAAAGCCAGAGCTCCTCAGTGTTTTGTCATAACCCCATACTTGCCCACACGCTATTGGCGCCTGCTGGGCACAATGCACACACCGTTGGTGTCATCTACTTAAAGCTCCGTTGCAGACCACTGTGGGCTGCTGCGAGTTTGGCATCCCCAAGAAGACTCCATCCACAGGGACTGGACTGCATCTCTCTGCTCTCATTCGGCCCCCCAGAACCAGACACCCAGAGCCCCAGGATGGGCTTACTACTCTGAGTCATGAGCAGCACATCACAGAATCCTGGGCACGGGCCAGCCCACTTCCTCATTTTTCTTTCTTAGTAGTTATCAAAAGCATGGTCTTTGAACCAGCAGCATCAGCATCATCTGAAAACTCAATAGAAAAACCCGTTCTTGGGTCCACTCCAGACCTTCGGAATTGGAAACCTAGAGGGGTGGGCAGCTCAAATTTGGGAACTATGGGTCTGGCTATTGATGTGGTTCTTAACCATGATCTGTGGACTCCGAAGATCTGAAAATGTTTTAGATGCAAGTGAAAGCAGTTTGAATAGCTGAAGGCGAAGGAAAAGGAATGCCCTGGCTGGCTCAAGTACATGGGAAGCCTTGGAGATGAGCTAGTGGCAGGGGCTCCAGCATACCCCCAGCATCGCAGTTTCTCTCTCGCTCATTTCTGCTTTTCTGCTGGTCTCCTTCTCTTTCCCTTCTGCTGGATTTCTCCAGGCAGCTATGGGCGATGGCACGGCACTTAACATCTTGCCAGCTGATGAACTTCAGGGGACTAGAACACAGCTCTCTGCCAGGGTCCCTAAATTAAACCCCAGGAAAGGGTGAGATTAGGTCACATGTACAGTCATGTGACAGGTCATGGGACACTGTCATCATCCTGGCGTCGGGTCTCATCCTACAAGAGAGAGTGTATGTGACTGGCAGCTCCTCCTGACCCCATAAGGTGAGTGAGGGTGTAACTCCCAACAAAACAGGAGGTGCTTCGGTGGGTGGGTGGGGAGCTATGTTGGCCAGAAAAACAAATAGCAATAGCTGCCCCAACTGCCACCTGGCCATTGTGAGTGATTACTTTGCCCCCAGTCTAGGGCATCAGAAGGGTTTTGGTCCCTTTTCACACACAGTGTCGTGGCTTCACAAGACACTGTCCCCTGAACCATCTCTATAGTCCTCTGCATCTGCCTTGAGAGACAGACAGAGCAGCAATCACTATGCCCGATTCACAGATGGGAGGACAGAAGCAGTGTATCCAATCATTTAAGGTCACTGTCAGCTGGGTCAGCGGGGAGGATTCAAACCCAGACTCTCATCGCAGTACTCTGTGCTCGCCTCCGGGCGGCGCTGGGCTCACAACAGGGAACTGAGGTGCTGGCCCTCTGCAGAGCTCCAGGGGAGACCTTGTAATAGAAAACTTCAGAAACAGACCAGTTAGAGTCCTTCCTCTGCCACCAGCTGGCTGGGTGGCCCGACCTCTCTGAGCCTTAGAGTTTCATCTGCAAAATGGGCACAAGGACACTTACAAAACAGCATTTGTTGTGGAGGTCAAAAGAGGCAAATTGTTAAAATCACTTGGTGCAGGCCTGATGCTTGGTAAGGAATTAGAGCATGTTATTTTCCTTTGTTCCTGCCTAACAAAAAACAAAACCTAACACAACGATGTGATTCTTGAAAGCTACTTTGTGCATTTTATATGGGTTGCTTTAATTCTTCTTTTTGTAATCCTCAAAAGCATGCTGCTGACACCAATTTCAAAGGTCGGGGAACTTTAGCTAAGACTTGAAAGAGACTCCGTGTTTCCATTTTGGAAAAGACCCAGCTGAGAGCTGGGGGCCTGACCTGCGGCCCTCAGGAGGCTCCCAAATCTGAGGGCACTCACAGCTCGGTGGCCCAGGGAGTCAATTCTGCCACCCGCATCATGTTTTTGTTGTTTGGGTTTTTTTAAAAATATGAACCAGAAAAAAAAATCCATTAATGAGTCAAGAACAGGATCAAAAAGCTGGCAAGAATTAAAACCAAAGTGTTAACAGCAATTTGGTGGATTTCATGCATTACCATCTATAATTAGATGGATGCATGGGGGGATGGGGCACGGATGGGCGGATGGAAGGAAGGAAGTCAGGGTGGGAAGGGAAGGAAATACACGGTTAAAAGAGAGAGAATTCAGGAGACCTACAAACACTGATATGGAAAGGTGCACAAGAAGTAGCATGAGTGAGAAAACAACGCGTCAAGGAGTGGATTTCTTTCTTTAAAAAAAAAAAAGATTGTTCAATAGATAGACAGCTTCTATATTCGAGGAAGATTTCCAGCAGATCCATAGAAACAGTGGCAGTGATAACCTCTGGGGAGTGGGAATGAGGCCAAGGGGGGGAAGGGGCCCTTTCCTTTGCAGTCCAGAGTCTCCTGGGCTATTTGAATTCTTTCTTTCCTTTTACAATAAAAACAAAGAAAGCAACAGAGGGGCGGAGGGCTGGGAAAGCGGAAGGGAGGCTCTGCGGAAGGGGTCATCCTGAGTTCATAGCTGGATATGAAGGAGAAGCTGCAGCCCGGGGAGGAGGGACCAGGCTCGCACATGAACAAAGGTGCCCCCTTCAGGGACATGCTGACCCAGTGTCCATGGTAGGATGACAAATGGCCCTTCTGCCACCACTGTGTGGAGTGGGGCTCATGGCTGGGATTCCTGACTGAGGCTGCCTTCCACCACAAACGCAGCTTCTGCTGGAAGCGCTGAAAACAAAGAACTCCATCATTCCTCATCCCAAGGGATTCCCTGGCCCAGGAGCAGGGACAATATCTGAAGTTGGGGAGCATCTTCCTCATTCAAGCTCCCCCACCCTGCCAAAGCACCATGGGCTAGATTTCATACATGAGACTGGTTTCAAACCCGTCCTGAGGTTTCCTCTTCGTGGATAAAGGCATGCAGGAGGCAGCGGAGAGCAAAGCCACACCTTTACACATCTCCACCACAATGATAGCCCCTGCTGCTTGCAGGTCAAACCTTACTAGAACAGACCGGGAAATGTGAGCTGAGTGATCCCTGGCCACACAGACCCACGTCCTCCAGCCCTCCGCCTGGATAGAGACCGGAGAGCCATTCCCAGTGGCTCTGGGCACAGATGGCAATGTGCACGGGGCTCAGATGGCTGGACCCAACCAGCCAGTGGCACATGGCCCTCTGCAGCTGACATTCTAGTTGTCCCACTGTCTATGGAGATTCAGGCACACAGAAATGCTTCCTTCCTTCAGAGCCACGGTTCTCAAGCTTTAGCAGCATCAGAGCCGTGGGACGCACTTACTGAACCCAAGACCTTTGGCCCCACTCCCTGAGGGTCTGATTCAGGAGGCCAGGGCTGTGGCAGAAGAATCTGTGTCTCTACCTAGTTCTTTGCTGCTGCTTCTCCTGCTGCTGGTCTCCGCTTAGGGAACCGCAGCTCTGAGGAACCCACAGGGCAAACAAAGACATGTGGCTGCTTGATCCCCGACTTCAGGTAATGGGGTTGGGTAAGCAAGAGAACATCCCATCTAAAGGGGACAATGTGACAGTGTCCCGGGGCTTCACACAGCAACCAGGGTGGAAGAAATGGGCACCCGGTGTTTTCGGCAATCTTGATTTTGTTGGTAAGAATGGCCAGAAATATGAAAGCTCACAATCTTTGGCAATGATTGGCAACTGGCTCTGAAACTTTTCAAACATTGTACAGGCCAAACAAAACACATCTGCAGGCCAGATTTCACCCCTTGGCTGCAGTCCTAGAGCACAGATAATGTTCCCACATAAGGAGGCAGAATCAGAGGTCACTGAGCCAGCAAGCCCCTGGGCCCTTCGGGGAAGGATGTCAGTGTGACTGCATGGCTCCCGGCAAGAGGTCCCTGCAGCCAGTGGAGCTGCATCTAGGCTCCCTAACGGGTTCTCGTCACTCCTATCTTCCCCAGCCACACCCTGCACTCCAGTCTTTGTGGACTGCCCCCCACCACCTCCGAAATCCTCTCCCAACCAGGCCTTTTCTGACTGCTGGGCCTTTGCGCCTATGGTTCCCTTGGCCTGGAACACTCTTTTCCCTTCTCCACATCTCTCCTAATTCTTGGTGGGCTTTCAAGGCCCCCCTCAGTTGGACAACTTCGATGACTGCTGCTTCCTCACCCCTTCACACTGTGCTCCTCAGCCCACTGTGCCTCCATCACTGAAGAAAATGGCCTGAGGATGCCCCTGTCTCCTCCCCGGGCAGGTGCCCCTGGGTCTGCAGGGCTGAACCCAGAGCCTGGGGTGGGACAGGTCTGAAACTGCATTTACCTACTGCGGTTCTCTTGGCCTTGGCCTTCCTCCTGTCCCTTTCTGTTTGCCTGGCTGTTGTTTCCTGCCTATCCTTTAAGCCACAGTTCAGACTACTTCCTGTGGGAAAGTTCCCTGACCTCCCAGACCCGGTAGGGGGTCCTCCTCTGGCTGCCCTGCCCCCATCCACACAGCAGTCACCCTGTGACTGGCCTCCTCCCTGCACTGAGCTCCAGGAGGTCAGGAATCCTGTGCAATTCATCTCAGTAACACAGAGGCTGCAAAGGCAGTATAAGCACCATGACATGTTTGTGGGACCAAGAAAGGGCTGAAAACAGATGAATGCATGACCTTAGGTGAGAAATGAGACCCTTGTCATGTTCTGGGAAGGAAGCTTAGAATGAAGCCAACCTGGTGCTGAGTACAGATTGGCTTCCTCCTGGTCACTGATCCTGGCTGGTGGGTGCAGAGCATGTGGAGCAGAAGGGGCCGCGGTGAAAGTTCACTTTGGCGAACTGGTGCCTTGCCCCAGACACACACAGGCCCTAGAGACCTCAGCCAATGTGGCCCCTTGGCAGGCGGCTCCTCAGACTTTGCAAGGCTTGAGCAGGACAGTAGCTGTAATTCTTTATCCTACACTCACTGCTGGCCATGCTCTTCCCTGTAGGTCTCCATCCAGTTGGCAGCCCAGAGAAGAAGGGCTTCTCTGCAATGCGAAGGGCCATGGGCAGGCTGGAGCAGAGGAACTGTCCAATCCCCCAACAGCAACAGCTGTAAGTGCCTGTATAATTGAGAGAGGGCTGTCCTCAGTCCTGCGACCACAAAGGTGACCATGAATCCTACAATCCCACCTGGTTTGGCCAGCAGCTGGGCTCTCCGATCTGGTCACCTGGATTGTCCTAATGTCCTTCTGCTGGGCTGAGAAAAGAAGGTAGCCATGTGCCCCTTCCTTTGTGTCTGAAACCCCCCCCCCCCCCCCCCCCGCCTTCCACTCCTTTTGTCTTGTGTCAAAGTCACCTCTTCCAAAAGTCCTTCTGGGATCTCCTCATCTGGGTACTTCCCTTTGTCACCCCTGATCGCAGTGTGTTCTGGCAGTTTGTGTGTCTGTCTCCACCACCAAAACTGTGAGTTCCTGGACACCGGGGATTGCAACATCTCCCTGGGTCTCCCTGTGCCCAGTGCAGCGATTAGCCTGGTAGGTAGGGGCGGCGGTTAACGGCAGGGACTCTGGAGCTGACAGACAGAATGTAAATCCTCCCTCTGCCACTCACTTAACCTCCCCAACGTTTCACAGCGAGAAATCCTGCCCCAGTTTTCTTATCTGTAAAATGGGGTTGAAAACAGTTCTATGGATAGTGAGCTGAAATAAAATGGTAGCAGGACATGGTGCATAGTCAACCCTTGATGAGCCCCAGCTAGTATTACTAGGTGATCAATGAATGTTTCGCACATTATAGGATGAATGACGCAGGGAGTGCAGATGAAAGACGATTAGCCAAGTAAGTACAAGCCAGCACATTCCAGAGACTGCAGCGACCCAGAACGGATTGAGATGTCTGATGCGCTCTGTGAGTCCCCTAAGAGTCCCACAAAGTCCCACAGCTTTGTGGACAAGGAGTTTTCTTACAGCACAGTTTCATGCCGCCAGCCAGGGAGAAGATGTTGGGCAGTGATCTGAAAGGCAGAGCCCCACCTCGCCAAGGCGGATGCTGTCTCCTGGTCTCCTTTCCCTCTGGGAGCCCCTCTGGGGATTCAGGGGCCTTAGGTCCTTTAAAGTTACAAGCTGACATGTTCGTACAATAATATTGGCCTCTCCAAAGATGCTCCCTGCTGGCTACCCCCTCTTCTGCCATCATTCCAAACAGCAGACTCAGACACTGACTCCTGACTACTGTCAGATGAATTAACAAAGGGGGATGAGGAGTCCAGGCCTGGGGCTCCTTATCCTCACACACTGGCACCTCTTTAGCCACAGTCCCAGCAAACCTCTACCACTTGGTTTCTGCAGAGGCGACCAGCACAGAGGTGCCTGGCAGAGGACAGGAGGGTGGGCTTCCATTCCAAAGGTTCAAATCCCATCTCTTGCAAATCTCTTCCCCTCTCAGAGCCTTGACCATTGCATATTATGGGGTCACGAATCTCTCCCTCACTGGGCGGTGTGTAAAATAACAGGCACAGTGTAGGACACACAACAGACCTTCAGTAAATGGCCAGAGGGAAGGGGAGAAGGAGGGGGAGTATCTCCTCCCTCAATAAGCAAGGCAGCTGCCTGGGGATGAGCATATGCTAGCTTGGGACCCAAGACTGGGAAAGGGATTCCGGGAGCACCCTGACCTCTCAGTGACCCAGGAATGTTGATGGAGACTTGAGGCTGGCCTTCCAGAGTTTGCTGTGGAAACGCTAATTGGGGTCTCCAGGTCATCAGCTTCCCACCCTGGGGGATGTGCTGCTCCTTTCCCTCCCCCTCCTGCACCAAGGCTTCCTCTAGTCTGGGCTGCAGTGGCACTGACCCACTGGTAGGGGCTGGCTGCAAAGTTCAAAGGAAGCTCAGCCGGCAGTGGAGGACAGGGCGGGGAAGGGGACAGCTAGGAGTCAGATCTCGGTTTGGGGATGAGGTGGGGCAGATCAGAATCTTCCAGGGGATCCTGATGTCTCCTGCTTCCTAGAGTGGCTTCATGCTGGATCATAGGGAAAGTTTTACACTTGAAAAGAGTTCCCTGTGTTTCTTCTTTCCTTCCTCCCTCAGGCCACACAGTACAGCCAGAGGCCAACAGAGGCACAGACTTGTGGGGAATTCCAGCCCAGCCCCTCCCTGGCTTTGCTATTCTGAGCGTGTTACTCATCTCTTTGAGACTGTTTCCTCATCTGTAAAATGGGCATATTCAACCCCCCTCACAGATTGTTGTGAGGATTAGGTGAAGTCAAATATATAAAGAAAGCACCTGGCTCAGTGCCTGGACACAAGAGAGACTCAACAAACTGCGGCTTTCATAACCATTACTCTCCTGTTTGGACAGAGTCCTATGCTTGATGAGTCTGCGCTGTCAACTTTGTGGGCTGGCAGTGTGAAGATCCCTAGTCCCTAAAACATAAGGGCCCTGGCTCCCCTCCCAGATGAAGTAGCCCAGTCTTTGGGCAGGCTCCCTGGGCGGGAGATGCCCAGGCATATGCAAATCCTCACCATGCACTTGCGGTCATCTATGCCCGTCAGATCCTCCTCAAACTCCTTCCCAACCTGGAAGTCCATGATATAGTTCCTGAAAGTGCTCAGCGTTCGAATGATCATGTGGTCGCCATCCTGCACGATCTCTTTGTCTGGCTTCAGCAAGTTGGCAATTTTGCGCAAGGCCACATTGACATCTGCAGGGGGTTCCGGGGAAGAGAGAGGCAGAGAGTTGGCAGGAAGATTCTGAGAACTGCCCCAGGGTAGCAGGGGCCCCAGGAGCCAGCTCCTCCCCAGGAGAAGGACCTTTGGGGTTCCCTGCACGCTTAGCGCTGTCTTAGAGAGCAGCCAGTTCTGGGCCTTTTTCTTTCTTTCTTTCTTTTTTTTTTGCAACAAAGTTTTCTGCCCTTATGCTGACCCTTTGAAAACAAAAACTAGCAAACTAAACCCAGCTTTCCTAATGAAGTTATTCACGTCTAGAGTCAGTTATCAGATGTTTACCACTAATTAGCTCTAACAACACCCACCCTCCCAGCCGGAGCCCTGGCGGCCCAAGCCCTTTTCGCTGCCCCGCGCACGAAGCAGAGGCCGGTCCCGGCGGAAGCAGGCGGGCCGCGGGCCTTGGAGGGCTCTAGAGAGCCCACCGCTGGTCCCCGAGGGTCTGGTCGGGGCGCCCCGGGCCGAGTGCCCCGGGCAGCTGCTTACCGAGCGCGCGCAAGTACTCCTCGAAATTCTCGTTGGCCAGCATCTTCCAGTACCCGGTGAAGTCGACCGGCATTTCGGGGGGCTACTGGGGCGGGTCGGCCACGGAGCGGAGAGGAGCAGCTCTGGGCTCTGCGGGCGCAGCGGCTCGGGACGCGATCCGGGTGGTGGGCGGCCCGGAAATGTGCGCCCTTGGGGTGCAGGGGGCTCTGAGGGGCGGCGACAGCTGGATTCCAGGCGCTCACAAAGCCCGGGGGAGGCGCCCATGCAGCCGTCGCTCCTCCCCTTTCGTGGGGGCGGGGCGGGGACGGGGGTTGTTGGAGGGCCAGGTTTGTTCGTGGCCCGAGGCCACCTTCATTCAGTACTTCAGGTCGCCTCCCAAAGAAGGAGATGGGGATGGAGGAGGGGCTTTACTGGCCCAACTCTTCGGTTCCAGCGGGATTCCTTCCAATGCCTTGAACTTCTCACATATAACAGCCACTTGAGGGTTAAGAAAGAGTCTCCTGGCGTTTGTTGGAGTGATTAGGAAAGAGGCCACTTAACTGGCCTTTGTCTGAAGTCCCTAGCCCGTGCCCGTGGCCCAATCGGGCTGGTGGGCGGCCAGGGTCAGGAAAGCGGGGCGGTTGCACTTGGATAAGAAAGTGGGTACTTTCCACATCCCTCCCCCAAATAAAAGCAAAGTTGATGATGATGTTGATGAAGTAGCTATGGTTTTAAAGGCCTTCTAGGGGGCACCTGGGTGGCTCAGTGGGTTAAGCCTCTGCCCTCGGCTCCGGTCATGATCCCAGGGTCCTGGGATCGAGGCCCGCATTGGCTCTCCACTCAGCGGGAAGCCTGCTTCCCCCTCTGCCTCTGCCTGCCTCTCTGCCTACTTGAGATCTCTCTCTGTCAAATGAATGAATGAAATCTTTCAGAAAAAATAAAAATAAAAGGCCCTCTGGGTGGTGGTTCTGAGGCACGGTTAAGTTTGAGATCCCCTGCTTTATACAAATGTAAACAATGATCAATACACCGCAGATTTTTTTCTCCTTCCCTTTCATCCAATGGCCGCGCAGTACTCCAGTATTCTGCACTTTCTTTTTTCACTAAATACATTCTGGAGACCTTCCTATTTCTGTACATAGAAAATGTCGTTCTTTGGCAGGGCATTCCATTGTTTCTCTAGCTTGTCCAGCACTGATGGACATTTGTGTTGTTTCCAATCGTCTGCTGTTAGAAACAGTTCCACAATGAAAATCTTTGATCACATTTCCTTTCCCACCGGTGGGTATGTCACAGTACTTTCAAACCTCTGCCTTTGACAGTAAGGAGATGACATAATCAGGTGGGTTGACTCTTTGACCCTTTATTAAAGATGAACTATCTCTTATAAATTGCTTTTTGCACAAATCAAAGCCTAGGTGACAGCAGGTACTTTCTCTTCCTCCCCTGGCACTGCCATAGCTTCCCGCTTGGCCCCCTTCTCCACCTCCAGCCTGGGGCTCATGTTAGTCCTCACACTGCAGACCGCTGAGTCAGAGGATGCCTCTTCTTTATAGGGTAGGGGCAGCTCTGTTCTGGGGAAAGCTTGGATTTAAGTCCCTCTCACCCAGCTTGCTCTCCACCAGAGTTTCTCAACCATGTTTCTGTTGCCCATTTGGGGGCCACAGAATTCTCTGTTGGGGGTGGTGGTGGTGGGCTGTCCTATGGACTGAAGGACATCTGGCAGCATTCTTGGCTTCTTCCCACTAGATCCTCTCGGCACCTCCCATAAGCATGTCTCCAGATATTGTCGAATGCCTGAGAGAGGGGTGCGAAATCAGCCCTGGCTGAGAACCACTGCTCTAGACAACTGAACCCCTATCTAGCCGGTTCCCCTTCTCTTTCTCACCTGGCTCTGGGGTGCCCAGGCCATCAGTTGTTCGCACAGACCCTGGTTCTGTGTCCCTCCCTACTAGCTCAGGGTCTGTCTCAGGGGGACAGCTAGGGTAACTTATCCCAGCCCTGCCCCACCTGAAGAGGCAGGAAGGAGTCCCTGTGGCTCAGTCCAGTGGATGGGTGGGTCCCAGCATGGACTGGGTTCTCTGTGGCATCACTCAGGGATAGCCATGGCCCTGGGTTTCCTTGTCTGCTGAACTCACCAGAACAGAGAATCAGCCAAAGTCTTAAATAGTCAACTGGCCATTTCTTGGTCACCCCAAGCTAGTCTAAACTCTTCTTCCTGCTCCCCTGAGTCTTCCAGCTCAGACAGCTGGATTTCTCATGCTCCCCAACTTTCTCTCTTTGTGCTGAGTCTCCTGAGATGGCTTATGCCAAACGCCCAGCAGAGCACCTGGCCCACAGCAGGGTCCCTGTCCATTCTGGCTCTCTGCCATGCCCACTGCGATCCCTCCATGCTCTAGGCAGAGAGGTATGTCCTCCTCACCTGTCTGGTCCTCCCCTGTGCATCCCAAAGACCAACATCTGGCCACTTCGTACATTTCCCACTCATCTGACCTCACTCTTTGGAGCTAGCTGGCTGGCTATTAGTTCAGCCTGTGCTGCATTTGTCCCCCAGTGGGTTGGTAGACTCTTGCCCTTCTGGGTCTCCTCGCCAGAGGGATCTCCCAAGTATGACTCCTGCTGGCTGTGCTGTCCCTTGCAGCTGGGAGCCAATGGTGAGGGCAGGGTTTAGAGACATAATGCTTGGCTTGAAGTTGAATGTTTTACTGTCTAGCTGAGTGATCTTGGGGGAAGTGACTTATCATTGCTGTGCCTCAGTTCTGACATCTGTAAAATGGGGACACTCTGACTACCTACCTTTTAAGGAAGTGAGAAGCAAAGGAGACAATGGATGAAGAGGGGCCTGACACAGAGTATACTCCAGACACACTGCTGTTTGAGCCCGTGGAGACTACTGAGTGAAGAAAAGGCAAGGGAGAGAGAGTGCTGGCCTGTGCTCCCTTCTGGGGCCTTAAGGTCAATCCAATGAGTTGAGGGGAGAAGTGCCCTGTGAGTGTATCATTAGGTATCATCATGGTTATCCTTCCTTAGGCCGCTCTGTCCTGCTTGATTTAATCCATTATTCAGTATGTTTCAGAGTTTCTTTTTGTCTGGGGTGCTATCACTTGGGATGTGTAAAGCAAAGAGAGTAACAGAGAAGGGTGTATGAAGAAAAGTAGAGGGTCTGTGTGGCTGGAAATCAGTGAGGGCTTCCTGGAGGAGGTGAGGCTCCAGCTGGATATTAATAACAGCCAGAATCTGACTGGTGAGGAGGAGGTAAGGGGAGGGGAGAGGGGAACAAAAGAGTGCTGAGGAAGGAGCAGACTTCTTAATAACTGAAAGGGAGAGAGATGTAAGCACTCTACAAATCCTGATTGGGCTTGCTTCATTCCCTAGCTTTAAAGAATAGCAGTGGAGATCCAGGAGCCATCCCAAAGAGCCGCCAAGAGCACAGAGAAGAAGCAGGCAGTGGGGAACTACCTAGAAGCTGTGTGTGTCTACAGTGGTGCTGGTTGGCAGAGTGAGCAATCCCGGGGTGGAAGGAGGGAGGACAGGAGCTAGCCAAAGGCCCCCAGGGTGATCTGGGGGAGAGGAGAGCTTGGAGGAGCTAGGGAGCAAATGTGCCTTTCATTCTTCAGTGGATCAGTCTGCTCCATGGGGATAAATTAGAGCTCAGGGAGCCATCTCCATGAAGTGATTCATCGATTGCCCACGATCCTTATAATCGCCCTGCATGGTGGGCAGTCCTGTCCCTTCATCACAGAGAGGTCAAGCTGCTTGCCGGATGTCCCCAGTTGTCGGGGCAGCAGAGCTTCCTTGGGGCGAAGGGGTTGGAGCAGAGAGCCCAGGAACAGACTCTGAGGCTCTGAGCCTCCCCCAAAAGATGCTCCTTGCAAGAAGCTGGGGCAGAATGTGCCTTCCAGCCTCATCCTCACCCTCTTTGCAGGGCTCCCGCACCCAGGGACTTGAGTGTCCCAGCAGGGGCCCGACAGCCACATACTCCTCCCTCCTGCTTATAAAGAAAACCTTCCTCATCTGACATCACACCCCTGCTTCTCTTCTAAAGGGCTCATTTTATTTTGGTGACTTGTAAAAAAATATTCCCTTTCCTGTGTTCAAATATGTTTCTGGAGTTATTTTATGGAGAACGACCCCGCTCCCATCCCTGAGCTGTCGCGGTGCCATCTGTGAGGTTAATGTCTGAAGGGATGAAAGGGGCCCAGCAAAGCTGCCTTCCTGTGTCAGCTGTGTTGAGGAGTGAGAGGCATTGTCAAGAGGCCTCGGGGGGCTGAGGGGCAACAGGGTCCACTGAGGATGCACTTCTTTGATGCATTCATGAATATGCAGATGACACACTGTGTCTACAAGCTGCAAACTCTTCCACCCACTTCGTGGGGTTTGTCTGGGGATTTAGTTCTGTCCAGGAAATGCCTCTGCAGAGTTGGTCAGTCACCTTTCATGGACACATGATAATTGTTTCTGCAGTTTGGGACACACACTCCATGGGAGGTCTTTTCTACCCTTCCCTTTCCTTCCTAACCCTTTCCTTCTCTTCTTACCCTCCCCTTTCCTTCCTTCTCTCTCACTCTTTTTTGCTTTCCTAGATGTTTCGTTGCGGACAATTTTAAACGTACAGAAACATAGAGAGAATTGTATATGGAACTCCTGTGGATTCACCACCAGCTTCAACAGTTATTAGCCCGTGGCTAATCCTGTTTCATCTATATTCCCGCCCGCCCCCCCTCCCATTTTCAAAATTATTTTGAAGCAAAGACCACATATGTCCATTTCATTTCATTTGAAAGCATTTTGAGAAGAATCTCTAAAAGATATTCTCACTAAAAACAATCACACAACACCATTATCACAACTAAAAACCAATAATACAATTCCTTAATATCATCAATTATCCAGAAAGTGTTCACTTATTTCATATATTTTTTAAGTCTGTTTGAATAAAGATCCAAACAAGTTTCATACATTGCCATTGGTCAGTATATATCTTTTTTTCATGGCTGATCTTCTCATTTAAAAATATAAATATCAGGGCGTCTGGGTGGCTCAGTCAGTTGAGCATCTGACTCTTGATCTCGGCTCAGATCTTGATCTCAGGGTGGTGAGTTCAAGCTCACACTGGGCTCTGTGCTGGGTATGGAGCCTGCTTTAAAATTTTTTTACAAAAAATATAAACATAAATATATTATGTAGTCATGCTTTCCCTTTCTTAGATAAACAGTGGCTTATTATATCTTTTTTTTAATAGATTTTATTTATTTATTTATTTGAGAGACAGAAAGAGAGCTGGGGAGGAGCAGAGGGAGAAGGACAAGCAGACTCCACCCTAAGCACAGAGCCTGACGTGGGGATCTATCTCAGGACCCTGAGATCATGACCTGAGCAGAAACAAGAAATGGAAACTTAGCTGACTGAGTCACCAAGATGCCTCTATCCTTTTTTTTTTTTTTTTTTAAACTTAAAATCAATCACGGTATTAACAGGGAGAGCTTCCTCCTTCCCTTCTCTGATGGCACAGTGCTCCATCGTATGGTCGAGCCACAGCGTCTGGAACCCATCCCCTGCTCATGGTTGTTCGCAGTCTTTTGCTGCAACAAAGAGTGCTGCTATGAACAGGTTAAGTCTTTTTCTATTTTTGTGAGTGTGTCTTTGGGATAGATTCTGAGAGGTGGGATTGCTGTGGCAAAGGACAAATTCTTTTTTTTTTTTTTTATTAAATATTTTATTTATTTATTTGACAGACAGAGATCACAAGTAGGCAGAGAGGCAGGCAGAGAGAGAGAGAGAGAGGGAAGCAGGCTTCCTGCGGAGCAGGGAGCCCGATGCGGGGCTCGATCCCAGGACCCTAAGATCATGACCCGAGCCGAAGGCAGCAGCCCAAACCTCTGAGCCACCCAGGCGCCCCCAAAGGACAAATTCTTGAAGTGCTCTTGCTAGATGTTGCTAGATTTCCTCCCTGAGCTCGAAACATTTCTCCAGCATCGACATGTGGAAGTGTCTGTTTCCTCACTAATGGATTGTTGGTCAAAGCTTGGCTTTTTCTGGTTGAAAAAGTGTATCTCAGAGCAGTTTGCCTTTGCTTTTGGGGAGGGTTTCGATGCCACAGACTGAGCAGTCCTTTCCTTATTTGGGTCAGTACTGTAAAAGCCCCAGGCGATCCCCTGTGTCCCTGTGAGTGACCATCAGACTAGGGTGAACTGCTGAGCACAGATGGGACTTCTGGGTTTGTTTTATTAAATTGTGTTTGTAAAGCCCATCTGCAGTCCTTACTCCTCCTGCATGTTACCTCATGGGAGTGACGGCTCCGTATAACATGCTACCAGAAACGGTGTATGAAGCTCAGGTCCCCAAGGAGAGCAGGGTCTCCCAGGGTCTGGAAAGATGGCAGGGGCCCTATGGGCAGTCAGAGACGTCCGCCATCTTGGGAGGCCTCCCACGGAGTGATGGTAAGGCCCAGTTTTAACGAGGGGGGTCACTATCCTGTGCCTTCCTGCTATTCCAGCTGCAGGGTGGTAGGACAGCTCCCCTGGCTTGCTGCCAGATGGCGAGAACACCTTGGAAAGGGTGGTAGAGAAGAGGAAGACTGGCAAGGGTTTTGCCTACAGTGAGGAGGTGGTCCAGCAAGCAGAGCCACGATGAGCAATGGGGAGATCTTGTGGGTTGTGGTGGTTTCATGAACAAAGCACCTTCGACTTTATCACTCCAGACCAGCTCTGCAGTCTTCCTTCCTTTCTACAAAGATATCTAGGCTCGGGTCATGATCCCAGCGTCCTGGGATCGAGTCCCACATCAGGCTCCTTGCTCAGCAGGGAGCCTGCTTCTCCCTCTGCCTCTGTCTGCCACTCTGTCTGCCTGTGCTCACTCTCTCTCCCTCTGATAAATAAATAAAATCTTTAAAAAAAAAAAAAAAGATATCTAGGTCCCAACTTTTCCATGCTCTGGCCCCTTAGACATCTATTTGCAAGGAGAATGCCTCTTGGAATGTGAAGCCTGGATCCTATGGAATGTTGTGATTGCTGTGTGACTGTTGTGATGTGGGAGCTGGACGATCACCTGTAACTGGTGGAAGTTCCAAGGCTGTGCCGGGGTGCTGATTGTGCTGGAGGTCCCTGGACCTGATGGCCCTCTCCAGGGGTGGAGACCTTCTGGAGTGGAGGCCCAACCCAGACGGCAGGACCGGGAGTATTGTGGTGAAGTTACAGCCACCCGACGGGACAACTTCCAGGACATTGGTTCAGCTGGAAGATAGCATCTTGTACAGTGGCGTAGCTGGTAGGAAATGAGAAGAGGTCCTCTCTGATCTTTAGTCTGATTTCAGTCTTTAAATGGCCATTTCATCTGAGGAGCAATATGATACACATAAAGACTGGAGATGTCATGAGTCCATGCTTTGCTGAGTCATGATGGTGATGTGGGGTATTTTGATCAGAAATTATACTAAAGGAATTCTAAGTGAGATGGCATTAGCAATTAGGTTATACCAGAGTCATTAAAAGGTGAGAAAGGGGTCAGTATAATTTATCTGCCTACTGCTAGCCAGCCAGCATACCTCCCTTGGGACAGGCCTATAAAAGGACTGAAGTGGGAGGTGGGGGCAGGTTATTCAAGAAGGTGGGCAGCTAGGAGCAGCCACTGCCATTTCAGATAGAAGACGAAGTGTTGGCTGATTCTTTTTTTTTTCTTTTTTTTTTTTTAAGATTTTATTTATTCTTTTGACAGAGAAGTAGGCAGAGGAGCAGGCAGAGGGAGAAGGAGAAGCAGGCTCCCCACTGAGCAGGGAGCCTGATATGGGACTCCATCCCAGGATTCTGGGATCATGACCTGAGCTGAAGGCAGACGCTTAACCAACTGAGCTACCTTGGTTCCCCACCCACACTGGCTGATTCTTAACCTACGTGCATTTGCTTTGATCCAGGAAGCCCAAGTTTCTTGTTTGTTTATCACTTTTCCTGCACAGTCTTGAGGTACTTTGGAGGTTGAAACTTAAACAGGAGATTTATTTTGTGTTTTCACTTTGGATGATAAGGCTTAAAATATTTTTGGCCCTAATGAATTTGAAAAAAAAAAAAAAAGTGAACTCTATACATTTATAACTTTTCCCCCTTCCCTGCCTTTTTAAGGAAGATGGTGGTTTTGTGAACTTTACCCTGGGTCTTCTCACAAGCTGATCAGAGGCGGTAGGTGAAGGGGAGGTTTGGAGGCGGCCCCGACAGGTTGACTTAGTGGACAGAGAAGGAGCAGGCAGATGCCCTTGGAAGAAGAAGGGAGACAGATAAGGGCAAGGGGTCGGAGGGGTGGGTTAGGAGATGAGTCCTCGCAGAGCTGAGGGCTTTCAGAAGTAATTGTTAGGACTGTTATGCACTTTGTGCTGATTATAGCACCCTGGGCAGGATATAACTCCACTGGGTCTTGGTTTTCAGAAGAAAATGAGCTTTAGAGAGGTTCTGTGATTTGCTTGAAGTCACGTGGTTGGATGTCAGGGCTGGGGACTGAATGCATGTCTCGCTCTGTTTGACCCAAAGCCGAAGTCTTAACCAGCTACTGTTTCCCGAATGAGGCAAAGATCTATGGGGGCCTTGGCCTGCTGGATCTGCTAGATAAACCCTCAGAGGAAAATCCCAGAGAGAAAATACGTCTCCTTAAGTCATCATCAATATGGAAGCAGAACTTAAATTCCCATGTGAAATGAAAGCAGAAAAAAAATCTATAAACAGTTAAAGATTAATGCACCTTAGTGAGGCTCTGGCCAGATTTAAAAAGAACAAATCTTGCCAGACCAAAGTTTTTGTGTTCTTGGGGCAGAATTATACAATGAGGGATGGAAGGGAGGCAGCTAGTCAAACACACATTGATTTCCAGGAACCACATGACCGGCCCTCTGAGGACGGCCTAGAGAGCAATATAGAGCAGGGCAAGGGAGAGGTGGCCTCCCAGGGAAGGATGACAGGGGTGGGGCGGGCAGGCCAAGATCCCCAATCACCTCAGGGCTGGCCTCAAGGCTTCCATCTAGCGCCTGTCCCCTTAGAAGCACTGGAGGGTAAATAGGCTTTTTAGGCAACTGGTGGAAGATCTGTGCTTCCAAAAGGAGAAGAAATAGGCCAGGAGCTCATTGATTTAGGGACAAAAAACCCATTCCAAATTGTATTATAATAATCTTTGTGAAGACCCTTCTCATCTGTGAGCTTCTTTTGTGGTCTGCCCTGCCCACTGACCCTAGACTAACAGAATCCAGTGCAATAACACACCTGGATTTTAGAGTCAGACTGCTCTCGAATCCCGGGCTCACCATTTCCTAGCTGTGTGATCTTGGGCAAGTCACTTGATGTCTCTGAGCCATCACCTTGTAGTGTAATTTTAAGGATTCGAGAATATACTTCTTCAATAAATTCTAGTTTCCTTCTCTTCTTTGTCATCTGAGGCCTTTGACCATCTGACCTCAGTGTCTTAATGTCTTTTCCCAGCCCCATCTGTACCCTTTCCCCCTGCAGTCCAGTTGACCCATGTCATCTTCCTTCTGTGGCACTGGTGGCTTTGTCTCCTAAACTCTCCCAGCCCAGCCTTATTCCCCTAGGTTTCCTGGCACAAATAATCTCCTTCTTCCCTTCTCCTGGATTCTGAGAGATTCTGGGCTCTCCTAGTCATGTAGTTTTGTCCACACTGCTCAGGTGGACAGAGCTCTTTCTCATGTGCACACACTTCCTATGCCTGTTTGGGCTCCCCCAGTGAGCCTGTCGATGATCTGGAGCCAGAGACTGGGTCTTAAATTCCTTCCATGTTCCTCACAGCCCCTGGTCATGGGCTGCACACCTCAGAACATGAGCCCAGTGGATCCTCACCAGAAGAACTGGGACAAGTGTCAAAGCTGCACGTTAATGGGTCCTTTCAGCAAACACTTCCTGAGAACCTGGCAGGTGCCTAGAACTGGGCTAGATGCTGAGGACTCCGCTCTGATGAAAATACGATCAAGGGGAGACAGTGTAGCGATTAGAGGCTTGTACTGAGTGCTTCTGGGGCATGCTGGCGGTTGAGCATAAGGCCAAAGTTTAGAAGGATGAGTAGGGAGGGATTTGCCTGATCGTGGATATAGAGGACACTCCCAAGAGGGAGTGACACACGCAAAACCAGGGAACTGGAGGAAAGCCTGGCGTCTTCAAGGAAAGTGGGGTAATCCAGTATGGCAACAGCATGGCTGAGGGGGAGCCATGGGGGCAGAAGGGACAGCCTGGTCTGATGCAGTGCAAGAAAATGTGGAGAAACAAGAAGGGCCAGACCATGGAGAACACCTGCTCTAACAAGCCATTTGTGTTCTACTTTGTAGGAAATGGGGAACCATGGACAAGTGTCAGGGCAGGAATGCCACCACAAAGGAAAAAGGAGCTATGATGGTAATAGGCCCAGGAAGGAGCCTTTGGGCAAGCCTGCTAGGGAGCCAGCCCCCAGCCAGTCCCAAGGAACAGAGTGTGTGGGGTGAGTGTAGACCGCCAGGAGAGTGACCCATTCTGCCTGACAGGACATTGCAAGAGCTGCTCGGCGGCTAGCACAGTTGTCCTGGTATGAGAGTAGGATGTGAAAGCCATCTGCCCACCCTCCCATAAATCCACCACCCATCCAGATGATCTGCTTTTATCCACCCATAGAACATACCAGGAACAATGTGTGCCTGAAATGACTGTGTCTCTCTGTGGCGAGTCCCTGAAATTCATTATCACACATTATCGATAGAAATGAAGAGATGGATATTGTTTTGGTTTGTATAAAAGGTAATGAAGGTGACTCCCTGCAAAGGAGTAGAGAAATGAGAATTTCAGTAGCTCTATGAGTCTCCTTAAAAAGAAAAAAATCAATTTACTTAAAAAAAAAAAAAAAGATCTACAATCTGGTAACATCGATTAGAATAAAAAGTACACATAGCATTTGACCCAGGAATGCAACTCCTGGGAATCTGTCCCACAAAAACACTGGTTTTTAAGGGCTTATGGAGAAGGGTATTTGTTGTAGTGTTGTCTCTGATACAAAAAAACTGGGGAAAAACTTTAGATAAGAACTTCCTAAACTACACCTCTGAGTACCATGGTCCACATGTTATTAAGTGTATATGTATAAGAAGATTGTGTGTGGAAACATCTTCAAAAACACTGATACAAAGTTAGGCAGATGTGTTTATCAGGGGCTTCTCAGGGCTAATAAGATGCTTATTAGGTATTATTTTCTGAAATATTTACTGATCCAGGAGTTGTCTAGGGATGAAGAGCAATGATCAAGACAAATTCTTGCTTTTGGGGAGCTGGGAGTCACCACTGAATCCGTCATTTCCAGAGTGATGAAATTCTCTTATAAGAGGAGGGCAGGGAGTTGAGACGATGGGTGCAGTGGACAAGTCTCATTTCCCAGAAAGGGCAGGGAGAGGGGGAGAATGGGAGAAGAAACGGGAATCAGCCCAGAGAAGGGACGCAGAGAGATGGCACACATAGGGCGGGGCGCACAGGCAAAGTGCTGACAGAAGGAGAGGTGTGGGTGGGGGGACACTGAGCAAAACCAGGCTGGAGCAGGGCACAAGCTGCAGGAGTGTGCTGTGGGGCACTGGGAGCGTGGTGGGTGGGGTGGCCACCCTGCGGGAATCAGGTTTTCACTCCAAGGGCAAGCAAAGGAAGCTCAGATGTTTGAAAAACCCCTTTATTGAGGTGTAACTTAAATACCTCAGAATTTGCCCATGTAAGGTGCAGGGTTTGATGAACTTCAGTAGATTTACAGAGTTGTGGAATCATCCTTGCAGTCTGGTTTTAGCACATTCCTAGCCCCACCCCCTCCCCCCACAGAGTTCCCTGTGCACACTGCAGTCAGTCTTCACCCTTACCTGCAGGCAACCGATGCTCTGCTCTGTGCCTCTATCTATAGTTTTGCCTTTTCTAGAAATCTCACTAAACAGACCCATACAATGTGTCGTCTTATTGTCTGGTTTTTCCGCTGAGCAGGTTTCCAAGAGTCATCTCTTTTGTTGCAGGTTCCTTCTTTGAGCTGCTGAGTAATTTCCCATTGCATGGATACATTTGTTTCTCCATTTGCCAGCTGAAGAACATCTGGATTCTCCCAGTTTTGGGCTATAATGAATACTGCTGCTATAGATATTCACACACAAGTGAGGGGACAGACACGAACATGTTCGCATCTCTTTTTCGACAGATTCTTAAGAATGGGATTTTGCTGACTGATTTTAAACATTCATGGAGGTGCAAAGTGGCATCTCATTTTGGGTCTCTCAAGACCATTGGTGCCAAGCATCTTTTTGTTGCTCATTTGTCATTCATGTATCTTTGGTAAAGTGTCTTGTTTCTAGGATCCCATGTTAGGTGACTCTCTTGAGGAACTTACAAGGCTCAGGGTTAGCTATGCTCACAGCAAGGGGGCATTCCAGTGAAAGGATGCATGGCAGGACTATCGGGGGAGGAAAGACACAGCCAGGAGAGTCGGGGAGACTGGGTGAAGGCTTCCAATATTCTCTTCCTGCAGTGGGGGCCGCACAGCATGCAGTGTTTCTGCAAGGGGAAGTCCGTCTGCAACTCTGAATCCCCGGGGTTTTATTGTGGGTTAGTGATGTAGGCACTGTGCCTGCAAGACCAGCTATGGTTTCTGAAATTCCAGGCTCCTAGGAGAGCAGGTGTTCACTACAAGTCGCATTGTGTATACCAGTCTAGGCAGGCTGCGGCAGCAGGACTCCGCGCCCCAGGTAGATGGAACAGCCTTATCAGTCAGAATCATGGGCAGCCTTCCAAAAGCCTATTTCCCAGATACCAGCCAAGGGCCTGCCTAGGAGAAGGTCTTTCTCAACAGCTGCATCTGGCCTGCAGTGTTAACCTTTTCCTACACGGGTCTAGTTCGATCTTTGGATCATCTTTTAATCAGATTTTTAGTCTTTTTATTTTTGAACGGTTGGAGATCTTTTCATAGTCTGGACATGAGTCATTTATTAAATATTAAATACACATTTTGTAAATGTGTTCTCCATGTCTTGACTTGTCTTCCAAATTTTCCTTATGGTGTCTGTGGAAGGAGTTTGGGCAGGGAGGTATTATGATCAGATTTGTGTGCAATCACAAAACCGCTCAGATTCGTATGCTGAGAGTGGGTCACAGGGGCCAAGGGTGGGTTGGCTCCCATCACAGGAGTCTGGCTAAGAGATGATGGTAGTCTGGGCTGGAGGGTTTCAGGAGTGATGGAGAGAAGAGGCTGCATGTAAGGAATGCATGGAAAGAAGACAGTGGGACACTCATTATGGAGACACTCATTACGGATTCCACCAGAAGGAAAGCTGGGCTCTCCAAACTGGTCTGCAGAATACCGTATTCTTTGTTTCTAATAGTGGAACTCCCATTAATTTGTGGGAGTTCAGTGTTCTGAAAAACTGAGAAAGGCAGGATCCAATGAATGTTAGGGTTCCTCCCGGCTTTCAGGGACTGGCGCCATGAACAAGACTTTCTGGGGCTATTTTAGCAAGTCTAAAATCTTCTGAGGTGTGTGCCTACATGCATTATTATAGATTGTTAGTTAGTCATACATGTGTGTCTGCAATGCTGAGCTCTGATCCAAGAAAATAACTTCACGACTGAAACTGAGCAAGTCCGTGCGTGGAGAACCTTGCTAAAAGTGAAGGCGGAAACACTGTTGGCAAAGGGAGGCAGGACAGGGATGAGGAAATTCATGTTCCTGTATTGACCCAATTACCAGGCATGCCTTGCAAGTCTGTTGCACTGTTGGTTTAAAATGGGATTATGCATCATTCTCTCCCAAGCGACAGACAGTATCCTAAATGAAAAATCCTTTCCTCAGGCTGGGATGCATAGCTCCTCTCATTTGGCCAGCATCTGCTACCATGGGAGAACCTTTATTTAAGGCTGGAAATTCTATTTACCCAGGAGGCCAAAACACTGTTTTTCTGTTCTTGCAAAATAAACAAAACACCTTGGCACACTAGATGCAAAGAAGGCCTGAGGGAATGGAAAGGAATGTGAGATCAGGTATGCGGGGCAGTGTCAATGCAATAAATCAGGAGCACAGCGCTGATACCTGTTTTCCCTTCTGATACTAAAAAAAGAAGGCTACATGAATCAATGACAAAATGTAAGAGTCTAGAAATTGAGAGATACATATGTGCGTGTGTGTATGTGTATGTGTATATGCGCTTACTTTATTATTAAGTAGGTTTTGTTGTGTTGTTTTATTTTAGGAGACAATGTAAAGGCTCAGCACTGGTGAGAGCCACATGGTACAACCATGAATCAGAGAGATGAGGGCATCTCCTCATCAAGCCTAATTGGGCCTGGTATCCTGAACCTATGGGAAGGCGGGATGGAGGGACGCTGGCATACCAGGATGCCTGCTGTGAGGTGCGTGCTGCAATAGTGAACCCCTTCCTTAAGGAGTTCATGATGAACTCAGCTCATGATGCTGCTCATTTTGCCCTTTTCTGCCTCAGGGCCTTTGCATATGTTGTTCATTCTCCCTGAAAGCCCAACTGCCTCCATCTATCCCCAAGTCGTGTGAATCTGTCTTTCAGGTCCATCTTCTCTTCCCTACTTTCTAGATTCTGTCATCAGGATGAATCCCCAATGTTTTATGGAGTCTATACTTTATACAATTTTGAAGGTCACTTTTCAGAAAAATAAAAATGATGAATGTGAAATTAGATACCCACACAATTAGCACCCTCCCCCCACCCCTGACAAGGTACTGGAAAAGGACAGGGCAAGTGAGGGACTATGGCTTCAGCTTAACCTCATGGTGAACCTGGGTTTCTGGCTGTAGGTAATGCTGTGTGTTGGCCTTCAGAACCCTCATCCAGTCTGTATTAAGATGTTTGGTCCTGGGAATATTTGATTCCTCTCCACATTCACAAGTGCAGAGGAGGTCTGTTTTATTCATCATTATACTCCTAGTGTTGTCTAGTGCCTGGTACATGAGGTGCACCAAAAATGATTCAAATGAATGAACCCTGAATTCTGAATCACAAAAGTTATAATCACAAGACTTCTAGTTTCTGCTCCTTGAGTCTCTGCTTGCCAGGTTGTTGCTGTCCATACTGAGAGCTCAGGACGTGCTAGGAAGCCTCAGCCTGTAAAAACATGGGAGAGAAAGTCACTCAGGGAATGTGGAAATAAGGGAGACTGAAGTTGGGGGTGCTTCTGAGTCAAGGGCATGGCTTCTAATTCCCACTGTCAGTAGCACTGTGTCCCCCAGGAAAAACATGACTTCGTGAGTGGTGGGGACACCTGTCAAACTACCCTTTATAAGAGGATGGTATTCTAAAGCTGCTGTCAGCTCATCTGCCCTGATGAGAAAGGCAGGAACCCCTCCTCACATACATACACCCACCCCCAGTCATATCCTTAAACCGGCGGGTCTCAACCAGGGAGTCTGTTTTGTGCCCCAGAGTGCATTTGGGAAGGCCTTGGGGGCATTTTGTTGTTATATTTAGACATGGGTGTGGGTATTCCTAGCATCTAATGGAGAGAGGCCAGGGAAGCCCCTCACAGGAAAGGGTGATCTGGCCCAGAATGTCAATATTGCTCAAGTTGAGAAACCTTGCATCAAACCCCCAGGATCGCTCACCACCACTTTCTCTGGACACTCCAGCTATGTTCTTTCTATAATCCACATAGAACAGCGGGAAAATGTTGCTCAGAGGGTGAGGAGGAAGATAGAGTAAACATGATGTAATCATATATTTCAACCATATATGCAGTCTACTAAAAATAAAGCTAATATTTATTTTAACAGGCACTGATCTAGGCCCGAACATTGAATGGCTTGAGAATCTTATTAAAATGCAGATTCTGAGTCAATAGGTCTTGGTTGAAGCCTGAGAGTCTGAATTTCTGTCCAGTTCCTAGGGGATGCAAATCCTGCCACTGCATTTGGGACAGCAAATTTCTTGGCACTTAGGATACATCAGCCAACAAAACAAAGACTCTTTGCCCTTGGAGAACTTCCAATGTGGCCAGAAGTGAACTGGACCCCAAAAAGGGTGGCCGGGCTGGAGGACGGCACTCAGTGCCTCAGGAAATCAGAGCTAGAAGAGAATTTAGAGATGATCTAGTTGAACCACCACATTTTAGAGTTTGGGAAACCGAGACTCACAGGAAGGAAGGGAGCTGGTCCAAGTCACACAGCTTGCTGTGGACAAGGCTGTTTGATTCCTATTCACCTGCATCATCAAGGTTCTTAGAGATCCCTTGGGGTGCAGAGCACAGTCAGGGTGGGGAAGGGCTAGCAGCTTTAGAGGTGGCAGGGGTGGGGGTCTAGGGACCCTCCCCACCCCACAGGAGGGCCCCACTACACTAGATCCAGGAAATCCTGATTGCCTACTCTACTCCTTGCTATTGTGACACACACACAAAGGCTGGGATATGTCTGGGGAGATAGGAGATTCTTCCTGGCTGGCCCTTTGTTTTTCTGCATGACGACACCTACACCAAGGACGAACCCACGTAAAAGTATGGAGTGGTCCATTCTGAATGCATTCAGTCATTTGGTGTGCAGATGTAAAGAGTAAACTCAAACTGAATTAGTCCAATTAAAACCTCTTCTTAAGGTGGAGTGGAATGACAATCTTGCACACGGGTGAAGTTCCTCTTCTTATCCTTTAGGGCCCCTTGAACGGAGCCCTCCGCCCAGAGCTTCAGATTACCCAGTCGTTACAATGTGTTCAAAAGCAACTGCTTTCCCCACTGCTTGTATCTGGAAACAGAAACTTTTAAATTCATGTCAGTTCAACTGGAACAGTGGCAAATTTCATGGGGTAGCTAAAAAGAAGAGCAACAGCTGGTACATCAGGCATTAATAATATAACAAAGGAAGAAAAAAGAGAAACTTTTCATTAATATCTTTCGATGTCAATTTATTATTTATCTCTTTGCCAATATTCAAACAGGCAGGCGGTCATAAAACATTCAAAAAGATCCTCTGAAACAGTCAAGGCATCTGTTTTACCTCAGTTCCTTTTTAGAAACCTGGAAATCAGGAGTCCTGGCATTTATTAAAAAAAAAAAGTCGTGTTAAAAATATCTGCCATATCAAAAATACTGTTTGAAGGTCACTTCTTAGAAAGATTTAAAATTGTATCTACAGCTTATGCAGGCAGACAGTGGTTAAGAGCTGTTTCCAAATTTTTGACTCCTCACTTAGTATTATTTTGTTGGAACAAGGCGTTGACAAAGCCCACTGTTTGGTAATTAGCATCCTGTCAAGTCTCTCCCATCAAGACAGGCATCTGCACCTGGTTCTAGTTAAAAAATGTGTGTGGGCAGTTCTGAGCTGACCCTCAGGGGCCCTGCCTGGTGCAGAATTGCCTTCGATGCGCATGCCTGAGTCACCCCTTACAGAATAAGAAGGCCTCTGCAGTGACAGCTTCTGAGAGCTGTGGTCTAGTTCTAGTGACCTGTCACGCCATTTTAACCTCTTTGGAGAAAGTCCATTCTTGAGATGTAGGCACCTGCTCCTCCTCCCAAAAGAAACGTGTATCTTCCTCAGACAGAAGATGCCTCTGAAGTCAACTCATTGACTAAGTAAAATAAAGGAAACATGAGAAAAAAAAAAAAAAAAGGCCCAAGACCTTGACTGCCCTTTGGTCAGGAGGAGTTCTGTGGAGAGGCTGACTCTTCCCAGCCTGTCTTTCCTTCACTCCTCTGGGTGCTGCTGCCTTTCCAGGAACTGTCCCTGGTGTAGAGGTTGTGGTCCCTGATATAGGTGATGACGGCATCTGGGAGCAGGTACTTCACGCTGTGCCCCTGGCTCAGGGCCTGCCGGACGTATGTGGAGCTGAGTTCGTTCTGCACGGGCTCCCTGACCAGGTGAATGTTGTGCCGGTACCGGTGCAGGATGGGCGAGCCTGAGATGTATTCCTTTGGGTTGTGACCTGTGCGGCTCACGCACACCACACCGAATTTCTCCACGATCTCCTGGATGTGTGCATCTTTCCAGAGGTTGGGGGTCTGGAAGGTCTTCAGGACGTCTGCCCCGCAGAGCAGTTTCAGCTCGGGCACAGCTGGAAAAACAAGGGTGGAGGCCGACAAGGTTACAGAAGGGTCATGGCAGTAAAGAAAACATCATATTCCGTCTGAAAACTGCACAGGATGCTTTTCTGGGAATGTATTGGGAACTCTGTGTCTGTGTGTTCATGACTGCAAAAGCAAAAGCATGTAAGTGAATCTGGAGCGACTTCAGGGACATACAGTTGTTAAGTAATAATTTAATCAATAAATCTTTTGTTTAGTATTGGTAGAGCGCCAAGAAATACACAATGGCCTGTTTGTTTGTTTTCCTCCAGTATTCTACCACAAGTCTGCGTGCAGTGGCTGGACCTCACGGCAGGGTGGTCCGAAGGCGGCTGTGGACCTGGTCTTCAGATAGAAGGTAAGGCTGTAAAAATCCTAGTGCTAGCTGGAGGCCTCAGGCAAGTCACCGCCCTTCTCACAATCTTATTTCAGCCCTAACACCTGGTACTTTTAGAAGTAAATCTCAGCATAAAGGTTCTTGGGATAATCAACAGCTAGTGACCTTTTCATCTGTTTTCAATATAACAAAGCTCTAGAACAACTGATCAATGTGGATAATCCTTTGGCATTTGTTCTAACAGAAAGATGGTTGTGATGATAAAAGGATGCCTAACGTTTACTGGGTGCTCACTGGGAGCACCACCGCTAAGCGCTTTATGGGTTTAATCTCCTCTGATCCTCAGAACAATCTCACGTGGTAGGCGTTATTGTTGTGCCCGGTCTGCGGAGAGGGAAACCTGCCTGCCTGAGGTCACTCCAGGCAGAAGAGGAGGCAGGACTCAAACCTGACCTCCGGCCTCCGGGTGGGGCATTTGTAAATGATGGGCTCTGCCGCCTCCTGCTGGCGGGAATTGTATATGCAGCAGAACCCCGACGCCCTTCCTGGATTTTCCTGGCACTGTTCAAGGTCATGTCCCTTTTGAATGGGCTGAGGTGGAAAGGAGAAAATCAAGTCCATGCTAGAAGCAGCCACTAGGATCTCTGGTCCTCCTGGAAGCCGATTCTAGCTTCAGTAAATGGCAAAAGCTGTGTTCCTAGAGGTGGCAGCTCTCAGTCACTGGGAAACCTAAGCTGGGGTGGGGGATGGGGTGGGGTCGGGGGACCGACTTCAGGGATACCACCAGCTGGGGAAAGAGCTGATGTAAATGGTGGCTTGAGGCTCCTCTTCTGTGGAAACTTGGAAGGATCTGGGCATGGATCAGAAAGATGAGTTTACAAAGGAGCACTAGATCAGCAGTGGGAAGGAAAACGAGAAACTGGAGGTGTCATGGGGAGGTCTGAATTCAGCCTCCGTCAGGCACTGGCTGCTATGGGGCTGATGCAGCCTTCTCTGGGCCTCAGTCTCCCCACTGAGGGCTGGACTTATTTACTGATTTCGAAGAAGCATATATAATTATAGAAACGGACTTTTCAAACACTCTAGCAGCATAATATTGCTATAATGAAATGATATTCAAACACTGATGCATGTATTCATAAATTATCTGTCCATGGTTAAGAACTAGGACTTTATAGCCAGACACCTTAGACCTGGCTCTGCCATTCAACAGCTGTGTGACCTCAACTTTAAAATGAGGATATTAATAGCACTTACCCCATAGGACTATGTTATAACTGAATGAGCCTATAAGTATGAAGTACTTAGAACAGAGGAACACCTATCAACAGAGTGGGATAGGTGTTAAGTACCATCCATCATCCATCCACCGTCTTATCCACTAACCCATTCATCCACATGTCCATTCAACATTTATGGATGTTTTTTTTTTCCCATAGGGAGTATTTTTAACATCAGTAAAACTGCATTTAAGAATTATTCAATAACTCACACTTTCCACTACTTTGGGCTGGTCCCATTACTCACAACATATGTGGATTTGAACTATTTTTCATCCCTAAGGTTCTACTCTAATTTCTTATTTATTCAACTACTGTAACATAACCAGAGACCAGCTTTTGACCTTTTAAACAAATGCGTGATTTTCACGTGCTCTTCCTATGGGAGAGGTTAAATGATTTAATTGTAGGGCATTTAATTGTAGGGTCTCCTGAGGCCTGGAGCACACTGTCCTCCCCTCCGTTTCCCACAGGTCAAAGAACAGAAGATACCCCCTTTCCTCTTTTGGTGGGTTTTTGTGGGGACAGTTTCCACACAATGGCTTCAGTATTAGACACTATTTGATTTATTAACAGTGACAGGAATACAATTCACCGTGAGCTCTTGCCTACAGGGGACAAGTGACCACACCTTCCCATCCCTTAAAACAAAGGCATGTCTGCAAGGTAATCACTTCTGGCAACATGTGCCTTGGACTCCCACTCTGGGCAGTGCTCAGAGACCACTGTCTATCTCTTTCAAATCCATTTACATCACTGCTACAAACTCTTCACACTGGGTGCCTAAGTCAGAGGTGCTGAATAAAGGCTGGTGATCTGATTTGTCTTAACCATGATGTAGTGACCTACATCAGATGTCCGTGGGTATGCTGGGGGCAGTGTGCTTTCTTGGAATAGCCACAGGCTTTAAAAAGCAGAGATTTACATGGAAAGCGAGGGAAGTGCCACCGGGACCTTTTTCTTTGGAAGTCCAGTTTATATTAAGAACACCCAGGCCTGAGGTCAGCCAGTCCTGGGTTTTCTGTTTCAGAGCCGCAGGAAGCCTGGGAGAGTTCTGGCAGCCGGGCCGGTTCCCTCTGCTGTAAAATGGGGATGACCTCCTGCAGAAGTCCTGGAAATTGAGTGACGGACTGAATGCAATGTGAATTTCTGGCCTAGTGCAGGGTATGGGCACATAGCCATGTGTGAGGAGTGTGAGACCCTGAGTGGATGGGACACCGGAGCTGAAGCCAGGGATGAAGGGTGGTGCCCAAAGTAACAGAGAAGGCCACTGTGGATCAAACTGGTGCAAGATGGAATCAGAGGGAGTGGCTGTTCTGGTTGTGCGGATAGAGAATCCTTTGAAGGCTGCTGAGCTGTGCTCAGCCTCATCAGCTAAGGGCAGGGACCACCTGCACAAAAGAAACACATACCGTCAGGCTGCTAGAGGACCAACCGAGGCATCCTCCGTCCCATGTGTCATATTCAAGCAGCCCAGAACCGGGCAGCCCACATGACTGAGTCAATCCAAGGAGGACCGCAGATCATGGGCGTGATGGGCAAAGCAGGGCTCTGGCTGCCATAACATGCTGAGTGCAGCCTGTAACCGTCAGTCCCAGGGGAGACGAGCGTCCAACGAAATACGCAGCACACAAGTGGTCCTTTACAAATATGTTACTCGTAACATACAGGCCGCCTGGTCAGATGCGAGATTTCAGCTGAGGAAGAACTCCACCCTCCTCTTGTTCATTGCTCTAGTGTTGTGGACTGTTTTTCCCTCTGATTACAAATGTGTAATCTATATCCATGATAAAATATATGGAAAATATGTATTTCATGTAGAAAACAACAATTCTTTCCTTTTTTTTTTTTAAATATTTATTTATTTATTTGACAGAGGGCATGAGCAGGGAGAGCAGCAGGTAGAGGGAGAGGGAGAAGCAGACTCCTTGCTGAGCAGGGAGCCCAATGCAGGGCTCCATCCCAGGACTCTGGGATCATGACCTCAGCTGGAGGCAGACGCTTAATGACTGAGCCATCCAGGCACCCCAATAATTCTGCTTTCTACAAAAACTTAGTATTTTCCTGTATTTTTTTTTTTGTATTGATTAAGACATGCAAATAGATGTACAAGTATATTTACATTTTATATACTTGCGATTATATATACAGAATCATATCCTGATTTTTCCCACTTACCTCATAAGCCTTCCTCCAAAAACCTTTTGTCTCAATTATTTGTCCTGTGTATACAGAATAATTTAAACATTCTCTAATACTTAAACATGGAGGTTGCTTTTATTTTCTGCCATTATAAAAACTGCTGTGCTAAACATCTTTCTACATAAATCTTTGTCCCAATTTCTAATTATTTCCACTGTCTGGTTCCTAGAAGGGGAATATATCAAGCAAAGGACATGAACATTTTTAAAGCTCCTAATATATTTTGGTAAATTGAAAAGCCCACTTTTCATTCAACATGAATTTTCTTTTTTTAACAGTTACTTTAGGAAAGAACGAAGATGAGCAGGACCCAGGGCCTGAATAGCATGAAAAGGGATAAAGAACAAACTCCCAACATTACAGGGCCAAGCAGAGTAGCCCTTAGAAAATAAATTTGAAAAGAATGAGGGTGAGCTTTGGCTGAGGGAGGGGGAGAGTCAGCTGGGACTGGTTTCACAGGAAGATGGGTCCAACGTGGGCCAAAGAGGACAGGTAAGTTTTCAAAAGCGGAGTCAGAGGGAAGGTGCGGGGAGAGGCACCCAGCGAAGACCTAAAACAGGGATTCTGGAAGCAGGTGCAGAGGGGGCAAGTGCGAGAGGCTGGGAGCCTGTGTGTGGCATCCCTCCCATATCACTGGAGGCTCCTGCCTGTCACTGGAAGCTCCAGCATTCCCTAGCAGCAAGGAATGCGCAGCACCTATGCCATTTCCTGCCTTTGTGCTTTGCCCAGCTGCCCCTCTGCCCAGAATGTCCCTAATCCCAGAGAAGATACTTATCCTGAGTCCTGGGACTAGTGTCTCCTCTTCCAGGCAGCCTTCCTAATCCATGCCTGGACTCCACACCATTCACAGCCTGTCTCTAGCCTTAGGTCAGAGGCTGGGGGAGGCTACCTTTTTTTTCCTGAGTCCAAAGCCAGGCCTGGGGAGGTGCTCAGCGGGTGTCTCCTAACTCTGGTAGAAGTAGTTGCTGAGCCAGAGATGCTTCAGAGAGAAGCAGAGGCTGAGAAGGAACGCTGCCTGTGTTCCAAGACTGGAAGATGGGGGAAGAGAGGCAGACACAGCAGAGGATTACACAGGAGATGCTGGACCTCCTCCTTTCTTAGATTCCTACTCTAGTGAAGTCCCCCGAATTGGCCATAAAGCGAATCCCAGCATGCCTGCTAAATATCCAGATTCCCAGAACTCAGGGGGCCTGGGCTGTGGCCTAAATTGTTATACACCTCACAGGTGATTCTGCCAGTGAGTGATCCTTTAACCAGCATTTGAGGACTGCTGCATGAAACCTTTAGGGCCTGGTAGCATTTTCGAGTTCTTTTAGAAGAGCGCCTTCCAGTCTGTGTTTGGGGTGGGGAAGGGCACTGTGTTCTGGGGCACCAATATGTGTCGAAAAGGGTCCCATGACTAAAAAGTGATAATGGCCACAAGCTAGTTCCCTTTCTTGTAGAGTCACAATGCACGTGATCATAGCAAAGGCTCTGAAAAGTCCTGCAGGAAATTTTAGGTTGGTTTACCTGTGATATTCCTGAGCCCTTCTGATCGGGAACAGGTACACACCATCCACAGTTGGGAGACAGGCAGTAGAAAAACCCCATAGATGCACCTGATGGGGTTTCAGCGGGGCGGGACCAGTGAGTCCCTGACCATGTCACATCCTGCCCTTCCATCACCAGGGACTTCTGTTTATTTCCATGAGGGGCCTACACACTTGACCCCTAGGACCAAGGCTGCCATTAGAGAGGGAAGATACTTCAAAGTCACAACTAGTAAGATTCCACCAAACACCAGGAACTAACAACAGGGTAGAAACCCAGGGTTACAAATTAAAAGGACATTCCACATGGACTGAAATTCCCCTAAAAACAGGTTTCTGTTTGAGGATCAGAATGGCACATTTGTACTCAGAAAGGCTCAGGCTTTTAAAGGAGTCCAGCATCACTCACTGGTTTATCCCTGTGTAGCCCTGACTGTAATCCGGGTCACAAGCACAAGTCACAAGAGTAGGTAAACTCCTTTGGAGAAGAAAATCCTAAAGTAGCAACCCGATTTACAAGAGATGGTGGCAGATTGTTGACAATGACCTTTCAACCCGGGAAGTGTCATCACAGCCCAGCAAGCCTCAGAATCCTTATGCTGCTTGGGAGTGGGTCCTGCGCATCCCTGACCTCTCCCCCTCCCAGGGACAAGAGGGTCCGTACCTACCTGTGGGGGCTGTGCGAGCCCTGCTGTGGTCTGGGCCTTCCCTCCTGGGCAGAGATCTGAGCAGTTCGCTGTGATGATGCCTGCATTGCAAATACACGGGCTCAGGGTGTGCCCATCCCCACAAAGCCACCCAGGGGTCTGTTTTCAAGTCTCCACCTGCTTTGTCCATTTTAGGTAGGTAGCTCGTTCCACAAATGTTTGTGGAGGGCCTACTGCTATGTGCCAGGGGCTGGGATGGAAAGCAGATGTGATCGGGTCCTCTTAACCCTCCACTGCCTTTTGTGAGCCCTGGTGGAAGGGGTGGGGGGGATGAGCACGGTTCTACCTTTTTTAACACTGTCTTTAAATACCTCACTTAAAAAACGTTGAGTAGGGATTAAGGACACGCGCTATGAGAATCACATGTGGGTTCAAAATAAAACCTTTCATTTGTAAAGTGAGGACAACGCCTACCTTTTAGACTTTTGTGAGGGTGAGTCAGCTACTACACGGTGCGTGGCCCACAGCTTACTGTTGTTCTAAACTAGTATTTCAGGACTTCACGGGGTAGGCTGCCTGGGCTTAACCTCAGCTCCCTCACTGGCCAGCTGGGTGACCCTGTGAGGGCATCAACTGCTTTCTGTCTGCGGACAGTTCAGCACTTGTGTGACAAGAAGAGTCACCGTGTGTGCCTCTCACTAGTGGTCATGAGGATTGAAGGAGTTATGCACGCAAAGTGCATGGAACAGCAGGCAGGACGGAGCAAGTCTCATTTGGTGTTAGCATTTCAGATCTGATTAGACTCATGCCAGCTTGGCACGCCTGGCTCTTTTAGCAATCAATGTGCAAATCAAGACCTACCTGATCAAACACAGGTAGTCACCACATCTTGTATCAATGCACTCTTCCACCTACTGAATTATACATTTATGAGCTGTGTTTGGGGGAATGCAGGGGCTCTGCAGCCAGACTGGGTGGGTTCGAGTTTAACTTTTCTGGCTTGTATGACCTTGGATGCATCACTCAGAGCTTCACTGACCTCATCTATTTATTGGTCATCATGAAGCTGATGCTGACCTCCCTGCTGAGCATCACTAGACTGTGAGAGAAAAAGCGCTTCCTTCCCTGCCCAGTGCTGGGCGAGTGGCCCAGGGCTGATCATCCCTGGGGCAAGGCATGGTGTAAAGGTTAAGCTTTACAGTTAGACTGCTTGGTTGGAATTCTGCTTCCAACCAGCAGCTGTGGAATTCTGGTGGGCTCCTTAAGCAAGCTGCCTCCAGTTTCCTCATCTGTAGAATGGGGGACGATGACCGCACCCACCCCTGTGAGCTGCACTGAGGATTCATGGAGCGGCTTAGTACTGGCCCGTCCACAGAAAGAGCCCAGTCAACTTTATCAGTTTTTTCTGAGAACGGTGAGCTCATTTAATTCATCCTTATAGTCTTAGTTCTCAGGAAATGCTTACCTAAAATCCGCTGAATTCAGGAATGATGGAAGGAGTGGACCAATAAATACATTTAATTCTGGCCCCTAGTCTTTTCTGATGATCTCAGAGACTCAACTGAGTCCTCTTAGGGTCTAGTTGGACTCTGTGTTTCCATTATTGTCTGATTTGGTTTTGGTAAGCTTCAAGTCTGAGGATTCACTCCTAATTAGATTGGAATCTTACCATACTGAAGTAGGTGTGAGTCTCACCTCTACTTTCTAACTGTAGGAGTCTGTGGATGTTACTAACCCTTTCAGAGCCTCCATTTTCCCATCTGTAAAATGGGACTAAACCCACCTACTTCTCAGAGTTTCTGAGGTGACTAGATATTAACCTACCTAGAAAAGCCTGGCACAAACTGGTGATCAGTAAAAGTGGTGACTGTCATTTTATTGTGTTTACCTTGAAGATCCTAGTTCAGGTTGACCCTACTTGAATATTAGCTG
The DNA here is from genome assembly GCF_009829155.1 of Mustela erminea. Lineage (NCBI taxonomy): Eukaryota > Metazoa > Chordata > Mammalia > Carnivora > Mustelidae > Mustela > Mustela erminea. Next base: position 96,771,272 of record NC_045614.1, read on the forward strand.
GCTCTCTGAACTCTGATGTGTGAATAATTATTCTCACAGACCTCCAGTGGGCCTCTGTGGGGCAGTGCCCATGGCTTCTTCCTGTCTGCCTGAGTGGTATCCCAGTGTGCCCAGCCCCGGGCCTGAGTTTGAGTTTTCCATGTCCTACGCAGTCCAGGCATGCCTGGTCAGAGGGTCCCTGTGACAGGACCAGAGTCAGCCCCTCTGTGAGCCCAGCAGTAGATCTCTGGTTGCAGGAGGACCATAAGTGTGGCTTCAGACTCAGACAGGGGCTCTGCCACTCATTCGTGACTTTGATTAACTTAGCCTCTCTGAACCTGGTTCTTCATCTGTAAAAGGAGGATAGCGTAAGATCATGCTTGCAGAGGGGTTGGTGAGATGACAGTAGAGATGGTGACCATGATGATGGGCCACATAAATGGCATTGTGACTAATGACCTCCCCTCACAGCTCCAGAAGGTGAGCAAAGTAAGCTATCAAATGTCCTAAAAGCATGAAAACTGGCCTATATTTAAAAAAATAAAGTAAAAATAAGCAATCTGATAAGTAGAAAAAGAATCCTCAATGAACTCTACTGTGAATTTACTTCACAGTGACATTTGTCATAGTCACACTATTTGTCCCTATGATGCAAATCCCCTGTTGACTCTGTCAGGAAGATACTAAATGGAGCAAAGGCTTCTAAAATCACCTAACCTTATAACTACCAGATTTTCAATCTTAAAAAGAAAAATGCTTGGGGAATTTTAGGAAAACATTCACAATCAAATTTTCTGAGAAGCTCACTCTAAATGTTGGAAAAAAAGAATGGGATCAGTTATTAGCAACACTGTGTTGTCTGTATCAGTGGATTTTCAACCCTGGCTGCACAAAATCAATCATTTGGGGACCTTAAAAAAAAGTACCCATGCCTAAACCCCACTCACAAATCATAATTCCTGGGGGTGGGGAGATGAGCATTTTTAAAAAAGCTTCCCAGGTGATTCCTATAGCCAGGGCCCACTGGTTTGGATGGATCTTGGTACTAATCATAAGCCTGGTTCACATACTTTGTGACTGAGGCTGTGGCCTCAATCCTAGCCAAGCATTAGAATCACTAGGGAGCCCCTAAAAATTCTGATGCCCCATCCCAGACCAGTGACATCCCCGTCTCTGGGAGAAGTTGGTACTTTTGAAAACTCCCTAGGTGATTCAGGGTGCAGCCAGGGCTGAGAGGCACTGGACTAAAGGATAGAGTAAGAAAAAGAAAAAGCACATGTTCAGTAAAATCTCACTCACACCTGCATTTTCCAACAGAAGCAGCAACAATATTATATAGTTCTGTGGCCAGTTTGTATTTATCCAGGAATGGCTTATCTGTCTTGAGGATAAATTCTGGGCCAGTGTTGGGGAGGCAAGGAAGGTAACTAACATTATTAAGCACCTGCCATAAACCAGGTATTTTGCCCACATCATCCCATTTAACTCACGCAGTGCCCCGAAGAAGTAGGTGGTGTCACACTCATTTTATTAGGCGAGGAACTGAGGCTCAGAGATGCTAACTCACATCAAGTCCCTGAACTAGTAAACTGGACTTCCACATCTGGGCCCTAGGCCACACTGCCTCTCACAGGGTGAAGGAGGAAAGCGTCTTTGTGACTAGTGTTAAAGATAAACGATTTGCTGGATTTTCTACTCTTTTGTGTGTTTTCCCCTCTGCTATCCTCCAGAGATGAAAACTGGCTGTTATTTCTTATTCTGAAGGGATGATCTAGGTGTAAATTTATTCTTTATGTTAAAAAAAAGAGCATGTATTCTAACCGTCATTTCATATTTGCTCTTCTTTTAATTTGGCAAGAGGTTCTGAAGTAGCACTGAATTGCTACTGAATGCTTCTAGCTGGTTCTTTCCCAAGAAAAAGGCAAATAATCAGAGCCAAGATCTGTAACTAAATGTTTACCTTTAATCTAAGAAAAAGGTAAACAGTTTTCAACCAAGTGACTGTGAAGATGAGTAAAAAATGAAAACCTAAATCGATTTATGAGGGAACAGGCCTGCCAATTACTGGACACTGTCCAGTCCAGTGGTTCCAAACAGAGAAGACACAACGCCCAGTTTGCAGTCCCTTCAGCAGACCTGGCTGTTTGTGAGAGACAGGCCCACCTCCCCGTCCCCTCTGACCCCCAGGCTGGACTGGGCTTCCTGCTTTTGTGGTAAGCTCCCAGGACCCTTTCCCAGACCCAAGTCAGTGACCCACTGCCCCAGCTCCCAGGGCTCTCAAGGCTTTCAAAGAGCCAATTACTTCTGCTGGGTGCTAATAGCAGTTCCAAAAGGAAAACTTTCTAGAGCAACTTTCTAGATTTATAGGCTTTTTTTTTCAATTTTACATAAAAGTCGAGATTTATAGAGCCCAGAATTTGTACAATTAGAAAAGATGGCTTATGAGGTAGATATAGTTTTCACCCTAGTCAGTGATGACAATGATAGAAGGTCCCACTTAGTGAATCCTTTAATGGGGTTCTGGGACAGGAAAGTTCTTTACATTTAAAAAGTCCTCATTAGGTTTTATTGTCCCCATTTTACAAGTGAGAAATGTGTCTCAGAATGTTAAATACCCAGTCTCACAGCTACTAGGTGGCTGCACTGGAGCCCAAGGAGACAGCCCTCTGAATCGAGATTGGGCATTTCCAGAAAGTGCATCCTGAAAGGCAGTGGGTTATGACTGTTTTCACTCTAGCCCTCCTTGAGAGTGGGTCTGTGGGTCTCTCTCCCTCTGAGAGGAAGTGCTTCTGGGATTTTGGCTGAGCAAACCTGGCTGAAGCCCTACTTCAAACTTGGTCCCTACTTTCAACCGCAGGGCTCTACAGATGTGTCCCATGACCCCTGGTCATCACACAAAAGCATGCTCCGCTGTTACCTCAGCACCTTCACTGTCTCCGTCCACTGCAGCTGCTCGCTCTCCCAGGGGTCCACCCGGACCCAGTCGGACGTCTGCAGGGCCAGCCGGGCCATGGCCACCCGGTGGTGGGCAGCCACAAGGCCTTGCTTCCTGTAGTGGTCGTTGACAGGAGAGATGATACCCCCGATCACCTGGTACATTCCTAGGCAAGGGAGAGCAGGGGTGTGTGGTATATGCCAACAGTGACCACCCGGCCACCTGGAAACTCTCTGGGCCTCATCCTGAGTGGGGGCAGACTCGGGCATTCTCTCCTGATGGGCCAGCCCCCTCAGGCATGGGTAAAGGATGCCCCAGGCGCCATGTGCTTCTCCAGTTGGCAATAGCCCCAAGTCATACTTCTCCTGAGAGCCAGGCTGTGAGGGGGTGGCCAGACAAGACGCCCAGAAGGCAGTGTGGACAGTTAGGGTCAGAGCACAGGAAGGTACATGATGGCCTCCTCCTGCACAGGACTTAACAGAGGCACCATCATCCTCTAATCATGGATGGGACAACAGTGACATGTAGTTTCTTATGCCCAAACAGGGGATCTTGTGAATCAAAGATGAAGGGAGGGGCTGGAGCATGGACCAGGTAGGTGGGAGGTTGGAAGGAGATGCGAAGGGGTGGGTCTAGGAGGAATGGGAAGGCCTACTTTGGGAAAGATGTGGGTTGTGCTGATGAGTGATGCAGTATGGCTCAGGGACTGGAGAATGGGACGCTTCAAGTTCAGAGCCAGAGTGACATGGTGGAAGCTAGAGAACCAGCATGGAAAGAGTCTGAGCAGGACCCCGAGAGCCTTGGGAGGGGGCTCCAGCTCCATCACTCCCTAGTGCACCCTTGGCAATTGCCAACCTATGTGGAAAAATAAAATATGTAGTCATCTGAACTTCAGTTCTCCTGTGTGTGAAAAGGGACCATACCTGCTTGGCAGGACCTTGTGCTAAGGAGAGATATTAGCGAATCCTTATGTAGTGGGATGATATTTTGTTTTAGGATGGGACATATTTTTAAAAATCGTATTATAAAATATAACATGCACATAAAAACATGAAACACAGGTGGGTTGACAGAGAGTTATAAACTATATCCTGCTTTCATCATCACCTAGATTAAGACACAAACACTTTGGGCACACCAGATGTTCCCACTGCAAACCCCACTTGGACAGCAGTTAATCACTACTCTTTCTTTTTTAATATTAATTCTCTGTCCTGTATTGCTTTACCATGTATTTATGCAGCCTTAAAAAACATAAATTCATTTGCCTTCTGAAACTTTTACAAATGGAATCAGACTGAATATATTCTTTTGTTCAGCCTTTTTCACTTTATGTAAATAAAATTCATGTAATCCAACCAGTCTTACGGCTGCATAACCTTCCATTGCAAGATTATATACTAAATAATTGATCTCTTTTACTGTTGATGGACTTGGTCTGAGTCTGGCTTTGGACAATTACAAACTGTGCTGCTATGGACATCCTTCCCCAAGTCTCCCTGTGCACAGAGCCATGCATGTCTTAGGACACACATCCAAGAGTAGACCTGCTGAGTCATAGGGCAGGTGTCTCTACAGCTTCTCTAGATAATGCTGGACCATTTTCCCAAGTGGTTGTAGCTATTTGTCCTCCAAACCAGCCATACAGGAAGAGTTTCATTTGCGCTGGGCCCTGCCACACAAGGTTATGGTCAGGATCTTCCCAATCTGAGACGTGCAATTAAATCTCACTGTTGTTTTAAAGTTCATTTTCTTGCTCACTAGTGAGGCTGAGCATTTATTAATATATATTATTTAACATTCAGGCTTAAATTTTTTGTGAAAGTGCCTGTTCAAATCTTTTGCCCATATTTTGGATTGTCTGCTTTATAAACATTGATTCGTAGAGTTCCTTACATATTCTACATACAAGCCTTTTGTTAGTTGGTTATAGGAGTCATAAATACCCTCTTGTTTTATGGCTTGCCTTATTGTTGTTTTTTAATGGAATCCTTTGAAAATGAAAGAAAAAGTTCTTAATTTTAATGTAGTTGGGTTGGGTTATTAGTTTTTTCCTTTATGGCCAGTGCATTTTGTGTTATGAAGACATTTTCCTGTATTATCTCATAAAAAGTTTACAGTTTTTTCACATTTGGGTCTTTGTGCACGATGTGAATCCTATTAAGTTATTTTTCATTTGGACAGTCCATTATTCTAGCAGTGGTTACCAAAAAGCCCCCATCCACCCTGCTGCTGTGCTCTGCCAACCATGTGTTGAATATCAGTGTTCACCTGTACAAGGGCCTGCTTCTCTGCTGTTCTGTTCTTTGCTCTATTTGCCCAGCACTGTGCAACAGCACACTGCTTGGCTTAATATAGCTTTATTACACATCTTGGTATCTGGTTAAGCAAATCCTCCCACGAGCTTCTGCTTCAGAAGTGGCTTGGCAATTCTTGACTTTTTGACCTTCCCATATACATTTCAGAACGAGCTTGTCAGATTCCACAAATGAAGTACCTCTCCTTGCCCCTCCCTGCAAAACCTACCGAAATTCTGATAGGAACTGAACTGAATTTATAATTTAATTTAGGGAGAACTCAAGCCTTTACAGTTTTTAGCCGTCCAATCCACAAGCATGGTTTATCTTTCCATTTGTTTAGATCTTCTTAAATGTCCCTAAATAAAGTTATACAGTTTTTCTTATAGAGAGCCTAAGCATCTTTTCTAAGACTTATTCCTAGACACTTGATTTTTTGGATGCCACTATAAATGGAATTTATTTATTCATTTTTTAAAAGATTTTATTTACTTATTTGACAGACAGAGATCACAAGCAGGCAGAGTGGCAGGCAGAGGTGGGGGGAAGCAGGCTCCCTGCTGAGCAAAGAGCCTGATGTGGGGCTCGATCCCAGGACCCTGAGATCATGACCTGAGCCAAAGGCAGAGGCTTAACCCACTGAGCCACCCAGGCGTCCCAATAAATGGCATTTAAAATATACTTTTTATTCTGTTTCTTGTTAATATATAGACATATGATTTAGGCATCCTGAATGCATATGTAGTAACCTTGCTAAACTCTCTTATTCTAATTGTTTATTTGTACAGTCTTTTGAATCTTCTGTGTCCAAAATATGCCATTGAAAATACTGACAAATTTGCTGCATTCCCAATCCCTCTGCCTTTTGTTTTTCTCACTGCACCACCGAAGACCTCTAGCATGATACCAAATAGAGGTGGTGTTAGGGGGCCTTATTGCCACTATCAGAGGAAAAGCTTTTGAGTTTCAGTATTACATATGATGTCTGCTGAAAGTTTTCTGTAGCTATCCTTTTTCAGTTGTGGCAAAGACAATGCCATGTGTTCATTAAAACTCCGTTTTCCCCTTTCTGGGCACACTGGAAGCTAATACATCCATTCTTCTTGAAATTAGGTTGGGTTTCTGTGATCTCACTGAGTTGTAGTCAACGGGGATGTGGGTAGAAGTGATGTCTGGCCCATCTAGACTTGGCCATAAAGATTCTTGCTGACCCTACAACTCTTTTATAGTGAATCTGAAGTTAAGGATGTAAAGTCATGGGTGGGGCCTACTAGGATTCCTGAGACACCGCTGGGCAGTGAATTGCCCTGTAGCCCTTCAGGAACTACATGGGATTTATCTGATGAGGGAGAAATGTTCTTTAATGTGCTAAGCTCTTAAAATTGGGGGATTTATTATGGTAGACTGACCTGGTCTACCCTGGCAAATAGGCTACTTTAAGAAACATTCCCAGCTATTCCCTGTTTAAGAACTTTTGTCATAACTAAGTTTTGTCAAACATCTTCTCTGCAACTCTTGAAATGATGGTGTGATTTTTGTAGGATTTTTGACTACTTGCCAGTCAATGCCCCTGACTAATCATTTATTGGGGGGCTCTCCCCCGGGTGTCAGATAGATGTGCCCTCCTCCAGAGAAGCTTCATGTTTCTGTCTCCCAGGTCCCTGGAATTACTGAAAGTCATGGATGACCTTAAATGAAGGTGTTGACTTAAGGTTCTTTGACTAATTCCAGCAAAGGGCTGCAAATCTGAGCGAAGACTGATGTGCAGGCGTTTCTTCCTATCAGTATTTTATCTTTGCCTTTTTCTTCTTTGGCTTGCCTTAGTGCTAGGGCTTCTCTGAAGGCCTCTAGGACTGGGGAGAGAAGGAGGGTTAAGATCTAGACCCTGAGACAGCTCTTTGGGGTCCCGCTTCATGTGGGGGAAGATACCCATCAGGTTCCCCAGCTTGTGAGGGCTCCAGCCTTTGAATTCTTTGTTGGCTTTTATGGCTGCTGATTCAAAGCTTAAGTGAGCAGTACTGGCAAGTGCCCACAGGGCATCAGTGGCTCTGATGTTCTAATAGCCTGCTTACTAACCTCCCTGGTTTTAGGGGGTTTTCTCCCAGCTGGTCTGAGACATCCCCACTTTTTGGCTTTAACAGAGAGGTTTGAAAAATGTTCTGCTCACCATTTTTGTTTTTGTTTTTAGTGGGAGAGCTGATCCAAAGAAGGCAGCCTGACCAACCTGCCAGCCCCCCAACACACGCACCTTCCGGGAAGCTGAGAGTTCCCTGATGCATTTATCCTTCCTGGAGGCGGAGGCATCCACTCTATCAGGGGGATGTCAGAACTAGCGGAGAATAAGGCAAGGATGTTCATCTTTTCACTTCCAGAAACTGGTTTCAAAAACTCATCTCAGAAATACTGGTGAAGGTTAGAATCAGGGTTTGTTGAGAAAGATTGATCAAATTTTGAAAGTCTCCCTAAAAAATATCAAGAGCCAGAGTCTAGGGAGTAAGAGCACACAGTTTTACTGAAATCCACAGAGGAGTAAGGAGAGAATACGAAAATGGAAAGGAAAAAGCCCCTTCTGGGAGCTGGGGTGGGGTGGATGGAGGAATGAGCAGCAGGCAGAGGGAAGGATCTGGTAGGAAAGATTTGTGGTGACCGAGAGTTTAGAGCCAAGTGGAGACCTGCTCCCTACATCCTCTTACCCTTTGGAGACAAAGCCTCCTGTGTGTTGAGTGGGGGAGGTTATAATTAATAGGCTTAGTTTTGGGAAGCACAGAGCAGGTGGGCTGGTATTTTGGCTCCCACTTGGAATTCCAGGAGGCGACCATCTTGCTCTGTGTCGGCAGAGCACCAGTAGAGTAGAAGTGACAGTGCGCCATGACAGGCAGAGAGGCCTTCCGGAGACATCCCCTCCCCTGCCTTCAGTGGGGCATGGCAGACAGCCACAGAAATCCCCAAGGCTCTTTGAGAGGAGAAGTGAAAGAGGCTGAGGACGAACAGTCAGCTGGGCTACTTTGGGGGAAAGGGGAGTGGCCAGTAGGGGACACAGGGTGTACAGCGCAAAGCCAAGGACCATGGTGGTGTTAGAACCAGGGAGAGCCTGGGCATGGGGCCTTAGCCAGTTGAGGCTGGGGGCACATCAGTAGTGGAGGCAGAGAGGATAGAGGCCAGTGCCCAAGACCCGGATAGCCTGCTTCAGACGCCAGGATGACAGACTACCACCTGTGATGCTTCATTCACTTTTGGGGGAAGCAGGCAGCAAAAGACGGACTTGATTAAAAACTGACCTGTAACACAATGACTTTAAAATCAGAAAATGGTTACCTTGAAGTGGTAAATTTTTTCACCATGCATGGAAATGCTGGCTTCAGAACAAGGCGAGTGTTACAGAAAGCAAAGCAAGTTCTAGGTCTGCATATCTGAGTCCCATGTTATGCATGGAATATGATCTTTTTCTTTTCCACTTAAAAAAAAGGGGGGGCCAGCTTCTGAAGAGTGCCCACTTTCTTGGGCAATTTATGTACATTTAACGTGCACATTAATCTCTGTTTGGAGGAAAGGAGTGGGGCTCCAGGTGGCCCTCCAGGCAGCTGTGCAGGCACCTTGGAGTCTCAGGTGTCACTTTTGATGGTTTGGCTCATATTGACAGGGAAGGTGATACAAGGAGAAAATCAATGCTTTGTTACAGCACCCAGGAGAAGAGAACCAATAAAAATAACAATTTGGGCTAAAACTCCTTCTTGCTCTCCAAATGGTTGTGTGCTCAAGCCTCTTCTCTTTCCCACAATCCCTGTATTGCCTCTCACATGACCCATTCTCCCCCTAGGTAGATGGAGGTACTTCTCTGGCAGCTCGCTGCTGCCCTGACACAGCTCCATTACAGTATCTGTACCGTAAAGATCTGTTTGTCTTTCCCACGAGACTGGTCAGCTCTCTAAGGATGTGAACCTGACTTTTAACTCTGGGTAACATGACCTGCACATCTCTTAGTATGAAGCTCTACTGACCTTGCTTTTGGGTTACCATAGCGATAGATGGCTGTGAGTTTAATATGGTGGACAGAATTCCTTCTTTATCCCCACCCCTGTTCTAATAAAATGGCAATGAAGGAATAAAATACATATGAAATCACCAGGGCAAAAAGAGTAGGAAGAGAGACAAGCACAGATGGGAAAGGTCAACACAGTTTTGGAAGCTGGAGAACTGATGCACAATGTTGGTTAACAAGCAGAGTCTGCAGGCAACAAAGGTGGGAAGAGGCGAGGTGCCTTGTGTGGCAGCAGCAGTGCAGAGTGGCTCAGGAATGGGAGAAGGGATGACTGAGGGCCTGAACACAGGAGGACCAGTTCAGAGTTTGCCTAAGGAGCCCTTCGATCCAATCATCTACCTATTCTCCCATCATGGCAGAAAGCTGGATGTCTGCTTTCTGCCGACGTTGGACCAGAGAGACCCTTGCCTCCCATATACAGGCATAGGTAGAGGAGGGAGAAATACCATCCTTCAGACAAGAGGCTAACATTTGGATTCCAGAATAACAGTCCCACCAAGGAGAAGACACCCACAGATCCATACATTCAGGGGTATTGGACCCGGGGTCTGATCACATGACCATGAGGCCCGCTGGCTTCACTCATATACTCAGAGCTTCCAGCCAGCATGTAGGGCCTGATCTGCAAATATAAGCGAATAGTCTAAGAGACAAATTTTAGAAAATTGCTGACCGGGAAAAAGAGACCAAAACCATCACCAGGTTAGGCACTTGGAGGATACAAAGGCAGTCAATGCACAGAGCAAAAGGAAATTTCAAGAATCTCCAAATAGGGTGCCTGGGTGGCTCAGTGGGTTAGGCCACTGCCTTCGGCTCAGGTCATGATCTCAGGGTCCTGGGATCGAGTCCCGCATCGGGCTCTCTGCTCAGCAGGGAGCCTGCTTCCTCCTCTCTCTCTGCCTGCCTCTCTGCCTACTTGTGATCTCTCTCTGTCAAGTAAATAAATAAAATCTTTAAAAAAAAAAAAAAAAAAGAAAAAAAAAAGAATCTCCAAATAATATTGTCAGGAGGGTAAGAGATGACAGCTCATCCACGAGTGGGATGTTCTCAAAGGGCCAGTCAGAAAACAGGAGGAAACTTTTAGAAATCAAAAAATATCCACTCATTCAACAATATTCACCCACTGCCCATTCCACGCCAGGTACTGTGCTAGGTGCTAGGACACACAGGGTGACGAAGCAGACCAGTTCCTGTCCTCATGGAATGTGCATTCTGGTGAATAAAGCCAGTGGAAGAATCGGAAGATAACCTGAGGAAATCATATGCCAATAAGATACAATTAGAGGACTGACCTGGAAGGCCCAATATCTTGGTAACAGAGATTTCTAGAAGAGAACAAAGGGAGGAAAACATCACAGAAATAGTACATATTCCCAGACTAGAAGGGCATTTTCAGAACTAAGTACCCTCTGCGTGCTTAGCACTTTGAAGGACAGAAAGTGTACACACGACAAACCATTAGAAAACTGCAGACCATTGGGTTCATGGAGAAGATGCCAAAATTTTCCAGAGAGAAAACCAGAGGTCAAACACACCAGAGTGGGGCGCAGGATAAAACTGGATTTCTCAACAGCAATTCCAGGATCCAGAAGGCAGTGGAGCAAAGCCTTCAAATTGTGAAAGGAAAATTATTGCCAACCTCGAATTCTCTATTTAGCCAAACAACCAAACAATCAGAACAGGGGTCAGCAAGCTTTCTTTTATCAAGGGACAGATAGAAAATAGTTTAGGCTTTGGGAGCCACATACAATCTTTGTTACATATTCTTTTTTTTTTCTTTTCTTTTAACAATCCTTTTAAAATGTTTAAAAAAAAAAAAAAAGCCTTACTGTTAGTTTACAGAAAGAAGGGAAACAGACTCTAGACAAGAGAGGGCCCACAGGCTATAGTTGACTGACCTCTGAATTGGAGTGTGGAATAAAGTTGTGTTCATATACACAAGGGGTCTCAAAAATTTAGCTCCCATATATCCTTTCTAGGGATAGAAAAATGTAGGAGGATGCATTTCTTCAAAACAGAAGCAGGCCAAAAAAAGCAGAAGGCGCCAAGACCCAATAAATCCAAGGTCCTTCCACACCAGGAGACAGGCAGAGGGAACCTCAGGGAAACAGCGAGGGGACATCTCAGATGACAGCACTGTTGCAGCACGGAGAGCTTACCATCCAGACAGGAGCTGGAAGACCCCAGGGAGGGTACGAGCAGAATCAAAATGGGACAGTTGACATGATGAGTCTATGTATACTGAGATGAGTTTTGAAGATCTGGAAATTTTAGGACTGAATTAGTGATAGATCTAAGGAACATAAAGAAATAATAAAGAAAGCAATTATTATCTCTGGGAAGAACCGAAGTTCACACGGGATGCCATGTAAATCTAGTCAGCTATGGGCTTAATTAATGACATTTATGCAGATATAAATGGAAACAATATTCCTTCAGCCCAGAGTTGTGAGCCAATCTGAGAGCATGTGGTGGAGGTGAAGTGTGAGGGCAGGGGTGTGAGAGAGATAAATCTTCCCTTTTCATAACTGGAAGCCAACAGATACTATCTAAATCTGAAAAATCAAGAAACACAGTATAAGCTTATTATACAAAAATAGGGAGACAAATACTAGAGAAGATGGTTGAAAAAGTCAAACACAACTGCTCTGGGAACCAGGAATCAGGGGTAGGGATGGATGGAACAAAGTTACCATAAGCTTTATAGCAAGCTAACTTGTAGTGTACATATGCTTATAAATAGAGAAAATTAGTTTAAAATGAATGCACTTGGTACAAACATTTCAGTATACTGAAAAGCATAAAGAATCAAAAATCAACAAAACATATCTAAGGAGTTAATATTGTTTATATTTTGGTGAATTGCCTTTTTCTTCTCAGTTTTTCTTCATATAATGTAAATTCAATTTTTGTATCTTCTTAGATTCTATCATTAGCATTCTTCTTGGCCATGAGCACTTTTGAAAACACGATTTTTAATGGCTGCATAATAATGAAGGTATATGTATATATACACATGTATGTATATGTGTGTGTGTATATGCTTGAATTAACATATTGCAGCCATCTTTGTAGATCTTTTTAGTTGCAATTTTTAGATACATTTTTAAGATAAATTATTAGAAACGAAAATCACCGGCTTGAAAATTTTCGGGGCTTTTGCTACATCTTGCTAAACTGCTTTTCAGAAATTCTGAACAAGGGGAGAGTGTTACCAGCATGGTATGAGAGAACCCACCTCCTGCCATCCTGGCTAGTGCTGGGATTATTCATCGAAAAACATCTTTGCTAATCTGCAGGAATCTTTTGTGGTTTAAAATTTGCATTTAAGATGATTTGTGTGATTGTTATGACTTATTAGACATTTGAGCTTCTCTGGCTGTGAACCACCTGTTCACAGTAATTGTTCCCTTGTCTTTTTATGCGTATGAACTTTTTAAAAAAGATTTTTAAAAATTTATTCGACAAAGAGAGTAGGGAGAGTGGCAGGCAGAGGGAGAAGCAGATTCCCTATGGAGCAGAGAGCCCGATGCGGGTGTTGATCCCAGGATCCTGGGATCACAACCAGAGAAGAAGGCAGATGCTTAACCGACTTAGCCACCCAGGTGGCTAAGGGCTCCTATGAACCCTTTTTAACAAGTATATGAAACGTTGCCTGGTTGGGTCTGCTGGCACCACATAGAGAGGGTTCTTCTCCACATCCTGGACCTCTCCCCCAACTCCAGTCTGGCTGCTGGGACTAGTCTTGGTCTAGGTTTTCAACCAACTAAAACTCCCCACATGTTTGTGAAGCAAAGCCTCAACTGGTCCTCTCAGGGATGCTTCTATCATTTCTCTGACTGAGTACTGTGCCTCTGCTCTACTTGCTTGTCTCAGTTCCTTATCTCCTCTTAGTATTTTCATACCCTCATCTTTTTCTTTAGTTCTGGAACTCATTCTCATTTTCTATTTGGTTGCCAGAAATTGCCTCCCTGCTGCCTCGGCCCCACTGAATGCTAATTTGGCAAAAATGTTTTTCATCCCAAATGCCCTTCACTGTCCTTAGACTGCTGCTTCTCCTGACAGGTTGATCTTCTGCTATGCTCACATTTTTCTCCTGAATCTCATGGAGAACCAGAAATTCAATAATTTATCTTCCTAAGTAGAGGGCATCCTCTTGGCCAGAATCTGTAGGATGGACCATCTTTGGAAAGGCAGTTCCTTCACTGAGTGGTTACTCTTCACTGAGTGGTTTCTTACCTCTGTCTGTCCATTATGGGCTGCTGGGAAGCCCTGTCAGAGTCTGGGCAGGTTCCTGCTTAGTTACTTTATTCACAGAAAAAGGACAAAGGCATTTGTCCTTTTAATTTTTCTTTGCATCTCAGAAATGCACTTGTGTAGTGCAAGGAGGGAGCTAGAGGTCAAAGGAAACAACCATTGATGGGGAATTCCTCCCCTTCTAAGGTTTATCTTTAGTAATTTTTAAAAAATATTTTATTTATTTATTTGAGAGGGAGAGAGAAAGAGTGAGCAATAGCGCAAGAGCAGGGGAAGGGAGAAGCAGGCTCCGCGCCGAGCAGGGAGCCCAATGTAGGACTTGATCCCAGGACCTGATCCATGATCATGACCTGAACCAAAGGCAGATGCTTAACCAACTGAGCCACCCAGGCGGCCCTATCTATCTTTAGTATTATAAGAACACTTAATATATAAGGTAGGCAATCAAATTGACTTTTTTCCTTAAACACTTAAGGGGAAAAAAAGTACTTAAAGAGACCACCCACTTCCTTTTATAAAAACTGTGTCTTCCACACCACAGACTCTGTGTTTTACTCTTACCGTGTCTTATCTTTTTACATACAGTTCATGTTCCATTGAGCTGTCTAGAGTCAGCATCACACTCATGTAACCACTTTTGAAAAAAATTATATCTTAATGTCTCACAGAGCTTTCTGAGCACTTGGTTAGTCTTCCAGGTGAACCTTGGGATACTTTTTTCAAGTTAAATAAAGACAAATAGCCATGGGTATGTTCACTGGAAAGCCCATCAATAACTGGCCATTCCCTTGAGGACTGCTCGTATCTGCACTTAGTGAGGCCTCCCAGCCGAGGGGCAGAGCCCCGCCCCAGCGTCCTTCACGTTTCTAGTTCAGGTTCATCCTGAAGACAGGTGTCCTTGGCAGTTTCTCTGGTGCATGATTTTTTTTTCGTCAAATTTTATTTTAAGGTACAGGTTATATGTATTTTTATATGTTACATTACATATTACATATGTTTTATAGACCATAAACAGCTCACGACATTGTATCACAACTGTTATGTCGAAAACTCTGTATTTTGGCTTATTTTTAATCTGGACTACCTTACTGAATGTATTCGTTCTGCTAGGTTTTCATATGCTTCCCCTGGATTTTCTAGGGATACCATGATACCACCTGCAAATAATGAAAACTAGGTCTCCTATCTATAAGTCTATTTCTTATTTTTGACTGATGCTGTTAGAAATAATGGTGGTAAGTAGGCATTCTTTTCTATTTCCTTGCTTCTGTGGGAATGCTTAAAGTGTTATGTCATTATATGTCATGCTAGATAAGTATCCTTATAGTTCTAATTTACTAAGAGCTTAAAAAAATCCCTAAGTAGGTGTTGGATTTTATTGAATGACTTTTAAGTGTGTACTGAGATGATGATTTAGGTTCCATAAAAATATATTGTCTTAGTAATGCAATATATTAATAGATATCTTTATGGTATATTGTCCTTGAATACCTGGGATAAATGCTACCTGGTCATGTTGAATTATTCTTTTATTAGCAATTTGATAACCTACTACTTTATATGGGTATTTTGCATCCCCGATTATACTGTTAAACACCAGCTGTAATGCCACAATATCCTTATCCAATTTTCTTTGTTCTAGAAAATGGCTCTGGTAGATTGAATTATTGGTCCTAATTCCTCACTCTGTCATTATACCATTACACACTCCCCCACCACAGCCTCACAAAGGCAGGATGTACTTCCCCACCCCTTGACTTTGGACTTGGCCAAGAGACTCCTTTTGGCCAACGGCATATTCGTAGATGTGAGATGAACAAAAACTCAAAACTTGCTTGCTTAGTGAGACTTGCAATCCCGTGCCTGTGCCATCTCCAGGAGAAGGATATGTGAGGTAGCCATTACCCTTTTATTTTCCTGGACCCACAGTTATTTTAAGTCAACGAGTGAGGATGTGATAACACAAAAACAGTATGCCACACTAGGCTGGTGCTCAGCAACTGTCACTCCTGCCAACCTCTTGTCATTACATCGGTAGAGCAGGGAACTGTGGCAAGGTCATATTTTCCCAAGATGGCCTCGACACTGTCTCCTGGCACGTGTGCTCTCCTAGAACCCAACCACTCCTCCATCAAAAGTCTGTGCCCCTTCCCCTTGGACTTGGGTGAGCACTGATGAATGTTTAACCCAGAGGTATAAGTGACACTACATCGCAGCTGGGGTGAGGTCATAAAAATGTCCTGCAGGACTACCTTAAGATCTGGGGACACTTGGTTTGGAACCCAGCTGCCAGGCTGCGAAAGACCAAGCTAGCCCACGAAGAGAGACTCCACAGTGACAGAGTGAAGCCACCTGCCCACGCTCTGGTCAACTGCCCTGCCAACACCCAGCATGCACTGCCAGATGTGTGTGTGCAGAAGTCTCCAGGTGACTCTTGATTCCAGCTGTCTGTCTAGTCACTCCTGGTCTTGGAGGTCTTCCGAGCTGAGTCCCCAGATATTGTGGGGAGGAGACAAACCATTCCCACTGGGCTGTGTCCAGATTCCTAACCCAGTGAATCTGTGAGTGTGATAAAATGGTCACTTTACAACACTGAGTTTGGGGTGGTTTGCTGTGTAGTAATAATAACTGGCGTAGGACTGGAGATTCAGGAAGATCACATCATTTTCCTATGGTTACACTACCAGGCAATGGCAGGGTTGGGATCCAAAGCAGGTGTGCCTGTACTTTTCCTGTTGTCTTATACTGGTGACTGGCAGTGAGGTTCAAAGAGCCCTAAGCCAGCCAGAACTCACGAGGGTATCACTCGGCAGCTCCACCTGTGTGTGTGTGGTCCCAGACCAGATCACTCTGGGGGTATGACAGGGATCCCACCCATCTAGAGCAGACCGTGTCCCCCAGCAACACTGGGCTTCCTAGTTACTGCTCCTGAAAATGCTAGCAGCCTCACAAACCGTGAACCAAGACTTGATAGCATTCCAAAGGGTAAAGACTTCATTATTATCATAGGGAACGCTCTGGCCCATTTATCAGCATTTTATTAAGAATTACCATATGTAAGGGTGCCTGGGTGGCTCAGTGGGTTAAAGCCTCTGCCTTCAGCTCAGGTCATGATCCCAGGGTTCTGGGATTGAGCCCTGCATCAAGGCTCTCTGCTCAGCAGGGAGCCTGCTTCCCCCTCTCTCTGTCTCTGCTGCTTCTCTGCCCACTTGTGATCTGTCTGTCAAATTAAAAAAAAAAAAAAAAGAATTACCATATGTATCTAAAACAAAACTACACTTGTCCAAACAACTGAGTGAAGCGTGAGGTCATGCTCAGAGTCTGGCCGGCTCCTATTGCACCCCTTCCCCCGGCACAATCCACCCCTGCTCAGAGCAGCTCAGTGTCCCTGTGTGTACAGGCACAGTCTAACCCTTACCCACTTCACAGACCCTTCTGTCCCTTTCCTTCTTTCTTTGGTTGTGGTGGCTGAAAAGCACCTCAGGAAATAGGGCCTTGAAAGGCAAAGTCTTTTAAGAAATACCAGGAGCAAATGTTACAAGGTAAACAAGGAAAGAAAGCCAGAGTGATGTTAAGCAGGTTAGGAAAAAAAAAAGATCAGGATCTCAACCAAATGGATCTGCACACTTTTACAAAGAGCTTATTGTGATTAAACTTGGCCTCCAAGCGACATCTGGAAAACAGGAGGCTGTTGAGGCTTTGAGGCCATTTTGGCATGCTCTTCTTTATTTTCTTCATTAAGTCCTGCTTTTTTTGTTTGTTTGTCTGTTTCTTCAGCCAAATTGCTCTTAGCGCTCCTGGTCCAGATGAACTTGAGACTGCCTCTTTATTGCTTGGCTCTGTGCGCCGCTGGCCAGAAGTACCCCCACCTCAAAAGGCCACTACATGCCTGGATGGAGGAAGCCTGGGGCAGGGAGGACAGACCCAGGAATTCTGATTACCCCACACAGAGCTGTGGTCCTCTGGCAGTGCCGCGGGTGGGCTGGACCATGGTGGCCACGGGCAGTGTGACCGTCCTCCCTCCCCCTTCAGTGCCTGTGGTGTACGTGGCTCTTTTGTCTGCCCTCCATTTCCCTCACTGCTTTCCACACGGAGTCTTTCTTTCAACCTGCACGCTCTTCCTGCACACTACAAAGCCCCTCTGGTCTCCAGAATCCTTCAACGCCTGAGCTTGTCAGCATGAGCTTTCTCTTTCTTTCGTTTCCAAATGTCCTGCTTTTTTTGTGTGCAACTTCTTAAAAAACGGGCAAAGTAAACAACAAAGCAACAATATTTCACAGGGTTTAAACTTCCTTTCTGGTCCTGGAGAGCGGGGCCTTTTCGGTTTCTTCTCTCCTGCTCCATTCATTCTCTACAACCCTTTTCCTGAGTCCCAGGTGCTCGGTGCTGGTCAGCTGGTGGCACGCCTTCCATTTCTATCGAAGCACTGACAAAGCCTCTGATGGGGTGGCCGGCTCCTAGGGTCCTACGTGCTTTCAGGGTATTAGAACCTCTTTCTTACGTGTGCCTCTGTTTTCCAACATTTAACTCCTGGCTGTGTCTCTCTGCCTGGAGAACAGAATGAGTCTCCTTTCAGACTAGGTAGGTTTTAAAAAAGAACTCACCAGAACTCCCAGATGCTGGAGTCTCAAGGCTCCTCAGAAACTCACTGCTGTCTCTTTGGGGGCCTGAGATCCAACAGGCACTATATATGGGAGAAGAGGCAGTGGGGGCTGGTTGTAATCAGGCACTCCGGGCTTGGTGTGCAGTCTGCTGAAGGCGTCATGGGAATGCCGCACGAAACACGGCTGTGGGCAGCCTCCATATGTGGAATCTCGGTGTGTGAGGGGCAGCTTCATTTCCCGCTGATGAATTACTAGTCCTGGGCCATACGCCACCACTGTGCTCTTTTTTAAAAAGATCTTATTTGTTTATTTTTGCAAGAGAGAGAGAGAGAGGTGTGAGAGAGATCCTGAACTGGGGGAGAGGCAGGTAGACAGAGAGAGAGAGAGAGAGGCAGACTCCCCACTGAGCAGGGTGCCTGATGTGGAGCTCCATCCCAGAACCTTGGGATCACGACCTGAGCTGAAGGCAGATGCTTAGATGACTGAGCCACCCAGATGCCCCTCACAACTGTGGTCTTAAGACAGGTTTTGTAGGGCACCTGGGTGGCTCAGTGGGTTAAGCTGCTGCCTTCGGCTCAGGTCATGATCCCAGGGTCCTGGGATCGAGTCCCGCATCGGGCTCTCTGCTCAGCAGGAAGCCTGCTTCGTCCTCTCTCTGCCTGCCTCTCTGTCTACTTGTGATCTCTGTCTGTCAAATAAACAAATAAAATCTTTAAAAAAAAAACAAAAACAGGTTTTGTAGCAGCAGGAACTTGAGGGCGAGTGAGTAGGCTGAGGCCAACCTGAGTGATGAAGACTCTGTTCAGCTGCTTATGAGCTGTGTGACTTGGGGAATATGATTTCACCTCTCTGTTTTCAGTCTCTTTACGCAAATCAACTGCGCTAATGCAGAAGACAAAGTCCAGTGGGGTGGAAGGGGACACTAGAAATATCCGCGGAATCTGAATTTCCCCGACCTGGCCCTCGTTTCCACTACAAACACCATTTCCCTTCTTCTAAAGGCAAGAGGGAGCCACGTGCATTCACGTAGGTGGCAGCCTGGCATGGACCTGGAGCCAGGGGGGTGTACCAGCACTGCAAATCCTGAGAGGAATACTGTGGGAGCCCCAGGGTTCACTCCTGGGAGAGACAGCCCCCACAAGGTGGTCCGTGGAGGGCAGAGGTACACGAGGAGCCCAGAAGAGGCTCTGAGCAGGTGGAGCCGTTTCTGGAGGACGGGACCTCTGAACTGAGTTATGGATGGCGCAGAAGGCACGTGGTGACCTAAGAAAGGTAAAGCCTTATTAATCACATCAATTCTTTCTACTCTAACGATACTGAAAAGAGACTTTTTAAAAAAGTCTTCAGAACAACTGAAGCTTGATGACTCCTTGATTCTGCACTAATATCCTTGCCCATTTCTTGATACATTTTCAATTTACCTTCATGGTAATTTACACTCAAGGGAACTGTCCAAGATCTGCTAAGGGATTCAATAAAATAGGTCACGGAGTTAAATGCTGTGGTGAAACACAGGGCTTAATTTTATGGATAAAATATAAATTGCTTGGCTGCCTTTTTGCATTATTCGTGTTACGACTAACGATCACTCAGTGAGTGGGAAGGACTCACGAGAAGAGTGAGGAAGCGGTTTTCCTCATTCGATAAGCATACCTGGTGGGGTTGCGGGCTTTGCCCTTGAGGTTAACAGGCGCAGCGTTAGGGAAGAGACCTGAGCAGCCTGTCAGCCCACCTCTACCAGCAGGGCTGCTCCTCCAGCTGCGACAGGAACAAGAATTCTTCCTAAGATTGACATGAGGGGGAAGAGGAGGAAGACAGCATGTTAACACCAGCACTTGTCCTGATAGTTCTCAAAGCCAGTCTGCCCTGATTGATGTCTTTGTTAAAAAAAATGCATATTCTGGGCTGTACCTGGACCTGCTCTCTGGCAGGGAAGCCTAGAAACTTTGATTCTTCCCAAGCAACCCCGGGTGACTCTGAGACTATGAGACACACATGGAGAGCTACCGGGTGGCACTGAGCATCACCTCAGTTATGCAGGATCTTTTATTAACCCAGCACTGGGCTCGGAAGTAAAGAAGGACCGCTTTGCTGTAACGACTAAATGACCTATGAGTATGGAATAAAAGGATAAAGTCAGGAAAAAAAAAAATTTAGTGACAAGAGGAAGGACGTCCTAGGTCGTCGATGTTTGATGGGGTTTAATGCAATTTCACTTTTGAGGTTTGTTTCTAATAATACCCTTCATTTACTTGTTTGATGTATTCATTGGTCAATTCTGATTATGTAAGTTGTAGATGACCTTCTTCCATTTGCCATCTAGGACAGAATTTAGAGTTGCAAAACTAACTGAAAGCTAACCATTCTCACCAAGCACTAAGAAATTAGTCCCTCTGGGGGGAACATATTTCCTAAAAGTTTTATTTTTCTTTTCATTCCAAGAGTTGTTTAGATTAGTGTTTCTCTAGTTGTTCTGTGTAATGATTTATAGGCACCTACCAGCAAGCACGACCCCCCCACCCCGCAAAGGGTTCAGTGGTCAAGGAAGCTTTGGAAATACCAGGGTAGACAAAGTGAAGGTCTTATTGGAGACTGCAGATCCTTTAGAAGCCCCTAACGTGTGGATGTGCACAGTCACTGTCCAAGAAGGGCACAGAAAGCTCAGGATGTACCAAGCACATTTAGGTGGCATGGCACCTTCTGCTGGGTGGGTATTCAGAGGACCACAGCTCATGAGATACACAGTTAACTCCACTGGCAAGTTATGGCAGAGGGATCAGGCTGCACTGATTTAGGAGAACTGCTCCTAAGACCCAGGCCTAGGAAGTGTTTTACAAGTGGAGATATATATTACATCACTTGGGGAGAGCTTCCTCAAATACAGACTTCTCCACCTTGACATCAGGGTTTAAGTACCAATAAGAATTATGGAATCATCGTCTACTTGGTCACCGCCACTGCTACCATCATCAAATTACGATCAGCATTTCTGATGAACACCACAATCCCTACCACTACCACCACGTTGGCAGTGCCACCACCATCATACCAGGACTGATAAGATCCACGTCCTCACCAACACCATACTCGGTCCCATCACCACCACCACCACACCATGAGCAATTAACACCATGGTCATTATCGCACCATGATCTATGCTATTACCACTGCCGCCACTGGGGTAGCCATCACCACCACTGCACCCGCTGTGGCCACCATCCTTCTAGTGTTCAGACTGAAGAGGGGACAAACAACAGTGTCCTTATTTCAGGTTGTAGTCAAAGGTCGGAAGGCTGGATATAATTGCACATACTTATTCTAGGTTACTGGGAGATCCCAATAAGCATCAAGTGGAACCAGACACGGCGTCACAGTGGAATCTTGGGGCCTACTGTCTAGAGTCTAAGCAGGATCTCAAGTCCAAGGCAGGCGTACCTCAATTATCTCTGTGACTATAGTAAAACATGTCACATAGATCTGTCACATCCGCCTATGTGATGGGAAGATTCAGCCACAATCTGATTTCAGAACCGTGGAAGCCGGACTTGAGCTCGTTCAGGAGCAGTGCTAGCCCCGTGGAGACCACAGAGGGACTTTCAAACCAGCACAAAGGGCGTCTGGGTGGCTCAGTTGGGTAAGCATCTGCCTTCGGCTCAGGTCACAATCCCAGAGTCCTGGGATTGAGCCTCATGCTGGACTCCCTGCTCATCAGGAATCTGCTTCTCCCTCTCCTCCCCATTTGTGTTCTCTCTTGCAATCTCTCTCTCTTAAATAAATAAAATCTTTAAAAAAAATAATAAATAAATAAAGCCAGCACAAAATGAGACTTGTTACTGCTCGAGGACCTAGTCTGGGGGTGGGGGAAGGGGCGAGGGGTCACAGCAGAAAAAAAACTTAAGGGTATATTACAGTTTACATAATTAAGTTAATTTAAAAAGGTATTTTATGTATGCACTGTTGCATATATCATCCATATATACATGTATTATAATGATGATGGTGGAGGGCATGTACTGAGGACTAACAGAGTGTTGAGAACTGAGCTAAAGGCTTTACACATATTACCCCTTTAATGCTTATGACTCCCCTATGGAAGAAGTGTGATTGTCAGTCCCATTTTTCTGATGTACAAACTGTGAAGTAGGGGTTCTTGAGTGAATTAATTGTAGCACTGCGGTAGGAACCGAGGCATTCTGGTTCCAGGGTCCATGATCTTAACCAAAATTGGACACTGGTAACACATTGTCTGAATGCTGTCTACACAGATATGCAGTATAATAATATCAGCTGTGCACACGTCAGCCTGCATGGAGTGATTTACGGGAACGTTCAAGGATATTGTTGATTATGCATGATTTGTCTCATGGGCTAATTTCTGAGACGAGATTTAAGTCAACTGAATTCCAACACTGAAAGACCACCAAGTGCAAAGCCATTTGGTGCAAAACATGATGGAGATGACTACCCTCTAGGCCACATTTGCGGCGTATGTATGCAATGAGCGGCTGTGGTGTGCAGGGCACTGGGCAAGGCCATGCCATTCCTCCTGTCCCTTAGTCCACAGCTTATCTTGCATGAAGTCCCCAACGGACCACCAGAAAAGATAGTGCAAAGAGCTTAAGTTTCCAAGCACTTCACAGACAGCGAAAGAACTGGGCACAGACAGGACGATTCTGAGGGTGGTGCAGAGGGTGCCTGCCAAGGGACCGACCCTCCTTCCTCCTCATCCTAGCTCATTCCTTAGACTTACCCATATTAGAAATGATCACTTTGCGAATGTACCTATTGCTAACTCTTAAAAATATATTAATATGTGCACATTTATATCGATAGCCTACATAATACAGACATTCACCTTTGTCTGTTTTGCAAAGAGATGGATCCCTTCAGTATAAGCCGCACCTCCCCCGCCCCTGCAGTGTCTGCAGAGGGGCCAGAACCACAGTTGAGGCTGTTCTGACTCCGGTATTGGGTGGGCAAGGCTGCTGGACTGTGTGTGGAGGTACCCCCAGCTCCAAAATCCCATGCTCATCCCCTGCAGCTTAGTAAGTGCCAAGGGTGTGTCCGGCTCTGTGCAGAATGTTTATAGGGTTTAGATCCTCACAACAGTCCCAAAAGGCAGCTGCTATCATGCCCTGGAGGTTGCTCTGTTGGCTTGGCCAAGGTTGTACCAGGCTGGAAATGGCAGTGCTGGGATGTCGATGCAGGTGTATTTGGTTTTGAAGTTCTGCTTGTCTCTGTGATCTGTCCTTGTGTTAATTATACCCAGGACCTCTTAGATCAAGATTCTTCATCTCTAAAACAGGGTTGGGCGGAAATAATGCTTGTTTGAGGCCTCAGTAACAGAATGCAAGTAAGAACACTGTAAAGTGTAAGGAGCCATTCAAAGGTACTAGTAGTACTATTATTTTGGTTTCATGGGATACAATTAAACATGAACTTGATTCACTGGTTCAGTAACAATCTCAATATAACCTTTGTAGTTTGATGTATTTCAACTTTTTATTTTGAAATAATTTTTGACTCAACGAAGTTGCAAAGTACTTAGCAAGGACAGTACAAGGACTTCCCACATCCTTCACTCAGCTTCTGCTCACGTTAACATCTCCGAGGATGGTGGCACAACCATCTAAACCAGGAAGTTACCATTCACATCATGCACGAATCTTTTTATTTATTTATTTATTTGACAGAGATCACAAGTAGGCAGAGACGCAGGCAGAGAGAGAGGAGAAAGCAGGTTCCCAATGGAGCAGAGAGCCCAATGTGGGGCTTGATCCCAGGACCCAGGATCACGACCGGAGCTGAAGGTAGAGGCTTTAACCCACTGAGCCACCCAGGTGCCCCATGATGCACAAATCTTGAGACTATATTCCTAATTCCCCTGGATTGTATTGCTCTGGTCTAGAGTCCAATCCAGGATCCCACATTGCATGTAACTGTCCTGAATCCTATTCTCCTCTAAGTGGGGACAACTCTTCAGTATCTCATGACCTGGATGGATCCTGGAGAAAAGTACTGGCCAGTGTTTTTGGATGGAACATCCATCAGTTTGGTTCGTCTGAGGTTTTCTCTCCATTGGATGGAATTTATGCCCCTCAGCAAGAATACCTCAGAGACGATGTTGTACCCCTTCTCAGTGCATCCTGTCCAGGGTGCCAGCCATTGCTTTGTCTTGGTTCTGGTGGTGCTACCATTGATACTTGGTTGAGGTGATGTCTGTCAGAGTTCTCTACTGTTATGTTACTATCTTCCCCTGTATCTGTAAATAATAAGCATGTTATGGGAAAATACTTTGAGACTACACAAATATCCCATTTCCATCATACTTTTGCCCACTAATTTTAGCAAACATCAGTGACACTGCAACAACCATTACCATGATGTTCGCCAAACGGCCATAGTTTATTTCCAGCATTCCTTCCCCAGCTTTCATTAGAATTCTACTATAAGGAGGAACTGTCCTTTCTGCTGTGTCTATTCATTTACTCATTCAATCATTTATTTATATCCCTATGGACTCACGGATATTTATTTTATTCTGCAGGGTGTAATCCATTATCATTATTTATATTATTCCTCAAATTATCCCAGATTTGCCCAATGGAACATCCTTTAAATTGGCTCTGGTGTCTTTCTGACATGATTCCATCATTTATTAACCACGTTCTTGCTTTCTGGGACCATAAGATATTCAGGCTCATCTTGTTTGTTCTCTATCCCAGCTCAGGAATCCCACGTTTCTCCAAAAAGACCAGGCTTTTTTTTTTTTTTTTTTTTTTTAACTGAACAGCATTTAGAAACCAAGAAGGCGAGTTGTGCTCAATGCTACTGGGGTTTTGTGGTTTGTAGGCATCTCTCAGAAGACAGAAAACTAGGGAATTATACGTTAGACGTTATAATTATATACCGTATAATTACGTAACACAAACACATCCACACCCCACTCTGTACGTCCTTCTAAAAGAATCCCTCCTGTGTAGACATTAAAAACCCTGAGTTCATACTGAACCCTCCAGTTCCAATCCAGCACCACAGGGTTCATTCCAGCTCCCTTCTTTTCCTTATTGGAACTTCTCTCTTCAACAGTGAGAAACCAGGCTCTACCATCCACAATGCATTTGCTTGCTCCTGTTATTTACATAAAGTAGCTTCAAAATTGCTCACCTCCATCCCCATGGAAAATAGATGCTCTAACTAGAGAACAGTACTTAGGTATCCTTTTTTTTTTTTCTTTTTTTTTTTTTTTTTGGCTTCAGCCTCCCAGTATCCAGTTAGACTGCTGCTTTCCAAGTTCCTTTCCAAGTTTTTGCTTTCCCACTGCCTCCAGTGGGGCTGTCTACTCCTTTGTAGTAAAGGAAGGCTGTTTGTTACCATTTGTACTTCATCTTCGGTTCCCCTTTCATCCAGGCTGATTTTAATGATATATTCCGTTACTTTGGTATGTGATTTTGAGTC
This sequence comes from Mustela erminea, assembly GCF_009829155.1. Lineage (NCBI taxonomy): Eukaryota > Metazoa > Chordata > Mammalia > Carnivora > Mustelidae > Mustela > Mustela erminea. Next base: position 96,796,841 of record NC_045614.1, read on the forward strand.
AGAGAAGGGTCTCTCCTCTCTCGCTCTAACTTTCATCCTGTTCCCATGCCCCCATTCTTTCCACTCTTTTCCTATCCACCTGCTGGAAGGGACCAATCTCATCAGTTTACAGAATCTATTCTTAAATGATTTTGTCTTCCTAAGATTTATTTTCCCTATCATTATCAGTAATTCATAAATCTCCCCAAGGTCTAATTCTTTCTCGACAAGGTTGTCTTCAAAAATATTTATACAGACACATCTTTCCAATTTGTTTTAATTAATGCCCTTTGTACTGTTGGGAGTGTTACTTACTGTTTTATCTGATGTTGGCCTGGGTTTTCTGAATGCTCTTTGCATGGGTTCTCTTTATCATCTGCTTAGCAAAGAAGGTAAAGGCTCGTGTCTGACTCTGAATAATCTTTGCTTCCCGTTGGAGGACAAAGATGGTTGCAGGTCCTGGCATATTAACCCTGGAGCTGTGGGAGTTGAGGGTTAGGCCCGACTGGTTGGCATAGCAGCAGCAGCAGGGAGAGACAATAAAGGTCTGCTACAGAGATGGGGTCCCCCATGGCAAGATGGTAAGAGCACTGAGATCTAAGAGATTGGGGCTTTGTCCTTTCCTTGCTGGGGAGTTCTCGTGCAAAATGTTTTACCTCTCCAAGCCTCAAGTTTCCTTATCCTGTGAATGGGAATATTAATATTTGGTCACAGGAACATTTTGCGGATGAAGTGACTCTATTTGAATCCCCCAGTCCTGCACTTAGAACAGGTCCACTGAAGGACAGTGTTCCTTCCTCACTTAACTCCCACCCATTCTTACATTAATACATTGTGGTTTCCATTTTTTTCATATTTTTAAAAAAGATTTTATTTATTTATTTGACATAGATTACAAGTAGACAGAGAGGCAGGTGGAGAGAGAGAGGGGGAAGCAGACTCCCTGCTAGGCAGAAAGCCCGATGTGGGGCTCAATACCAGGACCCTGGGATCATGACCTGAGCCAAAGGCAGAGGCTTGAACCCACTGAACCACCCAGGCACCCACCATTTTAATTAAATTTAAATTGAACTTAAGTTAAACTTTTTATTTTGAGATCATTGTAGATTTATTTTTTTTTAAGATTTATTTATTTATTTGAGAGAGACAGCATGCACAAGCAAGTGGGAGTGTAGGGAGAGGGAGAGAGAACCTCAAGCTGACTCTGCACTGAGCTTGGAGCCTGACGCGGTACTTGATCTCACAACCTGCTGATCATGACCAGAGCCAAAAATGAGAGTTGGATACTTAACTGACTGTGCCACAGTAGGTGTCCTGAGGTAACTGTAGATATTTATATGTGGTTTAAGAAATAATACAGAGCGATCCCATCTGCCCTTCATCCAGTTCCCCCCAGTGTAACATCTTGCCCTGTTCCAGTACAGTACAACCAGGACATTGGGATTGGGAGAACGCATCTGTCTTATTCACATTTCACTCATTCTACATGCATTCATTTGAGCATGTGTTTTTAGCTCCCTGAAATTTCATCCCGCCTGTAGGCTGCATTTAACTACCACAGCTGAGCTATGTAACCACTCCCTCACCACATCGGTTGCCCTTTATAACCACACCCACTTCCCTCCTCTCAAGCCCTGTCCCCAACCCCTGGCAACCTCTAATATAGTCTCATTCATATAATTTAGTCATTTCAAGAATGTTATATAAATGGAGTCCTATACTATGTAACCTTTTAGGACTGGCATTTTTCCCTCGGCATTACTCCCTGGAGATTCATCAAAGTTGTTGGGTGTATAGTTTCTTTTTATTACTGGATAATATTCTCTAGTATGGATATATCAAGGTTTAACTGTTCACCCCTTGAAGGACATCTGGGTTTTTCCGAGCGTTTAGCTATTGTCAAGGAAGCTGCAATGAACATTGGTGTACAGGTTTTTGTGTGAAAGAAAGTTTTCCTTTCTCTGGGATAAATGCCCATAAGTACCTTTGCTGGGTATAAGGTAGTTGCCTGTTTAGTTGTAAAAAATTGCTACACTGTTTTCTAGGGTGGTTGGGCCATTTTTACATTCCCCCCAGCAACTTTGAGAGGTCCAGTTTCTCTGCAACCTTGCTAGCACTTGCTGTCATTATATTTTCTTTTAGGCCATTGTCATGGGTGTGTCACAGTACCTTACTGTGGTTTTAAAGTTGCTTTTTCTAACAGCTAACATTTTAAATATCTTTTCATGTGCTTATCTGCCACATGAATATCTTCTTTGGTGAAATGTTTCTTTGGTGTCTTTTGCCTATTTCCTAACTGGACTGTTGCTGTTTTTATGGTTAAACATTGAGAATTCTTTATATAAATAGCAGTCCTTTCTTGGATATGTGATTTGCAACTTCAGCTCTTTGAGGAATAAGACAGTTACACTAAATAAGCAAAAAAATAAATAAAAACCATTGATTTTGTACCTTTTGTATCTGATTGGGGGAAGGGGATGGAAAGCCAGGAAGAGGTGTCTTGTAGTTAATGAAGACACAAATAATGGTTCCCATTTTTCATGGAGTCCTTTATGTGCACACTAGTGAGGTAGAATGGAAACCAGAAAAATGTCTGAGGGCCTCAATACAAAGCACATTCACTGGGGAAGGGCTGTTCACCTCTACCCTGGTGCAGCCAAGTCCGGTAGGAGAGTACCAGCCATGGAGACCTCCCTCTCAGAGACCCTTCCAGGATCTGTTTCACAGAAGCGACATTTCCAGGCAGACAGATGAAGAAAATGCTGATTTGTTAGTAAATCGGAAAAGTACCTCTTTCTAAAAGACTTGGGAATGTAACACTTGTGTGGCCTCAAGCCCTTGAAGCCTCACATGAGAAAGAGAAAATTATCTTGGCTCAAAACAATTGCCAGAGTAATTCAACATTCTTAAGTCTATCTCCTCCAGAAAAATCTCTTAAATTAGAAATGTGAAAATAAACAGTTTTTCAGGCCAGGCTGGAGAATTGCCCATGAATATATATTAAATCACTCTATTTGATTAATAAACGTCTGTGTGAGCCCAAGATTAAAGCAACACGCTGAGCTTATATAATACTTACTCGTGCTCTCATGGTGTCTCCGGAAGCCCTGAAGACCCAAAACCTGGGCTGTCACTGCCTTAAACAGAATTATTAGAGTTTAATTTCCCCCCTTATCTCAGATTGTCTTGTACCCCCTTGTACCCCATGATGCACTGAATCCTCTATTCACTGTGTAATGGAGAATCAAAATTAAAGTCACAGGGGTAAGCACAAGTGATGTGCATCACACTGGACAATGATCAGATATTTGTATTTAACCCAGAAAACTGCTGGTGTAAATGATATTGCAATAAATATGCCTCAATTTAAAATGCAAGTTGCTGAGAGGGAAACCTGGGAGCCATAAAGTACTCTTCCCCTCCTCAAGGTTGTCCAAAGGGAAAAAAAGGACAAGGCTTTCAACTGGGTTGTTATCTTTACGATGCAATTTAATCTGGGATGCCACAAACATGTGGGGCAGGATCGTTAGGAAATAACATCATAAAATATCAAGAAAGGACTAAAGAAAACAGGAGAAACCGTTTTTTGTGGTTTTCTCACCCCTATGCATAGATATGAGAACATGACACTAACCTGTCTGGTCATGGCCACAGGAATGTGAACTGCTTTCAGCCAGCCCTGGGTCAAGGCCTGCTCAGGATGCAAGTGGGGAGACTGAAAGGTGCACTGGATGTGTCATGTGGGCTAGACACGCCACATACATTATCTCGTTGAAGCCTTGTAATAAATAACCTTGCAAAAGTTAGGAGATGTTATTCTCCTGCTGCTGTTGAGCCCCTGCTGCCGTTGAGGATACACAGGTTAAAGGGGGTGGAATAAGCTGCCAAGGTCATGCCTGAGCGAGTGGGATTGCTACCAAGGCTGACTTCAAACCCAGTGCTCTTTCTGTGACCCTGTCGTCCCAGGGAAGGGAGCAGTGTCCCCTCTATGGCTCACTACTCTGCAACGCTTTCTCTTGTGCGTTGTGGCATCTGAGGGAAAGCAGAAATAGAGATGAGAATCTGAGGACCCAGAGCCAAGTCAGGGCCGAGTGTGGCTGAGTGGCAAGCAGGGTTGGGAGGAGTGTGCGTGCTAGACAGGCTGCCAGGCACAGGTACGGCCTCCTGTATCCTGCCGAGTCTGGGGCAGAGATTTGGCTGATAGCAGACATGTGCTCATTTCTGCTCCATGTGTCTAGAAAACTAGTGTTCTTCCTTCTGGAGGCATCCATTTCGTCAATTATAGAAGCACAAAGGATAAACTCTGGACTATAGTTTGGGACCCTGAATTCAGGGGAACTCTGGGAATAGAGCCTACAATTTAGTTTCTGAGTGCTCAGAGCCAGCAAGAGTTCACTGAGTAGTCACTTCCCTATTTGGTAGTTTCCAGACAAGCAGGCAGGTAATAGCCAATGAAGGAAAACCTTATCCAGGCATCTGACAGGGTCTCACGGTGAGGTGGGAAATGCACCCGGGGCTAGCTTGCTGCCAGGAGTTGTTGAACGGGGCTGCGCACCTGCCCCCGGTTTGAGTCCTGCTGGTCCTGCAGATGGTAGCCTGAACGCTCTGTCAACAGTCCTCGCACTAGACGGCGGTCTGAGCTACCCAAGTGCAGGGAACTTGGGGCGTTCCAGCAGTCGCTGTACCAGAGGTTCTCTGGGGGAATCCCTGTGCCAAGTTTCCCTCCGTGGCTGACACTTCAGCTATTAGACATCCACTGACCACCTGGGAGAGATCTGAATGAGTCCCTTCATCTTAAAGTCCACCTTCCCTACCTGGCATTTCAGACTCCAAGGTCAAGCCCCGACCGCTTCCCCACTTCCAGCCGGACCACCTAGACTTTCTGCTCTCACCGAATCTGGGTTTGAGACTTGTCATTCCTGAGGCCTTGCACAAGCCTGCCGCTGCGTCTCTGCAGCACCGGGAGGAGAGAACACTAGCCTTGGGGGCTGAGGCCTGGGTTCAGGCTCCAGCTCCCTATGTAGGAGCTGTGGCACTGACAACCTCTCCAAGCCTCAGTTTCCCTGTCTTGCTAGGGAGGGATAACATGACCCCCTGCATTCTAGTCCTTGTATTCCCACAGTCTCCTTTCATCATGACACCCAAAACTTCCTGTTACTCTGGTGCTTAAGCACCTCTTCTCATCCCAGCTTCCCTGGCTTGTCCAATCAGATTCCCATGTTCTCAGGAATAGGACTCAAAGAACCTCCATCTTTGGAAAATCCTTCTGTACTTGGAGGTTTGCACGTTATAAGGCTCCTCTACCTAGTGGTCATTTTCCCAAGCTTCTTTACTTTGCTGCCCTGACTCAGCTGCCCCCTCTACTCTGCGCTCCATAACAGCACATTCCCCAGCATCTCCTCCCCTGTACCTCCACCCACCTCTTGTAGCTTCTGTCTACCAGTGTGTAAAACCATGGTCATATCAGCACATTGAGATCCTCTCCATCTATATAGTCTGGCCGTAACTGGGATGCCGTTTCCAAGTTCTAACACTACTGGCTCTCTGTCCCTCATTAGCAAACTGTTCTCCATGCCCTGAAGCCATGTGTGGGTTCCTTTGTGCACTGGGCCATGTTATCCCCAAGACAGCTAGTCACCAATCCATCGCTTTAGCTCTCGGCAGACACATGTTCCACCCTCTCTGATAAAACTGTGCACCCCCCTTGCTAGGCTCTCCAGTCACTCTTGACCCTGCCCTGCCCACCTCCCCTCTTCTTTTGCACCTCACTTCCGATCACCTGGGATCTCAGGTCAGCCCTTTCAAGGATGCTCATGGCAATACCCAGAGCCCCATGCCCCTGCATACCTCCACTACACCCAGCTAACAAATTCCTTCCCTGGTTGAACCCAGCTACCCTCTTTTTCTGTGGTTGTTTGAGAGTGACCAAAACCACTGGGAGAAGCCATCCCTGAGGCCTCTCGCAGTGCTGAGTCCAATGGACTAGCCACACGCCCTCCACGAAGGTGAGATTCTGGCCCAGGTGGTCTCCTATCACACAGCCGCCATCTTCCCTCCTCAAGCCTCTGAACTCCCAGCAGCTGTCACTTTCAGCTGGGGGCCATGCCACCTATCTTGAAAGGGAAGAGAAGCCACACAGGGAAGTGTCCCCATCTCTACCTTTGTCCTGCCTGTTTGACCCCCAGTTAACAACAGCCACAGCCTAGGGCCAGTCCATCTACTTGGGCTTAGGTTTCTAGTCCCTCCTTATCCCATAGGACCACCACCAGAGGGGCTGAAAATCAGTCAACTGCAGCCTGAATCTGCCCATGGCAGGCATGTCTTGCTTGGTCCACAGAGGGTTAATTATTTTTATATTCGATGAGCCAGTATTTAATATTTTAGAGGTTTGTTTAAAAAAACTTTTAATTCTGATATAATTTCAGGCTTAAGGAGAAATAGCAAGAATATTACAAAGAATTTTCATATACACATCACCCAGATTTCCCAATGGTAATATTTACCACACGTGCTTTATCCTTCTCTCTCTCTTGCCAAATATACACACACACATTTTTTTTCTGAACCAGATGAGTAAACTGTAGATGTGATGTCCCTGTGTTCCTAAATATTTTAGTATGTTTTCTTTTAACAAAACATTCTTTTGCATTTATATGTAAATATATACACATATATTTATACATATATAAAAATATATATATATTCTTTTACATTTATACATTTAAATGCTACAATAACACGAATCACGAAGTTAACATTGATGCAGTACTGTTCTCTAACTTACAGACCTAATTCCTATTTCACCAAACTTCCACTGATGTCTTTTATAGTAATAATCAACCCACGATCAGTAGACTGCATTCAGTTGTCATCTCTTTAGCTCTTCCTGCATCTAGAATAGCCCTTCGGTCTGCTTTTCACGACACTGACATTTTATACAGGCTAATTATTTGGCAGCCTATCTCTTACCCTAGCTTTGTGTGTGTGACGTGCATGTGGGGCATGCACTCCTGGTGGGCACAACGCAGTGGCGATGGGGCGCCCTTCCCAGCACATCAGGTCAGGAAACACCTGTGTCTTTATGTTCCCTCCCATCGAGGTCAGTGTGGATCCGTTGGTTAAGGCAGTGTCTGCTGCGTTCCTCTGCGATAAAGTTAGGATTTCCTCTTTTCTGATTAGTAGGTCTATGTCAGGAGTTACTTTGTGAGTATGTAAATATCTTACGTCAACCCATTTGTTTTAGAACCTGTGAACGATTCTTACTTCAATCCATTATCACGTGGTTGCCAAATCGTGATTTTCTAGCTCTATCATTCCTTCTACATTTATTAGTCAGCATTCCGCTGTAAGAAAGAGCTATCTTGTCTCTTCCTTTATCTGTCTGTTCGTTTATCTAACTTAGTTGATTTATATCAGTTTAGATTAATGGACTGGTACTTTATTCAATGAGTGATAACCTTTTACTTATTTATTTTTATGCTCAAATTGTCCTAGATTTTATCAGTGGTAACCCCATCAAGCTGGTTCCTATATGCTTCTGCTATGTTCCCATTATGTGAGCAATTTCTTTTTTTTTTTTTGGCTCCTTAAGTTACTCAAGTTCAGCTTATACTTTCCCTGCCCCCTCCCCAGAATCAACCATTTTTTTCCAAAGAGCCCTTTGGCGGATAGGATTGTATTTAGAAACCAAGATTAGAATGGTAGGTTGTACTATTTTCTTGGGATATTATTATTTCTAGACCCTCTCAGCAGACAGGGATAAAATAAAATGTATGTGTGTCTGCATACACACTGACAGAAATGTCTGTCTGTCTGTTCAACTATCTTTTCTCTCCGTGAACTCCTCACACCGATACCTTCAATTCCCACATCCCATCCCTAGATATTTCTATGTTCCCTCTGTCACTCAGTCTTGCAACAGTGAGAAGCCTGACTTTGATCATCCACTAGATTTTATCACTTAGTCCTAGTATACAAAGGAAATGGTTTCAGAATTGACAGCCCAAGAATCTGGAAAAAGAACCCTATTTATTAGAGTTGAATATTCACTTACACTTGAATCCTTAGTTTCCCCTATTTTATAATCACAAACAATGCAGCAATCAATAATCTTTTACAGGGGCGCCTGGGTGGCTCAGTGGGTTAAGCCTCTGCCTTCAGTTCAGGTCATGATCTCAGGGTCCTGCGATCGAACTCCGCATTGGGCTCCCTGCTCACTAGGAAGCCTGCTTCCCCTTCTCTCTCTCTCTCTCTCTGATGGCTGCTCTGCCTCCTTATGATCTCTGTCTCTCTGTCAAATAAATAAATAAATAAAATCTTAAAAAAAAATCTTTTACATATGAACATTCCTATTTGCAGCTTCCCCTATGAATTCAGAAGGTATGGCTATTCCCCTCTTCGCACAGGGCACACGCGCTCCCCCGGGGCTGCTAGTCTGCTTGCTTTTCCTCCTTGCTCTTAATCTGAGGGTTTTGAAGGGATGGGGGATGGGAGGTTGGGGTACCAGGTGGTGGGTATTATAGAGGGCACGGATTGCATGGAGCACGGGGTGTGGTGCAAAAATAATGAATACTGTTATGCTGGAAATTTAAAAAAAAATGTATATAGGAAAAAATAAAATAAAAATGTACTATGTCAACAAATTAAAAATTGAAATTTAAAAGAGGAAAAAAAAAAAAAATAAACCCCACCTCGCCTGGAGCAGGCCATTCCCAAGACCGTGTCCACTAACATCTCCAGTTCTCTTCTCTCATCCTCTCCAATCCAGCTGTCAATCAATGCTACTATTGCAGTAAAAGCATTCTCACAGAAAAGTCACTCTGAACCCCACAGATGTGATTTTGCACTTTCCAACCAGTAAGACCTCTTAGTAGCATGAAGTGTGGTGACCCTTCTTCGCTCCTGTCTTCTGGGACAGAGACTGCTCTGGTTCCCTCCCACTTCTCAACCTTCTCAGACTCCCTTGCAAGCCATCATCTTCCTTGGTGGGGATGCAAAATGCTGCAGCCCCACGAGGCTTCTCTCCCTTTGTAACTCTCCCCCGCTCCTGGAACTCGGTTACTCCTATGGACATCTGCCTTGGCCAATGTCCATCTCCAGGCCTGTCTTCTCTAATCACCACCTTCCCACAGATGTTTAGCTGTCTCTCCTCCCAGCATGTCTGAAGCTGAACTTGTCCCTTGCCCACGTCTGGCCCACATCCAGGACTCTCTCCTCCTCAGGGAGTGGCACACTTTCCCCATCAGATCCAAACCATTATCAGGTCAGCTTTACCTTCTAGCTACCTTCCACATCTGTCACCTGCTCTTCAGGGCTTTCCATGTCACCCTCTTATCAAAAGAATTGTTTCAGGTGCCATTTAACTGTCTTCCCTCCATCCCCTCCTTGATGTGTGTATTAGAGGAAGGTAAGGTAGGGAAGGGAAATGCATATCGTCTCACAGCCCTTAGGATGAAAAACACATTCCTTAACAATGACCAGCAAGGCCCTCATGGTTTGCCCCTTCTTTTTCTCTCCCTTGTCTCGCCTCCCACAACACTCCCCTTTGCTTCCTGCTTCGCAGTCATCACAACCTCTTCAGTCCTTGGTAACCATGTTCTCTTCTGCCTCAGGGCCTTTGCACGTACAACTTTTCCATGCCGAGAATGCCCCGTATCCTCTGATCCCCAGCCAGCCTCACTGTTGACTTTAAAAATGCCTCATTATTCTTCTCTAGCTCAGCTCTTCCATTCCCAGAAACACTCTCCCTGGATTCTATGTTGAATTGCCTCACTGTTCACACTGAGAGCATCAGCGCTTCTCCTCACTCCTCTGAGTAATTTCATGTCTGTGGGATTTGATTAATGTCTGCCTCCCTGTTAGGGACTGAATGCTTCTAACTCCTCCCTCTCTTCAATTCCTGTGTTGAGACCAGAAATCCTGCCCCAACGGGGTATTAGGAGGCGGAGCCTTTGGGTGGTGACTGGGGTTAGATAAGGTCAGGGGAGGGTGGGGAGCTCTCATGAATGAGAAGAGTGTTCTTCTAACAGTCACAGGAGAGCCTGCTTCCTCTCTCTGCTGTCTACCCTGTACCCGTATGATGAGAGGTCAGCAGTTTGCAACCTGAAGAGGTTCTTACCAGAACCTAACCCTGCTGAAACCTTGATCTCACACTTCCAACTTTTAGAATAATAGAAATTAATGTACCTGCTTTGCTTCCAAACCACCCCAGGAACATTTACAGTGCTTTTGCTCACAGCTGTCTGATGACCAAGGCACCTCGCTCCCCCCCACCCCCACCCCAACCCCGGAGCACAGAAACCAGTCTGCTCCCATGTGGTCCCTGCATCCAGCAGTTCCCAGCACAGGGAGGGGCTTGAGAAGAAACGTGTGGAATGAAGGAGGTGGGATGGTGTGGTGGTTACAGGCCCAGACTGGAGGGCAGACTGGCTCTATCCCTTACTGGCTGTGTGACCTTGGGCAAGTGACTCAATCTCCCTGAGCCTCAGCTGCCTCATCTGTAAAACAGGGAGAGTAACAGTACCTGCCTTGTAAGGTTGTAATGAAGGTTAAAAGAGTTCATGTAATGCACTTACCACCTGGCAAGTAGTAAGGAAGACACGTTTGTTAAATACATAAAACAGGTGAACGGTTGCTAAATGAGTAAGTATTAATTAAACTGGAAGAAACTTTGATCTGAAAAAAAAAAAGATATATAAGTGACTGTTGTTGAAATATAGGCCAATGGCCAAATCATACTGCCTAGAAATAAACACTCTAAGTAACAGAAAACAGGATTTAAATTAAATTCAAACTCCATTAGTAAGTTTGTAACTATGTGTTGGGAAAACAAGAATGTACAACTGGGAATATATTCAACAACTCAAAAGAAATGCAGGCTCGAATTCTTAATATATTCAATGAATGCTGTAGGTATGTCTGATGTTGTTCACTAGTCATATGTTGGGCTGAATCATTTGTTAAAAATCAGCACACTAAGAATAAAAATCCCAAATGAACTTTTAAAAACCACCCACATCCACTACACAAACTCATCCATCAAGGCTTTGAGAACTTTCTCTGTGAGAGCTCCAAACAGCATTCAGTGCAAAGTAAGAAAGGCCTATCATCAGAGGACCACACTATAAAATACGGACATCCACCAATGGCCTCGCGCATTCACACCAGCCCTTATCTTATTCCCATTCTTTCAAGTGAAGGAGTGTTGAAAAAAAAAATAGCTGCTTCAACATTTTCTCCTTTGAGCTCCTATGACTGTCGTATTCACAATGAAAACCTGCAGAGCTAAGTTTCATCTCATGTATAATTTTTTCACTGTGTGTGTGGGGGTGTTATCACAGAACCAGAGATCATTAAAATTTTGATATACTGGCCTCTGTCAGCTTGTAGGGTCTTGTTGTTTTGGGAGAAACAGTTAGAAGGAACAAAAGGAAGGACAGTTGCAGCCTGGAGAAGGGATGCTTGTGAAAGGGGAAAGACCTCCTGCAGCAAATTAGGGAGACACTGTTCATTTCTCTGTAAAGGTACTCAACAAATGCTTTAGCTGGTTTAATTCAATTTATAAGCATGCAGGATCAAATTACAATTGTGAGATGTCTTAGGGAAAATACACTAACAGAAGGAAGACTCACTTTTCTTCCTGAAAAAACAAAATCAGCAGTGGGGCCAGATTTTCATCCAGCTTTAATTGTGAGCTGATCCTGGTTGGCAGAAAAGGTACTGCTTAAATATTTGTTCCTGGAGAGATGAAGGGGGGTTGGGTTGTGACTTGGTGCAAAGATCTGTGGGCCTTTGAGGCTGCTGCTGGTGACTGGGGTATGGGGAGGAAATGATGCCTGACCAAATGGAGAAAGGAAATCCACACCACATAGTTCTCATGGTGGCAGTAAAGTTCGCTTCTCCATAACCTGGTCCTCCCGACTCTTTCAGCCTCATCTCTCTCCCATATGCTGGAACATCATGCTCTTCCACCTCTGTTTACCCATGCTGCTTTCTCTATCCATCGTGCCCCCTAAACCGTGCCTGGCTAAATCTCTCACATTCCTCAAGCCTTGGGTGTCACCTCCTCAAGAAGCTTCCCCTACCTGTTAGGTGGGAAATGTCCCTCCTTTGTACCCAGTACTACAGTCACCTGCAACCATGCATCTCTCACTGTCCAAGGGAGGCAGATAGTCAAATCCCACAGAGGTAGAATTCCTCAGGTGACCTATGGTACTCGTGCCTTCCTGTTGGGCAGGGGATACAATTTAATCAACTGTATTCCCAGCAACAGTGCTTGGCCAGGGGAAGATGCAGTAAATAAATACCTGTAGGATGTTGAAAGGTGTCAACCCAATATCTAACATTCCAAGACACAAGCAGGGGAATCTGTTCTGGACTTCCAAAAATGACCAAGTACTTTGCATAGAAGAATGATTGAGAATAAAGGCAAGAAAGTGCATGAGTCATTCATGACCAAGGGCCTTCCAACTACTAATACCCCAAATGATGGGAATCATACGTACTATAAATATATGATATATCATGATTGATTATCCATTCATTCTGTGGTTACCATGATCTTTGGAGATCAGGAACAATCTGACACCTTGCAGGGCCATCCCAGAGCCTTCCCATGCAGCAAAATGAGCGTCTGCAACTACATTATGGGATGCATATGTCCCCCAAAAAGTTCAGGTGTGGTTAGCCATCTGTGAAGTGCACACTCTACAATGCATACCACATACTCTATCCTGATAAAGCTCACAGCAAAGACAATGTCATGAGGCCTGGGCATTTCTGATGAGTCAGGGTTGGCAGGACAAAGCACTTAGTGGCTAAGAGTCAAGCAGATGTTTATATCAAGTCCAGGGTATATATCCTGAAAAGAACATTATTCCACATAGTGTATTAAGATTTATAGGGAAATAAATTTCTTCTTCTCCCAAATAGAAATGTTCTTTGTTCCCCCCACATACTTTCTTTAGGATAAATTTTGTGAAGTGGAATTGCTAGACCAAGAGTATATACTTTCTTTCTAAGAGATAAGGACGCTTTTTATTTTAACACAACAGCCATTACTGTTGAACTAGTAATTTCTTCAATACATCTACTATTCAGTCAGTTGGTCTTCAGATTTTCCCAACTCTCACATGAATATCATTTTATAGTTGATTTGAATCAGGATTCAAATAGGGTCCATCCATGCTATTGTTTTATGTGTGTCTTAAATCTCTTGAATTATAGTTTTCAATTCTTCTTTCTTTCTATTTATTTGTTAAAGAAATAGGTTATGTCCTACAAAATTTATCACGTTTTATATATAACTGAAGTAACCTTGTGGAATTTTTTCTTTGTTTGGTAATTGAGGTATAATTAACATACAATAAACCAAACACATTTCAATGGTATAATTTAGTAAGGTTTGACATGTATGCAGCCATGAAACCAACACCACAATCAAGATAACAAACATAGCATCAGTCACCCAATGTTTCCTTGTGTCATTTTGTAATCCTTCCTTCCCACCCCATGGCAATCCCCTAACCCCAAATACTAATCTGTTTGCTGTTACCATAGATTAGCTTGTAATTTCCAGAATTTTATAAACAGAATACATAATGTATGTACTCTTTTTAGGTCTGGCTTCTTTCACTCAGCATAATTATTGTGAGATTCATCTGTGGTTTGGGTTCATTCTTTTTTGTTGTTGAGTACTATTCCACTGTGTGGATAAACCACCATCTCTTTACAAGTATATGACAAGAGAAAAAAAAATATATAAGCAAATAAAGAAAGAACCTCGTCAAAAAGAACCACAAGTGTAAAATTTATATGCTATCAGGACAAACACAAAAAACATAGAAACACTGGTGGAAGAAGATGGGAGAGTTCTTATAAATTCTCAGTGTGTGCGAGGAAGGTTGTTTTGATTCTTCCTGGATGTATCTTGATATCTTTGTTAAAGGACTCAACTTTCCTAAGATAAAGGGGATTAAAAATTGGTTTACCTATAGGGGTAGTATTGATTGGGGAAAGGGGATTACTTTGAAGTTTAACTCTATATGAATATTAGAGGATAAAAATAAAAAGGAATAAACTAGACTAAACTAAACTAAAATTTAAAAAAAGGAATTCAAAAAATAAAAATGCAAAAGAAAAACATAGGTGTATGTATCAAAAAGTTCAGGTTAGAAAGGTATTATGGAATTTGATGTACTGTACAGCTCACTGTGATGGTAAATAGGTTAAAAAAATTACCTATGTGTAAAAAAAAAAAAAAAAATGAACCGGAATAGTGGGAATGAGTGAACAATACAAGTTTTCCTATGAAGTAGTGGTTGTTCTCTTGTAGTCCTTTTTTTTTTTTCTTTTTTTTTTCTTTCTTTCTTGGTTTGTTTTCTGGGGGAGGGGCCTGCCACGTGGGTTGTCAGTCAATGTTTCCTGAGTTAAGTCCTCCCGCTCCCGCTCCCCTCAAGGGGGTGGGCTCTGAGGAAACTGGTTTTTTTCAGGCTTTTGTTCTCTGGCAGTATTTATGCTTGTTCACTTTTTTTTTTTCCTCTCACCTTGACCGCCTTTGATGGTTTTTGTAGTTTTAGAGGAAAACAAACCGCACCCTGATCTCCCTCTCAGAGAGAAGCCTCAGTCTGGGTGCAGAGCCTAAATAAGTTCTCCCTTGGCCGCTGGCAGAGCAGGTTCCAAGTTGCAGACCCTGGGGGCGCAGGATCTTTTGCTTATACCCAAAGCCAAGGTAGTGGCAGCTGTCTGGGAGCTCCCGACCGCCAGAGACGTTCCAAGCAGCAATCGCACACTGAGATTTTGCCGCTGGCCCGGGCTGGGGGTGCCCGGCTTGCGCGCACCTCTTTCAGAGGCGGCTATGGGTCGCGCGCACGTTTCAGGCACTGAGAACGGGGTGCTGGTCTGTAAGCACCAGGCTGGGCTTTGGTGCACCTCTGTCAGGGGAGAGTTTAGGGCGCGGGACTTAGGCTTTGAAACAATGGCGCGGGTCAAAGAGTGCCGGCCGGGCCTTTGTAACTCAGGGGAGCATGAGGGACGTGCGCGTGTAACTCAAGCTTTGTGGTAGGGCTCGCGCGCGTTCTGCCGACTGGCGTGGCTCCCATCCCCTCACAGGAGCTAGAGCCCACGCATTCTCGGGAGCGCTGGCGGCTTAGGGACCAAGAGCTGGTTTCTCCGCTGCACACTCTCTGCCTCAGCGCCGGGGAGGCTGTCCTGGGACCGGGGACTTAAGCCCCTGTCCCTAGCCGCCCCGATTCCCACAATCCGCCCCCCCCCCCCCCCCCCCCCCCCCGTGATCCTTTGCTCTTTTGGAGTGCTTTCAACCAGTCTCCAAGTTAATGCTGGTCCCCAGACGCAGGGCACTCTCGCTCGTATTGGGGTATTACTCTCCAACCAGTCGCCTCTGGTGGCTCCTTCCCCCTTTTGTTTATCTTCCTATATCAGTTCGCCGTTCCCACTCTGCTTTACCTGCCCACTGGCGTCTTCTGCCCCTGTAGAGATCCAGACATGTATAATTCTGATCTCAGGCTGATTTCATGGGTGATCGGAGTTCTTTGGTAGGTAATCAGCTCACTTTGGGGTACCGGCTGAAAAGGCGCCTCCTCTTACTCCCCCGCCATCTTCTCCCCCCAAACCACCATCTCTTTATTCACATATTGACAGAAGCCTGGATTGTCTGTAGTTTGGGGCTATCATAATTAAAGCTGCTCTGAACTTTTGTGCAT
Source organism: Mustela erminea (assembly GCF_009829155.1). Taxonomy (NCBI): domain Eukaryota; kingdom Metazoa; phylum Chordata; class Mammalia; order Carnivora; family Mustelidae; genus Mustela; species Mustela erminea. Next base: position 96,812,539 of record NC_045614.1, read on the forward strand.
GAGTGTATGCTTTAATTTCTTTTGGGTAAATATCTAGGAATGGAATAGCTGAATCATATGAAAGGTAAACATTTAACTTGTAAGAAATTGTCAAGCTGTTTTTCACAAGCTGTTGCAAAGTCATGTTCCTACCAGTAGTATCTGAGACTTTCAATTGCTCCATGTCTTTGACCATAGTTCTAGGTTGGTCTTTTCAAGTTCAGTCATTCTAATGTGAGTGCCATGCTCACTGTGGTCTTAATCTACACTTCTTTTATTTACCTGAGCATCTCTCCATGTGCTGATTTGCCATCCCTATATCTTCTTTGGTGAAGAGTCTGTTTGAATATTTTTCCCTCTTTTTTAAAAATTGTGTTTTTAAAATTACTGAATTAAGAGGTCTTTATATATTGTGGACACAATCCTTTTATCAGGTACAGGCTTTGCAAATCTTTTCTCCCAGTCCATGGCTTATCTTTTCATTCCTGTAGTGTTTTTTTTAAGAACAGAAGCTTTTAGTTTCAATGAAGTTTAATTTGTCCATTTTCTTTTCTATTTTGGATTATGCTTTTTGTGGTGTTTTATCTGAGAATTCTTAACCTAAGAGCACAAGACTTTCTCCTATGTTTTCTTCTAGAAATTTTATAATTTTAGGCCTTATATTAAAGTTTGATACATTTTAAGTTAGTTTTTGAGGTGTGAGCTATGGACTGAAGTGCCCCCCTCCTTTTTTTGCTTATTATGGATATCCAATTATTTCAGCACCATTTTTTGAAAAGGCTATCCTTTCTCTTCTGCATTGCTTTTAATTTCTCCTTTTTATTTTTCCTGCCTTACTGCTTTGGCTACAACCTCCAGCACAATGTTAAATAGAATTTCCATTCCTAATATGCTGCTTTGTATTTTCTTTTTTTCTTTTAATGTCAGGGATGGATGTTGACTTTTGACAATTCTCTTTACTGAGATAATTATAGTTTTTTTTCCTTTTTAGTTAATGTGATGAATTATATTAACTGATTTTTGGGTGTTAAACTAAGTGCACATCTCTGGGACAACCAAGAGATGGGGTTGGTACTGATATATTATCCTGTATATGTATTGTTAGATTTTTTGGAAATATTTTGCTTAGGGTTTTGATCTATGTTCATGAGGAATACTAGCACATAGCTTCCTTTTCATATAATGTGTTTGCTTGGTTTTGATATTGGGGTAGTGCTAGCCTCACAGATGGGAGCTGTGAAACAGTCTCTCCTCTGATTTTCTGGAAGACACTGTATACAAATGTTATTATTTTGTCCATAAATGTTTGGTACAATTCACCAATTAATTTATTAACTTATGTAGGTACGGTGGGGGGCAGTTTTTTAAAAAATGTGGTAAAATATATGTAATAAAATTTGCCATCTCAACTATTTTTAACAGTTCAGTGGTATTAAATACATTCATTATGTTGTGCAGCCATCAGCACCATCCAACTCTGTAGCTCTTTTCATCTTATAAAACTGAAACTCTGTATCCATTAAATAGTACTTCCTCCTTGTCCTGTCCTCCAGCCCCTAACAACCACCTTCTACTTTCTATCTCTATGAATCTGACTACTCTTAATTATCTCATATAAATGTAATGACACAGTAATTGTCTTTTTCTGACTGGCTTATTTCACTTAGCATGTAATGTCCTCAGGATTCATCCATGTTATAGCAAATTACAGAATTCCCTTTCTTTTGAGGGCCAGATAATAGTCCACTGTATGTCTATACCACATTTTGCTTATCTAGTCATCCATCAAGAGGCACTTGGGTTGCTTCCACAGTTCAGCTATTCTGAATCATCCTGTTATGAACAACAGTTGTACAAACGTCTCTTTGAGACCCTACTTTCAATTATTTTGGGCATATAGCCAAAAATGGAATTGTTGGATCATATGGAAATTCTAGTTTAACTCCGTGAGGAAGTGCCATACTGTTTTCCACAATGGATGTACCACTTTGCATTGCCATCAACAGTGCAACAGGGTTCCATCTCTTCACATTTGTTGTTGTTGGGGTTTTTTTTGGGGGGGGGTTGTTTCTTTGTTTTTTTGTTTGTGTTTTTTTTGGTTTGGCTTCTTATTAGGTACATAATTTGCAAATACTTTCTCCCATTTGATGGGTTGACTTTTCACTCTTGTCAATAGTGTCTTTTGATGCGCACAATTTTAAAATTTTTACAAAGCCCAACTGGTCTATTTTTTCTTTGATTATCTGTGCCTTTGTTGTCATATCCAAGAAATCACTACCAAATCCTTGCTGTGAAGCTTTTATCTTATGTTTTCTTCTAAGAGTTTTATTCTTTCTCTTGTATTTAGGTCTTTGATCCATTTTGAGTTATTTTTGTATCTGCTGTTAGGCAAGGGTCCAGCTTCATTCTTTTGCATGTGGATGTCTAGTTTTTCCAGTACCATTTGTTGAAATGATTGGCCTTTCACCATTGCATGATCTTGGCACTATTGTAAAAAGTCATCTGATCCTATTTGTGAGGGTTTGTTTCTGGACGCCTTATTTTAAACATGTCTGTCTTTATACTGGGACCACACTGTTCTGATTATTGTAGCGGTGTAGTTAAGTCTGAAATCAGCCTTCCAGTTTTGTTCTTACAGGCTATTTTGGTTATTTGGGTCTCTTGAGATTTCCTAAGACTTTTAGGATGGTTTTTTCTATTTCTTCAAAACATGCCAGTAGGATTGTGGTAGGAATTGCACTAAATTTGTAGATTTCTTTGCGTAGCATTGACTTTTTAACAGTAAGTTAAAAACTTTAACCCAAGTTTTTTTTTTTTTTTAAGATTTTATTTATTGGACAGACAGAGATCGCAAGTGGGCAGAGAGGCAGGCAGAGAGAGAGGAAGGGAAGCAGGCTCCCCGCTGAGCAGAGAGCCTGATTTGGGGCTCAATTCTAGGACCCTGAGATCGTGACCTGAGCCGAAGGCAGAGGCTTTAACCCACTGAGCCACCCAGGTGCCCCTAACCCAAGTTATTTTTAACAATAACTTTTTCTCAATCCACAAGCATGGGATGTGTTTCCATTTATTCAAATTTCTTTCAACAATTGTTTTGTAGTTTTCATTTGGTACAAGTCTTTCACCTCCTTAGTTAAGGTAATTCAAAAGTATCTTAATCTTTTTGATTCTATTATAAATGGAACTGCTTTTCTAATTTACTTTCCAGATTGTTCATTGTTACTGTAGAGATGTGACTAAATTTTGTGTGTTGAGTTTGCATCCTATGTTGCTGAATTCATTAATAGTTTTGTGCATGTCTGTGTGTAATTTTTAGGGTTTTCTACATAGGAGATCATATCATTTGCAAACAGATAATTTTACTTTCTCTTTTCAATTTGGCCTAATTGGGCTGGCTATAACTTCTAGTACCCAGCTATAAGAGATATATGTAGAAAAATGTTGCTATCGCCAATGTCAGAGAAATTACTGCCTGTGCTCTTGTCTAGGATTTTTATGGTTTCAGGTCTCACATTTAGGTCTTTAATCCAATTTGAATTTATTTTTGTGTATGGTGTAAGAAAGTGGTCTCGTTTCATTCTTTTGCATGTAGCTGTCCAGTTTTCCCAACATTTGTTGGAAAGACTTTTTCCCATTGCATATTTTTGCCTCCTCCATCAAAGATTAACTGACCATATAATTGTGAGTCTATTTCTTGGCACATATCTATACTGTTCCATTGACCTTTGTGTCTATTTTTGTGTCAGTACCATACTATTTGGATCACTATAGCTTTGTAGTATGTCTTGAAATCTGGGGTTTGAATACCTCCAGTGTTGCTCTTTTTCAAAATTGCCTTGGCTGTTCAGGATCTTTTGTAGTTTCATACAAATTTTAGGATTGTTTGTTCTAGTTCTGTGAAAAATGCTGTTGGTATTTTGATAGGGATTGCATTAAATGTGCAGATTTCTTTGAGTAATACGGACATTTTAACAATATTTGTTTTCCCAACCCTGAGCATGGAGTGTCTTTTGTGTCATCTTCAATTTCTTTTATCAATGTTTTATAGTTTTCAGAGTACAGATCTTTCACCTCCTTGGTTAAGTTTATTCCTAGATATTTTATTATATTTGGTGCAACTGTAAATAGGATTGTTTTCTTAATATCTCTTTCTACTGCTTCATTATTGGCATATAGAAATGCAACAGATTTCTATATATTGATCTTATATCCTTCAAACTTACTGAATTCATTGATCAGTTCTAGTAGTTTTTTGGAGGAGTCTTTAGGGTTTTGTATATATAGTATCATCTCATCTGTCAATAGTGAAAGTTCTACTTCTTCCTTACCAATATGGATGCATTTTATTTCTTTTTGTTGCCTTATTGCTGTGGCTAGGACTTACAGTACTATGCTGAATAAAAGTGGTGACAGTGTACACTTATTCTTGATCCTAGAGGAAAAGCTCTCAGTTTTTCACCACTGAGTATGATGTTAACTGTGGGGTTTTCACATATGGCCTTTATTATGCTGAGGTATGTTACCTCTAAATCTCCTTTGTTGAGGGCTTTTATCATGAATAGATATTGTGATTTTTTTTCTGCATCCAATGAAATATGGTTTTTATCCTTTCTCTTGTTGATGTGATGTATCACACTGGTAATTTGTGAATGCTGAACTAGTTTTGCATCCCAGGAATAAATCACACTTAAGCACAGTGAATGATTTTTAATGCATTGTTGAATTTGGCTTGCCAATATCCTGTGGAGGATTTTTCCATTTATGCTTATCAGAAATATTGACCTGTAATTTCCTTTTCTGGTAGTATCTTTATCTGGTTTTGGGATAAGGGTAATGCCAACCTCATAGAACGAATCCGGAAGCTTTCCTTCCTCTTCCATTTTTTGGAACAGTTTGAGAAGAATAGCTATTAACTCTTCTTTAAATGTTTGGTGGAATTCACCTGTGAAGCCATCTGGTCCTGGACTTTGTTGGAGTTTTTTGATTACTGATTCAATTTCTTTGCTAGTAATTGGTCTGTGCAAATTTTCTATTTCTTCCTGATTCAGTTTTGGGAGGTTATGTATCTAGAAATTTATTCATTTCTTCCAGGTTGTCCAATTTGTTGGCATGTAATTTTTCATAATATTCTCTTACAAGAGACAAGCACCTTTGTTATCTGTGGTATTGTTATTTCTCCTCTTTCATTTCTAATTTTGTTGGAGTCCCCCACCCCCGTTTTTTTTGAGTCTGGTTAGAGGTTTATCTTGGTTTCCTCAATCTGTTCTATTGTATTGTTTTTAAGTTTTTGTTTTACTTTATTCTAATCTATATTATTTCCTTTCTTCTACTGATTTTGGGTGCTTTTATTTTTCTTTTTCTAGATGCTGTAGGTATAAGGTTAGGTTGTTTGATATTTTTCTTGCTTCTTGTTTGATACATTTCTTACTTCTTGAGGTAGGCCTGTATTGCTCTAATCTTCTCTTTCAGACAGCTTTTGCTGCATTCCAAGATTTTGGACCACTGTGCTTTCATTTTTTCTTTTCTTTTCTTTTTTTAAGATTTTATTTATTTATTTGAGAGAGACAGAGACAGTGCGTGTGCGCACAAGCAGGGAGAGCGGCAGGCAGAGAGAGAAGCAGGCTCTCTGCCAATCAGGGGTACTGATGTGGGGATCAATCCCAGGACCCTGGGATCATGACCCAAGCCAAAGGCACATGCTTAACTGACCGAGCCACCCAGGTGCCCTTGTGTTTTCATTTTCATTTGTCTTCATGTATTTATTGATTTCCTCTTTGATTTCTTGGTTGACCCATTGATTGTTTAGTAGCAGGTTATTCAACCCCTATGTATTTGTGGTCTCTCCAGATTCTTCCTTACGGTTGATTTCTGGTTTCACAGAGTTCTATTCAGAAAAGATGCATGATATGCTTTCTTTGTGAATTTGTTGAGACTTGTTTTGTGGCCTAATATGTGATCTACTCTAGAGAACATTCCACGTGCACTTGAAAACAATGTGTATTCAGTCCACTGTTTTAGGATGTTATTTTCAAATATAACTGTTAGATCCATCTGGTCCAATGTGTCATTCACAGATGCTGTCTCATCGTTGATTTTCTGTTTGAATGATCTATGCATTGATGTAAGTGGGGTGTTCAAGTCCCCTACTATTATTGTGTTACTATCAGTTTCTTCCTTCAAGTTTGTTAATAGCTGCTTTATATATTTGGGTACATAAATATTTTCAATTGTTACATTTTGCTATTGGACTGTTGTCTTTATTATTATATAGAGTCCTTCTTTTTCTCTTGTAACTCTTTTTGTTTTAAAGTCTGTTTTGTCTGATATTGGTATACCACCTCTGCTATCTTTTGGTTATTATTTGCATGGAGTATCTTTTCCCAATCTTTCATTTTCAATCTGTTTCTCCCTATGGATCTAAAGTGTCTCTTGTACATAACATATAGTTGGATCGTGTGGTTTTTTTTCCCAACTGCCAATCCCTGTTTGACTGGAGAGTTTAACCCATTTACAGTTAAGGTAATTCCTGACAAGGAGGAATTTCTATGGTAGTGTTACTTGTTTTCTAAACGCCTTATAGCTCCCCCTTCCCTTATTTCTTTCTTTATTGTCTTCTTTTGTGTTTAGCTGCTCTTTCTGTAGTAGAAATTCCTTCTCATTTGAAGGAAATTGAAAGGAAGGAAATTGAAGGAAGTTGAAATTCCTTCTCATTTCCTTTTGTGTATATTCTATAGCTATTTTCTTTGTGGTTACCATGGAGATTACATTTAACACCCAAAGTTAAGACATTTTAATTTGAACTTACACCAGTGTACCTTCAATGGCATACAAAATCTCTGTTCCTTTAAACCTCTGTCCCCACCCATTTGTTGATGCCATAAAATAACATCTTCATAAATTGTGCGGTCAAAAACATAAACTTATAATTCTTTTTTTTTTTTTTTAATTTTATGAGCAAGAGGAGGGGCGGAGGGAGAAAGACACTCCCTGCCCAGCAGGGAACCCAACTGAAGGCCCGATCCCAGGACCCTTGGATCATGACATAAGCCAAAAACAGATGCTTAAGTGACTGAGCCACCCAAGCACTCCTTCTTATAATTCTTTTAAATCCATTAGTCTCTTAAATTATGTAGAAAATGAGACTTGGAATTACAAACCAGTTACAATAATACTAGCTTATATTAGACAATTTTTTTTCAAACTTACAATCTCTTAAGATGTGTAGGAACCAAAAAGTACAACTACAAACCACTGTTACAATAATACTAAATTTTATGATTTCCCATGTATTTAGCTCTACTGAGATCTTCCTTTCTCCATACAGATTCACGTTACTGTCTAGTTTCCTTTTTTTTAAATTTATTTTTTATTTTCAGCATAACAGTATTCATTATTTTTGCACCACACCCAATGCTCCATGCAATCTGTGCCCTCTATAATACCCACCACCTGGTACCCTGACCTCCCACCCCCCGCCCCTTCAAAACCCTCAGATTGTTTTTCAGAGTCCATAGTCTCTCATGGTTCACCTCCCCTTCCAATTTCCCCCAACTCCCTTCTCCTCTCTAACTCCCCATGTCCTCCATGCTATTTGTTATGCTCCACAAATAAGTGAATCCATATGATAATTGACTCTCTCTGCTTGACTTATTTTACTCAGCATAATCTCTTCCAGTCCCGTCCATGTTGCTACAAAAGTTGGGTATTCGTCCTTTCTGATGGAGGCATAATACTCCATAGTGTATATGGACCACACCTTCCTTATAAAAACAGAACTCCCCTATGACCCTGCCATTGCACTACTGGGTATTTACCCAAAAAATACAGATGTAGTGAAAAGAAGGGCCATCTGTACCCCAATGTTTATAGCAGCAATGGCCACGGTCACCAAACTGTGGAAAGAACCAAGATGCCCTTCAACGGACGAATGGATAAGGAAGATGTGGTCCTTTTATTTTACCTTACAAAACTCCCTGATCATTTCTTGCAAGGTAGGTCTAGTGGTAACAAACTCCCTCACAGCTTTTGTTTATCTGGGTATGTCTTAATTTCTCCCTCACTTTTTTTCTGGACTATAACAAAAATTTAATGATTTATAAATCATTTGGGAAAGAGCAAACTGCTCTACAGTGTGCTGACAAAGTTTATCACAATGTATCAAAAATGAAAAGCTTCACTTATTTGTTCGAGTTTGTTAGGACCATGTGCCTAGGTTAAATTAAGTTAATCTCTCTCTCTCTCTCTCTCTTTTTTTACAACAACCTCTCATAAATGTCTTTTACAAATAGTAATGCACACATATGGGGTGTGTGATACAAAATTAAGAAGTTGGTTGTGTTTTCCACACAAATACTAGTTGTAAAGTATCAATGTTTCAAGTAAGAGTTCCTAGGGAACCAAATTTTTAAAAATTATGTTAAGTTAAGCAGAGAAATTATTCAGTATTTTATTAACCACTCATCTCCACATTCACATTCTATGTAATTTCTCACGGTCAACAAAACTGATTCAAATAACTTGAGATCTCCCACCATTTAAAGTGGAAAAGCTCCACAATAATTTGAAATCATGGAGTTATCCTAATTTCACCACTGGTTGCCTTTACCAGAAGTCCTTTTATCTCTTCCTTTGACACATAACTATTAGCTCTTAATCTCACGGTGCTCTGGAATCAAAAATACATTCCTCCTCACAAACAAAATGAATCAATTTCATGTCCCCCCCAGATACAACCTGATTGAGCCTTGCTGTGAATTTGTGTTAGATAATTAATTCTTCTGGAGGAACCACTTTCATGGGAATTCCTAATTCAGCCTTTAAATATCTTTGTGCTGCTCTTCTTACTCCAGTTGGCATCATTTTCTTCTAGCTTTCCTATATTACTTAATGGAGGACTACAACAAGTAGTGGTAAAACAACCTGGAAAGGTAATTTTAGCATGTGAGCATCTGATCTCTGTTGTAGCATGAACTCATTTTCAGTGTTGTATAATAAAATCCTAAAAGCTCAGTGCAATAATCCTTTCATTCAGGTGACAATTCTTTTTGGTTTCGGCCCAACTGTATTGTAATATTCATCAGCAAGGATACACATCTCTGCTAGGAGCTGAACCTGTTCCTTATAGAGGTTGTCAGTGTCTATCTCAGTTATCATTATGACCCATCTGATCTGTCCCACAATACCTAGCCCTCCCCTCTGATTTTTGACAGGCAGTTTTGCCAGATACAGAATTCTTGGTTGATGGACTTTTTCTTTTACTACTCTGACTATATCAGTCCACTGCCTTCTAGCCTCCACAATTTCTGATGAGAAATCTCCTGAAAACCTTATTGAGGATCCCTTGTACGTGATGATTCACTCATTGCTCTCAAGATTGTCTCTCAGTATGCATCTCTTTGATTTCTTCTTTCTTGGCATTCACTGAGCTTCTTGGAGGTTTATATTTACATCTTTCATCAAATTTTTAAAGTTTTCAGCCATTATTTCTTTAATTTCTTCATTATTTCTTCTTGAATTTCTTCAACTCCTTTATTCCTCTTCTCCTTCTTGATTCCCACAATGCCTATGTTGATGTACTGGATGGTGTCCCATGGGTTTCTTATGCTCTGTTCAGTTTTCTTCAATCTTGTTTCTATCCTTTCCTCAGACTTGACAATTTCCATTATCCTATCTTTAAGTTGGCTAATTCTTTGTTCTGACTGCTCAAATCTGCCTTTGAATCTTTCTAGTGAATTTTTAAATTTCAGTTATTGTCATATTTAGTTCCAGTTTATCTTTTTGGTCCCTTTTAGGTTTTCTATCTTTTTGTCAGTATTTCCATTTTGTTCACACATGGTTTCTTGACTCTCTCTACATTCTTTCAGTTCTCTGAGCATCTTTAATGCCACTGCTTTAAAGTCTTTGTCTAGTGTATCCACCCTCAGATCTCTGACAGACAATTTCTGTTGATTTATCTTTTTCCTTTGAGGAGGTCATACTTTGTTTCTTTGTATGTCTTGTGACTGTTTTGTAGAAAACTGGACATTTGAATCTAATTGTGGCAACTATGGAAATCAGATTCTCCTCCTTCTCCAGGGTTTTGATTTGTTGTTGTTGTTACTTCTTATTGTATTGTTTTTTAATTGTTTTAAGCTGCTCTGTGATGAGGATCAGCCTGAGGTGTAAACTTATTCTGAGTGTCATCTCTCAGTCTTTCCCTGGGTATGTATGTTTTTTTTTGTTTTGTTTTTTTTTTTTTCTGAACATGCAGTTGTCAGTGTCTGGCTGCCAAAGGGGGGGAAATAAGGGGAAAGGAAGAAGGCACTGGCCCCTTAAATCCCCTGGAAATCTCTTCAACCAGAGGGGGAGAGGTTTGCAACAATTACTGGGGGCTGGGAGAAGTGCAACAAGAGATCAGAGCAGATTCCTGATATTTGGCTCCCAAAGGGTGTGTGCAGGCTGCTTCAGGAATATGTGCACAGCTGCCTGCTATGTGGAGGTTGGAGGATGGGTAACTGTTACTGTGCTGAGCATTGAAGTTACCTACAACTTACCTGTCCAAGTCCTCCCCTAAAAGTTTAAGCCTTCAATAGACTCCAGAGTTCCAAAATAGTTACATCAGATACATTCTGCTAGTGCAATTGCTATTTAAGTGGGGAGACAAATTGTTGGTGTTTCCTAGTCTGCCATCCTCCTAGAATCCTCTGTGGGATGGTTTTTAAACTACAAATGAAATTTCTTTAATTGAGCTATTCAGGTTACTTTTTCTTCTTCTTAGTACTGCCAGATCAGCCCTCACTTCTGCCCTTAGAGTTTCTATGTTGCCACTAATGGCCTTCTCCAACCTAGACATTGCATGGATAACTGTTACCCTAAATTCCCTTTACAGCATACTGTTTATGTTCATATCCAATAGTTCTGTGGCAGATGGCACAGTCTCTGGATTTTTCCTCTGTTGGGTGTTCCTCCTCCTAGTCATATTGGTGAGAGAAGGTTGAAGGGATGTATAGTTGAATATATCAACCACGATCTAAGCAAGGTGCACCCTCCTTTACACTCTTTTCTTAGGGAGGTTGCTTCAAGTTGTGCTCTGGCAAATTCATAAGGTAAACCAAGAAGTAATAAGCAAACAATGGATCCAACCTGAGACACCGGTGGGGAAATCTAGAGTGGAAGGTGTTAGGTCCAGGGGGTGCTCTTCTTACTCCAATTTTGCACCAAAGCTCAGAGTCCAGATGTAAAGACTCAAAGCCCCATGTTCAGGTGCCAAATAATGAAGTTTTAGAATATAAGTGAGGTTCAGTGGGGGTGGGGTCTGGAGCCAATGACCAAGAAGGAATTAATGAGCTGTCTTTGGTGCAAAATGGTGGTGGTTTATTAAAGCATGGGGACAGGACCTGCGGGCAGAAAGAGCTGCTGCACTGGGTTGTGATGGGTGGCTGATTCTCCTTCTTCTTCTTTAAAAGAAAATCTAATTTTGAATGAGCTTTGATAGTGTGTCTTTCAAGGGATTTGTCTATTCTAATTAGGTTGTCAAATTTATAGGCATAAAGTTACTTATAATATTCCCTTATCTTTTTCCTCTCAGTAGAATCTATAGTTATATCACCTCTCTCATTCTTGATGATGGTAGATTGCATCTTTGCTTTTTTCTCCTTCCCTTGATAATCTGTCTAGAGGTTCAATTTTATTATTATTTCAATTTTATTAATATTCTTAAAGAAACATGTATTAGTTTATTAAATTTCCTAATATGTTTGTTTTCTAATATGTTAAGTTTCAGCAGACTGATGTCTGCTCTCATCTTGTTTCCTTTTTTTCATGCTTGCTTTGTGTTTGCCCCCTATCCCTAATTTCTTTTTTTTTTTAATTTTTTATTTTTTATAAACATATATTTTTATCCCCAGGGGTACAGGTCTGTGAATTGCCAGGTTTACACACTTCACAGCACTCACCAAAGCACATACCCTCCCCAATGTCCATAACCCCACCCCCCTTCTCCCAACCCCCCTCCCCCCAGCAACCCTCAGTTTGTTTTGTGAGATTAAGAGTCACTTATGGTTTGTCTCCCTCCCAATCCCATCTTGTTTCATTGATTCTTCTCCTACCCACTTAAGCCCCCATGTTGCATCACCACTTCCTCATATCAGGGAGATCATATGATAGTTGTCTTTCTCTGCTTGACTTATTTCGCTAAGCATGATACGCTCTAGTTCCATCCATGTTGTTGCAAATGGCAAGATTTCATTTCTTTTGATGGCTGCATAGTATTCCATTGTGTATATATACCACATCTTCTTGATCCATTCATCTGTTGATGGACATCTAGGTTCTTTCCATAGTTTGGCTATTGTGGACATTGCTGCTATAAACATTCGGGTGCACGTGCCCCTTTGGATCACTACGTTTGTATCTTTAGGGTAAATACCCAGTAGTGCAATTGCTGGGTCATAGGGCAGTTCTATTTTCAACATTTTGAGGAACCTCCATGCTGTTTTCCAGAGTGGCTGCACCAGCTTGCATTCCCACCAACAGTGTAGGAGGGTTCCCCTTTCTCCACATCCTCGCCAGCATCTGTCATTTCCTGATTTGTTGATTTTAGCCATTCTGACTGGTGTGAAGTGATATCTCATTGTGGTTTTGATTTGTATTTCCCTGATGCCGAGTGATATGGAACACTTTTTCATGTGTCTGTTGGCCATCTGGATGTCTTCTTTGCAGAAATGTCTGTTCATGTCCTCTGCCCATTTCTTGATTGGATTATTTGTTCTTTGGGTGTTGAGTTTGCTAAGTTCTTTATAGATTTTGGACACTAGTCCTTTATCTGATATGTCATTTGCAAATATCTTCTCCCATTCTGTCAGTTGTCTTTTGATTTTGTTAACTGTTTCCTTTGCTGTGAAGAAGCTTTTGATCTTGATGAAATCCCAATAGTTCATTTTTGCCCTTGCTTCCCTTGCCTTTGGCAATGTTCCTAGGAAGATGTTGCTGCGGTTGAGGTCAAAGAGGTTGCTGCCTCTGTTCTGCTCAAGGATTTTGATGGATTCCTTTCTCACATTGAGGTCCTTCATCCATTTTGAGTCTATTTTCATGTGTGGTGTAAGGAAATGGTCCAATTTCATTTTTCTGCATGTGGCTGTCCAATTTTCCCAACACCATTTATTGAAGAGGCTGTCTTTTTTCCACTGGACATTCTTTCCTGCTTTGTCGAAGATTAGTTGACCATAGAGTTGAGAGTCTATTTCTGGGCTCTCTATTCTGTTCCATTGATCTATGTGTCTGTTTTTGTGCCAGTACCATGCTGTCTTGATGATGACAGCTTTGCAATAGAACCTGAAGTCCGGAATTGTGATGCCACCAACTCTGGCTTTCTTTTTCAATATCCCTTTGGCTATTTGAGGTCTTTTCTGGTTCCATATAAATTTTAAAAATGATTTGTTCCATTTTTTTGAAAAAGATGGATGGTACTTTGATGGGAATTGCATTAAATGTATAGATTGCTTTAGGTAGCATAGACATTTTCACAATATTTATTCTTCCAATCCAGGAGCATGGAACATTTTTCCATTTCTTGGTGTTTTCCTCAATTTCTTTCGTGAGTACTTTATAGTTTTCTGAGTATAGATTCTGTGCCTCTTTGGTTAGGTTTATTCCTAGGTATCTTATGGTTTGGGGTGCAATTGTAAATGGGATTGACTCCTTAATTTCTCTTTCTTCTGTCTTGTTGTTGGTGAAGAGAAATGCAACTGATTTCTGTGCATTGATTTTATATCCTGACACTTTACTGAATTCCTGTACAAGTTCTAGCAGTTTTGGAGTGGAGTCTTTTGGGTTTTCCACATATAGTATCATATCATCTGTGAAGAATGATAATTTGACTTCTTCTTTGCCGATTTGGATGCCTTTAATTTCCTTTTGTTGTCTGATTGCTGAGGCTAGGACTTCTAGTACTATGTTGAATAGCAGTGGTGATAATGGACATCCCTGCCGTGTTCCTGACCTTAGTGGAAAAGCTTTCAGTTTTTTTCCATTGAGAATGATATTTGCGGTGAGTTTTTCATAGATGGCTTTGATGATATTGAGGTATGTGCCCTCTATCCCTACACTTTGAAGAGTTTTGATCAGGAAGGGATGCTGTACTTTGTCAAATGCTTTTTTAGCATCTATTGAGAGTATCATATGGTTCTTGTTCTTTCTTTTATTGATGTGTTGTATCACACTGATTGATATGCGGATGTTGAACCAACCTTGCAGCCCTGGAATAAATCCCACTTGGTCGTGGTGAATAATCCTTTTAATGTACTGTTGAATCCTCTTGGCTAGTATTTTGGTGAGAATTTTCGCATCTGTGTTCATCAAGGATATTGGTCTATAGCTCTCTTTTTTGATGGGATCCTTGTCTGGTTTTGGGATCAAGGTGATGCTGGCCTCATAAAATGAGTTTGGAAGTTTTCCTTCCATTTCTGTTTTTTGGAACAGTTTCAGGAGAATAGGAATTAGTTCTTCTTTAAATGTTTGGTAGAATTCCCCCAGGAAGCCGTCTGGCCCTAGGCTTTTGTTTGTTTGGAGATTTTTAATGACTGTTTCAATCTCCTTACTGGTTATGGGTCTGTTCAGGCTTTCTATTTCTTCCTGGTTCAGTTGTGGTAGTTTATATGTTTCTAGGAATGCATCCATTTCTTCCAGATTGTCAAATTTGTTGGCGTAGAGTTGCTCATAGTATGTTCTTATAATAGTTTGTATTTCTTTGGTGTTAGTTGTGATCTCTCCTCTTTCATTCATGATTTTATTTATTTGGGTCCTTTCTCTTTTCTTTTTGATAAGTCTGGCCAGGGGCTTATCAATTTTATTAATTCTTTCAAAGAACCAGCTCCTAGTTTCGTTAATTTGCTCTATTGTTTTTTTTTTTTTTTTTTTTTTTTTGGTTTCTATTTCATTGATTTCTGCTCTGATCTTTATGATTTCTCTTCTCCTGCTGGGCTTAGGGTTTCTTTCTTGTTCTTTCTTCAGCTCCTTTAGGTGTAGGGTTAGGTTGTGCACCTGAGACCTTTCTTGTTTCTTGAGAAAGGCTTGTACCGCTATATATATTTCCTCTCAGGACTGCCTTTGTTGTGTCCCACAGATTTTGAACCGTTGTATTTTCATTATCATTTGTTTCCATGATTTTTTTCAATTGTTCTTTAATTTCCCGGTTGACCCATTCATTCTTTAGAAGGATGCTGTTTAGTCTCCATGTATTTGGGTTCTTTCCAAACTTCCTCTTGTAGTTGAGTTCTAGCTTCAGAGCATTGTGGTCTGAAAATATGCAGGGAACGATCCCAATCTTTTGATACCGGTTGAGTCCTGATTTAGGACTGAGGATGTGATCTATTCTGGAGAATGTTCCATGTGCACTAGAGAAGAATGTGTATTCTGTTGCTTTGGGATAAAATGTTCTGAATATATCTGTGATGTCCATCTGGTCCAGTGTGTCGTTTAAGGCCTTTATTTCCTTGCTGATCTTTTTCTTGGATGATCTGTCCATTTCAGTGAGGGGAGTGTTAAAGTCCCCTACTATTATTGTATTATTGTTCATGTGTTTCTTTGAATTTGTTATTAATTGGTTTATATAGTTGGCTGCTCCCACGTTGGGGGCATAGATATTTAAAATTGTTAGATCTTCTTGTTGGACAGACACTTTGAGTATGATATAATGTCCTTCCTCATCTCTTATTATAGTCTTTGGCTTAAAATCTAATTGATCTGATAGAAGGACTGTCACTCCTGCTTTCTCCTGATGTCCATTAGCATGGTAAATTCTTTTCCACCCCCTCACTTTAAATCTGGAGGTGTCTTCGGGCTTAAAATGAGTTTCTTGGAGGCAACATATAGATGGGTTTTGTTTTTTTATCCATTCTGATACCCTGTGTCTTTTGACTGGGGCATTTAGCCCATTAACATTCAGGGTAACTATTGAGAGATATGAATTTAGTGCCATTGTATTGCCTATAAGGTGACTGTTACTGTATATTGTCTCTGTTCCTTACTGATCTACCACTTGTAGGCTCTCTCTTTGCTTAGAGGACCCCTTTCAATATTCCCTGTAGAGCTGGTTTGGTGTTTGCAAATTCTTTCAGTTTTTGTTTGTCCTGGAAGCTTTTAATCTCTCCTTCTATTTTCAATGATAGCCTAGCTGGATATAGTATTCTTGGCTGCATGTTTTTCTCGTTTAGTGCTTTGAAAATATCATGCCAGCTCTTTCTGGTCTGCCAGGTCTCTGTGGATAAGTCAGTTGCCAATCTAATATTTTTACCATTGTATGTTACAGACTTCTTTTCTTGGGCTTCTTTCAGGATTTTCTCTTTGTCACTCAGACTTGAAAATTTTACTATTAGGTGACGGGGTGTGGGCCTATTCTTATTGATTTTGAGGGGCACTCTCTGAACCTCCTGAATTTTGATGCTCGTTCCCTTTGCCATATTGGGGAAATTCTCCCCGTTAATTCTCTCCAATATACCTTCTGCTCCCCTCTCTCTTTCTTCTTCTTCTGGAATCCCAATTATTCTAATGTTGTTTTGTCCTATGGTGTCACTTATCTCTCGAATTCTCCCCTCGTGGTCCAATAGCTGCTTGTCTCTCTTTTGCTCAGCCTCTTTATTCTCTGTCATTTGGTCTTCTATATCACTAATTCTTTCTTCTGCCTCATTTATCCTAGCAGTGAGGGCCTCCATTTTTTATTGCAACTCATTAATAGCTTTTTTGATTTCAACTCGGTTAGATTTTAGTTCTTTTATTTCTCCAGAAAGGGCTTTTATATCTCCCAAGAGGGTTTCTCTAATATCTTCCATGCCTTTTTCGAGCCCGGCTAGAACCTTGAGAATTGTCATTCTCAACTCTAGATCTGACATATTATCAATGTCTGTATTAATTAGATCCCTAGCCTTCGGTATTGCCTCTTGTTCTCTTTTTTTGTGGTGAATTTTTCTGCCTTGTCATTTTGTCCAGATAAGAGTATATGAAGGAGCAAATAAAATACTAACAGGGTGGCAACAACCCCAGGAAAATATGCTTTAACCAAATCAGAAGAGATCCCATATCGTGAGGGGGGAGAAAGGGGATAAAAAGAGGTTCAAAAAGAAAGAAAGAAAAAAAAAAAGAAAAGAAAAGAATTTAAAAAAAAAGAAAATGAATAAAGAAAAATATAAAAAGGAAAAAATATATATATTAGATAAACTAGTTAAAAAAACGTTAAGAAAGAAAAGGGTAAAAGTTAAAAAAAAATTTTAGCAGAAGAAGAGAAAAAAAATGAAAAAGAAAAAAATTAACTGCAAGACTAAA
Source organism: Mustela erminea (assembly GCF_009829155.1). Lineage (NCBI taxonomy): Eukaryota > Metazoa > Chordata > Mammalia > Carnivora > Mustelidae > Mustela > Mustela erminea. The sequence continues at coordinate 96,829,810 of NC_045614.1, forward strand.
AAAAATCACAGGGAGAAAGCCATGAGTTCCGTGCTTTGCTTTCTCCTACTTTGGAATTCTGCTGCTCTCCTTGGTATTGAAACCGCACTCCTTGGTAGGTGAACTTGGTCCTGGCTGGATTTCTTGTTGATCTTCTGGGGGAGGGGCCTGGTGTAGTGATTCTCAAGTGTCTTTGCCCCAGGCGGAATTGTACCACCCTTACCAGGGGCCAGGCTGAGTAATCCGCTGGGGTTTGCTTTCCGGAGCTTTTGTTCCCTGAGCGCTTTCCGTAGAGTTCTGGAGGACGGGAATACAAATGGCGGCCTCTGGTCTCCGGCCCGGAGGAGCCGAGAGCCCGGGGCCCCACTCCTCAGTGTGCCCTCAGATAACAGCGCCCAGTTACTCCCGTCTGCCTGACCTCCGGCCGCGCTATGAGCCCACTGAGCCTGTGGTTGGTTCAAGGTAACCCCCGAGCTAGGAGCTTACTGTTGGCTCTGTCTCTGTAGCCGGCTTTCCAGTTCCAATACCCGCAAGCTCTGTGACACTCAGGCACCCCTGATCCTTCTGTGACCCTGCGGGACCTGATGCCACGCTGACCCCGCGTGGGCTTCGCCCCGGTTTAGCCTCTGGAGTGATGTCCCTCAGCGGAACAGACTTTTAAAAGTCCCAATTTTGTGCTCCGTTGCTCCGCCGCTTGCCGGGAGCCGGCCCTTCCCCCGGGGTCTATCTTCCCGTCGCTTTGGATTCACTTCGCCAGTCCTACCTTTCAGAAAGTGATTGATTTTCTGTTTCCAGAATTGCTGTTCTTCTTCTCTTCGATCTGCCGATGGATTTGCAGGTGTTTGCAATCTTTAGGTAAGCTATCTAGCTGATCTCTTGCTAGCTGAAGTAGTCTCAGCCTGCTACTTCTCCGCCATCTTGACTCCTCCCTCCCTATCCCTAATTTCTTAAGACAGGAGCTAAACTCACTGATGTGAGAGCTATTTATCCATCCATCTTTTCCCTTTCCTTTTTCCTTCTCTTTTTCCTTCCCTTTTGCTTTCTCTTCCCTTCTTTCCCTCCTTACCCAATATGGTATTTAGTGCTGTAAAATTCCCCTAAGTACTGCTTTAGTGACATCCCAAAATTTTTGATATATTGTTTTCATTTCCATTTAGCTCAAAATATTCTTTGGTTTTCATTTGGCTTTCTTTTATAACCCATGGGTTTTTAGACATGTGTTACTTCATTTTCATATTTGGGGATCTTCCAGAGGTCTTTCTGTTAGTAATTTGTCATTTAATTCTACTGTGGTTTAGGATGCACTTTGTAGGATTTTAATCCTTTTACCTTTATTGAGATTTCTTTTATGGTCCAAAATACGGCGGTCTATCTCGGTAAATATTCTCTATGTCCTTGAAAGGAACATGTATTCTGCTGATGTTTGGTTGAGGGTTCTTTAAATGTCAACTAGGTCAAATTGGTTGATAGTGTCATTCAAGACTTCTACATTCTTAATTATTTTCTGTGTACTTATTCTATCAGTAAGAATTGAAATATCTGACTGTAATTGTAGATTTATCTATTTTTCTTGCAGTTCCATGTTATTAAGTAAAAAAAAGATTCAGGATTATTATTTCTTAAAGAATTGGACTCTTTATCCCTTTTTCATCTGAAATCTATTTTCTCTGATATTACTATAGCCATTTCAGCTTTCTTTTAACTTGTGTCAGCATGGAGTAGTTTTCCATTCTTTTACTTTGAACGTATTTGTGTCTTTATATTTTAACGTATTTCTTGTAGGCATCATATAGTTGTAGTTGGGTGTTGCTTATTTTATCCAATCTGATGGTGTCTGCACGTTAGTAGGAGTTGTTAGACTACAACTGACACTTCTGGGCACCAACCCCCCCATGCAACTGAAAATCCACATGTAATGTTTGACTTCCCCCCAACTTAACTAATAGCCTACTGCTGACCAGAAACCTTACTGATAACAAAAAGTTCATTAACACATATGTATTGCATGTATTATAACACATATGTTGTATGTATTATATATCATGTTTTTACTGATACAGAAAGTTCCTTAATACATATGTTGTATGTATTATATACCATGTTCTTATAATAAAGCAAGCTAGAGAAAAGAAGATGTTATGAAGAAAATTGTAAGAAAGAGAAAATACATTTACAGAATTGTACTGTAGTCATAAAAAAAATCTGTGTATAAATGGACCTGTACAGTTCAAATCTGTGTTGTTCAAGGGTCATCTGTACTTTTATTTTGTGATTACTGATATGGTTAGATTTAAGTCTGTCATTTTGTTATTTGCTTTCTATTTGCCCCATCTATTCTTCAGTCCTCTTTCCTTCTTTCCTTTCTTCTTCTAAATTAACTGAGTATATTCTGATTCTATTTTGTCTCCTTTGTAGGCTTCTTAGCTATACCTTTTTTTTAAGTGGCTGTATTAGGGTTTATTTTATATCTATCTACCTGTCTATCTATCTATGGCACAATCTACCTTTAGGTGATACTATACTACTTCACGTATAAGAATCTTACAATAGTCTTCCATTTTTCCCCTCCCCATGTTTATGACATTGTCATGTGTTTTATGTGTTATATACTTGTCATATATTTTACTTCTACATATGTTATAAACCCCACAATATATTCCTATTATTTTTGCTTGAACAGTCAGTCATCTTTTAAAGAAGTTTAAGTAATAAGAGAAAAACTTACATAATTGCCCATGTGGTTACCAGTGCCTTGTATTCCTATTGTGTAGATCCATATTTCCATTTGGTATCATTTCTCTCTGCCTGAAGGATTTTAGCATTTCAGTAGTCAAAGTCTGATGGTAAAATCTTTCAGCTTTTATATAGTTGAAAAAACATTTTTTTTTGCCTTTGTTTCTTCAAGATATATTTTTTGTTGGATATAGAATCCTAGGTTGACAATTTTTTTCTTTCAGTACTTTAAAGATGTTGTTCCACTAAATTCCCTTTTGCTGAATTCAATAATGGGAAATCTGCTGTCCTATTTATTTTTGTTCTGTGGCTGCTTCTAAGATTTATTGTTGGTTTGTGAGAAATTTTAGTATCATATACCTTGGTGTTGTTTTCTTCACATTTCTTACATCTGGCATTTGAGCTACTTGATAGAATCTGTTTTCATCAAATTTGGAAATTTTTCAGTCAGTATTTCTTCAAATATTTTTTCCTGTTCTTCCTCTGTTTTTTCCTTCTAGGATTACAAGTATATCATGATTCTTTTAAGTTACCCAACATCTCATTTATATTCTTTCTTTTCAGAATTCCATTTTTCCCGCTGTGTTTCATTTTAGATCAATTCTACCGTGCTATCTTTAAGTTCACTAACCTTTTCTTCCGCAATATCTAATCTGTTAATCCTTTCCGTTGTATTTTTTATCCCACCTCTTGTAGTTTTCATCTCTTAGTATTTGAGCTCTTTTTATATTTTCCAGGTCTCTACTTCTGAGCATATGGCGCATAATTATAGTAACTGTTTTAATGCCGTCTGCTAATTCTAACATCTGTGTGAGTTCTGTTTCAGTTTCAATTGATTTTTCTCCTCATTATGGGTATGTGTACAGACTAAATTTTTTGCCACAGAACACCAATTTGCCCTCCAAAAATGTTTCATTTATCCTATCATTACCAATAGATGACAATGTCTATTTCCCTCTCTATCCTGCCACCACTAGATTTTGTCAGTCCTTTAATTTTGCCAATAGCACAGGCTAAAGCTATTTGCTGCTATAACAGATTTTTACTGAGCACTGACTACAACCTGGTGATGGCTGGTGGAATTTCTGTGATGTTCAAGCAGCCATAGTAGCTGCCATCATGGTGCTTATAATTTTGTGGTATTGACCATGTTTTTATTTGTATTTTCACTGATTATCAGTGACACTGAGCATCTTTTCCCAAGTTTATTGGTCACTTATATTTCTCCTTTGGTATACTACTACTAATGTTCACTGGATTGTTTGGATTTTATTCCTTTGTAAGAGCTATGTATTTACTAAGGATAGATACCCACTTTCACTTTTCTAAAGATTTATTTGAGAGAGTGTGTGCACAAGTGAAGGGAGAAACAGGGAAAGAGAATCTCCCCAAGGAGACTCCCCACTAGGTGGGGCTTGATCCCACAACCTATGAAAACATGACCTCAGCTTAAATCAAGAGTCAGATGCTTAACTGACTGAGCCACCCAGGCACCCCCACTTTCATCTTTTGATACAAAGACATTCCCTTTAAAATAAACTAATAGTTGTACATAATTTCTTTGAAGAAATTATTTGCATGTTACCGGAATACTTTTTTTCTACATTAAAAATAAATAGGAATTGATTCTGGTTTAAAAACAATGCCCTTAAAGGCAAATATTTTTGAATACAAAAATACAAAATACATATATGAATACTTAAGGTATACATAAATATATAAATACTTCCATATATATCTGACATCAACATATAAATGATTCACATTCTTTTTAGAAATAATTATGCAGATTCCAAATGCCATTTTACTCTCTTAATAATGAAATGGAAAGTCAGAGATGGAACGTTTCTAGATTAAATATTCCCAGCTGATGAAATATTTCTGGCAAAGCCATGCCATCTGTATTGGAAATGGCCTATATGCAAGATTGTTAATTTGTAATTGTCTAAGATCTATTCAAAGAAAATGTCAAAATTCCCATTATAGCATGTTTGCTTTCCCACTGAAGAACAGCAAGAGTTCTCATGCACACACACAAGAGTAGCAAGGCACACACTACCTCCTTATCCGGCTGCGCAGGAAGCAGATAAATGCTTCCTGGGAGTATCAGGAAGAATGCCCAGAGACACAGTTTCTAGAAAGTGCCCATTGTCTTTTTAGCCTTTGTGGGCAACAAGTGGCAGGGGATACTGGAGCCTGACAAGTTGTCAACTTTATGGCCAGGGATAGGACTTGTCCACATATCACGGGGCTAAGAGGTTAGCTCTCCGAATATGATGGGGGAATGTATGCCACCAGTTATGCTGTGAATTCCTATACTGATCAGTTTTAATAATGGTGGTGATGACAACAAACAGCAGAACCCTATGAGGCCCAAGCCATCAGTTTGTCCATTGGGCCTGGCCCCTCTGACTGACCTGTCTGATGTAGGTGGTCTCTGGCCACTTCAAACAAGCGCAGGTGCATGTTGGTGATGGGATTGAAGGAGCCACAGGCCAGGAGCACCACTGGGATTCGGCTCTTCATCTTCTCAGGCACATCTGCACCCGCAGCAGTGGCCACCCTGCCTTCATGGGGACAAAAACTGATGTTAGAGAGCTGGCATCAGACAATTGTCCAGATCAGCGTCCCTAAAGCATATAGAGGCTATTACTTCTCATTTATAAGGTGACTGAGTAATAACAGTAACAACATTTACGGAGGCTTTACCGTGGGCCAGGACCTGTGATCAACACTATGTCACTTAGTGTTGTCACCCCCTTACCTCCCCAAATCCTTTCCACAATCCTGAAAGGTCACCTATCCAGCTCAGGAACCTTAGAAGCTACACAACTGGAATGCAGACAGCCTGATGCAGAGACCATGTTCTTCTTATAAGCTCTATAACATCCCTGGGCTCTGATAGGTTACCTTGAAATCAAAAGGAGGTATGTAAGACCCCCATATGTCATCTCTGACAGTCCAAGTGAAACTCACTATGTCCCAGAGTAGACTGGTACTTAAAAAAAAAAAAAAAAAAAAAAAAAACTTATTTAAAAATACTTTCAGTTTTGCAAGTAGAGTTGCAAAATTTGAGCCAAGAATTCCTATATATCCTTTACCCAGATTCTCCAAATGTTAACATCTTACTACATTTGGTTTATCACTCATTCTCTCTCTCTACACAACACACACACACACACACACACACACACACACACACACACATTTTTACCTATAATTTTTTTTTCAGGTGTCTAAGGGTAAGTTGTAGATGTAATACTTCTTTATCCTTAAGTACTTCAGTATGTGTTTTCTAAGAACAAAGGCATTTTCTTATATAACTACAGAGCAATGACTAAAATCCAGAAATTAAGATTGTTACAGGATGAGTATCTAAGCTACAGATCTTTTCTGATTTTACCTATTGTCCTTTATCTAGGGCAGAAGCATTTTGAGGGTACCGTCCACCTTCCAGTCTCCACCACCTGGGGATTTCAGGGCCAGGGTTAGGTTAAAGGAAAGGAATAAACAGCCTGGGCTCTAGGACATGCTGGCATACATGGCTCTCCTGCCTCTGAGATGCTCCCTCCTGGAGCGGTGAGCTCTACTGGAATTAGGCTATGTGATGGGGGACAAATCACAGTTCCTCTCTCAGCTGCAGTTTCCTCATATGCAAAATGGGGATAATATGATATCCTCTTACAGGGTTGCTGTGAGGATAAATGAGCTATGTATGAGAAGTCTTACTTTTTATTAAAAGTAAGCATTTAATAAATTACTGTGGCTGTGGCAATGATCATGCCAATAATGAAATGGGTGCTTCAGCTGCTGTCCATGACGAAGAGGAGAGAGGAGGTGGCTCCCAGTGAGCCTCACCCACTAGTACTCACCTGCAGTCCCTCCCCTTGAGTGTGGGCTGGGCCTACTAACTTGCATCTACTAAACAGAAGACAGCAAGAGTGGGATTTCGCTCCACAGAGGTTACAAAAAGTCTCTGGCTTCCCTTTTGCTTTCTTGTTTGCTCACTTTGATGAAGCCGGCTGTCCTGCTGTGAGATGCCTCATGGGGAGACCCTTGGGGCAAAGAACTGAAAGGGGACCTCTGGTGCCAACAGCCTGTGAGGAATGAAATCCTGCCCATAGCACATTAGTGAACATGGAAGTGGGCCATTCCCCAATCAAGTCTTTAGATGAGACCGAAGGCCTGTGAACATCTTGACTGCAGCCTTGTGAGAGACTCTAAACCAGAAGACCCACTTAAGTAATGTATAGAAATAGTCCCAACTCATAGAAACTATGAGATAATAAATGTGTATTATTTTAACCTGCTAAATTTTGGGTTAATTTGTAAAGCAGCAAGGGTAACTAATACAGTGACCTACAGGAAAAATGTGTGGTGGTTCTGACTATAATTCTGCAATGGCAGGGGTAACATGGAGAGTTCTCGGTCACTGGAACTTGGAACTCTCTTTGTACCTAAGGAAGCTATTGTAATCTGGCCTTCGTTGTCTGCTTCTCCAGATCCAATGCAGCTGCCTACTTTCAGACTTTTTGTCATGCAAGTAAAGACACCCTCTATCTGTTGAAGTCACTGAAGTTAGGATGCTGGGACTTCTAGTCAAATGCTGCAAAGGCAGGGACTTATGTCCAACCACTGCCTGCCTCAAACTTCAACAACAGGGGAATACTTGTCAGTGGTTTCTTTGTGAGCTCCTCATGGCTTCCTGCTTCAAGCTTTTGTACATGTTATTTCAGTTTCTTCCAACTGGAATACCCCCCAGCATACCCCAATCTGTTAAGATTCAACTCAGGTGATCATTTGTGACTTCAATCACTATTTCTGACTGCCTACTAGGTGCCTGTATCAGTTAGGGATGCATTTGGCTACAAGTCCCAGAAGCCTAAAACTTTAAGGGCTTAAACACACAGAGGTTATTTGTTTCTTGCATGACAAGAAGTCTAAGTAGGCAGCCGCCATTAGGTCACTGGCTCAACGAGGACCTGCAGTTCTCTCAGTTTTTCCCTCATGGTCACAAGATCGCTGCTGTGGCTACAGCCATCTTGAATGTGATCAAGGCAAGAAAGAGCAAAGAGCTACTCAGGTTATAGCTCTTAATCAAAAATACAGCCTCTCCAGTGGGAATCAGCAAAGAAAAGGGAATTGGAAATAGGATTAGCTAATGCACGGCATCTGCCATAGACTTGGGGATACAATGGCTATGGAGCTGGCTGCTGAGCTGGCTCTTCTGACAGCTAGCTGGGGTCGGGGAATTTAGGACTTACCTTCCATAAACCATAGACCCCATTCTTTTGTAAAAACCTGCTCTTGTGCCTTTCCCACCCACCAGACAATAAGCCCACTAAGAACAGGAATGGTGTTTCCTTCATCTCTGGCTCCCACCTTCAAGCACAGCACCTGGCCCCAAGGAGGGCTCAGTGAAGATTGCAAAGGGTGGTGGCTAGCTGTGGAGGGAAACTGGGTCCTGGCAGGGGGAAGGCCTAATGCACTTCCTAATGTAGAGACGTTATTCTGGATGTATTCTGAGGTACAGCATGTAGGTAAAAAGAACTTCCAACCTAAGCTGGCTACAGTTTCTTCAATCTTCCTTGAAGGCAGCAGTAACACCCCCAACTGCGGCAGAAGAAAGCAGTTTGCAAGCTACTGCTGCTAGCTTCTTCCTGGGGAAGGTGGGTGGTTTAATGAGATATTATTTGCAGAGTGTGCTTAGCTATTCACAAAAACAGCCTTGTGATGACTGTATCTGGAGAGACTGGCTGATATACAAACTATTATGAAGCCTTTCAAAATTCTATTTCGTTTTGACAAAATATAATTTTTTAGAGCTGCTAAAACACATAACGGCAGCATCTCAGGTAACCTGGGGTTTTGATTTTTTTTTTTCAAAAGTTCCCAGAAACTATAAATTAGATCATTTGTTTAAATGGCGGCATCAACAGCAATGGAGTGTGATGTTGGGGAGAAGTATCAATGATATTTAATGTGTCTGTCTTTTCTTTCCTTGCCAGCAGTGCACCGAGCCACAATGCTCCAGAGTGACTGAGCCTGTTGGGGCCACGGCTGGGGTGGGAAGAGGCACTGAGTGTGGGTTCCCAGGCTCAGGAACAAGGTTGGTGCTCCTGCCTCACTTGTGTACTCTAACCTGCGTCAACTAAACCTGCTCCCACGCCCAAACCCAATGAAACACAATGACAGCCTTAGAAAGGACTCACTCCAGGGGCCACTAGGAGAATAAACCAGGTTCTGATTTGCGTGCAGGTCTCCTCAGACATGAGGGCACATGTAGGCCATAAAGTGAGTCACCTGCCCTGCCACCAAGTAGTATCTAGTGAGATGAAGCAAGGGCGGGACGACGTTGGCGATCGATGGTTCTCATCAAGAAGCATTTTTTTAAAAAAATTATTTTTGAGAGAGAGCAAGCACAAGTGGGGGGAGGGGTGGAAGGAGAGGCAGGCTCCCCCGCTGAGCAGGGAGCCCGATGCGGGGCTCCCTCCCAGGACCCTGAGATCACAGACCTGAGCTGAAGGCAGACGCCTAACCAACTGAGTCACCCAGGCGCCCTCATCCATAAGCAGAGTGAGCAGTAATTGCTGCTGAAGAACTTAAGCTGAGAAGGAGGCATGTGTGATCTTCTTGGAATTTCTCATTAAAACGAAGAGACAAGGCGAACAGCTTCCACCTGGGGCCACAGACTCCTCTCCAGATATAGACCACATCTGGCTTCACAGCCACCCCAACAGCATGTCACCCCACTCTTCGAAGGCAGCACACTGCGTCCCTTCTCCCCACTTCTGCAGACGCTGTTCCGGCTACCTCAAACACCCTCCTCCTCATCTCTGCCTTCAAGCTGTTCTCCTTGGAGTGTTTACCCAACCCCCCAGCCCCTCACCAGGCTATACATACCCAGGACCCGCTTTATCACTTTCTACTTCCAGCCACCACAGAGCTGCCATTGCTTCGTCCCCATCATGCTCTCCCCCAAGCAGAAGGTGAACGCCTACGGGGTGGCTTCTCATTCACATGGGTCCCCTCACCTCCTGCACTGTGCCTAGCACACAGGTGCTCAGGAAATGTGGAGAACGAATGAGAGAATGAGGGATGGTCTCCAAATGAGCATCGTCCTTTGCAAGCGGCTACCTCACTTCTTTGGTTCTGTCCCAAACAGTCCTGGACTGGGCCTGCCACAGATATAAACTGACCTTTCTGGCTTCCAAGAGGCACTTCAGACCCCAAGACCCAACTCCACTTCAGACTGAAATCCAATAAGACATTCCTGCCCTGGTGCACCATGGTCCATGTTAGGATCCCATCGGCCTGGATATGCCAACTTCCCGCCCACTGACACCAAGGGCATCCCTCTGCTCTGGAGAGCTGGAGGCTAGCAGTCGCTGCCCTGACAGGCACAGGCTCTGCAGATGTGGTTAAATTCAGGACCGCATATAGGGAGGTTAGACTGGATTATGCAGAAGGGCCCAGTTTTATCATGAAGGTCCTAGTGAGGAGGAGGAAAGGAGGCTCAGACACCGAAAGATGCAAGGGTCCAAGTGACCATCAGGAGGTAAGAGGCTATGCTGCCGACTTTGACAGATGACGGGGTGAGGAACCAAGCAGTGCAAGTGGCCTCTAGGAGCTGGAACTGGCAAAAGGAAACAGATCCTCCCCTAGAACCTTCAGAAAGAATGCAACCCTGTGGACACCTTGGTTTCAGACTTCTGACTTGTAGAATGGTAAGAAAATAAAACTGTTGTTTTCAACTGGTCATTCAGGGCAATCTGTTACAGTAGCCATAGGAAACAAATACACTCCCCGATGTGGGCGCAGGCTCTCTACAGTGACCTCAAGCAGGGGCAGGGAAGGTGAAGGAACTGAACCAGTGACGAGCGTCCTGACGGGTGTGTTGGACCAGAGCGGCAGAGGCCCAGAAATCACCCAGGGTGGGGTGATGGACTAAAAGCTCACTGATGTGGCCGTGTGTGGGTGACTCAGGATCCAGGCTGCAGAGGGTATAAAGATCCCACAGCCCTTAGGGGGTCTCCAGAGACTTGATTTCATTCCATAGGGAATGAGGAACCTCAGAAGGATTTTGAATGGGGATGGGACTTACTCCTACTTCTGTTTCAGGAACAGCTCTCAAGTGCTCCCAGGAGAGTGCATCCAAAGCCCAAGGCAGCTCCTGCCCAGATCCCGCTGCCTGGGGAAGGGCAGGCACTTTCCCAGCTCACCTGAGGACAGCCTTTCCTGCTGCCTACATTTCACTTCAATCACCAGGTAATGTGATGCCAGCCAATGGCCCGCATGCACCAAATTCTAACTAAGTGTGCACCCTTCGGCCCATTTGTCACAGGCCGTCGCAGAGACACAGGAAGGAAAGGCGAGCCAGGAAGGTTAAGTGCCGTCACCGCAGATGTAATGTGCTAATGCTCATCGCTCGGGAGGCAGTCAATTTACCTTTCCCTGCGGTGAGCGCCTCTAACAGGACCTGGCCCTTCAGAAAGGGGCTGAAAACATCCCTGTTTATTATAGACATAAAGCGGATGGCTTCAGGCAGAATGGAAATGGATTCTACAAACATCTTTCATTACACAGACCTCTTGACCGGACTCCTCATCTTAAAGAAAACAAGAGATGCGGTTTGTATTTCTGGGGTTGACGAGCACATTTTTCAGGACCCAGGGAAATCATTTCCATCTGCACAAGTATGTCAACTTCTCCAGGGCAATCAACCTTCACGCGAACTCTGGGCACTTTTTCTTTTCAACTTTGCCGGATTCACCTGCTGTTGCTATGGGCACACAGTGCTGCTAGGAACAAAAGCTGAGCGAGCCTTCATTGTCAGTGTGAGGCTCCTCCGTCAGCCACCTCTCCACGGACACAAACATGCCAATTAAGCACTCGTCCTAATTACAAGACTCCCAGGAAAGCAAGCAGCCTGGCTCTTCGGTTGGCAAAACTTTCAAAAAAGATGTGAAGAAGGCACGGGGAATGGAATGAGGTCTCTTACAGGCCCACGCTCAGGAGCTGGGATGCATTTCGACTGGTGCAGGAAAGTGGAAGGGAGTCACAGCTACGGGCTTGCCGAATGAAAGACGATGCGTTGTGTTCCAACTTTACACACATCAGGCTGATTCTTGAAACCTGCCTGGAAGGAAAGGGTCTGTGCCTGCATTCTGGTCAAGAACCTCATCAACTGGGGCACCTGGGTGGTGCCTCTGCCTTCAGCTCAGGTCATGATCCCAAGTCCTGGGATCGAACCCCACATCGGGTTCTCTTCTCAGTGCGGGGAGCCTGCTTCCTCCTCTCTCTCTGCCGACTTGTGATCTGACTGTCAAATAAATAAAATCTTTAAAAAAAAAAAAAAAGAAAAAACCTCATCAACTTGTCTGAGACTCAGTGAACCCCAGGGAAGATGAAGATAATCACATACCACGTAGGACTGTCATGGGGCTTACCAGAGCTGATCCACCTACCACAATGCTTGGCCCATAGGGGGTTCTCCAGAAATATTAGCTCCAATTTCCTTTCATTATGTTTTTATTTACTTATTTTTTAAGAATTTATTTATTTGACAGAGAGAGAGCATAAGTAGGCAGAGAGGCAGGTAGAGAAAGAGGAAGAAGCAGGCTCCCTGCTGAGCAGAGAGCCTGATGCGGGACTCGATCCCAGGACCCTGAGATCATAACCTGAGCTGAAGACAGAGGCTTAACCACTGAGTCACCCAGGCGCCCCTCCTTTCAATTATGTTTAAAGCAGAGCTCACCATCCCCACTCCACATGCTTTTTCTCTGTTTTTGCAGTCACCCACGATCAAAACCTGACAGCCTTAGGGCTGCCTTAGCATCCACCTGCCTGTTAGGCATCTCTTCCTGACTGTCTGGCCCAGGAGATGTGCCCACAGAAGGGAGCTCCCGAGGAAGGCCGTCCCCACACACCACTGCTCTAGTCTTCCACCCAGCTTCAACCCTAACAACTCAGCACTGAGCGTCACTTGTCCCTGAAGCTAAGACTTGATTGTGAGAAACAGGTAGTGTAATGTCATGCTGGTAGAAATAACATCTGATGCTGAATATGCTCCAGATCACAGCTGACTTGCCACCTTGGAACAAAGAAGGTAGAAGAGACGGGGGAGACTATGAGAAGTGCTTGGCATCTCCTGTGAGCAGTGCCAAGTAGCAGATAATTAAAATCACAACCTACCAGCAACTGTGCTAGTGCCTCAGAGGTATATGGCTAAATAAAACCTGGCCCCTGTGCTCCAGAAGATTATAGTCCGGCAGAAAGAACAAACCACTAGGCTCCCAGGTGGGACAGAGTTTGCTGGGAACCTCCCACTACCCACTCTGCCTTTCTCTTTAGTAACAGAGTCTCTGTCTTTTGCTGGCAGGTAACTATATTCCCCAGTCTCGGTGGCAGGGGAAAGCTGTCCACGTGCCGAAGGTCTGGCCAAAGATCTATGAACAGAAGTGCTGCGTGATACTTCCAGAACCTTCATGAAATGGGAAAGTCCTGCCCTTCTCCTCTGCACTCCTGCTGACTACAGTCTGATGGCTGGAATATGGCAGCAATACTGGACCAACTCCCAGTCTGACAGAGAATAAGCCAAGAGAAAGCCAGGACCTTAATGACTCTGGAGTGGCCATACCAGCCCCAGACTGCCTACCTTCAGCCTTCTTTTTTCCTGGGGGAGAAATAATCTTGTAAGTCACCATTATTTTCTATTTTTCCATTATATGTGGTGAAACCCAGTTCTAACTGATATACTGATCTTTAATGAATGTTTACTGAACTAGTGTATAAAGGAATGACAAAGTGTGTAAACTTTGAGAAGTGTCTACTGCCCCAGTTAAACCTGTTTTATATGCAGAAACTCAAATGGATATTGTTTGAAAGGGAAAATATACCTAAGGAAAAAAATCTATCATAACTTAATTTTTTATATGAATTTTTCATGGGAGGGAAAAATCCTTACTCAGGACTCTAGAAGGCTGAAATGTGTAGCAGTGAATCTGCTTTTCTGGAGATCACAAAAACCAGACTCTGTCCTATCTCCTTCCCCCCAAAACAGATTCATTATGGTGTGCTGTTGCACTCTGCTTTGAGTGGGCATTTGCCATATGGCTTGGCAGTTTAATGGTTTTCTGATACTTGACAAAAATGAAGCACAATCATTTTGCAAGGAGGCTGCGTTCCTAGATGGGTCTTTTCCAAATAACAGCTGTGCCTCAAAATTGAGTTACTCAAATTGCAATTTGTGGACACAATACTCAAACATTTACAAGTGAGCAAAACCTCAAATCACTTGGGCTATTTCCAGGCTTCGGAGTTTATGAAGTTTTTAGCAGTGTTATGAGTGTGCAGCTGTCAACAAACTCAAGCCAAAGTCTCCAAACCACCAGCCCCGGCAGGCAGTAGAGATGGCCTACTTAGCAGCAGGACGCGTGCCGCCGGCCACAAACCCTCAGGAATGAGAGAACACAAGGGTAGGAAGCTTCACACTAAAGCCCACAGACCAGATCCCTCTGCCTTTCTCTCTACTCCCTACCATGCTGTACGGATGATAGCAAATCTACAGCTCGAGCCCTGACCTTGCTTGTGGGCCCCTACAGATCCAGGGATGACCACCTGGCACTGGCTTGATCACCAGCCACATACACACGGATTCAAAGCCGAGTAGCAAGACTTCGGAACTGAGTGACCTTGAGTTTATCAGTCAGGAGAGTCCAGATGAGATACACTAACAATTCCCAAATCTCAGGAGCTTTAAATAATAAAGGTCTCTTTTATGTTCCTATTACACGCGCATTCCATGCTGGTTGAGGCTCTGTTCTGTACCATCTTTTCCCCTCAATCCAGGACTCCAGCCGATGAGCAGTCACTACCTGGAATATGGTGTCTGTAGCAGAGGGAAACAAAATGGGCTCCAGAAGGACTGCTGCCAGCAACTGTACCGTATGGTTGGCTCACACTGGCACGTGTCACTTCCAACAACCCTGCCCAACTTCACCAAGTTAGAAAATATAATTGACTCTAGCTCTCCACCTTCAGGACACAGAAATATTTGGGAATAGCCTTGTGCCTACTACCATCAACCAACTACTCGAGCCTCAATGACCTATCTGGAAAATGGAGATAATGACACCTCCTCAGATTGTTCTAAAGGTTCATCAGAATTGACCCATGCAGAGTACTCAAAACAGTGCCTGGCCCACAGGAGGTTCTCAAGAAACACCAGCTCCTTTCCTTGCCTTCAAAACAGAAATCATTTCCCACTCCTTCTTCGGGCTGCCCAAACCCCTTGTCTGCAAAAAGTTCCAGCTTTTTCTAGTCACTTTCAATCAAAACATGCCAGTTAGCTAGGACATCTCTTCATCCTTCATCATGTCCTCCAATACAATGAACCTCCAAGTATGGCCAATATTCCGTGAGGTCTTCACTTCCCATCACTACTGAGACCCACCCTACTATTGGATTTCATTATCTTCTTGAATAAGTTAGGATTTTTAAAAATCGCAGATGAGAGAAACAAGCTCTGGTCATTCTAGTTCCCCTCCATGGCCACCAAAGGCAAAGCAGTAAAGGGGCATGGAATCACGGGAAGGCTACCAGGCCCTCACACAGAGTAAAGGATGAGCTGAACATGAGGTCTCAGGGTGGACAAGGGACAGGGCAGGGCCACGGTCTCAGCCTGGTCGGAGTCCCATGGTACAGACATGGTCAGTGGGACTCACGCCAATGTACAGTGTGGTTCCTAGAGAGGAGCTGTTGATGTGGGCTGGACAGACCCTTAGCCACCCCCACTGATAGCTTCCACATGTGGTGAGAGAAACTCTGGAATCCTTCCCCCCACCCCCTACCTCCCCAATCCAATCTTTTCTCAATATGCTAAACGGATTAATAGTCCTTAAGTTTGGGTTAAGTCACTGAAACTACTTTGACAAACTACTTTTGACAAAATACTGAGGGTCTGCCATACACCAGACACTGTTTAAAACCTGGGGCTTCATGCCAAGCCAGTGATGAATCTTCAGCAATTTGCTCTCCATTGGCATTTGGCTGCTCAGCCATGTCCTTCATGTGGCATGAGACCTTTGGAGATTTTAGTACCACTCCACCTCTAATTGTTTTCCGACCTATTCCCTACATGTGCTCCCTGTCCTTCCCAAGCTCAGACCACCTGCTGTTCTCTGCTGGGTCCTATGAGTGTTCCCACTCCTTGGGCTTCTGTTTATGCCACTTCCTAGAGCTAGGTGGTCTCTTTCATGCCAGCTCTCCCACACAGCTTCCCCAGCAGCCCCTAGAAGTCACTGTTCGATCCTCTGACCTCTTAAAGGTGATACTCTGTCTGTATTGTTGAGTCTCTGCTCTTTTCTTGCCTAACAGATTATAAATCCCTGAGGGCAGGGATCCCATGGGGTCTAATGCAGAGTGGAATGCAAATAAGGAATATTCACTTTATTCCCTGGGGACAAGGTAGAAGTGAAAAGCAGATCCAAATGAGAGCCAGAGAGCACTGGTCACTCCCTGGCATGGTCTAGGCCAAAGCACCTCCATTCTTGCCTCCAATATCCAACACTTGCTGGCTTTTCCTGTTCGTTTTACCTGATGCAAATTTCTGTCCCCCTATCTGGGGCATCAGCTCCCTTCTGGACTTGAATTTTGCTCTTACCCCATATTGTGTCTGCTGCCTTGGCTGGGCTGCACCCAGGATCCTCGCTGGCACCTTAGAGCCATCACCTGATTCCTTTCCATTCCCTGCCTCTGCCCCTACCCAATACAGGGCATATGTCTAGGGCCCTGCTCCAGCCCAGCAGCAGGCAATGAACCACAGTGAGTGTTGGGAAAAGCAGTCCCACACCCTCTACAGACCAGGGAGATTCCCTGTATGGCAGAAAAACACAGAGTTATCCATAACTGTGGCAGGGGATCACACCATAGCCCTTCTAGTGCTCAGAGAACAAAACTGGCAGCCATCTGGGCTCTTCTCTCTCCCTTGCCTCGGCAGCCTGTCAGTTCCACCTCTGCAGTATCTTTGGAATCCGTCTCTCAAACTCCGCAGTCCCTGCCTTGGATTGGGGCTCATTATTTCTCAGTTGGACCTGAGTAAACCCTTACCTGTCTCCAGTGTCACCCCCTAGGCCCATCTCTGCTAGCTGCTCAAGGGATCTTTTGGCATGCACATATGGTTTCCTGCTTCCCCCATCACCCAATCACATTGTGGGTAATGACACTCCTCAGTGTGGCATCTGTGGGCCTTACGGTCTGGCCATGCCTGTTTCGTCAGCCTCCTCCCAAGCCCCTCCCCGGGGCTGCTCCATCTAACCGCTTTCCAACCTGTCTTAAGTCCCCTTCGGTGCAATTTTAAGACCAGCCCTGAAATCAAATACAAAAATTCTAACAAGACAACTTTGTTTAGCTTGCTTGTTCATTCACTAAAAAAGAAAATAAGCTGCCACTTAAAATAAGCTTGCCACTATCAAGTTCGTCAGGGCAGTAGGAGCCGACAGGAAGATCCCAAAATGCCTAGAAAGGAAGGAAGCTGGCCAGGCTCTCCATGAAGGCAGAAGAGACCAGTGGAGGCCCAGTGAGCCACAGCAGAGGACAAAGGCAGGAGTCTTGCTGCTCAAAGATAGGTGTTCACTTGGGAATTTCACCGGGCACAACACAACCAGGTCCAGAGTAATCCTTTCCCATTTCACATAACAGAACTTCCTCCAGAAATTATAAGCCAAGCAGCTCATCTTCCCTTCTTTATTGGGCTATAAGCAGACTGCTATAGTCCTGAGCGGGTAACTGCAAATCTGGGCAGTGATCTATGAAATCAGAACAGACCTGGGTTTGGGCATGTGATTAATTAAAATTTTTAACCAACTTCATCCCATGTATATTTAATGTTATGCATAAGTGCTTTGGGGCTGGCTGGAAATCAGTACCAAAGAGTGGGCAGTTCATAGAAACACCTGCAGTCCCTGTGATTCCGAAACAAACAAACCTTCTTTTGTTTCTTCTCTTGGTTGCTGCTTCAGAATCCACTAGCAGGACTGGCAGATCATTCTCTGCCCACGTCCCCCCACTGAAGCCCAAGCATTTCTCCTGCACACAAGAGTATGTGTGCTCAGACCGTGAAGGGCATACTTCTTTTGGCCTTGAACTGAGGCTGCCTGTGCCTGCAACTGAGGGACCTCTGGAACGGAAAAGGGTTGGAATTTATAAGCTCTGCAGCCTTCACAAGCCCTTCAGTCTCCCAGAAAATGAGGATAACCCAAGCTCATCCATGGAGGCCATGAAGATGACCTGAAGAGACACATTAGGACTTTACCTCCTACACTGCATTCAGAGGAGGGGGAAACTTCCATCACAGAGTTAGGGAATGGGATTCTTTATGTAAAGACACCAATATCCGCAATAGACTCTACCTGTTCCTGCAAGAATAGGTCAAATGAAGCCACTATTTGTCTGAGCACATCCACCCCTGCACTGTACAGAACCAGGGATTTCAGGCCAACTCAGGCCTGGGCGGGAGCAGTTGAAGCAGCCCACCAGGTCACACACAACACTCCAGTGGACCTGCAGCAGGCTCCCTCCCAAAAAGGACTTGTTGATTTACTTTACTATGTATAAATTTAAAAACCAGCAAAGAGGTTAATCTGCTTCTATGATTTCTGAAAAAGTAACGTATTTATCTGGTACACACTTTGGCTGATGTTTCTTTTTCTAGACTCTTGTGATCCATAGTGATCCATGAGTGCACATACCACAACATGGGGCTGGTGCAGAGGTTGCCCAAAAGTGCAGGCAAGGAGGGTCCTGGCCTGGGGAACAAGCAGTTTCCTGGGCCTCAAGGTCAATGGGCAGAGCTTCTAGATCTCCTCTCCAAGGAGGTCAGAAGAACTAAAGAGCACTATGTGCCCAGAGGTGGAGGTGAAGCCAGATGCAGATGTCTGTAGGTATCAACTCTAAAATTAAGACAGTGAGGCTTCATCCCCCAGGCCTCTAGCTCATGTGAATTCTCTTACATGTGCAGGCCTCACTAAATAAAATAATAATTTAAGTGAAAAACAAAATATAGCCAAAATGAAATGATTTAAGGTCACTGTCTTCCATGAGCAGATGTTCCACGGGGAGTGTGATGTGGCAGAGAATCTGCTGGCCCTTCCTGCAGCACCGCAACCCCCTTTTGTCCTTGCTAAGAAACCTGATTTGGGGGGCACCTGGGTGGTTCAGTAACCCCAAGCCTTGGACTCTCAATTGCGGGGCTCCGCACTCAGCGGAGAGTCTGGTTCTCTCCTTCCCTTTCCTTCTGCCATTCCCACTCACGCGCACCCTCTCCAAAATAAATCTTCAACACTACAACAAAACCTGATTTTGTTCGGCTTCAGGGTCAAGGGGCACAAATCCAGACAGAAACCACAGCACCACAGCCACCATGGCAGGCCACTTCCTTCACCCGTGATTGGTCAGGCAGGAGCACGTGACCCAGTCCTGACCAATGAGATGCAGGAGAAAGCGCCCAAAGGCCCACGGGAAAGATTCTGAAAATGCAAGGACAGTCTGTCTTTCATCCGAGCCTTCCCAGGGACGCTGCGGTACAGGGTGGTCACGCTCCCAGCTGCCACTGCCCTCCTGTGACTGCAAAGGGAAGGCCTAGGGAAATGCAGCAGTGACGGGCAACCCAGAGACTTGGTCTCATTAAGCCCCTGCAGTAATCTAATACAGCTTCTCCCTAGACTTTATTACGTGAGCTGCTAAGATACCTTCATTGCCACTACTCCTGCAGGCTATTTTTTCAGCTGCCTGTGTCCTCCCATGTTCAAACGGAGACATCTCAGGCGACTTCGGTTCTTGCCTCCACCTCACAGTGTGGGCATACCGTGAGAGCCCAGTGCATAAAGACGGCTACTTCCATATCACATGGCCCTGCAGTCAAGGCAGCTCTCTCCCTGGGCAGTAGCTGACCCGAGACCGCATCTGGGTCAGAAGACATCCTGCTTTCTGAGGCCTCGGGAGGGACGGTATGCTGAACACCAACGTGGAGCTGTACTGGGAATCTTCCAGGACATGAACAAATGTGATTTTTGGTAGATACTGTGACCTCAGAACCTCAGAACCTCAAGGAAGCTGCCTCCTGGGCCTCTTTGCAGACCCCTCTCAACTGCACTCATTGTCCTCACAGAGACCGACTACAGGGACCTTTCTGAGGACAGCTCTGTATCCCGTGGGACTTTTATACTGCCAATGGCTCCTTGGGGCGTACTGCCTTTGGTGGAGCTCCCACCCTTCTCTCCACAGGTAGGGACACCTGCGCTTTTCCAGCTTCAGTGTTGGCTGCTTGCCTAAGGTGCCTGTCGTCCAACACAGCCTGGTGACCCGAGGAAACCTGAACACACCCACAATGCCATCTCGTTTTGTTCCTGCTGGTCTCTCTGCCTAGAATGCTCTCTCTACCCATTTCTACCTATTAAACATTGTTCCCTCAGCCCTCAGCATACATTAGGCCAACCATAGAAGGTCTCCTCCTCATAATGATAAAATACACCCAATTAAAAACACACAAAGGACTTGGATAGACATTTCTCCAAAGAAGATACACAAACGGGGGCGCCTGGGGGGCTCAGTGGGTTAAGCCGCTGCCTTCGGCTCGGGTCATGATCTCAGGGTCCTGGGATCGAGTACCGCATTGGGCTCTGTGCTCAGCGGGGAGCCTGCTTCCTCCTCTCTCTCTCTGTCTGCTGCTCTGCCTGCTTGTGATCTCTGTCCGTCAAATAAATAAATAAAATCTTAAAAAAAAAAAAAGAAGATAAACGACCAATCAACACATGAAAAGATGCTCAACATCACTAATCACTAGAGATACGAAAATCAAAACTACCATGGGACACCACCTCAGATAAATTATGATGACTATTATCCAAAAAAGAAAGAGGGGGAAAAAAAAAAAGAAAAGAAGTGTTGGCAAGGATGTGGAGAAATTGAAACTTTTGTGCACTGCTGGCGGGAATGCAAACTGGTACAGCCAGTGTGGAAAATAGTATGGAGTTTCCTCTAAAGATTAAAAATAGAACTACCCTATGATCCAGCAATACCACTTTTGGGTATACACCCAAGAGAACTGAAAGCAGCCACATGAACAGATGCTTGTACATCCATGTTCATAGCAGTATTATTCACAGAAGCCAAAAGGTGTAAGCAAACCATGTGTCCACAGACAGATGAATGGATAAACATAATGTCTATATATATTATATAACATTTTATATTATATGTGTATATACATATATAATTACATATACAATGGAATATAATTCAGTCTTCAAAAGGAAAAATATCTGACACACATTAGGACATTATGTTCCATGAAATAAGTCAGCCACAAAAAGACAACTATCACCTAGAACAGACAAATTCATAGAGACAGTAAAATGGTGGTTGCCAGGGGCTGGAGGGAAGAGGGAATAGAGTGTTATGTAGTGGGTAGAGTTTCAGTGCTGCAGCCATGAAAGAGTTTTGGAGACAGTTGCACAACAGTCTGAATATACTTAACATTACTGAACTATATACTTAAAAGTTGTTAAGATGGTAAATTCTTTGTTGTATGTACTTTACCATAGCTACAAGTTTAAAATAAAAGGTCGCCTTTGATAAGCCTCGTCCAGGCTCTGGTTGCATTTCATTGTTCATCAGTCTGCCTTGATTTCTTGTTTTCTGTTCTTTCAGGATTGTTTTGAGACCTACCTCGTTGCCTAAACCAGAAGAATCACAGAGTAAAGAGCAAGAGCCCTGATTGAACTGTTCCTTAAGTCTATAGTTCCTAGGGCATTTCAATTATATGAACCAATAAATTCCCTTTTTGACATTAAGCTAGTTTGAGTTTGTGTCCTGTGACTTGTAACCAAAATTAACTGAACTGAGACTACACTTGATTTGAAATATCAGAACTCTAAGAATTAAAAAAAAAAAAAGACACTGAAGATTTCTAGGGAATAAACAAAACAAAGTGCATAGACAAAAAGCTGAGAGTATGACTGGCATTTAACCCCTCCTTTGCAACATTAGATGCAACAGACAATTACCAATGCCTGCATCCTTCTACGACAAGAGGACTTTCAATCTGGAATTCTCTATTTGGCTAGATAATTAAGTATGGAGTTAGAACAATACATTTTTATAGATGAATAGACTCAAAGTTTACCTCCCAGGTATTCTTTAAAGTAGTTCTTTGAGGGTATGTTCCAGCAAAACAAGAAAGGAAACCCAACAAAGTACAAGATAGGGATCCAACCTAGGAGGATGGTGAAGCTAGGATGAGCTGTACAGGCTGGAGAGGACTGAGCAGGACAGCAAAGTGTGGGGTTCTAAGAAAAAAGAAAGAGAGAAGAGGCTGGAGAGGCTGGGTCAAATGGGGTTATGGTGAAAGCATTTCTCTAAACTATAGTTTAAAAAAAAAAGAAAAAAAAATCGAAGTAAAACAAAAAGTGACATAACATGGTCCAAAAATAATGTAAATTAAAATGACATAATTTTAAGCTCTTTATGAAATATGAGAAAATACATTTGACCCTCATATTAGGAGCCCTGTGATTCGTCCAGGGCTACTTAACCCTGGAGTGAGCATTTATGTGGCCATATTGATTTAAATCCTACTTAATGATCTTCAACTTTTAAAGTCAAATTCATGAAAAGGCACAGAAGGCTTAACTGTGACTATAGAATAGAAAGGTAATGTTAAACCCTGGCAATGTAAGAATACAGCTAGCTACCAATGAGAAGTGGTGGGGAACGAAAGAGGGGATGAAGAGGAATAGGCACCAATGTTTTCCTCTTGTCACATGGGGAGTCTAGGTACTGATTACTTTACCAAGAAGAAACAGAGAATTGGTTCTGAGCATCAGATAAGGGGGAAATAGCATTTTAATCAAGCCAGGGCATAAACTTCTCTCCTTGAAAAGCTGGGAAGGTAGGCAGGTCAGGGATAGTACAGCAGCTCTGATGTCATCAACATCCCAGAATCCTTTTAGATTTCTCTATCATTTTTTGAACAAGCCTTCCATCTATCCTCAAGATTGTCTCATGATCACCTGATGGCTGCTGCAGCTCCAGCCATCAGACCTGTGTCCAAGAAAGAAGAGAGAAGAGCAAAAGATGCCTACCTGCTAAGTCAGCCCCTTCATAAAAAACTCTCCTAAGGCATGATCCAGCAACTTCTGCTTATATCTTACTGGCCAGAACCCAGTGACATAACCATCCCTATCCAAAGGATAAAACTGATGAAATCCTAAACTGAAAAGCATAGTTTTTTAGCTGGTGCACTGATGTTCTCAACAAAGCTGGATTTGTTTGTAAAGAAAGAAGGAATGGATATTGGATAAGCAATTTAGCATCTGTGTGACTCAAGAGATAGAAAGCGCGCGCGCACACACACACACACACACACACACACATTTTTTTTCCCAAAGATTTTATTTACTTGAGAGCATGCACACCCAAAAAGGGAGATGGGCAGAGTGGGGGAGGGAGAGAGACTAAGGAGAATCCCTGCTGAGTACAGAGACTTGGGCTGAATCTCAGGACCCTAAGGTCATGACCTGAGCCAAAACCAAGAGTGGGATACTTAACTGACTGAGCCATCCAGGGACCCTGAAAGAATATTTTTTAGAGTAAAAGTAAAAAGGTAACCAACAAAAGAATAAAAAAGTAACAGAACCATCAAAAATGAGAGGAAGGGTGCAGAGTATAAATGAGTTAAGTCAATCTTTCATAATGGGACTCAATGGCTATCTTTCCCGGATACAGTTTAGAGTTGTGCATTTAACCCAAAAAATAATTTTTAAAAAGGGGGGGCTGCCTTTGGGAGGTATGCAAGGAGGCAGGGGTAGAGCTGTAACTTTTTATTAAAAGCCCTTCTGAACTAGTTGAATTTGTAAAAAGCCACTTGTTATTTTTATTACAAAGGTTAACAGGGTTTAGTCTGTTCTTTTGGGAAACAGCATCACTATCTTTCCTTTACCTTTGGCAACCTGGGTCAGTGGTGGGCATCTTAATATGTTTTAAGCTCCCTTCACTGACTTAGTAACAAAAATTAGTCATATGCAGGGCTCTCTTTATTTCACTTCTTTCAATTGATTTGTTATTTTTAAAATTCTAACCAAGATTTTTTAAAAAAAAGATTTTATTATTTGAGAACAGGAGAGAGAATGAGCAGGGGTGGGGAAGGGCAGAGGGAGAGGGAGAAGCAGACTCGCTGCTGAGCAGGAAGCCTGATGTGGGGCTTGACCCCAGAAACCTGAGATCATGACCACAGCTGAAGGCAGTCGATCAACCGACTGAGCCACCCAGGACTTTTTATGAGCAGCTGGACTAGACTGGCAGACACATCACCATTTCTGTTGGGAAGGTCCATGGATGCCCCACGCTTTGTCTGAACCTGGGGCCACTCCCATCTGCTTGCAAGCAGACCTCTGTGCAGGGACGTGTATGCTCTACCTGCCTGGTCTGCACTCTCAAATCTCTGTCCCAGTGTCTCCATAATATATTAACAGGCGGTGGCCAAAGGGAGTTCTGCTGAAATACGCAGTAGTTTGGGCCATTTTGGACAAAATCCTAGAATGCATACGATAATGCTGAGCAATGCAGTTTAATTTATGAGCATGCAGGTCTGCTGTGAAATTGGGAAATGGAAGTATGAGACATTAGCATTCACATGCAAGGGCAGGGCCAAGTCCAAAACTGTAATATGCCTTTCCCAGGGAAGACTGGAGAGTTTGAAAGAGCAGCCACACAGTCAGTTAAATGTGTGCTCACGAACCTCATCTGCGTATTTTAATGCCACCAACCACCTGAGAGGAATGTGTTTCTCCAGGCCCTATGCCTTTCATATTGCCTAACACCCTCCACTGCCTTTAACAATAGTAGAACACACACATATGCACCTCTTCGGGGCAGATTTAAAAGATGAATTTCATGGTCTGGATATGATTTGATCTGCAGGGTCAGGGGGAAGGTAGAACAGACGGCTTCTCAACTTCTTCTAGCTAGGGCATACAAACTATTAGGCAGCAAAATATTTCCAAGTTAAAGCAGGAAGACAGGCACGTTTGTAATTTAATTCATAGCAGCTGTACATGCAGTTCATGTCATGTATTCTCCAGTTAAAGGAGCTCATCAGTCAGAGGTTTCATCTGACCTTGACCTTCTAGCCCATTTTTCAATGCACAGAATAAAAGAACATCTACCTCTGTTTTTCTTATGCATGAAAATATACCCTCCTAAAGAGTCCAGAGGAAACATCAAGCGTGCTCCAGCAGTTAAAGTATGTTGGAAAACAGACTGGAAATCTCACTGCGACAGGCTGAATAACATCCCCCAGAGATACCAACTCCTAATCCCTGGTTCCTGCAGATGTGACCTTATTTGGCAAAGGCCCCTGGCAGATGTGATGTTAGGGATCTCGCAATGGGGAGATCATTCTGGATCTGCTAGAGGGTCCCAAATGGAATACCCTGGATCCTTCTGAGGGAGGGGAAAGGGAGATCTGAGAGTAGCCCTAGAAAATTAACACACCCCAGAGGGGCCACAGGGGAGAGTTTCAATTTTGCTAAAAACCGTCCCAAACAGTCTATGGTTCTTTTAATGGTATTTAGCAGAACTTAACTCCCTGTCTCCAGCATGTGGGACAGTCAGGTCCACAGAGTATGGGTGAAGAACACCGGTGGCCGTGCTCCTGGGTCCCTGGGGACAGCTCAGAGGGGCAACGTCCCTTCCTGAAGCAGGGTGCTAAGTACCGGAAGAAAACACATCTCGTTCTTAAAGCAAAGACATGACTAGGTGAGTGTGAAGGGGGGAACCAAGGATTTAGGAGACTTCCAATAAATTAACCTTACAGCTCGCACAGGGCTGTGTTGCTATCTGTACGTGTCAGGGGAGCACATCTTTAAACAAATGCAGCGTAATTATTAATAAACACGGCCAGATGCCTGCAAGCATATGTTACAAGGCTGTCCTCTGAGGGTTGGTCTGTAACAGTGAAAAATTAGAGACCCGAATGTCTACCAACAGGGGAATGGTTAAGTCTCCAATGATACCACACAGCTATTAAAGAGTCACATAATTCCACTCATACTGACATCAGAGGTTATGAATGAGTAAATGTTGCGTGAGAAGAAAGGGCATGTTGCAGATGGGATGATAGTGCTCTCATCTTGGTTACACAAAGCTATCTCTGCGGTCATAATATACAGAAATACTATAGAATAAGAACGCCTCTATATGTGTGTCTATCCACTGGATGGGGGCCCTACAAACAGGAAGTTAGCGTCTCTGAGAAAGGGAAGGCTGGCTGCAGGGACAAGAGGAATGGCCAGACTGGGACTCCTTTACATGAATAAGCTTTTCCCCTAGGTGTGTACTCACTCCCTTTGTAGTTCTAAGAAAGTGAAGATTTGGACATGCAGTAAAGATGCATTCTGAGAGCCTTGTCAAGTCTGGTGTCAGATAAACAGCGGAGGCCCTCAGGAACCATGTGCTCCAGGAGCACTGTGCTGCAGGTGGTCTCCAGAGATTGGCTGGGGCTTCTGGGGGCTGCCTGGAAGCTGGCGAGTACTGCAGGGCTGGAGGCAAAAACTGTGGCTTTTATACCAGGCTCTCTACTGGGACTGCCATGTTCTTATTGAAAGAAAGAAAGAGGGGTGCCTGGGTGGGTCAGTGGGTTAAAGCCTCTGCCTTCAGCTCGGGTCATGATCCCGGGGTCCTGGGATGGAGCCCCAAATCAGGCTCTCTGCTCAGCAGGGAGCCTGCTTCCTCCTCTCTCTCTGCCTGCCTCTCTGCCTATTTGTGATCTCTGTCTGCCAAAAAAATAAATAAATAATCTTAAAAAAAATAAATAAAATTTTAAAAAAAGAAAGAAAGAAAGAAAGGAAGGCACAGCGAGTAGAAAGTCCCAGGAAAGTGTGTCTTTTGTCTCTTCCACAGGGACTGGGCCAAGCCACTGTTCACCAACTCAGTGGTTTACACCAAAGCCAAGGGAAATCTATCTTTTGAACACTTTCTTTGAGAAATTCTGCATGAAGATGTTTCTAAAGGGTTTCCTGCCTCCTGGAAGGGTGGTTTTTCTTACCAGATGAGCAGACGGTCCCTCTGCTTATTACTGAGCAGAGCTCTCTTTGTATGGGTGAGCCGCCCAGCACGACGGGAGGACCTATGCCTTGAAAACAGGGTCCTCTTAGCCTCCCCCCCTTCAAAGTACACCCTGGCCACGTTCCATCATATATGAAGGCTGAGCTCTTTGATCTAGAGAGTCTCCCGGTTACCTGTCTCCTGGAAACGCTGTTTTGGATTAATGTACAATTGAGCTGATCAACTGTGCACCAAAAAGGCATTACTACAACTAAGGGCAATGTGCACAGAGCTCACACTGTTCAAACTGAAGGGGTACTGAAGAAATGAATGGGAGTGTGTCTCAGAACCCCAAAGCAAAGACGAAGGTTCCCTGACAAGAAATGACAAGCACTATTCTCTTTCGAATAAAAGCAGGGCTGTGGGAGACTTCTATCTCAACACATGGTACAGGAGCACAGGGCCTTGAAAGTGACAAGTCTCTACAAACACTTGCTAAGTGACGGTTCTTAGTGAAATTACTGCTTTTGGTGGAATGAAAGGAACCAGTCCTCCTTCTCCACCACATAATATGAAGTGTTTATTTTTCAAGGTAGGTTTCTCCAAGATTTGCCGCAAATCTTTAAAAGTCATGACATTTTATGACTCCTTATTACAAATTTCAAGAAAGACTTTCATCTCCTCATTTTAGAGAAATTGTCACAAAAGCAACGACTAGAAGCTGGATTTTTTTCCTTAAGCAGAGGGAATGCTCTATCTAGACGGCCGAGGCTTAATCAAAATATTGAATGTTGCTGGTTTTGTGATTCCATCTGCAGAATGTTCACACCTGGTCAACCCCCCCATTTTATAATTGAGGACGCAGAAGACCTGAGAGGTGAAGCTGCTTATTCAAGGTCACACAGGAAGCTAACAGAGCTAGAACTGGAGCTTGGGCTGAGACTTCTTTCACACTGGGATACCGCCTTATAAACCAAGCTCTTCGGTTATGCAGATTTTTAAGTTTTATCCCAGAAATGCCTCTTGACATATAAGCCGCATCAGTAGGCCTAATGAGACCAGCACTGTAGGACAAATGCAGGGGATACAGAAGATAATAAATTCCAAGAAATAAGGCTGGAAGGGACCTGGAGTGATTCTCTTACTCCCGTTTCCTTTCCTTGAGGCAGAAGTCAGAGACATCATTTCAGGGGAGAAGTATCTTATTTCTAAAAGCCTTGAGGGAAGATTTCTTAACTTCAACTTACAAAAAGGAACATCTGATTTCCGCTCAACACCAGGATTCAAGAAGTATCCACTGAAAACCACTATACAGTTTTTTACATAAAAAAACATAGACCACTCCTCACCCCAATATCTCAAAAGTGATTTATTTAAAATCACTTTCCAGGCGCACCTGGGTGGCTCAGTCAGTTAAGTGTCTCTTGGTTTGGGCTCAGGTCGTGATCTCAGGGCTTCAGACTCTCCCTCTCCCTCTGCTCCTCCTCCCTGCTCTCTCTTTCTAAAATAAATAAAATCTTTTTAAAAATATTAAAAATAAAAGTAAAATCACCTTCCAATTTAGTCCTACTTGAACATTTTTACTATGAAAGGAAAATAAGAAGAGCTTGGAGATGTCACGAAACCCTCCCTAAGATCTTTGTAAGAATTTCAAAGAACGTCGGAGACTCACTCGGGTCTGGTTGTGTGATTAACTTCGACATATAGAGAGGCCTGCAGAGCACAGAACATTTGTGACATGAAAGCCTCTGAGTTAGAAACCATGTAACAGCTCCCACTGCAGCACTGGCACCTCTAAAAGTTTTGTTAAAAGTCCCCCTCCCTTTTTTTTTTCTGCAAAGCAGTTTTTACAGCAAGCCTCAGATCAAGAAAGTACCCTTCTGAGTAACGTGAAGGGGGAAAAAATAAAAACAAAATAGATTGTGAACCCCACCAAGGATTCTGCATATATTCCTGCCAAATGATCTAAAAGCCAGAGGTTATTCTAAGAGTTCGAGGAAGCCTGCCTGACAGCTACGATATTCAGAGAGGGAAAGCTAATAATGTAGGTGATTCATCTGAAGGTGACCCTGCTGACCTACGGCCAATGGCTTGGGACTGCTTTTGGATGGGCGATGATAGCATTCTGGGTGCCAGAGAATCAAGGGGTAAGCCTCCCTGGCAGCTGTTGGAAGTAAGGGGGCCCAAGTCCATGGCCTGGGGAAGGCTGTCTGTGTGGGGAGCTGGCAGGTCTGAGGACAGTGAAACCAGAATCCTGGCCTCAAAGTCTCAGGCTCTGGGCCAGGGTGAAAACAGCCTTCCTTAATTTCACCCTACCCCTGGCTCGGCCACACCATTCCACTAACGTCTGTTAAAGCTTCTCACAACCCATGCCTCAGAGTCCCTGTCACAGGCATTTCTCCTCTACTGTCCCAAAGCAAGTGTTTCTCTGCATGCCCCCAGCCCTGACCCTCCCCTGCCATTCAGAGAATCCCCCATCCACTGGCTGATGGTCTGGAGGCCCATATCCTCCACTCCTCACAGAACTGTAGTGTATCTGGAGCCCAGTCCTGGATCTGTGTCCAGCCCTCACTTTCCACCCAGCTCCAGGTCAGAGGTAGAAAGGTTGAGGTCCTCAGCTAGGGGCCCAAAACCCCAGGCTAGAGGCAATGCTGGGAGGAACCGTGCCCTGTGGGCTCTAACCCAGCTGGCCAGGGCCTGGCCCAGATGTGGGCCACTGGACATTCAGCAGCATCTCAGCCCAGAAGCAGTCCATGGCTGCTGCAAGAGCCACATGAGCCAACAGTTATAACCCAGTGGGGTATGGGTACCCACAGAATGCGAGGGGGCCCAGATAGGAGGCTAAATGGCTCTAGATGCAGGAGCCTAGGAAGCACATGAGCAGGACAGTATCATTACTAACCACTGATGGGGACACGGCGGCTAGCTGCTTGACACATATTTCAATTCATTGTCGTTATGAGACTGGGGCTGGAAAAGTGAACTAATTCGTTCAAGATTACCCAGCAAGGAGGGGCCAACTGGAATCTGCCCTCACACCATATAGGCTCTCGAGCTGCCTCTCTTGGGTGTCCGCAAGGTGACAACAGCCCTTCTCATTTCTGCAAGGGACTGGGAGCACGTGCTTGAGGGGACGGGCCAGCTCGGATTCTCAGGTCCCTAAGAGCACAGTGTTTAAGTGGAACTGCAAAATTCTCAAAACCAAATGAAATTCACTTGAATTTTGAAAATAAAAGCAAACAGATGCCTAGCTGTCTCTTTTCCTAGGAGAGGGATGGAGATCTGATAAATGGCCAGCCGCTCCCACCCCCGAGAGAGGCGGGGAATCTCTATGGAACCAAAGAGCAGCCCTTCCTGTCCAAGCGCACACAGAAGTCTGCAGGCAAAGCAATGAAAGAGAAACCTGAGCTCTTGATGAGCTTAACCAGTGAGATGCACAGTCACTCGAGAGAGGATTAAAAAGAATTCCAAGTACAGAATGAGATTCGTGATAAACTGTTTCCCTTATTTTAATGAAACCATGGAGATGTTAAAGGAATGCATGTTTACAGGGGAAAGAAATGCCCCATATGCCAATGGAAGGAATCACTGCTTCATAAATGTCACCACCTTATTAGTGTTTCTCTATCATTTTCTATGTCTATTCCATTTTATAAAAATACTTACGCATGGTTTAAGAGGTTCCTAAGATGTGATTGTGTAAATTAAATGAGACTTAGGGATGGTTTTTTAAAAAATTGTCATTGCAAAAATCCTCACACCTTCCACTGAGTTGTGGAATAATGTAAAAGGTAAGTGGCATTGTTAAAAACCTCATAATAATAAAAAAAAACTTGTTTAATTCAAAAATAATAGAAAACTATAAAATTCTCAGAAACTATAAAATGCTCACTGGAGTTGAAGCCGTTATTTTCTGAGCAATCAAACAGATCATTTATTAGGGGCTCTCTGGTTCTCGTTTTCCTAAATCAGAATCCTGCGTGTGATAAAGAAAAGCTGCATCCGAGACCCCCAAACCCTTTCTCCTTCTGTGTCTGCACCCTGAGAGAGTCCTCTTTTCATTCTGACCTCTCCCTCCATTTTCTTCCTTGCCACCACTTCCTAGGTTGAGTTTCAGGCCTGTGTGTGGGGCCTGGCACCTCGGGGCCCCATGCACCACCTCCGGAAACTCAGCCTGCCCTGATGGCCCATCTCTCCACAACAGGGGCTTCTCACCCCCTGTTATCAACCCCGTCTAAGGCAGCGTCAGGTGGAAGCACCTCCTGGATGGGCTCTTCCTCCTCTCTGCCTGAGACCCACGTGCACAATTTTTCTTAGCGTTCCTGGCCTTCAACCCACCACATAGAAGGTGCTTAATAAATGTTTGCTGAATGTATGATGCAGGCATCTGGCCAGGAGCCACTCGCTTCCTTCTCTCCTGTGAAGCTCTTCTCTCCACCTGGAACGTTCCTATCCCCTAAGTTTATCCATATCACCTTCTCCAATTTTCCATAAATGAACAACACCACCATCCAGTCAGTCATGTGGTAGTGATTCTGGCCTCCTTTAAGGAAAGGGAGCCGACAGGTGCATGGGGGCTCAGTCAGTTAAGTATCTGCCTGCAGCTCAGGTCATGATCTCGGGGTCCTGGGATGGAGTCCTGAAGTAGGCTCCCCCCTCCCCATTGCTCATGCTCTCTCTCTCTAATAAATAAAATCTTAAAAAAAAAAAAAGAAAAAGGAAAGAGAGCCCTTCAATTCATGCATCATTGCATCCTATACATGCCACTTCCTCACTCTTTCTCTGACCTCCCTTCTCTATCCCTCTATAACCCAGGACCCTGGCCTTCCTCCCAATCCATGGGGCCACCTCCTCACAGGGGGTCCTGCTCCTCACTCCTTGTCCAGCCTGTCCTGAATGCATTCTGGAACTCGTCCCTCCCCTGCTCCCCTCTGTCGCAGGGCTGGAGCCCAAGGACCGACAAGGCAGAGGGGTGGCCCCATAAGCCTCAGCTCCTGGCAGTCAGTCCCCAGCCCCAGGCCAGCAGTCACTTGGCACCCAGCTGCCACAGAAGCCCTCTTCCCCAACCCTGGCTGGCTGGCAGAGCAGAAACCTATGCTCAAAGCAGAGAGTCAATCAAAAAATGTCTAAGCGAGCTCTAAGTTTAAATTAAAGCTACACACGCAAGTGATCTGACGCAGGGCCTAGGCCTTTTTTTTTGGAGCAGGGATTGGAACTTTCACAAACCCCACTGGGCAGGTGGGGAAGGGCAGCTGAAGAGGCACAAGAAGGACTCAAGGATGGACTCAGTCTTGAGTTTCTGATTCTGACTCCTGCATCTGCCTCCACCAATGAAACAGCCCAGTTCTTTCCTCAACGCCCGTGGAACTGGGCTGGGGGAATGGGGAAATGGGAGGGAGCCACTCTCACCTTTCCAAGTCTCTTCGAAACATCCATTCCTCAAAACACCCCACTCTTGCCTTGTACACTCACAATCCATCAGTTTATGTAGTACTTAATGTTTAATAAAGTCACGTGTACATACGAAGCACAATGGGCAGGGGCACATTTGGGAAGAAACACTGCTGACTGGGTTATGGAGCATGCCCAGCCCGGGCTTGCAGCACTGGGGCAACTGTGCTTCCCTGTGCTCACCTGCTCACCTGCCTGGTGCCCCCACTGGATTACCAACTCTGGGCCCAGAGAGCCCAGCTTGGCTCGCTGCATTTACAACTCCTGTCTGGCACAAGACCGGAGCATAACCTGGCCTTGGGAAACGCTGACCAAATGGAAAAGGGAGCCCGCTCACAGAGCAGCCCTTCCTCAGTTCCAGAGACTCCTCTAGCAAATCCGGGCAGCCGGATACCTCCCTTCCCTACCTGGACTCACTCAGCACCCATCACATAGTCAAGCAATGTGTCCTAAGTCAGACCCAGATGCAGGGGACCATGGGTACTTTTTAGCCCAACCACATGGTTCTCAGGTCAGGGAGGAGACAAGCCAAGAGATCTGGTCAGCGGCAGGTGGAATTGTCATCTCTCTCCCTATCCTCTCTCTCCCCCCCACCTCCCAGCTTGGGTTCCTCTCCTCTTTTGTCCCTGGCTCCCAGGAGCTGGCAGAGCACACTATAGAGGCCCAAGATGGCACAGCCCAAAGCCAGCAATGGCTCTGGAACATCCCCACTGTGCCTGAGTGGTTTACAGGTGAGACCCTTAGGGCAGGAAACACACCTCCCATCCTTCCCCAGAGCTTGGAGCACAAGAGGTACCTGATTCACTTAAAAGCAAGCCTTCAGCAAGTTAACCTGCAGATAAAAATTAAGTCAATTTCAAACCAGGGCTAATTTCAACATAAACTCGCACTCCTACTGACCCAGGAGTCTGGAAGTGACTCAGAATAAGCGTGGTGATGAGAAACCCAGTGGCTGGCAGACGTGCCCACTCACTGGGCCGAGAGCTGGACTCTGGCTTACAGAGTGAGGGGATAAATGGACATAAACTTGCTTCCTCAGCTCACAGACATTTCATTAGAGACTGACCTCGTTTTCATGCTAAAAGCATTTGTGTGGCCTTCAATCCTTCCAATTTCATCACAGAAATAAGATGCAAAGCAGTGAACACACAGCTGTCCTGTGTTCCAGAGGCATGCAGAATGTAAGACAGAAGTGAAACCATGGTGTTCTCACAGGCTACTTTTGCTTTTGATGTGAAATCTGGGCAGGCCCACCTCATGATCTGCCCCTTAGCTCATGCCCAAAAGAGCATGGGCAGAAAGGGTCCAGACATCCCAGCGGGCTGTGGAATGTATTATGGGATTTATTTTATCCATAACTATGTGATAACTGTGCTTTTTAAAGACAAACTTGAAAACTGATCCAAACTCCACTACCATTAATAATAATCCCTTCATTCCGTAAACCTCAGTCCATACCTACTATGTGTCAGACAGTATGCCAGGAACCAGGAAGAAAGCCGGAGAAGAAACCCTCTGCCTAGAGGGTTCACCTATATCTTTGGTAAGGGGGCAGACGGGCTGACCAATGTTCCCAAACCCATGTGGTTAAGAACTGGCATAAACACAGAGGGAGCCTGTGTGCACAGAGGAGCACCTCCAGCCCAGCCAGGAAGGATGCAAAAGGAGCACGAAAGGGTGCCGGGGGTGTGGGGCAGGAAGCAACAGGGGCTTTGGGTTTTGAAGGATGAACAGGAGTTAGGCATGTAAATGAGTTGGGAAGAGGTACAAGTATGTTCAAAGCCTGAAGCTGGGGAGGCCACGGGGAGTGTGCGGGCTACAAGAAGTTCAACAGAGTAGCCAAGGTGGGGGTTGGGGAGGTGGGTAGGACAAGGTTCTCCACCACCAGGTTACCAAGGGCCTTGTATTCTCTGCTGATGAGATCAAACTTGATCCTGGGGTGCCTGGGCGGCTCAGTGGGCTAAGCCTCTGCCTTCGGCTCAGGTCGTGATCTCAGGGTCCTAGGATGGAGTCCCGCATTGGGCTCTCTGCTCAGCAGGGAGCGTGCTTCCCTCTTTCTCTCTGCCTGCCTCTCTGCCTACTTGTGATCTCTGTCTGTCAAATAAATAAATAAATAAAATCTTTTAAAAAGCAAACAAACAAACTTGATCCTGATGGTGGTGACTGGGGAGCCTGTACAGGATTTTACACAGGGGTGGGATCAATGCCCAAGCAATCCCCTGAGGGTCTCCAAACAGCTGAGCAGCGCCCCGGAGTTCGCTTCCTTTATTCACGGCTCTTGAGACAACAGAACTTGAAAGCCTCATTAGCAGGCAGGTCTCCCACGAACAACTAAACCTCTTTCCCTTCCAGAATGCCCTCGCTGAGGCCGCAGCTACTTTCAACTGCATCCTAATTTCAAGAAGTGATAAACATATGCTCGTGTTTCCATTTACAAGTTTTTGATTATCAGCCTGGCATTGTAGCTGCAAATTACCCATTTTCTATTATAATTATTTTTACTTCTCTCGATGAAGAAGGAAAAGAAGCACTTTGAAATGACGGAAGTGCCTGAGCCACAGAGGGAGGGAAGAATTAAGCACTGCTGCAGCTTTTGCCAATGGCAATGTAATAGCAAGAGTTTGACAAATGAAATGCAAGCCTGTGGGCTGTGTCAGACTAGGCCTTCTGGAGAAGTACATTTGCTCACCACGAACGGTTTACCTAAAACAGGGCCCAGCCTGCGGCAAACCAGGGGAGAAGCCGTCCAGGGCCGAACCGCAGCTGTGAGGGCTCTGGGCAATGACTTCATGAAGACGGGATGCTTTAGGTGACAGACACGTCCCCTGTACTCTTAGGTACTAACACTTGCTCTTCCTGCTTCCAGGTGGAATTTTTTAAAGGATGGGGTTGTCCCTAGTCAGACGCATTCCAGTAACTATGGTCATACTATGGTTGGAATTCACCAGGATGCAGCCACACTCACTGGCACCCCTGGCCCTTCTCCTAAATCAGACATGGCACAGAGCCATGTCTGGCTGTCTTTCTGTCCTGGCTGGGGCTGGGGTTGGGGAAGTGAGGATAAGCCTTGGCAATGGATGGGAGGCAATGAATTCAGGTCACTAGCTGAAATGAAGAGGATGCTAGCATGGAGTTGCATGCCTACTGGCAGCTTAATGTCCCATTTAATTGGCATGTGACATTAACTGACAGAGTAGCATGCAAATGAGAACGCAACTGTGGCTTTGTAGCTTTGAACGTGCTGCTGGTGAGGTGACTTTGTTTTAAAAGCACAGCTTGGACGAGCTAAACAGTTTTAATATCGGGATGACTTGCTCATCAAGAAACCGTGCCCATCATCCAAATTCCTAACATCTTCCATGAGCAACTGTGTGCTCAGTCATGGGGACGAGGGTATGGACAGTGCCTGCTCTGAAGGCACTCACTCTAGTGGGGTGTCAGGCATTGAGGGGGAAAAAACTAAGCAGATATGTTCAGAATGCTATTTTTGGTCAAAGCAAAAACTCTTAGCATTGTAGCTGTGGAAGTTCTAAATATTGCTCTCTGTTCACATTTTAAACCCTCATGAATGAAAATAATAAATCACTATCGCAGCAAATCAATAACAACAGTAACAGTGAAAAGAGCTAGAAGTTACCATAGCAGGCCCTTTTTTAATGCACTAGGCACTTTGCGTCTACTAAGTCCTATTTTGGCAGCACATTTACTGTGCCTGTTACTACACTGTCTTTCAGAGTTATCTTTAATCTTTGCAAACACTGTGTGGAGAAGTGATATCATTTTGTTTGTTTCTGACCCGGACACTGAAGCTTGGGGCTCTGAAGCTCAGGGCTTGGTCTGAGATGCAGCGCTGGGACACACAGAACAAGGATCAGGTCCTGTCTGATCACAAAGACCAGGTCATTTACTCCCCACTGTCTCTGAAGTAGCAGAAACCTGGGGGGGGGCGGGGGGCTCCGACTGCCCTTCCATGCCAGCCCCAGGCTCTTTGGTATTCAAGATGGGCTTGTTCACTTTTGCAGGAAACAATAGATGTAATCAGCATATTAACCATCCTTTAGACATCAATCATGAATTCTTCCCTCCAGAGTAAATTGCTCTCCTTCTTTCTGTGTCTCTCAAGATCCCTGCTTGAGCCGGGAGAGGTAAGAGCAGATTAAAGTGCAGGTGCTCTTCCCTCCAAGCCAAAGGCAAGGGGCTTCCCCTCCAAGGTGAGGGCAGGGGTGAGGGGGCAATCACAGGGCATGCGCGTGCACAGTGGGGAGTGTGCGGTGGCTGTGGGGGCAGAGGTGCCACACAGGAGCATGTGCTATAGAGGGTGTTGTGGGGGCTTCTGTAGTGGGGGTCCGCCATGGGGAGGAGGGGTCTTTGGTGAGTCTTGGGGAGAGGTGCTGTGGATGTCGGGGAGAGGCTGTACTGCATGATGGGTAAATTATGTTGTGGGGGGATATTTTGGGGGGGTTATGCTGTGGGGGTATGTGGTGGGATGGGCCACTAGAGTCTGCTGTGGGCCTCTACCGTGAGGGTGTAATCTGGGGACAATGTTGTGGAGCCGTGTCCTGGGTGCACTGTGGTGTATGGTGCAGGTGTGCTGAGGGTAGGGGGACCCCGCAGATCCCTGGTTAGTGGAGCACCCTGGAGAGCCCACTCCCAGGCCCCAGAAGGTTGCCCTTGCCACTGCACCTGCCTGATCCCCATGATGGGGGATCAGCACCCCACCTTCCCCCCAGCCACATCTGAGCTCAGGATATCCAGCGAGACCCTGGGGCAGCAAGTTCATCAATGCTGGTGACTGGGGAAGCCAGGGAAGTCCCCTCTCTTCCTCCCTCACTAGTACCAACCTTTCTGTGGGAAGGACTAGGCCAGGCGGTTTGCAGATCACATGGCACATAGCCGCTGCATGGCCCCTCCCAGGGATAGGCAATGCTAAGGCAATGCTCCTAGGGACCCTCCAGGCCACAGCACAGGTGAAGGAAGTGCCCTCTTCCTTCTCCTCTTACACCTGGCCTGGCACAAGTGAGCTACAATCCCTTCCCAGCTCATTGGCATCTCTTAAGGACCCTGTCCTTTCCTCTTGGCTCACCCCTCTCATCCTGCAGCCTGTCTGTCTTCCGCAGGAGCCTCCTTGGCAAGACCCGAGTGGCAATGGCTGGAGAGCTCAGGCATGTGGGTGGCATGCCTATTTGTTCTTCTGAAGGTCTATGTCCGTTTCCCCCCAGTCCTTAATATGAAAGATTTTCCAACGTACTGCAAAGTTGAGAGAATTTTAAATGAACACCTGGATACCCCCCACCTAGATTTCACCATGAATGTTTTATTACGCCTGCTCGATCACGTATCTACCCCTCTACCCATTCATCAATCCACCGTATTTTTTTTTTTTTTTTTGGTGCCTTTCAAGTAAGATACAGGCATCAAAAGCAGACAGTAGCTCCCTTCTCCCTAAACACTTCGGCATGCATATCGTTAGCTGGAGTTCATTATTTGCTTGGTGTTCTTTTTGTTTTCTGAGCATATAATCCAATGCACACATCTGGAGGGTAAACATTCAACAAGTTTTGACAAATGCATGTACCCATTTAACTTTGAGCCTTATGAAGACACACAACATCCTGTCACCCTAGAAAGCCCTCCTCGCCTGTCCCTTCCCACTCAATCTCCCCGTCCCTCTTCCCCCAACCAACCCCAATTCTGAATTTTTCCACCACAGATTAGTTCTGCTTGTTTTCGGACTCTAAATATAAATGGAATCATACAGTGTCTAGTGTCTAGTCTCATTGGGCTTTGGCTCAGCCTCATGTCCGAGATTCACCCCGGTTGCCGTGTCCCACAGAAGTTTTGTTCCTTCTTCTTGCTGAGTAGTAATCCATTCTTGGACTATACCAGAGTTTATGTATTTTCCTACTGATTGATTCTTTTCTTAAAGGTAAAGTGATCATCTCATAGAGGTTCCTGTGTCGTGAAGTCCCTCACACTTGTATTCTGACCTTTTTCTGCCACGGCCAGAAGATCAGGTGTGCTCAGGGATAGCCCACGCCTGACCGATGAGAGAGGATGAAGGACAGAAATAACATATTCCATCACCTTTGTGAAAAACGTAAAACTGTAAAAAGTACAGTTCTAGAACAGAGACTCCCAGAGTGTGACGGGATGTAAGAGGGGTGCAGGCAAGAACCTGATAACATATTTACCAGTGTGTCCCCCATCTGGCCTGTGAAACTAGTTTTCCTATGTGAAGGGGATATAGAGTTTGCTTTTTATTTTTTTTAAAATAAAGATTTATTTATTTTAGAGAGAGGGAGAGGGAGGGGGAGAGTGCACAAGCAGGGCGAGTGGCAGAGGGAGAGAGAGAGAATCCTCAAGCAGAGTCCCAGCAGCATGTGGAGCCTGATCCCAGGACCTTGAGATCATGACCCGAGTGGAAACCAAGAGCTGGGGGCTCAACTGACTGACACCCAGGCACCCCTAAAGTTTGCTTTTTAAATGAATGTACTATCATGACAAAGCTTCATTTAAAGCAATATTACATATACAGGGAGTTACAATATGGAACAAACTATGGCCCACATATGCAGATGCCTGAAGTAGGGGAACAGTCTCAAGAACAGTGTAGTCAATCCTGGGTACACATCTCCTGGGAGTTTTAAAAACACTCAAACCGGGGTCCCACCTCCTACATCTCCCATCTAATTGGCCAAGCTGTATCCAGGCATTGGTAAGTTTAAAAAGGTCCGCAGACAACATGCACGTGCAGCTGGTATGGAAAAGAATGGTTTGGAAAGCAGTAGGTCTCCAACTGTGTTCTCTGGGCTGGCAACAGCAACATCACCAGGGCACCCAGACCTACTGAGTCAGAAACTGGGACTGGGGCCCAGCAGTCTGGGGCCTCACAAGCCCTCCTGGTGGGTATGATACAGCTCAAGTTTTGAACCACAGCTCAACGGGCAGGGGGGATAAGCCCTAAAAGCAGCCCTCACCTGTGTCCCGAGAGCAACGTCTATGCCATCATGGTACTAAATCCAGCCAAGTTTTGCCAGCTCTGCCTGATGTAGCCCCCAGGAAGCCCTTCTCCTCCGCAGGACAGACTCGGTGCATGGGGTGGGAGTGGAGGGGAGGCCAGGTGGTGAGTAGCTGTTGACCAATTACCAAGGTGATGACATCCTAGGGTCCACTGTATCTTAACCTCAATTAATCCATAAGCCAGTTAATCAGCCCCCAGAAAATCCAGTGTTGACTATAATTTTATTTTCACCATGATTTTTGATTATCACTGACCTCCTTCCACTCCATTACCCTTGTTAATTGAGAATTGACTATGCAGTTAAAATGAATGTTTCCTCCACTAACAGAGCTGTACTGAATTCATCTCAAAGTCCCTCGAAGCTCAAAAAATGCGATGAGTCCACAGATGTATTGATCTGATACAATTCATTTCACCAAGAATTTATGAAATTACCACTCAGAGGTCACCTGTTAAGTGTTCGTATGTCCAAAGGCTTACAGAAAAGAAATCGAGTTTTTGTTGAAGAGTAACATTGTTGTTAGAGAGCCAGACCAGAACTTGGCCAAGATTGGCCCAGGGGTTAGAAGTGAGGTCTGTATTAAAAGATGCCTGATATAGTTCTACAGATTTGGCAAAATCCTTGGAAATACAGCGAAGATAAGGTGAAAACAGACACTCCAGGGGCTGTTCCTCTTTACCGGCTGGCTATTTCGATAAGGAAAAAATAAAAAGAAAGAGGAGGCTAACAGGAGATCCGGGAGCCTGATTATCTCTTCTAACGCTAAGTCTGAAAAATGAACTTTCGTGTAAAACCCAGAAGATTACAGAATTTGCCCAAGAAAATGTGCTAGGGAATCGGCAGTGACAATGGAATTCCTATTAAGCAGTATGTACCAGGAGGAGATGTTTGACGAAACACCACAGTCCCTTTCTGTATGATAACAC
Organism: Mustela erminea; assembly: GCF_009829155.1. Lineage (NCBI taxonomy): Eukaryota > Metazoa > Chordata > Mammalia > Carnivora > Mustelidae > Mustela > Mustela erminea. The sequence goes on from NC_045614.1 coordinate 96,870,023, forward strand.
AGTGAAGGAATAATGCCACTTTGAAGAAAAAATCATCCTGCCTGTGGAAGGCCAGTCGCACACCACAGGGAGTCCTTCAGTGATGGTGCATTAAAGACTTGGCTTGCTGTCTTAGTTCCTTGACTGGGGACTGACTATAAACAGCTCCACAAAAGCAACTGCGCAACTGGGAGGCCAGAACCAGGTCCCACACAGGACTTCCTCTCCAAGCCGGCTCCTCCTCTGATGACTGTCCCCAGCAGGCCCCATCACATCCCTCCACCTCTGCCCCCCAGCTTGTCCCTACCACAGTGGTCATCCATCTGTGGGTCTCCAGAGTGTAGAGCTGTGTCTCATTTAGCTGAAGACTGAGTACATCCTAAGGGCTCTGTGAATGATTTTTATTAAAAAGCCTAACTTTTTATACAAAATTACCACATACTGAGAAGTGGAGGAAACAGCATAATGAACTGCCACACAGAGGTCCCCAAATGGTCCTTAACACATTTCCATGTTTACTTCATCTTTTTTCCCTGGAAGCATATTAAAGTACATTATAGAAACCATGACATTTCACCTCTAAAATACTTCAAAACTAAAAGAAATTTTCTAAAAATAGGAGAGTTTCTTATTTATCCATCATACCATGATCACTCCTGACAAAACTAATAATTAACAAAAATTGTCAATATCATCTAATACCAGTCCGAATGTCAATGTATGCCTTCTGAGGAAAAGAAAAGATGGACGCGGACGTGGTGATCCTGAGGGACACAGCGGAGGTGAAGCCCCCCCAGAGCCCAGGAAGCAAATGCACGCCACCCCTGTTCCACCCAGGGCCTCCACCACTCCAGGAGCTGCAGGAGGGCGTGGAAGGCATTCCCTTGAGTGGGGCCTCCTTCCAGAGACCCTGGGGACCTTGTTCCCTTGGGTCTCCTCATCCAAACACAGCACTCCCATGCTCTGTCCAGTCAGCCTGCGGGTGGGCCATCTCTCTTTTCCCACTCAGTGACCAATTCTGCCCAGGAGGCTGGATCTGGAATCCACAGAACCTAGCCTGTAGTCCCAGCTCTGTCACTGACAAGCTCTTTGACCTTGAGCAAGTGGCCTAAGCATACTATGAGAAGTAAGACCTGCCTCACAGAGAGCTGCCATGAAGACGGAATGAGACGGCTGTTAGGCTGTCAGAGAGCTCCTAGCACACGGCCTGGGCTGTAACAAGCTCACCCAAGTTCACCTCCGATGTTGTGGCAGTAATTATCTTTAAGACCATGGGGCAGCCAAAAAGGCATTAGGGTGCTGGAGTGTCTGGCCAAGAGAGACCCACATCTGGCCAGTTCTCTGAGGCAGGGCGCCACCTAGCGGAAGAGGTCGTAGGCTCAGCCCTTTCCTGAGCTCCCTTTCCTCAGCTCCTGCTCCCTCAACATAGGACTGTGCTGCTAGATGACATGCAGATGAACTGGGGGTGGAAGCCTGTGGACCATCAGAGCCGAAGGGTCTCTGTCAGAGGGCCTCTGGTCACCTACCTGAGCCATCTGGGGTCTCATACTGACCTCCTAATGGCCCTGAACTTTCCCTCAGAGGCACCAACCTTGGTTCTTCAAAGACACCTGCCATCAGCTACTCCTCTTTTCTCTCTGTATTGATGACCACCACTGTCCAGACCCACCAGCCCACCAGCACCATCAACATGACTGGTTTTTGTTTGTTTGTTTTTCTTTTTAAGACTTTATTTAGTCATTTGACAGAGAAAGACACAGCGAGAGAGAGAATGCAAGCAGGGGGAGAGGGAGAAGCAGGCTCCCTCCTCAGGAAGCCCCATGCAGTACTTGATCCCAGGACCCTGGGATCATGACCTGAGCCAAAGGCAGACGCTTAACTACTGAGCCACCCAAGTGCCTCTCGATATGACTGTTTATCAAGCATCTGCTATGTTCCGGGAGCTTCGTTGGGAAATTTTCAAACATTATCTTCCTGACGCCATGCTGCCATTTTTGGAGGCAGGCATGACTATTTGTCTTTCTGTTGCTGGTATAACAAACTACTCCAAACTTAGTGGCTTAACACAACACACACTGTATTATTTTCCAGTTCCAGAGGTCAAAAGTCCAAAAGGGGTCTTGTTAATTAAAATCAACGTGTCAGCAGGGCCACACTACTTTCTGGAGCTCCAGGGGAGAATTTACTTCTTACCTTTTCCAGCTGTCAGAGGCTGTCAAATGTTCCTCAAGTCATTCCCCCTTCCCTCCTCCAAGCCAGGCATGGCTGGCCCAGTCCTTCTCACACTGCATCAGTCTAACTCACTCTCCTGTCTTCCACTTTTTAAAAAAAATTTTATTTATGTGAGGGTGAGAGAGAGAGAGAGAGAGATCATGAGCAGGGGGCGGGGAGGTTAGAGGGAGAAGCAGACTCCCCGCTAAGCAGGGAGCCCAGTGCAGTTCCTAGGACCCTGGGTTCATAACCTGAGCTGAAGGCAGATGCGCAACTGACTGAGCTACCCAGGGATCCTGCCTTCTGCTTTCACTTATAAGAATGTTTGCGACTACATCAACCCTATGTGGATAATCCAAAATAACTGTAAGGTCAGTTGATTAGCAACCTTAATTTCATCTGCAACCCAAATTCTACCATGCCTTGTAACCTAACATATTCACAGGTTCCAGAGTTTTCTGGAAGGCCATTATTCTATCCATCATCACAGGTGAAGAGACTGAAGCTCAGAGAGGTAATGGGGCTTACTCAAGGTCACACAGATAGTAAGGGATACTAGACTCAGGAGTGAGATTATGGGGACTCCAATCTAGCTCTGCTCTTTCTACTTCGCTGTGTGACCTTGGGCAAGTCATTTAACCCCTCTGGCCAGTTTCCTTAGCTATAAACTGAAAAGTCTATCTACATGCTAAGATTTCTTCTAGCAGCCATCCATGACCACCAGAGGATATTCCCCTTATAATGTACATGGATCATAAAGTTAAGGACCCCTTAAAACCCTCACATGGTCTGTCCACAATGACCAAAACTCAAGTACTGACCATGAGAGGAAGAGATGCCAACTTGGTCATGGCATGGACATCCTTCTCTCCCCTGAATGGAATCTTCCAAGGCTGTGGTCCTAGGAACCATGGAGACATGGACTTAGGGGCACCTTACTGACTAGCACCAACCCACCCTACTATCACCCCATGCAAACCGTCAGTCAACTTGTGTTTTCCTCCCAATTCCCAGCTTAGAGGGGAATAAAGACTAAGGTTTCTTTGTACAATGAAAAGAAACACTCAGGAAATCAAATAGCAAACATACAGGGGATGTTTACATACAGGACTGTTTGTTAAAGTTTCCCAAACCAAGGCAGAAAAAAAAGCTCCTTTTTCTTTTTGTTTTCTTTTGTTTGGTTTTGAAGATTTATTTATTTATTTGAGAGAGAGAGAGAGAGAGAGTCTGTGTGTGTGTGTGTGTGTGTGTATGCAAGCATGTGTCAGCACATGCACACACGTGCACATTCAAGAGCAGGGGAAGGGGCAGAGGGAAAGAGAGAATCTCAAGCAGACTTCCTGCTGAGCTTGGAGCCCAACTCAGGGCTCGATCCCAGCACACTGAGATCATGACCTGAGGCAAAATCAAGAGTCAGGAGATCAACCCAAATGCAATTTTTATTACAGAAATTTTCAAACATACACAGAAGTAGAGAGATTGGCACAATAAATCTTTTCTTGACTCCTGGACATCACCTCCAATTCAGGTATTCTTTACAAGCTGAAATTAGAATTCTGAATCATCATCTGCAGTAGGCAGCTCCACACACTAGTCCTGTATCCCTCTGTTATGAAAGCTGCTCTACCCCTCCTCCTTATGATTCTGGACAATCAATCGGGATGTTCAGAAAAGTAACTTCCTGGCAAAGTGACTAGTACAGAAGACAAATGGACAAATCAGAGCCCATCTGCAATATGGACACCGGAGAAAAGAGTGACTTCTTCTGAAATCAGGAGCTATAACCTCCACAAAAACCTGGAGTTGCCATCATCCCTACCTTAGAGAATGAAGCCAACACAGTAGTAGAAGAGTTGAAAGAGAGAGAGAGTATGGGGCGCCCAGAAGAATCAATCAGTTAAGCACGTGACTCTTAGTTTTGGTTCAGGTTGTAATCTCAGGGCTTGAGCTCTATGTCAGGCTCTACGCTCAGCGAGGAGTCTGCTTAAAACTCTGTCTCCTGGGGCACCTGGGTGGCTCAGTGGGTTGAGCCTCTGCCTTCGGCTAGGGTCATGGTCCCAGGGTCCTGGGATCGAGCCCCGCATCCGGCTCTCTGCTAAGTGGGAAGCCTGTTTCCTCCTCTCTCTCTACCTGCCTCTCTGCCTACTTGTGATCTCTGTCTGTCAAATAAGTAAATAAAATTAAAATTAAAAAACACACACACACACACACACACCACTCTGTCTCCCTGAGACAGAGGAGGACAGAAGACAGAAGAGAGAAGAGACAGAGTTCCCACCCCCTGCTCATAGTCTCTCTCTCTCTCAAATAAATAAAGAAATCTTTAAAAAAGAGAGAGAGAAAGAGAGGGTGAGATTCTTAGTGCCATCAACAGAGCATCTGGATCCAGCTGTGCCTAATACCCTGAAACTTTTCTATTATACCATATTCCCAGTGTTGCTCAACCTGGTTTGAATGAAGTTTCTATGCCTTACAACAGAAATAATCCTGAGCATACACCATCCCAGAGAGCTTTCTTGAAAGCAACAAGCACAACTGTCAATCTTTCTTGTGGAAGCTCAAGGCTGGCCCTCTTAATTAAAAAAAAAAAAAAAAAAAAACAATGTGTATTCCTCAAGGAATACATTTCCTAACAAACACAGAAAAAGTATGTGACTTTAGAATATTTCCTCAATAAAGGAAGAATTTTATTTTGCTTGATTTTTGGGGGACAGCAACCCATCGACGCTGTCTTAGTACTGTACAGCTACCACCCACACCTTCCCCTAAAGACCTCTGATGTTGCTACTTTTGGATAAGACAAGCTGTCAGAGAGCAGTTCTGGGCCAACCAGGGGCACTTGCACAAAAACTGGGCACACAAGACCAGGCAGGACAGGGTAGGACCCGATTCCAGTTTTGGCGACAGGCTGAAGTGGCAACTCAAATTAGGAGATGTGGCCACAAATGAAATCAGAGGAAGGGGAACCCGGGGCACCCAGAAACCTATCCTCAGTCAGCTCTGCCTGCTCCTCTTTTCTCCTCCCTCCTCAGTACAGGCCTCCTTCCTACGCTGTGGACACGGAGCTCCCTGTGCTCCAATGCCACAGTCCATGACCTCTGGGTCGCCATGGTCCAGTGAGAGGAGGCAGGGGAAATGCCATGATGGGATGAGAGGTGAGGTATATGGGAAGAGGGGGCCTGTACTTGGCTACAGCTCTTGAGGAGGGCTTCCAGTGTCTTCTCTCCCATGAAAGACAACATCTAAACGTATTCACTGCAGTAGGGTTGGCAACAGCCTGCTGCCCACCCAGAGAGAACTAATGAAGTAATGAAGTAATGAAGAGAGGGGCTGAGACAGAGGAGAGGGGAGAGGGGGTGAGAGAGAAGAAAGGGGGGGGGGAGAGGGAGGGGAGAGAAAAGAAGGGAGAGAGAGGAGGGGGGAGAGGGGAGAAAGAGAGAGGAAGGGGGGTGGAGGGGGAGAGACGGGGGGTGGGTAAAGGGAGAGGAGGAGGAAAGAGAGAGGAGGTGGAGAGAGAGAGAGACAGGAACGGGGAGAAGAGAGAGAGGAAGGGGGTAGAGGGAGAGAGATGGGGGGGGAGGGAAGGAGAGAGAATAAGAGGACCCTCCAGTACTGATAAGGAAATCTCTCCCAGATATATTGTTAAGCAAAAGGAAAAAAAAAAAAAAAAAGCAAAGCACAGAACAGAAATATACAAATACCTGTAAACTCTGGAAGAATGTAAAGAAACCGAACAGTGGTTGTCTATGAGGAGGCATGATGAGAAAGAACATTTTCACAGTATACATTTATACTTACTTTTTCTTAACTTCCCAATCATGTAAATATGTCACCTCCTCAAAAGAAAATTTTTTTTGAATTTTATTTTTCAGCGTTCCAAAATTCACTGTTTATGTACCACACCCAGTGCTCCTTGTAATATGTGCCCTCCTTAATACCCACCACCAGGCTCACCCCACCCCCCACCTCCCTCCCTCCAAAACCCTCAGTTTGTTTCTCAGAGTCCACAGTCTCTCATGGTTTATCTCCCCCTCCAAATTGTTTTTAAAACAAAACAGAAAGCTGGGACTTTCCAGGTAGTTCTCAAAGGACTAGTTAGGCATATGTGAGGACTATGACTGAATTTGCTTTCAGCATAGACACAATGTGACACAGTTTCCATCCAGAGGTGGGCCTATGTTCCATCCCCGGAAGCTGGGCAGGATGGTAAACAGGAGATTTCTGAGGTTGGCCCCTGTGGACACCTACTCTTAGAACCCAGGATGCGTGACAGTGTGTCCTGGCCACGAGGTCTTAAGATGGCTCCAGCCCCTGGCTACCATTTAACTGTCACTGAACGAGGGACGCGGGGTGAGACTTCCCGAGCTGAGTCCAGTCAACCCCTGGAACTCTGAAAGATGCTCAGTAAATGACTGCTTTCTTTTAAGCCCTGAAGATTTGAGGAGTAGCTCTTAGTTTGTGCCCTTGCCTTACACTTCATTTTCCAAGATGGTATTTTCCTGACAAACTTTCAACAGTTTATCTCTGACCCCCAGGGAGGTAGCAGAAACAACCTGAGAGGGGCACATAGTTGGCTGGCCGCATGAGAACAGGAATCCTCTAGAACAAGTAAAAGATGTTGACCCTGCGTGCCTATGGGAACCACAAGAGGTCCCATTCAGCAGGCTACCAGATACAAAGGTCTGGCAGAGAGGGGGTGTATGGAGATGGGGATGCAGGGGGCATCTATGTAAAAGTGAGAGTTAAAAACCAGGGTCATGGATGAAATCATCCAGGAGGAGTGTACAAGCAAGAGGAGGCCAAGGGAAGAACTCTTGGGGCCTCCCCCCGCCCCCACCCCATCAAATGCCAGCAGAGGAAAGGCAGCAGGGAGAGAAATCAAGGCAGCAGCAATCAGGCAGGAAGGAGGAAAATCCAAGAAAGAAGGGTTCAAGAGCAGAGCATGGTCAGAGCCATCCCAGGTTGTACAGAAGAAACATGCAAGGCCCAGGAGACTTGGCAATATGGAGGTCACTGGTAACCTACAGCAAAGTAGCCCTCCTAAAGTGGGAGAGGAAGAAGTTAACATTTCAATGCACAGGACACCAAACAGCAAATAATCTGGAGCTCTCTGCTTTATCTTCTGAGAAACACTAAAGGAAAAAGGGAAGAAAGGAAAAACATCAAATGCACGTGGTGGAAGAAAAAAAGGACAGGACACAAACACTGACAGATGGAACAACCACCATCTACATGCAGAGACATGAATATAAAGGCACAAGGTGAGCCAACCAACTGCCTCCTCTTGCATTCATCTTTTTTTTTTTTTTTTTGGTAGAGAGGCTAGGAAAGATTCCTTTGCTAACAGTTCACAGCAATGGCGAGGATGAGTAAAAAGATGTGCAAGGCAAGGAGAGCAGGCCGGCTCTGCCCAGTGAGCCAGTCCTGACAAGGGCCATGGCTGCAGGGGCGCCTCGCCGAGGGGAAGCAGGAGGTCAGACCAGAGTAATGTCTGCCACACAGGACACGGGGACGGGGCATTCACACCAGCAACTCACCATCTCATTCTTTGCAGAATAATGCATGCGGAACCGCGGCTGGAAGGCAAATGGCCACATTTCTCTAAAACACTGGGATCTTGAATCTTTTCTACACAAATTCTAAAAAGCCCATAACTCAAAGGGTTTAGCCACTCAACTCTACTGGGCTCATTACATGAGCAATTTTACATCATGTCCTGGAGTAAGGCCCTCATTTATGGTGACAAACATACCGATAGACTTGGTAATAATAAGTACACAGAAAATGTTTCTAGAATCTGCATTACCCTCCCCCAGATTTCTGCCCCTATTCCTCCTTCATGCATAGAAAACAAAAAACAAGCATAAAAAATGGACTGAGACCCACAAAACTATAGAGTGAATTAAGTTGAAATGTCAACACACCCATTTGGTGCGCCTCAACAGTGAATAGGTATTTTGATGAAGAGCTTAGTAAATCTTTAATTGGAGATGGAGTGTTTCTACATAAAGGCGATGACTAGAAAACATTTATCAGAGAGCCTAAAGCCATAACTATAGAAATGTTCTCCCATCCTTTGGTATTAGTGTCAGTACGGTGAATACTGTATTAATATTAAAACATGGCACTGGAGATATAATCGTGGGTTGACAAATGAGTTTAAATGTTATCTCCCAATGAGTTTTTCTTTTAACATCATCTTAATGTACTTGAGAAATAACAGAAAAAAGTCAAGGTACATCAGAGGTGGAAACATTGCTATGATAAAGATCAATCTCACTACACACTCAGGCCCTCTTCCAGAGTGATGAGTCTCAAACTGCACAGCTGTGAACACAGCTGTGAACACTGTCCTGCTGCTTAGGTCACATATTAATACTCTATCCCAGTTCAGGGAAAATGTGGCAGTATTTTTCTTAAAGATGTCAGTTTTTCAGAAACTTCTGGGGTTGGTTACTATTTAACGCAGTCTTCAATTTAATATAAAAGGGTCTCTGATTCAGCACATAATTGTGAATTTGGTTATTTTCAGTTTAGCACATTGATAACGTTCATGGTGCTTGGGGAAGAATGTCACAGCGGACGCTGTCAGTGCTGTGCTGGGAGCATTCAGGCCTCACTGTTTTTGTTGTTGTTGTTAATTTGCTCTTTTAAGATTTTACTCATTTATTTGAGAGAGAGAGCACGTGCCCATGAGCCGCAAGGTGGGGCAGAAGGACAAGGAGACTCCCTGGCTGAGTGCCGAGCTCGAGCACAGGGTCTTGGGGTCATGACCTGAGCTGAAGGCAGATACTTAACCAACTGAGCCACCCAAGCACCCCTAGGCCTCACAATTTCAAGGCAAGCCAGCTTGACTTCCACGTGCTCGGCGGTCTCCCTTAGCCCTGATGCTTCACCGGGGAAATGGAAGCTACCAGAAAGCCCAGAGAATTAACTCCACGTAAAAAGCAATGCTCAACCAGTGATGGACAGCAATGGTGGCTGTATATTCAGCCCCTACTCCCCATGAGAGGCTAACTCTGGGATGGGTGCTCTACACTGGCTGCCAGAGTTTAAGCTCTAGTGGTCCACACTGCTGCCCCGCTCAAACGATGTGCTTGTCTGGCTTGTTTCCCTATTTTCTGCTAGTGCTTCATGGAATCTCCTCCCAGGTAAATCACCAGACTCAAACTCTTGTCTCAAATAAAAACCCCTGTTATGATGTCCCAGTGTATGAGAACTGCTGCCTTAGGACACATCACTGGTCATGCACTAGCTCCTTGCCAGTGTCAGGTAGAGAGGACACATGGGTTTAGGGCCAACCCAGGGACAGCTGGTATTAAGAATACAAAACCCAGTCCCAGAGGTACTGGAGGACAGAGGCCTGAACAGGACAGCAGGGCTGCCCCAGACAACTACTGACTTAGGAAGTGTGTGTTTGTGTGTGTGTGTGTGTGTGTGTGTGTGTTGAGGGCAGAGGATGCTGAAGCTTTACCAACAAGGGTCTCAAAGACTGTAAACCCAAATCCCCTGTCCCCACACTCCCAGTGAGGCAGAAGGATGAGGGAGGCTAGAGGTAGAGCGGAAGGGCAGAAGCTGCAAGGCAGGGAGGAGCTGTAGACTTTTCCACCTGAATGACCCCCTACCCCCACCCATGCCGCCCCCTGGTGTCTGATTCTCTGAGCCAGAATGAGCACATCTGCTGGCCACTCAGCTTGTGGACGCAGAGCATGTCCTTTGCCCAGAGACACGGAGGCAGGGAGCCAACCCCAGCGTTAGAAATTATTGATTGACAAATTTAATCAGGAGAAGGCCATAAATGTAGTGCCCTTAAACCTGCCAACAACGTAAAGGTCATTATTTAACTTGGCTTGTTTTAGGATTTTTTTTTTTAAACGGAGAGTCAAAATACAATATAGAAAGTTAGAAATGTGAAAAAAAAGTTATCCCTAGTTTCCCCGTTCTGGAGGAATTCTTGTTCCCTTTGAGTCATCTCTTGCTGACTATTTTCCTGAATCCGTACTTAACAGAGTAACATTCTGTTTGCTGAGCATGTAATGACTTCCCAAGCTACTAATCTCCATAGTTTTAAGTACTGCATAATATTCCATCAACCTAATTTTCTGGAGCTTGACTATAGTCTATGTTACATATTCAGGTCACTTGTAAGTTTTCACCATTATAAATAATGATGGATCTTTATACAGTGGCTTTTTTCACTTTTCAAATTATTTTTTAAAGACAGAATCCCAGAAGCCAACGGACTGGTAGCATTCCAGGGACCCCTGAAAACGACAGCCTTCCCACTTGAATCGTCCGCAGTCCTCTGATGACTCATAAAAATATAAAGTGGGTACAACACTGGCCTCCGTCTTCACACACACACACACACACACATGCACACACAGACAAGACTGATCAACAGCATTATAAAAATTACATAGAAGAGGACCAGATGGGAGAAATAAAAAGCAAGGCAGTCTTTGATACTAACCATAGGGTCTGTGCAATAAACACCTATTTCTGATCTTTCAAAATGAAAGTGGCTAATAATTTCAAGTTAGACTCCTCCACACTAATTCATGTAACAGGCATTCTGCCCTAATGACCACCTGCTCAGAGAGACTTCTAGTCTTTGAAAGCCTGCTCCTTACCTGGCCTGCTGTTACTCCCTTCCTGACACCGCCTTTCATGCTCTTCCACAGGCCACTTACTGGGCCCAAACCTGCGTTAGTCCCCTCACTTGTTTTCATCATTCTTTTCACTCCTCAATTGCAAAAGGCTTTCCAGCGAGCACACTGGCTGACAGCAGAGTTGCTGATGGCTGCCGCAAGGATGGAATTAGGTTGAACTGCACTGGTCAGCGCTGCTCCACACTCCCTCCTCTGTCAAACACTGACCGGGGGAAGGACCAGAATCAAGGCACTAAACCCTTTGTGTGTGCCTCCAACAATGTTCACTCTGCTCCTGCAAGTCACTGGGGGGAGTTGGAACTGCCTTGACAGTTCCCTCACATAGGAGGAAGCCAGGGAGGAGGGAAAGATGGGCGGGGTGGGGGGGAGCAGGAAGATTGGTTCTAATTTAAAACCATCTTAGGAGGTCGGGTGACTGATGGACGCATTTACTCCCCAGAACCTTTTTTCCTAAGTACCTACCACTTAACGTGTACTTCCAAGGGAAGTGAGTACCATTATCGTGCGTCAGCCTTATGGGAGGGAGATTTCCAGAGCCCCTCCTTTCCTCCATTGGCTCAGGGCCACATGGTGACAATCACATGAGAGCTGTGTCCTGAGAACCCAGCAGTCACATCCAACCCACCGAAATTGGCCTTCTCAATTTCTGCCCAGCAATGCTACTCTCCTTCCTTTGCTTCGGGGAAGATGGTAGCTCATCTCTTGTAATAGGGTCCACATTTGAGACTGGCGGGGGCGGGGGGGGGGGGGGGACGAAGACATATTTTGTCATCTGCTCTGGCCAAATAAAATAACTCTCTGGCAATATTCAGTCCTGAAGACAGAATGGTTCCTGGAGCTGTTTGGCTCATGTCTTATTTAAAACCCGTCTTTCTGTGTTATTTTCTTCTGGCTCTCATTGGAACTGCATGTGCTTGAAGGCAGGCATGGGGTCCCTCTGGAGGATTGTGCTGGGACAGTAGGCTCTGTAGGAGTCCGGGCCCTGTGGGCTAGCCCTGCCATAGGTGCCAGCAGCCAGGTAGCCCCGCCCTCCTGGACGAGAGCAGCCAGCTTGCACTCCTTTCCACCCAGATGGCAGGTCCCTAGCTCCAATGTGAGAAAATCTATGCTGGAACCTCACTCAGCCCGTGTGCACAGGGCTATCAGAGAAAGAGAAAACAGGCTTTCAGACGGAGCCAGTCACTCAGAAGGAAGCAAGCACCAGAGCCCACCCCCTAGATTTACCCTCAGTGACCAGACATCTATTGGCTGCCACTACCCGGCTGAGGATGGGAGCATCCAATGAGACAACTTCCAAAGAGGGCTCTGCAAACTTCGAAGGGTTAAGTAAACTGAACATTAGCATTCCTCTTCCCATTCCGAGGCTAAAGCACAACAACGTTTTAAAGTACGCATTCTTACAAGATGACCTTGGCAGTATAAACCACAGTTTACCAGAATTTATAGAAAAATGCCATCCACCGGTCTTCAAAGGTATATAAATAAATGAGTATGAGCCTCAACCAACATTTATGGACACACTCTACACGGATACTGAATAGGTTTCTGCAACCGTCCCACCTTTTCACATTCTCATGGCATGCCAGGCTCTCCTTCCTGACAGTTAAAACCTGACAGTTCATACCATGACAGCATGTGTGCTGAGGTGCTTAACTCCGCCTTTCTTAATAACCTGTCTCATGATGCCCGTGGGCCCCCTGAGGGCTGAGACGGTGTTGCTTTGACTCAGCCTTCTAATCCCCAGGACCCTGCCTGAAGAATTTAAAAGAGAAAGAAAGGAAAGGGAGATAGGCAGGGAGGCAGGGAGGACCAGGAGCCAGGCCCGGTGCTGGGGACCAGGAACGCTCAGTCCAAAAGCTGTGGAAGTTCTCACAGCCCAGCGAAGGGCAAGTCGGGGTCAGCTGGAGAAGGGCGTGCCTGGAAGCAGTGGCCACTGGGACTGTGGGAAGGCAAAACCAATTCAGAAAAGCTTCCCTGCAATAGGGCTGTGCCTCTGCAGCTGCTCCAGGAACTCCGGCTTTAGGGGCAGTTCTGGTCAGGGGCAGAGATGGCAGAGAGGCATGGAGATGCAGATCAGACCTACGAGGGAAAGGAGGCCAGCCCCAGAGATGGCACTCCTAGGGAGATAGAAGAGACAGCCCTCACTTCCAGAAGATGCCACTTTCACCCAAAAACCCATCACGGAGAAGCTTAGATTTGCCCAGACTCATACTAGTAATAGAACGAATGCCCTTCTATTCCTGCTTCCCAGATTGGGGCTGTGGGTCTGTGTGTAGGTGAGGGAGACAACAATGAGGGGGCCGTCAGCCCCCCGTGGCTGGTTAAACACCACTATGCCCAAGTGCGAGGCTGAACCAGTGGGGTAGCAGCCACCATCCTGTGGCCTGCCCTGCAAGATGGGATCCGTCTGTCTTCACCAGGGAACCGTGATAAACGAGCAAAGACAGACACTGGTCAGGACCAGCCACTTTATTTAAGAGCTTCGACAGCCCAAAGTGGTTTTACATAGAGGCACGGAAGATTTATCTCGATGATAAAATACCTGAACTTGAAAGGCACATAAATTATCATTTTGCAGGGTTTTTTCCTTTTAAGATTTCACATATTCAAGTGCTTTAAGTAATGAATGAAATGCACATAAAGTTGACTTAATTTCACAAGAGTTGTCTGGTTCCTGTCTCCAGAGAGTCTTTGCTTCCAGAAGGGGCTGAGTTCAAAAGCAACGCCACCCCTCTGTGTCTTCAGCCTTCTGTTTCCACATCACAGCGGAGATCATTTGGAGGGCTGATAAATACGGTAATAATAACAGCAACTATTATACTGCTGAGCACTCACCCCACCGGGAGTCTGAGCACCAGAACAGCACCTCCTACGAGGAGCATTCCCACCGTAAGTAATACTCCTCACAGCCCTGGGAGTTCACACTACTGAGAGAGGGCTTCATCTCTTCCCTTTCCACCTCAAGCTTCCTAATTAACTTCTTCTCCCCAGCACATCTCTTAACTAGGCAAGAGACCCTGCAGGAAAGCATCCCTGGTGGGAACTGAAAACTACCCCCTCAAACCAGAACAGCTGCCCTGAGCCAGCAAGGCCCCCAGGGCTGACCCTAAGGCCCCAATCAACCTGACCTTCACAGCCCACCTTCCTATACTCACTGACCTTTGTCCCACCTTTTCCTTACATAAGCCCGGAAGTCGTTTTGGCACTTCGTCCACAACCTTTAAGATGTCAGTCTGCTGGCTCCCTGGTCCTAACCTCACTGAAATAAATTCCTTTCCTGTTTCACCACCACTGGTCCCTCTGCCTTTGGATTTTGCCAGCAGTGAGGGCCGAACCTGTCTGTTTGGGATTCCCCCCGCCCCCAGAGCCAGGTACTCCTGTATCCCTGCACTCCAGCTACCAATGATTTCCAGATTCCAAATGCAAAAACTGGGCGTTTGAGAGTTTCTATGATGCATGTGAGGTCACACAAGTAATTCTGTCAGACTCCAAACCTGCAGGGATCACCACAACGCTGCAACATACATGAAAACACTTGGCCAGGAGCAAGTACTTGAAAACACCTGCTTTTCTGCCCATATTCATACTCCTTTCTTTTAATCAGCACACTTTAACACAGAAAAGTCTGCTTGTGGGTTTGTAAGCATCCATTCATCCAGGCACCATTCTTCTGGCCCCCATACTTTGCTGGATGCAGGATTAACCAGACTGCATTCCCCAGCACCCACACCAGCCTCAGGAAATCGCCATACCCCTCTGAAGGTTGGAGGCAGCACCTGGCAGGGGCAGCCCCTCACAGGAGACCCCACACGGAGCTGTGGGTTAGAGGTGAACAAGACAACTTTCGATCTTTTTCACCCTAGTCCTCACCCCCTCCCTTACCCCTTAGCTTTTGCTTCTAAGGCCAGTCTTCAAGACCTCCAACTCCTGCGGCTTCCGGGGGCCTTTTATCATGCAGAACATTCCTCTCTCTGGTGCCTGCAGAAGCTTTCCAGTAAAACCAGTGCCACAGATAACCCAGCTCCTCAGCTAATCACCCAGCACAGACCCTCAAAGCCACCCCCTCACACCCACCTCCCCCTGCCTGGTTTCACCAACTTTTACCCAAAATAAAGAATAAGAACAACAGCATCAGCAGTAGCAACTTCCTACATGTTAGGCATTGATGTATTTTAGGTGCACTAACTCATTAAATCCTGTAATAATCCTCTGACCTAGGCACTATTATTACTCCTATTTTCGTTCTTTAGGAGAAGAGGGAGAGACTACTTCTTCAGGGCCAACTATATGCCAGGCACTGGGAAGCGTGCACAGAGGATAAGTGACCTGCCCAGGGTCCATCACAGAGCTGGGAAGTAAGGAATAAAAATCTGGACCCAGGTCTGCAACA
This sequence comes from Mustela erminea, assembly GCF_009829155.1. Lineage (NCBI taxonomy): Eukaryota > Metazoa > Chordata > Mammalia > Carnivora > Mustelidae > Mustela > Mustela erminea. Next base: position 96,885,275 of record NC_045614.1, read on the forward strand.
GCCTGGCCTACAGTCTCCCCCACCCACCCCCTGCCCTTCTCCATGGCAGGCACCGCCACGGTCTGCAAGGGAGAACAGAGTGGCTGCACAAAGACAGCCCTCTCTCCCTCTTTCTCCACACCCTTCTGTTAACATCTGTCCTGTTTTTATTACCACTACCCACAAACAGTGCCAGTCTCCTCTCTCAACTGTGTTCGCCCACTCTCTGGGCCTCCCAGCCAGTTGTCATGCAGCAAATCCTAAAGCTTACAGCAACCGTGTAAACAAAGCCAAAGAAGGAATTAGGAAATTTCAAGCCAATAAAATACACGAAGAGGCTGACAGGTGATCCCTGAAGTGCCAAACCGCCTCCTAAATCCCTGGGATTTCAAGATCTGGAGGTCCTCAGCTAGGGACCAGAGGGTACTGCCTCTGGGGAGCGTTTTCCCCAGCTGTTGGGGATGATGCCACCAATGAAAGTGAGCAAGTAACTGATGGAGAGGGAGCCTTAACGTTTTGGAGCCTTAGGAAACTGGCTGTAACAGGTGAGGCTTTGTGGGAAATGAGCACCTCAGGAGGGTGAGGCGGAGTAGGAGGGCACTCCCAGTAACACCAGAGTCAGAAGCCCACAGGCCGAAACTCCTGAGTCAGATTTCTCTCTGATCTCTCAGGGCCAGTCAGAAGTGCTACTTAAGTGTTTCCAGTACCCCATTTTAGAGACCGGGCGGTTGGAGACATCCTACTCACAAGGTAAGAGGACTCCAGGTGGGAAGTGAGTTTGCGCAGAGGCAGGCACTCTCTTTAGAGCCCAGATCAACGTCCTCCTCCAACCAGAAACCTGTTTTCACCTGTACTTCACTGGCTGACCCTGGAACACCGCTGAGTCCTGTAAATTCAACACCTCAATCTTCAATGGGAAGGCGCGTTCCTATTTTAGGGAGCGGAAAGTTCGGGAACTGGCTTCCCCCGAGCTCTCTGCAGCCAGGCACCACAGTCCTTCCTTTCCTCAAACAAGCCACCTTCTCTCCTAACAAAATGTGTTTGCTCTGTTGTCCTCCACTCTGGAACGGTGGGGCTCAGGCTGAAGTTGGCGCTCCCGTATCCTTCAGAGATGGCGGCCGCCGGTTAAACGCTCGCCCCGCGCCCGCACGCTCTTTCCGCAGTTCCACCGTTTACACTATGTCTATAGATGATCTCCCCGCTGTGGGTCTTTCCCCCTAGACTGTGAGCTCCAGCGTGGCGAGCACCACGTGAGCTCGCCCACCTCCGTATGCCCAGCATTTGGCCGAGTGGTAGGCACTTGGTGGCACGCGATGCGTATGTGGGGACACGTCTTTGTATCTGCACGCTGCCAGAGTGGGCCAAGTGGGTTCCGAACTCCTGTGTGCCGGCCTCGGGTCGGAGCCGAAGGCGTACTGGGGCTTAGGCTGACCCCGCTACGGGGAGAGCAGGAGGCGCAAGAGCCTGCAGGGGAGGCGTTCCGGCGTCCATCCTACCCAGGCCAGCTGCCGGGCTCCGCACCCCGCTGCCACCTGTCGCCCCCAGGTCTGGGCCGGCGCCCGCGAGGCTGAGGACGGGCTGGAGGCGCTTACCTGCGCGTCCGGGCTCCGCAGAGGCTCTCTTTCTGTGAGCCTCTGGGGACTGCGAGGGACTGGGGAATCCGCCGCACCGAACCCGGGCTCCAGGCCCGCGCGTAGCCCTGCTCCGTACGACCGCGCAGGACGGCGCCTGCTCCGGCCGAGGAAGGCCCTCTGCGGCCGGGCGGTCCCGGGACAAGGCCGCCCGGGGGCAAGGCCGCTCCGCCCCCACGCGCTAAGCGGGGCGGGCCCTACGGTGAACTTGACCCCGCGCTCCCCGGGAGCCCCGCTGTGGGCGGAGCCAGAGGAAAACTCCGCTCTGCGTCCCGCCCCCTCGCTGGGGACGGCCCCTAAGGTCGACCGGGCCCTGTGCTCCGCCTTTTCGAAGCCCCGCCTGCCTTCCCACCCTAGAACCCCACCTCTGCTCTCGCCCACTGTTTTTTTTGTGTTGTGTGCCTCTTGGCTTGTAATTTTCCTGTTTTGTATTCCGTTTTATTTCTTGTTTTTATTTCTCTACTTTAAAAGATAGAATTAAAAGATATATCAAAGTAATACATGAACACTGTTTACAAAATAAAGTCATCTAAATGTTCTTACAATGAGAGCAACAAGCCCTTCTCCCTTGCTCCCCTTTGTATCAGTTCCTCCGTTTAGTTCTTCTGGTTGTCACCCCCTTGTCGCTAAAAAAAATAAGCTTACATAGCGATTTCTTGATTTATCTATTGACTTTCTGCCATGTTAGATGAGGATTTACTCTCTTTCTGTGCCCCTGCTTCCCTTCTCTTGACAAATTTACACCTCTGTTCTTAAGTCCTGCCCTGGTGAACTCTGAGGCCTCGAGGCTTCAGTAGAGGAAGGTTTTCTGGGGCCTGCAGCTAATACAATTGTGGGGGCAGGGAGAAAGGAAGGCTATGTTAGAAAGGCCTACGGAATTAAAGCTTGCAAATGAACATTTATTTGGGATGAGCAAAATCCTGAGACCTATGGAATTCAGGTCTCTATCCTTGATGATGCGGGAACAGAAAGTAAGCTGAGGACAAAGCAGAAGGAGACACCCTACAATCAGAAGGGGACACCCTGCAACCACCCCCGAACCTCTGCTTCCAAGTGGGACCTCTGTGACATTCTTTTGGGAAGCTCCCAGCTATCTTAAGGTTAATGCCTTGCCAGAGGGGAAAAAACACCTTATCTTGATAATAGCCAGGTGTCCAGTATCCTGAGGTATTTTTTAACAAATGAAAATCCTTTGAAACCTCCCTTTTCCTTACTTCCCCCAACTCCCCAGTCTTAACTCCACGCCTCAAGACCCCTATACAGCAGCTCTTTCGGCCCACAGTTCCTGTCCCCACGCTTTAATAAAACCACATTTTTTGCACCAAAGACATTTCAAAAATTCTTTCTTGGTCATTGTCTCCAGACCTCAGCCCTCCAAACCTCACCTATACTCCAAAACCCCCATCACTGAGACCTTCTTAGATAATTTACTTCTTGAATTTGCTTCTCCAGTGTGACTGGTCTTCCTCTGCCCATGCAGAATCCTCCATAACTCCCAACCCTCTCAGGGGTCATGGGGTAAAGGTCAAGATTCATCTGTTTCTGCCAATAGGATTTCTTAGTGGTGTGAACTAGAGTTGGGGGGGGGGAGGCATCAAGGATTACATCAAGGTTTTCTGATTGCTGCACAGATTCTCCGAGCATCAGTGACAAGTTCTTAACCTTAGTAGGAAGAGTGTTTTATAAAACTGGCTCTGGGCCTCTGTCCTGTCATCAGATCCTTACAGTGCTCCCACAAGATCAGCTGGAGCTGCTCGCTGTCCCCACTTTAGGAGGGCTAGTACTGATGATCCCTCTTGTATCAGTGCACACAGCTAGCCCCCAGTAAGTGCTCAGGTGAAAAGGCTTGGTCTCCCCCTTCATTCAGATGTAAGAAATGGTGTCCCCACCCTGCCTGACACACCTTCTCTCTTCAGAGCTCAGCCGTTCCCCTTCCTCTGCTCTGCCTTTCTTCTTTTCTGTTCACTCTCCTCTTTCCCCTGCCCAGCTGCTGAGGGTAGAGGACTTGGGAGTAACTCCAACTCAGGGTGTGAAATGTGGCTCTACAAGGTGACCTTGGGCAAAGCCACTTTACCGATTTGAGCCTATTTCCTTCTTTGAAATTGGAGGTAACAATCTCTACCATATTTAGTTTTAGGGGAGGATTAAGTGGCTTAATAGCCACATATGCAGGATTTTTTCATTTTTAAAAACTTTGTTTCCCTAAATCACAAATTTTACATATTAAAATTAAACTTATTGAATATGAAAATTAGATGCTCTTCTCTTTTTTATTGCTTCTGGATTTTGTGTCACACTTAGAAAGGCCATTCATTCCCAATATAAGATTTTTTTTTTTTTAATTCAAGTATAATTACCTTTGGATGTTCTCTTATTTGTAACTCAGTTTGTCTCCTAGCAGAGTAGAGGGAGGCTCATGGGAAAGGTTAGGGCCTTCTAAGAATCTGTGTAGCATGATGGTAGCATAGATTGGATTATAATTAAAGACTAAATCAAGGTGCCTGGCTGGCTCAGTTGGTGGAGTGTGTGACTCTTGATCTTGGGGTCTTGAATTTAAGCTCTAGTTGGGTATAGAGATTATTAAAAAAAAAAAAAATTCTAGGGCTAAGTCATGCTGAGTCAGTCTTGACCCTGGACACAAAGAGCAAGAGGGACACTGGACAGTGACTTCCCCATACAAGGGACTCTTTTCCTCGGGCAGAGAAGACTAAGTCTCCTCCAGACTAAGTCTGTCTTCTGGGCACAAAACAGAGTCCCCTCGTGGTAGGAGGTAAGAACCTCACACAATAGCCATGCTTACTCTAACCTAAGTAGGGGAGGAGCTGAACTCTTCAGAGGGTCTGGAGAGATAATTAGCTCCTAATATTTTAGAAGGGGAATACATACCTAGATGAGAGTCAAGTCCTTTCCTTGAGGGCATGAAAGACTACTGAATTATTGGTTTACTGGGAATACATCTTTTGGTAAGTTTCATTTCTCCCGAATCCTATGATCATGATGGCTCAGGAAGGAGGAGGATTTCACAGAGGGTATCTCAGTTTGGATCCATTGCAAGCAGATCCTGAGACGAAGATTCAAGGATGAGCGGTTTATTTGGGAGATACAGGAACCAGGGGAAAAATGAAGGATGAAGAGTGGAGGGAAGAAAAGGCAGTCCAATAGAGGATGCATTGTTAATCCAGCTACTAGATTGGAGCTTAATCCTGTGAGAAAACTCTAGAAGTTGTAAAGAACAGGCCTCAGAATTATTCTACCCAAGTAAAGGCTATAGGTGGGAGGTCTCTAAAGGGGGAAAAAAACTGGAACGGACAGATTATCTCATTTTTGAACATTTTTCAAATTATTTCTAGGCATTAAAAAAATGTGGTCGTCCAGTGTGATCAAGCTGTAACACAGCCTTCATTTTCCTCCTATCACCTAACAACAGTGTTACGACAAAGTTTTAGTAGGAGCATTTGGGGCAGTAATCAATGTGCTGAGAGTCAGTTTCTCAGGTCCAGAAGTGTGTTCTGAGGACATTCTGGAAAACCCGCTCTCACACAGATTGTGATGGGACTTCAGCTGGGTCAGCCTCTGCATCTGGATGAGCCCATAATTTTGACTTCTGAGCTCTCATGAGAAAGGGAACGTTTTGGCTGAATAAAAGTAACATGTAAAAAAAAAAAGAGAGAGAGAGACTGGTGGACTTTCAAAATGGCCAACAAGGACAAACTTTTCACTGTAAGTACTTCAGAAGATGGGTGTTTTCTCACAAGCAGTGAGCAGATAATTTGCCAATGCCAAGTCTTTCTTATCCAGCCTCTCAAGCAGGCTTCCACAAGAAAGCTGTCACTTTGTCAAACCTGGCTTCATCAGCCATAATTGCTATTGAACTAAAGTGATCCTTTTAAAACATGAAACAGTGCCCAATTTGCCCCTGGCTCAAAAGTCCTCTGAGGCTTCCACCATAATCAGGGTCAAATTCCAGGTTCTTCTCAAAGGCCTCCAAGAGTCTCGTGAGATCTGCCCTGACAAACTCTTCCTGACATTGTCTTCCAACAATGACCACTGGGCATTCCTCGCCTCCGGTCTCCTTGGTTTGCTGTTGTCCCTTGGACACACTGGGTCTGTTTGCATCACAGAGTTACTGCACTCCTGTTCTCATTGATTAAAATGCTACACTCCCCTGACTGGTTAGGGAACTTGCCCAATTCATCAACTTTCTAATAGACCACTAACTGAAAAGCAGACACTCTCATACTGTCCCATACATAGTGCTTATTGTTTGTCATGGGAATAGATTTTTAGTTATTATTTGTGTAATAAATAAGTATAAAGTCGTAAACGAGCTGACTCTTCATATATTTTGTTCTCTGATATATTCCCACACTTGGAACAAACAGTGCCTGATGCCCAATAGGTACTTAATAAATATTTGTTGAATGAATCAATCAATTGAATTGAGTGAACAAAAAATATAAACAAAATCAGTAAATATATAGTTCAAAAATATTCTAGAATGTGCACTTTCCACAACTCCAGATAGGATTCCTCTCAGAGAATTGCTGGAGCAGAGTGAGAAAAATAAAATAAAATGAAGTGGTTGAGATGCATTATTCAATCAGAGTCATAATTACAGGTGAGTATTGGAGTGAGGACCTTTGCTATTTTGTCTTTGACCCCTTGTCTGTGTTAAATATTTAAGAAAAGTCTAGCTTGAAAGGCTACATACTCATTTAAAATTAGTAAGAAGGATAAAGAAGGAAAAACGTCCCCCAGTTTTAATAATTCAGAACGGTGTTCTGTGGCTTCTGTTGGCATTTGAGGGCCCAAGATGGTAACTGCTTACCTGAAGATAGAGGCCTTGATCAAATATTTAAGATCTCACTTATTTTCATTTTCTGCATATTTTTTTATTCCTGTGTCCCACTTCTTTTTACCCATTCTGCAGCTGCACAACCCACACACTAAAGCTAATAGAAATGTTTCATGGATTATTAAATGCGGCTAAGCAATGAGCTTTTGCTAGAACATAAGGCCAAACTGGGGCCACTTTGCCGTTCTAACAAACTAATTTTTCCTGGAAGGTGCAGACTATGAATGTCCAGAGGCCTCTCCCCTGTGTTCCAAAGTTTCTTAAGGCAGATGCTTGTCTGCTGCAAAGAGATTTTGAGGTGGAAAACAAAGACTCCCTAAAAACAGATTTTTGTAAGTGGTGCAGGTAAGCAGTCTTAGAATCAAGTTGAAGTCATAGAATAATAAGTGAACCCTTGAAATTATGGTGAGAGAACACTAAATGGTACCAATTCAGCAAATAAACCTAGTACTCTGGTGCCACCGGCAGTGGAGTGGGTTTTGGTTAGTGTCTGCCTAGGCTTAATTACCTAAAGAATGTTCCAGCACCAGCACCCCAACACTGTAAATTATCTTTCCTAACGGAGCTTTTATATTCTACCACTGTAGCTAATGCTCTGATTCAGCCTTTGATGTCTGTCTGGGCCCACTTGGTACAAAGAAGACCTCTGAAGGAGGTCAAAGTCATATAGTAGGTTGTTCACGATGGAAAACACTTTAGGAACAACCCATCATTTCTCCATGAGGAGAGAGTACCCAAAGGGGTGAGGAGATTTTCTCGCGGTCCCACACAGCTGGTCAGAGATGGGGCTAGAGTGTCAGTTAGGACTTTTTGTTGTTGTTCTAAGCTTATTGGGAAGGTTGGCCCTTCAGAACATACAGGAAGGTTGAAGACCCAGGCTTAGAAAGGGACAGGAAGAAAGCAGCTCTGAGAAGCTTGAAAGTGAAAACTGTAGGAATTATCTCTGAGCAGAAATCACTGGGCTAGTCAGAATGCCCCTGCAGGGATGGGGATTAAATTCTGGCCACTTGATGGGTGGCTCAAAGTCCTGGGAGAGAACACCTGATGGGCCACAGTGAGGGTGTGGTCCTCTAGCTGTCCTGGGGAAGGTGTCTGCGAACCCCTTGAACTCTGGATATTGAGAGGAGGCGCCTGACTTTACTCTCTCACTAAGACTCTCATAGTGGAGAAAGGCAAATCCCCAGGAAGAACCCTGAAGGTGCTTTTAGGAGGAATTCAGGGATGCCAGGAGCCAGGATACAGTGAAACCCCAGTGAAACAGTTTAGAGCAGTAAGCTCCTATGTGGCTAGAGATGGTCACGAGAAGCAAACAGAAGTCTGCTTGGGATTAACAGGAAGGAAGATTTTGCCTTCCAAACATAGGAGCTCCTCCTCCCTTTCTTTTTTCCTTCTTCAGTCTCCGAATGTGGATATATGCCTGGAGACCAAGCATCCATCTTGAGTCTATGAGGTGACAAGCCTGAATTCCAAAGTTACTTGCTAAGGATGGCTGGGTGGATACATAGAAGGAGTCTCATATATTAAATACACCACAGAGTTGCTGTACCTGCTCTGAATGGCCTACCTACAGACTTTTTACGTTGTAAGAAAAACTGGGGAGCCTGGGTGGCTCAGTCAATTAAGCGGCTGTCTTTGTCTTAGGTCATGATCTCAGGGTCCTAGTATTGAACCCCAGTCACGAGGGGCTCCCTGCTCTACAGAGAGTCTGCTTCTCCCTCTCCCTCCGCCCCTCTCCCCATTTGTGCTACCCAGTACACACGCACATTCTCTCTCTCAAATGAATAAGTAAAATCTCAAAAAGAAAAAAAAAAAAAAAAGGAAAGAAAGAAAATTAAAAACCAGGCCACTATACCTGGGTATCAGTAACACGCACACTTGCATAGTCTGATAAAACAAATTGGTCTTAGAACTCTCATCTCTCGGTTCCCTGTGCAGCACCATTCCTTTTCTGCCTTCAAGGACAGGATTCCAGCCTTCAAGGAGCTTATGGCTGAAGCGAGGTTAAATAATATTCTTAAGCAAGTGAAGAGTAAGAACGTGTGATGTATAATACATTCTGGGCAGTAAGGAACAGATGACAATGGTAAAGACATTGTCTAAGGCCAGCCCTGCTGCCCAGGCCCTCACTCCATCCTCCCTCCCTGGGCTCTGACAGGACTACCTTTATCTTCGACATCTTTTCCTGTGCCTCTCCTCTGTTCCTTCCTCTTAGCTTAATAGGAGACTCAAGTCTTTCCCATCACCAACGGCCTCTCTAAGAGCCAATCTCTTGCCTTCTCTTCTTATCCAAACTTCTCAGAGGAGAAAATCTGTCCACACCTCCACTCTTCCCATTAAATCCTCAGTCCAGAGCATCTGGTTCTTGTCCCTGCCTCAACACTGAAACTGCTCTGCTGATCGCTAACTCTTGTGGGTAAATCTTCATCCTCGTTTGACTGGCCCCGTGTGCTGCCTTTGATAACACTGGCTACTGCCTTTGTCACCACTTCCCCTCCCTGGGCTCTGTGACCTTACTTTCTCCTGGTTTTCTTCTTACCTCTTGGGAGTGTGCATACTGTCTTGCAGGTCCTACCAATCAAGGCATCAGAGCACACCCTAGTTAATGGGAGGACACTGTATCTCCCTTTCCCTAGAAACTGAATCATGAGCAGAGAAACTCGTACTAAAAGTGGAGGCCTTCTTCCGTTTTCATGGAGGTGCTCTTGTGGAATTGTCGAAGAGCTCCTGCTACCCCGGGTCCCAGAGCTGCCAAGTTCCTGTCTACCTCCTGCCTGGTTCTTCGGCTCCTCTGTGGCCCATCCACCAATCTTTTCTTTTATGTTAGCCAGAGTTTGTTTGGGTTGCTGGTATCCTAAGAGGCCTGAGTGATACTTCAGCCTCTGCTCAGATCTTTAAACACAGTGTGCAGAGCAGACCATTGCCTGGTTTGTATCTGGTCCTCAGAAAGCTCACTCTTCAAGGCTCAAATCAGATATCCCTCCTCCCCCATGCAGCGTCTTCCTGATCCATGTCTTTGTAGTCAAACCATGTTGCTCGCCATACGTTGCTGCCTGGCAAGGCCTTGATCTCCAATGGCCCCTTCATAGTCAACTGCAATGCTCACAGTCAGGGTAGCTTGTCTAGGGCCAGTCTGCCCTGTTCTATGTCCTGGCCCTGCTCACTAACCTAGTGTCTCCTAAACGGTGTTGACCCCTCTCAGGTGAGAGCTTTACAGATGATAGGACTCCTTATCAGGACTCCTTATCAGGATCATCATACAGTTCACTCTTAACGTGGGTCTATCATCTGAGAAGGAGCTGGCAAGAAACACTCAGGCTACAGATGAGAAGATCTTGTTCATTATCTCCCCCCTTGCACATTCCTCCTGCCCTTCCACGCCTGTTTGGTTTTCCACCAAGCAGACATTGAGATGGAGTTCAAGGTGCAAAAACTTTACAGGGGAGGAACGCCCATGAAAGACAAGGGTCAGAAGCAGGACTGGACCATGAAGCCAGGAGAATATGATGCAGACCCAACAGTCTTCATCAGCTCAAACAATTCTGGAGCTCAGATTGTCCACTCGAGGCATTCTTTGTTGGGTAGCACTGGCCAGGCATTGGGTGGGGTCTTCCCTGAGAGGAGATCCACCTTGGCTTGGAAACTGGAGCAGACCCTGAGGAAGCTAATAGCCGAAGGCTGCCAGGAAGCCAGGCCCCTCCCACCAGGAAAACGCATCTTCCTGAGCATCTCTGGGTCTGCCACACCTTCTTCCCAACCAGTATTTGTCTGTGGGAGCTCAGGGATTGGCCTACATCCCCATGCAGCTTGGGGCTCTGTGCCAAAGATTTTGGCCAAGTGAGGCAGAAGTTAGGGCTCTATCTGAAGCAAGGGAGAGGTTTTGTCTATCTCCCAGACCCCACAATAAGAGGTAGAACTGAAACCTCACCATTGAGTTCTTGTTCCCCTGAGTATCAAAAGCACAGCTGGGAATCTTGGCTTTGTGTCTGTCCCTGCCCTGTCCCCTTGCCCACCCCTCCTCTTATGTTGTGCAGCCTGGGAGTGTCTGGACTGTGCTGTGCTCAGAGGCTCGCTGGCTGCAGGAGTGAAGGAATGAATGACATACAGAATGAGTGAAGGACAGAATGATGGCCCAGATAAAAGGATGCAAGAATGATGAGACAGCCTGAGAAAAGAGCAAACTGAGCTAAGATACTTCAGCAACTACCAACTGAGTCACTTAGGGATGAGATGATCATATCCAGCCCCTAGGGATTCTTTGAAAAGAATCTCTTGACTATTTCATCCAGTGGTAAGGGCAGTATCTCTGCTCTCTCCTGACTATTCCCCAGTGATGACAGCTCTTCTTTTTTACTCTGAGTCTTTGGCTTTTTGGCTAAGTCACCATTCTTCCCTTGAAGGCAGCTTTGTTAAATGCACGGAGAGCACAGATTTTCTGTGAAGGCCGTGTGGCTCCCTGGGTCTCAGACCAAAGTGGTAATTGACTGCACCACCCCTGAGCCTTCCTTCCAGCCGTCTTTATTGCTTCCCACTTTGCCCAGATGGCACGTGAACCTCAAGCCTCTAGCTGGTCGGAGCTCAGTGTCCCTCAAGGGGAGGAAAGCAGGCTGGCGGCTCCCTTCCACATGGTCCTGTAATGACTTACAGCCATGCACTAATTGGTCTGTCTCTCCTTGGTCAGTTCCAGAGACTATAATTGGGACTGATTCCGACAATCTGCCCCATTAGGAGGGTGTGCTGCGGGAGTACACTCTAGAGGAGGAGATCATTTTCCCAAGATCGTTTTCAGAAAGGGCAAGGAGAACTTCACACTAACGCTTTGCTCAAGACTCCTATTTTTTTCTAAGAGGAAGAAGCATGAAACACATTAGTAACCGCCCATGCATTTGCAGTGCTTGTGTCCTGACCGAGTCAGTCAGCTTAGGCTACATCATGATGTGGTAACACACAACCCCACTTATGAAAACGAAGCCCTCTGTCTTGTTCAAGCTACGTGTCCATTATGGGTCCACTACAGCTCTGCTATACTCCATGTTTTTATACATGGACCTTCTTGGGGGCACTACCTCATGGCAGAGGGGAGAGAGATGTGGAGAACCATCAGGTGACTCTTCCTGCAGAAGCGACATGGCCTTTCCATCCATCTTTTATTAACCCAACTAAGTCATGTCCCATTTCCAAGTTCAGCAGACTCTGGATGTGTAGTTCACCCACAGGTTGTAGATCCCATGTAAGAAAATAGACTCCTCCCTCGGGGAAGGCTAATATTGCGAAGCATAATGTATAGAACTCCTAGCAGTCACAGCTGGCATCAGGCAAGGCAGCTCAGATGATCAAGTGAGCTGTCAGGTGTGCCAGAGCTTCTGCACCTGTAGGCAAAGTGGGTGATCCTTCTACAAGCAGCATGATTTAGTGACCAAGGGCCTAAGGTCTGGTTTGATTTCTACCTCTGCTTGTATGACCTTGAGCAAACTGCCTAAATTTTCTGAACCTCTAAATGGGCCATTAATATCTACCTATTAAGGCTGTTGTGAAGATTGAATAAGGTATTTGGCAGGTGCATAATACATCGGAGATTTTATTGTGATAGAGTAGTTCACACTTGCCTTGGACAATTTGGAAAACTCAGAAAAACAGGAAGAAACAAAGAACACGAAAGTATTTCTTGCCTCCCCAAAAAAGCCACTGTTAAAATTTTGGCATATTTCCTTCAAAAGATGAAAGCATGCTATTTTTAAAGCTGCAGCTGTTTCTGCATTTGGGCGCGAGGACAAGGAAGATATTTATTTGGGAAGACACCTTAATGGGCTTATTGAGCTCCCCTCCCTTGCTTTCCCTAGCTAGTCTGGAAGTGAAGCATTGAAAGAAGAGTTTTCTGAATTCTCTGAAAACTAAGCAAACAGACGTTTTTTAGTCCTGGGTTGAAAGCAGAGAGGAGAGGAGGTTCCACTTTTAAGGCTCTGGCAATTGGAAAAGGAAAGATGTGAATATCGTGGGCAGCTCAAGTTTATTTGAAACAGAGATATGCAGAGGGGGAAAGTGAGGGATCCCTAGAGGGACTTAAGGCCAAAGAGGGATGGAATGGAGAGCCAGGGGCCTGGAAGGAGACAGAAATGGGAGCAGGAGACCAACTGAAGCACACACACAGGCAGGGCATGTGACAGCAGCGACACTGACAGCAGTGTCCACCTGCCCCTTCAGTGACAAGAAGCCAGACTGATTTTGCTTGTTGGGGCCAGCATGTTCCACTGAACTTCGTAGACTAAAGCCCAATTTTTAGCTTTCAGCATTTATCTGTCCTCTGTTGCGGCCTGCCCTTATTGTCCTCAAACCTTCAGGACAACAGTCTGTTTGCAGAAACAGCCTGATGTAGCTGGTGCTTTGGGGAATGCAGGAGAGGGGTCCTTGTCTGGAGAGGGATAAAGTATCTTAGGGAGAGGGGCAGGGTATGGTGGGAGTGAGCTGAGATCTCTCAAGGGCATTGATACCTGGGCCAAGAGGAGCCCAAAAGAAGAAGCCAGTGGCAACCCGTAGAAAAATGAAGCCCCCTTTACTCAGAGGGTCCTTGAAATCTCAGGGAGAAGGATTTGGATTTCTGTGTTTCTGTAAGTTTGAGGTTTGAGTTATACATAGATATTTTTATTTTATTAAGATTTTATTTATTCATTTGTCAGAGAGAGAGAAACCACACAAGCAGGGGGAACAGCAGAGGAGAGGGAGAAGCAGGCTCCCCGGCAAGCAGGAAGCCTGCTTGATTCCATGACCCTGGGATGAAGACCTGAACCGAAGGCAGACACTTAACCAACTGAGCCACCCAGGCACCTATACATAGATTAAAAACAAAACAAAACAAAACAAAACACCTGTTAATTGGCATGTATTAATTACCAAATCTAGTCAAATATAATGATGGCTTTATATCGATAAATACATACCTAATATAGTTGAAATACTGTCCCTACATTGTATATTCTGCTTTTCCTCAAAAGTATTATATCTCAAAAAAGGTATCCAAATTGGCAATGAAGAAGTCAAACTCTCTCTCTTCACAGATGACATGATACTTTATATGGAAAACCCAAAAGACTCCACCCCAAAATTACTAGAACTCATACAGCAATTCAGTAACATGGCAGGATACAAAGCCAATGTACTGAAATCAGTGGCTTTCTTATACACTAACAGTGAAAATACGGAAAGGGAAATTAGAGAATTGATTCCATTTACTCTAGCACCAAGAACCATAAGATACCTGGGAATAAACCTAACCAAAGAGGTAAAGGATCTGTATTCGAGGAACTACAGAACACTCATGAAAGAAATTGAAGAAGACATAAAAAGATGGAAGACCATTCCATGCTTTTGGATCAGAAGAATAAACATTGTTAAAATGGCTATACTGCCTAGAGCAATCTATACTTTTAATGCCATTCCGATCAAAATTCCACTGGTATTTTTCAAAGAGCTGGAGCAAATAATCCAAAAATTTGTATGGAATCAGAAGAGACCCCTAATTGCTAAGAAAATGTTGAAAAACAATAAAACTGGCGGCATCACGTTACCTGATTTCAAGCTTTACTACAAAGCTGTGATCACCAAGACAGCATGGTACTGGCATAAAAACAGACACATAGACCATTGAACAGAGTAGAGAGCCCAGATATGGACCCTCAACTCTATGGTCAAATAATCTTCCACCAAGCAGGAAAAAATATACAGTGGAAAAAAGACAGTCTCTTCAAGAAGTGGTGCTGGGAAAATTAGACAGCTATATGTAGAAGAATGAAACTTGACCATTCTCTTACACCGTACACAAAGATAAACTTGAAATGGATAGAAGACCTCAACATGAGACAGGAATCCATCAGAATCCTAGAGGAGAGCATAGGCAGTAACCTCTTCGATATCAGCCACTGCAACTTCTTTCAAGATATGTCTCCAAAGGCAAAGGAAACAAAAGCGAAAATGAACTTTTGGGACTTCATCAAGATCAAAAGCTTCTGCACAGCAAAGGAAATAGTCAACAAAACAAAGAGGCAACCCACGGAATGGGAGAAGATATTTGCAAATGACAGTACAGACAAAAGGTTGATATCCAGGATCTATAAAGAACTCCTCAAACTCAACACACACATAACAGATAATCATATAAAAAAAAATGGGCAGAAGATATGAACAGACACTTCTCCGATGAAAACATACAAATGGCTATCAGACACATGAAAAAATGTTCATCACCACTAGCCCTCAGGGAGATTCAAATTAAAACCACATTGAGATACCACCTTACACCAGTTAGAATGGCCAAAATTAGCAAGACAGGAAGCAACGTGTATTGGAGAGGATGTGGAGAAAGGGAAACCCTCTTCCACTGTTGGTGGGAATGCAAGTTGGTGCAGCCAATTTGGAGAACAGTGTGGAGATTCCTCAAGAAATTAAAAATAGAGCTTCCCTATGACCCTGCAATTGCATTCCTGGGTATTTACCCCAAAGATACAGATGTTGTGAAAAGAAGGGCCATCTGTACCCCAATGTTCATAGCAGCAATGGCCACGGTCGCCAAACTGTGGAAAGAACCAAGATGCCCTTCAACGGACGAATGGATAAGGAAGATGTGGTCCATATACACTATGGAGTATTATGCCTCCATCAGAAAGGATGAATACTCAACTTTTGTAGCAACATGGACGGGACTGGAAGAGAGTATGCTGAGTGAAATAAGTCAAGCAGAGAGAGTCAATTATCATATGGTTTCACTTATGATAAAAGTGATATTCACCACTTTGTGGAGCATAACAAATATCATGGAGGACATGGGGAGATGGAGAGGAGAAGGGAGTTGAGAGAAATTGGAAGGGGAGGTGAACCATGAGAGACTATGGACTCTGAAAAACAACCTGAGGGTTTTGAAGGGGTGGGGGGTGGGAGGTTGGGGGAACCAGGTGGTGGGTATTAAGGAGGGCACATATTGCATGGAGCACTGGGTGTGGTGCAAAAACAATGAATTCTGTTATGCTGAAAAGAAAAAAAAAGTATTATATCTCAAGCATTCTCCCACATCATTAAAAGCTCTCTATAAACATCAGTTTGGGGCATTTACTTTTCAACAGCCATTGTGTGGCTCTCCCTCTGCTGACCCTCCCTGGACCTCCTCCTGGCTCCCCCCGCCCACCTGCTTTGTTTTATGAATTCTTCTCAGCCTAGCTAGAGGAGGAGCCTCTGACAAGGTCCTTGTTGGGCTCAATTATGGAAAACATGGCCCGAGTCATGAGCTGAGTGATTGCCGTGTCCCTCCCGCGTGTTACAGGAACCGTCACGAAGATGCTTCCAGAGTGCAAGCCCAATTTTGTTATTTGCCATTGTGGTTAATGAAAAGATGAAATTGGAGCCTATGAGCACAACATGTAGGCAGCACCATAATTAGCCCTTTGGAAGGTGAAAGATCCACTTTAAAATAAAAGAAAATAGCTTTACTCCCACAATGAAATGGCTGCAATTTTCTAGCTAATGCAGAACCTGCAGTATTTCTGTAATTATATCCCCTAGGTCTTCTATTCACTGTAATCTCTCCCTTTCTTCGTCTCTCTTTTTCCTCTCGCTTGCTTTTTTACTCCTAAGTAAATTCCATTTGGTAGAAAGGAGGCTGAATAATATTATTTGCAAACAGGAGGGAAAAGCTCTTACCCACGACGTGATGAGTGCATTTTATTTTGAAAGGAAGAAATAAAAGGCCAAATAATTAAGTCCTGATCCTGGCAGAGCTGTGCTTTCCTCAAATTCAGCCAAACCTACACAGGTGACTCCTGGCCTTGCTTCTTCAAGAAAGGACAGGCGCCCTGAGGAGGGAAGGTAGTTTCCTGGGAGGTGACTGATGGCCATAGCAAACCCCAGGGAGGAGCAGGCCGAGAGCGGGGTAGGGCCAGACAGCCCAGGCTCCACCCCAGACCACACCTCCAGACCATCATCTTGCCTCTCTGTGCCTCAGTTTCCTCACTGGTGAAATGCCTGAAGCTCCCTGCCTTGCAGCCAGCAGAGGAAAGTGCCCAGCACAGCGACAGTGCCTGCATCATAGTCCGGGCTCAACAACACTCATCACTCCTTTTACCCTGGGGCCACTGACTGAATGAACATTTAACACAGACCCCGAGAGCCTGAGCCCAGGATGACTCACTAGCTACAGAAGACTTACTGCTGCAGGAGTCTAGAAGACGGCCAGAGTCAAAAGTGTTTGATTTTCTCAAAGCAGCACACAATCTTGCAAGACAGGTGCTGTTTCTCTGTTTCATACTCCAGAAGCCAGAGACTCAGCAACTTGCCCGAGGCCACACATATTGTAAGTGGCAGAGTTAAGACTTACATCCAGTTCTAGCTGATGCTGGAGCCTCCCCTCATTTCTCTGCGCCTTGGCTCTGATCCTGCCCTGGTTCCACTGTGTACTAATTTTTCATCTGCAGAATGGGCATGTTGCTTATATAAGTGGTCAAGTGCGTGGTCTCCAGACCTCCCATCACCCAGCTGTGTGACTTTGGGCAAGGAACCCAATACCCCTGGGATCCATCTGAGATATGTGGACCTCAATAGAACCTATCTCATAGATGCTGTGGACATAGAAAAGACAGTGCTTGCAAAGCAAGTGTGTGCTCTGCCCGGCAAAAGAATAGCTTTAATGATAACTCCCCTATGTTGTCAGGAAGTTTCCCTGAGGTCACAGACACGAAGGACGTTCTGACTTGGGAAGCCTACATCCACATCGGCCTAAATGTCGTTCCACCAACCATGACCCTCCTGGTGATCATGGCCCTTGTGCCTAGGTATGAGAAAGCCATCCCCACACCTCTTAGGGCGCTGGGCTCTGAACTATCCCAGATCTGAGGGGACAGTTACCATATGAAAATGTTTGCATGAGGCTCTGCAGCAGAGGCTTAAGCAGCAATCCCCTTCCTGATTAGTTTCACTGCAAAGCCTAGTCAAACAGAGGCCCATTCCCTCAGCACAGGCAGCACGGAGACCTGGCAGGGGCAGGGGGAGGGGGAGCGGCCGATCTGTGATTAAAAATTCACTGCGGATCATCAGCCAACAAATCGTGCCCTTCGGGAAGACTAAAAATTGACTACAGTGTCAATTTACTGCCCCAGCCTGGGAATCTGTGCCCTGGTCTGGAGATATCAGTGTCATTGCCAGCCCCGAGAGTCAGGTGGTAGCGGGGGTCAGACCAGCTAGGGCTGGAAAGGTGGTAAGTGGACCTATGGGGCCAGGGTTCCTTCTTTCCCACAAATATATTTTTTTAAGTCTCTATTTAAATTCCGTTAGTTAAAAATACCATGTAATTCTAGTTTCAGATGTACGACACAGCAACCCAGCACCTCCACACAAGCCCCGCTGTTCATCATGACAGGTGCCCTCCTTCACCTCTATCACCTACTTCAGTCATCCCCCCACTCACCTCCCTGGGGGTAGCCATCAGTTCCACAAATAGTTCTCAAGTCCCAGGTGAGCCAGATTGTGGTCTAAGCTCCGAACTAGGGAATGAATCTGGTCCAGTCTGGCCCCAAGGGGTCTAGAGAAATTAAAGGACAATGACATTCATTGGTCAGCCACGATAAAGGTAAGCACAGGTGCCATGGGAGCCCTGAGGGGAACTCAGCCTTGGTGGTGGTGGAGGCAGCAGAGGAGATGTCCAGGAGAACCTTCCAGAACAAATGGCGTTCTGAGCTGAGCTTTGAGGAGTGCTGGACAGACAGAGGAGGAATTTAGAAGAGCCTAGGCAATGGCCCGCTCACGTTCAGGGCATACAAAAAATGTGGCATGAGTGGAAGGAAGTGGGCACATAGGAAGAGCAAGAGTGGAGAGGGTGCAGCCAGAGAGGCTGGCTAGGGCTGGCCATGGAGCATCCTATTAGCAAGCCTGCAGTGAGCGGAGTGAGTCAGACACATGGCCTGTCTGATGGCCTTGAACCCTGATTCTGATTTTCAGCAGCTACGTAGATATGGGTCTGCTTCTCATGCTCAAGGCTCAGTTTCTCATCTATATGAATGGGACTTCTAACATCTGCCTCAAAGCTAATGTAATTACATTACATTCCAAGTGGGTATCTGGCCCATTTAGACACTTGGCAAAGGGTACTTCTTTCTTTTCCCCAAGTGTGAGAATTGGGGAGAATGTGGGACAGGAAAGCAGGCAGGCTAGTGCCTGGCCAATGACCCTTTCCTCTCTGGGAGAATCATCTATTGCCAAGGCCTTCGAAACTCACAGTGTGGCTGGAATCACAGGACCCCTATTCTGCCAGTGGGCTCCGGGGCCTGGCCTCTCCCTTGGAGCTTGCATGGAGCACCTCTGTGTTCGCAGAGCTGGGAGACAGTCAGTCATCAGCCAACCTGCTGTGTGGGTCACATGGTTGAGCTCTTGCCTTAGGAAGAATGGATGTTTACAGGCTGAATGAATGTTTATGGGTTTATTCATATCCTCTTCCTAGAACAAAAGATATTCGAAGGGGCGAACAGGGAGCACTGTAGCACCCAGCAGGCCCTGGCATCGAGGGCAGAAGGCGTTGGCTGCCCCCCATCTCTCTCAGAATGCCTGTCCCACTGAGCACTGTAGGAAGCGCCATGTCACGGTCCAGGAGGTTATCCTGGGAAGAAGGTCTTCCCATTGCTCTCCAGCGTGCTTCTAGCATCTGCCTTCAGGATATATGGCAGGCTTGGCCAAGCATGTGGAGCTTTGCTCCACCTTCTCAGAAGGGCTCCTTTCCTCGCTCAGCATAGCACAGTGCCATCTTGTCACAGTGCTGAGGCCTGGGGCAGACAGGGGGTGGGATAGGGGCTTCCTAGAGCCACCGGAGGCCACCTCATTTAGCTAAGGCTCTTGATGTGCTGAAGGCCATCTTTGCTCTCATCTCCAAAGTGAAGCTGTATGAGCCCATGCTCCATGCTCTGCCCTAAACCTGGGCCCTCCATCGTCCATCCATGGCCACCTCCAAGGTGACTGCTTACCTGCAAGGTGTCCTCAGGAGGCCTTAAGGATGTGCTTACAGGCTCACACAGCCAATGAGAGGCGCAGTGGACAACTCCTGGCCTCCGAGCCCTTTCTGCAGCCTCGGGCCATACCAGCCTTTCCATTCAGTTTGGATTGTGGGAGGGAATGACCATACTCTGTATTTATATTTTATCAGTCCCCAAGGTTGATCACAATGCTGGGCACCCATGGGGAACTAAATGAAAGAATTCATGACAAAAAAGGTCCAAAGTCTTTACTCATTAAGGACACAATCATACGTTGCATCCCTACTCCCTGGTTAAATGCACAGACCGTGGCACCAGCTGCCTGTGTTCTGGGCCCAGTTCTACCACTGGCTGTGTGACCTTCAGCAAGTTGTTAACCTCTCTGTGCCTCAGTTTCCATATCTGTAATTTTGAGATAGTTACACGATTGTTGGATTGAATATGTTAAGAGGTACAAACACAACAGAAACTGCATTTTGGTAAGTGCTACATAAGATTTCATTGCTATTATAGCTAAAAATATTGGGTGTTCATTCTCCAGCTTGACTATTCTGGAAAAGAATAATAAAGGGAAAACACTAGCTTGATCCTATTCATGCAAAAACCTCAGGGTTTTGAGGGTATTTTAACAACTTCCTGATTAGTGAAAAAAAGAATTGATTGGCCGGCCAAACTTCTGTAGTCTTGGCCAAAGTGCAGATTTGATTGTGGCCGTGGCTACAGTTGCAAGCTCTGGGGGCCCCAAGAAGCACCGGTGATCTCCAACTCCCGGCCCTGGGCCCACATTAATTTGCCTGCCAGCATTCAAGTCAGCAAAATGGGACAAGTCAAAGCAATAAGGATGGTAGAGAAAGTCAGAAACATTTTTCCTCCCCTGCGCCTAATAGAAGAGTAGAGTCCCTTAATAGAATAAATAAATTTAGTCATCCATTACTTTAGGACAGCCACTAAAATGAAAAAATTGACCTTACCTCCCCAAGCAAGGGAAACTCCACTGACAAATTCAAAGTACAACAAGAAGGCAGTCTTGACACCTGATGCTGTGCTGGAAATGTTAAATTAATGGACAAGTTTATGAAACAACATGCTAGCTATCAAATCATATTCCCAGTTTCTGCAAAAGACTTGAAGAGATATTTCCGATATATTTGCATTTTCCCCATTTTCAAATACTACTGCAGGGCTGGGCAGAGGGAATTGGGCCTTTTCCTACTGGAGGGCACATTCACTTCAGCCAGTCGTCTACTTTTGGTGCAAACATAGCCAAGATCATTGCGATCAACGGCTTTGGAGTAAGTTCTTCCTCATCCCCTTCTAAATCCATGCCTTCATGCCGTGCCAAACCTGCTCAGCATATGAGCCTAGACATAGGGATGGTCCTTCCCAGGAGAGCATCCTGCAGGACTGTATACCCAGTTCATCACAAAATTACGCACCGTTTGTGCTGTTTGCCGTACTGCTCAAATTCATAAATCCAAGCCAATAAAGACAAGGCGGAAATTCTTTAGGAGGGAGTAGGGATTTTCCTTCCAGTGCAGAGAAGTTAAGACATATGCATTTGCTAATACCTGCTTCCCCAGCCAACACATCTCAGCCCAATTTCCAACTGGGTAGCTTGGGAGCCTTAATGAGCTGTAAGGGCGTTCATTTTTGTTAATTTTGCAGCCGACAATTTCTCCACTGGTTTAAGCGGCCTGTAGACTGTGATTTGTTAGTTCTCATTAGAAGGGAAGAGGTGTAGTCTTGCACTCCGCAGCTCTCATAAATCACATTTTCAGGTGGCTTTAGCATGCTAGAACATTTCTGAGCACAGGGTCTGACATGAATAATCCCAAGGATGTGGCTCTGTATTGGGCAGCGGCACTCGAAGCCCATCCACGATCCCATCTGTGATTCACTGAACATTCGTGCTGAGGCACAGACAAAGGTGAATTAGTTCCAGACAAAAATGCATCGATGCTCTATTGAATAGTCAATTATTAAACACATAATGGAATCTGTGGTTAGCAAGGCGTGCTGACCATGTGCCGTGTTTGCACAATTTCCAGCAGAAATGGAAGGCTGGCTGGGAGCTTTGAAAAATGAAACGATTCAGTGGTATTTAAGGCCAACTTGGAAACACACTGCTTTCCTTAGAGGGGCATATGAGCATTCTGTTCATTATTCACAGTTTATTCCACTTCTCTTCTTAATTAGATCTCAGGGAAGTCAACTCTTCAAACTCACCAGTCAACAATCCCGGAGGGGACAAATAAGGTGGATCTTCTGAAGTGGTGTGTCACAGTCTAAACATCATCCAACAATCTTGACGTTCTGGGTTTGTTTTGGGTCTTCACTCAGCTTATGTGTAAATAGGGATGTGTGTCTTCTGAAATTCATGGGGCTTCAAGCAAAAGAGAGCATCACGCAGCCCGCCTTCATGCATCTTGCTTCTCCTTGGCTTCAAATCCTCAAGTAGATACAAAGCACTGTCCAGGAGGCATTGTCTCCCATATTGGCTGCCTTCCACACTGCCTCAGGCCACCCTGGAACGTGAGAGGCCATTCAGTAGTTGGGAATCAGAAGGCTGTCCCTTAGCTCGAGCTGGATGTTGAAGGACAAGGTCCTGTAGAGGTGCTCCTCTAATGCTGTCAGGAGTCAGTGGATGCCAGTTGTTCTAGGTTCTGCTATGACCTATGTATCTTTGAACAAAATGCCTCTCTTCTCTGGTTTTACCCATCTGTAAAATGGGTGGGATGATTTAAAACAAATCTTTGGTTGCTCACACACACATTAAAAATCAGATGCTAAGTTCTGGATACATATATGGTTTACTGAATAGTCTTACTTGCAGTAGAAACAGGAGATGATTTGATTTCTCTCTAATCACCACCCTCCACTGTGATATGTTGACTCTCTTCTGTTCTTAGCAACATCTTGGGCAGAGTCTACCACTTTTCTGTCACTTTGAGTTATTAGAAATCGAGTCCATGTTAAAGTTTCGATCTGAAACTCCATTTAGATGTCCTCTCCTCTCCCATGTAGGCTTCACACACATGTTAGGGTCTACATGTCTACATGTCTGTGTAGCCCGAAGTCCTGTGTTGAAAACCCCCAAAGGTGATGGCATTAATAGGTGGGGCCACTGGAACGTTGCTTAAGTCATGAGGGTGAAGCCTTCATGAATGGAATTGGTTCCTTCTAAGACGCCTCAGGGAGCTCCCTCACCCTTTCTGTCCCACGAGGATACAATGGGCCATGTGAAACCCTGAAGAGGACCCTTACCTGACCATGCTGGCACCATGAGCTCTGGTCACCAGCCTCCAGAATCCAGGGAAATAAACATCTGTTGTGTCCAAGCCTCCCAATCTGCGGTGTTCTCTCACAGCAGTCTGATGGATTAACATACCATGACTGTAGGACTCGTGGAGGGGAAGGGTATGGTTTGCTCTCCTGCCTGGCACCTGAGAGCTAGGGGTGTGGAGGTTGCCCTTCAGGTGCCTGCTCGCCTCCACCCCTTGGGTGTAGGGCTGAAGGCAAGGAGGAGAGAAGGAGAGAGCAGAATTCTTCCCTCACCCCTGAAAACTGGTCAGTGGAGGGAGGGAGGTGCTGCTGGCTTCACTGGGGTTTGGGGCAGGAAGGACTCTGGATGGATATCTACAGGCTGATATGGCGGTCCCCATACCAATGGTGTACACAGGCTTTGGGGGTGGGAATCAGTTTTCCCCACCCTGAAGACTTCTCCAGAAAGGGAAAAAAGATTACATTACATTATTAGATTACTTTCCTTTATTTCATCCATAGTCCATGTTCATCCCTTCCTGAGTGGGACAAGGATCATGGTCTCACTTGGGCCATTGGTCACCAGGATGATCCCCAGCTTCTGTGTGTTACCATGTTGTGGTAACAAGTAAACCCCCAAATCTTAGTGGCTTTAGTGCAACAAGAGTTTATTTCTCACCTAGGTCAAGTCTGATATGGGTCAGCAAGGACTAGCCTCCATCTGGTGACCCAGGGTCCCAGAGTCCCTCCATCTGGGATGCTGTCACCCTAACATGTGTCCTCCAAGATCTCCAGGGCAAGAGAAGAAAGGAATAGAGCAGATCTCTTTCTGAGTCAACCTTGGATGCCCTGGGCTTTAATATCTTTAATGAATGCTGCATTTCTTCTTTACAGGTATTCTAGACATTTGTCATGTGCAAGGGATATTTCTTTCTCCCCAACAGATTATTGTAATGTACTTGCCCAATAAAGTTACAATGAGTTAGGACCAGACTTGTATGAGCCACACTAGATCTGATAATGACACTGTGCATTTATATAGCCCTTTTATTTTCC
The DNA here is from genome assembly GCF_009829155.1 of Mustela erminea. Lineage (NCBI taxonomy): Eukaryota > Metazoa > Chordata > Mammalia > Carnivora > Mustelidae > Mustela > Mustela erminea. The sequence continues at coordinate 96,909,052 of NC_045614.1, forward strand.
AGGAGCTTTCAGATTTATCATGTCAGTTCACTCCTTCAACAACTTTCTAAGGTATTAAGGTCTGCTTCCTCCCTGCACTGTCCAGGTAAAGAATCCAGGTTTGGCAAGATTCTGGGCCTCACTTGTGCCCCACAGGTGTGGTTGACCCATCCTATGGGCCAGTGGCACCATGAAGGTGGGGTGACAACAGGTAGATGGGACCCTCACGTCCCCTTGACCTTCCTTGGACCATCCTCTCTGTCCTTTCTCCCACCTCCTGTTCAGGCTGCTCTTCACCATCTGTTTGGAACCTGGCTTTCCATGTTCACTGCTATGGCCTTGGGTCTTTCAGGGACCTGAGTATCCAACTTAATAATGTGGTAATAATCCAGTCAGTTCTCACTGATTACTTGATGACTGTATCCTAAGCAGGGCATAAAGAATTTGAGGTGGAGTGAACATATCCTTCCTTGAGATTCCCAGAAGAGAAGTTTTTTAGGCTCTTGAAAATGTGTTAGAACTGTAAAATGTAAGAAACTTGGCATTTTAAATGGTGAAATACAAATCACAGCTCTGTTTGGTATGAAACAATATAAAATTGCCATTTTTGAAACAAAAGAAATAAAAATAGAGACTCTGAGTTAAACAGGGTAGTTTGCACACATGCATTTATCCCTAGTGCCTCCCGAGATACTGAGAAAAAAGCAGAGAAAGGAATAAAGATGGTATAAATTTGCCAAGACAAAGAGATTAGGAGGAAAGAAGACAGCAGACAGGAGAGATCCAGTAATTTGGGAAGACGGGAAGCTGGTGGTGAGGTAGCTGAGGCCACGTGTCTATAGCCAGGACACCTGCGAGAGCTCAGGGATGGGAAGGCCCAGTTATTCTCAACACATGAGGAAGACTCAAGGCAGGTAGACAGAATACAAGTTCATGTAAGGAGCAGGCAGACGCCCAGGCCTCCTTTCCTTTGGGTGACTATGGGAGATGGCTTGGAAGAAACTCTACCAAGGAGGCCCTGGATTCAGGACATCTGCTCTGACCCAGAGCAGAGGGGGCGCTGGGATGGCACTGAACACAGAGGAATCAAGTGACAGTCTGTAACTGACTGGGGAGAGTCCAGTCCCTTTCCTTTGCTCAGTCTCCACAAGCATGCTGACAGCCTAGCTTATAACACCTATACAGAAGTCAGGAAAAGTATTCTGGAATGGAGAAAAACAAAAGTAGAAATAGGACAAAAAAGAAGAAAAGGAAAGGAAAGGAAAGGAAAGGGAAGGGAACAAAAGGAAAATTATGGACTTACTCAATCTATAAGGTCTAAATCTAACAAACAGGCATCCCATAAAGGAAGAACAGAGAGAATTGGTGGGGGGGGGGAGATTATCAAAGACATCATAGAAGTATATTTCCCATACTGAAGGACTTGCGTTTCAGATAGAAAGAGCTTGTCACGTGCCCAGCACAGTGGATGAAAAATGACCCGTGCCAAGGCCAAAGTTCTAAAGATGAAGCAAAGACCATAGAATCTTTTGGGAGAGAGGGAGACAGAATGCACCACAAAAAGTATAACTCAAGCATGACTCAAAATGGTATTAGACCTCTTAGCAGCAACCCAGGATGCTGGCAGATAAGGAGCAAATCCTCCAAATTCCTTAGGAGAAATGTTTTCCAGTCTAGAATTCTCTGTGTGGTCCAACTGTCAAGGATGAAACAATGACCTCTCATGCACCCATTTTTAGAAGGGGTTGCTGTACCACCCTATGACCCTGCAATTGCACTACTGGGTATTGACCCCAAAGATACAGATGTAGTGAAAAGAAGTGTCATATGTACCCCAATGTTCACAGCAGCAATGGTCACAATAGCCAAACTGTGGAAAGAATCAAGATGCCCTTCAATAGAAAAATGGATAAAGAAGATGAGGTCCATATATACAATGGAGTATTATGCCTCCATCAGAAAGAGTGAATACCCTTTCATATCAACATGGACAGGACTGGAAGAGGTTATGCTGAGTGAAATAAGTCAAACAGAGAAAGTCAATTATCATATGATCTCACTTACTTGTGGAGCAAAGGAATAACATGGAGAACATTAGGAGAAGGAAAGGAAGAGTGAATTGGGGGAAATCGGAGGGGGAGATGAACCATAAGAGACTCTGGACTCTCAGAAACAAACTGAGGGTTTTGGAGGGGAGGAGGTAGGGAGATGGGTGAGCCAGGTGGTGGGTACTAAGGAGGGCACATATTGCATGGAGCACTGGGTGTGGTACATAAACAATGAACCTTGGAACACTGAAAAAATAAATAAAATAAAATAAAATAAAATAATAAAGAAGTGCTCTATAAAAATGAAGGAGTCACAAAACAAACCATTAAACAAGAACCGCGAGATCCAGGAGACAGAGGAGCCAACACAAAGAGGTGAAGGGAATTTGCAAGCTGGTGACAAAGGATGTCCCGGTGAGAGAAGCTCAGCAGACCCAGAGAGCAGCTTTGCAGACCAGTGCAGGAGGATGGAGGGATCCAGAAAAGACATTACCAGGGGGAAAAAAAAAAAGTAGAGATTACCTCACATATTTAACTGAGAATTGTTTTACAACTGGGTCAGTGTTTAGGATGAATTAGTGATTGATGCCCAGAAAACAAGCAAACAAAAAGGTAAGGCAATTTCAACTTCAGGAAAAATGAAAGTATGCACAAGAAAATACATGTAATTATAATACGCTATTTGTCTCAGTCGTGAACAATATTTATGTGGTTCTAGAAATACACACGCTATAGTAATTCATCTGCAAATCATTCTGTGATTCACTCGGGAGGATAGGGAGGAAAGGTGGTGGGATGGCAAGGCTCGAGGGGGGGGGGGAGGGCTCAATTCTCACCCTTCATAGTAGGAGGTGATCAATGCTCCCTACAACAGATCAGGGACCGGCCTTATGTGGCTTAGCAAGAGGAAGACACAGACCAGAGAAAACATGCATAGGAGTTGGAATTGTTTTTCCTCTGAGGAGCAGGACTGGAGTAGGAAGGAGAGGGAGGCAGTCAGAGAGGGGCAGATACGGGCTTTACAGTACCTGAAACTCACACAATTTGGGGGCCCCCTAAGAAAAATAACTGCAAATATAAAATTAGGAGAGAAGACTTAGGAGGGGTGTGTCATAATGAGGGTCTCCGAAGATAAAGCATCAATCGTGGCTTTGAGATACTGCTGCCTTTTCAGAGGTCAGGAGACGTTATTTGTCACTGTAAACTTCAGGTCATTGCTTATTGCTTAATATTATGTATGTGCATTATTTTGTATGCATTTTATAAAAAGAGAAACAATGAATACATTGTTAAAACCCAACTGATGATGTCACTTGAGTCAAGCCATTTTTATTTGGCTTTACACAGTGCTGTTGGGACAGAAATGCACTATGCCCCATTCACACTTGATCAGCTCTTCATTGCTTGGCGCGCGAAGTCCTTCCTTTTGCATTTCAGAAATCTTTTGTTGTTGTTGCTTTTGTTTTTGTTTTTTTTAAGATTATTTATTTATTTATTTGACAGAAATCACAAGTAGGCAGAGAGGCAGGCAGAGAGAGAGAGTGGGGGGAGAAGCAGGCTCCCCACTGAGCAGAGAGCCCGACGTGGGGCTCAATCCCAGGACCCTGAGATCATGACCTGAGCTGAAGGCAGAGGCTTAGCCCACTAAGCCACCCAGGTGCCCCCCATTTCAGAAGTTTTAAAGTGAAGTATTTTAAAAGATGTGTTTATATAGTTGGGAAAGAGAAGAGAGAGTGAGCACGTGAGTGGGAGGAGGAGCAGAGGGAGAGGGAGAGAGAGAATCCTCAAGCAGATTCCCCAGCGAACGCAGAGTCCAATGTGGGGCTCGATTTCAGGATCCCGAGATCACGACCCGAGCAGAAATCAAGAGTTGGATGCTTAACTGACTGAGCCACCCAGCTGTGCCATGAGAATTTCTTATAAAGCTTTGTGTTTGCTTGTTTAGCCAAGAGCTCTAGCCCAAATATGTTGAAACAAAATTTGTCTCCCTTCTCTCACCCGCCCTGTACCTAAGGTTCAGGGGTGCAAGGCTCACTGACATGAGGAAAACACTTCATAGCCCTAACAGCTGTCACCAGCGTCGGGCTAATTCCCCTGAGGAACAGAAATCCTTGTTCCCTGGGGAAAGCTTAGATGCTCCATTTCAGTTGGCAGAGGTCAGATCAGAAGTAGCAGGCAGGAAGGAGGCATCAGATGGCTGAAAATGTGGGTGGGACAGAGACTCCCCCTGACCACTCTTGCCAGCCCCTTTCCAATAATTTGCTCAAAGTCATCCAAAAAGAAGGCTGTCATTCAATAAAAATTGTCCAGTTGTACTTGATGATTCAAAATGTTTTAGCCACATTCAACAGCCTTGCATTGAATATCAGCCATGTACTGTGTAAGGCTCTGTGCTGGACAGAGCCCAAAATAAGAAGTGGAGGGATGCCCTCATGAACAATCCTGGCCTTGCCCTTAGAGAGTCTGTGACCCAGGACCCAGGCTCACCCAGTGCATCTCAACTTTGAGGCTGCCTTCCGCCTTCCAACATCCACAGGACACTTGCTGTGGGTCAGACTCTGTTCTCAGAGTTGGGGAGTCACGTACAGAGAGGAAAGATGCAGTTTTGGATCTCTGGGAGGTCACTCTCTTGTGCTTGCTAAGTTGTCCTTGCTTCTGAGAAAGCTACAGTCCAAAGGCCAACATAAAGCACCCCTGGTTCAATCTGGAGCTCGGTGAAACGGAATTCAGAGAAGGTGAACGCAGTGCCTGTGATGGAGGAATTTCTTGTAGACAAGGGTTTTTTCCTTTTTCTTCGACTGAGATTCATGAAATTTACAAACAAATGAAGAAGAAATATCAAGTACAAAGGTATTATGAGCACTATTGACCAAATAAACTTCAATGTGTAGTCACTGAAGTTTCCCCTGTTCCTGGGGTGGGTGTTGACTGTGTCCTGAGCCAGGGATGCCTGAATGAATGACTTCCATTAAATTATTCAGACCAGCCTGAGGTCCTTCTCTCAGGAAGCCTTCCAGGACTTCCAGGTTGAACCAAGCCTTCCAACTCTGTCCCCAAACCTCTTATGAGACCCTCTATAAAAGCACAGATTACCTGTTTCCCCACCAGACTGTGATTAATGAAGGTCCAGGGATAGTTGGAGTACTGATCTACTAAGTCCAGAACTTGGTACATGGTAGATGCTCAAGAGGATGCTTCTTATACAGAACAGGGCACAGTCTAATACCCTGGTCTTGTACACATGACCGACCTCCTTCAAAGTGGCTGGTGACTCTCTGAGGGTGAGGGACTAGGCAGGTGGGTAGAGGATGGGGTGGGGTATAGAAGCTCCCCCAGGTGGGAGTCATTTCCAAATTTGTTGCTTCTAGACCAAGTTGGGCCTCTGTCCTACAGGCAGGTGCTGCTTCTCCTTGCCCTAAGACTGACTCCCACTCTGCTTGAAAGGCTGTAAGAAAGATGGCCAGCACTGACCCCTGTCATGTGTCTGGCGAGAAATGGGCATTCAGAAACTCTGGTTTGCAGGATTCAAGCTCACACTTGTCTTCCTAACAGTTCACATCTGTCCCACTGGCTGTCTGATGATCTATTGTTTTCCAACTAAATTTTGGAATAATGAGAAAAATGTGATACAGTTTGGGGCATGGGAGTCAAACACATTTTAAAATGAGTATTTCTGATTTGATCGATTAAAATATTTACTAATCCTGATGGAACTGAAAGTCAACTCTATTAGACAAAGGGTTAAAACTGAAGCAGGCAAATAACCAAATTTAAAAATGGGAAAAGAATCTGAATAGACAGTTTCCCAAAGAAAATGTACTAATGGCCAATAAACACATGAAAAGATGTTCACTATAATTAGTCTTTAGGAAAATGCAAATCAAAACCACACTGAGATATCACTTCCCATCCATCCACTAGGAGAGCTGTAATCACAAAGGCACATAAATGCTGGCAAGGATGTGGAAAAGCTGGAACTCTCATACATCACTGGTAAAAATATAAACTGGGGGGTGCCTGGGTGGCTCAGTGGGTTAAGCCTCTACCTTCAACTCAGGTCATGATCTCAGGGTCCTGGGATCGAATCCTGCATCAGGCTCTCTGCCCCCCCCCCCCCCCGCCTGCTTCTCTGCCTACTTGTGATATCTCTGTGTGTCAAATAAATAAATAAAATCTTTAAAAAAAATATATAAACTGGTATGGCCTCTTTGGAAACAGTCTGGCAGTTCCTCAAAGTACTAAGCAGAGTTTTTTTTGTTTTTTTTTTTTAAGATTTATTTATTTATTTATTTAACACAGAGTGATCACAAGTAGGCAGAGAGGCAGACAGAGAAGCAGGCTACCTGCTGAGCAGAGAGCCTAATTCGGGACTCGATCCCAGGACCCTGAGATCATGACCCGAGCTGAAGGCAGCGGCTTAACCCACTGAGCCACCCAGGTGCCCTGAGTTTTATTATTATTTTTTAAAGGTTTTATTTATTTATTTGACAGAAAGAGAGACAGTGAGAGAGGGAACATAGCAGGGAGAGTGAGAGAGGGAGAAGCAGGCTTCCTGCAGGAAGCCTGATGTGGGGTTAGATACCAGGACCCCGGGATCATGATCTGAGCCAAAGGCAGAAGCTTAACCGACTGAGCCACCCAGGTGCCCCTTAAACAGGGTTTAATGCCCAGCAATTCCACTCCTCGGTATATACCAGACACAATGAAAACACATCTGTATAAAAACTTGCATTCAAAGGTTCACAGCAGCGTAACTCCTAACAGCCCCAGAGTGGAAACAACCCAAGAGTTCATCAACTGATGAGTGGGTACACAGCATGTGGTGTATTCATACAATGGCATGGGATTTGGCTGTACCTGGCAACAAAGTATGGAGAGATGCTGTCACATTGAACATCATGCTAAGTGAAAAAAGACGGTCACCAAACATTGCACACTGTCTGAGTTCATGGGTATACCACATCCAGAGCAGACAAACTTATAGAGACAGAAAGCAGATTAGTAGATGCCTAGGGCTGGGGAAGGGGGCATAGTGATTGACTGTTAGGGCCTCCAGGGTTTCTTTCTGGAGTGACTGTGATGATGTTAGCACAATCCCGTGAATATGCTAAAAACCACTGAATTGTACACTTGAAGTGGGTGAATTGTATGGAATGTAAATTGTATCTCAATAAACTGTCATAAAAATATATGAACAAGGTATCTCTCTGCAGTCTGCCCTGATTCCAAAGCTCCCCGCTTACCACTGAATTCACACAGAGGCTTCTCCCAAGCAAGGGCTTTCTGCCGTCTGGACTCATGTCAGGTGCAAGGCTGATCCCTCCCACCTGACTGTGAGTGCTTTGATGGCAAATTTAGTACCTTCTGCTTTGATTCTCATGTTGAAGTAAACACAGTGCTGAGCATCAGGAAGTTTACTTGTTGATTGATTGGTAAATATTGATAAATTGATAAATGTCTCTTAAAATGCAAAGAGGGAAAAGAGAGACAATCCCCCACATCTGTCATTATCAACAGGGGATGCCTGTGAGTGTGGGTGGGGTGGGGGCACATGCACTGGAGGAAGAAACAGAATGTTTTCAGTGTTGAGTAGGAGTTGTTCCCACCTCTGCAGTCCTTCTAAAGCTGGTGGGCTGGTGCGTGCAGAAGGAGAAGAGGGCAGTGAGGAACAGAGGAGCCTGAGTTTTCATTTGAACTCAGCTAATAACCTGGCCTGCAGCTTAGATTCTGGGACTCAGCTGCCTACCTGTGGAAGAAGCGGCTGGAGGTTAAGTCCCAAACATGCTTAAAACCTGCACACTATGTGACCAAGTCTAGGGAAAAGATCCTGACTGGGGTCTGGAGTATTAGCTCTGCCATGGGCTTTCAAGGATTCAAATCTCTTTCCCTCTCTGGGTTATCATTTTCCTATAGGTACTAATTAGGGTTCCCCCAGCAGTGTGCTTCCAGATGGGGGCCTTGGGCCCTGGTCTGCTGGTGACCACATTGACTTGAGCCAAGGATGTTCCTTTCCATTCCTCGATCCCCACTTGATTTTTTACTTTTCCTCTGACTGAAAGAAGACAAGATAGAGTGGTGGGATTAGAGCAAACCAAGAAGGAGTGGGAGGAGGAAGAAGAAGAGGGAGATGAGGAGAAGGTGAGGGGAAAAAAGAGGAAGACCCAGTGGCCTGGGCTGCAGAGGGGCAGAGCAGAGTGTCTGGAATTGGCAGCAATATCTGCCGAGGAATAATGGGAGGGTCGGGGTCAAGAGGAGGCAAAAGATTGTGGACATCAGTCAGCTATCCTTGGAGCCCGTTTGGGTAGATGGCATGGCAGCATCTACTTTGGGATGCCGGCTGACAGGACGTCTCTTTCTCCTCAGAATGAAGCATCTTCCCACCTGCCTGGCATGGTCTTTGTGTGCACCAACTGCACGTGGCTCTGCAAGGGTTTCTCTCCCAGTGATTTCCCAATACAAGCAAATGCTACCACATTTTCTGTATTAGGTACTGCAATTCCTTACCATATCCCCATGATCACCCCCACATCACAGATGGCAAGCCAGGGTGTACTGAGATGAAGGCACCTGTGAAAGCTCCAGAATCCAGGGGCATCTGCTTTTGCAGACTCAGCTTCTTCCACCCATGATGCTGTGCCCCAGTGGCTGGGCTGGGCTCTTCCCTCTTCACAAGTTCTTCTCTCTGCCAAGCCCACTGTCCGTGGACAAGGTTCTAGGCCAATATTCACCGACATTTTAAGGTTTGACTAGGACTTGATCCTGAGGCGACAAAGCTCCAAAAAAGAATAGCCCTCAGATGTTTTCCCAAGGAGTCTCATTCATGGTTCTCAGCAGAGCAGTGGCCACAGCAGGAGGAACAACCTCTCATCTGGCTGATCCCACCTGGAGCTCTGGGGAGTAAGTGTCTGCTGTAAGACAGAGACATGTAGGGCTCCAGAGTCAAACCAATACCATATTCCCAAGGGTCCTCTTGAGCCAGTGTCCCTGCTGTCACTGGCCGTCACTGGCCATTTGACTGGAGCTGGGTCAGATTTCACACATGCTGACTCCCCGTGGTTACATTCTCTGCCATCCATAATGGAGCCTGTCAAAATGCTTGTTACGACTATTTTTAAAAAGTCCCATTTAGCATCGAAGCGATGCCAGAAATGCAGCTTATAAAGAAAGACGACAAATGATCACTTCCTCTTCCAATTCCGTCCGAGGCCCGAAGCTGGAAGACTTAACTGCAGAGTCTATTCTTAGATGTTCAAGACAGAAGTTTCTTTTTTTATTATTATTTTTTAAAATGCCAATCAACATGCAATGTGATTAACACTCTTTGGGAGTCAATGGATGATATGTGAGCCAATGAGGTAGATTATGATCAACAGAAAAACCGTCATTATAGAGATAAAAGTGGAGTGCTATGGGGATGTGTGGGTGTTGATGGAGATGGAAGCCAAGCTTTAGTTGAATGCCACCTTCCAGCAGCATTTCTGGGGCAGCGATGGCGTGCTGGAGAAGACCCGCAGGTGGTGTGTCAGGAACGCCCTTGATCACAGTGGCAGGCACTTCCACAACATTATCACTGAGCTACTGTTCCAAGTTCCACTACTGTTCCAAGTAGTGCCCTACAGGTTTATGTCATTTAATCCTTATAATCACACTGGTAGGTGGGAGGTCGGTACTATTATTATCTTCATTTTACAGATAAGGAAACGGAGGCTCAGAGAGGTTAAGTAACTTGCCCAAGTCACACGGGTAGCATGTGAGATAGAGCTGGGACTCTAGGCTCAGGTTGGCAGCCTTCAGAGTGCACCCTTAACCTTTCATGGACTGTCTCTCAGATGCTCAGATGCATTCTAGAGACTCATATTGGCAAGGGCAGGGGAGGCTTTGGAGGTGATGGATGGAACCAGGTTTGGCACTAGAAAGGGATATCCTGGGTCTCCTCTGACTGTTCCTCCATTTGTGCTCCACTGTGTGGTGTGCTCTCTCTTACTATTTTGCTGACCACACCGAGTTCCTATCCTTGTGGCTGGTCTTCCCCCTTGTCATCTCTCCCCTTCACTAGCTCTGTGAGAGAAGAAGCTCCGCCTTGGTCTTCTCTGTGTCCCCTGGCCCCCAGCCCATGGTCTGGCCAAGGGATGGAGCTCAGTGAACTTAGGAATGGAGTTGTTGATGAGAGGCAGAAAGGAGTGGAGAGGGCTGCTGAGGGTGGGTATATGAACACAGTTATGGCAGTGGGAATGAACAGGGGGTCTGCAGAGGGTCTGGAGGGAACAGAGGGTCCATGGGGAGTCTAGGTCAGAGAGGAAGATTGTGGAGAGAGGGCCTTGAATGCAAGGGAGGAGTAAAATCCAGCAAAGGTAGTCGGTCTTGGGCAAGTGGATTTCAGGCAGGAAGAGTCAGAGAAATATAAACTGATCTTGAGGCCATGAGGGAACACTGGAGGTGTCTAGCCATGGATCATCTAATTCAGATAAAAGCTCTCTGAAGATTTCTGATGTCTGTGAGTGGGAAGCTCAGAGGAGAAATCAGAGAAATCAGCGAAATCAGAAAAAACCTAAGTCAATTAAAAGCATAAATGGACAGAAACTTTCCCAGCTAGGAAACAGACGATGCCTCTAATGGATTTTGGGAAGCACTTGCCACAGTGGCCCCCAACCAGCCTTCTGCCCTCCCCGCTGCTGCCTTGGGGAGGAGGCTGGGGGTTCTGGTCAAAGTCACCAGTTGACCATATCCTGTTGGAACCTCACGCTGTTCCTCATCACAATCATCCTTCCCATCATACTGGCTGAGCCAACAACCCTTCATCTTTTCCCCAGGGCTGCAGCCTCAGACACATTTTCCTCTCAGGCAAGGGACCCAGCTCTTTTATCCCACTCCATCATGCTGGAGTGGGAAAAAAGAATTGCTCACCCTCAGCAAAATTGATGCAAATGCCATCTCTGATTTGAAAACAGGCCCGTCATTGGGAAGCTGAGTTTCTCTCTTATAAGCTCCTCTTGAGTTCCCAAGGGAAGTAGAATAATCATTTATAAGAATAATAAAATCATTTTCCTGATCTGACAGTGTCTGCTTTCCAGCATGCTCTGCTATGAAGCAGGCGCTGATCCCCAGGGCTCTGTTTTGCTAACAGACCCTTTTCTTTAAGCACTGGGGTCTTTCTGTACTGGAAGCCCACTGCACACCCCAGCTAGTAGCTCCCAGGCAGTGCTGAGGGCCTCTTGTAGACTGTACATACACTATTCCCTCATCTTTCCATCTCTGCGAGGGCGTTCTCACCTAATCTAGACTGGCCCGGGCTCTTCTCTCCTGGGAATGCCGCCCCCGAACAGCTCGGGTAATAGTAACAGTAACTATTAGTTACAAAGCACTTGTTATGTTCTAAGAGCTTTCCGGACATTGTCACATTTTACTGCTCGCAACAACTTTGTGTATTTTTAATCTGTATTTAGGGATAAAGACAATAAGACATGGATTGGGAGCACAGAGAGTGCAGCTCCAGGACGCAAAACCAGATGGGTGTCTGAGCCTTCCTGTGCTGTCCTGCCCCGCTCTCAGCAGCATCCCCAGTGTCTAGTCTAATACAAAAGAGGTAGAGGCGGAGGCCATTGTGGTTTCTAGGGAGAAGGTGGTTTTAACAACATCTGGGGCTGAAAGACCATCCTGGAGGAACGGTGGAATGGAATGATCCGTGCAACTGCTGATTAAAGACCCAATATGTGTCCTTATTGTCACACCCCTTTAGGACTTTAAAGTACAGTACTATCAGTACCATCGAACACACAGAATTGATAAAAAAACAGTCGTGGTTCGTGCTCACCAAGCCCCCGCTGCCTATCAGGTTTTGTGCACTGATGCCATCTAACCTGTTTGTTCAAATGATCCTTTGATGTAGGTACGGCTGGCATTTCCATTTTACCCCAAAGAGGCTGAAGCTGAGTGAAGTCGCTCACTCAAGGTCAAATCCATTAAGTGGCAGAGCCAGGATTAGAAACTGGGCAGTGTACTTTAGGACCATCACTGGCAAGCTGGTTCCCGGGCTCCTGTGCTTTCCCCTCCAGGGGGCGTCCCTCTCTCCTCCTCAGTGAGGATCTTGGCTCCCGAGGTGGAGCTCCTTATGCCATTGGGTTCAATCCTCATCATCACCACCTACCCAGGCAGGGTCCCCCTCTAGGTCTTTTTGTTTGCTTCTAAACTGTTTATTTCCTCTTCCACCTCTGATCTCCACAACCCTCCCCCACCACCCAGCCCCTAGAAGTTCTAACTGCAGTGAGTTTTATGCGAAAATTTAAATATGCATGTCTCCTTGTCAAGTCGCTGGAGTTTTCTTATGCATACTTGGCTTTTAATTTATGTAAAGGGTACTGTGGCATAAAGCCCCTTCTGGTTCTGACTCCACCCTTTCAAATGCATGCTTTCAAGATCTATCCATCGATAGATTTTGATTTATGTGCATTTAGTCCATGGTTTCTCACTGTTGTTTGGCATTTTATTCTCCAGCACATTTTGCTTAATAATCCCTCCAGTGATGGACCCCCCTCCCCAAGTTTAAGCTCCTTCTACTAGAAATAATAAATGCTGTTGACAAACATCCTTATACTGGTTCTCTTATTAGATCTGTGGAAAATCTCTGGGTTGTATAAATGGGAGTGGAATTGCCGGATCATAGGACATAAATACCCGTAATTTTACTAAATTCTGTTAAATTGCTTTCCAAAACAGCTGTACCAACTTAGAACTCCCAGCAAGCAGTGCGCAAATATTCCCAGCTCCTCGTGTCCTCACCTGAACTACGAATTACCCTCTTTTCCAGTTTCTGCTACTGTGAGGGCTACAAAGCACTGCCTCATTCATAATTTAATTTGCATATCTGTGATTACTAGGGAGTAAGAGCATCACCTCATTATTCATTTTCTGTGAATTGCCTATTCATATCCTTGCTCCTTGAAAAATACTAGGTTTCCCGTCTTTTTTCTTGATAACTTGGACTTCCTGGTAGAGTCTAGGGTAGATAGTAATCCATTATTCACATTAGAAGCTGTAATACCTTTTTCCAGTCTGTCATTAATCTGTGAGCTCTGGCTGTTGTGCTCTTGTTAAATCTCAAGACTACCAAGTTGTCATAGCTACTTATTTTTGTCTCTTTAGCTCTTATGGTTTGTGCTTTTGGGTATTTGATTATCGACATTCAATGACATTTTCTTCTATGAGGTTTATAGTTTTACTTTCCATGCTTACATGTTTTTTCTGTCTGGAATCTTTTGGCATAAAGTGGCCATGTAGCATTCTCTGGCTCCTCATGACCTGCCAGCTTCCTAACACCACTGACGAAACAATCTTTTCTTTCTCTCATTATCTGTGGTTCCACCTAGATCATCTGTAAAGTTCCCATCCATCCATGGGAGCTGACCCTTGGAATAGAGTGCCCCATCTGATGTAGACAGGCATTTCTTTGTCCTGTCCAGGCACTCCAGGAGAGACCTGCACACTGGCCATACTTAGCAAGGACTGCTCTCAGGTGCAGTTGCTGACCTCTAGCCTGTTGTAATATACACAACAGGATGGTAGTAAGGACCCGGGATGGCCTCAGCCTGTAGCTCAAACCTGGCGGCAAGGGAGCTGTCTGTATTGTATATATGAGTATGTGCAAAGCCAGGCTGGGATCAATGGTCTGAGTTCGAAGCCCAGCTGTACCGTCTATAAGCTGGGTGAACTTGGGCAAACCACTTCATTTTTCTGGATCTTAGTTATATCATCTGCAAATGAGGGACTAAGAACAGCTCATGGGGCTATGGAGAAGATCAAATGAAACACTTTGCCCATTCCTTTTCACATGGCAAGTGCTTGATAAATTACAGACACTCAGGTGCCAAAAGAGAAAGCTTCATAGAAAAGGTGATGCTTGAAAGATGAAGAGAGGTTTGCAAGGTCGCTGTGTAGGCAGGGGCTTCCGGGCAGGAGGGAGCAGTAGAACAAAGGCCCCGAGGCAGGAAATAACCTGACATTTCAGGAAACTGTAGGTGGTTTGATTTGGTTGGAGCATAGTGGAGGGGAAAGGAGGGACGTACACACAGACAGTTAATTATAGATTAGTCTTAGGTGGTTGTGTAATTGCTTTGCATGTGAGTCTGTCATCTGATGAAGATGGCTCTTGCCACGGGTTGGAAGATCCTGTCTGGTGCTCGGCTTGGCAGCAGGATCAGCCTGGACATTCTCGACAAGGACTGTGTCTTCAGATCCTGGGCTTAGCCATCAGCAAAGTGAGTCATGGCAGGGAGGTTTCAGAAGTCTTGGTCTAGGGTCATCCCCTGAATGCTTGATGGTGAGGAACTCCGGCTCACCCCTGGCCAGAGCCTCCTGATGCCTCTCTGCAGGCTGGAGGCAGGGTGCTGTTTGGGGTACCCTCTGGCCCCATACCTCTTCAAGCACTGCCTCCCGTTTAGTCCCAAAGCCAATACCACTCGTTTCCATGTTCTACAGCAGCATCACACTTCTACTACCAATTTCTGTGTCAGGACTTAGAAGTGTGCATGTCCCCAAATAGGGGATTTACTGTAAGAATTAGACTTTCCACCACTGTGGAGGATCTGGGAAATGAAAGTCTGTGTTATGAGCGGAATTATGTTCTCCAAATTCATACATTGAAATCCTAACCTCTAGTACCTCAGAATATGACTGTATCCGGAAATAATCTTTAAAGAGGTGATTCGAGTTAAGTAAGGTCACTAGAATGGGCTGTGAACTAATACGACCAGCGTCCTTATAAGGAGAGATTAGGATAGAGACACTCAGAAGGAAGAGCATATGAAGACAAAGAGGGAAGACAGCCATCTACAAGCCAAGGAAAGAGACATCAGAAGACAGCAGCCCTGCCAGCATGTTGATCTGAGACTTCCAGTCTCCAGAACTGCGAGAAAATAAATTTCTAAGTCACCAGCCTGTGGTACTTTGTTACGGTAGCTTGAGCAAACAAATACAGTCTGGAAGGGGAAGTCAGAAGATCGTAAAGAGTCACTATGTGTCCTCGGGAAGCCCTGATGTGGACAGGGAAGTCAGAGCTCGCAAGGAAAATCTGAGAATCCAGTCAGGTCCCACTGCTGATGTGGAAATGCGAAAGGGGCCCTCACGGAGAGGTCTGTGGACAGCTGTGTCATCTGTAGCTGCCACCTCTGTGGTTAACAAGAGTCTAGGGGTAAGACTGGGGTCACTGTTGGTGATTAGGGCTAGAATGGCGAAGAAGAGCCAGTCACAGATTTTGTGAGGAACAACAAGTTGAAATCCATCAGGCACCTCTGGGTCATCTGTCACCTTCTCTGACCTCAGTAACCTTTAAGAGAGAAATGGTTCCTGCTTCGCTTCTACTTCCCAAATCTCATGCAAGTTCCACTTTTAGCCAACTTGAACTTGGAAGGATAGAAAGGAGATTCTGGGAAACACAGCTTCCAAACTGACCTAATCAACAAAAGAATAGTGCATTTGATTGCACTATACAGATGCTCTAGAAAACAAAGAAAAGGAATCTGAGCTCTAACAGACTGTGTTAAGTACCACAAACCATAACCCTCATCATAGGAACATTAAGGGCTCCTAGAAGTCTAGCTGTAAAGAAACCCATTTAATTTTGATCAAGCATTCTTTGGCCACTTGACCTTCTCTCTCCTTAGCATAGCAACTCTCGGCAGCCTGGCTCTCGGTGCACTGGCTAAAAGGATGTTGGGCAGTTACCCACCTTCCTGCTCAATACCTTTCTTGGCCATGCCCACCTCCCAGATAGCAGTTTCTTTCTGAGACTGCCCTTCTGCCCAAGGGTCCTCTTCGACCTCCTCATGCCAGTTTCTTGTCCTGACCCTGGGGCTACCCAGCATTCACCCCAGTGTGGAGCCCAGCAGGCTCTCCCCCAGCCACAGTTGGCATGACGAATAAGATGGGCTGAGCAATACTAACCTTGAGTCCATAAGAAGGTCAGGTGGATCATATGTTGGACGGTATCCGGAGGAACTTGACCGGTGGGTTTCTGGCTGCCCACTATTCAACACGGTCTGTCCCTAAAAATTTGTATTTGTGGCAGATTCACTTTTTGAACAAATTAGAGCAGATTTCTTGCTATTCCCCTAACAGCCTCCTGCTCACTTCCTTGCATGGCAAGATGCTTCCTTGAGTGGGAGAGGGTGGCAATGGTTTGCCGTGGAGTCAGGAATGGACTCCCACGTGGCCTAGGGGTGTCCCTGGGACTGTGGCCCACGTGTGATTCTTACCATGTGGGGCCAATTGCACACAACATGAAAGCCAGCTGTTTTAGACAAATGATAGGGATTATCATTTGGATAAGACTTTAAACAATCAACCAGATGTTTCCAAATATATTGCCTTGGGGTCCAGGTTATTGTGATGTTTACACTTTGTCCCTACCAGGTCCGGTGGATCTGAACAAATCCATTCTCCAATGCTGGAAGGGCTGCCAGTGCCCGCTGTCAGCCTGACAGAGAGGAGAGCCGCCGCCCACTTTGCCCTTGTACTGATGCCCCTATGTTCTTCACAAACATTCATTAAGGACTTTAAAACTAAGTTTTACCTAAACCCAATCACATTGAAGGGTTGGAGAAATGAAAAGAAAAAGACAGATGTATTTCTGACAGGACTGCAGCAACTGGACAGGGCTGGACGGGGCTTTAAATAGCTGTTATTGGGGTCCAGCTGAAGAGTCTAAGAAGAGCACATTCCGGTTCTCCCTCCGCAGCCCGCTCCCAGGGGTCAGGGGGTGGGGGGGGGGCTATAATTACCCCTCCAGTGTTTTTAAGGACAAGGAGGGAATTCTGAAGCCCTAGGTTAGAACGAAAGCAGAGGCCTATGTTCAGCTGGGCATAGTTCACAAATCTCCTAGCTTTCTCCAGATAAAAACAGTCCTGAGAATTCCTGAGGGACAAGATCCCATGGAGGGGCCCAGAGATGGAAACAGATAAATTTATTTTAAGTAACTTGTCACTCCGGACGGAAAGTCCCCCTCTTCTCCACCCTTAAGTCTGTGTAAATTAGGACTCAGAAGGCAGTGGTGTTTGGGACAATTTTCCATACTCTTTGGGAAAACTACTCCGTGGGTGAAATTTCCAGTCTCTCCCTGAGGAATCAGTCACCAGAAAGACCCCGTGTGTCTGCGTGGGCGAGCGGGTGTGTTGGGCACAGGGCGGGAAGGAGAAATGCCAGCGATTAGTTGGGCTCACAGCCTCCTGACTCTCCCGCTCAGACGCTGACCAGGACATCAGCGGCGGCCACCCCAGGGGCTCCAGGGTAGAGATGGGAAAGGACAAGGACACCCTGGAAGCTAGCTTTCTAGCAGGAAATACCCTCCCTTGGGCCAGTTCAGTCTGGAGCATGGACACCTGCCACGCTGCCGCATTTTCCAAAGAACCAGCAGAGGGAGCTGGGAGTAGGCGCCAAACGCCTCCCAGGGCCTCAGATGGGAGTATTAGCAATTCTGATTGCCGTCTGTTTCTCTCGGCGGTCCACAACTCAGAAGTAACAAAGGACTCCTTCTTGAAGTTGTAGGTGGATTTTCGTTCTGCAGCTGCTCGGAGGCGCGGGTCCCGCTGGGCGGCGAGCTTCCTGCCCGAGCACGGCTTACCGCGCAGGTGCAGCCCGCCTTCCACGTGCGTGCCCCGACCCCGGAGCAGCAAGCAGGTCTGCTGCCTGCCACCGCCAGTACACTGAGGGACTGGGTAGCCTTTCAAGAAGGAGACCATTCCAGGCAGGCACATTTTTCCAAAACCAGTGTGAGCAGAGCCGGGTGGGAAAGGCTCTGCCCTTCACGGGAGATGACAGTTTCCTTCACTGGAAGGACTTTCTGCTCAGCCAGAATGGGTTGGTACCGGGAAAAGCGTGGGAAAACTTTATGAGAGAGCTTCATTTTATTTTACTATGACTTTTTTCCTTTTTATTTGAGATCTAATATGACTATCACAAGATGCATAGAAAGCACAAATCTTAAGTACACAGCTTGATGGTTTTTTACTTTTGTGCACGTTCATGGAACAGCATTCAGAGCAAGATATTAAACCTTTGTGGCATCCAAGAAGGTTCCTTTGTACCATTTCCCATTAGTCCCTGCCCTTCAAAGAGAATGATTATTTTGACTTTGTCACCATTGATAAATTCTCCCAGCTGTTGCATGCATACAGTATGTTTACTTTTGTTTCTGGATTTTCTCTAACCCAGTACGACATCTGCGTGGTTGAATGGTGGTCCATGTTGAATTCACCACCAGTAATTCATTCTTTCCTAATGCCAGGTAGCATTCCATTGCATGAAAATACCACAGTATGTTTATCTGTTCTTCCAGTGATGGACACTCTGGTTGTTATCAGTTTTGACTATTCTAAATCAAGCTGCTATGAACATACATTTCAGTACAAGTCTTTGTGTGGACATATGCAATCTTTTCTGTTGGGTGTATGTTGAGAAATGGAATTGCTGGTTGTAGGGTAGGTTTATGCTTAGCTTTAGTCAATATTGCCTAACAGTTTTGTAAAGTGTTGAACCAATTTACACTCCTGCCAGCAGTGAGGGGAATTATACCGGAGAGCTTTTAAACCAAGATTGTCATGGCCGCACCTCTAATCTGATTCTTCAGTGTTCTTCTGGCTCTCCTGCGGGCTCCACTTGAGCCAAAACCCTGATCTAGTCATGACTAGGATCAGGGATCGGGAGCAGTCTGCACAAAATTTAGAGTACAAGGCTGGAGTCGGTCCTTGTCAGTGTGTGGCCAACGAGAGAACAAGTCCATCTTCTGATCCAGACACCGAACCAGATTTTTTGCTGACACTTGGTGCTCTTCCTTCACTCTGATGTTGGTGATTGGGATGCTGGTGGCTGTGGGTACCACTTACTCGGCCCCAAGCATGGGCCACTGTCTCTTCCGGTCCTCTTGATGATCTGATGTGGGGGACAACATTATCCCTGCTTAAAAACCAAACAAACAAAGCTCAGCAAGGTTAGACAGTCCACTCCAGGCACTCACTAGGTGGAAGGGCTGGGGTTCATACACTCTTACGCAGCTCCTGCTTTTCTTTCCTTTTGTTGTGTTACTTATTCTTTGAAAATATTCGTTTGGCACAGATTTGAAAGGATACAAATAGGAAACAAAAAAGCCATTCTTCTATCTCCTGTTCTACCTAGTACTTCTGTCCCAGAGCCAAGCGCCATTACCAGCTCTTTGGATGTCCTTCCAGAGACTGTCTACTGACAAACATGGACAGGTATTCAGAATCTTCTTCTTCCCCTCCACACTGTCCTGCATCTTGCTTTCTTAATTTAACAAAACATATTGGGTAGCTTTTCTTTTAGGTAAATGCGATGGTGTCTTTTCTACAGCTGTATTATAATCACTCCTCTTTCGATGGACTCTTACGATAATTCCAATAATTTGCTATTATAAACAATGCTGCCTCAGATATCCCTGTATCGGTGCCACCTTGCACATGTGCAAGTGTATTTGTATGATAAATGTCTGGAAGTGAGATTTCTGGGTCAGGGATGTACGCATCTAAAGTTCTAAATATTTCCAGCCTGCCCTCCATTAACTAAACCAGTGCAACAACTCCAGATAATCTAGGAGACGTCGGATCTCAGAGAACTGAAATACTCACCATCATCCCAATCTGCAGTCTTGGTACATGGTGTCTGTTGAACGTCTGAAGGAAAGAACCACTCCCCACGGCCAGGCATTGGGAGGGATTGCTGGGGCAGCTACCAGTCCCCCAGTGCCATGGCTGTTCCTTCCCTTCTCTCTGACGTTTTTGTCCTCGTAGGGTTGTGTCTCCCAGATTAGATAGGAAAAAGACAACTAGAAAAGATAACTTTAGACAGGCTTTCTGAAGAATGCAAGAGTCCCTGATGCTTTTCCTACTCTTCACTCAACTTTCTTAAATTCTCCCAAATCAGGAACAGGGTTAGTCTCATAGCTAGGGTTAGGAGTGAACCCTGAGTGGAAAGCTGCCTGTGGGTAGAAATGAACTGAGCCACTCCTGGTGGGATCTCTGGCACTGTGTCAGATCAATGGCAGAGATGCATGGTGTGTGGGGGCTTCTCAATGTCCCTAAGACCTCACCTATAGGTGGTGGCTGTCCATACACAGGCTCAGCAGGTCTTAGCCTCCATCCTGAGCATCTCCCTAAATAGCAGGCTGCAGGGGGAGGAAACGTCTCCTTTTCTAGGACAAAAGGCTCCTGCTAACCACAGTCTTCATTTACATTTTGTCGACTTATTAAAGTGAGATCCAAATGTTTCATTGCTCTCAATTACACTTATTAATGGAAGCTAAAAGCTTCTGAGGGTGAAGCTTATTGGAACATATGGTCAACCTTCCATTCTGAGAGCCTGGGGCTGAGGAGCACAGGGAGGCGAGAGGCTGGGGTTTTAACAACCATTTGGTTTTTCCTGATCCTCCTTTCCCCAAATAATTAAATAAAAAGAGCTCTCTTTCTTAATTTATGAGGAAGGCTTGGACAATTTGAATCAGAAAAAGTCAAGAATAAGCTAGGAGATCTACTCAAACAATATTTAATAATATCTGTGGACAAAGAGTTCAGAGTTACTTCACAGACTGCCTGATTTCTCAATGGTTTTAATACTTGGCTAGAGAAAGATTGTGAGTTTGGGGCTCCATAAAAGACTCCATCGGAGCCTCATTCACAGATGAACAAACTGAGTCTTAGAAAGTGAACACGTCCAGAGGAAGAGCTTGAACTGTAAAAAGTAAAGAGAGAGTGGAAGACGGGTTAGGGTCATCAGGGAAGCTTTTTGGGAGGAAGTGGGTTTGGGTTGTGATTTGAAGGATGGATAGAATTTGGTCATGGGAAGAGCAGAGGACGATACCAAGGTAGTAGACAATGATAGAGCAAATGTGCAGACACAAGGCCAGGGAAGATATGCTGTGTAGACAGTGAACATGGCAGTTTGGTTTTAAATAAAGGTTCATGTAGGGTGGTGGGAGATGAAACTATAAGTGGAGGTTAGGACTTTGGAAGAGATGGCTCTGTGTTTGCATTTTATCTTTGAGTGATCTTTTGGGAGCTAGCATCTAGCGGGTAGTGAAACAGATGATCTAGTCATTCAGCAAGGTTATTCGTCTTGGATCTGACTCAGCAAACATTCACATAGTACGTGCCAGACACTGAGGTTGGCACTGATGACACAAACAGGAAGATGCCAATTACTGGCCATGAGGAGCTCACAATGGCACGAGGGAATTTTGGTCCAAGGTGGGAGCCAGGAAAGAGTAATTAGGAAGGAAATCCCAAGTGTGAGAAGATGTGGGCATCCATCAGGATCTTTGTGTTGGTGATGGGAAGGAGCACAGATGAAGAACAAGGGGCTAAAACCGGGGGATGATGGGATTTGGATGATGAAGTGGGGGCTAATGTTTACTGAGTGCTCCCTAGTAAGCCTGCGAGTAGGGGTTCTCAACCTGAGCATGACTGACACAGCTAGGAATTTCTTCATTGTGGAAGCTGTCTTATGCAGTGCTGGCTGTTGAGCAACGTCCCTGGCCTCCACCTACTAGATGCCAATAGCACTCCCCACAATTTGTGACAACACACATTGTCCCCAGACACTGTCAAAGGTCCCCTGTGGGCAAAACAATCATTCCCAGCTGAGAACCTTTGCTCTCTGAGGTAGGTATGTTATAATTCCCACTTTGCAAGTGAGGAAATTGAGTTTCTGGAGGCAAGTTAAGTGACTTCCCCAGGATGCCTTAGCTAGGAAGATAGCAAACAGGTTTTGAATGCTAGCAGTCTGGCTGTGAAGCCCGTGTCTTCACCACGGTGAGGCTGGATGAGGGAGAAAATAGAAATGATTTCAGCTAGGACTCAAGGAGAAGTTATTGCTGAGCTTGGTGCCTCCCAGAAGCCATTCCCTGTCAGAGTTCTTGGATGGGGCTGGATAGCGGGGTTAGACACAGTCCAGCATGTAAGGAAGTGGCAACTGGTCAACCAGAATTCTCCCAAGCCAGTAACCCTGAACATTAAGGAGTCAAAGAGTAAAACATTTATCTTTCCATAAAGCTAGTCTCCCAAGCTCCAGGGTATCTGTTACTGATATGTTGCAATATTTCAGAAGCTTTGGATTAAAATGCATTTTGTGATTAAGATAGGAATAAAAGAAGTCTGAATTTGGAGATGATGTTTGCTTCTCCCCAAATCTAATTCGGGCCTCACACTGCCACTATAAAATCTATTGCTCTGTCAGTTCATCTCACACTGAAATAATGTAAAGTAAATTTATAAACTCAAACACCTGGTAAATCAGTTAAAAACACATTGCTTCTCGGAGCACCCTCCCTGCCTCTTCCAGCCCATTCCATGCTGTTTCTTAGCATTCATTTATTTATTTGACAAATGTGATGTTGCGAATTTAATAGCATTAAGTTTGGAGCTAGAGGGATGTAGACAAGATACAGTTTCTGCCCTCAAGGAGGACACAGTCTATCGATCAGTGCGGGGCGAGCGCGTGAACAGGAGCAGCAGCATAAGACATCCCAGGTGGTGGACACAGCAGGTGCCTAAGCTGGAGGCAGGACAGAGCTAAGGTTTTAGAGGACTTGCCTATCAGCTAGGATGGCTGCAAAGCAGAGTATAGCTAAGAACACAGCATGCATTCCAGGCAAGCTGCACCCTCCGGGGTCCTCGTTCCTTTCCATTCTGGCTTTTGTCTCTGTGTTGTAGACCCCCTGTGTACCTTCCAGTACTTGGCTACCTTTCAAGGATCAAGTCCTCCGTCCACAGAGCCTTCCTGAGTACTGTTCTCAGCCCCCTCCCAGACTCCTCATGATGTCAACACCCTCCTTTTGGTAACAATCTAATTTTTATCAATAGATTGAGGTGCTTTGAGGGCAGGAGTTCTGTCTTACAGTTCTCTGGTTTCCCTGCAAATATTTAGGAAAGGGCTATACTCAGCAGATGTTTTATTATTTATGTCTTTGGAATTTCAAAACATCAACTTGAGGAGCTGGTGTTGCTCATTCCAGATGAGTTTGACTGAACTCTCACCTGTGGGCATTCAGGCTCCAGGGTATCACCTGATATCACCTGCCCCTGGGTTTCCTCCCATTTCTTTAGTTGGTCCTTCTTGGTCTTCCCATGATGCCTTTCCTGCTTCCATATGGCCTGGTGTTCCCCGGGTTTTGGCCTTGGATCTGTGGTCTGCTCACTGTCTGTTTGCTGCCTGAACAAGTTCCTACCCCATGGCTTTAACTATTACTCCTTGCTGAAAATTCTCAGTGCAGCTGAGAACTGTGCCGGCATCCTAGACCTGTCTCCACCAGGACTGCTCCTGCCCCCAGGACCTCCAAACTTACCAAATTCCATATAAAATTAGTCATCCTCACCACCCCAAATCCCCATGCCTGCTCCTCCTTCTGTCTTCTACAGCCTGCTCAATGGCACCAAGGTCAATTCAAGATGCCAATCCAGGAATCTAGGTAACAAAGAATTCCTTTTTCTTCCCCAATTTTCCTAGACACAGAGCCAACAGAGTCTCCTATCAAATTACTTCTGGAACCTGCACCTTCCTTTCCATTTCTTTTCCCTATTAGTTTAGAATTCATTCTCTCCTGCTGAGATACTTGCCCTTGATGGCTCTTCCTGGCTCAATGGGAGTCCCACAATCTTTCTGAAAACCAAGACTGATCTTTTCCATTCTTCTGTTTAAATTCTTCAGGCAAATTCTAGGGATGATATTTAAAGTCTTCAGTTGAAATCTTCTAACCTCACTCCTGCCATTCTTTGCATTGAATTACTGGATGGTGGAGACCGGGAAACACATGGGCTCTATAGTGTTTGTTGAATGAATAAACATGTTTTGATTCTCTTGGACGTCATATGTGTTTTCACCTTGGGAGTGGGTAACATAACCACCCACGCAGCATCGTTTTAGGGCCCTTTATCCAGATTAACAGGGTCTGAACTGAGACCTCTCTGCATGTTTGAACACGTCACTATCTGTCCCAGAGAAGGTAAATTTCCCATCTTGCCATTAGGTCATTGTCCAATGTCCTGCCTTATCACTCAGGATGTATCAGGGATAAATGTTCTTCAAAAGAGAGCTGGCCTCCTTTTTATTAACAGGCTTGGCTGATTCTATAAAAAGGGGACTTAGAGCTTTACTCTCTGGTGTTTGTGAAAGAATCAGAACCCTAAGAGATTTTTATTTGGTAGGAATAAATCTGTCTAACCTGGCAATGCCTGCTGCACTATTTATTACTTTACTAGCAATAACAATATCTTATGTGTTAATGCTTTTGTGATACAAAAGTGCTTTCTCATGCAGTATCTCATTTTTATTGTTGATCTTTGCAAGGTTGGAATGGCAGGTATTACTACTATCTGAGGAGCAGAACTGGGATTTGGACTTCAGTTCAGTGGACTCCCCATCCAGTGCTCATTAGACTAGGGCCATGGTGTTCTCTTTGAAAACAACCCACCTTTGTGACACCACAGTTTCTAAAGTGACCTTGTGTATGTATATTTTCCTAGTTTATTTTATTTAAGGAAAATCTTTCACTTTCTACTTTTATCTTCTTAATTCATACCTCATTTTCTGCCCTGGTAAGACAGTTGAATAAAACAGTGGCTGAAGTTCTCTTTCTGTTGTAGCATTTGTACTGCACACTTAAAAGTTGGTTAAGAAAGTAGATCTTGGGGCGCCTGGGTGGCTCAGTGGGTTAAAGCCTCTGCCTTCGGCTCAGGTCATGATCCCAGGGTCCTGGGATCGAGCCCCGCATCGGGCTCTCTGCTAAGCGGGAAGCCTGCTTCCTCTCCTCTCTCTCTGCCTACTTGTGATTTCTGTCTGTCAAATAAATAAATAAAATCTTTAAAAAAAAAAAAAAGTAGATCTCATGAGACTTTTTACCACAATAAAAAAATATCTGAGCACTTACAGGTATCCTTGCCATATTTGGGCAACAAAAAGCCATTGCCACCCAGGAGACCAAGATGGGGACCCTGCTAGCTATAGAGGACAGCCCTGCATTCCA
Organism: Mustela erminea; assembly: GCF_009829155.1. NCBI lineage: Eukaryota > Metazoa > Chordata > Mammalia > Carnivora > Mustelidae > Mustela > Mustela erminea. The sequence continues at coordinate 96,934,096 of NC_045614.1, forward strand.
GATGGTGAGAGCAAGCTCTCCTGAAGAGAAGAACTGCTGGGCTGGCTGCACAGGTGCTGGGCCTACCTGGTCTCGTGAGGCCTGCCTGGGTCCTCAGGGCTGGGAAACATGGGCTAAGGCAAGAACTGCTCGGTACCTAGGGCCGAGGAGGATACCAGTGGAGCAGCTCGGTCCAGCCAAGTTCTCTTTCTCTATCTTCCAGCTCTGCTGACCAAACCCTCCATCCTCAAAACTCAGCTCTAATGGCATCTCCTCTGGAAGTCATCTCTCATCCCTCACCTCAAGGTGAGTTAGTTCTTCCTGGCTGGGTGATCCCATAGCACTTCTTGGTTCTGTCTTTTAGGGAGAGGCAGTGCTGTATCAGGTCCAAACCTTGGACTCTGCTACCACACTGCTGGGTTCAAATCCTAATTCTACCACTCACTAGACATGTGGCCTTAGGCGAGTTATTTCACCTCTTGACTTTATTTATGAAACGGAGATAATGATGATGATGATGGTGATGATGATGACAAGGATACCATCCATCACACAGAGACTTTGCAATGAACCACACATTCCAGTGCCCTGTGACCACAATCATTATGACTGGCACAGTTTGGCCACAGTTAGAACTACTTAGGTGAGTCCACCGCGCGGAGCACATAATTGATTTAAGTAGGTGTTTGTTGAATACCAGGCCTTACATAATGGGTGCTCAATAGGCCTTTGTTGAAATGTTTATTGAATTGAAGTTAATCAAGACTTAGACAGGAAAAACAGTATTGAATCGGCCAACCCGTCAATGGAAATTTTCTTAAGTGCTGACTGAAGGACTAGCCCATGTGAAGATTTGTAGGTCGTAGAATAGTAAAAAACGCAGTACTCTCTGTCATAGCTTACTGGTGTTTACTCTAATGACTATTAATAAACTCCTTACAAAACCAAACTCAGTCTAGCACAGAGCAGGATACTTCATAGACACTTAAGCAAATGTCTAGTGAATTAAATTTTGAGTTTATTTATTTTTTAAAAGATTTTATTTATTTTGAGAGAGAGCATGAGCTGGGGGAGGGAGGACTAAAGGGAGAGGAAGAAGCAGACTCCATGCTGAGGAGGGAGCCTGATGTGGGGTCTGATCCCAGGACCCTGAGATCATGACCTGGGCTGAAGGCAGATGCTTAACTGATTGAGCCCCCAGACACCCCAAATTTTGAGTTTAAACTAAAATAATCAGTTTATTTAAAAAAACTGGGTCACCCAAGTGCTTTCAGGAAACAGTTCTCTAAGGCCAATGGTGATAGCCCCATCATGTCATGTGCCATTCACTGAGCAGCATAGAAATTGCTGGTGTCTTGGGGCGCCTGGGTGGCTCAGTCATTAAGCATCTGCCTTTGGCTTGGGTCATGATCTCAGGGTCCTGGGATCAAACCCTGTATTGGGCTCCCTGCTCAGGGGGAAGGCTGCTTCTCCCTCTCCCACTCTCCCTGCTTGTGTTCCTTCTCTAGCTATGTAACTCTCTGTTAAATAAATAAATAAAATCTTAAAAAAAAAAAAAAAGAAATTACTGGTATCTTAAAAACTGGAGTCTCCTTCAACTTTTTAAAAAGACTTATTTATTTGAGAGAGAGAAAGACAGAGAACAGAGAGCAAGTAGGAAGAGGGCAGAGGGATAGGGAGACAAGCAGACTCTATGTCAAGCAGGGAGCCCAACATGGGGCCCTATCCAAGGACACTGATCATGAGCTGAGCTGGTATCAAGAGTCAGACGCATAACTGACTGAATCACCCAGATGCTCCTCCTTTGATTTTTTAAAAACCTTTTTTATTTTGAAATAATAATAGATGCACGGAAAGTTGCAAAGACAATACCAAGATGTCTTGTGTCCCTTTTGCTCAGTTTCCCCTAATGATTACAATTTTTATGTCACTGGAATACAATATAGAAATCAAGCAAATTACATTGGTATGACGTATATGTGGAATTCTTCTAAACTGTGGCTTTGGTTGAACCAAGAAAGGAGGGGACAAGATTCAGTAGCAACAGCGCAAATGCCTCTGGGCAGACATTGCCCTGAGAGGCCCTGGAGTGGGAGTGTCTCAGCCACCCAACCTCTAGCGCCCTCCAGGAGAGGTAAGGAGCTTGTGGGTGTCGGGGCTCCCCACCACCAGCTCGACAGAAACGTGGGTGTGGAGCAGGAGGGACACTTCAGACCTGGAGATTTGTGTGCTGGTTTTCCTAAATCCTGTTGCACTTTGCTTTTCCCTCAGCTCAGAGATAACCAGGTTTCAGGACAGAATTCTTCAATGGACCCTCAGCCAGAGGCTGGGCTTGGTACCCTCTACTATGCTCATAAACGCTGTGTTCCAAGGGCCCGATCCACATATACGAGAAGGAGCCAAGGAAGAGCCAAGTGTGGCTGAGACACCCACAACTCGCCCTGTTTATGAAGCTGCAAATAACCCGCTTGCCAAGGTGTCGGCGATGGTATTTTATAGGGGTTTAGAACACCTCATAAAGGACTTTTATTTAGCATGCTTAATTTTAAATAGATCCTTAAATTGTAAGGCATCTAAATGCCAGTGTTCTTTGAATATTTATATACCTTCTCTGAGGAGAAAAATGGCAGGAATGGCCAAAACAAGGGGAAAGCCCTGGCTGTCAACCCCTGGCTGCCTCAAAGGGAGAGGTTTGGGAATGATGGGAGGGAGCTTTCTCTCTTATTAGTGAAGCTGTGAGAGATGTGGCATTCCAGAGCTCTCCGACATCTGTGCACTGAGATTGTGGCAGAGAAACCTTATTCTGCAAATAACATGCCCCCTTCCCTGAATATGTCATAGATAATCACCTAAGCAAAGCCGGGTGCCAGGCACATGGTTTAGGTTTGACTAGTGTTAACTCCCATCACAACGGGATTATGAACACTTATTGAACATTTTCTATGTGCTGGACACCCTTGCAAGCACTTTATTAGTCTTAAATCATTTGATCATGAGAATAACCCTATGAAATGGGATATATCTTTTTAAAAAAGATTTCATTTATTTATTTGAGAGAGAGAGAGGGAGAGGGAAAGTAAGAGGGTGGGGACAGGGGCAGAGGGGGAAGGAGAGGAACAAGCAGACTCTGTGCTGAGCATGCAGCCTGATGTGGGGCTTGATCCCACAACCCTGAGATCAGGATCTGAGCAGAAACCAAGAGTTAGATGCCTAATGAACTGCACCATCCAGGTGTCTAGGCATCTTTATCGTCTTAGAGACAGAATGAAGGTACAGAGTGGTTAACCAAGTGGCTCAAGGCCACACAACTAGGCAAGTGGGAGAGTAGGGGCTCAAACCCAAGCACCCTGACTCCAGAGCCTCTGCTCTGAACCAATTTTCCGTGCTGTACCTTTTGTTAGGTTTGCCGCCTCTAGGATCACTGAGTATGGATGGTCTACAAGCCAGTCTTAAACATGCACTTGAACATTCAGTATTACTTAGAGGGCTTGCTGTAATACAGATTGCTGCACCCACCCTAGAGTTTCCAATTCAGTGGGTCTGGGGTGACCTCAGAACCTCTTCTTCTGATAAGTTCCTAGGTGATGCCAATGGTACTTGTCTGGGGACCTTGCCTTGAGACTATGGGGATAGAGCAAAGGTCAGGCTCGTCCTTTCTTGCATCCAGCATGGGGTGGGCTATCACAGCCTTTCTCCTCCTCTTGTCTGTCACTTGTCTTCATGGCTTCCCAGATTTCACCTCCTCCTGGTGTTGGCTCTAATAACCTGTTTCTTCCATTCTTCTTTTCTTGACCCTGTAGAGAGCCTATGGTTGGTGACCCTCCATCCAGCTCAGGGCCAGCTTCCTGGGAGTAGTCACACAGAGCCCTCTGTTTAGAAGGTCCCATACTAGGGGTTTATGCTCTGTGGCTGCTGCCTTGAAATTTATAATAATCTATCTTTGAATTTGTGTAATCTGAGGGGACAATGGACTTTGGTCCATTTTCTCATCCATACATCCATGTATTTATTTATTGAACAAGATTTTCCCATACAGTGATGAGATTTAAGAACAGGGGATAGGAGGGTGATAAGAAAATCCCCTCCTCCAGAAGCTCATACTATAATGGGGGGGTAGAGACACAGGCAACTAGGCTATAGGATACTGACATTCTAAGAGGGAAGTGTGAGAAAGAGGAGCAGCAGAAAGCAGGAAGTGGTAACTCAGCCCTGTGTCTGATAATAATCCTCCTCTCCTTCCCTCTGCTGGAAGCACAGATTTCATGGGGGAGGGGCATTTCACCGCCTACGAGTTATCTTCAGAGAAATGGGAAAGCACTTCCTTGGACCAGGTGTTCTCATTCAGACTTTCATGGCCCCTAGGACAACTCCATAGTTTCTCTTCCTTTGACCAGTGAGCAGATGAAAGATGAGTAGAAACCCCAGCAGGAAGTTGTTCTCCTGTGCTATGATAGAAGAGGAATAAGCAAAGTTAAGGAGGATACCTCCAGTAGAAACAAAGTCCGGGGAGGCTGGGTTCCAGATGAAGCAGCTGAATGAAGCCGAGACAGGGGAGGCTTCTGGACCTCTGCTCATGTGAGGGCAGAGTGCATTCAGGCAGGCACCTATGAGAGAGGCAGAAAACTCTGCCTCGCCTTTGTGTTCTCTGAAAGTCTCTCCCTAAGGATTAGCATTTAAATGTGGTGTTTGCAGCCTGGACAGGGGCCCATGACAGCCACCTGCCACTCAGTCACGTGGCCACAGCTGACTGCAAGAGAGGGAGGGATACACGGTCCTGTGTGTAACCGTTGGCCAGCCTCTGCCAGGGGCACCACGTGTCACACGAGGTCAGCACCCCTGTAGTGTAGGACAGCCATCCAAGTGCAAGTTGGGAGACTTTGGGGTAGAAAGCCGGGAACCTCAATGAGCACATCTGGTATCAGGCTGACCAGAGAGGGACGTACCATTCTAGGAAGGATGTGTCTTATTTTCTGCCACCCTGTGCCTGCACTAAGCCTTTGGCTGTCCTTGTCTCCCATTAATTAGCTCAGTTAGGAATACTGTAGTGGCCACCTATAGGTGTGTCCTTGCTGCTCAGAAGGGGGGATGCTGCCAAGCTGCGCACACCCAGTGCGGAGAGATGGGCTGCTGCATGCCATTTTAGGTTCTCTGGCAGTCAATGGGGGTCAGGAGAGAGTTTGGAAAAGAGGGGAAGCAGGAATGTGGTCCTGAGTGCTGAGAGCCCAGCCCTGAAATACTTGAGTTTTAAGAGCATGGTGTTTATGGTCAGTGAGAACTCAGGCCCAAATCCTAGCTCTGCCACTTAGCGGTGTGACCACGGACAGGTTACTCAACTTCTCTAAGCCTCGAGTTCCTCCTCTAAAGAATGGGTCCAATACATCACTCATTGTAGTAATATAATAGTTCTCCTTACACGGCAGCTTAGCTAGGACTCAGGTGTGGGCAGAGCAGAAAAGGCAACCCCGCTGTGGGAAAAGCCAGCATGGGTGAGCAGGAGGGCAATGACCAGCACTTCAAGATGGCCGTCATATTAGTTTCAGGTATACAGTATAACAATTCTACAGTTCTCTACACGGCTCAGTGCTCATCACAGTAAGTGCACTCTTAATCCTCTTCACCTATTTCACCCATCCCCTTACCCACGTTCCTTCTGGGAACCGTCACCTTGTTCTCTGCAGTTAGAAGTCTGTTTTTTCATTTGTCTCTTTTTGTCTTTGTTCATTTGTTTCTTAAATTCCACCTAGGAAGGAAATTGTATGGTATTTGTCTTTCTCTGACTTATTTCACTTAGCATTATACACTCTAGGTCCATCCACATTGTCACAAGGAGCAAGATATCATTCTTTTCATGACTGAGTAATATTCCATTATAGCTTCACATTTTATCCACTACATCTTCTTTATTCATTCATCCATCGATGGCCACTTGTGTTGCTTCCATATCTAGGCTATTGCAAATAATGCTGCAAAAAACACAAGAGTGAATATATCTTTTTGAATTAATGTTTTTGGTTTTTTTGGGTGAATACCCATTAATGAAATGACTAGATCAGATAGTATTTCTATTTTTAAGTTTTGGAAGAAACTTTATACCATTTTCCACAATGGCTGCACCAGTTTACATTCTCACCAACAGTGTATGAGGGTTTTTTTCTCCTTGACAACACTTGATATTTCTTGTGTTTTTTATTTTAGCCATTCTGACAGAGGACCTGAACAGATATTTGTCCAGAGAAGACACACAGATGGTTAATAGACACATGAAAAGACGCTCAACATCACTCATCGTCAGAGAAATGCAAATCGAAGCCCCAATAATCTATCATCTGACACCTGTCAGAATGGGTCTTGGGGGGTTTGAAGCAAAGGTGCGGCAGAGTCCCATGAAGCACTGTTGCCAGTGTGGGCTGAAGAGCCCCGAAAGACTCCCTTTGGGGCCCTGGGTTCTGGCAACTGGAGTTGTAGAGAGAGGTCAAAATGAAGGGAAGAACAGCACCTTCTCCTCCCTGCCACTGTTGACTTTCATGCCTGTTCTCTGGGTGGATGAGGCAGTTGCTCGTCCTGGAAGAGCACGTCCCTGGAAGGGCAGCATCACTGCATTGATATCTACACCAGGAAAAGCCTCTAGTGGAGCCGTGTAGAAGGGAGCCAAGAGCTGGCACAGAGAGAGAAGTCACGCCCAGTTCACTAATTATACCAACTTCAAAACAAACAGAAGATATGGGCTCTGCAAACGGCGTGGGGAAATATCAACATGCATAAACAGGAAGGCATAGGAGCCATATGTTGGCCACTCTCCACCCACATAGCTTTCCCAGAAGCTGGCCGTTCATCCAGAGCCGTCTGAGGATGACTGGCAGGGAAGCATACATATGGATCGGAAACAAGCAGGCAGATCAACTCCGCCGTGACCGCTATCACTGTGGCCTATCTCTGTTGTCTGTGCCGCCTTGGACAGCAGTACACGTGGTGGGCAGCCTCTTGCTTGGGCGGGTAGGATGACCCACCTTGGGGGACTTCATGGGCTTTTGTTTTGGCAATCTTAGGGTCACGCATGCACAGAGCCTGCCATTGGGGGTGCTGGGTTTAGGAGTTAGTTCTGCCCCTCAGTGGACATTTCCCTTAACTATAAATAGAAATAACAATGTCCACCCTACAACTGAGCCACTCGTTCTTTCAGCAAATTTTTCCTCAGTGCTTACTCTAGCTCATACCATGTTCTGGGACTGAGAGATAGGGGATAAATAAGACAGGCCCACAAGGAACTCCCAGTCTAGCAGGAAAGGCAGCCCCCCAAATAGGTGTTGATGTATAGGGCTTTCTGGCAGCAAGCAGTGGGCATCTAACTCAGATTGAGAGGCCACAAAAGAAGGTTCCTGGAGGGTCTCCGCCTTTGTGTGAACCAGGGCTCAAGAGCTAAGAGCAAGGAGTGTGAAGAGTGGTAGGAACTTAAGGAAGGTGGGAAGTATATGAAATGGTTGATGAGGAGACTATGAGAAGCAATCAGCCAGGGATGGCCAAAATGGTGGCCAAGAGGCTCACTGAGACAACTGAAGGAAGAAGCTAGGTGAACAGAAGCAACTGATAAATAGCTAAGAGCAATAGTGCTATCAGTTGTGTTGGAACTTACTAATATTTTTCCATACGGAAGCTCCACTTGGAGTACTCGTTGGCTAAAGTGGCCTCCCTGCTTTGTGTTCCCTGAAGCCTCCATGTGTATTCCTGCCTGGTCCATTTGCATCACACGCCTTGCTCCCCCTCTCCGTTCAGATAAAGCCAGCCTATCCTCCAAGGCTCTGCTCTCAACTGACTTCCTCCAGAAGCCATCTGGGAACCACTCTTGTTCTATTTGCTGTGTGAGTACCTTCCTTTCTGTCTGGGGCTGCAACAGACACGGCTGTCAAGGCCTCTCAGTTGGCTGACTTCATACTCCTTTGGGTCTCTGTCAGGTAATCTCCTGACTCCAGAGGTGCACTCAGAGATCCAGCTGAGAAGAACTGATGGGAGAGTCTGGCCTCAGAGAGCCAAGTGATGTGGTGGGAGACAGACCATCTCAAGGGCTGTCATGTCTGCAGAATAAGGATTCTTTAGGCCCCGCGGATCAGGGACCCCTTCTTGTCCATGTCTGGATCCCAGATCCCAGCACACACAAGGAACTCTGCTTCCTTCCTCCCTCTTTCCCTTTTGATTCCCTACAACTTTGCTGAGCGCAAATCCTGTGTGAGGACCAGATGTTACAGAGTTGAAAAACATCGTCTCCCAAACTGTATAGTCTTAGCTTCTCTGGTTCCTGGTGTATCACAGTCAATTCCTAAATACTTGTCAACCTGAATTGAGGCTTCTACTGAGAAGAAACTTCTGGATCTCTGAGACTGAGTCCTGATACTTCTTCATTTCCACCATCGCTTGGTTCACAGAAACCATGAGCTTCTACTCCATGCTCTGGGGTCTTCTGTCCTAGAGGATTGAGTGACCAGTGGGCAGATGGAGCAAGGGCTCCAGAACCTCAGAGAGTCAAGCTATCGGGTATTTTCCCAAAGTACAGAGGCTTCTGGAATGCCTGAGTGCTCCCTCAGGACTACATTTTGTATTCTTCATGCTCTCATCTGCAGGGTATGGGACTATGGATGGGCTGGGGAACTGGGGCGGGCAGGAGGTTGCTCAATGACTTCATGCTATTTGAGGAAGAAGAAAGCAGGAAGGTTTAAAACAGGGGGTATGACAGAGAGCAGCAGAGATCTTGTCCCCCCACAGCAGTGTGCATGGGTGAGGACCTGTTTCTCTCTGAGAAGGATACACCCAAACACCCCAAGGGCAAAGGGTGCCAGGTGGGAGGGGTGTCTCATTCACTGGCCACATGCTGGGATTATTTTTCAGTCCTTCCTGGAAGGTGCCCGTACATTGGAGAAAGGAAGTTACTCTTGGAAAAGTGAGGGGACCAGTGAGTGGTAGAGCTGGGGTGCAGTCTGGGTCTGCCTCAGTCTCTTTCCTGGGCTCTTCAAGACCAGCAGCAAGTCAGAAAGGATTTAAAGCATTATTAGAATCCATATGGGACTTGGCCAGGTCAACAAATCCATGACAGAATCAGATTCTGTTCATTATACTTTTGTCACCTCAGTATCCAGTGCTGAGCATAATGGGGGGCAGGGGTGGGGGGCAGGTCAGAAGGAGAGGAAGGCCCAGGCAAGCTGCCACAAGCTCAGTCCCATGAGGGAGACATACAGACTATCCTGAGGGCAGCGGGCCTGTTGGGGGGTTCTCCGGAGGGGCAGGCAGTGAACAGGACAGTTTTAGGAGGACATGGAGATGGGAGAAGTGGCAGGGCTGGAGGCTATGAGACCTATTAGGATGCTCTTCTGTGGAGGGACCATGCTGGGTGCTGTGGGCAAATAGCCTTAGAATGTCTTGGTGCTGCCCTCACAGAACTGGGGGAGCAGACCTGTGCAAATCCTTGACAGGTATTTCAATATGGCAGTTGAGATAGGCTAGGGGAGAGGGAGAACGAAACCTCAGAGGAGAGTGAGCAGGGAGACTTCCTGAAGGAGGGGGCATTCATACTGGGCACTGAAAGAAGGAGGAGGCCCTGATAGGTCTGTATGGGTGAGATGAAGCAGGCCAGGATAACATAGGAAAAGGCGAGGCCTAGGGCATAAGTTATGGCTAAAATTGGCAAGGTTTTCTCTGGCCAGAGGTGATTAGGAGGACATGAACTGGAGTGGGGTGTGGGGCCTGCTGAAGAGTCTGGGCACCACTGTGTGACAACTGAGAGCCACCTTGGGGGGTGTTGTGGGAGGGCGGGCTGGCAGAAGGCAGCAGGTGGGGCACTAGGTCTCACAGTCTGGCGGGGAAAGCAAGCCCAGGCCGTGCCGTTGGGAGGAGCAAAGGGAATGTGGTAACAGCAGCATGGTAGCTGTGAGTGCTGGTGGGGCACAGGACACAGGGGAGAAGCTTGCTAGACTCCATCAGGCTGCCTCCTGGGTGCTGGACCCATGGAAGATATGCATTTATGCCTGGAGATGCCAGCTGAGAGAGAGAGAGAGAGAGAGCAGATACGCGTTCTGGCTTCTCTCTTGGCCCTGCCTTCCTCACTGGTTGAGCCAGGAGTTTGGGAAATATAGCCCTGTTGGGTCAGTGGAGGTGGGGAAGAGCCAGCATGGGCCGGCACCCCCCAATCTGGAGCTGGTAGTACGACAGACCCTCCATGGATATCATGGCTCTTGGGGGCTGGTCCTTGTGTGCCATCCCGGAGTTCATGGGTCCTGGCCTCAGCGGCCTGGTGGTGACAGAGCACATGAGGGGTGCCCCCCCCCCCCCGGGATATAATGATCAATAAGGCCTGCCTGTGGGCTCCAGGCCTCACCTCCCACCACCTCCAGGTTCCTCATTGCCCACACCTCTCACTCCATTTCTGCCCAGTCGGCACTTCCCTGCCACTTCACAGTAATCACCATTGACAGCTATCGACTAGTGGTGACCAGTGGAAATCTGAAGGTGTAGGACTGTGCAGGTTCCTCACGTTCTGGCTATGCTGCTCCAGATGCAACAAAGTGAGGTGCTTAGTTCTCATCCACCTCTCATCCAAGCCTAGTGCTCCCTTGTTTTCCATTTCTTTTCCTAAAGAGGACCTCTTCAATGTCCAAGTAAGGACACCATCGCCTCCTCCAGAAAAGCTTCCCTGACTGCTCTAGTTCGCAGTAGCACCTTCTCATTGAAGTCTGACAGCAGGTGTGATCAGCATCAACACGCTAATGTCAGGATTAGGCTCTCTTAAGGCAGAGGTTCCCAAACTTAGTGTGCATTTCATCCCCAGGAGGGCTGGTGGAACCACAGAGTCCTGGGTCCCACCCTGGTGTCTCTGATTCAGTGGGTCTGAGATGGGGTTGGAGAAATTGCATTTCTGACAAGTTTCCCCCATGCTGCTTTTGCTGTTGGTCTAAAGTACTCATTACAGCTCAGTGGGCTCTTGCCATTTCCTTAGTGACCCAGCGGGAGCCTGTGGGGGCAGGAGACCCTAACTATCATGAGGCACTGACCTAGAGCTCTTGCAGTAAAAACAGCTGCTCCATAAGCCATTGGACATAGAGTAACTGAGAAAGATTTCCTTTTTCCCCGTGGCAGGGAAGAGAGAAGAGTTTGAGGTTATTGGGCCGAGTTTTATGATGTCATAGAATCTTGAAAACTACCATACGTTATGTCTCTTTCTTCTTCTGTTAAATGAGTTAATTTGGGAAGGGTTTAGAATAACGCCTGCAACATGTGAAATGCTAGAGAAAACCTTGTTATTATCATTATTGGTGTGGGTGGTGGGTGGTTGGCGCGGGAATTCTGCTGAACCCCCAGACTTGAGGTACAATCTCTGTGCCAGGACACAGTGGCGACAGCAAGGGCTGCCTCAGCTTTGGACAAGTTACGATTTTCTCTGTTCCTGGGGTGAAATACGCCCCAATGTCACAAAACCTACATTCTGAGGGGTGGATTATGGATGAGTTTTATTTTCTTCTTTATACTTCTCTGCACTTCCCTAGTTTTCTACTGCAAACATGTATTATCACCATTATAAGCCGAAAAATGTTATTTATGAAACGCAGAGTATCTCCAATACAATGATACGCAAGACTCAAGTTCAATCCCTTCACCACCTGCATGAATACCATATACTTCTGTCTGGGACCAGTGGACTACTAATCATTCTTTCTTTTACTTATTTATTCATTCACTTGAAATATTGATTGGGTATTCAACATGTGTTACCTCTGTTCTAGGATTTGAAGATACAAAAGTAGTGGAGCAAGTGGTTAAGGGCATGGCTTTGCATCAGGAAGACCTGGAGTCTAACCCTAGCTCTGCCACCTGCTGGCTGGGTAACTGGACAACTCATTTGCCTTCTGTGTCTCGGTGTCCTCATCTGTAAACGGGAACCCTAATGTTAGCTTCCTTACAGGTATCTGTGAGGATGAACTGTGGGAAAACCCATCCACGCCCAGCACATAGCCAGCACCTGCTGAATGCAAGCTGTTATAATTAGGGTGCTTGCTCTGAGAGCTGGTTTCTGTCATGGTGTTGTAGTCGCATCAGGGATCCAAGGACACCCACATGCATGGCTTTCTCTCTTCCCAAAATGTTCAGTTTGGTGGGAGTATCACCCTCATCTTCAAGGTGGGGGCTATAAAGTCTAGAGGATGAAGGGGGTGACTCAGAGTGCCACACAAGCCTCCAAATATCTGGCCTGATGGGACCCCTGTGCCACATCACTGGGCATGTACCATGACACAGTGTAGCAAACTTTCTCAGCTGATGGCTTTGTTTCTTTGCTTTGCATCAAGGAGTTAAGTCAGTTTGCCTGCCTTTCATGCAAATCTCTAGCTCCACCGTCTACTTAACTAAGGGAGACCTTCCTTTCTAAGGAGTGAAGGCCAGAAGAGTGATTCTAACTTAGTCCACATTGGGAGGCATCCCACACCTGCCACTGCAGAAATGAAGCCTCATGGTACCGGATTGTGTTGAGCAGCAACGAGACCCCTTAGGAGCTGAAAGCTGCCACCTGCAACTAAGTATTCTTATCTCATGAGCACAATGAAGCTTAAAACACTAATGAAAACATCCTTCAACATTAATAATAAGATTAGAATAAATTGGGCAGCAATGGCAGGCTGATGAAAAAGTGGGTGCCTTGGGAATGTGAGAACCAATGGATGGCTTGCAGAAGGCTGGCTAGCTTCATGCGGGGTGTGCCATTTTAGAGAGGATGGTGTCACTTCTCCAAGGAAGAGACCTTGTGTGTCCATCAAAGGCCATCAGTGCCCTTCCCAAAGAAGATCCAGCGTAGGTGGGTGGAAAACCAATTTCCCTGCAGGGGAGGTGAAAGACCCAATCTGTGGTCCCAGCATCTCCAGCATCAACCAGCTCTGTAGCCTTGGATAAGTCACTTATGCCTGAGACTCAGCATTCTTATCTGTAAAGTAAGAATAATAGCGGCACTATCACAGAGATGTTGGGACTATGAAATTAAAGTATGTACAGAAGTTATTTGAGACCAATAGGTGCCACATAAGTGGCAGTTTTATAATAAACAAAAATTTGGGAAAGCTTCATTTTTGGTGGCATTAGGGGCTAAAGTCTCCCAGAAATGAAAATTTTCAGGTAGGTGGGACTTATGTGGGTTTTGTGATTTATTCTTCTATTGAGAAGGCTCTTTTCACAATTTCTTCCATGCCTCTGCCTTCCTAAACACTGCCTACTGCTTGTTGTTCTTTGTTTGTTCGCTTCTCTTCACTATGAGGCTGTCAGTTGTGGGGTTTTTTTTCTTTTATTTTTCATTATGGAAAATTTCAAACATAAACCAAGGTAGAAAACGTAGCATAATACACTCTCATTGGTCCCTCCTCTGGCTTCAATAATTATCAGTTTATAGCTAGAATTTTTCCTTCTATATTCTTTTTCACCCCTTTATATTCACAACCCCCTTCCTTCCTTCCCACCCCAGGCTATTTTAGAGTGAATTCTAGCTATTGTATCATTTCATTACTAAATGTTTCTGGTTATACTCCTGTGTGATAAGGACTCAAAAAAATCATAGCCACAATACACAATGTGTAATTATCACATTACAAAACTTGGCAGTAAGTCCTTAATTTCATCAAATAACCAACCTGTGCTCAAATTTCCCTGAATAAATTATACACTTTTTAATAGTTTGAATCCTGATACAAATAATGTCCATCCATTGTGAAGGGTGGCTAGAACTCTTGTCTTTTTTGTCTACAGATTCTCCTGTATTTTGGTCTCTTATAGTTTACTTATTAGACATACTGGTCTAGATTATTTGTCCTGGAAAGTTTATCAAGCTTCGAATTTCGTGGATTGTATTCGTGTGTGTACCTTAGCAAGTTCCTCTGTTGCCTGTATTTCTTGTACAGTGGTAGTTAGATCTAGAGGCTTGACTACTGTCAGGTTAAGTTTCTATGAGTCCTTCACAGGTGGTGCTGTGTACTTCCATCAGGAGTCAGGGTGTCTGGCTGTCTCTCTCTGCCATGGTGGCAGACAGTGATGCTTGTTGTCTAAATCTGTTAATTCATTGGCAGTGACAAAATGTTACTACACCAATTCTATCATTCCATCTTTGTTTATTAGCTGGAAATGTCTATAAATAGATCCTTCTCTTCATCAACTCTGCAGTTACCCTGAGGGATAGTTCATTTAGGAAAAGCAAGATAAATGCTTGATTGTTTCCTCGTCTCTTCACCAATTTTTAAGATAATTAGTTGGTTCCTTTGTGCCTTCCAATGATGACTAAATCATTTATTTTTGATTTTTATGAACTCATGGATTGAAACCTATTTGAGGTCCAATTTTTGTCATTGAAACTCAAATTGTCTCCCCCCTGCCCAGTGCAAACCTCTTTTAAGTTTGCTCCTGAGTTCTTCTGATGTGATCCTAGAAGACTTTGAGGGTTTCCTTGTTTAAGTATGACAAGATGTCCTAGACCCACCTTTTTAATTCCTGCCTGAAGTCTTAATCAAACATTTCTACAAGAATTCTTGGCTTCTTTTAGTGGGAAATGGGGATGAGCAGTGCTTCATTATTTAGTCCTTGTTTCTAGGCCTTTTTAGTGGATAATAAGAGAAGTGTGTGTGTGTGTGTGTGTGTGTGTGAGAGAGAGAGAGAGAGAGAGAGAGAGAGATGGGAGTGTACTGTGAGTTACTGCTGTTACCAATTCAGATTTAGGATGATGGAATCATACTTAAACTCATTGATCTTAAGTCCATATGCTTTTTCCTATTGTGAAAATATCATTTCTCAATGTCACTCATGTACTTTCTGATACAACATGAGTCTAAGAATAGCAAAGCAAACATTGCCACGAACACTAAGATTTAAACATTAAACATGGGTTTAAGAATTTTTTGCGGTTCTTTTTGTCCTTAGAATATATTCCACTAGGAATGGATATGTAGAGTCAAATTGCTGCCTTAAAATTACACTGATTAATTCCTCTCTGTATGGTTATGCTACCAACTAAGTAGAGAATTAGGCTCGCTTATTTCATTTTGCTTTCAATTTTAAGGGAGTTACTTTTCTAAAATTTAATTTTGTTTTCTATTTATGTAAACTATCCACATGGTTCCAAAATTAAATCTATAATGTAAGGTATGTTTAGAGAAATCTAGCCCTGATTTACTTGTGATTAAACAAATACATTTTTCTATCTCTCTCTATATACCTTCATCTTGCAAATGATTGGTAGAATAGTGTACATTTTCTTTTCCTTGTGTTTTATACTTAATATAGCCTAGAGATTTCTCTCTAGCAGGGTATGCATTTATTCCTCCTTCCTTTGTATACATGATCCCATTTATGCCTGTCTCTAAGCAATCTACCTTCTTCTTTAAGTCTTCGTGCTTTGAAATGCACATCTCCTAGCTTACAAGAATTGTGTGTTAATAAGAGTTAACAGATTCTGAGTAAGGATCCATGGAGTTCTATAATTAGAGAGGGGTCTTGTCTTTCTGGTAGGTATTAGAACTGCTGAGCCTCTAGCATATTTGTTGCTCAATAAAAAATAGTTGAATCAAATCATTTCAAAATGTTTTAGACCATTTGCAATGATCAGAATAGTCACTGTGACAGTAAGAGCCACTACATTTGCCTTAGATATATCCATGGCATTTGGTCTCTTGGGCTGACAATGACATTGGTGTCTGAAAAACCATTATTTTGCTATTAGAATTTCTTTTGGAAAACCTGTCACTTCTGGGGATCATGCAGGTTTAAGGATAAAAAACATCATTTGGCAGGATTCATCTTAATGAAAGGTTGTTCTGTAAACCAGGAAGGGACTCATTGATTTTCTTTCTTGGCATTATTTGACTGATTGATCAATTCATCCATTCATGTATTCACAATTTATGAAACAGTTTTGTGTGTGTGTGTGTGTGTGTGTCTGTGTGTCTACTACATCCAGATGCTATGCTGGAAATTGGAACTGAGAGAGTTTGCCTTCCTCTGAGCTCATGGGCTTCTTTCCTCATTTTCCTGGAACATTCCTGTACGACCTATCCATTCTTGATCCCAGATGCTGATTTCTCCTTCCTACAGAGCATGGTGAAACTGAGGCAGGAGGCAAGGACTGGCTCGCGTCTGCAAACACTCGTTCGGATGTAAAGAGAACACCCCTACTTCCGGACGCCTTCAGACACAGGTCTTCAGTCACAGGCCTTCAGTTCATTCTGCTGAAAGCATCTGTTTATTTCTCATAGTTAAATCTTGAATGAACTCAAGTCAAAAAGATCAGGTCTTCATAAAGACTTGGGCATGTTTAAAAATTTTTTTAAAGATTTTATTTATTTATTTGACAGAGAGAGACACAGCTAGAGAGGGAACACAAGCAGAGGAGTGGGAGAGGGAGAAGCAGGCTTCCCGCTGAGCAGGGAGCCTGATGTGGGGCTCGATCCCAGGACCCCGGGATCATGACCTGAGCTGAAGGCAGACGCTTAAAGACTGAGCTACCCAGGCACCCTAGGCATGTTTTTTAAATGAAAGTTTTTATTGGTTAAGCATTAATAATGTAGCTGTTTATGGCACATAAATAATTGGCACTTTGCTAAATATAAACTCTTCTCTGTTTTCTCCTAGCTGACAGGGTCTTCAGTTCTGGGCCACAGTCGGTCTTGTCATCTGTGAAACCAACTCTTTTTTTTTTTTTTTTTTTACAAAATATAAATGGGTTAGGCATAGTACTGAGCTAGGGAAACTGAATGACTCCATAAACAGCTGCCTTCTTGCTAGGACCCGCACCCCCACTTGACACAGGCCTTGTAATGTAAATAGTGTGTGTCTTCCCTTGAAAGGACAAGAGGTTCACGATTTCTTTAGAACAGATAACATCTAAGGAAGCACTGGAGGAGAGTGACTGGACAGGGAGGGCCTTCATCTGTGCATTCCAGACCACTGGCCCTAGACCTCTTGATACCCTGGCTCCAAGGAGTAACACCTGGGCCTTTGTCTTGGTTCTAACCAGTTCCCGAATGCTCAGAGAACACATACTGTCATCCTCAGTAAAAATCCCCAGACATTAAAGAAAGATGGAACCCTCTCTCCTTCCCTTTCTGAGTCTCCCAGACACTCTGTCTGCCCTTACACTCTCTATATACCTTCAATAGACTCTGCTTTCACCTCCTGCTGGCTCACGTTTGATTTCCATCCTGCACATAGCCAGGCACCCTCTCAGCTGGTCTTGCGGGATCCCCTCTGGGCTCCCAGACTCAGACTGCCGGCATCAGTACGGCCATGATGATGCTGTAGTCTTCGCTTAAAACAGTTTGCTTTTAAGGTGTTTACAAATTACTCTCCAAACACTTTCAGCCTGCATTATCGAACCTCCTCTTGGGGTTACTGTGAGGATGCGGCCAAGGAGAAAACGAGAAGTGAGGCAGGAGGCAATGCCCACTAGGAGGGGGAAAGGCAGGACCTCACATGCATGCCCTTACATGCACATGCACGTGGACACTCGCACGTGCACACAGATGCACTCACAGAACACATGCTCGTGTGTGTGCACACACATCCACATACTTCACATACATGCATGTGCACACTTGCATATACATGCAGACATGCACACACTCATGCATGCTCCTGTATACACACTGTTAATACATGTATACACACACTCCTGCACGCTCCTGCACACTCATAAAACACACACTTATATACATGCATGCACCTTCCCACCCAGCTTGAGATAAATACATAGTGTTAGACCATTTTTCATCATTATGGAAGTTCAATATGGTCATTTAATCTGGAAGCTGCTCCATTTTCCCAGTGCTAGCCTCTCCATTGTGTTCAGAAAAGAGACATCTGGATGGAAAGTCACCTATTGTCACTAACTTTGTCCTGAGTGTCCTCTTGGGCAGCAGGCTCTCTTTGGGAAACCCAAGGGCCCGGTTTTTGCAGCAAACTCTAGCCCCAGAACCAATATCTGAATCAAGGGGGCATGGTCTCTGCTCCCTAGGTGGGGAGAACTAGGTAGAAAGAGGGGCTGGGACTTCCCCAAGGTCATTCAGTGAGGTCACAGGTGGCTAAGCATAGCCTAGAAGCTGGTTCCTCCAAAAGCTTGGCCAGTCCAGCTTTGTGCTGCTAGGACCTGCTTGACACTCTTAGGAAAAGATGTTTGTTTTGGTTTCTAAACATTTGCTACCATTCATGAGTCCTTTAATCAAACTCATTCGTTGTTTTTCTCATTATCTAAAATGACCCCTGGAATAAGGCCCCCTACACAGTTCAGAGAAAGTAGATGTGTATTTTGCATCTCATTTATCAAACTTTCATGAAGTAGCAATTATGTGCGTGCTTCACGAGCCAGGCACGCTCTAAAATTGCTGGGAATGTAATTTTTCTGAGCACTATTTCATCGCTGCCTCTCCGAGTGACAGAAAACAAAGCTGATCGTACAAGGGAGACTCTGCCTTCAGAGAGGAGATTAAAGACCTGCTTGCCTAACACACATCCTCTCCCTGGAAGACTAGATTTACACTGAGGTTTTGTTCTGGACGGAAGGGATCTAAAAGTCAGACCTCACACCCTGAGAGGGACCTATTCCCTGTGTCAAGTCACACCACACAGAGCCGTAGCCACACAGAGCTGCCAGCGCCAGCCATCCCTCACCTGGCATCTCTTTTCAGCCTCTCCCTCCTGGGCTTTGAAGGAGCTGGAGATAGAAGGTTTTATTAAGAATCATTGTGCATTTCTCTGAGAATCCCGGGGGTCTCCTGTGCCAGGTCCCTGCCAAGGACTTCGCTGTTAACCCATTTCCCTTTCTTTCTTCCCAGCAGTCGCTGTCAGTGTGTGGTCCCCCTACCAGCAGCCACTGCATTCCTGCATTGGAAATGCAAACGCCCAGGCCCCAGCCCAGACACCCTGATTCAGAAACTCAGTTGGTGGGCAGGGGGGTGGCCCATGGTGATCTGTATTTAACAAGTCCTCCAGGTGCTGCTGATGTTTGCTCAGATTTGAAAACCACTGTTCCAGAAAAGATGGGGAGAGAGACATATATGTCAGCCTAACGAGCATTTTCAGAACTGGCCTCAGTGATGAGAAAAAAAAAAAAAAGTGTTGTGAGCAGCCAGGGCCTACCCAGGCAAGGGGGAAAGAACTGATGGAGGGAACTGGACTGCAGTACTAGGTGGAGGACAGTGACAGGGCAGGGCAGGAAAGGGTCCCTTGGCCTCTTTACCGTAAGGGGCCCTCCTAAGAGCCCTGCCTAACCCCGTGGCTCACAAACTTTCTCACACGTGGGCATCCCACGGAGACATTTGAAACTACTGATGCTTGACTCACACCTCCAGGCATTCTGATTTAATTGGTAGGGGGTGTGTCCTGAGCAATGGGAGTTTTAAAACTCCCCAAGTGATTCTAGCGTGCAGCAAAGCTTGGGAGCCTGTGGTTTAACCTGTTAGGCACAGCACCCACAGTGGGGTTTCAGACAGTGGAGAAGGGGATGGGAAGGACATTTAGGGGTCTTCCCGCTGCCTCTCTGGTTACAGTGTTTAGGAGGTCTGCAGTTCTGCCTGCATAAAAAGCTGGCGCCGGTGCTCAGTATTACCTAAAGCAAAAACATGTGTAAAAATGAGGTTCAAGACAAATCAGGATTTTCTGAGGCAGAAAGCATGCTGCTGCTTACCTCATTCATTAGGCTGTAGGAGTGCTAAGCCCAGCCCGGCCAGGGCCCTTGGCAGCCCTCAGATGACAAGGCTGCTACCATGTCCTCAGGTGTCCCCACCTACTTGCTGTTTCTTGCCAGCCATCCCCGCTGGCAGGTGGTGTCTTGAGGAGAATGAAGGCTCTGTGGCCCTGCTGGTGTAGATGCCTGCCCCTGCCGCTCTGCTTCCTCGAGCTCTGGACTGCTCACTGCGGACCCCAGGAGGATAAAGTTCCCTCGCATGTCTGTTGTGGGGATGCGGACAAGGTCTGACGACATCAGTGGAACACACAGGCACCTTGCAGATTCCTCCACACCTGTGCGCCTCCTTGAAAAGCGAATCCTTCCCAGACCCTGACCGCACACTGGAAACACCTGAGCAGTTGAAATGCTCACAGCTTGATCCCTGTCCCACGGGTTCTTATGTCATTGGCCTGCTGTGGCCTGTCCTGGATTTAAAAAAAAAAAATCTCCCTAGGTGTTTTTCATGGTGCAGTCAGTGTGAGGAATTGCTGGTTTGTTAGACTAGAGAATGACCACCCCGGGTGTGCTCTGTGATGTCTGAACAAGGACATGGGGAATCCCAGCCCAGAGGAGCATGGAAGGGAAGGTTTTGGGCTCTGAAGTAAGCCAGAGAAACAGGTGTATTCAGGGGAAGCATTGCAACTCCCCCCATCCTAACCCCAGAGGCAGTGGCTTCTTCTGTTTTCCCAGAAGGCTAGCCTTGGCTGAGGCCCGTGAGGCTGCTCTGATGCCTGACCCCCTGCCCACGCTCACGTTCCCCAGCTGCCGAGGACTGATCTCCCTGGCAGCCTGAGCAGCGGCCTTGAGTGGGTACTGCTGGGGGCAGAGTGGGGGGTGCAGGTGCTCACATGTCTCCATCCACTGGCGTCCCTGGGCCTTGCCAAGTCTCTTCCCAGCTGCCCATCCTCAGCACACCCTGGAGAGAGCAGCACTGCTCCCTCTGTTTCTCCTTTGCCAACTTAGCGACAATGCTGCATTTCTGGGTTTTAAAGAACAGAGTTAGTTTAGGCCAAGGGATCCACAGCTGCAGTGTCATGTGGAGGGTAGTGCTTTGGACGTCCCCCGGTAGGAAGATGACTTGGATTAGGCCAGCACAGTGGGAAGCCACAGGCGCCTTGCAGGGGCGGTGGTCTAGAGGAGCTTAAAATGAGAACAAACCATTGCTAAACTAGAAGCTTGGGAAACATTTTCAGCACTGGGAGTGAGATAAGCCATAGGTGTTAGGTTTTCATCTGAACCTGGCACAGAGAGAGCATTTCAGCAAGTGATTCTGCGCTCAGTTTGCCTGTTCGCTCTCATCTGTACCACCACAGATGGGCCCAAACCATCCCATGTTACAACAGGGATGTAGAAGAGGGAATGTCATGTTCCAGGCCGGATATGTCACCTGGATTTGGACTGAAAGTTTCTGCCTGTTTCTCAGTGAGGTGCAAACCTCTGACATTCCAAAGAGGTCATGTCTAAAGGCCTTGGGACCCACAGGCCAAACATCCCCGTAAGAGCCAGCAGGTGACCCCAGAAGTCTGATTCACCCCAGTGTGCCCGGAACTCAGGCTAGGGCCTGGCCCACAGTAGATACTCAGTGAACATTTGTGAGGAATGCTGGACTGTATGCTAGCCACGTATGAACAACAGCACCGTGGCAAGGCCGTTTGGCCAAATGACTGTAGTTGGTGCCTACTTTATGCCAGGCTCTGGGCTAAAGGAGTGAACAAAACCAGATCGTATCCACGCCTTCAGGCAGCTTACAGCCTGGAGGGAAAGGGGGACAGTAGGCAGCTGTTCACACAAGCACAGTTTGGGGAGGGGGTCTCAAGGAAGGGCTCCTGAGGACATGACCTTTGAAATGAAATAGGAAGTGGGGATTAACTGGGGTGAGAGTGGGGTCAGAGCTCTCCCTGCAGAGGGAACAGCTTCTGTGAGGGCCCTGAGACGGGAAGAAGCAGGGCTCCTGTCAGTCCCTAATGGTGGGAGTATAGACAATGGAGGAGCAGGGAGAGATGCATCTGGAAGGTGGGGGCTACACCTTGAATGCTCCTGAAGGCCGAGACTAGGATTTTGGTTCTTACCACAGAAACGACCGTCAGCCAATTCTGTCTCTGAAGGTGTTCTGTGCAGGTGTAGGCTGTTTGTTCTCACTACAATCCCTCACTCTCTCTTGTGCGGGAAGCCTGACAGTCCCTTTGTAAAAGGGACCCCACTCCCAGGTGATTCTCCTGTATTCTTAAGTTTTGGGACCCATGACTTAATGAATGTGACATTGCTAACTGAGCTGACTTAATTCTACTTGGGCTCCACCAAGGGACTACCAAAGAATCACAAGACACCTGGTAGGTGGGGGGGCATAACCTTTGGGACAGAGCCCAGGGCAGTTCTGGAGAGAATGGGGCCATGGGAGCCATCAGCAACCCACACTCCCTGCAGCTGGGGGGCTCAGCCTCCTACCTCGTGGAGCTAATACAACCCTGTTGACAGAGCCAGATAGGGTTGTTTTAGCTTTTGTACTCCATATCCCTATCTCCTTAGAAAAAGCTCCCCCAACCCCTCTCCACAACCCCCCCACCCACCCATGGAACCACACTTGCCACTCAGAGTGGTACTGGGATGCACCTGTCACCCCTTAGGGAAGTTCTCTGAGAACTGCTCTGGGACGCTCAGGATCTGGGTTTCTGCTAAGGAAGAATTCCAGCTGCCACAGGAAAAGAGGTTTTTCCAGAGAGACCTGGGATTCCAAGCACGTGATATACACTAAGGAAGCCCCATTGTTTGCACCCAAGACCAGGGAAAGACTGGGATTGGGAGGCTGGGCTTTGGGCTATCCTTTTAGTCCTTTGTTAAGACCCTGGGTGAGAACTTGATGATCAGATGTGCTGTGCCCATTTCCTTTCTTGTTGACGGCCAGTGATGGCAGTTTTCATTTTGGGTGCCATTTTGGGTGCCATTTTGAGTTGATGGGCTGTGCTGTCTTTGGAACAGTACATTTCTGGGCTTAGCTGAAAAGGGACCCATGGTTGATTAGAGGCTCTACCATGGCTCAGGGAGAGGCTCATGTCTAATAATTATTTCCTTGGTTGGGTGGTCTTGAAGGTCTCTTCTGGCTCAGGCCTATGGAGAACCTCCACAAAACTTTCCCTGACTTGGCCAAAACACATTCTTCTTCCCTTTTATTTTTTTAGCTCATGAAGTTTGTTTGCTTGTGTTTCTTATTCAGGTCCAGTGGCAGGTACCAAAAAAAAAAAAAAATTGCCTAATGATAGTTCTGGCTTTATTTGGATATATAATTGGAATTTCCCATGCTTGTGTGATTTTCTTATTTAACCATTTGACTCTTTAAGTAGATTATAGCTCCTGGAGGGCAAGTTCTGTGGTTGCCCTACCTTCCCTAGCCGGCTTCCTACACAGATGGTCTTTAACACAGGCCTGTTGAAAAGGATGTGGAAAGACCTCTTTGATTTCATTTAGTTTTATCTGACTGTGGTTAATTGTGAAGCACTTGGCACACAGTTGGTTCTGGCCTGCAAATTTAATTTATAATTTTGATAATTATGATGGATGCTATTGGTGCCCTGCTGAGATCTCCTTCACCAGGCAAGTACACCCCAAGTGATGTGTGTGTTGGCTGCTCATGGTTCATAGTCCCTGTTTTCCACAGAAATGCCCTCAGCTGAAAGGGAACCACCCTGTTCAGGAGGATACACCAGGGACTGTCTACCAAAGGCTGACTCTGATTTAGGGGGTGAGTATACAAAAGCTGGGCTTCTTAACTCTAGGGGGAACTGACTTTCTGTTTCAATCTGCTTTCCAAAGGCCCCCAGGAGATCAGGCTGGGGCCACAGTGTACTCAGCTCTTCTCCTGCTCTGCATGCTTTCTTCACTCCCCCTTCCTGAATTCACACCCCCAGTACAGCCCCCCTTTGAGCTCTGTTTCTAAGGAGCATGCTCCAAGACAACAATGATGTTTGCATTTTATTCTCATTTGACTCTTAATTTCATCCATCAGAGAAAAAACAAAAAGGATCTATTCAGCCTCCTGTGTTGGTAGTTCTAGGCTAGGATCTGTGGAAGATTTAATGAGAAAGAAGACCTTGTCAACCCACATATGAGCCTATCTAGCAAAACTCATTTTAGACATCTTATCCCAGAGTTTCCCTTACTTCTGGAGATGACGTAGGAAGTTCAATATTTCTACATCTTTTAGCCTGACCCTTCCAGGCAGCCCCTCTATGTAGAACTAGCTCCCAAATTCTTTGTCAACCTTAGGTTACCATAGTTATTTCCACAAATAAAGTCACTGTGTGTATTTTCTGGTTTATAAATTAGGACTCATGGTGAAAATAGAGTCAAAAATGTCCCCAGTTTAAAGCAATAGCACCGGAAAGATTATGGGTGTGTAGAATCCCTCTGCTCAGGGGGCTATGCAGGTGGCTGCTGGCCTGTCCAAGCTTTACAGCCCTAGGGGGTCCTGGCTGCCTAAGGCCAACCAATGGCATGAGTATTCCCTGCTCTGGGCAGGGAAGCCAGGGAAGTGAAACAGGGCAAGTACTGGGAGAGCCTGTGTCTCTAGAGGGGCCTTGCAGAGTTTGACCACCAACTTCTTATCATGCTGGGATGTGAAGTCTGTACATGGGAACTTCAGAATCTGGAAAAACCTCACATCCTCTTAATTAGATCACCTGTACTGGTCTTTCCAAGGCCAGGGATGGCTTAGAAGATACAGGCAGGAATGGACAGAACTGTGGAGACCCACTAACACAACTCAGGACCATGGCATAGAAGCAGCCCGAGAAGAGGGAGAGGACCAGTGAAGGAGAGAAGACTGGTAGCTTGGGGCATGTGGGGTCCAATGGGGTCACACAGATCTGGGCCCAAATCCCAGCCCTGACCCCTACTAGCTATGCAAAGTTTGACAATTCACATAAACCTTCAGTTTTCTATTGTAAGATGGGGTCCTGTCTACCCTACAGACAAGAATCGGTTCTGTTGTGTGAAAGATGTCTGACGTATGGTTAAGTTCTCAATAGACATCCAGGCCTCCATTTTTGGGTCAAACTTTCTAGGCTGGTTTTGTCTACAGCCTCACTCCTCCCCACCTGGATCTTCACACTGGTGACCAAACACTTGACTTCTGAATGGCAAGGCTACAAGTCTTCCTCCACCATAGGCTGGAGGATGAGGCCCCGAGAAAGGTGCTTATTGAGGTCTCTGAAGCCTGCTCAGCCCATGGGGCCCAACGTCGTGAGGTTCACATTGCTGGCGGTCCTGAGATTCCCTGCGTATTTCCCCATAGTCGGCCCAGAAGAACACCACGACAGAATGCAGGCAGAATTCAGCTCCACTCTCCTGCCCCGAGGTCTGCAGCTGCTGCTTTCCAATTAAGTATCTGGTTTGGATGAGGCCACTGACCCTCAGTTCACCCAAGTACATCCACATCCTCAGGACTGCTGGGGATTTCATGTTGGTCTTGCATGGCTTCCCTTGAGGCTTTGAGGTTTAAAGACTTTCTATGATCACAGGTTGGAAACAGTAGGTATTGGGGTGGCCATGTCCTCAGAACCCCAAAGCTGGAATGACACACAGCGTTTGCCCATCAGTTGCACTATGGCATCTGAGAGTGGGTTACCCTCTGGAAGACTGTCATGACTTTGCTGTCTCCAAACTTGTTCCCACTCAGTTCCTGGAGGCCCTTCTCCCTGGCCTGAGGTGCCCCACACCAGGGGTCAGAAAACTTAGCCCACAGGCCAAATGTGGCCCACCACCTGTTTTGGTGTATAAAGTTTTATTAGAACACAGCCATGCCCATTTGTTTACATCTTGTCTATGACTACTTTCTTGCTCTGACAACAGAGCAGAGTAGTTGCAACAGTTACCATATGGCTACAAAACCTAAAATATTTACAATCTAGCTCTTTACAGAAAAATTTGCCTGCCTCCTCCCTATGCCATCTAGGCAGAACGAGTACCAGAACATACACTGGAATAAAGGGAGGAAGAGGTAGGGTCAGAGCTTCCTTACTGACAAGAAGCCCCCTCTCCTGGGAAGTATTATACACATCTGGCAAAAGGATGTCTTAGGCAGCATAATGCAGGCTGTCCAAGGCACGTCCTATAAGATACCCCTAGGGAGAAGGTTTAGAAATCAAGGATTTTTTTGAAAGTCAATTTTCTTATTATTTGTTATTTGAGTGAGAGAGAGAGAGAGAGAGAGAGAGAGAATGAATGAGCCAGAGGGGCAGAGGGAGAGGGAAAGAGAATCTCAAGCAGACTCCATGCTGAATGTGGAGCCCAACCCAGGGCTCTATCTCAGGACCCTGAGATCATGACCTGAGCTGAAACTGAGTTGGGCACTTGACCAACTGCACCATCCAGCTTCCCCAGAAATCAAAGATGTTTGAGAAGCACATTCCTTAGCCTCCTTTTAAAGAGTCACAATATATACGTACTAAAGGCTCTGATAAGTCCTGTGGGTAACAAACCCATTTACTTTAACAATGTTTCTCTAATGGAAATTGATCACAGAATTTTTTTTTAAAAGATTTTATTTATTTATTTGACAGACAGAAATCACAAGTAGGCAGAGAGGCAGGCAGAGAGAGAGGGGGAAGCAGGCTCCCTGCTGAGCAGAGCCTGATGCGGGGATCCATCCCAGGACCCTGGGATCATGACCTGAGCCGAAGGCACCCAGGCGCCCCAGTCTCCCCTATCTTATATGTGGCAGGAGTGACTGGGAACTAGAGAAGGATACACACCTCTAAGTGGTCCTTCTGGCTGGAGTTTAAGGCTGGACACTCCCATTTTGGGCCAAGGTTACAGAGAGTGCCTGAAAAAACAGACCATCTTGTGGAAGAGGGGAGGAAGATTGGTAAGCTGTCATAACACACTTTCCCGCCTGCCAAACCCTGATGTGTGATGCTGTCCCAGAGGTCTTTTAAGATCATGAGTCAGCAAAGGAGAAGCCAGACAGAGCCCCAAGACAGATAGTCAAGGTAGGAAAGTGACAGAGTGTACTGCAACTTTTAAACAAGGGCCAGAGAAGGAATTGTGGTTCAGTTCACCACTGAAGGTTCAGGCCTTCTCTCTCAGGAGATGAGCTATAAGGCACAAATCATACAAGGGAAAACAAAGCAAAATTAACCCACTGAGAAAATGAGCAGAACACCTAACAAGTCATTAAAAAAAATCTGAATGAAGCAGCAATGAGAATCTATTTTATCCGGATCAGAGTAGCAAAGCTTGTAGAGAGGAAATAAATGACAGAAAGGCTGCAGAAGGTTGGCCTTGTCCCATGCCACTGATGGGACCAAACATTGCCGCGACATTTCTGTGTGTAGCAAGAGCCTTCAGAATGCTACCTTTTGACCAGATGGTTTCATTTCTACAAATCTGTCTAGGGGAATGATCACAAATGGAGAAGAAAAACTTTATGAACAAAGATGTTCATGCAATACAATTTATAATGTCGAAATATCGGAAGTCTTCTACATGTTCAAGAATGAGGCAAGGATTAAGCAGACGGACCCCCTGGTATAAAAAAGAATATTTTACAGACTACAAAAATGATGGCTACAAAGATGTTTTGAATGACATGAACTTATTTTGATATAGCGCTAAACGAAAAGAGCAAAACCGCAGGGAATTCTCTTAACCATCTATGTAGGTGTAACACGATAGCTCATAAAATAAGAAGAATATGTATTTATGAGCAGCAGGACTATGAGCAATTTTCAGTTTTTAAGTGTATTTTCAGGGTTTTCTACAATGATTATAGATCATGTGTCTAAGCAGAACATTTGCGTAAATCCTTTCCCAGTGCAGAGATGGGGGAGAATGCCGGCAGGAGTCATCGAAAGACCCCTGGGAAGAGCACTGAGCTGAGAAGGGCGCTGGGTAAAATGACCAGTGCTCCTGCATGAGGTAGGCCAGGCAGGTCTTGCTGTTCCCACTCGACAGCTGGGGAGCCCGAGAGCCGTGGGTCATGCTTGCTCAAGGTCACTCATCGGCATTAGTAGTCAGGATGCGAGCCCACGTCCCCATTCCAGGCACGTGGCTTTTTCATTAGGCCCAGCTGCCTGGTAACAGGAGGAGCCCCTGGGCAGCTGCTGGCATTGCTCGGCCCTCGGCCTTGGATTGTTTATCTGGAGTGACTCGCTGGAAGCCGCCTGGGATGCGTGCCCCTGGCCAGGCTGCCTTGCTCACGTGCAGCATCCCGTATGTCTCGGCACCAGCTGCTCGGCCTCTTGGGGACCCCTGGTGGAGCTGGCAGCATTGAGGAATGCATGGAGACGAAGCCACCCCGAAGGCGTGAGCGCAGAACAGGTCATGTGCCCTCCCGTCGGCATGTGTCATGTGGGAGTGAATCCGTCCGCCCTGGGGTGCCTTCCAAAAGCAGCTCTTTGTTTGAGCAATACTTGATCAGAACACACGTTCTGGATTTCTTTCTTTCTTTCTTTCTTTTATTTTTTTTTTGCAAGGTTTTCTGGGGAAAGCAGCAGAGGAGGTGGTTGCCAGGAAGCTGAGTGTGTTGTAAAACAGCCCACAGAAGAAGAGTGGGTGATTTGGTGTGAAGAATAGGAACCCTGGTGGCAGACAGACTTGGGTCTGAGTTCTGTCACTGCCGCCTCCCAGCTGAGGTGCCTTGATCAAGGCTGAATCTTTCTGAGCCTCCACTTTCCTCCTTTGCCAAATGGGCATGATGATACCAACCTTACAGAGAGAATTAAACGCTATGATAAGGGTGCCCCCGTAAACATACTGCTGTGACTAATGACCATGAGGACTTCATTTCAAAACAAAAACAAAAACAAGCTTGAGTACTTACTTTCCAATGTAACTGGGTAATAGTTGATTTAATCCTGAACACATGACTGAATGGTGCGATGTGGAACACAGAGGCAGGGTTTGGATCAGCTGGAGCTGTCTGTCTGTCCATCTGGAGACGGCAGGAGGGACAAGAACCGTGCAATGGGTTTAAAAGGACAGCATCGCTAAGTGGGGGCAGTGTAAACCCAAAGGCTGCAGGCCCCACAGTTCTACCAACATTGAGAAAACCATAAAGAACTATATAAAGGACTATGAAGAATTCAAACTGAGTTTGGCTTGGTTAGGTCCTTTGCCACAGGAGGGAGGCAGATACCTCTTCCTCTGCCCATGGGCCACCTTCCCATCATGAGTCTCTGCTCACGTCATGCCCAGCCTGAAGTGACTTCTTGGCCTCTTGGAGTCCTGATATCCTTCCGGATCTGTTCTTCCCGCTCCTACCCCTGCCTTTCCACCCAGGAGTCGCCAAGAAGGTCAACAGAATTTCCTCCTCTCTCTGCCACTGTCACTGTACCTCTGTGTGAGAGGCTGGGCAGAGCAGTGGGACAAGCAGGGGTACCACACAGAGCCAGACCATCCGTCACATATCTGTTCTGTGGCCAAGGGTGGGTTATATGCGACTGATCTGAGCATTAGTTTTGTTTTATTTTTTTTTCTGAATTTATTTTTTAATATTATTTAGAGGGAGAGGGGGAGAGAAATCAATAAATAAGTAATATTTATTTGATTTCTCTCTCTCTCTCTCTCTATATATATATATATATAGAGAGAGAGAACGAGTAGATGGCAGGAGGCAGAGGGGGAGGCAGGCCCCCACTGAGCAGGGAGCCCAATGCAGGACTTTATCCCAGAACCCAGGAATCATGACCTGAGACGAAGGCAGATACTTCACTGGCTGAGTCACCTAGCTGCCCTGAGCATCAGTTTTATTATATGAAAATGTGAGTCATGATTACACTTATCAACTGCTGAGCACTTACTATGTGCCAGGCACAGTGCAAAGTGCTGTGAAGACATTATTTCCCCAGGTCTCTGTACATACAAAGTAGGCAGTGACGTGCTGGTAGAGGTTTAACAGCTGACTCTCTAGAAAGAGCAAGCCTTGGTGTGTGCTTTGCCAATGTCTGTAGTGTAAACATTTTCACCATGGTTAGTTTCCATCTGCTAACTTGACATCGCCAACCACAGAGCACGATCAACCCCCACAAACCGTGAGAGCTGGTGTCCAGCATCCCTCTGGAGGGAGGGACAGAGGGAGAGAAGCACCGTCATCCCTGTTCTGTGGGTGAAGAGACGGAGCCTCAGAGGCTTATGTATCCTGCCTTAGCTCCCCGAGGTGGTGACTGTACCCAGACTGTCCACCTCCATGGTCTGTGTTCCTTCTGCTTCACTCCACTAGGGCACTCTTACGGGGATCACATATAAGGTGGCATGTTGCCTGGCACACAGTAAGTGCTCAACACCGATGGCTGCTGAAATCATTATTAACGATGCTGTCACCAGCTGGTTTCCCAGGCCTCCTCAGCAGCTGGAAGAACTGGGGTGGAGGGCTCCCCAGCTGCTCCTCCAGCCCCGCCACCCACCGGCTGGCAGGTTCCGTGAACTGTCTTCCCAGTGAGAACACTGAAAAATGCCTCCTCAGTGAAATAATGACCCCTCAACCACCACAGGGCAGTTTGTCATTTTACAGGTTTAGCCCAAAGGTTCATAAACACATTCAAGATGACCCATTCCCCAAAGAAAAGAAACAGCCTATGGTCCTGCTGGTTGCTGTGGAGTCGGAGGGGAGGAGAGAACATATGTATTCTTGGTGGTCATCTGCCGGCGAAAGAAGCTTCTCAGGAATCTGTATGATCACCCCTTGGTCATTTAAAGAAAATGGCTCCCTAACCAAAGTGTGTGTGTGTGTGTGTGTGTGTGCGCACGTGCGTACACACACACACACACACACACACCCCTCTACACCCGGACCTGCACATACATGCACACACACAGCCAGACTTCCAGACACCACAGGGTCAGGAGTGCCGATCTCACTATCAAGAAGAGGGCTATGAAAACAGACTGAGGGTTCCTTTGAGTATCACCAAGGGAAATATGGAGGAAACCATTCATTTCCTCACAGGGAGGTAAGGATGGTGGGGGCATAGCTGCCTTCAGGGTCTGGGCTGCAGGTGGGATTTTCCCCATAGAAGCAGCTTCCTTCCAGAAAACAGTCTCTGGGCACGTGGTTCTGAATCGGAGAGCCCAAGCAATGGTGAGAACAATGAAAATCAACCCACCAGAGACCCGGTGAAGCATCCATTTTAATCCTCACCACAGTCCAGCTACATTACATCCTTCCTTCATGGCTGAGCAGACTGAGGTTTAGGGAGGTAAACAATTGGCTCTGGATCAGGCACTGAGTTAAGGACTTTACAAGTGCAATGTCTCCCTTGATTCACCCAGCCCATCATTCAGTTCGTGCTATTGGTTTTCCACTTGACAAAAATGGGGGCTCAGAGAGGTTAAGTAAACCATCGAGTCACAGAATGTGTACGCATAATAACTAGTTGATTGGCCCCCCTGGAAAAGCTGAGACTGTTGACATTCCCCCAAATCCTGGCCTTGCCTGCCTTCAGCTCTAGTTCTATAGCCCAGCATTCAGCCTGTGCATGGGCTCTGGGGGAGACATGCGTCCTTATTTCTGGATGTTAAACCCTTAAAGGCGTTCTCCTTGCCTACGGGTGCTGCACAGTTCCCATCTCTCTCTTTCTCCCATAGCATGCCAAGTGGACAAGACCCATCCCTTTCTTGTGAGAGTATCCTAGCAGCTGGCTAGAGGAACGCAATGTACTTCTTCCAACTCTGACCCCTTCACTTAATCAACCTTGTTTTGTGCTAAACCTACAACAACCAATTCTCTGCAACCCCAGTCCCTGACCTTAGCCAATGCCCAGGACATTGGGGAGCTGGGAAAATGGGTGCTTTCCCAGGGAGAAGGGCTCTTTTGTTCTCATCATCCTTGCCCTGGTTCAGGCTCCATCACTTCTCACCCAGGACT
Organism: Mustela erminea; assembly: GCF_009829155.1. Taxonomy (NCBI): domain Eukaryota; kingdom Metazoa; phylum Chordata; class Mammalia; order Carnivora; family Mustelidae; genus Mustela; species Mustela erminea. The sequence continues at coordinate 96,965,655 of NC_045614.1, forward strand.
AACTGTGTAATTTGCAAGACCCAGGGCAAAATGAAAATGCAGGACTTCTTGTTCAACAATCACTAAGAATTTCTAGATTGGGACAGCAGAGCACTAACACAAACATGGTCCTTTCTAAGCATGGCCCTGGACTATGGCAACTGCCAGCTGCCTGGTCTCCCTGCTTCCCCTCTCTTGCCCCATCTTCAAACCATTCTGCACGCTGCAGCCACAGTGACTGTTCCCGATTGTACCTGCATGGGGGTCAGTACACCAATTCACACCTCTGAGGAGTGAAAGCCTAGATGAACATGGCAGGTGCTCCAGCTCTGTTCCCTCTAGACTGTCTCTTAGCCTCAGCACTATTGAAATGTTGGGCCAGATAATTCTTTGTCATGGCAGGTTGTCCTATATTAGATTGTAAGGTATGTAGCAGAATCTAAGTATCTAGGTATTTTGCTTCTACTTTCTGAAGTATAGTAGCAGCCTGAAGGGAGCAGACCCTCTCCCTTGCACATCAGACTATTACAACTGTCTCCAGACATTGCTGGATGTCTTTTGTGGGGTAGGGGTGCTCAGCATCGCCAGTGAGAACACTGCTGGAGACCCAGAGAAACCGAGTGGGGTGGAGCCCCTGGGAGGCAAAGGGGACAGGTGAGCAGGGCATCATGCACCATTTTGCCTAGAGGTCACCGTCTAGGCAGGGTTTAGCTCTGTAGGGGCTTGGTTGGGGGCCTGGTTGTCCTTCCTGATTTTATCTTCTCCCTCTTCCCTGATGCGGCATCCAGGTAAAGCATGGGGTTTGAGTTCCTAAACTTTTTAAAAACTCTTTCAACTTTCAGCTTCTATCATTCTTTGGGTATTAGAGATTGCTCAGAAAAGGACAACCACCTCTGTCACAGGTGAGGAAACCAAGTCCCAGGGGAGCACAGAGTTTTTTCCAACATGGTGGACATCTGACACTTTTGCTGGCTTCCCCATTCCCCTCGTATAAGTCAGCACTGCTGTGATTTTCTCTGAGGAACCACTTTGTCTGAGGAACCAGATTCTCATGCCCGGTGGTGGGCTTGAGTGGACCTTCTTGTCCAGCTTCAGCGGTTATCACGTGACTGCAAGCTGGCCAGTCAGAGTCAGTTCTGGAATTTGGGCAGAGACTTTCAGGAGTGAGGACCCGCTTACCTTCTGCGGTTGCTGAACCAGTAGGAGGGAACCCTGGTGTTTTTGCCGGGGTGGGGGGCCACTGGTGCAGGGAGACCGAGTGAGAGTGGGCGCCTGGAGGAAGGCCGAGCTGAGAGACGAAGAGCTGGCATCCCGCAGGCCTCGGCTGACTCCGGAGCCCCGTCGGGTCTGCAGGCAGACGCACAGTGGCTCTTGGCAGTTTTGTGAGCCCATAAAATCCTTTTTGTCCTTCAGCTAGCGGAGCTGGGTTCCTGACACTTGTATCCAAATGGATTGTGACATAGCTGAGGTGGCGAGCGCAGGGCATATTTACAGCAAGATGATGCGCATCAAGGCTTGGGAATAAGCTTTGATGGGGTTGGTTTTGTTGGGGATGGCCCCAGAAAGCAGCCCTCAGCCCTGGTAAGGGTCAGAGGGAGGTGGCACTCTGGTGGTCCGTACTTACCACGCCGCTGTGAGGTTTCTTTACTACTCATTAGTACATTCCTAGGGAACATCTACCCAGAGACACAGCAAGAAGCGGGCCCCATAAATCTTTTAAACTGACATGAAAGAGAGGCTTTGATTTTTCCAAATCCAGGGTAGAAAGGGTAGCTTCTCTGTTTCAAAAATATTTATCTTTTAAGCATCTTCAGGCCCAGAGTTCATCAAGTGAATCTTCTTTTTAGCCATTAAAGCGGGCTGTTAAAAGCAGCCAGAATGGAGACCTAGTTCTCTTTCATTTTGCTACCCCATGGCTCCAGCTTTTACCATGGGTCCCTTCTTGGCAAGCCTAGACCATTGTGGCCAGCACTCTGGGTTTTCATATTCTTGTCTGGCCCTGGGGCAGCTCCCATCCAGTGGGGAGACAAAGAGGAAATAGGAAATTGGACTACTGGGGACTGAGTGTGCCATAGAGGGAAGCATGGCGGCTGTGGGAGCACAGTGGCGGGGTGCCCAGTCCAGAGTGGGCATCAAGGAAGACTTCCTGGCAGAGGTGACAGGTTACTTGAGCCATGGAGGATGACTGGGATTGGGTAGCTGGAAAAGAGGAAAGTACACTCCAGGCAAAAAAAAGGAATGTGTGGGTTTGGTAGGGGTGGCTGAGGACAGCTGTGTTTATTCAGCCCCTTACTGAAAATTCCCCATGTCTAGTACTTTTAGAGCCCAGTGAAATCTATATCTTTGAAATGAAGCAAGCAGGGGTCATAGCCTCAGCCCCTGGTCCAGAAATAGTAGGGTACCGTTTTAAAACAAATCTGATGGGGGTGGGTGTGCAGACAAAATGGACAGGTGACAGCTGGAGGTGCAGGCTGGTGATTCATTCCTTACTGTAGCAGGCCCGCATTTGTCACTGTTTACTATAAGCTAGTATCCCCTAGCTGGGTGGCGGGGGGCGGGGATGGGGGCACAGAGACACTGCCTTCGAGGAATTCACGGACCCGCTGAGTGAACAGATGAGGGCAGCACCATGTGAGTACTCTGGAGGTGCTGGCGCCATGTCATGATGTCTCTGTCTGTGGTACAGGAGCTTGGGCGCCCCAAAGACGGCAGCCCTGTCTTCTCAGAGAAGTCCAAGAAGGCTTCCTGGACCAGGTAGCAAGTAGGGGCCTAAAAGACAAATGGGAGTTAATGAGTCAAAGAAGAGTGCCCAGGGAGAGACTTACCAGGTGGAGAGGGTATGGAAGGTAAAGGCCTGGAGAGGAGAGAAACATTGTCCCTCCAGGAAACTGAAAATGGCGCCATAGAGCAGGAGGGCAGGTACGTCGGGGGGAGGAGTGGCACATAGCCTGGGATAGATGGTGAAGGACAGGGTGGGGCAGAGATGGGGAGAAGGATTGAGAAATGTTACACAGGGAGAATCAGCAGGACTAGGTGTGGGAGCAAGAGCTGAGCCAGAGTCTAGTGCTTGGTAACAAAGAGGGAATGTAGGAGGAAAAGGTTTGGGGAATGGTGAAATAGTAAATTAGTTAATTAGTAAAAGAGTAAAATTCCATTTTACCATGTTGGGCTGACATGTAGTGGGATATCCCACACTGACAGCTGGAACTATAGGTGGGAAGGCTGGAGGTGGAGAGACAGGTGTGTGAGTCATTGATAGGCTGTGGATGTTGCAGCCAAGGGGTCAGCTATGTTCATGAGGTAGGGGATGGGGAAGGCGGGGCAGAGGATGAGAGCACCACTGGACTGGAAGCAGATCTGGGCCTAGCAAGAGGCAAGCTCCGGCCAAAGGTGAGCAACCAGAGATGAAAGAGGGGAAGGAACCAGGAGCAGGCACAGAGGACCAAGGAGGGAGTCATCTCTAGTGTCCACAACCATAGAGAAAGGGGGTGTGGGGCCTGGACTAGATAGCATACCTCTGCCCCACGGACAGACTGGCACTTGGGGTATGAAGAGTCTGCGTCATGTCTAGAGAGCAACTGGGTCATAGCATGGGGCTTGGTCACATGGTGGGAGCCAATTTCCAGAATATGCACAAAAATAGGTGGTTAGCTTATTTGGAGCTGAGTCACTGAATGACCTAGTGCGGGGATACGGAGTGGTTGTGGTGGGGGAGGCAGTCCATTGCTTTCTCCCTTCTACTGTTCTTCTATTCCACATCATGGCCTCCTGACTCTCTCTACTTGATGCATTCATTCATTCATTCATTCATTGGTTTCCTTACTTCATTCATTCATTGTCTAATGCTTAGAGAGGACTTGGAACAGTACTTGGTACATGTAAGTGGTAGCTTTTAAAAAAAAATTCTTGGTCATTTTGAATTGTTGCTTATGGCAAGTGCTTGAGGCCACTGTAAGGGGATCCCCGGTGAGTCATTCCCTTGTATAATCCCCTCCTCTTGGATGCAGGTGGAACTTTTGTCTTGCTTCCAACAATCAGAAAATGGCAAAAGTGATGAGATCTCTTTTCCTTGGTTAGGTTACATTATGTAGCAAATGCGATAGGATTAACTCCTGTGGTTGCATCATCTGAGACTCCTTAGAGACGAAAGAGAGTGAGATCAAGGGAAGAGAGAAGGAGAGGGACAGAGAGCGCTAGTCTGCTGCTGCAGGTCGTGGAATGGGAGGTGCTCTGATATATCTAACTTGGCAGGCACGTGGAGGCAGCTGGTCCCAGGATCTGAGACCCTCAGTCCTACAACCGCAGCATCTGAGTTCTGCACACCCGTATGAGCTTGGTAGAGGACCCCCGGTCCAGGCAGGAAACAGCCTGACTGATGCCTTCATTGAAGTCTCGTGAGACCCTGAGTAGAGCATTCATTGAAGCCATGCCCAGATTCCTGACTCCAGAAACTGGGAGGTGGTAAAGGTGGGTTGTTTAAAGTTGCTCTAGGAGTAATTTGTTAATGGAGCAATAAAAAGCAAATACATTGATACTCACTCCATTAACAAACAATTATGAAGTGAGCACCCAGTGGCACAGTATTAGTTGCGTGTCTGAGATAGACACGTGAGACCTAGTGCTTATCTTTGGGGGCTCCCATTGAGCTCCTGAAACACTGGATTCCCAGAGCAAGAGTTTGCCTGTCAGCAGAGGATGAAGGCATGAGGGAAGTCTGCAAGGCAAAGGGAAAAGAGTGTGGCAAGGCCCATAGGACTGAAAAGGGCTGGAGCATTCTGTTTGGTGACACCTTTAATGGAGAAAAACTTGGTGCCTGGAGCCAAGCTAAGTGTCTCCGATAGCCTTGACAGTTACACTCCAGTCACACTGGAGAAGCTGCAGAAGAATTCTGGGTGGGGGAATGACTGTGGGGAGCAGATGGTGGGTCGAGGGCATGCACTCTCATCTTTGCTGTCAGTTCAAGGCCAACATGGCACTGGTGTGCTTTCCCTGGGAGGTCAGCTGTCATGTCCACAGCCTCCTTAGAGCACACTGGGTAGGATGTGGCTGTTGTCAGCTCGAGGCTGGAGTACTAGCTGTCGGGGTTCTCAGAGCACCTCATGGATGGTTTCTCTTCCAGGAGCTACAGCTACAGCCGAGGTGTTCTGGGCTTTCAGACCTTTCTCAGTTGCTAGAGAAAATGCTTCTGTTCTGTGCCACATATAGGAGGGAAGAAACAGTTCAAAAAAATCTAGAGGAGGTGATGCTGGCCCCTCATTCCAGCAGCAGAGACACCATGAGACCTCTCCCTGTTTCATCAGCTATCCAGAAATCCAGAAACAAGGTATGGGTTTTCCTGTAGGCATCCCATCTAACTTCTGAACTTAAGCCTTCCTTCTCCACCCAGCACCTCTCTGCTAAAAAGAATCACCGGCACGGAGTCTGGAATGTACACAGTGCTGGATTTCTTTCCAGGGCAGGGATGGAGCTGAGGCAGTGTTTTATGGGCATTTCTGGCAAAAAGGTGAATGTGGGCTCTGCACCCGGGTCAGATGTCTTTCTCCCACCTCCCCTCGCAGGCAGCTGTGCCTGGAGGTGTCTGCTGGATCAGGGCGCCCCTGAATGTGAGCAGGAGGGCCTGGGCAAATGGCCATTGTCTTGCCAGCCCTGAAACCGACAGGCAGTTGTTATTTTTGTTTGGAGGTCTCTGTGCTGTGAGACTGGCGTCGCCTTCCGTCTCAGCACAAGCCTGGGGAATCACACGCTCAGTGGCAGCTGTGTTGCTGTGGATGTGACAGTAAATATCCAGAAAATTGAGTGCTTTCTGGTCCTCAATTTAAGAAGTCATTTGCTGGATGGTGCTAACTAAGAACAGTCATTAAACTCGAGAAAGCACCCTTCTGCCTCACTCCTTAATTAAATGGAAGAGAGAAACAAAAACTGGGCTTCTGGAAGCCCCAGTCTCCGAGAGGAAATGCCCCTGCGGGAGGAGGAGACGCAGACTTGGTCTGGCCCCTGCTTCTCTTACACTTGTGGCTGGGCGTGGAGCGCAAGCATCCTTGGAGATCTGAATCCTGCATTGTCTCCAGGCTAGAAGCAAGGTGCGGGGCGGGGTGGGGGGAAGGCAGAGGGCCATCAGCAACGGCCTGAAAAGCCAACGGCCAGGCACTGAACTGTGTCCCCTCCCAATTCCATGCTCCCAAACACAGCTTGTGACTTACTGTATTTGGAGGTGGGGCCTTTGAAGAGATAATTAAGGTTAAAGAGATCATGAGGGTGGGGCCCTAATTTCATAAAACCGGTGTCCTTTTAAGAAGCGGAGGAGAAACCAGGGTTTGTGACAGACGCAGAAGTCTGTCTTCTACCAGGCAAGGAGAGAGGCCTCCAGAGAAACTAGGCCTGCTGATGCCTTGACCTTGGACTTGCCAGCTTCTGGAACTGTGAGAAAAGAAATTTCAGCTGTTTTAGCACCCTGCCTGTGGTATTTTGTTATGGTAGCTGGAGCTGACTGAAACGGGGACTATCTCCCGAGGTCGAAGCTGGCAGGAGGGCAAAGTTTAGAGGGTCAGGTAGCCTCGGAGGCCAAGGCCTGTGAGACCCCGTCACTCTCTGGCTCTCCCACAGGAGGGTGGTAAAAACAGAGGTCCCAGGGACGGGGATTTGGCTGGGATGGGCACAGGCTGTGGGGCTCTGGTTTTCGTGAGGTGCTTTTCTTCTCACGGACTTCCCCTCGCTTATAGGCCATCCTCTTTTTGGAACTGCCTTCACGGGCATCCTTCTCTGGTTTGGCTTGTGTGGTCAGAGGAGCCCAGAGTCCCCGCCACTCAGGAGCACATACGTCTCCTGACTTCTCTGTGAAAAGCCCAGAAGGAACCCACTCAGGGGTTACTCATGCAGGGAGGCCTGGGTATCTGGCTTAGGCCAGTCTTTGATCCAAGCATAAGGAATCTTCCCATTCCATGGGGCTGCCTGCACAGGGCCGGGGCTAAAGCCCTAGAGTGATGGTTTGTTGGGGCTGGGGCAGCCCCTCTGTCCCATTCCTCAGGAACCTTTGGAAGCAGTGGGCTGCTGGTGTAGGACACAGGTTGGGGGAGGAGGGTCCTAGCCATGACAATTTCTTTGACACAGAGTTTTGGGGGTGGGGATCACATACTTCCTTGGGCTTCCAGGAGGCCTGCCTCATCCAGCAGTATTTGGCCTGTGGCTGAAACACTAGTCAGGGAGATTCTGCCCATCCCCCCCAAACCCCTGGCCCACCCCAGCACAAGGGTCCTAAAGCGAGCAGTCCTCTGGCAGTAGGACATTGGTGGCCTGAGGGCCTGAGCTGGACTCCCCCCAAATCCTATGTCCTCTGCTCCTCCCTCCCTGACCCCTGATCTTGGCTTTAACCATTGTGGGCCTTCCTAGGACTGGCTGTGTGACCTCTCTCTGCACCCACAGCTAAGTCTCCTCCTCTGCTATAGGGGGTCAGGGATGGAACACCCTGGCTTTGACCTGCAGCAGGGCAGGGCACAACCCACTGGTCGTTCCAGGTACATGAGCCAACACCAAGTAGCTCAAGAAGAGTTTGCATCCGATAGCATCCTGACAAATACTGTGGATGTGGACTTTTTTTTTTTTTTTCCTCAATTCTGTCTGATCTTCAGTGGGGAGAATACAGTCTTGCCCAAGACATGTAGTGGGGATTAAGCCAGTTACGGTGAGTACAGTCTGCAAGGCAAGGGCTCCAGGGGCTGGGTGGGCCCAGCCGTGATCACTGGTCACGCTGTGGCTTCATCAGCACCACACTTCTGGTCAGCCCCCCCACTTCTCTCCGCTCTCTGGTCTTTGCAGCCCACCATAGCACAAGGTCTCTTCAGATCCACTTACTACACCCTTGCCATTGCTGCGTCCCCCACGCAGGGGGAACATGCAGGGGGCTGGGGCTATGGAGCTCTGACTTGCCCCCGGCTCCCGTTGCCCACTGTTTGGATGGTGCCCCCCACTGCACGCAGCCTTCCAGCCTCCGTGCCCCTCAGAGGGGCTCCTGTGATTCTTCCCATTGCCCAGTCCAGGCCATCCCTGAAATATGGGATAGCTTTGTAATTTGGGATATATTCTTTTTGCAGAGAGTGTCCTATTCAGAGTGTTTGATAAGATCAGCATTCTGCTTTAAGCTGTATTGTGTGAAAAATTGTTGGACAATAATCCGTGGACGGATGAGCAGGGCATCTCGAGCATGAAGTCTTTATCAGTGAGTTTTGTGCTTCTTGAAAATATGCTTTTGGTAAAAAAAAAAAAAAAAAGTAACTTCTCAAAAAGAACAATAGGTATGGATTTGTTGGTGAAGAGTCCTATTGTCTGCATCTTACTTTAAATAGTTCAGCCAAACTATTTGGGAGAGTGAGTAAACATAATGAAACTATGTGGCGAAAATATTTTGACTACAGATGAGGGTGTATCAGTCTTGCTAACAGTGTTTGTCTTATTTTCTTTAGGGCTAACATTTTCTCAGTAAAATGGGAGAAAAAAGAATGGGTAAAAACCTTCGGAAGTAGTGCAGAGTAAATGTGGGTGATGCTAATTGTCGATAAACATCCAAATCAGGTATACGTATATTTTGAAAGTGACACATATTTTATTAGGCATTTCAGGTATTTTTGTGGAACCATCTGGCATCTTCAGTCGTGTTCTCAGCATTCACAGCTTTACTTCTGAACACTTTGCCCTGACCTATTTCTCCCACCTGCTGTGTTCTGCCTCCTCATACCCTTGGCTGTGACCTGACCGCTCACTCTGCCTCTTTCTGTCTCTTCCTTCCCTGGCTCTGAAGGGGGGTCCTTGGGAGAGCAGACCTAGCTCTCAGAGCTGACCACGTCATCTCTGGTGGCCTGGGGTAAGCACCCCACTCCTGGTGGTGGGAACCTCCTGTTTCTCAGGGGCCTTCTGATGTGCAGACAGAAATTCAACTGGAAGTTATAGAAATGAAATCAGGTTACCCTGGGCTTATCTGTAATTATGAGACCAAAGTGGTAGATTTGGTTTTCCCCTTGCTTAGGGAGTGTATTTGGAATGGACTGCCTTAAAGTACAGGCCGTGTGTCCTCTGTAAACGTCTGGGGGCCCCGGGGGCACCTCAGAACAGTACACAGACTGCTTCACAGCAGCTGAAAGGAAGTATAGAGCGAGGCCCGGGAATGGCCAGGCAAGGACACACAGCATGTCTACTGATGCACTGTGGGTCCAGAAAGCAAACGTAGGTTCTCAACATGTACCCTGAAATCAAATATCCCAGCTGCAGGTCTTCCCACGAACACGGTGACTTGTGGGTGATGCACTGCCCCCACCGGCTACTCCATGCGGCATGCATCCGGGTGCGTAGCAGCAGGGATTTCCTTACTTACGAATCACGGACAGTCACAAACAGCACAGGGCCAGAGCTGGTGAAAAATCAGACAGTGTTCCTGGACATGTTACAGCACCTTCTCTCCAATGGTACAGTTTCCAGGCCCAGCTGAGGTCTTCCTGTTCCCAGGAATCCTTCCCTGCCTTCTTGGCTGATGGTGCTCAGGGCTCCTTACCCTGTCACTCCCTGTGGAGTGGCCTTTCCCTGTGCCTTGTCTTGTCCAGAATGACAATTCTGTGTTGTGCTAGCTTTACTGAGCTGCCCTGGTGGTCCCTGATGAGTTGGCGTGGCCATGCCAGGAACTTCCCTTTGCACAAACTCAGGGGATTCCATTCACACAGAATACAGTTTGGGGAGAAGAAAAGAATGGGGGAAAGCCATGTACAATGTGGCTTACGCAGTGAGGTGGCCCAGGCCCTTGAGGAAGGACATCTCACTTGTGAATGTTTTGCATAATATTGAAATTTACTCTAATGGTGGAGCTCTTATTTTGGCTGGCTAAGACAACTTAGTATCTATCCACCAGTAAAGTCTAAATTAAACGAGACAAGCACAATCTTCAAATGGACCCCAGGGTGAGGACAGTGCCCACTCAGAGGTCGCCAAGCCTGGCCTGCAGTGCTCTGTTCTCCCGGGCCCTGGCAGGCTGTGGCTGCCTGGGACCCTGCTGATTGGGTCAGCTGCCCTCCCAAAACAGGCAGACTTGGATTGGGACAACCTGTAAGAGAGGCACCTAGTGTACTGAATATTGTCCACACAAATGGGGACTCCCTTCCTCCGACAGAGGTTCTATGACTAGAAAACAGTCTTTGGGGAGAGGGTGTAAATGGTTTTTGGGACTGGGATGGTTCTCTCAACAGCCGCCATTTTGGAGGAAACCATGAGGCCCTGCTTAGAATATAAGATCTGGGAAATGATTCTTTCCCCCCAGAATCCTGCAAATTATAGAAGATGAATCTGATCCACCAGCATTGGTCTTAAAATCTACGTCTGCATGCAGGAGGGACTCATGGATCTGGGAAGAGTCCCCTGCCCCCTTTCCCCACTTGCACCCAGAAAAGCTAACTGGGACATTTTCTTTATTAGGTGCTATATTCATTTCCCGTGAGTGCTATAATAAATTGTCACCAACTGGGTGGCTTAAAACAACCAGAATTTGTCCCTCACAGTGCTGGGGGCCAGAAGTCTGAAATCAGGCTGCAGGGCCATGCTCCCTTGGAAGGCCTCAGGTGAGAATCCTTCCTTGTCTCTCCTGGCTTTTGGTGGGTCCAGATATTCCTTGTCTGGTGGCCACATTCTCCAATCTCTGCCCCCTCTTCTGTGTCTCTCTTATAAGAATGCATATGAATGAGGGGTGCCCGGGTGGCTCAGTGGGTTAAAGCCTCTGCCTTTGGCTCAGTTCATGATCCCAGGGTCCTGGGATCAAGCCCTGCATTGGTCTCTCTGCTCAGCAGGGAGCCTGCTTCCTCCTCTCTCTGCCTGCCTCCCTGCCTATTTGTGATCTCTGTCAAATAAATAAGTAAAATCTTAAAAAAAAAAAAAAAAAAGAATGCATATGAATGAATTTAGGGTCCGCTGAGATAACCCAGAATAACCCCCTCTCTCAAGATCCTTAGCTTAATTATATCTTTTCTGAATGAGGTAATATTAATGGGTTTCGGGAATTACCACGCAAGCATATCTTTTTGGGGTTCGCCATTCAACCCACTACAGGTTATTATCTATGGGAAAGGTCCTCATTTGATCAGGATTTCCTTGAATGGGCACAAGGCCTGGCATACAGGGGCTATTCCTTGGATATTTGTAGAAACAGTGACTACAATGTGCACACAGAGGGGCCACAAATCTGAGGAGGCACTGGAGGCTCGAAGGAAGATGGCGTGAGTTCCGCTTCTCTTCCTGTCCTTGACAGAGCAGCCTCCTTTCCCAGTGATGGGTTACGAGATGCAACATGGCCAGGTCTCTGGGAAGCATCTTTGAGCAGGGAAGCCATCTTCCATTCCACAGGTCATAAGTATTTTCAGGGCAAAAATCAATTCCTGCAGCAACTGTGGAGGGATGGAAGGTGGCACGTTCGATTTTTATTCTGGCCCAATCAAGACGACATGTGTTGGGAAACAATGTTTCTGCTTGTCTTCCCAGCAAGGTGATGGCTGGACTTGGATGCAAATTTATGAATCTCCATCTATGACCACCTGGTGGGGACTGAAGCCTCCCAGGACACGGGGCATGATAACTGGCCATGAGGCTCCTGGGATGGTGATAGCAGCTGCTGGCCCTCTAGCCTCTGCCAGCAATGGCTGTCGGAGAGGAATGAGTTAGACATAACCAGGAAAGCTGGGGGCAGTGGTGGGGTTCCGTGGCTGCAACCTGAGGAAAAATAAGCAGAATCAGAAGCGAGATTGGCCTGAAAACCGAAACCACCTGGGAGAAGTTGACAGGCATGAAAATTCCTGCATGGCCCAGAAGATAGAGAATGACCCCCTTCCCTCAGTTACACTGGGTTGCTTCTCTGCACATAGCAGCTGGCACGGTTGGGAATGTTAATTCAGGCTCTCTCCCTCTTGGGATATAGAGCTGCTATTTGGAATCTATCTATCATCATCTCCCTAGATTTGCTCTGTGACCGCCTGAGGCCTGAACTGGAAGTGGGATGAGAGCCCCTCTGCCTTAGTTTCCCTTCGACCTCTGCACCATTCTGCCCCACCTGGAGAGGTGGGGTTCAGAACAGGCCTCTCACTATCTGCTTCTACTTGTTTCTCTTTCTCTTATTCACTAAAGGTGGGATTCCAACTGCTGGTTCCTATTTAAAGTGATTTTCCCACATGCCATTTCCACTCCCTCCTTTTCTGCCACCATAAAGGGTGGCTGGATGCTGATGAGCACCATTCATGTAGGAGGGGGTAATAAGCACACCAGTTTAACATTTTTAAACATTAACCCTGCTTTTTTCTTACTTCATCTACAAGAATGTATGATTGTATGCTTTGCATAGAATTGTGTTGATGATACTTTCTTTCCTTGAGGAACTCACGCTTAGAAGGAAGGAAGGAAGGACGAAGGAAAGAAAGAACTTTAATTTAAAAAGTTTTAAAAAACAACAACCATGTAAGGCAAACTGACAGCAAGAGCTAAGCGTTCTAATTAGGATGGAGAGCAGAGCTCTGGAGGACTCCGTTTCCTGGGGTGCAGAATCTCCAGCACGGAATGGAGCTTGGACTTAAGAGTCAAAAAAGATGGTGATTTTAGTGACCATGTTTGCAATAGGGTGGTACAATAACCAAAACCGCTTACTGGGGTTTCCTTGACATTTCATTGTCATTCCTTTGTCTTAGAAGCATATTGCCAATGTATGTGCAATAATGCACTTGTCTTTCCTTGCAAAGATTCAAGTTCAGCCTGCACCTTCCTGTGGCTTAAAGCTTAAAGTCTCACTTAGGCTAATAAATGCCTGACCTTCCCAAGGAAAGTGTAAACAGAATCCTTTTTGGTGGGGGACGGGAGTGTAAGCAAAATCTGGACTTCCAAGTATTATGAGCATTCTTGCTGGAGACATGTATGGGCTCATCATACCCACCTTGACTATTCAATCCTTTCAGAACACTGGATTAGCTGGTTTGCAGTTAATTCAGCCAATTACAAATTTTTCACAGGCAAGGTCTTAACTTCCAATCTGATACTATATCCATCTCATGCAGTTTTAAGATGGTTCAGTGATTTCACTACCTTAAAAGTTGCACACCATTTGATTGATAACTCACAGCTCAAATGTTTCCAAAAGGAAAAAAAAATAAGCCATCTCACAAATCAATTTCCCCAACTGTTCAATTTTTTTTTTTTTTTGTCATGAGTTCTCAATTTAACCACTGGAACTGGATCATTTAAAAAAAAAAATCTATTCTCAAATCATAACATCTGAGAGACCAAGCACACTCCTGAAACATAAATGTCAAAATAGTCTTTCAGTGTTTCTAATTATTGTCACTTATTTTAATAGGTTTTGATCAAAAGCAATGCATGTACACTGTGGAGAATAGCCATAAAAAAGCATAAGTAGTGAAAATTCTTTTGAAATCACTGATAACATATCCTCAATTAACCATTTTGGTGGACATCCATCAGGCTTTTTTTTTTTTTTTTTTTTCCAGTTAGGCTGAACCACATGAAATTCTCAATATTCAATCATTTTTGGTCTACAGAGTGACAGTTCCATATGGTCTCACCTAATAGAGATATATGCATACAAAGTTCTACACTTATTTCAAAGCACAATTATTTTTGCCTAATGTGTCTAAAACAATTCTCTATGTTTAAATATACATTTTATAGTAAAAGTTTTTCCTGGATTTAATGAAATGAGTCTCATAATTCATTTAATTAGTTTCCTGTTAGTGGATATTTTTTACTCCCTCCCCCCGCTGAAATGTGTTGTTGTAAATAAGACTACAGTAAACACTCCTGTTTCTGCCTGATTGTTTCCTAGGAACAACTTTTTAGAATTCTGGGTCAACAGACTTGAACGTATTAAATAATATTCATGGTGCAGACCAGAAAGGGGTGGGTGTAGGGTCTTGGAAAGAGCATTTGACAGGGCTTTCCACATGACTGGGTTTGAAACCTGCCTCATTCGATAGCGTAACCTGATTTTATCCTATGGTAAATGGTGTTATATTGATTTTTAAAGAGTTGATATAAACGTTAAATAAGATATCTTATATCAAGTGGCTACTACATTCCCCATCTTTAAAAGAAGCTCCAAAGAGGTAGTTCCATTCATACTAAGGTTAACTGGCACAGACCACGGCAATGTTTTGTCCAGAGGAATGTTGCCTTTGATGATGGGACTTCAGACATGGTGGAGGTCAGTAGGAGGCCTAATACTTTTTCCTCTTCTTCTCATTTTTAGCTTTTCTCCATTTGTTCCCAATTCCCAAATCCTGGAGGCCAGCTTTTGTCCTCTGCTCAAATTCTTGGGAGATGGAGCCTTTTTAATGGAATGCTCCACCTCCCTCACACGAAGAAGGAGGCAAGAAGCAGCTCAGTGTAGGATTCAAAACACAGGGATGTCTGGAACCAAATCCCAACTCGCCTGAAGCTTTGCAATCTCAGGCTGGAGAATTGACTGTTCTGTGTTCAGTGTTCCTCTTTGTAAAGCAGGCAAAAAATAATGTCTCAAGATGACCGGGAGATCAGGAGAAGTGTGTTATCACAGATAATGCATTTAGAACAACGCCTGGCGCATAGGAGCCAATAAATGTCAATCATTTCCACTCCTCCGCCAACTAGAAAGCAAGCTCTGGAAGAGCAGAGATTTTGACTGTCCTGCTCACTGCCAATTCTCCAGTGCCTACAACGATGCCTGGCATGCTGCAGGCCCTTAGCCAGTATTTGTTGAATAAATGAGCGGTTCTCTGTACCCTTTCATTGTCAGAGCATGGCTGTGGATGCTATTGGTGCCACATTGTGTTGTTGTTGTGTTTCACTCATGACAGAGCTGTTCTAGAGTGTGCTCTTAATTTCTTTCTTTGTAGGAGAAAATGTAGTTTCTCAGGCATCCATATTTAATGTGACTTTAGCTGCAGGACTATGTTCTTTTAGTGAATATGGGGTCCCTGCTGTGCCTGCACACGTGACAGGCCCTTGCTCTATGCAACAAGTATTTATGGATCTGATCCCAGTGCAATGGTCCAGGCATTTCACCCATCGCATCATGTGGGAGGGCCATCTCCAGTTTCCAGATGTCTGTCTTACAGCAGAGCAGACACATACATGATGCCCCCACCCCCTGCCTCTCAGCTAGGGCCCCAACATTTCTTCAACTAAGTCACACTGCACAAAGGATAATGAGAACAGGAAGAGAGTGGCAGAGGGAATTCATGGTGGTGAGCAACATCTCAGAACACTTCAGCTCAATAAACTCTTCACTGGGTACCAGCAAAAGATATGAGCAAGACACAGGGACAATAAGAAGGCCATACGCCTGTCAAGGGAAGGGACTTCATCTTATTCATCTCTGTATTACAGGGTCCCACACAGAGCAGTCTGGAAATGTGGAATAAATGTACCCGTGCAAACTGAGTGCTCAGCTGTGGCTGGATAGCATGTGTACCCCAAGGTGTGTAAGTAGAAGGAGATGTTTCTGCAGGGATTGGGATGGGGCACACCCATGAAGATGTCTACAAGACATCTAAAAAAAAAAAAAAAAAAAAAAAGTAAACTTGGATTACAAAGAGCGATTTTTCGGTTTCCAAAATAATTGGGATGTGTGTCTCTTGAGAATAAAAAATTTTTAATTTCAAAAATAGAAAATTTTGAATTGGGGCTGGTGGTACTCAGAAAAATGACTCCTCCATCTCTCCATGTCTTAATCCCTGGAATCTGTGACTGTTTTCGTTTTAGCAAAAGGAACTTCACAGATGTGATGAAGTTGAGGAGCTTGATGTGAGGAGATTATTTTAAATTACCTGAGTCGGATTAATATAATCACAACGGTGATAAGAGGCAGGCATGACACTCGGAGTCAGAAAAATTGATGTGGTGACAGGGGCAGAGGGAAGGAGAATGGAGGTGCTCTGCTGCCGGCTTTGAAGATGGAGGAGAGGCTGCCGGCCAATGAACATATGTGGCCTCTAGAGGCTGGTAAAAGCCAGGAAGCAGATTCTCCCCTGGAGCCTCCAGAAGGAATGTAGCCCTAATAACACCTTGATTTCAGGACTTCTGACTTTGAGGAGTGTAAGAAAAGGAATTGAATTGTTTGATCCACTAAGTTTGTAGTAATCCGTTACAGCCCTAGGAAATACAGGTTTTCCTGGAAAATCTGGGTATAATACTGATAGTTGTTGTTGATGTTGGTTTAAGATTTTATTTATTTATTTGACATAGGGAGAGAGAGTACAAGAAGGCGGAGCAGTGGAGGAGAGGGAGAAGCAGGTTCCCTGCTGAGCAGGGAGCCCGATGCAGGGCCTGATCTCAGGATCTTGACCTGAGCTCAGGGCAGACACTAAGCTGACTAAGCCATCCAGGTGCCCCTGTAATACTGATTGTTATAACATATGCATCAGGCAAACTATTTCACATATGAAGAAGTCTGTTTAGAAAGGGCTCCTGGGAAGATGGAATACCTAAGATGAGCCACAAAGAATGGACTGGATTTCAAAGGACAAAGATTGGGATGAGGGGGAGTGGGTTTTAGAAAGGGCTGAGTAGCAGAGGAGGAAACATGCCAACAACGTGAACAAGTACATGCCTGTCTCATTGATGAGATCTTGTGTGGGGGTCGTGGTGGTGAGAGATGGACCTGGAAATATGGGTTGGGAGGATTGCCAGATCAGTATTTTATTTTATTTTAAAGATTTTATTTATTTATTTGACAGAGAGAGATCACAAGTAGGCAGAAAGGCAGGCAGAGAGAGAGAAGGGGGGAAGCAGGCTCCCCGCTGAGCAGAGAGCCGGATATGGGACTCGATCCCAGGACCCTGAGATCATGACCTGATCCGAAGGCAGAGGCTTAACCCACTGAGCCACTCAGGCGCCCCACCAGATCAGTATTTTAGTTATAATCTCTCTCATTCTTTCTGGAACTCTCCCCCATCAGTCCAGCTATCCCACTGTTCCACCAGACTGCTCTCATCAGGCTACCAATGACTTCCATGTTGTCAGGTCTACTGGTTAATTCTCTTCCAACTTGACCTGTCAGCCTACTAGCAGCGTTTCACACAGTGGATCACTCCTTCTGTGAAACTCTTTCTCCACTTGACATGTGAGACACTATATTCTTCTGGATTTGCTTCTCCTCCCAGAATCTTCTCATTGCTCTTTGCTGGTTTCTCCTTATCACCAGGGCCCAGCTTCTGATCCTCTTTCCTTTCTATCAACACTCACAGCCTACGAGTTCTCATCCAGTCCCATGATTTAACTGCATACTGATCACTTTCAAGTATTTATCTCTAGCCAAGACCTCTAACCTGAAGTTCTGGTTTTTCTACCCAACCGCCCACTGGATATCTCTACTTGAATATTTAAAAATTAAATATTTAAAATTAACATGCCTCCAACTTAATTTTTTTCCCTCTAAAAATGTTCTTCCTATCGTCTTCTTTATCACACGAAATTCCAACTCTATTCTTTCAGTTGCTAAAATCTAGGAGCCAACCTTGGTCCCGCCTCCTTACACCCCATCTCCAATTCATCAGCACATGTTTTCAGCTCTACCTTTAAAATATAGCCCAGAGGTCTATAAGTTTTCATGGTCTTTACTTCTGTGGTTGTAGTCCTGGACTTTGTGAAGTTGCTGTTGGTGGTTTTTGTTTGTTTGTTTGTTTTTTGTTTGTTTTGTTTGTTTGTTTTAAAATTTTACCTGAGCTATCATTATGGACTCCTAGTTATTCTGTTTCTTGGTCTCTCCTCCATGGAGCAGTCAGAGCAATTTTTCTAGAACAAGAGTCTGACATGTTTGTGGTTAGCTCAGAATTCTCCAACATAGATTATTCTTACTTAGAATAAAACTCCAAGTCCTTACACTGGCTTACAACATCCTACATGAAATTATCTCCACTACTCTGCTCTCAATGGTCAGCTGATCCTTTGCTTACTCTGCTCCAACCACGCAAGTCTCTGTTCTTCCTTAGGCACACCAAGATTTCATGTTTAATGTACTCTTCCCTTTGCCTAGAATGTTCCTCCTTCTACCATCCACCTTATTTCATCCTTTCATTCAGGCGTCTGCTCGATTGTCACCTTCCCGTCCACCCTGAGTAAAATAGCACTCCCTTATCACACTCTATTTCCTCACTGTGCTTAATTTTTTTTCACTGCATTGTTACTACCTCATGTTTATTTGTGTATTGTTTCCCCCCCCCACTGGTGTGTAAACTCCATGAGAACAAGGACTTTTGTTCATTGCATATCTTCAGGATCTAGGTCCTTTATGAATGAACAAGAGTAATAAAAAAGTGACCATTCATTATTCATTCACTGTGCCTAGCACAGTGTTGGATGCTTTGGAATATTTTCATTTTCTCATTTCATTGTCATTATGGAGCTCTTATCAAACAAACCTGAAAAAAAAAATGGGTAATAGTAATCTTATTTTGTACCTGAGGATGAGTTTCATAGGCCATAGGGATCCACCAAAGCATTTTGCACAAAGCAGTGATAAGCTCATTTCAGGAAAAAGCAATCCAGGGTCGTAGGCAGAAGGGGCAGGTCTGGAGGCAGGAGCACTGTGGCCAAGCCTTCACCATTCTCTGAGCACAAAGGGTGAGATCCCAAACTAGACCAGAGAAGACAGGATGGGCACAGAAGACATTCCAAAGTGAGATTAATATGATTTAGAAAGACAGGATTTAAAAGACATATTTCTATGAGGTAAAAAGTGGTCTGATTGAAGGAAGAAACAGGAAAGAAAGAAGAAACAGGAAACCAGGAGAAAATCTTATTTGAGCTTGAGTAGAGATAGATTGAGTTTACAGGGTTTAAGGGACATCCAGGTAGACACGGGAAGAACACAGAGGAATGTAGGCTCTGAAATTTGAGGAAGTGGAAAGCTGCAGATACAGGTTTGGGGGTTATTTGGGTATCTTGGTCAGACGTAAGTGATATGGGATAATTAGGAATGGGGAACAGGAGAGGGAAGTGGGAAAGATCAGTTCAACCAGACTGCTGTGGTTCTGTCCTCATGATCTGGAACATGGGCTTCAATTCTGGGCCATTAAGGGTTAGAAAAAACACCTCTCTGGAGGCTGTGTATATATGTGTTGGGGGAGGTGACAGCAACGGCCAAGACCAGCAAAGGGACCCAGGCCATGGACATGCAGAGAGGGAGCTGCCAGAGGGAGTAATAAGAAGCACTTTCCTTTCAGATTCATCCTCTAGATGTATGAACACCTACATTGAATAATCTTTCTCTGAGCATTGTGTAGGATACACTGCGTGGGCATGTAGCTTTGATGTTGCTGGATCTTTTAGACTTATAGGGATATCTGGAAATCTGAATATTAAAGTAAAAAAAAAATTTAAAAAGCTATTGATACTACAGACAAAAGAAAACATCCCTATAGACCTAACTCCACCCTTGGGCCCCCAGTTTGTAACCTCCACAAAGACTCCTTGGGCTACATTTTGTGCCAAGCAGCTCAGTAACTTTCTATAAAATTAGATCTTCCCCCAAACTAGCTTTGCTGACTCAGGGGAGTTTTAGGGTTGTTCTTGCTGGGAGCCACAGGGATTGCCTCTGCTGGCTGCCTCTGATTTCAGAGAATATATTCCATTTTATTCATTCAACCAATATTTATTGAGCTGAGCTCAACATTGGAAATATAATGTTAACTAGGACAAACATGCTTTTAGGAACAGAGTATACCAGAAGGCATGTACAACAGACACCTAATCTCATTAATAAATATAATTAAGTGACACATACTAGAAATGAAAAGCAGAAGGCTTGAGAGAAGAGTATTACAATGAGGGTCAGATTTAACCTGGGAGAATGGTCAGTAAAAGAGAATGCTAGGAGAGCCAGGTGATGAGCAGGAGAACTCTCTGGGTTAAGGATCAATGTGTCCAGGGCTGCATGGGGCTGAATAATTTGTTGAAGAACTAGTGATGTCTAGGAGGCTGGGAAGAAGGCAGGAGAGAAAATGACTGAGCTGAAGTGAGGTGCAGTTTCAGCAGGGAGAGACCTGATCCATGTATCTCAACAGGCCCTGTGATGCTGAGTGTAGAAGAAACAAGAGTGTATGAAGGGGAGACTGTGACCATGGCCCACATGAGAGCAGATAGAGGACAGGACTAGGGTGAGGGCATGGAGAAGGATATAAGTAGTTGGAATATATATTTGGAGGTACAGAAAATTGGATGCAATGATTACTATATTTTCATTAAATATTACTGCTTGGGATAAGCCAAGAATTGCTTGCTGCTGCTGGCAGCAAAATCCCTGTTTAGACTGGATCGGGGTGGAGGATGATAATTTGTTTTTCATTTCTCATGGAATGAGAATGAGAAGTCATGGATCACTCCTTTTTCCTGAGAGGAGCCCTTTAGCCCCTGTGCAGCCACAAACCTCCCGCCATGTGAGCTCAGGGTCTGCAGGCTAACATTTACCTTCTGAATTTGCTTTTAACCAAGTGGTTTCCAAACATTTTACCCCTGCTACCCCTAGGCTGAGTCTTGGCTGTGGGACACACACCAGAGATTCTCCACTCACGTGTCCCAGGACAGTAGTGATAGTCATTAGTTCATTAAATGCTTGGCACTGTTCTACATGTTTAACATATGGTTGACTGATTTAATCAGGCTGTTATCCCCATTCTGCACATGAGAAGACAGAGGTACAGAGAGGTTAATAACTTGCTCTACGTTGTATATGTAGCAGATGTTAGCACTGGTAACTGAACCCAGGCAGCCCAGTCCAAAATCCACAAACTTGGGCCCTATTCTACATGTGTGAGCAAAACCGTGGTCTTCAGATGGTGGGGCATTAGGAGTACATTTCATTCTCTGTGTGAAAAGACTGTGAAAGACTCATGAAGTGACTTTGCCTTCATCATCCCCATCAGACCACCCAGTAATGGTGCCAAAGGGCATTTGTCCTAAACATGCCCACCTTGTGTCTGCATAGCTAGTCCTTCTCCAACCCATCGTGGTCTGCCTACCCCCTATCCAAAGAGGCAAGGTGGTGTTGAACCTCCTGCAGGGGGTGCTGCTGACTAGACCAGGGTTCAGCCCTTGATCCAGGAGGGATCTGTTTACAGGGTGTTGAGAGCCCAGAGGTGGTCAGCAATGAAGGGCCGGCCCACCGAAGAGGATGAATCAAGCTAGCTCATCAGCAAGTTCTCTGTAGGGCTTTGCCTAGAGGATACAAATGCAATTGGCCCATAACTAATAAGAGGTCATGAGGGAAGACATGCAGAATCTAATGAGGAGGATGGGCAAGATGGCACACCACTTCCAGGCCCAAGTTTCCCTTCCCATACATTGCCTCTGAACAGCAATACATTTTTCTGATAAGGAGGTTTCTCAGAAGGCTATAAATGCCATGGGAGGCATTTTCCTGATAAGGAGGCTGTAGGACAACTGGGATGCCCACATCACTGACAGAGAATGGCCAGCTGCTCTCAGTTTGCATTTCTAGGAAGCTGCTACAAGTGAAACCCCAGACTTCCTGGCAGAAGAAATTGTATTTTTTTATTCCACTAGAGTGGGATGTTGGTTGGGATGGATGGTCCAACTCCTCAAACTCCCCCGATGTCATCATTCCAGGGGCAGCATGCCTTTGACAGACTGTATCTTTGTCATTGTTTTGCATCCTCTTTCAGATTCTTAAATTTATCATGTGCAACCTTCTGAAAGTTGGTACAGGACACTGTTTGCTAACATGTTCTCTGGCACTCTAATCTTATGACATTCCCCTTTCCATTCTTTTCTTTCTTTCTCTCTTTCTTTCTTTCTTTCTTCCTTTCTTCCTTTCTTCCTTTCTTCCTTTCTTCTTTCTTTCTTTTTCTAAGTAGGCTCTGTACCCAGAGTGGAGCCCAAAGAGGGGCTCAAACTCATGACCCAGAGATCAAGACCTGAGCTGAGATCAAGAGTCCGATGCTTCACCTACTGAGCCCCCCAGGTGGCCTTTCCCCTTTCTGTTCTTAACTTCCCCCTCCCCCAGGTGTACCAAGTATAAACAGCTTTGAGAGGAGCTGCCTGCTACTTTGGTTAGAGACTCACGAAGCACATTAGTGTGTCACATAGCTCTCAGAACTCTGTAACAAGGAAACTTCTTCAACATTGCCTTTCCTAAGTTTTCCCAAATGGAGTTGACCTCCCAAAAACCTTTCTTTTCATAAGATAGCTACTAATAACACACAGAACCTAGATTCTGTGGAATAGACTTCAGAAAATTTTACTCTAAAAGATGTCAAGCATAATCGTTCAGCATGCAACAGACCACTGGCAGCTAGTTCTGCCTTGGGCCTTGTGCCAGGCCCTGGGGCCACTAAACTTTTAGGTTTAGGCCCTGTTCCTAGGGACCTCAGCTGGGTGAAGGAGGCAAGAGGGAAGAACACAGGGAGGGGTGCCCAGGCCATCCTGAGACAATGAAGGTTCTCTGGAAGAGGGGACGCTTGAGATGAGTGTCTAAGAACAGACAGAGGCCCAAGGCCTGCAGTAGCCATATTCAACATAGAGTGGATAATTAATACAGATCATTCCAGAATGGACTGAGCACAATACTTGATGTAGTAAATGCTTAACCATCACTTTCTAGTTAATGGGGAGAAACTATAGATTTTGGTTCTCAGCAAAAGCACCTTTAATGATTAAGCTGTAGACATTTTTCAGGCTCATTTCCTTTGTAATTGAGAAATTGGCGATTTGGAAGAGCCATCTTGGACCCCTACACAAAACTTACTGACCTGTTTCTGACGTCACTGGAGCATGTGGAGCTGACATTGCCAAGGGCTAGTTTAGATAAGACTGGGCTGAGGACCTGGCACAAACATGTCTGTCTACCTTTGCTGAAAGTGACCAGATGGAGGGAGAGGTTTATGTTTTCTGGACAATCACTAATAAGCCACTTAGAAACCATATCAATTCACTCTGAAGAGAATCAATTTTTTTCCAGGTGCAGAATATAATTATTTCTGATACCTGCTATGTGCCTAGCACTGTGCTAGATGTTTTCATGCAGGTTATCTCATTTAATCTTCTTAATGTTCCTATGGGGGTAGGAAGATGTTATGTTCATTTTAGTTATGAAAAAAATTGTGGTTTAGAAAGTTAAAGTGATTGGCCAAGGGTGTCAGTAGGACACAGATTGAGGAATGTTTGAGGGCAGATCCAAGTGCTCATCACATTGTTTTATGTTGTCTTTTGTAAGATGGGGAAGTGAAGGTAGACAAAGAGAGATCTCTGACCCGCACTTTCCTTGAGACGTAGACCAAGTACAGCCGAGAAACCACCCTGATCCTGGGAAGCCAGAGCCTAGACTTCCATTTCTCATCCCTCCTGACTATCTCCTTGTGATAAAGGATAATTTGTTCTTTTCCCTCCTATACTTCTTGCACTGTGTGGGTGACCTTTCCCCTTGATCTGTGAGGTGATTTTTTCTGCAAATATACTTTACCATCAAAAAACCATCAACACCAGCTGTGGTTTATTGGCTGCTTTATTGGCATTTAGTGGAGAATGCAGAACATATTAGGGTACTTCCTTCAGCTCTTTTTTTCTATTCGCAATGTCTTGGAGGTGAGTGGTATACCTTTATATTTAGCATGCTATTAAGGCTAATTATACTTCTGAATCAAAGGAGATCGCTCAAACTAAATGGGAAATGATTAAGTGCAGCAGAGTCTGATTTTCTAGTAAGACAGGGCTCCGAAGAAACCTAAATGTAGAACTGGGATTTCCATCTACTGGGGAGATGAAGACACAGCCCTCATAGTGATGGAGGGTTGGAGGGCATGAATTTGTTTTCTCCTGCTGCATCTCTCCTTGGGGTGAAGAGCCCAGAGTCAAATGCTGTTCTTGGTGCTGAAAATTTTTTTTCCACAATGATGAGGGAGGGCTCAGAAAACCACATCATGGGTTAGCACCCTGGAAAAGTTTGTTTTTAAATTTTTATTAAAAAGTCACAGTCTCCCTCTGGAAAAAGAAATGAACTCATTTCTTCTTGATCTGATTGCATTATTCTAACACTTATCAGCATGGCTGAATGTCTGAAACCAGGAGGGCCTTGTTGAGTCTGGGGCTCCATGATATGTCTCCCCATCATAAATTGCCTTCATACCTCCAATAGGGAGCCAAGGTGCATAACCCAGGTTAGAAGGCACAGACTCTGGGATATGAATACTGGTTTAATGTTTTCTGATTTGTGTTTAGATGCAGAATATTTTATTGAAAATCTCAAGTAGATTCCTGAGATGTACAATAGATTATAATTCCCTGCTTTTTTGAAATAGGGGAGAAGTCTGAAACTGCAGCCACATAGTTCTACCCCCAGGAAGCTCCTCAAGAGTATATGTGGATACCCTGTGGTTTGATGGGACAAGCCCCAAAACCAGTAATTTTAGTCCAGTCTTTTCCTGGCTCTTAACTGCTGTTTACTTTATTTCCCCATTTGAAACTAAGTGCAGAGAACCTCCTTCAGGAAGGTTTCCCTGATTTCTACTCTGAGGTAGAGATTGTGCTCCATTAATCCTGTACTCCCTATTATCACTACACTGATCACTCTGTTGGGTAAGTGTGTGTCTCTTCTACTGGACGCAGATTTCTTGAGAGCCAGGATCATGTGCTTGGAACATGGTGGGTATATAAGGAATACTAATAGGCTGATGTTTAATGGGCCTCCCACTCAAGGCAAAGCAGGAACTCATCTATAGCATTTTCAAGAAATAATTTCACGGACTCTGCTTCCACATCTCCAGGGGTAGGGAAATCACTCCAGACTGAGGTATCCTTTTCCATATTAAGATTCTTGTGATAGTAAAAGTCTTCCTCTTCATTTTGAGCCAAAACTTGTCTCCCCATAGCTGCTACTTTCTAGGGATATACAGAATAAGCTGGTGTCACACTCCTATTTCACAATTGGACCTTCAAGCACTTGAGGAGAGAGATTATATTCCTCTTTTCTGGGCTAACCTCCATCTAGTTCTCATGGGACATTAGTTTGAGTCCTTTTGCCTGTTTGTTGTTTGTTTCTGCACACAAAAAGTTTATCTATATCTTCCTAATATCTGGAGTTGGATTTTGAAAGTTGTATATGAATAAGCATCTCACATTTACTGCTCTTAGCTTGTTAAATTATTCTTCAGTGTCATCCCAATACTCCAGTTTAGCATATCTCCTAGGTTTGCTCCTCTATGCTTTCAGGGTCCTTCTCTGTCTCATATTGGAAAACTTTCAAACTCAAAGGTAAGGAGATATCCCACAGCCTTTTACTTCTTTTAGGAGAG
This sequence comes from Mustela erminea, assembly GCF_009829155.1. NCBI lineage: Eukaryota > Metazoa > Chordata > Mammalia > Carnivora > Mustelidae > Mustela > Mustela erminea. Next base: position 96,990,938 of record NC_045614.1, read on the forward strand.
TAAAGCCGGTGCAAAGCCAGTATCTCTTTCATGTAGGTCACCTTGAGTTGGAAATAAAAAAGTAGGATCTGGGGTGCCTGGGTGGCTCAGTGGGTTAAAGCCTCTGCCTTCAGCTCAGGTCATGACCCCAGGGTCCTGGGCTCGAGCCCCTCATCGGGCTCTCTGCTTAGCAGGGAGCTTGCTTCCTCCTCTCTCTCTGCCTGCCTTTCTGCCTACTTGTGATCTCTGTCAAATAAATAAATAAAATCTTTTTAAAAAAAAGTAGGATCTGTGAAGGCAGGGAGATTTGTGTTTTGTTTACTGCCATTTCCCTAGTATATGGGAAAGTGTTGGGTATATTCTAGGTGCTCAGTAAATATTTGTTGAATAATTGAAACATGAAACATGAATGCTGGCATTTCGTAGACCCAAGCACAATGGAGATGATGCCAGAACCCATGTCTGAAGAATCAATTGACTATCATCCAGGGGTCCTTGTACTTCAGTATGCAATGTAAGATTCTCTCCCACCTTTTTCTCATGTCTGCAAGGTGGGAAGGTACCTGGACAGGATTAATTTATTTCCAGTAAATGGTGCCTACAACATAGGAAAGCCAAATGGAGCCTGATGCTAGGAAATAGAATCAGTAGAAATGTTGATAAAAATACCAAGGATAGTTTATATTTTGGGGGCCTTACTATGTGCTTAGCACTTCACATGTATTTTCTCACTCGTATTCTCACAGTATCCCTATTATTTTAGAAAGACAACATAATTGCAGGTCCTACTGTCTATCCACAGCATAGATCCCCTCAAGTCCTGCTAAGCTATGAGTTTCCTGAGGGCAAGACCTGACTCTGGCCTTGGCTGAATCATTCTGTGTCTATGTACAGGATTGACCTTAGGGAAGACCCATTTGCCTGAGACAAAGAAGATGAGAACAGGGGCAACTGGGGAAAATGAAATCTACTGAGAAGCTGTTCTTATTCCTGGAATTGGGAATAGCATGGTTCCATGGGAACATGAGAATAAAGTAAAAAACTTGTATATATGTATGTGTGTTTGTGTGTGTGGTGTACATACATATACTTAATAATAGATGCAAACATGTTTTCTTAAAGTTAGTTTTAGATAAATTGGAATCTGATGCTTTAAAAGCCAAGATTGTCTTCTTCTTTTTTAAAAAAGTAAAAATGATTAAGGTATAATTTAATACAGTAAAATCCACCCCCTTTAAGTGTACAGCTCAGTGAATTTCAACAAATGTATGCAGTCACAACCACCACTATACTCAATATATAGAACAACTCCATCACCCCAAAAATGTTCTCTGTGTCTCTTTACATCAAATCTCCTCCTGCTACCTCCATTTCTGGAAACTGCTGATCTTACATTTGTCCCTGTAATTTTTGTCTTTTTCAGAATGCCATATAAATTGAATCATACGGTATGGAGTCTTTTGTGCTTGACTTCCTTAACTTAGCATAGTGCTTTTCAGAATCACCCATGTTCCTGCATGTATCAGTAGTTGGTTCCTTTTTTTTTTTTTTTTTTCCTGCCTCTTCTGTTTTCTGGAAGAGATTATGTAATTGATATTATTGCTTCCTAAAGTGTTTGGTAGAATTCTCCAGTGTAGTCATTTGAACCAGAAAGGTATATTTTGAAGAACAGGAATTCATTGGCTGTTTTGGATACTTGGACATTGGGTGCAGGGATCACTTTGCCCTTCCTTTTCTCTCCAGGGAGGGATTGGCATGTCCATATATCCCTTGAAGACCCTCTAGCTGCTGCCAGGTGAGTTACAGATCAGAATGTACAGAGTGGGGGTGGGGAGAAGAAGGAAGAAACCGGTGGCAGGAGTGAAATGTCAAAGAAATGGCAGGCAGGGCTTTCAGAGCAGAGCCCAGGAGATAGCAAAACAACATGCTTCACACCTCCTCATGGTCAGTTTATTCAGGAGAAAATCACATCATCAAGGTCACATTGTTGTTTGTTTGCTATTTCTATCCTCCTAGAAGGAGAAAAAAAGCAAGTTTCAGAAAGAGGCTCCTTCTCAGGAGATTTCCAGCCTTGTGTCCAGACCAAAGTGGTTCGGATGAGCCTTAGATAAATATCTGATTGCTTTTACAGGCTTGGTGAGGCAAAACTTCCAGATGATTTAAAGTGTTCTGGTGGTACTAGAAATTCTCAGTATTTAACTCCCTGGGGTCTTCCCAATGGGGACAGTATCGATTTGATCACCCTTGGGCTCATGCCCTAAGAACAAATCTCTGTGGCTGTTCTGGGACAAGTTTGCTGACACTTTGGCCCTGGAAAGTCCTCCAGCTAAAACTTGACAGGACATGGATTATGAAGGAATGCCCCACTTGAGTGCTCACAACGACACACACCATTGGTATAAGGTGTGGCCATTTCTGATGTTCTGATTATAGTGCACTGCTCCAGAAGGCAAGGACTTTTAATCAACATCAACAAGAAGGGTGCCAGACACAGACAACGGTAGCCCACTAAGGAAAGGGGTACAGAGGGGATTGGGGTGCCAGGACCAAGTAGCCTTAGAAAGTTCTCCTGGGAGCTCGGCCTCATCTTGTGTCTTATCCTCATCCCTCACTTTAGCTCCCCACATTCTACCTCCTGCCATTAGCACCCTATCCACTCTACCTTTCCAGCTCTTCAGCAGTTTTCTGGGGTTTGGGGGGGGGAGGGAGGTGACTTCCAATAAGCTGCTTCCCTAACATTTGTTGAGCAACCGCTATTTGTTCGATGCATGCTTAGTTAGGAGTCCCATCTTTGTGCTTCCATAGCATCATCAAGTGATAGCTAAGCAGTGACCCACCCCTCCTGGGCAGAACTTGTCGGGCTAATAGGTAGGCTATTAATAATTGAAAAGCAGTAAACACTTCACACCTGTTAAGATGGTTATTAAAAAACAAAATATAACAAAGCAGAATAAAATACACATTGGTGGGGATTGGAGAAAGAAGGACCCATCTGCACTGCTGGGGAGGGGGGATATAGAATGGTGTGGCTGTTGTGAAACATGATATGACAGTTCCTCAGAAAATTAAACATAGAATTACCATAGGGTCCTGCATTTCCCTTCTGCGTATTGACTTGAACACAGGGACTTGAAGAGATATTTGTGCCCCCATGTTCATAGTGGCATGTTCACAGTAGCCAGAAGGAGGAAGCTCCTATTCATCACCACCTGATGAATGCAAAAAAGTAGCACCATTTTAAAGGAAAGAAATTCTGACACATGCTCCAACACAGATGAACATTTTTAAAGACGTTATGCTAAGAGGAAGAAGTCAGTCACAGAATTACAAATACTGGATGATTCCACTTCAATTAGGCACTTAGAGCAGCCAAACTCATAGCGACAGGAAGTAGAATGGTTGCCAGGCACTGGGGGGTAGGGTTAATGGAGGGTTCATGTTTAGTGGGAAGAGCGTCAGCTGGGGAAGATGAAAACATCCTGGAAACGGATGGTGGTGAAGCCTGCAGAATATGAATGTATTTAATGCCACTTCAAAATGGTCAACATGGTCAATTTCATGTTATGTATAGTTTACCATCAAAAAAAAAAAAGTAATACATTCAATCCTCCTCAACAAAAGACAGAGTAAAGGCAGAGTCACCAAGCTGCCTCTACACATTTATTGGGAGAATACCTGAGATAAGCTCTATATCAGTTCATTTACTGTCAAGTGTTATCCAAATATAGGAAAATAATAAACTTTCCAGAAGGGCAGTCAGTATGTATTCGTTAGGATGTTTTGTGTTGCAGTTAATAGAAAATTCAACATAAGCTGACTTAGAAAATGGCGGGAATTTCCTGGGTTACTTAAGTAAAAATATCCAGTGGTAGGTGTAGTTCATCAGGGCCCTGACTTTTATTTCTAAATAATTTCCTATCCTGCTATTCACTGAGTGTTGCCTTCGCCATCTTCCAGGTTACCCTCATGTAGCAAAATGACAGTTTTCTGAGAAGCAGCGTCTCCCATGTGCTGAGGGAAGCAGAGAAAAGAGACAGAGAAACAGTACTCTTGGACTCTTGCTAGATTTCCATTCCTGGTTATAGACCTTCTGGTCTCCAGCTGCTTATCCTTAAGAGCTGAGAGCCAACTCACACCCTTAAAGTTCTTTTCTCCTCCCCCTCCTCCTCCTCCTCCTCCTCCTCCCCCTCCTCCTCCTCCTCTTCTTCTTCTTCTTCTTCTTCTTTTGAGATTTTAGAGGAGAATCAATGAAGCAAGATGGGATTGGGAGGGAGACAAACCATAAGTGACTCTTAATCTCACAAAACAAACTGAGGGATGCTGGGGGGAAGGGGTTTGGGAAAAGAGGGTGGGATTATGGGCATTGGGGAGGGTATGTGCTTTGGTGAGTGCTGTGAAGTGTGTAAACCTGGTGATTCACAGACCTGTACCCCTGGGGATAAAAATACATGTTTATAAAAAATAAAAAATTATAAAAACAAAAATAACCTCTACATCCAAGGTGGGGCTCAAACTTACAACCCCGAGATCAAGAATCAGCCAGGTGGCTGACCGAGCCACCCAGGTGTCTTATAAATTCTCGTTTTCTGTTTAATCCAGACTCAGCCAGTTTCTGTAACTTGGAATCAGAGTCCTAACAAGCATGGCGGAACTCCTTCTTTAGTTTATACCTTGCCTTCTGTCCACCCGCCTTTTCTGTTTAGGCTTCTGAGTGAGTTATCTCTGCTAAAGGAACCAGGCTGTGGAGCTTGGAATGCTATGCTCAGAATTCCCTCACCAATCCTGCCCCAGCCTTGAACTGGCTCATTGTCCTACAACCAAACTTGTGTGTGTTGATTTATTTCCTCAGGGGCTTCCAGGCCTCTTCTCTAAGAATACCCCTGCTAAGCAAAGCCAACTGCCCCTCTGACACCTTTAAGGGAGTGTATTTCAGGATCAGGGTGTGGCCCTTACTAACTATGGCTCCCTAAATTTATGGTAAATCCAGGTATTGAGTCAGCCATTTCCTGCGTCCTCCCCGGGCCCAGCATGTCCACGCTTACAGCTGGATCTAGAGACAGACTGATTGATTGATGATGAAGAGACAGCGCTCCATTTCCGATTTCTCACAAGAACTGCCTTCTTTTACATAATAGATTCCCTGGCATGATAAGACATTATATTAGTTTAAAGTAATTGCTTACGCTAGTCAAATTGCTCTGCTTAATTGCTTCGAAAAGTGAATAGAACTCAGGAAGGGAAGAGCTGTAAAGGCTGAGTCTGTTCTCCAGCTGGATTCTCTTACAAGCAGATATGAGTGAGTGGCTTCTAGTTTAAAAGAAGCTGGATGATTAACTAGAGCCACATCTAGTTTCCATGAGGCCTCAAGGGTAATGGAAAGAGAGAGGTATCTGTTCTGAACAAAACAGCGTTAGGTTGCTTAGTCTCTTGTTAAATCAAACTGTAGACCTCGTTGGGGATCTCCCTCCCTCCCAAAACAAGAATTCTGTTTATGTTTTGCCCATGCAGCTGTTATTCCATTATTTCTTTATATTTTCCCAGAGCTGGAATTTGGAGAAAAACTGGTCCTCATGAATGTCCTCACCCTATTATCTATCTATCTATCATCTATCTATTAGCATCATCTATCTTCTTAATGTTTAATAAATTGAAGTGAATTAAGTACTTCCATTAAGCAAGGAAGGTATGGAGCTCTTTGGAAGAGGACAGGTATGCAAATTTAGAAAAGAGCCTGATGAAGTTTTGTGTGCTGAGTCCAAGGACTCTTGATCTCAAGATGTGATAAAGTGGAGGGTTGTGTCTAAGAATATATGAGAAAATAAAAATTGGCTTTTTTGAATTGGAAAGAGAGAGCTGAGGCGGACAGAAGACCTCCCGAAAGTCAGTCTTCATGAGTTTTCACTGCAGTTATCTTGGAAGGATATTAAGAAAATAGGTGGTGGTGATGGAGGGGGAGGGGGTGGGGAAAGTTATGGGGGAAATAATGTTTTTGAGAAGCATTAGGAGAGAGAAGAGCAATTTGGAGGCTTTTCTGTACAGTCTGAAAAAAACCCTCATGTTTTCTGTGCAAAATGATCAAAGACAAGATTCAGGAGGGAAAAGCCTCAACCAGCCTAATCTTCAGCAGGGGCTCTGGCTGATGATAAAACTTTCCATGGTTGGAAATGGCTGAGGTGTCAGCCTGAGTCTTCTCCATCAAAGCTACCACACAGATTCTCATTAGAAGCAGATAGATGACCATCTGCTGGTCCTGGTCACATGCTTTCCTACTTAGAGGGGAAGTGGACATGGTGGGTCTGTGGCCAGACTAGTGTCCACTTCAGTTGATGAAGTGGCCAGAGATTGTCTGTCACCATACACAGAGGTTCTGGGGAACTCTAACTTAGGCTGGGCCTAACAACATGGGGGTTTGGATGGGTATGCCCCCCACAGAACCTCCTAGAGCTTGAAAGACAGTGTTATGGGGCCCAGGGCTTTGTGGGTTGATCAGGTAAGGTATGGAGCTTAGATCTCTCCTCTTTCAGAATCAGCTAGCCACCCCCAAATAAGAACTGTTTCCTGAGAAAACAGGATTTCGACTTTGAGTGTAAGCCTCAGTTTTTGTCATCTGTCATGTCAAGGTTGTCATGTGCCTACGTCATGAAGCTGAAAGGCAACAACCTAAGGCCTTAGCATGTGCTTGGCACATATAGGTGCTGAATAAATTTTAGATACTGTTGGTATTAATGTTAGTATTTAATATGTTCCCCAGGACACTCCCTATCACTCAGGAGAAAAGCACATATTCTAGATCTTTCGAATGGAGACATTAGGTAGAAGGAATTGGTCATGCACATCATGGAAGAGCTGAGAAACCAAACTATGGGATGGTGAGGAACCCCAGAGTTTATCAACAAGAGGAAGTTGCTTTCAGTTCCAGTGCTGGGGTCTGTTTCTGGAGTATTTTATTCCCCCAATTTTATCTATTCATCTAATCCTACATGAATATCATACTGTTTCAATTACTTAAGCTTTAGCTAAAGTACTAAAGTACTTTCAATTACTTTAGCTTTTTGCCATCTTAGCATATATGGCAGAAATGTCCCCTCTCCCTTCTCCTTTTCCTTCCTCTTTCTCTTAACATTTTTTTCTTGCATATTTTCTTTTCTGGGATAAACTTGGAATCTGCTTATCAAATTCCAAAAATAAATCTATTGGACTTTTGATTGGACTATGTTGAACAGCAAATTAATTTGAAGAGAATCATCATCTTTGCAATAGTGAATTTTTCCATGTAACAACATAGCTATCTCTCCATTTATTCAATTCTTATGTCCCTCAGTGAGACACTCATACCTTTATTCAAGCAAGTCTTGCACATTTCTTGTTAGACTTATTCCTAGACTTATAGTTTTGCTTGAGGACATGAATAAGGTATTTCCTCCCATGACATTTTGTAATTGGCTATTGCTGATGTAGAGAAAGATCCTGTTTATTGTATGATTTTGTACCAGTCACTTCCCCAAACTCACTTGTTTTTAATGGCTCTTTAGTGCACTATCCTGGGTTTTCTAGGTAAGGAATCAGATAGTTTCCCCTACCACATTTAAGCTGTTCTTTCTTTTATGCCTTAATTCCCCACATGCGCTCTATAATTTATCTCATTGCCTTTATATCCTGTCTTGAATTGTAGTAATGTCTATGTATTTTATTGCCTATAGTAGATTGTCTGAGAGTAGAAATTGTCTTATTTATCTTTACGCCATCTCTCCCCATTCCCCCAAGACCCTAGCATATTACTTGGCATAAAGTGTATAGTATATGATCAATAAATGTTTCTGTAACAGGCATGCTTTGTAGTATAGTTAATTATGCATATTAAATTCAGATTAGATTGTGTGTTAAAATAAGTTTGTTTTAACCAACCATATGCTAACCTGACGCTCTTCCCCAGTTCAGGAACTAAATGGCAATCACATTGCCCTGGGGTCGGGCGTGGGGGTGGGACTCAGAATACAACGGAGAACAAAGATGTCAAATTCTTGACTTTGGAATGAAAAATCCAGGACCAGACAAAAAGGCAAGCTTTGTGGTTCAATGGAGTTTCATTTCCCTTCATACTCAGCCCAACACACACACACACACACACACACACACACGAACATCCTAAAACTAAAAAAAGATTGTGAAAAGAGGGGAGGAGGGCAGACAGCAAAGCCTCATGAAGTCAGCAGAAAGAGCCTGCTGCCTGGAACTCTGTCTGAGCAGGGTCATCAGTGACCCAGGGAAGATGTCGGTCTTGCTGTGCATGAGCAGACGACACTGCCCCAGCTGAGGTGCTGTGTTTGTTGTCCTTTAAGAGTTTCATTCTTCTACATATAGCTGTCCAGTTTTCCCAGCACCATTTATTGAAGAGACTGTCTTTTTCCCACTGTATATTTTTTCCTGTTTTGTCGAAGATTAATTGACCATAGAGTTGAGGGTCCATATCTGGGCTCTCTACTCTGTTCCACTGGTCTATGTGTCTGTTTTTATGCCAGTACCATGCTGTCTTGGTGATCACAGCTTTGTAATAAAGCTTGAAATCAGGTAACGTGATGCCCCCAGCTTTATTTTTGTTTTTCAACATTTTCTTAGTGATTCAGGGTCTCTTCTGATTCCATACAAATTTTAGGATTATTTGCTCCAGCTCTTTGAAGAATACTGGTGGAATTTTGATCAGAATGGCATTAAAAGTATATATTGCTCTAGGCAGTATAGACATTTTAACAATGTTTATTCTTCCGATCCAAGAGCATGGAATGGTCTTCCATCTTTTTGCGTCTTCTTCAATTTCTTTCATGAGTGTTCTGTAGTTCCTCGAGTACAGATCCTTTACCTCTTTGGTTAGGTTTATTCCCAGGAATCTTATGGTTCTTGGTGCTATAGTAAATGGAATCGATTCTCTAATTTCCCTTTCTGTATTTTCATTGTTAGTGTATAAGAAAGCCACTGATTTCTGCACATTGACTTTGTATCCTGCCACATTGCTGAATTGAGGCAGCCCAAGAAGATCACTCCCTGGTGTTAGCCAGCCATTCACTGTTGAGGAGCTAACAGGAATGACACCCTCCTGGGCCCTGAGGCTTGGCTACATCTTCAGCCTAGCCTCCTCATGCAACACTCTGCTCTCCATGGGCAAGCACCCTCCTACGCTCCTGGGGAACCACAGGGGGCCTTGACACCTAGGGCAGTGGCAGTGACCTAGAAACAAAGCCCTCCTCATCTGCATCCGCCCAACCCTTGGCAAGGGGGCCTAGAAGAAACCTGCTCCGTGTCTCCCACTTGGTGGAGGTAGAGGGGAAACAATCACCTGTTTACAGGTCATCTTTTGTGGACAGAGATTGGCTGAGTTGATGGTCACTCTCCCTCCATACCTGCCCTCCCACCTCCAAGGCCTGGCAAAGGGCCAGGTGCAGGAAGGATGTTCAGTAGGTGAAGGTGTGACACTCAGCCCAGGCCTGCCTCAGGATGCAGGTGGAGTGGTGGCTTAGAACAGCGGGAGCAGAGAAGGCCCCTTCCTCTCCATCTCAGACCCTATAAGAGGGGTCCCTCCTATAAGGTACCAGTGAGTGGTGAAGCTGTTGACTGTCCCCACCAGGGCCTTCCTGGGAGCCTGCTGTACTAATGGTTCTGGGACCTCAGTCTACCTAGCTCTTCAGCCCTGTGGAGGACTTAGCCACAGGGTACTGGGCCTGGGAGAGGCATTGGCGTGCAGCACTCTGTCACCTGGGGGATTGAAATGGGTGCCGTCAGGATGTTTCCAACTGACCCAGAAGCCTAAATAAACACTTTAGAAAACTAGAGAATGTCTAAACTGGGAGGGTTTCAGAGGTGCTAAATGCAACTTCATTCTTGTACTGCTGGGGCCTGTGAGGGGTAGTGGCAGGCCTGTGGTCCCACGACAGAGTCACTTTCACACCACCGCCCACCCCAAGCATTAAGTCCTTAACACCTCTCTGATCACAAGGCAGCCTTAACTGCCTGTCTCCACCCAATCCATTGTAGCTCTGCATCTCCATCTTTTCCATCCATTCCTGCTCCGTTCCACTTCAGAGCCACGCTGTGAGATCAGGCCCATCCTGCCTCCTCTCCTGGAACATCCAGCATGCGGACTGGGGAGCAGCCACCCATTACGGACGTTTGTTGAGTGAATATACAAACGTCACCTCCACATTGCTGAATCAAAATATGGGTTAAAAGGTGAAACAAAGCCACTCTCCCTCTCCCCACTGTCCCCTGACAACTGCAGGCCTGAAATAAGCCAGGTACCCTCCCAAGGCTTCTTCTCTCTGAGAAATGGGAGGAATTATGGAAGCTGTAGAGGCCCCATGGGGTCATGCCACACTGGGCTCTGGGAGCTTCCTCCTTCCACGGTGCCCTGAGCTCTTCCTTTTGCACACCTCATGGCTCCAGTGTTGGTGTCCTGGGCTGCCCTACCAGGCACCACACGCTAGGCGGCTTAAACAGGCACTGGTTTTCTCACAGTGCGGGAAGCCAGATGTCTGAAGGCCAGGTGTCCAGAGGGCTGCTCCCTTCTGGAGGCTCAGAGGCATAACCCCTTCTTGCCCCTCCTGGTCTCTATTAGCCGCTGGCAAACCCGAGGGTTCCTTGGCTTATAGACACATCCCTGCAATCTCCACCCATCTTCACGTCAGCTTCTTTCCTGCCTCTCTGTTGTCATTTTCTGTCTCTTAGGAAGACATTCTCATTGGATTTGAGACCACCCTTATCCTGTACGCTCTCCTCTTGATCCTTACTTTAATTACACCTGCGAAGACCCTATTTTCAAATAAAGTCACACTCTGAGGTTCCAGGTAGACAAAGAGTTTTGGGAACACTATTCAGTCCACTGGGAATCTGTTAAGTCTGTTGCTCAGATTTGGTTCTCTGTTCCTAGGCATCCAGGCACGTACCTTCTAGTCACAACCAGGTTTGGGAGTGACAGTCCCCAAATCTTGCAAAGGGGCAGGAGGGGACAGAGACAGGTGACTGTTTCTGTGGGTCTGCCTGTGCACGGTGCCCACAAGGCTCCATAGAGCCTGACCGTATGTAATCTTCCTAGTGGCCTCCAGGAGATATCATCTTCATCTTCCTAAACAGAAAAACACAGGCTTGGAGGAGTGAAAGGGCATCTGAGACTATAAAGGACACACTAGGGTTCGAGCCCAGGTCTGTCTGACCTGAGCCCATTTCTTTCTATTCCACCTGTTATACATGAGTGACTACTGGATGCTCGGGATACCGCAAGGCAAAGGCCCCATAACACAGACCTCACATTCTGTGGGGGAGGAAAGCAGTGAATACGCAGGATGATATCAGTAAGCTATAAGTGCTCCGACCAACAGCAAGCCAGGGTCATGGGACAGGGACCGAGGACAAGCAGCTTTAAAGCAAAGACATCTCTGGGGAGGGACACCTAAACCGAGACTCCGTGTCAAGAAGGAGCCAGCCAGGGGCACAGTCCAGGCATGGAAAATGGGAACTGGAAATAAACTTAGCAAGTTATAAGACGAGAAAAAAAAATATCCAGTGGGATTTGGATGAAGGGAGAAGTGACGGTGAAGCAGAGAAGGCAGAGGTCAAATCAAGGGAGGCTTGTAAGTGGGATAAAGATTTTGCATTTTCTTTGAGACTGTTAGATTGTCGTCTTACGTTTTCTTTGAGGCCTTGAGAAGGACTGGCTCAGGTGTGGGGTGTGATATGCTCTAATGGGTGTTAGATGCCCTTCGACAGAATGGATAAAGAAGATGTGGTCTATATATACAATGGAATATTACTCAGCCATCAGAAAGGATGAATACCCAGCTTTTGCATCAACATGGACCGGACTGGAGATTATGCTGAGTGAAATAAGTCAAGCAGAGAAAGTCAGTTATCGTGTGGTTTTGCTTATTTGTGGAGCATAAGGAGTAACACAGAGGAGATGGGGAGATGGAGAGGAGAAGGGGGTTGGGGGAAATCAGAGGGGGAGATAAACCATGAGAGACTATGGACTCTGGGAAGCAAACTGAGGGTTTCAGAAGGGAGGGGGTGGGGGTTGGGTGAGCCCGGCGATGGGTATTAAGGAGGGCACGGATTGCATGGAGCACTGGGTGTTATATGCAAACAATGACTCATGGAACACTACATCAAAAACCAATGATGTACTGTATGGTGACTATTGTAACAAAATAACAAAAAAAAAAAAGAAAGAAAGAAAAGGAAAAAGGAATCATTCACTCTCTTCTATAGAGAACTGCTCGTATTAGGCCAAGAGGGGAGTCAGAGAATGGGTAGGAGCCTATAGCAGCTGTCCAGGTGAGAGAAAGCGGAGCCTCAGGGCAGGATGGAGGCCAGGCAGGTGCCCAGAGGAGGGCGGAAAGAAGGATTTCAGGGGCAGAGCTGGGTTGGGTGAGGGGTTATATACATGCTGTGACTTGGAGGAGGAAGCAGGGGCAGCTCCTCTGTTTTGACTTGAGCAAGCTGGTGGAAGTAGGTGCCCCTTTACTAAGAAGAGATGTCTGATGAAGGCAAGAATTTCATTGTGTGTGGGGGGCAACAGTGGGGTGGGGACCCCTTCCAGGTCCCCACCATTTTAGTGCTTCCCACCCCTGGCAACACTGCAAGATGTCAGCTGCTGGCTGCTTGCTAGTGTACAGTGGCCCATCATATGGTTTTCCTCTCCATCAGCTACCTGAAAGGTGGAATGGAAACACCCACAGTGGCACTGAATGGATGGAGAGGGGAGGGGGAATTCTGGACCTGGCTTCACTCTGCAAAGCAGCTTGGCAGGGTAGGGACACTTCTGGGGAAACTTGAAGGCATGCACTGGGGCCTTTGGGAACAGGAAAGCTTCAGGGATGTAGTAAAGGGGCCCAGAACCAGGAAACTGACACAGGAAAGAGCAAATTGAGCCAACTTGCCGGTGGCAGGAACAGCAGCCTGAGCAGCAGGGTCCAAACCTGGGAGGCGTGGGAGAGGCCTCAGGTGGGGCAGAGGCAAGAATGGACCCTGGGACCAGTAGCCAGGCAAGGTGTTCTCTCAGCATGGTGCTGGCTGATGGCTTGGGAGGAGGCGCGGCGCTTCAGTGAGCCCCTGGAAACCATGCGTCCCAGGGACAGGATCTGATTAGCAGAGGGACACTGAGGTGGCCACGCTGGAAACCAGCTTGCGTGAGCCACTTTCTCCTTCTCACCTTCTGCAGTTCCTGTGGGATTTCAAGTGTTAACCAGTCCCGAAAATGGTAAGCTAGAAGATGAAACTCTAACTTCGGTGTGTCGGGCGTCAGCCGGCAGCGGGGAAAGTATTATCCCACACACGTCAGGCTCCTCACACCTCTCAGATCACACCCTGCGAGCTGCCAGCCTCCCTCACTGCTTGGGAATAGGCCTGTTCATCTCTTTACCCGTCAGGATATGCTATTAATCAGAACATTTTCCTTCCCAAACACACAATTTTCTGTATCAGGGGGTTGTATAGACGTGAAGTTTAAGTGTAAATATTTAAAAATTGTTATTTATTTGTACCAGTTCCCAAGAGGGATCTGAGGCAGCTGATGCATGAATTAGGGCCGTTAAGACAAAGATTTTCAAAAGAGCTTGCTGAGAGTACATACAAAAAGGAAAGAGGAAATGGCAGTAGGAAGTCAGAATAAGCAGTAGTGATCTCTAAATTTAGCTGAAAGCTCCCAGCACCCCTAGGAAATAGGGAAGCACGCTTGTTTGTTGAGCTCCCTGCGCCCGAACAAGGCAAGCCACAGAGATGTCAATGTCTGGGGAAGTAATGTCCCATGTAGGAGGGGGAAGTGCCTTGGAGACACACGGAGCCCTAAGATCCAGGTGTGATATTGGATGAGACATTACCATCTTTGAGCATGATGCTTCTTCTCTGTCAAATAAAGGCAATTATTGTAAGCAGGGTGCCTGGGAGGCGCTCTTCCTGTCCCCGGCTCATAGTTCCAGGAGAAGCGTGTCATGGGGACCTTATATAAGAGCCAGTGGGTAATGCAAGAGACACCGCCATCTGGTCACATCCGCCTCCACTCTGGCCTGATGGCCCAGTCAGCTCTTGGAAGAACACTCCTCCCGGAGGAAAAGAAAAACACCCCTGGGCCCAGGAAGTGAGGGTAGAGAAGGGCTGTCTGTCCGGGGGTGCTGTCTCAGGGCCCTGGGGCTGCGGAAGTGGGCCAACTCCGTGGGCATGCAGCATGTCTGGGAGCAAAAAGTTGGCAGCATGGGCAGCTGCCGAAGGGGCCTCGGCTCTGTAGAAAGCCCAGACACAACTGCACACCTCTGAGGCCTGACAAGTGTCTCTGTCTAGACCATCCTTCCATGTTCTGCAGCATCGTGCTCCCTCTGACATCTCCACTGTGAGACCAGCGTCCTCAGGGGACCCCACTCCCGTCCCATTTCATAATGGGCCCCCAGGACAGAAACCTAATTGCAAAATCACTTTGCCTGTTCTCCTCTCGTTAGAACTGGCCCTCCTTCTGCCCTTGTCAAGGTCCTGCTCTCTGCTAGGGACACCAAGAAAAGGAACAGAGAAACAAGTTCTCCATGAGGGAACAGCAGTAACAAAAATAATGACAGCAGCTGACATTTACTGAAGGTTCACAGTGTACTAAACACTTTACAAGGACTGGCTCACTTAGTCCTCAGGACAACTCAAGTCTATTTCCACTTTACCTGAAGTGAAATTGAGGCTCAGAGAAGTCCAACAAACTGCCCAGGGTCATTCAGCTGGTGTATGGTGAATGGGGAAATGGGTCAATTCATAAGTCTAAAGTACTGGCTGCTTCTCTTAACCTTGTATTACTGGCTACTCCAGGCTTTTCCTAGTGGGGACATTTTATTGCAAAAGAGCTCCTCATTTTAGTCCAAAGAGATGCGGCAATGGTGAAATTAGCTATTAGTGGAAGAGGTATTTTGAGTTAATTGAATACCTTCCTAAGCCCCACATCATGGGTATTCAGCCTCTCTGTATCTAGTTTCTTCATCTATAAAAACAGGAATGGTAATACATACAGATTTCAGGGGCTATTGCAAAGTTTAAATGAGTTACCGTGAGTAAAATGCTTAGAACAGTGCTGGACAGGGTAGGTGCTGTGTGAATATGACCATTTTCCCAGTTACTCTGGTCAGGGGAGGGACTTCTGTCACCTGCCACATCTGGAACAGGTGGGTTCCCTGGGAAAGGGCAGTGGCAGCTCCCATGCACACTCCCCTGCCCTGCTTCCTCTAAGCAAGAAGACCTTGGTGGCCAGAGAGGGGAACCCAGGAGCTCTGGCAATGCAGGGTGAGATGGCTCCTCCCTGCCAGGCCACTTCTGGTGTTCCTTAGCATTTGGGGACCCAGGCCCCTTGGGGTGCCCAAGCTGGATTTTATTTCCTATAGCAAGAGGGGAAGAGGATTCTCTGTCATTCCTTGTGTCTGAGGGGGAAAGTTCAGATCATTCACAGAGCTGTTAGTTGTTGTCTCTTTTATACCTGAGTCTTGTCTCCTCTCATCATTGCATTCTTGGTTGGATGGTTTGATACCTGCGGACAGAGCACGGGATGAGGAGATGTGGGGAAAGGAGACTGCCCTTGGTGGAGTAGCATGGCCTCCCATCCCCCTCACCACCGGGTCCACAGACCTGGGGGTATGGCTCCCTGCAGGTCAAGCTGGGCTCACACACAAGTCTGGCCTCTCTGGAATATTCTCTTGGCAAACCCCTGCTTTCATGCATATCTACAACCCCACTGCCCGCTTCTGGGGGTAGACTTCGGACATCCAACTGCTGCTGTGGACACGGCAAGGTTGGGCACAGTGACCAGTGCAGGAGTTTCCAGCTGGCCCCGAATAAGAGTCAACTCCCTGGTCTCTCTTCGAAGCTGTGCCTTCTTGGCAATTGAGGTGACCCCTCTAAGCCCCAGGCCTCACTGGTAGAGGAGAAATAAGGGCACCTGTGTTGTAGCACCATCGTGAAGGATAAAGTAGCGAAGGTATGCGTGTTAGCTGACTCAAACATTGCAATAGTCCCGCAGCTGGGGCACATTACACGGTGTACTGGACAGCATCAGTGGGCATGCGTTCAGTGGCTGCAGTGGAGGCTGCTATTATTATTATTACTGCTACTGAAGTCCGCTCAGAGTAAGGAGGACCGATTCTGTTGGCAGATGGTCAGGGAAGATTGCACAGAAGAGGTGAGATCTTTGCAGAGATTTGAAGTGAAAAGCTGTCCACCAGGCCGTCATCAGGGAGAAGGGCACTAAGGGCGCTGAGATGAACTTGGGCCCACAGCGCACGGGGAGTCTTGGTGTGATGCCGTGTGTTCCAGGAGCCACGCAACAGCACTGTCGCCTGGCTGACCGGCCCTGGCTTGTGGAACGGGACTGTAAAAACAGCTTCCGGCCCCACTTGTGCTCGGAGATGCCGACACCCACCCAGTCCCATGCCGCCCCAGCTCAGGCGAGCCAATGGGTCACTCTGCAGACAACTTTCTGGGTGCATCGGTTGCTCTCACAGGCCAGCCTAGAAGCCCCCACGCAGCCGGTGTGGGGACAGCTAATTGGCAGTGAGGCATCGCAAGAGGCCCAGCATCCTGGCCCCTGGCTGTCCCCGACGCCGCGGCAGATGGCCTGCCTTCTCCAGCCCCTCAGAGACGCCCCCTCGCAATTACCACTCCACAGCTGCCATGCGCGAAGGTTAGCTCTGTGCTTCAAATGTGTGCCTGGAAGATTATGTAACCCGCTGGCAGGAGAAAGCCGCCACACTTGGCGAGTTTAGCAAGATTAAATGTGTCAACAGTCAGCTTTGAATATGAAATAATGCAAATATCTTCTTAGCTTCATTTGAATAAAAAAAAAAGTTAAGATCGGTTCATGTTCTGTCTAAAATGCTATAGTTTGAGAACGTGTTTAACTCATTCATTCATTCCACAAATGAACATTAGGTGCTTATTTTGTTCCAGACAAATGTGATACATAATTAAAGATGCCTGCCTTCTAGGAGTTTACATTCTAGTAGGTTGAGACAGACAACAAATAATAAACACAGTGATTACATGCATTACATTGTATAAAAAGCTGAAAAATGTGATGGAAAAAATTAAAAAATAAAGCAGAGGAAAAGACATCAGGGGTTCAGGGAAGGGGGACAATAATGCACAATAAGGAGGGCAGTCAGACACGTTTCCAGGGAGAAAGTAGATTTGATATTGTGTTTGGGTACATTTTCATCATCCTGGTTGACCGGGGTTTGGTATGTAGGTCTGGGTGGTCTTGGGACATCTTTCCCACTTGTCACGGGCAACCTCCCTGGAGAGGCCTGGAGAAGCACATCCTCCTCACAGAGGGTGACCCGCTGTCCTGGGTTGTCTGGGATGGACGAGTTCCTAGGACATGGGAGCTTCAGGGCTAAAATCTAGGAAGTCCCAGGGAATGGGGGTAAGGGGTCACACTATCCCCACCTCAGTGCCGCAGTAGACTCTTACTTCTAACCCAGGCCCAGGGAACCATCAGCCTCAACACACAGAGTGGACTGGCTGTCCAGGGTTCCAAACTTGTCTTACTCATCTTTAAAATTCCCCAGGGCCTAGTTACAAATGTTTCTTGTCTTAAGACCCCTCTTCATTTGATAGATAAACAAGAATGAAGAGAGTTCAGGATTTCATCAAGATCCAGCAGCAGAAGAGTTTTCTCTTGTCCTCCCATGATTTTCAGCCCACATTGGGGCTCAGAGGAAGAGGAAATAAACACCCATTTCCAGTGTGCTTCTGAAAATCTCCAGGGAAATTTTACTTGCAGATGTTGTAGAACTGAAAACATTTGCCTCAAGTGAGGTTTGAATGTTCCCCAGGATTCCTACTGTTGAGGTTCCTCTGGAGTCACAGATGTTCAGGGGCAGATTGACCTCAGAGCTCCTCCAAGAGAGTGATTGCCATGTTCAGCTGAGTGCTCCTGGTGCTGAGCAGAGGGCCTGGCCTCTGGCAGGATGTCAGTCCATATTTTGTGTTATCATTCTTTTCATCACCCAGGCACTTCAAACCCATCTTGTTACAGAACCAAATTCAGCAATCCCCATCTTCCCCATCCCTAAGCATGCTCCTTCTTCCCAGCTCCCACTTCAGTGAATGGAAACCATCCTCTAGTGAGCCACACCAGAAGCCTGGCTGGCCTTCTCCCACTCCTGCCCATAGCCCAGGCATCACTCAGGCTTACCTTTCTACTACCTCCCAAACCAGCCCTGTCCTCATTCCTACAGTCACTACCTGACTCCAAGCCACCATCATCTGGCCTTTGTATGACAGCAAGGCCTCCTCGCTGGCATCCCTATGTCCTCTAAGGACCTTCTTCAACACCAACAAAGGGATCTTTTAAACAGACTCACTTGATTCTGTCACTTTCTTCCTTTAAAGACCTCCAGCGGTTTTCTAATACTGATTGGATCAAGTCCAGTCTCCTTAGCATGGCCGTACTGTGCCCTCCAGAATCTGGTCTGGTTACCTGTCTGGCCTCAGTCCAGCCCCGCTTCTTCCTGCTCAGTGCTGTGGTTGGACTCAGTAACCTGCCGTTCCTTTGGAAGTTTTGCTACCATTTTTACCCATACCACTCACTCTGAAGAATTCTCATTTTCTATCTTATTTCATGACTCAGTTGATGTCACCCCACAGGAGACTTGTCCTGACCTTTCTAGTTAGAACTGTGTGCTGTGCTACCAACTGTCTCTGATATTCAGTTTCCTCCCTGGCTTTCTAAGCTTGTCCTTGTATCACAGAGGCTGGAAGACTCAAAACTACATCACCCAGATTCCTTTGCTGGCAGAATTCCAGTTGAAATTCTTCAAAGGACAGGCTTTCTGCATGAGATATGAAGTCAAGAGAAGTCCAGAGAAAGTCAAGAAGTCAAGAGAAAAGGAGAAGCCATTTACCTCCAGGAATAGCAGAAAGTCTCAAGGGCAGATGGCAAATTCGGTAACTCTTTCATGCCTTGTTTTCCTGAGAGGTGGCATTGGTTTTCCCCTGTCATTACTTCCCCGGATCTCCCATCAGTTTGGTAAGTATTGAATCTTTTGCAATAAATCCCTACCTCTTGAAATGTGGAGAATGGTTTCCATTTCCCTGATACGTGTGTTCCTTACTTTCTCAAGTGAAATTTATCTTCATATATCCAGCGTCTGGTGTCTTGTCCAGTGTCTGGTGCTTAAGTATTAAATATTATTGTCACTAAGTTAAGTTGAGTCATAAGAAGAAAGGAAAACACCATGGGTCATTTTACTCCCCAGGGCGACTCCATGAGTCCAAAAGTCACTCCATGAATTGTTGCTCGTCTCAACGTCTCTCTTTCTTCCCACACTCCCTCTCTGTGTCTGCAGTGCCAGACTGTGGACTGAAAGACATTCAACGAAAGGTGGAGTTTGACCACCATGGGTTCAAATCCCCCATCTATTACTCATCATCTGTGTGATCATGAACAACTTCTTACCTTCTCTGAGCCTCAATTTGCCAATCTGCATAGTGAGAATAATTATGCTTCCCAGAGTACTTGTGAGAATAGATACTCAGTAAACATGAATTCCTCTTCTCTTCCAAGGTAGAAGAGACATGGACTTTTTGAGGTGAAAGTGGCCTTAAAGATTATTTGCAACCTCATCCCCTGGTTTGACAGAAGAGGAAACCAAGACCCAGAGGGGGAACGTGGTAGAGAATTACAAGCTCATGAAGTGAGGGAGCCAGGACTGAGATAAACTCTTCTGACTCCACATGCAATCCATTTTTCTACTTTAGGTGTAGATGATAAGGACGATGAAGACAAAAATTGAGTTTAATGACTGCCAGAAGGACAGAGATAGACTTTCCCTCAGTTGAAGTCTCCGAACAAAATATAGAGCAACATGTCCCATTTTCCTCAGATGTCCTGTGACATACATAATTAAGCACTTTCTGTGTGGCTACTGAGATTTGGATATTTGGTACTACAAGATAACCCAGCTTACCCTGAGCAATTGCAGGATGTGAGCTGCATGGGAATCCTTGGCATTCGGCAGATGTGGGATACAGCAACTCAGACTAAGTAAGGCCACCCACCGCTGGTATTGCAAACTGATGTTGGTCTGAGATGCCCAGGATAACTTACCAGAAACATCCATGCTCCCTATGGGAGGTGAGAACTAGACAGTGAGGTACGCTTTCAGATTTTCCAATTGTCAGGTCAGGCCTTCATGGAAGGGGCAGGCGCTCATCTCAGGTAGTGGTATCTGGAGTTTCCCGTGAAGCTGCTTCCAGGACCAAGAGAGACCATTGTGAGTCAGCCTCACATCTGGCTGTTTGGTTCACAGGCTCCTGGAGTCACCCCCTCTCTCATGTTCTCGAGCTGGCTTTTGATTGTTCTTTGCATGAGCTCTGAACATACTGGTGGATTCAGGGACCTGAAATGTAGTATTTTTCTTAGAGACGTAGAGGATTTTAATCCATGAGTGGACAAAGAGGATGAGGATTTTTTTTTTTTTTAAGATTTTATTATTTCCAGAGAGAGAGAGTACAAAAATACAAGCTGGGGGAGCAGTAAGTGAAGGGAGAAGCAGGCTCCCTGCTGAGCAGGGAGCTGAATTTGGGGCTCAATCCTGGGACACCTGAGCTGAAGGCGAAGGTTTCGCTGATTGGGCCATCCAAGGGTCCCGAGGATGAGGATTCTGATTATACAAGGCATATGCCATTTTCCTGGATTGAGCTGGCAAAAAATTAATAAGTGGAATTATTACAGTAAACCCCATGTCTAAGAAAGGAATTAAAAGTTTCAACTAGAAAATTGTTTGTGCTGGAGGTATTTGGGGAATCCCTGTCTGAAGACCAGGGTGGGTTAAAGAAAGTTTGCATAGATTTGAGAGGGAAAAATGAGAACAGGGCTGGGAGAATGAGTTTTGCATATGATGGCAAACTTAAAGGCAGGATACTTAACCATGAGTGGGAAAGGATCCTGGCCCAGGCTTTGAAGAAATGTCTCAGAAAACACATGGGGTTACTGTTGGAAGAGAAGCTGAGGTGGGTTGGGGGGGCAGGTGGGAGGGTCATGGCTGAGCCAAGTGCAGGTTAGAGGGTAGATATTTGCTTGATGAGGGACTGTTGAGAAGGTATATCCTGGTCTTTTGCTTCTCAAAGAGGAAGTGACTGAGACAGGCAGGCTGTTTGTGTATAACGAATGCTTCTGCCTCTAACTTGGCCTTCTCTCTTGTGTGTGAACCACACAGGACCTCTCAGGAGAAGGCTCGGACCACAAATGTCTGGGCCTGAAAACAAAGAAATAGGAAAATAAAAGAAAGCACTAGGGCCCAGCAAACAATGCTAGGCCTACACATGGTAGAGAAGGAAAGAGGTAAACCAAAGAGGGAGGTAAACATTTTAAAAACGTAGCCTGAAAGGGCTGAGGGAATGCCAGAGAAGATGGAATGCCAGAGGGCTATCCCACAACCACAGGAGAGGGGGCGGTGGGAAGGCAGCCTGGAAGGCGAGGAGAGGCAAGATCTGGGAAAGAGCCTGAGGCACGAAGAGATGGTCTTCTTCAGCAGCAGCTTCAGTTTCTGGCGTTCCTGCCGCTGAGTCATAAACCAGGGAGAAGGAACATGCCCTTGGAGACAGGACTCACGAGGCCCGTGCAGGAGGCTGAAGCGGCTGCGAATGCAGGGCAGGGTGGGAATACCCAGGACACAGTGGCAGTGGCGGAGAAGAGGGGGAATGTGAGAAAGCAGAGCCCCAGGCCTTAGGCTTGGGCAGGGTCCTCCTTGCAGGAGGGAAGGAGCAGGACAGACCTGTGGCATGAAGCTGCTGCAGGGGTGTTCAGAATGGAAGGCTCTAAGGAGGCTGTGGGAATAAAGAGGTTTTAGAAATACCATATGGGTTGGATGTGGCCGAGATGGAATGTTGGGTGAGACCTAGAGGCAAGGGGCTGCCCTGTGGCTAGTGACGGTCTCACAGGCAATTCCAGAGAGTCTGAGACCCAGAATATTTTCTTTCTATGTCTCACATTTGTTTTCTTCATCTCCTTTCCCCCAGATGTCATCCGGCATCTGCTAGATCCCATGGCTGGCAGCAGAAACACGGGTTCCGAGAACAGCGTGTTACTGGCTAAATTTGGGGGTCCAGGGCTGGTCTATTCTTGTGTGCCCTATTGACTTTTCAACTTTTGGAAAAGTGGGACACATGAGTGATTTGGGATTGGATAAATCTGACCTCCTCTTCTCTCTGGGAGCCACACCCATTCTGGGGAGAAAAGGCAGAGAGCAGCTGCTCCTGGAGGAGACACTCAGACTCTCTTAGGGAAGCTCTGAGAATATGCAAATCGGGGGTGGGTGGGTGGGGGGCTTTACGCCTTTGGATTTTAATTTGCAAAGGAAAAGTAACGGCTGTCTTGAATTTTGATTTCTCTCCCAGAATTTAATAATGGAGAGGACTCCACAGAGCTCAAGTTTGGGGTATTTTTAAGTGGCTGGTATGGTGCTCCTTGGGGTATTTTTACCTTTCATGTGGTGTTTGTGGTATGGCTTCCTCTCTGGAGCTATATTGGACAAGGTGGTTTGAAATTTGAGAAGGGAAATATAATCGGGGTAAATATTTGGCCTAGGGCACAATGGGGACTTGGAATGATTTTACTTAATACCCCATTCTGACCATTTCAGAGTTTTCTGGGGTAACAGCTGAGCTGCCCATCCCAAGGCCCTTGGGTAATGACAAGCATCATGGCCAGAAGTTGTGAAGGCACAGCTCTTCTGCCGGCCTCCTCCCTGAGAGGACAGGTGTTTGGGGGCTCTCCTGATCTCGGACTTGGCCATTTGGCCTATTTGGACCAGTGGGCAGACTGGCTGGAGTTAGGGCAGAACACTAATCCTGCCTACCTCCTGTTTCCACAAAGAAGAGGCTTCCTCCCTGCCATCTGCTAACTCAGTTGTCTCAAGGACAGTAGGGCTGCTAACATTCAGAAGGCAATGTGTCAACCAGGAATAAGCATATTAATGGTACGGCTCACAGACAACAAACTAATCCATACGGTGCCTCTGTGCATTTGAAAATGATGCCCCATCTGGGCAGGCAAGGTCTGACAGGAAAGGGTTGGCGAGTAGATGACATATTTGTGCAAGGACAAATGTGCCCCCTTTGCTACCATAGGATGCTTGGTGAATGGAGCTGGGGCTAGACTGCCCTCCCACTTGCCCCCTCCGGGAGTGCCTTTGTGCAGTGCACAATCTGCATAGCCATACACAGTGGCCCTGAGTACCCTTTCCTGTTCCGGCATTGGCCGACATCCAGTCACCAGGGGCATCCGCGTTTGGAAGTCTCCACTCTGCACAGATCACTGATTCTGGAGGCCCAGCTCAGACCACTGTTCCCTCTTCAGCTTCTCAAAGACTGTGATCCTCAAGTCACAGGGGAGGTAGTGAAGAAAGGCATCCTCTTTGGCTCAGCTTGTCCAGGAGCTCTTGTGTCTTACCCATGAGTAATACATCTGTGGGTCCCTTCCTAGCTACATCTCTTATGATGCTCTTTGTCTGACAGAGCCCCAGCGGGCAGGAGGAGCGAGAGGAAGAACGGATCATACTTCACTATAATCCCCAGAAATAACAACTAACAATATTTGTCCCTTGGTTAATTTCAGTAGAGGGGTCTTGTGGTGTACAAAGCCTTTTTTTAAAAAGGCAGTTTCATATTGTGGTCTCTGTCAGGAATGAATGATGTATAAACCTGCACTTGATTCCATCAGAGGAATCACTTTTGCCTCTCCCTGAGCCCTACAACCGCCTGGGCTGTGAAATCCTATTTGTATAATAGGGAACACAGTGAGCCTCATTAAAACAGAACTCTACAAGGGAGATGGGGAAGTGGAGGAAGACCACGGGTAATTAAAGTAGAATTTTAACCAGAATGTTACTCCAATAGTCAGGCCAAGCCTGCTCACGTATGACATGATCTAGAGAGTTCTTTAATTAAGGACTTTGCGAGGTGGACAGAAAAATGAACGTGACTGAGTCCTGCCCACACAGAGAGAAGAAATAAATACTCTTGTCATGGTTCTATACATAAACTATAAGATTCGTCGTGAGGTCTGACCACCATTCTCCAAGTCATGCCGGAACTGAGGAGAACCTGGGCACCAGCTGGAACTCCTCCACGCCCCCCACCCACCCCGCCTCTCCTGTTCACGACTGTGGGGCCCTCCACAGCCACCTGCTCCCCTCTAAACAGTCACTGCCCAGTCTGTGGTCAGTGTTGATGCAAGTCTTGGACCTTCATTATAAGCCCCGCCTCTGAGAAGGCGCGGCCATCCTCCCCAGAGCTCCGCCTGCTCTGCCGTCAGTCTAATTTCGGATTGGCTGCTGAGGCTGCGGCTTTTGCCCCCCTCTAACCTGAGGCTGCTAGGGTTGCTAGGGTCTGGGGGTGCTTCTGGGATAGCTCCTCCGGGAAAGTTCCAGGCAGACAGCGGTGTATTGGTCTCCCTACCAATTGCCCTGATGCTCCCTTCATTCTAGCATCAGGGTTCTGTGCACCCGATGAGAATCCCCTGCTTGCTGGAATACCACGCCTTTTCCTCTCTTCGCTCCACAAGCGGCTAGCAGCTGAGGTCTGACCATGCTGCACAACACGCTTGCCTTCGAACAGTGACTGTGAGTTTGGGTGATCGTAGGTAATGAAACTGAACTTTTCCGTGTGTCCAGAGTCTATGGAGACAGGGAGCCTCCCGGACACAGGGGTTCCTACGGTCTGCAGGGTCTTGCCTGAAAGGTTGATTCAGGTGTGCCTAGGGTCTTACATTCACAGCCAGCCCCATCAGGGGCCCAATTAGAAGTCAGTGGTTTTGTTGTGTTTCTCTCGCATCTCTCCTGCTTCTTTGCAAAACTGGCATTTCTCTCTGTTTCAGATTTATTCAAGGCCTAGCATTCTGAGGTTGCTCTGGAATTGTATTACTTTCCTCAGTTTCTCTGGTTTCCATGGTGCTCTACTGGCCAACTACCGAATCCCTAGGCTGCTTGGTTATCTTTGGTGGGGGTGGGGCTTAGGAGAGTCTGATCTGTTGCCACCACACCTAAGGCATGGAGAACCTTACAGCCCTAAGTAACCATGTGACTTGACAGGGCTGCTGAATGCAATTTATAGGATCTGTCAGGAATCACGTGGCAAATCCATGCACATGGGTTTGGGGGTGTGGGTATTGTGCTGATACCATCAACTCCTGGGCAGAGGTAATCTGTTTGCAATCCCAAACTCATTATTTCTTTATTTGCATTCCGTATCGAAAAGCCATTCATGAGAAACACATTTTTAAAGCATCATTACTATAAAATTTGTTAAACTGAGTGTAAACATTTTATCAGCAATATGTTCTGGCGGGTTTTTCTCCCTCCTCCCCCTTTTATCTTTTTTGTTTTTTAACTGAAACATTATTTCACAGCTGCCTGGTTTCTAGGCTGGGTCACAAGTTAATAACGCCTGTACCTTGGAATGAACTTGGGCTGTTGCTGGCTTGGAATGAACTTGGGCTGTTGCTGGCTGTGTTGTGAATTAGGCCACATTGAGGTTTTCGTTCCTACAACTGGGGCAGGAAGCAGTGCATCATCATTATGAAGCTTTCTTCTTTGCTTTATCTTGTGCCATCAAGTGTAATCAGAGGATCAGGAGGGCCTGTGCTCTTTGGAAGGACATTTCAGGCACACAAACATTTGGTTTACTGGTCTCCAGGAGGAGGGGGGGCCCTGATGTTCCCCACAGGAGGAGTTTGCTTGGCACAAATGTTACGCAGAAGGCAGAGAAGCTCTTGAAAAGAAAGACTTTTCCCCATCATCCTAGAGTTGAAAGGGCTTTGACCCTTGCCCCATTCTGATGTACATTTTTTTAAGGTTAGGTGTCCAAGTTTAGAATTCAAAATTGTGCTTGTCTCTTCCCAGGCATGTTGTTTGCAAGTGGGGTGCTGAGCCCCAGAGGGACAAGAGCAGTGTATGCTCTGAGCCATTACCTTATTTCCAGGGAAGGGGTAGATAATCACCATCTTTGTGGATTCATGAAATTCACCTGGATGTGAATCCTGGCAGCCTCCTGCTGTGTGACCTTGGGCAAGTTGCTCAGCCTGTCAACTTCAGTTTCCTGCCCTCCAGGGTGGGAGGGGTTACTTGCTAAGATTGTTACTGGATCTGCTGTTTTCTAAAGCCGCCAGCTCCGAGGGCACTGCCAGTGTGCTGGAGGGATCAATGTTTGTTGGTCCATAAGCGTAGGAGCCCAGGGACCGCAAAAGATTCACAACTGATGAGGGCAGCCTCAGCTGTCACAGGCTGTGCAACAACCACAGAAGAGTATTAGCGGCTCCTTATGTTTGTACAATCATTCCAAATGAACTTGCTGCACACACATCCCTCACTCTAGTCCTGTGGGTAGGACAGAACTGATAACCCACATAGGCTTTAAGGGAAAAGCGCACTTCAGGGAGGAGCGCACATTTTTATAGATCATTTGGAAAGAAAGCAGTTGCAGCCTGATAACAGCTAGCTTTACCCTTTGCCTGCAGTTTGAAGAAGGGCCCTTGGGGAGTGTGTTCCTTATATTCACGACCTTCATGGGGGTTGGGAAACAAACACTGGGGTTTATGCCAGTCTTGAGTTGGTGTAAAGTGGTGTGGGGCTCCAGAGGCTCTGGGATTGGCTGCATTTACCAGCCCTCCACAGAGACTGGCCTTTCCCTAGGGACCCATGTGGATGGAGGCAAACCACCACAGTTTTAGAGTCCCTACTTGGGTTCTGGGCAGACTGCATCTTTCAAAAACATGGTGAGCTTCTGTTCTCAGGACCCTGCTTGCAACGCCATCTCCCGAAGCTATCTCCCAGCCACCAATCCTCAAATGTACCTATAATGCATTGTGCAAAGTTCCAGGGGAAATGTGGTCGCTGCCAACAAAGAATTTGTAATTTGGGGTGGGGGGTGGTATATGTAAATATTTAATTACCATGCAGCATGATAATGCTCCATAAAGGGCATGTTATGTTAGGCGAGGGATCTAAAGAGGTCCTAAGAGAACTTGTTGGAAGACAAGGTTTCTGAAGACTGGTGGGAATATGCTAAATGAAAGAAAGTAAAGGTGTCATGAAAGGGAAAAGGCATATGCAAATTTCAGCAGGTGGTGAAAACATGGTATGTTTTGAATAATTGAAATTGACTTACTATAGTTGAAAGACAAGTGCTCCCTGGGGTTTGGAGTGGTGAAGTAGCAGGTTATATACCATACAGGCAAGCAAAGGTCAGGTAATGCATAGCCTAGAGCCACGCAAAAAGGAACTTGGAGCTTGTTCTGAAGACTGTAGGGGAGCCATTGAATGGTATTTTGAAGAGGAATAAGATGATTGGATTTATAATAGAGAAAGTTCATTCCGTGGTCTGGAATGTGGTTGCAGGTGAGAGGTGATGTTGGCCTTAATTAGAGAAATGACAGTAGGAAATGGATAGTGAAGCATAAATGTATTAATAGGCTGAAGAAAATAAAAAATCAAATCTAGGGGGGCACCTGGGTGGCTCAGTGGGTTAAAGCCTCTGCCTTCGGCTCAGGTCATGGTCCCAGGGTCCTGGGATTGAGCCCCACTTCGGGCTCTCTGCTCAGCGGGGAGCCAGGTTCCTCCTCTCTCTCTCTCTGCGTGCCTCTCTGCCTCCTTGTGATCTCTGTCAAATATATAAATAAATAATCTTTTTTTTTTAAGATTTTATTTATTTATTTGACAGAGAGATCACAAGGAGGCAGAGAGGCAGGCAGAGAGAGAGGGAGGAAGCAGGCTCCCCGCTGAGCAGAGAGCCCTAAGTGGGGCTCAATCCCAGGACCCTGGGACCATGACCTGAGCCGAAGGCAGAGGCTTTAACCCACTGAGCCACCCAAGCGCCCCTAAATAAAAAATCTTAAAAAAAAAAATCAAATCTAAGTTTCTAGACTATGTTACTATAGTTGGGGCTACAGAATTCCCATTTTGCTAGTGGTTTTTTTGTTTGTTTGTTTAGATTATAATTCTCTGGTAAAATGATCTGTATTTTTATATATCTTTTTCTTGAACATAATAGTTTATCTTAATGTTCCTGTCTAATCACCTGTGGGCCTGAATATTGACACTCTTTTTTTTTCTTGGGTTTCATAATTTGGTCTTATTTCCTGGTATGTCTGGTAGATTTTTTGTTGAATTCTGGACATTGTATTTAAACAGTTTTTGAGACTTCAGATGAGGTTTTCTTTCTCCAGAGAGACATAGTCTTTTCTTCCTCTTGTTTTGTTTTGAAACTTTAGTGGGAAAAATATATATGTATCTATATCAAGCTCAAGGAAATGTGTTTGATGTATCATTGGGTCAAGTGTTGTGTCTGCATATGATAGAGTCAGCAAACAGGATGAGCATAAGCAAAGATACACGTGGTCACAGAATGAAAAACCAGGGCCTGCCATGGTTAAGTTTCAGTTTCTCTGTCAATCAGCAGCATCTGAGGGATACCCACAGGACACTGAAGAATTCCCTCCAACACACCTACATCCTGCAGTCTGTGGTGGGTCTTCCTCCGAAATTTCTCATCACTCTCACACCTATGGATTACTACTTGGGTGCCGTCAGTGCCTCCCACTGCACCATGGGTATCCCATGTACCATAACATTGGTGTTGAATCCCACAGGGTTGATGCAGAGGCCTGGATTTATGGGGGGAACTTGTGGCAACTTGCTCTCTCCAGGCCAGACCTGGAAAGGGAATAAGTCTTCTTCTTGCAAGCAAATGGGATATGGCAAAATCACCTTGATTCAGTAGAGCCTCTTCTGTTTCTGGTTTGCCCTTACTCCTAAGAAATATTTCTTCTGGGGTCTCAAGTGAACCTCTGAGTGTTTACCACAGGCCTTACACATGGCAAGTATCAAACTCCAATTTTTGGCTCTCTAGCAGTGTGAGGCTAAACATGCCATCCTTAGATTTTTACTGTCTTGGCAGCTTCTTCTACTTGGCTTCTTGGAGTCTTATCCAACAGATAGTTTGGAAATTGTAATATGATTTGAGTGAATGCAGTCTTAATGTCAGCTTCTCCTCTCTGTGGTTCCTTTTTCTTTAGGATCTTGGACCTCATGTCTTTGTTTCTTTGTAGTTTGAACTTCATTTCTTGCCTATCAAGACCAGTGAAACTGTGGTAAGCTCTAGACCACTGCTTTTTTTTTCTGCCTCTATGCTGCGTGCCAGGAATTGATCATTGACTCAGGCAGAAAAGACTATGTTGAATGTAGTGCTTACCACAAAGCATTTCCTCTTTGCAGAGATTTTTTTTAGATTATAATTAAAGATTATAATTATAATTAAATTATGATTAGATTATAATTTAGATTATCCTTCTCTGGTAAAATTACATATATATTTTAGAATATATAAAATAAATTTTAATAGAATTTTTAAATACACTTTTTAATAAATTTTTAAAATAAATTCTTTAAAAGAATTTTTAGAACAGTTTTAGGTTCACAGCAGTATGGAGCAGAAGATACAGCAGTTTCCCATGTGCTTCCTGCATCCACACATACACATCTTCCCTCACAATCCGCATCCCTCACCACAGTGGTACATTTGTTACAATTGATGAACCTACATTGATACATCATTATTACCCCAAATCCATAGTTTACCTTAGGGCTCACTCTTGGTGTTGTGCATCCTATGCGTCTGAATAAATATATAGAGACACATTTAATGTATTCAGCCTTATGGTGTCATACAGAGTAGTCTTACTGCCTTAAAAATCCTCCATGCACTACCTATTCATCCCATTCTCCTCTTTAAAGCCTGGTAATCACTAATCTTTTTACTACCACTAGTTTTGCCTTTTCCAGAAGGTCATACAGTAAGAAACGTATAGTATGTAGACTTTTCAGATTGCCTTCTTCCATTTAGTTATATGTATGTATGTATTTACTTATTAACATATAACATATAATGTGTTATTATCAGAGGTTCAGGTCTGTGAATCATCAGTCTTACACAATTCACAGCACTCACCATAGCACATACCCTCCCCAATGTCCATAACCCAGTCACCCTATTCCTCCTCCTGCCACCTCCAGCAACCCTCAGTTTGTTTCCTGAGATTAAGAGTCTCTTATGATTTTTTTCCCTCCCTGGTCCCATCTTGTTTCATTTTTTTCCCTCCCAACACATGAGATCCCCACCCTGCCTCTCAAATTCCTTGTATCAGAGAGATATGATAATTTTCTTTCTCTGACTGACTTATTTCACTCAGCATAATACCCTTTAGTTCCATCTACATTGTTGCAAATGGCAAGATTTAGGGGGTTTTGATGGCTGCATAGTATTCCATTGTGTGTGTATACACACACACACACACACAACATCTTTATCCATTCATCTGTTGATGGACATCTAGGTTCTTTCCATAGTTTGGCTATTGTGGACATCACTGCTATAAACATTTTAATGCACATGCCCCTTAGGAACACTACATTTGTATCTTTAGGGTAAATACCCAGTAGTACAATTGCCAGGTCATAGGGTAATTCTATTTTCAACTTTTTGAGGACCTTCCATGGTGTTTTCCAGATTGACTGCACCAGCTTGCATTCCCACCAACAGTGTAAGGAGGGTTCCCCTTTCTCTGCATCCTGGCCAACAGCAGTCATTTCTTGACTTGTTAATTTCAGCCATTCTGACTGGTGTGAGGTGGTATATCACTGTGGTTTTGATTTGATTTCCTTGATGCTGAGTGATGTTGAGCACTTTTTTCATGTGTCTGTTGATCATTTGGATGTCTTCTTTGCCGAAATGTCGGTTCATGTTTTTTTGCCAATTTTTAAAAAAGATTTTATTTATTTATTTGACAGACAGAGATCGCAAGTAGGCAGAGAGGCAGGCAGAGAGAGACGGGGAGGCAGGCTCCCCACCAAGCAG
The DNA here is from genome assembly GCF_009829155.1 of Mustela erminea. Classification (NCBI taxonomy): domain Eukaryota; kingdom Metazoa; phylum Chordata; class Mammalia; order Carnivora; family Mustelidae; genus Mustela; species Mustela erminea. The sequence continues at coordinate 97,021,832 of NC_045614.1, forward strand.
AGAGCCCAATGTGGGGCTGGATCCCAGGACCCTGGAATCACAACCCGAGCCAAAGGCAGAAGCTTTAACCCACTGAGCCACCCAGGTGTTCCTGGAAGCTTTTTATCTCTCCTTCTATTTTCAGTGACATCCTAGCTGGATATAGTATTCTTTGCTGCATATTTTTCTCATTTAATTCTCTGAATATATCATGCCAGTCTTTCTGGCCTGCCTAGTCTTTATGGACAGGTCTGTTGCCAATCTAATATTTCTACTGTTGTATGTTACAGAATTGCCCTGAGCTGCTTTCAGGATTTTCTCTTTGTCACTGAGACTTGTAAGTTTTATTATTAGATGATGGGTTATGGACCTATTTTTACTGATTTTGAGGGGGGTTTTCTGTGCCTCCTGGATTTTGAAGTTTGTTCCCTTTGCCAAATTAGAGTAAATTTCTGCTATAATTTGCTCCAATATACTTCCGTCCCTCTTTTTCTTCTAGGATCCCAATAATTCTAATATTGTTTCATCTTATGGTATCACTGATCTCTCAAATTCTCCCCTCATGGTCCAGTAGTCGTCTCTCTTCTGCTCAGCTTCCTTATTCTCCATCATTTGGTCTTCTGCAACACTAATACTCTGTTCTGCCTTGGTTATCCTAGCAGTAAGAGCCTCCATTTTTGGCTGCACCTCATTAATAGCTTTTTGATTTCAACTTGTTTAGATTTTAGTTCTTTTATTTCTTCATAAAGGGATTTTATTTCTCTAGAAAGGAATTCTTCAGTATCTTCCATGCTTTGCTCGAGCCCAGCTAGCACCTTGATAATCATTCTGAATTCAGTTCTGACATCTTACTAATGTTTGTATTAATTAAGTCCCTAGCTGTCAGTACTGCCTCTTGTTCTTTTTTTTTGTGTTGAGTTTTTCTACCTTGTCATTTTTATCCAGATACAAGTAGATGAATGAGAGAACAAAATACTAAGAGGGTATCAACGACCCCAGAAAAATATACACTAACCCAATTGGAAGAGACACAAAATTGAGGGGAGAAGAAAAGAGAAAAAAATATATAGACTTGTAAAATATAAATATATATATATATTTATACACACACACACACATATATATATAAATATATATATATATATATATATACACACACATACATACATACATATTCTGGTGAATAGAACAGAGCCATACACATGATTTGGGGTGTATTTTGGTCTGTTGGAAGAAACTGCCTCCCAAAATTTTAAAGAAAGAAAAACTTACATATATACAAAAATAAGGGTAAACATGATGAAGGGATGGAATATGATTATAAAGATGAAAGTTAAAATAGATTCTAAAAATGGAATTGATAAATTGGTTGAAAAAAGGAAAAAAAGAGGAAAAAATGTGATCAGGCTGGAGACTAGAATAAAGCCATGTGATAGACTTAGGGTATATTTTGATTTGTTAGAGGAAACTGTATCTTAAAAATTTAAAGAAAGAAAAACCTATCTATATACAGAAGATAAGTTTAAATACAATGAAAGGATAGACTATGACTATAACAATGAAAATTTAAAAATTTTTTAAAAAGGTATTGATAACATTGTTTAAAAACGTTAAAATAGAAAAGAGGAAAAATTCTAAAAATAGAATAAGAAAAAAATTAAATTAAAAAAAATTAACTTTGAAAGGTTAAAGGATCATGGGAAGAAAGCCATGAATTCTATGTGCTGCATTCTCCTATCTCTGGAGTTCAGCAGTTCTCATTGATAGGTGAACCTGGTCTTGGCTGGATGGTTTTGCTGATTTTCTGGGGGAAGGGCCTGTTATAATGATTCTCAAATGTCTTTGCCTAAGGCAGAACTGCACCACCCTTGCCGGGGTCAGGCTAAGTAATCTGCTCGGGTTTGCTCTCAGAGCTTTTGTTTCTTGAACTCTTTCTATAGAGCTTTGGAGGAGGAGAATGAAAATGGCGGCCTCCCAGTCTCCAGCCCATAGGAGCCAAGAGCTAGGGGCTCTTCTCAGTTCACCTTCAGAGAAAAGCAGTCAATTCCCCCCATCTCCCTGGTCTCTGGCCGCACCATGTGTTCACTCGGCCTAAACTTCTGTCTCTGGCACGTGGCCCCATTTGGAGTCTCCAAACCCAGCAGATCCCTGCTGTGCACTCCCACCCTGCTCCACCCAGAGGAGGAAGGTGAGTCTTCCTAGGTCTGCTACTTGTGGGGTCCTTGTTTGAAGAGCAGTGCCCTGACTGCCTCAAATCACAGTTTAAGGGAACCCTGAGCTGAGAGCCCCTTTTCAGCTCCATCTCTGCATCTGGCTTCCCTGCTCTGATACCTGAGAGCTCTGCCACACTCAGACACCCCTAGGTCTCTCTGTGACCCCACGTGTCCTGAGACCACACTGTCCCTCCCACTTAGCCTCCACTTAGCCTCTGGAGTGATGTCCCTCAGTGGAGCAGACTTCTTAAAGTTCTGATTTTGTGCTCTGCTGCTCTCTTACTTGTCAGGATCTGGCCCCTCCCCCCACTGTCTATCTTCTCATTGCCTCGGATTCACTTCTCTACATGTCCTACATTCCAGAAAGTGGTCACTTTTCTGTTCCTATAATTTCTGCTCTTCTTTTCTTCGATCTCCTGTTGAGTTTGTAGGTGTTCACAATGTTTTGATAACTATCTAGCGGAGCTCCTGGGACCCAATGATAGTTAGGTCTCCTACTCCTCTGCCATCTTGGCTCCTCCCCAAAAATAATCTGTATTTTTACATATTTTCTTTTTCTCAGAGATTACCTGATATTTTTGGATTATGAGCCATCTCTTCCAGTTTTTCTTAGCCATAGAGTTAGTCTGATACAAACTACTCCATTTTATCTGGGAGTGTAAGTCTGGATTTAAATTTAATATATTTCTTAAATGTGTATAATCATAAGCTAAATCAAGATTCTTATATTAATAAGCTTCTACAAACAAAATCCAAGACAAATAAATTTAAATCAGTTTAACAAGTTTGGTTAACAAATTTAATCAACTTAAAATCATTACAACTATTATTAATTTAATATGACAAATGATAGATAATGATGTGTGACTACCTTCTAATATGTCAGATTTTTATTGTGCTTTGTGATAATTCAGTTCTCCTATCTCTTTGCTCTATTCCAGCAACTAAGTAACTTAAACTCCAATTTATTATTATTTTTTTATTTTTATTTTTTTAAAGATTTTATTTATTTATTTGACAGAGAGAGATCACAAGTAGGAAGAGAGGCAGGCAGAGAGAGAGGAGAAAGCAGGCTCCCTGCCGAGCAGAGAGCCTGATGCGGGGCTCGATCCCAGGACCCTGAGATTATGACCTGAGCTGAAGGCAGCGGCTTAATCCACTGAGCCACCCAGGCGCCCCTAAACTCCAATTTATACCACGTTTTGTGACATTATTTGGCCTTCACTTTGCATAAACATTACATTTTTGCATAGATTCAAATATGTTCCTTTCTTTCTGGCTCTGAGCACTTACAATAGTGTTTTTTGGCACCAATAATTATAGAAATGAACACAAAAATGGGTTCTGAAATGACATGGTAGTTCTTGCATTTGGGTGGTCATCTTGATATTTCAAGATGTACTTGTGTTAATGTTGTTAGATGATTATTGAAATGGATACAAATTTTTTAAATTATCCTTATTGAGACTTTGAAGAGTTTATGAATATGACAATGAACTCCAGTTGTTTTCATGGGCTTCAAATCTCCTACCCTGTGCTCAGACTTTCAAACCCACAGGTGAGAAATGCATCAGGCCCAAAAACCACTCCTTGGAATCCCAGGATCCCTTGCAAGATGTCTACACTCAAGAAAACCTTCCCCATCCCCACTCTTTGGCCAGCACCAGTTGCCCTTCCTCATTAATAAGGAGCAGGTGGCTAAGGCACTGAGTTTCTCTTCCTGAGAACCTGGGAGACAGCAATCCCCAGTGAGACAGGTGCAGGCTCTGTTTCAAGCTAGTGTTTGCCTTCTTTTAGCAGGTGTGTGTTTGTGTTAGGCACAGGTAGGTGTGTATTGATTGTGTGAGAGAGGGAGAGAAATAGAGTGTGATGGGCTGCAGTTTGTTCTTTAAAATTCATGTGTTGAAGCCCCAACCTCCATATCTTAGGCTATGACAATTGGAGTCATATAAAGTCACAGGGCCTTTAAAAAGGTAATTAAATTAAAATGAGGTCATTAAGGTGGGCCCTAACACAATATGACTAGTTTAAGGGTTTATAAGAGTTTATGACCTTGTAATAAGAGTTTAGGACATAGACACACATGGGAGGAAGACTATGTAAAGACAAAGGGAGGACACAGTCATCTACAAGGCAAGGGGAGAAGCCTCAGAAGAAATATCCTGGCTGACACCTTGACCTTAGACTGGTAACCTCCAGAGCTGTAAAGAAAATAAATTTCTGCTGTCTAAGCCACTCAGTCAGTGGTATTTTGTTATGGGAGCCAGAACAATGAAGAGAAACATGAGAACAGGGCAAGGGAGAGGGAAATATAAAGAAAGAGGAGAGAGACATGGTCATGGTGGCCAATGGGCATGGCAGCAGAGCTCAAGGCTGAGGGTACATCCCAGGCTTCCTGGTCCCCACTTATTAAGGATTTGTGCTTTCAGAGAAGACACGACATTTCCTAGAGAGTCAGACTTGTATTCTGGGATCTGTTACACAAGAGCAGCAAGAAGCAGTGGGCAACCTTGCTATACCTTGGTCCATGGTCCCCTTTCTGGGCCTGGCTGACCATGGGATTGAATAGACAGGAGGGAGAAACCACAAACCCATAACCAGGAGCAGGAAGGAGCAAGGAGAGACCAAGAAGCTAGAGAAAACAAGCTTCACCCAGATCTGGGTGCCATTTTAAAAATCTTTTTATTTTTCTATTTTATCCATCATCCCACCCAGTTCCCCTTGGGAAATCAACAGTTTCTTTATATTTAAGAGGTGGTTTGTTTAGTTTTTTAGATTACACATATAAGTGAACTCATGCTATTTGTCTTTATCTTAACAAAATACCCTCTTGGTCTATCCATGTTGCTGCAAATGCAAGACCTCATCCTTTTTTTGTGGCTGAGTAATCTTCCACTTCCATATCATATCAGTTTATCCATTCATCTCTCAATGGACACTTGGGTTGCTTCTATAATTTGGCTATTTTGATAATGCTGCGTAGATGCCTGGGTGGCTTAGTCAGTTAAGCATTGAACCCTTGATTTTGGCTCAGGTCATGATCTCAGGCTCCTGAGACTGAGTCCCACTTCAGGATCTGTGTTCAGCCTGCAGTCCACTTGAGGCTCTGTCCCTCTGTTCTCCCCACCCCCACTCATGCTCACTCTCTCTTTCTCAAAAAAATCACAACACACATGGACATGTAAGCAAATTTCCCATAGGGTGGGTATCATTGGAGGGTAGTGGGGAAAATATAGGACTTAAGAGTCCAAGATCCTTGAATTTAAATTCCAGGTCTGTGACAGACTTATGTAAACCTAGGGTGAGGTGCTTAACCTCTGAACTGGTGTTTTTGATTTTGTAAAATAGAGGTCCTGACACCTGTTTCACATGTTAATAGAGAATTAAATTAGGTGCTCGCTTCCACAGCACATATACTAAAATTGGAGAATTAAATTAGGAAAATGTGTGGGAAGGGGCTTAGCTTTGTGTCTAGCACATAGTAGGGACCTAGCGGATGTTACTTTTCTAGTATGAGCAGGAACAAAACCTTTCTTTCCACTATCAAAGTGTGGAGTCCTTACTGTTAAGCAGCCATTGTGTCCCACAGGGACGTATTGATTATTTTGAATCGAAGCTATTTGGGAACAGTTGATGCAAGGGTACTCACACCCTCCTCTGTCCTGGGAGCAGGAAACCAATCTCCCATATGAAAAATACCCTCCCTGTACTGAGAAGGGAAAAGATATCCTTATCATCAGAGAAAGACTTTAAAGCCAAGAAAGCTATAGAAACAAACTTTGTTACTGTCTTACAGGTCTTGTACCTTAGTCTAAATTCCCTTAGAATTCCTTACTAAAGTTCCCAAATATCTACTTTTCTTATCCTGTAAATTCCTCACAAAATTATTTCTTTGTCTACAAAGTATGAAAGCTGTCTACCTTGGTCGTTTCTTTGGGCCTCAATTTCATTATTGAGCCTCTGTGCTCGTGTCATAAAACGTTGGTGCCTTCTGCCTCTTGTTAACCTGTCCCATGTAAATTTAATTTTAAGCCCAGCTAGATGACCTTAAAGGGTAGAGGAAGAATTCTCCCTCTCTTGCACCACCTTAAAGTGTAAATAAAAGATGTGCAAATGTGTGGAATGTCAGGGTAGAATACGAGCAGGCTTGGGAAGCTGGTGAGGACTGAGGAGGAAAGAGGAGCCTGCAGATGGCAGGGAGGTGGATTTCATCATCAGACTAGCCACAGAGGTTATGAAAGGAGACCCTTTTATTATCCTGCAGAAAGGCCACAGGGTGGGTATTCCTGGAACTGAGTAGAGTGAGCTGAGGTGACCCAGGTGTCAGCACCTGGGCAGTGGACAGGCAAAGGGTTGGTTGAGAAGGGAATTGGATTCCAGCTGGAAAGGGTCTGGCAGGGACAGGGGCACCATGTGGGGGAGTGGGTGGCGCTCTTCGCATGGTTTCTGAGACCTGACCACCAAGCGAAATTCTCCAGCCAAGGGAGACAGAGGATCTCTAAGAAAGCCTGGGACAGAGACTGCCTTAATTACTGTTTCTCAGCAGAGAACAGTGCCTCTAAAAATTAGCCTAAGGGAAAACCCTATGTGGGCAAAACCACCGGAGACTTGGCTGTCACAATGTTTTCTGTGTAAGAAGAAGGGAATAGTATGGTATGAGACACTCTGGTGTACATTTATCTTCTTCAAATACCTTCTTTTGGGTTAGAGACCGAAAGAGATAACACCACCTGAACAAGGCCACAGGTGGTTGAATCTCAGGTGGGAAAAACTCCAGGTTGTCAGTGTGAGGCTCTCAACTCTGTGCCTCCAAGGGTGGGCGTGGCTTCTAGTGTATGCGTGTCGTAGAGTGTTCCCAACCCACTGTCCATACTGGAAGGAGAGCTGGCATTGTGATCTGCTGGAACCGCTTCTAGTATGTGCTTGCAGAGGTGGTGAGTGAAGGCTAAAACGGGGTGAGTGTTTTTAATTTTATTATTTGTGTGTCTGCCCCCATATCTAGCCTAGGGCCGCCACTCGCTCAGTGTTCCATACTTTCTTGCTGAAGAAAGAAGAGGATGGGGTGGGCAGGGCAGGGGCGGACAAGGAGCTGTCCAAAAATAGTGCTGACTGTGGACCACGTTTTCCCTCGGAGTTTTCCAGATACAGACTCATTTAATTCTCCCATTATTCTTCTGAGGTAGGATGATGATTATCATCCCCATTTAAAAAATGAGAAAACAAGTCCAGGAAAGGTGAGGAATCTGTCTAAAGTCTAGGATTGCCAGTGAAATAGAGAACGTCCAGTAAGTTGGAATTTCACACAAACATGAGCAATTCTCATAGTAAGTTAAGTCCTAAATATTGCATGAGAATATTTATACTAAAAAGTGTTTATCTAAAATTCCAATTTAACTGGGTGTACTGTATTTTTATTTGCTGAATCTGGTAACCATATTGAAGTACCACCGTCAGTAAGTGGCAGAGCAAGGATGAAAATCGTCTTTACTTGTAGCAATCATACTATGAATTTTAAACACGCCAAGTGTTTTTTGGGAAACAGCTTTGACAGCTTAACTTTTTCCCTGTTTTGTGGTCTGTTGAGGTTTTCTATTCTTTGAGTTGGTTTTGGTAATTTATGTTTTCTTGGAAAATCCTGCATTACATTTAGATTTTCAAAGTAGTTGTCAAAGGGTGTTGTCTTATTTTTAAAATCTTCTTAGTGTTTGTAATTTTATCCCTTTTTGTTATTCTTGAGGCATTTATTGTCATTCCTCTTCTCAAAGGCATAGCTTTCCATTGTTTTAAACTTTTTCTCAAGAACAAACTTTATTTTTTATGATTATGATTTTGTTGTTCTATAACAATAACTTTTTCACAACTTTTCAATAACTTCTGTTTTTTTTTAATTACTTCTATATCATTTAATATTATTTGATACCCCTTCTATTTTCTTGGATTAGAGGTTTAGTTCATTATTTGAAATCTTTCTTGTTTTGTAACACCTAATGTGAAGGTTACACATTTTTACTAGATATCACTATTTTGTTGGTTCCCATAAGGTATTAATATGTAATCATCTTACTTCTTCTAATTAGAATTCTAGTTTGGATTTTTTTAATTCACAGATGATTTAGAAAAGAGGTTTCAAAATTTTCAAGTGAATTTATTATGTGTTTATTTTTGTGTGTGTGTGTGTTTACTTTTTACAGACTAAATTTTTCTTGGCATTTCCTAGTTTCACTGTATGAGTTCTGTTTGAAAAAAATAGCTGATATTTTTCTTGTGCCCTAATATATAATCGAAGTTTTAAGGGTGTTTGAAAAGAATGTACATTTTCTACTTGAGAATGAAATTTTGTGTGTGGATATGTGTATTGAGACAAGTTTGTTAATTATTATTCAAGCTCTCTCTAATTTTATTTCATATTTATCTATTAGAGTCTATAAGTTCTGAGAGAAGTATATTAAGATTCCTTAATATGATTGCGAATTTGCCTGTTTGCATTTCTAGAAGTTATTGCTTTATATATTTTTTTATTTTTATTTTTTTAATTTTTATATATTTATTTGACAGACAGAGATCACAAGTAGGCAGAGAGGCAGGCAGAGAGAGCGCAGGAAGCAGGCTGGCTGCTGAGCAGAGAGCCCAATGCGGGGCTCGATCTCAGGACCCTGAGATCATGACCTGGGCCGAAGGCAGAGGCTTAATCCACTGAGCCACCCAGGCGCCCCACTTTATATATTTTAAAGTAATATTACAGGTCTATTAAAGATTTTTGGCTTTTCAAATATTTTTTGTGGATTTTACCTTTTATCATTACAGAATATATTGTTTTACAATATTTTTAGTTTCAAAATCTACTTTATATGATGTAAACAAATACTGCCTTCCCAGTTTTCTATTTGTTTGCACTTATCATCCCTCTTTAGCCTTTCTTCATAGTTCTTAGATATATACATAGACATTAAATTGGAGTTTGCTTTTCCACCCAATCTTGGGGTCTTTGGTGTTTTTTAAAAAGAGCTTTATTAAAGTATAATTGATGCAAAGTAAACTGTACATAGTTAAAGTGCATAATTATACACTCATGAAATAATCACAACAATGATGGTTTTTAATGACTATTTTTTATCATTATTTTTAGTAGGGATAATTAAATACAGTGGTTATAATTGAAATAAAGAACATAGTTGTCCTTTCTTTAATCTTACTTTGTGCTTTTAGTATTATTGTGCATTCTTCGTTCCCATTTTCTTCCTTAACCGATTTTTACTGCATCGATAGACTTTTATGTTTGTTATGTTTTGGCCTCTGGTGATTTGGAAGCTTTTCTAGATGTTTCTACTTTAGTGGGAATGTATATTTTAAAGAGTATATTCAAGCCCTGTATTTCTCTATCAATATATTCAATGTCCCAATTTTCCAAGAGGAGACTTTTTGGTATAGTTTTTATCCAATTCAGCTCCAGTCACAAACTCCACACAAAAATGAAGCTGTTAGGTTACTTCTCCATTCCTTCTGTCCCTCTCCCACCAACTCCTGAGTTTTGTTAGAATCCTTCAGAGTTCTGATTCCTCTTTTATTTTTTTCAAGATTTAATTTATTTATTTGACAGAGAGAGATCACAAGTAGGTGGAGAGGCAGGTGGAGAGAGCGCGGGAAGCAGGCTACCTGCTGAGCAGAGAGCCTGCGATGCGGGGCTCGATTCCAGGACCCTGAGATCATGACCTGAGCCGAAGGCAGAGGCTTAAACCACTGAGCCACCCAGGTGCCCCTGTTTTTTATTTTTATGACTTTTAATTCCTTATATTAAAGCTTACATTAATCTATTCTGATTTAGCCATAACTGTCACTTGCTTAGTTCTAATTGCTGTCTCCATACCTTTGTCCTATCTCTTGCTTGTTGATGCTTGTGGTACGGGATTCAGTGTTTCACCTTCCCTACTCCAGCCATCACTCTGAAGGCTTCATCACCCATGTGGTGACCCAGCCCACATTCTCTGAGTCCATGCCCTCTTCTCCTCCAGTGGAGTTTTCTCAGCATCCCTTCAGTCTCTCACTCAGATGCCCGTGCCCATGCTCTGTCATCAATAGTAAGTGAACTCCATGAACCATTGTGACTTCATCCTTATATTGCTCTAGTTCTCCTGTTTAGCTGCTCTCCAGTCTGATCTCACCACTCTTTCTTCTCCATGACCTTCTCGTGTCCTCCTTTTCCTGCTCATCCATGGATTCCATGATCCAGCCCTATAGCTTGGATAGCTAGGTACTGAGCTTGGATAGCTCGGATAGTTGAATAGTGACCCTCCCTCCAAAGGTACACTTGGAGTCTACTAATGTGAACTTATTTGGAAAAACAGATCTCTGCAGATGTAATTAAGTTGAGGAGCTCGAGATTGTCCTGGGTAAGTATGGGCCCTAAATCCAATGACAAGTGCTTAGAAGAGAAGATGAGGGAAACAGAACAGAGAACAGAACAGAATAGGGAGAAGATGGATGCAGAGATTGGAGTGCTATATCTATAAGCCAAGGAGGGCCAACAGCCAGGAGCAACTAGGAGAGAGCCAAAGATTGACCTCACCAGAGCCTTCAAGAAGGATCCAACTCTGCTGGCTTCTTGATTTTAGACTTCTGGCCACTAGAACTGTGAGAGTAAATCTCTGTTGTTTGAAGCCACCAATTTGTTACAACAACCCTAGAAAACTCATACCTGCTTAAGTACCTGACTGGAAAAGCCCTGAACTACTTAAAACCAAGTCCCTGCTTAAATCCCACATATACCACAGCAACCGAACATTACGGGGAAAAACCCCACCAAGCCTCTGGGAGCCTGCACTAGCCAGGCTCTTTTCCTACCTCAGTGGCATTCCTCAGTCAACATCACTGACTTCATCATGACCAGCAATGCCGAGAGTCCTGGGACTCTGCCCTAACTCCTCTACCGGCACCCTGTCCTGAGAAATCCCAGTCAACAGACTTCAGGAACATGAATATGCTCATGTTTCTCATTGTTTTTTCCTCAACCTTAATTTATTGTTTGAAACTCCAGATTCATAGACCTAACATCTCCCTTGAATGCCTAATTGACATCTCAGATTTCACAGGAATGAACAAATCTTAATTGTCCACATCTCAGTAAATTACTTTAAATTCACGAGTCATCCTTTTCTTCTTCTTTCTCAGACATCCTATATCTAAACATCAGCTCTACCTCCAGAATTACTACAAATGCAATCACTTCAGAGCCTCTTATTCTCTAAAGCTCCACTCTGAGCTACAATGATCTTTTCTAAGATTCATTAGGAATCCTGACCTGAGATCCTAGAATATAAATCTGATTGTGTCCCTTCCTTCCTTCCAAATTTTCCCCTCCTATTCTCATTATACCCTCAGCCCTTCACGTTACACTGTGAGAGAAACTCAAACTCTGTACTATGGTACCACGAGATCCTGCCTACTTGTGGTGGTCAGGGTGGGCTAACTGCTGTCAACAGATTTATTTACCCAGTACTCAACAATGGTGCAAAGAATGTAGTTTTTTGTTTCTTCATCATGTACCAACTTGGTGATCAGGTTGGTGAAATTCTACAACCACCATTCAGAGATACAAGTGGCTCTCTTTCTAAGTCACCCTTGGGTCCGTTTCTATGCTAAGTTGCCTAGAAGGGGAAAGGAGGGAGAAGTCCATGTGGGTGGTTTTTAGGGGGAAGATTTGAATATCACTTCTGTATACATTGCTCTGGCTGGAACTGTCATGGCCATACCCTATTTCCTAGTAGGCTGGGAAGGTGGTCTAGCCACATGCTGGGGTATAAGAGGAAGAACCAAAGAACCAAAGAACTAAATCAGTGAGTTGGTAACCATCTCTCCCTCCCTGCCTCCTCCTGCCAAGTTCCCCATGCCCCGCCACAGTGGTTTTCTTTCTACCTGAGGGGGCACTCCATGCCATTTTCCTTCTCTGAGTACTCTTCTCCAAGTAGGGAAGGTTGCCTACTCCTTACAGTTTGTTTTCAAATCAAACATCATCCCCAACTCTCCCAAAATAGCACCTGGGTCCCTCTCTTCTACAGTACCCCACTAAATCTTTTTTGCAACACTGAGTCCCTGAATAGGAGCTTCTGGAGGTCTCTGTCTTGTCACCACTCCATGCTGGAGCAAAATAGGAACTTAAATATTTCGTTGACTGACTTCTACTGTTTGGATAGTTCAACCTACCCTGAGTTTTGTTTTTTTTTTAAATTAGGGTTCTCCCTTAAGGAATTTACTTAGAAATACAATTGGGTGAGATACCTTGTAAGTCTCCTTGAGCTGGGAGAAAAAAAAAAAAAGGAAAAAAGAAAAAACCCTTTCTTTTCTGATATGAATATTTTATTGGATAGAATAAGAATCTTGGATCACATGTTTTCTTGAAAAGCTAAATATATACTGAGCCACTATCTTCTGGTGTCCAAAGTTGCAGATGAGAAATCTGTTGTTGCTTGGATTCTCCTCCCTCTGAAACTCCCCTTCTCACTGTGTTTGGAACCCTGTAGGCAAATCTCTTTATCCTGAGTTCAAATTTCATCAGGTGTGTATCTGATTTTTCATTATTCCTTCCTGATACTGTATGTACTTTTTCAATGCAAAAAGGTATATCTTTTTCAACCCAGAGTTTTTTTTTCTATTTTTACATTCTCATTCCAGATGTATCTCTGAATGGAGATAGTTGTAATACTACCTCCTGCAATTCTGCATTTGGTATCTTAGGTCTCCTGGATCTATTCTTCACATCTTTTGTTCTTTTAAACTTTTTTTTCTTTGTATTTTTTGCTCTTCCATAGTAAGATAGTTCTTTGACTTGATGTGTTAAATTGCAAATTCCATCTTCATTCGAATTAATTATATTTTTTGTCCTGCAACTGCATTTTTCAATTTAGATTTTTAAAAAATTTACTCAAGCTTTTTAAAATTCTCTGATTGCATAGCTTTATGCGGTTCTGTGAATTTTATTTAATTTTTCTGCTGTTTCCTTCAGTAAAGCTTTCTCGGTAGGAAGAGGTCTGGTTCTTCGCTTGGTCTTGCTTCATGCTCCAACTCTTGACTTGAACTCATCCATTCCATGTCCTGCCGGTGGGTCTGGCTTCCTCTCACATCAGGCTTAGGGTCTCAGACAGCAGACAGTTGGAGGACAGGAGGGCAAGAAGCGGGAGGAAACGCAGGACTGTTTTTCTCTCTGTGCTTCCAGCAGTGAGTGGGTGGCAGCACAGCTGTCTCTGTGCCTTGGGAGCTAACAGCAGTGTCTTGGGTCTGCTTATGCTGCTGCGTGGTCAGATGTCTTCAATTCAGACCTTGCCAGAAATGACTCCTTCTGCTTTGTCACTGGGGCTCACATCCTCCAGATGACAGCAGCACATCCCACTGCTCACCGCTGTCCAATCCTCTTGGAACCCGACACCTCAGACATGTGTCACAGCTCTTTAGGATTCAGCATCAGGGCTACACCTGTCTTCATCATCGGTTTTGCTTTCTTGTTGAGCTACTGCTGCAGGGAATTTGGTAATAGAGAGCAAATATGAGATAGAAATGTGGGGTGAGGCTGCCATCTTCTCAGATTTCCCTCTTGACCCTTGTCCAGTATGTGCCTTAAATCATCCTCTCTTCCCTTGGCTGATGAATTCGGGTTTGGGCCAAGAACTGGTTAAGAACAAGGACTCTAAGGAACCATCAGTTTTTCCCTCAGGGAGTTGGATGAGATAGAGAAGGTAGGGCCAGAAATGGAAGGAGGAAAGATGGGCAACATCTATGTTCTTCTCTTTAGTGGCACTGTGGTCAGGTGGGTATGAGACCTCCTATTCAATTGAACTTATCTCAGCAGCAACCAGAGGCAAACTGGGGCAGGAACAGACCAGTTGCTTGGGCCTCTGGTACAGGACTCAAACCAGAGAGATAGGAGGCTTTCTCTCTGGAATAGGAGATTCCACTCTCTAGTCCACTCCCTAACTGGGGGAATAGCTGGAAAGCAACATTTTTCTGAAGTGAATCTTCCTGGAGTGGTCATTCTGTTCTGCTTGGAGGACTTTAGCAGGTACATGGGGGAAGTAAATTGGCCAGAGATTTGGGATGCAAATCTTGGCCATCCCTCTTTTTAAAAAACATAACAAGCATAACTTTGTGATTCCTGAATAGGATTGAGAAATGTAATATATTTAAAAAGCAGGTTAGAGTTCATCTGGGAAGAAGAAGTCGATTCTTCTTTAGTGTTTATACATCTTTAAGGCTCAGACAATCTATATAGTTTATCAGAGAAGAAGAAGGGTAATGTTTGTTTCTAAATCACACTGGTAAAAATTGGAAGTCAAGGAATCAATTTGTAGTAGAAGCTGAAGCAAACATAGATGATCCCCAAGACCTACCAACCCAGGTGCTGCTGGTATCCCTGTTCTAACTAAATCAGCTGTTTAGCTGTCTGTCTCCTGTGTGCCTGAATGTGTGATACAGGTGAGGATACTGAGATGTATAAGACAAGATTCCTGTCCTCCAGAATTTCCCATATTGGAAACAGGATATGGATTGGGGAAAAGCAAGAAAATACAAAGCAAACAAAGTAAGTGAGATAATAAAGGGAAGCGTGGGATCTTAAAGGAGAGGAGACCCCATTCAGCCTGGGGCAGGGGTCAGAAATGTGTCCATGGACATACTTGGAGCCATATGGGGAAGCCAACCGCCTACCTTTGGACTTCAGAAGCCTGTGGTATTAAGCACAGATAAGAAAATAATCCAGCTCAGGAGAATCTAAACCACATCCCTGACAATTTTACTCTCAGCCCCAGCACAGAGACACCAGGTAGGTTTGGTCAGTGTTTAAATCCTAGAAGACTGTGGCTGGGGCCATGAACTTACACAGGTGACTGGGAGTAGTTAGCCAGACAACAAAGGATAAAGCATAAAAAGTTGCATGTATCCAGCAGCTTAGAGGGCAGGAGCAGGCCAAGAAATGGCAGACAGAGACCTGATTTCAGAGCCAAGGACTTGAAGGGGAGCAGGTTGGAGTGGAGGCAGGAGTGTGTGCAATGGCAACTGTCATGAAGCTGACAAACCATACTTGTAGTGCGTGCAGTGAGGTTGCCAGAAATGGCTGGGACCACAAGCAAAGAGAGGCTTCAGGTGAATGATACTTCCGTCTAAGACTCCAAAGGATGGAGTGAGAGTCTCATGGAACAAACATTTTCTAAGTGTCAGTTTTTAAAACCTCATTAAACTTATAAAAACTTCCTAAAAGGCCCTGTATATTCTTGAGTTTTCAATAGCAGTTCCCAATTTTGAGAAAATATTCTCACCTTTTGGAGCTCTTTTGCTAGTGTCCTGAAGTCATTATCAACAGGCAAGAATCACTAAGCATAGGTCTTCCCTTCTTCCTCCTCCTCCTCCTAATGGCTTTATTGAAATATAATTGGTATACAATAAATTGCATATATTTGAGGTGTAAAATTTGATGAGTCTCGCCATGTGTACACCCTCAGGAAAACAGCACCACAATCAACCTCAGAAGTTTTAACATACTGTTTTACAGTCCCTCCATCCTGCCCACCCATCTCCAGGCAACCAGTGGTCTACTGTTTCTCTTTACATGGGAGTTTACATTCACTAGAGTTTTATGTAAGTGCAGTCATATAGTATGAGCTCTTTTTTTGGTCTGGTTTCTTTCACTCTGCAAAACTATTTTGAGAGTCTTCCATGTTGTATGTATCAATAGTAGTTCTATTTTATTGCTGAGTATAGTCCATTGTATGGGTATACCACAATTTGTTGTCTATTCACCAGAGACTGGGCATTTGGCTCATTTCTAGTTTGGGGCTATTACAAGTAAAGCTACAATGAATATTCACATACAAGTCTTTGTATGAACACATACTTTCTTTTCTCTTGGGTAAATCCCTAGGACTACAGCTGGATCACCTGACAAGTCTAAGTTTGACTTTTTAAGAAACCTGCTAAATCATTTTCTAAGTGATTCTTCTATTTTACTTACTATCAACAGTGTGTGAAAATTCTAGTTCTTTGTCATCTCTTTACTTAGTGAATATTTTTAATTTTAGCCCTTTTAATGGGTATAATAGCATTTCATTGTTTTTAATGTACCTCTCTTCAATAAAAAAAAAAAGATGTTGAGTACCTCTTCATGTATTTTATAACTATTTATAGATCTTCTTTGGTCAAGTGCCTGCTAAAATCTTCCATCCATTGTTCAAGTTGTTTTTTATTTTCTTATTGAATTTTGAGAATTCTTTATATGTTATACATACATTTTTTAAAAAACCAAATATATGGTTTTCACATATTTTCTCCCAGTCTTTGGCTTGTCTTTTCATTTCTTATCTGGGTCAGCAGATTTTAATCTCAATGAACCCCAATTTGTTAACTTTTTTCTTGAACAATCTGCGGTTTTGATGTCATATCTAAGAAATATTGGCTAACCCAAGGCACAAGTAGTATTTTAAGAAGTTTTGGCGTGCAAATCTATCCAAAATTAGAACTCAAATACATTATTCAGGAAAAATCCCAAATCTCTGAGTTACTCTTATTTTCTCTGAAACAGCTGCATTCTCTTGAGACTTGCTTCATAGCCTGTATCAGCCTTTGGAGCTGTTACCCAGAATTAGTGCCTCCCAGGGGCTCTGTTCTATTCCAGGTTATCAAGGGAAAATGTTCTCTCATGAGGGCTGGAATGGATGCCTTCATGAGCACTGATCCTTGCCTTGCTCTGCTACCCACTCATTCTCATGCCTGTGACCCCAATCAGTAGGGAAATATATCTTAGAGAAGGGTATGTGTTAAGGCCCGATGTGCTGTGCCTTGGATTTCCTGACCTGTGCCCCAGGCCCTGCTTAGACATCTATGCAACATCAACCACATCCACAGAGAGGGAAACAGGATCCAACAGCACTGAGTACCTGCTCTGTGAATCAGCTCATGGAGTCCTGGCTATGACTTGAGAAGAGAAACAGGACTGACCCCACTTCATAGCAAGGACATAGGCTCAGAGATGAGACATGACCTGTCCAACTTACTCTGACAGAAAGTGGCAGATTTGGGCGGTACCTTTTGTTACTCTAACCAGAAAGCTCTCCTGGAGTGCAGGAAGCTGCTTCAGGGAGGAGTAACCAGCATGCACTTGTTGCATTCAAAGGGAAGGATACCCTCAGGGCAGGCCTCTGTTTCCTGTGGCTGTCCGTGTGGTCTCTCCTGTGGCCCTAGAAGGATCACTGGCTGCTGTCATCCTTTGAGTAGCCCAGGACACTGGAAGAGCCTAGGCTTTGGAGTCCAAAAACTAAGTTTAACCCTGGTCTCCCAGTTCATCGGCTCTCATCTCGAATTAGCTTCTTCATGTCTCTGAGCCTGAGTCTTCTTGTCAGTTAGAAATAAGGAAATTCGGGGCACCTGGGTGGCTCAGTGGGTTAAAGCCTCTGCTTTTAGCTCGGGTCATGGTCCCAGGGTCCTGGGATCGAGCCCCACATCGGGCTCTCTGCTCAGCAGGGAACCTGCTTCCCTTTCTCTCTCTCTGCCTGCCTCTCTGCCTACTTGTGATCTCTGTCTGTCAAATAAATAAATAAAATCTTAAAAAAAAAAAGACAGAAGGAAATTTGATATATCAAATCCTGCTGCTTGGAGCAATGGCTAAGGCAAAGCTGCCTTGCCCTGGAAGAGAGGCACGTGGATGCGGTCATGGGAAGGCCCAGGCCAAGGTGACCTCTGCTGCCCAGTTGCTTGGAAATACCCAAAACATCACTATTGGAGAGGGACTGTGAGCAACCAGTATGTGTTCTGGCTCTGGATAGGAGCTGAGTTCAGAGACGGGTTAAAAAAGTAAACCTTAGGTTTACTCAAGGTGAGCCTGTCAATAAAAATTCCAAAACCCAAGAGAAAATCTAGTGCTAAAAAAGATTGACAATTGTAAGCTGAAATCAACAGATGAAATAAAAATGAGTGTGAACATTTCTTTTAAAAAAGTGTATTTAGGATCCTCAAAGGGATAAAGAAATGTCATCTATTAATAAATAGAAATTGATGAAATAGGTAAAATGAAATAGGGCCAGTAGATATGAAAAAAATCTTTTAAATCTTGTTAATATAAACAAATGGAACATGAAAATAAAAATATTAGTGGAACCTACTTCAGACTGAAAGCTGAAGAAACTGGAAGGTAGTAGGCTTGAATTCATTTGAAACAAAGCAGAAAAAGAATAAAATGAAAAATCAGTTGAGACATGAGACTTTGAAGTGTGTTAGATTAAAAGAGAGAGAATAAAAGAAATGATGGCCCAATTAAGTATGCATCTTAAAAAACAGAAGTAGAAAGCATAAGTATAGATCTTCCTGACCTTGGATTAGGTGATAATTTCTTACATGGCACCAAAAGCACAAGCAACAAAAGAAAAAATAAACTGTAAATCATCAAACTTAAAAAACTTTATGCTGCAAAGATATTCCAAGAGTGTGAAAAGAAAACAGACAGGTGGGGAAAAATTTTGTTCAGATAAAGGACTGTATCTGGAACATATAAAGAATTTCTGTGACTCAATAATAGAAAGATAAATAATGCAATTTAAAATGGGCAAGGATCGGGTGCCTGGGTGGCTCAGTGGGTTAAGCCGCTGCCTTCGGCTCAGGTCATGATCTCAGGGTCCTGGGATCGAGTCCCGCATCGGGCTCTCTGCTCAGCAGGGAGCCTGCTTCCTCCTCTCTCTCTCTCTGCCTGCCTCTCTGCCTACTTGTGATGTCTCTCTGTCAAATAAATAATTTTAAAAAAAAAAAAAAAAAAAAAAAAAAAAAAAAAAAAAAAAAAAAAAAAAAAAAATAAAATGGGCAAGGATCTGGATAGACATGTGTCCAAAGAAGATATACAAATGGTCAAAAGCACATTAAAAATATGCTCAACAACATTAGCCATCAGGGAAATGCAAATCAAAACCACAATGAGATACCACTTCATACCCACTGGACTGGCTAGAATCAAAAAGCCAGACAGCAAATGTGAGAATGTGGAGAAAATGATGCTCTTGCATTAGTAGGAATGCACTTGCATTAGTAGGAATGCAAAATGGTGCAACCACTTTGGAAAAGAGTCTAGCAGAACTTCAACAGGTTAAATATATAAATTCTGTTCCTAAGAATACCCAAGAAAAAAGCACATGTTCCCACAATAACTTTTAGCTGGATGTTATAAAAGCATTACCCATAATAACCCCAAAGTGGAAACAATCCAAATGTTCATCAAGGATCACTGGATAAATAAAATGTGGCATGTCCATACAATGAAATATTATTTAGCAATAAAAAGGAATGAAGCACTGATACATGCTATAGGATCAATGAAACTTAGAAGTATTATGCTTAGTGAAAGATGAAGCCATTCACAATGACTACATAATGTGTGATTCCATTTAAAAGCAATGTCAAGGTTAGGCAAATCTGTGGAGATAGGCAGTAGATTAGGGTTGCCTCAGGCCGGGAGGGAGGCATTCAGTGAACCCTGATGAATGACTGCTACTGGGGATGGGTTTCTTTTTCTGGTGACGAAATGTTCTAAAATTGATTAGGGTGATGGTTGTACAACTCTATGAATATATTATAAATCATTGAATCATGTACTTCATGTGAACTACATTGCTTGTATCTCAATAAGCCTTTTTTATTAAAATAATTTAAAGGTGGTGTGCCTGGGTGTCTTAGTTAAGCTTCTTACTTTCTCTCAGGTCATGATCTTGGGGTCCTGGGATCATGACCCACATCAGGCTCCCTGCTTAGTGGGGAGTCTTCTTCTTGCTCTGCTCCTCCCCCTGCTTGTGCTCTCTCTCTCTCTCTGTTTCTCAAATATATAAATAAAATAAAATAAAATAAAATAAAATAAAATAATTTAAAGGTTAATGTAAATAGAGTTAAAAAAATTAGTCCATAGCTTCCAAATCATGTAAGAGGTAAAAGTGAAGTATAAAGAAAACTTTATTAATACAGCATAAGTCAAGAAAGTCAAGAAAGGATATTAAAAGAAGCAAGCAAAAAAAGTACCTGGTAATAAATACATCTAAGTATATCAGCATTCAAAAGTTTAAAATCACCTATCAAAAGTAGAGAGAACTGATTAATTACAAATAATAAAAATCAAGCTTTTTGCTGTTCATTAAAGGCATTCTTTTTTTTTTTAAGATTTTATTTATTTATTTGACAGAGAGAGATCACAAGTAGGCAGAGAGACAGGCAGAGAGAGAGAGGAGGAAGCAAGCTCCCTGCTGAGCAGAGAGCCCCCGATGCGGGACTCGATCCCAGGACCCTGAGATCATGACCTGAGCCGAAGGCAGAGGCTTAACCCACTGAGCCACCCAGGCGCCCTAAAGTCATTCTTAATACAAAATCAGAATACTTGTAAATAAAGAGATTGGGCAAGCTATACCTATAAGTACAAATCAAAAAGAAATTTATGGGGTATTCTCAATATAAGAGAAAACTCAATATTAGAAGGTATATTATTAGAATAAAAAGTCCTACATATTGATCACACATTCCAGTAAAAAAATATAACAATCATGAACATATAAGCCATGATATATTCATACAATGGAATACATAATAGCAATGAAAATGTATGAACTAGATTTTATTTATTTCTTTTAAAGATTTTATTTATTTGACAGACAGAGATCACAAGTAGGCAGAGAGAGAGGGGGAGAAGTAGGTTCCCTGCTGAGCAGAGAGCCTGATGTGGGACTCGATCCCAGGACCCCGGGATCATGACCTGAGCCAAAGGCAGCAGCTTAACTGACTGAGCCACCCAGGCACCCCTGAACTAGATTTTAAATGTATCAATGTTAATAAATCTAAAAAGTGCATTATTGAATGAAAAAGCAAGATATATCTCAAAATATAAAGAGTGACACTTTTAAGTCAATTCTAGAACATAGAACAATGTATATTGTATGTAAATAAATATATGGTCCATGATTTTATAATTTTATGACATATTTGAATAAATGCTTGAATCCAATCACTGCTCCTTTAATACAGGAATTTCAGGGATTAAAGAAAGTGGTCCTTTCCCAACGACTAAATCTCAATTCCTATAATTTTCACCATAACTTAATTAAATCTATACTCAGATTCAGATTCCAGAATGCCTACAACATCCCTGGTCTGCTGTTTGTGCTGGACATAGGGAAGATGAATAAGATATAGCACCTGTCCTGAAGAACCTCCCAGCTGTCAGGGCTGAAGGAAAGGTGAACCATATGATATGACAGAAAGAATGGTGGGAGAAGTCCAAGGAAGCACATCTGTTTTCTCTGTGGGCTCAGGGAAGGTTTTCTGGAGGAAATGCCTCCTGCATAGTCTCTAAGGATGAGTATAGCTCTCCAGGTGAAGGTGGTAGGTGAGGCTAGCATGAAAAGCATTCCCAGAAAAGCATGGGGGTATGTGTACCTCCATGGTTTGGTCCTACTGGTTTAGGAACAAAGTGCAAGGTGCAGGTAGCAGGGTTTGGGGGATCTAGTCAGAGAGGAAGGTAGGGGCAGTTCACCAAAGACCATGTAGCCATACCAGAGAGTTTGGCCTTGAACCTGGGGGTAAAAGGAGACCACTGTAGGGTCAGGGGGTCTGCCAGACTTGCTGTTTGGAGACCTCCTCAGAGGTATTTGACCAGAGACAGGAGATAATGTTGAGAAATGAGAAAGATCTGAAATAGAAGCTGGGGTTGGAGAAGTAGGTAAACTTGATAAGATCTAGTGAGACTGGCATGACATGAGGAGGAATCTGGAAATACAACTAGGTTGGGGCTTGGGTGATTGTTAAGGGGTCATCAGTAGTGTTTAGAGGTAGGCGGATGGGATAAGACAATCCTGAGTTCATTTTCTGATGCTTTATAGTCCTGAAGGTTTTGAGGAGTTCTGTCAAACCCCCTCATTTGCATGACTGCTGGATGTGCAATTCATTCAGGACAGTGACAAAAAGCGGGGGGGGGGGGCGGGTAGGGTGGGGGGAGAAGTGGTTTGTAAATAATTTCAGCTTGTGGCTTTTTGATATTTCCTTGTAATAATTATCTTCAATTCATATTATCTATGACAAGGAACACTGCCACAAGGATTAAAGTGCGAAGTTAAGCATCACTGAATTGTATTGAAATCAGAGGATTGCTAACGTGTATTCCTGACATTTTAGCAGTATCAAATCTGATTTTGTCACATTTACAAGGTACTGTGAGCCGGGATCCAGAGGCGGTGTGTTATCTTTGCCTAACATAGTGTTCCTTAATTATCAGCACTCTCACGCTTCCTGCATAGCAGATTGGAATCGCTAGAAATAGCACAAACTTGAAAATTAGAGTTTTTCTCTTAAATAATCAGGATGCTATATTTATAGTTTTCATGGGATGGGTGTCTTAACAAAGGTAAACTAATTTCACACTCAAAGGTGAAGTTTTTTTCTCTTCTCTCTTACAGTGTGATTCCCCCCTTCTCTAGGGTCTATTTTTTGTTTCTCAAAATTTCCATAGCATGAATAATTCTCTCCATTGTCCCCTCACCAATGGAGTGCTTCTGCACTTGGCTTGCCCTTATGATAGCTCACTATGTGGGCAAGGAGCCCATGATAGAATGGAAGATTTTGCTTTTCTCACTAGCTGTGACATTAGCAACACTTGATCATGGGAACTGCAACAATTTTTAAACTTCAACAGAAGTGAAAATGCCTTGTCTAGGTCACTGAGCTCTAAATTACATATAAACTGGCCGTTGAGTGGGAGAGGAAAACAAGGAAGAAAATTAAACAAGGGATATGGATGGATGGAATTCTGAGTGATTCCTGATGCAGAAGTGAAGTATATGGGGTCAACATTTGGAGGTTCTCTCCCCATTTGGGTCTTCAGCCTTCCTCTGTACCCATGTTATCCTGCATCACAGGCACATGATATCCTCAAGTGATCTCCATGCAAGCCCATCTCCTTAATATGGATCCCTACTCCAGAATCCCTTCCCCACTGCATCAAAGCTGCCTCTTGGATTTTGACTGATACTACTCTTCTTAAGATGAAAACAACCTTGGGCACCTGGGTGGTTCAGTTGGTTAATGATCTGATTCTTGATTTTTGTCTCAGGTCATGATCTCAGGCCTGTGTGATTGAGCCCCACATGGAGCCCCACATCAGACTCTGCACTGGGCATGGAGCCTGTTTAAGATTCTCTCTCTCCCCCCCACCCCCATCACACATGTGCTCTTTCTCTGTCTCTTTCTCTCTCAAAAGAAGAGGAAGGAGGAAGAGGAGGAAGAAGGGGAGAAGAAGATGGAGGAGGAGGAGGAATAAAAAGGGAAGAAGGAGGGGGAGGGGAAGGAGGAAGGAGGGGGGGAGAAGGAGGAGGAGAAGAAGAAAGCAAACTTTTGGAAATAATCTATTACAAATGTCTGGCATCTAGCCCCCTAGTGATTCTCAAGTTATGGGCATTTTTCAGGCGTGTGAAGAGGTGAAGTGAGGAATTTCAAGCCCTGGGACAAGTAAGGTATTCTGGGGACTTGGAGGCCTTCTTAATGCTACAGAAGCTTTTAGCTAAGCTGTCTGTGCGCAAGGCCATCCTGGGGAGAATGCATAGCCTGCACCGTCAGATCACTCACCTTGCACTTACATGTTATACTTTTGCTGTAAGCTTCACCGTGAATGATAGACTCTTTCTGGCAAAGACATTGTAAACTTGAGGGAAAGGATTATAGTTAATACATCTTTGTTTTTGCAACGTTGTAGCTGTGCACAGTGCCTGACTGTTGTGAATGTTCCGTAAACAGTTGCTGATAATAGAAAGAGAGAAAGCAAGAAAGAGAGCAAGACAGACACAGAGAATGACAGAAACATAGAGAAATAGACAAGTCTTTAAAATGGGAAGGTAAAGGAATGTTAATATAGAACATTGCTGAGAAAGAGGTACAAGAGACTGAAAGAAAACATAAGAAAAACTAAAATATTAAACAGAAGAGAAAATTAGAATTCTAGGTTCTTAGGCTTATGGCTGGAAGAGACCTTGGGCAGGGGGTGGTGTTGATATCTTCTGTGTTCCAAAGCAGTGTTCTGTTCCTGAATCTTGGAAGTCTTTGTCTAATATCATTAGGTACTCAGCAAGGCCACATGATCAGACAAGGTATCTCTGAAGCTGGTGGACATTGTAGGTGTTGGTTACTAGTCTGTGATGTAGGGTTTCACATGGGTTATCACAAATCTGAAGGGAGGCTGCGGTGAACATTGACTGTTTTTGCCACCTAACATCATGGTCTAGCATCGTGAATTGGGGTTCAATTCACTTCTGGAGAACCAGCCATCTCCACACTTAGACTTGTGTGTCCCATGGCCACTGTGAGTGATTCAATCCCAGACAACAGAACCTGGCACTTCTGGGGCTGTTGAGAAAGAAGCCCAGCTCCAACCTGTCATAAACATAAGAAGTGATATCTAACAATTTCCAATATAGAGGAACAAAGAGATAGGTAAATCCTCTTCTCAAAATACAATTAAGAAATGAGGAGGAAAAAAAAAAGGTCAAAACAACAATTTCAGAGGTCTGAAAATTGACCCGAGGCAAACAACATAAGAAGAAGTGCTTGTTCATGCACAACTCCCTGAGCCCAGGTAAGAACAGTGGGAGTCTATGGCACTGTTGCCTCTAGGCATTGTTATTATTGGCATTGTTATCTTATTCCTCATTTCCCTCATTTTAAACTTGGTTGCCAACATGGTTCAACCAGGGTGAGGTGTGGCATATGTAAAGGTTTTGTATTCAAAACATAGAAAGCAGTTTTACTTCTTTATAAATGTCAACAATTTAAAAGCAGGTGAAAGATCTGAGCTGATATTTCACCAAAGGAGATATATGAATGGCTCATAGGCACATGAAAAGGTGCTCATTATCACCGATTATTTGGGAAACGCAGTTTCAAAGCACAGTGGGATATCATTACACCAACTGGGATGGCTCTAATCAAAATAAAGTCAGGTGCTGGCAGTGAAATGGAGAAACAGAAAGCCTATTCATTGCTGGTGGAAAATAGATTGCTACAACCACTTTGGAAAAGTTTGGCACTTAAAAAAAAGTTAAACATAAGCACCATATGACTTTGCAATTCCACTCCCAGATATCTACCCAAGAAAAATAACCCATGTCCACACAAAGACTTGTACACAGATTTTTGTAGTAGCATGGTTTATAACAGCCTAAAGTAAAATCAATCTAACTGTACGTCAGCTGGGGAATGGATAAACAAATGTGGTATATCCACACAATGGAATAGTATTTAGCAATAAAAAAGGATCAAACTACTGATAGAAACTGCAAGGATGAACACTGAGAATAGTCTAAGTGAAAGAAGCCAGACACAGAAGACTGTATGTTACATGATTCCATTTATTGCATTTATATAAAATGTCCTAAAAAGGAAAATTTAAAGCAGATCAGTGGTTGCCTGGAGTTGGGGTGGTAGCCAGAATTGATTACAAACAAGAATGAGGAAACTTTTTGGAGGAAAGTTTTAGAATTGGATTACAGTCATGGTTGCACAACAATATAAATTCACTAAAAATCATCCAACTGTATAGTTCCAATGGATGAATTTTATAGTTGTACATTATACCTCAATAAATCTGTAAAAAAAAAAAAAAGATGTCTAGCTTCAGTAGTGGGCAACAGCATACAAATTAAAGGATCTAAGAAATTACATATGTCACCTATCAGATGGCAAAAATACTAAAGAAATAAATTATTACTGGTAAACATGCAGAGAAAAAGTCAGAATAATGTTTTAGCTTTTTAAAAAAGAATTAGGGAAATAATGATTACAATTAAAAACATCTACATTCTCTGGCTCTGTAATCCCATACCTAGAACTTAATACCATAGGTATAAAGAAAGATACAGCACTTAAGTATACATCTTAAAGAGTTTTGTTGCAGCATGATATTTAGCAGCAAAATTAAAAACAAAACAAAACAAAACCTAGAAATAAAATGATGGCCTATCAGTGTAGAATGAATAAACCACAATGCATCCACTCTGCAGCTGTAGAGTTCAACTGAAGCCGACTGGGGGAGAAAGTGCGTTGATACGGAGAGTTGGATAGGTGCACAGTCCTTAGAAGGGCTGGAGGATTGGAGTCTATTTTGAATCTCTGGGAGGGACTCCCAGGACACCAGCATAGAACTGCCCCACCATGGTTGTTGCTCTCTTTGCACAAACAAAGCAACTGTGGTGGATTGCATTATTCTCAGTTATTTGCTCCCTTTCTTTGCAAGTGGATTATGCTTCACCCTGTTAACATTAACCTTGGCCAGGTGACTTGCTTTGACCAATGAAATGCCAGTGGGAGGGACATGTGCCAGTTCCAAATAAAAGCTTTAACTGCCTTTGCATGGTTCCACCATCTCTCTTTTTACTCTGTCACAATGGCACGTCCTAGATGGGTTCTCCTAGGTCAGCCTGGATCCTAGAATAAAGAATAAAGTTTGATCCTAGAATCAAACCCACAGCCAGTGTGGAACATCAGGGAGAAATCACCCTTTGTTGTTAGCTACTAAGGTTTTTTTTTTTTTTCTTTAAGCAGCATAACCTAGTAAAAACTGACTAATATAGCTTTCTAGACATTCGGGAAGCTCAAGCTCCAGTTACTAGATTCAAGGTACATCACAGCAGTCATCTATCACAGCAAAATAACTGCCCTGACTTTTGCAATCTGTGAAGCTAGACACCAGTCCCTGGGATTTCTAGGACAGCTCCGATGTCTCGCCCTCCATGACTATACTAGTGGAGAAGAAGCCAAAGCAAAATTCCTCCAAACTTCTGACTTCCATATCTCTCTCAGGCACCTGTTTGGTAGAAACTCAGTCAAATGAGGATTGTATGTCTAGGAGGAGCAGGACATCGAGTCTTTAGCATGCAGTAAGCCACACTAAGAGGATTAAAACACAGTCGAGTGCACGCACCTGCAACTCCTTATGCTCATATCAGAAGCTATCATTCAGGCTTTAAAAGAGTTAACCCTAATTACTTAGTTTGCAGTCTCCAAATGGCATTTCATACTAAATGGAGGCTATCAAGTGCTAACAGGCCTTGTCAAGAGAATACAGGAGCCAATCATAGGGTCTCCCACTGGCTTAAGCTGGGAAATCATGAGTAACTTTAAAAATTGCAAAAGATAAAAATGCATCAAATATATGTGGATGAGTTTAAATGATGCTAAAACAATGAAGTGATAGATTTAGGTAGTTGACTCCCCAAATCACGGGGTGAGAGGCTTTTGGGAAACTTTACAAAGGATGGGTAAGCTGATAACACGTGGTCCATCAATCCATTTCATTATCACTCATAGCAAACCAACTACATGTAATGCAACAGGAAGCTGAAAGAATTGAGTCTAAATATCATCAAACATCTAGACCTAACTTCCATTTTACAGGAAATATATAGGATAGAAGAACATGTTAGTTGCTACTTTGAGGATGTGGTTACCTTAATTCAGAATGTGGCAAATTCTGTTGAGCAAATGATCAGTTTGGGTTTTTTATTTTATTTTATTTATTTATTTGTCAGAGAGAGAGAGAGACAGAGAGATGGAACACAAGCAGGGGGGAGCTGCAGGCAGAGGGAGAAGCCGACTCCTCACTGAGCAGGGAGCCTGATGCGAGACTCAATCCCAGGACCCTGGGATCATGACCTGAGCTGAAGGCAGATGTTTAACTGACTGAGCCACCCAGGCACCCTATGATCATGTTTTTTTCACCAAAAAATTTGGCCTGTTTAAAAGGAGAAGAGGAAACTTATGAATTAAGTGACTTAGAAGAAGTATCAATAAAATGTCACTTGACAACTTCCTTTAGAACCTGATTAAATCAAGTACAAAAAGAGACTTTTTTTAGACAGAAAGTGAAATTTGAACATAGACTATCAAATGATATTAGATGGTGTAAGGTATAATAGGTATTGTGGTTATTTAAAAAATCTGCATCTGTTAAAAATATGGTCAATGAAGTATTTATAGGTAAAATGCAATCATCTGAAATTTGTTGTAAAATACTGCACTAGAATAAGGAAAGGGAAAAGGGAGGGGAGGTGAGGAAGGTAGAGAGGGAGAAAAAGGAAGGAAGGAAAGAAGAAAAGAAAAGAGGAAAAGGAGGTACATTCACTTTTTAAATTGGGTATATTCATTTTTCACTGTTGCTGTAACAAATTAACACAAACTTAGTAGCCTAAAACCCCCCACATGTCTATTACGTTGTAGTACTATAGGTTAGCCATCTGACCCGCTTCTCAAGGGGCTAATATCAGCATGCTGGCAAGGCTGTGTTCCTTGTGGTTGCTCTAGGGAGGAATCCATTTCCTTGTTTCCAGCTTCTAGAGGCCCTGATTCATGGTCCTCTTTATCTCTGAAGCCATCAAGGTTGCATTTCTCTGGTCATTCTTCCACAGTTACATTTCCTTCTCTAACTACAGTCAAGGCAAGATTCTCCAGTTTTAAGGACTCACATGATTAGGTTGGGCCCACCTAGATGATCCAGAGTAATCTCCTCATCTAAGTGCACTTCACATAATCACATCTGCCATGTCCCTTTTGCTTTGTAAGGTAACATATTCTTGGAGGATAGAATGTGAACATCTTGGAAGGCTATTATGATGCCTAGCACAGGGAGGATTAATGGAACAATATTGGCATAATGTAAATATTGATAACTGTTGAAGCTGGATGATGGATACATGAGAGTTCATTATACTTTCTCACTTCTTTTGTGTATGTATGAAAATTTCTATAATAAAGACCTACAGAGAATGTTAGGTGTATTACAGCTGACTACAGAGGATTTACATGATGGATTAAAAAAGTGGGAAAAGCAAACTTCAGTGGAGTATAACATAATCCTAATTTTATAAAATAATGACAAATTCTATATACTTGTCTTTCTTCTCTCTCTCTCATTTACCTATCTATGATTAAATGAACCTAGAAAAAGCTAAGACAGGATGTTTTAGATAAGTTTTAACTATTTTGGTTCTATAAGATACGTGCATTAGTGTAGGGGAGAGGTAAGCATCATTCAAAGAGTTCACTAAAAGCGGTCATTGGATTTAAAAAGCAAATATGTAAGTCTACTTATAAAAATGTTATGTGTGAAAATGTATAGGTATATATATTTATCTATCTGTCTGCATCTGCAGATACATGAATGGGTGGTCACCTAAATTTAGTTGTCACACGGTAGAAGGTATTTTGGGTGATTTTCAGTTCTCTTACACTTTTCTGTATTGTTTGAAAAGATTTTACATGACACACATATTCTGAAAAATCATAAAAGATTCAGTAAAGAGACTTTAGTTGTGGAAAATACAAGAAATGTAAGTAAGTGTTCTTAATATGCCTAGTGTCAGGGGCTTAGCTTCCGTCCAGTTCCTTTTGTCTCTCCCACCTCCTCAACAGAGGTCGCCCTGACATTCTGAACAGTATCAATAATGAAGGTGACCCCATATGATTTAGCAGGAAGAAGGTATGACACCCCCAAACATTGGATTGTGTTAGAAAATATACACAATGAAAGATTGATATTAAATTTTTTAAAATTTTTAAGTAAATTTTAAAGTAATTTTTAAGTAAATTATTTTTAAGTAAATTTTTTTAACCACTAAAATAATAGAAACAGATATTACAAAAAGGGAGGGGATGAAGAGAAGTCAAATGTAATCAAACCAGTGGGGGAAGCCAAGTTCAGTAGAGAGAAAAAATTGACAGGAAAAACATCCTAACAATAAAAAAAAAATGTGTATTACCTCATTCAGGTCTAAATTTTTTCAACTAACCTATTAAATCAGCTACCATCATGTTGACTGAAAATCAACACGAAGTTTTAACATCCATTTGTTTGCTGCTCATTAGGAGTCTCAAAATTAATATAGAAAGGTTCAAAATAAAGGGTGTATCAGGCAGAAGCTAGCCCAAAGAGAGCTGCTCTTTGAGACACAATAAATTTTAAGGTGAAAAGCACTAAGACATTGCATGATTAATGGTGTCATTCATCAAGATATAATTATGACCTTACACACTCCTAATAACATGGACTAAAAATAAGTAGGATTACAAGGAGAAATGGGCAATTCTCAGTCTTAGGAGGAGGTGTTAATACGAAGCTGTTACACACTGATGGATAGAGCAGACAAGAATTAGGGGCTCTTGGGCTCGTGAGTCTGTGCAGAGAGACACACTGCTATAGATTGAATGTTTATGTCCCCCTCAAATTCATATATTGAAACCTAATGCCTAGTGTGTGAGGATATTTGGAGGTGGGGCCTTTGGGAGGTGATTAAGTCATGAGGGTGAAGCCCTCCTGATGGGATTAGTGCCTTTTGAACAGACTCTAGAGAGCTCCATCATCCTTCCCACCAAGTGAGGACACAGAATTTCCTGGAATTCTCAGTCTTGGGAACTGTGAGAAATAAAGGTGTGGTGTGTGAGCTGCTGTCCATGGTATTTTTACTACAGCAGCCTGAGTGAAGTAAGACATATAGGAGTGGGAGTGGGGAGGGAAGTGGGAGGTTTTGGGGTCATGAAGCCCATTTCCACCCCCAGGGACACCTTGGTGAAGATCATATGAGCCTCACATTTTATCTTTGCTCTTTGCTCATTCTAGTTGTGTTTCTGGATGATAATCTGTCACCTCGTAGTTTAGGAAGGTCAGCCAAGTCTTTAAGGCCAAATCCAAGCCAATCCAGATATTGGAATACAAATTGAAAAACATTATTTGCCAGCCATTTCTTTCAAGTATATATAAGTTTTGGATCAGGGACAGATGAAGGAATGTTTCACTCTGAAAGTGAAGGATTGAAAAAAACAGTATTAACATGAATGATGTTTACAATGTGCTGTTAACATTCCTTGTGAGTGAAACTCAAATGCTAGAATGATTACTCACTCTACAAACAGCTTTCTCGCTTTGCAAACGGTTTGCCACAGGGCACCTTTGAGTAATGAGCTCCTTAGTGCATTCTGCACAGGACTCCTGTTCCCAAGGTGCAGCCAGCAGCAGCTCTGGGGCCCGGAATCCTCCAGAGAAAGGCACTCTTAATTGTGTGCACTTTGGTTTTTGCAGAAAGAGCTGGAGTTAGTTTCCTGCAGCTGAGAACCGCAGCCTTGGGGTAGGCATTGTCCTAGGCCTGTATACTCTAGGTGGTGCTAGGGAGCCAGGGGCCACTGGTGCTCCACAGTTCCTAATTAGTTGGTTACAGGGTTGTAAGCCCATGCAGTAATAAAAGTGGAGAGGGTTAGGATTATGATGCCAGTTTTGGTGAGAAGTACCAGGCGAAGGGGACAGGGGGTTTAGAGCCCACGTGGGCAAACACTCCTAAGAAAGATGTGAGTTAGACCTCCACTAGAATGGAAAATCAGGTGCATTTTAATAAAGTTCAAATTAAGTGGATAATACAGGTCCACTGTAGAAAAATATGAAGCTATGGACAAGCAAAAGAAATAAAATATCTCTTAATTCTCAACCCAGAGGTCCGTAATTGCAATTAACATTTTGGTATTTTCACTTAAATTTTTTTTTAATGAATATCTATCTGTATAAAAATGTGTGGTTTCAGGGCACCTGGGTGGCTCAGTTGGTTAAGAGTCTGCCTTCAGCTCAGGTCATGATCCCAGGGTTCTGGGATCAAGCCCCGCATCAGGCTCCCTACTCCTTGGGAAGCCTGCTTCTCCCTCTCGTACTCCCCCTGCTTGTGTTCCCTCTCTCGCTGTGTGTCTCTGTCAAATAAATAAAATCTTTTAAAAAAATTGTGTAGTTTCTTAAGTAGACCCACACAAATGTGATCCTTACCTAATCGTAAATATTTCTTGCCCTATATGTGTATGTAATGCCACATATATGATATTCTATTACATGGAACTATTATACTTTGTTTCACCCATTTCCTGATGTTGCATGTTTAACTTGTTTCCATTTTTACCTATTGCATTAAGTGTACTCCTACACCTGTCTTTGAACACTTCTCTGTTTGCTTAGGAAAAATTCCCAGAAATATTACCTTGGATAAAAGGGACTGCACGTTTGCCAAATCACCATGTGAGGAGATTTACCAGTTGGTTCTCTCTCCACCAAATATGAGAACATCCAACACCATTTCACCAGCCCTGTACCTCAACATGTATCTTTCCAGTTACCTGTATTTGTTTAAGTTTGCATTTATTCTGCAGCTGGTGAGAGCACTGGCTTGTTCGTTTTCACATGCTCTCTTGCACTTCTGCCATTGGCAAGAGCACATATCCAAGGTTATGATAGACACGTGGAGGAGAGGCAAATCTCTCCAGCTGTGTAGCAGAGGTCAGCCTGGATTAGCAAACAACCAGGCGGCCCCCTGACCTATGAGGAAACCGACAAGATAAACACATACCTGGTCCCAGACATGTGAGCAATGAACACTCATTTCCATGAATACTAAGGTTTTGTGATTGTTTGTTATGTAGCATAGTAAAAACTAACTGTTATTGAAGATGGCTACTGCAAGCAAATTGGGATGTGTGTATGGGAAGGGTGCAGTTCCCAGAAGAAGGATGGCTGAGTCCAGGAAGCAAAAGCAATAGATGCCCATTACGCTGATGTATTAAGAACATATATCTCATCTTTAGCAATTGACATTTTAGATGCAGAACCTGAAGAGGGCAATGCTTAATTCAAAGGGATGAATCCAGGAGGATGGCATTTCAGACGGTGCTGGAGGAAGAGTTGCTCAGTCTCCTTCTGCAGGCCAAAATGGGTTTTGTGGCCAGGCCAGAGTTCTTCCAGTGCTCCTAAGAACATCGTTTGGTGGGGGGTGAAGATGAATAGTGGATGTTATTTCAGCAGAAGGGCAATAAATTGAGAAAAGATTTTTCTCTCCTCCCACCAAGGGGTCTCTCCTCTTAATCGTCCTTTGATAGTGTGTTTTAGGAGAGACCTACAGGAAGTAGCATTTTGAGGGAGGCTGATTGCCAAGTTCAGCCCTAAGAGCTAGATTCTGAGAGCTAGCTGGGATTCACAAGAGTCATAGTTACAATCCAGGAGGATAGCTCTTATTTGAGTTGTGTATATGATGTTAGATTTCCATGGCACTTTACTCCCTTATTTATTTCTCAATTACATAGTATATTTCTTGGAGGAAATGGGATAAAATTGCAGCAAGAGGCATGTATGCTTATAATAAGGATTGATTTCATATTGTGATGATCATCAGACTTGGGAAGGGGACTTTGTAGGACAGTAGTGAAATTTCTCCCCTACAAGGATCGTAAGAACAGAGTCAGGTTTTGGTTGATCTGGAGGTGGAAGAACTGATTGGTCAGTTCATTGTCATCTTTTCTGAAAGCAGAAACAGAAAGACAAGATAAACTAAAACCCTAAAATCTCCATGCATGCTGTTTCCTCCTCCCCAACTTTGTTTAACCCCATCGAGTTCTGGAGTCTCTTCTCTCTGACCCACACACCTGCATTCTAGCAAAGGGCCACTTTTGATCTTTGTTATTGCTTCCATTTGCACTGTATTCCCATCCCCAAGTTCTGTTTGAGAGCCATGGGTGGTGCCACAGTGGGAAGAACATGGGTTCTGGGCTCAGACATCCAAAAAGTCACCCATATGCATTACATGAAGGCTCCCCATGGGCCAGGGTTTGTACAGAGCACATGATTCAGAGCAGTATCCTGCCCTCGTTCTAATGTGGAAGACAAAAGTAAAACAACAAATGAAAAGATAGGTACTATGCTATCAGGTAGGGATGAATAAGTGGTAGAAACAAAACAGAGTAAAACATTAAAAATCATGAGCAGAAGATGGTGCATTACAGCTAAGATGGGCAGGGAAGGCTTTTCTTGGCAGGTCACAGGAGCAGAGACCTGAGTGAAGTGATAAATAGGCCAAGTGGAAATGTGGGGAAGCTAATGCCAGGTCCCGTGGTCGGAATATCCTGGGAGTGTTAAAGAAACAGCAAGGAGGTCAAAGTGGCTGAGCTGGAAGAGCAGATGGAGAGTGATCAGTGGTGAGACTGGAGAGTTGGGAGAGGGGCTGGGCCCTCTGGGGCATGTAAGAATTTTGGATTTATTCTGAATGATGTGGAATGGACAAGTTTGAAGGGTTTTGAGCTGGGAAATGACATGATCCGACTCACATATCCGCAGAGCTGCTTTGGCTGCTGTAGATGTGTAGATGGAGGGCATGGGGGGGGGGGTGATGGGGAGGCCAGTGAGGAGGCAATGGCTGCCGTCCAGATGAGTGGCCATGTGAGCTTGGTGCTGGGCAGTAGCTGATGAATGATGACTCACTTTGATACTGAGTCTGAATTCTGACACGGCCTCTTACATACTGTGACCTTGGACAAGTTGTTTAGCTTCTCTGAACTTCATTTTCTTCTGAGAAAACCAAGTAAAGGGGCTCCTGGGTGGCTCAGTGGGTTAAGCCTCTGCCTTTAACTCAGGTCATGATCTCTGGTTCTGGGATGGAGCCCTGTATCGGGCTCTCTGCTCAGCGGGAAGCCTGCTTCCCACCCTCCCCTCTGCCTGCCTCTCTGCCTATTTGTGATCTCTCTCTGTGTCAAATAAATAAATTAAATTAAGTTAAATAAAAAAGAAAAGGATAAGGACACTTCCTTTTTGCAATCACTCAGGTCACTGCAGACCTTCAGTAACCTAGTAACTTCTGAGCCCATATTCTCCCTTCTAGACATTGTCCTTCTCCCCCTTGAGAAGGAATTCCTACAACAAATGTTAAGCCTCAAGCCTCAGATGCAGAGGGTTGAGTTAGTGCTCCTTATCAGTGTGGGGTCCCCTCACTCTCCCCCATTGTTTTATTTACTTCTCCATTCCCTGCTCCCATCCTCCTTCTCTTTTACCCCAAACAATCATTCTAGTGTTCAATGAGCATCCTTTGGCCAAGGCCTAGTGGTGTTCAGTGTGTATGTGTTTTAAATGAACCTAAATAGTATTGTGTCATGCATTTCACTTTCTATCTTGTTTACTGAACTCTGTGTTTTCCAGATCTATCCTTGCTGCTGTGTATCTGTTTGACTCATTGTGAGTAAGTGGTGACTAGTACCTACAGTGTGATGTGCGTCCACCACAATTTACTTAGCCACTCTTCCAATCACCTGCAACCTGAAACAAGTCAATAGCCTCGCACTTGTGTCTCTTGGACTATGTGAGAATTTCCCAGGATATAGACCCAAGGAGCATGGTGGCTGGGTCATAGGTTTTTGCGTATCTAATTTGACAAAGTATTCACCAAACCTTTCCAGAATGGTGTGGCACTCCCACTGGCCAGACATGGAAATTTGCATACCCTACATCCCCTCCAGTACTTGGCATTATCCAGTTTTCCAATTTCACCAGTCTAATAAGTATAGAGATGGCACTTTGTTAATTAGAATTTCCCCGATTACTAATGAGTTTGAGCATCTCTTCACATGCTTATTAGGCTTTTGAGTTTCTCTTTCTATAAATTGCTAAATCACATCCTTTGAACACTTTTAATTTGGGATTGCTGTCTATATTCCTTTCAATCCATGGGAGTTTCTTGTATATTCTAAATAATGTATTCCTTGTTGATATTAAATGCTACAAATATGTTTTTTCATTCTGTCATCCATTATCTTCCAGATCTCTTTCATTCAATTAGAAAATACTTAATTTTGGTGTGTTCAAATCCATCTACCTTTTGCCATGTGGTTTGTGCATTCGAGGTATTGTTTAGGAACTGCTTTCCTCCTTCTATGTCACAACAATATTCTACATCTTATTTTAATTGTTTTTAGATGTTTGTCTTACACACTTAGATCTTTTAACCATTTAGAAAGGATATTTAGGCAGCTTTATTTTTCTTCTTTTCCAATTTTTTAACACTGTTACTATACAATATTTACTTTGATTTATGGTGTTATTTTACCAAATGAGAGGTATGATGGGTCTCCCTCGGTTCTCTATTCTGTTCTGCTGGTCCATTATCTGTTTGTAGAACAATACCAGATTATTTTTATTACTAGGGCTTCATAGTATATTTTATTATCTGCTATAACAAGTTTCTTTTCATTACTCTTCTTTTTTAAGGTTGTCCTGATTAACTATAGATTTTTATTCTCCCATAGAAATTATTGAGGTATAACTTGTACATATCAAAAGTTTTATGTACTTTTCAAAATTTATTTAACTGAATACTTATGATCTTTCCATTTTGTTAGGTATAAAATTATATCTCAGAAATGTATATAGAAGGATAAAAGTCCAGAATTAAGCTAAGACAAACAGAATAGCATAACACCCCAAATTTTTTTTTTTAAGATTTTTATTTATTCATTTGACACAGAGAGATCACAAGTAGGCAGAGAGGCAGGCAGAGAGAGAGAGAGGGGAGGAAGCAGGCTCCCCGCGGAGCAGAGAACCCGATGCGGGACTCGATTCCAGGACCCCGAGATCACGACCCGAGCCGAAGGCAGCGGCTCAACCCACTGAGCCACCCAGGCGCCCCCCAAAAATATTTCTTGTGCCCTCTGCCAATCCCACACCTCCATGGTTGTTTCAGAACTTCACATAAGTGGAGGTAATCCATATTCTTTTACATTTAGATTCTTTAAAAAATAAAAATGCTGCAGAAGTGGTGTGAAAAAGAGTAATGGAGTTTGGGGTAAGTCGTTCTGTTCTTCAGGAAAGGCACAGTCCTTCTCTCAGGCTGCTCCTGGATAGGGAGGGCTGAATCAACCTAACCTTTAGTAGAACTGAGTTGGGGGCTTCTTAGCACCTGTAATTTGATTCAGTTACCACTGACTTCGAATATTGTGAAGGTGGAATCCAGATTTTCCCTTCAGGAGAAATAGGGATCTGGGGACCCAGAACCCTGAATATCTCCATTCTTTTCAGCCCAACTGCCAATTTTCTGTGGGAGCTCTCCACTGTGGGGAGTTCACATTGGTCTCCATCCTCAGCCTATCTTTGTGTCTCGGGAGACCCCTCTCTGTCCTCTTGTCTGGCTCCAGTTTCTAGAGGGCAGCTGCGGTATACCTGGTGAGGCTCTACAGTGTTTCTATGGGGTGTAGCCCTTCTGCCCTGTCCCCAGCAGAAGGCAGCCCCCACCTGGGAGGCCCAGAGCTCCTCAGATGGAATTCCTTCAAGTCTTTCACTTCCAGGGCAAGTAGGAAGTGTCTAAATTTCCTTTAAACTCTGTTTGGAAAGTTGATTGTGACTGTCTGGAATTTAGAATAATATAGGGAGAATTGATATTCCTCTAACATTAAGTAGTCTCATTCATGACCTTGGAATTTATTCATTTATTCAAGTCATAGATACATGTATTTGTATTTATTAAAAATTCTTAAAGATTTATTTATTTATTTGGGAGAGAGAGAGAGCATGAATGGGAGGGGTAGGCAAAGGGAGAGGGAGAGAAAGAATCTCAAGCAGACTCCTTGCTGAGCACGTAGCCAGACATGGGGCTCAATCTCATGACACAGAGATCATGACCTGAGCCAAAACCAAAAGTCAGACACTTAACTGACTGAGCCACCCAGACACCGCTATATTTATCAGAATTTTAAAATTTACTTCTTATAGGTTTTTTTATTCCTATATGTTTTATGGGTTTTGTTGCTATTGTGAATTATAACTTTTAAAAATAATATTTGCTGGGGCACCTGGGTGGCTCAGTGGGTTAAACCTCTGCCTTCAGCTCAAGTCATGATCTCAGGGTCCTGGGATCGAGCCCCACATCAGGCTCTCTGCTCAGCAGGGAGCCTGCTTCCCCCTCTCTCTCTGCCTGCCTCTCTGCCTACTTGTGATCTCTCTGTCTCTCTCTGTTAAATAAATAAATAAAATATTTTTAAAAAATAATATTTGCTAATTGGTTATTGCCAATTATATTGGCTAACTGGTGTAAAAAGTGATACTGATTTTCTGAAGTTGCCCTTAAATCCAGCAATTTTACCAAGCTCTTTTATTCTGTTTGATTCTGCTGGTGTTTCTAGTTAGATACTTAGAATATTTCCTATTAGTGAGAATTTTATCTGTTTTTCAAAGTCTTTTACTTCCTTTTCCTTTCCACTAGCCAGGACCTTAGTGCTCTGTTGATCAGTAGCATACAATTATCTTTATGGTGCTTGACATTCCCTTGTCCCTGCTTCATGCCTCCCCGACTATAGCTGAACTGAACTAGAAATTAACACCAGACTCAAGTTGGGCCAATCAGATTCCTTTCTCCCAGGAATTTGGAATTGGAATTCTGAGTTGGTGGTCAGTCTCTGCTAGGCAGGTGAATTGGAAGGTGTTGTAAAAGTGAGATCAGAATAGTCATGTTTTTATCATGTGTACACAGCAGGGAGATGAGGAAACAAGCATGTCGAAGGAAGCAGTATAAGAGACAGTACAGACAGACAGGCAGACAGATGGACAGAGGCAGATAAAAGCACACAGATACTCCTAACACATGAAGAGAGAAAAACAGAAAAATAATTATGGAAACATGAGACACAGGGAGAGACAGAGGTCCACACACATAACCACACATTCAGAATAAGAAAGGGACAGAAGCACAGACACAAATACAGACAGACATGGAGAGAAAAGCAAAGATCGATATAACAGACACAGAGAAAGAGAAACAGACAGACAGATTAGAGTCCCAGATTCAGTGGGGATGTGGGACTTCAACAGACACATGGAGGCAGAGAGGCGCCTCAGCTCCTGGTGTCGGCAGTGCTCACCCAGCTTACCTGCACCCTCCGGTTTGGTGAGATTCCTCTGCATTCTCCTAACAAACCCCGCTTCACTTAAGCTCATGGAGGGGCTTCTCCCTGACCTTAAATGCACAATTCAGCCCACAGGTCCCCTCCACACTCTACTTTTGCACAAATTTGACTGTACCTTGGAAGTCCAAAGACATGACAACCCTAACCCTTCTAGACTAGAACTCTTGCTCATTCCCTCCAAAGCACAACACTGTCCCCCTTCCTGCGTTCCTAGAAATGTAGGAGCCACCTTTGGTTCTTCCCTTTCACTCAGCTGCTACAGCCAACCGGCACTTTTTCTGGTTAGCTGTGTCTCTGATCCATCCACATTTGTCCATCTCCTGGAGGTGGGGTCTAGCCGCCATCCTCTCTCACCTGGGCTACCATAGCAGCCTCCAAACTGGGCTTCTTGCTTTCATTTTTGCCTCGCTCCATCCATTCTTCACACAGCTGCCAGAAGTTTCCTCTTAACATTTATTTTTTTTTTTAAATTTATTTAATTGAGAAAGAGAGCACCAGAGAATGCAGAGAGCACAAGTGGGGAGGGGAGGAAGAGAAGGGCAAAGGGAGAGGGAGAAGCAGACTCTGCACTGAATAGGGAGCCTGATGCGGGGCTCAATCCCAGGATTTCAAGATCATGCCCTGAGCTGAAGATAGATGCTTAACCAACTGAGTCCCAGGTTCCCTTCCTCTTAACCTGTATATTGTCCGATAACATACCCCTGCTTACCACCCTTTAACAGCTTCCCATTTCACTTTGTATAAAATCCAGTTCCTACCATGGCTTACTAGGCCAATGTAACTTGCTCCTGCCCCTCTCTATTCTCACCTCAAGTGGTCCTCCCTCAGTCACTGGACTCCAGAAATCCATGCCGTGCGGCTGGTGCCTGCTGCATGGGTCTCTTTGGGTCATAGAAAGCTCTATAATATTCATTTTTCGGAAATCGAAGGTTTCCCTTCAGGTAACACATCAAGATTTACAGTACCTTGGACAAAATTAGGCATTAGATTAGGAATTCAATGCATGACAATCTATTTTCCTTCCAGAGAGATATTGTTGCACAAATCTGTTCTCTCCTACTTGGCCTGGAGAGGTGACTGAAGTTTGGATGCTTCTTTTGCAAACCCTTTACATAGACCAAAAATGCCCCAGTGACATTTACATGCATTCTTAACCCTTCTGCACTTCATTCGCTAAAAGAACAGCATTGTTCACTGGATTCCACCTCAAGACATATACTCACATTGACCTCAAGGCCTTTGCACATGCTGGGCTCTGCCTGAATGGTACTTTCTATGGCCAGTTTCTTGTCACTTAGTTTTTACCTCACATGTCACTTCCTCAGAGAATGAAGACCATCTAAAGTAGATCCTGCCCTTTCTTCTATAGCTGGTACCTCAATGGTTTCTTTCACAGGCCTCATTGGTCTTTACCTTTACCGATATGTGTCCATCATGGACATTAAGGAGGCTCTTATTTATTGAAGACTCCAGAAAATCTGTATAGGAATGGGTTAATGGGCTTCCATCTGGTGCACAAGGGCCTCTTGAAGCTGCAGTTTTCCATCCTTTTAAAAAGGATTGACGGTGCAAAAATAATGAATACTGTTATGCTGGAAATAAAAATAAAAAAAAAAAAAAAAAAAAAAAAAAAAAAAAAAAGGATTGACGAAACACCCATTGTCCATATCAACAATTGTTGGGGAAGGGACTGCTGGAAGATTAAGGAAAACCTCAGCAATCAGCCAGTGTTCTGCTTATATTAAGTACTCAGGAAGAGTTCACTGTAATTGTTTCATTGGTGGAAAGTCATATTTTCGGTTTGGATCCTTGCTTGCCCTTCAGTGCTTTAAACTCATGGTCCTGTGTATTTATTTCTCTCCCTACTGTGGTCCTTTGTCCTCTCATTTGAGAAGCTCTGGAGGAAGATGGAGCTGGTTGAATTGGTATCAACTGAAAAGGGCCTTATGAAGAGATGTGAGATAAAGATGAGGAGAGGTTATTGTGAATAGAAAAACAAAGTCTGGGCAAGATGGGGAAAAGAAAACTGGTGTGAGATCCCCTGCATCTGTAGTAGGAAGTGGGAGAGAGGATGAAAAGGACTCAAGGCCATAATCTGGGGAGGGCACATGATGTCATGAGCACTGGGTATTGCATAAGACTGATGAATCACTGACCTCTACCTCTGAAACCAATAATATATGTTAATTAATTGAATTTAAATATAAATAAATTAATAAGCCTCAAGAGTTTAAGCACTGGCGACGATGGGAGCACAGAGACAACCCCCTACATATAAGGATATCAGGGAGGACTTCCTGGAAGAAGCCAACTGAATTAAGTTTGAAAATTATGAGCAATTTGTTTCCTGGGAACCCATCTGAAGCTGCCATTATGGTCTTCTGACCCCATCTGTTCTCTCCTACTTGGCCTGGAGAGGTGACTGAAGTTTGGATGCTTCTTTTGCAAACCCTTTACATAGACCAAAAATGCCCCAGTGACATTTACATGCATTCTTAACCCTTCTGCACTTCATTCGCTAAAAGAACAGCATTGTGTCCTCCTTTATTTCTGGTGCTAATTTAGACTCTGAGAAATTGAATTTGCGGAAGGTGCCGGACACAGGGTGGCAGTTGGTTAGGGTCAGCACTTGGGGCTTTCTATATTCAGCATCTTAATGTGGCTGGCAGAAATCCATGCCGTGCGGCTGGTGCCTGCTGCACGGGTCTCTTTGGGTCATAGAAAGCTCTATAATATTCATTTTTCGGAAATCGAAGGTTTCCCTTCAGGTAACACATCAAGATTTACAGTACCTTGGACAAAATTAGGCATTAGATTAGGAATTCAATGCATGACAATCTATTTTCCTTCCAGAGAGATATTGTTGCACAAATCAGAAAATCATAGCCTGGCTGTATAATCAACAACATTTCATTCCAGAAAGCATATTATAGCTGGAGTGATAAGGCCTATTGAAGCTGCGGATGGCATTTCCTGAGGTTTCTGAACAGCTATGCTTTCTGGGAACCCTAGTGGCTTTTCCAAATACATTTGAGGATTTTCAAGTCAGCTCTGTTTCCTTATAACCAGAGCTGAATACAGCCAAGGTCATAGGTTCATTTCAACAAGGGACAGTTTTCTTCCCTTTCTACAGCTCTATTTTCCATCTCTAAACATGCTCCAGTGAATCTATTCCATGTTAAAAAAAATAATAATTCCATTAACCCCACATCCCATTCTTGCTCCATTCATAGTTTTCAAATCCTTTACAGCCAAGAAACATCAATAATATATGTCCTATTCACCATAATCACCCTTTATTGCACACCTACTATTTGTCAAACACGTAGTTTTACCTGATTTCACTTAACCACAACAACCCATAAGATCAGTGTCTGGGTGAAAAAATGGAGGTTCAGAGGGGTGGGGAGGGTTGTCCAAGACACGGCAGCTAGGAGGTTGTGCTGTGGGGAGGATTTTCTCCACCTCTTCCCACTCCTACTTATGCTTCATCCCATGGCAGCCCAGCTTCTTCCTCCATGGAGCCATTGCATTGGCACTCCCCACGACCACCAGTGACCATGGCTAAAACCCATGGAAAACATCCCTTCCTTACCTTGACCAACCTCTCTGTAGCATTTGCCAAGGGCATCTTCCCTCAGCCTCCATGGCCCCAAGGCTTCTGTTTTTCTCCATCTGCTCTGGATGCTCCTATCTTTCTGAGTGACTTTTCTAACCTCTGCTACCTCTTCATGTAGGTGTTGCTGAGAATTCTGTGCTAGGTCCTCTGCTCCTCTCACAATGTCCTGATCCTTGGGTGGTCTCACACATCCCATCTGAGGGCTTCCAGCTCCTGAGTCTGTGTGTCCAGCATGGTTTCTCTGTCTCAGAGCTGCAGCTCCCGTAGGACATCAGTGGACTGGACATCAATGTCCTGGGGGCTCTGTGAGGGTACCTGAAGTATACCCCAAAGAGAACCTGTGAAATTGCAGTCCTAAGGGATGATCAGGACTCATTACATCAGGCCCTCCGTCAGTGTGGACCTCAGTCACTGGGTCTCTTTCCTCACCCACACACTCTGTCAGCTCTAGCGTGGCCCCGGCTCCCCATTGGCCATCCTCCCACCACACTTCCCTTGTGCCCCTGGGATGCAGAGCCCTCTTCTCTGAAGGATCCCTCCACCTGCCTGTTCTCAGTGACATCTGATTACCCCCAAGAACATGGCTTCCTCAGGAGGCTTCTCAAGTGGAGGCTGTCTTTTTTCCTTCAAAGCCAAGACTTGAGCTTAATATCCTTTTTATCCTCATTCTATTTCCTGAGGATCATTTCTTTCTTCTTCCTAGACAGTCCTCCATCCTCTTTGATTTAAATCTCCTCGGATTAGATGCTATCTAGTCTCTTTTGTTGCAATTATATGCTGTCCTCTTACTCAGTCTTCTTCAGGTATCAGTCATCAAGATTTTTATTCCTGGCTCACTCTATCCTCCACTATTGCTGCCATCATTTTGGGCATTCCTGGAAAGAAGCATTCAAATTTTGACCTCTTAGTTGCTTAACTCTCCACTGCTGGTGATATTTTCATCCATTCTACCTTAGTACCCCCTCTCACGGGCAAACGGAAGACCTTCTCATTAGCAATTACTATACCCTCAAAGTCTTAACCCGGAGCATAGCAAAGTGACAACTGCCAGCTTCTGATCTGTGTCCCGTGCTGCTTTCACTCAATTTGCTCTAGCAATTCTTGGACTCCCTGGTACTCTAACATTGAGCCTTGACACATTCTCACTACCCATCAGCCCTGCTTCCCTTATTTTCAAATATATATTTCATTAGTATTTGCTCTTGAACACACACTTGCTTTTCTTTCCTTCCATCGTACTTTCCTTAAAAAACCCAATTCCTGTGGTTAAAGC
The DNA here is from genome assembly GCF_009829155.1 of Mustela erminea. Lineage (NCBI taxonomy): Eukaryota > Metazoa > Chordata > Mammalia > Carnivora > Mustelidae > Mustela > Mustela erminea. Next base: position 97,065,687 of record NC_045614.1, read on the forward strand.
CAGCTTTCCATCCATTCTACATGTGCAACTAAGCTGATAAACATGGCTGGAGGAACACATCAGGTCTCACTTTAACTTTATCATTGGAGGAGCGCATGGGTGGCTCAGTCATTAAGTGTCTGCCTTTAGCTCATGTCACGATCCTGGGGTTCTGGAATCAAGCCCCACGTTGGGCTCCCTGCTTGGCGAGAAGCCTGCTTCTCCCTCTCCCACTCCCCCTGCTTGTGTTCTCTCTCTCGCTATTTCTCTCTTTCAAATAAATAAAATCTTAAGAAAAAAAAAATTACCATTGCATATCCCAGGTGGGTCTTTGGATCTAGATGATGTTCCACACTTCCCCTCTTTTCTCAAGCCTCCAGTATCCTTCCTATCAGTTGTAATCATGCAATTCCTTCCCTGAGAAAAGAGAAGAAAGTTGCTTCACTCTCCCATCAGAATGCCCATCAGCCTGTTGCATCCAAGTGCTCTGCCTATCCCTCTGTGACAATGGGCACACTCCTTCCATTCTTAGCTGAAGCCAACCATTCCACCTGTAGTCCTGGTTTTCTCCCAGGGTCTTCCCCTCTCTTCTTTTTATAATATGAAAGTGCCTTTCTCTATGGACTCATTCCCATCAGCATACAAGCCTGCTGCAGTCTTAACAAAACCTTCCCTAATCCTGTATTCCTCTCCACCACCCTACTCATCTGCTCCCCGTGGTGACACAAAGCTCTTTGGGAGAGTATGCATTCAATGTCTCCACACCTCACCTCCCCCTTTTCTGAGCCCATTCCAAATAGCTTTTGTCCTCACCACTTTACTCTGATTCCACTCCTGTTGAGCTCAATCACCTCCTTGTTACCAAATCCAATAATCTAGTCTCAGTCTTTGGGCTCCTCTTTTGGTAACATCTGCATTGTCCATCACTCCCTCTTACTTGAAACTCTTTCATTCCTTGACCTCCAAGATACCAGGAGGACCTGTCTTCTGAAATCTAGACTCGGGCTACCTCTCTAATAGCTCCACTCTTATGTCTAATTAGCATTCCAAGCTTAACAGTATTGTTGATTTCTACCCAATCTTATGTCTGAATCTTGGCTCAGCCCCTCATGAGTTTTGAGATATTGGGGAAAAGTGCTTAATGTCCCTGTGCCTCAGTATCTTATTTGTAAATTAGCATAATAATATTACTTAATTTATAATGTTGTAGTGAAGATTAAATGAAGTAATAACATGAAAAGCATTGATCCTCATGCCTGGCATATAGTAATAAATAAGTAACAATAAATAATAAGTAAGACAGTTCTTCTTCTGTCTCTGCCTGATGCCTCCCATTGGGGGTTCTTCATTCAGTGAATGCCTTCACCCAGGCAACTGAGCCAAAACTGTTATCACCCTTGATTCCTTCCTATTTCTAACCTTCCACCTCAATCAGTAACCAAGAACTCTCGAGTCTGCCTTTGAAATATTTCTCCCTCACCCCTGTTTTCCATTCTTGCTGCTTCTTCTACTTTGCCTCTCTTGTCTGGTTGTTAGCTCCCTATTGGTTCTCCAGTCCTTCCCCCATTCTGCAGCCAAAGTGAAGGGATCACTTTAAAATTTCTGTCTATGTCACTCCTCTTCAATTCTACCCTCCTCCCCGCCCACCAACTCAGAAGATCTAAATTTCTCAGTACTGGTGTGCCTGGGTGGCTCAGTCATTATGCGTCTGTCTTCAGCTCAGGTCATGATCCCAGAGTCCTTGGATTGAGCCCCGCATTGGGCTCCCTGCTCAGTAGGGAGACCTGCTTCTCCCTCTCCCACTCCCCCTGCTTGCATTCTCTCTCTCGCTCTCTCTCTCTCTGTGTCATAAATAAATAAAATCTTTAAAAAAAAATAAATTGGTCCGTGTTACTATGCATTTCTATTATAATACAAGACGAGCCAGAAATTGGCTTTGGCCCTGTCTAGCTTTGCCTCTCATCGTTCCCCACCCAATCTCCAAATCCAGGGTTCAGTTTTTCTGAACCCTTATCATCTCCAAAGTTTGCCCCCAAGTTCTTACCTCAAAGCTTTTGTATATGCAGTTTCTTTTGTCTGCATCAAGGTCGTGCCCCTCCCCTTTACCTGGCTAACTCACAGTTGTGGTCTCAGTCCAGATATTTCCATCTGTAAGAGGCTGGCTCTGCTTTCCCTGTTCTGGGCTAACTGCCCCCTCCCACCAGTGCTTCCACAGATTCTAGTACGTTCCTTATGATTTCCCACTTAATTATCTGTTTATCCCATTTCAATGATCTCTTTCCTCACCAGCTTCTAGAAGAAGAAACCTCATGCTCAAAACTCCTGGAAAAATGCATTTTTAGTCCTTTCACCTTCTTGGAAAATTTTCCAGATTCTTGATATTTTAGGTGTGCTGTTGATTGGAGGCAGTACACATAGACTTAGGAGCATGCCTGGGAATTCTTTCTTTTGATATTTGTAATAAGACTGTGAGGTTATATGGTCTCTGAGATTCTTTTCTTGTCCTAAAATGCCAGCTAGGACTCCCTGGTGAGTTGGGCTCTATGGAGTCAAGGTATCAGCCACCAGGATGGAAGGTCTGAAGATACTGGGGGATTCTGAGACCACCCCTCCCTTGTCTAAAATAGCTGAGCAATGGACTTACTTTCTACTTTTCCATCCACTTGTTTAGAAACCATGTAGACACTGTCTAAAAGGAAGCTATTAAACTATTTACTTTGGGGAATGACATAACTGTTTCATATTCATTTTCTACCTCAGCTTCTTAGAATAATGGAGAAGGCAAGCCACAACAATTAAATCGTGCCACTCCCCAAAGGCCACTTGCTCCAGTTTATAATCGTGTTCCTGGCACACGATAGCAAACGATCCTTCCTAGTGTGGCTTCCCCCTTGGTGGATTAATGAGTCCTCCTGCTTAGAAACCGATGCTACTGCAGGCCTCACTGACTCTTTGGAGAATGCAAAGTTTGAGCAGTTGTCTGACATCAAGATGAAGCTCGTGATGGGGAAACAAACTTAGTCATGGGTTTTCAGAGAAATTAACTTGTCTATTCTGGGTGCCTACTCCATGTTGGGTCTCTGTGTAATGAGTGGCAAAAATAAAAGGCAGGGGGGATGAAAGGCTTTGGGGACAGAGGAAAAGAGCCAAAGCACGTGTAGCCGTCTGATATGAGAAAGGATAGCACCAGAGACATGCATGGATATGTGTTTCTCTGAGGAGAGGTTGTGGGTATGGAAAGAGAAGAGGGTCGAGAAGTGCAAGATGGGCCTACACATAAAGGCCTTGCAGGAGGTAGAGAATTCTTCGGTGTTAGGAGAATTTCTGAATTTCTGAATTTCTAGGACTAGCTAGTACATGGAGATACTTGGGACCAAGATATTGCCTGATAGAATGGGTGGGCTGCAGATCCTGAAGGGTTCTGAGACCATCTCCACCTGTTCTAAGATATCCCAGGAGCTAGTTACCCTTGTTTCTTTTTCTGTTCAGTTGTTTGAAAACCATGTCAATACCATATGAGCAAAAAGTTATCAAACCACCATGCTGAAGAGATTTACTTGAATCACGAAGGCAGTGGGGAACCATGGGAGATCAAGCCAGGAAGAAACATGGTGGTTTATGGAGTCCCTTAGCGAGAGCAGAGGGGAGGAGGAAGCATTTGAGGGTGGAGGCTGGAGGCGAGAGCACCAGAGAAGAAGTTGATTTCATGGCACCAGCATCATTTGGAAGAGAAGATGAATCATGATGAAGAGTCACGATGTCTTCTCATTGCTGCAAACAGCCACACCTGGGACCCTTGCTGCCTGGTGGAGGGCGGGTCCCGACAGGAGCAGGCTTACTTCCTGCTCCAATGCTGTTAAGTCCAGCCACTGGCTTCAGCCTCATCACCACGGTCACCTGCCCTTCTTCCTTACTGCCCCACCTCTGGCCCTTTGGCCCAGCCCAATCCAACTTGCCTCAGACCCAAGCTCCTTATCCTTCGGTCCAACCTGCCCTTCTCCTGCTGCTCTGCTTTGGATCCTTGTGGCACCATCATTCAGCTTCTCAGGTTAGAAGCATGGCCTGAATTTCTCCCTCCACAGTTTGCATCCAACAAAACCTCTGAGTTCTGCCGATTTTACTTCCTAAATCTTTCTAGACTCTACGGCCCTCACTCAGTCTAACCACCGCCCCCCCCCCCCCCATTATGCCTGACTTGGATTACTGCCAAGAATTCCTAGTTATTCGGTCTTCCCGGTCTCTCTTTCTGTTGGGAGCTAGTCAATAATGCCAGAGGGATGCTTCTGGAATGTAGATCCTTCTCCTGACTCTTCACTACCCCCACTCACACTCCCAGGAGAGCATCCGAGCCATTCAGCGTGTCCTGTAAAGCTCCAGCCCCTGCCTGGCTCTTCCACCCTCTGCTCTGTGTGGAATGTTCCTGCAGTGCTGGGTGAGTTATCTTTTCTCTGCCTTGTTTGCTTACAGCTTCCTCCTTCTGCTCAGGCTGGGTCCCCTTCCTGAGTGCCCTCCTGATTCCCCATATTCCTCACACCAAGTTGCTATTTCCCTCCTAAGGCAAATCAGGAATCAAACCCTCTGAGAACCATCCCCAGGCTGGGTGAGGGGAACTTCCTTCACATCCAAACAGCCCCTTGGCTCCCTTTCTCAGAGCATTTACTACCTGTGCTATACCTGTTTTCTCTTCACGTGTGTCTTTATAAGTTCCCACAGGATGTTGACTCTTGGGTTTCATCCTGTGAGGCCTGGGGCACAGGCCTGACCCAGTCTTAGGAGGAGAACTGAATGAAGTAACAGGCAACATGCACTGAATGCTTCCTCTCTGCCTTGTGTGTCAAGCACAGCTTGCCTCCTTGTGTGTCAGGGAGGTATTATTACTATTATCCCCTTTATGGGGGAGGAAATGGAGGTTTAAGTGTTAGAGCCAGAATTTAATCCTAATCATATCTACTGTGCAGCTTGCGTTCTTTATCACAAGGGAAGCCCCCACTACCACAATGAGGAGGGCTGGAGTCCCAGGGCCATCATCACTGTGGAGTAGCTACCCTCTGGCAATAAAACTCAGGTGAGAGGACAGGCGCAGGGGGTTCCCTGTGGGGCCTTCAACACCATGTAATGGATGGCGTTTGTGGTTCCCCATCTCTTAATCCCAGGCTACCAGTCTGACTCCTCCTCAGCTCCTATCCCTCCATCACTCACCTCGACTCCCCCCTCTGCCTCTGGATGGCAGTTCTGAATTGCCCTGGCCTTCCATGTTGCCCCCCTTGAAGGGCCTCTGATGTAACTTGCCACGGGCAGACTGCAGGTGAATATGCTGGAAACACACTCTCCAGGCTGGCGGGTCCCAAATCCTGACCCGGCTGAGGCCAGGAAGCATCTCCCCACAGCTTTGTCCATCCTCCTCTCTGGCTGGAGCCCTCAGTCCATCTCTTCTCTGCCTTTTATCTTGTGCACCGCTTAATCTAGCTCGGGCTTTGGGCACAGTCAGGAGCTCAATAAATACTTGCTGAATTCAATTGAAAACCATCCTGGAAGCAGAGACCTGTGATTTGCTGTGCAGCCTGCTGAGGGATGTTCCAACCATTCCCAGAAGGGGTTTTTGTGTAGGAAGTCCACTGGCTCACCCTCCCAGCAGCCAGGCAGAGTAAACTCCCTGTGAGACCCAGAAGATTAACCTACAAGAAAAATCATCACAACACATTTATTGTTCCTACTGAAGCCATTTTCACATGTGGAACTCTGTTAAGAAGCTGCATTGAGTCATGTTTATTTCTACATCAGTGAATCGAATCTCGGGTTTTTTTTTTATAAGGCTTGTATATCCTGGAAAAAATAGTTGATGTGTGTGCATGTGTGCATGGTGAATATTTTAAGGCTAAAAGGATTAACTTTGCGGGGGGGCTCAAAATTCTTTGGGAGTTTTGTGTATATAAACCTAAGGCTCTGCAATATTTGAGATGGGATTCTTTCTTTGATATCCGATCAATGGTCATCTTACTACTTTTCGTAACAAACATTTATACCGCAGAATCTTCAAATTTCTTTTGAAAAGCAGCAAACTTCCAACAAGAGGAAAGATTTACACGTCATCTTTAGCTTCATTTGGAGTGACCCGCTTTTGCTGTAACCTCTCTGTTAGGAAGAGGAAGAGGAAGAGGCCAGCTGCCCACACTCCCAATTTGCATACTTCCATTTGTTTTGAAACTGCCAAATGGCACAGAGAATGCATTAGTCACAGGCCAGCCAGAGCTCCACAGTGGGGAGGGCGGGAACCTAGAGCTGGGCAAAGACTGGTCTGCCAGACCAGACCAGGAAGCGTCGATGGCCTGCAAAGCACAGCACAGTCTGAGGACAGAGTCACAGAGTGGATTCCAAACTGCCTACCACCAAGGGCTTGGGTGGAAATGGCCAAATCAGACACTTCCTCAAACATGACTGACATCTAACCAGTTTAATTTGGAAATCTCTGTCCGAGTCACAGGAGCACAGCTTGTCCATAACTCCCTTATCTTTTTGTTCCCAGTTTTTCAGGATATGTGCCCTATTTTATGAGAGCCATCAGACCATGTTCCATGGGTAAGAACCCCCAAATTCATCTTTCAGAAGTCCGTTTTCATTTTCCTCAATGGCAACTCAGTTTTATTTTTAGTAGACGCGAACATTCTGTGTCTCTTTCCAAGTGCATTTCTCATCCATGGAAGCACGTTTTCCTCTCCCATCTTTGGATAGGTGTGAGATCTGGAGTTTTCTCATCAGCTGTAGAGGTGATGTGGAAGGAAGGGTCTTGGCATGAGTTATATCAAGTGGTCTTATGGACTTTCTCAATACCCACTCCATTCTACTCTACTCTCTTCTCCTCAACATGGCCAGGAGAGCCTTCCACCTCTCCCCAACTGATCTGAACTTGCCTGTGCCAATGTCCCAGGCAGAAACAAACCTAGGATTTAAGCAGAGCTACAAAGACGTGTCTCAAAACTATGTACCACGTTGGATATTTCCAGATGCATAAGAGCATTCATTTTCCTAAAACCCCACTTTGTAATTGGGTGAGTTGGAGAGTCAGTGCTTGCAGGAATAATTTGGAGCTGGAATCTCAGTGCCTCACAGTTATCCCTTGGCTTGGAAACCTGAATGGAGATCTAGGATCTGTAGACAGGAAGCTGCATCTGATATGCCTTTGTCTCTGCTGTGATGGCAGCAATACACCTTCATATAGCATGTGTCTGCTCTCCTTGGTATTTTAAGAAGCTGTCTTGGGCTCTAGTTAATCATTATTTCCCCACACTGTAATTAAAACTGGCAGGCAAAGATGATCTCCTTTTTCATAGCCTTGATTACACATTGAACCTGATTCCAGGACACGAGCCCCTGGAGTCTGGAATCTTGGAGCCTGAAAGGAAGGTTGCTCTTCTGAGTCAACCTCTGCTACAAAAGACTCTGATTCAGAGTTGCTTGTCTGTTGTTGCCTCTAAAACCTCTTTCGGGGACTCAGCTTGCTCTGTTCTTCCAGGAGTCCTGTCTATGCCTGAGGTCCTTCTTCCATGAACTGGTAGCAGCAACCGGCGCACAACTGTGAAAACAGAGCCAGCAGGGTCTGCTGGACGTGGGTACCTCTCCCTCAGAAAGTCACAAGGCAGAGACTAAATCGGTAACATACTCATACTTGCTCCCTGACCCAAGAGTGACAAATGAGGCCTCAGAGAAAAGTTGGCTTTTTAGACCATCTCACCCTGTGTCTCCACCAGGCACCCCCTGTCCTGTGGAGTCACTGACAGTTGTCTCAGAAACCCTTTGAGATATATTTGGAAAAGAGATTTTACAAGCCCCCATCTGTTCTGCTTTGTGATCACCCACTGTGCAACTTACTCCAGCATTGTCCTCCTGCTATCTGGGGAAATGAAGTCTGCTGATGAGAAACAGAATCTCTCTGCCACCCTGCACTGGTCTGAAGTCAGCTGCCAGGCAGAGTGGGGACCTGCCCATTCCCTTCATGAAACCGAAAGGGCCTGTCATGTGGGCAGGGGTCGGAGATGCTAGAGAGGAGAGTGGCGGAAGGGAGCTGGGCTCAGCAGCCCTGATTCCTGTCTTCCCTGTATGGCTTTTCCTGGGAGATTCTTGGCAAGTCCAGGCTGCCTCACCGCAGTGGCCTGCGGCAGTGCCACTCCCCTTCTGAATCCTATTGACTTTCCGCTCTTCGCTTATATCCCTGTGGGCAGCGGCTGGCAATAGTCAGGAATATTTAACCCAGACTCCACTCCAAGTGCCTGGATGATGCTAGGGAAATAAACACGTGATAGCTGGCAGCACAATCCATCTGGGGCACTCTGGGAAGCGCCGTGGACCACATCCTTCAGCCACCGGCCATCTCCACCCATCACTCTGGCCAGCACCCGTCAACTCCAGGCTCCTCCAACCTCCTTCCCAGATACAACATCTTGTCCCATGACCATCTGCTTCCATGAGTGATGCCCTTCACTCCCTTTCTCAGGTTTCCTGGCCCCCATCCTTATTATTAAAATCCAACACGAGTTTCAGCCTCTTCAGTGTATAGTGAGGAGCAGTGATGGGAGTGGGCATTGGAGAGGGGGAAGTGAGATCAGCATGTTTCCTTCTAGAAGAGGTAACCAGCAACCAGTAGAGGTAAGTAGAAGTGGTAAGAATCAGGTTTTCTTCCAATCTCCTCTTTCCCTTCCCTCCTCACTGGCCAGACTTTCTCATTCCAACCTCCTTTGGTGCACGCTGGCTGGAGGATTGAAGGTCCTATTAAAAGCAATTCATTTTCACAGGAGATGTAACACACTTAATCATCAGCAATGTTTTAATGCCCTACCCTCTTCTGTCATTGTCTCTTCCTGCCTCCCCGTCATCTGTCATGATATGAAATCCTTGTGGGGAAATTCTTGGGGTCTTGTCTTTTCTTTATCTTTCTTCTTCTTCTTCTTTTTTTTTTTTTTTTTTTTTTTTTTTTTTTTTAGCGTCCATTGCCTGAAGTACAAGGGTTGCCTACAGGAGCTCTCTGCAAACATTGTGTGTGGAGTTGTCACCAGCAAGGGATGTTTTATGATCATCTTGCTGGAACCAGTGGCCTTAGATGGAGACAAGTTTAGGCCACAGTGTTTAACAATTAAATTTTAATAACTTGTATTGCAGACACCATAGCATCTAATTAATAAAAATTTCTTGAGTGCCAACTGTGTGTCTGGTCTGTGCTAGAGACTTGGGATAAAGATGACAATACTTGGTTCATGCCCTCCAGGGGCTTATAGCTCCACAGGGAAGCCCCTCCTGGCTTTTGTCATAATCATTTCTGTACTTTGCTTTATAGTTTTACCATATAGGAAACCATCCTTAAGAAATAGAATTTCTTTTTGCCTAGGTTTGAGATTATATGAATGGAATAATACCCTAACTAGCCCGTCTTTTGTGCCTGGCTTCTCTGGCTCAACATTTTGTTTTCAGGAGGTATCCATAATTTTGTTCTTGAGTGTGAGGTGGTAATGTGTTCATTTTTGTTGCTTTATGGTATTCCTTTGAGTGATGATGTCACAATTTATTTATCCCTTCTACTGTGGATTGACATTTGGGCTGTTTACAAGTAGGAGCCATCACAGTGTGGCAATAAGCACTCTTGTCCATGTGTACACTTTCTTTTTTCTTTTTTTTTTAAGATTTTATTTATTTATTTGACAGAGAGAAATCACAAGTAGATGGAGAGGCAGGCAGAGAGAGAGAGAGGGAAGCAGACTCCCTGCTGAGCAGAGAGCCCGATGCGGGCCTCGATCCCAGGACCCTGAGATCATGACCTGAGCTGAAGGCAGCGGCTTAACCCACTGAGCCACCCAGGCGCCCCATGTGTACACTTTCTTCAGGGTAAGTATCTATAGCAGTACTTTTTGGTCACTGAGTGTGTATCTTCAGTTTGAGGATGTAATAGTTTGTTAGAGAACTGTAGCACCTTCTGCCCCCATCAACAGGATAAGATAGTACCATCGCTCCAGGTTGTCATTAATGTTTGATAAGAGCAGACTTTTAGTTTTGGACAATCTGGTGGCTATAATTCTCATTCTAAATTATGAAGAATCTATATACATTTGAGATTCTAGACCTTAGTTGAGTTAGATGTTTCACAATTATCTTCTCCCAGTTGTGGGTCCTGTTTCCATCCTTTTATGATACTAGATGAATACATATTTTTAATTTAACATAATCACATTTATTTATTTAATTATTAGTATTTCATATATACTTTTATGGTTATGCATTATATATATATACATATATATATGTATATATATATACACTCCTCTACCACTAGGTCATGAAGATATGCTCCTATATTATCTTCTAAAACCTTTATAGTTTTGCCTTTTGTGTAGGTTTTCTTATTCACTTGGAATTGGTATAAGGTAGGAATACGATTTCATTGGTTTTTCCTTAAGTATATTTAATTGAACCAACACAATTCATCAAAAAGTGGTACCAATTGGTATCCAGTATCTTTTTATCCACATATGGCTGTGTTTCCTTACACTCTATTCTAGCTCCCTGGGCTATTTGTCTCTAAGCGAATAGTGCTTTATCTTAATTATTATAGCATTATAATAACTCTTAATGCAAGATAAGACAAAATCTACCACCTTGTTCTGCAAGAGTGCCTTGGTTTTTATTGGTACTTGATACTTACGAATGTATTTTACATCAGGTTATAAAGTTCCACTAAATAAACAGATAAATAGCCCTTTTTGGATTCTTACTGGGTTTGTTGAATTGACAACATTTTTTAGAAAGAAATGACATCATTAATATAAAAATACCTTGAGACTTATTACTTGGTATCTCTAATCATTCATTTCAGTTTATTTAATGTCTCTTAATGTTTTATAATGTTCTCCATAGAGGTCTTTTGTTATAATTATTCCTAGTTATTTTTTGATGGTTAGTTTTTAAAATATTTTTAATTTTTGTGGCTGGTATACAGAAAGGCAAATGATTTTTCATAATTTTTGTATTCAGTAATCTTGCTAAAGGCTCTATTGACTCTAATGATTTTTCTATAGATTTTTTTACTTCCACATTCTGTCGTATCATCTGCAAACAATAGTTGTTTATTTCCTTCCCCCCAACCCCTGCAGTCTTTATACCTTCTTCTTTATTTTTTAAAATCATGCTTACTAAGTCCTCCAGTGTAAAACTAACAAAAGAAGTGAGAATAGCATCTTTGCCTTATTATCTGCTTATTAACAGAAGGGAAATCTTTCAACTTCACAATTACACATGACATTTAACATGCAAGATTAATACAGGTACTAATATATCATGTATAGTATATATTCATAGATATGTATATGGATTATGTGTATTCATTTGATAAGGATGTGGAAGTCTCTGACAGTTTTTATACTCAACAGTTTTCTGAGACTTTTTGAAAATCATGAATATATATTGAATTTTAAAAACACCTTTCTGCATCTTTTAAATCAGCATCCCACTTATTTCTTTAAATATGTTAATGTGGTGAATTCCATTACTCTATTTTCTAAAATTAAATGAACCCTGCATTTCTGAAATAAGCACCAATTTTTAATATTCCATTAGGTCAAGCTTGATAATTTTTTTTTCTAGAGGAGGGTAATATTTGCACCTGAGTTCTCAGTTGGTTTATCTTGTAATTTTCTTTGTTCTATACAGTCTTTGTCAGATTTGGTCATCACGATTATGTACACTCACAAAGTGAATCTGGAGTCATTCCTGCTTTTTTATAATTTAGAAAATTTTATGTAAGATTGGAATGATCAATTCCTTAAAAGTTTATTAAAATGTCACCCTAGTGTTTTTTATGAGAGAAGATTTAAATTACTGGGTCATTTCCTATGTTGTTTAATATTCTTTTTTTAAAAGATTTTATTAATTTATTTGACAGAGAGACAAAGATCACAAGCAGGGTGAGCAGCAGGCAGAGGGAGAGGGAGAAGCAGGCTCCCTGCTGAGCAAAGAGCCCCATGCGAGACTCGATCCCAAGACCCTGGGATCATGACCTGATTGCAGATGCACCACGGACTGACTCACCCAGGTGCCCTTGGGTTGTTATTTTTAATTGTGTTTTTATTATATTTCTGTTGTATAAAATGTTTATATTGTTAATTTGTACTTAAATTATTTTGAAAATTTTTAAACTATCTGGAAGTTTCAAGAATATCTCAATGAACATTCATGTATCTTCCACCTAGATCCACTAATTGTTAACATTTTGCCACATTTACATTCTCCTTCCTTGAACTCTCTTTCCCTCCCCTCTTCCTCTGTCCCAAGCATACAAACACAGACACATGCATAACTATAGATACACACAGATACACATACTTTTTTTTTTTCTGGGTCACTCGGGAGTTAGCTCTAGATATAATATGTCACCTGTAAATATTTCACTATGTAGTGTTTTTCTACTACCACTCACAGGTAATTTGACATAGGTATTATTCTATTATCTAATATTCAGTAACATTCATATTTCCCTTAATGTTCCCGTGGTATCACTTATAGATTTAAATTTTTTTTTAATTGACCTATGCTCCAAGAAAATAATCACATGTTGCTCTTCCCATATTTCTTTAGTTTCCTTCTCACTAGAATGATTTCAAAAACTGTTAAAAATATCTTTCAGAGCATTGACTTTTGAAGATAATTTTCAGCTTTTTTAGGAATTCATTTCATCAGTTTTAAAATTTATCAAATTGTTTAGAATATCTTCTTATCTTTTTAATGTCTGTAGCACATTAATTTTGTCTCCCTTTTCATTCTTAATATTGTTTATGTTTAATATTGCTTAAGTTCTCTCTCTTTTTTTCTGGATTATTTCAGAGTTTTGCCTATTTTCAACCAGATTTTTCAAAGCACCAATTCTGGCTTTATTGTTCCTCTTTCTATCATTTGCTTTCTATTTTACTGTTTTTTCTTTTTAATCTTTATTGTTCCTTTTATTTTGCTTGATTTGAAAGCAATTTTAATGTCCTTGGCTTAGCTTATTAAATGTAAATAATTTTATTTTTTAATATAATCATTAAGGCTATAATTTCCTTCTAAATGCTGCTTTGGCTGTGCCCAGAGTGTCTGCTACTCAATACTGTGGCTTGGGTTTTATAATTCTGGTATGTTTTCTTCGTTGATTTAGGAGTGTTTTCATTGTGTCTTCAGGCTTCCACATATACAAAGTTTAAAGCTATTTGTCTTCTTAAATTATTGTTTTTGTTTTATAACTTGTGTTGTGGACGGCGAACACAGCACACAGGTCTGTCTTTCCATTGAATTGAGATGGGCAGGACTGATTATGACCAATGGCTTCTGTGTGTTTGAGAAGAATATGTATTCTCCATTGGTTGAATATGATGTGTTATCAAATCCTCTTTGTTCACCTTACTAATTGTGCTCTATATCTTCTATACCTTTTTTTTTTTTTAAGATTTTATTTATTTATTTGACAGAGATCACAAGTAGGCAGAGAGGCAGGCAGAGAGAGAGAGGAGGAAGCAGGCTCCCTGCCAAGCAGAGAGCCCGATGCGGGGCTCGATCCCAGGACCCTGAGATCATGACCTGAGCCGAAGGCAGAGGCTTTAACCCACTGAGCCACCCAGGCGCCCCTATATCTTCTATACCTTTACTCATTTTTTACCTCCTTAATGTCTAAAAGAAGTTACTGAAAGAAGTCTGGTAAAGTTCCCTACCATGAACGGTACATACTTCTAATCTTTCCTTAGTTCCTTCAACATTTTACCTTAGGTACTTTGAGGCTCCGTTATTAAGAAACTAAAACTAAAAACTAAACCAAACTAAAACTAAACTAAACTTCTAGTTTAGAACTGTTTTATCTTCTTTGTGAACTGAATATTTGATACTGAGGTAGCGAACCTTTTTACCTTAAAGCCTGCTTTGGCAGATGTGGGTAGAACTACTCCTGTTTCAGCTAGTATTTTCTCCATCTTTCTCACATCCTCTGAATTTCATCTTACGCGGGCCTTGTGTTTCAGACAATACGTTTCATTACATCTCTCGAAATCAACACCTAGCAGGATTTATTTTCTAATCAGGCAATCCTTGTCTTTTAACTGAGGAGTTATTAACTGAAGAGTTTATGTTTTTAAAAAGTCGTATTTATGTCCGGGTGCTATTTATGTACTTTCTATTCATCCTGCTTCTGTTTCTGTTTCCCCCTACTCTTGTGTTCTTTGGGTTGATCGAGGTATTTTTGTTAGTATTGGTTTTTATTCTAATTTTGTCTTTCTCAGGATATGAGCTTGGCAGTCCCATCTCCTGTATTTACTCTTTCAGGGCTGACGCTGCTATTTCAGCATACACCCTTACCAAATTATGACAGTTTCTGGGGACCCTTCTCCCTGCACTTTGTTCCCCATGGCTGGGTGTAATTGCCGACCCCAACTGCCTCCAGAAGAGCACTAGCGTCCCACAGACGGGCCTTTCTGTTTGCCTTCTCCAGCAGCAGCCAGCAACCTCCTCTAGCACCTCCCAAATTCCGAAGCTAGCTGCCCACTGATTTCGGCCTCTAGTGGTACCCCCAGAGGGCCGACTCTCCCAGCACTGCACTTCAGTGAATTCTCTGCTATCCAGTGACCGAGCTTTGCCTTTTGCTGTGATGTTTGGATCTCAGTTCTGGGGGAAGTGTGGAGGACTCTAACCCACCCAAGACCTAGTGGTTGTTTCTTGCAGCTGCCATTCTTGTATTATTCAGAAATCTCGTTCACTCTCACTAGCTAATTCCACATTACTTCAGTGGCTATTAATAATTCTTTATATTAAATTTTCTGTGTTCAACTCACTGTGATGTCTCTAATCTCTTGACAGGACTCTGACTACTATATTCTCTACAATATATAGGCTCATATGGTCTAATATTTAAATTCCATCCTTTTCAAAACTGGCATTACTCTTGTTATTTTATACTGTGGGCATCTGTTATATTTACACAGGTATTTACTGATAGCCTTGCCCCCCATCTGTATGAGTTTCCTACTGCTGCCATAACAATTTGCTACAAACTTAGCAGCTTAAATAAAACAATTTTTTTATCTTGCAGTTCTATGGTCCAGTTCTGTGCATCTTACTGGGGCCAGATCAAGGTGTTGACAGAGCTGCATTCCTTTTGGGAAGCTTTAGGGAGAATCCATTTCTTTGTCCCTTCCATCTTCTAGAAGATGCCCATGTTCCTGGGCTCCGGACTCTCTTCTTCCAACTTCACAGTCAGCCTGTTGGGCCAAGTCTCTCTCCTGCTGCCTTCTCTCCAACCTCCTCTTCTGCCTCTCTATTCTACATCACAAGGACTACTGTGATGATACCAGATCTGCTCCAATAATCTGGACATTCTCCTTATTTGAAAGTCAGCTGAATGGCAACCTAAATTCCACCTGCTACCGTAATTCTCCTTTGCCATGTTAGGTAATATTTTCCCAGATCCCAAGGATCAGAATTTGGACCTCTTTAGGGTCATTACTGGGTCAACCATACCACACCATTGCTTCTTGCATCTCTGAGTTTCCACCTGGGATTATTTCCCTCTTCCTTTATAATTTCTGTTAATGAGAATAATTTTGGTGATAAAATTTTCTTCTTTTTTGGGTCAGAAAAAGGCTTTATTTCATTTCTTTCTTGAAAGACCTTCTTCCTGAGCATAGAACTATAGCTTGACATTTCTTTTCTTTCAGCATTGTATGCTCTGGCTGCCACTGTTTCTACAGAAAAGTCATCATCAAACCACTCCTCGTCTGGTTGCTTTTGAAATCTCTATTTCTACAGTGTTCTCAGATTCCACTTTGATGTATTTTCATGTGGATTTCTAAAAATATTTACCCATATTTTTAATTTATTAGGATTTTTGTACTGGAGACTTGGCGACTCTCAACAATTCCGGAATATTTTCAAAAAATTATGTATGTTTACAATGTCTTTTCCTTTTCTTCTCTTTTGTCTTCTGGAATTCCAATTATACTGTATTCTCCCTCTACCTTCCCTATACTTTGACTTTTGTAATTTTTTAAATCTCATCATCTCTTTGGTCTGGATTTTGAGTAATTATTCGGATCCATGTTGCAGTTTGTAATTTCTCTCTGAAGCTATGTTGATTTGTGGATTCATTTGCCCATTAATTTGCCCACTTTTGTCTTTTGTATCTAAAGATGTATCCCTTCTATTCTGTTGATATTTCCAAACTTCTCTTTTATTTCTTTAGGTCTATTAAGCATACTTATTTAGATTTTTATGTCTCTAAATGCCAGTGTCTGATGTCTATGTATATCTGTTTCTGCTATCTGTTGTGTGTTTCTGCTGGTTTGTAATCATATATGTGCACATAGTTGAGTTTCTGTTCTTTGTCCTCCCCCCCAACTTTCTTTGAGGCTTATGTTAAGTTTTGCACCTCAGTGTGTACATTTGTTTCTACTATCTATAGGTGCTACCACCTTAGGACCTTAATTTCAATATCCTGCTTTTTTCTTTTTAAATTTGCAGATAACATATTTTATATATACAGGGCTAGATTTAGACAACAAGTGTCCTTGCTACTCTTTTCCATGTGGTCAGTTTTATTCCTCATTCTCTCTCTCTCTGCCTTTCTTTTTTTTTTTAAGGATTTTTTTTTTTTTTTTTTAATTTATTGGACAGAGAGAGAGCACAAGCAGGGCGAGCAAGAGAGAGAGAAGCCGGCTTTCCGCTGAGCAGGGAGCCAGATGTGGGGCTCCATCCCAGGATCCTGGGATCAGGACCTGAACTAAAGGCAGACGCTTAACCAATTGAGCCACCCAGGTGCCCCACCCCATTCTCTCTTACAGTAAAATTGTGACCTCGTAGACTGGAACATAGATTTTAGATTCAGAGCTTCATATGCTAAACAGACATTAAAGGTGAGACTCAAGTTCTACAGGGCTGGCAAAACCACTCAGGGCAAAGACAGCTCTGTTGCTCATGTATTTTCCAGGAGTTCTGGTTTCACTTCATTTTAGATTTTGTAGAATCCTTATTTTTGCATCAGTCCAGCAATGCTTTTAAAACCTATGTTTTTGCCATTACTTTAATATCTGATTTATTATGCTGTTGAAAATGGAAACTTTCAATTTTTTTAAAAAAGATTTTATTTATTTATTTGACAGATAGAGTGCATGCTTGCACAAGCAGGGAGAATGCGAAGCAGAGGGAGAGGGAGAAGCAGGCTCCTGCTGAACAAGAAGCCAAGTGCAGGACGATGGGATGACCTGAGCCAGAGGCAGACCTTAATCAACTGAGCCACCCAGGTGCCCTTGGAAACTTTCAATTTTTATTTTGTGCCTATCATCATGTATTTTGGTTTTCCCATTTGCTATAAGTTTTACTTAATTTAACTGCTATGTAATAATATCCCATTGCATGACTATATCATAATTGATGAACTCATCTTCTGTTGAAGATATTTATATTTTTCTATTTTCATAATTATGAAAGATGCTTCAGTGAACATTTATATGTTTTAGTGTATATATATATATACACTATATATATATAGTGTATATATATATATAACCAACAGATAGAACTAGACATTATGGGTAGAATTATGTCCCTGCCCAAGAAGTCCTCCTAACTTCCAATTCTCAGAAGGTGAGCTTATTTGGAAATAGAGTGCATGTAGGTATAATCCGGTCAGCTATGATGAGGTCAGACCAGAGTAAAGTAGGCTCCTAACCCAATAGCATATGAAGATGGCCATGTGAAGGCATGGAGATCGAGAGGGAAGTCCATGCAAAGACGGTGGTGACAGAGTTTGCTGCCACAAGGCAAGGAACACTCCAGGCTCCCAGAAACCCAGAGTGGCAAGGGAGGATCTTCCCTAGAAGCTTCAGAGAGAGAGCATGGCCCCACTGACATCTCCAGAATTCTGAAAGAAGAAATTCTGTTGTTGGAAGCCCTCCAGTTGGGGGCGCTTTCTTAGCGCAGCCCCAGGAAACTGCAGATGGTCATGGAAAATATGTGTATATTCACGGTATTCAGTTGTCCTAGCATTTACCTACTGATATCTATTAAAGTAGTTGTACCAGTTCTATTCCCACTCTCCATATGAATCTTCCCATTGTTCTTCATTCTCACCGGGATATAGTATTGTTCGGCTTTTACAATGTTTTTAATTTGGGTATGTGTGAAATGGTACCTCTTGGAGCGCCTGGGCTCAGTGGGTTAAAGCCTCTGCCTTTAGTTCAGGTCCTGATCCCAGGGTCCTGGGATTGAGCCCCACATCGTGCTTTCTCCTCAGCAGGGAGCCTGCTTCCTCCTCTCTCTCTCTGTCTGCCAAATAAATAAATAAAATCTTAAAAAAAAGGGGGGGGCACCTGGGTGGCTCAGTTGGTTGATTGACGAATGCCTTCGGCTCAGGTCATGATCCCGGACTTCCAGGATCGAGTCCCGCATAGGGCTCCCAGCTCCTTGGGGAGTCTGCTTCTCCTGCTGACCTTCTCCTCTCTCATGCTCTCTCTCACTCATTCTCTCTCAAATAAATAAATAAAATCTTAAAAAAAAAAAAAAAGAAATGGTACCTCTTTGGTCTGTAATAAAATACCACAAATGGGGCATTTTACAAACAACAAAGTTTATTTCTCACAGTTCTGGAGGCTGGCAGTCAGAGATCAGAGATCAAGACAACAGCCCCCTTTGAGTGAGGATCTTCACTGAGGGTTGCCATCTCCTGGTATTTTTACATGACAAAAGAGGTTCTGGAGCTCTGTGGGGAGTGGGGGGGTCTCTTTTATAAAGGTGCTAATCCCAGCACTCATGATCCAGTCAACCCCTCCTCAAAGGTCCCACCTCCAAATACCATCATTTTAGGGATTAGGTTTCAACATATGAATACTGGAGAGACACAAGCATTCAGACCAGAGCAGTATCTTTCTGTTGTTTTAAATTTCTATTTCCCTGCTAACTTGTGATATCAAGCATCTTTTTGTGTGTTTATTTGCCTTTCAGATTTAGCTTTCTATGAATTGCCAGTTTATAAATTTCCCCTAGTTTCTAACGGCTTAGTTTATTCTTATTGATTTGTAGGACTTCTTCCTATTTTCTGGTACCAGTCCTTTGTTATAGGGTTGCAAATATCAATTTTCCAGTCATGGTTTCACATTTTACTTAATTTATGGCATCTTCTAATGAACCAAAGTTCTTAATTTTAATGTACTGAGTATATCAGTACTTTCTTCATGATTTGTGCTTTTTGTTTTGCGTTTAAGACATTTTTTTCCTTACTTGCAAGCCATAACAAATATTCCAAAATTTCTTCTAAAATTTGTGATTTTGCATTTTTCAGTTGAAGCCTTTGTTCCATCTGGAGTTTTTTATTACCATTGACAGAGTGTGCAGCCTTTCCTTCACTGACTTCTAAGCACATACTAAGTTTTAATTTGTCTGTTCATCTATTTTCAGCCTCTCTCCTCTGTCCCATTTCTTTGTTTTTCTGTTGCTTCTTCAACATCAGGCACTTTCACTGTCCATTGTGTAACTTTTTGTGTGGCATGCTCTACTGAAAAGTCTTCAGACTTGTTTCCTTTCCAAGATATGTATTAAACACCATTACTTCTAAATACCATGTTAGCTTCATTCTGTGTTATTATGTGGCATTTTCACTATTGTTTAGAGCTAAATGTTTTTTAATTCAAGTTTTTATTTTCTCTTTGAGCTATTAACCATTTAGAAGTTTCCCTCTCAGTTTCCAAATATGTGAGAGTTTTAAAACATTTTTTTGTTATTGTGTTTTAGCATAATGGTGATAAAAAAAATGTCTGCATGGTGTAGACACCTTACTATTTGTTGAAACTTGCTTTGTAAATATACAATCTTTGTTTGAAGATCAAATTATCTGCTTTAGTTGTTCATTGCTGGGTTTAAATTGGTCCATTCGAGCAGAGTTGGTCATCATTGTATTGTTCAGATGTTCTCTATTCTTGCTAAATTTTACAGGTTTGACCTACAAATTACAAAATGAAGCATCTTTTATTGTGATTGTGGATTCATGACACTTATAATTGTGTAAGTTTTTGCTTTATATACTTTAAGGTTATATTATTAAGTATGAAGAAGATTAGAACTATTATTTCTTCTTGGCAAATTTAAGATTTTATCTTTATGCAATGACTCTCATTGTTTTTAGTAAAACCTTTTATACACACATAAATATAAATATATATCCTGTGACTTTCAACTTTTCTCTGTACTTGTATTTTAGGTGTTTCACTTGTAAACAACTTATGACAGGATTTTAAAAAGATCTAATTTTGAATCTCCATTATTAATAGGTAGGTTTATTCCTTGCGTGTTTAGTAATGATATATTTGGCTTTATTATATCAATTTATTTTGTTCTAATAAATACGCCTTTCCTATGCATATTCTTTATTCCTTTACTGCCCTTTATCAACTTGATCTTTTTTTCTTACAATTTGAAAATTATTTGTTCTATATTTTTCTTTAACTGCTTACCCTTAAAATGTGAACCCTTAAAAGAAATTTTTCTTTAACTGCTTACCCTTAAAATCACGTGGTGAGAGCAGTCTGAATGTCATCCATGTCTCCATTCTACTTCAGAACAATACACAAAGCCTAGAATATTTGAATTCTGATCTCTCCATTCTAGTCCATATTATTTTTGCCAAGTGTTTTCTTTTTTTAAGATTTATTTATTTCACAGAGAGAGAACACAAGTAGGCAGAGAGGCAGGCAGAGAGAGAGGGGGAAGCCAGGCTCCCCGCTGAGCAGAGAGCCCCATGCAGGGCTCGATCCCAGGACCCTGAGACCATGACCTGAGCAGAAGGCAGAGGCTTAACCCACTGAGCCACCCACTTAACACCCCCTGCCAAGTGTTTTCTTACAATTTTGTTTATGTGATATGCCAATTACTCACCATTTTAGCTAATGTTTTTATTTTCTGGTTTAAATCTTATTTAGATCTATCCACATGTTTTTTATTGGTCTCTATTCCTTCTTTTATCTTTGAATTTCCTTCCACGAGGGCCTGATAGAAAGCTAGTTGTGGGTGTTTGAAAGTGTCCTTATTTCTTATTTGCTCCTGAGGAACAGTTCAGGTATTTTAAAGAATTTATTAATAACGGACATGTATTAAGCACTTTGGAGATACAGGCATTGGATCAGTTTGTAGGAAGAGCTTAAAAAATGCCCTAATCTCTGTTCATAAAGTACAAAATTTCATATTCAAGTATATGGATTGTGTTCTATAAATCCTCAGACTCCTGAATCATTGTTTGTGTAGCTACTCTCTGAAAACCCTTGGTCCTCTCTCCCTCTCTTCTAAGTCGTTGCAGTATTAAATCAACCTTTAGACCAATTTTAGGGAAATGTATTTAGTTTGGATTTTAGTAGTCTGATTTAAGAGTACTCATCCTCAAACTCTAAATCCAAAAAATAGCTTAATTTTTTTTTTTTTTTTTACAGTGAAGTCAGTTTCCAGTATTCAGTCACCCATGGATGAAAGCAGGAACAGAGCCCTACTTTGCCATTTCAGCAAGGCTCTGGATTTTCATGTCCTTCAATTCTTCCACCTGCATACCTACCATTTATCATGGGTCCTCCATGCAACATTGTTTTTTGACATTCTCAGGTGTTACAAAAACATCAAGTAAAGGTGTTATAATATAGCCTGTCCCCTTTGGGCACATGATTCACTACACATAACCATGCTAACTTGGAAAAAATTTCTTAAATATTGAGAAATTGGAAGACATAAAATCTTTAAATTACTTAGGTGGAATGATTTCCTTGGTGCAGTCTAGGGAGTCAGCTGTCAGCTTTAGACTGGAAGCCTCTGAAAGGGTTGCAGGCATGGGTAGACTCTTTCTTTGGATTGGGAAAGCAACAAAATGCTGTCCCATCACTTCTCCATCACAGGGACCTCTCCACTGGAATGTTTTGTGTGGAAGGCATTTCCTGACTCCTGGTCTAGTCTGCTACAGCTATTGCAAGCAACTCACATTTGTATACTTATTAGCCCCTATTACGTAAGGGGACATGGTGTAGAGAAAGAGCTCTGGACAGGACTCAAGACAGCTACAACCTAGCCCAGGCTGTGTGACCTTAGGCCAGGACTGTGACCTCTCTTCACTTCCATTTCTTCATGTAGAAAATGAAAACAGTGTCTGCACTACCAACCCCTTAAGATACTCTCTTATTTTCTACCACCATCCCACCATTAAGAATATCTTGGATTGGGGGTGGGATGTTGGAGGAACCAGGTGGTGGGTATTAGAGAGGGCACGGATTGCATGGAGCACTGGGTGTGGTACAAAAATAATGAATACTGTTATGCTAAAAATAAATTAAAAATAAAAAAAAGAATATCTTGGATTTTCCATTAAAATGCTCAAGCTACATGAAAATCAGTTCTGTATTTTTTTATAAGAAGAGTGTACATTTCAGTGGTTTTGCAATACATTGGTGAAAAAGTCAGAAAAGAGTGGTGCAGGAAAAATCACTCTGTTCAGGGAAGGTAAACTACTTACTCATTCAATAACTATCAAGCACCCATGTGCCAGGCACACGAAGCTCTCCTCTCCTAA
The DNA here is from genome assembly GCF_009829155.1 of Mustela erminea. NCBI lineage: Eukaryota > Metazoa > Chordata > Mammalia > Carnivora > Mustelidae > Mustela > Mustela erminea. The sequence goes on from NC_045614.1 coordinate 97,088,251, forward strand.
AATCTATATTCTATTGGGAAGAGACAGGGAAAAAATGAGCAAGTAAATTCTTAAGAAAATATCTGGAGAGGTGATATTTAAGATGAGACCTGAATGTCATGTGATGGTCAGAGGGAAGTACAGTCCCAGGAAAGGGTTCAGCCTTAAGGCAGAGAAGAGCTTGCCACGTTCACAAGAGCAAAGACCAATGGATAAGGAGAGAGTGGTTTGAGAAACAACCAGGGGCAGATCAAATAGGTCTTGGTGAGTTAGCCTAAAATGGCTTTTTAGATGGAGAGCCTCTGGAGGATTTTAAAATAAGCACATGCTGGGGAGTTGAGAGAGACATATATTGGAGATAGGACTGAGGGGGCTAGGTGGGGAGGGAAGCGGAGGCTGAAGGTAGTTGGGTTCCTTTCCTAGGGTTGCCACAACATAGTGCCACAGCCTGGATGGCTTAAAGAACGTATTTTCTCACAATTCTGGAGGCCAGAGTCCGAGATCAAGATGTGGGCAAGTTGGTTTCTGGCTTGTAGATGGCTGTCTTCCCCCTGCGTCCTCACAGGCTCTTCCTTCTGTTGCATGTGTGGTTGGATTTCCTCTTCTAATAAAGACATCAGTCATATTGGATTAGGGCCCATCCTAGTGCCTCATTTTACCTTAATTACCTCTTTAAAGACCCTCTCTATAGGTACAGTTACATTCCGAGCTGCTTGGAGGTGGGATTTCAACATATGAATTTGGAGGCGTTTCAAGTCTGCCCATAGCAGTACAGGATATACTGTGTGAGCAAATGTGTAGAGGCATGATCGGCATAGAACTTTTTGACAGGCAGTGAAAACAGCAGCCAGAAGCATAGTTTACACGTAATGGAAGTCGGGTTATCAATGGAGCTGAAAGCCGGGCTGGTAAGAGTCTTGACCTTCTACTGTAGGTCTTGGGGAACCTTGGAGGATATCTGAGTAGCGAAAGCCGGGCTGGTAAGAGTCTTGACCTTCTACTGTAGGTCTTGGGGAACCTTGGAGGATATCTGAGTAGCGGGGGAGTGTTGAGTATGGATAGTTAACAGCTGGTTGTGTGAACCTAGGAGAGGGTGGGGACAGCAGAAAGCTAGGGGCAAGGGGCTCAAGTCAGGCCCTTAGAAACAGAAAGGGAAGAAACTAGGAAGGAATGTCCTGGGGCAGACCTTCCAGGGATGCTTTAGGCAGCGTGGTGAAAGGATTCCATCCTGGAAAATTGTGAAAGCTTACTGCAAGGCAAAGGCTGCTGAGTAAAACTTGCCCTGGTTTATGGTCAGGGTGGCTCAGGACAGCCCACCTGGTCTCTATCCAAACCCAGCACCTAAAGCCATGATGGCAGCTGGACAGATTGGCTCATTTGGCTGGACAAAATATAACTTCAGAGGCAGACAGACCTCAGTTCAAATCCCAGTTCCTTCATTTGTATTTGTATGTGGTGGTTAATTTTATGTGTCAACGTGACTGGACCACGGGGTGTTCTGGGTCTTCCGGTGAGGGTGTTTCTGGATGAGATTAACATATGAATCAGACTAAATAAGGCAGATGGCCTTCCTAATGTGGGTGGCTCTCGTCCAATCAGTTTAAGGCCTGAATAAAACAAAAAGCCTGACCCTCCCAGAGTAAGAGAGGGTTCCTCTTGCCTGACTGCCTTTCAACTGGGACACTGGTTTTTTTCGTTCTTTTGGACTTGTACTAAATATTGGCTCTTCCTGGGTCTCAAGGCTGTCAGCTTTAGGACTGAAACTACACCATTGGTTCCTCTGGTCCCCAGGCTCCCAGACTAGGACTAGAAGAACTATACCATTGATTCTCCTGGGTGTCGGGGACCTAGATCTTGGGGCTTACCAGCCTCCATAATTGCATCAGCCAATTCTTTATAATAAGTCAATCTCTTTCTCTCCACATGTATCATCTATCTATCTACCTACCTATCATTTTTCTATCAGATAGAGATATATAGACACTTGTATCTCTCTCTCTCTTTCTCTTTCTCTCAGTCCCATTGGTTCCATTTCTCTGGTGAGCCCTGACTAATACACAGCATAACTTAATCTCTTTGACTCTCAGTTTCCCTGAGAGTCTGATGGGAGGAATAAATCACCTTCCAGTGCTGTGGGATGACTGAATGAGGGGATGTATACAATGTCTGGCTCATAGTAGGTGCTCAATAAATGGTAGGTTCCTTCCTGTCCCCTTTAGTGGAACAAAGCCCAGAAATGGCAGAACGGGCCGATGTAGGTACCCCCAGCACATCTGAAATGCTCTGGCAGTGCATGTGGGCTGATGCTCTCCTTGGCTGTGTTGGCAAAGGTGCTTGAGCTGGTGTGGCTCCACGTGTGTCCTCAGATGTCTACATTTTGCCTTCACGGAAAACACCAAATACTGTACTAAAGATCAAGAAAAGGCCACCGATAACCCGTGTGGCCCTGGGTGAGTTTCCACTCTCACCATGGATAGCTCCGTTTACTGTATCTCCCCCATCTGGCAGGGAAGAGATTCAGCTCTTTACAATTGATTAACCTTAAAAGCAACCTTGGTACATTAGTCCCAGTTTGTAGCTGTGGAAACTGAGGTCCAGAGTAAAGAGCTTTCTCGAGTCATACGTGGTTAGAAACTGGTAGAACTGGGTTTGGACTCCAGCTTTCTTTTATTCTGAAAGTCAGTCTCTTTGCACTAAGCTCTACTCGTTCCTCTTCTTGGCCTCCACAAGTCTCCACATTTGAGCTACAAAATGGACTGATCATACATAACTTACCTCAGCATGCTTTCCTGTCCCCTGTCTTTGTTGTAAGGAACAAATGAAAATAAATATGTTCCAGTTATGCATTCTGCTTCAAAACTTAGTGGCGTAAACAACCACTTTATTGCACTCATGCATTTTGTGGGGCAGGGATTTGGGTAAGGCATAGTGGGAATGGCTTGACTCTATTCCATGATGTCTGAGGCTTCTGCTCAGAAGATCCAAACAACTGGAGGGGAGTCAGCAGCTAAGAAATGGAATTTTCTGAAGGTTCTGGGATGACTCAAATGTTGGACTCAGCTGGGGCTGTGGGCACACACCTGCATGTGGCCTTCTTATGTGGCCTGAGGTCATACAACACAGCAGCCTCAGGGTAGTTGGGCTTTGTACCTGGTGGCTCCAGATTCCAGAAGTGAGCCTCCTGGTGAGAAAGGCAGATGCTGTGTTGCCTTTATGATCTAGTCTTGTAAAGTCGCATGGCATCACTTCTGCGGAATTCTATGGGAAGAAGCAGTCACAAGACTGCTCTATTCAAGGGCAGGAGAGAGAGATTGTATCCCTCAATGGGAGAAGTGTCATTAGATTTTATGGCTCTGTGTATGTGTGTGTGTTTTTCAAACCATCACAGGGTATACAAGTCCAAGGGAAGTATAGGAGAGTATACTGGAATAATTCCTTGCTATAATCAATGACATATTTGTTTTTAGTCAGGGCATTCTGCCTTGCCAAGCATAAAACACTCATGTCTAAATAGTGTTGAACATGAACTGGATTTGGTCATGAACTAGCTTGCCTTGCTCTTTCCTGAAGAGAAATGCCTAAACTTTAAAAAGCTCCTTTGGCAGCAGCCGTGTCTGCACTAGCATCAAAACATCTGAGAGATGTTGGAAATTCTGTAAACTGTCCAACTGCTTGTGGGTCATGAAGACCTGGTTTTGTCTGCCAAGATGGGGGGAGGGGATCAGAAAAGAACTCCAGTTTTTTAAGGATCAGATTTTCAACCTTTCTTCTAACGTGAAAAACTTTTGATCGCATTACATTCAAAACAGAAAGCCTCTGTTTAATTTCCTTTTTAGAAGTAAGTTTCCATCAACTGCCATAATTTATTTATTTTCTTCATTTACCCAGTTTAAATGATTCAGGAGCTGTGTTTTGGTGCTTAATTGGGGAAAGCATTAATGACCCTGGTGAATATGAGAGGGTTTGTCTGTGCTTATGTCCGGCCTTTTCTGTTAGATTCGATTCTATTCTATTAAAAACTATTGACCCAAATAAATTGTCTGAGATTCATTACTGCACCACCAGGTGGGACCCTGGGCTTGGGGCTTAAAGTGACCAAGAACTTACATCATCCTGCTCACCATTTTTTTGAGTCTGGTCTTTAAAGGAATATGTACCAAAAACAAGTCAAAAATAAAGCGTAGGGCCTCAACAAATTCAGAGACTTGTATTTATATTGCATTTATTACTCAGAGGTAATGGTGGATAAAGATGAAAAAAAAAAATCAAATCGCCAAAGCTACTTTTCTCATATGAAACTAGTTTTCACTGCTTACTTTTTCTACATGTCTTCCTCAAAACAATGATGTGTGGGGGAAAGATGGAACTTGGAATTAGGCAGACACGATTTCATATTCTGCATAATTATGTAAAGATACTCAAACTTTCTAAGCCAGCAATTTGGTTATAAGAAAATAGGGGAAAAGAATACCTGTTGTTGCAAGGATTAAATGAGGTATGGAATGTCAACCCCCTACTGCAAAGCGTGGAACCATGTGACACATTAATTCTTGGGTGGCTTTCCTGGCTCTGTATCTGCAGGGCTCCCCACAGACGACATGGACTTGAACTTCTTGTGGCCTCAGTATTTCCAAGGCTGAACTTACTCACTTTCATCCCCTCAGCCAGGTTGGTGCTTTTCTCCCAAATAAAGCAGAGTTATGAGTGGCATTCAGAGACTTGGGTAATTGGGAGAAGAGGGGGACAAAATTTTATATTTATTGGACATAGACTCTCTGCCAGGCAACCTGCTGAATGTTTCACAGACATTTTCTCATTTGCTTCTTGTAATGACCTTATGAAGTAGGTGTAAGCCTTCTTAATCCCCAACCCCTGCCCCAAACATAGCGGCTTAATACAACAACAGTTTATTATATTTATGAGTCAGCTGGGCAGCTCTGATGTGGGCCAGGTGTGGCTGATCTTGCTGGGCTTGTTCATAGAACTGTGGTCAGCTGGTAGGTCAATTGTTGCTGACCAGCCCAGGCTAGCTTTGGTTGGCTGGACAGCTCAGCTGCTCTGCTCCATATGGTCTCTTACCCTCCTGCAACTTATCCTGGGCTTGTCCTTATAATGGTGGCAGGGGTCCAAGAAAGGAAATGGAAATATGCACATGACTGTCCTACTGGCCAAAGCAAGTCATATGGCCAAGCTCTAAGTTGGGGTAGGATAGCATATCCAAAAAGAATGGATTTAGGGAGACATGAACAAATGGGGGCCACATCTCTCTCAAAAGGCATTGTTATTAACCTAGTTTGTAGAGGAGGAGTTGGAGTCTAGCATACTGTGCCTCTTGGTCACTGGCCTGCTCACTGTGTCTCTCAATTGTGTTCTTTCTTGGTGATTTACTACATGGGGTGGGGATGTTTTCCAGTCAGCTGTATTTTCTCTTCTTTCTTATTATTTACTCTGCATTTGAAATCTCGTGTAAAATTTTTGGAACCAACCAATGGGTCCTAATGAAACCTCATAGAATGATATCAAAGGACAGCACAGGTAAGTCATTAAAGTAAGTCTAATGGTTAGAGAAAATGAAGGAGAGGCAAATATGTAATTGGATGGACTATAAATGGAAGAAATGAGACAAATTTTATTTCTCCTGTATTTGCTGGTTTCCTTGATTTTGCCTGGGTCAGCTTTCCCTTCTCCTTGTCATCCTTTCTAGATATGGATACCAAGACTGAAAAAGGCAAGATTCTGGTATTGGCCTAGGGCATTTATTAGCTCTTTGATCTTGGGCAAGGAAGTTACCTAATGTACCCAGAGCCTCTATTTCCTTATGTGTGAAATGAGACTAACAGCACTGATGCTGGTTGTATAGGCTAAAGGAGACCTGGCGGTGAAGTGCCCTGCCTGGTTTGAGCCTGTCTGCAGCCATTGTAATTCACTGCTGCCCCTCCCCCGCGCCAAGCAGCTTTTCTAGGTGCCTGGAAATGCAGAAGAGTTGGCCTTCATAACTGCTGCAGCTGGGGTGAGCTGCCAGGGTGATGCAGGAAGACTGAGCAGCATGAGGGGCTGTTAATGGATTTTATGGCTTTGTTGAGCACCCCAGACAACAGTTATTAATTATAGGATGCTGTTTAGACACTGTTGCAATATATACATTTTGTTAATTGATTTGTATAGGCTCATATCTAGCAACATAAAGAATGTGCAGGACCATAACATTTATAAAGCCTTGTAATTGCCTTTTACCGCCCTCTCTCGCTTCTCAGATGGGAAACAAAGGTTTTGAGTAAAGGACAGACAACTCCTTTTGGCCATTCGATCTAGTCCAGTGCCCAGTGGCAGAGTAATACAAGCTGTCTAGGTGCTCAGTAAATGTGCTGAATCAATGAATAAATAACTTTTGTTTCTATATTTCTCCATCTTACTTATCTATTCCTTAGGAACCCTGAATTGTGTGTGATATTGACACTGCATATATGCAAATACAGTCAAGGACTTATTCTGAGCCATTAGTTAATGTTGATTGAGTACTGTTAGGAACCTTGCATGGCCTTGGGGTGGTGGCTGGTCCGAGAGAGGTGCGTGACTTCTGCTCTCAGGGAAGTGACAGTTACTCAGTGGCATGAAATGTTACAAAGCATGACGTCAGGTTACCTGGTCTTAGCTATGTGGAGTGACAACAGAAAGGTGGTAACTTTTGCCTAGGTAACATACTGCAAGGAAGTTTATCTCCGCACTGCTGGCCCAGAACCCCAAGTTTGCTTTTCGAATCTCGTCCACCAGCCTCTGAGAGCCACGGCTACAGCTGCACCTGCCTCTCCAAGATGGTGTGGAGTCTGGCCATTGCCCTCCAGTTCCACGGAGATTTACCCTGCCCGGCAAGTCCAGAGCAGCACTCGCGTTCTCCAGCTCTCGCGTGCGCCTGGCGCCCTCCCCAGACCAGGCGGCACAGAGCGTCCAGACGCCCGGCCAAGGGCAGGACCCGCAGCACGCCCGCCCGCCCCGCCGCATGGATGTCAGCTCCAAGGGCGTGGCAGGGCAGGGTTCCCTCCGCCCCAGCAGACAACGCGCAGGCCCCAGGTGACCACTTTCTGCCGGGCCCCGCCATCTCTTGAGGCAGTTATTTGGGGAGCCGAAGCCGGGGCGCTGACGGGAGGGCTCCCTGCAGCCGCCCGCCGCGGTCCTCCGGGAGCCGAGTCCCGCCTGGAGCACGAGCGCCCGGAAGCGTGAGGACGCGGGTGGAAAGTTGGGGGTCGGGGCCGCGGAGCGGCGAGCCCGGCAGCAGGGCCGGTGTCCGCGTCTCATGAATATGCAGGAGCCACCTCCCTCCCTCCGTGACGTCACGGGCCGTCCCGGGGTGAGCGCTGGAGCCGCTCCGGGTCCGCGCCAGTGAGCGCGGCTGCCGGCGGCGAGCGAGCGGCGCGGCAGCGGGCAGCGGAGGCCGAGCGCGGCGGCGCCCGAAGCGCAACCAGCAGGCAAAGCGAGGCGGCCGCGGCCCGGCGGGCACCAGCAGACGAGAGCCGGCGCGGGCAGCAGGCGGCAGCGGCAGCTTGTTGGCGGCGGCGGCGAGGATGCGGACCGGGAGGCTGTGCTGGGTGCCGCTCCTGCTGGCGCTGGGTGTGGGGAGCGGCAGCGGCGGCGGCGGCGGGGGCAGCCGGCGGCGCCGCCTCCTCGCGGCTAAAGGTGGGTGCTGGGGAAGTTTCCTCCTCTCTGAGGGAGGCAGGGCGGGCTTACCGGTGCCAGCGCGGGGACCCCGGCTCTAGATTTGCACGCCCTCCCCTGCCGCATCTCCCCGGCCTCTGTGCGCTCGGGATCCCCGAAGTGAGCGCCCTGAGCCCCGGTCCCTAGAGGCTCCACCTGCAGACTCTGGCCCTGCCCTGGGCGGGGCCCAGGGACAGAGGGGAAGGGGAGGTCTGTGGAGTCTGGACAACTTTGGGGGCTGTCTGCGGCGGAGTGGGGGCGTAGTGGGGGCGCAGCGGGTCCCAGCCCCGGGACTCCTTGGACAGGGCTCGGGCGCCGAGTAGAAGAGGCAGTTGTCGACTCCTACCCTGAGGGAGGGAATCGGCCGCGGCGGGCGCCGTCAAAGGACAGAGCAGAGCGCTTTTCCAGCTCGGAGGTGGGTGGAAACTTGTAGGCTCCAGGGAAGCCCACCCCGCACCCCCGGCTCGCCTCAGGCTCCCCAAGGACAGCTGAGGCTCCCCTGGGAACGCGCGCCCTCCGGGTGGGTCGCGGAGTCAGAAGTGCGGGGTGTGACGCCTCCCGCTGCTTCTCCGACTCCTCTGGGGCTCCAGCGGGCGAAGGAGCCCACCTGACGCCCCTTCCCCGCCCACGCGGTGCGGTGGGAGATCCTGACCTCGTGCTGCTCCCTCCCAGGAGACAGCAAGGTCCCGGTGAACGCCCGGTGCCGTAAGGAGACAGTAGGCTGGCGAGCCGCGTACTTTGACAGCTGTCTGGGTGCACGGGGAGGGCGCTGGAGTAGGGGCGATGGGAGGGCGGATCTGAAAGAGAAGGTCACGTGCTGACAGGACTGCGTGGGGAGGGGAGAGGGAGGAACAGAGAGGGAGCTGGGTGGCGGTGGGCGCTAGGGAGGCAGTAGCAGATCTGGGCTGGAGCGCCCAGCTTAGGGATAACTTGTTGATTCTTTATGCTGTTGACGAGCAGGGTCTGCGCTCGGTTTGGGGGCTGTGGCCAAATCTGCAAGGTAACAAGGGGGGGAACGTGATCGCTGGAATCTTGTCTGACCATCATCAGGGGTCCGAAGGCTTTGCACCTGTAGATAAACAGGTTCTCTATTAGACGCAACCTGATTTTTCAAGCTGGCTTTGATAGCTTACCAGTGGTTCGGGGAAGGAATTTATACTAGGTTGAATTACTCTTGGAGGGTGAGGAGAGTGAGAGGTAGACAGTTTGCCTCCTCTGGACTTCAGGGATGCTTCTCCCACAACCTGTGAATGGTTAAGTTTGAAAAGAATAGGAGAGTTTCTGCTTATTCTCTAACTTTACATTTTTGGTGATATGATTTTGAAACTATTTCATAAGCAGACATCCTGTTTCTTTTCAGCAACTCAGCCCCCCCCCCCCCGCCTTGAGAAACAGTTTCTTTTTTGAGAAGACAAGGAAAAACTCATTATGAAAATATCTCAAAGTGTGGTAAAAGAGTCGCTGATAGGAGGCATCATTCTGAGAGACTGTTGTTTTGGTAAAAACAAGAATTAAAGACAATGAGTTTCCAAACCTTTTGCCTTCCTTGTTAAGGAGACACTTGTTAAACAGGAAAATGACCTGTTTTTGAAGATTTTTCATTACTTTGTAGCAGAACAAATGGTATATTTATAAACAGATGTCTGCAAACGGGAGCTCACAGAAAGTGAGGAAAAGGGAAAAGCTTGTTTGGGTGGAGGACCTGGTGTGCTTATGCACTGGGTAGAGTTCTCAGGTCAGAATAGAAAGCTTTACAGAGATAGAAGAGAAAGATGGAAAAAAAAAAATCCAGGCTCTCAGTGATTCACGTGTATGTGTACAATTATGTTCATTTTCATCAACACTTTTCATCTTCCTCTCTTAGAATATACCCATTTCGCCGTGAAAACAAGCCATTTGTCTTTACAATGTAAAAAGTTGATTGGCCCTAGAGGAGTGAGAGTTGCCTTCTGAATCCCCCATCTCCCTTCTTTCCTCTTCCAGCCACTGGGGGGCTGCAAAGAGCCCTGTTAGCTGCTTTTTTTTTTTTTTTTAAAGACAAACGTGTAATAGTTGATCAAAACAGAAACATTTATAATGAGAGTTTAGTCGGTATTTACAGGACTGACTTTCCTTATTACGATGCACTTGCACATTACATTCCCAAATCTCACATAATCTCCGAAGAACATGTGCAATAGTAAAGATAGGCTTCGTGCTGCCACTGACTTTGCAGTTTCTAAGGTTCATATCATGATTACTCCTGTCATTGAAAAAGAGAAAAATTAGGGAGACATGTGAAGAAGATTGAAGAAAAAATATCTTTCTTCCTGCATACTATTCTGTACTCATGTGTAAAAGAAAATTGGGAGTGCGGCTTTAAGTTGCCTGGCAGAGTTGAACGCACCCTCTGGACAACTATCTGGAAGCACACCTTCGCAGCTTTGGGCTCCTGCAGGACGTTGTGTTTGTGGTGCATGGCTCATCTTGTCTTTGTATTCCTCGCTTCTTGCTGCAGGGAATTGAGCAGCTAATTCCCATACAACTATCTGGAGGTTTTTTCAGAATCACTGAACTCTTAGTGCAAACATATTCCCAATTTCTGAAATAATCCAGTGGGTAAGGAACTATTACAACCACTTCTCTTTACTCTTTTCTATCTTGGCTACTCAAAAAAGATGAACATTCCTTGGATTCCTTGAGAAGACCAGATTCCCTTCATCCTGAATCACATCTGCTTACTGGGCAAGGATGGGCTCGCAGATCCTGTGGACTATGTTTTCAGACTAGAAGGTCACCTTCCTCTGCCTAATCCCTTCTGTTACTCATCACATGGTCAGGCTTAGCCCCGGCCTTCCCTAGGAACCTTTCCCAACTGGTCTTCCAGGTTGGTCTCCCCCAGAACACTGTGGCTCTCTCTCTGGTGTGCCTGTGCTCCTTGTCTGGCCCCAGCACTGCTCTGTGAGCCTTGAGGGCTGGAATCTCATCCTGCCTCCCTAAGGCCACAAGGCTGCGGGGTTTCCAAGTGTAAGCTTGTAAGCTGAGCATTCAGTAGTGATGGGTTTAGTGACTCCCCCTGTTTGCAATTGAAGTGCTTTTGTTTCTGGATGTAGATGTTTGAGATGTTTCTTCCTCTCCCATATAAAATAAAATTTGGACTTTGAGAAACTCATGTTCTAATCCTGGTCCTACTGCTTCCTAGCTAGATAATCTTAGGTAAATTAGTTAAGCTTTTTGAGCCTCAGTTTCCTTATCTATACAATAGGGATACAAAAATCTACCTTGCAGAGTGGTTGTCAGGAGAGGGCTTAGAAATCTTTTAGCCCAGTTCTCAGCATGCAAATGACACTAAATACATAGTGACTGTAATTATTGATCACGTAAACACTGGGTTCTAGAGTCTGAGATTGGTGAAATCCCCTTTTCTGACCTCTGGGCAATCCAGTAGCTTTGTTCATATCTTCTCCCAGCCCAAGCTCTGTTCTCTCTCTCTTTCTTTGTGTGTGTGCGCATGTGTGTAGAAACACCGTGTATAAATGGATGTGCACATTCATACACATTCGGCTTGAGCTGTGAAAACATTTATCACTTCCACCAGTCTGTGGATGCCCTTGAGGCCAGGGCCCCCTTCTCGTTCATCTTAAAAGCCCTGGCACTTAGTGCAGGGTGGGCCCAGAGTAGGGACTTGGCAATGTGTGCTGTCCAAGTAAATAAGCCCGTCTCCATGGGCCAGGTCTGGAGGTGTAGGGCTTCTGGTCTCTGGAGGAAGAGCATCTGTGCTTGATCTGGGCTCTTAGGAGAGGTCCCTGCCCAGTTAGCACTTTCCTCTCAGCCCTGCCCTTCCAGGAAGCAGAGAAGCATTTTTGTTTTGCTTAAGACCACCCCTCTGATAATGCCTGTTTGCACGGAAGGAGGTAACCCAAGGTATGATAACCAAATGGCAGCTTAAAACAGATGATTTTTGTTATTTGTTGTCTGGCCCACCACTAGTTGGCCCCTATGGAAAGTTTCTATTGGCATGGTAAGTTTGAGATGGACCAGAACACGACTGAATTGGGGGAAGGCTACTAAGCTCATTGAATAGGACAGATGGTCACTATCTTAACCAGGTGGGGGTGCTATAACGAAAATCCCAGGAACTGGGTGACTTATAAGCAACCACAATTTATTTCGAATGGTCTGGAGGCTGGAAGTCTGAGACCGAGTTGCCAGGAGTGTCAGATTCTGGGAAGAGCCTCTTCTAGGTTGCAGACTGCTGACTTCTGATTAAACCCCGCACAGGGAAGAGAGAAGAAGCAGGCTTTCTCCTGACTTTAATAAGAGTACTAATCCCACTGATGATAGCTCCACCCCCATGGCCCCCATTATCCCCAGTCCCCTCCCAAAGACCCTGCCTCCTGATGCCATTACTTTGGGATTAGGGTTTCAACAAATAAATCTTGGGGGAACACAAACATTCCTCTATAACAGTCATGCTATGAGGTTTGGGGGAGCATCAGATAGAAGGTGGGGGGCACTGGTCAGAGAAGGATACCTTGGGGGAGAGGCCAACTCAAACATGTACTGGGCCCTGTTCTTTAGCCTTATCCGCCAGTACTGCTTCTCAGTCTTCTGTTATTCTCTGAAGGGAACAGAAAGATAAGGCAAGTTTCAGATATCAAAGAGCTCACACTCTGTCTAGGGCAAACATCACACATGACACGAACTATTGGAGATCTTCATAGCTGACAGGAAAGGGTAGACTGTACACTACAGACCTCAGGAAAGTCTTGGAGGAAAGGAAGAAATTGGCAAGGATGGGAGAAGTCAGGAAAGATTTACAGAGAAAATGAAAGGGGTCTTAATGGGTGAATAGGCACTGAGTGAGCAGATAGGAGGGGGGCAGGACAGTGAATGCAGGATAGTAAGAATGCACATGACTGGCACACAGGCAGGGGTGAAGGGGGAGCTTGGCCATGGCCAAATACATTTCTTTCTTTTTCTTTTTATTAGCTTTTTTGTTAAGGCGGGGGAGAGGGAGAGAGAGAGAGAGAGAATGCTAAGCAAGGTTCACAAGCTCAGCACAGAGCCTGACTTGGGGCTTGATCTCAGGAAACTGAGATCATGACTTGAGCCGAAATCAAGAGTCAGATGCTTAACCGACTGAGCCACCCAAGTGCTCCATTGTTTTTTTTAGAGAGAGGGAGAATACATTTCTGTATACTGATTACAGTGCTAATAAAGGAGCGAATGTTTATGGAATGCACATTATGTGCCAGGCACTTTTTTCGGCATTTCCCATGTGTCAGTTGATCTGGTCTTAACCCCAACCCTGTGATGCAGGTAGAATTGTTGTCTCATCTTTACAGAGGAGAAAATTGAGGCTCAGAGAAGCAATATAACTTGCCCAAGGTCTCACAGCTTGGAGATCATGGCAGACATGGATTTCCTATGTTCCCTGGGCTGACCTACCAGAGGGATGTGATGTCTGCTCTGGGAAGGGTCTGAGTAAGGTCAGAGAGGCTCTTGCTCTGTCTGAGCCTCGCTGTCCAAGAACATTTGGGTTTCACTACGAAATTGTCAAGAGTAATTTTCTCTGCGAGCCCTATTCTGATTCACTTTGCCACAAGGAGTAAGCATGGCTTTTGTCTTCGGGCCCAGGCAGCTTGAAGCCTTCCTCACCTCCCATGATGCTTCGCCTCAAGCAGAGAAGGCAGCTGTCTGCATTGCATGGTCCAGAGATGTGCTTGCTGGGTCTCCTGCACCAGAAAGATCTCCCTAGATGGTCTTTCATTTGGGTTAAGTGTGGCTCTCTTCTGACTCCTTTGTTAGGCAGGCAGGGTGAAGAAAGGTTACCACGAACACTTTGAAGTGCCGTAGATATTCTCGAAGGCTGGACACTGGGAAGAATAAGGAACAGATGCCAAAAGTGAGTGTGGCCTGGGTGGGAGGGGAAGGCATAGACAGAGTAGCAGGTACCTGACTACTATAAGGCTGCCTTTTCTTCTCATGTCACAGCATGATTACATGTGGTCATTCTTTTCACTAATTGTAGGGTCTGCAGCAAGAGAGCCAGAAATCAAACCAAGAGGTCTTACTGCGTAGAGGTGGTTGTGATCCAGCACCATAGAGCCAGGTGATGTCTTGGACCATGTCACCCAAAGCCCACTTCTGCCTCTTCTTAGTGGTTTTCTAATCCTTGGAACAAGGGCTTGTCCTTATAGATCCTCAGGACCTTGCTTGTCCCCAGCTCAGTGCCCTCTACTTAGATGAGTTCTCCCAGGGTCATCTCTGGCCCTGATTAATTTTTCTAGCTCACTTTGAGGCTCACTTAATGTCTGCCTCCTCTGGGATGATCTGGGGTACCACCAGCCCCATGTATGTCCAACCTTTTCTCTCCCTCCAGTAATCTGTTATTCTGTCTGTGGCATTCATTTGGATGAAGGGTCCCCCAACCACTCACCTAAGTTAGAGCCTCAGGACTCCTCCAACATACTTCACTCTCCCCCATCACACCCCATCCTTCATCATGTCCAGTTGATTCTACCCATAAATATCTAGAACCTTCCCATGTCTCTCCATGCTCCTTGCTACTGCCTTATTCAGGAGTGTTTACAACGAAAGTGCTAAATTTTAATTTTGACCTCCTCCTCACCCCTCCCTCACAGTGCTGTCAGGGTGGGTATCACCAACTCCAGTCCTACCAGGTCTCCAAGAAATTCCATCCCAATCATCATGAATCTATTCTTCACCATTCATGCTAGGGCCTGGCAGGGCCCCAGGATTTTGAGAATAGCTTTGCACCCTTGGAATGGCTTCAAGCTTCTGTCTGTCACAGGCTGCCCCTTGTGGCGTTCACTGTCTGAACAGCATGGGCCCTCCATGTCCCTGGCTCTCTACTTAAACAGGCAGCAGAGTCTTTGCTGCCACTGGGACTCAATACTGGAAGTCCAATTCCTACCTCACATTTCGTAGCCACTGCCTTGGCATGGGAAGGGGTGGGGTGGGGAGGAGAGAGGGAGTAGGATACCAGTTTTTGTCCTAGCAGAAAGCAGCCCTTCTCCCACCTTATGCCTCTCCCATCCCTTCCATGACCCCTTCTAGCAGCTCAGATAGCCCTAGAACAACAGCTAGGACAGGAAGCATCTGCAGAGGACTTCTGCCTATACTCTTACAACCCAAGCCTCCTCTGAAGTAGGGACACATGAGGGCCCAGTTGCCTTCTGAGAACAGGGAGTGTCACCACTAATGATAGTTTCTCTCAAGATAGTTCCCAACTCTGCAGCCTTCCATAAATGTGATGGTTTTCCCTTCACTTCTCATCGGGCCTCTTCTCAAAGAATTTTCCAGCAATTTCCAGACAGCAAATAAGACCATCTACCAAGAGCTGACTATGCTTGAGGCACTGCTCTGAGTGCTTTCTAGGTATTAAAACTCCTTTCCTTCTAGCCACTCCACTAGATGGGTGCTCTTATCATCCCTGTTTTAAAGGTGAGAAAACCAAGGCCAGGAAAGTTAAGCTACTTACCCAGTTCACCCAGTTAGTAAAACAGTAGAGCTGGAGGGGCGCCTGGGTGGCTCTGCGTTAAGCCTCTGCCTTCGGCTCAGGTCATGATCTCAGGGTCCTGGGATGGAGCCCCACATCAGACTCTTTGCTCAGTGGGGAGCCTGCTTCCCCCTCTCTGCCTACTTGTGATCTCTGTCTGTCAAATAAATAAATAAAATTTAAAAAAAAAAAAACAGAGCTGAAGCTGGGATTTGAATCTGCCAAGTCTCATTTCAGCGTCTGCCCTCTCCTCTGCTGTGTAGTGATTCTCAACCCTGAGTGCACAGCGGAACCACCTGTGACAGTTGTTAAACTAGTGCTGATGCCTGGAACCCAGCCCTGGAGACTCTGTTGCCATTGCTCTAGGCTAGGACCTGGGATTTCCTTTAAAGCTCTCATGTCTTTCTTTCCTTCTTTCTCTCTCTCTTTTAAATTTTATTTATTTATTTGAGAGAGAGAGGGAGAGAGAGCATGTACAAGCAGGGTGGAGGGGCAGAGGTAGAGGGAGCAGCAGACTCCCCGCCAAGCAGGGAGCCCACCCTGGGCTGGATCCCAGGACTCTGAGATGATGAGCTGAGCTGCAGGCAGACGCTTAACCAGCTGCGCTGCCTGGCGCCCCAAAGCTCTCAGGTATTTCTGATGCCCAACTAAGTCTGAGGAGCACTCACACTGGCTACTAACAGTTCCCCAAGGAACCGCTTTGTTTCTTTACGTGGGTTGTAAAGCTGCTTCCAGGTGGGGGCTTTGTTCCTCTATATTTTACTACCTCCAGTTTCCCCTATTCAATTGCCTGTTGCCTTCCTGCTTCCCCAGGCAGACTATGAAGCCCTCCAGGGGAAGACCCCTGATCACCTCTGTGTGTCCCCTGTCCTGCACTGTCCACTGAATGGAGAGTGTGGAAGGAGCAAATGTGCCCCAGGGTGAGGCGACCCTGCTGGCTGAGAGTCCCTCTGGGCTGTGCCCTTTCAATTCTCCTGGTGGGTGCCCCTTCGTGCCCTTGGTCGCTGCTAGGAACTGCTCATTGGGCCTCTCCCCTTTAGTTATCTGTCTTTCCAAACCAATTAACAGCATTACTTTGCAAAAGTTGAAAACACTCCGCTCTACGGATGAGTCAGGAGAACATGAGCCACACTGAAATGTGTGAGGGCGTCACGTTCAGCCGATGCTACTGGAATTCTCACCGAGAAAGGCTATAGATGCCACTAAAAGTGCTTCAGTGGCTGAAATTTGGCATAAATTTTGCTGATTAAAAAAAAACCACATGCGCACACATCCTTTTTGTGACTTCTTTGAGTGTCCATGGTATCTATTGCAGTATATAGTGAAGCCAATCGGCGGTCTTCAAACCAGTGTGACAACAGTCACTGTGGAGAAGGAAGTTTTGTGACCTGGACCCACTGATCCGTGTGGGTCTAGGGGGAAAACCATTCACCCCCCGGGGGGTGGCTTTTTGCCACCTCCCTCCTTTACTCATGAGCATTCTGGTATCCACCTTGAAGTGCCTCTAAATGCCTTTCAAAAGGATAAAGTGCCTGCAAAAGACGGTGATCAGATTTAAGAAATCTGTTTTGAGACTTTGGGACTCAACTCCCTCCCCCAACAAAATCCTGCGTCCTTTTCCTTTTCTACGGCCTTACCTCTCTAGTTAAGGATATTTTCAGAAGTTTGAATTTAGTGTTAAGTCCGTTCCTGGCTCTTTGATGTACAGCCTGCACATGTCACACAGCTGGCGGTCACCATGGTTACCCAAGAATGCAGCAGCTGCAGGTCCATAAATTTTCGGAGAAGAACCATTCAAAACTGTTAATATTATGTCAAGTTGATGTGTCGTTTTTCCAATTTGCATGGATAACTGCATTGCAGCAAATTAATTAAAACAGATAAATGTTAATCTAATGCATGTCTCCTTGTAATTAATGAAATATAGCCATTACAGGGGTGTTTGATTTATTGTTTTAATTTATAAAATGCTGAATTCTCCTATAAAGTAAGATATAGTAATAGAAGAAGCTGACCCATATATAGCATTAGGAAAAATAATCACATTTCTATAAATTAATCACTCTCTAAAAGGATATAGTTCATTAACACCATGAACTGAAAGTGTTAGATGTAAATTAGATTAACCTTTTTAGTGACACTTCCATTTATATTGCGTATTCTCTTCAAACTCAAAGCACTTTACATATATTAATTCAATTAACCCTCCCCAGACCCTTGTTAAGTAAGTACATATATCAAAGTTGGAAGAGAGGAGAAATGAAACCCTTCAAAGATATTGAAGTCCTGGTCTTCAGATGTTTTATTTATGATTTCCTCTGCAGCAGTACAGTTTATCCTGGACTTAGGGAGCTTGAGAACATGGGTGGGTATTCAGGCTCGCTCTCTGGGCTGCCGGGAAACACTTAGCGTGTCACTCTGTACCTGAAGCTGGAGATGCTTCTGCCTGATGCTCAGGCCAGATGCTCTAAGGAAACTTCTGCCTACTGCCTAAAAGGTACCCCAGCTGCCCTGGGTTTGGCTGCCAACAGGGCATTGCCAAGTGGGTGCGGGTGACAAGAACTTACTACCCACTCAGGCATCCAGAAGGTCACCTTCCCTTGTGCGGGCTGCTGCCTCGCCTTTAACCTCCTCCTATTGATCATCCAGACACTGAGGATGGGCCAGTCAGCAAGACTTCGGGATGTCAATGGGAGAAGAAACAGGAGTTACAGGGAAAGGGAAATGGGGTCTAACCTTCCATTTGGTCTGCTGTAGGTGTAACTCGTGGTTCCACACCTACCGTGGGCAATGTTAACCCAAAGGAATGAATCACTAATAGATAGGAAATAGAGGGTAGAACAGGTTTGGAGTGTGGGAGATTCTTTTCCCTGCCTCCTGAGTTAGAAAGTCACTTACTCTGATCCTCTAGGCCCACAGCGAGGGCAGTTTAAGTCCACACAGTCCTAGAATTTCAGCTCATTGTACTCTGCCAGCATTTCCTGGCACACATCTCTTTGCTGTAAACTGCCCCAGCTTCTTCCCTCCAGACCCTGACTGGGAGGGATTAACAATCTGGATTTAGAGCCAAGGGTTAAAAGACAAGCCGTCACTCAGAAATTCACAGAAGCTCCTGGGAATGGAAGGAAGTACTGAGTTTGCAGTTCATGGGATTGTAGCACCCTCCCTCCCTCACCCCTCCCTTCTCTCCCTCTTTCCTTCCTTCCTACCCATCCCTCCTTCATCCCTCCTCCCTCCCTTCCTTCCTTCCCTCCCTCCCTGCTTCTCTGCCTCCTCCCTCCTTCCCTCTGTCCATTCCTTCCTTCTTGCCTTCCCTCCTTTCTTTCCTTTTTCCGTGTTGTTTTTATTTTGCTGGCTTGTTTTTATGGGACGATGAATAATCACTCGGAGTAGGAGAGAAGGCTGAAAGTATTCATAATAAGAAGAAAAACAATTTCACGTGCAAGACCTATATTTCACCTTCCTGGCTTAGGTTGGCCATTTTTTCTAAAGGAAAGCCAATGATTTCAGCTTTATTATAGCATCATCAGAAATACCAAGATGGTTGTATTTTGCTTATTAATTTTAAAATGTAGGACTTTTTAGTGATCTTCTTTTAGTTAGATACCATGAATATGGCTTTTTCTTTTTCTTTTCTTCTTTTTTTTCTCTCACACCTTTTTTCTCTTTGAACAAACCCCTGCCTCCTTTCCACCCTAATTCTTCATTGGTAGATCTCAGCCCTCCTACCTAGAGGAATTCAGAGTCAGAGGATCAGAGTCAGAGACCAGCCAGGGATCTTTGCTCGAAACTGTAGCTTTTCCTGGAGTTTTGCTTCCAGGCTTGTCCCACCTCTGCTTTGTTGCAGAGCCCATGGGGGAAAAGATTAAGGGCTGACAGAATTGTTGAGTCCCCCTTCAGCACCTGTGTCATTCCACCTTTTCCCTACCCTTCAATACCTCTTCCTGCTAACCCCTATGCTGCTGGGGTCTCTCTTACCTTGGGGACATGAAGGTCTGCTTTTGGAGGTAGGATTTGGCTACTTTCTGGAGCCCCTCTTTGAAATATTATGAATAATTGTAAGAATCATTCTCATCCTCATCTTACGGTTTGTTTTCTTAATCCAATGGACAAGGGGAGGAAGTGTTTTTAGAAAACTTTGCCACTTCTGGGGGTCAAAACTACCTACCTACTCTTACTAAAGATGGAGGACTTACTATGTGGCCACAGCTTTAAAACAAGTCACCTTGCTCACACCTCCGACCAGATGGGCTCCTGTGTAGGACATTTGGGGCCACGGGGACTCCTACCCAAGTCTACAAGACACTAGGAGCTAAAGCTCGACTTACATCATCTTATCAGAGAGGAAGCACATGTGACTGACTTTCCAGGACACTAAGGTAATGAGACAATGATGTGTGGTCTCATTTGGTGATGTTTGCATTTAGGAAGAGAGAGCACTGCTCCACTGTAGGGTTAAGCAGTCACACCTTCGTGGCATTTAGGGCAGCATGGTGGGATGTCTGGAGGGTGTAGAGAATGTGTGAAGCAGATGGGTCTCTGTCATGGCGCTCAAACCCTATTAGAGTGCTATTAGTTCCCGTGCCCAAATTGTGTGCATGAGTCTATGAGACATAACTTCTGTCATCTCAAAGTTGGCAATGGCCGGCTACAGATCCTTAAGAAACTGGGCTCCTGCCTGTGCTGGCTTCCAGCACTGGTGGGTTTTGAGTGTCTTGTCAGCCATGGGTCCTGGCACAAGACAACCTGGTGCTTAGTGTGGACAGCGTCTGCAGCTCTGAACCCCGGTTTCCTGCCTTGTGGGGTCTTCTTGTGCCTCTGTGCGACTTCATGCCATGCCCCATCCGCTGCCCACCTTTTGCCTGCCTGGCAGCCTGTCAGCAGCCCTTGTGGTGGGCACGTCTTCTGGGAATCCATCCCTGTGCACCTGCTGGCCAACCCTCCCCCATACGTAGCTGCCATACAGACCTCCACAGTGGCACTTACCACACTGTATTGTCACCTGCTGCCTGCCCCTCACTAAACTGTGCATTCTTCAAGATCAGTATCTTTGATGTCCTCATTCCTATGCCCCCAGAAGTTTAGGGTGTAGGGTGGGTGGATGAGTGATGTCTGGAGCTCCCTGGAACCCCAGCTCTTTGCAGGACTGGGATGGAATTTTCCTTGATTTAGCTTTCTCCTTCATCCCCTTGGATGCCCAGCGCCCGTCTTCCCAGGGCAGACATACCAGAGTAGGGCTGGTGAAGCAGGATGATTTGGTTAGGAAAGGTCAGCATTGCAGGCCAGGCAGGGGCTGTCCCTGGCATGTGCTGGTGCATTCCAGGATGAGGAGATGGAGCTGGGCTGGAGGTGGGGGACCTGTTGGGTGTGAGACAGGCTAGGTGGCTGCTCATCAGCACCCTGGGGCTGGTGATGCTGGGGCCCATCGCCAGAGTGTATCTTCTTTTGGGATAAGTAATGTAAATTACCTTTCCCATCAGTGAAATAGCTTAGTCATAAGCTCCATCTTTAATCTATAGCATTGAACACTGCACATTCGGGAGGACACCTTCCGTCTCTGCACTGATGGGAATTTTGTTGTGACCACAGGCTGCTGCGGGTCTAACACTCTCCCCACCACACTTTTCTGTGTCACCCTGTGGATCCTGTGTGTTCCCGTCAGCATTCTCTTAAACTCTAAATCATAGAAGTCTTATGTATGTAAGTCATGGCTTCTTTTCCAATTAGGTTGTTAAAAGCACTTTGATATGATATCAGATACATGGGTATGTAGAGGCAAGGATGAAGTTTTGAGTAGGAAAAACTTTGTCATCAGTTAAAATGGGACAGCTCCACAGGATGAGGCCCATGGAGTTCTCCCACCATAGCCAGGGATGCAGGCGAACAGGAAGAGGGGTAGACTTCTAGATGTGCTGATATTTCTAGGCTGTGCATGTAGTCCACAAAAAAAAATGAGCAAATGGGAATCTCTCCAAAGTCAGAATATTTACTTCTAGATCCAAGGATATACTGGTTTTTACTGAGCATTCAAGCTTTGGCACTGTGCACAGGGAAACCCCACCCACCTTCCCCATCCAGACCAAAACCTAGAACTACTGGCACTGGCTTTGGGAAGAAAAGCTCCTGGGTAGGAAGGGTGGGCAGGGATGTGAGCTATGAAGCAGGGGTGGAGCAGGTGGGTAACAGCTCTGATTCTGACCCTGGCATCTCCCTTTTAGGAGCAGAGTTTTTTGTTTTTTTTCTGTGATTAAGGCTGCCATTCCCTGCATGGGCTGGGGTAGGGACCCAGAGTGGAAAGAGATACCCTCTTCCTGGAACTCTGGCTCAAGTGGGAACATTTCCTTTTATTCCCACATCAAGGCTAGAGCTTGGACCCAATTGGGTTTTACTAAAGTCTGAGGATCCATAATAGTGACATACACTGAAAGGATTATGAATGTAGACCACCTGTTTACATACCTGTCTGAACCAGTGGCCTCTTTTTACAAAAAATATTTTTGTAGTGCCCCCATTCTTATCCTGAAATGGAATTTACTGAAATTCTTACTTGCTTATATACATAATTTAACAAATCAGTGTAATGCCTTAACTGAAATTTAAAGGAACTCAAAGGAAAACATATACTAAAATAATGTGTGATGTCCTGAGCCCAACTCTACTGGAGGAAGTAGTGAATTAGATGCTTGCTGTGAATCTCATAGCTGTAAATGCACAAGGATCCAGGTGTGTTGTATTGGCAATTCAAACGTCATGGGCAGTATTGAGGTGATGGAATGTTTAGAAATGGTGAGGTATTTCTGGTGAGGTCCTGAACAAGACAGAGTACACTCTAGCTTCAATTTATAGGATGGCTGTATTCCTAGAAAACTCGGGGTTTATTAAAGCTACACAAAGAATAATTAGCTGACCTACTGCAGTGCCACTGGCATAAGGAAGAGACTGTGGAGCTCTACATGATGTGCTGGGGAACATTCCACCCAAGAGATGTTGACTCCTGCAACACATTCACTCATTCACTTACAAATTCCCAGTTCTGGGCGCCTGGATGGCTCAGTCGGTCAAGTGCCTGCCTTCGGCTCAGGATCATGAGCTCAGGGTCCTGGGACTGAGTCCCACATTGGGCTTCCTGCTCTGTGGGTAGTCTGCTTCTCCTTCTCCCTCTGCTTCTCCTCTCTGCTCATTCTCTCTCTCTCTCTCTCTCTCTCTCTCAGATAAATAAAATCTTAAAAACAAAACAAAACAAACAAATTTCCCAGTTTTAGGAGACACCAAAGATGGATCCCACATGGGCTTGGAGGCTGAAATTACTCTGTAGTGTAGATAATTTCTGGAACTATAGTCTTTCTGGGTGCCTTTTGGGGAAAAAAGAGAGAATGCCACCTGGACAATTGAAAGAAGTTGTCACATTTCAGAAGATCTTCTCAAGAATAAGACTTAAACAGTGAGATGTGTTGGAAGGCCTCATAAAGCCCATAAACCATGTGCTGGAACATTATTTAGGCCAAGGAAAGAGGACTGCTACTTTGCCTCATCAAGTATAGAGATATACCTTGGTCTTTCCCCTCTCCTGCTTCTCTGCTCCGTAAGCAGAAGAGCAGGCTGGAGGGGAGGGGAAGACTACACTTGGCCCCTCCATCAGAGACTAGGGAATGCCTTGCCCTTGTAGGGGGACAGGGAGAATAGATTTTCGGATCAGATAGGAGATTGATGTTAAAAATGACCTGGATTGAGCCTTAGTAATGGAAAGGAAATGATAAGCTGTGGAATTGGGCTGGAGTATCTTTGAGTCAGTTTCCATACAGTGGGAAAGAGGAGGTTGACATAGCGTGGTAGGGGGCAAAAATAACATCACTTTATGTTTCTAGCCCAATGGACTAACCTCCAACAAACAAGATAGAGTACTTATTATGGTCAGCACTAATATTTCAGAGTTAACACTGGTCTCTTGGATGGAAAATTCTTCTGTAGTGGTCTCACTGATAATGTAGAAGACGAGGGTTTTTATTGTGTTTTGTTTTTAATCCCCAGGTATCTTGTTTTTCTGCCTTCCTTTACATAAGCTTGAGGTGTTACAAAGAGAGAGGCTGAATTGCCAAAGAGTGTGTCAGTAACTTTGAGATGAAAATGCATTTTAATATTTTGATTTAATAGGAAATGGCATATCCCCTTAATAAGTAGTTCAGTGACATTTGGTAGTTCAGTAATATTTGACTTGGAGTGGAGTTTATAAAAATTTCAGCCCAACAGTAACTTCAGGGCACTAAGGGATGTATGTATTTCTGAAATGAGAAGACCTGGTTGACATTCTGATTCTAAAATCAACATCATCTCTTATGCGTCACCATATTTTCAATTATAATGGACTATAAGCTGTGAATTTAAAAGCAGCTTCCCAGCAAGCTCCCGCACAGACCCAGCTTGTGTGGAATAAAGAGAAAAGCCTGGGTGGGAGGGAGAATTCTCACGCCCACTCTTCCAACTTAACTTAAACTAAAATGCTTCCTTCTCCCCGGCCCCCCTCTCATTTAGGCCCCCAAAACACGCACATTGGTTCCTTGGGGATTTTTTTGAAAGTGGAATCTTCTCTAACTTCCTGGGGAATTTACATACTGATTTGCCTGAAATGATTGAACTTGGGAAAGGTAAAATCAAGGCAGTAAAAGCCTGAGGTTGTATGAAATACCTCTGACAGCCAGACGAAACTATTTCTAACAGAGAACTTGGGGAGTAAAACAAGTGTCTAGGGCATGGTGTTCTGTTATCTCTCTGGCATTTCAAGATAAATTCAGATCTTCTCTACTTGTTGGTTTCCTGTTTTCAGCATCCTCTCACTCTCCAAGTAAAAAAATGCCCTCCATGGATTGTGTCCAGTTCCAGGTGTGGTGGTCATTGACAGCAGTTAAGGTCAGGGTATTACTTAGGCAGTCCTAGGGTGCAGTGGTTTCGTGGAGTACTGGTTTCGTTTTGTTTGTTTTTTTGCCAGGAGGCTTGGAAGCAGACCTTACTACAACAGACGATGGTCACAAAGCTGGGTCTGCGATGGCCCCTGGTTTACCCATAGCCAGCCCAGGATGAGGAAGGGTCAGCTCTTTTCCCCATCCACCCCATTCAGCAGGGCCAGAGGAATAAGACGGTTACTGAGTTAGGTAGAACCTGCTACCAGTGGCTTGGAATCAGGGGCCTCCTTCCCAGAGGGGATGTGCAATCCAGCCTGGAGCTTATGGCATGTTTTGACCCCCTCCTCAACATGCCTTGTTATCAGACTTAGTGTGATGCAGGCTGGATGGATGGATGAGACCGTAGCCATGAGGGTGGGGGAGGGGATTCATGCAGCCATGGACGTGACTGCAAGAGACCAGCAGTGCTCCTGCCGTTTTCATGCATTCAGGCTCTGCTTCCAGCACCTGTGGCCATTTGCCTTTCTTCCTTGCCAGGTTCTTCCTGGCCATGAGAGCTTTCTCTGCCTGTATGTGTGCCAGGTCAGAAGACCAGGGAATTAACAATTCCAGGAATGGTCCTCAACCCATGACTGATGGGAGTCGGTGGATCAGGAACCCAGCACCCTCATCTCTCTGGGAGAGAGTACCTGCAGCCTCGCATACAGTCCCCCAAGGTCCTCCGAGGTCCCCTGAGGCCTGGGCTCCACACACCTCCAGGGGTGCCTTGCTTCCCCGCTTTGCTCCTGAGTCACTGCTCCACTCCTCTCCTGGTCTTTCCTGACATCCCCTCCCAGAAACACCGCCTGCACCCATATCCTTGACTTAGGTAGCGCCTGCTTCCGAGGGACCTCAAACCGACAGAGGGGGTGAGTGAGAGATGGTATTGGATAGAAGGTATTGTTGTGCTCTGTCCAGGCTCTTCCTCCATCCTGTTCCCTAGGGTAGGTCTTATACTTCATTACCTGGGCGCTGGGGTTCCATGGCACATCCAGTCAGTCTCGCTAGGCCACTCTGCAGCCTCAGAGGGATATTGGGAGGACTCTGCTTGGCCCTATTATGCACTCCTTCACAAGCACTCCCTGCAGAAAGGCCCTGTGCAGTGCTCTGCAGCCAGAGCTGGCTGCTTGCACCAGGGCCTGGGGCTCTCAAAGCTCCTTGAGGGCGGGGTGGCCCCAGCTCCTTCCCCCAGATCAGGCCTGAGGTACCTGCCTTTCCTCCGGAGGTGACATGAGTTGAATTAGGCTGAGCGCCTGCCGCACACAACCATTCACGCGTCTGGGGGAACATCTGGCCTCTGACGGCAGCCAGATTTCTCCAGCATTTATTTTCAGCATTCTCCCTGAACACCTATCGGTGAGTTTGCAAGGCAGTTTTTACCTCCGTCTGAGGCCCTCCCTTCACTGACACGGGCTAGCCTGGGGAACGGAAGACCTCTCCCCTGCACCCACCCTCGCATGCTCACTGGTTTGAAAGACGGTGGTCATTCTGCGATTTCCGGGAAGGCACTCCAGAATCAGAGTGGTGGGGATTCTGCGCGTTCTCTGAGAGACGGAGTGCACTGAGCCACTGTCCGCCTGAGCAGTCTGAGGGCAGTGAGCCCCTCAGCTTAGCCTCAGTCCCATGGCCCTGCTCAAGTGGATGGGGTCTCGTATTCTTATGTTTTTGACAACCACATGACTTAATTTCAGGGTGAGTGTTATCAGCATATAAAATATATGTAAATAGGCCATTTCAGGTGCTGAATCCAACATCTAATTTATTTAAAAAGCTCTCTTAATTCTGGGTGGCTGACTGATGTGCGGCGTATAAATAGCACAGGGATCCTGACTTGGTGTATTGGTCCTGATTATACCACTTAGAAGCTCTGCGATCTTGGAAAGGTTGCTTCACTTCTCTTGGGTATCAGATCCCTCCTCTCTAAGATGGGTATAGTAAGTCCTATTTCAAGACGCTGTTATAAAACAAAGTGAGCCTGAGGACATAAACACTTCGTGTACAAGAGTCTGGTGTTCTGGTCATCTATCGATACCCAGCGAACTACCCCACAGCTTACTGATGGAAAGGAACTGCTTTATTATGCTCCTAGATCCCGTGGCTCCGGGATTTAGATAAAGGGGAGGGAGGGAAGGGGGACAGTTCCTCTGTCCCGTGGTGTCTGTGGCCTTAGATGACTAGGAATTGGTGGGGATCGTTTGGAAGTTTCTTTATTCACACATCAGGTGTTTGGGTTGGGCCGACTCAAGGCCTGAGCTCAGCTGAGGCTGCTGACCAGAGCCCGCACATGGCCTGCACTGCGGTTTGGCTTCCTCCCTACATGAAGACCTTGGGATAGTCCTCTCTCTTACGTAGTTGGTCAGGGCTCCAGTGCACAAAGTAGAAGCTGCAAGGCTTTTGTGGGCCCAGCTTTGTCCCTCACCTGAGTCCTCTAAAAACAGCCCCTTCTTACCTCAGCGGTAACTCTCACTAGATGGTTCTAACTCATTTCTGTTTGTCTCTGACCTTGGCCTTAGCCAGACTGGTCACAACTCTCCCACAGCCCGTGAAAGAAAGGATGGAGGATGTTTATTTGCTATGCAGCAGGCCCAGGGCACACCCTATGTGGGGGGCAGCATATATGGTGAGAAGTCTGGAGGACAGACAGGTCCCTATAGCAGGTTGGACCCGGAGGCCAAAGGGAAGTGTGGTGATGGTGGTAAAACTTTGAGGATGGTTATCCCTGTCCTAGAGACTTTACACTCATCAGCTTAACGTCACCCTCACAGGTACTATGTGAGGTGGGGCCCATAACTTCCCCATCTTATAGGAAGAAGCTGAGTCTCCGGGTAAGCTTTAGTAAGTCCATAAGTACTGGCATTGGGGCTTGAAGCCAGATCTGGCTGGACTTCAGAGCCTATGCCTTTATTACCACTGTGGTATGCAGTCTCCTGCTTGGTGACACATTTTTATATTTTCTCTATTGTGCATTAATCATTTTCCCCGACCCGTTCTATACTCACTGAGGGCAACAGTGTGTCTTCTTCTCTTACATTCTCTCCTCCCGTGCACATGGAAGACCCTCAGAATGTAACGCCGAAGCTTGGCAAAGAGGCCACCATCCCTTTTCAGGGGCCCAGTGAAATGATTGTCTTGTTAGCTGCACCAGTGGGGCTCTGGTGGGTTGAGAGCGGCGGAGGCATTGTTGCTTATATCCTAGTATCCAAAGGAAATTTTGTTCTAGTTTATTGTTGAAGTATGGGTTTTGAAATTGAAACACAGAAGATCTACTAAAGGGATGTCCCATTTGGAATGGGCTCTCTTTTTTTTTTTCCGTTTTCAGGTTAAAAGCAATAACCATGAAACAAACAGAAAGAAAATCCTCCAAAGAATATTGTGAATGGCTCTGACAGGTTAAAGCTGCTGGATAAATGTGGAATTTACATGACAAAAACCTGAGCACAATGCAGATTGTCAGTCACCAGTAATATCATCCCCTGAAAAGCTAAAAATCTTAATTACAAAGATAGACCACATAATTTATATTTGCTGGTTAAGTGTCCTTTTGCCTGAGGAACTACTGTAACTATACTGTTGCTCTCCCAGAACTTAACTTCACCAGGGCTGGGACTGCTTCCTGCCCTGGCCACTTACCCCACCTCCTCTCCCTGGGTTGGGCAGGCTGCCAGGAGCACAGAAGGCTTCGGGACTGATGGAAAAGACAATCCTCTGCCCTCATGAAGATGTAAGTTTTAGTGGGGAAACTAAGTAGCTGACAGATTAAAATATTAAATGGTGATTCTGAACAGGAGGGCAAGACAAGCCTTGAGTGAGGCTGGAGGGCCAGGGCTGGTGGAGATGAGGGAAGGGGATGATTGCTTTGAGCAGGAGTGGGGGAGGGCTGCTGCCTGAACACCTGCCTGACACCTAAGAGCTCTTTCATTCTCTAGAGGCAGCACTGTTTCCTCGTTTCCTCTCCCACCTCTCCTCCCTACCTGCAGCCTCATTCCAGATCCCCACTGGTGGAGAGAGTTCATGTCTCCTCACCTGGGACGACTTCCATGAAGCTTTACCTTTCTCCTCCCACAGTTGTGCCGTGATTCTGACCTGTACCTATCTCAAATAGAGTTCATGCCATCCTTTTTATTTTTAATTTGAAAAGCTGTGTTTACCTACCACATAGATAGGTCTGTAAAGAAGCAGAGCTCATGCCTGAATTTATCCCTGTTTCCCAGCCTGATAACTAACTTTTGATTGGGTGAGTGAACGAAGGAATGAATGGATGTTGATTCAATCAGATGCCTTGTAGACTCTGGAGAAGGGAGATGACATCAGCAAAAGTCCCAAGGTCAGGAGAGAGCATGGGCCATGTTGGATGCAGGCTGAACCCAGCCTGTTTGCCATAGGCTTCCATCTGAGGCATGAGAAGAACAGGCATCCCTTTCTGATGTTGGGCCCTATAACCCTGAGCTAGAGGGGGATGGGCCAGCACAGGAAATGTTCTCAGGCACTCATGTGTCACACTCATCAAAGGCAAGCAATTTCCCTTGTTTTTCTGATTTTTTTTTCCTGCTGAGTTACTGCTTGTGAGACGTCACCATCTATCCATCAGTGGGGGCCCCCATGTTTGATGTTATCCACACTGCAGATGCAGCTGGGACCATACAGAGACAGCTCAGGCAGGGCACCAAGGCTGCATGCAGTCCTTCCCAAAGGGGGCCTGGGGCCA
This sequence comes from Mustela erminea, assembly GCF_009829155.1. Lineage (NCBI taxonomy): Eukaryota > Metazoa > Chordata > Mammalia > Carnivora > Mustelidae > Mustela > Mustela erminea. The sequence continues at coordinate 97,117,064 of NC_045614.1, forward strand.
ACTCTTACTCTGAAGGCTGGCCAGAAGAAAATGCTGTTCCAGTCCGATTGAATACATTGTTGTCCTGGGTTGGAGTATGGCCACCAGAACCCTCACTCCATAGTCCTGTCTCCTAGGATCGTGGCTGTAGATCGGGGTGTAGAACTGCCGATAAGGACCAAGAACATAGCTGGCCCACTTTTGGAAGGGCTTAGTGGTCACATGGTGCAGGTACCCCACCTCCAGCACTTGTCTAAGAGGTGTGGGAGTAAATTATATATGCTCATTTTCCTGAGCTCTGTCTTTCTGTTGTTCATATTTCTCCCTCCTCTGCCTCCATAATTACTTTTTTCCTTTGGTACAGCATGCATTTCTGTACAAAAGACTGAATTCCATCATAGCATGTGATGGGACACAATGAATAAAATAATAAATTTGATTTTTGCCCAGGGAGGCATGATGAACCTGGAAGACACAGCTGGCAATGGTGTACTTGGTGGACTGAGGGAATAAGCACTGGGGAAGGGAGATACATTAGGAACCTACACAGAAATACACCTGGCAGTCTGTCTCCTTCCAAGGGTTGGTGTATGTCTCTGAAGAGTCAAGATTGGACAACAGTCTCATGTAAAGGAAAGACAGCAGGTCTAGGGAAAGAGCTACTCTGTGAAGCATTGTGTATCATGTCTCCTTAGATGTACCATATTCATTAATTCTAGGATGATTTTTTTTTTTTTCTCAAATGTTAGCATCTTTAAACTCAGGATGAGTCTTACAATCAATGTCCTCAGTGTTATGAAATGTGATAAGTGGTGGCGTCATTCATTGGCCTGTTTGCTGTCTGATCTCCTCCTGTTCTACCATTGCTCCACTTTATGGCAGGGAGCAACGTTCTCCAGCTGCCTTGCCAATTGCTCCTGACTTAGGTACAACCAATGGGAGGCACTGGTGGAATGCTGGGGAGAGAGGAAAAGGGAGAAGCCAAAGTATTTCTCCCTCTCTTTCTCTGCCTGGAGTGGTCTCATTGCTGCTACACATCTGTCCTTGCTAATTCCCCTCCTGCAGGGAAGATATGGCAGGGTTTCAGGTTCTGCCATGTGGCCCCAACTCTTGGGCTCTGGTGATCCTTCCTCTTCCATCTGTCCTTCCATCCCTGGGTGGTAGTGGCTTCCTGTCTTGCTGTTTGCAGGTTAGCTTCCCTATACAACATCACTTGGATAACCAATTCTTTGCATTAAACATCCTCTACTTGAAATACCTACCTTGAAATACTGTTTTCCTTGTTAGGTCTTGATTAACACAGTGATACATCATCATAAGATCAAACACTGATGAGCCCCATTACTTCTTTTCCCTGATCCTCACATTCTACCAAACCGGTCAAGTTAAGGTTACCAATGGTCCCTTCAATGCCAATCTCAGAAGACTCTTTGAGGTCTGTGGCATTTAACAATGTGCCTATTCCCTTTTGTTGAATCTCCCTTTCCCCTGTTTCCTGGGGGAATCCACCCCTTCTTTCCCTTTGCTTCTTGAATTTCCTCAGTGTTCTTTTCCCAGACACCTCTTCAATAACTCCCTTGAATGTTGAGTTCTGCAGATTCCAAGGATTCCTCTGTCCTTCTTTTCACTCCACATGCTCACACCCACAGCTTTAAATACAACATCTCTGCAGTATAGGACTGTCCCCCAAACTTCAGATTCAAAATTCTGCTATCCTTGGGTTGTCTTATAGATCTTCCAAATCCAAAATGTCCTTGGTTGAACTCCCCCTCTTCATCCCTGGCCCTGTATCAGTTCATTCCACCATATTCACTATCTCAGGAAATGGAGCCCTACCCAACCTGAGATCCAGACTAGAAACATCAGAAGGTCGTCTGAGACTTTTTTCTCTGCCTCCCAAATCCAGCTGGTTTCCAAACTGTATACCCAATGGTGTGTATAAATATTTAACAATCAGCTCTCTGCAGTGGGGGAGAAGCCCTCTGATTCGAGGCACTTGCCAATTTTTTTTTAGTATAGATATTCCCATCATGGCTGTGATTTTAGGCTACCAGTGTGATATCACTGAACATGGGCTTGGGAAGGGATGTACACAATCCGTTCTTGTGAGCTGGTATACAGCATCTGTTCTTGTGAGCTGGTATGCAGCATCCGTTCTTGTGAGCTGGTATGCAGCTGTTCCACAAACACCTGCACTATCGCCATTCTTGTATTCCGTCTTCCCTGGCTCAGCCTCATCAAGGCCTCTGTTGAGATGCCTCCTTGCTGCCTTTTCAGTCTCTTTCCTTCCTAGCCTTCCTTCCCAAAACCTGAGAAAATCAGCCCCTATCTGAGAAGCTTTGGGAGTTTCCTATTGCTTTGGAGAAGACCAGAGATAGATTATTCTTGGCCTTGATTCTAGAGGATATGGCCATGCCTACTCTCTTCCCAGGCTTCACACTGGACTTGAGTCACTAAGGGGCTGACTCTCTTGACATTTTTCTTTTCTTTTCCTTCTGTGCCTTTCATCACTTTAGCTGTTTTAAGTGTGCGACCATGTATTTGCCTGGTGAGCTGTGCATCGATGACCACGAAAGAAACCAGGGGATGATTCAGCTTTGCACCTGGGGGGCTGGGAATGGGGCTGGAGGGCTCTTGAGATAAGGGCACAGGCCCCCACAATGTGTCAGTCATTTTAGGCTGCTGCAAAGGCTCTCATGAAACAAATTACAGTTTAGAGGACCATATCTTGGGGAAATTACTAAATAGGTCATGAAAAACTGAAGGTTTTTTTGGATATGTGTTATGTTAGAGAAGACAGACTCAAATGCAAGCTGTTCCTCTGCCCAATTGCTAACCCTTTCTTCTAGAAATAACAATTTACTAAATGCCTTCTTGAGTTGGGCCCTGGAGATACAGAGATGAGCAAGACACAGCTGAAGCTCACAGACTAGTGAGTGACTATGGAGTCCCAGTACTTCTGTCTGTTGTTCATATAGGGAAGTCAGGGGAAGACTTCTGAAATTAACCTCAGTCAGTTGGTGCTTTCACCCCATCTTCCTCTTTATGCCTGGAGCCAAAGTGCCATCAACCCTATGACATGTTTCCCAGTGCTCTGGTTTTGGTGGGGTTTTGATTGAAATAAATGACTCTGAAAAGCTGCGTGTAAGAATGTAAGAGTATATATTATTCATTGTGTCACCATTGTGTGTGTGTGTGTGTGTGTGTGTGTGTGTGTGTGTGTGTGCACGTATGCACATACATCCTTACCTCTTTCCTCTTTCCTAGATTTTATGGCAAGGTGGGGTGAGGTGACAGGGGAAGTGTAAATGAAGAGGAAGTTCCCACCTCTGCCTCTCAAGGGGCTCACATTCAAAATATGGATTCAAATGGAGTTTCAACAAATTGTAGAGTAAAATTAGGTGATAACATATGGTGTGCACCAGTTGGTTCTCTAGGTGGTCTAAAAGTAGAGAAAGGAACATGGATTTGAGTTATAGAGTGGCAACTTGCAGTGAAGACATTTCTATATTTTCACAGATGCAAGGATTAGAGAAATGCAATCTGGTTCTTATCCTTACTGCAGGGTTTGCTTTTTCAAGGAACAAGAAAGACTAGAGTGTTTCCTTGAATATTGTTTATTTTATTTATTTTATAATTAAAAAAATACGTTCTCATTGTAGAAACTTAAGGAAATACATAAAAAGTAACAAGTTTAAAAATTTGCATTAGAAGATTAAAAATTACCCATATTCTCCATCAGTCAGAGATAATCCTAAAATATTTCAGAGATTTTTCTATGCATATTTTTACATAATTTAGTTCATACCATATATACAATTTATATCTTGCCTTTTTCACTTAACATTATCACATAAGTATTTTTCCAGGTTATTAAAAACTCCTTATATGCATTGCCTTTAATGGCTACAAAATATTTCAGTATGTGAGTATACCCTCATTTATTTGAGCAGTCATTTTGTCAGATATATTAGTGGTTTCCATTTTTTTTTATTATGAATAATCTTGCAGTGAAAATTTTGTGTCTTTTTATGTCTTGGGATACAGTTCTAGAAGAAGTTTCAAAGGATAAGGACATCTAAGGTTCCTGAAATGTTTTGCCAAACTGCTTTCCAAGAGGGAGTCTTTGGTTTATATTCCTATTTATATCCCGCTATTTCTCTATCCTTTACTATCATTTTTAGCAGGCATAATTAATATACAGTAGACTGCACATATTTCAAGTGTACAATTTGATAAATTTTGATATGCATATACACCCATGAACCCATCATCACCACCAAGATAATGGGTACATTTATCCCCTCCCAACATTTCCCCATTCCCCTTTGTACTCCCTCCCCACAGACAACCACTGTTCTGCTTTCTGTCCCTATAGATTAGTTGGTAGTTTCTAGAATATTTAAAAATAGAATTATACACGATGTACTCGTCTTTTTGTTTGGCTTCTTTACTCAGCAGGATTATTCTGAGATTCATCTGTTGTAGCACATATCAATCATTCCTTCCTTTTTATTACTGAATAGTATTCCGTTGTGTAGATGAGCCACAATTAGTTCATCCATTCAGCTGATGGACATCTGGGTTGTTTCCAAATAAAGCTGCTATGAACATTCATTTACAAGTCTTTAGTGAACATATGCTTTAATTTCTCTTGGGCAAATACCTAGGAATGGAATGGATGAGTCATATGGTACTTGCATGTTTAACTAACTGGCATCTTTTGTTAGTAGTAATTATCTCTTAGGATAAAACAAGTGCATTATCATGATAATAATAATAATTCTTTTTAAGCGATTTTAACTGGCTTATTGGACATTATACTGATTCCCTGATCAGAGATGAGGTGGGAGAGGAGTGGAAGTGAGGAGGGGGACAGAGACCTCCTTCCTGCCCCACTTTTAGGTATTCCGCAGAGAGAGAGCGAAGGGGATAGTCTGTGCCTACTTCCTACGACTCCTGCTCCCCACACGGGTCTGTGGCCTTAGCTCTGCAGTTGATACCTCTAGACTTTCCCCCCTTTTTCTCAGAATAGACTCAGGTCTTCTGATCTCTGGTTGGAGTGTCCTGCTTGGGTTCGGCTTCCTTTCTCTTTACAGTACTTTTGGTGAAGTGACCTAATCCTCCTCTGCCTGTCACATCGCCCTTCATCTTGTCTACACTGCATTTCTTGTTCCAGAAACACTCTACACACCATAACATTGCGCAGTTACAGTAAACATGCGGGCTGGATCATCATCTCCACTTTTCTGATGAGGTAATGAGACTCTGAGAGTTTGGGACGTCTGCCCAGGCTCCCAGCAAATACAGATTGAGCTGACGGAGTGCACACAGCCTCTTTGAAGGACTGGGCTAGGCCTTGACATGACCAGAAAGAGGGTGAGATCATTTTTATCCTCTGGGTGGTGTGAAGCCCCTGCTCTTTATCCACTGGTCCTGGAAACAGGAGCCCCTGTGCTCTGCAGAAGCGTGTGCTGTGGCTGGAAGGGCCCGGACCTTCTTTTCTGCTCTTTCTGGGAGCACACTCTGTGGCAGGAGGTGGGGTGGGACCATTCCCTCTGTCCACTGAGGCTGCCTGAGGATGTCCAGCTCACACATGGCCTGCAGCGGGGCCGTGGACCCCGGCACCTTGGGGGTGATTTAGAAGCCAGGAAGACAGGATGAGAATGGTATTGCTCCCATGCCAGTCTTCATTTTCCTCTGTGTCTTCTCGGTCAATTACCACATCGATCCTAGAGACATATATCTAATAAAGTCTTTGTTTGAGTTTTATGAACTGTTCTGTGTTTGTTTCTTTGTGTGGAATTGCAGTGTGATCCAGAAGGCCTTTGCTTCCTGGCTTCATGTTCTGTTTTGTGGGTAGGACAATGGCTGTGGTCTGTGTGTCTGTGCAGGTTGACGAGGAACTCTGCGTAGGCAGGGTCATACACGGTATTGGGCTGGGTCCTGGAGCAGGACCTTGCCTTTGAGGAGCCTGTCTGCTCAGTCCAGGGCTGAGCACAATACTGGTCACGGCTGGCAGTGCTCAGCAGATACAGGAGTGAAGAGCCGTGCAGGCTGCTCTGCACACCGCCACCAGCACAGGCCTGGGAGCTGTCGCCCACACTCTCTACACTAACCTACATAAGGGCAGAGATTCCCCAGCTTTCTCAGCTCACTGTACCCTTTTGGTCTTGGTAAATTTTTTGCGGTGCCCCTTGGCAAAAAAAAAAAAAAACCCAAACCAAACTAAGCAAAACAAAAAACCCCCCACAGTTGTGCTTATTAAATGGATTGATTGGGCGCCTGGGTGGCTCAGTGGGTTAAGCCGCTGCCTTCGGCTCAGGTCATGATCTCGGGGTCCTGGGATCGAGTCCCGCATCGGGCTCTCTGCTCAGCAGGGGGCCTGCTTCCCTTCCTCTCTCTCTGCCTGCCTCTCTGCCTACTTGTGATCTCTCTCTGTCAAATAAATAAATAAAATATTAAAAAAAAAAAAAAAAAAAAAAAATAAATGGATTGATTCTTGGGGCACCTGGGTAGCTCTGTCAGTTGTGTGTCTGTCTTGGGCTTCGGTCACGGTCTTGGGGTCCTGGGATTGAGCCTTACGTCAGACTCTTGCTTAGTGGGGAGCCTGCTTTTCCTTCTCCCTTCCTGCTCTCTCCCCTTCTCTTTCTCTCCCAAATAAATAAATGAATTCTTTAAAAATAAATAAATAAATAGATTGATTCTCAACATTTAATAAGTTGACATCGAAGGTCCTAACAGCTTGTTACCTGTCCTAACAGCTTGTTACCTTTAGGACACTGAACAGTGTCTCAGACCATGGAATCCCATTAGACACTGCCATACTCATGTCTTGTTCCACATGGATTCTCACACTGTACTTGCCTTTTATCACAGCAATCCTGAAATCCAAGGGTCTTGATGATGTGGCATTATGGAAAGAATGCAACGATCTGATGTTGAGACCAAATTACCTGGAACTAGTCATTTGCATGGTGCCTGACAGGTGTCATGATTATTTCCAGTGGCATCTCTCTAAGTTTGCTGGGCTCCCCATGCTACCTCAGCTCGTGTCACAACAGCCCTCATGTCACTTTTCTCTTTCTGCTCACCTCAGTGTTTGTCTGGTGCTGACAGTGTTCTCTGTTTCAGGGATAGAGCCCTGCAGAAAGTGCGTGCAAGGGTCTCCTGGTCTAGGGGGAGAGCAGTCACAATATGATCCAGCCTTGGCCACACTGGAGGTCAGGGCAAGTGTTATATGAATGACAGGTGAAGAGCTCATTGCGCCTAAGAGAGTGTGTGGTGGGATAAGGCAGGTGTGGGGTATGCGGCCCGCACATGTTCTAATCTACCCTGAGAACCAGGGGATGCATCAGGTGGAGGCTGACCCTGGAGCTTGTTCTTAAAAGAGTATGAGCTGGAGGAGGAGGATGGACCAGGGATATTCAGGGATGAAGGTGCCACCATGCCTCAGCAGCTAGGATGGGGCAAGTCCCCCGGGAGGAGCCAGGAAGGCTTGCAGTTGGGTAGAACCTGCATTTCCGGACCTGGGCTGCCTTCTGAAGAGGGAGGGAGTCAGGCTCCTGCACTGAAGGGCTGAATCCAGGGTCTTCTCCATGAGAACCTGCCAGCAGCACAGCCCCAAATCTTTCCTATGATGGCATTTTTTCTTTCTTTCTTCATTTTTCTGTCAGCAAAGTGAAACGTGTTTTGCGAGTGCTATAAACCATGTTTTCCAGGTTTATTTGTATCTCCCAGCCTCCTCGCCTCCATCCTTGGCCTCTTTCCCTCTGATTGGGGGAAAACCTGCCTTGTCCTGCAGAACAGCAAGTTGACAAATACCTTCTGTTCTTCCTCCCAGGCACCCCCATTCCTTTGATGGCGAGCTCGAGATGCTACTGCCACAATTGATATTTTACACTTCGGGAGTTGTCTTCAATGATTTCTTCTCATGTGTTTATGATTTTAGTGCCACCCTCTCTTGGTCCCCAGAAAGCTGACATGGTGTCTTTTGGTGAAGATGGTGCTTTTCTGCAATTCTGTTCAAAGGCTGTTTAAAGAATCACTGAGAGGCATTCTCATTTGCCCAAGCCTGGCTGTGGGCACTGATTCTGTGGGGAGGAATTGGCATTGATTGATCCTTTGGCAACAGAGCTGTCTGGACCAACATCTGTACTTCAGTATGTCAGATACTATCCTCTCAAAAATTTCCCAGTGGCCTGGAAGAGTGGCAGAGGGCTAAGAAGGAGCATTTGGACTTCTGAGCAAGTCCTGTGCTGCTCTGGGCAGAGGCCTGGCTGATCTGTCTCTACTCTTATGCTCTCCCTGGTGTGGAGTGGAAAGGCATCCTCCATGCCTGAAGCTTGGGCTTCTAGGTGGTGGTACTTGAGCCTCTGCTCTGAGGGAGAAGGTAGGCAGATGCTCCACCACATGTGAGGCAAAATGGCCAGCTCTGTTAAATGAGATCATGAGACAGAGAGGCAAACTCAATCCTTTCTCAGGGTGCCGACCTCACGTCTGGCCCAGCCCTGTTGAGAACTGGGTAAGGCACCAGAGCCTAGCTTTCTTCCATTTTAGGACTTGTCCCTCCCTCTTGCAGGAGCCCAGAGCCCGCATGTATTCTCCTGTGTTCCTCAGCATCCCTCTACATCCTTCTGCATCCTCATGAAGCTCCATTATGCCCCAGCCATGTTTTGAGGCTGCTCATTCACACACTACCTGTAAATCCCGTGCCCTTCTCTCGCATGACATTCTTTTGAGATCAGCTGCCCTGACAACCTGTTGGATGGTGGTTTGATGATTGGCCCATTGAAGTAGCACTGTCTGTTTACTCCAGGAATGTGCTGGCACTTCATTAGCACCAGCCCATGGAGGACAGGAAGGTACTGGAAGAACTGGGATCAGGGCCTGGAGAAAGAACCAGGTAGTTGAAGGGGTACCCTGGGCTCAGACTTACTGACAAATGACGGAGGAAGACCTGGGCTCTACAGAGCCAGTGTATCATCTAAGTAAGTATTAGCTGTGGGTGGGGAATGACACTGAATACCATTCTCAAACCGCCCCCTGGGGTGAGACAGCTGCCCATTATCCAGTCCATAGCTTCTGATATCTCCCATAGTCTACAACCCATCATTCACCCTGCAGCCAGAGACGTCAACCTCAAACCCAGATCTCAACGGTGCCACTCTTTTGTTTAAATCCCTTCAGCCATTCTAGTTGTATTAAGGATAAAGTCAAAGCTCCTTAACCTGTGTCTATGATCCCTTATGATCCAACCCCTACTGACACTCAACCCTGTGGTTGTTAGTACTTTTCACACATACACCATAATGGTTATTATCCCCGCTCTTGCTGATGCTGTTTCCTCTGCCTGGGACGGCCGTTTGTTTCCTCCCTGCCTCCCACCCAAACTGCCTGCTAATTCCTATTCATCTTTTCGGACTCATCACACCAGGCCTCTCTCTCTCCAGGAAGCCCTCATAGGGTGCGGCTAGCTGGGGTTGGAGCCTCTTCTCTGGCTTGCAGAGCACTGTGGTATCCCTCGGAGCAGGCACCACGCTGCAGCCTCATGGTTTATGTATTAATTTTTCTCCTTCACTAGAGCACAAGATAACTGAAGTCAACCATTGTGATCTTCATAGGTACATATGTGTTTGTTGATGGACTGAATGAATGAAGAGAAGGTGCTCAGAAGCAGGCCTATGGCTGAGTCATTTTTTGGGTCTGTTTGTGTGAAGTGGCAGGCCCCAAGCCAGAGGCTGGGGGATTGAGGAGAAAAGTCACTACTAGTAAGATGAGGCAGTGGTCAGTACCTCATCCTGCAGCCAGGATCCTGCAGCTGTCACCTAGGCTGGGAAATCAAAGTGTAAATCATAAAAGGAAAATGGGTAGGAGTGTAGATGGGTGTGAACATGTTGAGGGTGGAGGAAGCCTGCAACTCATTAAGGCTCCACCTGAAAAATTGCCACCATCACTGGTAAGAGATCTTGTTGGGGTCAGCCTCCTGGAAGAAGTCAAGGACTGGCTTAGAAGCCACAGGGATGATGGATGAATGGGGTGGATTTCAGGAGCAGTGGAATAAGGGCTACTTTTGAGGGATCTTGTGAGTAGAAGCCCTCTTGCCATTTCTCTGCCTTCTTCCTCCATTGGCCCAACAACAACCTGCAAGATGGCATTGTCTTTTAAACTGTGCTCATTAGGATGTGATTAATTCAGTTGTCTGTGCCTCTACCTGACCTGGGTATTGAGATGAGATAAGTTGCCAACAGTAGGCACTGTCATCTTCCCTCTGTACTTCAACAGCACCAGGTTTCTAAGGCAGGACAACCGGATAATGGTCATGGAAGTCATCCATGTTTGCCCTTCAGGAACAAGTCAAGGGAATTTGGCATGTGAGACTCAAGATGGCTGCCTGAAAAAAATCCCATATGTTCCCTGGGAGCCTAAACTGTACTTTCTCTGTATGATTTTGTTTCCAAGACTATGGTACCTTTCTGTCTTCCTTCTTGCTTTAGGAAGGGCTGTTTTGTTATCAAAAGTGGTTGCTAATTTATTTTTTCGTGAAAAATGAGAACTCCCAGTTTCCTAAGAATAAACTATTCTAATTGTTTTGGATGTTTTGAAGTTAAACAGCGAATGGTTATTTAAAAACGAGGACACCGCCCCACGTTTTTACACATCTCCATTCACATGGAGATTTACTCATGATAACATGCCTGCAGTAACAGTCAATACTTCTGGTTTGTTGTGAAGATAAAATAAGGATGTGTGTATATATCTAAAATACATGTGCATACACACATATTAACACACACACGTGCGCACACACAGACACACACTCTTACCTATCAGTGTAGCAGCAAACAAATATTTGGTATGATACAAATACCTAATAATTGGTTATTTGGTTTAGAATAGATTGACAACCCCAAATGGGCCTCTCTAGTTGAATGGCTTTCTTGAACATGTGAAGCCCTTAGAGAATTTAGCACATGGAGCTATAGGAACCAGGCCCCTTGGAACTATGGAATGTTAGTTAATGGAATTCTAGGGATAATTCATAACTTTTCTTCAAAACTATTCTCTTTCGGGGCACCTGGGTGGCTCAGTGGGTTAAGCCTCTGCCTTCGGCTTAGGTCATGATCCCAGGGTCCTGGAATTGAGCCCCGAATCGAATCGGGCTCTCTGCTCAGTGGGGAGCCTGCTTCCTCCTCTCCCTCTGCCTGCCTCTCTGCCTACTTGTGATCTCTCTTTCTCTCTGTCAAATAAATAAATAAAAATCTTAAAAAAAAAACCAAAAAACTATTCTCTATTCTCTTTCGTAGTCCCTTTTGTGCGCTTTAAGTTGCAAGGATTAGACTAGATTGAAAACTCCTGTCATGAACATTATGACCCTCATGACCACCATCTTCCAAGAACTGCAATAACTGATTTCTTTTCTCTTAAGAGTAAGACAGAAGGTAACTTTTTTACAACTTTGTGCACTGGTTAGTTTGCATCTTGAAGTATTCCAGAATCTCAGTGTGTAGAATATATTGCCGCATAAAATAAGAGGAAAATGTAAGAAGAAATTAAATATATTTTAAGAAACTCAAATGAAAAATTATTGACATTTTAATTCAAATTCATGTTGGTAAGTCTGTTCTCCAACAGCAGCAAAAGACATAAACTCTTTTAATTTGTTCATAACTTTGAGCTATAAAAGACATCATTATTAACTTTTTTTCTCATATGGTACCAAAGGCTTTAAGTTTAAGAGCTTGGAAAAGTAAAGAAAACATGCAGAGTATTAATAACATCATGAAACTGTGTAGGTCTTTGTATATAATGCTTTTTACCCTCGGGACGTATTCACATGCGTTCTCTCATTTGAGGCCCCCAGCCTGCCTGTGAGCTGGGCAGGAAGGTTTTGTTATTCCTGCTCATCGGAGCTGCATATTAAGGCATGGAGAGTTAAGGGACTTGTTCAAGGTAACTTAATTAGTAAAGGACAGAGCTGCTGACAAAAGCAAGGCCAGTTGCTGCCAAGTCTAGTCTATTCTGCCGTCCGCTGGCTCTTACTCCTCCCAGTCTCACTGCCCTACCCTGGGTCAATTTTTAATTCTTGGGATGGTTTCACCCTCCTCCTAGGTGAGCTCCCATCCCAATCCTCCTCATCTCAATTATTTTCTTGTTCTGCAGTAGTCCTCCAGTGCCTCCCCTGAGCACAGCCTCATGACTCCTAACTAGAGCATATCCGCAGTCATGTCATTGCCCTTTGGAGAATCTTTAGGAGCTTCCTGTTGCCAACCATGTAAATCCTCACTTCCTTTGCATACCCACCTGTCCTTCTACCCTGTCTCCACTGATTCTCTGGGTGTCCTCAAAGCCCCAGCCTAACTGAGTGACTTTCTTCACTTGTGTCCTGCCTGCTCTCCTGGCTCATTGCTTTGCTCATCGCCATTAAGCTCCACCTGTAACAGCCCCCAACACCATGCCATAGATCTGTGCCTCTGGGTTCCTTTCAGATGAGACTCTCCCAAAGAAGCTAACATCCTTTTGCCTCAAATTCAAGGACCTCTCCTCCCTTGAACGCTATAGCCCTTTGGACCCATATCATTGCCTTGATGGACTTTCTGCCGTGTGACACGGTAGACTGGCCTTGCTCCTCTTATCAGAGTCTGTGGGTGCCTTGAAGGAAGGGACCTATGGATAGAGTGACATAAAGTTTGGGACACCAGTTTTGGAACCAGACCCATATAGGGTCAAGTCACTCTATTCTCCCACTACCACCCATGGGATCTCTAGCCGGTCATTATGCCATGGCTGAAATTACTTCTGGGTCTTACAAATATGATATGTGCATTCCCCTCTCAGAGGTCTTGCTGTGATTTGGGCTGGGTTATGGTCTGGGCGTTAGAATTTTTAAAAGCTTCTTGGTTGATTCTGATGAGTAGGACAGTTTGAGAGTCATTGATTTAACCTGCTTGAGTAAGTAGGCTAGAATGTACTCTCAGATAAAACACTGTCTCCCAGAATTCCTGGCACCATATGAGATGGAATGCATGGGGTGTCTTGTGGGCTGTGCCCTCCCTATGCTGTCCATGGAGGGGGATTGTCATAAGGACGCTTCAGTGTTGTAGCCTCCACAATTCCTAACACAAGGTCCCAAACAGAGAAGGTGCTCAAAGCCTAGTTCTCAAATATGAAGCAGAAGAGAAGTATGTGCTTTTGTGACAGAAGTGTGACCTATCAGTAATTCTGGTGACCATTTTGATGACCATGGTTGCTGCAAGTGGTCTACAAAGTTCTTTGCAGTATTCATCCTGCACACATCTGCAGTTGGCCTTGGTGGCCCTCTGCCCCCATGGGCTTCTGCAGCAGGTCCCCCTGAGGCCGTCTCATGCAGCCTCACCCTGGGGGGAGCTGACTAGGCTGATACTGTTGTTTTCAAGGGGAACTGCGACCTCTTTCTTCTCCAAACCCTGATGGCTGCAAGAGGACACACATTTTAGAAATAGCTCTGGGATATAATGATGGGATTCAGCTTCCGGGGAAAGCTAAAAAACTGATGATGAGACCCATTGTCCGCCTGCCCTTTGTTCGTGTCAGATGTTCTGCACAACATTATGGGGGGGGCAGTTGATGTTCTTTGTAAAAACTTGGGTAGGCAATGCTGTCTTTAATGATGAATTTTTGCCTTGAGGAAATCAATCAAAGGGATGATTATGGCTTAGAATTATCAGGCTCTTTTCTTGATATTTGTTTGTTTTTCTCAGGACCAAATAGCTATTAGTAGTCCTTCCTGATGCCAGAGAAAAGAAATGACCATTGAAGATTTGGGATCTTTGTGCTGTTAAATGAAATGCTTATGGAATAAATAGTATCTCTGATTATGAAGGACATTGTAGAGCTTCGTGCTCTGCAGGGCTGGAGAGAAATGGGAGGAGAGGCCTCATAAAAGCGTAGTCAATTATTTTGAAGATGACTTGGCATCTTTTAATTCCTCTCCAGATAATGAAATATCTATTTGAGCCTGAGGCTGTTGTATCATTTCTGGTATATCCAACAAAATTTATTCAACAATCATTTATTGAGTACTTCTCTGTGCCAGGCCCTGGGCTAGGGGCTGGAGATACACAGAGCAATGAGCGGCAGTCACCATGCATGGAGAGGTCTGTGTCTGCTGGAGAGAGGTGGAGAGCAGAGAGAAGTCTAGACTTCCTGGAGGATGTGTGGCTAGGTCAGGCTTGAAGAAAGTGGTGGGGTTACACAGGAGGGAAGAGCTGTAAATCAGGTTAAGTGTTCTAAGTCCCCAGGAGCTGGGCTCATCCAGGGATGTAACACAACCTTCCTGATCAGGTGCCCTGGATTCTTAGCTTACACATGGTTGTAGAGTGCAGACCAGGCTCACACCGTGGACGACTGCAGGGGTGGGCACAATGAGGCTCCCTTGGGCAGCAGTCAGTGGAGTCAGGAGCACAGGAGACACGGACTCGAGCCCCAGCTCTGTCCCATGCCTGTGTATGACATCAGCCAGTGAGGCCCACTGGGCTCCTGTGCCAGCATCTGGCCCCTGCAGCCTCTGATACTCTCTGAATCCTTGACCATACCACTAAAGAGAGTCAGGGAGGCTGCATCTATGGAGGCTTCCTGGAGGAAGGGACTTGATGGGGCCCTGAGGCATGTAGGTTTCACAGTTTGAGGGGATCCTTCTTTATTCTTCCAGGCCTCCTAAGAGCATTTCAGCCCTCCACCCTTCCCCCAGGCTGCAGGCTTGCAGAAGGAAGCAATGTTTTTATTATGAGCATCTCTCTGAGGATTTGAATTCTTTGTACGTCCTACATCTAGAGGAGAGGAAGAAGCATGGGCTGTGGATCCCCAAGGCAGGTTGTGCAGTAAGCTCTTTCCCTGCTGATAGCACCACCCAACTCCTTATAGGGGTCCTGCTTGCTCCTCAGTAAAATGAGGGTGATGCTGATTACTCAAAGGCTTGTGAGGATTTCATGACATCCTCTCTGAAATTCAACAGAAGAAGTCACAGTCTGTGGCCAGCACTCTGAAAATCGTGGTCCCTTCTCACAGTGAGGGGGATGCATGATGAGGAGTGTGGGGAGGGGGCAGTGCTGGTGGCACATTGCCCCACCTCAGTCCAGGATGGAAAGTGTGAGATCGGAGAGCCATGGCTTTCTCCTGCCTTGGCCCACATGTAGCCCTCTGCAGTGCTTGTCGAATGAATGACTGGATGAGTGGATGAGTGAATGAATGAAGAAAAAAAATCCAAACTGCTACTCTGCTATTTTTAGCTAGGAATTTTGTCTGTGCATCTGTCTTTATTGTTAGAAATTAATTGCTCTTTAGTCTACCTTGAAAGTAAAAAGGATTCTCGTGGAGTTTTACATAACGAGTGAGATGATGTTGGGAGTCGGATTTTGGGTGAGGCTGCTGGGAGAGGGAACCTGCTCTTGTCTGGTGCTCACTGAGAGCTGGGCACTGAGTGCTTCCCGGAGGTACCCCTGGGGCAAGGCCTTGATGCCAGGGACCCTTGATCCAGAGGGCTGGAGCCCTGAGGTAGGCTCTGGCCGGGTGTGGTCTGCCGGGAGCCATCTCCACACCTATGCTAAGTTTCCTTCATCACTGAGGGGCTGCCTCTCTGTGACTGGCTTGGAGTGAAGCCTGTGGTTGAGCACAGCCTCATTAGTCGTTGGCTCAGATTAGTGACCTGGGCTTAGAAACTCAGCTGAGGACCGGAGGACTCATCTCAGATGATGGTTCAAGAGGTGGAGAGTCTGGACAAGGGATCTGTCTGCCCTAAAGCCATGACATTGGGAAAAAATGGGGTGAGAGGGAGAAAGATTTATCCTCAGGGACCAAGGGGTTGTGAGCTGGTCTGGAATACCTGAGGTTGGGGCAGTGAGGCAGAGGGAGGCTAGGAACTTGGGGTCTGAACATGCCTGGCATTTGCAGAAACAGCATTTTCAGGAAGCTGACATGGCCCACTCAGGCAGGTTTCTGGGAAAGACTGGGGACTGTGGTCATGTCACAAAGAAGAGTTTCGAATGGAATTTGTGAAGTCTGATGCTAAGATTGGGATGAAAGCTGCTGAATTATTCATGACAACCCTGGCTTTGTCATTCCTGTCCCAAGTGGCTGGTTTTTTACCTCTTCCCAAACCCAGGGTGCTGTAAGCCTGAGAGAAAGCAATTTGATGTCAACATTCTGAAGAAACCTTGCTGTGACAGGAAGAAGCTGCAGGTGTGGGGCCTTAGGGTGACAATACCTGTCCCGTGAGAACTGGTTTGGGAATGAGAGCCATGGGGCAAGGACTAAAATGCCTGGTCTTCTGGACTCAAACATGACACCTTCAGCTATGAGATTCTCCCCCCGCAGTTCTGCCCATGTCTAGATCAGGCTCTGTTCAGGGGAAGGCGATACCCCAGACCAAATTACCCTGCTTCTCCTGCTTCCCCAGAGGTCACTGTGATCTCCCCAGAGTTCTGTAAAGGGAAGATGAGGTGTCCGTGGAAAAACAACAAGGACCCTTAGGAAGCTGCCTTGACTGAATTTACACTTGCGCTTAATGTGTTCCAGCGTATGCTATACTGAGTAAATTGAAATTGGACAGGAAGGTTTTTAACCAATTTATCAGTCCAAGTAAACCCCTGTTAAGAGGTAGAAATGAGCTCTTATGGGGATAATAGCCATAGGAAAACAAAGTGCAATAATACTCTTCTCTTTCCAAATTATGTAAAAAATCAATCCCTGGTTCTTTGCTAACGAGCCTAATGTCTCGTGCTGTAGTGTACTCCAGGAAACCAGGCCCGAGTGAGGTTGGCGTGCAGCAGCCCTCCGGCCCATACAGAGCTCTCGGAGTTTATTTGTCTTAGAGAGATGAGCAGAGGAGGGCGAGTGCTGGTTGTGTGGGCTCAACTGGGTGGTAATGGTATGGCCCAAGAGTGGGGCTCTGAGGAGAAGTTGGGCACTCCTTTGCCTAGAGCATTGGCAGGGCACGGCTCCTGCTTGATCTCATGTAATCCTTGGGACACTGCCAGTCTGCAGAGTTGGAAGCTGGAGCTCTGAGTGAGGAAGTGTCTCCTGAAATGCCTCTCAGTGAGTTAGAGCTCAGAGTGGTGTCCTCCTGTCTGGGTCTAGCTGTGCACGCCGTAGCTTCCTGGATTCCTAACTGAGGATGAGGGGAGCAGGCACAGCCTCAAGAACTAGAGCCAGAGCTGTTGGAGCAGGTGGAAGGCTCAGGGAATTTCTGCTAGGCAGAGCCTCGGGCAAAGGGGAAACTCAGAGCAAGCCCTGTGAGGTCCCTCAGGTGCTAGATGGGGCTGCAGGAAGGCTGCTAGGTTTGTGCTTGACTGTGCCCTCCTTCAGGGCAGACACTGTCTGTCATGGGCCCACTGGCACCTAGAGCATGGAGTGGGTGCTTGTTAAGTGTTAATGAATGAATGACACTGTCATCCCTAGCATTAACTGTAAATATGAAATAGGGCTATGGGTAGAGCCTATTCAACTTAATCAAGACTGAGAGATTGACGGAGGCCTGATAAAATAAGCTTCAGAAGATCTTGCTTCTAAGAAGGGACTTTTAGATACATGTGCTGAGGAGGGAAAGCCACAGACTTCTGGAAACACAGTTTCATGAAGGTGGGAACTGGGTGCTGTTCAGCATCCAGGCCAGGCTGACACATAGTGGGGCTCAGTATGTTTGTGTGTCCAGTGAGCAGATGAATGAACAGACCATTTCCCCATTACCTTTCTATGTGGAATGCATCCTGAGCTGGATTGGAATGGCCCCAACATCATGTGCCCGGTCTCTAGGAATATGGCTAGATCAGGGGCACAGTCATTTCAGCAGCAGCTACAGCACGGGAGCTGCTGTATTGAGCACTCACGGTGTGTCAGGCACCTGTCCAGGGCTTCCATGATGGTCCGGATGTGAGTCCTAGGAGGCAAAAATTGAAGTTTGGGGGTAGCACTGAGCTGACTTTTCCATGGGGAATTCCAGTGAAAAGGGTGAAGAGCAGAACTCCCCAAGTTGCTCTGACCCCGTACATAAGTCATTGACGCTTCAGAAGCTACCCAAGACTGTCACCAAATGCTTCTGCAGAGGAGTCATAGCCAGCTGACCAGACTAGACATTGGGGAAGAGCCTGTTCTGCTACCCTGGGGTCAGGAATCTCTCGTGTGACTGTGCCCTTAGCTCCTGGACACTGATCCCCTTGTCTGGGACCACTCAGGGATTAAGGCTTAGCAAGATGGGCAGAGCCATCTACTTTTGCCACAAGTGTGAATATTAAGGCAGAAATTACTAGCATCTGCCACTTAAGGGAGCAGCTGCTGTGCTTAAGGCTCTGTGCCAGGTGCTGCACATGTGGAGTCTTACAGAATTCTTAAAACAAGGCAGGAAGTATGTACTGGTTTCCTCCGTGTGCAGATGAAGGAAACTGAGGCTCAGGGGGCTCAGACAACTTGTTCAAGCCTTCTCAGCCGTACCAATAGAGCCAGGTTTCAAATTACAAATGAAGTCCGCCTGAGTCCCAAGTCCCGCCTTTTCTACTCTCCCCCACCCCAGTGTGCCAAGCACAGTGATGTGGTAGATTCACCCAGCAGGCAGAGGGCAGGGTCAGAAGACAGAGCAATGGTCCTGGGTCCAGGCCCAGCATGTAGCCCATCTTGGACAAGTCATCTTACCTCTCCAAGCTGCTTCTTCCCCATCTGTAATAGGAGGGTGCTAAACATGGTAAGGGTTGATGCCTCTGGGGGTGATGTATTGCTGTGTGTGTATTGATGTCCGTAAGACGTACACGTGTGTGTGTACATACACACACACACACACACACACACACGTATGCACTGGCAAGCCCCAGACCTCCAGTCCTCCTCGGCAGTCATACTTCCTAGAAGGAAGATATGCAGTTTGCTGCTTTGGAGGGACCTCCAGTAATGAAGTGCCTGCCCCTCCATCTGCCTCCTCTTCCTGCTCCAGCTGGTTGCCTCCTGGGCCCCAGCCCTGGGATGGACCAGCAGTCATTTGCATATAAGAATCAGTGGGCAGGAAAAGAGAAAACCTCAAACCTTTCTGGGCCTGCCTGGCAGGCAGCAATAACATTTGATCTGTAGGTAAGTATTATTCTGCTGTTTTCTCAAATCTTCCTGGCTTCTTATCTGATCTCTCATGCCTACCACATCTGTTCACCAAAAACTTGGGTAGTGTCAGAGACCCATGGGCAAGCCAACTGAAGGTTTGGACAGGGCGAGAGACAGACTGACCAGAAAGGGCCACTGAGAATACCAGCTCACAGTGGGGAGACCTCCACGAGCGGGGATGGTTTTGCCAAGCACCTATAGGCCTGTCTCCCCAAGACCTCCTGAGTCTCACTAGCCTGCCTCTCTCTTCTCTTGTTTCTTCCACAGTCCCAGCCTGGTCTTGAGTAAAATGACAGCATTGACCATGAGCATTGTCAACTAGTGTGGATTTTAATACGTTTTTCCCTCACCTGAGTCTCCAAGGGGCCTGATAGATTAAGTATTCCGGTGTCAGGATTGCCGGGTTTCTGTCGGGCTCATTCTGATTCACACACTTTGCAAAATTTGGGGGACCCTCTTTCCTTGTCCTGACATTTTACCAGGTCTGTTTGGCCTGCAGGGTAGGAGCAATACCTCAGACCAAGAGGTCTGGACATTGCAGAAGAGCCACTGCCTGGCATGGAACAGACCTGCCCTTGGTTCTGGGAACTGGCCGGGGTAGAGGTCAGTCACATTATTTTTTTATTCTTCACCTGCTGAGAAAAATATAGCTGTGGAACCGAGGTTATTTACCCAGGCTTTCTGCTCAGCATGTTCTTAGTATTTCTCTTGCTGGCCTATTTCTGTGATACGTGGTGACATGGGAGAGCATTTAGGTATTTCTCATTTTGGCAGCGAGAGGGGGCTGGTTCTGAGAAATTCCCACCACCACCATCCCCCTCCCCCCTGCCCCCAACAGTGGTGTCAGCTTCTGGGGAATGTTTTGTTGAGTTCAGACACCAGAGAAAAGGCTTGTGTGAGGTTGAGGGAGGACCAAAGGGGACACTTTGTCTTAGCAGAACTTGGAAGCAGAGAATAGCCAAAGATCTTTAAGCTCATCTGTTCAATAGTTCAAAACACTTGAGTTTAACAAAAACAAGGGTCTGCTGTTGTCAGGAGCTATACTAGGCCTTTTTTAACCTTACTGGTTCTATAACTCTCTTTTCATGGGATAGTTATGAATTTATTTTTAAAATATTGCTCTGGGGATAATAGCTCCTTGCTGCCTAAAAACTCTCTGATAGGTGAGTGCACAGGGCAGAGAGAGAGAGAGAATGATGGTATAATCAAGGTTTGCAAGTTCAGATTCTGTTTATATCTTATATCTTTTCTGCACAGAAAATACACAGAGAACAAGAAAGACAGAAATCAAAATAATTTTTAAATTTTGAAAACCCAAAACATTGTAGAGAAAAGAGGCAAGTGACTAAGGCATTTGTGTAACTTCGTTGTGAATGACATTTACATAATGATAGCCATGATAATGCTGCATGTTGGGCTAACCAGAATGTAACATGGCTAACCATTGGGAGGACTGGGGTGGTGTGTGTGCGTGCATGTGTGTGTTTATGCACGGGTGTATGCATGCTTGTGTGAAGGTGTGTATATGTTTACGTGTGTATGTGCATGTACATGTTTGTGTGTTATGTGTGCATAGGTGTGTGCGTGTGTATGTGTGCTTAGATGTATGGAGGGGAGAGAGAACCAGAACTAAATCTGTATATTCCAAGATGGAAAGTCAATAGATGATGCTAGAGATGAAAAATGAGGTAGCAGCATAAACCTGTTTATTTAGACATTTATTATGTCTATTTATTTAGACAGAGGTAAATAATGAAAGAACCATCTAATACAGTTAGAAACAGTTGCCTCTGGGAAGTGGGAAATGGGGCACAGGGAGGATTCAGGATAACGGCTCTTTTTTTTTTTTTTGTGATAAGCTCCATAGAACTGTTAGATTCTTCTAACTATGTGTATGTAGAACTTGATAAAAAGTAATCGCAAATTTTGAAGAAAGGATAGTATTAAAAAGTGGCTGTCTAATAGTGAGTGGACCCCCTTGCTTTTGCCGGTATGTCTGTGCCCACTTTGGAGGCCAACCCTCCAGAGCTTTGAGTGCTTGACCTCTGACTCTGAGGCCTGAATGGCAGTGGCCTCTGACCTGCAACAACCGACCAGGACTCCAGGTCAGTCTGCGCTGACCGCAGGCTTCTGAGTCCTCTGTGAGGGCTTTACTTAGCAATGACTCCTGCCAGCACAGCGGAGCCCATGAATAGCTCGCCTGTTGAGTGACGGTGTCCAGGGTGGATGTGGGACTGGTCTCTTGTCATTTGCCATTTACATTTTCTTGCTCATGAAACTCGAAATAACTTTATTCCATAATCTTTCTCATTATGAAAGTAGCTGAAGACCACGCTCCTGTTGAGAACTCCAGAGGGGGCTTCTTGCTTGCTTCTGTGAAGAATGCTTTTTGATTTTTGAAAATCGAGAGGAGCTGTTTGCTCTGCTTTCTCCTGCGTCACTGTCATTGCCGCCATCATCATCATCACGGGCATCGGCCAGTATTTATTACCCAAACTAAGCTCTTGACTTCTTCTTCTTCAACTCATCCTTCCTCTCTCCCAGGGACCCCCATTTCTGTTAGGGGCAATCCCATTCCCCCACTTGTTTAAGCCACCTTATAGTCTTCTTTGACTCTTCTCTGTCTTTCTCCATTTCTTATCCATCAGAAGAGCCTGTGAGTTTTGCTTTGAAAATGCATCCATTGCATTTTGAATGCAAGCTGTGTAGCCACTCTGGAGAGCAGTCCCATAGTTCCTCAAGAAGCTAAAAATAGAACTACCCAATGATCCAGCAATTGCACTGCTGAGTATTTACCCAAAGGATACAAAAATAAACATTTGAAGCAGTTCATGCACCCCAATGTTCATGGCAGCATTATCTATCTATGTATCTATCTATCTATCTAATCTATTACCTATTCCAAACCATGGAAGAGCACAAATGTCCATCGACAGATGAAGAAGATGTATATTTATATATATATATATAAAATACTGTAGATATATATACAGTGGAGTACTTCTCAGCCATCAAAAAGAATGAAATCTTGCCATCTGCAATGATATGGATGGAACTAGAGTATATTATGCTAGGTGAAATAAGTCAGAGAAAGACAGATACCATGACTTCCCTCATGTGGAATTTAAGAAACAAAACAAATGAGCCTTTGGGAGGGGGGAAAAGAGAGAGGGGGGGAAGCAAATCACGAGAGACTCTTAACTATGGAGAACAAAGTGAGAGTGATGGAAGGAGGCGGGTGGGGATGGGTATTAGGGAAGGCACTGGTTATGATGAGCACTGGGTGTTATCTATAAGCGATGAATCACTGAATTCTACTCTTGAAACCAATATTGAACTATATGTTAGCTAAGTGAGTTTAAATTTAAAAAAAAGATGAAAATGCACCCATAGTCGGTCCACATCTCTCCCCAGACAATCCCCATCCTACCCAGGCCATCGTCGTCTCTCTCCTGGATGACTGTAATAGTCTCCTGATGCTTTCCCTGCTCCCACCTGGGCTCTACAGTCTGGAAAAGCAAATCTTAAACTCTGATGCCTTCCAGGGGTTCCTGGAGTAAAGTGTAGTCTTCGCAATGATTAGCACTGTTCTACGTGATTTGCATACCTGTCCAGCCTCATTTCCCATCATTGCGGCCCCAGCTTCTCTGCTGTAGCCACACTGCTCTTCTTGCACTTCCTTGAGCACTGCTCCTGCCTCAGGGCCTTTGTACTTGCTGTTCCCAGCTATACTCTTCTTCCAGATAACCCAGATAACCACATGTCTTCTTCCTTCATTTCATATAGGTCACCACTTAAATATAAGGTCATCAAAAGAACCTTTTATGACTACCTTAGGTAAGTTGTTTACCTCTTTTCCCCTGCCTCTCACTGTCTATCCCCTTCTGCTTTATATTTCTTCATAGCCTCTGATGTTTCTATACTATATTATACATGTGTTTATTTATCTTCCCCTTTAGACTGTAATCTTCATAAGGGCGTTTGTCATTTTGATCCCCTGATATATTCACAGCCCCAGAACAGTGCTGTCTCAATGTAGGCACTTGGTAAATATGGTTGAATGTTCTAGTGAATGAATTCTGCTTCCACACACTCCTGGCCACTACACAGAGATATTGGACCTGTGCCTGCATCAGGCTTGCCACACCCATGGAGAGTTCTGTGACCACAGGGAGTGGCCCACACTGACTTCCAGCAGAAATTGTGGAGGTAGCATACTGCTGGCTTTATAACTCTTGCCGGGAAGCCTGGAATGAATGGTGTGTGGCATGGGGAGTGGGGCAGAGAACCGAGCCAAGAATTCCCTGCAGTTAGGAAACTTTTCTGCGTGTGTTTGATTGAGCAGATCAAAGCGACCTCTGCCTATGGGTCACCTGCACACATTTGAGTTTACTAATGTATCTCAGTGGTATCATCTCTTTCTTTCAGCCTCTTGGAAAATGTCATCCTTTCAACTGACTTTTTGAGAAGATTTGGCAGTGTGCATAGGGAGTGATACAGCTTCCGCTCCCAGATTACCCTCTGTGAAATTGTAGTGGTATTTAGCAAATATTTTTGAGCATCTGCTATATTCTTAACTCTGTACTAGGCAATAGAGATACAGATGGAACATTAGCCCTGGAGTTTAGGCTTCTTCTCAGGGGCAAGAGTGACCCACGGCAAAGAGCGTACATCTTTGTGGGCATTGGTGCCCTTTGAAAGGATAGGCCTCCTGTGTCACTTTTGTCTTTGCCCGTGCTTCAAGATGGCTATGCCAAGCTTCCATTACTTGGCCTTTCTTCTTCGACAAATGGAATACCAGACATTAATTAAATGTCAATGACTATTCCTGCCAGCTCAATTTTCTGGCTCTATCTGATTAGAATTAAATGGTAAGAGAGGTTAGGCAGACTAAATCAAAGAACAGAGTTCAGGCTTCCAAACTGTGTCCATGCATTGCTAAGTCAATTTCAATTAGTTGCATAAAGCTGTCTGGCTGCTGTAAGAAGCAAGATGGTGGCCTTTTCTTAGAGCATCTTTGTTCTTCCCACTAACTTCCCACTAAAGCCACCTCATGGCTCTGAGAGCACCTGCCTCCTTTGGTCTCACGATGTATGATACACAGTGGAAAGGTGGAGTTCCAGGAAGAGACTCACGTGGAAGAGGCAATTCTGTCTTTTTCTAAGGTTGCCCTGCCTTGGCTCCTCTCTCTCTTGCTGGTCAGTATCTACCCTCAGTATTCAAACATGGCAGGTAGCAGAGTCATGATTTGTGCATTTCCTGCCTTCTATTGGCAGAACAAGGAAGAGTAGGCTGAAGAGATGAGGAGCTTGATTATTCAACCAATAATAATTTAGTTGCTGTTTAGGAGAAGCAAATGCACTGTGGTAGCCTACACAACTAAATTAAGTGTTCACCAGCAAATTAAAATATGCTACTAACTTCTTGTCTTTGTGTTTGTTTCTGGTTGAATTTTGTTTTTTTCAGGGGTTATGGTATTATTCATTTTTAGATTATAGGTGAACAAATGAACTTACCACATGCTTCAGTTATATTTTATAGAAGCCTTTCAGTATTAATTTTTAATATGTTTGTACTTGTGAATGATAGTATATCATATTAAAATGTCTTTTGTTTTGTTACAAAATTCTCATGGGTTCCTAAGTGAACATAACCCCCTTGGCATTAACATGCTTCTGTGGGAGCTTAATATCTGCTGATAATTGTTGTGGTTAGAAATGCTGGCTTTTTGACAGTCAAATACTTCGAGAGGCTTTTTTTTTTAAGATTTTATTTTTATTTGACAGGCAGAGATCACCAGTAGGCAGAGACGCAGGCAGAGAGAGGGAGGAAGGGAAGCAGGTTCCCTGTTGAGCAAAGAGCCCGATGCAGGCCTCGATCCCAGTGTGGGCCTCGATTCCAGGACCCTGGGATCATGACCTGAGGCTAAGGCAGAGGCTTTAACCCACTGAGCCAGCCAGGCGTCCCTTGGAGAGGTTTTTTTTTATTTGGCAGGCGCAATTTGTAAACTTCCATAGATGTACAAAAGCTTGCACCAGGGTAAAGTCTTGCCAAATCTGCCCCACCACTAGGTGGCAGGATTCAGAACCTAATCTGTTGGTGTAATCTGGTCCATGCATAGCTTCACTGTATTGCTACTAAAAATCCTCCCCGGAAGATCCATGGCTAAAGTCTAAAACCAGCTTACCAGCTTTTGTTGCATTCTGAGAAGAAGAAATGTGTATAGACGGACACAAGAGAAATCATTAAAGGACTTGATAAAAGTTAAAAGGAACTAGATATAACTAAATAATATTAGGATAAGTTGACTAATGTTGATTTGGGGCAGATTCCAGATATTGTTGCAAAAGAAGAATCTGTATCTTGACATCTGTGTACCAGGGTGTTCCACAATGAACAGAACTCCAAAGCAGTTTTTGATGGTTTAGAAACAAGACCAACAAATAAAAGCTCAGGGATTAGTTGTTTCCTACGTAACCACTGCCTCTAATTGGCTATTTTGTTTGCTCGGGTTACAGCGGGATTTGGGGTTAGTGTTGGCATGTTCTGTCTGCGTGCTTTGGTTGGCAGAACTTGATTATGTGTGTGTTACTCACCTTTCATGAGCAGCCACTCATGTGGAAATCTGTTTACAGAGAGAGTGGACTGGAAAAAAAAAAAAAAAAAGGAAGGACGGTTTTTATCTGATTTAATATAATCTAGCCGCATTAAAAACTTAATTAGAAAAGAAATTTTAAGCTGTAGGTCTCATCTGGAGAAATATGCCTGAAAGCATGCCTAAGAGAGAAACTAGCTCTTTTCTTAATTCACTGTCACAACTTGGTCTACATGTTCCCTCCAAGGCTTTGAAGTAATCCCCTATTTTAACCTTACAGCCATGAGAATTCACATGCCACTATATTATGAACTTCAGTGATGGGGGAATTATTGCATATTACTAAGACTGTTATCCATTGGATTTCTAAAAGCATAGAATTTTATGTGTAGAGCCTATTTTTATTGAATCTTTAAATACCCATGTGATTTAAATTTCTTGGAGAATCAAGAGGTCACATTTTTTCCCTATTACATTATAGTATTAAACTGTATAATTAGTTAATATGTAATATTTAATATATTTAAAAGTCAACTCCCAGGTTATTTAGGATACTGTGTATTTTGTTTTGTTTTGTGTAAAGTGCTTTGCATTTTAAATGGGAGTTTACCCAATCAGTGGCATGTTATTAACTTTGCATATTTGTAGTAACATGAAATTAAAATCTAGCAGTCTGATGCTTCTAAAATAATGAATACATAAAGCAGCATTATTTCTTAATCATTTGTAATTTGATTCAAGCTCCCCAAATGCTCTCCTTTCACTGTATTCCTCTTTTTCTCTCTTGGTTTTCTCTTAGAACCAAAAGTAAAATTTAGTGATTTAGTGGAGTCAGTCCATAAATTGATCCATGTCTTTAATGAGCTGAGAATGGATCATTTTCGACCAGCAATAGCGTGGTTAAAATACTTCTCATGGGAGTTGAGTTGGGGAGAGGGGGAGCTTGTGAGGAAATGTGTTTGAGGAAGCAGTGGGGACCAGAGGTTAGATACCCATTGCGTGCGAACTGAGGAGGCAAATGAATTCTATCTACTCTTAGCCAAGAACCCAGGTTCTTACTCCAGGAGCTGTTCTTCAGGACTACCCATGGTCATGGAGGCCACAGGAGGCCAGTGTTCTTTGTGAACAAGGGTGGTGTCATCCAAGATGTTGCTCCAAGTGAGTAAAGCATCATCCTCCAGCAGGAGATGCATCTGGGTGCTGGCTCTGCTCCCATTCTCCCTCTAGCCCATCCCTGCTGTCTGTCCTCACCACTGACAGAGTTCTCTGTTCACTGCCTACTTCAGCGGGCCCTTTTCTGTGTGTCCATTTCTGGGCCTTTCAACAGCATTCAACATAGATGGCCACCTGTTCCTTCCTCAGATACCACCATCTCTTTACTGCAGGGGCACCAGACTCTCTATTCCTCCTCCCTCCCAAATCACTCCATCCTGATCACCTCTCCTCTTTCTATCTCCTCTGACGATTTCATGCGGTTTCCTTAAAGTTCTTTTCTCAGCTCGCCCTGTACCACTCCCTAGGTGATCCCATCCAGGCCTGAGATGAGATGTCTAAAATACCATCGCCACACAAAAGTGCCCAAAAGCTGCACCTCTCACCCCAGGCTCATATCTCTGTTTGATATTTCCACTTGGGTCCCAACTGCGTATCTCCAAAGTTGGAGACAACTCTTGTTCTCCTGCTCTCCATCCCCAGTCTGTGGCAAGTCTTTTCCTTCCTATTTGCACCACATACTTAACTTCAGCCAAAAAAACTTTCTTTGCCTATGTTATGTCCAAATGAGCAACAGTGTCCTCAGCTTTGTTTCCAAATTGTGTCTTGGGTCTACCCACTTCCCTCCAAGTCCACTGTCACAATCAGGCATGGGTCACTGTCACTGTTGCTTGCATCGCTTGCTACCTGCTCTCCGGCTTCTGCTTCCTCTACCTTCTTAACAATTCACAGGCAATTCTCCACTGAACAGAATTTTTCTATGACATGGAAGATCATATCACATCCCTGCTTGAAACCCTCCAGTGGCTCTTCAGTATACTCTGCCTGAAATCCAAACTTAGCTGTGATGTGTGAGGCTCCCAGGAGCAGAGTAGGCTTGACTAAGCCTAACACTGAGACCACTGAGGAGCTGACCATTTCTATCTAAGTAAGGAATAAGAAGAGAATGCTGCAAATAAAATGTAACAGGAATAGAGCTCTTAGAACTTTGTTCCTTGTAAAACCCCATAGGTATTCCTCCCAGCTTTACATCAGTCAATATTGATAATGGGCCTTTTGGGTTGTTCTCAAGATAGAGAGGTCCACGGCTGTGTATATCCTGAAACTCTGACTTTGTTTGCATAAGTGTGTCTGTGTGCGTGTGTGTGTTTATGTGTTTGTGTTCGTATGTGCATTGTTTTTTTTTTTTCCCCTGGCGAGAGAATCCATTGCTTTCATCAGCTTCTCAAAGAGGTCTGTAGCAGCCACTAGAAAAGAATTTACTTAAATGCAGTGCTTTTTATACCTTATCTGCTTTATCTCTTCATCAGTCCATGTCTTGCTATTGTAAATAATGCTGCCATAAACATAAGGATGCATATATCTCTTTAAATTAGTGTTTTTGTGTTCTCTGGGTAAATACCCAGTGTTTTTAGCTTTTTGAGGAACCTCCATACTGTTTTCCACGGTGGCTGCACCAGTTTGCATACCCACCAACAGTACACAAGGTTTCCTTTTTTCCTCATTCATGCCAACACCTATCGTTTCTTGTGTTGTTGATTTTAGCCATTCTGACAGGTATGCATATACAGTGGCATATGATTCAGCCGTAAAAAATGAAATCTTGCTACTTAGCATCTATAATTGTAAGTGAAATAAATCAGAGAAAGACAAATGCCGTATGATTTCACTCATCTGTGGAATTTAAAAAACAAAACAAGCAAAAGGAAAAAAATAGACAAATCAAGAAACAGGCTCTTAATTAAAGGGAACAGTGATGGTCAAGAGAAGGGAGGTGGGTGGGGGATGGGTGAAACAGGTGATGAGGACCAAGGAGGGCGCTTGTAGTGATGAGCACCGGGTGTTGTATGGAAGTGTGGAATTGCTATATTGTACACCTGAAACTAGTATTACGCTATATGCTCACTGGAACTAAAATAAACAGATGAAACAAATACAGTGCTTTAGGGATAAAGCGGAAAAAAGAAGGTGACGGATCTTGGTTGCAGTGAGATTCCTCTGCGGTCTGTGCGGAGGGCGCCTCTGTGACGAGGTCCTGTTGGTATTCTCCAGACTCTAGCACCGTGCAGTGGGGCTGTCTGTGGTGATGAGCACGTTCTGTGTCTGGGCCACTGGAGATGGTAGCTACTAGCAACATGGACACTTGAAACGGCGTAGCCAGTGCAACTGAGGAGCCAGGAATTATAATTCATCTAATTTTAATTAATTTAAATGGAAATGGCTACATGTAGCTGGTGTCCACTGCCCTGGACAAGGTAGACTCCAATGTTGTTGTCTATGTGTGGTAGGCATTCATCATTCTTGAGGCTGTGAAGCCCATCAGAGCTTTCCAGGCTTTCCTACCTCTCCTCTCTTGTGTCATCCTAACTCTGGGAGGAAGATGGAGCACATTTTCCCATATAGTATTACTGAGGAAACACGGGCACGTTTGCATGATTTGTCTGGGTTTCTAGGAATAGAAATAAATTTTTATAGACTAAGTTCCAGAATGTATTGAAAATTTTAAAATAAGTTATTACATGTGCACAAAGGCTTTTGTTGGGAATCATTACCGTAATTAATAATGGTAACAGCTGCCTTTTCTTGCATGTCTTCATGGCGTGCTTCTGTGGTCCTGGATATTCTGCTCTGTTAACCACTACTTCTCTCCCTGTGCTTTGCAGATATGACCCAGTCCCAGAGAGGCTCAGGGTCTTGCTCACTATAAGTGGCACTCCTGGGTGTCTACCCGTCAGTTATCTGCTCTCCTGCAGGCAGCCCCTAGCCCCAGCTCCCTTCCATTCGATGCAGGGTCCGGCATACTGCGGGGACGGGGTCTGCTCAGTCCACCTCTGCAGCCCCCTTCTGGGGAGCACATTCAGCTTTCTGTCTTGCCTCGTAGTAGACGCTTTCTCTGGTTTCCCCTGCCCTTCAGCCCAGACTGTTCAGAGCCTAACGGGAATTTTCTCTGTTGCTCTGGGTGGGTCTCTACCAGCCCTACTTTACTTTATGGATTGTGCATTCCTGTAGTGCTCCCTCATGCTCCTCTCCACTGGTAGTGCCGGTCAGTGCTGACTGCCTCTGCCTGGCTATAGGAGAGGTATGTCTCTCAGGATCCACACAGCTCTGACGCCAGAACATGGAGCTCCAGAGACCCGCATTTGTCAGTAGCACCCACTGCACACTGTAGGGTTGTTTGTGGCCTGCTGTGACCGGGCCATATTTGAAAGGTGGCGGAAGTACCTGAGAAGCAGGTTTGGCATGAAGGCTGGGTATCCACAAGGAAAGAAACATCAGTGACTGTTCATATGCACCCTCCTTGACTTAATGCTGTATAGTTCTTGTCTGTTATCTGGCCTGAAGCTCTTTAAAAGATTTCTCCTTGCCAATAGCAGTCCTAAGAAGAGAAGTTGATTTTAGTCCCTTTGTGTTTTGGAGAGTCCAGTATTTTTAATAATCTAATTAAAGCACACTAAAAGTATAACTGCCTTTTCCTTATACCATTATACCATCTGAAAAGATGTTAAGCAAGGACTATGCCCAGTCCTGAGCCCGTACAAACCGCTGGTGGCTGGGTACTTTGGCAGGTGTATCAACTGGTCTTAAAATGTTGAGACCCCCTGCATTCAGTCATTAAAGTCACAGAAATTTACCCTAAGGAAAGAATATGAGAAAGGGGTAAAACCCTATAATTAGATAACAGTTGTGGCATTATCTGCAATAGGAAACACTGAATGGCAAATGGAAACACTAGAAACAGGCATCAGAGTAGCTGGCTGAGTTCATCCATCCCAGATTTCAGCCTGACTTTCAAATACCCACACCTTTCCCACCATTCAGAACCTTGGCCAAAGGTTGCCTGTCATTATGTCTTTTGTTTACAGCTTGTATTTTATAGGTAAGAGAGGGATTAAGTAGAAAAGGAAAAGCACTTTCTTAAAGCTGTTTTTTGCAGACCAACAAACAGCACAAAGATGCTGTTGCTGGCAGTGGAATTTATCCACCTCCGGTGGTAGAAGGCTTCCAGGTCCGCCTCTAGTACCCTCGATCCATCCGATGATCCTGTCGAGGTGCCAGGAGTATGAGAAGTCAAATCGTGCAACTTGAGGGCAGCAGGTGAATCTCCAAACTCCTAGCGAGTTCAGCCTGTGAAATGCAGGCCCTGGAATAAGTTAAAGAAGTGGCTTTTGAGTTTGTTCTTAGAAACCTGTGCCACCTGTAGAGCAGTGGCAGGTGTTACTCCAAAACAGTGAGGGGGAGGGGAGTAGTTATCCCAAGAAGTGAGGATGGCCCATCGGAATTCTTAGAACCAAACAAGGGGCCAGATTCCTATGTCTTACTGGAAGGCCAGTGCTAGGTACCAGCCAGCCTTTCTAGTTGCATTAACGTTTTACAACTGACATTTTTTTCTAGAGACATCTTACTGGGAGTGCTCCTCTGGGGACCTAGGGGTATTTGCTGAGCAGGAATGGAACTGATGCAGCTTCTGTCCTCATCACTCTCTGTTCTCCGTTCCAGGGAAGCACTGACTTAGAGCCACGAGCAGGGGTGGCAAACATTTCCTTTACTTTGTTGGGCCCAATCAGACTTACCCATTAAATTCCTGGATTAAACACAAATTACAAAGGAAGGAGAGAAAAGTAAAGCTAAGCAAGCCCTCTTCACAAAGACAGGCAACCTTGAGCTTGGTGGAATTTTAAAGTATTATGTTGAGAGCAAAGCCCTAGAGTAAAGAAGAGAACATCCAAATATGGCGACTCCTTGGTCCATACCCTGCAGTGTCTGTGGAGTGTCAGACACAAGGTTAATTTCCACTTATCAAATATTTATGAAGTGTCTCCTGTGTGCTGGTTGCTCTGCTGGGTGGAGAGACCCAAGGGTGAGAAAGATGTAGTTCTGGCCCTCAAGGAATTCATGGTCTTTGTGGGGAGGCTAAGAAGTAAATAGACATCTGGGACTGTGAGAGCACTGGGGAGGGCACCTAACTTGGCCTGTGTGGTTAGGCAGGCAAGGAGATACTCCTTTAGGGAGCAAGGGGTGGGGAGGATATCCAAGCAAAATTGCAGGGCATTTTTGCTAGAGCATGGTGGGGCTTGAATATTGGGGGGCTAAGTATTGTCCCTGTGCAAGTAAAAGTCCACAGCTACTTGGTGGGTGGGGTGGTTGACTGAATTTGGAAATTTTTATTTAAATAAATTCTATCAGGACTCTGGGGCTTGCAACACAGATGGATTTGGTTGGTAATTACTTAGTCACCCCTGGTAAGCTTAAGGACAGAATGTGATAGACACATGCCATCTTGTGTACACACTATGGAGGGGAGTCCAATCGCACTCCCTGCTCAGCAGGTACAGGGAAAGCTCTCCACCTCTCATCTGCCTTACAATTTGAGAAGCACTGGATTTGTGTTTTTCAGTCTACTCTCAAAGTAGCCTTTGAGGGGAGAGCCAATAGCCAGCCTAAGTCACTTGGGTGAAAATGGGAAGGTTGGCCCAGGACTTTTATGGGGTTTCAGATCTGATGTTGTAACTTCTATCGGCACCCTGCTCCTGTGGGCATCTTGGCCTCAGGCCTGGTGTGGGTCTAGCAGGCTCCTTCCGATCACTAGGATCCCACCTTCCCACTGTGGCAATTGGATGTCCCTTTCCTACGGCTCATAATAGACTCATGCTTCCTTTTCAACTCACTCTTCTCCCATGCTCTGGGGCTGCAATTTGCCTCTCTCTCTGTCTTACAGAGGGTTTTCACTCCTGTATGGAATTTTGCTCTCCACCTGCAGAGAGAAGCTGCCCTCTGCATGTGGCTTTTGCCTCTTTCCTTCACATGGCCTGTCATATAGCTCCCTCACAGTCTGCCCCTCTAAGCCCGTCTTACCTCTGTCTGCCCATGCCTAAAGTAGGGGTTGCCTTCTCCTGGGGCTTGGGCTCTCAGAAACTGGATAGGTGAGCAAGTCTGGAACCTACCTAGACCTGTCAATTTTTCACCTCTACAAAGGAGGTGTGGAAATGATTTGGGATAATATATTCAGCAGTTCTGCCCTGACCCTTACTGAATCTGGGGTGTTGACACATGGCAAGCTCCTCTCTCTACCCTGAAGTACCCTGAAGGTCTGGGTACTCCCCAATTTCCTCCCTTCTGGAAGATCGCTGCCAGCAACAGGGCAATCCATGTGCAGTTGAATGAGCAGATTTGAAAAGTGTGATATAGAAGTTTTAAGAATGTCCCTTTATGCACAAATTTGGAAATAATTTGATCCTCCCTTTTTTTTTTCTTACAAATTGTATGATTTCAAAACCAGATGGCTGAACTATAAACTGCACTCACCCTTGAACTGATAAATAGAAATACCCCATTTTTTGTTCCCGTCTTGGGAATCCTTTTGTGGCTTGCATGCATTGGCAGGCTGTGAGTCATTTTGGTAACCGTTGTGCTCTTATTTTCATATTATTATTATTGGAATCCTCTTTTTATACCCTATGGGGTAGAAATATCACTCAAGTGCTCATTAAGAAGCATTATTCGTCCTGAAAATGACACCTGAATGTCAGTAAGTTTGGCCCAGGAGGTAGACCTGATAAAGTACTATGGAGGAGGCCAGACCAGCGGCGTCTGTGCTGTACTGTGATGCAGGGATGAGTGTGCCAAGGCATATTAGGGCCAAGTCTGAGAAAATAAAAAGCAGATTTAAAATAAAGTATGGGAGAGTGTTTGCAGATTTATGGGCTCCTGGGGTTCATGCCCTTTACTTGTACATATCCCTGGGTCTGGAAATGGACCTGTTTTAAATTGTCTGATACCTTCAGAAATGCATCCTTTGCTTGAAATGCAATTGTCCTGCTTGATCAAAGAGGGCTTCGTCTATAATGTAAAAGTTGTTTCTAACTTTTCACTGTCTAGTTCGTAGTCTATCAACAAAACTGAATACTTAATAAAGAGGAGAAAGCTCACTATGGGGAGGTCCAAGGTGGTGGCCCCACCTGGTTTGTTAAATAGATAGATGCTCAGGAAGGTGCCAGACGGGACACCAGTGGTATTCTCACTGGAATGCTTTAGCTCACAAGTTTCTCCCAAATGTGCTATGACTACCATTGCCAGTATGCAAGATAACTTTAAATCGGTAGAGATAAACCATTTTTATGCTAATAGCTCTGTCTTTATTTTGATATTGTCTTAAAGCATAGCTAGCGTATCAGACTCAAGATATAAAGTTTTCTTTTTAAAATAAAATTATTTAAATGAACAAAATGGCCTATTCACAGAAACATTGTAAGTAAATATTGGTACAGGTAGCACATAGCTATAGGAGAAATTATGAGAGTATTATTCAAGTGATGAAATGTTGGGAAATGTTGGTTTTAGCTTTTTTAGGTAAATATGGGTATCACATTGATGGAAATCTTAGCAAGCACGTATTGTTCTTTTGGGGCAATATATCGCATAATTGGATGTAGTGCTGTTTTATATGTGGCTAATTTCAGAAGCTAAAACAACCATATCTATTAAATGCTATTTTATTTGATTAATAAAAATGCTAGATTGTTTTAGGATTGAATAAATATAAAATGCTAATTGGATATAAAATCCTTATTTATGTGATCATGGGCATTGCCATAAAACTATAAGACAGTTATTA
This sequence comes from Mustela erminea, assembly GCF_009829155.1. Lineage (NCBI taxonomy): Eukaryota > Metazoa > Chordata > Mammalia > Carnivora > Mustelidae > Mustela > Mustela erminea. The sequence goes on from NC_045614.1 coordinate 97,151,578, forward strand.
CTGTTTAATATTGCTTTAATTAGAAGGGCTCTTCTAAAAGTTGGAAGACAATAAGCCTCTCCCCATAACAGCTCCTGAGGAACCAGAGTGATGTCACAATGAGGTCGGGAGTCAAAGTGGAACCAGGGAGATTTCCTTTTTTCTGAGAACGCACAGGTTGATGTTCCGTTGTACTTTTGAAAGCCAGTGTTTAAATAGGCTGCCTCAGAATTGTTGAATATAATTTGGTATTTCTTCAATGTCTACTGTGTCTCATGCTCTATTAGGTCCCTAGGGAGTTGGTGATGTTTCTTTGAGTCGGGACCATTTTAGGAGCAGGTGATAGAAAACCTGACTCAAACTGGCTCAAACAAACGAATCAAGAATTTATACATTCACAAAATGGAAAGTCTAGGTGTGGACTTCAGACCTGGGTGAATCCAGGTGCTTATTCAGTATTATCCATCTCTCAGGTCTGCTTTCTTCTTTACTCTCTGAGCTTCTCTCCATGGAGCAGCCCCTAACAACTTGAGTCCAGCATCCACTGGTTTCAGGTCTAATAGAAAACTTTACTCTACAGTAACATTGACGTAATTCTCAGAACTGAGACTAATTGGCCAGGGAGCTGGCTTGTTCTGTTTCCTGGGGTGAGGATGGCATCAGCTATGTGGCCTGAGGGTAGAGGTAAGGTCCTTCTGATACTGGCAACCACAAGGATGGGCACAGACAACAAATGTTCTGTCTTCAAGGGGCTCATTGGCAACTGGGGAGAATGTGTACTTGAGCAAGTCTTTGAACAAAAGGGCAAGTATGGAGATAGCATTTTAGGAAGAGGGTCAAAATGTACAAAGTCATAGAGGTATGAGTGGGGATGAGGAATTTGGACAACTAAAAATCAGGGATTTCTTGTGCAGTAACTCTCAAGGATGGAAAAGGGTATGATGTAATCATATCAGAATCTCCTGGATATTAAAAGAAGATATCTTGCTATTTGACATCTACCTACTCTTATCCTCTGGGAAAGAGTGGGACTGGGAGTGGTGGGCACAGAGTCTCCTCTGGAGGCTCAGAGTCGGCCTGTCCAAAGCTCAGAGGAAAGGGCTCCCCAGAGTCGAAGCTCTTCTGCAGCAGTCCCCAGCCTCTTGCACTCTTGTTTCTGTAGGCACCATAGAGAACTCCAGCTGACAAGCACTTATTGAGCACCTACTATGTTCCTGGTTCACTAATCAAATTAGAGCTTTGCTGCCTCTTATTTGCTGCACCACAAAATATGGAGCACCTTGTGGGTTCCCAGAAGATTATGAGGTGCTGTGGGAGAAGCACTCAAGAGAAACAGGGGCAAGGAGATGCAGGAGAGTTGCCAGGAGCTCTGGGGAGGAGGAAGGGGCTCTTGTGAGACAGAAAGCTGGGGAGTATGAGAGCTGGAGAATTGAATGCTGCTCTCCTCCATACTGTCTTATGTCTTCTCTGTTTCCCTCCTCTCTTCCTCTGCTTCCCTGTAGGAGCCTAGGCTACACTTGACAGATGAAGTTCAGAGGCACACTAGCATCCTTCAGAGCTTAAGACCACATGTGGCGTAGAGAAGTCTTTGTGTTCCTCTTCTCCCTCTTCCCCTGTTGCTCTGTCTCATCCTCTCATGTATACTTTGAGGTCCTCTCTCTTGCATCCTGTGGTGGTGGACAGGGAGTTAATAATTTCATGTTTTCTTCTTGCTGTTCTGCCTTCTGTCCCAAGCCCACTTTTGGTTCCCTTGTAAGGGACAAGGGAGGATGGGTCAGCACCTGAGGTCTTCACTGGGCCATATAGTCCACTGTTGTTGTTGGTGGTGGTGTGGTGGTGTGGGGTGTGTGTGTGTGTGTGTGTGTGTGTGTAGGGTACGGGTGAGAGGCTAGGGCATAGGCCTTCTTTCTGTCTCATGCTCCAGGGAGATCTAGTCTAGACCCTCCTTCTTTTCTAAGCATGCCACTTATGAGTAGTTTAGGCCAAACACTCCTTCTGGGCCTGATGGTCTCTCTCCTTCTGCCTTCAAAGGTTCTGGAACACACTGGTCCCAGGATTCAGATTCATGTGGCTTGTGCCTCCCATCTCAACTCGGCCTGCATCCCAGCCTGTGTACTGAGGAACACGTAGGGCTCTTTGTTTCCCATTACCACTGCTTCTGCCCCTGGAAGCTGCAAGGGAAAGGAGGGGGTGACTAATGCCAGCCTGGCTAGCCCTCAGTCTGAGGACAGTGAGCAGATAGCCACCAAAACGCCCCCTAAGCCCCCACACGCCCTCTCCTGAAGGGCCTTTTACCCAAAGGGTATGTTCTCACCTCTCCCACATCTCAAAAAGAAACTCATAAACTGTGGCTGTGTCTTCTTCTTGAGTTCATTAACACTGATTAGTTTAATACAAATACCCAAAACAGTGGACAAAAGTGTAGGCTTTGTGGACGAGCATGTTCTGGCTTAAATCCTGACTTTGCCACAGACCATTATGTGATTTGGGGCCAACTTAAGCCTCAGTTTGCTCATCTGTCAAATAGGGATAAACATGCTGACCTGGTGAGGTTAGGAGGAATGAACAAAAGTATATGACAAGCTGTGGTATAAGCAGGCTCCTGCGTCAGTGAGTGCTGTGACTGGTACGATGAATCTGTAGAAGCAGGGCCAGGCCCTGTGAGCTGCCTGTTGCCCCAGGTGCTTGCTGTTGCACAACCCACAGGATTCTCATGGTGGGATCTTCACAGGGATCCAGGGGAGGTCTCCCAGTGGAGTGCTGACTTAGCCTAGGTTCTGTCCCCAGGGATAAGAGTTCATCTGCTCTTTGTACCCACCAGTGTTGGTGGGGAGGAGAGCACAGCTTACTCACAGAGGTCCTCAGGCACACCCTGCACTTCTCTGCCATGCCTGAACCAGTCCAGGTCTTGGGTTTGGACATGTGTTTCCCTGGACTGAAGTGTGTTTCTCTCTTAAGAACTTTCAGCTGGTCTACCCCCAGTCCCATCTTTGGGTTGGCTTAGAAACTGCTGGTGATCTTTGCTTGTATTTCTATAATGTTTCATCCCTTTCTTTTTGCTTTCGTGTCCATATCACTTGGCCCTTACCCAACCTTGGTAAGTATTGTACCATTTGACAGATGAGGAAGTTGATGTCTTATGTTAGATTTCCTTATTTCTCATCTCATGCTTTCTCCATTGCTCTGAGCCACATCTGGCACTTGGTCTTTATTACTCCGACATGGAAATGATTTTTTATGACCTCTTACTACTTTTGTTATTCTATCCTAGGTGAGAACCGTTCCAGAATATGTGGTGTCCTTGAGAGGACTATCCCTCTTTGCCCCTTGCCTTCCCCTCACCACTCCCTCCCCTCCCCTCTGCTGTTATTCAGTTCTTGTATGATATTAACACCAGCACCTCCTTTCTGTGCGTATTTCCTGAGCCTTGGATTTTAGAAATTGATTGAGCCATCAACAGCAGTGAGTGGGGATATACTCTGTTCCACATATTGCTGGGCAGTGAAGATGATGTAAGAATTGAGAGATGTTTCCCTTGCCACTATGGTTTATAAGGAAGGGGTGGTTCCCTTTTTATTTCTTTCCCCCCTTCTCTTCCTTAGAATGTTGATGCTCTTTCTAAATGACTCAGATTTCAAGCTTAAAAGACTTTGTCTTTGAACCAAAAGAAAACCATGCAGTACTGATGTCTTGGCCTTCATCTGTCTGACATTTGCTGGCTACCTGTTGTGAGCAGTGGCTCTGACTCTGAGGAGTTTTGGGGGCACTTGGAGAGCCGGAGACTGGTGATATCAGCTATGCCCCTGTGTTGTCTTTGGCGTCCATCTTTGCAGGCTGGGGTCCTGCTTGTGGTGAGTGTCCAGGGATGCCCGAGAGGAATCACATTTCCTTCCTGAGTTCTGAACATCCAATTTTCCTTCAGGGACCCAAAATGACCCAGTCACCCATGAACAGAGATATTTCTTTGGGAAATTGGTTTCCATTTCCAGCCTCCACACCTCACAGCATAGCATATTTCCCACATGTCAAGTTAAATATGCTGTTGTCTATCCTGATTTTCTCTTCCTCTCAGGAACCAAGCTGGTAGGGGCTTGTACTCAGGGCTTTGTCAACCGGGGAATCACGTGGTAGTTTTATGGACTCTCTCTCCTACTCCAGCAGCTGACTTTTCTCCTCTCTGGCCTGTGGTCCCTTGAATTCTCCTTCTCTGCCTTGCCTGCAGTTCTGGACATCTTACTTGGGCTTCAGAGTATAGAATTCTCCCACTTCTGTACATGCTTCCTCTCAAGTGGCTATGGGTAGGGCTGTGTGGAGAAGTTGGAAGTCTTAGTAAGTCTGGTGTTGATGACTGTTGTGGCCATGAGTGGGAAATGTTGTAAGGTTAAGATGGCTGCATATGTAACTGCTACTGATGCTCGGTATAAAGGGGGCATGGAGAATCTTTGGCTCATGTTACCAGTCTGCAGCAGTGTAGGCTTTTTAAAGATGACAGTGTTTTTGCAGTCACCAATATTCAGTTGCACCTGTATTCCAGATTTTTTAAAATTGGACCTCAGGTATACCAAATTGGAGTAATCATGGTCTTTTTATGATCCCTATTAGCACTGGTTCTCTTTTGCTTATTGGTATGATAAATACTCATGAACACACAACTCAAATAAAAAAATGGGTAGACTTAGGTCTACCCATGTGCTTCTCCCTCATCCTACCATCTGCCTCCCTTACCCCACAGAGGTGATCATGATTCTGAAGGTTGTGATGATTATTCCCTTGTTTATTTTTTTAAAAAGTTTTTAAAAATCACACATAATATGTAAACCCTAATTGTCCAGTTTCACTTGTATTGAGCTTAATATAAAAGCATGTTATGGATATCTTCTAAGATAAAAGGGACTTCTTTTTTCCAGTCAACTTTATGATATTACTGTGTGTGTCTGTATAATATTCTAGTGCGTGAAATATCTACACTTAATTTGTCCGTTATACTATTGATAGGCTTTTGGGTGGTGACTATCCAAATTTAAAAGATGATACCAAATTGTTTTTTAAAATACTTGTATCATTTTACATTGTTACTGGCAATGTATAAAATATCCACATTAAACTACATTCTTTTGGATATTGAGTATTATCGGACTCAGTTTTTTTCCCAGTTGAATGAATGTACAGTGAACTCTCATGATCTTGATTTTTCTATTTCCTCATTGCTATTAAGGCGTAGCATTTCTTCATATGTTATAGGCTATAAGTGTTTTGCTTCTGTAAAAATATCTGGTGATGTCTGTTGCTTATTTTTCTACCAGGCTTTTTGTATGTTTCTTAATTTTTGTATGTACTTTTTATAGATTCTTGATATTGGTCATTTTTTTCACACCTATCTTCTCTAGGTTATAGCTTGATCTTTCTCTTGCTTTGAGTCATCCTTTGATGAATAAAAGTTTTAAATTTTAATGAAATCAAATGTACAATTTTTTTCTTTCATTGCTAGAACTTTCTGAATCTTGTTTAAGAAATCTTTTTCTATGCCAAGGTCAGAAAGACAGACACACAGAGTTGATTTTTGTGAATGATGAGTTAGAGATCCAATTTCAATTTTTACACATGGAGAACCACATTTTCCAGCTCCGTGGATTGAATTATCTCCACTCTCCCCTGTGGTGATCATGCTGTGTCTTTCATATATTAAAGTTCCAGATATGTGAGGATCTCTTCCTGGGTTCTTTGTTCTGATTTGTTGGTCATTTTTTCCTAGTTGTATACCAATACCTTTCTGTTATAATTATTATACCTTTATATTTAGTCTCTGCATCTGGTAAGGTAAGTTACTTTCTTCTTCTTCAGAAGTTATATGGCTGTGCTTTGTTTTTCTTCAATATACATTTATGATCAACTTGTCAAGCTGATTAAAAAAGCTGGTTATTTTGAATGGAGTTGCATCAAATTATAGGTCAATTTGGAGAACACTGACTTTTCTCTAAACATTAAAACTTCCTTTCCATGAATGTGGTATATCTCTCCATGAAGAGGCTTGGCGTTTATAGTTTTCTTAAGTCCCTGGATTTAGAAAGTACATGTTTAGAAGAGAGGGCCACCTTCTTCCTTCTTATCAGAAGAAGTTTTTTTTTCCTACAGTCTTACAGTAGGAAAAAAAAATTAATGCACATCTGGGATGGTCTAAAATTTTCTTTCTTGTACCCAGGGGGATTATGAGAATTCAGATGAAGTCATGTCTCTAGAGGGTCTGTTGCAGTGTCTGGTCTAGGGGGAACAGTAATCAGAACAGCACATGATGTATGGAAACAAGCCTTACTGAGTTTAGGAATCAGAGAGACTTGGCTTTATTATATTCTTGCAGCCTGCCACCCAAGAGGCCTGGGGTAGGGACTGCATATCTCCTAACCCCAGTTTCCTCTATTTAAATTGCGGATAATAGTATCTACAACATGGGGCTTCTGGGAAGGTCCTGTCAAGTGTGCAGTTCAGTGTTTGGTGCTTGGTGTAAGGTGGGAGCTCAATAGAGAGTGGTTACCTTCCTTGAATTGAGGCCAGGGAAGGCCACTGACCATCTCTCTTCAGCTTCAGGACCTGCGCAGGCCCTTTCCCGTCAGAGTTCTGCCACTTGCCCTGATCTGGGCCAGAGTTGTCTAAGCAGCTGCCAGCCCTATTTCCTGAGCTGACTTTTTGACTTATATTCTAGTTACACACAGAGGCTACACAAGATCTAAGTAGGTTTCTGGAAAGCTTGAGGCCAAGTTTAAAATGAGATTACCTCTGACGGGAAGAGCAGGAGCTCCAGACTCACCTTTTCCTCTTCTGCCTGGAACTTGTGTTTTTTTTTTTTTTTTTTTTTTTTAAATTCTGAATCCTCCAGTGACCCCATTATGTTTACCTGTCTCCATGGCCTGTCCTGCTTGGGACAGACACACTACTGTGCCAGCCCTTGGAGAGGAGCTGTCTCCAGGCATCAGCCACTTGAGGCAGTCTCTATGGTGATGGCTCCAGGAGCACTGAAGTGTTCTGATCCAGATTTCAGGGGATTCTGAGGATAGGGAATAAATCCTGCATCCCGTACTTACCTACCTTGGGCCCCAGGGCGGATGTTCCTCCACCTGTGCAGCTCTCTAAAGTAGAATCAGAGCCTTGATTGGGGCCCCCGTTGTTAGCTGCTTGGTCAGAGAAGGATAGTTGTTCCGGGGGCCTCAAACCAATCTCAGATATGCCTGACAAGAATGGGACCCTAACACTAAGATACAACCAAGTAATCTCTGATGTCCTAACTTACAGGCCTAAACCAAATCAGAGACACATACATATGTTGTTTACTTAACTTAGATTAAATACATGAAAAAGCACAACAAGAAAAATAGATGTTCCTAAGTTTCACTCTCTGTGAATTATATATATGGAACATTTTAAATTCCAGATCTTCCTGTTTTTCTGAGATCTCCGTTGGTACACAAAAGCCAGCCAGAGACAGCATGTTTAATGAGTGTTGACAATGTGTTGATTACTGTGGTGGTCATTTTATGTAATTATCTCTTTCAAGCTTCATAGCAGTGCTGTGGGGTAGTGATAGTTAACAACATAACCATGTAGTGAAGGAGAAACTGAATTCCAAGCATTACTTTTCAGATTCAGTTAGGTCAGATATAGAGGTTCCTAACATATGGTGGCACTCAACAGGTAATACTCATTTCTTGTTGTTGTTGTTGGTTTTTTTTTTTTTTTTTAAGATTTTATTTATTTATTTGTCGGAGAGAGAGCGAGCGAGAGTGAGCACAGGCAGACAGAATGGAAGGCAGAGTCAGAGGGTGAAGCAGGCTCCCTGCGGAGCAAGGATCCTGATGTGGGACTCGATCCCAGGACGCTGGGATCACGACCTGAGCCGAAGGCAGCTGCTTAACCAACTGAGCCACCCAGGCGTCCCTACTCATTTCTTGTTGATGAAGAACTTTGTTAGCTGGGTAGCCTTGAGGAAGATATTTAATAAGCATTTATCATAGAAGGTGTTTGTGGTAGATGAGTTAATATACATGTGAAATGTTAAGACCAGGCACATAGTATGCTCTCATTAAATATTAACTATGCATGAAATAATACATAATAGGTCATAATCAGTAATTAATATGATTATGAATGATACTACTGAATATTAGAATTATTGCCTTGTTTTATCCATACGTTGACCATAAAACAGGGGTTGTCCAAATGAAGAGGGTCAGATAGGAGATGTAACAGAGTGTCAGGGCCCAGATGAGCGTTGTTTCCACCTTAGTCTGCAGATTGTCCCATCTCGGTAGTCATCCCCGGATAATGACAGTGTGAAGCATTGCTAAGAACTGAATTATTTTCATGTGATCTGTGGGTACTGGCCGAGGATGGTGCTTGTTCTGATAGAGCAGCCTAGGATTTACATCTTGTGCTTCCCTGGCCTACTTTATCTCTTTTTCTCCAGTTTCCCACCCTATGCCATCTCTCATCTTACCTGGGAGATAGGGTGCAGGCTCATGGAGTGGCTTTTCCTATTTTTCCATTTCCCAAACTAACCAAAGCCTTATGAACCTAGAAGTCCGGTGTTCGGGGCTTTTATTCCAGGACTCTGTGGTTGTTGGCATGTGTCTTAATCCAGGGGCAGAGATCACTGGGAGAAGCACGCACACGAATAATTTTTTAAAATATCTTGCCTCATTAAAAAAAACAACAACCCAGGTTTGGCTTATTTGTTCCCACTGTACATGCAGAAACTGAAGCTTCCCATTGTACATGCAGAAACTGAGGTCATCTACCTCCTCACGCCATTTACTCAACCAGTAAGGGATCCAATAAGTAACCCCAGAGGAAAGTAAGGTTCAACCCAGGTCTGTCTGAAGTCAAAACACAGTACAATTTTAATTACATGTGTGTTAGACCATTTGGCTGTTTCCTACATAATTGCTTGTGCTAATTTCTCTTTCTCCCCCTTTCTTGTTTCTCTTTGCACACTAGTGTGGATGTTTTACTAATCTTCTTTTCTGTTTTGTCCAGTTTGCTGCCCTGATGAATCCTTACCTTGATACATTGCATATTTCCATTCTAAAATGCCCTTTTAAACTCCTTCTTACATGTTCTAGTTTCTGTTGTAATTCTCCATCTTATCATCCATTTTGCTCATTTCGTCTTCTGTTTTCAACATATTAGTCACAATTATTTTAAAGTCCTTGTTTGCTAAGTCAAATACCTGGATAAGTTGTGTGTCTGTTTCTATGATCTTTCTTCCCTTGATTATTGCTCCATTTTTTTCTTTTTTTTTTAACTTTTTCGTGTGTCTGGTTATTTTTTGTTGCATTGTTGCTGTTAATTATAGAGGCTTTGATATTTTCTATCAGAGGGAGCTCCCCTTTTTTTTCTCTTATGTACATTGGGTGAGAAAATGATGACCTCAACCCAATGAAACATACACACCCACATACTACATACCAACCAATGCCCAGTGTTTCTTGAGGTTTCCATAGTCAGGCAACCTTCCTCCTTGCAAGAATGAAGATGCAATTTCTCTTATACCAATTAATTAATCAAGTACCTTCATTAACATGCAGTCCTCTTGTTTAGTCACAGAATTCAAGCGAAAGAGAGACAGCGAGTCAGTCATTTGGAAGGTAGCTTTCTTAACGTAAGCAGATGACTAATCTGACCTCGATTTCCATTTATGACAGATGCCACCTGGAGAACCCTCCAGGGCAGGTACAGACATTCATGAGGTGAGATGTGGGAAAACTTGGTAAATCCACCTCTGGCCATCTGGATCCCAACAAGAAAACTCCATAGACCAATCACCACCAAGAGCCACTCACGGGGCAGTAGGTAGGATGAAGAATCAGAAATATTTAGGAGGTCTTTCTTTAAAGACCTTCTTTGATCCTGGGATTCTCCCAGGGACCTAGTTTTCTGTATTCATGGACTTCCAGTAATTCACTAGCATAATGAAGCTCTTCATCTGGGAATGAATCCTTGGGGGAAGATGTCTGAATTGGAAAAACAAACTTATAGTTAGGAAGATTTCATTTCTAACCTCTTCAAACAATACAAGTAAAACTGAAGGTGAAGGGCTTCTTGTACTAATTTGTAACCCTTGGCCAGCTCATAAAAGATTGACTAGATTTATTTGTTGGGGGCTCCCTGCTTTTTGGAGTGCTCAGCAAGTTACAGAAATTTAAAACAAACTCTTTTTCATCCTAGAACAGGTACTGTTGTTCAGTTCTCCACAATATGACCATATAATATACACCTTCCACTGGTCCACTGGAATCAAAGTTTATGATTCATAAACAAGTACCATTACATCTGGTAGCCTTCATCTCCTGTGGCCACTGGAGAAGGCTAGAAAAGAGAGTATGGTGGCCAGTGGCTAGTCCTGGATATCACCACAACTAGGAAAAGTGGAGCTTAAGCTGGTCCCAGGAATCCAAGGGCAAAAGAGCTATGTACTACAGGCATTGCCTGGGGGTGGGAGGAATTTTTGGTAGGCTATTTCTGAGGAGAACAGTGTCCCATGATTTCTTGGCCATCATGACCTCCAGTGCTCTCATGTCAGGCATGGTCTTGGTTCTAAACCACATGCATGAGTTGATTTACATTCCCCCTCCTCAGTCCAGATTTTGCTAGCCTGCATTATAATTGTTCCTTACTTGTTCACAGCCCTTCCCGTCTTTTTCACAGCCCTTCCTGTCTTTGGTTACCCTACGATGACCTTGGCCTTTGTCCCTGTCACTGGTGTTATCTAGCCTCTGGTTACATTTCCCAAGGCTTTCCAAAATATTCCTACCAGACTCCTAGATTTTTTTCTTATCCTCTGCCCACCAAGATGTGTACACAGAGCCCCACCTGCCTTTCTTTGTGTCTCCTTTTGGTCCTTGTAAGCCTTCTAACTGATTGCCTCATATGTGCTCGTCCCTGAGCTGAGTGCAGTGAGAGTAAATGAAAGAAAATTGCTGCTCTTGAGTAGCTACATTCTACCTGAGGAGACAAAATTTTCTCAGTTCTTAAGATGGGACTATATTGGATTATGTGCTAAATGGTGTGGTGCTGATTAGTGCCAGAGAAAATCCGATGAGAGAAGTGTTAATGTAGTTTTAAGTTAACATAGTTTCAACAGGGACACTTAAGTGTAGTTTTAAGTGTAACATTTAAGAACGCTAATGTAGATCTTGACCTGGGGTGTGTGCTCTGACCTCCTTGTGGAATTTGGCCAGTGTCCTCACCAACTGGCAAAGTGTCTGACAAGCAACAGTGACAAAAGAAATGAAAATGGAGTTGTAGCGGTGCCAATCCACACGTACCAGAACGATGATAACTCATAGTCCCTCATGTTGACAGCTTAGCCTGAACAATAGTGCATATCTGATCTGGTCTAGAGTTAACACTATTTAATTTCATTCATGCTACTGCTAATATTAGCAAAATTATGGTTCGGGAGCCAGAGTTGATATATTGATATTCAATATAGCATACACATTCTTGAAAAAATAGCTCCTACTTAAATCCACATTGAGATTTCATGGTTTCTCAGTGGGGTTTCCATGGATCCCTGGGTGTTAATGAGGATGTGGTATTCAGAAGCACATAAAGAATGCTGACCAATGGCTCTACATCAAATTAGACATTTTTCCTGTGAGATATTTTGTTTTATTCTTTCTGAAAAATTTAAATTGCAAGAAAAATACTTTTGGCCATAGATTTCATAATAATCTTCCTCCCACAAATCTAAAATAATCTTATGAAAAATTCAAAGCCTGGTTTTTAAAATCCCTACCCAGCTTTCTTCAGTACATGAATCCTCTAGCAAGGGACGTCTTTCCTTAGTCCTTACACAAATGTCCACAAAAGTGATTGGTCTGCACAGCCCCCTCCAAATCTCTCTGAACCTGTTGGCAGCATGGGATCCACTTGTAATCTCCCTAGTTGGCTATGGAGTGCTTCACTATGCTTCCCATGCCATCTGTCCCCTAAATCAGAGATCGGTGTTTTCTAATCAAGTGTGGTCCACTCCACTCTCTCCTAAATTTGTGTCCCTACCACCTCTTACGAGCTATGGGACACTTCCTATGCTATTTTCTTTCTGTGCCTCAGTTTCCCCCAAATTAACAAATAGGCACACTCTCAACTTTACTGCTGATATTATTGTGAGACTTCTATGTAACTTTTTCAAGTGCAGGGTCTGGTGGATTATTTATACTCAGTAACTAGTAGTTCTTTCAATAGGGACTAGAATGAAAGGCTTGAGACATAAAACAAAACCCCTCAGAAATAAGTAATATTTAAATACAGTGTTTTAGAAAATCAACATTAACATAAAAATTCATGATGAAACATGTCAACAATTTAAATAAATATAAGATCGACTTTCCTGGTTTTTCCTTTTGGTGCCAGTGTGGCTTGGCACGGCAGTGCTGGTGATGTATAAGTATACATCCAAGCCTGTTCCTGCCCCTTTCCTCCTGTTTGGGCTGCCAGGAAGTCCCATTGGCTCTGTCACCTACTAGGGATCTGAAAATTAGATGGAATGGGATGGGGGATTGTCCATCTTGCAGGGGTGGTTTCAGCAAGCTGTTGACCTGCTGAAGAAATAGCATTCAGAAAGCCATGGGTGTGTTTCCTAGAATATGCTGGCTTGCGTAGAGGCTGAATAATGAAAAGTGTAACCCCAGGCTGGGGTCTGATTATGTGGATATAGAATCAGGAGTATCAGGAGACGTGGGTGTGCAGGCATCTGGTGTGGTTAAGACAGCGTAAGTGGTGACATGGGTGCTGCTAGCCAGGGCTCTGTTCTAATGGGGCAGCCTTTCCCCTTCCCCCACCCCACCTCATCCCAATTGCTTTTTGAGTTTATGGTGATTCAGTTCAAGGAGTGCCATTGAGTTACATCATATATGAATTTAATTCCTTTGTTCATTTGTGCTACCAGTAATTTGAAAAGAAGAGAAAAGGAACAGTTGAAATAGTGCTGGGAATTCCATCCACCACTCCATTCTGAGTGGGTAGGCCCCACACTGAGCATGTGCAGGGGCAGTGGAAGACTTGGCCTGGCTGAAGTTCCATGTACTACTGTGGTGTGAAAGCTTGTGATGCCCAGTGTGTCCTTATGTTTCTGCACTTGAGCGTGCATGTGTGAGACTGTGCATCTGCTAACTCTGTATGAGCTGGGTAACATGTGGTTCCCCTGGCTTTCAACAGAAGAACCAATAACCTTGTCCAGCAGTGGAGGGAAGTTCCTGGCTAGTTCCATACATACCTTCTGGACAGCTGAAGGCATTTCTTAGTGGTAACTTAGACTATCCAAGATTTTCACTGCATGTGCTGACTTAGAACCTACCCTTTGGATGAGATACAACTTTGTTAGTTCATACATTCACCAAGTCACTCATTTAACTGCCAATAGGTATTGAGTATTTGAGTGAGAACTCTTGGTTTGATACTGTGCCAGCTGCAGGGATGCCAAGCCTAGTAGGATATGGCCCCATCTTCAGTAGAGAATGACTACATTCTTCTTCAAGGTAGCAGCTGTGAGCTGTCCAGCCGTCAGTAGTCTAGATCTTTGTAGTGTCCGGTGTGACCATGCCCTTGGCATCCTTTTTGCTTTGGCCAGTCCTCTAAGGCTCAGCTTCCACCCCCTTCTGCGGTATGCCTCTCCTGATTTCTGTAGCCTCCCATGAACTCCTTCCATGCCATGCTGATTGAGGAGGAAGGTGGAAGCTGCATTGTTTGTGTGGAGTCTGGGGGGCTATGGAAGATATAGGCAGCTGTTCTTGCAACTTACAGGGGTCTCCAGGGCCCAGAGACCACCATTTGGCCAGCTCTCCATAGCACCTGCTGTCTGCCTTCTTCAGATCTGCCAGGATCAGAGCCAATGCTTTGCCTCCATCAGGGCTTCCAGAGTTTCAAAGTTAACAGAACCATCCTAATAATATGAACAATCAGAGATTACAATTTGGCTGGAAAAGGACATCAGAGAGTTGGTAGTGTTATTTGCCCAGCACTTGCTTTTAGTGATGGTGACAGCGTAGCTGTCTATGATTTGCCCAGCCCTGGCTTGGTTGTTGAAGGCCACATTCTCTATTAGGCTGAAACATCTGGGAGAAATGTGGATGATGTAGTCACTCACCCCAGAAATTGATCCAAATGGCATTTGTCTTGTAGATTTTCCCAAATATTTAGATGTTTGGCATACACAGACTTTTTTTAATGTGATTTTTTTGGCATCATATAAGCATAAGCCTTGTTGATTTTATTTTTGCCTCAATGTATTTTTCTCTAATATTTAACTAATGTGCTGTGTTAACTGAATAAATATGAGATATGGAATGGACTTGTGCTAAACAGTTTTTGGCTGTGACATTGAAGAAAGCTTTGTCTGTCTCCAGTGTTTATGAGAAGAATATTTTCTTATCCATTATACTTATCTAGCCATGCTATTTCAGTTCTTTCTTAAGGTCCTGTTTCCTAATTATAAATCTTAAGATTTAAAACTGACCTTGGTGAGTCATTGTTTGCTTTGGAAAGATTTCTTATTTATTTCTTTTTATTGTGCAAGTAATTCATGTTCATTGTACAAAAATTAGATAGTTCAGATAAGCAGATATAGAAAACAATTTAAAATCACCAATAATCCCATCACCGAGAAATAATGACTGCAAACATTTTGTTTGGTGTTTATCTGTTCAGATATATTTACTTGCCATTCATTCAGTAAATATTTATTGAATTCCTATTTTGTACTCAATACATGGAATTATCCTATATATATTCTTTGAGACGTGCTTATTTCTCTTAGATGGTACATCTTTCCAAGCCAATAAATGTGTGTTTACATTGTCTTTTTAATGTTTCCCAGTTGCAAGGGCATATTGACATATTTTGTTGTTTTTTTTAAGTTTCAATTATTATAGGTTTCTGTTATTATAAACATTGTTGCCACAAAGGTCCTTGTAAATGTTTCTTTGCATGGTTGTCTGATTAGTTTGGAAAATTTTTCCTATATATTTACATCCAAATGAAAAAAGGTTAGAATCCAATTCAGTTATACCCCCTATTCCCCAAATGCAGCAATATTCATGAGTCACTGGTAATGAAATTACTGGCTCAGCAATGGGTTTTCACCTATGCTGTTGCCCAGACTTGCTTCATGAAATTTGCTTTTGATCGTCCTTCAGTTTCAGTTAAACCTGAGAAAGTCTTTCCTGACTCTCCATCAGACTAGATTTGGATTATTGTTGCTGCCCTCCCTTACTCCCAGCCTCCGGGTGTCTGTACCTCTCCTGTCTTACTAAGATCATTGCAGACAGAGCTCTTAATTATTAGTCTCACCACTGTCTTTCCAACCAGTTAGCCTGGTGCTTGGCTCACAACTATTTGTTGAACAAGGAAAAGTTAACTGACTGTGGTTGTCTTGTGCTTTTCTTTGATTTTCACTATCTTTTGAGAGATTTCTGTGCCCAGGTAGGAGGCCTTGGTTTTTCTCTTTGGGTTGGTGTAGAGACTCTGTTGTTACTAAGATGAGAAAATACTGACCCACAAACATGGAAATTCTAGAGCTGGGGCTGGCTTGGGGCATGGCTGGCTTGAGGGATTTCTTTATGCTCAGTGATATTCCCAGAAATTCATATTTGCATTTTGGGGGTTGGTTTTCCTGAAAACTGAACTCATTCTTTTGCAGGCGTTCCTCTGGTGAAGGTGATGAACCCTTGGTTATTCCAGGTTTGCATCTTGGTCTTTGCTGAGAATTCCATCAGACATCCCAGGGAAGATTCTGAGTGGTCTGACCAGGGCGACAGGCTCTCCCTTGAACTTTCTATCATGCCCAAGGAAGGGGAGTCCTCTGGAATCCTGTGTCCCCGAGGAAACCAGACTGAAAGAGAGGAAACAAAACTGAAACAAAATTGTTACTCTCATCCAGGGCACTCTAAAATTATTGTGAGATCTTTAGTGTGCCTCTAGGAGTCTTGCTTTGTTGTTGTTGATGCTGTTGAAAATTAGAAAGATAGTGCTGGCTTTATTGTTTTCACTGGGGACCCAATGAGGTGATGGCTATGAAGGCACTGCGGCAATTATAACAATTATAACACAATTTGAAAAAAGGTCTCTTCAAATTCTAGATTTGGAAATACTTCTGTCTTTATTCCCCAGCTGAGGGGCCTGTTTGTTCCAGAGTTTACAGAGGGTGTCAGCTGGAGGGCTGGAGTCTGAGCTCCGTGGGTAAAACAAGGTCCCCTCCACCACCTGCCAAGCAGCATCTCCTTGCAGTTAAAGCTTGAGCAGATCCTCTTGGACAGACCCAGGGACCCTACCCCGGCAGCTCTGGGCTTGAGGCATGGTGCTGCTAAACTGGCAGCTTGTTTCTAGGAGCCCATAATCCCTTGACTGATGGCATGGCCTTGGGTCTGTTAGCACCCCTACCCTGGTATTTTGGTGGGTACCTGACTTTAGGAAAGGGTCTTAGCATAGCTGAGGTGCTAGCAGCTGAGCACAGAGGGAGAGGGCTATCCCCTGCTCCAGCGCATGCCTGCCAGCAACCTGGACAGGCCGACCACCAGCCTCTGCAGCCCTTTTCTCTTCACTTCAGACCACTGATCTGCTCACTCTTTGCACTGCTGAATCTCTCTGAACCTTGGAATCCATTCTCTATAAAATGTTCCCAAATGTATACTTTAAAATGAGATAATACGTGGATACCACCTGGCCCAGGGCTTGGTATACACTGTTAAGTTTACCCAGTGCACATTATCTCCCTGGCTGGTCCTTTTGCTGACTCCCCACAGAGCTGTTTGGTTCTGGATGAGGTGCCAGAGCATAACCCTGGTCCTTCCTCAACCTTTGGACTGCTGGGGCTCCTCTCCCTGGTTGCTGCCACCCTCACGGCAGAGCTTCAGAGTCACGTAGGAGGAATGAGCGTCCAGGGAGTAGGATCTGAGTGCTGAGCTCAGGGCTGAGCAAGTAGGGAGTGGGGATGGCTGGGGTGGAGGAAGGGCTGTGAGGGAGAGGACCCCAGCTCTGCGGTACAGAATGGCCCCAGTTAGGAGCATGAGCCCAGAGCAGCCTGTGGGAAACCTGAGGGCCATTGTGGTAGCTCCAGGGAGAACACTTTGTGGGAGGTGTGCAGGAAACCCTGCAAGAAGGCAAAGAGGACAGACAGGGAACTTGAGGCTGTGCACTGACAGGTGCACAGGGTGAAGCCTAGCCCAGGGGCTCCCGTGGTGAGTGTGTGGCTGGCTCCTGCTTTCTGTCTGTGTGCCCTGAAGAGCTCTGCAGAGTGGATGCTCAAGAGGCAAGCACCTGCTAAAGGGAGGATGAGGGGAGGGAGGGAGGAAGAGGGAGAGCAAGAGAACAATCGAGTAAGAAGGTCCGTGAGAAATGGGAGGGAGTGGAGAGAGGAGAAATAAGAATGAGCTCAGTGTGTTGGTAAGGATGCTTTCACTGCAAGCATGGAAGATACAATACAAACACCTGTTTACCTCTCAGGCAAGCTGGCTGGAGGCAGTGCAGAGCTTGAGTGGCAACTCAGCAAGGCCACCAAAGTGCCAGACATTTTCTTCCTCCCTTACTCATAAGCCTCATAGGGCTTCAGTGCTGCAGCAGCTCCCCATACGCTTGGTGTTGGGCGGGGAGGGGCAGCCGAGAGCAGGAGGGGTGACCAGCTGCACAGAGCAGGGCAGTGGGGCGGGGGCACCTTTTCACAAAGGCAGAGCTTTCTCGGGGACAGAACCGTTTCTCCTGACCATCCTGCCAGCTGCAAAAGAGACTCATTGGCTTTTGTAGCCTGTGCAGGGAGGGGAATCAGAAGGGTTGGAGGAGGCTGTGCGGTGAGTGACAGCCAGTTCTGTTGATCTCATAAGGTTAAGCCTGGGTGACTGAGGGGCTGGGGCTGAATTCGGATGAATTCAGGAGGAGGCAGGAGGGATTTCAGAGGGAAATGGATGAGCCTGAAATTCCCAGGTTTATCTAAGTACCAACAAAGCTCGCTCTGGAGATGCAGCCTGACGGTGGGCTGGGGGGTCCATGCAGAGGGCCACGGGGTCCCAGGTGGAGGTGACCCTGGCAACTGTGGGCTGGGTGTGGCCAAAGAGGAAAGAATGCTGCCCTCGTCCAGGCATCTAGAGGGAGAGGGGTCCAGAGCTGCTAGGGCCGCACAGTGTGGTGGAGGCTGAGGGAGGAGAGTCTGTCCAGTGACTGGACAGGGCCAGCATCCCAGGAGTGCACTACCAGGGAGAGTGGGAGGCCAGTAGGAAAACCGCATGAGTTTGGGCAGAATGTTCCGGAGAGTGCCTGGTTGGGAACTGCGACATGGCATTCAGGTGGGGGACAGCAGAAGGGGCGTAGCTCTGGGGAGGCCTGGGGCTGAGGGCAGGGTCTGCAGGCTGAGTGGTCCAGGGTGCAGCCCATGGGGGCTGCTGAGGTGGTGGGAAGAGACAGCCTGCTCTGGCTTTGAAGGAGAGCCTAGTTACCTCTCCCAGTGCTTTGTTGTGGCTCAAGAGGATCTGGAGGGTGTCGCTGGGAGTGTGGGAATAGAGAGAAGTGCATGGGAACGTGTGGGTGATATGGAAACAAGACGGTTTGGGTGCCAAATATTGAAATCTTTATTTTTTTTCCTAAGGCTTTTGCAACCCAAATATATAAACTGCATATATGAACACACCAGGGTACATTATAGACAATCTGAAGCTTAAGTCTAAATTTTAATTTAAGAACATTTAATTGCAAAACGCTAAAAATAATCAGAAACATAAATAGCAGAGCAAGCCTGTCATAATTGCCAAACTCAAAACTGTAACTGAAAGGAGTATGAGATGCTATAGAAAACGTACCAGTTGAAAAAATAAGCAGACTCTTCAGATGTCACCAGCCTGTGCTGGGGGTGGGGGGCGGGGTCCACGTGTACCTTTAATGCCTAGATCACCATAGTCTGAGGCTCTTTCCAGCTGCCTGGCCTGAGCTCAGTGCTCTGCAGTATCTTCCTCCCCAAGTATTTCTGCTGCAACCCTCGGGAAGGCTGACATTTATACCGGCCAGTGATGGTCACCCCTTGTTCCCCCTGCCAGCCTCTTGGGCTGGGCTAGGGCTCTGCCCTTTTGCTGGCTAAAGAGTTGCTTCCTTCTCTCTGCTTTTGTGTTCTTTGGTGCTGTTTCCTCATACCACAGCTACGAGAGCCTCAGGTGCCGCCCTGAAACATCAGTGATTGTGAGGGGCTGGGGCTGGGACCAGGCCAGTTTGCCTGGGGTGAGGGTCATGGTTTGGCTCGGTAAACTGACCCAGGAAGGCCATACTAGAGAAGGGACTGCACAGGTGCGGATCTGGTGGCTTTTTGGGGATCCAGGAGTAGGGAGGTAGTGTTGGGGGCCCGTGATGGAAAGGAGGATACAGTTTTAAATTGGGGCTCAGAATGGTCTCAGTGGGAAGGCGGCATTGAACAGAGGTGTTCTCAGCAGGGCACGTGCCTGGCATGTTTGTGTCTGAGGGCTGGAGGAGAGTGAAGCACAGGGGAGAAGAGGAGGTGAGGTCAGAGGTGTAATGGTGGTTGGGGATGGGCTAGGCACAGCCTTTCTGCCATTGAAAGGACTTTGGATTTCACTGAGTGAGAAGACGGTCCTTGCAGGGGTTTGAGTAAAGGAGCTGACTTAGATATTAAAGTAGGACTTTGGCTGCTCTGTGTCAAGAACTATGAAGGGTCTGCTTCCAAGCTAACAGGTTCTCCTGCTCCAGCTGGCAGATGTGAGACTCCTGGTCATACAGAAAGGACTTTATTTCTCACTGCAGACAATGCAGCTTGAGCTTCCTGTTCCCATCTACTCCCCTGCCCTAGGTTTCAGCCTCAGCCACGGAAGGATGCAATTGCCGTCCGCTGAGTTGAGCTGGGGAACATGGTGGGAGGAACACGTTTGGTTGGAAAGAGCAGAAGTTCTGGGCATGATGGCTCAGAAAGCCAGCCTGTGGAAGCTGTGGCCGGGGTCCACGGATCAGACCTGTCTGCCCAAAGCCATGGTGATGGCAGTCTCCCAAAGTCTCGTGATGGCAGAAACACTTGTTTGGTCAGGAGGGAAGGTGCCACACCCACAACCTAGGCTCCACCTTTCCAGCCACGTGTCCTCTCATGCCACTGGGTTGACTCTCTCTTTCAGTTCCCCACCTGACTCCTGCGGGGCTGTGCCTGGAGGCGCAGAGCAGGCCACCTTGCCAGCCCAGATGAGCGCAGTGTCTGGTGAAGGTGTGCTGAGGATGTGGGCTGTTAGCTAGCTGCTGCAGTGGGAGGGATCCCTAGACAGGTAGGGGCATGTGTGGTTTGGAGGGGGACTCGTTCTTTTAAGAGATCCAGGGTCTACAGACACCCCCCCCCCCCACCAGGCACATGCATAGAATTGTGCATGCAGTGGAGGCCCGTACTGGCTTGAGACACCAAGAGGGGGCCAGATTGGGGAGTGGTGCCCTGTTAGTGACTTCTTCCCAGGATGAGGGAGAGGAGATGGCATTCCAGAGGCCACAAAATGGGGAGGAGACCAGGAATGCGATTTTCTTCCTCCCTTGAGCCCCCTGCTGTGAGCGAAGTAGCTGCTGGTCTGAGCCAGGCCTTGTCTCCTACCTCCAAGTGCTATGGACAAGCGCTCCTCTGTGGGTGTCTCTGCCAGGGCCTGGAGCTGCTTTAGTGCCTCATCCTGGAATATTTATGAGCACGGGTTCTGTGCCAGAGATTGTTCTCCTAAACGACTCTGACTGGAGATAGATGCTCATTTCGGTGCCTCTGCCGACCAACCAGAGCATAGTCTGCTTTTGTTTTTGTATTTTTCTTTCAGGAAGGATGAGATGGAGTGGCTTGAATTTTTGATGCTGAGTAGTGGATCTACAGTTATAAAGTATAACTTCAGGACACCCCTTTTCTTCACATTTTTAAAGAAAAAAAGTTGCTTTTCCTTCCTTATATCTGGTTGTGTCTGTTGGATGATTGGATGCTGTTGCTGCAAATGCGCATCTAGAAAATGCTTTGTATCTGGCACGGTGCTTTCATGTCTGTTCACCTGATTGCCCAATGAGAACCCACTTGCAGCTGTGCTGTGATGCTTCTCCAAACAGCCCTCTGGTCTGAGTGGGATGCTTTTTGCCGTAACTCGGGGAACAGCAGTATTTATAGCTGTCTTTTCTCAAAGACCCTCTCCTGTGAGGGGGTTGAGGGGTTGACTGTAATAAGAAACTCATACAGAAACTGGGGAGGTATTTGATCTGGGTGATTTAAAGGACTGCCTTCTCTAGGGCTGCTCTATGGGGTGGTGTGAAGCCCTGGATCTTTGTGGGGAGCTGTGGGCCCCAGAGAATCAGTGTGCTTTGTTGGCTTTCAGGGGAAGAATGTCGGGGGCGGGGTGGTAGAAGAAAGAAGGTAGTCTGTGGGTTGGCTCAGGGGAAGGCTGAGCTTCCTGCTCACTGTCTATGTGGTCTTGAGCAGGCCTTTTCTATCAGTGCCTGGTGTTCTTCCTCTGAGGAGTAAGCCCCAGTGTGTGTGTGTGTCAACAGTGCCACTTCCTAGCTGGGGAGGGGTTTTAAGGGGAGGGGTCCCGTCATCATTCTCATTCATCTGTCCCACATGACTCTGGGTAAGGAGACCACCTAGGAGGGAAGTGCTGGCCCTGGAGACGGAGCATCAGGATAGGTCTCCCTAGCCCCACCCAGCCCCTTCTCTCTGCTTTGCTGCCCTCAAAGGGATACCTGCCCCCACCGTGCATGCAGGACCTGGCACTAGGTAGGTGTGGGCTCTGCTGCCATCATATGGGACCCTCAGCGTTTCTGTTCTTTCATGTTACTCATATTTTAAATGCTTGCTGAATTGGTGTTCCACATGCCTCTCCTTCCCAATTAATGGATTGTTATGTGTCTGTGAAAGCTGGACATGTTTGGGCCCTCTCTTCCCACTGCTGCATGAGAGGCTCTGATCAGATGATCCTCAGGGTCTCTCCAGCTCTGAAGGTCTAGATTCCTTTGCATAGGAATCCTCAGGGGTCCCTGTCCTGGTCACGCAAAAGGGGGATAAACTTTTCTCACGGCCTCAACCCTATCATTATAGAAAAGAGATGCTGTGATGGTTAGTTATATGTCAACTTGTTGGGGCCAAAGTACCCAGATACTTGGTCAAACATGATTCTGGATATTTCTGTGAGGATGTTTTTGAGTAGGATTAACATTGATCCTTTGGACTTTTGAGTAAAGCAGATGGGTCTCCATAATGTGGATGGGCCTTATCTAATCAGCTAAAGGCCTGCCTAAAACAAAGACTGAGCTCTGTAGAGCAAGAAAGAACACGGCTGGCAGATGGCCTTTGTGCTAGGACTGTAGTGTAGCATCAGCTCTTCCCTGGTCTTCAGCCTCCAGATCTTGGACTTGCCAAACCCCACAACTGCATGAGTCAATTCCTTAAAATCTCCACCTGCTCCCCCTCCTCCCGGTCCCATTGGTTCCTCTGGTTCTGTTTCAGAGCAACCAAATTGTTTTCATGTCTCTGGGGAGCCCTGACTAATATAGACAACATAGTTGGGTCTTTTTATAAAAAGTTTGTTAGACTTGTTCCCAGGTAAAGTAGTTTGAGCCTCATCTTGAGGTGGGTGGGACTCACTGAAGGGTCAAAAGCAGAAGAAGAACAAGATTGGATCTATATTTTAGAAAGATGCTGGGGAGGGTCAGACAGTGGGTGGGGAGCCTGGTGGTAGGGGAACCTGTGTGTTTATCCAGGCGGGAAATGATGAATTTGATGGCAGAAATGGGATGAAAAGGGGTCTGGAGTGGGAAGACATTTAAGCAGAGGAACCTAATAGGAATCAGGACTGTTTGCCTGAGGCATGAAGGAGAGAGTCAGAGTGCATCTCCTTCCTGGCCTGGGTACCCTGGGGGTGCCCTGTGCCTTGTCCGGGAGCCTAAGACAAAGGGCAGGTTGATGAAGCCAAGAGGGAACATTCAGTATCTGTCACCAGGACTCGGCAAAGGTGGTAAACATGTCTGGTGCCAGCCAAGAAAAATTTAAAAAGCCTCTGAGAAGATCCCACACGAGGGAACATGCAAATGGCTTATGCTAAGGAGAGTGGGGGGATGGCTGTCTGTGTGTGTGCATGCACACTCGTGTATACTCAGAGTGGTCACACATGTACCCATGTGCCCTTAGGAATAATTGAATCTCTATAAATCCGCCATCTAGTATCTCATGTCGGCTTCACGGATTCCCCACCCTCCACCCCTGTGACAGCTTTACTGTGCACTGACAGAGGGGAGGGAGGGCCCTCTCTGCAGAAAGGCTCAGCGTGCTCCGAGGGAGAGAGGCCACGGTTCTGGCCCACTGTGTTCCGGCTGGGTGCCCTGTGGGCCCCTCCTCAACATGGCATACCCAAGGCCATTCTGGCCCCAGACTCTCTGGTATGACCTGGAACAGGTCCCTCCTTCCCCTGGCTGACCAGCCTCCAAGGCAGGGCTCTGACACCGGGGTAATAAATGCATCTGTCTGGGTGCATTATCTAAATTGTTATGTATCACCCTGGGTAATGGCAAAAGTAAAAACCGCTGTTAGCTCAGTGAATAAATCCTTGGTGTTGATCAATCATTGCATGGCGTAGACTCTTTTAATAGGCACAATTTACACGGAGGCTTGGCAGACTGCTCTGGCTTCTAATTGCAGATGGAAAACGGATGCCGATCTCTGCTGTGCCGTAAAAATGTAAACTATAAATGACTTAAATGCTCATGTGGTCCCTTCTCCACCCAGCACTCATTTTCGCCTCGTATTCAGTTACAAATCGGAGAAAAAACTACTCTCCTGCGAGATAATAACTTTTATGATGCGGGGCTCCCTGCGTCTCCCATCTGAGGCCCCACATGCTTCCTGCAGCCGTGGTCTCCCCAGGTCTCAGTCCTTGGGG
Source organism: Mustela erminea (assembly GCF_009829155.1). NCBI lineage: Eukaryota > Metazoa > Chordata > Mammalia > Carnivora > Mustelidae > Mustela > Mustela erminea. The sequence goes on from NC_045614.1 coordinate 97,175,466, forward strand.
GGAAGCATTGTAGTGAGATCAGCAGACAGTCCCCCGGCTTTTAAGTGCTATCATGTTATTGCAAAATCTTAAGTACTCTGAGTTACTGCCCCTGCACTCATGAATACCCCTGTGGGCCGAGGGGATGGGAGGCTTTCCAAAGAGCTTTCCAGCATGGAACCCCAGGAGAAAGTGGATTTTTAGGACAGCGGTGTGCCACTGATGATGGGCTGAAACAGGTGAGCAGAGGTGACTCAGATATGGTTCACCTGCAGACTTGCTGGGAGCCAGGCTCTCTTCACTCTGTGTGTAGCTCTCAGATACCAGCAAGTCCCCTTCTGTTAGAAAGTGGCCTTGCCCAGGGCTAGAGCCATGTTTCATGGTGTGTGCCTGATACTCTAATATGGTCTGGGCGGGCTGTGCATGTGAGTGTGTCCCTGAATATTGGGGCTGGATTTTAATTCCTGCACCAGGAGCACTCAGGAAGTGTGTGTGACCACTTTGGATGAATTGGGGTAGTAGGAACTCTCCTCTCTTCAGGGCCCCCAAATATTTACTCGTCCACATGCTGCTATGTCTGATATCCCCCCACCCTCCCCCACCCCCTGCCAAGGCACATCTTTGCATTTACATCTGGAAGACCCTCATGAAAGTCCATGAACGCAAGCTACCTATGAGCGCTTCTCCTTTCTTAATGCATTAGTTCAGACTAAAGTGTGGAATGCTGAAGGCTAAATGTAAGGCTTCGCTGTCCAGCACACTCACTTCTGGGGCAAGAGACACAAAGACCGGAGAGGGAGTACTCCTCACCCAGCCATACAGCTGGAAGAGCTGGGACCTGGGCACAGACCTCTCTGTAAAAGAAGACATGCTGGTGTGGCTTCCAGAATATTAGACGGCTTTATTATTAATGTGATGCCTCACTGACCCCATGGGAGCTAGGTCTTAGACCTTTGTAGCCCAGCCCAGAAGTGGACCTTCTGACAAGACACATGGGAAGAACCCCTTCTCCCTGCTTGGGCCCCTCCAAGGGCTGATACCCTCCAGACCCCAGTGGGACACCTGCAGCTTAGGGAAGTGCTGAGTCGAAAGTCAAGAATGAAGAGAGAAGAGAGAAGGACAGGAAGGCTTTAGCCTTCCACGGCGACCTCTGCCAGTCAGTGGGAGCCGTGAGTCTGGGAAGGCCCTACCTGACCTGTTGGTCACCCCATCCTGACTGTTAGACACCAGTGTTCACCCAGGATAAATGGGTCAGGGAGCAAACGTGGAATTTCACAGCTCTCACCCCCAGCGGAGGGGACCCAGGCCATGGGCAGCAAAAGGAGAGACAGTCCTGCAGGGTGGAGCTACCTTGTGGAAGGCCTTACAGAGTACTGCTGGGGCTGCCATCCAGGTGAGTGTTGCTGGTGGCAGAAGTGGGGGAAGGTGCCCAAGCAATCAGCCCCGATGAGGAACTTGACCCTGTACCAGGTATCCCTGGAAGAAGTGGACTACCTCAGAAGGGGTCTCCCCTGAAGAACCACTAGTTGGTGAAAAAAATTCCTTGTGTGGTGATGAAAATATTGTCTCTTTTATTAACAAGAAAAATTTACTGGATGCCTACTGTACGGCAGCTCTGCTGGGCATTGGGCATACCTCAGTGACTATGCTAGAGCCTCCCGGCCGTTCTGGAGTAACCAAGTGGTGGGAGAGATGAAGAACCAACAAACCCCACAGAAGCATTTGAATAGCCCCGTGCCACACACCATGGGCCGAGAAGGCCAGGGTCTCTTTATTTGCCACTCTTCGATTTCTTCCTCAGTTATGGCCACAGGGGGAGTCAGAAGGCAGTGAGGATGCTGGGGGGAATCCCGGCACTTCTGAGTGAGAGCCCAGAGCGAGGACCAAAAGAGTCTGCTGCCCACCCGAGAGCCGGGCTGGCTTCTGTCCCCACCTTCTTGGCTTGGGATCCCTTTCTGAAATACAAACACACTGAAGAGGGCAGGTGGAAATTCTTCAGACTGAGGGAAGCTGGCATTGTTTTCCTTGAATCTTAAAGAATAATTGCCATTTGACCCTGGACTGGCCCTTGCTTTTCCAAGTCTGTGCCCCATTTGTAACAAGAGTGTGGATGGGATGACCTTGAGGGTGGAGCTGCCCCACGTCCCTCTGCCTCGCCTTTGTGGGGAGCACCTAATGCCCCCCGTCCCTCAGCAGGTTCCTGGTCTGGCCCTTAGCACCTGTGCGCAAGGAGTCTGCAAGGGATAGCTGCCCTGTGCCCGGTGTCCTGGTTCTGTCTCCACGGGACAGGGACAGAGCCTGCTGGTACAGCTTTCAGTGCCATGAGCTGATTCCGTGGCCCCAGGAGGGGCTCAAGCTGGGTGCCAAGGGGCCCAGGGGAGCTCTGAGCAGACTCTGTGTTTACCAGGTGGCTTTCCCTGGACACCGTGTGTCCCCAGCACCTGTCCCACCCCACTGCTCTCATGCAGTGCTGCTCCTTGGCCAGAAGCCCAACGAAAAGGAGTTTGGGCTAGAAGCTCTTGGCCTCCACCTTGCACAAAACCTGGAGTTCTGGGCTCTGTCTGCTCCAAGCCTCCGCGCAGCTCTCCTCCTGGACATAAAGCACTCAGCCTCTTGATAGGGGCTTCCTGGGTTTGAAGTCCTGCTCTGCTCACTGTATAGTACAGCTGATCTGGGTCTCAGTTTACTCATCTGCAAGACGGGGATAAGGATGCCTCATTTAGAGAAGGGGGGTAGTCAGGGAGGGAGTGTATGGGAAGCCCTCACCATACCTCCCGATGTGGGATTTGCATCTGCCGAATGCCAGCAGCTTCATGGTTATTACTAATAAGACCTTGTAAAGTCTGAGCACAGAGGAAGGAGAGGTGCACCGTATGGACATCCCGTGATACAGAAGGCTTCTGGCCTGCACTACCTGCCTTGTGTCTGCCCCTCCCACTGTGGGCAGCCTGTGGACAGTGCTGCCCTCCCTGAGGATCCTCTGGCAGGACCCACATCTGCTGGGTGTCCTCTGTCCTGGGAGGTGAGGGCTTCTTTACCTGGGGATCACTGATGGTATCAGATGGGTTTTAAGCCTGCTGGGCAGCCTTGGCCTGGCCCCAGTGGATGGCTGGTCACTGGCAGACATGCCGAGGCTGGACCCAAGTCTGGGTAGCACACAGCTGGGTGTGTATGACAGCATCTCGTCAGTGCAGGGCTGTCTGTTTGGCGTCTCATCGTGTCCTGCACGTGAACGAGCTCCACGTTGTGACATAGAGCAGTAAAGACCCAAATCTCAGCTCTGTAGCCTCAAGAAAGAATCTTGGGTTTTCTGAGCCTCAGTATTGTCATCTATAGAATGGGGATGGTAACCCTCATCGTGCAGGATTGTTTTAAGACTTAAGACTGCAGGTAAAGCACCTGGCATGTGTTTGCTTCTCGATAAAGAGTAGCTGCTGCTCTTTCTCTTGTACAAACATACCCACTGCCAGGGTTTTGTCCTTTCCAAGGAAATCTTTGTGATCGCGTACAAAACTGTTTGAACTAGACTAAGAGTTGTAGAACTGGAAGGAGACATTTGGCAGAGGGGAAATGAAGGCCCAGGGAGGGCTGGCACTTTGTCCAGGGTCTCCCTGCCCACGATCCCCGCTGTTGTCGGATCCTTTCCCTTCAGCTCCCCAGTGTGTTTGTAAGCAGGAGCTTGGAAAGTGACTGCAATTTTGTTTCTCCAGTAGTTTTGTTTCCATTTCCTAACCCGAATTTTCAGCCAAATTCTGTTGTGGGTATGTTGACCCAGCCAAAGATGTGTGTGTCTGGTGGTGGGCCTTCAGACATACCCGTGGAATGATGGGTCCCCAGAAAGGCGCTTTACTTCTCCCAGGGGTTCACTCTGTAAGGGTAGAGGGGGGAGGCTGTGACAGGCTCCTTGCCCGCTACTTGTCCAGCTCGCCCAACCGTTACTCCTCCTGTGTGAGCCTCAGTGTGAGAGGAAAACAGACAAATAGCTTGACCATTTAGGGTTTCTTTATTGTTAATATTCCAGATGGCTATTTCTAATCTCCCTCTGCCTCCCAATGGATGTTCTTGTTGGTGGGGTTGATTCATGACAAGGAGGGCATTAATTTGTCCTTCATGAGCAAAACAAGAGAGGAGAAGAGAGAGATGAGATAACTCGTGGATGAAGAGATGGCCAAGGAAGTTTTAAAGGCTGTTTTCAGAGTGATGTATGATGTAACCCTTTCTGAAATCTTTACTATTATCGGTCTTGTTGGGTGGACTCCGTGAAGTAGTTTACTCTATCGGGATAAGGCTGGGCACAGAAGTGGCTGCTGGGGCCAGGAGTGGAAGTGAGGTGTGGCTGGGCTGGGGACTTGCTGCTGGGAATGGAGGAAGGCATGGGGTTAGGGAGGTGAGATCTGGGACTGTGGCTCCCGCTCGCTGCCAGTGACGAAGGCGATGCTCCCCTCTCTGCAGGTGCCCAGACTTGCTGGTTCTGGAGATGGGAGTGATCGCAGACCATCTCCTCTTCAGCCTCTCTGTTCCCCCAGCATCCCCCCTGGGGTGGGTGGAGATTAAGTTCCTAACCCCACTGGCAGAGTATTGATGAGTTCTCTTGGATGAATTCAAGCTTCAGCCCTTCAGTATTCTTGACATGAGGATATATTGCTATGGAAAATATTGGAGTTGGGAACTATTAAAGTGTTTTCTGAAGCCAGGCTGTGGACTTCAGATTTATAGGGAAGGGTTTTGTTAGGGGGGAAAGTGCCGAGAGCATAAAAGCCGACCATACCCAATATCTTTCCCAGACAGAAATGATATTTCAGTAGGTAAAATAAATAGTATATGGAAGAGCTTGCAAATACATCATTGTGCCCTTTATGTACTGTGTGGGGTGTGTATGTGCTGAATGTGTCCCAAGGCTCAGAAAGCAGAAAAAACTAAATGGACAAAAAAATTTGCCTTTCCATAAAGGGCCATCTTTTCTCCGCTTCCTCTCTCTGTCACAGGATGCTGTGGAATTTGAGGAATGGAACTGCCACTTGTTTCCTGTTGGATTGGTCACAGGGACAGAAGGGTAGTGGCTGGAGACCTCAGAAGTTCTGGCTCCTCAGGGCCCTCGGCCCCCCTCTGCACAATGAAACTCCAGGGCTGGGCGAGCTGAGCATGAGACCTTCTCTACCCCCGAGGCCCTCCCTTCTCTATTAGCTTGCTGTTCCTAGTCAGGGAGGTCTGCAAGCCAAGAGCTGTCTCCTTGTTTTCCAGATGGGCACATGGGGACCATAGATAGCAGGTGAGGACCCCCCTCCCCAATCTCAGAGGCTTCTCCACTTGACACTGCCCATGGCCGGGGCACCACTTTTTCTTGGTTGAGAGCCTAGATTCCTGAGCCTGAGGCATGAGAGTGACCATAGGAGCTCCATGCCACAGGCATGGTGTGCTGATAGCTTTTCCTGTGCTGAATGGAGTTCCGGGGGTTACTGCTGATGGAGTCACAGGTAAGACTTGGGGCTGGTGCTGAGGCTTGCTCTTCAGCTGTGTATGTCAGTCGGACTTTGAAAAATGAGTGTTAGTTCTTGTGATGTGAGCCTAGGGACTGCATCACAGCCAAATGACCAACAGGCCGGGAGGAAGGGTGGGACAGTCAGCGTTGCCTTAGACTTGGGTCAGCGAGTGTCCCTCTCAATTCATGTCCACCTGGATCTTGGCAGGTGGCCTTTTTTGGAGATACGGTCTTTGCGAATGTCACTGGTTAAGGTGAGGTCACACTGGATTAAAGTGGGACATAAATCTAGCTACTGGTATCTTTATAAGAAGAGGAGAGGGCACATAGAGATGCAGGGGAGAAGGCCAGGTAGAGGCAGAGGCAGCCCCAAGCCAAGGCATGCCAGGAGCCCCCAGAGGTGAGAGGAGGCAAAGAAGGCTCCTTCCCCAGTGCCTTCCGAGGAACATGGTGCAATGCCTAGAATCTGGACTTGTCATCTCCCACGCTGTGAGGGAATACATTTCTGTTGTTTTAAGCCACCCACTGTGTGGTGGGAAACCACGTCATCTGTGGTTCCTCTGGAATCTAAACAGGTAGAGAGGGGCTGGTTCTGGGTCTCCCTCTTTGAGGAGGGCAGATGGAGTGTGGGGGTTTAGCCAAGAGGGTAGAGTTTGAGAAAATGAGAATGTTCTAAACTGGGTTTCCTGTCTTGGAAGTTGTTTTAGCCTTCTTCATGGAAACAGAACCAATAGAAATATACAAATGAAAGGATTTGTTTTGAGGAATTGGCTCATGCAATTACGGAGGATGAATGAGAAGTCCTACAGTCTGCTGTCTGCAAGCTGGAGCCCCAGGAGAGCTGGTGGTGTGACTGAGTCTGAGTTTGAAGGCCTGAGAACCAGGAGCTCTGAGAGCAGAAGAAGATCCTTGTCCCAGCCCTTCTGGTTCAGTCCAGAAGTAGGGGATTTCTTCTTCCTCTGTCTTTTTGCTCTTTCCAGGCCCTCAACAGACTGGATGATGCTCACTCGCATTGGTGAGGGAAACTGCTTTACTCAGTTCATCAATTCAGTGCCCATTTCATCCGGAAACATGCTCACAGATACTTTCCGAAGTACCAGCTATCTGGACACCCCATGGCCCAGTCAAGTTGACACACAAGACTGACCATCACAGGAGCTGTGGTTAAGAAGGGTATAACTCCTGCAGAGTGAACAGTGGGGCTTCTGTGGCACATTGTTGGGTGTGGGGTAGGAAGACCCAGACCTGCCTCCTGGAACTTTATGATGTACGCCGTGGGTCACTTCCATATTCATGCCGTGTTCTGTTTTAAAATTATTTCCATTTCCTCTTTCCATAGCCTCCTTCCCAAACTCTCAAAGGATCCACCACATTCTCATTCTGAGAATCCAGTAATTCCCTCGGGCCTTCTAGAAGTTTCTTTTGGTCTGTTTGGAGGGAAAGGGGTGGTGGTCTGGAATAAATGGAGGAAGAAAGCATTGATTTTTTTTTTTTTTTTAAGAGAAATGAATTCTCTCCTTTGTTTTTTTTTTTCCTTACATTTTTACATTTTAAGGATGCCAAAAATATGAGTTTTTTCACTAAAAGTCTGGTATACATATGGTATGTATTCACAGTTAGATTTAGGTCTGTAAAGGATGCTGGGGCAACAGAAGAACCGAGAAGGATATTTGGCTCATGTGTGCAAGGCCTATGCCCTGCATGTTGGTTTTTAACTTTATTGTTTGAAATTTGAAGTCATTCTCATAAAAACACTGTCAAGCCTTCAGAACAGTCTTCCTAGAACTATTTAACTCAATGAAATAAGAACTTGATAGGGAATCTAGGCTTGGGAATATCTGAATGTAAGAAATACTAATACAAAACATAGAGATGAGAAAAGCTATATTTCAGGATCTAAATAGTATAAATTGTAAAATTAAATTTTCTCCAAAGCTCTGGAATTTGGATTATTTTCATTTCTTGGTTGTGATTATTATTCTCCAATCCTTCTAGAATTCTTTTTTTTTTAAGATTTTACTTATTTATTTGAGATAAGGAGAGAGAGAGCGAGGGCGCACATGCATAAGCAGGGGGAGCAGGAGGCAGAGGGAGAAGCAGACTCTCCACTGAGCAAGGAGCCTGATGAGGGGCTCATGACCTGAGCTGAAGGCAGATGCCCAAATGACTGAGCCATCAAGGTGTCCCAAGATTCTTCCTTATTTCTGTTCCCCAGTTGATCCCTCTGTATCACCTGATTAGTTTAACACAGAGATCTTCTAAGACCCAAGTAAGAAACAGCATGAATTTCAGGGGCACCTGGGTAGTGCAGTCAGTTAAGCATCCAATTCTTGGTTTTGGCTCAGGTCATGATCTCAGGGTCATGAGATCGAGCCCTGCATCCAACTTTGCACTGAGTCTGGAGTGTGCTTAAGATTCTCTCTCTCTCTCTCTCTCTCTCTCTCTCTCTCTCGGGCACCTGGGTGACTCAGTTGGTTAACAGACTGCCTTCAGCTCAGGTCATGATCCCGGAGTCCTGGGATCGAGTCCCGCATCGGGCTCCCTGCTTGGCGGGGAGTCTGCTTCTCCCTCTGACCTTACCCCTCTTGTGTGCACGCGCGCTTTCTCTCTCTCTCTCTCATTCTCTCCCTCTTAAATAAATAAAATCTTAGAAAAAAAAAAGATTCTCTCTCTCTCTCTCTTCCTCTCCCTCTGCCCCCCACCCCTCCTCCACCTGCTCACATGTTCTCTCTCTCTAAAAAACAAAAAAGAAAAAGCATGAATTTCAAAGTTGCCAGAATACAGCAGATGCCCCATCAAGCTCCCAAAGGCTGAGTTCAGAGAAGCCAAAGTTATTTCTGAGAGGCCACAGCTTTAGAGGTTTCTCTTTGCATCTCATCTTGGCTCTGTATTTTCTGATTTCTGTTCAGTGATAAAACATACTTCCAATACATCTGGCAGCACCAACAACTGACCAAAGCAGCACAGTTGGGGGCAGCAGCAAGACCACAGAGAAGAAGTCAGCATTTCCTGTCTGGGGGGCTTGCTGTGTGTCAGGCACTGTGCCCACTGCTGCACCCTGTGTCACAGACTCCATTTGTGAGACAGGTCATGCTATACCCATTACAAAGATGGAAATGAAAAGTCGGATTAACTTCTGCAACGTTGTGTCCTCAGAACCCCTTTCTTCCCTCCTTCCCTGCTAGTGACTGTCTCAAACTGGGGATATGCTAAGTTGCATCATTGGGAACCTGGAGGGAGACAGAAGGTGGGAGCTGCAGGTCACCCTTGCAACCTCCCTTTCCTTCTTGTGAGCCCAGGAGGCGGACTGTCACCATATGGATGCAAGACTCGGAGCACACTGGCCAAAGGGACTGTATACTACTGTCCCCCACATGATCACATCTAGGAAACAGCCTTAGCATGGACAGGACACCGGGGCTAGTCAGCCACCTGACGTGCAGTGTTTTTCCACACCCCTCTTCAGTCCTTTAACAAGAAAAAGGATCCCGTCATCCTTCTGGAGATAATTTAACTGAAATCAGAACTCCTTAATACACTTTTGGAATTGTTAATTAAAAAATACATGCCCCACAACATTTTCACTAAGTACCCCAAATGACAGATAAATTGTATCTTCTGCCTTGAATTCCCTTCGGTGGGACACATTAGTAAAGCCAGAGAAACAGTGTAACAGCTCTGCAACATCAGTTAGGCTGAGGGAAAGAAGAGCCCCAGACAAATGGGTGAGTTTTCTTCCCTTTTTCATATCAGGTCTTGTGGTGGGGGAAGACTGTCAGCTTTGACGCTGCCTCGTCTTGCTTTTCTTTCTCTTGGATAATCTCAAAGGTGCTAGCCAAAAGGCTTGGACACCCTTCTAGAAGATCTCACTGGACATGCTAATGTTTTTTATAGGCCTCAAATAAATCTGGTTAAAAGGCTGGAATTCCTGGGAAGTGAATGTGAGTCATGTATTCCTTCTGTTTGGTTATGCTGTAAATCAAACTAGATTTCACATGTGGCACATAAAGGGAAGACACTCTTAGACCATGAAGATATGAAGAGCCTTGTTCAGTCGTTCCTCATTCTTTGTTAATGAGGAGCAACATACAGTTCTCAAGTGTGTGTGTATGTGTGTGTTTGTGCATGTGTGCATGCATGCATGTGTGCATGTGGGGATAGCCACCATATCCCTGAGGTGGCTGTGGTGTTGGCTACCTGTGTCATGGGGGCCACTTGGAAGGATCCCCGGGAGGCACCTCTCACTACCTGAACTTTTGCTGTCCAAATTTATGTTAATAATTCAGATAGACATTTTGAGGTAGGGCAGGTATCCTTTGCTATCTAAACTCTAAGTGCTTTGCCTTCCAACTTCTAGGAACTAAATAGATCAGATAATTAAGTGTCCTTCTCAGTCTGGGAGAAACACCCAAGTTCTTTCCATCCAACTATATAAGTTTGAACATCAAGGGATATTTGTAGTTTCTTTTTCTGGGCATTTCTTAACAATAAGGACAATATACACAAATGGAATTTGGTGCAATGCAGGATAGACTCAGAAGCTCTTTGTAAGAGAGGGGTCTCCGTTGCTACAACTAAATGGGATGGTGTCTCCAAAGCGGGCCATGGGAAGAAAGCAGGTGGCTGGCAGCCTGTGGGATTTGAGATGTGCCAGGGAAGATTCCTATGTCTTCCAGTAACTTGGTGCTAAGCCTAAACTAATCTCTCCAAAGTCGCATGGTTTGCAAGAGGCAGAGCTGGAACTCAAACCAGGCAGCCTGACTCTCGGGTCTGTGCCCTCAGCCACTGCCCACTTGACTGATGAACTTGGGCAAGTCCCTCCTCTTTCTGGACCCCAGAGTCCATCCCTCTGTAAAATGGGAAGGGGGGTGGTTAGATGCCAGAATTTCCTTAGGCCTCACAGTCCTTGTGTTCTGTGGCACTAGAAACACTGTGACATGCTGCTCTGTACCCTGAGTAAGCCAGAGCTGGGATAAAAGCAACTCTTTGACCTCCTCCTTCTCCTGTGCCCCAGACAAAGGAGGACAAAAGAGGATGCTGCCCCTTGACATACTGCTTCGG